>NC_135889.1:90721446-93221446 GCF_964194155.1 Cetorhinus maximus | reverse complement strand
CTGAATGGGAATATACCTTGATTGTATTTTTACAAGGTTAGCTCTACAAATTCAACATGCTGCCCAGGGCCACAGGGACCGGTGTGCATAATGTGAGCCTGTTTTCGTATTTCTAGACTTTAATGATTTTGAGTAATTTCAGAATTCAAGAAAACAAGCATGTGCTTAAAAATCCTGCAACTTTTGAAATTTTCAGAAAAAATATACCTAACAATCAGCTTTTTTAACCCCCGTGTGTTAAGCTACAAACACTTCACATTGAGGAACAATAATTTATGTCAGTCATAGTTTTTATTCAGTCATTTACAGACATACAAAATAGGAGCAAAAGTAGGCTATTCCGCCCCTCGAGCCTGCTCTGCTATTCAAAAGATCATAGCCGATCTGTTTGTGTTTTGAGTTCCACGGTCCCATCTAGCCCTGATAACCATTGATTCCCTTGCCTAACTATCTATCTACCTCTGCCTTAAAAATATTTAATGACCCTGCTCCCACCAACTTCTGAGGCAGAGTTCCAAAGTCGCACAACCCTCTGAGAAAAAAAAATTTCCCCTCATCTCTGTTCTATTGGGGCGACCCCTAATTTTAAAACAGCGCCCCCTAATTCTGGACTCACCCACAAGGCCATTCAGGATTTTATATACTTCAATCAAGTCACCCCTCACTCTTCTAAACTTCAGTGGAAACAAGCCCAGCTTGTCCAATGTATCCTCATGACCGTCTGCTCATTCCAAGGTATTAGTCTAGTAAACCTCTTCTGAACCACCTCCAATGCACTTACATCCTTCCTTAAAAAGGAAGACCAAAACTGCACAGTGTTCGAGGTGTGGTCTCACCAATGCCCTGTATAACTGAAGCATAACATCCTTACTTTTATGCTCAATTCCTCTTGTAATAAAGGATAGCATTCAACGAGCCTTTGTGATTATATGCTGTACGTGCATACTAACTTTTTGTGACTCATGCACTAGAACACCTAGATCCCTCTTCACCTTGGAATTCTGCAGTCATTTCTGATGTGTTTGGACACTATATGCATTTTTTAAAAGATATTTAGTTATGATATAAGCTTAGTATTTGTTTATAGTTTTCAGTACCTTTGATGGATGATATTGGAAGTACATCTCATTAGGTTTCGCCTGTACCTTGATGGCAGCAACTTTGTTCACTGTCAAATTTAAATTAAAAATCAATTCCCTTTGGTTTTTTTTTTAATTTTCAAGATGTGGGTGTTGCTGGCAAATCCTGTAACTGTTGTTGCTGCCCTTGAGAAGGTGTTGTGGGGGTGGGACCTCCCTGTGGGCTCAAGGGGAGGGGACCTCCTAAGCAGGTACCCAAGGACCGTGGAGGGAAGGCAATGGCTGCTCCACTGCCACCCCATCACCATGTTAAAGTCCTGGAACAGACTACTGATAGCATTGTGAGCCTCCAGTAGATCAAGAAGGTGCCCACTAGGGTTTACTAGGTGGTCTTTCCACACGGTGGAGCGACCCCCAACCATGCGGCTGGTAAAATGTCATCAGCAGCAGGAAGAGGCCCTTAATTGGCCACTTAAGTGGCACAATTGGCTTCTGGATATGAGGATCATTCTCCACCTTCCCTGCTGCTGGCAGAATGCCATGGTGGCGGGAAGCTGACTGGTGCGTCACCTATCCACCCTCCCTCCTGATTTTCTTCCCACCCCCACCCTGCCTCCCAGGCCACTCCCTTCATGCCTCAAAAATTCAGCCCACATAATTTCTGTCATTTTGAAGAATCCTATCTGGCTTCATTGTAGTTTTAACAGTTTATTTTTAACATGTGCTTACATTTCAAGGCATTCTACTTTGAATGCAGGTTTACTATTGTATAATATACACTTGGGTAATGCACTCAAGAGAGAGACACATTTCAAGAGCTATTTTTGAAATTATTTTTTCTGCAGAACTTCCATGATTGACAATTTTGGGTTTCTGGTAGAACTCCCAGCATGCCTGTGGCCATGATTTGCTGATAAACTTTGTGAAAGGTAATTTGCTCATCTAAAAGTTTACCTTTACCCAGAGTTTGAATGGATGTCAGTGATTGATCAAAGCATTTCACAGAGTTTCCACTTGAAGCTGAGATAATGAATGAAGCACAGGGAGAGTATTAATCAGTTACCTGTCAATACATTCCCTTTTCAAAATCGTTGGTCACCCTTTCAGGGCATTAGCAGAATACTGAGAGCTTTGTGTGTCACAGTTTCTCTTTAGAAAACCAGAGAAATTACATTTTTTGACCTATTTTTCCATTTCTGCATTTGCTAGTCCATGACCTTCTGACCATTCACTTTAATGGACAGATGAGAATAGGCTGGCTATTGCAGCAACCAAAAACCCCAGCCTTTGTATTTATTGAGGGAAAGCAGCAATTAAAATAATATTGCATGTTGCCTCATACTATGATAGTTCTGCTTAATAATAATCATTCAACACAGAAAATGGCAGGAAATCTTTCTGTATCCATTGCGTATATCTCCAAATATGAGTGTCATGTCAGGACTATAAATCATGCCATTGCCAGGATCCTCTACGATCCTTACCAGCCCTAACTGGCTGCAGGAGGAATAATTCATAACAATGGTGTAAATCGATCACCATTAAGTCCAACTGGGACCCTCATGCAAAGAGAAGTTTTTTATTGGCTTTGGCGAGGCTGAGGGCAGAGCAAGCCAAATCATCCAGCAATTTGTGGAGGATCGGAACTTGTGATGTATCTCTTTTATTCCATAAATTGCTGGACTTTTAACAAACAATACCACGTAATGCCAATGGCACATCTGCCCAGTCATTTCTGGCCTAATTCTGTTAATGACAATGACTTCTACACTCCATGATTTTAGATATCAGAACAAATATAAGCATTTTTTGCTGTTTTTCTTTGGATCAGTAAGAAAACAACTCAAAACAAAAAATAAAAATTACCTGGAAAAACTCAGCAGGTCTGGCAGCATCGGCGGAGAAGAGTACAGTTGACGTTTCGAGTCCTCATGACCCTTCTACAGAACTAAGTAAAAATAGGAGAGGGGTGAAATATAAGCTGGTTTAAGGGGGGGTGGGGGTGGGGGGTGGGGGGGGGGGGAGGGAAGAGAGAGAGAGAGAGAGAAAGAGAGAGAGAGAGAGAAGGTGGGGGGGCGGGTGGTTGTTGGGACAAGCAAGCAGTGATAGAAGGAGATAACCAAAAGATGTCACGGACAAAAGAACAAAGAGGTGTTGAAGGTGGTGATATTATCTAAAAGAATGTGCTAATTAAGAATGGATAGCAGGACAAGCAAGGTACAGATAGCTGTAATGGGGGTGGGGTGAAATAAGACTAAAAGGGCATAAAAGGTATAGATAAATGATCGGTGGAATACATTAAAAATAATGGAAATAGGTGGGAAACTCAACCTCGGTGTACAGTCTTCGCAGCATTCCAGTGAATCTCCTTTGATATTTCAGGAATAATCATTTCCAGGCAGGTAAATGATGATGTTCTTGTCAATGATCTTAGTAAGTACCTCGTCCATCAACAAGGATTCCTTCTGTCAGTGAACCGAACACAGTAAAGGGGAACAAATCACTTTAATTCTACATATTAGAACCAGTATCACCCTCTAGTATGAGTTTCAAGGCAGTATCACATCTTGGTATTGAGGTGCTATTAAGAAAAACAACTTCAGCTTCAGTCTTGCAGTCCCATTGTTGCAAGCCTTCATGTTCTTACAGATTTTTCTGATCTCGTTTTTGGAATTTAACCCCAGGTTTAAATATCTTTGTTATGTAAGGCAGTGAGAAACTAAAAACTATTGCCTGTAGATGGACTAAAACTGAAGTATCTTCTGACACATTTCATATGACAGCAATTGGATTGGGAAAGAGAATCCTAATCTTTCAGAAATCAGCACAGCCAAAAACCGAGTGAGGTGACATTCACGCTCAGCTAGCTGTCCATCTTACTGCCAAAAATAAAATTACAGGAAGAGAACTGTTATCAACTCTAGTTTTCTTCACTTATGGATCTGGCATTTGGCTCTGTGTCCATGTCAAAGGATAGCTTCTAAGAAAATGTTGACATTCATTGTGGAAAATGCCTACCAATCAACTCTGATTTAAAATATTCAGTTTAGTACCAATGCAAAAATCTTACAGATTGTAAAGTTGTACAAATTCAAAAAGTACACGGTAATGATGTTAATATTAAACTAATTTGGAAATTGCACATAACCAGATTTACAATCTAGCGTTAAGCCCAATTTTAACTGTGTTTGCAAATTGGGCCAATAGGGGCGGGGCACACAGAAAGCCCCCAAGATATTGCAAATACCATTTTGACGATCAAACTTCATTTTCATTGATTGCTTGCTTCAGGAGAGCATCTGATCAACCAAATGATGTATGCAACTTCTGGTAAGCCAGGTGGGCTGGATGGCAGGCCTATTCAAAGCAGGGGTGCATGTATTAAAGTTAAGTTGTAGTCACAGTGGCTAGAGTTGGTTCCTAAGGATGCTCCTCTTCTCCTTCCAAGAGTTCCTCCCTCCAAATAAGGAACTAGCAATAATAGCATTCATTAATGCAGATAAAGATTACTGGGCTGATAAGGCAAATACAGTGAGAAAGAAATAGTTCGGAATCTGAAATTTGTCCTGTTAGTCCAAAATGCACAAGTAGCATAGGAACATTGGTACATGTGAATTACTCTATTCCTCCTCACAGGAACATAGGGCAAGAAGAAGGCCATTCAGGCTCTTTAGCCTGCTCTGGCATTCATTTAGTTCCTAGTTGATTTGTATCTCAACTCTAACTTCCTCAGCTCCACATCTCTTCATACACTTTCTAACAAAAATCTATCGGTCTCAGTCCTACCTCCAATTTAACTCCTAAAGTGCTAATATCATTCTCTTCTGCATCTCCAGTGAGACCGATACATCTTTGCTGAGCTGCAGGCTCGGGTTGTTGGGGAATCAGAACAACTCTCCGCCTTACCGAATCCAGAAGTTCCGACCTCATATCTGGCACAAATCTTTTTCACCGGCGGGGTGGGGGGTGGGTGGGAGGGCACGGTGGCAGGGCAGATTTTGCGCACGTGATGTCACAAAAACGGCAGCCGAATTGCGAGCTGAAGCAATTTTCATCATTGGCATTTCCAGAAACCAAATCATGTAAACTACAACTTTGTGCAAGTGTGGTAAAACTAGTGGAAGGTTGTTGGGGAGGTCAGGTACCCTTTTGGAGAGCACAAAAGGTTTCACAAAGTGCCACAGAAGTTCACCCATTCCAAACGTAGGGAGTTGGAGGGTGGGGCCTATGGCTTGGGCATCCATGTGGAAGGAAGGAGAGAGTGCCAGATAAGAGGGTGAGTGCACATCTTGCCAAAGAAGCTGCAAAATGGGAATGACACCATCATATATTCACGCCGTCGAGGCATGTGGGTGGGAGCAATATCTGTCCAGAGGGAGGGGACAAAGCCAGGAGCTGGAAGTAGAGCAGTGTGCACCAGGCAGGAGGAGGAGGACAATAAGGCTTTATCCCAAGGTAAGGGTATACTGCTGCAGAGGTCATATCTGGATATGAAAGAAAACCAGTGCAGAAGGCAGTTCAGATTAACCGAGGAATTGGTTACTGAGATATGTGTCCTGGTGCAGCAAGATCTGGCACCATAGTCTATAAATCCCTATGCCCTGCCAGTTGCATTTAAGGTCACAGTGGCTCTAAATTTTTATGCCACCAACTCTTTCCAGGGGTCAGCTGTAGACCTCTGCGGCATTTCATAAGCAGCTGTCCACAGACAAATCAAAGCAGTCACTAGTGCCCTCTTTGCCCATGTAGGGGAGCACATAAACTTCCCAATGGATATGGCTTCGCAGACACAGAGGGCCGGGGGGTTTGCAGAAATAGCAGGCTTCTCTCATATACAGGGAGTCATCGACCGCACTCATATTGCCATAAGGGCACCAAGTCACCAACCGGAGAGCTTGATAAACAAGAAATCCTTCCACTCTCTGAATGTGCAGGCGCTGTGTGACCACATCAAGATTTACCTGCACATCTGTGCATGCAGTAACCTGGAAGCTGCCATGATTCTTTTATGCTGAGGAATGTGAACTTGCCTCAGCTATTTCAGGCACCAAACACAAGTCCATGGTTTGCTCCTGGGGATCATGGGGCACCTCTTAAGGAGGTAGCTGATGACCCCCCTTTACATGGCCACTCACAGAGCCTGAAAAGCACTACAGCAACAGCCACATGCTGACCTAGAACATGATAGAGCTGGTTATTGCATCTTGAAGATGTCCTTTAGGTGCCTTGGCCATTCTGGAGAAGTTCTACAGTATTCCCCTGCAAGGGTCTCCAGAATAGTCATCATGTTCACCATGGCATAGTGCAGGGGCCTACAAACAGAGCAGGCAGAAGCCATCCCTACAGTTATGACACCTGAGGGGGCGGACGATGAGGAAGTTGGGGAGATGGCATTGGATGCCGCTGTTCAGGAAATGGAAATTACCCGGAGGAGAAGGAAGAGGGCAGCAATGGGAGATCACCTGAGGGGCACGCCCATGTACCCAAGGTAGATTCTTTACTGGAGGGGGCCATCACCAGAGGCCTATTAATTTAGAGCAGATTCTCATAGGCTTTTGAAATGTCACCAAGTATATCAGTCAGTTCCTGGTGAGCAACTTCCAAATAGTTAACCTTTACCATGGAAACCACACTTCTTCAGGGAAATACCCATTATCAACAAGACAGAAAACCAACAGCACATACTGGAAATCAGAGCCATCAACTTAACTGAAACCATGACCATCATAACCCTTGGTTTCAACATAGTCCACAAATACACCTTAAGAAGACCTTCACAAGCTGAACTGTTCCACAAATATGTTAGAGGCTGGCAATGAGCAGGAGAAAACACCATCTTGTACCTAGTCAAACCATGCCCACTATGCCAAGAGTGCCAGTGTGAAGCATGGCATTAGAGACATGACCTTCAGATATGATTGTATGTGCTAACAGTACTGCAGCGACTACACATTGTGCAAGGCGATGCCACATGTGCGTTCGTCATTCTTGCTACTGTCTTCCACGTTATCCAGCCATCACCGGTGTCCAGTGGCAGGGTTGCTGCCAAACACCTCGGCTCCCTGTGAGTCTACTCTCTCTACCACCTTGAAGACAAGGGCTTCAAATATAGTGGAGAACCCACACAAACAGGCTTCCCTGGAGCATTCATGGCATTTTGACATGTAGGAAATCCACTTGAGGCACTGTGTAACACTCAGGTGACTGCCTTCGAAACATCACTCATGGTTGAAGTGCACCTGAGAAACTGGATTTGATCATTGAGTCTGATCATTGATCCTTCCTTAAAGGCAATCATTGATGCACAAGAAATGCTGCAGGACGCATCTCAATCCACAACCCACTACTACCTTATCGAAGGTCTGGAGAAGGGAACAGCCTTCCACTGCCTGACATGCATGGGCACACCCTTGCCCCTGATGGCATCAATGAAAGATGGATTTCAGCATGCAGTCTTCAGTGCCAATGGTGAGAGCCTCATTTATTCTGCAAACATTCGCATTGAGGGCATTAGTGTACAAAAGCAGACCACAATATTTTTGACAATAATAATGTGCATTATGTTTTTCTTCTCTTCGATGTAAATGTACCTATCATACACAAAGATTTGTGAAATAATAATGCGAGTTCTTTATTTGCAGGTAAGACTATATACAGCTAATGTTCTCTGGGGGGCTGTGAGGCACATATCTGATCTCGAACACTGCTGCTTACCAATTGACTACAAGTCATGGAACTATTACATCACATCCTGTGGGGTTACGTAATGATTGACAGTAGTTTACGATACGTTCCCTTAAAGGTGCACGTCATCATATCACAACATCCCTCTTTTTTTCTAACTAAAGGTTTATCCTTAAAGAATTGAACAATTTACATGACAACAAAACAAAATAGCATTGTTTCTGAATGTATTTTAACACAGAACAATAAATTTACAAGTCTCTGAAATGTGTTGTCAGTTTGTTTTACCATCAGCTTTAGTCATGGTGATCTTTGCTGGAGGCTGCTGTAAATTTTCAGAAGGCTGGTTAGGGGTGTTTTTTGAATGTGTTTTACATTGTTTTATGTTTGTAATAGGTTTATTCGGTGTTGCTGGTTGTGGCATTGTTCTGATTTGGCATCTGTTGCATCTTTCAATGTACTACCATGCCATTTGGTGTTTGCAATTACTAAGATCTTGGTTCTGGGCAAATGCTGATGATTTCTGCTAGATCGCAGGTGCCATCAGTTGGGTGTTGTACTCGAACTTTCTGTCTGATGTTCAGGTTGGGTAATTCATGTCGGTCATGGGCATCTTTCAGTTTCCTTTGTTTTTCAAGTAATGCATCACATACCCCTGGCAGTATTGATGAGTGATGACTGGGGAGTGTTGCCTGCATTTGTCTGCTAAATTGCAATTCCGCATTGATTTCGCAGTATGGGGCTGAAATTTCCGTTCGGTGGGCGAGCGGAGCTGAAGCTAACGCGGGCCGTGCTGCCATTTTGCACGGGCAGGCCAATTAAGGCCCGCCCAGCTCATTTCACACTCCCATGGAGAGCGGGACTTTTTAAATTGTTGCAGGCGTGTACAGACCACCAGATCCAATGGGGGCCTGGCAGTCTGTATAAAAAAAGGCCAGGCAGCCTCCTTTAGGCTGATCACCAATGGCCAGCTGCAGGTCGTACCGCAGGGGGTCTGCACAGCAGGCTGTCATAGAGGGAAGGCCAGAGGAGGAGGGCAGGCTGCAGGGTGTGGGTCAGGAACAGGGCAGGCTGCAGGGTAGGCCAGCAGGGGAGGCCAATGTGCCCCTCGCTTATCTGATGACTGCCTTGCTGCCCTTCTCGAGGAGGTGGCAGCACGGCAAGAGGTCCTGTTTCCCCAAGGTGAGAGGAGAAGGGCCCCACATGTGACAAAGCGTGCCTGGGAGGAGGTGGCGGAGGTGGTCAGTTCCCTGAATGTGGTGCGCCGAACGTGGATCCAGTGTTGCAAGCGCTTCAATGATCTGTTGCGCTCTGGAAGGGTGAGTACCATGTTGGCCTTGGCCATTTAACCCAGCAGGTAGCCTTAGCCTTTGAGGGCCCCCCCCATGTCTTAGTGTCGTTACTGCATTGACTCATGTTGGGCATTTGGCGCACGCTGGGTGGTCAAGCAGATAGTCAGCATGCTTACATCAGCCTTAGTGATTAATTAGAAGATGGGTTCTCTCCCATGTGTTGGTCTTCGTTGCACTTGAGTAGTCTGGGGGCAGCCTGCAGGAGAGGCAGCTAGGCACATACTCATAATTCCAACAAAAGTCTTATTCATGGTGATGAGATGGTGGAAGGGGAGCCTCAAGGTGTCGTGGCCAAGATCCATCTGGTGCCCTCGGCGCCACACCTTGTTGCGCCTCCTTGTCATGGGCGCTAAGACCCGTGTGTTATTGAAAGTGATGGACGCAGAATGTGTCCAAGGTGGCCTTTGGGGGAGGGAAGGGGGGTTGGGAGCAGCCATACTATCTTTTGGTGACCGATCACCAGTATCGTGGGCAGTAGGCGCTGGAGGCCTCACTGTGGTTGGAGTGCGGTGTGCGCGTGCAGAGTACATGAGTGATCAGCCCGAAGAAATGGTGTTCTCTGTTCTGCAGGAGAAAAATGCACACAACATATATGAGTGTTCGGGCACTGGTGGTGGCCAGGCCCAGCTTCTCATCCTGAGCCGTTTTGAAGAGCAGGCCCTGGAGTTGGAAACCTGCCATGGGCCCAGGCCCACAGGTGGCGACGAGGCTGGGGTGCAGCGACCAGGTATTTGAGGCCCACGGACCCATCCGCTCTGTCTTCCCACCATCCAAAGCACTGATGGTTGCTGCAATCATTAATGCAGCAACACTGCTTATTCACAGGCTGATAGAGTCAGACATGTGGGTCATACATAAAGGTCCCTTGGCCCTTTGAGGATGCGCATCTCTAGCACCTTCCAAAATCACCTTATCCCATTTCTGACCACTATCCCCATGGCCTAACATGCCATGGCATCGCTGCTGCACATCCAAATACTTATTGCATCTTAGGAGGGTTTGTGCCTCCACCACCTTTTCAGCCAGTGCGTCCCACATTACTCTGTCCAAAAGGTCCTCATCACCTCACCTGTCAACCTCATGCCCCTTACCTTAAATAAATGCCACCACATTAGTCATCCCTGCGCCAAGGGGAAATGGTACCTTCTGTCCACCCGTTCTATGCCCCTCATAATGGTATGAAGGTCAATAATGTGACCCGTCAATCTCCTGTGCTCCACGGCAAATGTCACCAGTGTATGCAATGTTTCCTCATAACTCCAACTCTCCAGGCCAGCATGCATCCAGGTCAGGAACCTCTGCACTCTCTCCACTCCAATCCCATCCCTCCCATGAAGTGCAGGTCACAACTGAACGCAGACGTGTAGCTGTGGCCTCGGCAGCGTTTTCTGCACTTGCAAAATGACCTCCCTTTTCCTACATTCTATTCCTTGGCTAATAAAGGCAAGTATGGCTTTTACCTTGTTAAACGCCTTATGTTCCTGTTCCACTACCTTAACAGACCTGTCCAAATGCCCAGCAAGGTCCCTGTAATCGTCCATACTTTCCACGGTCCTACCATTTCTCCTGTATTCCCATACCTTGTTTGTCCTGCCCAAGTGCATAACCTCACACTTATCCACATAACATTCCATGTGGCATTCCTTAGGCCATCTGACCAGCCTGTCTGTATCCGCCTGTAATATTTGGGCCTCCTCCTGACTATTTAGCACCCAACTAACGTTCGTCTTCTTAGGTTCTTGAAGGTTGAGCGCATTATGAGCATGGGGAGGAAGGGATGAATTGTATTACCGACTGAACACTAACTGATGCACTGTCCCTTGTTGTTAATTTCAGCATCACCAGAGCATGGCCGCAATGAGGGCGTCCAGATGCCCCCATCCACACCTAAGGGGTGTCAATTGTCATGAACGTCACGCCATTTCAGCGAGGCAGGCACCAGCGCAGCAACTACCACATCAGTGGGAAACATCGGCTAGTGTCCCAGGGCACAGTGGAGAGGGCACTTCAAAATCACTGGAGGAGATGGCACAGACAGAGAGTGCCAATGGTGCCAGCTGCCGGAGGAGTTGTCCGCCACGCAGCAGCTGCAGGAAAAGCGGCCGGGTGCGCGGGAGCATCTGGCAGTGTTGCTTGAGAGTGTGCTTCACTTGATCTCCATGGTGGAGGAATCCAGGCAGAGTGTCAGTGATGGCATGAACCTCATGGCAGAGCGTCAGACTTCCTCCATGGAGAGATTGGCGACTATCATGGAGAGGGGCTTCCAACAGATTGATCAGCTTCTGATAGGGTTACGCTCGGACCTGCAAGCCCTCACAGCGCTAATGGCCACAGGTGGTCATTGGCAATATGGGAGATGTTCTGGGCACCAACTTTCCCAGCTCGGTGCCCATCCATCTGCGGTGAGCAGGGAGGTCCAAAGCAACCTCACATTGGTGCAGCAGCTGCCTGTCGTCTCTGCGAGCTCCTCTCAGGGCGCTCCGGATGAGGGCAGCAGCTCCTCCACCCCTCTGCCAGTGACTGTTGCATCCGTTGAGGCTGCGACAACTGGGGAGGTGCCAGATGTGGGACTGACCACTCCCTCCCAGGCGGGGCCAGCGCAGGCTCCACAGGCCAGAGGACGTCCGCCAAGGTCATCGAGGCCAACAGGACAGCAGAGTCAGCAGGCTGTCTCACAAGCCACTCTGAGCGATGGGGCAGCACCCAGACGAAGCACCCACAAACGAAAGCATAAGGCACGTTAGGCACTCCACGGGTATGTCAGTGGTGCTTTTCTGTTGGTCCTAGATTAGGTAATTTATATTTTTTAACGTTGGAACAATGTTTTGATTTTATTTTGTTACACCATATGATGGATGGATGGAAATAAAATCCATACACGTACCATGGCTGAGGATAGCTCCTTTGTGCTGCATTTTTCTTTTTCACATATTTACCATGAGTGTTTGAGTAGACATTGATGTTTATGTACTAAGCCCTTAGTTGCAGCTGATGAGATGGAAGATGTAGCACCTAAGTGCCACGTGTGGAAGCGCCAGGCAATGCTGGTACTGCTGATCGATGTGTGTGGAGCTAGATGAAGGTTTGTTGGATTAAAGTGTCCCGGGTGTCCCTGACTCCTTGGTGTAGTAGCGGGTCGGCGTGCTGCCCCTCATCATTGCCCTGTGCTTCCTCATCCTCTGAGCCACTGCTGGATTCATCGTGTGCAGCTGCATCCACTGCGTCAAGGTCTTCATCGTCAACTGCATCCCCCCTTTCCAGCGCAAGATTGTGCAGAGCGTAGCATGCTACCACTATCAGAGAGACACGATCTGGGGGGGGGTACTGAAGTGCACCCCTTGAGCGGTCCAGGCATCGGAAGTGCATCTTGAGAAGACCGATGGCTCTCTCCACCACAACCCTTGTGGAGCCATGGCTCCTATGGTAGCGCTCCTCAGCTTCTGTTCTTGGATGGCAGAGAGGCGTCATGAGCCACCTTCTGAGGGGATAGCCTTTGTCACCCAGCAGCCATCCATCCAGCCGAGCCAGAGCACTGAAGAGCCCTGGCACCTGGGAGTGTCTGAGGATGTAGGCGTCGTGGGAGCTGCCTGGGTATCTTGCACAAATTTGTAGAATCTGCATCCTGTGATCACACACTATCTGCACGTTCATGGAGTGGAAGCCCTTCCTGTTGACGAAGGCACTGGGCTCACCTGCTGGCGCCTTGATGGCCACATGTGTACAGTCTATCGCACCCTGGACGCGGGGGAAGCCAGCAATGGCCGCGAAGCCTCTGGCTCACTGTATCTGGCTTGCCTGGTCCCAACGGAAGTGGACGAAGGTGAATGCACACCTGAACAGAGTGTCTGTGACCTGCTTGACACAAGTGTGGACAGCTGATTGGGAGTCATTGCAAAGATCACCCTGGATATTTGGACTGAGCCCTGGAAGGAGCCAGAGGCATACAAGTGGAGGGCAACTGTGACCTTCAGAGCCGCTGGCATGGGGTGTCCACCCACACAATTAGGAGAGATCTCAGGGCCAATTATCTGACAGATGTGGTGTACTGTCTCCCTTGACAGTCGGAGCCTCCTTCGGCACTGTACCTCAGATATATTGAGGTAGCTGCTTCGCCGCCTGTATACCCTGGCAGCAGGATAGTGGCGACTTCTGCAGCCCCTTCCACCTTGGACAACCTCTTGGCCTGCACCTGTCCTCCCAAAGGTGGCTCCTCTGGAGGCTGATTGTCCAGTCCTGGTCTCCTCCTTATTCTATCCCTCCCTTCCTCCTCAGAGGAGCTGCCTCCAGTGGAGATGTCAGAACCCATGCCCAGGCTAAATGGAGGCCTCCGGAAAGCTACAGGCCCGATAATGATTACTTTCTGCAGATTGCTGAGCTGAAGTTTCAAAGTACAGAGAAAGCTGCTGGAATTCATTCTGAACTGCTACAGATCACACAGACAAGTTTAAAAAACTTTCTGCAATAAATACTTCACATAATACATTGACAAGCCCACTGAGCCCTCTTATCCCGCCCATGGATGAGTTTTGTTAAAATGTCACTTACCCGCCTGCCCATTGCACCCATGCCCCGAGCCAAAGATCGCACGGGCGCCTCAAAATCTGTGTCGATTGCCGAGTTAAGGGCCTTAACAAGCCCGTTAATTAATGGCGGGCGCGCATCGTACTTCATCATGCGCCCGCCCAGCTAAATATTGCGATGGCGTGCGGCGATGTCGGGACGCTCGCCTGACGTCACTGCGTGCCATTTTAAATGCTGATGTGTGGGGCCCACCTCCCACACGTCACCCTGAAAATTCTGCCCATGAAGTTTGCAAGTTTGGAATGGGTAAACATATTCGGTTGAAACACTGTCTTGTAGCCTGTTGGCTGATGATTTGCGTTGCAGAGTTAGGTGACCTTGCTCCAGTGTGAGCACAGAGTTTCTAGATGCTGCTCCTTGTGGTCTGTGGTCCTTGTCTTTGACTTGATGATACTATGGATGGTGACCAAGGACAGCTCCCTGCTGTCACTGAACCCATGGTGTCAACAATATAAAACATCTGTAGTGACCAGGGTGAGTTTTTGTGGCAACACTGGAGTGTAATGAAACCCAGGGATAGATTCTGAGCCATTGTACATGGTAAGTTTGGTAGTGGTTGACTGAATCATCACTTGCCACTTCTGTGAGTACATACATTTCAGTGTATGAAATGGAAGTTTGCACCTGCATCGATATCCAGTTTTGCAAATAGGTTATGCTTACCCTTCAACTGTGGGCATAAGATCTGGATGGTGACTAAGGCTTCTGTTTCTACCACTATGCCAATGCATTCTTTGGTGTTCACCATGCTGAATGCTGGCTCAATTTGTGCATTGATGGTATGGTCATCCTCATCATTTGACCGTACAGCTAGGCCAGACCATTCGTGAATCTTGTCTTTACACTGTTTGGTATGCGCTCTTGGATGGTTAGAATGCAGTACCTGTTTTGCTTTTGCTTGTGGCTTCTCATGACATTGAACCACTTGTTTTAGCCTTTGCTATCTGCGCTGGCATTTCTAGGGTCCTCTGGTGCCTACTGCCTTGAATACAGCTTTAAAAGCTGGAAAACTTCTGCTGTGTGTATGAAGTTGTACCACCCGCATTGCATGTCAGGCTTTGCCTGCATTGGCTATTGTGCCAATGGTGGACAACTTACACATTGGACAGGATTTTTCAGTTGGTGTCCGACATGCTGGCACGTAAAATGACGCGCGATGACGTGTTGTGATGTTTTGTTCGAGCGAGTACTCACAGAAGTGGTGAGCGCGCGCCAGAGTCAGCTGCGTGCCCGGCGTTAACTGGCAGGTCTATTCAGGCCATTAACAAATTAATTCATGTCATTGTTTACGCTGCCCATCCAATCTCAAGGTTGGCGGGCAGGCAAAAAGGCCAAGTGGCCTTCACGTTTTTTAGGAAACCTCATCCATGAACAGGATGGTGTTTCCTGAAGATTTTACTACTTAAATAAAAATTTTATATGAAAAATAAAAACATGTCCCATCTCATGTGACACAGGCAACTCCATGCCTCAGGGAGATTGAAGTGCGCGAAAGAGCGCTGGCCCCGACTCTCCCTCCTTCCTCTGCCCACACAGCACTACCACTTGCGTATTACGCTGGGCGGGCCTTAATTGGCCCACCCGCGTAAAATGGCAGCCTGGTGCTGATGGCGGGCAGCGGTTGGCTCTGCGACTGCTGCTGCCCGCTCCTGCCAAGCCTGCCTGACACGGGAAAAATTCTGGCCATAAGCCCCTGTAAAAGCGCCTGTTATCATATCACAACAATGTATATTTGCTTTGTGCTTAATTGTAATATTAACAAAGTGATATGAAATGAAACAACTGTGAGTCCATCAGTGATCGAGGCACCACAGCACCATGCTTTAATTAGCCTCATACACAATTTATGTCTGCTTACATATACTCTTTAGTTCAGCAATGCCTGATGTTGGGGGAGGGGGTGAAAATGGTGTAACACGAATGCAGGGTATTCTGGCATCTGTTCCTGTCACTCCAAAGATGGCATGTTGCGCTCCCGAACACAAGTGATCCTGCTGGCCTGTTTCCCTGAGTCACACTGTTCTGCCATGACAGCGTGCAGCTGTGAGGATAAATTGCAAGGCTAAATTGCACGGCTGCGTCCTGAGAGATCGCTAGAAAGAGGATAGGTGGAAGGGCAAAGGTTCTGCATGTGGTGTGTACCTGTTATCCCCTACAGCATTATGGTAATCTGAGGTGGCCCACCATGGACTTTTCATTGTAAAATGTGGAGATTGCTGCTTGTAATTCACCTTGTAATTAAGGAGCATACTTTATAAAGGTAAGGCTAGAAAAGCTTCACAAGCCACAGCTATGATGATAACAGCATCTTGGCATCATCAGCTGCTATTCTGTATTGGCTGTGTCTGTGAAGCTTTTCCAGCCTTACCTTTGTAAAGTATGCTCCTTCATTATAAGGTGAGTTACAACCCAGAAGGAAAAAATAGTTTAAACCAGTACTCTTATTTCCCAGTTTTTACTGGTGCTCCATTTTAAGGTATACAAGACCAGTTCAGACCAGCATTCTTATTCCCCAGTTTATACTGTTTCTTCACTCTGGGAAGCAGTAGTCTCCACATTTTACTATGTAAAGTCTATGATGGACTATCTCTTCTAGTGTCATCAACCAGTTCAACAGTTATTACTGTTAGTACTAACCTGACTTCTGATTGACGTCTCCTCCCAGGACCAGCAGCACTTCCATCCACTTCCTGCCTCACAGCGGGAACTCCTTACGGGCTCTCCTTTTACGCTGTGCCTGAGATGTGTTACCCACATCTGTACTGCTTCCAGGGTCGGTAAGTCCGACTCCATCCCACATCCACGCCACTCAAAGGGTATGGAGTTAAGGTGGGTAAATGTATTTGAGATACAGATCATCCATGATCTAACTAAATGTTGGAGTGTGCGCAGGTCATCACTGACTGGCTCCACAACTTCCAGTCAGACTGGGAGCTGCATCGTAAAGGTTGCACAGCAAGGTCGGTCTGCACCTGGGGTGGGGCGGGTCACAGGTGTGGGAGAAGGGGCTGATCTCGGATAGGGCGGGGGGATGTGATAGAGGACTGTCCCACTCAGAGGTCTGCTGATCTTGATCACAGCCGTGGAGAGGAGGTGCATGTGATCCCAGGGATCACCCTTGAGCCTTCTCCTTGCAAATGCAAAGAGACCCAGCCTATTCGCCCTTTACTGATATGTATAATCTGGCATTTGTGGTGTAATCCTTAGGAATAATTTTTTGCCTCCTCTCCAATGCCTCCAATATGGTGACCATATTGTACACAGTACTGCACACAATACTCCAGCTGTGGCCTAATCATGGTTTGATCCAAGTTAAGCATAATTTCTCTATTTTTCAATTCTATGCCTTAATAAACCCTATTGCTTGTTTAGTTTTATTTTTAATGACCTTATAACCTTATAGTGATTTGTCTATTTGTACTCCCAGGTCCCTAAGCACCTCTTTTACATTTATATTTTGCTTTCTAAATAATATGCGATCTCCTTATTTTTCTTACCAAAATGTGCTACTATACACTTATCTGTGTTCAAATTCAGTTGCCAATTATATGTCTGTTCATTAATCCTCCTCAGTATTGACTATTCCTACCAATTTGGTATCATCCACAAATTTAGAAAATGTATTTTTGATTCAAAAGTCTAATTTGTTAATATAGGTTGTGAACAATAGTGGTCCCAGCACTGATTCTTATAGGGTCCCACATTCCACCTTCTTCCACTCTGAATAGTTACCCTTTACCACTACTCTCTGCTTTCTGGCTTGCAGCCAGTTAGCAATCCATTCTGATGGAAGGTCATTGGTCTGAAATGTGAACACTGTTTCTCTCTCCACAAATGCTGAGTCCTTCTAGCATTTTCTGTTTTAATTTCAGTGTTCCAGCATGTGCAGTGTTTTATTTTTGTCTTAGCTATTAATTTTGCTACTTGTCTACTACATTGACAATGAAATTATTTATTGCACCAATTCAACTATCCTATTAATAGTGAAAGTTGTGAAAATTTTAAACGTGACTGATAATCAATGACTAATAATCCAAGAAATTTTCTGTGCATTAAAATTAAGATTCATTCTTATAAATTTCACTTCAGTTCCTGAGGAGTAGCCATTTCTACAAACAACTTATTAGTTTTCCTGCCAGTTTCACCAGCATTGTATGCCTGTGTTTTGATTTCCATAGTCATAATAGCTACTGAATAATTCATTAAGTACCTCTTAGAGGAAAATGTTGCAGTTACATCTTTTTTTACCTTAAACAATACCAACTGCAATGCTTTGAGAATGTGTCACTTAGGTTAGACTGGGTTGAGGAACTAGCTCCATTCAGAAGTGAAATCATACACATGTTTTAATTTTGATGTAATGATAATTAACATAGACATCTATTAATTAGACAATAATGGACAAGAAGAATGTGTGTACTATGAATTAAAGCCATGCAAGAGATTATGTTTTTTTAATTTAGAAAATTAATCAATTTTTATTGCTGTTTTTGATTCTCTTGACTTTAAAAAAACAGCTTTCACACAAAGTAATGGGAAGTGTAAGAGCTGAATGACGCATGTTTCATCTGAGGTTTTATAGTGATTGTCTGCCAATTAGCACTAGATATTATGAATATGTAATTTCACAATTCATATGCTTTAGGAATATAACTTTTAGTTTTGGGAATTGAAATTTTAAATGTAACTGAAAAACCTGGGTTTGAGAATCTGGTTAAAATCCCAAAGATAATCACCATTCAAAGGATAGGCCATGTTTACTTAAAGTGGTAAGAGGTGGAAGTGTGAAAATATTAAGCAAACCCTTTTCTGAGTCTCAGTAGAGACCAGATGTCCACAGTTGTTTTATAAGGGATTTATTCATGTGGATCCCAAATCAAAGAGGTTTGGAACCAATGGATAAAAAACAGAAGATCTTAAAGTGTCCATATATTTTTCAGATCAAAGGACATGTTTAGTAATGAAGTTAATTAGTTGAAATCTCTGCCTGGGACAATGTCATGGGATTAGATTGCAGGGAGGTCGTCTCTTGTTTTGGCTTTTTCTGTGTGTTTTTCTCACAGGAGCAGTCTGTCAGGTTTGAAGGCTGCAAGAAGGCAATATTGTGTGTCTGCTAGACAGAACAAAGAGCCTAGAGGTGATTAGGAACCAGTTGGAGTCATTAAGCAGAAATTGAGGGGGTCCATGCTTGGAATGAAAATTCCAAATTCATCAGGAATTCAAATTGTCAGGTCTGCTTGGTAAAGCTAGTGCAAGAGATCAGCAGTGGAAACCTCGCAGAAAGAGTGAGCTCTGGAAGTCTAAGTGCCAGGCTGGGAAACTGAGGAAAATCAAGGTGAATTCCCAAGAGTTGTGGCACACTTTGGTTTGGTCTCAGGGAAAATGAAGCAACCCTCAAGATTCTGGAAAGTATAGGGGGACTCTTGCAGGGAATTAAAACAGAGTAAGAAGTGATCTGTTAAGGTTTTCAAGTTTAACTCATGAGGGTTTATGAAATACAGTGTGAAGTTAGTAATACTTCCTTTGTTTAATTCTTGTACAGGAAACATTTTTGTTTAAAACATGAATCTTTGTGGTGCAGTTCTTTCAATTAATGACTGGGATTCATATTTCTTTTTAATAGTTATTGATCTCCCTTGAGGTCATAACATAGAATCTAACTCCAAAATGAATTTTGTTTAACATTTTCAGCCATACCAATAATATTCCAACATATGATGCAGTAGAGAAAATGTTTCCACTTGTAAAGGAGTCTAAAGCTGGAAGTCATAAATAAAGGTAGTCACTAATAAATCCATTAAGGAATTTAGGATGAACCTCTACCCAAAGAGTGGTAAGAATGTGGAACTCACTACCACATGCACTAGTTGAGGTAAAAAACATTGATGCGTTTAAAAGGAAGCTAGATAAGCACATGAATTAAAAAGGAATAGAAGGTTATCTTGACAGGGTTGGATGAAGAGGGCTGGGAGGAGGCTAATGTGTTGCATAAATGCCAGCATGGATGATTTGGACTGAACAGCCTGTTTCTGTGCTATAAACTCGGTGCAAATGTTAAAATGATCATTGAGTTGACAGAAACCAATAATTCAGATATTTGAGTTTATCATGCCATTAAATTTTGTTTACCTAATTGGTGTTTTAATTTTTAATTACAAATAGCTTTAAGTTTCACAAACTCCATAAAGATTTCATTTTGCATTGATCATTAAGTTACAGAAGTGTCAGAGGTAGGGATGTTCACTGATGATTGCTCAATGTTCAGTACCATTCACAACCCCTCAGATACTGAAGAGTCTGTGTCCATACACAGCAAGACATGGACAACATTCAGGCTTGGGCTGATCAGGGGCAAGTAACATTCACATCGCACAAGTGCCAGGCAATGACCATCTCCAACAAGAGACAATCCAATCATCTCCCCTTGACATTCAGTGGTATTACCATCTCTGAATCCCCCACTATCAACATTCTTCCTGTTACCATTGACCAGAAACTAAACTGGACTAGCCATATAAATACTGTGACTACAAGAACAGGTCAGAGGCTGGGAATTCTGCAACGAGTAACTCACCTCCTGACTCCCCAAAACCTGTCCACCATCTACAAGATGCAAGTCAGGAGTGTAATGGAATACAGAGATAAAAACAAAAAACTGCGGATGCTGGAAATCCAAAACAAAAACAGAATTACCTGGAAAAACTCAGCAGGTCTGGCAGCATCGGCGCAGAAGAAAAGAGTTGACGTTTCGAGTCCTCATGACAAGGGTCATGAGGACTTGAAACGTCAACTCTTTTCTTCTCTGCTGATGCTGCCAGACCTGCTGAGTTTTTCCAGGTAATTCTGTTTTTGTTGTGTGATGGAATACACTTCACTTGCCTGGATGAGCGTGATTCCAACAACACTCAAGAAGCTCAGCACCATCCAGGATAAAGCAGTCCACTTGATTGGCACCCCACTCACTCGACGCAGCTCAAAAAGGCTTCTTCAACAGCACCTTCCAAACCTATGACCTCTACCACCTAGAAGGACATGACTGCTACCATCTAGAACAGGAAGGGCAGCAGAGGCATGAGAACACCACCACCTGAAAGTTCCCCTCCAAGCCACACAACATTCCAACTTAGAACTATATTGCTGTTCCTTCACTGTCGTGGAATCAAAATCCTGGAACTCCCTTCCCTGCAGCAGTGTTGAGTGTACCTGCGCCAGATGGACTTCAGCGGTTCAAGAAAGCGGCTCACCACCACCTTCTCAAGAGCAGTTAAGGTTGGAAAACAAATGCTGGCCTTGACAGTGACGCCCACATCCCATGATAGAAATTTTAAAATTACTTAAACGAGGCTTTAGGAGCTGAGGTTTAGTCATTTGTGATTCAGATTCTTTCATTGGTTTAAAAATAAGAGGCTCCTTTTCTCAAGTTCTGTTTTAAATACCATTGATTATTTAATCCATGCAAATGATAATCCCTACAGCATAGGTCATAGGAGAAATTCATCGTGTCCAGTGTTGAGCTATTCTTAAAGGGAGTGTGGTCAGAGAATTCATTTTGTAGCACTACCAATGTGAAACTATCAGTTCAGCTTAGTTCAATGCTGGGAGTTCAGGATTACTGAATTTATCTGCAGGCGTGGCAATCTGAAAACAATTACATTTTTTTCACAGCTTTGACCTGAACGATAAAAATCATGGCGACTAAAATTAAATTTGAATCCTTTTCTGACATTGATGCAGTCCTAAACTGGACTTCAAATGAAGCTAAAGGACATTCTACTTAACAGATACACAGTGACAAGTTACTTCCCACCTTTAGTTAACTGAGAAACAAATCAGCCTGTCAGTTTGTGAATAATACAGAAGTATGGTTATCCTTACAGGTTCAGGTCTTTATTTATTTTTCTGCCATTGTGTTGCATTGACTCCTTGTTATAGCCTATAACTCTTTCCTTCCCCACAAACCACACCCAAGTTTAGAAAGCCCATTTCAGTTTACAGTATTTAAGGATTTTGGTTTAGCAATCACAGGGCAAACAGAGCAAAACAAGCGATAAAGATGATTGTAAAAAAACTTACACAAGTGAGAAAAAGCTGCCCTAATTAGCAGCATGAGCATCGCCACTATCTGACAAAGCTCACACAAGAGCAGTAATGAATAATGTGTGTATTTAGCAGTCTCTAAAGAAACATTGGGCTGTAACTTCCAAGCTCTCCGGTGTCGGATTGTGGGGGAGGGGGGGAGGGGGTACCCCCAAAAATGCGCTGGGGAACCCCCTCCTGGAACTTCAAACGTAAGGTTTTGCATGGCAATTGCCCAGAAGTGCAAAGTTCCTCTGGGCAATTGCCCTGCCCTGCATGTTCGGAAGGTACCAGCTATGTTACACAAATAGTTACTCAGAAAAAGTTAGAAGAATTAAAACCTCTTCTAACTTCTGGGTAACTATTATAAAGAAACACACTGGCTGCCCCCCAAGGGACTCCCCTCACACCCCAGACACCGCACTGGTCTCCCCCCACACCCCCGAACTCCCAGGGGTCTCTCCCCAAAACCCCTGACCCCCCCAGGGGTCTCCCCCACACCCCCAACTGCCCCACCACATGATATTCCTCACCCCATTGACTTGACCCTACCTCCACCACCCCGGTCCAACCTCCTCAACTTCTGCAGGACCAACTTTCCCCCGACCTGACCCCCCAACACTGACGACCCGACCCCTCCTACCCAACGTGACTGGACAGTCACTTCTCCCCCCCCCCGCCTCCCGCCCCAACAGGCTGTGTCCCCCTCCCAACCAACTGGACCACTCCCTGACCTCTGAAGTCCCCCTGATGTCCGACCCCGCCCCTGCTCCCGATGTCCAACCCCATCACGATGTCCAAGCCGTCTGATGTCCGAATCCCCCCCACCTCACCCAATGTGCAACCTCCTGCCACCCCGATTTAACCCCCTCACCCCCTTGATGTCTGACACCCCCAACCCCCATGATTACCGACTCTGTCCGCCACCCCCGATGTCTGAGCCCCTGACCAACACCCCTAAAATGTCTGAACCCCCCACCACCCCCACCTGGCCTCCGAATCCCCCACAACACCTGAATCCTATTCACTTACCTTCGAGACTTACTTTCTGCCTGGCTTATCAATTTCAATAGGAGCTTTAAATTTACCCGGTTTACAGCAGCCGATGCCGTATAAACGGGGGCACGTTCTTCGATCCGACTCTGCTGGACTGCAATGCTGGGTTTCGGAGATATCTGCGCTGCCTGGATCTCAGCCGGCCAGAGTCAGAAGGTTGCACGAAACAGGCATGGAATAAATTTCCCGTAAGTAATTGGACACGGAGTGGCAATTCGTTTCTGATTGCCACTCCAAGGAAGTTATGGCCCATTATTTTCTTGTCAGCTTAATTATTTTTTGATCAAATTTGTTGCCCACCTGCACTTACATCCTACTAAATAAGCTGCAATGAACAACATAGAACCCAAAACTAGAGAATCCCTTAATCTTATGCACCATAATTATGACAACTTCTCACACTCTTTTCTCGGTGGTACCAAAGGCCCTGGTGAACTAATCATGGTCCAGACTCATTGGCATCGATGGATATAATGAGATGTCACCCTGATGTGACTGGGCTAGTAGCCTTTCACAAGACTATGAACAGAAACTCAAGAGCAGTAGCAGGTCAGAAGATTAAACGGAATATAAAGATCAGCAAAGAATGACTAAAAGATGAATAAGGAGGGAGAAATTAGAGCAAGAGAGAAAGCTAGCTAGAAAGATAAAAACAGATGTAAGAGTTTCTTCAGGTATTTAAAAAGGAAAAGAGTAAGTTAAGTGAGTGTTGGTCCTCTAGAGAGGGAGAATGGGGAGTTAATAATGGATAATAAGGGAATGGGGGATGAATTGAACAGATATTCTGCATCTGTCTTCAGGATGCAAATAACAGCCCAGAAATAATCATGAATCAGGAGGTGAAAGAAAGGAAGGAACTTAAAACAATTACAATCACCAGGGAAAGGGCACTGAGAAAATTATTAGAATTAAAAGCTGGCAAGTCACCAAGTCCTGATGGATTTCATTCTGGGGTCTTAAAAGATGTTGCTGCTGAGATAGTAGATACATTGGTTTTAATTTTTTTTAATTCCCCAGATTCTGGAAAGGGCCCATCAGATTGGAAAGTAGTGACTGTGACTCCTCTATTCAAGAAAGGAGGGAGACAGAAACCAGAAAACTATAGCCCAGTTAGCTTGATATGTGTCGTGAGGAATTGCTGGACTCTATTGTTAAGGAGGTTATAGAGGTGCACTTAGAAAATCTCAATGCAATCAACCAGAGTCAACATGGTTTTGTGAAAGGGAAATTAAGTTTGACTAATTTATTGGAGTTCTTTGAGGAAGTAACAAGCAACGGGAATAAAGGGAAACTGATGAATGTGCTGCACTTAGATTTCCAGAAGGCATTTGACAAGGTGCCATATCAAAGGTTACTATGCAAAGTAAGGGCTCATGGTGTAGGGGGTAACATATTAGCATGAATAGAGGATTGGTTAGCTAACAGGAAACAGAGTGTATTCATAAATGCATCATTTTCAGGTTGGTAAGGTGTGACAAGTGTATTGTGACAAGGAATCATTGCTGGGGCCTCGACTATTTACAATTTATATCAATGACTTGGATGAAGGGATTGAATGTATGGTTGCTAAATTTGCTGATGACACAAAGATAGGTAGGAAAGTAAGTTGTGAAGAGGACATATGGAGTCTGCAAAGGGACATAGATAGGTTAAGTGAGTGGGCAAAAATTTGGCAGATGGAGTGTTAATATGGAAAAATGTGGCCTTGTCCACTTTGGCATGAAGACTAGAAGAGAGAGATTGCAGAACTCTGAGGTACAGAGGGACCTGGGTATCCTGGTACATGAATCAGGAAAAGTGAGTATGCAGATACAGCAAGTGATTAGGAAGACAAATGGAATGCTGTCGCAAGTATTGCAAGGGGAATGGAACATAAATATAGGGATGTTTTGCTACACTTGTACAGGGTGTTGTTGAGATCACATCTAGAGCAGTGTGCACAGTTTTGGTCTCCTCACTTAAGAAAGGATATAAATTCATTAGAAGCAGTTCAGAGAAGGTTCACTTGACTGATACCTAGGATGGAATAGAGGAGTCACAGTCACTACTTTCCAACCTGATGGGCCCTTTCCAGAATCTGGGGAATTAAAAAAAATTAAAACCAATGCATCTACTATCTCAGCAGCAACATCTTTTAAGACCCCAGAATGAAATCCATCAGGACTTGGTGACTTGCCAGCTTTTAATTCTAATAATTTTCTCAGTGCCCTTTCCCTGATGATTGTAATTGTTTTAAGTTCCTCCCTTTCTTTCACCTCCTGATTCATGATTATTTCTGGGCTGTTATTTGCATCCTGAAGACAGATGCAGAATATCTGTTCAATTCATCCCCCATTCCCTTATTATCCATTATTAACTCCCCACTCTCCCTCTCTAGAGGACCAACACTCACTTAACTTATGAGGAAAGATTGAAAAGCCTGGACCTGTATCCACTGGAGTTTAGAAGACTGAGAGCTGATCTTATTGAAACACAAGTTCCTGACGGGACTTGGCAGGGTAGATGCTGAAAGGGTGTTTCCCCTTGTGGGGGAGACTAGAACTAGGGGGCACGGTTTAGGAATAAGGGTCTCCCATTTAAGACGGAAATGAGAAGATTTTTTTTCTCTCAGAGGGTCATGAATCTTTGGAACTCTCTTCTTCAGAGAGCAATGGAGTCAGGGCCAATGAATATTTTTAAGACAGAGGTAGATTCTTGACTAACAAGGGAGACAAAAGTTATCGGGAGTAGGTGGAATGTGGACTTGAGGCCACAATCAGATCAGCCATGATCTTACTGAGTGGCAGAGCAGGCTCGAGGGGCAGAATGGCCTACTCCTGCTCCTAATTCGTATGTTTGTAGTATGTTCATATGTCCTGACTCTGATTCCTGAAACACTATTAGCCTCAGTCTACCACTCTTTGCAATTTTTGCAATCTGCCTTTCAACTAACTCTCTTTCTTTCCATACGGATATTTTACTTTTTATGCCATGAACCCATGAATGTTGCCTATCCTTCTCAAATCCACATTGACTACCTCTTATCAGTTCCTGTCCTTTTAAGCATTAGTTCATCAAGTTACAGGTTTAGCATCTTAATGTAATATTTCCTCTTGAATGGTACTATTAGTCACTCTCAGAAGTAGCCTGAAGTTTTTGTTCATGTGCCCCTACTTCCCAATATGAAACCATACAATTATATAATGGAATAATGTAACAATAGGACCATCCAATGATCTGAGTATTTTCTCTTTTGCATGTTCCCTCAGATATTCTCTAATCTTTTACAATTCAAACTGAAACACATGGCACGAGAAAGCTGGAAAAGCATGTTAAGCTGATTTAACTTGCATACAGCACTTGATCATACAGAGAAAAAGCAAAGCAATTTCTACTTACTTAGTTCAACATCATCTCTCCTCGGAAACAGGTACTGTCTCTAATGGATGTCGAAAGGTTTTTAGTCTTTCCTCTATTTCTCCATTAACCTCCTTAAGTATTTTGGGTGCATACCATCTAGTACTGGATACTTACAACATTTTAAAAACCACTTCATTATTTGTGCTTACATCCATTGTTTATTCTTCTATTGCCTTATCTGCAAACCTTTGAAAAATTTCCTCACTCTTGTCTGTAAATTTGGAACAAGATATTCATTAGGCAACTCTTCTGTTAAAGGGTCATTCGGACTCGAAACGTTAACTGTGTTCCTCTCCGCAGATGCTGCCAGACTTGCTGAGTTTTTCCAGGTATTTTTGTTTTTGGTCTGATGTATCCTTATCTACCAGATTGTCATTTGCCCCATTCGATCCCAAATGATTCTATTTGAAGTAACATGTTTACAATTGTTGGCATTGATAAACTTTTATGTTTGCACCAGGAACACAGAAGCTCCTACAAACATAGCTCAAACATTCTGCATTAATCAAAAAAATTCACACAGAATCACTCTAGATTGTGTCATTTCTTGAAACTCTAGCCCTTTGCACAGAAGCTTAAATATAAAGTTAATTATTACCTGCTTATTCAGAGTCTTCTGATGTTCATCTACAGAAGAACCATTGCAAACCCAATTCCGCTATGGAAGATCCATTTTCCTTTAGTAACCCAATACAATTCCTCCAGGCCTTCATGTATATTGTGCCATGTACACATAACATACAAAAGAGGCATTTTATGACTAATTTGCTTTGGGAGCCACAAGTGAATAAATTTAGTGTGAACAAGAATTCTGAGATCATTGCAGTTTATGAAGGAGATTGGATGCTTAGCGAGGAGCTCAAAGTCAATTCTGGAAGGAACAAATGACAATTTCAAACTCAATGAAATAAAATGGTCAATCTTTTGGAGCTAGAAGTAGGCAGTCTGTGATGGACTGGATGTACTGTTTGAAGCTTAGCTCAGATTGGACACGAAGGCAATGCACGTTTGGGCTGAACTTGGACAGGTAGGCAGGGGAATGATGGGGCCAGTATAGGGAGCAAAATTCTGGCATCCCAATCAGTCAAACAAGGGGCCAAGGAAGAGGTACCCTGGATGTAACAGAGGGTGCTGAAGTTGAAACAATTACAGGAGATGTAATTGGGACAACATTGAGACAGTTAGGAATGGATGCATCAGAGGGCAATGTGACAGAAGTAGAGCATGGTAGGAAATCAATCAAGGAGATTGCTGTGGTTAACAATGTCAAAGGGTACAAGGAGGTCAAGGAAGATCAGAAGGGATCTTCTTAATACACGCTGATCACTGGTGACCATGACTAGGATTGGGCCTCAAAAGAGACAGTGGCCCGGATATTCAAAGGAGTGGCAATCATCATCAGATTGCCACTCCAGTCAAAAATCCCCCTGTCTCAATGGTACTATGCATTTCTTCTGGAATCATCTGAGCACAGCTTTTCCACAAATGCCCAGAGTAGCATCCATTGGGGAGCTCTGTTGAAGCAGAATCAGAGGAAGACAGGTCACGGCTCCTTTTTATGGCACTAACTGCTGCATGGCAAGTTTTAATGCCCAGTCTTTGAAATGTTAGTGAATGGATGGGTGAATGGGTAGGGGTAGGTGGATGAGGTGGGTAGCTGAGTAGGATAGGTGATGTAGGTAGGTGGGTGAGTGGTTAGGTGAATAGGGTATGTGAGGTGGGTAAATGGGAAGGTGGGGGAGGTGGGTAGGTGAGTGATGTGGGTAGTGGTGAGGGAGTGAGGGGTAGGTGGGTAGAGTGGGTCATGTGGTAATCGGATCGGATCAAGAGGGCTAGTCAGGTCTGGTTGGACAGTGGTCGGGTCGGGAGGGTGTAGTTGGGGGATTGAGTCGGGGGTTGGTTCTGGAGTTACCCAGGAGTTAAGTTTTAATTTGTCTAACATTTCCTGGGTAACTATACAGGTAAGTACATCAGAACTGTCCAAAGTCTCCAACTCTCACTCAGAATCAGAGGCATTCACAGATGGTTTCCGAGGAGCAGGAAAATTGCCCACCGGAAGTCAAAGCTTCCTGGGCAATTCCCGCATAGGTCCATGCATCAGGACTCCCACAGTGTCCTGACTTGAGTCTTCATCATATGTCCGGTCTCTGATGATCTGGAGACTGGAAGATTTGGCCCGTGGCCAAAGATGTGAATATGGAGATTGTTGGAGAAGATATGTTCCAGAAATTTGAGGAGAAAAGAGGTGGAAGGATAGAAAAGTCAAGGATAAGGTTTCAAAATGAGCAGAGTGATAAGGGCAGTTCTCAAATTGATGTGGAAACTACTTGAGAAGATAGGGTAGTTGATGATGTTGGCAAATATTGAGACAAGGAGGGTTACTTAAGTGGTCAGGTTTGAACTTAAAGAGAATCAAGGAAGCAGAAGATGTGTTCAATGGAACAACTAAATATGGGATGGAGATTTAGGAGAAACAAATAAAAGAATGTTGATGGGAAATGGTTTGGGAATGGTCATGGAATTCAAAGGGGCGAGAGAAAACTGAGAAAATAGTCTCAATTTCAAGGAATCCATGAACAAACTCATAACTGACAATGAATGGTAGCTTCATGACAACAAAGAAGAGGACCCAGAGGAGATTGTTTATAGGGGATAAGAGGAGTCTAGGATTTCCCTTTACCAGGATAGCCTTATAACAATCTGGCTATTGTACTGACAATCTGACTTAAATTTGCCTGATCTTAGAAATATAGAAGGAAGCCCTTTGTCCCATTGTGCCTATACCAGCTGAAAAAGAGTTAACCAGCCTAATCCCATTTTGCAGCTCTTACGGCACTTCAAACACATATCCAAGTATTTTTTTTAATGCAATGACAGTTCCTGCATCTATCACCTTTTCAGTTGGTGAGTTCCAGATCCCCATGACCCTCATCACATACAAGAAATGTTCGGGAACACAGGGTTTAGTGAGAGGGAGGAATTGAAAAAAATCAGTATTAGTAGGGAAATGGTGTTGGAGAAATTGATGGGATTGAAGGCCGATAAATCCCCAGGGCCTGATAATCTACATCCCAGCGTACTTAAGGAAGTTGCCCTAGAAATAGTGGATGCATTGGTAGTCATCTTCCGAGATTTTATAGACACTGGAACAGTTCCTACACGTTGAAGGATAGCTAATGTAACCCCACTATTTAAAAAGGGAGGCAGAGAGAAAGCAGGGAATTATAGACCAGTCAGCCTGATGTTGGTAGTGGGGAAAATTCTAAAGTCCATTATAAAAGATTTAATAGCTAAGCACTTGGAAAACAGCGGCAGAATCGGGCAGAATCAGCATGGATTTACGAAAGAAAAATCATGCTTGACAAATCTCCTGGAATTTTTCTAGAATGTAACTAGTAGAGTTGATGAGGGGGAGCCAATGGTTTATTTGGACTTTCAGAAGGCTTTAGACAAAGTCCCACATAAGAGATTAGCGTGCAAAATTAAAGTGCATGGGATTGGGGCTAGTGTATTGAGATGGATAGAAAACTGGTTGGCAGGCAGGAGACAAAGAGTAGGAATAAACGGGTCTTTTTCTAAATGGCAGGCAGTGACTAGTGGGGTACCGCAGGGATCGGTGCTGGGACCCCAGCTATTCACAATATATATTATTTAGATGAAGGAACTAAATGTAATATTTCCGAATTTACAGATGACACAAAGCTGGGTGGGAGGGTGAGCTGTGAGGATGATGCAGAGATGCTTCAGTGTGATTCGGACAAGCTGAGTGAGTGGGCAAATGCATGGCAGATGCAGTATAATGTGGATAAATGTGAGATTATCCATTTTGGTAGCAAAAAAAGGAAGACAGATTATTATCTGAATGGCTATAAATTGAGAGAGGGGAATATGCAACAAGACCTGGGTGTCCTTGTACACGAGTCGCTGAAGGTAAGCATGCAAGTGCAGCAGGCAGTAAAGAAGGCAAATGGTATATTGGCCTCATAGCGAGAAGATTCGAGTATAAGAGCAGGGATGTCTTGCGGCATTTATACAGGGCCTTGGTGAGACCACATTTGGAATATTGTGTGCAGTTTGGGTCTCCTTATCTGAGGAAGGATGTTCTTGTTATAGAGGGAGTGCAGCGAAGGTTTACCAGACTGATTCCTGGGATGGCAGGACTGACATATGAGGAGAGATTGAGTCGGTTAGGATTATATTCTCTGGAGCTCAGAAGGATGAGGGGGGATCACATAGAAACCTATAAAATTCTAATAGGACTAGACAGGGTAGATGCAGGAAGGATGTCCCCAATGGTGGGGGAGTCCAGAACCAGGGGTCACAGTCTGAGGATATGGGGTAGACCATTTAGGACTGAGGTGAAGAGAAATTGCTTCACCCAGAGAGTGGTGAGACTGTGGAATTCGCTACCACAGAAAGTAGTTGAGGCCAAAACATTGTATGTTTTCAAGGAGTTAGATATAGCTCTTGGGACGAAGGGGATCAAGGGATATGGGGAGAAAGCGGGAGCAGGCCATTCAGTTGGATGATCAGTCATGATCATAATGAATGGCGGAGCAGGTTCGAAGGGCCGAATGGCCTACTCCTGCTCCTAGTTTCTATGTTTCTGAGTGAAAAGATTTCTCCTCAACTCCTCTTTAATGCTCCTGCCAATTACTTTAATTCTATGCCCCCGCTTATTGCCCTCCAGAAGGAAAAAACAGTAAAAGCTGGGAAATGAGAAGACTGCTTCGAACTGTTCTTGTATACTTTAAAATGTAACACAAGTAAAAACTGGGAAGTAAGAGTACTGGTCCAAACTGTTTTTTCTTCCTGGTATAGGTCTTTCTCATCCACACTATCTAGGCCCTTCATAATCTTAAATAACTTTAATTAAAACTCCCCTTAGGGACCTGTGTTCCAAAAAAAACCCTCAGCCTAACCAAGCTTTCCTCATAACTAAAATTCTTCATTCCTAGAAAGGTCCTTTTAATCTTCTTTGTACCCTCTCCACATCCTTCCTGTAATGCAGTGACCAGAACTGTACGCAGTACACCAGCTACAACCTAATTAGTGTTTTATACGATTTCAGCATAATCTCTATGCACTTATATTTTGCTAATAAAGTGAAGTATCCCTTTTGCCTTCTGAAGATGTCCTGTCACCTTCAGTGAGTCTGTGGACAAGTGCTCCAAGATCCCTCTGTTCCTATACACCTCTCAGAATCCTACCATTTTGGTATATGCCCTAGCCTTCTTTATTTCCACCCCCCCCCCACCCCACCCACCGCCCGCCCAATAATGCATTACCTCTCATTTCTCTAGATTGAATTCCGTTTGCCACTTCTCTGCCCACCTGATCACTCTATTGATATTGTCCTGCAATCTGCAGCTTTCTTCCTCATTACCAACATCACAACTAATTGTATTGCCTGCAAACGTCTCAGTCATTGTCTCTATATTTAAGTCGACAGCATTGAAAGGGGCCTAGGAACTGAGCCATGCGGAACCCCACTGGAATCAAAACACCTGTTAACTATTACCCTTTGTTTCCTGCCATTGAGCCAAGTATCCTTGTTAAGTTCCATTGACTTGTAGTTGCTCCAATACACTGGCTTCAAAATGTTTATGCTCTTTAACAGTCTCATCTATCCCTATTTTTGTAACTCATCTAGCCCAATATCCCCACCTGTACTCTCTTCTCTTCCAATGTTGATCCACTGTATATCATCCTCCCAACCTCAACATTACCAGTGGGAGCAGAGCCTCCAAGCTCCAAAGCCCAAAGTTCTGGAGCTCCTGCCCTAAACAGACTCCCTCTGTTCTGCTGAATATTGCTCCATTTTCAAAATCTCTCTCAAAACATACCTCTTAGGCAGTGCCCTTGCCTTTGATCATCTCCTGTAATCCCACTCTCACCAGCACCTATACTCCTGATCTGGCTTGGTCCTGTACTGCTGCATAGAGAATCTATAAAAAATCAATTAGTTATTCTTTTCTTCTGTTTCTATTTAAATTTTGGGGAGTAATAATTGCCAAATAATAAGGTTTAAAATATATCTCCAGGAGCGCTTTCATTCAATAATTAATTACCCATTTCCACTAGCAAAGTGTTAGTAGCATGGAGAAAATGTAATGCCTCTACAGTTCTTCCCAGATTTTCATCAATTTAAAATTTGTAATGTATAAACTATAGACCTTGTATTCCATATATGCTAATATGCATAATGATACAAGATATGCTAATAGGGACAATATTAAATTACAATGATTTGATCTAAATTACCTAAAATATAAGATAGAATTCAAGCTTTAAACTGAAAAAAACATGAGCCCTGCTGCTTTGGGCACAACACTGAACAGTGCTAATTAAAGATAATTTGCATATGCATATTTTAATTTTGTTTTTGAACTCTAATGTTTCTGTATGCTTATTAATTTTAAAACTTCAAAAGCAATCACCATTTTCCTTTTATTGGGCAAACATGGCCCAAAGTCATTTGAACTCCATAATTATTGTGCACAGAATACAACAACCACCACAACAACTTATATAGCACCTTTAATGTAATGAAACACCCCAAGGAGCTTCGCTGAAGCATTATAAAGCAAAGTATGATACCATGTCGCATAAGGAGATATTAGAGCAGATGCCCAAAAGCTTGGTCAAAGAGGAAGGTTTTAAGGAGTGTCTTAAGAGAGGAAAGTGAGATAGAGAAGCAGAGAGGTATGGGGGGAGGGCGGGTGGGATTACAGACATTGGTTGGGCCTAGGCATCTGAAGGCATGGCCACTGGTGCAGCAAATATAATTGGGAATGTACAAAAGGTCAGGATTAGAAGATAATTGGGGGAGTTGTGAGGCTAGAGGAGGTTACAGCGATAGGGATGAGCAAAGCCATGGAAGGATTTGAAAACAAGGATGAGCGTTTTAAAGTCACGGCATTTTTTGACCGGGAGCCAATGTAGGTCAGTGAGCACAGGAATGATGGGTAAAACAAAATGCAGGGTATTTTACATGAGATTGGTCTCAAAATTCTTTTTTTGTGCTATAATGACCTTAAGGCTGAACATTGTATCACCCATGTGCACTTCTGGTGCAAGACGTGTTGGATGCCATTTTAATGAGGACATTACTCTGTGTTAGTGACAACTGGAAGTATGAAGAATAAGCAGATTAAGACATCAATGAATGCATACTGCTGATTTAACTCCAACTCTGACATTTTGAAGCTTGATGCTCCAGTCTGTGCTCTCTCAATCACAAACAGGTGAACACGTCGGCACACAGTAGCAGCAGTGTGTACCATCTGCAAGATACACTGCAGGAATTCACCAAGGCTCTTTAGACAGTTCCTTCCAAACCCATGACTACTACCACCTAGAAGGACAAGGGCAGCAGATAGATGGGAACATCACCACCTGGAGGTTCCCCTCCAAGTCACTCAGTATCCTGACTTGGAAATATATCACCATTCCTTCACTGCCGCTGGGTCAAAATCCTGGAACTCCCTTCCTAACAGCACTGTGGGTGTACCTACAGCACAGGGACTGCAGCGGTTCAAGAAGGGCAGCTCACCACCACCTTCTTAAGGGCAACTAGGGATGGGCAATAAATGCTGGCCCAGCCAGCGAAGCCCACATCCCGTGAATGAATAAAAAAAAACATGTTCAATAGCAGGAAGGACCCCACCTCACCAGCTATTTAATAGGATCATCAGCTACTACCAAAATAAGAACCTAAGAACATAAGAAATAAGAGCAAGGGTAGGCCATTCAGTCCTTCAGGTCTGTTCTGCCATTCAATGAGGTCATGGCAGATCTTCCACTTCAACATCATTTTCCTGCACTATCACTATCTTGATATTTTTAGCGTGTAGAACTCTATTTATCTCAGTCTTGAAAATTCTCAATGACTGAGCTTCTGCACACCTCTGGGGCAAGAATTCCAAATATTCACCACCCTCTGAGTGAAGAAATTCCTCCTCATCTCAGTCCTAATAGCCTTATTCTGAGACTGTGTCCCCTGGTTCTAGAGCCCCCCAGCCAATATCATTCCTGTATCTGTCCACTGGAGCCCTGTAAGAATTTTGTATGTTTGAATGAGATAATCTCTCATTCTTCTAAACTCCAGAGAACTTCTCTCTCCCCCCGCCCCCCCACCCCCCCCCTTAGACCAGTTTATATTTCACCTCTCTCCTAACTATACTCAGTTCTGCCGAAGGGTCGTGAGGACTCGAAACGTTAACTGATTTCTTCTCCACCGATGCTGCCAGACCTGCTGAGTTTTTCCAGGTAATTTTGTTTTTGTTTTGGATTTCCAGCATCCGCAGTAGCTTTTAGCTTTTTGTTTTTATCTCTGTGTTTAATTGACTGCCACCTCTCTTCAAGAAATGCCCTCTCTGAAGAAGTACTGTTCTGTTCTCCGACAGGATTTCCGCCTGTCTCTTCTGCCCTGCTCACCTTCATTGCTTTCCATTTCTCTCCTGGTGTTTGACAAGGTGTTTACTAAAACCCGCTTTCACAGCCATATCTCCTTTCTCAGTGACTGTCTCCATCTCCGACTCACCCCACGTGGATTTCAACTGAAATTCCATCCCTCTTGTTTCGAACCCACCCAGGATTACAGGTATTTCCGGGACATAAATCGTTTCTCAGACTGCTGTTCCCGTCGCATTCTGAGATCCACACTCAGTGCCATGCACTGCCATATGAACACACTCGACCTCTCCCTCCAGCAGCACCGCCGCACCCTTTTTCAAAGCTGCGCGTGCCCCCAGTTTCATTTTATTCTTCGCCTCATCCGTCGCCTCAACAAGAAACTTTTTCTCTTTCTCTCAAGTGCTAAGGAACGCAAGCTCCAACAACTCATCGACACCAACACTCATCTGGGACCCTCCACCCCTGCTTGTCCCTCCGTCCCCACCCCATCTTCCAATCCCAGCCCCAGCCGCGTATTCACTATACCCCCTGACCTTCCCCTCTCCGATGCTGAACGTTCAGTGCTCAGCAAAGGACTTAGCTTCATACCCTTACGCCCTCATCTCAATGAATTTCGGGCTCGGCATGATGCTGAACTCTTCTTCCGCCGTCTTCGTCTCCGTGCTCACTTCTTTGGGCAGGAGTCCACTCCCCGTTCAACGGATCCTTTTACCCACCTCCAATATTCTCCCTCCACCTGGACCCCTCCCTCTGGATTCTTACCTTCTCTTGATCTTTTCATTGAGAACTGTCGGCGTGACATTAGCCGTCTCAATTTCTCTGCTCCTCTCACCCATTCTAATCTGTCTCTCTCTGAACTTACTGCACTCCGTTCTCTCAGGTCTAACCCCAACATTGTCATCAAACCCGCTGACAAGGGTGGTACTGTTGTTGTTTGGCGCATTGACCTCTATCTCGCGGAGGCTGAGCGTCAACTCGCAGACACTTCCTCCTACCTCTCCCTGGACCATGACCCCACCACAGAACATCAAGCCATTGTTTCCAGGACTGTCACTGACCTCATCTCCTCTGGAGATCTTCCTCCCACAGCTTCCAACTTGATAGTCGCCCAACCTCGGACGGCCCGCTTCTACCTCCTACCCAAAATCCACAAACAGAACTGTCCTGGCAGACCGATCGTGTCAGCCTGTTCCTGCCCCATGGAACTCACTTCTCGTTATCTTGACTCCCTTCTCTCTCCCCTTGTCCAGTCCCTTCCCACCTACATCCGTGATTCCTCTGACACCTTACGTCACATCAACAATTTCCAGTTCCCTGGCCCCAACCACTTCCTCTTCACCATGGATGTCCAATCCCTCTACACCTCCATTCCCCACCAGGATGGTCTGAGGGCCCTTAGCTTCTTCCTTGAACAGAGGCCCGAACAATCCCCATCCACCACTACTGTCCTCCGTCTGGCTGAACTTGTTCTCACACTGAACAATTTCTCCTTTAACTCCTCTCACTTCCTCCAAATAAAAGGTGTGGCTATGGGTATCCGCATGGGCCCCAGCTATTCCTGTCTCTTTATGGGGTATGTGGAACATTCCTTGTTCCAGTCCTACTCCGGCCCCCTCCCACAACTCTTTCTCCGGTACATCGATGATTACTTCGGTGCTGCTTCATGCTCTCGTCGGGACCTGGAAAAATTTATTAATTTTGCTTCCAATCTCCACCCCTCCATCATTTTCACATGGTCCATCTCTGACACTTCTCTTCCCTTCCTTGACCTCTCTGTCTCAATTTCTGATGATAGACTGTCCGCCAATATCCATTACAAGCCTACCGACTCCCACAGCTACCTCGACTACAGCTCCTCACACCCCGCTTCCTGTAAGGACTTCATTCCATTCTCTCAGTTCCTTCGCCTCTGTCGCCTCTGTTCTGATGATGCTACCTTCAAAAACAGCTCCTCTGACATGTCCTCCTTCTTCCTTAACCGAGGTTTTCCACCCACGGTCGTTGACAGGGCCCTCAACCGTGTCCGGCCCATATCCCGCACATCTGCCCTCACGCCTTCTCCTTCTTCCCAGAAACATGATAGGGTCCCCCTTGTCCTCACTTATCACCCCACCAACCTCCGCATTCAAAGGATCATCCTCCGCCATTTCCGCCAACTCCAGCATGATGCCACCACCAAACACATCTTCCCTTCACCCCCACTGGCGGCATTCCGTAGGGATCGTTCCCTCCGGGACACCCTGGTCCACTCCTCCATCATCCCCTACTCCTCAACCCCTATGGCACCTCCCCATGCCCACGCAGAAGATGTAACACCTGCCCCTTCACTTCCTCTCTCCTCACCGTCCAAGGGCCCAAACACTCCTTTCAAGTGAAGCAGCATTTCACTTGCATTTCCCCTAACTTAGTCTACTGCATTCGTTGCTCCCAATGCGGTCTCCTCTACATTGGAGAGACCAAACGCAAACTGGGTGACCACTTTGCAGAACACCTGCGGTCTGTCCGCAAGAAAGACCCAAACCTCCCTGTCGCTTGCCATTTTAGCACTCCACCCTGTTCTCTTGCCCACATGTCTGTCCTTGGCTTGCTGCATTGTTCCAGTGAAGCCCAACGCAAACTGGAGGAACAGCACCTCATCTTCCGACTAGGGACTTTACAGCCTTCCGGGCTGAATATTGAATTCAACAACTTTAGATCTTAAACTCCCCCTCCCCCCATCCCGACCCCGTTTCTCCCCCCTCCCCCTTTTTTGTTTCAATAATTTATATAGATTCTTCTTTTCCCACCTATTTCCATTAATTTTAAATCTAAAACTAAAACTTTGTTAGTCTTTCCACCCCACCTCCACTAGAGCTGTACCTTGAGTATCCTGCCTTCCATTCTTAATTAGCACTTTTCTTAGATAATATCACCACCTTCAACACCTCTTTAATCCTTTTGTCTGTGACATCTTTTGATTATCTGCTCCTATCACTGCTTGCTTATCCCCACAATCACCCCACCCTCAACTTCTCTCTCCCCCTGCCCCCCCACCTTAGACCAGCTTATATTTCACCTCTCGCATAACTATACTCAGTTCTGCCGAAGGGTCGTGAGGACTCGAAACGCTAACTGATTTCTTCTCCACCGATGCTGCCAGACCTGCTGAGTTTTTCCAGGTAATTCTGTTTTTGTTCCAGAGAATAAAGGCCCAGTCTATTTAATCTTTCCCCATAGGATAATCCCTCCATCCCAGGAATTTGTTTGGTGAACCTTCGCTGCATTGCCTCTATGACAAGAATATCTTTCTTTAGGTAAAGAGACCAAAACTGTACATAATATCCCAGCTGTGGTCTCACCAAGGCTCTGTATAATTGCAATAAGTCATCTTTGCTCCTAAACTCAAATCCTCTTGTAATAGAGACCAACATACTATTTGCCATCTTAATTGCTTGCTGTACCTGCATATTAGCTTTCAGTGACTCATGAACAAGGACACACAAGTCCATTTGAAGTTCAACACTTCCCAGCGTCTCACCATTTACGAAAAACATCGTGGACGTAATTTTCCATTCCCAAATTAAGTCCAGTGGCGGGGGCTGGAACCGGGAGTGTTTCCCGATGTGGAGGCTGGTGGTAAATCATGCCGTATCGTGCGATGCCAGCCTCAGTAATTATGCAGTCAGGGGTTTCCCAACATTTCTTGCAGTGGGGAGGGCTGGATGGCACACACCCCACTGTCATTTCCAGGCACCATATTTAAAAGGCTCCCAGACATCAGCTTACCCATCATTGAAGGAGGAGATGGCCCACTGATCACAGGGATGGCCCCCAGATTCAGTGATGCTTCCTTGGAAGTCCTTCTCAATGCAGCAGAGGCCAGGAGGGCCAGCTTCCATCCAGAGGATGGAAAGAGGAGGCTGAACCATCACACCAACCCAGCAAGGAGGTCTCAAGGGAGGTCAGTGCCCCAGGCCTGCATGAAAGGATTGCCCTGCAATGCCACAAATGGATGAATGACCTCATCCACTCTGCCAGGGTAAGTGAACCTCCAACTGCTCACACTCACCTCACTGAATGGTACAGAGGGCAAGGGCCTCAGTGGCAAGGGAATCATCTGTGCAGCCCATGCATAAAAGAGCTACTCAACATGATAAGGTGATGCCTCATAGCTCCACTGCATTCCTTCTACTCTGCAGGTGGAGAGACCACTGTAGGTCCCTGGCTCTTCCACACAGAGCTCAGATGCTGTCTGGGAAGTGGGGGTTGGAAGAGGGTTAGGCATGGAGGGCACCAGCAAGCACTGCTAATGGCATGTTTCTGTGAGCCTTATCCTTCCATCTGCATGGGCTCACTGCTCTGGCGTGTCTTGCCCCAGAATTCTTGTGGACAACCTGCAGTGCATCAATCACATGACACACAATCCAGTGGGTTATTTGTAAGACTGGAAGCATGAGAAAGGTACATGAAACGCAATAGTTCTCAGCCCCACCTTCTCTCTTTGCACAGGAAAAGTTGAGGCACTATAGGTGAGAGAGAGAGAGAGAAAATGGTGGTTGGGGGGCGCAGCCTGACCCAAGAACCTTGCCAAACTTGAGGAGTGGGCAGCTGACCAAGGAGGAACCAGGCTGAGCCTGCAGTGATGGAGAGGATGGCAGGCAGCCTCCATCCAGTAAGGATCCATGCATGATACATAGAAACCAAAGGGTCATGTGTTCCTCCATGTTGGAGGCAGCTATGCAGTCACTCGCTCTCTCCCACTTACAGGGCCTAGCAGGATGAGGGCGAGGGAACAAGAGGAGACTCGGTCCAGCGATTCATCCAGCTAACAGACGACCCAGGACATGGAGAAGGAGGAAGAAAGTGCACCTGTTGAGGCATATGCACCCTCCACCAGCGCAGAGACACACACCCCTGTGGGTACTAAATGTAGTTCAGGCCGGGTCTCACATTCTCACATTCACCACATGGAGTCAGGGTCAGCCAATCCCACTGGCACTTGGAGATCTGCTGGGAAAGAGGCATTTGCGATGTCCAAGTTGGGTGAGGAGTCTCTGGAAGGGTTGACCATGAGATGCTGGAAAGCTGCAAGAGGCGGGGTAAAATTAGGCAAAGGTGTTCGGAGGCCCTCAGCAGAGCGGCATGTGAGGAAGGACATAATTGCTCTGGAGATAGTACAGGGAAGATTTACAAGAATGCTGCCAGGACTTGAAAATTGCAGCTATGAGGAAAGATTGGATACGCTAGGGTTGTTTTCCTAAGAACAGAGGATGCTGAGGGGTGACCTAATTGAGGTGTACAAAATTATGAGGGGCCTAGGTAGAGTAGACAGTAAAGACTTGTTTCCCCTAGTTGAGGGGTCAATTATCAGGTGGCATAGATTTAAGGTGATTGGTAGAAGGATTAGAGGGGACATGAGGGAAAACTTTTTCACACAGAGGGTGGTGGACATCTGGAATTCACTGCCCAAATAGGTGGTTGAGGCTGAAACACTCAACTCATTTGAAGGGTACTTGGATCTGCACCTGAAGTGCCGGAAAGTGGGATTAAAATGTGGCTAGTTTCTTTTTCATTTTTTTCTGGCTGGCACAGATATAATGGGCTGAATGGCCTTTTTCTGTGCCATAACTTTTCTATGGTTCTATGGAGGTGGAGCAGTCCGTCTGCCTGTTCTCTGATGAAGTTGTGCCAATGTGTGCACATGGGGAGGCAGTGGCACAGTGTATTATCATTGGCCTAATATTCCAGAGACCCAACCACGGTTAGAATCCAACCACACCAGATGGCAAAATCTGAATTCAATAAAAATATGGAATTAAAAGTCTGATGATGACCATGAATCCATTGCCAATTGTTGTAAAAACCCATTTGGTTCACTAATGTCCTCTAGAGAAGGAAATCTGCCACCCTTACCTGGTCTGGCCTATATGTGACTCCAGACCCACAGCAATGTGGTTGACGCTTAAATGCCTTCTGAACAAGGGCAATTGGGGATGGGCAGTAAATGCTGGCCCAGCCAGTGACGCCCATACCCCATGAACGAATATAAAAAAACACATTGAGGTCTCCATGGGGAAGATGGCAGGGGCGGTGAACGTCATGGAGAACCTAGTCCAGCAGAATGCCCAGTTTCTGCCGGAGATGCACTCAGACCTACACTCCATCGCTGTAGCCACGGGTGAGCTTTTGCTGTGGCTACGTGAGAGGGGGACAGGGCACCTTGACCCTCCCCCGGGTGCCCCTACTCCTCAAGGAGTCAGGGAGGGCCCCTTGGGCACCCAAAGGGAGGAGGAACAGCTGCTGAACACCCCGGGACCTCCACTCAGGACTCTGAGGGTGTCCAATCCTTCAGAAATCCCTTGCCTGTGATCCTTTCAGCTTCATTCTCTGTGTCCACAATGGGAGCAGCTGCCCCACAGCAGAATAAGCCAAAGTAAGCCAGGGCCCTCCAGGCCTCAGGTCTCCAGAGGATGCCCACCAAGGTCATCCAAGACAACAGAGAAAAGTGGTCAGCAGGCTGCCTCCATTCCTGTTGCGGATGTCAAGAGAGCACTTAGGTAGGAAACGCAAGGTTAAGAAGTTTTAATTTCACGTGGTTGAACTGATTGTAGCTCTTGTGACACTTTTGTAAACATGGTTTACTTGTACTTTAATGAGGTCTGATGTGATTTATTTGCAATGTAGTCCTTTAGCCTGTGAGCACCCCCGCCTTCCCACACTCCAGCATAGCCCTTCAAACCCTTCCGCTCCATACCAGCTCACCCATTCCACGAACCCAGCAGCATCTCTCTCTTTCCTCTACCAACCACAATCTCCCCCGCCATCCTCTAGGCCGCTACTCCTGCCCCACCTCTTCATTCCTCTCCTTCCTGTCTAATACCCCTCCTCCCCCAGCACAGACCATCGCTGCCCAACAGTACCTCCTGCAGCTATTCAACTGCAGCTTGAAGATCCACCTCCTGGAAGAGGCTGCTGCTTGAAGATCCACCTCCTGGAAGAGTCTGCTGCTTGAAGATCCACCTCCTGGAAGAGTCTGCTGCTTGAAGGTCCACCTCCTGAAAGAGGCTGCTGCTTGAAGGTCCACCTCCTGAAAGAGGCTGCTGCTTGAAGATCCACCTCTTGGAAGAGGCTGCTGCTTGAAGGTCCACCTCCTGGAAGAGGCTACTGCTTGAAGATCCACCTCTTGGAAGAGGCTGCTGCTTGAAGGTCCACCTCCTGGAAGAGGCTGCTGCTTGAAGGTCCACCTCCTGGATGAGGCTGCTGCTTGAAGGTCCACATCCTGGACGAGGCTGCTGCTTGAAGATCCACCTCCTGGAAGCTGATGCGCTGAGAAGATCAATGTGGCTGATGCTCCACCCACCCGCTACTGGGTCCACAGTCACTGGAGGCCTCCATCCCAATCTCCACGAGCTGCCCGATGCCATCTTCAGGTAAGTGCCGACTTTTGCATGCCACATTGGTCCAGGCATATTCTGGGCCATCGTGAAAACCCACTGGTGGCACGGATGATTGAGCAGGAGGGAAAATTCATCTGCATCCCATTAGTGGGATGCAAAATGTTTCACACCTGCCTCAGGCAAGAATGGCGACCCACCATGGTGGGCAGAAGTGCATGTTCCTGCCATCGTTTTACACCATCATTTTTGGCTCCCGGCACATTTTTCCCGCCCACCCGCCATTAATCCCACCGTGGGGAGGAAGTGGAAAATTCTGCGCTGTATCTCTGTTTTTCCTACCTGAGTGGATAACCTCACATTTCTCCACATTGTATTCCGCCTGCCAAATTTTTGCCCGCTCACTTAGCTTGTCCAAATCCCCTTGAAGCATCTTTGCATCCTCCTCTACAACTCACACTTCCACCTAATTATGTGTCATCAGCAAACTTGGAAATATTACATTTAATCCCCACATCCAAATCACTGATATAGATTGTGAATATCTGGGACCCAAACACTGATCCTTGAGGTACCCCAGCAGTCATAGCCTGAAAATCTGAAAATGACCTATTTACTCCTACTCTTATTTTCTGTCTGTTAACCGGTTCTCAATCCATGTCAGTATATTACCCCGAATTCCATCTGCTCTAATTTTGTTTATTAACCTCTTGTGTGGGACCTTATCAAAAAGCTTTATGAAAATCTAAATATACCACATCCACTACTCCCCCCTTATCAATTCTGCTAGTTAGATCTTCAAAAAATTCCAACACGTTTGTTCAACACGATTTATCTTTCATAAATTCAAGTTGACTCTGCCCAGTCCTACCAGTATTTTCCAAGTGTCCCATTTTCACATCCTTTATTGTTGATTCTGGCATTTTCCCTACGACTGATGCTAGGCTAACAGTTCTGTAGGTTCCCTTTTTACCTCTCCCCCTTTTATTAAATAGTGGGATTACATTTTCCACCTTCCAATCTGCAGGAACAATTCCAGAGTCGAGAGAAGTTCAGAAGATGACCATCAATGCATCTACTATCACAACAGCCACCTCTTTCAACCCTCTGGTATGTAGATCATCAGAGGATTTATCTATTTTAATTCCCATTCATTTTCCCAGTGCTTTTTTTAAACTAATATTAATATCTTGCTGTTATGTCTTGGGTAAATGAGTTTGTTGGCCTACCGAACTCTAACTGCACACCTTCCTATGTTCTCCCCAATTGCTGCTTGCAATCAATAACGGGGAGAGACTGATGTAAGGATAAACAGTGATGGGTTTTTGAGACATAGGGCAGAGCACCAGATCATACGTGCTCACTCAGAAACCTCCAGAACTAGACTTACAATTCCCAGTTGCCCATTCTGTTAAGAGATTTGCCAGTGCTGTCACATGATCAGTACATTTGCATTCTCAAAGGGGCAGGGTACCTCACTTTATCAGACTTGCAGTTCCTCATTTACACTAGTCCCTTGACTCTCCATTATTTCTGGGAGGTTTTTAGCATTTTCCTCCGTGAAGACAAACACCAAGTATTTGTTTAGCTTCTCCGCCATTTCCTTATTCCTCATTATAAATTCTCCTGACTCCACTTGTAATGGACCCACATTTGTTTCTGCAAATCGGTTTTCTTTTTACATACCTATAGAAGCTTTAACTGTCTGTTTTTAGGTTTCTTGCTTATTTATTCTTATATTGTATTTTCCCATTCTTAATCTTTTTCTTGGTCCTCCTTTGCAGAATTCTGAAATGCTCCCAATTCTCAGGCTTACTATTTTTTTGCCAAATTTATACGCCTCTTCCTTTGATCTAATACAATCCTTGATTTCTTTCCTTAGCCTTGATTGAAACACTTTTGTTGCTGGGATTTTGTGTGTGAAAGGAATATATTTTTGTTGTAAACTATGCATTAGTTCTTTAAATGTTAGCCATTGCCTGTCTATCATCATACCTTTTAACATAGTTTCCCAGTCTGCCATAGCCAACTTGCCTCATACCTTCATAGTTTCCATTGTTTAGGTTTAAGACCCTAATTTCTGATTGAACTACAGCGCTTTCAAACTTAATGCAAAATTCCATCACATTATGGTCACTCTTTCCTAAAGGCTTCTTTACAACAAGATTATTAATTAGCTCATTTTCATTGTACAATGCAAGACCTGATAAAGCCCATTCCGTAATTGGTTCCTCAATGTGCTGCTCTAGAAAACCATTGTGCGAACATTCCAAGAATTTGTACTCCACAACATTAATACTAATTAGGTATGCCCAGTTGAGATATAGATTGAAATTCCCCATGGTTACTGTATTACCCTTGTTACATGTACCTCTAATTTCCTGATTTATACTGTGATTTACATTACCATTGCTGTTTGGTGGCCCATAAACAACTCCCCCAATATTTTCTACCCCTTGCTGTTCCTTAGTTCCACCAAAACTGATTCTACATCTTTGAGGTCATCTCTCACCACAGTACTAATGCCCTCTTTAACAGAGCGACTCCACCACTTTTTCTCCACTTCCTGTCCTTCCTGAAAGTTATATATCCTTGGATAATCAAGTCCCAGCTTTGGTTTCCTTGTAGCCACTGATAGCTGCTGATTGATTTCTACTGGCTATTCTACAATTCAATGGATTTCTACAATTGTACAAGTATTTGGTGCTTCCTAGAGTTCTGTAAAATGCTAAAAGTTACAGGAAGTATGTGGCAGGTACTGAAGAAGTTGGTCCTGATTTCAAAGTTTCTATACAAACTAGTTGTGCTGGACAGTGATGCAGTAGTAGGTTCTCACCTTTGAATACAGCATGATTGGGAAATTAAGCAGTGGGTATGCAGAACAGAATGAGGATTTAGAAGAAGGGGTAGGAGAAATAGAGGGAGAAGGGCTCTACCAGGAGGCCACACGTGCTCAGGAAGCAATTCTCCAGGGAGTTAGCAACTGCCCTAACCTTGTCACCTTCCATGGCTGATGTCTACTCATGCCTGGTGACTCACCACATTCATAACCCACCGCTAAACTATTCTTGGAGCTGGTGGCTCAAAGTGTGAGATTGAGTGACAGTGTTTCTTCATCAACAACGTGTTCTTGTTCCTCCGCCACCCCCTAGCTAGCTGCAGTTCTTGGCTATCTGAGAGGAGAAAACTACAAGGGCAAGGTTGTGGTGAGGGGTTGTGCTAACAGCATCTCCAGTTTTTAAATCAGAAGAGATTATGGGATGAGGGTGGATGTGAGAAGGAGGATTTAGATAGGAGGATATCATCATCTTCAATGGTGTCAATCACGCTGCTGGATGTAATCTCAGCAATGGCTGCTCCAGTGATGATAATTTAAGAATTGAAGATGTGTTGACTGATACAAAAACAGAAAATGCTGGAAAAAACTCAGCAGGTCTAGCAACATCTGTGGAGAAAGAAACAGAGTTAACGCTTTGAGTCCGTATGACCCTTCTTCAGCACTGAAGAAGGGTCAGACAGACTCAAAATACTGGGGAGAATTCTCTCCCCGTCGAGCGGGCCGGTCGGGTGCGGCGTGGAGCCGATCGGCTGTGTGCCGCCATTTTACGTGAGCGGGCCAATTAAGACCCGCCCAGTCTGACGCATGCCCGGTAACGCTCAGGGGAGGAGGGAGAACCGAGGCCTGTGCTCTTTCTCGCATGTGCGCGAAAGAGTGCAGAAATCTCCCTGAGGCACGGAGCTGCTCCAGGGAGATTAAGTTGAATTTGACAGATCAAAATTTTAAAAGTTACAAATCATTTACACATGTCCCCTCATGTGACAGCATCACATGAGCTGGGGCATGTTTATCAAATGTTTAAAAAAATTTTATTAATGTAATAAACCCTTCATGAAACCTCACCCTGCCCGTGGATGAGGTTTCATGATAAATGCGAAGGGCGCCTGGGCTCTTTGCCTGCCCGACAACCTTAAGGTTGGATGGGCAGCCCTGACAATTACTTTAGTTAGTTTATTAATGGCCTTAACAGGCCTTTGACAGTTCGGCAGGCACGCAGCCGACTCCGGTGCGTGCCCGCCAAACTAAAGATCGGAATGACGCACGGTGACGTCGGGACACACACCCGATGTCACCACGTGTCATTTTAGGCATCGGCGTGCGGGGCCCACCCCTATATGCCGAACATTAGATTCTGCCCATTAACTCTGTTTCTCTCTCCACAGATGCTGCTCGACCTGCTGAGTTTTTGCAACATTTTCTGTTTTTGTTTCAGATTTCCAGCATCTGCAGTATTTTGCTTTTATCTATGTGTTCACTGATCTTGGCCATTTGTATGAGGTCAATGAGCCTCTTGGGTCCTTGCATCCAAGTCCTCGGTGCCTGACTCCTTACATTGACCTTCATGTCTATCTGCTTCTACTGTCATCTAAAAGTTTATCTGGAAGGCCTCCTGGCCCCTTGAGAATAGAACACCACTCTCTTGTTTTGCAACTCCTCAACCAATGTCCACAGTGCAGCACTGGAGAATCTTGGAGCCAGCTCTTTCCCAATGCATGCTATTCTTGTGTCTTTCCCAGGTCAACATCAGTTTTATATTGACTTCTAAGCACAATGCCCCTCTATTTTATGAGGCGCAAGTCGGCTTTACATTTTGCAGGCTAGCTTTAACAGAAGCTAGCCTTTCACAATTTTTGGTCTCTACTGCAACCATTCAACATGCTGGTTGCATGTTACAAATGTGGAAACAAGCAGACAGCATGACCTTGGTGAGCTGCCTTCATCAGAAGCAACAGGCACAGGTTAATCACACTTCCGCTTTTGGCAGTTATCAAATTTTGTAGCTATTACCACTCAGAGGAGTTTTAGTTCATTTGACTAATTTATGTGATATTGAATGTAAACTCCTGCTCACAGACAGCAGCTCCCTGTGATGATGCCAGTGGCTGAAATGGGACAGCAACATTGAGTGGCAGTGGAAAGCAGAAACAGAACAAATCTGTTGCAACTTTGACAACTTTCATTAGGACAGCAAATTGCAAATGACAGAAGTTACAATTTATTAAAGCAGGCTGCAAACAATCTTTGTCCTTAGTAACAAACTTACAGCAACATAATGCTATCCAAATTGGTACATTGAAGTTGAAGTATCCGGCTGTTATTTTTCTTCTGAGTAAGAAAGGCCACAGGAATTAATGTGCCTCTATTTACTGCCCATTCAAAAAACAACATGCTTCTATTCATGTTGGCCAGGATCTTCCAAAGAGCAGATTGCCACTGTGTCCAACAATTTCCTCAACCTTATGTTCCCCTGCATTTCTATCGGGATCTTCTGAATCCAACTGTCCCAGAAACAGGAGTGGTGTTCTGATGATGCCACTTTCAAAAACAGTTCTTCTGACATGTCCTCCTTCTTCCTTAACCGAGGTTTTCCACCCGCGGTGGTTGACAGGGCCCTCAACCGTGTCTGGCCCATCTCCTGCGCATCCGCCCTCACACCTTCTTCTCCCTCCCAGAACCATGATAGGGTCCCCTTTGTCCTCACTTATCACCCCACCAGCCTCCGCATTCAAAGGATCATCCTCTGCCATTTCCGCCAACTCCAGCATGATGCCACCACCAAACACATCTTCCCTTCACCCCCCCGGTGGCATTCCGCAGGGATCGTTCCCTCCGTGACACCCTGGTCCACTCCTCCATCACCCCCTACACCTCAACCCCCTCCCACGGCACCTTCCCATGCAACCGCAGAAGGTGCAACACCTGCCCCTTTACTTCCCCTCTCCTCACCGTCCAAGGACCCAAACACTCCTTTCAAGTGAAGCAGCATTTCACCTGCACTTCCCTCAATTTAGTCTACTGCATTCGTTGCTCCCAATGTGATTTCCTCTACATTGGAGAGACCAAACGCAGACTGGGAGACCACTTTGCAGAATTCCTTCGGTCTGACCGCAAGCATGACCCGGACCTTCCTGTCACTTGCCATTTCAACACTCCACCCTGCTCTCATGCCCACATGTCTGTCCTTGGCCTGCTGTATTGTTCCAGTGAAGCTCAATGCAAACTGGAGGAACAGCACCTCATCTTCTGACTAGGCACTTTACAGCCTTCCGGACTGAATATGGAGTTCAACAATTTTAGATCTTGAACTGTCTCCTCCATCCCCACCCCCTTTCTGATCCCCCCTTTTTTTCCAATAATTTATATAGATTTTTCTTTTCCCACCTATTTCCATTATTTTTAAATGTATTTCCATCCATTGTTTTATCTCTACTTTTCAGCCTATTTCGATCCCTTCCCTTCACCCCACCCCCACTAGGGCTATCTGTACCTTGCTTGTCCTGCTTTCTACCCTTCATTAGCGCATTCCTTAGATAATATCACCATCTTCAACACCTCTTTGTCCTTTTGTCTGTGACATCTTTTGGCTATCTCCACCTATCACTGGCCCTCTATCCAGCTCTACCTGTCCCACCACCTCCCCCCCTTAAACCAGCTTATATTTCACCTCTTTTCTATTTTTACTTAGTTCTGTTGAAGAGTCATACGGACTCAAAATGTTACCTGTGTTCCTCCCTGCAGATGCTGCCAGACCTGCTGAGTTTTTCCAGGTATTTTTATTTTTGTCCCAGAAACATGCAGCATCCCTGGGAGAACTCAATTGGATCGTAGTAGAGTCAGAGGAAGAAAGGACACCCCCCACCTTTTTACAGCGCTAGCTGCCATATGGTAAGTTTAAATGTCCAGTCTGAATGTTAGTGAACAAATGAAAGTGAATCAATATGAGCCAATGGCCGTGATTTTCTGTGCCCGCTGGCATCTGGCATGAAACCAGTTTGCGATCAGCCACTCAGCCCACCCATGGTGGGGGGGCTGCATTTCCCACCATCAGACATCAGGAACCTCATTGTAATACATCATCATATCATTATAAGACCAGCCCACCAGACTCTGCTGGGTTGTCCACCCATGTCAGTGGGAAAACACGCTGATGTGTTTCACAATAGCACATAAGCAACGTGCACCTGGCGCGTTGCACTTCACTTGGGACTTCAAGGTTTGTTTGCCGACCTTGCTTCAGTCAGCAGCACTCACAATCATCAGTGCCAGGCTTCACAGGCAGCACCACATCACTTTTAGGGGGACTCTACCTAGCAGATCAGCCATATGTGGGTGGCTTTCCTATGGCTGCAGGGCGAGGGCTTGCTTGGGGATGGGGAGAAGTGGCCTCAGGCAAAGGAAGAGGCTGCAGGATCAGGGCTGTACTGGGGAAGGAGGATATCCCAGGGTATGTGGGGGGGCACATGTTGATTTGTGCAAGTGGCCTCAAGATAATGAGGGCTGAGGATGCAGTCCCCAGAAGAGATGAGGCCTGATGGACATGTGAGGGTGTGTGTGTGAGAATGGGTGGTGATGCCCCTTGAGCTCGCAGTGAGTGAGATGCCAGTGAATGTGTAATTGGCTTGAGTGTGTGAGTTTAGAGTGATGAGATGGTTGCCATACCCTGGATGCACGGATGAGATCATTTATCCTCTATCTGCATTGGATGGCCAACCTCTTCTGTGCAGCATTGGCACAGATCACCACTGCCATCACCTACCAAGCTGGAGCGGTAATGTAGCTGCCCCTCCTGCGGCCAGAGTGGGGGTAAGGGACATCACAGGGGGCCTCCGCAGCATCCAAAAGGTGCTTGAGGGCTGCAGTCTTTTTGCCTTTCAGGGCCAGGTCTTTGCTGCTGCAGTCCTGGGCTGGAAGCACTGAGCGTGGCTGTACTTTAAATGTGGTGCCTGGCGTGATGAAGCGGCGAGGTGATGGGGTGGTGGGCGAATGAGAGCCTGCCCGCCATGGAAATGGCGTGCATCCCAGGAATGCATAAATAATGCGGCGAGTTTGGATGATACAGCGTGAAAACCTGCCATCATGGCTGGCAGGTAGCATTTTACCTGCCTGTTACCACACTTCGTGAAAATCTGAGGCAATTCAGCCCAATGGGTGAGTGAGTGAGTCAATGGGCGAGTGAGTGAATGGGTAGAGGGATGAGGTGGGTAAGTGTGTAGGCAATAGATAGGTGAGGTGGGTGGGTACATAGGTGGATAAGTAGGTAAGCGGATAGTGGGTAGGAGGGTAAGATCGGTAGGGGTAGGTGGGTGAGATGGGTAGGTTTGTGAGTGCGTAAGTGAGTAGAGGTACATGGGTAGGTGGGTGAAGTGGTAAGTGGGTAGGGGTAGGCGGGTGAGATGGCTAGGTGGGTGAGGTGAGTAATTCGGTACAGGTTAGGTGGATAAGTTGGGTAAGTTGTAGATGGCGAGGTGGGTAAGAGTGTAAGTGAATAGGGGGTAGATGGGTGAGGTGGTTAGGTAGGTCAGGGGGTAGTTGGATCAGAAAGGTAGTTGGGTCAGATTAGGAGGGCAGTCGGCTGTTTAGGTGGCACTTGTGGGGGTTGGGAGGGTAGTCCGGTGGTCAGAGGTAGCTGGGGAGGGGTCGAGAGTATAGTCAGGTGGTTGAGGGGGGGTGGTCAGGAGGATAGGTGGGTAGTCGGGGTTCAGAAGGATTAGTTAGGTGGTAGGGGGAGCACCAGGAGAGTAGTCAGGTAGTTGGAGGGGTAGTCGGTGGGGGGGTGAAGGTAGGTGGGTAGTCGGATGGTTGGGGGTGTTGCCGGAGAGTTGGGAGAATAGTCAGGTAGTCGAGAGGGTTGTCAGGTGGTTGGGAGGGTAGTCAGGGTGGTCAGGGGGCAGGCAGAATGGTTTCAGAGGGTGGTTGGTGGGGTTCAGGGAGTGTAGTCAGGTGGGGGGTCAGAGAGCTGATTGGGGAGTCCGTTACTTAGTTACCCAGGAGTTAAACTAGGTTTTAATCTAGTTATTCCCTGAATAACTGCTCAGATAAGTACGTCGGATCTGTCCCAAGTCTCCGGCTCCAACTCAGGGTCAGAGACAATCACGCAGGGAGTAGCGGAATTGCTCATTGAAAGTTGGAAGTTCCTGGGTAATTCCCATGGAGATCCACACGTCGGGACTTCCACAGAGCCCTGACATGCTTGTCAGTCATATGTCCGATCTCTGACAATCTGGAGACTGGAAGATTTGACTCGTTAGCATAATAGTCTCAGAAACTAGTCCACAGAGCATCTTAGAGTTTTTCTCACAGCTGCATTTGTCATTGATTTTATGATTTAATACACAGTAAAATATTTGCAGTGAAATGTGTGAACTGCTGCTAGATTCTAAGAAGTACAAAAAGGTGTAATCCATCTCTGTTAGTAATCCTATCCACCACCTCTTGGGCCGACTGTGGCAAGAAACCAAGGAACTGATGGGACTTGAAGTCCAATTGAGTAACTGATTTGCCTACTTAGTACACACCAAGATCATTTTGTTCAGGAATTATTGCAAAGATACTTTTATGTTAAAAGCTGGATGAAAAAAGTGTGTTTAGCATTACAGACAGAAACAACTTCCACTGAAAATCTTCATTCCCTGACTTAATACAGGTTCAAGGCTCAACTTTCAGTGACTCCCACAAACTGACAACACATACGCTCGTATCTCATCCTTCTAACGGAGATTATGTGCCTGATTTCATGCTATGCCTGCCCCTCCATGATTATTAAATTATATCCAATTTGTTGCTCCATTTTCTCAAAGCCATACCTTTCTCTGCCCCTCTGACACCTTACCTCCACCTAGTGATCCAGGTAAAAATGCCGAAAATCTTTAACTAACCCTGTTGGAGTAACTAATGACTTTGGATACATTCATCCAATAATGCAAACACACAGGACACTAAATCCCACAGCCCCCGAAAACTGGCGAGACCATCGTGATGTGCGATTAACTGGCGCCCATCGGCTGCAAGGCAGGCAGCATGCCAACTTTGTTTTTTTTTTAATAATTTATTCTTTCATGGGATGTGAGCATCGCTGGCAAGGCCAGCGTTTGTAGCCCAACCCTAACTGCCCTACTGTCTGCTGTTTTAAATTATTTCAGTCTAGTTAATGCTAACCATGCTACGGAATGGCTGACACCTGACCGGGGCGAGCCAGTATCATGAATGGCTTTTTTAGGCAGCATTCAATCTCATGGGACAATGGTTTATGTCCTTGTAATCAACTCCGTGTTATACATCATCTGGTGTGACTCAGGCGCCCCAGTCTGGCATGGCAGCATTCGCTGCAGTGGAGGACAGTGAGTGGAGATGGTGCAAAATTTACTGGCCTCTGTTTTCTCTGGACTCTCTTCATGGCCAACTGAGCTTTCTGTTTCCATGAGTGGCAAGCACCAGTTAAAGCTAGCCTCTCTTAAAGTGGAGGTGCATTGTGATTGGGGCAGGTGCTGGGAGTCACACAAGAACTGAATTTGGCCTGTGAAACATTGGCAAATCAAGGAATAATATAGGCTTTTGAATGCTGCACTGGAGAACTTGGTGGTGAAGGTAGAGAGTAAAAGAGACATCCTGTATACAGACGGGGCCAGGAGGCCCTCCAGACACATGTTGAGGAGGCAGTAGCAACAGCTAGCCATGGAGGTCAATGCCAGGTGTCAAGACTCAAGCACCTGTATGCTATGCAGCAAGAATTCAATGACCTCAGATACTGAAATAGTTCATGTCCATATGCAGCAAGACCTGGACAATTGTCAGCCTAAGGCTGATAAGTGGCAAGTAACGTTCACATCACACAAGTGCCAGGCAATGACATTCTCTAACTAGAGAGAAACTAATCATCTCTCTTTGAACTTCAACAACATTACCATCACTGATTCACCCACTACCGACATCCTGGAGATTACCATTGACTAGAAACTGAACTGGGCAGCCATATAAATGCTATGGCTACAAGAGCAAGTCAGAGGCTGGAAATTCTTCCGGGAGCGACTCACCTCCTGGCTCCCCAAAGCCTGTCCGCCATCTACAAGGCACAAATCAGGAGTGTGATGGAATACTCTCCACTTGCCTGCAAGAGTGCAGCTCCAAAAACGCTCAGGGAGAAGCTAACACCACCCCAAACAAAGCAGCTGCTTGATTGGCACCCATCCACCATCTTAAATATTCACTCCCTCCACACTGGCACACCATAGCTGCAACATGTATCTTCTACAAGATGCACTTCAGCAACTTGCCTTCGGTAGTACCTTCTAAACCCACGACCTTTACCACCAAGAAAGACAAGGGCAGCAGATGCATGGGAACACCACCACCTGCAAATTTCACTCCAAGCCAAATACCATTCTGACTTGAAACTATATTGTTGTTGCTTCCCTGTCGCTGGGGCTAGAACTGCCTCCCTAACACCACTGTGGGTGTACCCACATTACAAGGGCCACAGTGGTTCAAGAAGGCGGCGTGTCACCATGTTTTCAAAGGCAATTAGGGATAGGTAATAAATGCTGGTCTTGCCAGCAACACCCACGTCCCAGCAACGAATAGAAACATGAACATCAAGGTCAGTGAACACATCCTCAAATGCCATATCATGCCAATTGCACCACTAGCCTCACACACTGCTCAATTCACACCCCCATCACTCACATTTCAAAAATCTCTGTCAATCATAGCTAACATTCATATGCTCCAATTCACCCTCACACACACATCTCAACTTGCATACATTGCCAGCTATTCAGCCGTGACAGCCGCAGCAACGAAACCGAATGCACTGCACTCACTTGCGCAGGACATGGCGGTGCACAGCTAGAGACAACAAGGGCTAACTGAAGGACAGGTGTGCCTGCATGCCCTGATCCCCATGGAGGAGTTGATGCTGGCCATTATGATTTTAATTTTCATTCTACTTTTAAATGTTATTTTTTTATATGCATACATTAAGAAGTAACAACTTATGCTGAAAGAAATCTATCCTCATGTCGCCTAGCTGCCTTTTTGTTGCAGCGTGAAGCCTAATATGGAGGCTGGTTATTGAATTAGGATTACAAGATTATGATCTGCATGCAAATAATCACAGCTTCTAGCATGCACTCCAAACCAGCTGGGGAGAGAAGGAATAGATTTGTCAATTTCTGGTTGCTCTTAGCAACAATTAGTAATTTGGCCATGGCAGTCAGAGCAGCGTAGAATACAAAATATGATGCAATTTCAATGCTTAATTTCAAAAGCTTTATTTTTGAGAATTTCCAAAAGGGAGATGGAATTTATTGACCCAGTGGTAAACTGTTCAAACATTAGTAAGAGGTAACATTGGTAAGAGGCTTCTGTAGCAAATGCATTGATAACCCAGATGAAACTATTCATCCCCCTCTTGTTAATAAAAATAGGCACTAAAGGAAACATTGTTGAACCTCACAGGGTGGAAATGTATTCCATTGACAGTATTAAAATCATTGATTTTTAAGTACATGGGTTGCACAGTGATAAATGGCCCATTCATCATAAGTACTTGTTTTAAAACGTAGCTTAGCCTGATGAAATCAATGTCTTCTCTTAGATTACTTATATGCAAACAATAGGCAAATAGGTTTGGGTCATTCCAATGCTGTCTTTTGTGGACACAAGGCCATAGAAGAACCTGGTTTCCCTTCACACTAATGAATTTCATTCATGAGGTAGTATGGACCATTAAAGTGTTGATGCTGTGACTTTTGCCACCAGTATGTGATTGAGTTCTTGATATTAGCACTTCCTGGAACAGAGCAGACAACATTTTATTCATCTGCAATGGTGTCTGTGTTGCTGATGAGCTTAAATCACTAACAATTTAGCTAAAAACAATTATGTTTAAAGTAATCATACTGCACATTGCCACAGCAGCGTGCAATGCCACAGAAGTGAATGGACCAGCATTGGGGGTTACAGAAATATTGGTTTAAACATAGGAATTCCTATGGTCAAATGGTGAGTCTCAAGGCACATATTGGGCCTAAGAACTCATTTTCTGTAAAATAAGCCAGCCACAGAGAGCAAGAGGCAGCTCGCCTGGCACAGGGTGAATAAACATCAGGCCACTGCGAGGGAAAAAGCAACCCTCAAGTAAATGAGGAAGAGGGCAACCAGGGAGAGGGCGATTGATAACTGGGAAAAGAATTGATAGTCAGGTCAGGGAGTCCAGTAGCCAGGTCGTGGCTGATTGGTAGCCAGGTTGGAAAATTGGTAATTGGATCAGAGGTTCAGTAGTCGTAATGGTGACGTTCCTTTTAATGGGAGGTGAGAGGAACAACTTAACTTGTTAGTTGCTGGATACCCCGTTAAGTTGTCGCTCCATGCTGCTGGTTGATGGTAACAATACGATATGTTTTATGGTGAGCTGTATGCTCACCATGCTGCATGTGAAGAGTTCTGTCTGTATCCAATCCTGTGATATGATCATGCACATCCACAAAGGGTATGCTAGCAAGCCACTCAATTGGATCCCATTTAAGATGGAGATGAGGAGAATGTTTTTCTCTGAGTGTCGTTAATCTGTCGGATTCTCTCCCTCAGACAGTAGTGGAGGCTTGCTCACTTAATAGTTTTAAGGCTGAGTGAAATAGATTCTTGGTTAACAAAGGAGTCAAAGGTTATGGGGTTAGACAGGAAAATAGAGTTGAGGGCACAATCAGATCAGCCATGATCTTATCAAATGGCAAAGCAGGCTTGAGGGGCCAAATGACCTATTCCTGCTCCTAATTTGTATGTTTGTATGTAAATTGCTTCAAAAGGGAAGTCCACCACAACAGGAAATCAATACTGGACTTGCAATGGCACACACATTCAGACAATGAATGTTTAAATAGGCTATGTGGTCAAATTCCAACTCTTTGATGGCTCTATTTTATCAACGTGAAAAGAGGTTGGGTCACTGTAATTCAGTTTCTAATGGTCACAGATCCACAGCATACAATGTCTCTTAATATAGGGGATTCCCTTCAAGAAACCATAAGCATGGCTATTATAAGAAAAAGAAATGCCCCACAGGTATGGTAAAGGGCTCTCCTAAGATCAAAGTTTGGAGACATTCAGTGAAATCTTGTTGCCTTAGTTTTTGCTTGAACAGTGGGTAATTTCCATTTCAGTAATCCGGATTTGCGAATAACAGGACTTCCAGTTGAACTCATTGAAAAGTGTCCAAATAGTAACCTGCCTCCAGGATCATGGTCCAATTGGGGAAGGCAAGCAGAATGACAAATCAGGATCGCAACTGAGCACATAGAATTTAAAGGGCCACTGGCAGTCTTCACAGTAGCTGCAGAGAAATATTTGCTGTGGGGATCTGGAGGAGCTACATCTGAAGAAAATGCAAGGAAGGCAGGGAAGGTCTATAGATTATTGAGTTGTGCAGGAATTGCCAACAATTTTCTTAACAAGCCCACTATCATTAATATCAGTTCCATCGTCTTAAGTCTCTGCCTTGGGCTGACCTCAGGCTTGTCGATTTCCTCCTTTATAGCACTGAGTGCATGCCAGTCAATGCCCTCAATGACTTCCCACTGCACACTCACCTCCTTGAAGTTGCTTTGTTCCAGTTTCTTCATGTGATCTATCTGCTGTGGACAAATAGCCATAACAAAGGTTCTCTCAATTGCCTCCTTAAGTTGCCTTCCCATCACTGCTGAGTAAGTTTCCAACAAGACTCCCAACCAGTCCCCAGGAAGTACGGAAGGAGATGTGAAGAATCAGGATTATGGCCCAGCAACTTTCCCCCCCCCTGATTTTCCCACTTCTCCCACCTTCAATGGCCTGGGAAAACTCTCCTCATTGTCTGGCCTGTGATAAGTGAACTTCAATCTGTATCTAACCTGTGCTTCACATAATCTGAAAGTGCTTGATATAGGGAGGGGAGAGAAAACAAAGATGGAGGAATGCAGTGGTATGACTGTAAAGAATACAAATCATGTTATTCTACACAAAAAATAAGAAATTCAATATTTAGAAATTAATTCACACCAACTGCTGTTAGTCTGATATAAAGAAGAGCTGCCCAGAAGTATTCATATAATTTCCTCTTAAAAACAATTTAACTTACCAAGTAGAATGAAAGGTGAAATTGTTGTAATAGGAGTTTTGGCTATGAGCATTTGCATTGGAAAGCCTTCCAATACATTTGCATTGAAAATCTGTCTAATCTCTATTTTGTGATATGCAACATTGATATTTTTATGGTGCACAGCTCACCATGATGGCTAATTCAGTAGTTTCGAACAGAGTCATTATTTTATTTGCTCTGCACTGATCACACCTGAACCACAGGTATATATAAATTAGGCTTCAAATCAGCAGGACAATGCACGCAATGAACAGAAAGACTTGATCTGTGTGATGCTAAGCGAAGACGAGCATGTCTTTCACACAGCAGGACACAGCAGGACCCAACATAAAATGTAAAAAACATTGGCAACTGTGAACATTAAAAACCATCTGTATCCCTCAACTTCACTAACAATGTTCAATAAATTCCAGACACAAGAACAATTGGCATTCTTCAAAAGAGTCCACAACAGTAATCTGATCTCTAATGCTTTTGCATGATGGTGATTAACAAAAAAAACTTCTGGAAAAGTTAGAAATGAAATCGGATGAGAAAGCAGCGTTGTTTCAGTAATTAGCTCTTATTCAATGAGAATTAACTCCTTTTGTTGCTTTCTTGGATAGGAAGTGAGAAATCTAAATACCATTCTTATATTTTCAATCATCTTCCTGGTTGCTCATTCAGGCTGCAACAGATGACCTGCAAGTTTAGGGGGTGCAATTAATCTGTGCCAGCAGCATGCAACGAACAGCCTAATTTATATTGTTCAAGCTTTTTTTTAATTTTCCATTTCCTTGGGAAAATAGTGCCAAGATTTTTAATTTCAAGCCATGTAGAAGCGACAGGGAGGCTAAAGAGTGAGTCTCCAAAAAGAGTCTGTCCCAGCAGCCTGTCAACTTCAGTGGGAAGACCAGGGCAGAGTGAAAAATTGGCTGCTGATCCACCACAAACATGGTTTGTGCTGCTGGTGTAGACGAATTCCACCCCCTCCCCCGCATGCCAGTTTAGGCCCAGAGCCGGTCTTCATACCCCCACCACTGGCCAGTTTCTAAGGTTGAATTTATCCACCTCAGGAATATTGCCCAATTGGACCTCAATGACCTTACCTCCTCCACCAATGAAATTCTAACCCATAGGCCTGAATTTTACCCTTGGCGGGCAGGCGCAATCAGCGGGCCCGAGACCTTTCGGGAAACAGGCCCTCAGCCACAACCGGCCCACGATCGCGATTTCACACTGGCTGGCATATTATGGCCCGCTCTGTGTGAAACGCGTCTTCGCAATGTTCGGGAAGGGCCACACCTGAAAAAAAAAGCTTGGGAGGAGATGGCAGACGAGGTTAGCAGCGCACATGGGTGCAGTGCTGCAAAAGGTTCAACGACCTGCTATGCTCAGGAAGGCTGAGTATCTTGTTGGCATGGATCAGTGTGGAGAAGCGTTAAGGTCTGGCTATCCTCCCGTGGAGCTCAGGGGTGTTAGAGTCTGAGTACCAACTGTCAATCACACCGGAGCTGGCCAAGGGGTGAGCCCTGGCTGCTTGGATTGAGTGCCTTGTGGCTCAAGGGCCACAACTCAGATGTATCCTGCAAGGTGTTCCTCAAGTGGGGCTGGCCAGGCTGCAATGGCGCTGCAGTTACAGAGTGGACTAATCCATGCTCCTCTGTCCTTTCAGAAGAAGACGAGCCATAAGCACATTGAGAGGTCACAGACAGGCGGAGGCCACCCAAACCTCCCTAATCCTGACAAAATTTGAGCAGTACGCTTTAGAGCTGGAGAGGCACCATGCACATCCGTCAGCCAGTCATGGAGAGGCTGGGGTATCAGACAAAGGTAGGAGTGCAGTGCACAGAGGTGAGAGTTTAGGATGTGCAACATTCATGTGTAGTCTCTTCATTGATAGGATCCTCAAAACTGGAGTCCCCATTGATCATTGAAAGATGATGGCACCATGATGCAGATCTCCATTGTCTCACCAGGGCGCCTGGCATGCACATTGACAATGTGATGACTTAAATTAATGACATGTTGTTGTTCTCCCTTATATTCACCAGCAGGGACTCATTCGCAGGACCCCGAAGAGGCACCCCTAATGCCAGAGGACCTCCGGGCTTCAGCTGCACCTGCATCACACCCGCTGTCTGAACTAGGCACCAGCGCAGATACCAGCACCTTGGTGGGCATTAGACCTTTGGCCAGAATGTTGGGCACAGTGGTGAGGGCACTTCACACTCACTTGAGGAGCAGGCGGAGGCAGAGCGTGCCCAGGGTGCTGGCAGTCGGAGGACTGCTGGAGACCAGGACAATGCTGAGTCGAAGGCAGATGTAGAGCCTCTGGAGTCAACTATTATGTGGCGGATGCTGGATGTCCAGCGAGATGTGTGGGAGGATCTGGCAGAGACCCATGAGAGTATGCATGCCATGGTCTCTGTTGTGGAGGTCCGTGCAGAGCATAAACACTGCATTGACCCCCATGGCCAAACACACTACCTCCTCCATTGAGAGAGTGGCGACTCTCCTGGATAGGCAGCTCCAGGGACAGAATCAAGGGTTCCTGAGTTTGCATTCGGACCTGCAAGTCCTCACACTGGCAATGACCTCAGATGGTCAGTGCCAGTGTAGGAGATGGATGAGGCACCCAGTATCCCAGCTAGGTGCCTGTCCAACAATGGCAAGCAGGGAGGTCCAGAGAGATCTCACTTTGGCGCATGAGCTGCTTGTCGTCTCTGTGGGTTCCTCTCAGGGTGCTCTGGATGATGGCAGCAGCTCCTCTGCACCTCTGCCAGTGACCATGGCATCTGAGTCTGCGATGACTTAGGAGATGCCAACCGAGGCATTCGCTGCTCCCTCCCAGGCAGGGCCAGCACAGGCTCCACTCACCAGAGGACAAATGCCAAGGTCATCAAGGCCAACAAGACAGCAGAGTGAGCAGGCTGTCTCCAATGCTGCTTCCAATGAGGGGGGAGCACCAAGACTCAGCACTCATAAACGTAAGTTTAAAGCATCATGAGCACAAGAGGGACTGGTCATGGGTGATCTTCTGTTCTGTACTGTTTTGTTTATGTTTACTGGTGTGGAAATAAACACCAGAGATGGTTACGTTAAATTTGCTTTGATTGTGAAAATTGCACAATTTTGTTTTTGTCGTAATGGCCTGGGTACGCTTCACTTTTTTTTGGTGTAGGGTATGCCAGTAAGTCATACTGGACACGAGTGGCTCTAAACTTTATTGCACAGGCAGTGAATGGACTTTGGGTTCAAATGAAAGGGTCATTTCAGACAACCGGGATGGAGGCAGAAGCTCTGGCATGAGGCGGAAGCAGATCTTTGGCAGCCTTGCTGAAGAAGCATTGGGTCGAGGTGTCCCTGCCTCTCTGAAGGATATAGAGGTCTGCCTCCACACCCTCAGCATTCTCCTCACTGTGCTCCTCTTCTGACTTACTACTGGATTCATCCCCTGTGGCCTGCGGAGCTGCATCAAGATCTCTTCCTTCAGTGCCCCCCTTGCCAGTGCCAGATTGTGGCGAGTGCAGCACGCAACCACGATCAATGACACCCACTCTGGAGGGTATTGTAGTGCTCCCCTGAACAGTCCAGGCATCAAAAGTTCATCTTCAGAAGATGGTTTTCTCTTTCAGCATCCTTGTGGAGGCATGACTCCTATTGTAACACTGCTCTGCCTCTGTTCTAGGGTGGCAGAGAGGTGTCATAAGCCACCATTTTAACATATAGCTATTGTTACCCAGCAGCCATCCATCCAGTCGGGCTGGAGCACTGAATAATCTTCGCACCTGGGAATGCCTGAGGATATAAGCATCATGAGAGCTGCCAGGGTACCTTGCACAGACTTGCAGAATCTGCGTCCTGTGGTCACACACTATCTGGACATTCATCGAGTGGAATCCCTTCCTGTTGATGAAGGCACCCAACTGACCTGCTGGGGCCTTGATGGCAACATGTGTGCAGTCGATTGCACCCTGAATGCGGTGGAACCAGCAATCACTGCAAAGCCTCTGGCTCACTCAGCCTGGCTGGTCTCGTCCATACGGTAATGAATAAATGTCATTACCCTCCTGAACAGAGCTTCTGTCACCAGCTTGATGCAACTGTGGGCAGCCAATTGGGAGACTCCACACAGATCCCCCACTGACCCCTAGAAAGAGCCAGGGGCACAGAAGTTGAGGGCCACAGTGACCTTCAGAGCCACTGGCATGGGGTCTCCACCCACTCAGCTGGAGGTGATCTCAGGCCCAATCATCTGACAAATGGAGGTCTCCCTGGAGAGGCGGTGCCTCCTTCAGCATTGCACCTCGGATATATTGAGGTAGCTGCATCGCTGCCTGTGAACCCTGGCAACAGGATAGTGGCATCTTCCGTGGCACTTTCTGCTGGCCCTGCGCCCCTTGTGCCTGTGCCTCTCCTCCCACAGATCACTGACCCCCGGAAGCTGTATAGGGACACCTGGCCTCCTCTCCCATCTGTCCTTCTCTTCCTCCTCAGAGGAGGTGCCTCCAGCGGACAGCACAACCCCCATTACCAGGCTTACAGAAGGCTGTCTGATACCTGGAAGGGTCCATACAGTCAAAATCCTCCGGGGGCCTTGGAGACACCAATGAGTCCTGAAATAAAGCCTAGAAATGCTAAGAATGAAGCTCAGAACTGAGATGAAGCTGTCAAGTTCAAATAAGCAATCAGCAACAAACTATCTGCTAAACTCCTCACTACTTGCACTAGCAATGCTGCTGCCCCTTTTCATCCTGGCCTTGGGTGATGTTTTGCAAAATGTCAGCTGCCCGCCTGCCCGTTTTGCCCATGCAACGAGCATGAAATCACACGGGCAACATAAAATCAGGATTAATTGGGTTTTTAATGGCCTTAAGTGGCCTTTTAATCGATGGCGGGCACGGCTCCGACACCAGCGCACGCCTGCCGACCTGAAGTTTGTGGGCGTGCGGGATGATGTTGGGACGCTCGCCTGATGTCTTCTCGTGCTACGTTATGCCCGCCTGCGCGGTGTAAGATTCTGTCTGATGTCTTTTTCACTTTGAGGATTAACTTCTTAAATGTCCATGTCACCAACCTGCCCTCATTCATCCTTCATAAAATGCAATTCATTCAAACTCTGGAACTCAAATCCTTTTGTGCACCATTGATATCACTATCCTGGCTAAATCCCACAATCTCCTTGCTCCCCAGCATAATGATTTCAAGGGCCTTAACTCTTGAATTGTGCTCCTTTCTACCCGAGTGTTCTCCTCCAGGTATATATCCCAACATGCACTGTCCACTCCTCTCACTCACTTTTACTTTTTGTTGCCCAATACCTTTGCTATACTGCTGAAGAGTAATCTTTCAGGCTGCATGCCTCTGCCATCCGGAATTCTCCTGAAATCTCTCTGCCTCACTTCTTCTCTCACTTCCATGAAAAACCTTGTTCAAAGAGACAAATTTTAAATCATGTTTTGGTCCAGAAATCCACTTAAACTCCTTGTCCAAAATAAAATCCTCTTCCATTATGCCTTGAGACATTTCCAGTGAGAAGTGAAATACAATTCTATGTTATTCATTTTACAAAGGTTTTCAGATTTTGATAAGCGATGTCTTCCTTCATGTCAAATAGCTTGAATAATAAAGGGTTTTATTTTTCTCAGGAGATAACACTTAGTTTCAAACAATAATTGCTTACAGCTGCATGAATGTGAACAATTGCTCTTAATAGACATCTAAATTACAATTAGAAGCACAGGTGCTCAAATACATCAGGTGAAAGATGGGAAGGACAGATAATACCAAACAAAATTAATTAGTAATTTATCATCTTAATTATAAATTAAACTGAATAGGAAGAATTATTTGTATCATATCCAAAAACAGGTCAATGTCCATCATTACTTCAAACCTAATACATGATGTATTATTTTGGGGCCATCAAAATGAGAAAAAAAATGATTACAAGTTCCCACTGTCGACCAATATCCACTAATGTCGACCAATATCCTGCTTTCTACCCTTAATGTCATCATTAGCACATTCCTCAGCTAATATCACCACTGTCAACACCCCATTGTCCTTTTGTCTAAGACATATTTGGCAATCTCTTCTTTGCCTCCACCTATCACTGGCCCTCTATCCAGCTCTATCTGTCCCACCCCCCTCAACCAGCTTATATTCCACCTCATTTCTATATTTCTTAGTTCTGATGAAGAGTCATACGGACTCGAAACGTTAACTGTGTTCCTCTCCGCAGATGCTGTCAGACCTGCTGAGTTTTTCCAGGTATTTTTGTTTTTGTTTCAGATTTCCAGCATCCGCAGTATTTTGCTTTTATCCACTATAAACTCATTGACTCAGAAAACTACATTAATTACACTTTCTACCACTCCGCCTACTGTAAGGACTATATTCCACTTTCCTAGTTTGTTGCATCTGTTCTGACAATACTACCGACCATACCAATACTTTCACTGTTTCCCTTTCTCTTCAACCGAGGATTCCCCTCCACCATGACTGAAAGGTACTCTCCATTCCATTTCCCACACTCAGGTCTCAGCCTTCCCCCTCCCTTGCAGGACCTCCCGTGCCCTTGCCTTACACCCCACCAGCCTCCACATTCAATGGATCACCCTCTGCCATTTCCACTACCTCCAGTGGGATGCTTTCACAAAACATCATCCCCTCCCCTGCCTTTCAGCATTATAAAGGGGCCATTCCCTCCCCGGCACTCTGGTCCACTCCTCAATCACTCTCATCACATCCTCCCCTTCCCACAGTACCTACCCTGCAAGTGCAGGAGATGCAATACCTGTCCTTTTACTTCTTCTCTTACCACTGTCCAAGGTGACAAACTATTCTTTGAGGTGAAACAATGGTTTCATTTTACTTCTTTCAATTTAGTGTTCTATATATGTGGTCTCCTCAATTTTGAGGAGACCAAATGCAGATTGGAGGGTCACTTTGTTGAACACTTCCATTCTGTTTGCAAGTGTGATCCTAAGCTTTTGGTTACCTGTCATTTTAATTCTCTACCCCTTTCCCACTCTGACCTTTCTGTTCTCAGTCTCCTACACTGTTCCAATGAAGCTCAATGTAAGGTCGAGGAAAAGCACCTCATCTTTCAATTAGGCACTTTACAGCCTAATGGACTCAATGTTGAATTCAACAATTTCAGACAATAACCTCAACCGGTTTTTTTTCAGATGGTAGGTTTTGGTGGTGATTCTGCTATTCCTATTTGTACCACTTGACCAATTTTTTGTCTCTTTACATGACCCATTACCATTTCTTTTTGTCTTGAACCATCTTCCTCTTTGGCACTTCATCTGCTTTCTATCCTTTTTTGCTTCCGCACTCCTCTGTTTCTGTGTCTTTTTACTTGCTTAAAACCTTTTATACCTCCTATCATTTTCCAATGCTGACGAAAGATCATTGACCCATTTTTCTCTCTCCACAGATGCTGCCTGACTTGCTGAGTGCTTCCAGCATTTTCAATTTTTATTCTACTGTAAGAAACATGATTAACCAACATAGGCACTGTTCATCAGCTTGCAAGTCAGGAAGTTAGACTTAATATTTATCATGGCAGGACAAACATAATCAGTCTACATCTCAAAGGTGTGAGCAGTGCCAGGTTATATGGGAAAACGAGTGCAGGGGTATAATTATTCATTTATTATTGATTAGAGAATGCTGATGGTGAATGATTGGACAATGGAAACAATTCATCATATGATGTTGGAAAAAAACAAGTCACAAGCTCAAAGGAAGCATCGGCAGCATGCTTTCCAGCATTGTGTTGGACAATTTACCATATCTTACTGGTTGAATTATTCATAAAAGATAAATGAAAAATTTACAGTTCAAAGAAATTATGGTAAGCAGGACCAACAATTATGGGCCCAATTTTAACTCTGTGCAAATGGATGGATTTTGACCGTGTTAAAATCTTAACCTATGTGCCAAGATCAGCTGCATCACAAAAACTCGTGATGTTTCAATGGATAAAGATAGTATATTGTATGCTAGGCAGACAGGGGAAGGCTCAGCATCAATCTCTGTTTTCGATTGAGCCACTTGATTGGCTGTAATGGCACAGGCTTAAATCCCCAGGAAGGGAATGCAGGAAAATTGATCAGGGTCATTGATGGACAAGTGGATACCTGGACATCAGCTGAAGTTAGGATGAGGCTCAGCCTTACAACTATTCATTCTCTCGACCGACATACTTAGAAAGATCACTTGCATGAGGTACTGGATTGCTGCAGGTACCCACGAGCCACCTAACATGTACCATTATTTCAGATAATGAGGAAGGTGCATGCCTTATTAACCCAACATCACCATAGTGATAATGCAACAATTGACTCAAAAACAAACGCATATTGCGTAGTTTGCTTGGGTGGAATTTAAACTTAGTCCCTGCTGAATCAGTGAGATCATTAGCGGGTCAGGAACCCATTGGGCACTTAAGTGGACTTTGCTATGGCTCTTTAAATTAGCCATACCATTAGTATCCCACTTCCATGTTCCCCATTCAATCAGGCAGTGCAGGCGGAATCAGACATTTGAGCTGTCAAAAGAAATACTTCTAATTAAAAAGAGACCCTAGAAGGGGGAAGAATGGGTCACCTGGGCATGGAGTTTTGAGATTGCAGCAACCATTTGAATAGAGAGGGGAGCTGGGAAGGCCCGACCCCACACATCAACCCCCACCCTGTCCCCAAACCACTCCTTCGCCAAACCCCAGATTTCCCACTCTTAGCTTGAGGTTCTGCTGTACGGTCTCAAGGATGAAATGATGTGATCTTTCCCCAAGGATGGGAGGAAGAGGATAATCTCTCCAACCAAACAGGGGTGGATGGATGTTGCTGTGGAAGTCAGCAACAGGGAGTGTTATCCCTCCAACCTGAAGAGATGCATCAAGAGGATCCATGACCTCAGGAAGATGGTTAAAATGAGTGGCATAACACTTTCAGGTATCAACCCCAACACTCTGACTTTCCCAGCATTCTCCTGCATAGTCCACCTCAGAACAACACACGCTACAAATGCACTCATTCATCTCTCTGCAGGAACCCCACATCCCCATCTGAACAGCCAACTAACCCTCATCCTTCTGTCCCCCCACACCTTTTAACTTACAGTTACCCACCACAAATGTTGTCCTTTCATCCTCTCCACCCAAGCCATTCTAAAACCCATGACTCTAATTCTCTCCTTGCAAGGGAAGACAGCAAAAAACCACAGGGAGACTCAGAGACTTAGGGTGTGGCCCACTAACCCTCTGGGAAGGAGTTCTTGTTCCACGGGGCTGCAGATGTCAGCAAAGAGCTGTAGTGAAAGCCTGGGTCTCCTGAGGCACTGGTTCTCAGTTATGAAAAGAGAGCTGGTCCTCTGTCCGAGACCGTGAATTGGGATCTCGCCTCCTTGGAACTGGATCTCTGTGACAATGCCCTGTGGAGCAGCAAGTGATTGAGAAGGCAGGTGTTGTTGCTTCTGCTGTTCATGTCGTTGCTGCCCCTTGCTCTTCGTCAAAGGTGTAAGATAGCCTGCATAAGTTGTTCCCATGCCATGGTGAAGGCTAATAGGGAAGTGTAGCTGAAGGTAAGTGAAGTGCAAGACAAGTAATTTGACTTCCAAGAAGTTGGCAATCACTTGTCAAGCACTGAAAGTACTCTCTGATAAGGAGTGCTGTGAGCAGCAGCATCTCACCCCTAGCCATGGCTGGAGCACTTCAGGTTCACTGACCAGTGGCTTCCCAGTCTATCAGTTTCACTGATCAAAGGCTTCCCAGCCTGTCAGTTTCACTGAAGAAGCATCCCCCAATATGCACTCACCCCACAGTGACCTGGTGAGTTGCTCGAAGTCCAGGATATAAGTCTGCTGGCTCTTAAATCCAGGAGCCTTGACTGAAACAGAGCTTAATGCTTATTAGAATATTTAACTGCCTTACTGGAAGATGCATGGGGGTTCCCTGCCTGCCTTCAAACCTGCCCAGAAACCAGAGAGGGTAGGATGATTCCTGACCCAACACCACTTTTAGTGGATTTAACATAACCGCACAACGCTCACAACCAAACTTGCCCGTAAATCTGCCTATTTGATCTCTGATAGAAAGTATCTTCTCAGAGATTGAAAAGCCACAAACTCAGCATTTTCAATCAGTTTAAACCATCATTTGATCGATTTATTTTGAATCCTGATTGTATCTTACTCATGGTCAATTAGTTGAGGAGTTCACACTCACACTGTTAATATACGGAAGTACTTATTTCAATATCATTGGCAACAGCTATAGCACCAAAATGGCATGCCTTTCCTTAAAAAGGGTAAAAATTGTGTTTCCTTTTCACATTCCCTACTGAACCATGACATGGAACAGGAATATTCAGGCTGCTTTATAAAGGTAAATACAGAAAAGCTTCAGAAAAATGTTTGCAGACCACTCATGCAACTTTGTATCTTGAACAAATAGAATTGAAAAATGCAGTGAATACCTAACCAATTAGTAACAAATTATTTAAATAATCACTGCATTATGAATGAGGCACAACAATTTCAGAGCTTGATGGGCATGGAAAATATGTCAAATTATTAATATGTGCTCTGGCTTTGATAAATGTCACCACTGTTAGATGTTTCACTGATTGAGGTGCTTTCACATTCTGATAGCTCCTTTGAGGGTACCATCCACCCTTCAACACCTGTGCTTACTAATGTCTAAATAAATTCAGAATCATTAACAAAGGTGTGTTGCTAATTCACACAGCTGTTCTGATGATTGTTCAAATATAAATGAGATTGATACTAGGAAGTTCCAAGCATGTTATTATTACCAACAGATTTCACAGAAGCAGATGGATCCCACTCCGAGATTTCATGACTTCAAACCCAAGATTATTCAATAACAGTGATGTCTAGTAGCTCAAGTGCAAGTGACACTTTCACGGGAATGAAAAATATCAGAAATAATCTTTTCCAGTGTATGTTTCTATTCAGCCACTTTTTGATTTCTCAATGGTTTACTTGATATCAAAATGACCAGCTACTGGAGAAGCCAGTCACAGCCACATCGTGTTATAGAAGATTATATCCAAACACAGGTGACTGATTACAAAAGCAAAGGCAATCAAGTTGCAAGAAGTGACCAATAAATGTGTGCTGCTCCAACAGGAGGAATAGTATTGGTAAAACTAACAAGAGCGATTCATGTAGTTTTCAGAAAGGCCAAAGGGGGAGGAAACCAATAAATGCTTTTGGATGCAAGAACTATATCTCAGTGTGATTAAGCAGACAATTAAGATGGAAAACTGGAATTCTGATTGTTCACTGGCTTTCTCAAAATGACAATGGCGCTAAAAATTCATCTGCCCAATTTTTGAAGTGCAGGGTTCACTATTTGCAAACTGCCTGCACCAGTTATATTGGAAATGTACTGAATGCAAATGTTATGCTCCTATCTCTCCACCATGATTGCCAAGTAGGGCCATGCATCTGCCTTATTGCTGGCTTCCTCTTTGCACTGCCAGCTACCTCTGCTTAGCATTGTGCGGACAGTATAAATACAACCAAGCTGTGTTTCTTAAAGGTAGCCTGCCCCCCTTAAACAGAAGCTGAGTTGGACAATATTGATGGAATTTAAAACATGGAAAATTGAGCACCAGGCAGAAAGAGGGCCTGGTATTGAGGGATACAGCATTGGAGACAGGAGGAGGGATGCCATGGCTCCTTGGGGATGTTGTGGGACCTCAAGAACCATCCTCAGCTGGGAGTGGGAGCAACTGGTCAGGGAGGTCAACTCCTGGAGTTTGTACAGGGGAGGTACCTGGCAGCAGTGCCACAAGAATTCTAATGACCTAATGCAGGTGGTTAAGATCAGTGATTACATCTTTGCATAACATTGCCTACCCATCACACCACAAATGTCTCACATTGCACCACATACCCATCACTCACCTAGCAGCACACTCGCTAGCACTCAGGATTAATGCTTAACATCCACATTCCCCATCTCACACTGGCACTGACCAATCCTGCAAACCTACACACACCTCTCACTGCATCCACAGACTTTGGCTATTTGACTATGGCATGTGCACCACCTAAACACAGCACTACATAATTACAGACGTTCTTCCCCCTTTCTTGCAAGGCAAGGAGCCAGACAATAGAAGGGAGCAGAGCAGAACCAGTGGGGGATAAGGACCCCTGCATCTCTTTGACCCTGCAGAGGAGATGGCACTCAGCATCATGGGGCCAACTGCAATGAAGCCCATGACATCTGGTGCCACTGGGAACATTGGGGATAATAGAATTTTCCTGCCTTATGCCCCTTCTCAATTCCTAGCACACCCACATCCTACTATCTGGCATGATGAGGAAGCTGCTGAAGATGTGACCTCTGACCTCTTGTTTTATGTCCACCCCTCTTTCCATCACCTAACCTTTCCTTTTGCCATCTGCCCAGTTAGTGCAGCCCTAGGAGGAAGAGAGAGGGCATAGCACTGATGAAGATGCCTATCTCTTGATTTGACCCTTGCAGCCACCAGCTCAGATACTGGCACTGCATATATCTTGGGGGGTTAATATAGAGTTGGGACCAGAATGTGTCAAGCCACCTGAATGTGGCTGGGCTATATCCAGGCCTAAGGTAAATGTCAGCTCATCTGCCAGCTCACTGGAAGACGAGGTCACAGGTGAGTTCTGCTGCAGAGGAATCTAGAGAAACTCAATGGAGCAGCAAACAAGAGAATGCAGATGGGTATCAAGATGCTGGATGCCAGAAGTCTCCTGTCACTGTCAAGGACGATTCCACCTCCAAAGTGACAGATGGTATCACACAGGTCTTGTCCTCTTCACTGCCTCTGCTCCATTTCCCTGTCATGTTGCAGAGCCAGCTACCTGTTGTAGCCTGAGTGTGGACAGATTACCACCTGTTAATTCATTCTGAAGCTAGCTGGTACAGTAGGAAACCAGACACCAACCTTTTGCTTAATACTAGACTTATTTACAGCCTGCAGCATTACAAACATCTGCCTCCTCCCTAACTAGCCCAGTGTCCCAGAAGTCTCTTTTTATGCTCTTTATAAACCAAATTAATAAATATGAACTAATTAACAAATCAAAAGCCCCTTAAAAGGGCACTGTAACAAAAACCAAAACTTTCAAAGGAAACTTACCAACTTAAGTTAAAATAGTGTTCCCTGGACTAATTATGCACTCCAGCCTCTACGGTGCCCACCGGTTACAGAAGGCCTCAAGCGTACTGTTGAACACCATGTGCTCCCTCTCCAGGCACGCCTGGGCACAAATGTGGACAGAGAAGCAGGGCAGACAGTCAGGCCGAAACCACCCCCCACCGCCTCGTTTTATATACTCTTTTTAAAGCCAATAAATTAACTAACAAAAGCTAATTAGAAGGCATGTGCAACTTCACAGCTACGTCAAAACCTGCTAAAAGGAATAGCTGAACAAAATCTAGACGTGTTAGTTAAGCCAGTGATCACCATATCTAAAAAGCATAGGGCAATAAGAAAAGGCGGCAAATAGGAAACTAGACTATGTCCCAAATTAGATCAGTTCAAATCACCAGGAATAACTATTAAGTTATATTGTACCTCATTGAGGCTGCATCTAGAAGGAAGAGGCTTATCCAGTCCTAATTAGAGTGCAGAATGGGAGAATAGGTTAAAAGGACGAAGAAGAATGCATGAACAAATTTGTGGTCTTCATGAAACAAATAGGGTCCTACAAAGATTATACACAATGCATAATGGAAGATAGAAACATACATATGTGCACACAAATTGCCTACCATTCATGTTTGCATGCATGGCAGCTTATGAACAGAATCCATTTATAGATCACGTAGCTGTGTGACAACAGACCATATCATAGCTAGGGTAAATGTGGCAATTAAAACACTTAAATAGCATAAAACCTGGTGTGTTTTCCTAATTATAGCAGAATCAGAATTTTATTGTGGATGAGCACTCACTTTATTATGTCTCATTATAATTCCATGTTCACAATATGATTAATTGCCTTTTTTCTAAGTACTTGATGGTTTCACTTACATGTTTTCCTAATTAGTTAATTGTAATGCTTTCTTCCATTACAACAAATAAATACTAACATTACAATTAGGACAGAAGCAATGATGTTTTTATATTTTTGGCATCATCAATAAATAAATAAAAAATATCTAAGCTTTTCTAAAGAACGCAGACAAGGCTGTTATCGGTCTACTCAAATTGCCATCCTTGGATGGGCTGTACATTATCCAACAAGCAGAAATGTCAAGCAAAGCATAACAACGAGTCACCTTGGGTTAATTAAAATCACAGCAATTCTTCTGTAGGAGAACTCTTGGGACTCTTCTATTTTTATAGAATAAAAGCACAAACTTTCAGCGTATATGGCCTCAAGAGGATTATATCAAAAGATTATTGTTAATGCATTCACAAAATTTTGATTAGTAAGTGAGGGCAAATAATTTTGAATACTCTTAGTTGGAACAAGAATTAGTAAAGGAAAATCTGTGGCCCAAGAGTGTGGCTACTTAAATATTTGAAAATTTTAAAATAATTAAGAGGGCATAGGGAAAGGAGAGTGGACCAGGCCTAAGTGGGTAGCTTTTACAAATACAACATCTCCCGCACCTCTGTCATCGCACCTTCCTCTCCCTCCCAGAAACATGATAGGGTCCCCCTTGTCCTCACTTTTCATCCCACCAGCCTCCGCATTCAAAGGATCATCCTCCGCCATTTCCGCCAACTCCAGCATGATGCCACCACCAAACACATCTTCCCTTCACTCCTCCTGTCAGCATTCTGTAGGGACCGTTCCCTCCAGGACACCTTGGTCCACTCCTCCATCATCCCCTGGTACCTCAACCCCCTCCCACGGCACCTTCCCATGCAATCGCAGAAGGTGCAACACCTGCCCCTTTACTTCCCCCCTCCTCACCATCCAAGGGCCCAAACACTTCTTTCAAGTGAAGCAGCACTTGACTTGCACTTCCCTGAATATGGTCTACTGCATTCGCTGCTCCCAATGCGGTTTCCTCTACATTGGAGACACCAAACGCAGACTGGGCAGCCTCTTTGTGGAACACCTTCGGTCTGTCTGCAAGCATGACCCAGACCTTCCTGTCGCTTGCCATTTCAACACACCACCCTGCTCTCATGCCCACATGTCCATCCTTGGCCTGCTGCAATGTTCTAGTGAAGCTCAACGCAAACTGGAGGAACAGCACCTCATCTTCCAATTAGGCACTTAACAGCCTTCCGGACTGAATATTGAGTTCAACAACTTCAGACCATGAACATTGAGTTCAACAACTTCAGACCATGAACTCTCTCCTTCATCCTCACCCCTTTTTGATCCCCTTTTCCCAAATGTTTATATATACATTTTTTTCCCACCTATTTCTATTATTTGTTAAAAGTTATTTCCATTCATTGTTTTATCCCCACTTTTTAGCCTATTTTGATCTTTTCTCCCACACCATCCCCTCGCCCCACCCCACCCCCACTAGGGCCATCTGTCGCTTGCTCATCCTGCTTCTTAATGTCACCATTAGCACCTCCTTTAGCCAGTATCACCACCATCAACGCCCCTTCGACCTTTTGTTTATGACATCTTTTGCAATCTCTCCTTTGCCTCCACCTATCACTGGCCTTCTATCCAGCTTCATCTGTCCCACCCCCCTTAAACAGCTTATATTTCAGCACATTTCTACTTCTCTTTAGTTCTAAAGAAGAATCATAGGGACTCAAAATGGTAACTCGGTCTTTCTCTCCATAGATGCTGTCAGACCTGCTGAGTTTTTCCAGCAATTTTTGTTTTTGTTTTAGCTTTTACAAATAGTTGGCATAGACACATTGGCCAGAATGGCCTCCTCCTTTGCGCTAATCATGAACTGATGTAACATAGTATATTAGCATCCAAAAGCAGGTAATGTCAGTAACAGGTATGGTAGCCCAGAGCTCATGTTCAAATCTCACCTAAGCAAGTAATGAAATTAAACTCAATAAATTTGCGGATGCACTAATATCCTTCAAGAATGCGAATTTGCCAGCCCTTCCTGATACAGCCGACAGAATACTCCATTTGCAGACTATGTGGTTCCCTCATACTGCCCTCAGAGCAACTCAAAATGGAGAACAAATACTGTTGCCCAGGATTCAAGACAAAAGAAAAAATGAAATGCTTGGGAGTCAAAAAGGTGGACCCCAGGCCTTGGGTAATGAATACTGAATTATCAGAGGGTTTGAGTCTTTAGGAGATAATTTGATCATTTTAGCTTGGTTTAAATGGCAAGAGTTAGTTTAAGTGTCTATGTTGCAGCAGAATCAACAATGAACTTTAGTGTGTCTCATGTTGGAAGTGATAAGTAAGGCATTATTTGGGCAAAATTTTAGCTTCATACTCGACTAGCTTTCGCTATTCCTGAAATTATTCCAGATTTCCGATTGGTTTATACACCCCAGTAATTTGCTCATTTGAGTGCATGCGAGTGGGCTACATCAGTAATCACACAAATGCACAATATTTGGAAAAAAGCTTGTTTAGAATTAATAAAACTTGCCGGCATTTAAAAACCACCTGAAAGACAAAGGGCAGAATTTGGAGTTCGGCGGCGGGCGCAGTCGGCGGACCTGGGATCAGCCGGAAAACGGCTCGCTGCCCACGACCGTGATCCCGGGATTGGCTGGGAAACGGCCCGCTGCCCGCGATTGGCCCACGACCGCGATTTCACGCTGGGCGGGCCAATTAAGGCCCGTGCAGTGTGAAACGCGGCTCCCCACTGGTCGGGAAGGGCCAAACCGGGGCGGGGGCCTGGCAGCCACCGGGTCCAATGGAAACCCGGCGTTCAGTTTAAAAACAACACAGACAGCCCCTGGAAGGCTGCCACAGAAGAACGTCTGTTCTGCATTAGCAAACCCAAGTGATGGAGTCAAGTGCAGCTGGAGATGCCAGGTGGGAGGCTAGTTTGGTTGGGCACTCAGCCCCTTGTTTTTCTGATGAGTGCCTTGTGGTCCTCATAGAGGAGGTGGCTGCCAGGACGTACATCCTTGTCCCCAGAGATGGGAGGAGGAGGCCACCACACCTTATAAAGAGGGCATGGGAGGAAGTTGCACCGCTGCTTAGCAGCCATGACGTGGTGTGGCGCACATGGGTGCAGCGCTGGAAGAGGTTCAATGGCCTGCTGCACTCAGGAAGGGTGAGTACCCTGTTGGCATGGGTCAGTGTGCAGAAGTGTTAAGGTGTGGCCGACCCCTCGTGGACCTCAGGGGTGCTAGAGTCTGAGTGCCAACTGTCAATGAAGCCGGAGCTGGCCAAGGTGGTGAGCCCTGGCTGCTTGGACAGAGTGCCTTGTGGCTCAAGGGCCACAACTCAGATGTGCCCTGTGAGGTGTTCCTCAGCTGGGGTTGGGCAGGCTGCAATGGCGCTGCAGGTAGAGACTGTACTAATCAATGCTCCTCTACCCTTTCAGGAGAAGACGGGTCATAACCAAGCAGAGAAGTCATGGACAGGTGGAGACCCGCCCAACCTGCTGTTGCTCACAGGTTTGAGCAGGATACCCTTGAGCTGGGGAGCCGGCATGCTCCCTGTATAACCGGTCGTGGAGAGGCAGGGATGCCAAATGAAGGTAAGAGCACAGTGCACAGAGGTGAGAGTTTCAGATTGTGCAACAATTCTAGTGTAGTCTCTTCAGTGGGGAGCCTCAAATCGGGAGTCCCCAATGATCATTGAAAGACAATGGCACTGCGATGCAAACCTCCATTGTCTCATCAGGGTACCTGGCATGAACAGTGACAGAGTGATGATTTTAACCAATAACATGTCCTTATTCTAACCCATGAGGGTTTGCATGCCATGCTCTCCATTATGGAGGAGTATATCTGGAGCATCAGCACTGCATTGACCCTCATAGCCGAGTGCACTGCCTCCTCCAGTGAGAGAGTGGCAACTTTCCAGCTCCAGGGACAAAATCTGGGGTTGCACTCGGACTTGCAGGCCCTCACACAGGCAATGACCTCAGGTGCTCAGTGCCAGTTGGGAGATGGATGAGGCACCCAGTATCCCAGCTAGATGCCCAATGGTGAGCAGGGAGGTCCAGAGCGAACTCACGTTGGCGCATGAGCTGCCTGTTGTCTCTGTAGGCTCCTCTCAGGGCACTTTGATAACGGCAGCTGCTCCTCCACACCTCTGCCAATGATAGTGCCATCTGATGAGACTGCGATGAGTGGGGAGGTGCCTGCTGTGGCATTGGCCGCTCCCTCCCGGGCAGGGCAGCACAGGCTCCACTGGCCAGAGGGCGACCGCCAAGGTCATCAAGGTCAACAAGACAGCAGAGTCAGCAGGTTGTCTCCAAAACCGGTGCCAGCGATGGGATGGGGGGCACCAAGATGTAGCACTCGGAAACGTAAGTTACAGTTACCATGAACACAAAAGGGACAGTTCACGGGTCATATTCTGTTCATTTATGTTTGGTTTATATGTCTGCTGGTGTGGACATCAACACCAGTAATGGTTATATCACTATGCATTCAATGTGGCAAAAACATTAAATTTGCTTTGGTTCTGATGGCATGAGTATGCTTCACCTTTTTTCTTCCTGGTGCAGGGTATGCCTGTATGTAATGCTGGACGTGAGTGGCTGGATACTTTATTGCACAGGCATTGAGTGGACTTTGGGTGCAAATGAAAGGGTCATTTCAGGCATCCAGGATGGAGGCAGCAGCCCTGGCATGAGGTGGAAGCAGATCTTTGGCAGCCTAGCTGAAGGAGCATTGGATCAATGTGTCCCTGGTGTTCCTGCCTCCCTAGAGGTTACCGAGGTCTGTCTCCATGCCCTCAGCGTTCTCCTCACTGTGCTCCTCTTCTGACTCACCACTGGATTCATTATCTGTGGCCTGTGCAGCTGTGTCAATATCCTCTTGCTCCAGTGGGTCCTCCATTGCCAGTGCCAGAATGTGTAGAGCGCAGCATGTGACCACTATCAGTGACACCCAGTCTGGAGGGTATTGTAATGCACCCCCTGAACGGTCCAAGCATCGGAAGTGTGTCTTCAGAAGATTTATGGTTCACTTTATCACTGCCCTTATGGGGGAATGGCTCCTTTGTAACACTGCTCTGCCTCTGTTCTTGGGTGGCAGAGAAGAATCATAAGCCACCTTTTCAACAGATAGCCCTTGTCACCCAGCAGCCATCCATCCAGTCAGGCTGGAGCACTGAAGAGCCTCGGTTCCTGGGAGTGCCTGAGGATGTAAGCATCATGGGAGCTGCCAGGATACCTTGCACAGACTTGCAGAATCTGCATCCTATGGTCACACACTATCTGCACGTTCATGGAGTGAAATCCCTTCCTGTTGATGAAGGCTGACCTGCTGGCACCTTGATGGCCACATGTGTACAGTTGATGGCACCCTGGACACGGGGGAACCCAGCAATCGCTGTAAAGCCTCTGGCTCGCTCAGCCTGGCTGGTCTCATCTGTACGGTAAAGAATAAAGGTCAGTACCCACCTGAATAGAGCTTCTGTCACCAGCTTCATGCAACTGTGGATAGCTGATTGGGAGACTCCACACAGGTCCTCCATTGACCCCTGGAAAGAGCCAGAGGCATAGAAGTTGAGGGCCTCTGTGACCTTCAGAGCCACTGGCATGGGGTTTCCTTCCACATAGTCATAGCTGATCTCAGGCCCAATCATATGACAAATGGAGGCCACAGTCTCCTTGGCGAGGCGGAGCCTCCTTCGGCATTGCACCTCAGACATATTGAGGTAGCTGCATTGCTGCCTGTAAGTCCTGGCAGCAGGATAATGGCATCTTCTGCAGCCCCTTCTGCCTTGGACTTTCTGCTGACCCTGTGCCCCTTGTGCCTGCGCCTCTCCTCCCACAGGTCCCTCCCCTGGAAGCTGCATAAGGGACCCTGTCCTCTTCTCCCTCTGCTCGTCTCTTCCTCCTCAGAGCAGGTGTCTCCAGCAGAGACCACAATCCCCATTACCAGGGCAACGGAAGACTGTCTTATACCTGGAAGGATCCACATGGTCTGAATCCTCCGGGGACCTTGAGGACACCAAAAAGTCCCGAAATGAAGCCTGGAAATGCTAACAATGAAGCCCCGGACAGAGATGAAGCTGGCAAGTACCAAAAAGCAATCAGCAGCAAACTATCTCCAAAACTCCTCATTATTCACATTGGCAATGCTGCTGATCCTTTTTATCCCACCTTGGTTGAGGTTTAGCAAATTGTCGGCTGCCTGCCTGCCCATTTTGCAATGAGCACAAAACCGCACAGGCAATGTAAAATCCAGCTTTATTGCCTTTTTAATGGCCTTAACTGGCCTAGCAATTTATGGTGGGCCCGGTTCCAACTCCCACGCGCGTCTGCCGACTGAAATATCGCGCAACTGCGCAATGATGTCAGAATGCTCACCTGATGTCATCACACGCTATTTTACACTCGAGCAGGTCGGGCGCTCAGCAAAAAATTCTGCCCCATCCCAGCTAAAATGTCAGGATGGGAGGCTCACCCTGCAGACCAATGACTGCCCCGCTGTCATTATACTCACAGTTGCCAATTAAGGGAGGCGAGGTGGGACTTCCCGTTCCTGAGGTATGGAAGTCCCCCAGAGAACTGCTGGCCAATTTGTGGCGAAGTAGTGGGAGTGGGGTACCTGCTGGGTGGTTACACCTGAGTGAAGGGGGTTACACCTTGCAGGGGCCCTGCAATCAGTCCTGGGGGCATGTTAAGGAGGGAAACATTCCCACCATCCAGCACCAGCCCACACAAGAAATCTATTGGGCTGGCCGCTTGGTATGAGCCTCTCCCACTACTGGTTAAAACCTGGCAGCAGGAGGATTACCCATTAAATTACCCATTTAAAGGGCCTCACTTGTGGTACTGGCACCCAATGGTCTCCCTTTCCATCACCGCTGGTATAACTGCAGTGAGGGCAGAGTCAGACGGATAGGCGTTGGGGAGGCCACCCGCTGGATTAAATATTCTCTCCTGCTTCAAACCTGCCAGCAGGGGAGTGTTAAATCTGGCTCAAAGTGTTAGCTGTCTATGATTTTAATAATGATCTGCTTCAGAAAATAACTTAAAATTAAGGTATCTGCTTGGCAATCATTAAGAGGTTGGCGTTCTATAATCCCAGCGGCTTCAATAATTTAATAACTTCAAGCCGAAACAAACTATATTTTACAAATTACTTTGCTTATAGTAGCAGGTTGACACATTAGACTAATGTTTTAGTATCAGCACATCCATTATAAAGTCATTAGAGGAACAGGCCAATTCCCGCTAACCAATCATAAAGCAATGCACAACGTAACACCATCGTCTATTTAACCCAAGGAATAATTTCTAATCTGCACCCTCCATTCCCTGTAAAGTTCACAGATTCCTGGCAGAAAGTACTCCAAATGCAAAAAATAAATCTCCCTCCTGTCACATTTTTCAGAACAATTTTTAACAGCTGTGACGTTCACTTACAAACATCTGCTGTAGAGACTATGACAACAATGGTTGCTTACAGGGAGGCAGCAATTAAAGACAAATCACTACCTTGAAAATCCATTCAAAATACCTTTTAACATTATTAAAACTTTTTTTAAAAAAATTATTATGCATTGACTGACAGGCCATTAAAGAATCTCAGCTTTTATTACATGACATTTATGATGATTAGTAATAAATAAAAGAAATCATTTTACCAGCTCTAGCAGATCAGTAAGAAACATTACCCAAAACATAATCAAAATTGGGAAAGGGTGGTTTTCTTATTCACTATGATGCACTTCTTTTATTTGAATAATTCATAATTTCCTGCAGTGATTATTTTTCTCAAAATCCATTACAGCATAATTATTGTTGTTAATATCTAGTTCATGGTTCATGTTAATATTTTAGAGGTAATTTTTAGTTCTGGGAAGATTAAAGTTTAACCGTACTGAAGTTAGTGGTTTGTGAAAGAGTTGGTATTGTGCCGGTAATTTGAGGCAGGAGTGTAGTGAATCCCATGGAATACAGTCTCAGGAGGAAGAGATTGAACTATTGGAAGGTAAGAAGTCACTGAGGCAGCCCAATTTGGAATGGCATTTGAGGGAATTCAGAAGCTATGTGTTCAAAAGAAAAGAGTTTAAATCCCTCCTGAAGGAGACAGTTTTACTGAGATTTTGTGACTCTCAGTGGTCACTGACATCTGGGTGGGTTGGTCTCATCTGCCATTTAATGTGCAGTGTGGTCTGTTCGACCATAGTTTGCCGATAATTCATATTTACCTCATGTTAATTCTGAATATTAGAGTATAGGATAGGTATTGTAAATTGCATTACTTTTCTGACTTTGTATAGTAAAGTTTATTGTGTTTGTTTAAAACCATGTAATCTTGTGGCTTTATTCTCCTCATGGATAACTGGGATTTCAAACTTTGTCTACTTTAAACAAAAACTTACTGGTCCCAAACCGGATCATAACATTATTTACAACATTCTTTTCTATTGAACCTTTATTTTCAATCTCAGAAATTATAGGATATTATCCTTATTAAAGTCCCATAACTAATTCTCACATTTTCATCTCAGTGAAGTCTGATTGTAGTTATATAAATTGACTGATCAGCCAACTAATTGATTAATATGGATTGCAAGTGGGAGGAATCTATATAATCAGTGCAGAGAAGTTGGGTTAAACATCCATTTAGTGGAGCTGATTGGGAGGGTATAGCACTCAGACCAACAACCACAATTTATTTGGCAAAATAATACAGTCATTCACTGCAAAAGAGGGGGAAACATTCTCTGTAACTGGCAATACTCACTTTAAAAGAGCTTATTTAATTTACTCTTACATGCTATTCCAGCTTGTTGTAAGCATCAGATTTTTGGTCACCTACATTACATGATTAATAAAATTATGCCTAGAATTTTGTGCAATTGCATGGAAAGAACATTTTTATATTTGTTGCCAGGATACTGATAAGGTGGACAAATCACATTATTGTCCATCCTTAGTTGTCCAGAAAAGGTGATGATGGGAATTCTCCTTAAACTATTACAGTTCTTGTGGTGACTGTGCTCCCGTATTGGGGTTATTTAGGAACTAAAAGATTCTCACTCAATGACCATGAAGGAATAGCCATGTATTTTCAAATCAGAATGGGATACAATAAAAACAGAAAATGCTGGTGAAGATATGTTTGGTGGTGGCATTTCCTTTTTCCTTAACCAGGGTATCCCCCCATTATGGTTGACAGGACCTTCAACCGTGTCTGACCCATCTCCCACACCTCCGCCCTTACCCCTTCCCCTCACTCCCAGAACTATGATAGGGTCCACCTTGTCCTCACTTTTCACCCCACCAGCCTCCGCATTTAAAGGATCATCCTCCGTCATTTCCACCAACTCCGCATGATGCCACCGCCAAACACATCTTCTCCTCACCCCCCTGTCAGCATTCCATAGGGACCATTCCCTCTGTGACACCCTGGTCCACTCCTCCATCACCACCAACTCTGCATCCCCTTCCCATGCAATCGCAGAAGGTGTAACACCTGCCCTCTTACCTCCTCGCTCCTCACCGTCCAAGAGCCAAAACACTCCTTTCAGGTGAAGCAGCACTTCATTTGCACCTCCTTCAATTTGGTCTACTGCATTCTCTGCTCCCAATTCGGTTTCCTCTACATTGGGGAGACTAAACGCTGACTGGCTAACCACTTTGCAGAACACCTTCGCTCAGTCCGCAAGCATGACCCAGGCCTTCCTGTTGCTTGCCATTTCAAAACTCCATCCTGCTCTCATGGCCACATGTCTGCCCTTGGCCTGCTGCAATGTTCCAGTGAAGCCCAACGCAAACTGGAGGAACAGCACCTCGTCTTTCGATTAGGTACCTTACAGCCTTCTGGACTTAACATTGAGTTCAACAACTTCAGACCATGAACTCTCTCCTCCAACTTGACTCCTTTTTTAATCCAATTTTTATTTATTTATTTTTTAATTATTATTTTTAAAATTTTATTTCACTCTTTTACTTATTTGTTCATTTTTTTAATCCTTTTTCCCCCAAACCCCCCCTTCCCCCACAGGGCCATCTGTCACTTGCTTTTATGTTTTGCTTTCACAAAGTGCTGACCCTTGTTCTGCTACTTTCATCATTTGCTATCTTACCTTTATGCAACTATCAGCACACTTTACCAGTACCATTACACTCACTTTGTCTCGTGTCCGTGGCATCTTTATCAATCTCGCCTTAGCTGTCACCTATCCCTGGCCCTCTATTTTGTTCCACCTGCTCCACTCCCTCTTAAACAGTATAAAACCCATCACATCTCTACTTCTCTTTAGCTCTGAAGAAGAGTCATATGGACTCAAAACGTGAACTCTGTTTCTCTCTTCACAGATGCTGCCAGACCTGCTCAGTTTTTCCAGCATTTTCTGTTTTTATTTCAGATTTCCAGCATCTGTAACATTTTGCTTTCATCAGAATGGTATGTATCTTGGAGATGATAAGTTTCAACAAATGCTCTCTTGGCCTGGTGGTATAGATCACAGCAGAGGGAGGTCCCTGACTGCCATGTATTTTCAGCCCCAGCACACTGGTGGTGATGCAAATACAGAAGTGTCATAAAACTATAATATCTTTCATAATATTATTGTGGTTTATTGTAAAGTAGGTTTATGGCCATGAATGTAGATGGTTCTGTCTGCGTGATTTAACTAAATTAGAGTCAGATAGACTGCAAGCTTGAAATTATCAAAAGAAGTTAGGGATAAAAGGTATTTGAAATGCTAATGAATAAATGTGAATGAGGTCTTAGCATGTAGGGTGTGAAGGAAATTTGCATTTTTAGATAAGTGAAGGAGTTGCTTGGGTTTTAAACAGATGGCAGGATGTTTACAACTAACAAGATAAATAGGGCAAGGTTTATTTTTTCCCAAAAGGTACTGACCATTTTGGCAACATGAAAGATTTCTATATTATGGGAAAAGCACATATAGAGCAACGGAACATACAGATTAAAGAGAGAGAAACATGTATAAAGAAGGAAGGAAGGTGATGGCCATATAAGATCTAACAGGTGTGTGAAACAGCCTTGGGGAAGCCTCCAGCCATGTTTTCAAAAGTCTGCTGTGTCCAGTAACTAAAGTTGGAGAAAAGCCTTTGGAGTTCCACTGTTGAGTGGGTGCTGTGGTAAACCTGCTGGCTTGTTATTTAAATTTAAAATTTATTTATTGAAAGCCTTAAAGGGGGTATGTAGTTGGAAGGCAGTTTATTTAGGAGTTTTGGGATTTGTTATAATAGTAAGTAACTGTAATCTTATGTATGTGCTTGAAATATTTTTTGTTAATACATGTTTTAATTTAGTTTTTTAAATTTCTAACGGCGTTAGTGGATTCATTACTTCTGAATTCAGTGCCCAAACCTTCTCTCAATAAATACAAATTGAAAAACCATTGTGACAATGTGGCCAAGTTTCCCTTGTGGATTTGGTCACACATCACCTGTCACGTCATAACAAGTGCCATCAATCAAATGAAATTCTCTGACCTGGATAATGTAAAGCTTTTTGAGTATTATATCAGCTGTACCCATCCAGGCAAGTGATGAATATGTTCTTCTTTAATTCTTTCATTGGTTGTGGGCATCACTGCCAAGGCCAGCATTTGTTGCCTATCCCTAATTGCCCTTGAACTGAGTGGCTTGCCACATTTCAACCATATTTCTGTGGTCTGCAATCACATGAAGGCCAGATCAAGTAAGGGTAGAAGATTTCCTCCCTTAAAGGAGGAGGAAATCATTAGAGAACATTAGTGAACCAGATGGGCTTTTACAACAATTGACAATGTTTTCATGGTCACCGTTACTGAGACTAGATTTTCAATTCCAGATTTATTAATTGAATTTAAATTCCACCAGCTGCCATAGTGGGATGTGAACCCTTGTCCCCACCACATTAACCTGGGCCTTTGGATTAATAGTCCAGTGACATTACCACTAGGCCACCATCACCCCCAGGTATGTCATGACACACTTGGTTTGAGCCATATATATAAGTTTTGAGGGTCAGGAAGTAAACAACTTGATGCAGTGTACCCAGCCTTAGTATTGTTCTTATAGCCTTGATACTGACATGGCTGACCCAGTACAACTTCATTGATTCCAAGATGCTGATGCCAAGGCAATAGTGATGCTTTTGAAGGTCAAGGGATGGGGGTGGGGAGGCTGGGCTCTCCCTTGTTGGAAATCATCATTACTTTGCGTATACATGGCACAAATCTGGATGCTAACCAGATTCTTCTGCAGACTGCTTCATTATCAGAAGAGTTGTGAGCAGAGATGAACACTGAAGTTCTCAATGAACACATCACACCTAATAAGATGGAGAAATATTCATTCATGAAGTAGCTGGAGAAGTTTACAATGAGAATGCTTCACTGGAGCAGTGATGTTTTGGACCTATAATGCTTGGCCTCTGATAACCACAAGAATGTCCATTTGCCTCAAGTATGCCTTTAGCCTTGGGAGAGTTTTCCTTTTGACAAAACTGAGCATCAGTGAGGCTATTGGTGATTAACTAATAATATGAAAAATATTCAAACAAGGATGAGGCTTGGCTGAAAGCCCAGAAATCCATTAGAGTGCTGAAACACCTGAGCTCCAGGGAAAAGGTTGCTTGATTGACAGCTCTGGCTCTCTTATCTATGCTGTCAAGTACAAAATGCTTGTTTACACAAGATAGAGGTTTCAAGTGTTTGCAGTTTCTCCTATTGATACTTTAAAGAATCTAGATGATTGACACTTCTATTGGCTTGTAATAAAAAGGAGCTCCTTTTAAGGAAGTGAACATTTATCAATGAATTACTATTTTTTAAAGATTGTTTTACACATCCTATTGTCACTATACGGTTCATTGGTTCCTTGCAGGTTATAGGAGGTGAATGGGCATGGAAGTGCCATACCTAGGCATGGGAGGCATGAGAGGCCATAGGGCAGCAGGGGGCTTACTTTGGCATGGGCAGCAGGAAAGGCCATAGGAACTTGTTGGGGAGACATACATTGGCATTGGCGACAGGAAAGGCCATAGGAATTTGTTGGACAGGCGTACCTTGGCATCAAGGGAGGGGGGTGGGGGGGCGGTGGCAGCGGCATTCTGGGGACCTTTGGAATTTACCTTTCAAACAGTTCCCTTATGTAGGCTATAGTTCATGGCACCTCTGAGGCACCATGAACCATGGCTCTTTGAAAAGTTGGCCCAGTTCCATGAAAATTGTGCGGGACTAGGGCAACGGAGTCGGCCTGGTCAGAAGTGCAGGGTGCAGGCTCACAACCCAAACAAGCCGTACCTTTAAAAGACACTGCTAAAAATTAAAAAATTAGAAGTTAAAAATCAGAAACCCCAGGAAAGGGATCCAGAATCCAGGAATTGGGTCCCGGTCGCCATTTCTAAAGGTCCACAGAGTTCCCCCTGACTCCACTAAACCCCAGTGCTATAGAATAACGGAAACTCAAAGCAGAATCGGAGGCCATTCAGCCCACCATGCCTATGTTGGCCCTTAGAGAAAGCAGTAGTGCTTAGTCCTATATCCCTATTTTTTGACGGTTAGCCTAGAAGTTGCTCATCTCAAGTCGCTGTCCAATTCCCTCCTGGAACCAGATTATAACACCTTTTCAAATAGAGTATCAAGGCCTCTTTCTCGTTAATACCATTGTCAGGAATCCTGTCTCTTCTATAACAGTGCTAGGGTCCCTTTACTTTTCAGATGAGTAACACGTGCATAATTAAATGTTTATTATTGCTGAACAAGATAGCCTGACACTATTATTAAAAGTTTGTGGAAAAGCATATGGAGTGTGACAGGTGAGAAGTTGATAACAACCTGCACCTGGGGAATGAGGTCACTGTATAAAAGCTGACAGCCCTCCCACAATGTTGAGCAGTGTGTACTGAAGAGGTTAGGAACAGCTCAAGCAAAGAATGCATTGGTCACATGTTTGATGCACGGGTGGACAGGCAGCTGGGTAATGTTGTATGTGTTCACCAGTACACTGTGAAATAATCCATTGGTATGCAGGCTGAGGGCAGGTGCTGCTTTCACAGACACTGGCAATGGGTTGTCTCTGGTGAAGGTAGCCTCCAGGTCTGCAACAAGAATGTGATCTAGCTCTGTTATAATCTCATGAGGAACATGCAGCCTTCTAGCACACTACTCGATGCTCAGGGTGAGAAACAAGCTGCAAATAGAAATGCAAGAGATACTTATTGGTAGGTGCCCGTTAATGTCATCTTATGCCCTCCCTGAGTTGCATCTCCAAATGTTCCACTTCTTTCTCTACATTGCACAAGTAGGTCAGAATTGCCATTTTAATTCCATTGCCTCTTTGGTGAATGCCTCAAGCTGGAAAACTATAAACCCACAGGGACAATACAAAGTTTAGCTGAAACAAAGCATACGAAAAGTGACTCAAATTAAATTAGTTACAATATCTCTTTAAAACCAAATGCATCTATCAGCAGCCAATTACTGACAATGAACACTTCGTACTATACTGCATTCTTAGCAATAAGCTGCCACAGACAGTGATGGAGGGAAGTTGTGTGTCTGACATGACAGCAACATTAAAACTACATGGATTTGCATATGATGACAGTATTTGAGCAGGTGTTCCCAGGCATTGACCTCACTCCCAGAGGAAAATGTTTATGGATGTTGTTAAAAAGTGTGAATTTGATGCAGTGCTTCACCAATCTATTTTTTACTTTTCCAGTCACCTCAAATCTACCTGAAAAAAGCCATAAAAGAGAGGAAAAATCTAGGCCTAAATCATATATATTCAACACTCAGATTCCCCTCCATAATTCTAAATCTATCCCTGCTGCAACATCAACTTTGGTGTACTATAATTTGTTTTGCTCCTACAATGCCATTGACGTAAAGTTGAACATATCTGCAGCTTAAATTATACAGGCCCATGTTCCACTGCATTTACTGTTTGACCCCTCGGGTGGAGGTCGTCCCAGATTTGCACTAACAACGTTTTACCCACCAGCCACAATGGCGGCTTTTCACGCCGTATCATCCTAAACCCACCGCGTTAATTATGCACTCCCGAGAAACATGTCGTTTCCATTGCGGGTGGCTCTCATTCGCCTACAACGCTATTACCTCGCCGCTTCATCATGCTGGACGCCACATGTAAAGTGTTGCCGCATGCACAACTCTGTGCTTTCAGCCCAGGACTGCCGCACAGAAGACAGGACTCCCCTGAAAGGCAAAAAGACTGCAGGCCCTGCTTCAGTGACTTGTCCCTCGAGCGCCTTTTGAACACTGTGGGGGCTCGCCGTGATGTCCTCTACCCCCGCTCTGGCCACAGGATGGGCAGCTGCTTCACCAATCCAGCATGGGAGGCAGTGGCAGCGGTGGTCAGCGCCAATGCCCTGCAAAAGATAGCAGCCACTTAGTGCTGCTACAGGATGAATGGTTTCATCCGTTCTGCCAGGGTAACTCACTCTTCTCATCAGCCTCAACTCACACATTCACAAACCCATCACACATCCACAGGGGTCTCACACCTCAAGGGACATCACACACCCTCACATCTCCATCAGACTCATACCCTCTCGAGCTCGTGTCCTCAGCCTGTCCATGCCTCTGCTCATCACACAGACATTACACACAGTACCACGTGTCCTGCTCAAACTCTCTCCATCTGTTTTCATGTGGGAGAAGCTGGCTCATATCAGCAGGAAGAGGTTCTAGACCAGGGGTGGAGTGGCCTACAATAGGCCCTCACTCACTTTGAGGAGTGTGCCATCGCACTGACTGGTGAAGATATAGACCCTGCCTACTGGTCGGCAGCAGCGAACACCCTCGTGAGGATCCTGCACCAAATCATCCCGCTCTTAATGCAAATGTGAGTGCTCTCTCTTCTGCTTTTGACTCTGCTGCCATGAACTATTTATCTCTACTTTGGTTCACTGGGAGCTCTGCTAAGCAACCGACACCCTCAGCCAACTTCAGCTCCATCCACGTCCTCACCTCTAGCCAAGAGGACAGCTCCATTGAAGAGCTGGAAATAAGCAGCCTGGAAGACCCGTCATAGTGCTTACCCACACTCTCCACCAGCGCAGAGACAAACACAGCAATGGGATGTCGAGCAGGTTCGGATTCACAACCTGGTGGTCACCACACAGACAAATGTCCGCAGCAGAAGGAGGCAGGTTCGGCTGAGCTCCCCAGCACTTGGAGCACCAGGCACCTGTGGGGTCTGAATCAGACGACGAGCCTCTGGATTTGGCCTCCCAACTCATCCTGGAGAATCAGCAGAAGGTGTGGGAGCATCACGCAGAGCTGTTGGAGGCCCTCAACAGAGTGACACGCGAGTCAGAGGAATGTGTCCACCTGCTCTCTGATAAAGCGGTGCCCACATGCAAGTGTATGGAGGTCTCCATGGGGAGGATGGTGGATGCCATGGAGACCGTGTTCCAGCAGAGTGCGGAGATGCACTCCATCGTGGGAGCCATGGATGAGTTCCTGCAGTGGCAATGCGAGAGAGAAACAGGGCATTTCAACTTCCCCCAGGTGCTCCTTCCCCTTGAGGAGTTAGGCTGGTACCCCCAAGCACCCTAAGGGAGGAGTGGCAGCTGGACACCCCTGGGTCATCCACTCAGGAATCTCAGGGGCTGTCCTTTTGCTCCGAGCCTCCTTTGTCTGTGAGCCCCTCAATCTCGTCCTATGTCACCACAGAAGGAGCTGCTGGCCGACAAGCAATTCTGGAGGGAGAAGTGTGTGTGTGTGTGTGGCAGGGCCTTTCGGAGCCTCGTGCAAGCACACTCCCATGCATGTGGATCCTTTACGTATTTTACTAACCTCAATGTGCTGAGCATTTTGAATGCTGCCTGATGGGGGTCGCTTTCAGTTGTCCATCTGAGCTGACCTGCATCTCCACCCACCCAATGATCACACTCCCATGCAGCACTTGATCTCGCCCACCACGACTGTCGTTTCACTTTTGATTTAGACAACCTGGTCTTCATTCTCTTTTTCATAAGTTTCCCCATCTTTTCCCCTCCCCCAGTCACCCATTTCCTTTCCCCCATCACAGTTGACCCCCCCCCGGCATCACCTTCCACCTCCCCTCCGTGACCTACCAGTCACAACCCTTTTCCTTTGGGATGTCTAGGTGAATGTGCACATTCCCTTCCTTCCCGAAATCCCACCCCATCCACATTCACCTCCCCAACCTCCTCCTTCCCACCCCCAGGATCCGTGTCTGCCTCCGAGTCGCCACCAATTACGTTCGCCATCCCTTCTACCGATACCGTAGAACCGTCACGCTCCCACCCTACCACATTACTCTGCCATCGGTCATCCTCACCATTCCCTCGTACCACGCTCAGCCTCGTTTCACTCCCCAGGAGGCAGTCATGGACTCATCAGAGCCCTCCCTTGCACATTCATCTGGACATCCCCCGCCCTCTGGGCCCCTTCCCCCCCTCCGAACCCCTTCCCCCCACTTTGGAACCCCTTCCCCCCACTTTGGAACCCCTTCCCCCCCACTTTGGAACCCCTCCCCCCCCCACTTTGGAACCCCATCCCCCCACTTTGGAACCCCTTCCCCCCACTTTGGAACCCCTTCCCCCCACTTTGGAACGCCTTCCACCCCTTGGTCCTCCCTCACTCGGACTCCATGCCCACTTAATCCTTCCCCCTTCCTGACTCCTTCAGACACCCTTACTTCTTCTGCCACCCTTAGTCCTTCCCCTCCCCCCACCGGCTCTTCCATCCAGCCTTATTTCTTCCTCCAGCCTTAATTCTTCCTACAGGCTTAGTTCTTCCCCTTTCTCAACTCCTTCCTCCAGCCTTACTCGCTCCCATCTCCGTACTCCTTCCCTTACACCTTCCATTCCCCTTACACCTAACTCCCCAGCTTTCATCTTCTCCCCTGTTACCCCCTCCTCTCCCATACTCCCTCCCCTGCTCCCAACCTTCCCCCCAGACACCTTCATTCCCCCCACCTTCCCAACCCCACCCCATCCTGATATCTTCATTCCCCTCTCCCAACCTCACCTCATGCTGACGCCTCTTCCTCTCCCAGTCGATTGTAGACATTTCTCTCCCACCCCATCCCCAGTACATCTCCCTCTCCCAAACACAGCTGGACCTTCCTCGCCACCCCCCTTTGACCATCATCCGTTGTGAGCAGACCCGCAAGGGTGACCTTCCAACTTCTGTGGGCTGCTTTGCAGCGGAGCCGTGTCTATGAGAATTCATCCAGCATTCCATGGACGTTCCTCTAGGATCCATTGCTGTCGAGCTCCAGCATCTTCTGCTCCTCAGATGTCCGCGATGCGAGCAAGGCCCTGGCAGTAAGACTCGACCTCTGCATGTCACACTTATCGAGACATTGCACACCGGTGTGCAATCATGCCAACATGGATGGTCAATACAGGGGTGGGGTGGGGGGGGGTGGTGGTGGGATGAGTCCAGCGGGCTGGCCTTATAATGATATGCAGATGTATTACAATGAGCTTCCCAACGTCCGATGGCGGGGTACACGTCCCGCCATTGATGGGCTGAGCAGACGAGTCCAAACTACTTTCACAAGGTTGTGAAGCCAATTTTTGACCTTCTCGCCATATTGTCTGCTCACGCCACCAAGAAAGCCTGGCACTAGCGGGCATGGATGATTCTGCCCCTTGTCTTCGTGTATTATAATGTCCTATATTCAAGCCTGAGTTTGAGCTGGCAGGTGTAAAAGACCTTTCTTGAAACAGCTGGTCAGCTTTTTACAGTTTTCAAGACTGGCCTGTGAGGAAGGCAATTGTGCTTTCTAAAGGTGACTTAAACATACAATTTTAACTGTAAATATGCAGTGGCACCAGAATTCTCCAGTCATTGGTGAAATACAAACAGTGCTACAGGTCCAGCAAAACTGCCTGACTTCATTAGCATTCAAGGGAATGTTCTTCCCTCAAGTTACTTGAGATTTAGGACCATAACAGTGGATGTTTATGGGGAAAGCAATGATCTAAGTTAAGGTAGCAATTGTATTACACTTCATAAAACCAAAATGATTAAAAACATTTCATCTTAAGTGTTTTAAGTATGCAATCTTTGTATTATCACTTATTTATTGCCCTTCAAAGTAGACATTATTGGTCTTATTTAAAATGACAAAACGAAATATGTAATAAAAGGCTATAAAATGTTTGAAAGCCTGAAGCTTAAATTAACTTTCCATCAAAAATACAGATTAAGCCAAGTGCTAATATTATAGATTATACAGTTTTAACAAGGCATAAAAAGCAATCAAATATGTCCATATAGAAGATGACAGTGATGACTGTCTGTATACTTGCTACTAATTCCTTCACCTGATCTTGTTAACTCGGTCTGCTACTTTTTATGGATGCCCTGAATTGGCCCTATGTGTTGACATTCAGGGATTTTTGACCCTGTAGACATTATGAGGGCAATGCACCTTTGAAAATCATTTAATCCTTGGAACATATTGAGGTGATTGTCCAAGTTACTTTATGTTATATGTTGCTTTAAAGAAATTAATAATTAATTATGTATATTGCATCACCTGTGCAATATCTACATTAAAACCTTCATACAACTGCATGGACAAGTCCAGTAAATTAAAGGTCAAAAGTTGCTCTTTTACAATTTTGATGCAGTGGTCTAAGATTCTTGCTACACATGGTGGAACATAATTTACAATCTTTATCATGTACTTGGCCATCAGATTATTGATCATTAGAATGGTTTTCAAAAGAAACTGTTAAACTTTAATTTTGAATATCAATAATTTATTAGTAAACAATGATATACACATGATTCCAATATGATTTGTTGGGTTTTCACTATTATTTTAATATGTTTAATTTACAGAAGTAGAACAGAGAGAGAAGCATTTTCCCATCTTTGTTCCTGATGAATTGCTTGCATTAACATGGAAAAGTCAAACATATCCTTTCCCCTGCTTCGCTTTTCTTCCACCAATTATGGGTTGACCACCTCTAATCTGTGGTACAAGACCTTTCCTCCTCACTTATGGTACGCAATGTCTCTAGGGAGATCTATGATTATCCTGAACAACTTTTCTCCCCCAAAATCCCATGTACCTTTTACAGATAATAGAGATCTGCACTGACATGTGAAATAAAGGTGGTAAACGCAAATAAGTGATAATAGCTTCAAGCAAGTTCAGGTCAATATACTTGTATTCACTCAGCTGCCTTTTCACAACTCACATGCCTCTTGCTGATATAATCCATCTAAATTCTCTCAAAACAATATAGTCATGTACTTATTACCAACCTGATCTTGCAGACTGAGGTTCATTCTGTCTCAACGCCAAACTCCTGTTCTGACCAAACTTGTTTTCATGCCTATTCTTAGCAAAAACTCATGGCTATTGCTTTGCTCAGTCAACTTCCCGCAGCCAATATCCATGATTAATTTTATTGGATTCAGTTAAACTGTTAGTGAAGTGACCCTCATTCAAGACATAAAAGTGATGGCAGGCTGTTACACGGCAATATATACTCTTCTACTTAAGTACTGCTCCGTTTTTATTGGCGGAATAGTTAAATGAATAGAAATAAGAGGCAATGGAATTAAAACGGTGGACTCAAGAAATAAGCACAAGTAAATGGAGGCAAACAGCTAACTCATAAAGGCACAATCAAAGCATATGGTACTTACTAATGGCTGCACTGTTTCAGTATGGCTTTGGAAGAATCAAGTGTAAGTAATTGTATTAAAGTGAGCAAACTAGGTACTGCAAGACAAATTTAACAGCTTGAGCACATTAAAAAAGGAATTCTTATTCTTTATGTAATTGAACTATCTGCCAATAAGACACCAATGCTCATTGCTGAACTTAGTAATTCATTATTGGTTACTTGGCAAACCTCACCTGATTCTTCACATCTAGTTTAAGGCATGGGCGACCACCATTATATGACTTCTCCCGCAGCCACTTGGATCTGATCTGTATCCCACTTCCGCAGGATTTGCTGCATGCTGACCAGTTTGACCAGTCACTTAGCTTACAGTCTGAAGGACATGGCAAACTGCAAGTCTCTTCAATATACCCTAATTTGAATGATTAAAAGAAAAATATAATTTAGTGGTTTAAAACTTTACTGCTAGGTATTCTACAAGCTTGACACATTCATTTTAAAGTAGCTCATGTCTCAGGTTGTAATATGGTAACATGAATTTTCTGAGTTCTTGCTGTCATAGATGATTAGTATTATTAAAATATATAATTACACAACAAACTAATTTGTTTTGCTGGTGATTCAGATATAGTCATTTAAATTAGACCAAAGGATAGGTAACATACACATATATCTATACTAAATAAGCTACTCCATTAACAGGTAGAAAATAAATAGAATATAAAATTAAGAAGTTAGATTGAACAATCAGCTCATTCATAGTTTTACATTTTTATGAACATTTTATGAAATTAGATTTGGTGATGAAACAGGCATTGAAAACAATCTAAGGATGATAGATCATGGGGTTAAATTATGAGGATAGGTTGCATAAGATTAGGTTTGCACATAGATGATGATTAAAGGAGTTGATAGGGTAAATAGAGAGAAACTTCTTCTTGTGGGTGAGTCCAGGACAAAGAGGCATAACCTTAAAGTTTGAGGTAGGCTCTTCGGGGTAAATGTTAAAAAAACAGTTTTCACACTAAGGGCAGTGGAAATCTAGAAATCTCCCCCCCATAAAGTTATTGAGACTAGGTCAATTAAAAATTTCAAAACCGAGAGGTTTAGATTTTTGTTAGGAAATGATATTAACGGATATAGAAACAAGGCAGGTAGATGGCATTAAAATACAGATCAGCCATGATCCAATTGAATGGCTGAAAAGACTTGATGGGCTGAATGGCCTACTCCAGTTCCTAAGTTCCTAAACTCAGAAATAAATTCCAATAACTAGTCTGAATGGAGTCCACTTGCACAATTTGGTTTCTCATTCTTTTTTTGAAATTATGGAAAGTAAAACCATTTTCTCATAGCAATTGTCTAAGTACTCAGCAATGGAATGGCATTTGATAGAAAACCCCAGGATACTAACACAGTGATGATTCTTTATTCTTTCATGGGATGTGGCTATTACTGGTGAAGCCAGCATTTATTGCCCATCCCTCATTGCCTTTGAACTGAGTGACTTGCTAGGCCATTTCAGGGTGCAGTTAAGAGTCAAACACATTGCTATGGGTCTGGAGGACAGCAGGTTTCCTTCCCTAAATGGCATTAGTGAACCAGATGAGTTTCATGGTCACCATTACTGAGACTAGCTTTATACTCCAGGTTTATTAATTTAGTTTAAACTCCACCAGCTGCTATGGTGGCATTTGAACCCATGCCTCTAGAGCATTAGCCTGGGCCTATCATTACTAATCCAGTGACATTACCACTATGCTGCCATCTACCCCATTCCATGATGAAGGAAATGTGATAACTTTGCAATTCAGGTTGGTGAGTGGCTTGCAGATGAATTTGAATTTAATGCTCTTCCCAAGACATTCTGCACTTATAAAACCACCATTCAGTCCAGCGTGCCTATGTCAGCACTATGCTGGGGTAATCCAAACTAACCCACCGTGCTGGTCTGCCATTGTAGCTATGCAGCTTCCGCTGCTTCAGTCAGCTTTCCTGGAAAACCACTTTGTGCTCCAACAACCATCCATGCAAAGAGATCTCCCTAACCTCTCTCTTCAGTCTCCTAAAGGACATTTAATTGATGACCCCTGTTGCCTAATCACCAGTCAGAGAAAATAGGATTTTTATAATCGCTCAATCTAAACAACTATTAAATCTCTTCTTAGCATTGTCTATTTCAACGGAAATAGATCTAATATCTCAAGTTTCTATCCATAATAACAGGTTCAATCCCTAACATAACCTTTTTTGTATATTTTCTTTGAATGATATGGACCTAAATATTGTTGAATCATCAGTGAAAACCCTCACTTTTGCCTGGGGACGAGGTAATTGATGAAGCAGCTGCATACGGTGAAACTGAGGACTTTTCCTGAGGAGCTCATGCAGCGATGTCCTGTAATGATCACTGCACCCACCCACCAAAACAACCATGACTAGCATCCTATGTAGGTGTCACTTGAGGAAACTATATCTCTTCCTCCTTCTTGACCTTTCTGCAGCCTTTGATCAAAGCATCGTTCTCCACCATCTTTCCACCATCATCCAGCTGGGTGGCACTGCTCTCACCTGGTTCTATTCTTATCCATCTAATCGTAGCCAGAGAATTACCACCAATGGCTTTTCTTTTCATTTCTTCACAGTTATCTCTGGTGTTCTCACAAGAATTTAATCTATTTCCATTTGCGTGCTACATCTTGGTGACATTATTTGAGAACAAGACATCAGTTTCCACATGTACTTTGACGACACCCAGCTCCACCTCACCACATCTCCCTCAACCCCTCCACTGTTTCTAAATTGTGTTATTGCTCATCCAACATCCAGTATGGAATGAGCAGAAATTTCCTCCAATTAATTATCAGAAAGATTGAAGCAATTGCCTTCAATCCACAAAACTAATTCCGCTCCCTTGCCATTGGTTCCAAACCTCTCCCTAGCAACAACCTGAGGCTGAATCAGATTGTTCACACCCTCAGTGTCATACCTGACCCTAGATGAGTTTTCAACCACATATCCACACCTTAAGACTACATATTCCACCTCTCCATCCCTGCCTCAGCTCTTCTGCTGTTGAAATACTCATCCATGGCTTTGACACCTCGAGCCTTGGCTATTACAATGCACTCCCAGCTGGCCTCCTACATTCTATTCTCTGTAAACTTGATGTCATCGAAAGCTCCGCTGCCCATGTCCTAATTTGACCAAATACCGATCACCCTCACTCCTGTACTCAGTGACCTAAACTGGATGCCAGATAAACAATGCCCTGATTGAAAAGTTTTCATCTTTGTTTTCAAATCGCTCCACAGCCTCACACCTTGCTATCTCTGTAATCACTTCCAGCCCCACAACCCTCTGAGATATCTGCAATCCTCTAATTCTGGTCTCTTAAGAATCTTTGATTGTAAGCACCGTTAGCGGCTGTGCCTTCACCTGCCTAGGCCCCAAGCTCTGGAATCCCCTCCCTAAATCTCCCCACTAATCTTTCCTCCTTTAAGACATTCCTTAAAACCTATCCCTCTGACCGGGGATTTGGTCAGCTGCCCTAATGTCTCCTTATGTGGCTTGGTGTCATATTTTGTTTTATAATGCCTCAGCAAAGTGCGTTGGGATGTTTTATTAATGTTAAAGGCATTCCATAAATACAGATTCTTGTTTTTATTTGTTGTTGATGGTACTATTGGTGATATCATCTACCATTACTGATGATTAGGAGGAAGCTGATAACGCATTGATTAGCTGGGTTAAATTATCCTGTATTCTTATAGATAGGCTATACCTGACCATGTTCCATGTTGTTGTGTTGATGCCATGTCACAGCTGTACGTAACATGTTAGACAGCTTTATTGTGATACACCTTTCCTGATCTTACTGTCTATTATGTAAACAATTTTTTGAAAGGTATATATATAGAGTCATTGTATCATCATGACATAGAAGGAGGTTGTTTGGCCCATTGAGCCCATTCCAGCTCCCCTTTGAGAAATCTAGTCAGTCCTATTCACCCCCTTATCCCCATAGCTCTGCAAGTTTATTTCCCTCAAGTGTCGAGCCAATTTCGTAATATATTTACAAGAGTTGAGTATAATTTTGTTAAACTACTGCTAGAAATCAGACAATATTTAGAAATTAAGATACCTATCTGTAAGCAGCTCACATTCACATACATCTTATGTTATTCAAAATCTTGATTTTGGCTCTAAGGTTTAAAAGGGAAAACTGTCTACAAGCTAGGTTCATGTCCATACTTCACCCGTTTTTATATGGTGATTATGAATTAGGAAAATGACCTGTAATGTTTTACAGAATGAAGTCTTCATAATCATACCATTAATATAAGATGACATTGCAACCCAGAACAATCATTTTCATTTCCATACTACAGCAAAAGCCTTCAGAAACACTTTAGCTTTGTAATGTTAAGGAGTCTATGATATTAATCATAAAATTATCAACTCTACAATGTATCCAAAATCATTATACATGGAATGGCAAGCTAACTTGCAATCACTTAGGTTTTTGCCAAAGAATGATTGACAAGCATAACACAGTTACAAACCACAAAATTGGATACACATCAGCATATTACTAACTTTGGATTTGGTATAATTAAGATGTATGTGCAATAGCAGTCATATTAAAACTGGATATTTACATTACTCATCCAGGATTCTGCTTATCGTATCTTAACCCTCACCAATTCCTGTTCAGCCATCATTGACCTACATTGACTCCAGTTTGGCAACACCTCAGACTTAAAGTTTTCATCCAAGCTCTCAAATCCCTTCGTGGCCTTGCCTTTCTCCATTGCTGTAACCTCCTCCAGCCCAACAACAATCCTAGATTTCTGAGTTCTTCCAATTCTGACCTTTTCTGCAGCTCCGATTTCCATCATCCCATCATTGTACGCTGTGCCTTGAGCGGCCGAGGCCCTAAGCTCTGGAATTCTCTCCCTAAACCTTTCCACTTTACCATTGTTCTCTCCTCCTTTAAAACATCCCTCAAACCTACCTCTTTGACCAGGCTTTTGTCACTTATCCTACGCTCTTCTTGGATGGTTTGGTGTCAAATTTTGTCTCATAATGTTCCCGTGAAGCACCTGGTGACTTTTGTTTACTGTGCTACGGATGCTATATAAATGCCTGTTGCTGTTGTTATATTTTGGCATCAACTGTGTTAACTTATTGGAGACCATCATTCGCAACTTTTTAATAAGTTGCAAGAATTGAAAATATAGCAGAATAGCAACGGTGCACAGTTTCTGGAGACAGCAATTGGTTTTACCTTTGCTTCAGTGTAAACTTGGTACATAACCATTCAGGACACATTGAGACTGAGCTATGAAACCATCTTCAAGAAATAAAACTGCAGGTTATGTTATTCTCATCCTTTGGAGCTTATTTTCAGTAATTTTAATGAAAACAGGGAGTAGAAGCTCCTGACATGTCTCCCCGAACATTAAATCAGTTGGATAGCCCTGAACTCAAAGTATAGTCTGTTGACCCCTGATCAAAGCTTGACCACTTTGCAAATAATGAACATACATTTGCTACTTTAAAATATGTGCTTCCTCAAAATTTGGATTTCTGATATTATCCATTGCCAATCAATTTTGATTGTTATAGTGCAACCTGTGAAATGAAACTTGTGTATATTGCATTGATATCCAATATCAGTAAATCAGGGGCACAGCAATTTGATCAGAGTGCTCAAACTACAGTTCTTGATCTCCCTTAGAAAAGTGCCTTTTTTAATAAAAAGTTATTTCAGAGAGGGGGTGAAGCTTTGATTAACACACTGTTCTTTCATCTACAAGACCAGGGTTTGAAACCAGCTCAGATTCAACATCAAATGTAACACATTATTATTAAATGCAAGCATATAACACAAAATTACTCATAATTCAATGCAATTTTGCACAGAACCAGAAATCTCAGAGGCCAAAAGGATGTTCAGCATGAGAAGTGGAAAGAAAATTACATGAGTTCAATAAAAAGGACCATCCTCTGAAGTTTGGGTATAAGCAGGTTACAGAGAAAGGGTGGGGAGAGGGACTAGCGGAACTGCTCTTGCAGAGAGCTGGTATGGACTTGATGGGCTAAATGGCCTCCTTCTGTGCTTTAACACTTCCATGGTATTGCTAGCTTAGAATCGGATGTATTTCGCACTTGGCCATTTTCTAGCTAACCTGGAAATACTTGCTGTGACCCAAGTGGAAAAAAGTGTTGCATTCTTTAGCATTCAAAGCCCTTTGATGGACACATAATAAATAAGCTTGGCCCTGCCAAAAAAAAAATTAAACTACAATATGTACCAAATTTGGATCTTTAAGAACAAAAATATTTAGCACCATTGTGATTATAATCAGAATTGTAACAACTGTGACATACCAGAATTGCTACAAAGCCAAGGATTCACCAACTTCTTATTTTGATCATAGCAGGCTATGGCTCGATAATGTACACCCTGCCCGCAGTCTTTGACGTCTACTTGAAACTTCATGCCAAGTTGCAGTGTCACCCTGTTTTCAGGAAGAATACAATCTGACCAATTTCCTTGTGGTTGACCGCTAAATTTGTCACATGGGCAAGTCTTTGTCTCAACTAGTGGATCCTTGTGGCACTTCTCTTTCTTCTTGCTTTTTCCTAATCGAACAGAAAAAAATCTTTACATTCTTTACTTAAACCATAACTCTTCATTTTTCTGATGCTGTTTGATAATCATTTAGAAGTTCCTGTGCAAAATATCCTATAACATTTATTCCTACCATTTGTTCTTTACCTAAATGTATATAACAATCATCAACTCTGAAGGTGCCAGGCATATCACCAGATATAAGTTGAAATTCCAAACTAAAAAATGACCTCTTATTCCCCTTTCATACTGTTCTTGACTATTTATCCACCAAAAATATTTGGAAAAGGGGCTGTTCCTACATGATGAAGTTATAAAGCAATTCACCCGAGTTAAAACAAAAGTGACTGAAATAATAGTTAAAATGCTAGGAGGCCAAGCTTTGATGTTATCTTCCTACTGACCATTAATAATGAGCAATTATTATAATAATTAACCTATCTCAGAAATAAGTAAGTATAATACCCAGTTTTCTGAGTACTGTCCTTTTGACTGGGAATAGAGACAGAGAGTGGAATTTTATCTATTAAAGGAGGATGGACCCCAGTTCATGCAGGGCGTTAAAGTCCCAAAAATTACAATGTGTGAGGAACTCAGTCTATTCCCTCTCTCTAACGCATTTACCAGGGGCACATTTGGAAGCGAGCGGGAAGGTATCAGGTCAGATTTTTAAAAATCAATTTGGTGGCCATTTAATCTGCTATTCTAGATTTAACTGTCAGTACACTGATTTCCTGAGCTGCATGGATCTCACCCGGATGTACAAGATAAGAACACTATTAGGGCACAGTATGCATGGTAAACGGAATTCTAAAGTCAGGAATTGGGTGCAAGAGGGAATTTGGTGCAGAGGGGAAGGAGGTTGCTTTTTATTCTTTTTGCTTTACCTCCAGTAACTTGTGAGTATTTCTGGTTTGTTTCTAAGCTAGGAGACTGTAACCTGCTATTACTTTACTAAATTAATAACTAGCTAACTAATAATAAAGGTGGTTAGAATGACATGGCAGGGCAGATGGCGTGATGTGACTGCAACATGCGGGAATGTGTGGAATGCATTGCAGTCCTGGACAACCATATCTGCGCTAAATGTTTGTAGCTCAAGCAACTTCGGCCCAGAGTTTCTGAGCTGCAGACAGAGTGCATACATTGCAGCCTTCAGGGAGGGGAGAGTTACCTGGACACTTTGTTCAGGAGGCAGTCACAACTTTTAGGTTATGTAGGGTTGGTAAGCAAGACCAGGGGAGAAATCATGGGCCCTGGTGCTCCTCCTATTTCTGGGTCTCTTATTCCCCCGCCCCACCTTTAATTCTCCCCATCAATCATGCATGTTATATTTTTTTCTTTCAATATTCACTAATCAACTCACCAAACAATCATAGAAAGGTCCTAGTAAAATGATAACGCCAGTTGTTGGCATCTGGTTACAAATATCATCCAATATATATGCAGCATGGGTCATTAATATCAAGAGCAGCAATGATATAAAGCAGTGTTAGTTTGTGTGCACCCAAAAGATGATCTCACCGTGATTTTTAAACAAACCAGAGAGTACAAATTTTAACTTAATAGCATCATGCAATATTGTTAAGTTCACAGGAAAATATCCCATTAGATTTTTTTATTCATTCATGGGATGTGGGTATTGCTGGCTAGGGAGGCATTTATTGCCCATCCCTAGTTGCCCTTGAGAAGGTGGTGAGCTGCCTTCTTGAACCGCTGCAGTCCTTGGAGTGGATAGTATATCGATAATACCTGTGCAGATGATAACACTGATTTTGGTGACTGCCTCATTGCACCATATGTACACGGTGACAGTAAATTCATATTGGCAGGAAGGATTCAATATTGCAGAAAATCTTTCAAGTTTTGTTTTACATATTTTGACTACCTGTGCTGTATAGAAAAGAAAGATCGCCTCCATGCTGCAGCTCACATTGTTTCATTATTGGAGAGTTGTAGAAGGGAAAGAGTGAGGGACAGAGGGAGGTAGGTGAGGAAGGAAGGAGGATAGGGGACAGTCCCATTCACTTGCTGCTGCCTAAGCTCCCTCCTCCCTCCTGGACACACTGTCACAGCACTCACCTCGCTCAAGATAATTGAGTATTACTAGAAGCGAAGTTCTGGTTCCTCTGGGAGTGGTTGTTGCTGCGGATGCGGACAATAGCCAGATCCTGCCTGGCATGAGGCTGAATGACAGCTCCCGTGGGCCTGCGGTTCTCTTGTTACCAGAGACTCCCTCCTGTTCTTTCATTTTCTGCTTCTTCTCCTTGGCCTCCCGAAAGATATTGTCACAAATCGTTCAGTGCAGCTGAAAGACTCCTGCATGGTCGCCAGCGGAAATGGTCAGAATAATTGCTCCAACGCTTCCAATCACAGGTTCCCTCTCTCCCACCCTTGTCACTCTTCCTATCATAGATTCTGTCTCTGAAGGAGCAGCAAGAGCAGGAGGGAGGGAACCTGTGATTGAAGGAGTTGAATCAATGACTAACTTGAGCACTGAATGCCCAGTCTTGTTTTGTCTCATTGGTTTCCCAATAGCTTGCATTCAGCAGGTCTTAGCAACTTCAAGGGAAGATAACATGAGAGCTTCAAATACATCATAACTTATTCATTTCTTTTTCAAATATAAAATGAAGAGCATTGCTAGATGACCTTTACAGACCAATCAACATGAGGGAGAGAGGAACAGACAGCCACTGGAAAACCAGGTTGGCAAGCAAATCACGAGAAGAAAGGAAGAACTTGCATTTTTCCAATGCGGGAGAGACAGAGGGCAGGATTTTTAGGTCGGCCAACCGGAGCAATCGGTGGGCCCGGGATCAGCCAGGGAACTGACCGCCGGCCACGATCGGCCCCCGACCACGATTTCACGCTGGCTGGCAAATTAACGACCAGCCTGTGTGAAGCACGCGCTGAAATGCTCAGCACTGCCAGGGTGAGGGAAGGAGGGGGCCAGCTGTGCGCTGACGTGAGCACGGGTGTGGGTGAGTTCTGGATGAAAGCTCTCTGAAGGCCTCAGGGAGCTGAAGACTTGAAAACAATGAAACAAAGTTTTAACAAGCATCACAATCAGTCACCTGAGCATCTACATGATAAAAATGCTGTCCATAGATTTTTATTTTATTTAATAATGGAAATCTCATCCCGCCCTTGGATGAGGTTTCATGAAAAATGTAAAGTCCACCTGGCCAATGCACCCGTCTGCCAACCATAAGGTTGGACGGACCACAAAAAATCATAGACAATTGCAACTTTAGTTATACTAACTGGCCTCTTAACTGTGAGCAGCCACTCTTCCAACTTTTGCGCGCGCCTGCTGACCGAAATATCTCGCGCAATATCACTTCCGATCGGGTCAGACACGCGTCCCCATGCCAACCTAAAAATTGTGCCCAGAATCTATGATTGCAGGAGCAGCTGCGTCTTTCCCACACTTGTTGCTCCCCTAATCACTGTTCTGCTGTCAGTTCCCACTCTCAGCGACTGACAGTTCAACTGGCAGTTAATGGTTTCTTTGTTAAAAAAAAACCTGTAAAATGCTGAGAGCAGGAAAGACCTTCTTGACCAGCTTTAAAGAAAAAAAAAAATCAGAACTGTCAGTTTCACTAACAGTTGTTGCGAATAGGAACTGCTGTTACTGACTTTCAGGGAGCTTCATTATTTTCCAGCAGACTTTAAAAAAAATCAGAATTAACTGACAGTTCTTTTTTTTTTAAAGTCGGTCTTTCATGTGTGAAGCTCTGGCTGTTCATTCTGGACAACAATGAGAGAACTCCATTCACAACAAACCTAGGCCCCACCAGCCCCCAGGCCCTTGTGTTTCACTGCTTGTTCACCTACCTCTCCTGGGGCCCTGTTTGTCAGTGGACAGGAACAGGAGGGTGTGGCTGTGAGACCAGCAGAGTTGGGGATCCACGATGTAGTGAAGGAGCTTCAGCCTTTAACTTTGACCAACAGTTACAAGCTATTTGCTACCTCTGTGAATGAGAACAAAGACTGCAGCGTGGATGGGCAAACTGACCACATCACCATGGTGCAGGAAGCCATTCAAGTGGGGGCAGTGAAAAGGAATGTAGTGGTGACAGGAGACAGTATTGAGAGGGGGTAAGATATAGTTCTCTGCAGCCATGACTCAGCAATCCAAAGCCTCAGGTGCCTGGCACCAAGTTTAAAAACATCTCTTCACAGCTGGAGAAATATTTGGAGTGGGAGGGGGAGAATCCAGTCATGTGGTTTGTGTAGGAACCAACAATATAGGTAGAACGAGGTATGATGTTCTGCTGAAGTATGTTGAGCAGTTAGGGTTCAAGTTGAAATGCAGAATTTCAAAGGTAATAATCGCTGGATTGTTGCCTGGGCCATGCACCAACTGGCTTAGGGTCAAGAAGAGAATTAAATGGTGGCTCGGAGAGTGGTATGGGAAGAAGAGGTTTTGATTCAAGGGGCAGTGACATCAGCATTTGGGAAAGAGTGTTCCGTTCCATTGGGATGGGCTCCAGTTAAACTGGGCTGGGGTCAGTGTCCTGGTATTGTACAATGGGCTATGGATAGGGTTTTAAACTTAAAGAGGGCATGGAGGGTTCAGATGAAGGGGAATTTGGAAATCTAAAGTGAAAAGTCAAGACAATAGAGAATTTAGCGATTTGGGTAAAGAGAAGCAGAGTAGGATGGGAATGGCTAGAGAGTTAACAGTAATAGTGCATTAACAAATAAGGTCCATGCAAAGACCCCTGCAGAATATTCTACACCTTCTTTTACCCTGGCACGAGAGAGGCAAAGCAGAATGGGGGATTAATGATGGTGGTTACAGAAATGCCTGTATACCCCCTGACTATGGAATCTTCTATAACAAATAATTTTCTATTTTTTGCTGTTCCCTCCCTTGCCCATTAGTGCCATGGTCTGAACTGCACTCCTGGAGAATAGCTAAAGAAAACATTGGTCCCTTAGAGGCTGAGACAGGAGAAAGTATCATGGTGAATGAAGAAATGGCAGAGATGTAGAAAACACAAATAACAGGCCAGAAATAGAGGGTAACTAAATGATTAATAAAATGGAGGAACTTAAGGTAATTAATATCAGTAAAGAAAAACTATTGGAGAATCTTTGGCAGTAAAAGCCAACAAAGCTCTAGGACATGATGGCCTACATCCTGGCTTCCTAAAAGAGGTAGCTGCAGAGATAATGGTTGCTCAGGTTATGATTTTCCAAAATGTCCAAGTTTTTAGAAATGTTTTAATTTTTAGTTTTCATGAAAAGAGAGAAAAAATATGAGGAACTACAGGACAGTTAGCCCGACATCAGTCATCGGGAAAATGCTGGAAGCTATTATTAGGGATGGCTTAACAATGCGCTTAGAAAATCCTACCATGATCAGACAGAGTCAATCTTGTTTTACAAAGGGAAAATTGTGGGTTTTTTTTAGTATTACCCAGTAGGGTAGATAAATACAATAGGAAATAAGGGTTCAGACCCTGATCAGAGGGTTTAGGCCCTTATGTTCTTAATGAAACTGACATTCTAGAAAGCATTTAAATAGTGAAATAGGATAGCTGTGGCCATGCCCACAGGAAAGATTTGTACTCTCAGCACTTGTCTCAAGATTGTGAATTCCCTGATATACAGGATAGGGACAAAATGTTGGAGTTCATTTGACTTACTTTGGAACTTGCTTACCTTGGGATTTAATTACCTTGCTGTAAACTTAACAGCTCAGAGCTTTTGCTGCAGATTGGGAGCAGCTTGTGCAGCCATTACACTGACCTCTGAAGATGACAGAAATACCAAGACCAGCAGAGCAGCAGCAGCAACATTTGCCTTCTTTGCTACCCCATGTCACTCACAGCACAGAGGAAACAGACACAGAGATCCAGCTTGAAGGACGTGATACCCCCAAACAGGGTTTACAGTCAGAAAATCAGCTTCCTCAGCATAACTATAAGACCATAAGGCCATAAGACATAGGAGCAGAAGTAGGCCATTCAGCCCATCAAGTCTTCCCTGCCATTCAATGAGACCATGGCTGATCTGATCATTTTCAACCCCACTTTCCTGCCTTTTTCCATAACCCTCGATTCCCTTATTGATTAAAAATCTATCTCAATCTTGAATATACTTAACGACCCAGCCACTACAACTCTTTGCGGTAAAGAATTCCACAGATTAACTACCCTCTGAGAGAAGGAATTCCTCTTCATCTCTGTCTTAAGTGAGCGACCCCTTACTCTGAGATTATAACCTCTGGTCCTAGACTCTACCAGGAGGGGAAACAGCCTCACAGCATCCACCCTGTCAAGCCCCATAAGAATTTTATATGTTTCAATAAGTTTCCTCTCATTCTTCTAAACTCCAATGAGTACAGGCCCAACCTACTCAACCACTCCTCATAAGAAAATCTCTCCATACCTGGGATCAACCTAGTGAACCATCTCTGGACTGTCTCCAATGCCAGTACCTCTTTCTTTAGATAAGGGGACCAAAACTGCTGACAGTATTCTAAGTGTGGTCTAACTAGTGCCTTGTATAGTTTTAGCAAGACTTCCCCATTTTTATACTCCATTCTCCTTGAAATAAAGGCCAACATTCTATTTGCCTTCCCTATTAGTTGCTGAACTTGTTGATTAGCTTTTTGTGATTCATATACGAGGACCCCCAAATCGGTCTGTGCCGCAGCTTTCTGCAGATTTCTTCATTTAAATAATATTCAGCTCCTCTAGTCTCCATGCCAAAGTGCATAACCTTACATTTTCCAACATTATATTCAATTTGCAAGTTTTTGTTCACTTAACCTGCCTACATTCCTCTGTAGGCTCTTTGTGTCAACCTCACAACTTGCCTTCAAACCTATTTTTGTGTCATCCACAAACTTGGTGATAGTGCATTCACTTCCCTGATCTAAGTCATTAATATATATTGTAACTAATTGAGGCCCCAACACCGATCCCTGTGGTTCTCCATTAGTTACATGTTGTCATCCTGAAAATGCCCCCCTTACCCCAACTCTCTGGGCAGAATTTTCCCGTTGGCATGCGAAGACAGGCCCGCACGCCTATGTGTAAAATGATGCGTGGTGATGTCGGGCGTGCATCCCGTCACCGCGCGCCATCACGATATTTGGGAAGGCGGGCACGCTAGAACTTCGGATGCGGGCCCGCCATCAATTAACAGGCCAGTTAAGGTCCTTGAGGCAGCAATTGAATTCAATTCTTTGCAGCCCAATCTTCAGGACATCGCACGGGCTCAATGGGCAGGCAGGTAGGAGACATTTGTATAAACCTCATCCGCAGGCGGGATAAGAAGGGTGAGCGGGGTCGCGAATGTGATCTTTCAGGTATTTAAGTGTGAAAGTTACTTATACTTGCCTGTTTGAGCAGGAATACTTCAAAGCTCCTACCAGCTGCTTGGACAGGAGTAAAAGCCTTGGTCAGATCATTTCTGGAGCCTGTTGCTTTCTGGAAGCCTTCCCTTACCCTGGGTATGAGAGTTGTGCTCTACACTGGAGGAACCTCCTCTGAGAAGGAAGGGAGGGCCAGAAAGGGGAGGAGGCCAGGAGTCCGCATTCAGCCTCCAGAGGAGCCACCTTTGGGAGGAGAGGTGCAGGCACAAGAGGAGCAGGGCCAACAGGAAGCACAAGGCAGAAGGGGCTGCAGAAGATGCCAATATCCTGTCAGGGTTTACAGGCAGCGAAGCAGCTACCTCAGTATGTCTGAGGTCCAGTGGCGAAGGAGGCTCCGTCCCTCAAGGGAGACAGTTAACTACATCTGTCAGATGATAGGCCCTGAGATCTCCGCAAACTGTGCAGGTGGGCACCCCATGCCAGTGGTTCTAAAGGTCACTGCTGCCCTCAACTTCTATGCCTCCGGCTCTTTCCAGGGGTCAGTGGGTGATCTTTGCGGTGTCTCCCAATCAAATGTCCACACTTGTGTCAAGCAGGCGACAAACACTCTATTCAAGTGTGCATTGGCTTTCATTCACTACAGCTGGGATGATGCCAGCCAGACAGAGAAAGCCAGAGGTTTCGCAGCAATTGCTGGCTTCCCCCGCATCCAGGGTGCAATTGATTGCGCACATATGGCCATCAAGGTGCCAGAAGGTGAGCCCAGTGCCTTCGTCAACAGGAAGGAATTCCACTCCATGACTGTGCAGATGGTGTGTGATCACAGGATGCAGATTCTGCAAGTCTGTGCAAGATACCCAGGGAGCTTCCATGATGCTTACATACTCAGACACTCTGAGGCTTTTCAGTGCTCCAGCCCGGCTGGATGGATGGCTGCTGGGTGACAAGGGCTATCCCCTCAAAAGGTGGCTCATGACGCCACTCTGCCATCCAAGAACAGGGGCTGAGCAGCAGTAGAATAGGAGCCACGCCTCCACAAGGGCTGTGGTGGAGAGAACCATCGGTCTCCTCAAGATGCGCTTCCGATGCCTGGACCGCTCAGGTTACTTCTTACCTTCACCCATATGGATTCTATATCTTCTGTTCCAAGGTCATTTCTTGCGATCGTACTTATCCCATCGTAACTCTTTCCTTCCTGCCTGTCCTTTCGAAAGGTCACATGCCCCTGAATATTTAGTTCCCAGCTCTGATCTTGTAACCACGTCTCCGTAATGGCCATAAGATCATACCCATTAATGTATATTTGTGCCATTAATTCATTTATTTTGTTCCAAGTACTGCATGCATTTAAGTAAAGAGCCATTTATTTTGCCTTTTTACCATTTTTTCCCGCTTTGACCCTATTAACTGCTTTTTTTTAATGTTTGTATACTCTCTCCATTCCTGTCACACTCTGGGTATCAATACCTAAATAGCTTCCCTGAAAAACTGCGATATCCTTTTGCTTTTTAAGTCTATGTATCCCCTCTCCAGAACCCTCCCCGCTTTATTTAGTTTAAAGCCCTCTCTACAGCCCTAGTTATTCGATTCGCCAGGACATTGGTCCCAGCACGGTTCAAGTGAAGACCATCCCACCGGAAGAGCTCCCTTCTACCCCAGTATTGGCGCCAGTGACCCATGAACTGAAACCCATTCCTCCCACACCAATCCAACTTTATTTACCCTATGCCAGTTTGCCCATGATTCAGGTAGTAATCCTGAGATTATTACCTTTGGAGGTTCTGCATTTTAACTTAGCTCCTAACTGTTCAAATTCTTTCAGCAGAGCTGAAAGCTCCTTTCCAGTCCTATCAATGTAGTCAGTACCAACATGGACGATGACAACTGGATCCCTCCCCTCCTAGTTCCTCTCCAGCCCTAAGGAGATGTCCTTAACACTGGCACTGGGTAGGCAACATAGCCTTTGGGACTCACATTCACGGCTGCAGAGAACAGTATCTATCCCCTTAATTATACTGTCCCCTACCACTACTACATTCCTATTTCCTCCCCCCACTTGAATGGCTTCCTGTACCACGGTGTCATGGTCAGTTCTCCCATCCTCCCCGTAGTCCCCGCTCTCATCCACACAGCTTGCAAGAACCTCATAACCGTTGGACATTTGCAGGGGCCGAGGTTTCTTGAACGCTACCCCCTGGGATCCCATACCTTCCTCACCTGCAGTCACACCTTCCAGTCCCTGATCACAGTCCAAGTTTGAATTACCTAATCTGAGGGGTGTGACCACCTCCTGGAGCAAAGTGTCCAGGTAACGTTTCCCATCCCTAATGTGGTACAATGTCTGCAGCTCGGACTCCAGCTGCTCAACTCGGATCTGAGGTTCCTCAACCTGCAAACACTTACTAAAGGTGTCTTCACTCTGGATCACCTTGATGTCCAGGAAACCCCACATGCTGTAGGAGCAACCCATCACCCATCCTGCCATCACTATTGTATTTTATTTAATTTATTAATTAATTACTCTAGTATCCCTGCTCTTTGCACTTGAAGAATCCCCCACTCTTTATAATTCATCGTAATTAATTTTTAATCCAACATCAAACTTTTACTTAACAAGCTTTCTTTTGGAAAGAAAATATAAAGACCAGAGACCTAAACACAAAACTAAACACCTTAATTTTACTTTAAAGACTAGAAATACTCACCACTCTTACTCACCAATCAGCTGCTCACCTTCACTTTTTGCAGGCTTTTTAAAATGAACTCCCCTCGCTTTCCGCGCTCTTTTAAATTGAACAACAGTGCCACAGGAGGCTCTGGCAGCAGCAGCTGGGTGGGTACGAATTGCCAGTAGCCCTCAAGGTCACCACAGGCCTGAATTTCTTTGCCTCTAGCTCCTTTCAGACATTGGCTGGAGATAGCTGCAGGATCACACAATCTGCAGCCTAGAAATAGTCTCGTTTCAGCAGGGACTACATTGATAAAATTACATTCAGAAAAAGAGGCAGCCAATTAAATTTTAAACAGAAATTTGATGTTAACCTTTAGCCAGGGTCAAAAGGAGAATGCAGGAGGTTAGTTATAAGTTATTTTGGTTTAGTCAACCGAGTTAACCTACTGATAAGGAGAGGTGTGTATTTTATTTTGTATGATTATGGGCAGAATTTTCTGCTTGACGTGCAGGTGGTGGGCACGTCACTGTGATATTTCGCTGGGCGAGGGCACAATGAAGTTCGACATGTGCCCGCCATTAATTAACGGGCTAGTTAAGGCCCTTAAATCGGCAATCGACGCCGATTTTCAGGGGCCTGTGTGACCTTCGGCTCGGCGCACAGGCGCAACAGACAGGCAGGTAAGAAACTTTTTAATAAAATTCATCCACCAGTGGGATAAGAGGGCTCAGTGAGGTTGTCAATCTGGTCTGTGAGTATTTATTGCAGAAAGTTTTTTAAACTTGCTTGTGTGATCTGTAGCAGTTCAGAACGAATTCCAGCAGCTTTCTGTGTACTTTGAACCTTCAGGTCAGCACCCTGCAGTCAGGAATCTTTATCGTCTCCCTTTAACCTGGGTATGGGTTCAGACAAGTCCACTGAAGGCAGCTCCTCTGAGGAGGAAGGAAGGGCTAGAATAAGGAGGAGGCCAGGAGTGCATAATCAGCCTCCAGGGGAGCCACCTTCGGGAGGACAGGCGCATGCACAAGGGGCGCAGGGCCAAGGTGGAAGGGGCCGCAGAAGATGCCACTATCCTGCTGCCAGGGTTTACAGGCGGCGAAGCAGCTATCTCAAAATGTCTGAGGTGCAGTGCTGAAGGAGGCTCCGACTGTCAAGGGAGACAGTACACTACATCTGTCAGATGATTGACCCTGAGATCTCTCCTAACTGTGTGGGTGGACACCCCATGCCAGTGGCTCTGAAGGTCACAGCTGCCCTCAAGTTCTATGCCTCTGGCTCCTTCCAGAGATCGGTCCAAAGATCCAGGGTGATCTTTGCGGTGTCTCCCAATCAGCTGTGCACACTTGTGTCAAGAAGGTCACAGACGCTCTGTTCAGGTGTGCATTGACCTTCATCCACTTCTGCTGGGACCAGGCAAGCCAGACACAGCGAGCCAGAGGCTTCGCGGCCATTGCTGGCTTCCCCCGCGTCCAGGGTGCAATAGACTATACACATGTGGCCATCAAGGCGCCAGCAGGTGAGCCCGGTGCCTTCGTCAACAGGAAGGGCTTCCACTCCATGAATGTGCAGATAGAGTGTGATCACAGGATGCAGATTCTACAAGTCTGTGCAAGGTACCCAGGCAGCTCCCATGACACCTACATCCTCAGACACTCCAGGTGCCGGGGCTCTTCAGTGCTCCAGTTTGGCTGGATGAATGGCTGCTGGGTGACAAGGGCTATCCCCTCAGAAAGTATCTCACGATGCCTCTCCGCCATCCAATATCAGAGGCTAGGCAGCGCTACAAAACGAGCCACGCCTCCACAAGGGCTGTGGTGGAGAGAGCCATTGGTCTTCTCAAGATGCCCTTCCGTTGCTTGGACCGCTCAGGGGGCGCACTCCAGTACCCCCCAGATTGTGTGCCGGTAATAGTGGCTGCATGCTGCACTCTCCACAATCTTGCGCTGGAAAGGGGGGGATGTAGTGGATGATGAAGACTTTGACGCAGTGGATGCAGCTGCACACGATGAGTCCAGCACTGATTCTGAGGATGAGGAAGCACAGGGGAATGATGAGGGGGTAAATGCTGATCCAGGGCTACACCATGGAGGCAGGGACACCCGGGAGACTTTAATCCAATGAACATTCAGCTAGCTCCACACAAATGGATCAGGAGGACCAGCATTGCCTGGCACTTCCATACTCGGCACTTAAGTACTAAATCTGCCAGGTCATCAGCTGCAACTGAGGGCTTTGGACATAAACTTCAATCTCAACTTCAATCTCCACTCAAACACTCATGACATGTATGTAAAACATACAAATGCAGAACAAAGGAGCTGCCCTCAACCATGGTAACACATCTGGTTTTAATTTCCACCATCAGAACATCACACAAATTCAAAACAAAACATTTTTCAAGCATAAACAAATAATAAGTCCCTAACCCAGTGCCAACATAAAAGCACCAGTGAGAAACCCGTGGTGTGCCTAATGTGCCTTATGTTTACGTTTTTGGGTGCTACGTCTTGGTGCCATCGCTCGGAGTGGCATCTGAGCCAGCCTGCTGACTCTGCGGTGCTGTTGGCCTCAATGACCTTGGCGGCCATCCTCTGGCCCATGGAGCCTGTGCTGGGCCTGCCTGGGAGGGATCTGCCAGGTCCACAGCTGGCATCTCCCCAGTCGTCGCAGCCTCACCTGATGAAGTAGTTACTGGGAGAGGGGTGGAGCAGCTGTTGCCCTCATCCGGAGTGCTGTGAGAGGAGCCTGTAGATACGACAGGCAACTGCTCCACCGATATGAGGTCACCCGGGACCTCCCTGCTCAGCATCGATGAATGGGCAATGAGCTGGGAAGCTAGAAGCCTACACCATCTTCCACATTGGCAATGACCAGCCCTGGCCACTGGCACTGTGAGGGTTTGCAGGTCCGAGCATAACCCCAGGAGAACCTGCTTGTTCTCCTAGAAGCCCCTCCCCACGAGAGTCACCACTCTCATGGAGGAAGCATGACGCTCTGCCATGAGGCTCATTGCATCACTCATGCTCCGCCTGGACTCCTCCACCATGGATACCAAGCGAGGCCTTGTCTCTTGCAACACTCCCAGATGCTCCCACACACCCGGCCACATTTCCTGCAGCTGCTACGTTGTGGATGACCCCAGAGGCACATCATCAGGCACCGACTGAGCATTTGTCTGGTCCCCTGCAATCCTCCAACTGCTGGCACCATCGGCACTCTCTGTCTCTACAAGCTCCTCCAGCAATTGTGAAGTGCCCTCTCCACTGTGTCCATCACTTTAGGAAACACACGGTCTTAGCTCCCATAGCAAGGAGGCGCAACTACGTGAAGTGTCGAGGGCAGCAGATGGCTCTTGGCCATGAGGCTCCCCTTCCACAATCTCATCACCGTGAATAGGACATGTGTTGGAGTTCTGAGTATGCACCTAGCAGCATCTCCTGCAGGTTGGCCCCAGACTAGTCATGTGCGATTAAGAGCAACACATGGTGTGGGGAAGAACTCATCTCCTCATGAACCACTCAGGCTAATGTAAGCATGGGCACTATCTGCTTGCCCACCCAGCGTACGAGAAATGCCCAACATGATTCAATGCAGTCACAACAGTAAGACTTGAGCGGGGGAGCCCTCAAAGGCTAAGGCTACCTGCTGGGTTAAATGCCCAATGCCAACCATTGCGCAACAAATCATTGAAGCGCTTATGGCACTGGATCCAGGTGCGTTGCACCACATCATAGGAGCTCACCACCTCTGCCCCCTCCTCCCATGCACATTTGGTCATGTGGGGGGGACCTCCTTCTCCCATCCTGGGGGACCAACACCTCCTGCTGTGCTGCCAACTCCTCGAGGAGGGCAGCAAGGCAACCATCAGAAAAGTGAGGGGCACATTGCCACCGCCTGCCTACCCTGCTGCCTGCCCTGCTTCTGTGGCAGATCCTGCAGCCTGACCTGCTCCTCTGCCTTTCCCTCCAGCCTGGCCTGCTCAGCCGACCCCCTGTGGTGCGACCTGGACATGGCCATTGTGAGAAGCCTACAGGAGGCTGCCAGGCCTTCCTTTAAACAGACTGCCAGGTCGCCATTGGACCCAGCAGTCTATGCACACCCGCTGCCGCCCGCACACTCCCGCTATTCACGGGAGTCGGAAATGCGCTGGGCAGGCCTTAATTGGCGGGCGCTGATCGGGTCCGCACTCGCCCACGGCCGCTCCTGCTCCGCCCACCCGACAGGCAAAAAATTCTGCCCTATGTAAAGACAGTGTTAGAACAAAGTTGGAAGGATTAGTAGGGGATATTAGGACAAACTTTTTCGCCCACAGGGTGGTAGGTATCTGGGATTCATTGCATGGATTGATGGTTGAGGCAGAAACCCTCAACTCATTAAAAAGGTATCTGGATCTACACCTGAAGTGCTGTAACCTGCAAGACTATGGACTGGGTGCTGGAAGGTGGGATTAGAATGGGTGGCTGGTTTTTTCAGTCGACACAGACATGGTAGGCTGAATGGCTTCTTTCTGTGCTATAACTTTTCTATGGTTCTATAGAAGTGAATTCAACCATGACTGTTGCTTTGTATGATCTTCAATCACTGTGTAGAAGAGCAATTTAAAAATCATATCAGGTCTCACCTTAGCTAGTTTTTTTTTTTCCAATTGTCTTCAAAGAGATTGAAGAAGCCCACATGCAAGGAACACAGGTATCTGCTTCAGATGTTAAGGGGAAACTCCTATTACACCTTTGAATTATACTATCAGTCTAGTTAGATGTTTGGTAGTAAAGCACACTCCTAAACATAAGATGATCATTTTGCTTACTGGACTAGCACTACGGTACACAAGAACATTTCTAAAGCAGGTCCTTAAACTTATAAAATAGCTGTTACTCGGTGAGGCCTGGCAATTCTGGTGGGAGGTAATGGAAGATCTGGACTTCATTAACCAAAACATTTACCCCTCTTTTTTTGAACAGGGAGCCCGGTTTTGCTGTGAAGATAACAGCGTGGCTAAGCAATGCTCACTGTTATTTAAATGCATGTTAAACAATAATTTCCAATGGCCGCACCTTGAATGCAAATTCAGAAGTTGCTGTCGAAAATTTTCTGCTCCTCCAAAAGCTGCAATGCAAATGGAGTCTTGTCATTTGACTCACCACTCAAATGTGTTGACAGCATGAATTTGCTGTACTTACGTTATAGAAATGGAGTAAAGTTAGGACTTGTCCATTCGAGTCTAATACACTCTTAAAGATGGGGTGAGTATTAATTACTGTCAAACAATCTTTCTGTCACTGAAAACTAACTTCTAAAAGTTTGGGATCTCATTCCTTCGTCTTTAAATTATTTTTGGAGGCTTTTAAAAAAAAACAAAATGTTTCTTTTATTTTTTCTTTACATTGCTTTTATCTCTATTATTTATACCCAGCTTCTTTTGTCTTGCATTATGTATCTGATTTAACATTGAATTCAATATTCTAACTGGCACTGCCTGCTTCAGACTCTGTGCTACTCATCAACAATCCTTCAATCTAATTGGCCAAGGAGATGCACAGTTGTTTGCCCTGTTTAAACAGGTCACAGATGTCCCATAGAAGGTGCTATGCTTTTTGGCTGATTGGCAGACTTGCTGTGCAAAAGCCCATAGAAACTTAATGGGCAAGTGCACTTCATCACTCAGACCTAGATCTGGCCCATTATGAATAAAGCATCCCAGTCACCTCTTTACTAACATATACTAAAGTTAGTTGTGACAGAACCATAGAAAATTACTACATTTCACAACACATGGAGTAACTGGTCTAACCTTACACTCTTGTTCAATTCCCATACTCTTATTATTTTCTTCAACAACTATATATTTCACTGTTCAAAACATTTATGGACCCTGCTTCAATTGCTGTTTTTGGCAAAGAATTCTATATTCTGACCACATTCTGGGTAAAGGAATTATTTCTAAACTCGCCTTTCAGTCTTTTTGTGATTTTTTTTGCCCATTTCTTACTGTTTTACCAACAATGGAAACAAACTATTTCAGCACAACATTAATATCTCTCAAGTCACTCCTCAAGCCTCTCAGCTCCAATAAAAAGTCATAAATTCTTAGGCCTCTGTTTCATCCATTGAACGTACTAGTGAATTTACACTGCATACTTTCCATTACTTTTGTATATTTTCTATTATCTGATGCAAATAATACTACAAAAGTGACAAAACCAAGTCTTCTACTAGTTCGATATTATCTCATAGCTTCTGATTTCTGCACCCGACACACAAAACCAAGGACTTAATTTATCCTGTTTATTATCTTACCTGCATGCACTGCTACCTTTGAATACTGGAGTATCTACACATTAAGTTTCCTATGCTGTTCTAATCCAAGTAAATCTCTAACATATAAGGTTGATTTCCTTTCTCCCAAAAATTTATTTCTTACTCCCAAATTGTAGTGCTTCGTTTTTCTTTTCCTTTGAACTGCATCTGGCTAGCCAGCCACCTATCTGTCTCTCCTGCCAGGCAATTTATGTCCTCCTGCATTCTCCCACAATCTTCATCATTCAAATAATTTGCTCTGATTTTTTTTCAGAATACTATCCCTACACTCAGTTGTTTCTGAAATAAGTTTAGTGCCCTGACCTCAATCACATTTTCTCATAACACACTTCAGTTGTCGATTACCTTCTACATAAAGGAATGCTTTTGACATCTCTCCTGAATGTGTATCTCACAATTCTAAACCTGTGCTGTCTTGCCTTGGTGTATCTGAAAATATTGCTATGGATTTTCTTTCTCTATCCTGCCAAGTATCTTAAGCATTCTCTATGAAGAGCCCCTCTGAGGTCTGTCTTTCAGGCTGAAAAACCTCAATATGTTCACCATTCCTCAAAGAGTAGCAAGGCTTGAATCAGCCTTATTACTGTTCTCTGGACTGCCTTTTGGGTCTAGGTAGCCCTCTTGTCTCACAGTGACCAAAGCAGTCCTGTATGCTGTAATCCAGATAAAGCTTGACCCGGACACTGCAACTTCCATTATGCTGGTGAGTTAAACTCAATAGATTTGGCAATATAATCCAACATCCTATTTGCTTTACTTACTAGTACCTTATAATAATTAGGCATGATAAAGAATTGATGCTCTTTAGCTTCTCCCATAACCAGTTCATTCGTAACCATGACTGGGGCTGAATTTTTAGGCCCCAATGGTGGCAGGAACGAAGGTGGCAGCTTGTAATTTGCACCACAGACCAGCATGCTGGTTCCCAGGCTCCATCCTGCCCGCGGGCCATTTTCCCAGAGGCAGGATGGGGATGGCAGGGCCAGCCACCCACAAGTAACAGATAGCCTGACCTCTCAAAGGCCTATTAAGTCTTATTGTCAGAAGCCCACTGGAGTTTTCCAGTTGGCCTCCAGGTCCCCGGAAGCATCAGGGAACAGTGTAGCTGACTGGAGGTGGCCTCCCTGTGCAGGCCGAGGGTGGGGTGGGCGGGAGGATAGGGAGGAGTCAACGCTCCAGGCAGGCAGGGGCTGCCCCTCAGCAATGGTTCCCTGGCTGCTGAGAGGACTTTTTATGTTGGAATTAAAAAAACTGGAGAGCGGGCACCTTAATCTTGTAGATCTCGATCTCAATCTCCTTCTCACTTACCTGTAAAGGCAGCCTGCTGCTTTTTCTAAGTTTTGGGGACTCAAAAGCCTGACAGCCACCCTTAACTGGACAGTGGACTCACCTTCTTGGCACTAAACTGGCCCAATCCCAGAAAGTCACAGCTGGGTAACAGTTCCTCTCACACTGCAGGCTTCTAAACCCCATTTGAACCTGACGGCTGAGCCCTGGAGCCAGTGAGAAAATTGGTTTCAGTTTATTATTCCAGATCCAGAACTACTTTCAAAAACTACTGAAGTTTTGTGAGAGAAATCAATTCCAGAAGATATCTGAAATTGACATGAAACACCTGGCTTTGCCATTCTCTGTGACAAACAGCCTTCTCCTTGTAACTTCAAGAAGCTTTGCTGTGTCAGTTCACCTAATTTAGAAAAAGGGCAGTTACCTCCCTGGGAAACCAAGGACTGAATTTAATGGTCGCAGTGGTGGCAAACCCGCCATGGTCATTCCCCCCCACCCCACTCCCACCCAGGCACGATTTATTGTTATACAAACACTTAGCTCGTTGGTGAAGGGGTCCTTGCCATGGTCAGAGGGAATTTCCCACCTCCAGGAACTCATTCTCCAGTATTGGCAATGCCACCAGAAGCGTTGGCCGCTGCCGGTCCTGCAGTAGCCCCAGGTTGCAGGTCACTGCTGGGGCCCAGGAGTGAAGGTAGGTGAGGCAGGTTGCTGGCACAAGTCAAGGAGGCCCTGAAGAGGTTGCTGGGGTGGGGGGAGGTCAGTTGAAAGGGCAGAGAGTGGTCAGTACGTTGGGGCAGCCCCAGCCGCTGGTGGATCTCTCTGCTGGGCCCTAGTGGGAGGGACCTCCAATCAGAGAGTAGGCATTCCTGCTGGGGACTATTTGACAGCTTGCCCACATGGCATGGCACCCACCCACCTTAAGGGCCTCAGCTGGCCAACAGGCAGGGAAGCCATCCTCAACCCTTCCCACCTCTGACTTAATCAGTGGGAGTCTGGAAGGTGACGGAGAGGCTGGATTAAATGTAGCTCATTGTGGCAGGTGCCATGGTTGCCCAGCCAACTTAACTGAGGGTGAGGCCCTACGTCAATCTCGTGGCAGTGACAAAACCTACCCTGATTAAGTTGGAGGGCAGAAGTAGCTGATGCAAGATTCCCAGCCATTGGCAGTGGGATGTCAATTAGGCTCATTAATGAGCCAACTGACGCCCATTATCCCTGAGCCCACTGCAATTCAGTGGTGGTCTGGGAATGAACGAGGACCACATGGCTTCCAGTGTCCCTGGAAAGCTGCCCAGCAAACCCATTGGATTTGTCAGTGGCCTCCCGGGGGACCCCCGCAGTCAAGAATTCCATGTCCAATCAACAGAACCGGCACCGGTTCATCGGGAAGGGTGGGGGAGGGTCTAAATTCCCTGCTGAGTTAATGTTTTTAACGGTCTCTGCCAAGCGTGCATAATGAGGTCAGCTGGAAACCCAGACATCTGGCCCTGGAATTTGTTTTGACAAGTGAATTGTTCAATTTGCTCAACTCACACCTTTATGTGGTTATAATAACTTTTTCATTCCGAATCTCTTTTGTCAACATTTCAATATTTATTTGCACAAGACTAAGAGGTATGAAGTATTTGAAGCCTCTGTTATTGATACTTTAATGGTCTGTCTGATTGACACTTTTATAGGGTTGCAGGAAGAACAGTTTTTTTTAAAAAACATTTCTCAGCTGTTCCACCCTTGCCATTGTTATTATATGGCTCATTGGTTATGCACGACTGGGTGACTGGAATGGAAGGGGCATGAGTTGGGCATTGAGTTGGCATGGAGAGTATTAGGAGCCCTTGTTGTGGTTGGAGCCATGTGCTGGAATGGAGGGTATAGGGGTGTTGGGTGGGGGTGGGGTAAGGTGGTGAGAGTGGTGAGGGCTAGAAGGCCTAACTGCTTTTATTACAACCAGAACAAAGGCCCAGCGAACTGAAGTGTACTCTTAACAAATCTGCCTTGGTGCTCACCTGTCCCTGCGGCCATCTAGAATCTGCTTCTGGGGTCAGGGGGCCAACTCTATCCCACACTTTTGTCCCCCCAAGAACAAAAATTCTGGGTGACCAGGTGCTTTATACTGCGACAGGTCTGCTGAGCCAGGATATTTCCTGACCCGAGCTACCCGCCTCAGTAGCGAAAATCTGGCCCAAATCTCCTTGTCCTAGACTCCCCCACCTTAAAAAATTCTGCCTGTCTACCCTATAATTACTCTATTAGTTCCTTTCAAAATTCTAAAAACCTCAATCAAACCCTTAACCTTCTATATTCCAGGGAATGCAGGCCTAACCTTATATAATCTTTCCTCATAATCTAATGCTTGGAGGCCTTGCAATATTTTCGTGAATATGTGCTGTACTCCTTCAAAGACCAATATACCTTTTCTACGGTGCGGCACCTAGAATTGAAATAATAATCCAGGTCTGGTCAACCAGGTCTTTGTATAGCTGTAGCAAATCTTCCTCCCCTTTATGTTCTAGTTTTCTAGTTATAAAGGATAAAATGCCATTAGCCTCTTAGAGTATTTTAAACATTAGACATCAGGAAAACTAGCAGCTTCTCTGTTTGATGATGACATGGAGACAGGAATTATGATGGCAACTGGCCTCTTTGATACACCAGTGTAACAAGCATAGAGTGGCACTGATGCATTCTGAGAACTGTACTACACTATTAAATTGAGGCCATTTATACAGCCACAAAATAAGTTCCAGACTCTTGTTAAAGGGTAAGGCCTTAATCAGGAGAAACTTTTGGCAAGCATTTCCAACAAAATGGCTGATTTTATGCATAAAGTTCAATTTTTTCAGATTTATTAATTTTTTGTCAACTATTTATGTTAGTTTTAGCTGTCAGAAAACACTTCAGAAGAAGATTTAAAGATTGCTGGTTTGTGGAAGTTAATGATTCCTGATAAAATTAGCTTTTCCTACAGCTCAATGATGGTGAAATATTTAAAAGAATATATTAATCTGGAGATTACATCAGTCATATATTTTTGAAATGTGATACAAAAGGTGCTTTTGGATACACACATGGCACAAGACTCTTAATTATAGAGCTTTTCTTGTGTCAGTAGCAATAGAACAATTTGCATTTTATGGATTGAGGGATCCAATGTTAACTCTGAGTTTCTTTAACATAAACAGTTACCAATCACTATATGAAAATGAACCCTTAGAAGCTGAAGGTGATGTGAGGAAAATGGTGAAAGTTTGTTTGCATTGGTGAGGAAATGGGGAGTAAGATGACAGAGATCACAGATTATCACTGGAACAACCAAGGGGAAGGAACAAAGGAAGTTTTTGCACTGGGGGTTATTATACCCTGGGATACTTCACAGATGGCTATTAAGCCAAAGACTGGAATATTATTGGCTGGTTTCCACCAGTTACATATAAAATATCAGTGAGTTATCATATTATTGGTCGAATCTCTCAAAATGGGTAACCTCGGGGCTGAGTCTGTGCCGGATTTCAGATCTCGCCGGCTTTCGGAAAAAAAATCAGAACCTTAATTCAATGATTAGGGGACACATGAAATCAAGAGAACAAGTTCCTTTAGAATACATATTGAAGTGTTTTCTATCCATCTAAGTTTGTAGCCTTTCTAGAACACATTCCTGTGTATGTGTGCATAGATCATTGAAGGTGGCAGGACAGGTGGAGAGAACAGTTAATAAAGCATTAGGACTCTGGGCTCTATTAATAGGGGCATAAAGTACAAGAGCAAGGAGATTGTGTTGAATTTATATAACACACTCGTTAGACTGCAATATTGTGTACAGTTCTGGGCGTCACATTATAGGAAGGATAACAAAGAACACATTGGAGGGAATGCAGACGAGGTTTACAAAAATAGTTTCAGGGATGAGAAACTTCAGTTACGAAAATAGATTGGAGAGGTTAGGACTTGTAGAGAAGAAAGCTAAGAGGACATTTGATAAAGATGTTCAAAATCATGAGGAGGTGGACAGAATAGACACGGAGAAGCTATTCCCACTCATAGAAGGATCAAGAACAAGAGGGCACAGATTTAAAGTGATTTGCAAAAGAAGCAAATGTGACGTGTGAAAAAACTTTTTCACACAACGAGTGGTTTTGGTCTGAAATGCACTGCCTGCTAGTGTGGTGGAGGCAAGTTCAATGGAGGCATTCAAGAGGGCATTAGACGATTATTTGAATAGAAACAATATGCAGGGGTATGGAGAAAAGCCAGGGCAATGGCACTATATCATCATACTCATTTGGAAAGCCAGTGCAGACACAATGAGCCAAATGGCCTCCTTCTGTGCTGTTAAAATTCTGTGATTCTCTGATCCCTGGGTACATCCTGTCCTACCAGCAGGGCAAACCAACAAGAGGTCGTGGCACAGTGGTATATAGTCAAGAGGGAGCTGCTCTGGGAGATCTCGGCATCGGCTCTGGACCCCATGAAGTCTCAAGGCATCAGGTCAAACATGGGCAAGGAAACCTCTTGCTGATAACCATCTACTGCCCTCCCTCAGCTGATGAATCAGTATTCTTCTATGTTGAACACCACTTGGAGGAAGCACTGAGGGTGTCTAGGGCATAGAATGTACTCTAGGGTTGAGGGTGGGAGGGGGGGGAAACCAATGTCCATCACCAAGAGTGCTCCATAGCACCACTTCAGACCAAACTGGCCGAGTCCAAAAGGACATAGCTGCTAGACTGGGTCTGCAGCAGGTGGTGAGAAGAGAGAAAAACATATTTGACCTCATCCTCACCAACCTGCCTGCCGCAGATGCATCTGTCCACGACAGTATCGGTAGGAGTGATCATCACAAAGTCCTTGTGGGGACGAAGTCCCACCTTCACATTGAGGATATCCTCCATCATGTTGTGTGGCACTACCATCGTACTAAATGGAATAGATCTCAAACAGATCTAGCAACTCAAAACTGGACATCCACGAAACTCTGTGGGCCATCAACAGCAGCAGAACTGTACACAGCCACAATCTGCAACCTCATTCACAACAATTTTCAGCCAGAGGTGCTGAGTGGATGATCCACCTTGGCCTCCTCTGGAGGTCCCCAGCATCACAGATGCCAGTCTTCAGCCAATTCGATTCATTCCACTTGATATCAAGAAATGTCTGAAGGCACGGGATAGTGCAAAGGCTATGGGTGCTGACAATGTTCCGGCAATAGAGCTGAAGACTTGTGCTCCAGAAATTGCCGCACGCCCAAACCAAGCTGTTCCAGTGCAGCTACAACACTGGCATCTACCTGGCTATGTGGAAAATTGCCCAGCTATGTCCTGTAAACAAAAAGCAGGACACATCCAATCTGGCCAATTACTGCCCCATCAGTCTACTCTCCATCATCAGTAAAGTGATGAAAGAGGTCATCAACAGTGCTATCAAGTTTCCTTAGCAATAACCTGCTCACTGATGCTCAGTTTGGGTTCTGCCAGGGTCACTCAGCTCCTGACCTCCTTACAGCCTTGGTTCAAACATGGAAAAAAGAGCTGAGCTCTAGAAGTGAGGTGAGAGTGACTGCCCTTGACATCAAGGCCGCATTTTACTGAGTGTGACATCAAAGTCAATCTAGCAAAACTGGATTTAATGGGAATCGGGGGAAAACTCTCCACTGGTTGGAGTCATATCCAGCACAAAGGAAGATGGTTGTGGTTATTGGAGGTCAATCATCTCAGTTCCAGGACATCACTGCAGGAGTTCCTCAGGGAAGTGTACTAGGCCCAACAATCATTTTCAGCCGCTTCATCAATGACCTTCCTCCATCATAAAGTCAGAAGTGGGGATGCTCGCAGATCATTGCACAATGTTCAGCACCATTCGCGACTCCTCAGGTACCGAAGGAGTCTGTGTCAAACTGCAGCAAGTCCTGGACATACATTCAGGTTAAGGCTGACAAGTGACAAGTAACATGGCCGCCTCCAATAAGAGAGAATCTAATCATCGCCCCTTGACATCCAATGGCATTACGATTGCTGAATACCCCACTGTCAACAACCTTGGGGTTTACTATTGACCAAAAACTGAACTGGACTAGCCATATAAATACTGAGGCCACAACAGCAGGTCAGAAGCTAGGAATCCTACATTGAGTAACTCACCTCCTGACTCTCCAAAGCTCATCCACCATCCACAAGGCACATGTCAGGAGTGTGATGGAGTACTCTCCACTTGGCTGGATGAGTGCAGCTCCAATAACACTCAAGAAGCTTGACACCATCCAGGACAAAGCAGCCCACTTGATTGGCACCGCTTCAACAGTAACTCCCTCCACCACCGATGAACAGTGGCAGCAGTGTGTACCATCTACAAGTTGCACTCCCTGAACTCACCAAGGCTTCTTAGGCAGCACCTTCCAAACCCACGATCACGATCACCTAGAAGGACAAAGGCAGCAGACACATGGGAACACCAAAGCCTGGAACTTCCCCTCCAAGCCATTCACCATCCTGATTTGGAAATATTTCATTGTTCCTTCACTGTCGCTGGGTCAAAATCCTGGAAATCCCTCCCTAACAGCACTGTGGGCATACCTACACCACATGGACTGCAGCGATTCAAGAAGGCAGCTCACCACCACCTTCTCAAGGGCAATTAGGGATAGGCAATAAATGCTGGCCTAGACAGCGATGTCCATATCCCATGAATGAATATAAAAATGTGTCTGTCAAACAATGAAAGCAGCATGTGATATACAGAGCTAAGCGATCCCACAACCAACAGATCAGATCTAAGCTGTGCAGTCCTGCCACATCTAGTCATGAATCGTGGTGGGCAATTAACCAACTAACTGGAGGAGAAGGCTCCACAAATACCCCCATCCTCAATGATGGGGAAGCCCAGCATGTCAGTGCAGAAGACAAGGATGATGTATTTGCAACAATCTGCAGCCAGATGTTGCTAACTGGATGATCCATTTCAGCCTCTTCCTGTGGTCTCCAGCATCATAGCCAATTTATTTCACTCCATGTGATATCAAGAAATGGCTGAAGGCACTGGATACTGCAAAGGCTATTGGCCTTGACAATGTTCCAGCAATAGTCCTGAAGACTTGTGCTCCAGAACTTTCTGCCCCCTTAGGCAACCTGTTCCAGTACAGTTTCAACACTGGCATCTACCTGGAAATGTGAAAAATTGCCCAGGTATGCCCTGTCCGCAAAATCCAGCCTGGCCAATTACCACCCTATCAGTCTACTTTCGATCTGCAGCAAAGTGATGGAAGGGGTCATCAACAGTGCTATCGATCGGCACTTAATCAGAAACAACCTGCTCACTGATGCTCAATTTGGGTTCCGCCAGGCCCACTCAGCTCCTGACCTCATTACAGCCTTTGTCCAAACATGGACAAAAGAGCTGAACTCAAGAGAGGTGAAAGTAATTGCCCTTAACATCAAGTTCCGCATTTGACCGTGTGTTGCATCAAGGAGCCCTAGCAAAACTGGAGTCAATGGGAATCCGGGAAAACTCTCCACTGGTTGGAGTCAAGCCTAGCACAAAGGAAGATGGTTGTGGTTGTTGGAGGTCAATCATCTCAGTTCCAGGACATCACTGCAGGAGCTTCTCAGGGTAGTGTCCGAGGCCCAATCATCTTCAGCTTCTTCATCAATGACCTTCCCTCCATCATAAGGTCAGAAGTCTGAATATTCGCACAATGTTCAGCACTATTCGTGACTCCTCAGATACTGAAACAGTCCATGCCCATATGCAGCAAGTCCTGGACATACATTCAGGCCTGGGTTGGGAAGTGGTAAGTAATATTTGTGCCACACAATTGCCAGGCAATGCCCATTTCCAACAAGAGAGGATCGAACCATCTCCCCTTGACATTCAATGGCATTGCAATCACTGAAGTCCCTGCTATCAACATCCTGGAGGTTACTATTGACCAGAAACTGAACTTGACCAGCCATAAACATACAATGACTACAAAAACATGTCAGAGATTAGGAATTATGCAGCGTGTAAGTTACCTCCTGACACCATCTACAAGGCACACATCAGGAGTGTGATGGAATACTCCCTGCTTGCCTGGATGAGTGCAGCTCCATCAACACTCAAGAAGCTTAACACCATCCAGGACAAAGCAACCCACTTGATTGGCACCACATCCATCACTTCCAACGTCCACTCCTTCCACCTGCAATGCACAGTGGTAGTAGTGTGTACCATCCGTAAGATGCATTGCAGCAACTTACCACGGCTCCTTTGACTGCATCCAAACCCATGGCCTCTACACCTGGAAGGACAAGGGCAGCAAATGCATGGGAACGCCACCACCTGTAAGTTCCCCTCCAAGTCATATACCATCCTGACTTGGAACTATATTGATGTTCCTTCACTGCTGCTGGGTCAAAATCCTGTTAGTCCCTCCCTAATAGCACTGTGGGTGCACCTAGGACTGCAGCAGTTCAAGAAGGTGGCTCACCACCACCTTTTCAAGTGCAAATATGGGTGGGCAATAAAAGTGCTGGCCCAGCCTGTGATGCCCAAGCCCTGTGAAAGAATGAAAAAAAATCTGATGTATTGTACCTGTACTATTGGTTATGAGGGGAATCTGAGCAGTGCCAGTATTACTATAAACTATGAATTCCATTTTGGTGGGTTACTGTTGGTCATTGGTGGAATCAAACTTCCTTCCCGTATGATAGGTTTCCCCACCTTAGGTTTCTTCTCTCCTATGTCCTTGCTGACCTCTTGGCTCTCAGAATTTCTCACGCAACAGCCGCTACCACAAAGCCATGGGCACCCAACGCAAATGCAGTAACATTTGCAGATATAACGTGCTGATGATAAGGAAAGCCTCCACCCAAAGTTACCAACCAAATATGCAAGTTTGGATGATAAGTGATTACCAGGGAACTATTTTTGTGTGCCAGACATCATCACTGAATCCAAACCTATCCAGTCATGCATGGCCAGCAGTGAGATTGGATGGCTTCCAGGAACAGAGACACTGAGTAATTTTTGAGATCTTAACACCCTTTATGGCACTCAGAATTATAGAATAGAATGGTTATAGCACAGGAGGAGACCATTTGGCTGTCCTGTCCATGTTGGCTCTCTGCAAGAGCAACTCACCTAGTCCCACTGCTCCAATTTTCCCAATAAACCTGCAAATGTTTACTTTTCAGTTAATTATCCAATTCTCTTTTGAAGGCCTCAATTGAATCTGCCTCCATCACACTCTCAGGCTATGCATTCCAGATCCTAAGCACAACCTGTGTAAAAAGCTTTCCCTCATGTTGTCTTTGCTTCTTTTTCCAGTCACCTTAAATCAGTGCCCTTTTGATACTTCCACCAACAGGAACAGTTTCTCTCCAACTACTCTGTCCAGAGCACTCATGATTTTAAACATCTTTATCAGATCTCTTAATCTTCCCTTCTCCATTGTTACAGGCAGGGATGAGAGAGAATTGAAACCCCTATTCCCTTCCTTTACTGTCCGTAATCAGTGTGTTTTTCAAAGGCAGGTGTGAGTGTTTCTTACCCCTGAAGGTACAGTCAACTTGAATAACCAGTAACATGATTTTTGTGCTTTTAAATTAAGAGGATTGTTTATTCAAACGTTCACCCTGAAAATCTAATGCTACATCACCCCACACACACACACCTTAAGGAAAAATGCAGTTAAAGAGGATACTCTTTCGAGTTATCAACAGTCACAGATTGCAACTCTTTTCGAATACAATCACAGTTCTTGGTTTCTGGGAGTGGGACATGAACCCACAACCCTCTGATTCAAAGGCGAGGGTGCTATGAACTGAGCCACAGCTGACACCTCACAGTTAAAGAGGATAGTGCACTTTTACAAGTTACAAACAAATCAATAGTTTATAAGTCACACGATTGGCTCATTTCTATGCAGGCCTGGTGAAGAGGAGGTTATTTTCCACTCTTGAAGTATAGCTATGCAAATTCAATCACCAAAGTCATTTTTCAAAGTTGTTGCAGAATTCCCTCGAAGAGGTGGATTTCCAACAGGTAACAAAGTTAGTTGTTTGCGTTATGATCCCAACTGATATTACAACTGGACAAACCAGATCCCAGGGTGGAACCCAGCCTGATAGATCCTAACTTTTATTTTTTGTTTAGATACGTGGACAGGGCTACTCTACACAGTCGCCGGAGTCAGCTGATGAACTTTTAACAAAAGAATAAAACATTGATTAAACAAGAAAAGATGAATTATATTACAATACTCCTTCACCCACAACTATACCTTTACAGATGTACACAGATAGACAACCATAGTCAGGCACACCACACTCTGAAACCGAGTGACAGATGCCACTCCAAACAGATGCTATGGATCTCTCCTTAACTGCCCCCAGACGCTTGTTACACTGTGAACCAACTGGCCTCATTGAAACTTCGTATTTCACACAAGGGTTTACAATCTCCACTCTCCAAGAACTCATTTTGGAATCTTCTCCCAAGTCGACACTTCCTCTCAGACACCTTCCACAAGAGTCCACCTCCAGGGTTTTGAACTCTCCTTCCGATGTTCCTCTCCCTTGGGTCACCACGTGCATTCAAGCTTTCTTCAGCTGTCAACAGCACACTGCTGCTTGACATGCCCATAGCAAAGAGTTACAGACCCTCAGCTGTCTATTTGGACCTTCTGGCCTCTTGTTTTACATCTGCTTCCTGCAGCTTTTCTTCCTTTAAGCTTGAAGCTTGGAGCCTTCCTCTGCTCCTCATCTTAACTTCACTTAACAGGACCTTTTCCAAATCCCTGTCCTTCCTTTGACTAGAAGATATTCTTGGGACTTTCTTCTGTTCCTCTCCCATGGGTTTCGGGATTTTCTTCTTTAGCTTGGGACTTGCTTTCTGTCCCTTTGCTCTAGTCTCTCTCTGGCAGCTACTTTCAACTGAACTCAAACTGTTTTCTCTTTAGTTTTTCTATGTATGTGTATGTGGGGTCTGCCTCTCTGGACCCCTGTTGCTAGGCAACAGTGCTCTTGTGTTTGCTTTAACTTCTCTTCAACAGTCGTAAAAAACTCATTAGAAATGCAGGTATAAAAACAGCTTTAGACCTGCTGTCTCCACGCAAAATGAAACTAGATCCCAGGTTTCACCTTTTAAGGTTAAACTAAAACTCAACTTGACCTTTTCTTAACACACATATGCAGAAATACAAATCAAACTTAAACTTTAAAGTTAAAACTCATTCCTAACACTAACAATTACAAACATAACTTCCTTAAATATCTCCATTTCCTAACAGTAGTCTTATTACTAGGAGGTCAGTTTTCTGTACTGGTAGATTTGAATAGGATTGGAGACCTTACAATATTGCAGTCTCCAGTCTTGAGGCTTACATTTTGCTGCCTTTGCTGCTGCAGTTTTTTGTTGTGTTATTTGCAGACTGATTTGGTTATCCCAGGTGCGTGGACTAAGTAAGGTTGATTAGCTGAAATCAGTTTCAATCTGGTGACTACCTGATCAATACATCTATTGTCCACCCAGAATGATTTGAAGTTCGAAGCCATTGTTACACAATGGGGGAATGGGTGGAGGCCATTCACACTTATTTATGATGAACTGGTTTTGCTATTGTACTCTTTGTTAAGTTTTGAGTTCATAAACAGGGAGTCCCGGAGTCCATAGATTTTGAGTTTTGGGCAAGTGCACAAACAATAGGAATTTCACAAACAGCTTTGTGTCAAAGGGGGCACTCCACCCATGGTCATTCAATTAGGACATTTCCAGAGACTTGAGATACTTCTGAGTCTATGTAGAAATTGAAAAAGTGACCTGCCCCTCAGCAGTCATCCTAGCACCCATTTAATGTCCATCTTTTAAAAAAAGGCTGTTCCAGAAAATACTACACTGAATGTAATCCATGTTTAAAGTTATAAATATGACATGCTTTTACTGGGCATGACACCAAGGAGAACAGCTCCAACTTCTCCACTTAGGACTGAAATGAGGAGAAATTTCTTCACCCAGAGAGTGGTGAGCCTGTGGAATTCATTACCACAGAAATTAGCTGAGACGAAAACATTGTATGTTTTCAAGGAGTTAGATATAGCTCTTGGGGGCGAAAGAGATCAAAGGGTATGGGGAGAAAGCAGGAGCAGGCTATTGAGTTGGATGATCAGCCATGATCATAATGAATGGCAGGGCAGGCTCGAAGGGCCGAATGGCCTACTCCTGCTCCTAGTTTCTATGTTTCTATGTTTTTATGTTTCTCCTATTTATCCATGTAACTTAAATTCCTCATCTCTGGAACCATCTGCTTGAATTTTTTCTGCACCTTTTCTAATTCCTTCACATCCTTCCCGAAGTGTGATGCCCAGAACTGGACACAATACTCCAGCTGAGACCAAACCAGTGCTTTTTACAGGTTTAGCATAACTTCCTTCCTTTTGTACTCTCTGCCCATATTTATATAGCCCAAGATCCCATTATGCTTTATTAACTGCTTTCTCAACCTGTCCTTCAATGATTTGTGCACATATACCCCGAGGTCCCTCTGCTCCTCTAGCCCCGTTAGAATTGTACCCTCTATTATACATAGCCTTTTCTTGTTCTTGCTACCAAAATGAATCATTTCACACTTCTCTGCATTAAATGTCATCTGACACTTGTCCAGCCATTTCACCAGCCTGTCTATATGTCTTCTTGAAGTTTATCATAGCCCTCCTCATAGTTTACAATATTTCCAAGTTTTGTGTCATTTGCAAATTTTGAAATTATGTCCAGCACAGCCAAGTTTAGGTCATTAATGTATATCAAGAAAAGCAGGAGCCCCATGATATGCCTTCCTCAAGGTGGATAAACAACCATTCACGATACTCTCTGGGCTGAATTTAGCCCTTGCTGGGTGGGCTTGGCGGGGGGTGGGCAGGGATGGTTGGGAAGCCAACCGCCGCCCGTGATTGAGGCCGGATGGTCATTTCACGCTGGCGGGCCAAATAAAAGCCCGCCCAGCGTGAAACGCGAGAGGCTGCGCTCAGCACTGCCTGTGTGGGGGTGGGGGAGGAGGGCGAGCACACACTTCTTGCTGAATGAAGAGATTTCAAAAAAATAATAAAGATGTGAGAAATGTTATAAAGCATGTCCCCACATGTCACATGAGTAGGGACATATTATAAGTGAAATTTAAAACATTTTATTTTTATTTGATGCTGGAAACCTCGTCCTACCTGTGGATGCGGTTTCCAAAAAATTGCAAAGGCTGCTTAGCCTTTTCGTCTGGCCCCCAACTGTAAGGCTGGCTGGGCAGCGAAAAATTTAACTTAAATTGATGCTTAATGGCCTTAACAGGCCTTTTAATTGTCAGCGGGCGTGCTGCTAATTCCCGTGTGCGCCTGCCGGCCGAAATATTGCGCAACTGCGCGTTGACATCAGGACATTCGCCCGACATCAACGCGCGCCATTTCAAGCTCGAGTGCCGAGATGAAAATTCTGCCCCCTGTTTCCTACCACTTGGTCAATTTCATATCCATGTTGCACTGTCCTTTTATTTCATGGTCTCTACTTTTCTGACAAGCTTGTTATGTAGCACTTAATCAAATGCCTTTTGGAAGTTCATATACACATCAACTGCATTATCCTTAGCAATCTTCTCTGTTACTTCATCATTTAACCTTAAGAAATCTGCACTGGCTTTCTTTAATTAATACACATTTGTCTAACTTAATATTATTTTGTCCCAAATTATCATTTCTAAAAACATTTTTCACAAACAAGGTTAACTGACTGGCCTGTAGTTGCTGGACTTATCCTTATACCATTGTTTGAACAAGGGTGCAACATTTGCAATTTTCCAGTCCTCTGGCATAACTCCTCTATCTTAGGAGGATTGGGAGATTTTGGCCATTGCCTCCAGAATTTTCACCCTTATTTCCCTTAGTATCCTGGGATGCTTCTCATCTGTTCCTGGTGACTTATCAACCTTAAATACAGCTAGCCTATCTCATACCTCCTTTTTAAAATCAATTCTTAGCCCTTCCAGTGTCTCAATTACATTGTCTTTTATTATGACTTGGGCAGCATCTTTGGCAAACACAGATGCAAAGTGTCTCACTTAGTACCTTAGTCATGCCTCTTTCTTAGATGAATAAATTCTGTTTTAGGTGCCTAGTCAGCCCCATTCCTCTTTTTACCACCCTGTTACTATTTATATAACTATAGAAGACTTTTCAATTCCCTTTTCTTTTGGCTGCCGCATCGTTTCATACTCTGACTCATTTTTCTTATTTGTTTTTTCAATTCCTTTATGAACCTTCTGTAGTCAGCTTGGTTCTCAGTTGTATTAGCCATCTGATGTCTGTCATATGCACCCCTTTTTTCTGCTTATTCTTACTCTCTATCTCTTTCATGATCTAGGAAGCTGTGAATTAGTTTGCCACCTTTTCCGCTTGTGGAAATGTACCATTACTGTACCTGAACTGCCTCTTCTTTAAAGGTATCACATTATTCATTTGCAGTTTTGCCTGCAAATCACTGATTCCAATTTACCTGGGCCAGATCCATCCCACTGGATTGAAGTTGGTTCTCCTCCAATTAATTATTTTTGTTCTGGTTCAACTCCTGTCCTTTTGCTATAACACACCTGAACCTTAAAGTACTATGATCGCTATTGCCAAAATGTTCCCCTGAAACTTGATCCACTTAACCCACCTAATTCACTAGAACAAGATCCAGCAATACCTCCTTCCTCATTGGATTGGAAAGATACAGATATATAAAATTCTTCTTAACATATTCTAGAAACGCGCTCCAGTATACTGATAAAAGGCCACAACTTGAAGCTTTAACTCTGTTTCTCTCTCTACAGCTGCTCCAGACCTGCTGAGTATTTCCAGTATTTTCTGTTTTGATTTCAGATTTCCAGCATCCATGGTATTTTGTTTTTGCACATTCTAGAAACTCTTGCTCCTCTCTGCCCTTTACACCATTACTATCCCATTCTATATTATGATAATTTAAGTCCCCCCTTATAACTACTTTAGAATTTTTTGACTAGGAGACTAACTGAGCAAACTCTATGGGTTGGGATGTATGAGTCAGTGTCCTATCACATATTACTTGCACTCACGGATTCATGTATAACCAATTGTTTAAAAAGTGTGCTACCATACTTCTGTGATTATAGTATATGCAAAGCAACAAAATATATAGTCCAAAACTTGAAAAATATGCAATTTTAAAAATAAACATTCATTATGCTCGATGACAAGCAACCGTGTTTAACAGTTTTCCTAATACCTATGATTCACATGATGTTATAGGTTCAGCTCAAGGCTGACAATAAATTACAGTCTTGGGAAAATTCAAAAAAGTTTCTTATGACCTCTGATCTACAAAGTGTGCTTTTACACAGTAATGTGACAGGCACAATTAATGAGCCAAAAACATGACAATTATTCATAGCTTAAGAGTATAACTGAGCTTCCAAAAATATGGTTAGTAAGAAAGTAATCGTTTCAATTTAATTATAAGAACTGGGGAAATCATGTTAAGCCACTAATAGTAATGTAATAATTGACAATAATATGTCAAGCCTGTTGCAATTTTAAATGTCCAATACTTGCCTATGAGTGCTCTTCTCCGACTTTGGGTTGATCCACAACCTGCTGCACAGGGGGTGAACTTGGACCAGTTTGTCAACATGCAATCATCACGGCAGGGGATGCGACACTTCTGCACAAGTGCAGGCATTGGGCTTGCCCACCTCAAGCACCCAATAAGTTCCACATTCTGGTCATCACCTGTTCTACAGGTCACACCTAAAAATAAAGGTAGGACATTAAAAGTACTTTCATGACATTTCTTTTAAGATCACCTCCCTATTTAAATAATATTTTAAAACATTGGGCAGTTAAATGTCCAGAAAAGTGTTGAAAATGATGGAGTTTGTAACATGTATTTCATTACAAGTTAACATCAACTTCTCTTCTGGTCATCTGATTAGTCTGTTCAGTAAGTGATACTTCCAGGAGTTCAACCATGATCTTATTCAATGGGAGAGCAGGCTTGGTGGTAATCACATAATCTGAGACCTGAAAATATTTTACTAGTTTCCAAAAAGCTATTTTAGTGAGGGGTAAGGTGGAACTAAGGGCCATTCAAAAGGGGCAGATGTCTAAAAGTTTTACTCTTCCCAGAAGGTAACCAACTTGTGAAACAGAATACCAAAGGAAGCAATGAAGACTGATTCCTTGCAGTGCTTCAAGAAAGTGTTAGATAGATTTCTGAAAAGCAATATGACTATAGCATTTGGAAGGTAAGAGGAAATTACTTTGTTAGTAGTTCTGGGAGCTTCTGGAATTTGCCTAATTCTTCATGAGGAGTAAGGGAGAAACTTTTAGTGAGCAACTCTGTATATGCCTGGTAGCCTTCCCCCATCCAGAAAACATAGAGACAAATAAGGATAAACAAGTCTTTAACTCTTCCAGCATATTATTTGGTACACAAGAATCAGGTGGATGGTATTGTCCAATGGTATGGTTGATCCATTGTTTGAATTAGCTGCTTACAGTGTTCCCAAGTCTTCTAGGTCAGTAACTATTAATGACTGTTAACTTGTTTTTCACAGGCTTCTTCTAGAACACAGTGAGATTTCACTGTTTGGCTTTTAAACAGAAACAGCACTCCAGTAAATTATTTGTTTCTGACATGGCTGGAACTCTATTTATTTATGACTTCCCCACTTCCAGCATTAATCCTTCTTTACCCTGATTGAATTTCTTTGTGCAGCCATTTATTTATGTTGATCATGTGTTCAAAAACCTTGTGAATTTTTAATGTATATTGAATTATTTATTTCACATGTGGCCAGGAATGCACAGATTTTAAACAGTGCACACATATATCTGTTTTCTTATTTTGTTCATTTCTTCCTACATTTGTGTTATTGTTATGCAAGGAAAATGTTCCGAATCAGTTTTAGAAATATTGGATAATGCCAGTGCAGTATAATAACCTGCTTTGGTGCTCCTTGTGGTAAGGCAGTGGAGCTGCCATTGCCTGAGGGTCAAAACATTACACCATATAAAACACAATCCATTATTCCTTTACTGAAGTGTATGTACATGGCCCTTTAAGGCGATTTACTGAATTAGTAAAAACTGAGTCAGTTTAGTCAAAGAGGGTGCAGGCACACTGACTCTCCTATGTTTTGGTTCCGACAGACTTTCTCTGTTGATGACAAATTAGGCTTTTGTTTGCTTCAAGTGTGAAATAGAAATTTTTACGTGTTCCTTCTGTGACTTTGTACCTGGGTAACCAAGGCCAAGTGCAGTCTACAAGTGGAGAGAAGTTAAAGGGTGGGGGGATATTGGACCAGGATACACAGATGTGATTCATTACCCATTTTAAAATCATACATTCTCATCTTAGTCTTATTAATCATTAATATATTAGCATATCAAAAAAACTTAGATCTACATAAACTTCCTGTTGTTTTTGTATAACGAATTCCTATTTCCAAACCTATAATGGAAAAAGTCATCATAAGCTTGTCACTTTAGAATCATACTCCTGCCAGTGGTAACACCACGGCCGCATAGGTGATGACCATTGATGTTCTTTCATTTGGACCATTCTCTGACTAAAGAAGTGAGCAAACAACTGCTTCCAGTTCTCTTTGACTATACAACTGGCCATTTATTCACAAGGGCAATCTTGAAGGTCTTACTTTATGAAGAAATAGCTCACTTATGCTGGTACTTTCCCCGGTGCACAACAAAGAAAAAGGATTTGTGGTGAAGGAATGTAGACATAAACCCATATGCTTTGCAACAGTACACTTTTACATCAATGAGCCACACAAAATCCTTAAAACAGTGCAAATTTAAAAACAGCATCTGTAACCTTAAGACAAATATTGTCAGATTCATGCTACTGTTTATATTCATTAATGTGCCTTCATTTAATGTGAGAAAAACTATTGTTTTCATAATATAAACATTTTGTTTTCCAACGCATTTCAATGTTATCTATCTACAAAATGTCCTTCTACACAGAACAAGGAGATGATGACTAATGTAAGAGCCAATATGAATGCTAAACATAAACATTCATCAGAAGAGCCAATCGTAAAAAGTTCAGATTGCAAATAACACCTTGAAAAATCTATATTGTCTTGCATCCCAGTGCATCAATCACGCTTGAAAATGTCATACATGCATTGTCTGTGCATCACTGGCACCTATTGGCTCAAATATTATATTAATAAGACTGAAACAAATCACAACTGGATAGGAAACATATCAATCGGCAAGCAACATGTTTTAAAATATTAAAAATGAAGAAAAAATATCAGTGTTTTTTTTTATTGTGCGTTCAGATCCTGATAACAAGAAGGGGAAGAGCTGACAATTTGCAAGCACTTTCCAATCTACAGACAAACCTCCCTGTAACCAACTTCAGATTGTAGTCATTACAGGGATCTGTTAACAAATTCTTAGGGCAGAATTTTCTGTTTGACGTGTGGGGGGTGGGCCCAGCACATCCATGCCCCGACGTCACCACGATATACCGCTGGGCGGGCGCACGATGAAGTCCGACACGCCTTTAGTGTTCAATCAACGCCGATTTTTCGGCGTCCATGTGATCTTCGGGTTGGCACACGGGCGCAATAAGCAGGCAGGTAGGAGACATTTAAATTAACCTCAGACACGGGCGGCATAAGAGGGGTCTGTAGGGTCGTGAATCTGTTCTGTGAAGTATTCACTGTTGAAAGTTTTTCAAACTTGTCTCTGTGATCTGCAGTACTTCAGAATGCATCCCAGCTGCTTTTTCTGGACTCTGAACCTTCAGGTCAGCACCCTGAAGTGAGGAATCTTTTCTGGGCCTGTAGGTTTCAGGAAGCCTTCTCTTAGCCTGGGTATGAGAGCTGAACTGTCCGCTGGAGGCAGCTTCTCTGAGGAGGAAGGGAGGGCTAGTAGGGGGAGGTGGCCAGGAGTGCACATTCAACCACCAGGGGAGCCACCTTTGGGAGGACAGGCGCTGGCACAAGGGGTGCAGGGCCAAGAGGCAGTCCAAGGCGGAAGGGGCTGCAGAAGACACCACTATCCTGCTGCCAGGGTATACAGACGGTGAAGCAGTTACCTCAATATGTCTGAGGTGCAGTGCCGAAGGAGGCTCCATCTCTCAAGGGAGACAGTCAACTATATCTGTCAGATAATTGACCCTGAGATCTCCACTAACTTTGTGGGTGGACATCCCATTCCAATGGCTCTGAAGGTCACAGCTGCCCTCAATTACTATGCATCTGTCTTCTTCGAGGGCTCAGTGGGTGATCTTTGCAGTGTCTCCCAATCAGCTGTCCACACTTGTGTTAAGCAGGTTACAGACGCTTTGTTCAGGCGTGCATTGACCTTCATCCACTTCTGCTGTGACCAGGCAAGCCAGACACAGCGAGCCAGAGGCTTCGCGGCCATTGCTGGCTTCCCCTGCATCCAGGGTGCAATAGACTGTACACATGTGGCCATCAAGGCGCCAGCAGGTGAACCCAGTGCCTTCGTCAACAGGAAGGGCTTCCACTCCATGAACGTGCAGATAGTGTGTGATCACAGGATGCAGATTCTACAAGTCTGTGCAAGGTACCCAGGCAGCTCCCACGACACCTACATCCTCAGACACTCCCAGGTGCCTGGGCTCTTCAGTGCTCTGGCCCGGCTTGATGGATGGCTGCTGGGTGACAAGGGCTACCCCCTCAGAAGGTGGCTCATGATGCCTCTCCACCATCCAAGAACAGAAGCTGAGCAGCGGTACAATAGGAGCCACACCTCCACAAGGGCTGTGATGGAGAGAACCATCAGTCTTCTCAAGATGCGCTTCCGGTGCCTGGACCGCACTCCAGTACCCCCCAGATCATGTATCGCTGATTGTGGTTGCATGCTGCACTCTCCACAATCTTGCACTGGAAAGGGGGGACACAGTGGACGATGAAGACATCGACACAGTAGCTGCGGCTGCTCACGATGAGCCCAGCAGTGAGTCCGAGGATGAGCACAGGGAAATGCTGAGGGGATAGACGCTGACCCGGGCATACTCCAGGGAGGCAGGGACACCCAGGAGGCTTTAATCCAATGAACCTTCAGCTAGCACAACACAGATGGATCACCAGGACAAGCCTGGGCTGCCGCCTCGATACTTGACACCGAAGTGCAAAATCTGTCAGGTCCGCAGCTCTAACTAAGGGCCTTGTAAACAAAGCTGAATGTCCAACAAATCACTCATTATACTTTTGTCAACCATACACATGCAGAAGAAATGAGACACCCTCAGCCATGGTCACACATCTGAGTTTAATTTGTGAAGCAAAAGAACTTATCACAAAGAGAAAACAATAGTGTTAACATTCAAAAAGAAATCATAAGGACCTCATCTCAGGCCAAAACAAAAATGCCAGTGAAAATGCCGTGGTGTGCCTAAGGTGCCTTATGTTTTTGTTTCCAGGTGCTACGTCTTGGTGCTGCCCCATCGCTGGGAGTAGCATCTGAGACAGCCTGCTGACTCTGCTGTCCTGTTGGCCTCAATGACCTTGGCAGTCATCCTCTGGCCCACGGAGCCTGTGCTGGCCCCGTCTGGGAGGGAGCTGCCAGTTCCACAGCTGGCATCTCCCCAGTCATTGTAGCCTCACTGGATGATACGGTCACAGGGAGAGGAGCAGAGGAACTGCTGCCCTCATCACGAGCGCCCTGAGAGGAGCCCGCAGAGATGACAGGCAGCTGCTGTGCCAACATGAGGTCACTTCGGACCTCCCCGTTCACCATGGATGGATGGGCAATGAGCTGGGAAGCTTGATGCCCACACCATCTCCCACACTGGCAGTGACCAGCTGAGGTCATTGCCGATGTGAATGCTTGCTGGTCAGAGCACATCCCCAGGAAGCCCTGGCGGGTCTCCTGGAGTAGGCTCTCCATGAGCGTCGCCACTCTCTCCATGGAGGACACATGGCGCTCGGACATGTGGCTCATTGCTTCGGCGATCGTCCACATAGACTCCTCCACCATGGAGACCAAGCCAAGCATAGCCTCATGTATCTCCACCAGATGCTCCCGCACACCCGGCCGCATTTCCTGCACCTGCTGCATCGCAGACGACTCCAGAGGCACAACATCAGGCACCGACTGAGCATGTGCCTGGTCCACTGTAGTCCTCCAACTGCTGGCACCATGGGCACTCTCTGTCTCTGTCAGCTCCTCCAGTGACTGTGAAGTGCCCTCACTGCTGTGCCCCGGGATACTAGCTGTTGTTCAAATTCCCACCGAGGTGCTAGTATCTGCGCTGGTGCCTGCCTGGCAGAAATGGTGTGACACTGGTGAGACTTCAGACCCCTCAGGTGTGAGAGGGGGCCCCTGCTGCTCCTCCTCCCAGCCCTGCTGTGATGATGCTGTAAGGAAGAACAAGGACAGTGGATCAGTTAGCGTGCAGACAATGACAAAGTTCATCTCTGTCCCCCCGGCTCATTATGCGCTCAACCTTCCATAACCAATGGCCCAGCAATGTTGCAACAATAACTAGTTTAATAACCATCAGTGCTATGGCTGTTTGGAGGACAATGCTGACCTCACTGTTGGGCATAAATACCTGGCCGTGGCACCCCAGCCTCACCGACACCAGTAGACCTGGGTGTATGGTGCCTCTCCAGTTCAAGGGCCTCCTGCTCAAAGTGGCTTAGTATGGCGACATGTGCCTGGCCACCTCCAGTCCTCACACACTCGGTCACGTTCTGCGCATTCTTCTCCTGAAAAAGAGAGAAAATCATTGATTAGGGCAAATTGCACATGGACTCTGCAAATGCAAGGCCCAGCCCAGCCCAACCAGAGTGGGACATATCAGGCCTCCAGTGCCTCCTCTCCCCGCTGCTGCTAATCACTCAGACAAAGATGCTAGGCCTGCTCCCCACCCCCCCACCGCCCCCTTGGACACATACTGCCTACATTACATTAGGAGCCACACGGTATTTCCTCCCATAGTGAGGAGGCGCAAGCATGTGCAGTGTAGAGGGCAGCAGATGGTTCGTTGCCACGACACCTTGAAGCTCCCCTTCCACCATCTCATCACCTTGAATAGGACACGTCCTGGAGTTCTGAGTCTGCGCCTAGGTGCAGCTCCTCCAGGTTGCCCCCAAACCAGTCATGTGGGACTTATATTAACGCATGCTGCAGGGGAAAACTCATCTCTTGATGATTCACTCAGGCTGACCTCAGCATGGGCACTATCTGCTTGCCCACCCAGCAAAGGAAAAATGCCATCAATGATTCAATGCAGTCACGACACTGAGGCTTGGGGGTGGGGCATTGCAGAGGGTAAGGCTACCTGCTGGGTTAAATGCCTTATGCCAACATGGTACTCACCCTGCCAGAGCGCAACAAATCGTTGAAGCATTTGCGGCACTGGATCCAGGTGCACTGGAGCTCACCGCCTCCTCCCAGGCACGTTTCATCATGTCGGGGGGGCCTCCTCCTCCCATCCTGGGGGACCAACACCTCCTGCCGTGCTACCTCCTCGAGAAGGGCAGCAAGGCAGTCATCAGAAAAACGAGGGGCGCACAGGCCTACCCTCCAGCCTGGCCCACTCACCCGAACCCCTCTGCTGCAGCCTATCACTGGCTATTGTGAGCAGCCTACAAAAGGCTGCCAGGCCTTCTTTTAAACAGACTGCCAGGTCGCCATTGGACCCGGCAGCCTGTGTACGCCCGCCATCCTTGGGAGATACGCTGGGCGGGCCTTAATTGGCATAAAATGGTGGTGCGGACCCGCTCCCGCTCCACCGCAACCCCCCCTCACCGTCAAACGGAAAATTCTGGCCTTAGCAGCAGAGTAATATACCGTGTGACTCAGCATCAAAAACCAGCATACTTCTTATGTACTGTGAGCAAGGTGAGAGATATTCTGGTATTAAAACATCATTGGTTCCACTGCAATGAAGATACTAACAATTGTACTAGATACACATAGGCCAGAAATTTTAGCTCATCGGGCAGGTGCGCGCCCGCCAACAATTAATAGGCCTATTAAGGCCATTAAAGTTATAATTGAAAGAAAATTTTCTCCGCCCATCCAACCTTACAGTTGGCGGGCAGGCGAAATGGCCAAGCGGCCTTTGCATTTTTTAGGCAACCTCATCCACGGGCGGGATGAGGTTTCCAACAGCTGTTAAAAATTAAATGAAAATTAAAACGTTCCATTCATAACATGTCCCTGCTCATGTGACAGAGTCACATGAGGGGAGGTGTTTTATATAACATTTTAAACATCTTTATTTTTAATGTTCTAAGCTCTTCATCTCCCTGAGGCAGCTCTATGCATCAGGCACCTTTTCCAGCGTGCACCCCCACGCACGCGGGAACTTGCGCTCTCGCCCTCCTCCCCCCCCCTACACAGGCTGCTGCGCACGACTCACACTAGGCAGGCCTTAATTAGCCTGCCAGCGTGAAGCCGTGGTCTGGCCCCGATCGGGGGCGGCGGTTGGCTTACTGGCCACCCCCGCCTGACAAGGGAAAAATCCTCCCCGTTGTGAAGCAAATGGAGATATACAAGCCTTTCATATAAATAGAGTATTAAAATGTTCCACTATGGTCATTTACAGATTAGTACAAGATCAGAAAGAGGAAAAGAGCAAAAATTTGAATATTTAGTTGATGTAAGGTTCCTGCCTCATTTGCCTTGAAGGCTTTCACTGCATTAGGTGAAAGAAGCTATTGGTGATAAAATGATGTGCAATTGCAAGGCAAATGATTTACTATTTAACTAAAGGCTAAAAATGCTAATGAAAATGTATAAAATATTACCCTTGCATTAATCATTGCCAAAAGGGCAGAATTTCCATGATCAATTAGTCAGGAAAAGTTAATTATAGTCAAAGTGTCAAATAAAGATCTGCAATGCTTGCTTTGCATTGTTTCGAGTTGTCTTGAAACACAGCAACAAAATTTTATGTATTCCAATTACTTCACAACATCAGTAGCCAACCTCAGGACCACACTCTCGTTTCTTACATATAATTCTAATCCTCTCTCTGTGCCCAACTATCCAACACCAGCACTATGAATATATACAAGTAGGATTTTCATTATAAGTCATCAACAACTTAAATACTTCACATCCCAAACGATAATGATACATTTTTCATTTCCTACTCAAAAATTTTAAACATAAAAATGTCTTGCAAACATCCCCTTCAGTGTAACCTTAGATCTTCCTGGTTCTGTATGTACCAGATAAAAATGCACTACACACATTTCAAGGTGGTAATGAAAGTCATTGTTGCATTTTTACAAATGCAATGTTTATAAGTTTGTTATGTTTTGGAGCTGTCTCTTTAATTAAGGGTAAAATGCAGAAACGGAGGAATGAAGGGGGTCATGTGATCTATTCTAAATTCTGCCCGACAACAAGTTTGGGTAGCTTGGCTGTTAAAGGTTAAAGGTTGGGTGGGGGTGGGGTGTGCGGGCAGGTTGTCTTATTGGGAAGAACGTGTGAAATATCCACACCTATAAATAATGACCAGAGCAACTGTGCTGACGGTGGAAAGGCTGTTTGTCTTCAAGTCTCATGTGAGGTGTTAGGAATGTCAGGTTTTGGAAATGGTTATACTACTTAATTTCAAGATAGATTGGAGTTTGGAGTCTAAAGAATAGTTAATTTGCATTTCCACTTGGATACAAGGCCCATGTGATTGATGTTGCCATGGGGATGGGCTATAGGAACAAATAATCCATAGGAAGCCATTGTAGGATTGTATTGCAGGTTTTCCTAAAATATTCTTGAACCTGACAGACATAATCATTCTGCAAGAATCTGAGAGAGAGAGAGAGAGCAGACAGATAAAGCCAGCCAGTCTCTACTGTTCACCACGCAGAATGTGGGTGGGAGCTCACGATTGGATGAAGAGGCAAGTTTGTGAGGGCCCAACTGAGGCTGGAAGAGTCACCTAGCTTTGGCTAGAGGGAGAAATTGCCAGGATTACCCTCACTGTGAAGATCATTTCGAGGATTACAAGCTATATGGCTGGAAAAGGAAGCAAGCCATCAGAGCTGAGGATAACTTTACACTGGTTCCTGGAGAATGAAGTGTCCACTTAAGGGACAGATTAAAATATAACCATGGTGTAGGAATTTTGGTCATTTGAAAAGTTAAATGGGGGCAACATTCCTGCAGTTTAGAATATAAGTTGCCTGCTGAATAACATTTACACAACGTTGCATTTAGCTTGCTTGTTACAGTAAAAGTCTTAAAACTTGAAATGTTGTTCTGTGATCCTTTCAGTAAGTCACTGGGAATTCAGGTATCTTTTTAAAAGTTATCGGACTCTATGGGGAATCGTAACACCATGGGCAGCATATTTTGGATAGCGGGATTTCCTGCTCTGCCACCTGAAGTGTCAGTGGCAAATGCATCCTTGCCAATCGCAGCAGCCTCACAGCCATTTAACGCTCCGAGGAGCATTAACTGTGTGGAAGCGGGGCTTCTACCCCTCACTCGGACAATATAATTGTCTACTTAAGGGCCTTGATAGGGACAAAGGTGGGCAGGCTGCCCTAGGCCTCTCCCGCCCCATGTAAAATTATGGACAATTCGGAGGCAGGCAGAAGGGCGGTGGGAAGGCCACCTGAGGAATTTGACAGCCTCCCCGCTGCCTGAAAACCTGCCAGTGAGGAACCATAAAATGTTGCCCCATATTCTGAGAGTTTTGAGTGAAATTCTGAAAGCTTAAAAAATAAAAAGTGAAGTTTGACTGTTTGCAATGAAATGTAAAAGTTACACCTGCTAAGGTTAAAAAAGCATATTCATGAGAAAATAGAACTTATATTAATCTATGGATAATCTTTAAAATCTCGAAGGTAAAATTGGGAGCTACAGACCACATCTAGTTAGAACTGAAAATATTTTACATTTCTCATTTTGCTGAAGTGCCTCTTGGTCATTAAAAAAATGTACAATCTAGATGGTGTATTAGCACAGAACTGGCTGTTCTCAGTGTGATTTAAGGTGTGAATGATCATACCCTCCAGTGTCTCACACATCTCCTCTTCTAACTTCAACGCAAAGAGCTAAAACGTATTATCTAGCTGCCAACACTTTGTGGTTTCTGTGATTTACACTCCCATTATGTTTCCTTCACTAAACACAAGGGACAGCACTTTTAATATGGCGAGCATGATTCTTTACTGTGACTTCTCCAATACAGTCCTTATAGGTGCATTTATCAGGTTGCTCAGAATCCATAATAATTCATCATTGACAGATCCCTTGAGTACAATTAGAGTATAGGGCGAAAGGTGGGAAGCAGTACAAAGTAAAGAGCAAGGCAAAAGAAAAAAGAATGAAGGCATCTGGACACTTTAAGGAGGATTTTCAGGATTTTTTCCCCTCACCTGCAGCTGTATGGCATGAATCATGGGAATAAGAAAGGACTAAGAGGTGCCAATAAGTGTATCTATATCTACCTTCATGACAATACAGATAAAACACAGTTTCTTATGACTGAACTTTTCCCTCACTCAGCTCCAACCCTCTCAACCCCCATTCCCAAAATTCTAATTTCTCTCTAGCTTGTGCACATTGTAGCTGCAGCATAGAGTTTCCTCACATGATCCTAGTACCCACTCTGATCTGCAACATAATAAAAGCAAAATACTGCGGATGCTGGAGATTTGAAATAAAAACAGAAAGTTCTGGAAAAACTCAGTGGGTCTGGCAGCATCTGTGGAAACAGTAAAACAGAGTTGACATTTCGAGTCCACCATGACTCCTCTTTGGAACATGTCAACATCACCTGCAACAAGTCAGCTGGCATCTTGCTGGGTACCTTAGGAATACATAAAGTTAAGATATACGTTCGAAATACATCTACAAAGGAACATACATGATGGTCATACAGTGATGGCAGGGCACATACAGAAAAGAGAGGGTACAGCAGGGAGAGAGTGATCCAGAAAGAGAGATACAGAAAGATGGGAGAATAAATAAACAAATGAAGAGATGCTAACGCCACAGGGAAAAAAAAAAGAGTGACAATCCAAGTGACAGGAGAGTGAAACATAAAGACATACATAGAAAGAGCTGACTTGGGAAAGGAACAAAGAAGCAGTTATGGAGAGAGACAGTCTTGTGATCATATTGCACTTGTAAGTTGAAATATCTCAAAGCACTTTACATGCATCTTAGTTCTTTTTGAAGTCCAGTACTGTGGTAAGTAAACATGGCAGCAACTCCACAGCAGTAATAGCCCATACTGAACAATGATTAAAAAATTAACAGTGGTGTTGGCTGAGTGAGAAATGTTGACGAGACGCATTGGGAAAAGTTCTTTTGAATTCTGCAAGGGGACCTTGAACACCCATCTGAACTATCAAACCAAGTCTGTAATTTTAATGAACCGAATTGTGATCTTGTATGCAGAGGAGGTAGTCCACTTGCTGTGAACAAGGAACTCTTTATAAGCTGCTGATAAAGTCGCTATCAATTAATACTAGAGATCTAGCAATCGTTTGGTCCCAATAATAAATGGATCCATCACATTTGCAGGTTATAGACCACTTATCAGGCTTATTAAGAAGTAAAGCCCAAATTCAGTAAATTACAAAACTACTTTGAGCACTGAACTACTCCATTCAGAAGAGATCTCAAAATTCCTTGAGATTCCTTGTAATGAACCATTCAACCCACCACGTCTCTGTGAATTTTATGCTGAGGTAATCCAAAACCAACATCACTGCACTGTTAAGTGACACCTTCAAAGGACAGCACCTCTGACTACATAGCATGCTCTCTGCATTGTACCAGGAATTCAGATCAGGAGTAATACCATGAAGATCAGAATGTTACTGCAACACTCCCATTGTTATAAAACACCATAATCTGCAAATTGCCATGTTAAATTCAGAGGAGATTGACTTGCGTGTATATAAGGACAGAGATAGGCAAAATTAGGTTGTTGAATTGTACAGCACAAAAGGAGGCCACTCAGCCAAATGTGCCTCTGCTGGCTTTTTGAAAGAGTTATCTAATTAGTCTCACTCCCTGCTCTTTCCACAAGAGGATAAAATTGGAGGAGCACAGAGATTTTGGAGGGTTGGAGGGCTGGAGAAGAGTGCAGAGGTAGGGAGAGGTTAGGCCATGGAGGGATTGAAAACTAGGGTGTAAATGTTAAACTTGAGATGTTACTGGACCAGAGTCAACGTACACCAGGAAACACTGTGGTGATGAGTAAATGGAGCTTGCTTCAAGTTAGAATACAAACAGCAGATTTTTGAAAGAGTTCAGGTTTATGAATGGTGTACAATGGGAGGCCAGACAGTAGGGCATTGGAATAGTCATGTCTTTCACCCATTGACAGTCTACAGTAGAGTGTACATATGAAGCATCAAGCTGAAAATATTTATTTTGGGTCTGATGCTAAAAGAAATAAAATAGCACTCCACGTTCACAGACCAAACAATTGCAAATTATGAGATTGACTGAATCTGAGGATACAGCTTGGGAACTACAAGTGAGTTGCACGAATTATGGAAATAGAAACAATTACATTTAATATGAACAGGTAGAATATAGAAACAAACAATTGTGTCCAAGTAGCTAAGGACAAAGTTAAAAGACACTCAGGGTGGAATCGTCCTAGATTTGCACAATGTGCGGTAGCAGACAGGAAAAACAAGGTTTTACCCGCCAGCAGCAGTGGCAGCTTTTCACGCCGTACTGTCCCAATCCTGCCATATTAGTCATGCATTCCCGGGAAACACGCTGTTTCGCTGGTGGGTGGTCTGCGATTCGCACGCCACGCCGTCACCTCGCTGCTTCCTCACACCAGGCGCCATATTTAAAGTGCAGCTGTGTGCACACCTCTCAGTGCTTCCAGCCCAGAACTGCTGCACAGAAGACATGGCCCCGAGAGGCAAGAAAACTACAGCCCCCCCCCCCGATTCAGTGACCCACCCCTGGAACATCTTTTGGGCGCCATGGAGGCCCACTGTGATGTCCTCTACCCCAATTCTGGCAATAAGAGGAGCAGCAACATCACCAATCCAGCTTGGGAGGAGGTGGCAGCGGTGGTCAGTGCCAACAAGGGGGCAGCCACCCAGTGCTGAAAGAAGCTGAATGATCTCCTTCGTTCCGCCAGGGTAAGTCAGTCCTCTCGTCACTCTCAACTCACACACTCACAAACCCATCACACATCCACAGGGATCTCTCTCACCAGTTCAAGGGACATCATCATCATTATTCTTTCACACACACCTTCATTGTCCTCAACGCGTCCATGGCACCACTCACCACCAACAGAAATCAGGCATCCTTCTCATCTGGCCTGGTGGGCATCCTGTGGAGCATAAACGCTGGCTGACATAGGTCACTTGGACTGAATGACCTGTTTCTGTGTTGTAGAATCAATGTAATACATAATCATGAAAAGGTCATGTATTATTACAACTTTCATAAAGGAAAAGAAAACTACAAACAGGTCATGAGAGTCTAACTAAACTAAGAAGCAGAAACTATTCATACATGTAAAATATAGCTAGGTGTATTGGCTACCAGGAAGAAAGGTATTGATGCTGAATACACTAGTGAGGTGAAGCAGCCATTTCCAATGCAACACTTTGATCTTGCTGTTCCGTTTAATTTATAATGTTGCCCCACAGCATTTATACTCACTGCAGGAAACAGTGTAGGTAGTTTTCTCCAGTGGTAGCAATTATTTTAGAACTATGCAACAAACTGCGTATACTTTCAACCTTTAGGCCGAGTCTGCTGGAAATGCAATTATTATGGTCCAATATCATGATTCATGAATAATTGAAGAAAATCCTCGAAGATAATACTTCCATTGCAAATAAAGATACAACAATTGAATGCATTGCAGCTCATTTTCAATTTCGCTTTTGAGAGTCACCGGGTTATTTTCAATGAGAGGTTGATGTCAATGTTTACAACGTTCATTTTCAGGACTATTTTCACATACAAATTCTTTATTGATTTTTGTTGGTTTTGTGAGACATGAATTACATGCTCATAAAGATAAGATATCTCATTGCTGGTCAAAGGATTTTCTTTTTCTTTTTTACACAGTGTGTGAATTCCCAGGTATTTTGTGGTTGAGATGCAGGGTCAAGCTTCACCTCCAATGCTGAACCAGCCCTAACATCAAAATAGCACCGCACATGTATGACTCACTTGGTGAATGAAGAGTTAAACAATTTTTAAACTGCAACTTGTTGCCACACAAGAATCTCAAGCAGCAAGTTTAATGAGACACTGAGTTCTGCAACATTATGGTTCACCAGTTTGTGTGCAGCATGCAATAATCTTATACAGCTCCTCAACAATGAGTATCCTGCCTCGTCATTTAAAATATAGAATCATAGAATGGGACTGCACAGGAGGAAGCCGTTTGACCCATTGTGACTGCACAGTTCTTTGGTAGGGCTACCTAATGTATCCCACTGTCTTGCTCTTTTCCCAGAGTCATGTAAATAATTACTTTGAGTTTTATCCAATTCACTTTTGAAGGTTATTACTGAATCTGTTTTCACGACTTTTTCAGATTGTACATTCTGAATCATAACAATTTGCAGTGTAAAAAAAAAGGTTTCCTCATGTGGCCTCTAGTTTTTTTTGCCAATACTTTAAATCTGTCTCCTCTGGTTACTGACCCTTCTACAACTGGAAACAGTTTCTCTCTATTTTCTCTATCAAACTCATTCATGATTTTGAACACCTCTTAAACTTCACTGCTCTAAAACAAACTACCCCAGCTTCTCCAGTCTCTCCGCACAACTGACCTATGTCACCCGGCAAATGCACGGCAGATGCAGTATAATGTGGATAAATGTGAGGTTATCCACTTTGGTAGCAAAATCAGGAAGGCAGATTATTATCTGAATAGCTATAAATTGAGAGAGGGGAATGTGCAACGAGACCTGGGTGTCCTCGTACACCAGTCATTGAAAGTAAGCATGCAGGTGCAGCAGGCGGTTAAGAAACAAATGGTACGTTGGCCTTCGTAGTGAGAGGATTCGAGTACAGGAGCAGGGATGTCTTGCTGCAATTGTACAGGGCCTTGGTGAGACCACACTTGGAATATTGTGTGCAGTTTTGGTCTCCTTATCTGAGGAAGGATGTTCTTGCTATAGAGGGAGTGCAGCGAAGGTTTACCAGACTGATTCCTGGGATGGCGGGACTGACATATGAGGAGAGATTGAGCCAATTAGGATTATATTCGCTGGGGTTCAGAAGAATGAGGGGGGATCTCATAGAAACCTATAAAATTCTAACAGGACTAGACAGGGTAGATGCAGGAAGGATGTTCCCAATAGTGGGGGGGTCCAGAACCAGGGGTCACAGTCTAAGGATATGGGGTAGACCATTTAGGACTGAGATGAGGAGAAATTTCTTCACCCACAGAGTGGTGAGCCTGTGGAATTCACTACCACAGAAAGTAGTTGAGGCCAAAACACTGTATGTTTTCAAGAAGGAGTTAGATATAGCTATTGGGGCAAAAGGGATCAAAGGATATGGGGAGAAAGCAGGAGCAGGCTATTGAGTTGGATGATCAGCCATGATCATAATGAATAGCGGAGCAGGCTCAAAGGGCCGAATGGCCTACTCCTGCTCCTATTTTCTATGTTTCTATCCTAGTAAACCTCTTCTGCAACCTGTCCAAGGCCTTGACATAGTTTACAAAGTGTGATATTGAGGATTCTCACAATAATCCAGCAGAGGTTCTCTGTAGAGAAATCCTGTCAGTCTCATTCCCCTGCTCTATCCCCATAGCCCAGTAACTTTATTATTCTCAAGTGCACATCCAATTTATTTTTGAAACAATTGAATGTCTCCACTTCCACCATCCTGATGGGCAGCAAGTTTCAGGTCATTACCGCTCGCTACATCAAAAAGTTCTTCCTCACATCCCCATGCAACTTTTTAGCTCAAAATCCTACATCTGTGTTTCCTAGTCCTTGTAGCATCAGCTAATGGGAACAACTTTTCTCTGCCCACCTTATCTAAACTGGTCATTATTATGTACACCTCTATCAAATCTCCCCTCAATCTCATTTGCTCCAAGGAGAACAACCCCAGCTTCCACAACTTAACTTTATAGCTGAGATTTGTCATCCCTGGAACCATTCTGTTAAATCTCCTCTGAACCCTCTCAAGGACCCTCACATCCTTCCTTAAGTGTGGTGACCAGAACTTGATGCAATACTCTAGTTGTGGTCTAATCAGTGCTTTATAAAGGTTTAATATAATTTCCCTGCTTTTGTACTCAATATGTCTACTTATGAAGCCCAAAATCCCATCAGGATGAAATTTAACAGATAAATCTTTCATTTGTGCCAACTTTAAAATTGTAGTTTGGTTCATATTGCTTCTTCCAAATCTTCCTACCAAAATGTAACACTTCATAATTCTCAGTATTAAATTTCACTTGCCATCTGTCTGCCAATTTCACCAGTTTGTCCATCTCCTCCTGCAGAGTGTTACTATTCAGTTCATTGTTTGCTACATTTTTGAGTTTGTTATTACCTGCAAACTTTGAAATGATGCCCTGCATATCCAAGTCCAGGTTATTAATATATATCATAAAGAGAAATGGTCTTGCAAATGGAATTATCGTGAAATCAGTTTTTATATTAAATAAATGAGATATTAATAGAATTTAATTATTTGTCAAAAAATCCCTCTTGCCATATGAGCCGGGAATGCATGGATGTGTAGGCCCAATGGACTCATTGGGATTTTCAGGGTGCTACTGAATCCCAATGTGTATCATCTAATATCATTTGTATACATTTCTTTTCTTCAAAAGAACAAGACCTTTCAACTCCTTCCCAATTCTCCTAATCTCCCTGGGCCACTCCTCACTTACAAACTACACTGCAGCCCAGAAGGCCAACAAGTAATTTGACCCAGGACCTTTGCCAATGCTGCACTAAATCTAGTAGGAAGAGAAAAGTGCAACCTTTTGTTTAATTTTCTCTTCTACAATGGTAAGACATCACAATCGTATTACCCCTGCTCATCTAATTCTATACATTTCTCTTCCTGAAGCAATAATAAATACTGTTAAGTAAATTTATAAATTAAACTAAACAAGGTCAATCAGATGTAAAAACAGAAAATGCTGGAAAAGCTCAGCAGGTCTGGTAGCAGCTGTGGAGAGATAAACAGAGTTAATGTTTCAAGTCCGTATGACTCTTCTTCAGAGCAGAGTCATATGGACTCGAAATGTTAACTCTGTTTCTCTCTCCACAGATACTGCCAGCCTGCTGAGTTTTTCCAGCATTTTTCTGTTTTAATTTCAGATTTCCAACATCCACAGTATTTTGCTTTTAGGATCAATCAGATGTATTGGAATTGGCTGCTTGGGATCACTGGTGTATCCTAGACCAATATGTACCATTTACTCATGGCAACATGAGAGAGATACAAACATTGGAAATGTGTGTTATTACAACCAATTTAAATTGGGTTAAGACGGCTCATACTAATTTTATGTTGGATCCTGCAAAGGGAGGATACTTTCATTCTGACTATCTGGGCTTCCTTTGAACTCAAGCACTAAAAAGGAATCAAGGGATATGATGATAGGGCAGGAAAGTTCAGTAGAGGTAGAAGATCAACCATGATCTTCTTCAGTGGCAGGGTAGGCTCGAGGGGATGTATGACCTACTCCTAGTCCTATTTCTTATGGCCTGAATTTTTCAGGCAGCGGGTGGGCTCGGTGCGAGTAGGCGGGGGCGGTTGCAGAGCCGATCGCTACCCGCTATCAGCTCCGCGCCGCCATTTTAGGTGGGCGGGCCAATTAACGCCCACCCAGTGTAAGATGCGAGCCATAGCGCTCAGTGCTACCTATGCGGATGGGGGGAGGAGAGAGAGTCATGGCCAGCGCTCTTTCACACATGCGCGTGAAAGAGCACTTCAATTTCCCTGAGGCATGGAGCTGCCTCAGGGCGATTGAATCGCTATTGTAAATAAGGAATAAAAGATTTTTTTAATTATTTAAACATGTCCCCTCATGTCACATGACTTGGGACATGTTTTTATATTCATGAAAATTTTTAAATTTAATTAATAAAAGCTTCAGGAAACCTCATCCCGCTCGTGGATGAGGTTTCCTAAAAAACGCGAAGGCCGCTTGGCCTTTTCGCCTGCCTGCCAACATAAAGGTTGGATGGGCAGCATTAACAATTACCTTAACCAGTTCCTTAATGGTCTTAATAGACCGTTTACATATCAGCGGGTGCACAGCCGGAGCACGTTCGGCGCACGCCAGCCGAACGAAACATCGCGAGACAGCGCGATGATGTCGGGACACATGCTCCCATCAGCATGCGTAATTTTACACACTGGCATTTCGGGTCCACCCCTGCACGCTGACTGAAAAATCCTGCCCTATGTTCTTAAAGTATCATGTAATTCTGATAAAATCCATCCATGAGCATGGACTTCTAACTCAGATTGTTAGATGGACATTTCTAATTGTTGGGAGTTGTAGGAAACTGTAAATGTTTGTGGCAAGCAGCATTACTGTATGAAAGACTACAATAGCATTTATGTGCTGAATTTTAAAAGATATCAACAATATTTTGGTTTCAAGACTACTCCAAAAATAGTTGATTGTGCAAATTTTATCAAGCATTTTTCAAAATAGTGTCAATTTTGTTGATGTTCCAAATATAGATCAAAATATTTCAGTGATTTTTGCAAAGAATCCATGTTGGCAATTATTTTGCCAATGGCAGGAGTTATACAGATTAAAAACATGTAATTTCATAGCTTCAACTTCTCCCTTCACCCATTCCTTATTAAATACAATTAACGCTGTGTTGCACATTGACGCACAGCTGAATTTTTCTCAAAGTCAGAAGAGCAAATTAGCAGCCAACACCATGGCTACATCATCCTCTGAAACAGCGATCAGTATAAAATTTTGTTTGGAATTTTTTTACGTGTAAGGTGCATTCATTCAATTTAATTATAGAAATGTGTAATACGAACTTTGAATCAAAGGTAAGACTAATAAGGGTGCACATCCAACAAGTAGAAAAGTAATAAGCAAAATTAGAAGGCAGATGAAACAAAGGCAAGCATCAACTAGACTTAGAATGTGGAATAATGTCAAAAATATAAAGATAAAGGCACAAATAGAGGTAAATTGGTATGATCTAATTGTCATTCCTGAAACATGGCTGCAGGGTGACCAAGATTGGGAACAGAATATTCAGAGATATTCGACTTTTAGGAAGGACAGGCAAAAAGGAAAAGGAGATGGTGTTGCTCTGATAATAAGGGATGAGATCAGTACATTAGTGAGGGAGGATCTCAGATCAGAGAATAAAATGTGGAATCTGTTTGGGTGGAGCTAAGAAACAGCAAGGAACAGCAAACATTGGTAGGAGTTGTTTATAGGTTACCAAACAGTAGTGGTAGTGTGGGGCGTGGTATTAATCAGGAGATTAGAGAAGCATATAGCATGGATAACACAGTAATCATGGGTGACTTCAATTTGCATATAGACTGGGTAAACCTAATGAGCAGAGATTGACAGATTTCTAAATACCAATGACATAAAGGAATATGGGGCTAGTGTGTGCAAGAGGCATTGAAGTGGATGATCAGCCATGATCGTATTGAATGGCAAAGTAGGCTCCTTGGGATGAATGGTCTACCCGTGTTCCTATGTTCCTAAATTATATTAGTTAGCTTGCAAGCAGTCCAGTTACAGTAGTTGCAAGTTAATATTAACTGCTGAAAAAGTATATCAATATACAGAACTGCTTGAGTTACAGTAAATATCTTGGTTAAAGAGACTCATTTCCTTCAGTGTTGCTGGGTCAAAATACAGGAACTCCCTTCATAACAGCACTGTGGATGTACCTACACCATATGGGCTGCAGCAGTTTAAGAAGGCAGTTCACCACCACTATCTCAAGAGCAATTAGGGTAGGGCGATAAATGTTAGCCTAGCCAGCGAAACCACATCCCATGAGTGAGTAGAAAAAAATCTCTGAAGCATTTCCACTGTCCTCCTGGGAGTCTCCTACCGTGACTGAGTCCTGAGTTAGAGAAGTACTTCGGGAATCTGGTGTCAGGCATATGAGCATAATGTCCTGTCCAGCAGAGCTGGTTTTGAGCAATTAGTGCCTCGGTGCTGGGTAAGTTGGCTTTGGAGAGGACACTGCTGTTGGACCACCTTTCTTGTCACTGGATTGGAGAATCTGCCTCACTTGCCTCCTCCCAGTGGCCAAAGAGTTCCTTCCAGAGTCACAGTGCAGTTTTTGCCCATTGAGAGGCATCACAGACACAATCTTCACTGCTTGACAAATTAAGAAAAATGCAAGGCAGGCATAGATAAAGGCAGACATAGATGATGAAAATCATCATCACCTCCAATGTGCCAGCTCAGCCTTTAGCTGACTGAGGACCAGGATCTCAAACCTGAGACTAAGGTCGTGGTTTATCTGGTAGCAGTGATCCCCACGCCCGTATACGCTTCGGCGAGTTTGACAACCTAGAGCAGGCACCTCAAATCACTGGAGAAGTACGACCTTTGCAAGACACAGCCTTGTTTGACCCCAGTTTTCACTGAGATAGGGTTTGCGGTGTTTCCGTTGGTGATGATTACGGCTTGCATCTCATCGTGGAGTGGGCAGATGATGGTGACAAATTCCTAAGGGCAGCCAAATTTATGAAGGATACTCCACCAGGCTTTGTGGTTGACAGAGTCAAAGGCTCTGTGAGATTGAAAAAGGCCGTGTGCAGTGGTTTTTGCCATTCCTTGCACTTTTCTTAATTTGTCAAGCAGTGAAGATTATGTCTGTGATGCCTCTCAATGGGCAAAAACTGCACTGTGACTCTGGAAGGAACTCTTTGGCCACTGGGAGGAGGCAAGTGAGGCAGATTCTTACAACGATCTTCTTTGTGGTGGACAGCAGGGATGCTCCTCTGTAGTTACTGTGATTGGACTTGTCTCCTTTCTTGAATATAATCACGATCACAGCATGCATGAGGTCCCCCGATTTGCACCCCTCTTCCCAGGCGAGGGATATGAGGTGGTGCAGCCTGCTGGGACTGTATCTCCACTGTGATTGAGGATTTTGGCAGGGATTCTATCTCCTCCTGAGCCTTTTTCGTTTCTCAGCTGTCAAATGGCTTTTTCAACATCATTCTGGACTGAGCTGGATGGGGTATTGAGGAATGGGGTTGAGGATATTCAGAGACATAGGCCTGGATTTTCACTGAGTCAGGATGACTTGAGAGCCCTTTAAAAATGGCAGGTAGCTCTTAATTCTGGGATTGTTGACCTCATTCCTGGGGTTTCCAATTTTCAGGAATGCTTTTTAAGGGTGGGGGTTGGTTCGGGTCACGAGCCCTACTCTGCACTCATGACCTGGCCAGCTCCAATGGGGGTTAATTGAAACCTTTAAGATCCTGAGGGGTCTTGATAGGGTGGAGAGGATGTTTCCTCCTGTGGGAGAATCTAGAACTAGGCGTTACTGTTTAAAAATAAGCAGTTGCTTATTTAAGACAGAGATAAGGAGAATTTTTTTCTCTCAGAGTGTTGTGAGTCTTTGGAACTCTCTTCCTCGAAAGATGGTGGAAGCACAGTCTTTGAATATTGTTAAGACAGAGTTAGATAGAGTCTTGATTAACAAGGGGATGAAAGGTTATCTAGGGTAGGCAGGAGTGTGGGGTTGAGGTTACATTCAAATCGGCCATGATCTTATTAAATGGCAGAGCAGGCTCAAGTGGCCTACTGGTGCTCCTACTTCGTATAATAAGCATGTCCTAGCCCTCCACAATTTTCAAGGAGTCTGTGAGTTGTTGGATCTCTCATGCTCTTTATACCCACTATTTGTTCTTTATGTCACTGGTTTTATGTTATACCGCTGCATTCAGCTGCCTGTAGGACTGCTGCTTTTCTTCTGAGCCGTGGTGAAGTTTTCAGACAATGAAAGCTTTGTGTTTATGCTCGATTACGTCCTTTATTTCATGTTCATTTTCATCAAACCAGTCACGATGTCTCCTGGTAGAGAGATCAAGAACCTCTTCGCAGATGCTTGTTATGGTGGATTTTAGGGGTGACCAGGCACACTGGTTCCTGGTACCTGGAGGTTGAGAGGTTGGCAGTAAGGTGCTGACTGTGCAGGGCCACTTCGGTGAGATCTTTGAGGCCTTCGATGTTAATTTTCTTGCGGCATTGCTTCTGTTGCCTCCACTGTTTGGGGTCAGGCTGGTGGAGATGGTAGATTGGATAAGGTGGTGATCAGTCCAGCAGTCAGTATGCCTGTCATGGTGCAGGTGATGTGGACATCTCTGCGATCAGTTCACTCATTTCAGCATAAGCAGTGTGAGTGATAACGCAGTGAGAAAATGTTTTGTTTCATAAAGTGGCACATTAATGTGTTTCTCTATGTCCCTACATATAACTAACTATATGCAGGCCACTTTAAATCATAACAAGTCACCATAACAGAAACGACAGAATGGACTGCCAAGGGAGAGAGTGCAGGCTGTTCATATTAACAAGTTCAAGAGCAAGTTGCATAAGTACCTGAAAAAAAAATGATTGAAGGATATGAGAAGTATCACAGAACATGATATTTCTCAGAAGCTGGGAAGAGACTTGCCTTTTCTAATTCTGTACATTTTAATGTTTCCTATTAATAGTACAACTAATATACTGAGATTTAGAAAGTTATTGGACTTTTAGCTGTCTGTCTTGCTTAGGAGTAGTTATTTTTGCATATGGGTCAGAGGTCGTCTGTTCAACCTACTCCCCAACCCCTTTCCCATCCTCCTCCGATATTGACTATTTAATCTAGTCTTCCAACTCAGTACAATACTAAGTTGCTATTGTACAAATGAGGCATTAAACTGAAAAGCTGTCTGTCTTCTCAGATAGATGTATAAAGATTCCACAGTGCCATGCACAGGGAAGTTCTCCTAGCCAACATTTATTCCTCAACCAACATCACTATAATAGATATATCTAACTGTTATTTATGAGAATTTGTTTTGCACAAATTGACCCCTGCATTTCCCTACAAATACATATTCCTTTTATGTACACACAAGCATTTTCTTTCTTTTTAATAGCGCTTGTACTATTCACTGTTAGTCTCAAACAATTGCTATCCAAAAAATTGAATAAAGTATTTTGAGGAGAATTGTAAATGATCTTTAAAGAATGTGTGGCATAAAAACTATGATTGTAGAACCAATGAAATGGCAGTGATGCAGAATCACTTAGGTTTATAAACTCACTATGCTCCACAGGATCAGTTTATTATAATTGCCGCAAATTACATAATTACTGAATATGTACCTTTGGGCAGGCCGATTTATTTCTACTAATGCTCGTGGACAGTTCAATTTTGCAAATATTCAGATCGATATTCTTAATAATCATACCCTCTTGTAAAAATAACTATTTTTCTGTTTTACCTACAGAAGTAGCATGCATTTTCTCAAAGGAATGGCTTAAAACCCATGATCAATAATGAAGCAAAGGATTAACACAATGTCATAATGAATTTTTCATATTGTTCACTGCAGGGAAATAACAATGGATTTAGTAACAGAAAAATAGTTATTTTTACAAGAGGGTATGATTATTAAGAATATAGATCTGAATATTTGCAAAATGGAACTGTCCATGGGCATTAGTAGAAATAACTTGGCCTGCCTGAAGGTACATATTCAGTAATTGTGTAATCTGCTTTTTAAAATGTTAAATATGGACAGATGTTGGAAACATATATTTTTATTTCTGTTGGGATATTGTAAAGAACATATCTTTTTATTTTCTGGTGGACTGCGGATTAAAATTACAATGGCTGAAGTTTGAAAGACATGTCCACTGGAACAGGATGAGAGATATATACAATGTTGCAGTCATGGAACAGAGTGTGCTATGAAATACAGGATGGTGCCGGAAAGGAGTCATAGACCAAGGGAACTGCCTGACAACAATGTTTTAATTGGCTCCTAACCATGTGACCAGGTTTTGAGAGAGAGCAATGGAGCAGAATGGTTCCTAGCCTGAAAGGAACAAGACCTAAAATCTCTTGCTCCTGTGTGTGGAAGATTCCAGTAATTCCACAATAATAGCTAGTTGGCTTTTTCTCCTCATATCTCTATAACCTGCTTTCTCTCTGAAAACCCTTGTCAGGAGGCAAAGGGAAAAATCACTGTTAGAGACATTGAAAGTGCTCAGCCAGTGAACTAAATACCAAAAGTGCTGGAAGACTACCTCGTGTCATCAGTAAGAACTGAAAGGAATTTGGAAGACTTTGATCAAAATTAACCCATCAAATCCTGTACTCTGGATTGGTGCTATTGAACTGTTTTATCCCACCCTTAAAATCCATGTTTTTGTGTGGCTTATGTGTCTTGTATGTGTGTGTGTAGGGTTTTAAGAAAGGGGTAGAGTTTAAGTTATAGTGTTAGAAATTAGCAGTTCATATTTCTTTCTTTTGCCACTGGTTAACAACAGTTTGTTCAATCAACACTTATATACTTATTAAGTTTACAAACCTGGTACTCGTAATCTGTTAACCTAAATTAAACAGTTAGGTAGAATTGGGGCAATATGGTGGTTTGATCAAACTTTTCACACTTGCCACGGCTTGGATAGCAATGGGATTTGATATTGAAGTGTGACATAGATCTTATGTAGTAATTTTAATTATTTGTGGATGAAATTATGGAAATGCAGCTTTTTTGTTCATGTTTGGACCTAGGCAGTAGTGAGGTCTGGAGGTGAGTGGTCTTGGTAGAACCCAAACTGCCCATCAGCTAGTAGATTATTGCTGAGTAAGTGCCATTTGATAGCATGCCCATGACCCTTTCAATCACTTTACTGATGATTGAAAATAAGCAGGTGGAGCAGCAATTGGTCAGATTGGATTTGTCCTTATTTTTGTGGAAAGGACATCTCTGGGCAAATTTCCATATTACCAGGTTAATGTCAGTGTTGTAATTATACTGAAACAACTCTGCTAGAGTTTTGCCTGGTTCTGGATCACAAGTCTTCAGTACTACAGCCAGGTTATTACTGGGGCCTGTTGTGAAGCCATGCTTTTTATTGAAAATTGATTTATGTATTTTGACATATCCCTAAGACATGAAAGAATAAGTGATGTAAATCAAACTTTATTCTTTTTTGTTTATCTAAAAATTAACTTTGCCGAATCAATAAATGGCTGCCACAAGTTACCTGATGTCTGGAATTGTAGGGTGATCACTGAGGCATTATATGGATTTCACTGGAGACATGCCCTTATATGTTTCTCATAGAACCTCACGCCTGGGACTGTCAGAGTCTTTTTACTGAAAGAAAATGGATGCTATTTGCATCTGAATAAGTTTACCCTTCTAGAGGAGTCTGGGGGTCTACCAAGTCAACAGCTATCTGGACTAGGGTCATTAATATGGATGATGACTCTTTCAGAGGCTTTTCACTGGGACATTATAAGCCACAAAACAAAAGCCAGATCCAGACACCAGATAAACATTCCTTTATGAAATCATTGTGGAGGAAGGCAATCACATACTCGAGTGATCATTTTGAAATCTCTATATACAGTTGAGAACTCAAAAGCAGGCCAGTCAGCTGATTTATCTCCTATTTGCAAACCCTTGACAGCAGGACTCCAGGCTGACCAAGCAGCCTGCAACAAGCGCTCCTCGAAGCCTGTTTACCTGGAAGCCACTGGCCAACACCTGCCAAGTGGACCAAGTCTCTGAATATCAACCTCATCTCACTGCAGCACCATCATCTTAAAGGAATTCTGCACTTTTGCCTTCAGCCAGGAACCCATGTGAACTGGAACTTCTCCCTGAGGGAACCCCCTCCAGATTTAAACTTTCAAGACTCCGGAAATCACATGAATTGATATCCATTTCTGTGGTTCTTTTTACTATTAAGTTATTCTTGGTTGTAAAATCCCTCTTTCCTATTTTCTTACTGTATAGGTGTGTGTGCATGTCTGTGTGTGTGTGTGTGTGTGTGCACGTATGTTTGGGTGCGCATTTGCGTGTGTGTGTGAAGTTCTGATCATCTCCCCGGGTTTGAATGTGTAAATAAACTAAACTTCCAATTTAATCCTAAGAGAATTTGCTGCGAGTTACTTTAAAAATCACCTACTCAAACAAAGGGTTTTTGGAATAAGCACCACAGCCTATTTTTAAAACAAAAATAAAACATTTTTGCTTATGGACATTTGACAAGAGGATAAAGGGATTTAGTTTTGCCCCTCTCTCCTGTCTGTAACAATTTGCTGGCTGAAAACCCCTGGTTGAACTTTAAAAAGAATGAGGCAACAGTTCAGTGCCTTGAAACTGCAATTTTGAGATGGCTGAACATTTGCATCACTGTACATGACAAAATCCAAACCTATTAAGTGGAGCCAGCCTGTCCAGGAAAACCCCATCAAAGACAGTTATCCAGAAGAAGTGTGAATGAACCACATCTCCTGAGCCATTCACAGGACATCCAGACTCAACAGGTGTAGAACAAGCATTAGACGTTATCAGTTCAGACAAAGTGCTCTGGCTTGCAAGAGGAATTCACCCAGCCTTCTAATCAAGTTCCATCTGGAATTCACTATCATAACCATATTTGGGTCACTGGTCAGCTAGAAAGAGAAGATCACATGATAAGCCAGCTAACCCTCTTATATGTTTTAAGAAACTGTTTTCTCCAGGCCACAGACAGAAGCAGAAAAGACACTGAAGTAGTAAGACCCCTGTGTGGACCTCTCTTCTCTCTCCTTCCCCCCACCCAACTTGCAAGTTGAGCCTTTTCTGTTGTTTGACTATCCACATGCCACAGGCAGAGATGCTGGGGAGAATTTTCTCGCCGTCGGGGGTGGGGGGGGGGGGGGCTGGAAGGGAGTGGGTGTGGGCCAATTAAGGCCTGCCCAGCGTGACACGTACCCGGAAGTGCTGAGCACTCCCTGTGCGGGCGGGGGGAGTAGGCTGAGTCAGGGCTTGCGCTCTTTCAAACATTTGCGCAAAAGAACGCAGAAATCTCCCTGAGGCACAGAGCTACCTCAGGGAGGTTAGTTTGATTTTTTTTAAATTTAAATAAAGAAAGAAAAATTTTTTTAAGACATGTCCCCTCATGTGACAGTGTCACATGAGCTGGGCCATGTCTATGAATTTTACTAAAAAAATTTATTGAAGTTTAAAAAACCTTCATGAAACCTCATCCCGCCCGTGGATGAGGTTTCATGATAAATGCAAAGGCCGCCTGGGCTCTTCGCCTGCCCGCCAACCTTAAGGTTGGATGGGCAGCTCAGTTGATTAATTAATTTTTAAATAGCTATAATATGCCTTTGACAGTTGGGCGGGCACGCAGCCCACTCCGGTGCACGCCCACCGAACTGAAAATCAGAATAACGCACGGTGACGTCGGGACGCACGCCTGATGTGACCGCGCGTCATTTTATGTGTCGATGAGCGGGGCCCGCCCCCGCACGGTGAATCGAAGATTCTGGCCACTGCCTCCAGAAGAAAATATAAATCGTCCGTCAACATACTTAAATCAACTCAATGATGAATCCAGAAGGACCACCAGCTCAACCTGAAACCATCTCAGTCATCAATCTACAGGACCCATAGATCTTTAGCTTTAATAGGACTCTAAAGAGGCTGTTCAATCTATCCTCCCACTCTGTAACTTGTTCTGGGGAGGGGTGGTGGGGTGTGGGGCGGTGTGTGTGTGACCTTTGAATGTGTGCGTGACCTTTGAATGTGTGCGTGCGTGAAAATTGGAACGTCTTTATTATTTTTACTTAGACCGGGTTAAGTACAATAAATACTACCCTATTTTCTTTAAAAAACTCAATAAAACCTATCTGTGTGTGTATTTTATAGTCACATCACTTAAACAGTTAAACACTCCCCAAGCCGGCAACCATAGAGGAGCTCTTATTTTCCTGAATGCATGCTATAGGCCACCAAATAATGGGAAGGAGGAAATAGAACAAATTTGCAGGCAGATTACAGAAAGATCCAAGGACTACACAGTGGTGATTGTGGAGGATTTCAATTACCCTAACATAGAATAAGATATCTCCAGAGAGGCAATAGCAGATGCCCTGACTGCAATCTTTCAAATATTCTTGAAAATAGAAGTTATACTAGAGGACTAAGGATTTGCCAATGTAATATCTCTGTTATGAAATGCATAAAGCAGTTAAATCTCTACTAAAGATGGCTGAGCTTCTACAGGCCATAATGTTGGATGAAATTAATATGTTGATGAAAATTAAAAGATTACAGATAACCGTCACAGATGTGTAAAAAGCAAGTTATGTCTTACAAAAATATAATAGAGCTCCCTGAGTAAAATTAATGGAGTAACGGAAGTGCAACAGATATTGTGTACATGAATTTTCACAAAATGATTAGATTTTGCATAGAAGGCTTGTTGATAAAATCAGTCGGACACCATGGAAAAGGAACACAACATGGTTACAAAGTTGGCTAAAGGATTTTGCTTTCAGACTGGAGGGATGTATACGGGGGTTGTGTATTCAGGACGATTTTTTTCTTCACTTTCAATACTGGAAATGCAATATTAAAATTTGCGATTGAGACAAAAATAGGAAGCCAGTTCACTGTGAAGAGGAAGCTACTCTGGAAGGCATAAACAGATTATTATCTTGAAAGTTGTCAGTTGGAATGTGAGGTAATACATTTGGGTGGAATAACTGGTATATTGATAAAAGTGATATTTAAGAAGAAGACATATTTGTGTGATTGATCCTGTTCAACACACTAACACTTGGACTCTTCTAAATGATGGAGCTTGTGCTAACTACAACGAACTCAAGTAAAATTGAAACTCTGCAACAGCAGATGTAAACAATCCCATTAGTAAACATTCCCAAGTTTCAACTGAAAGCAAAACTTTGAAGCTTCTGTTCTTCTGTTAAACCAAACCCAGTTCAGTAATTAACATGTATATATGATTGTTACTTTACTATGCAAAGATGTCCTGAAATTCGGAGGTGATAGCACCATTCATTTTAGAAGACTTCATGAAGTATCAGCACCTTATGTTGCAATTACCTTCTTCTGTTTATGCTAGTGTTGCACATTCTTTGTGGTCTATTTTTTTTCCATGATTTACCATTTTCTCTAAGCCATACTTCTATCACATATCAAATTTAGTAATACAACCTGAGGGCAAGTTGTCAATTTTTCTGCTGACTACCTAAACTGTCTCTGTACTCATTGAACACAATATTCTGACTGGATTTCATGTCTTTGTCAGGTGAAAATAAATAGGACTTTTTGTGGCACTCCCCTTTATGGAGACATTATGCAAACTTTCAGTGAACACACAGTGTGATATGAGAACTGACAACCTACACTGGTATTTGCTTTATTAAAAAATGTCCTTCAACAGCAGTTGAGCAAACATTATAGATGAGCAAATTAAATCCGGTCACAGGGCCTTCAGCTGGTGAAAAGTTGATATCTTCGGAAATGTTCCTCACTGATACTCTGTTTCTTTGTCATTTTCTACTTCTTGCCAATAGTGGTACTGTGATTCTATAAAAACTGAACTTGGAATCATCTCACCCTTAGGTTTAAATTCTGTCCCAAAGTGCCCCTTCACAATGCAGAATTTTTTGAGTACTGTTGTTTACTGCACGTCTTTTCCCATGTGGATGTAGGCATTAATATATTTCATTCAAATGTAAAGAGACCCATGGATCAGGTTGCAATCATTGTTCATTAAATTGCAGAAAAGTACACAAATGTTTAAAAAAAATAAAGCTTGGATAAACATTAGAGAAAAACCTAGAAAGATATGCAAGACAAATTTGAAAAGGATTTGCTTATGGGGCATATTCAAGCAAATTACCATATCTACACTGTAACAATTTTTGCAATAAATGTTCCTGATGATTGAAAAGGCAATTTTACCATTATTATTAACATATTATTCAATCCACCCTGGTATTGCTCATGCTAAATCGGAGAATATGGTCACTTATCTGTGCCTACTTTCCAATTGTTCCTGTTTTTCTCTTCCTGTCATCCCTCTTGTTTTTCTCTTTCTTTTCCTTCTCTTCTACTTTTCTCACTTTAACTCTTTTTGCTCCTCTCTCTGTTCTCTTCTGATTTATTCTTCTATTGATTTTAGTAGGAGGTCAAGTGGTATTATTGGCAAAGGAACAACAGACTATACTTGTGGTAGGCGTTACAGGAAAAGTACGGCTCTCACGAGGTCTTTTCCAATTCCCTTCCCAATCACTCATGCTTCTGCAATCCATGTATACCCATCACATGCTCTTATCCTTCACTTTCTCAATCTCTCCACTTCCTACTACATGTTCATTCCCATCACCACTCCTACCTCTTCCTCTTTGAACTATTCACTCAGCTTCTATATACTGTCCTTTTCCTTGTTCGTCTTTCCTCCAATTCCTCCCCCCACTCTCACATTGGTAACCATAATAATAGAAAAATTGACAATGGGAGAATAAAATTCTTTGGAATGGCTTCATGCTTCAGTGACAGGATGAATAAGTTGGAGATGGAGTTGAAAGAAGAAATAAGCATTCCCAGTTCAACATCGATTCAAGAAGATATCACTAGGTAGAAAGGATTGCAATTATAAGGAGTGTCCAGAGACGTTGGGTCATTTTTTTTACTGGAGTTAAGATGATTGAGGCATGTCCTGCTGGAGGTTTTTATGATTATGAAGGATAAATGTGAAGAATAAATAGTGATCCACTGAAAACTGGTAATAAGAGGGCACAAATTTTAAATAATCACAAAGAGAATAATAGGACACTTTACAAAATAATTCACAGGGAATGTTAAGAATGGAGAATTTTTTTTGACACAAACCATATCAAGGCACAATTTGTAAACACTTTTAAAAGGTAATTAATTAGTTGCTTGACAAAAAAAAAAAGGTTATGGCAAGCTGCAAGAGCATGGGATTAAACAAGGAAGCTGATGTGGACAAAATCTCTATAATAGAATTGATGAATTTAGCTGAAGTATGAATGTTCGATTAGGTTCAATGTATTATGCAAATAGATGTTATAATAAATAAGCTGAGAAGTAGGGAGTGAGGGGAAAATTTAGCAAGGCTCATTGGACACAATTTAGATTTGAAGATAACAGATGTAATTATCATCTTCAAAAAAAGGTCGAAAGCATATCATGTGAATTACACATCTGTTAGATGGGCATTTTGTAATGATTAGCCATTACAAAGGAACAATTCAAGAGCATCTAGCAAGAGTAATAACAATAAATCCAAGTCCACCTGGTTTATAAAAGACCACTCACACTGGACATATTGGAATTCTATAAGGACATATTATTTTCTTAATACACATATTATACATATACATACAAAATCTATATAAACAGAGGCAATTTATAACTGCCAGCTGGTTGTTTCTCACCAAAAAAACAGTGAGTTGGCAGTTCAAAACTGAGATGGAAGTAAATGGAAGAGCAGCACTGGTGGTTTTTAATATATACAAATTGTGATCCTGCATTGTTGTAGGACCTCGACTATAACTTTGAAATGCAAAGGGGCTGCACGTGCGAGTAAATGCGAAAGAGGTGAGTAGTGGCCAAACCATTTTACGAAATGTCCCGAGTGTTATTCTGTTTTCTTATCCGGGCCTAGCTTTTCCTGGCTCCAATAAAATGCTACCGCCTGCTGCAGGCCTATACTTGACCTTCACCCAGACCCAACTAATGTGCTGTCATTTGCTGGCTACTTTCAAACAAGACATGAACCTGAAAATAGGTTGGACCTCCCAACACTGGTAGGGAGTAATTGGCACAGTTGTGCCACACTAAAGGAATCAGAAATGAAAATCTAGATGAGCAGCGAAAGTAATAACGATTTGTTCAGGAAAGGTCCTGTTATCAGGTGGTCAGAAATGGCATTTTGCTCAGATTGTAGAAGCAGACAGAGCATAATAATCTTAAACCAACGACATTTTCTAAAAGGAACTTTATGAAGATACAGCTACAGACACAGCATAATAGTTAGAGAACTTCAAAAGTGTATGAGGCAATGGCCTGCAGTCAATTCTAACTGAGCAGATTGGGCAAAACGGTTGCCGAGGTAAACGAGAAAGGGCTTTGATCAGTCAGTCTAAAGCTAATGTATGGAACGGAGAGAACAGGAATATAAGATTGTGCGATGCCTGGAGAAGGACCCATCCGGGGTCAGGGATTCTGAAGAAGAGGTGTCAGGGAACACCAGTAAAGCAAGTTTCTCCTTCCATTGCAAGAATTGATCACACTTCACATTCGCATTCCCTCCTTTCTCACATTCTCGCATCTGAATAAGAAGGTCATGGGTGTTATAGAATGTGCTAAGCTAGGATTCCAGCAGTAGACGTGTCAGAATACTTACTTAAAATCTAGATTACTTACACTATTTACAGTATGTACACAGTGAGTAGGGGTCAAATTTAGGGCAAAAACAAAATACTGCGAATGCTGGAAATCTGAAACAAAAACAGAAAATGCTGGAAAAACTCAGCAGGTCTGACAGCATCTGTGGAGAGAGAAACAGAGTTAACGTTTTGAATCTGTATGACCCTTCTTCAAATTTGGGAAGATGTGGTAAATTAAAGAGTAGAGGCAAGGCAAGAGAGAAAGGTACTAATATGGGAAATTATATCCAGAATGTGACAGGAAGGGATAGAGAGTACAAATCTAAGAGTAAATCAGAAGATAAGGCCAGGTGTTACAAAAATAATAAAAGGACAAAATTAAAGGCTCTGTATCTAAATGCACATAGCATTCGAAACAAAACAGATGAACTGATAGCACAAATAGAAATAAATAAGTACGATCTGATAGCCATTACAGAGAGATGGCTGCAGGATGACGTGGATTTGGACCTGAATGTTGAAGGGTATGTGACATTTAGGAAGGACATGAAGCTAGGAAAAGGTGAAGGGGTGGCTCTGTTAATTAATGATGGTATTAGCACAATAGAGAGGGATAACCTAAGTCAGGAAACCAGAATGTAGAAGCAGTTTGGGTTGAGATGAGAAATGATGAAGGTAAAAAGTCACTTGTGGGAGTGATGTATAAGCCCCATAATTGTAACTACACAGTAAGACAGAGTATAAAGGACGAATCACAGACTTTCAACAGCACAGAAGGAGGCCATTCAGCCCATCGTGTCTGCACTGGCTGTCCAAATGAGCATTATGACGTCGTGCCATTGCTCTGCCTTTTCCCCGTACCCTTGTACATTGTTTCTATTCAAGTAACCATCTAATGTCCTCTTGAATACCTTGAATGAACCTGGCTCCACCACACTTCCAGGCAATACATTCCAGACCCGAACCACTCATTGTGTGACAAAGTTTTTTCTCACGTCACATTTGCTTCTTTGGCAAATCACTTTAAATAAATCTGTGCCCTCTCGTTTTTGATCCTTCTACCAGCAGGAACAGCTTCTCCCTATCCACTCTGTTCAGTCCCCTCATGATTTTGAACATCTCTATCAAATCTACTCTTAGTCACCTTCTCTCCAAGGTGAACAGTCCCAACCTCTCCAATCTATCTTCATAACTGAAGTTTCTCATCCCTGGAACCATTCTTGTAAACCTCTTCTGCACTCTCCCAATGTGTTCACATCCTTCTCTTAATGTGGCACACAGAGCTGTACACAATACTTCAGCTGAGGTCTAATGAATGTCTCATATAAAAACATCAGCAAAACCTCCTTGCTCTTGTACTCTATACCCCTATTAATAAAGCTTAGGATACTATATACTTTATTAACTGCTCTTTCCATCTGTCCTGCCATCTTCAATGATCCATGTAAATATACAGCCAGGCCATTCTGCTCCTGCACCCCCTTCAAAATTTCACCCCTTAATTTATATTGTCTATCAATGTTCTTCCTACAAAAATGCATCACCTCACACTTCTCCACATCGAACTTCATCTGCCACCTATCTGTCCACTCCGCCAACTTGTCTATGTCCTTTTGAAGTTCTACACTGTCCTCCTCACAGTTTACAACACTCCCAGTAGATAATGGGAGCTTGTCAGAAAGATGCAGCAATAATTAATGAGGGATTTTAATCTACAGGTAGACTGGAAAAATCAGATGAGCAAAGGTAGCCTTGATGAGGAGTTCATAGAATGTTTTTGGGTAGTTTCTTGGAACAGCATGCTCTGGAGCCAACCAGAGAGTAGGCTATACTAGACTTTGTACTATGCAACGGGATAGGTTTAATTGAGAACCTCATAGTGAAGGCACCCCTAGGTAGTAGCAATCATAATATGATTGAATTTTACATTCAATTTAAGGGAGAGAAGAGTGTGTCCAAGACTAATATTTTAAACTTAAATAAGGGCAATTATGAGGGCATGAAAACAGAGCTAGTTAGAGTGAACTTGCAAATAAATTTAAGGGATAGGTCCATAGAGATGCAATGGAAGACATTTAAAGGGATATTTCAGAATATACAGAATAGATAAGGATAAGGAAAACTTCCAAGGGGAGAACCCGCCAACTAAAAAAGTTAATGATAGCATCAAACTTAAAGAAAAAGCATATAATTGTGCGAAGATGCGTAGCAGGCCAGAAGATTGGACAGAATATAAAGAACTGCAAAGAATAACAAAAAGATTAATAAGGAGGGAAAAATTAGAATATGAGAGAAAGCTAGCCGGAAATATAAAGACGTATAGTAAGAGTTGCTATAGATATTTAAATAAGAAAAGGCTTAACAAAGTGAGCATTAATCCTATAGAAAGTGAGTCTGGGGAATTAATAATGGAAAATAAGGAGATAGCAGATCAATTGAATAGTTATTTTGCATCAGTTTTCATTATAGAGGATACAAGTAACATCCCAGAGATAGCTGTAAATTAGGAAATGGAAGGGATGGAGGAACATAGGAAAATTACAATTGAGCAAGTTGTTGGAGCTGCAGTTCCTGATGGACTTCATCCTAGGGTCTTGAAAGTAATGGCTGGTGAAATAGTTGACGCGTTGGTTTTAGAAACATAGAAAATTGGAGCAGGAGTAGGTCATTTGGCCATTTGAACCTGCTTCATCATTCAATATGATCCTGGCTGATCCTCTATCTCAACACCATACCTCTGCTCCCTCCGCATGCCCCTTGTGCCTTTAGAGACTAGAAATCTATCTATTTCCTTGTTAAATATATTCAGTGATTTGGCCTCCATAACCCTCTGTATTGGAGAATTCCACAGGTTCATCACCCTCTGAGTGAAGAAGCTTCTCCTCATCTCAGTCCTAAATGGCCTACCCTGTATTCTGAGATTATGACCCCTTGTTCTAGACTGCAGCGCCCCCTCCCCCAACCAGCCAGAGGAAAAATCATCCCTGCATTCAGTCTGTCCAGCCCTCTCAGAATTTTATACATTTCAATGAGATCCCCTTTCATTCTTCAAAACTCCAGTAAATGCAGGCCTAGTTGGCCCAATTTCTCCTTATATAACAATGCTGCCATCCCAGGAATCAGTCTGGTGAACCTTCACTGCACTCCCTCTATGGCAAGTATACCCTTTCTCAGGTAAGGAGACCAAAATTGTACACAATACTCCAGGTGTGGTCTCAACAAGGCCCTGTACAGCTCCTGTACTCAAGTCCTCTTGCAATGAAGGCTAACATACCATTTGCCTTCTTAACTGCTTGCTGTACCTGCATGCTTGCTTTCAGTGATTGGTGTACAAGGACACCCAGGTCCCTTTGTGCATCTACATTTCTCAATCTATCACCATTTAAATAATACTCTGCCATTCTGTTTTTCCTGCCAAACTGGATAACTTCACACGTACCCACGTTATACTGCATCTGCCATGTATTTGCCCACTCACTCGACTTGTCTAAATTGCCTGGAAGCCTCTTGACATCCTCCTCACCACTCACATTCCCATCTAGTTTTGCGTCATCAACAAACTGGGTAATGTTACATTTGGTTCCCTCATCCAAATCATTGGTACATATTGTGAACAGCAGGAGCCCAGACACTGATCCCTGTGGTACCCCACTAGTCACCACCTGCCATTCCGAAAAAGACCCGTTTATTCCTACTCTCTGTTTCCTGTCTGCTAACCAATTCTCAATCCATGCCAATATATTACCCCCAATCCCATGTGCTTTAAATTTGCATGTTAAACTCTTATGTGGGACTTTATCAAAAGCTTTCTGAAAATCCAAATACATCACATCCACTATTTCTCCCTTATCTATCCTGCTAGTTACGTACTCAAAAAACTCCAGTAGGTTTGTAAAACATGATTTCCCTTTCATAAATCCCATGTTGACTTTGCCTAATCCCGTTGATATTTTCTAAGTGTCCTGTTATCACATCCTGCATGTTTTGTCATTGAAGTCAAAGAGGTCGAGGCCTAATTTCTGCCACAAGCGGTGAGGATAAACAGATGGTACCAAGGCTTCCGTTAGCTTTGGAGTATGAATGGCAGGTATGGCAGCATGGGACAAATCCTGGACCGCTTGTGTGATGCCCAGCCACCACACTGATTATAGGGCTCTCGCTCTGCATTTAGTGATACCGAGGTGACCTCCATGGAGACGGTGAAGAATATCTTGTCACATGGGGCATAGGATGACCAAATGATGGTTGTAAATTAGGAGCTCATCCACAATGGTCAAATGGGCTGATTTCTCATAGTATTTGTGGATAAGATGATTGGTAGGGTTGTATTTGGACTACGCTTGAAAGCAGAATTCCTGCACTTGAATGCATTTGGCATCCTCTTTTTGGGCGCTTTGAACAGCCTGGAGCTTTGTGGCGGATGTGAGCAAGAGACTCATGATGGTGGAGGAAAATGCTTCCACTCCTGACACCAATGTAGAATCGAGGGTGACAGCGCAGTTGACCAGGGCTCTGGAGAGAGCATCAGCCCTGGTCTGCTTGCCTGGGACATAGATAGATCTATATTGGTGCTACATCAGCCAGAGGCAAAATCATTGATTGAGGATGGGTATTTTAACAATCTCCGTGCAATTAAGGAGTGTTGTGAGGGGTTTGTGGTCTGTTTCCACTTAAAAGGGCAGCCCGATCAGGTAATCAGGAAAATGCTCGACAGTCCATGTAACCACCAGTGCCGCTTTCTCAATAGTGGCATACCTTCATTCAGTGTCTGTGAGAGCTCCTGACGAAAAATAGACAGGTTTTCTATCATCATTCTTTTGCAGCTGAATGAGAACACTGCTAAGGTCGATGAAGACAGTAGGCAACGTGGTGTCATAGTGCGCCAGGACATCTTAGGAGACTAGGCAATCTTTAATGGATTGAAAGGCCTTGATTTGTTCTGCGCCCCAGAACCACTGTTGGCCCTTCTGCAGGAGGTCTCTCAAGGGTTCCATGAGTCTGGCCAAGTTAGAGATAAACTTTCCCACCTTGTTTGCCATCCCAAGGAAACATTGAATATTGATAATGCACATAGGTGGGGGAAACTCAAGATTGGTATTTGTTTTCTACAGATGGACCATAATACCATGCCATCGGATGATGTGTCCTAAGGCAGAATTTTACATCCACGCCGGAACGTAAAATGACGTGCGATGACGTTGGGCGCACGTCCCGACGTCATCACAAAGCCACACGATATTTTGTTCGGCGGGCACACGCCAGAGTCGGCTGCCGATCATTGAAAGGCCTATTAAGGCCACTGACCAGGGAATTAACCTGAATATTTACACTGCCCATCCAACCTTACAGTTGGCAGGGAGGCAAAAGGCCAAGCGGCCTTTATGTTTTTCAGGAAGCCTCATACACGAGCGAGATAAGGTTTCTTGAAGCTATTATGAATTAAATAAAAAGTTTCATTTCTACTTAAAAACATGTCCCATCTCATGTGACACAGTCACATGAGGGGACATGTTTCATTGAATTTTTCTGCTCTTTATTAATTTTTTCAAAAAAAGCTTCAGTCTCCCTGAGGCAGCTCCGTGCCTCAGGGAGATTGAAGCGCTCTTTCGTGTGCATGCGCAAACTGCACGCTAGGCCCGACTCTCCCTCCTCCCCCCGCCCACACAGGTAGCACTCAGTGCTACCGCTCGCAATCCACGCAGGGCGGGCCTTAATTGGCCTACCCGCATGAAATTGCGGTGCAGAGCCAATTGCAGGCGGCTCTGCGACCACCCCCACCCCTCCCGCCGAGCCCTCTCGACAAATGGAAAATCCTGGGCCTAGGAATTTTATGTTGGTCCTGGCAAATTCACACTTGTTGTTGAGCATAAGATCTGATTCCTGGAGAACCCTGAGGACTTCTCTTATCCTTCAGCTCCTGTAGAGCCATGTATAAGGATGTTATCCATGTGGTAGGTAATACCTTGTTTGCCCTCAAGGATTGTTGACATGATTCATCCGAATAACTCAGGGGCAGTCGAGATACTGAAAGGGAGGCAGTTAAGGCAAAATCAATCCAAGGGCGTGATAAAGGCCATCAGGAGCCTAGATTCCTTGTTGAGGGGTAATTCGATGCTGTTTGCATCAAGCTTAGTAAAATGAGGCTATTGGTGAGCTTCGCCAAACTGTCATCTACCAACGCCATTGGGTGGACCTCCTTCAGCACAGCTTTATTAAGCTGCATAAAATCCACACAAAGCCGAAGGTGGCCACTGGGCCTGGGAACGGTGACCCAGCCAGAACACCAATGGGTTGGTTGTGTGACTGGGGAAATAACACCCCTGTGTAACACACAGTCAAGTTCCTTCTCAACCTTTAGCAATAGGAGGTGTGGCACACTGGCATGGCATCTGGGAGCAGAGAAATGTAAGATTCATTTTTCAGCTTCCCCAGCCCTTGGAAATGTTGTGGAAATTCCTGGTGGAATGTAACCCTGGGTCCAATAGAAGAAACTCATCGACTTTCTGTATGATGCCTAACTGTACACATGCATTCCTGCTAAGTAGGGAAATGCTTTTGTTGTGAATGACATAAAGGGTCTCTGTGATCTGGCCCCTGGAGTTTTATATTGGAAGACAGAAGAGGAATTGTGTGGAGCCATGTGAGGTTGTCAGCCAGTACAGATACCCCTGCATCCACGTCAAATTTGAAGCATGTTAGGATCCCTCTGACTTCTAAATTGATGGACTCGAAGTCCTGGAAATACTGACGAACTTTGCCTAGGAAGGATGAGATAGGCATTATCCACTCGTGGCATAGTCAATTGCACCATTTGTTGGAGACTAACGCTGCAAATGTGCACCTGCTGCACCTGAAACACTCAGCGCTGAAACAGTCCTGCCACTTGTGCCGTCACCTTGTGCCACAGCGCAGACATTTCAAAATGACAGCAGAGTGTTTTCCCACCTTCGTACATTTTTAGCAGGGTTTGGCACAGGTGGAGTTACCAAGCTTGGGCCTGCGTGACAAGTGGACTTTCTCGGCACCTCGGCATGTGGCAAGGTGGAGGACCGAATTTGCTCAATTGGGACAGGCTGACTAAGACGTTGCTGCATTGAGAACTGTTGTCGATAAGGACTAGTTATTGGATCCCAAGTGGTCAGGAATGAGTGACCGGCCCCACCTGAGACCCAGGAGACATTGGTATCAGTGATCTGATTTCCATGTGGCCTCACAAAAGAAGGTAAAGAAACGACCTGGACTGGGTGTGTGGGGGTGAAGAGACCTGAAGCCACTTGAACTGCAGAGAATTTTCATGGTACGTCATCCAGCAGCAATCTATGTGGGGGTTTTCGGGGCTTGGAAATGGGCAGGCTAGGGGCAGTGGTTCTTACAGTGCTACCATTGCTACCCATCTGCGGTGTGTGTTGCTGAATTGCCTGATGAAGAATTGTGCCAAGCTACGATAACCGTCATCTTGGACTGTGGGTGTTTGTCATATGGCACCAATAATGAACTAATTGGGTTCTGCCACTACTGCCACCATGTTGTGGAATGTGCTAAGCTAGGATTCATAAGAACATAAGAAATAGGAACAGAAGTAGAACATTCGGCCCCTTGAGCCTGCTCTGCCATTCAATAAGATCATGGCTGATCTTCTTGTGTTTCGATTTCCACATTCCCATCTAAGCCTTTGATTCCCTTGTCGAACAAGAATCTTTCGACCTCTGCCTTGAAAATATGCAATGACCCCGCCTCCACCACCTTCTGAGGCAGAGAATTCCAAAGTCGCACAACCATCTGAGAGAAAAAATATTTTCCTCATCTCTGTCCTAAAAGGATGATCCCTAATTTTAAAACAGTGCCCCCTAGTTCTGGATTCACCTACAAGAGAAAACATCCTTTCGATGCCCACCTTGTCAAGGCCATTCAGGATCTTGTATACGTCAATCAAATCACCCATCACTCTTCCTAAACTCTAGTGGAAACAAGCTCAGTCTGTCCAACCTTTCCCCATAAGGCAGCCCACTCACTCCAGGTATCAATCTAGTGAACCACCTTTAAACTGCCTCCAATGCATTTGCATCCTTCCTTAAATAAGGAGACCAAAACTGCACATAATATTCAAGATGTGGTCTCACCAATACCCTCTATAACTGAAGCATAACATCCTTACTTTTATGTTCAATCCCTCTCATAATAAAGGATAGCATTCCATTAGCCTTCTTAATGCTGTACCTGCATTCTAACTTTTTGTGACTCGTGTACTAGAACACCTAGATCTCTTTGCACCTCAGAATTATGCAGCCGTTCTCCATTTAAGTAATACTCTGCTTTTTTGTTCTTCCTGCCAAAGTGAACAACTTCACATTTTCCCACATTAAACTCCATTTGCCAGATCTTTGCCCACTCAATCAACCTATCTATATCCATCTGCAATTTCCCCATGTCCTCTTCACAACATACTTCCTACGTATCTTTGTGTCATCTGCAAATTTAGCTACCATGTTTTCACTACCCTCATCTAAGTCATTGATGTAAATCGTAAAAAGTTGAGGCCCCAGTACAGATCCCTGTGAGATCCCACTCATCACATCCTGCCAATCAGAAAAAGACCTATTTATGCATACTGTCTGCTTTCTGCCAGCCAGCCAATCTTCTATCCATGTTAATATGTTACCCCCTACACCATGCGCTTTTATTTCCTGTAATAATCTTTGATGTGGCACCTTATCAAATGTCTTCTGGAAATCCAAGTACAGCACGTCTACCGGCTTCCCTTTATCCATTGCACATGTTACTCCTTCAAAAAACTCCAATAAATTGGTTAAACATGGTTTTCCTTTCACAAAACCATGCTGACTTTTCCCAGTTGCCTTGAGCTCTTCTAAGTGCCCAGCTATAACCTCTTTAATGATCGATTCTAATAACTTCCCCACGGCAGACGTCCAGATAACTGGCCTATAGTTTCCTGTTTTCTGCCTCCCTCCTTTCTTGAACATAGGGGTTATATTTGCTACTTTCCAATCTGATGGAACCTTTCCAGAATCTAGTGAATTTTGGAAAATTAACATCAGTGCATCGACTATCTCATTAGCCACCTCTTTTAAGTCCCTAGGATGTAGTCCATCAGGACCCGGAGACTTGCCAGCGCACAGCTCCATCAATTTGCTCAGTACCGTTTCGCTAGTGATTTCAATTTCACCAAGTTCCTTTCCCCCGTTCACCTCCTGATTTGCAACTATTACCGGAATGTTTTTTGTATCCTCTATAGTGAACACAGAGGCTAAATATTTGTTCATTTCTCCTGCAATTTCCTTATTACCTATTATTAAATCTCCACTGTCACTCTTTAGAGGACCAACACTCTCTTTACTTACTCTTTTCCTTTTTAAATACCTATACAAACTCTTGCTATCCATTTTTACATTTCTAGCTAGCTTCCTTTCATACTTTAATTCCTTTCCACTGATTAACCTTTTAGCCATTCTCTGCCATTCTTTATATTCTGTCCATTCATCTGTCCTGCCACTCATCTTTGCTGAGTTGTATGCTTTTTCCTTAAGTTTAATGCTTTCCTTAACATCTCTAGTTAACCATGGATGGTGGGTCCTCCCCTAAGATTTTTTCTTTATAGTAGGAATATACTTATTCTGAATACTCTGAAATAGTCCCTTAAATGTATGCCACTGCTCCTCTATTGATCCATCCTCCAGCCTAGTTTCCCAGTTCACTTCAGCTAGCTCAGCTTTCATCCCCACATAGTTGCCCTTATTTAAGTTTAATATTCTAGTCTTAGACCCACTTTTCTCCCTTTCAAACTGGATGTAAAATTCAAGCGTACTGAATCAATCAACCAATATTCAATCAATCATAGCAATCAAATTCAATCATATTCAATCATCTTCCAGCAAGGAAGAGTGGTAGACGTATCAGCGTACTTACTTGATACCTAGTTTATTTATATTGTTTACAGAATGTACGTAGTGAGTTACAGGGAAGGCACATCTCCCTTCAGGGCTACATGTCTGCTGCCCACAGGACTGAGCACATGACTGCCTGACATTAATGCCAAGTCATCATGTGCCCCATAGATTAGCACATCCATTCTGTTAACCCTTTATACTACAGTGGGTTCAATCCCTACTCTAGAGACTTGAGCACAAAAATATAGTGTGACACTCCAAAGCAGCACTGAAGGAGGGCTGCACTATCGGAGGTGCCATCTTTGTGACTGAAGCCCTATCTGCTCTCTCAGGTGAGTGCAAAAGATCCCGTGGCACTATTTCAAAGAACAGCAGGAGGGTTATCCCTAGTATCCTGGTTAATAGTTATCCCTCACCCATCATCACTAAAAACAGATTATTTAGTCATTATCACATTGCTGTTTTCTGTGCACAACTTGGCTGCCGTGTTCCCTACATTACAACAGTGGCTACAGTTCAAAAGTACATCATTGGATGTAAAGCGCTTTAGGAAATCCTGAGATCATGAGGGATTATATCAATACATAAATTTCTTTTTTGTTTAATTTGTTTATATCTGGGTTTAGGTTATACTCACCTTGAGTGTAAAGAAACAATTCTCTGATCGTAGTTCTCACTTCTAAGGGTCTGAACATTATATACCTGTGGGGATAAGCATCTAAAAGATTTTTCTCTTGACTTTGTGTCAGTGCAGACAGTAATTGCAGATTCCCCCCATCCTGTCAGTATCTTGCAGCATGTCATACTGTTGCAATTAGTTACTTTTTTCACTCAGAGTTATTGGAATTTTACTCATAATGATATATTGTCAAAATGAAATTCTGTACAGCTCTTGTGATAAAAAGTTATGCATTTTCAATAAAAATGCTTTGCAACCCTTACTATCAGAATGCAATCAAATCCCCACAATAAAATGAATATGAATCAATTGATTTCCATCTTGCTTATCTTCGGTGCTGTGTAGAAATTATTGTTCCCACAACTTAAGCTTTCCTCAGCTTCTCTGGTTTTCAATCATACTGTCTGATTCAGTTATCTCTACTAGTTTCCCCTACACAATAAGCTTCCTGTTCGAGGATGTGTTTAATGAATAACATTGATATTCATTTTCATTGAAGAATTGCTTTGGGTGCTAGCTCTAAACACAATATTGATGGCTCTTTTCTTCAGGATCTCTTAAAATTAGTGTCAATAGTAACTAATCCTGTACATATTACATTTAATCGAATCTTCATAATACAATCAGCAGAGGAAAATATTTAACTCGTTATTCACTTAGCTGATTTATCTGCATAGAAATCATTTCTGGTCTATGCTTAGCACAGGTCAGTTGCAATTTGCCCCAACTCCATTTGATGAAGTTCCAGACACAGCCTAACGAAGAAGCTTACAGCATATGGAATTGAAAGAGAATTAGCTAGCTAGATTGAAAATTGTCTTGGTGATAGAAAGCAAAAGGTGACCTCAACAGAAAGGTTTTGTCTAAGGAAAAGTGACCTGTGCAGTTCACTAAAAGACTTCATTCCCTGTTGATCACAGCATTCATTATTAGGGAAGCGCTCCTGGTATAGTAAAAGTTACTGATTGATACCATTTAAAGTAATGTAGACAGAAAGTGGATGAGCTCAGGAAGAGCAATTGGATTTTAAAATGAATATATATGCAAGATAATGTATGTTGGCAATCTCAGAAGAGTCTGCTGCTCTAAAATACTTACTCCTTGCATTAATAATAATTTAAATTTCCTGCAGACAAGAATGTTTAATTATTACTAAAGCAGAATTTAGGCCACATTTATTCTTGGAAATTGTGTCCACTGAGAATTAAACTAGCAATCACGAGTCATTTAATGTGATCTTCCACATCCATTACATAGAAACAATTATTCGTCCATTTCTTTCTCCGAGTTACACCTAACTCTGTGTCGCCAGAGGGGAAACAATAATACTCAACATTTTCAGTACACAGCAAAACCTATTCTTCAGGAATTTTACAATGAGCCGACGGTAAATTCAGCTACATCAGTCTTTGCTGCATTGCTGAATGAAAAGATGGCTACACAGATTTAACAATCGTTATTGGAGGCAGGTACAGTAAGTTTCATAACCTTTTCAAGTGTCAGAAAATGATCAATTGGTTACAAGCTACATCTGGAAAAATTCAGATCACACACTTTCACTTATCAGGATGCAGGAGGTAAAAAGGAAGCCAGTCTGATCTTTTAGCTTGTTACCTCCTAGCAGCTTCCTAACTTCTTGTACTTCAGGCAAAGAATAAGAAATCAAGTTCTGCAGCTTTTCATAGATCTGACAGCAAAGTGAGTAATCTTAATTTCCTCCTAATTATCTGAGATTTTTAAGAAGAATAATTAAGATTTTTGTGAATAGACCAGTCAGTAATAACAGATAATAAAGGCAATGTTAGCTCGGTTAACAGCTTTACCACTGTTTACTGCATTTCCTGTCACTTTCTCAAAATGTTTTAATTCTCCCGTATTAGGAGTTTTGTACCTCAAAGTTGTGCCTGCAGGGAAATGTAGTGATATTGCTCAAAGACTGAACACTCTGACAGATGACAACATGGCACACATGAAACAGGGTAAGCAGAGCCTGAAGTTACAATGTTGACAATGCAGTTAATTGCTCCTAACCTAGAAATTCTAGTTTTAAAATTTTCCTTTATTCTCTCATCTTCCACAGATATATTCATCTGGGCATTCTGCTCAGCCATAGCGCCAGCATGAGTGCGGCATGGCAGGACTTCCACCTGATGCAGGGGTGAGCCTCTAGCTCCACCAGTTCCAATGATAGATAAATCTGTCAGAGTCCCTGGCCTTCATCCAGGAGTCTGCCAAGGAATGGCCAGAGAATGACCAATATTTGGGCAGACACATTATACACCCAGTGTCACTTTTGGTGGAAAACACTAGAAATGGTGGGTGTCTGCAGGTAGCTGGCAGAGAACATCCCATAGCATTTCTTGATGCACTCCACTGTTTCCATTCATGTTTCTTGATATCTGTTTTTAATTTGCCTGATCTCTTTACTGTGGAATTACAACTAGCATCATCATTTGGCCCCTCAAATACAAGAATATTTCAGGGTGCTTCACAATGAACTGAAAGAGGGCATCATGTGGAGATGGGACAAATTTTGCAAGATGATCAAAATCATGTTTAAAGAAATAGGTTTTTAAGAAGCTATTGATTTCTCAGGTAATAGGATTAACAGCTAGATATCAGAACAAGGGCATGTGGTTTTCTTGCATAACATTTAATTCCCACCCTTATCTCTCACCCACAGACACAGACTCGAAGCAGTATTCAGCATTGTGGCAAGTGCTTGAAATAAATAAGAAGAAGATAGTATGTACATTTGCAGGGCCACATTAATAGAATTCTTGAAGCCACTAAGCACCAAGAACTATCAGGCGCGACATGCCCCCCCCCCACCCCCACCGCACCCCCCTCTACCCCAGCAAAACATCCATATAACAACCCTGCAACCATTAAAACACAAATGTGAAATAAAGTTCATGGTGGAAGAGGCGGATAGCACAAAGTATTCATTTTAAAACAATTCATATCACAATATGCAACATTTAATTATGTTACATACAGGATGTCACTGACTAGGCCAGCATTTACTGTCCACCCCTGATTGCCCTTGAGAAGGTGGTGGTGAGCCACCTTCTTGAACCGCTGCAGCCCATGTGACGTAGGTGCACCCACGGTGCTGTTAGGAAGGGAGTTCCAGGATTTTAACCCAGCAACAGTGAAGGAATGGTGATATATTTCCAAGTCAGGGTGGTGAGTGACTTGGAGGTGAACTTGCAGGTGATGTCATTCCCTTGCAGCTGCTGACCTTGTCCTTCAAGGTGATAGAGGCCCCGGGTTTGGAAGGTGCTGTCGAAGGAGCCCTGGTGAGTCGCTGCAGTGCATCTTGTAGATGGCACGCACTGCTGCTACTGTGTGCCAGTGGTGGAGGGAATGAATGTTGAAGGTGATGGATGGGGTTTCAATAAAGCGGGATGCATTTTCCTGATGACATCAAGCTTCTTGAGTGTTTCTGGAGCTGCATTTATCCAGGCAAGTGGATAGTATTCCATCACACTCTTGACTTGTGTCTTGTAGATGGTGGACAGGCTTTGGGGAGTTAGGAGGTGAGTTACTTGCTGCAGAACCCCCAGCTTCTGACCTGCTCTTGTAGTCATTGTATTTATATGGCTAATCCAGTTCAGTTTCTGGTAAGCCTCAGAATGTTGATAGTGGAGGATTCAGCGACTGTAATGCCATTGAATTTTAAGGGCAATGGTTAGATTCTCCATTGTTGGAGATGGTCATTGCATGGCACTTGTGTGGCACAAATGTTACTTGCCATTTGTCAGCCCAAGCCTGAATGTCATCCAAGTCTTATTGAAGCAGTCCGTACCCTTATGCAGCGTCTGGGGAGTCGACAATGGTGTTGAACATTGTGCAATCTTCAGTGAATATCCCACTTCTAACCTTATGATGGAGCAAAGGTCATTGATGAAGCAACAGAGGATGGTTGGGTCCAGGACACTACCTTGAGTAACGCTTGCAGCAATGTTCCAGGAGTAAGATGATTGACCTCAAACAATCACAAGGCTCCTTGAGTTCCTTGATGCCACACTTGGTCAAATTCCACCTTGATATCAAGGACAGTCAATCTCACCTCACTTCTTGAGTTCAACTCTTTTGTTCATGTTTGAAGCAAGACTGCAATGAGGTCAGGAGCTGAGTGGCCTTGGGGAACCCAAATGGAGCATCAGTGGGCTCTGATTATTGCTGAGTAAGGGCCATTTAATAACACTGTTAATGACACCTTCCATCACTTTGCTGATGATCATAGTATACTGATTGGGTGGTAATTTTCCGGGTTGGATTTGTCCTGCTTTTTGTGGACTGGACATACCTGGACAATATTCCACATTTGCGGGGTAGGTGCCAGTGTTGTAGCTGTACTGGAACAGCTTGGCTCAGGGTGCAGCTGGTTTTGGAGCACAAGTCTTCTGTACAATTACCAGAATGTTGTCAGGGCCCATAGTCTTTGCAATATCCAGTGCCTTCAGCTGTTTCTTGGTATCACATGGAGTGAATCGAATTGGCAGAAGATTGGCATCTGTGATGCTGGGAATCTCAGGAGGAGGCCGAGATGGATCATTCATCGGCACTTCTAGCTGAAGGTAGTTGCAAGTGCTTCAGTCTTGTCTTTTGCACTAATGTGCTAAGCTCCCCCATCATTGAGGATTGGAATATTTGTGGAGCCTCCTCACCCTGTTATTTGTTTAATTATCCACCACCATTCACAACTGGGTGTGGCAGGACTGCAGAGCTTAGATCTGATCCATTGGTTGTGGGATAATTTAGTCATGTCTATCTCATGCTGCTTATGCTGTCTGGCACGCAACTAATGCTGAATTGTAGCTTCATCAAGGTGACACCTCATTTTTAGGTATGCCTGGTGCTGCTCCTGGCTTGCCCCCCCTGTACTCTTCAATGAACCAGGGTTGACCAGCTTGATGGTAATGGTAAAGTGGGGGATATGCCAGGCCATGAGGTTACAGATTATGGTTGGATACAATTCTGCTGCTGATGGCTGATGGATGCCCAGTTTTGAGTTGCTAGATCTGTTTGAAATCTACCTTATTTATCACTGTGGTAGTGCCACACAACACAATGGAGAGTATTTTCAATGTGAAGATGGGACTTTGTCTCCAGGGTGGTCACTCCTACTGATACTGTAATGGACAAATTCACTGTAACAGGTAAATTGGTGAGGACAAGGTCAAGTAGGTTTTTCCCTCTTGTTGCTTCCCTCACCACCTGCTGCAGACCCAGTCTAGCAGCTATGTCCTTCAGGACTTGACCAGCTCAGTCAGTAGTGGTGCTACTGAGCAACTCTTGGTGATGGACATTGAAGTTCCCCACCCAGAGTACATTCTGCACCCTTGCCATCCTCAGTCTGAGTTATCACAACCAGCAGACAGCACTGTTTAACTTTATGGGTGGCCCATTGGATGACATCTGAGATATGTTCATCTGGCTCCTGCACTCAGTAGCTGTGTGTCCAGTAGGTGGAATTTAATTCTCTCCCTAGGTGTGAGCTGGGAGATGGCAGGGCCTCACAGGGGTGATGTACGCCACGTGGGGAAGCTGCCCAGTAAAAGCAGATGGCCTTCCTATGGGCTTTAAGGGGAGCCCTCATGATTGGGCACCCTGTTGTCCACGGCGGGACACACCTCCCCGCTCTGTGCCAGCAAAGGCTGTTCCCACTGAAAGACACCTCCCTGCCCTCCGCAACGAACCCCCACCCCTCTTGCTGCAACATGCCTGACTGACCCTGGCAAGCCCAAACAACTTAGTTGCACTCCAGCATCTCCACCAAGCTGGCTGCACTGGAGCCTGCTGCAATGGCCACTGCACCCGGTAGCGCCGCTGGAACTGAAGAGCTATCGGACCTCTCATTAGCTGGCAGCTTTTGGGGGTAGAATCTCTATCCTTAAAGGATCGGAAGCCCCGACAGCAGGCAGTTAACTGCCTGATTCACATTGAATTCTGTCAGTGTGTCTGAAATTTGGCCATGGCGGAGCTGTCCATGGCTTTCCAGCCGGTGGACAGGGTCACTGTCATGGCCATTAAATTCAACCCCTGAAATTTGGGTCATACTCAAAGCTAAGGCAATATTGCAGCCAGGTATTCCACACTTCTGCACCAGAGTGGGGCTCATGAACTTTTAACCCAGGGACTACTGGGACATTACTTAATTTCCCTCTGCCATTGCCACACCTTTATTTTATAGCAGCAGTTTGTTTCCTTTTCCTGGATTTGTAACAGTCAATTAAATTTTATAGCCTTCGTCAAATTGTGTGTGCAAGAAAGAGATGCAAGAATTACAAAATTGTACTGTTTGCGGCAGAAGCAAAATTGTATAATAAAAATAGTTAATCGAATATGGAAGGTGAAGAAAGTGAAATGCTTATTAAAATTTCAATGGTGTCTGAAAGGATTCCTCCTATAATGCACCATCAATCTATTCTTCACTGTACTAGACCTTGTATTGTGCACTCAGGTACAATTCGTACCTGCAGCAATGTATTTTTGCCAGTTTTCATCATCTTTACTGTGAATTCCCGAGTTAATGTCCAAACACACTTTGCACCAGTTTTCATTTTATATTGATTTTGTGACAAATATTGGTGCTCAAATTGAGGAATGGCAGGCTGGTGAATTGAATACATTTTCAATTTGCCTCCCAGGGCAGGATTTTCACACCCTAGAGGATGAGTACCCAGAAAACAGTAAAAACTGTGAAATAAGAATACTGGGCTGAACTGGTCTTGTATACCTTAAAATGGAACAGCAGTAAAAACTGAAAAATAAGAGTACTGGTCCAACCTGTTTGTTCCTTCTGGGTACAGAGGCGGATGGGCACGAAAATTCACACTGCTTGCTGGCATGCTAATTTGTCGGCACCTTCCAGTCCCCGGGTCAATTTTTGGGAGGTGGAAAATGCAGCTGGAGGGCAACTCGCAAGTGGTGGTAGCCATTTAAGGGGTTAATGGCCTATTAAGGCCTGGAACCCCAAGGCACCAACCTGGAGACAAGCTTTAAGGCCCTCCCTGTCTGTTTGGTCACAGCTGTGGCCGCAGATCACCCTTTGGTGGAGTTCTCAGCTGCTGAGACCAATTTTTTATTTTAGATGTTTTAAAAGTTGCCGGACGGCATCTCAAAATGGAGGCACCCACTCTCTCACTCTCTCTCTCTCGACTCCTACTGGCCCTTTAAGAGCCCGCCACTGTCCTGAATTAGACAGCAAGCCTGCCCAGGCCACTAATTGGCCAATTTGCAGGAAAACACTGCAGGTGACTGTTCCCCATACATTGTGGCCTCAGGACTTCCATTATACCCCAATGTCAGAGTCCGATACAAAAGGCAAAATCCTGCCCCAGTGTCAGGAACAACTACTTTGATCAGTGCGGCAGCCTTGCTCCGCTAGTCAGTCGTAACACGTTGCCTCAAATATAACCTCAGGGCACCTGAGATATTCCATTTCGACACCAAACATCCTTATGCCCTTTCTGAATCAAACTGCCATTTTAGTCTCAATTGTTGCCCATTTGTGGACATTTTATGCCCTGTGTCACATAGAAATGTGAAACTCCCAAGACCTATTTCAGTTTCACAGCCAATTGAGAAAAATGTCTCTTGATTCAGCAGTGAGGGGTAGATTTTGATGCTAGAGTTGAAAGTATATTTAGGAATTCTCTACGCCATCTAATCTTTTTTCCGCCTTTTGAATTTTTCACCTCATTTTCAGACGAGAAGAGATTGACTCCTTCATGCTGTATTTCATTTTAGTACCCATTATACGAGAGTTTTGAAAAAATCAGTACTGCCAGGTTACTACAACCCTGGGGAGAACTGCAGCTGAGCGGAATTCTATCTTTCTCACGCATCATCTTCAGATGAATTTCCATCCAAAGAGTTTGAAATTCAGTGGGTATGCTCTGTAGCCAATAATGAGGGACACACCTTGTTCCAAATTGTATGACATGGACAACACAGATCACTTATACCTATAAGGGTGCAATAGCAGTGCCTGCCTTGATCCCCAAGAGAGAATGGCCAAAGCTGCTCCTCTATGGTCAACCAGTGGTGCTTTAAGAAAATCCTTAAAAAGTCAGAATTTTATTCTCCAGCTCCTCAGGTAGCCAGAATACATTATAGCTAAGTTAATCTAACCCCTCTGGTATCAATTACTTTAGTGAAGCAGTTTTGCTAAGTCCTTTCAAAGGTCTCAATGGAATACATGCCAGATCTTAGCTGGCAAGAATTTCTTTGAGGGATTATAAGGGCATACTGAATATAATCCCTAGAGCTACTGAAAAGTCTTGTGGATGTACTCCTTTGATGTGAGGTGGGAGGTTGGGTGGGGTGGGGAGGGGAGTAGGTGGGAAGAGGAGACAGACTCATTTCTCATCTGTTTGAATATAAGGTCCTGCACAGAGCAGGATCCCCAATAGAACCAGGTTATTCTCCAAATTCCAGCCCCATTGGAGGCTCTGCCTGTTCTCTGCCCTGGCCATTAGAATTTGAAGTTTACAGATTTTCTTTATAAAACACATAAATAATGGTAACCAAGTTTGTGGACTAGCAACTGTGTGCAAAATCCAGACTGAAATACAGTTGCAGCCATCAGCAGATTTACTCAAGTGTAACATGGACAGAAATGAACTGTGGTAGCAAGTGATATTCCAGGTAATGTGGGAACCTTAATACATTGGGCCACAGAAGGAGGAGAATGCAGATTCAATAATCTACACCACTGATCTTCCGAGTTCAGTTGCACTGCTGTGGATAAGTATCATGCAGGAGCCAGACATCTTCTCCTGAGGGATGGGAAAAGAAAATAATCAGACAGAGAGTAATGCCTGGGCCACCCTTGCTTACAGTGATACTGGTAGAGACGTGGAAAAGGTTATTTTCCTGACTGAAGGATGTGCATGTCTTAAAGTCACCATGTAGTCTGGGAAGAAAAGCAAAAAAAAGAACTACACAAACAAGAAACTGCATTTTATTTTATATTTTATATTTCTATTTTAGATGCTGATCTATACCAAAATAACTTTTGGATCAGTAAAATGACCAAAAAGGTCCTGGTTAAAAATGCATTCTTTGGTGTTTCCCTTATAATTTGTTTATGTGTTCTAAGTTTCCACTGGTCTTCTACATGCTATTTCCCAACCAAAAGACCCCTCACAATTCTATTCTCAAAATACCTGTTGAAGTGCCTATAGGAGCTCCGGCTCAGCTACCAATTAGCTGCTTGAGTCAGACAGTACAGCTGAGCTTGAGGAAATCCTGGTGCAGAAATGATGTGGCTATAGCCTGAAGAAAAATCAGCTGGAGCCAGCTGGGGAAACCAACCGGCCATAACTGGTTTCAGCCAGAAAAATGGTGCAACTGGTTTTAGCTGAATTCAACTAGAATAATTGGGAATTATAACCGGACATCAGTTGGTATCCCTGGTTGTCCATTTGGATTTAATGGGGACATTGGAATACCTATGGAACTAGTTGACTTGTTACTGGTTCAACTGCGTACAACTGGAATAACTGCTGCTTACAATGGGAAACAGTTGTGATTCCGCTTGCCCAGTTGACTTCAACTGTAATCATTTGAATCTTACTGCAACCAATTCACTTCTGCTAGAACAAATTGACAGGAAAACTGGAACTAGTTGGAATTAAGTGGAACAAGTTGTCATGTAGCTGTTTCAATGATTCTTTGAACTGGAAACTGTACCAATTGAAGCCAACTGGATTGACTTAAATCAAAAGATGCTGCCTGAGTAAATGCGCAAGGCAAAAAGGCATCGGCGTGTCAGTACACATCTTCACATCAAGTTTGCAATGTGTTACAAAGAGCACAAAAATATTTATCTCCTCACCTCGCATACATGAATGTGTTACACAGATACAAGTTTATTAATGCTGTGCATTTAACCATTTCAAGATTTTTGACTTTTTTGAGTACACTCACATACAAAAGGTCACATATTGGCAAAAGATAAACTGTATTATATTGAAAACTTCTCGGGAGAGGAAAAACAAATCAAAAGAATTTTTCTCATTGAGAGGCACGAGAAAAGCCATTATAGGAATACCCATTGCAATTGTAAGCACCTTGGTTGCCACAATGTAGTGTCAATCAAAACTCAGTGATAGCATTCCATACATACATAGTGATTAGGAAATAACCTCACATTCCTTGATAACCCCTGTCAAAAAAGGATATCAGTTAAGAGCGTGAGTTTAAAAAGTTGCAGATGTAGGTAGAACAAAACTCAAAAAAATGAATACAAAAACAAGAACTGAACATAATAAACATACAAATATAAGCAATGAACATAAGAAATGATGAACATTAGAAATAAACATACAAATACAATGGGAGAAAATAAACCCTTGCTTCCCTTTCCCTCTCTGGGCCATCTCGCCTTCGCCAGTAATGGCCGTTCCCACCAGCCCCAGTATTCGCCTCACTCTCCCCTAGTACTCACTGCCTCCTTCCCACTCTGGCTATGGCCATTGCCGGCCTCCCTGGTACTTACCTCGCCCTTCCCGGCATTCAATGCCTCCCTCCCGCTGCTTGCCGACCTGGTCCCGATCGCCGAAACTCGCTGTCCTTCTGGTCGCACCTCCTGAGCACTTAGTCAGAATGAGCTGTGCAGGAAGCGCCGTCTGAAGGAGACCAAGCAGCCCAACAAGAAATTCGGCGATTGGGAGGAGGGCAGGAAACAGTGGGAGCAGGGCGTCGAATGCTGGGGAGGGTGAGGCAAGTGCAGGAGCAGCCATTAACGGTGAGCGGGAGAGAGGCAGCCATTACTGGAGACCATGAGTAAGACAGTCAGAGTGGCCCTGAAGCAGCCTGGAGGGACTGAAAATAGCAATGTGACTTTAAGAAGGGGAGATAGAATGCAGCTGGAGGAGGACGCGCCCACTACACCCTGATTGGCCACAGTGTTTGGCAATCAGTCGTGTGTGTCCTGGCCCCTGCAGTGTTGGATTCTGGGTGAAGGAGGGAAAATTTGTTTTTTTGAATTTTCTTTGTGAGGGGGAGGCAAGTATTTAACAGTTTTACTGAAGACAGGTCTGAGGTTATGGAGCTGTTTTAATATCATTTCTTTAAATGCTAAAATAACATCTTTGCTCCTTTTTCACTTAATTCTTCAATGCTTGTCTGAGTTTGCTTTCATCAATTTCTCGATCAACAGTGCATATGTTGATTTGTACAGCGTCACATCAGCGACTGATCATAAATCCATGTGTGGTGCGATGGACCCCATCAAACAGCAATGGACTACAAGAGGTAGGGCAGAAAGTGAATTTTGAGTTTTAAGCTCAAGTAGATTTCAAAAATATAAGGAAACTTTCTTTTCATCAAAAGGGGCAAGAAGGCTTGTGAATTTCATAGCACTTGGAAACCATTTGCCTGATATAATGCCCCAAAAGATGAGAAAGGTAAATCTAAAATGTGCCGTGTAATGTTGTTAAATTGTTCTTGATCTATATTCACCCGTGAAGTGATCAGATGGAAGGTACAGAGTAATCTAAGGTTCAGGTGCCCCAAGATTGTGGACAGCACTGTCGAAGATAGCAACAGTGGTGACAATATACCCGCACTGGATGAAGAGAGCATTCGAAGATGCAGCCAGGGTAAATATCTTCTCATTGATTTCTGTTGCGAATGGTTTATGAGATCTCAAATCAGAGCTAAATGATTTCAAAAATCTCTTGCCTCAGGCATAATTAAGGAGAAGTCTGCTTGCAACAAAAGTCTGAGAGCAACAATGGAAGAGAGAGTGGCTGCAAGGAAAATTTGATAGCCTCCAGCTGCTTTTTCTTGGACCAGGAGGCTATGAACCACAGCTACAGGAGGAAATTGTGGAACTGTCAAAAACTGTTATTTTCATGTTACATGGCACACCTCTTTCTGTGACTAATGCAGCGCTGTCTAGTCGGAAATAGGTGATAGAGTGAATTGATTTGTGCCACGGCCTCCCAACTCTGATATATGAATGATGAAAATTATTTTTCACCATGTTGCTAGGTGAAGTGATGCACCAGCACCACACAAGGAAAGAGCGTTGGAGATGCCTGCATCTCCAGCACCACCCAGGCAGTGTCAGAAAACCCCCTATATGGAGCAAAAGAGGCCAGTGAGCAGTTGTACATTGCAATTGATGCCAAGGTAATGATTCTTAGGATTAATTTTCAAAACATTTGATTATCAATATTGGTTTCAGCAAAAAGTAACGGATCATTTTGACAGTAGGTGCAATGTTAACTTTGCCTCCATCTCTAATGACTTGTCATTTATTGAGACTGAACTGCTGAATAACACCACAAAGAGTCTGCAATTAATCTGAGTCTGTATTATCTTACAATTTTACATGTAGGATATTGAATCCCTGATTTTACTTACAGGTGAAACTACCAGTTAGTATTGAGATACCAGGGGAATGTGGAATAAGGCACAAATCCAAGGACAAATTCATTATTCATCAAGTCTTTGGCTCTTGGCATATGTGGGTCCAATGAACTGGCAGGCTGTCTTATTGCAGGCACAATCAAGGATGCAATTTCTCGCAGCAGGACTTTGGCTTGGAGACCTTTTGTCACCTGTTTTGGAAGCCCCCAACTAATTTCAAGTGCAAAATTTGTTTCTTACTTTATTGCATATTTCACCCTCCACCTCCAGACACAGAGGAGGACACTTTCAATAAAGAGATTGAAAAAATGAATAATATCCAAGAAGATTTAGGACCTCAATAAGAGACAAAAAATCCAGTGAAACATTCAAAGTAATGTAAATAATGCTTAAGTTAAGTATTTTGATTAACAGCTGCAATTTAACATTTCTGCACTTTAACTATGTTTAATTTTTTTTGGCCCCTGCAATGTTTATTTGGCTTTTACATCATGTGTTTTGTGTTTTCGTGCAACACAATAAAGTTTGAAACTTACAGTGCAATCCAATCAAGTTATACTTCACTCAGCACACAGACACCTTGTTGGTAGTTTTTCTTTTATTTATTAGTACTACTTAGTACTAATTAGTACTACTAATGGAGTGCATTAATTTTCTAGATTTTCCCTTTCGCAAGGTTTGAATACAGGTTTGAAGGGTTACTAGATGTCCCATATTTTAAGGGACTGTCCATTGACTGTTTGTCTCAAAAGGGACACCTTGTGTCCTGTATTTCCTAGGACAGCTTGTGGAGACTGATCCTGGGAGTCAGCAGGGTGAGTTTGAGAGATTCAAGTGGCACTGCAATTGAGTGAGTTGGCCAGCAGAAAGTATCAACAAGGTAAGTTGTAACCCCAGCCCTGCCCTCAATTAAAAGAACCAATACCCCTCTCACCACCACCTCACACTTATCAAATCCCACGCACTAAAATCATGGTCGCCAATACCCCACCCCCTAGCCAGCCCCATGGTCAAAGTGTTCTTTTATTTCAGGATAGTTGATCAGCCAGGGCCAGTAAATTTAACTACGCTAACTCGACATAACTGGAACCAGCTTGAGGGCTTAAGTGGAAATAATTCAACTGGCTGACTGCGAGTAGCTCAACTGGACAAGTTCCAATTTCCATTGAAAGCTAGACCCATTGAGAACCGATTTTTCCTCACAGCACCTCATAGTTCCATTGTAGTTGCTGGAAATGAGTATCGGATGCTGTGTATAATGGACGAACAATCTGATGCTGCCTGTTTTGCACTGATGACTGAGACTCTAAATCTCTACCCTTGGAATCTATGCGGGAATGATGCTTCTGATAACAGAAGGATAACTCAATATCACAGTTAGTAAGCATTATACCTGCTGTCAAAGAGCTTGACCCTAACTGTGTTTAGTCATCTAACTAATCTCTTAATCAGGTCAATCATTTGAAAAAATCAAATTAGATTTGTTATACATTACCTAGCCTTTACAAGTCCTTGTTGACTCTCTAATCAAGTCAAATTTCTCTAAGTGTTCAGTCACTCTGTCCTTAATTATAAATTCTAAAAAGAACTAATAGGTCTATCATTTCCTGCTTCCTCTCTTTCACCTTTCCTAAGTAGTGGATTTAGGCTTGCAATTTTACCCTCTAAAAGGGGAATTCCTGAATCAAGAGAATTGTTGAAGATTATGACTAAAGGATTTGCAGTTTCCTCATCTTTAAAACATTAAGGAGAAAGCAGTCAAGTCATGGGGATTTGTCAGTATTTGGTGTCATTTTTTCCAGTACTGTTTTCTTTTATGTTATCTTCAGTGAGTTCCAATCTTTGATTCATTATTAATTTCCCTGGAATGTTAGATATATTATCATCTTCCTCTACTGTGAAGACTGACACAAAGTAATTGTTCAACAAGTCAGCCATTCTCTTATTTTCATGAGAAATATTCCTGCATCTATTTTTAAAGAGCTCACATTACCCTTGACTACCCTTTTCTTCCAGTTGTATAAACTTTTTGTTATCTCTTGCCAGTTTCATTTTGTATTCCTTTTTGCAGCTCTTACTATTTTTTTTAATCTTCTTTGCTGATATGAATATCACTTCCAGTTCCCTGGATCTACACTATTCTTTGCACTTTTCTTTTGTCTAAATATCTCTCACCTCTTTTGTCAACCATGGCTGTTTTATTTGGTAAGTAGACCTCTTGGTCATTACGGACTAATAATAATGTGTTATGACCAGGTGAGATGGGGTGAACTGGCTCCCCTCTATTCAACCTCCTCAGCTGGTCACAAGAAAGGTTAAGTTTCCTTTTCACAAGGATATGCTTTTTCCAAATCAAAATGTATTTAACGATTTAAGCTGTGCACAATAAGTAGCCAATCAAATAAGGTTTCTGTGAGTCAAAGAAAGAGCAAATTTATAAACCACTAAATGCAAGAAAAATAATAAAAACGCGACGTCAAGCATTCAGCCCTCATGCAATCATTCGCGCGCGCATGCACACACACACGCACAGACATATCGGAAATAAGGGGAGTTAGGGCCCAACTAAAAAAGGTGAACAAATATATGGTTAAGTGTTCTTTGATTGTCCTTGAGGTGTCGATTTTAAACACTGCGTCCGATTTTAGTTAGTTGGTTTCTTGGATGCTGTCAGATGTAGGAAATATTGCAATTATTGTGAGATCTCAGTTCGCTGGTAGGTTTCTGGTAGAGTTGGCTTCCCAAACAAGGTGACACTCTTATTCCAAAAGAGAGAGGGAGGGAGAGAGAGAGCAGCCATCAGCCTGTTTCCTCAGTTGAAGACTTCTTTGCAATCCCTCTTATCACTTGTAACCTCTCTCAAGTGGCTGGGCAGAATTCCCTTGAAATATTTCACTCATTGTATATTTCCAAGAGGTCCTGTATGTATCTGTCTGTGGCTGCCATTGTTTCAATATCAAGTACTTTGCATTTTTAATGTCTCTTACTTAGGCAGTTACGAGTTTCGGCGGGTGTCTGAACTATAGGAAATGTCTCTCTATTCACACTCTCCCGAGAGTGATTTGTTTATTTCTCACCTTCACCTTGGACTGTCGCCTTGCATGTAAAAGCAGTTTTCTCTGCCTTAGTTCAGATTGCAAAATTTTTAGTCGGTTGAAAGTTGAAAAATCATGTTTCAAAAACAAATGGGTATAGCCTCGTGACAGCTGTTATTTTATATATTTATTTAGTATAAAGATACTTAGCAATATTTACTCCATTTACCCTTAAATACTCCTAAATTGTGAAAATTACACTTAGGCCTAGATTTTACGGCCTGCAGTGAAGCAATGGCATTCGCCACTGACCTCGAGGAAAACTGCCCCCAAAGATCTAGCAATCTCTGCAGACTTACCCTTTCCATAAAGCAGTTTAATTCTGGCACTGGGTCAGGAGGCTCTCCAGGCCTGCAGCAGCAGTGATACCAGTAAGCGGTTATGCTGCTAATCTCACTGAAGTATTCACTGTCATGAAAATATAATAATTTTCATAATATCATTGTGATTTATTGTAAAAGTGAGTTAATAATGGGGTTTGGATTGGTTTTTCTGTGTGTATGTGTGTGTGGGGGGGTGGGGGGGGTGGAGAGGGGGGTGGGTCAGGGGGGGGTGGCGGTGGCGGATTTAATTGAATTGGAGACAGCTGGTCTGGAGGCTTTGAGTTATCAACAAGGAGCTAGGTTTGAAATGCTAAATACGTAAACATGGCTGAAGTTTTAGAATGTGAGCTGTAAGGAATGTTTGCATTTTTAGATAAATTAAGTTAGTTTGAATTTCAAAGAGATGGTAAGATGTTATACCTAGCCAGCAGAAGTCAAGCCAAACAGTGTGTCAATTTTTCCCAAAGGTTACTGATAAAATTAGTACTATGAAAAGATATATATGATGAGAAAGGTAAAGTTTCAAAGACATATTGGAACAATGAATTTGCATTAAAAAGGGAGAAACATGTATAAAGGAGATGAGGCTATGTGTAAGAGGAGAAGGCATTCTAAGATCTAACACAAGTGTGAAAAGCCTCCAGCCTCTGTGCATCAAGTTGCTGCCGATAGGAACCGAAGCTAAGAAAACTCACTTGGAATTCTCCTATCGAGGGTATTGTGTTGCTTTGCTTGGGTCTGTTAAATCTATTTGTTTTTACTATTGCCTTAATGGGGGTGTAACTGGGAGCCAGGTTAATTAGGAGTTTTAGGAGTTATTATAGTAGTAATTTGTAAACCTATGTATGTGCTTGAAGTCTTTTCTTTTGTTAATAAATGTTTAATTTAGTTTTCCAAAAACCTCTGAAATCATGGTAGTCTTATTACTTCTGAATTCAGGGCACACATCTCAAAATAAAATACAAATTGCCAAATAGTTGGGACCAAGTGGTCAAGTTTCCCTGGTGGATTTGATCTGCCTGGCACATATCATCTGCCACATCATAACATTCACATAGAGCAAACCAGAAAGTTAAAAGTACTGAATCCCTTCACTTTTCGTTAAAAATTTCAGATAGTGAAATCAATGGTTATGATTAGACTAAGAAAGAAGCTGCAATAAAGATAAAGAGTCTTTATAACAATAAAATATTTTTTTAAACTGTTGATTTTTTTTCTCATAATAGAGAAATTTGACATTCCAGAAACCTAAAATAGCTTTTCAGGGGCAGAGAGGGTGCTTAGCAGTAATTATGAAATTAGCAATTAGTTAAAAACCCAGTTACATCTCATTCAACAAGGTGTAACTTTTTAAATAGTTTTTACAATAGGATTAACAGCTTAAGAGTGCAAGTTCTCATCAGTTCAAAGATTTCCCTTTAATTGCAGTCTAGGGCCGGAGTGGATCAAGAGGGGTCCCCAGCCACACACCCGATGGAAAATTGCACAATCACTGAGAACAACTTCTGAATTTCCATGTTATTATATGCATGCGTAGATTCCTGAAGCTGCTGTCAGTTTCAGTGGACTAGTGACAGCAAACACTGACAGTTTTACCATCATTATTATCACAGCAAAATCTACAAACAAGAATAGGTACCTACAATTACGACCCAGATTTTCGCCACAATGAAGAGCCTATACTCAAACTCTATACATGCTGATAGGATTATATTTTGGAGCATATATGTAGATAAGGCATCTCACAAATGAGGAGCCCATGACTGTGCAACAACAGCTCTATAAAAGAACTTGCACAAAATCTATTCCAGCCAATGGTCCAGTTTCTGGCTTGGGCACCATATGCACCATTCCTGGCTTCCATATATCTCTGCTTACCGCACAAAGCATATCCTGTGAAACCTGAAATTAAAATGCTTCCAGAGTAGTGGGCACAGCAGGTGACCAATATTACCTGCACAATACATGGCCTCTTGAGATGCAATGCCTACACCTAGGCCAATGTATAACACTGCAGTGCAGATGAATGCCTTGCACCCAGCGCTCATGCTTGAGATGCACCTGCTACCCAGCATCTGTTCATGGAGTCTGATCATTGAGCCTCTTAAAGTCAAGTAGGGATGGACAATGAAAGATTCAAGGAACATCTCAGTGCTTGAGCTGTTGAGCCCTCCAAAGCATCACAAATCAGCCAACAACCTTGATCCTCTTGACGGCACGTCGAGATGGAACTCAGCATCAGCCCACATTGTTACTGGTAAGAACCGCCTTCATAATTATACCATTCTTTATGAGCTCTCTGGTGTGCATACTTACACTGAATCATGTAGAAGTGTAAGTAAATATACTAAAGAAGTGCTCATATGTGATATATAGAAAGTGAAAAGTGTAACCACAGTGATACCATTAGTGTCCTAGGTGAGTTGACGCCCTTCACTCTTGCACACTCCTACAAAGTGCCCCCCCACTCCCTCGTTGCCTCAGAGGACTATAGTAATAGTAATGAGGAGCTTGGTGCATGTGCAGGCACCCACTGGGGACCTCCTTCAGACTGCATCCTCTGCATCTCTGCATGGGCAGCCCTGGTCATTAGCACATGTGCAGCAGATCTCTGGCAGAAGGGCTGGATAGGCGGACGAAGATGAGGATGCTGAGGAACTCTCGGTACCTTCACCCTCCTCAGTGATCTGCACAGCCCTGGGCTGGCCTTCAGGTGGAGTTGATGGGGCAGGCTGCTGGTGAGCATCAGTCATGCATTCTAGCAACCGCTGTGCCAACAGTGTGACCGTCCTTTTGAGGGTCTGCGACTCCTCCATGTATTCCATTGATGTCAATGCTCATACTCTGAGTGGATAGATCCAGGCTACTGAGGGAAGCTCGCGCTCTTTCCTGACCAAAACACTGCTCTTGCATCCACTCTGAGTGTTACTGCATGTGCCTTTTCACAAGATTGACCAATTTCTCATGGTCAGAGCTCATGCCACTGAGCCCCCGGGACAATGTAGAGCTCAGGACGGTGATGGAATCCTCCATTCACAAGCCAAGGGCTGCCACTGCCTCAAGGAACTCCGCCGGATGTCCACACATCTGCTGCTAATTATCTAAATGCTGTCACCTGAAAGGTGACTCCTGAGGCTCCACGTTCCTGCCCAATGGAGCATCATCGTGACTTTCCTCCTTCCTCTGAGAGGGACTGTGCACAGATGTCTCTGACTCTGACACCTCCTCCTGCAATCTGGTGCAGTGACTTTCACCCTGTACCACCGTCTCTACATGTGCTACACCCCTCCGAAGTGCTTATATCTGAATTGGCGGAGCGTGGGCTAGTATGATGTAATGCTGCTTCCTCGGACATCTTTTCCTCTTCTTGATGACAGCTGTTCAGGCACCCTGGCAAACTCCATGGCCATCTATTCCATGGGATGGATGCATCTCAACCAGGCTACCATGTGTTTTTTTGCCCTTTTCAACTGCAATGACAACATGAAGTTATGTTAGCCTGATTTATATAGTGCACGGATGGATACTGCTCTCCTGTGCGTATGTGCATCATGGTGCTCATTCACATGTGTCTGTGCGCATCTATATGAGCAGTTTACACATACAAGCCTGAATGTTGAAGCTCTCGCACCTTAGCTGCAGCATGCAGATATGTTCTTTCCCTTGGAGCTCTGCGTGGATGAGCCAAGTTACTCACCTTGCTGGAACGCAGCAAGTTATTGAATCTTTTCCTGTGCTGGATCCATGCTGATGGTCTGCTGCTGCACTCAGCGCAGCCACGGTTTGAATCCCAGCCTTCTTGGTTACTGCAGGGACATTACAGCGGCCAGCAGGGTAGAGGACCGATCTCCACTTCTAGAGCTCTTCCACCAAAACGTGAAGGTCCTAGTCAGTAAAGCGAGGCGCAGCTAAACCCATCCCTCACCCCACGTCTCCTATGTGTGACATTCTATGAATAAAAGTGTAAGGTGAAAAGGGCCGTGAGCCATTCAGTTACAATGCTCTCATTCACTTTTGTGTGCTTATATGCTAACCGTTTCCACCATTTCATAAATGATTACCGATAAGGTACGGTGGAGAAATAGTCTCTGCACAAATGCTTGTGTCATGTATGTTGTGGCTGTGACTCCAAGGTAGCATGCTAAGCGCTGACAGCCCTTGGGCTTCCCTCCCTCTCAGTCACACATTATGCCATGGCAGTGTACAGCTGTGAGGGACCTGGTCAAGTGTCAACAGTGTGGACGCAGAATTAAAATCCAGAGGGATATTGGGTTGGATTTTCATCCTAGGGGGTAGCGGGAGTTGGGGAATTTCCTGGCTCAGCACAGCCATTTCAGGAGAAAGTGCTGGCAAAAGCTGGATTTTCATTCAGGGGGTTGGGAGGTGGGGATTCTGTGCTAACTGGAGTCAAGCCTGTCGAGCCTGCCAAGCCTGGACATAGCTTGGAGGCTGCCACAGGGGCTGGCGTGTATAGGGAAAGGCTGTTTAAAAGGCCCGCCTCAGCCCCAATGGACCCTCATGCTCTTCATGCCAACCTATGGCACTTCCATGCCAATTCACTCAGGAGACACTCTGTACAAGACTAATGAGCCCTATAGTAACAATGGCATGTGTGAAAAAAGCTTTTAAAAAAGTAATTCATTCATAACTTTCATAAAAAACTGCTTTTACTACAGCCCTATAAAAGTAGCAATCAAGGGGAGGTGTTGGCCTAGTCGTATTGTTGGTGGATTTATAATCCATAGACTCAGGGTAATATTCTGGAGGTTTGGGTTTGAATCCCACCACAGCACGTGGTGGAATTTGAATTCAATAAAAATATGGAATTAAAAGTCTGATGATGACCATGAAACCATTGCCGACTGTCACAAAAACCCGTCTGGTTCACTAATGCCCTTTAGGTAAGGAAATCATAGATGTTTACAGCACAGAAGGAGGCCATTCAGCCCATCATGTTTGCACCAGTCAACAAAGATCTGACTACACTAATCCCATTTTCCAGCGCTTGGCTCATAGCCCTGGAGGCTATGGTAATGTAAGTGAACATCTAAATACTTCTTAAATGTTACGAGAGCTTCTGACTCAACCATCCTTTCAGGCAGTGAGTTCCAGATTCCCACCACCCTCTGGGTGAAAAAATTTCTCCTCAACTCCCCTCTCTGCTTTCTACCTCTTACCTTAAATCCATGCCCCTTGGCTATTGACCCCCCTACTAATGGAAAAAGTGCCTTCCTAGCCACCCTATCTATGTCCCTCATAATCTTATACACCTCCAACAGGTCCCCTCTCAAACTTCGCTGCTCCAAGGAAAACAACCCCAGCCTATCCAATCTTTCCGCATAGCTCAGACCTTCCAGCCCAGGCAACATACAGTGAAATCTCCTCTGCACCCTCTCCAATGCAATCACATCCTTCCTATAAGGTGGTGACCAGAACTGCACACAGGACTCCAGTTGTGGCCTAACCAGCGTTTTATACAGATCCAGCATAACCTCCATGCTCTTGTATTCTATGCCTCAGCTAATAAAGGCAAGTATCCCATGTGTCTTCTTAACCACCTTATCTACCTGCCCTGCTACCTTCGGGGATCTGTGGATATGCACGCCAAGGTCCCTCTGATCTTCAGTACTTTCCAGGATCCTACCATTCATAGTGTAATCCCTTGCCTTGTTAGCCCTCCCCAAGTGCATTATCTCACACTTTTTCGGTTTGAATTCCATTTGCCACTGCTCTGCCCACCTGACCAGTCCATTGATATCCTCCTGCAGTTTACAGCTATCCTCCTCACTATTTACCACCCTACCAATTTTCATGTCATCTGCAAACTTCTTCATCATACTCTCTACATTTAAGTCCAAATCATTTATTTACACCACAAACAACAAAGGCCCCAGCACGAATCACTGTGCTGTATTGAGCCCCTCGGTATCTGCCATAAGCTTCTCTTTTTTTTTCTTAATCCTAACTTTTATGTCCCTTGACATCCAGGGTTCTCCAGACCTGGTCCTCCTCTTTGTCTATAGGGAACATATTTGCCCTGCACTCTCACTATTTCCTCCTTGAATGCCCCCCACTGCTCTGACACAGTGTTATCTGCAAGTAACTGCTCCCAGTCCACTTGGGCCAAATTGTATCTCATCTTAGTAAATTTTTCTCCAGTTTAGAACTTTTATTCCAGGCCTAACTTAATTCTTTTCCATAACTATCCTAAATCAAACTGAGTTATAGTCACTATTTCCAAACTGCTCTCCTACTGATACGCCTTCTACCTGCCCGGACTATTTCCGTGTATTAGGTCCAGAAGTGCCCCTCCCTTGTTGGGCTTTCTACATACTGGCTAAAAAAGTTCTCCTGGATGCAACTTAAGAATTTTTCCCCTCCCTACCTTGCACACTAAAACTAGCCCAGTTAATATTTGGGTAGTTAAAATCTCCTACTATTACTGCCTTATTATTCTTACACTTCTCTGAAATTTGATTACTTATTTGACCCTCTATCTCTCCCTGACTGTTTGGGGGCCTATAGTACACACCCAACAATGTGTTTGCACCTTTTGTATTTTGTACTTCTACCCATATGGCCTCATTTGATGATCCTTCCAAGATATCATCCCTCCTCACTCTCTTTGATCAATATTGCGACCCACTCCTCTTCCTCTATCCCCCTCTCTATCTCAACTGAATACCCTATAACGTGGAATGTTGAGCTGCCAATCCTGCCCTTCTTTTAGCCAAGTCTCGGTTATAGCTATAATATCATACTCCCATGTGCCTATCTGTGCTCTCAGCTCACCTGTCTTATTCTTCAGGCTCTTTGCATTAAATGTATTCCATTTAGCCTTGCTAAACACACTTTTTCTTATTTAGCCTATGTTTCCTCTGCCTTCCAGACTCACTTGTTAGCGTTTTAACTTCTAATTCCATCTCAGCTTCTCTCCCCTCTGAACTACTTTTCAGGATCTCATCCCCCTGCCAATTTAGCTTAAATCCACCCCAACAGCATTAGCAAACCTCCCTGCGAGGATGTTGGTCCCGTTCCTGTTCAGATGTAACCCGTCCAACTTGTACAGGTCCCATCTCCCCCAGATATGGTCCCAATGCCTCAGGAATCTAAAGCCCTCACTCCTGCACCATCTCTCCAGCCACGTATTCATCTGCTTTATCCTTCTGTTCCTATATTCACTACTATGTGGCACCGGGAGTAATCTGGAGATTGCAACCTTTGAAGTCCTGCTTTTCAATTTCCTACCTAACTCCCTAAAGTCTGCTTGCAGGACCTCATTTCACTTTCTTCCTATGTCATTGGTCCCAACATGGACCATGACCTCTGACTGTTCACCCTCCCCCTTCAGAATGCCCTGCAGCCGTTCCACGACATCCATGACCTTGGCACCCGGGGGGCAACATACCATCCTGGAGTCATATATATGGCCACAGAAGCGCCTGTCTACTCCTCTCACTAACAAATTCCCTACCACTATTGCCCTTCCACACTTCTTCCTCCCCCTGCTGAGCAGCTGGACCACCAACAGTGCTATGGTCTTGGCTCTGGTTGACCTCCACAGAGGAACCGTCACTCTCCATTTTCCAAGGCCAAGAAATAGTTTGCAAGCGAGATGCACTCGGGGGATTTCCTCACTATCTGCCTGGCCCCCATCTTCTGTCTGGCAGTCACCCATTCCCTCTCTGCTTGCACTTCCTTAAGCTGCATGGTGACTACATCCTGAAACGTGCTATCCACGAACCTCTCAGCCTCGTGAATGCACCATAGTGCCCCCAGCTGCCGCTCAAACTCCAAAACCCGGAGCTCGAGTTGCTCTTTCGGAGGCACCTCATGCACACATGGTCATCCAGGCTGATTTCAGTAGGATTTTCCACATAGTGCAGGATGTGCAAATCACATGACTGAGCTCCCCAGACATATCTTAACTAAATAGAACATGGGCCCTTGCTTTTATCTTACTCCTACTTGAGTATAGACCAGATGCTAGATCCTCTAGATAGACTAGACCCTCTAGGTGCTGCTGCCTGCCTGGCCCAGGGTCTTCCTCTCGCACTCTCCTCTGGGTGCTGCTGACTGCCTGTCCCAGGGTCCTCCTCTCGCACTCTCCTCATCCTTACGTGGTCTGACCTCCATGTGACTGCAAACCCACAGCAATGTGGTTGACCCTTAAAATGCCTTCAGAACAAGGGCAATTAGGGATGGGCAATAAATGCTGACCTAGCATGTGATGCCCACATCCCATGAACAAATTTTTAAAAAGTAGACCATTAAAGTATAAAACACTGAAAATGCAAGCAGTTAACACTTCTTTATCTTGTGTAAATAAACATTAAGTAATTGAGAAATATGTCTCAGAGAAAAGCTGTCAATTAAGCTATATTTTCCCTTTGGTGCAGCTCTTTCAGCCGACTAATGGACATTTGGGTTCTCAGCCAAGCCTCTTTATGCATTCCATTATTTTACCTAATTGGGAATAAATTATATTGATGATATTAAACGTAGCTTTTGCGTGAGTAATGTTGCTTCAAGCTGCAATGTATGGATAATCAATGATTTTGACATCAACGGTAGCTGAATCCCATCAAGGTATCCCTCACAACATTTAAGAAGTACTTAGATGAGCACTTGAAATGCCATAGCATTCAGGGCTATGGGCCAAGTGTTGGAAAATGGGATTAGAATAGAAAGGTGCTTGTTGGCCAGCACAGACACGATGGGCCAAAGGGCCTGTTTCTGTGCTGTATAACTCTATGATTCTATATCCATATTGTACATAAAACAAACATTAGGAACTAATGGTGTGTGATCAATTAAACTGCATTAGCTCTTCGAATTATTTTGTAACATAATCCACTTCCACGACAGGTCATATGGTCTACTCCTGCTTCTATTTGTCAATTGCCTTATGCTCAACCTTTTATCACACTAGAGAAGAAATAAGGGAGGTGTATTGTCCACTATCTTCCTATGACAACCATAACTTCTTTAAAAATGCACTTTGTTATACAATGGAACTGTTCAAGTCACTATTTATCCCTTAATGGGCGTATTTGGCAATAATTTAGGATACATTGTGCTGTTTTGACAACTGCTTCAATTCTCAGGGTATACATGCCTAAACATTTAGCTGAACATTAAAACCAACCATCATTATTCCAGTGGCTTTAAATCCTCCAATTTAGTAGTCTGCATCTATGTGCCTGTGCCCATACCCCTCGCGTTCTAAAGCAAGACTTTATCAATAGGCCAGGTTCATGAAAGTGGCCCAGGCTGAGAAAATCCATCTCCACTCATAAGTGTAGCTGGTATGTTGTGCACATCAGAAAAGCAGCACAGCCCTGGAAAACATTCTGAAATCTTGGAATTTACTGGTCAAATAAAAAGTATTGTGTAATTAATTAACTAATTAATGGAGGGGAATTCACATAATGTTGAAGTGATCTTTAGTTGCCTGTGTGTGATGAATCAACCATGGTCTATTAACTATGAACGTGTAAATATCTGCAGCAAGAGCACTAGACTATCTCATTAAGGCCAGTGGTCTTCTCACCCTGCTTAGAATATTCTTTGACTAAAAGGTGAACGGAAGTAAATACAATCAGCTTTCAAGGCAATTAAATAGTAAAACATTAATAGTCACCTAAAGGAAGCAGAATCAATATTCCGACTTTGAACTTCTAAGATTGGCAGTTACAAGATATAATAAGTATCATTTCCTTTGAGTCCTCTACCAGACAAGTCACATGGAAGCAATGTCAGTGAAAAGATTGCTCATGCTTGACATTTTCTGATTATTTAGTCTCTTTCTCATAAGCTGACATCAATATTGACCCATAACGGCTGCTGGGAGGATCGCTTTAGTTATAGAATGTTATACAGTTCAAGCTGCTGTCAAATTATCTTGTGGCTCCATTATTGTTATGGGACTGAGGTGTCTATTTCTTGAACTTTGTTTTGATTTAAGATTTTATACTGAGATGAAGAACATTGCCAGGTTGCTTCAGCTGCACCATTTTTAATGACAGTGAATAACTACTCACATATCATGCTGAGGATGTTCCTTTTTCTAATTAACAATACATTTAGTCAGTAAGACATTCCTCCCAAAAGCATCGTTGTGAGTTTGTTTGCAATGATCTCAATTCATCCCATAACAGAATTACCTGGAAAAACTCAGCAAGTCTGGCAGCATCGGCGGAGAAGAAATCAGTCAACGTTTCAAGCCTCCATGGCCCTTCAGCAGAACTGCAGCATAGTTTCAACAAGGGAGAAATATAAATTGGTTTAAGGTGGGTGGGGGGCGGGGGGGGAAGAGACACATTGAGGGTGTGGTGTGAGCAGATAATCAAAAGATGTCAGAGACAAAAGGGTCAAAGAGGTGTTGAAGGTGGTGGTCTTTGTCTGAGAAAAGTGCTAATTAAGAATGGAATACAGGATATTCAAAGTACAGCTCTAGTGGGGGTGGGGTGGAAAGACTAAAGGTTTTAGTTTTAGATTTAAAAATAATGGAAATAGGTGGGGAAAGAAGAATCTATATAAATTATTGAAAAAAAAGCGGGTGGGGGGGGGGAAAGAAACGGGGTGGGGATGGGGGGAGGGGGAGTTTAAGATCTAAAGTTGTTGAATTCAATATTCAGCCCAGAGGGCTGTAAAGTGCCTAGTCGGAAGATGAGGTGCTGTTCCTCCAGTTTGCGTTGGGCTTCACTGGAACAATGCAGCAAGCCAAGGACAGACATGTTGGCAAGAGAACAGGGTGGAGTGTTAAAATGGCAAGCGACAGGGAGGTTTGGGTCTTTCTTGCGGACAGACCGCAGGTGTTCCGCAAAACGGTCGCCCAGTTTGCGTTTGGTCTCTCCAATGTAGAGGAGACCGCATTGGGAGCAACGAATGCAGTAGACTAAGTTAGGGGAACTGCAAGTGAAATACTGCTTCACTTGAAAGGAGTGTTTGGGCCCTTGGACGGTGAGGAGAGAGGAAGTGAAGGGGCAGGTGTTGCATCTTCTGCGTGGGCATGGGGAGGTGCCATAAGTGGGGATTGAGGAGTAGGGGGTGATGGAGGAGTGGACCAGGGTGTCCCGGAGGGAACGATCCCTACGGAATGCCGTCAAGGGGGGTGAAGGGAAGATGTGTTTGGTGGTGGCATCATCCAGCATGATGCCACCACCAAACACATCTTCCCTTCACCCCCCTTGACGGCATTCCGTAGGGATCGTTCCCTCCGGGACACCCTGGTCCACTCCTCCATCACCCCCTACTCCTCAACCCCCACTTATGGCACCTCCCCATGCCCACGCAGAAGATGCAACACCTGCCCCTTCACTTCCTCTCTCCTCACCGTCCAAGGGCCCAAACACTCCTTTCAAGTGAAGCAGTATTTCACTTGCAGTTCCCCTAACTTAGTCTACTGCATTCGTTGCTCCCAATGCGGTCTCCTCTACATTGGAGAGACCAAACGCAAACTGGGCGACCGTTTTGCGGAACACCTGCGGTCTGTCCGCAAGAAAGACCCAAACCTCCCTGTCGCTTGCCATTTTAACACTCCACCCTGTTCTCTTGCCAACATGTCTGTCCTTGGCTTGCTGCATTGTTCCAGTGAAGCCCAACGCAAACTGGAGGAACAGCACCTCATCTTCCGACTAGGCACTTTACAGCCCTCTGGGCTGAATATTGAATTCAACAACTTTAGATCTTAAACTCCCCCTCCCCCCATCCCCACCCCGTTTCTTTCCCCCCCCCCACCCGCTTTTTTTTCAATAATTTATATAGATTCTTCTTTCCCCACCTATTTCCATTATTTTTAAATCTAAAACTAAAACCTTTAGTCTTTCCACCCCACCCCCACTAGAGCTGTACTTTGAATATCCTGTATTCCATTCTTAATTAGCACTTTTCTCAGACAAAGACCACCACCTTCAACACCTCTTTGACCCTTTTGTCTCTGACATCTTTTGATTATCTGCTCACACCACACCCTCAATGTGTCTCTTCCCCCCTGCCCCCCACCCACCTTAAACCAATTTATATTTCTCCCTTGTTGAAACTATGCTGCAGTTCTGCCGAAGGGCCATGGAGGCTTGAAACGTTGACTGATTTCTTCTCCGCCGATGCTGCCAGGCTTGCTGAGTTTTTCCAGGTAATTCTGTTTTTGTTTTGTTTTGGATTTCCAGCATCTGCAGTAGCTTTTAGCTTTTTGTTTTTATCAATTCATCCCATGTCAGACCACTTTAAATACAGTTATAACTAACTTATTAAAATAAATGTTAACAATTTGTCATGGTTTACCGGGAAAGGGGTGAACGGGGAATAATGGGAGGGGGACAGAGTGTAGGACGTGTGAGAGAGGGGAGGGGAGGACAGTGTGCATTCTGCTCGGGAAGTCACTTGAAGGTCTGAGGCCTCCAAATTCAATGGGTGTATCAATAGTAAGATCAGACAAATATCCAATATTGGGCCTCATCCTCATGAACATCAATCTGGCAAGCTGCAAACAGGTAAATGATGAAAAGGGCAACTGGGAATGTGAGGAAAAGAGGAGACACAACTGGTTCCAAAAGGAATTGATGCTTGAGGGGTGGTGAGATGATAGTGATAGCAGTGACAATCAGGCAGCAGCACAAAATGTGCTGATCAGGCACATGGGAGGCAGTGGTGGTGACTAGGGCATGGAGATCTGGCGACTATAATTGAAGGAAAGGTAGCACTAACAATCAGGACATGGGGAGATGTCAGCTATGATGAGGGCAAGAGGTAGTGACGATTGTTGTGGTAGGTTGGGGGATGGGGATAATGTAGTGACAGTGATTTGTGAGACAAGCAGTGGCTGACTGTTGTTCTAAATGCGGGGTGACGAAGAACTCCCCTACTCCTCTTGGCTCCACATTCAGGTAAGCATAGTTTAAAACCTTACATGGTTCGCTGAACAGGTAGCCCCTTTGCAGCAGGCATTTGTCTATTCTGCCGCTAAACTAAGTACTAAATACTGCAGGGAATGTACAGCAGAGGTTCACAAAATTGTGGTTCTACAAATCTGCTGTCAGTTCAAGTGTTTCTTTCCACATAAGATAAATATGTGGAGCAGATCCTGTGAGGTTTCACTCTTTTTTTAATCAGTCATTGTATTACACAGTCAAACTTAGCAAAAGACTGGTCTCAACTCTAAATGAGAAGAGAAATACAAAGAAATCAATCTCCAGAGGACCAAACTGAGGTTTTAAAAATGCCTGTGCATAACTCACTGGAGCACCATGCTTCATGATACTTCGTATAATTAAATGTAAACAAACTGCACCTGGATTAAGTGATTGCGGTTATTTAGAAGTACCACTGTCATTGCTTGTGAGCATCAAGGGAATCATTCCCAGTTGTTTGTGGTTTGCTGTTAAATTTGCAGCAAACTATATTTGCATTGCAGATTAATCAGGAGCAAAATGCATAAAGAATTCTCAAAGGGTCACTGTGCATTGCAATCTGATCTGTTGCAAATCAATCCTGCTTAAATTACACATAAGTACTCTCTCGATAGCTAGGAAATTTTATACGGAGACTAACTGGGTCACACAGGCCAAGAAGGTCCAGGTTTTGATCCCCTGTCTGTGTGAACTGATTTTAGCTTGAGCATGGGTGGTAGCACTGCACTTTCTCTCAGTGCCCATGAGTTGGGGTGGGGGTGGAGTGATGGGGATCACTGGCGTTCCCAATTCTTAGAGTGTAATTTTACGGCCCCTCCGCTGGCTGGATTTTCCGGTCCCGCTGAAGTCCATGGATTTCTGAACAGCTCGCCACATTTTACAGTCCCACCCCCCGCCATGATGGGGCCGAACAATTCTAGCCTTAGCTTCTCTCCAGCGGCACAAACTGAAACTGCAGGTGACTTCTGCCACTACAAGGGGGAAGGGGGACTCCATGGAACATATATTAAAAGTGCTGCTATTCAGTTGAATTTGGTTTGCCAAGGGTTAATTTCACAAGCTAGTTAGGCTAGGAAATTTGGGGGTTGATTCGAGACACCCTCCCTTTGCAGTGTTAACAAAACACAATCAACTGGTGACATCCTAGGAGCTCAGGATTTTGGTTCTCGAGCCTTGAAGATGGTACTGTGGTAGGATCCTCGAGTGTACCTTTGGGCCTTTAGTCAGAACATTGAGAAGCCTGGGGGTCGGTGATCTCAGGACAGTGAGATGATGGTGACCAGTATTTACCTTTTTCATTTACATGGTGTTTAGTGTTGGTTTTCCTGGGGGTAATCATCAATGGTGCTGGGTGCCTTGGGGCAAGCCAAAGTTGCAACCACAATCTGAAGCGGGTGTTAAACTCCTTATTGCATATGCAATTGTCCCAGTGCCTGATTCGGGTGTGGGTAAAGGACATCGCTTGTTTGTCCTTTCTCAAGAGCAGCACATTTCCATTCGGAAGCGTGCGTATGATTCCTGCCCATCATTTAGATGTCTAAGGAGGCTGTGCAGTAACCAAAAAAACAGTCTCTCCCTGGCCAAATTCAACCACTGCAACTACGGATACAGCCAGGGCACCTAAAGCAGCGTGTTTCAAGCAATTAAAGTTAGTGTGGAGGTGTTTTGACTGAAACGGCTCAATTCACTTTGAGCTCAAGTGCGGGTAGTTCCAGGCTAGATTCTGTTTCTTGCATCAGAATTACCCAACAAAACAGAAAGGCTATGTTAAGGGTCAGTCAGGCCTGCTAGTTGAAATAGCTACAGCAGATATAACTTCATAACAATTACATTTAAGCTGCTGCCATGATGTCAGTCTTGGGGGCATGCCATCTAGGCTAAAAGATTCTTTAAATAAGCATTGTGCCTTCATGAAAAGTTGTTAGAATTTTTTATAAAAAAGCACAATAAAGGGATGGCAATGCAGACTTTTGTGAGGTTGGAGACGAACTGTAGGCTGAGAATAAAAAACAGGAGGAAAGGTTAACTTCAGTTATTCTGTGATTCTGTGATTCAGTCCTAAGAGTTGTATAAAGAACATTCTGTTGGGCAAGTTAAGATGTAACAAAAGGGTTAGGAGGAAGAGAAAGAAGTTAACAGTTCACAGTAAGAATTAAAATTGTTGCAAGGGGAAAAAAAGCTAAAGGCAGTTGCTGCCTGATCTGCTTATGTTTTTATTTAAAAAGTTACAGGTGTCAGCTCTGTCATCTTGTCATCTTCTCTTAGAGCTAAAAGCAATTTAAGTTTCTGTAGTCAAGTCTTCGATCCTGGCTGTAATACACATTTTAATCAATGTCTTTTCTATAAACACGTGCTGTCTTAAGTTTTTTAGTCATATACCTATACACACATGTGCCATTTTTGAGATATTTGGAGCAATTTTTTTTTGGATTTGAATTGATTTAAACCAAGGGCAGAAGTTTTCCCTCGTTGGACGGGCATGGAAGGCAGGCCTAGGAGTGGCCAAGAAGCCGCCCGCGATAGAGCCCCGGCCGCGATTTCACGCTGACTAGCCAATTAATTGGCCACGTATTGCCTCCCAGCATTCCATGGAACCTTGGATCTGAGCCTTATTTTATGTTTCCCCGGTGGGCGTGTTTCCTGTGGCGAGGGGGGTGCACATAAAATGGGATGGACACTACCTTCCCGCCCACTCCCGAACTCTTCCCCACAATACGAGGGGGGAGTGGGTGCAGACGGGTGCCAAAATCGGCAGCCCACCCCCATATTTAAATGAATAATTAAGGGTCAATTAGGTTTGTTATCAAGCCAATTAACCCTGATGATGTGCTGCCCACACCATAAAATGTTTGGCGTCAGCAGCGTGGTGGGGCCGGGAAACCTGACTTTTTAAACCTTAATGTTTAAAGGTCGGGAAGGAAGGTCGGGTTGCTCTTCGGGTGCTATCCTTGGCTGATCGTGGGGCAGCTCCCCTTATGTCGAAATCTCCTTTCCTTCCTACCTGCTCCCTCCCTTAAAGCATCCCCCTCCCCATCCCAAACCTCAAACTAACCTACTCAAACCATCCCGGCACAAGACCCCGGATTTACCTGCTCCGGGGATCCAAGGGCCATTATTGTCTTTTTCCTTCTGCAGTCCCAGCAGTGGCCACTGATGCCTTCCCAGCACTACTGGGATTGATGGAGCTGCTGACCAATCAGATTGGTGGCAGCTCCAGAGAGGGGGACTGGGCGGAAGTCCCACTCTGCCCTAATCAGTCCAGGCGAGTCAGCGTGATTTCTGGGCGGGAGGGGGTGGCGCGAGGGTGTCATCCACCTCCCTCCCCACCATTTTATTCCACCCTTTTACAATATGCTAGCCAGATGAAAGAGGCAATTAATTCACACAATGAAATGCATCCATCCAAGATTTAAAGGATTTGTCTCAACCATTGGATTGCTGTGAACTGCTACAGAACTGTAAATGTGGCTGCCTCCACATTCCTTGTAAATGTTAATCCCAAAGAGCTGTTTCATTGGAGTAAATCCCAATGACGTGATAGGTCAGAATCTTCACCATCTAAATACTTTCATATGTTAATGAGCTATTCATGAACCCAGGATGTGAGATTGTTGCAATATGGAAGAAGTATGAATCAAAAAAGGGAGGGATTTGTGGCAATCATGGTCATGGGTGTGATTTTTGTAGTTTTAAAAGAAATGTGAGTTTAGCAGTAGCAGCATTGCATAGTGTGGACCTTCTCAAAAAATAAGTTTAATAAGGGGATTGGATGAACTAAAATGGGACAAATAAGCTAAAGGAATCTAAAACAGAGAGCAGTAACTCTTAAAGGTTTAACAGCAGGAGTGCAACTCTGAGGTTACGGGAGCAACGTCACAGAATCACAGAATTGTTACGGTGTAGAAGGAGGCCATTCGGCCCATCGTGTCTGCATTGAATCTCTGAGCATTTTAACTTTGTGCCAATCTCCTGCCTTTTCCCTGTAACCCTGCACATTGTTTCTATTTAAATAATCACCCAATGTCCTCTTGAATGCCTCAATTGAACCTGTCTCAACCACACTTCCAGCCAGTGCGTTCCAAACCCTAACTACTCGCTGTATGAAAAAGTTTTTTCTCACCGCACAGTTGCTTCTTTTGCAAAACACTTTAAAACTGTGCCCTCTGGTTCTTGAACTGTTTACGAGCAGGAACAGTTTCTCCCTATGTCCTCTGTCGATGTGTAATGAGGCAGATTTGATAAAGGAGCTTAAGGTGAAGGAACCCTTAGGAGGAAGTGACCATAATATGATAGAATTTACCCTGCAATTTGAGAGGAAAATGCTGGAATCAGATGTAACGGTATTACAGTTGAATAAAGGCAACTACAGGGGCATGAGGGAGGAGCTGGCCAGAATTGACTGGGAGATGAGCCCAGCAGGAAAGACGGTGGAACAGCAATGGCAGGAGTTTCTGGGAGTAATTTGGGAGACACAGCAAAAATTCATCCCTAGGAAGAAGAAGCATACTAAAGGGAGGACGAGGCAACCATGGCTGACAAGGGAAGTCAGGGACAGCATAAAAGCTAAAGAGAAAGCACACAATGCGGCGAAGAGCAGTGGGAAACCAGGGGATTGGGAAGCCTACAAAGACCAATAGAGGACAACTAAAAAAGAAATGAGGAGGGAGAAGATTAACTATGAGGGTAAACTAGCCAGTAATAGAAAAGAAGATTGCAAGAGTTTTTTTAGATATATAAAGGGTAAGAGAGAGGCAAAAGTGGACATTGGGCCACTGGAAAATGACGCTGGAGAAGTAGTAGTAGAAGAAATAGCAGAGGAACTGAATAGGTAGTTTGCATCAGTCTTCACAGTGGAAGACACGAGTAACATCCCCAAAGCTCAAGAGAGTCGGGGGGCAGAGGTGAGTATGGTGGCCATTACCAAGGAGAAGGTGCTAGGAAAACTGAAAGGTCTGAAGGTGGATAAATCACCTGGACCAGATGGATTACACTCCAGAGTTCTGAAGGAGATAGCTGAAGAGATAGTGGAGGCGTTAGTGGTGATCTTTCAGGAATCACTTGAGTCAGGGAGGGTCTCAGAGGACTGGAAAATCGCTAATGTAACCCCCCTGTTTAAGAAGGGAGTGAGGCAAAAGACGGGAAATTGCAGGCTGATTAGCCTGACCTCTATCGTTGGTAAGGTTTTAGAGTCCATTATTAAGGGTGAGATTTCAGAATACTTGGAAGTGCATGGTAAAATAGGGCAAAGTCAGCATGGTTTCATCAAGGGGAGGTCATGCCTAACAAATCTGTTAGAATTCTTTGAGGAGGTAACGAGTAGGTTAGACAAAGGAGAGACAATGGATGTTATCTACTTGGACTTCCAGAAGGCCTTTGGCAAGGTGCCGCACAGGAGGCTGCTCAGTAAGATAAGAGCCCATGGTGTTAGAGGCAAGGTACTAGCATGGATAGAAGATTGGCTGTCTGGCAGGAGGCAGAAAGTGGGGATAAGGGGGTCCTTCTCAGGAAAGCGGCCGGTGACTAGTGGAGTTCCGCAGGGGTCAGTGTTGGCACCACAACTTTTCACTTTATACATTAATGATCTAGATGAAGGAACAGAGGGCATCCTGGCTAAGTTTGCAGATGATACAAAGATAGGTGGAGGGACAGGTAGTATTGAGGAGGCGGGGAGGCTGCAGAAAGATTTGGACAGGTTAGGAGAATGGGCAAAGAAGTGGCAGTTGGAATACAACGTGGGGAAGTGTGAGGTCATGCACTTTGGTAGGAAGAATAGAGACATAGACCATTTTCTAAATGGGGAGAGAATTCAGAAATCTGGAGTGCAAAGGGACTTGGGAGTCCTAGTCCAGGATTCTCTCAAGGTTAACTTGCAGGTTGAGTCGGTAGTTAGGAAGGCAAATGCAATATTGGTATTTATTTCGAGAGGACTAGAATATAAAAGCAGGGATGTGCTGCTGAGGCTTTATAAGGCTCTGGTCAGACCACATTTAGAATATTGTGAGCAATTTTGGGCCCCGTATCTCAGGAAGGATGTTCTGGCCCTGGAGAGGGCCCAGAGGAGGTTCACGAATACGATCCCGGGAATGAAAGGCTTAACATATGAGGAACGTTTGAGGACTCTGGGTCTATACTCGATGGAGTTTAAAAGGATGAGGGGGGATCATACAGAATACTGAAAGGCCTGGATAGAATGGACGTGGGGAAGATGTTTCCATTAGTAGGAGAGACTAGGACCCGAGGGCACAGCCTCAGAGTAAAGGGAAGACCTTTTAGAACAGAGATGAGGAGAAACTTCTTTAGCCAGAGAGTGGTGAATCTATGGAATTCATTGCCACAGAAGGCTGTGGAGGCCAGGTCATTGAGTATATTTAAGACCGAGATAGATAGGTTCTCGATTGGTATGGGGATCAAAGGTTACGGGGAGAAGGCGGGAGAATGGAGTTGAGAAACTTATCAGCCATGATTGAATGGCGGAGCAGACTCGATGGGCCGAATGGCCTAATTTCTGCTCCTATGTCTTATGGTCTTATGGTCCAGACCCCTCATGATTTTGAAAACTTCTAACAAGGTTCTTCTTTGCCTTCTCTTCTCCAAGAAAAACAGTCTCAACTCCAATCTTTCCTCGTAACTGAAGTGTCTCATCCCTGGAACCATGCTCATAAACCTCTTTTGCACTCTCTCCAATGCATTCACATCCTTCCTACAGTGTGGCGCCCAGAACTGTAACAATACTCCAGCTGAGATGTAACCAGTGTCTTATATAATTTCATCATAACCTCCCTGCTCTTGAACTCTATGCCTCTATCAATGAAACCTAGAACACTCTATGCTTTAGAAACAGCTCTTTCTACCTGTCCTGTCGATTTTAATGACTCATGTACATCTACACCCAGGTCTCTTTGCTCCTGCACACCCGTTAGAATAATATCCTTCATTTTATACTGTCTTTCCATGTTCTTTGTACCCAAGTGTATCACCTCACACTTCTCTACATTGAACTTCACCTATCTGCCCACTCCACCAACGTGTCAATGTCCTTTTGAAGTTCTACCCTGTCCTCCTCACAGTTTACAATTCTCCCAAGTTTTGTGTAATGCGCAAACTTTGAAATTGTCCCCTGCAAACCAAGATCTAGATTATTTCAATTTATGAGGAAAAGCAAGGGTCCCAATACTGACCCCTGGGGAATTCCACTACAAACCTTCTTCCAGCCCGAAAAATGCCCATTAACCATTATTCTCTGTTTCCTATCCCTCAGTAAATACTGTACTGTTTTGACTTAGAGGGAGTTTGACTTACAGTGTTTGTAGGTTTATTGATGTTACAATAAACTATCAAGAAGAGGAATGTGAGCTTTGACCATTTTCTCCTCCTGGGCAGGTTCAGCCCAAACCTTAGAGTTAGGAGTATAAGAGGAGAGATGTGGGTTCGCCTACCTATACTGTTGTCTTAATTTGATTACTGCAAGTCTGATACCTACTGGGTGAAATCTTGTGCCCTTCCCCATGGCGAGTTTGGTGGTAGGGGTGTATTTAATTGGGGAGGAGGGTGGCAGGTGGGGACCCCACCACCTTCCTGTTGCCACTCCGAGTAAGCCCGGGGTGGGAAGGACTATGGATGCCTTCCTGCCCTGTTGCTAATTGAGGCCCTGAAGTGGCCAGTTAATATACATATAAGAGCTTCATCCTGCTGCCACTGGTATTAACCCAGCAGCAAGCAGGGGCTTGCCATGCAGGGAGCAAGACAAGCAAACCCGGACTCCCATTGGGGTTCCTCGTTCTAAGGCACTAAGTGCCTGATCGAGGAAACTAGCACTGGGAATGGGAGCCCTGCTGAGTGCCACCACCTGCACTTGCTCTTGACCCCTTTATCATTCCACCCCTGCGGTCCCCCAACCCTTCCCACCATCACTCACCTCTGGCATGGGTCCCTCCTCGAACCTAGGCCTTGGGTGGATCTTGTACCAGCAGCAGTCACCACCTCCTGGGTGGCGCTGCTGAGTACAAAAGAGTTGCCAGCCTCTGATTAGCCAGAAAGCAGGATTTCCATCCCTCGGGTCTTTGATCCCGGAGGAAAGCCTGCGCCACTGGCCTAGTGCCAGAGTGACACAACGTACAGTGTTTGAAAAGAATGAAGCAGGAGACTTGTGGACTCTCCAGCTGGCCACAGAGACACTTGTCACCTCCACAAGATTTCACCCAGCAAGGATGATTTTACAGTCCAGGATAACTGTTTGGGTTTTGGTGCCCACAAACTTTGGAAAGCTCCACTATTACTCTTTTGAATAAAAATGTTCCAAATATTTTGTTTAGTCATGAAGGCTAACATTTTGTTCGGGCATATTTAGTTTTTATTTGACTGTCATTTGGAAAGGCACCTGAAGATAAAACAAAAAGAAAGATAAGCACATGACTATTTTAATAATTTTATCTGTTCTGTATTACATTTAGTTTAAGATACTGGCCTGAATTAGAGTTATTGAGGTTAATTATCCCATTAAATTGTGAAAAAGCAGGCATTTATTGTGGCCATGGTGAAATAATTGTAAATTATATGGAGGTCTCTAATTCCAGCCATGAGACTATCATATATATATATATATTTTTTTTTAAATTAGAATATTTAAATTTCTTGAAGGTTTAATGATTTAGAGTGGATTAAGGAGGTAATGCTGAATGTAACTGATGTATTTCGAACTGTGTTAGGTGTTGAAGAGTATGAATGCTGTTGTTAAAAGTTTGGACATTTGGGGCCATTCTGCTTATTTACTTGTGTACTCCTACCTTCCTTCAGTTCTGAAGAAGAGTCTTACTGGACTCGAAATGTAACTCTGTTTCTCTCTCCACAGTTGCTGCCAGACCTGCTGAGCTTTTCCAGCACTGTCTTTTTATTTCAGATCTCCAGCATCCGCAGTATTTTGCTTTTATTACTATGTTTGCTTAATTATGTTTGTTGTACTAGAATGTAATGACTGTCAGCAAAACTTCCTTTGATCTTATGACTGACTGTTGTCATACAAAAAGTGACTGAGAAAAAAGATCTAAGGATCTATTGCTATCTCTATGCAACAAACTGGAGAGAGCTTGTAATCTGACTGTACCAACGAACCAAAGAATTAACAAAATTAGGATTTTGGACTTCTCTTAAATAGATGTTCAACGCTTTCACAAAAATTGATTTTAATCTGAAGTTCAAGGCCTGGAAAAAAATTACATGTATTAAAATGGCACAAAGGAACTGAAATTCCATGAAGGGAATCTTTCTAAAGTTAACAATGATGTTGCTAATGATTTCTGCTGTTATAATGGATTTTAAATTTCTAAATATGGTAGAAACAAAAAGACAGTAGTGCAAATATTAAAGGTACAAAGGCTCTTTAAAAAAAATGTAACAGTGTTGGGTTCTTTATCATTTGGAAAAAATGGATATCTTAGGCCAGGATTTTGCCCTCGTCGGGGGCGGGTGGGAGTGGTTGGGCCAATTAAGGCGTGCTCAGCATGAAACGCGTGCCGCAGCGCTCAACGCTGCCTATGGGAGGGATGGGGGGTGGTGGAGGAGGGCAAGTGAGCAAGTTCACGTAAACACGCAGGTGCACACAAGAAAAGCTCCCTGAGGCACAGAGCTGCCTCAGGGAGATGAAGATTTTGAAAAATTAAAAATACGAATTTTAAAATATTAAAAAACATGTCCCCTCATGTGACTCACATTAAATTTTAAAATGTGACTCTGTCACGTGAGCACGGACATGTTATTAAGGAAATTTAAACATCTTTATTTAATTTTTATTTGCTGCTGGAAAGATCATCCCGCCCTTAGATGAGGTTTCCTAAAAAATCCAAAGGACACTTGGCCTTTTTGCCTGCTCATCAACCATAAGGTTGGATGGACAGTGAAAAATTGAACTTAATTATTACTTTAATGGCCTTAATAGGCCTTCTAATTGATAGCGGGCGCATTTCCGGGAAACACGCCGTTCTGATGGCAGGCGGGCTCTCATTTGCCCACCACGCCATCACCTCGACACTTCATCACGCCAGGCACCATATTTAAAGTGCAGCCACGTGCACACCTCTCAGTGCTTCCAGCCCAGGACTGCTGCACAGAAGACAGGAAGGCGCCGAAAGGCAGAAAGACTGCAGCCCCGTGGTTTAGTGATGCGTCCCTCAAGCACCTTTTAAATGCTGTGGAGGCCCGCCGTGATTTCCTCTACCCCTGCCCTGGCTACAGGTGGGGCAGCAGCATCAACAATCCAGCATGGGAGACAGTGGCTGCCATGGTCAGTGCCAATGCCGTGCAAAAGAGAACAGCCACCCAGTGCCACAAGAGGATGAATGATCTTCTCCGTTCCACTAGAGTAAGTCCCTCTTCTCATTATTCTCAACTCACACACTCACAAACCCATCACACATCCACAGGAATTGCACTCACTGCTAGCTCAAGGGACATCACCATTCACTCTCTCACACACACCTTTATTGTCCTCACCCCATCTAAGGGACCGTTCACACCCACACATGCCAGGCATACTTATTATCTGGCCTGGCAGGCCTCCTGCTTACACTTTCTCCATCTGTATTCATGCAGGACGAGCTGGCACACAATAAAAGGGAGCTGTCACAGACCGGTGGTGGAATGCCCGAAATCAAGGTCCTCGCGGACTTTGAAAACAGAGCCATCCAGCTGGCTGGCCACGATCTGGACCAGTCCTGTGCTGACAGTGAGGTTGGCTGTGGTCCACCAAGTGAGGATCCAGCAGTGCAGCATCCATCAGACAACCATGCTGTGAGTGATGTGTCCTGTTCCGCAGTCCCTTGCCATACACTAATTATCTCTCCTTGCTTTCACAGGCACATCTGCGGAACAATTGACAGAGTCCACAACCCAGGGCCTCCAATCAAGCCCCAAAGAAACCACAGGAGAGGAATCTGAAGGCACCTTCATTGACGACCCATCGCATTGCTCACCCACACCCTCCACCAGCGCAGCGACAAATACCTTGGTGGGACCTAGCTTTAGAGTAGCCTCAGAATCATAATCTGGTGAGTACATTGCACTGTCTAATCCACAGCAGGCGGCCGCAGGGACTTCTGAGGTCCCTGGCACTCGGAGGACTGCTGGAGGCCAGAACATTGCTGAGTCTGAGTCAGATGATGAGCCCCTGGACTCAGTCATGTCTCAGTTGCTGGAGCTGCAAAGGCAAGCTGGGGAACATCAGGAAGTGATGTCCCTCCACTCCTCAGATTGCAAGGCACGATGGGCCAGTCCCACCTGCATTCGGGCTCAGGTGATAGCACCAGCATGCCAATGCACCGAGGTCAACACTGATAGGATGGCAGCCGCCATGGAGACCTTGGTCCAGGATGTCGGTCCTGCACTGCTGTGCAGGCTGAGCTCCATCGCTGATGCCATAGTTGGCCTCCAACAGTGTGTACGCGAGAGGAGTGCGCAGCTGCTTGCTCTCACACCAGCTTCTCCTTCTCCTCAAGGTGTCAGCCAGGGGCTCTTGGACACCCATAGGGAGGAGGATCAGTAGGTGCACACCACGGGGTCATCTACCCAGGTGACTCCGGGATTGTCCGGCCCATCCGAATTCTCTCTTCCTGTAAACCCAGCAGCTCCAGCTCCACAGGTTGAGGAGGGTGCCACTGCCACACAGCAGTAACCCAAAAGCAGGCCTGGGCCCTCCAGGTCTCGGCCCTCCAGAGGATGCCTGTGGAGGTCATCACAGTCAGGGTGTAGCAGTCAGCAGGCTGCCTCCACCTGCGCTGTGGATGTCTGGGGAGCACCAAAACAAAGCGGCAGGGTTAGGAAGGTTAAGAAGATGTAGTTGCACAGCCTGGGCACGGGTGTTAACCGCTTCTACATAATGTTCACTATTGTAAATAAATTCTCAACAATACCTCCCTGCCTATGGCTCCTTGTTCTAATGAGCAGTGCTCATGCCACTCCGATGAGAAACCTTTCTGCACAAGATAAAAGCAGGGAGTCAAAGGTTCACAATGCAATGTGAGGATCAATGGTGTCTCCTCACTGCACATCGTCATCATCCTCTCAAATCTGGCAGCTATGAGGGCCTCCTGAGCCGACCAGTGATGCCTTGTTATGGCTCTATGGCTACATGTGCGTGAGCCACAGCAGCCACTTCCTGAGGGTGTCACTCCTCCCTCTGCGCAGTCAGGCTCTCTTCTCCTTCATCTCCGCTCTCTGTAAGCCATGAGGCGTGCATCTCATTCACCAGGCTCCATGCTTCTGATGTACTTTTTTCACAAGATGAAGGACAGAGACGCGTGGGTTAGCTTAGGTGTTCTAAGAACCTGTCCTGGTTAAGTCTGAAGACCCCTTAATGCATCCCGGAGAGTGCTGGCCACCACTTGGATGGCCAGAGTTTAGTGCGCTGCATGGCCGCCGGAAACCCCACCCTCCTCTGTCCCACTCCACCTGACCGATTGGCGGCAGCCTTGCCCATTGGACTGCACGCTGTGCTCTCAGCTCAGGCGCAGGCATTCTCCTAACCCGCACTGCAAGGCTGCACTGTTAGCTTGAAACATGGGGAAGACTGGTCCAAACCGGGATGATGACTTTGCAAGGGGCTGTGAGTGCCTCCGCCAGTGACTGCTCCATGGCTAGCTTTAACAAGGGGATTGTACAACATGCCCAGTCAACCAACTATTCTGCAGTCCATTAAAATGCTCATCACTTTGCAGTCTGTGCCCAAGGGGTGAAAAGCCCTGGAGCATTTGGTGGCACTTTCATGCCTCTGCATTGCTTGAATGGGCAGATAAGCTCGAGGCCCAACTCCATGCATGTCAATGTGGCTGCATCTGAACTGTCTCAGCTGCAGAGGAATGGTCACTTTACACAAGGTTTCCCTAATGCGTGGCCACTTCCCTCCCCTCCACCCCTCAAATCGCCTCAACCACAGGGCAGCCCTCCCCCCCCCCCCACCCCCAAGTTGCCCCAACCATGATGTCAAATAGGCGACCCTCACTAGCGCTGTACAACGTAACTGTGCACTCACCTCCGAGCTCCCCTTAAAGTGCACACCTTATACATGCTGTTGTGAAATATGTCGGTGTGCTTCCCACCCGTCAGACGGGGCGGGGGGGGGAGATGATTCCGGTGGGCTGGCCTTATAATGATATGCAGATGTATTACAATGAGGTTCCCGATGATTGATGGCAGGAAATGTGGCCCGCCATCGACAAGCTGAGCAGACGATCGCAAACTAGTTTTATGACATTGTGAAACCGATTTTTGGCTTTCTCGCCATATTGTTCGCTCACACCAACAAACACGCCCGACGCCAGTGGGCATGGAAAATTCCGCCTACAATCTTCTGATTCAGAGAGAGTGTACAAACTGAGCCATGGCTGATGCTTCAAAGGGTGTTTGGGTCTGTCTACTTTTCGAAGTAAGCAAATTGACCCTTTTTACTAGTAGCTGTGGTTTTTCCCGTTCCAATATCATAATAATTCTGCTTCAATCTCCATGAAACAACAATTTTTGCACTGTTGAATGTAAACACATGTCAAACATTTATTACATTTTAGATAACTTAACTTTATTGACTATTTTCCCACAGTGACAGAAGGAAGTCATGAATTAACAAATTAACCACTTGGGCTCTGACAAAAAGTCACAATGGATTTTCTATTGTTCTTTACTTTTAAAACCGAGGTGCATTGATTTTCAGACTGCAAGTGTTCTTTGCTAGAAAAATGACTTCACTGAGTGTGAAGCAACCTTTATTGTGGAATTATTGGTGAGGCAGAGATATAGTATTATTAGTAATTTAATCCCATATTTGTTGACATCAGCAGCCATCAAAGGCCTGATTTTAACTGTCTCAAAAGCAATTGTCTTACACAGAGTTAAAATCAGACACTTCAAATGTCACAGTGTGGTGGTGATTTGGGTTTAAATTTTGGGCAGTATCTAAAGGAGGCAATGGGGGTCTCGTCCACCGGCTTGAGAGCAAGCGAGAATTCCATGTTGCCTCTTTTAGGGAAGGCCAAGCATACCAAATGCCATTCAGGCATTTAACCAGACAGCAGCAGACCTTACCCAGGGCCTCAGGGGCCAAAGTTCCGCCTGACATGAGCTACCAGCCAATCAGCTCTATTAAATGGCTGTGCCATCAGGGAGGCAGTAGCTGATGCCAGTATGACACACACCCGAGGCCTAATATCATCACTTGATCCCAGGCCACAGGTGAGTGATGGTGGGAGGGTGTCACAGGGTGAAGGTCGCAGAAGAAGGGTATGGGCAGCAATTGTAGGAGGACATCAGCAGCAAGGGCAGAGGGGTGGTTCCCTGCACTCCTTCCCTCTTCCTGTTGCCGGGTCACACTATGTGGCACTGAGTGTCTTTGAATGAGGGCCCCCCCTCCACAAGAGCCTGCAAGTAATCCCATATAGGTTTGCTTGTCGTGTTCCTTCAATGGCGAGGCCTCTGCCTGCCCTTGGGTTAAGATCAGTGGCGGCAGGATGAGGTCCTTAAGTGGGCATTAATTGCTCAAGTAGAGGCCTCAATTGGTGGCAGGGCAGGAAGGCTGACAATGGCCCTTCCCACCATGGACCTTAATTGGGGTGGAGGCAAGAGGCAGTGGGGTTCCCACCTGCCACCCTCGCACCTGATTAAATGGCCCTCCGCCATTAAACTCACTCCGCCGGTGACAGCATTAAACTCCACCCTTTCTCTCTCAGGGTTCAGTTTTATCCCATTCAGGGTCATTTTTTTATCATGTGAGACAGACTGCTTGAGGGGAGTGGGAGGGGATTTTGGAGTTAGCTCTAAAAGCAGTTGTCAGCACTTTTGTCTCAACTGTTAAGTCAGCAAGCCAAGATGTTATTTGTTTCTAAAATTGGAATTGTAAAGATGTGTTGATGAGGTTCCTTCTCAAACACTCTGCGAAGGGAAAATTTACCTGAAGCTAAGAAAGGAATCCAGTGTAGGTGGCTCATTCTCAATGCTGTGTATCAAGGATGAATGTTTCTGGGGAAAATTGAAATAAAACTGAACATTGACATACCCTGTCAGCCCAACAACACTGCTGAATTTGGGATAATTTTGAAATGATAAATAGACTCAAAAACGTAGTGGGTTATTTTAATAATTAAAAGGGGGTCCAAGAAAAAGTTAAGTAAAATTTCATAAAATCCGTTGATATTTCGGAGCAAGTTAGGAACGTTTCATCTATGTTTTAAAGGTTACTCATTACATTCCATTGGACAGTCAAGTTCCTCCATGAATAAGATGAAATCGAAATATACTTAAATGTGTGGAATTGGATGAAAGGAAGCGATTAAGGATATAAGATAGGAACAAGAAAATTATACCACCAAATAGGTTTTAGCTGAGTTGGACTCGATCCAAATGGTTAGGAAAAGATGTGTGAGTGCATCCACGAGTAATATTAATTACTTAGACACTTTTCACTAAAAGATATTAATCAATTGCTGATGAACATTTGAGTGAAGGTCAGTAAAGTGCAGGTGAGAATTGTTAATTATAGCTTTCTCTTGGAAATATTTCTGTCCTCACCAACTTTGAACAAAAAAAAAACTGCATTTGATAGCGTGGTCACTGCCCAACACATCAGGAAGATAAGCAAAGATCTCGAGACAACACCAATCCTTGCATCTGATGATACAAGTGGCATGATATTGGGGGCGGGGAGTGGATGGGGTGGGGTTGGGTGTATGTGTGTAATTGTGTGTAAATGTATGATTGCATGATGAAGATGCAAGAGTTGCTGGTTCTGTGTCAACAATGTTTTATTGATATTGCACTAAACAAGCATCTGGGATATCTCATGACGTTAAATATGCTAAATAAATGTTCGTTTTTTTCTCCGTTTGTCATGCCCAGTAATGATATCACATTCCTAACTTTCAAGATATGGATCAAGATATGGACTTCAGTCAATGTGGACTTTTTGAAATTGACTTGGCTGTCATGAGTCAGGTGACTTTTGTTACTTCTGCACAAAGAAGTGCCTCAGGTTTCCAGAAAGCTCTTAGGGCTGAATCTTCGGCTCGGCAAGCGGGGGCGGGGCCCGCTTGCCGAGGCGTAAAATGACGTCACCGCGTGTCGTTTAGATTTTCAATTCAGCAGGCGCGCAGCCAAGTCGGCTTCGCACCTGCCGAACTGTCAAAGGCCTGTTAAGGTCATTAATGAACTAATTAACCCTATTGAGAAAGCTACCCGTCCAACCTTAAGGCAGGCGAAGAGCCCAGGCAGCCTTTGCATTTTTCATGGAACCTCATGCAGGGGCGGGATGAGGTTTCATGAAGGGTTTATAAATTGAATAAATTTTTTCATTAAAGTTCATTGACATGTCCAAGCTCATGTGACACTGTCACATGAGGGGACATGTCTTAAAATGTTTTCTTTCTTTATTAAAAATTTTGGAACATAAAACTAATCTCCCTGAGGCAGCTCTGTGCCTCAGGGAGATTTCTGCACTCTTTTGCATGCATGCGTGAAAGAGCGCAGGCCTTGATTCAGGGAACCTCTCCCCCATCTGCACAGGTAGCGCTCAGCACTTCTGGGCGCACATCACACTGGGCGGGCCTTAATTGGCCCGCCCACATAAAATAGCAGCACGGACCTGATCAGGGGCGCTGATCGGGTCCGCACCCACCCGTGCCCGCCCCTGCACAACCCCCCCAGTGGGGGAAAATTCTACCCTTAATATAAATGACTGTGGATGGTGTGCCCTCCCTTGAATAGGCATGCTGGCATCGAAATCACTTGTGGAATTTACAGCCCTATTGTCTGTGTATTTACCAAAAGTCAAAATCAATAGTCCCCCAGATGCAGTGCCTGTGAGCTCAACTCTTACAAAGAGAGGTGCAGAGAAATAAAAGCAGAAAATGCTGGAAAAACGCAGCAGGTCTGGCAGCACCTCTGGAGAGTGAAACAGAGTTAACATTTCGGGTTCGTATGACTCTTCTTCAGAGCTGAAGAAGCACTTCAGAGGTGCCGTGAACCATAGTCTGCTTGAGGGAACCTTTTGAAAGGTAAATTCCTCCTCATGACCCCCGTGCCAACCTTTGCCCCCCCAAACAACCCCAATGACCCCCTCATGCCCTGTAGGCCAAGGTCTGCACCCAAAACAACCCCTATGGCCTCTCATGCCCCCAAACAAAGTTCATGCCCATTCAGCCAAGAATGCATAATAAGGCTTGGCTGAGAGCCCAGAAATCCATTAGACTGTTGAAATGCCTGAACTCCAGGGAAAACATTGCTTGATTGACAGATCTGGAACCCTGATCTATGCTGTCAATTTCACAATGTTTATTTGCACAAGATAGAAGTTTTACATGCTTGCAAATTCAGCTATTAATACTTTAAAGGTTCTGGATAATTGACGTTTTTATTGAGTTGTAATAAAAAGGTTTTTTTTTAAGTGAAAAGTTATTAATGAATGACTCCTTTTTTAAAGCTATTTTTACACACCCTACTATCACAATAGAGTTCATTGCTTCTGCACAGTGTATAGTGGCTGAATAGGTATGAAAGTGCCATACCTTGGCATGGTTACATGAGAAGCCATAGGGGTTTTTTGGGGGGCATATCTTGGCATGTGGGGGAATGAAGGGCCACAGGGAGTGGGCGTGGGGCATGAGGTGACATGGATGGGGCATGGAGAGCATGTGGAGTGTGAAGGAGTGTGAGGGGTGAGGGCTGGAGGGCCTTTTCTTGTTTTATCATAACTAGGACGAAATTCAACAGCAGTGAGTTGGGCCTCTTAAACAGCCTGCCCCCGTTCCTGGCAGCCCTGTGACTGCCTCCAAACTCTTTTCCTGAGTCAGCTGACCTGACTGCAGCCTGCACCTGCCCCACACAATGAAAATCCTGCCCTTGCGGGCACTTTCTTACAATGCAGGCAGGTCGAGGCAGGAATTTTCCCAACTCCCGCTGCCCACCTCAAGGATGAAAATACAACCCATTATCTTCACTTCTGATTTAAACTTAGCTGAAAGCTTGTTTTGTGTTTATTACTAAAACACCACAACACTCAAAAGGTTTAAAACACTCCCTTGTTGCAGACAGCCAAGAGGTGAGGAGAAAGGGGAAAGTTATCCCAACATGTCTCGCCCCATCCATAACAATTCTATCACATGTTTAGTTACTTCATAACAGTACTAAATGATATGGTTAATCTGGTTCAGGAAAGTGAAAACTTTTCAATCAAAGAACTGACACATGCTCCATAGAGAATGAAAGAGTCAGGGTAGAGTTAAACACACTGGTACCTATCAGAGGGATTGAAATTACAGTCAAGAAGGACATGGAATTTGGATTTTCAAAATTTGGGGTTAGTTTCCTTCAAGCTCACAATGAAATTGGGATAACTGTGGGCAAGGAAAAATTCTTAGAATATAAGAATGTCCACTAATGGATGATGGTAAAAAAAGGATCTGGTGAATCTTTTAAGTTCATAATTTCTTGATCATACAGTCCACTCTAGCTTTCTAATTTGTTTCTATCCCTGCATCAGGATATGTAATATTAACCACATGTTTAGGCTAGAAGAGCAAATAATTCAAGATAGGTATGTGATTCTAAAAAGATGAGAACCTTAGATAAGGCCATTGCCAGGTAATCGAGGACTGTTGGAGATTAAGATTGAGAAGTAGTAAAGGAAACCATTTTCTTGTCTTATTTCTGCAGTTACAACAAATTAATATTGAATGACTAAGAGGCATATGAAACAACATAATGCTGACATTAAAAAGGGGACATCTATTCTTGGGAATTATGCATGGTAGGAGATAGTTTACAACATAGGGAACTACCCATGGGCTATGATTTGGGTAGACCTATGAATATATGGGACATTGCCTACATTTAATGCAAGAGTTGAGCTCAGTGCTTTTACAAGCTTCCATTTTAGAATAAAGCTTCCTTTTTAGAATGAAGTATTCTATATATATATATATATATATATTCTATATATATATATATTAAATATATTCTATATGTATTCTATATATGTATATATATTAAACTACACTCTATATATATATATATATATATATATAGAGTGTAGTTTAATTACAAACCAATAAACCTTGAAATCTTGCCTACTCAAGTCTGTCCTTTGAGCATTTCATGTAAAGGAGTCATTCATTCATTCTTCTTATGTTTTATAGGATGGTTTTGGGGAGATATGAGAGGATAGATACTATCTGCGTTATCTCTATGACTGTTAGGTTGAGACAAAGATCAGGATTGATAAGAAAACTTTCAGGGAAACATTCATTTCCACTGCCACTGACGCACAGTGGCAGCAGTGTGTACCACCTACAAGATGCACTGCAGGAACTCACCAAGCCTCCTCAGACAGCACCTTCCAAACCCACAACCACTACCATCTAGAAGGACAAGGGCAGTGGGTAGATGGGAACTCCACCACCAGAAAGTTCCCCTCCAAGCCACTCACAATCCTGATTTATATCACAGTTCCTTCACTGTCACTGGATCAAAATCCTGGAACTCCCTCCCTATCAGCACTGTGGGTGTACCTACACCACATGGACTGCAATGGTTCAAGATTGCAATTCACCATCACCTTTTCATTGGCAATTAGGGATTGCCAATAAATGCTGGCCTAGTCAACAACACCCACATCCCATGAATGAATAAAAACAATGAACCCATTAATAGAGTTGTTCTGGCAATGATTAGCGAAATGAAAGCAAGGATGGTCATAGTCACAAAAGATGTCATTTGTGACTTTGCTGAGGGCTATTTCAGTGTTGTGGCAGCAACAGAAACCTGAACAGAAAGATTCAAACATGGACTCGCAGGAAGGATGGGAGCAAATTTAGTCAACAACATGTTCAAGAACTCTGGGGAGGAAAAGGAGGTTTGAGATAGGATGGTAGTTTGCAAGGACAGAGGCTGGAATATTTGATAAGTAAGGTAAGGACAGCTAATTTAACAGGGCAAGGAAAAGTATCTGAGGAGAGGGAGCTATTCGCAACCTCAGTTAACATGTGGCTCAGAGGATAGAAGGACAGTGAAATAAAAAGATTGAAGGCAAGCGGATCTGAGATGAAAAATTAAATCTTGGTAAAAGGATGTGGAGTTGCACAGTATAGAGGTGAAAGATGCAAAGCAGGGAAGAGGATACCTCCATGATAACTTGAGGTGGTGCTTGGAATAGGGAAGGATAGATAATAAGGGTTTTAAAAGAAGGATGTAAGGGGTTGAATAAAGTAAAGTGCATGAAAGTAGCACAGGAATAGCAAGGCAGACTATGGAGTTATTTGATGATAATGGCCACACTGTCACCCTAGCAGTTTGGGTGAGGCAGGTGGTGGACATTATTTCTTATTGGGGAGCTATCCATGAACCATGTTTTTGTCAATGCCAGAATGTTCATGACATGATCCACAATAAGGCTGTGGATTGCAAGGGTCTTGTTTATGAAGAACAGACATTCTGGTGGTAATGCTATTAGTGACAGTGATTGTTAGTCCAGAACAAATTCCAAGAGGACAGCTGGGTAAGTTGAGTGAAATGGGAAAGAGGTTGGCAAAATTAGCCCCTGTGGCTACACCAAGCAGGAAGATGAGTGAACGAAGAAGATGGGACAGTTAAGGTTGCTTTTTTCAAGGAACAGCAATAAGTGTTTCTAAGGGTCCTTTGGAGAATATGAAGAGAGGGAACAAAGATAGTTCTGGGCTTATTGAAAGGAGATTTAAGTCTGAGATGGCAGCAGAGTTTAGTGATGGGTGGGGTAGGGTTTGGATGAGGTAAAGTTCCCATGATAGGTAACAGAGATGGAAGGGAGAAAGCCCAAGAAAGAGATTTAAAAAGACATAAAAGTAGTTTTAAAGCACATATTTCCGCACAGAAAAAGATCGATCAATCTAACACGTCCATGCACCAGGAGAACCTCTTTCCTCCCATGTGTCCAATTCTGGAATGGAAACCAAAATGCACACACAGATGGAGACAGGGGAAATTTGAGTTACATAAAGATACATGGCATAAATTAAAACAACATCTGGTTGGAAACCAAACATTCCTTACTCCAGATGCCATGTATTGGATGGCTCAAAGGTTGTTGAACTCAGTTCACTTGGTATCTTAATGTTACAATAACATGGTACAATATCTAATCAATTCAGGTCACAGGCACAAACTTCATTGGATCAATCATCTCACCAAATACTAAAGCACCCCATAAACAAGGCTCACAATAACGCAGCAGTGCTCCTTTAATTTCTTCAGCAACATGTGCCATGTCTACATTGTATATTATCATACTGTAATACTACAACTAACTGATTTAAGAAGTTGGCATATTTACACCTTACAGCATGGTGGAAAAGTCTACAAACCAGGTAGAATCTGAAACCAAACAACGTTGCATTTTCAAAGTACGAACGGAAAAGGCAAAAAAAAGAACTGCAATGTCAGAGAAACTATTGTAACAACACGACATTAATGGAACACTTCCTCAATGTAAGCACAAATAATTCACTCTGGCTCATTATAGCAACAGCATTCTCCATTATTATATAATACTGAGACATTGCCAAATGGATATTGGTGTGTGTGAGTCAACCCCTTTGTGGTTGGACTTGGAAGGTTAATGAGAAAATTTGAAATTCGCATTATTTTGTGAAAGTCTCTCAAATGGCTGCTGGCAAAACATGAAAAATCACAAATGAATCTTACCTCTGGCTTGCAAACCAGAACCACAGGCCTCGGTTGCTCCAATCGTTCCCTGTCGAACATAATCAGGTGCCAAGATACAATGATGCCACTTGTGCGTCTTCCACCTAAAGTGAAGTGAATGAACAAGGTGGAGATAATTCCATCCATACTGTCATAGAATTTGTTCTTCAGATCTACGCATTTTAAGATGGTTTTCCTTTAAACTCCTTCAAGGAGCTCTGGCTCATGCTGTAGAAATAAGGCACCAAAACTGAGGAAATTAATATTTGTTTCATGCTGAAGCACTGATGAGGACAAGCAATTCCAGACTTAGATTTGTTTCCTGTAAAGTGATGGAATCAGTTAGAATAAACTTCAATATTATCTATACAATAACAACATTGTGATCATAAGTCGACTCAAGTTTTGATGAGAAAGATCCTGCCTGACTATTCTTCTTGATTTCTTTGAAGAAGTGGCAACCCTATTCAATCATCATAAACCCTATGACTTTGTGTACTTCAACTTTCAGACAGAATTTGGTAAAGCCCCACAGGAAAGATTAAGCTTATAATTCTGCACATTCAGAGCAAAACTTGTATTTTCTTCTTCAGTTCTCTGCCCGAAGGCAAGCCTAACCAGAGCACCGTGGTCTCCACCACAGGTAGGGCTAGAAATAAAGTCCCAAATTCACCCCAGCTGAAACGGGGATCAAACCCTAGACTGTTGACGCCAATCTAATCCACATCAGCTGTCCAGCCAACTGAGCCAACTAGCTTCCCCAAGTTGCTCAGCATAACCCCTATTCTATCATTGCTATCAAGCCAGGGTTTAACGAGAGTGCAGGAGCAGGCTCCACAAATAGCCACATCCCACATCAGTGCAAAAGATAAGGCTGATACACTTGCTACAATCTTCAGCCAGAAGTACCGAGCGGATGATTCATCTCAGCCTCCTCCGAAGATCCCCAGCATCACAGATGCCAATCTTCAGTCATTTCGATTCACTCCACGTGATATCAAGAAACGGCTGAAGGCACTGGATAGTGCAAAGGCTATGGGCCCTGACAATATTCTGGCAATACTACTGAAGACTTGTGCTCCAGGACTTACCATGCCCCTAACCAAGCTGTTCCAGTACAGTTGCAACACTGGCATCTACCTGGAAAATTGCCCAGGTACATCCTGTAGACAAAAAGCAGGACAAATCCAACCCAGTCAACTACCGCCCTGTCAGTCTACTCTCGATCATCAATAAAGTAATGGAAGGGGTCATCAACTGTGCTATCAGGTGGCACTTGCTTAGCAATAACATACTCACTGTCACACAATTTGGGTTCCGCCGAGGCCACTCTGCTCCTGACCTCATTACAGCCTTGGTTCAAACATGGGCAAAAGAGCTGAACTCCCAAGGTGAGGTGAAATTAACTGCTCTTGACATCAAAGCAGCATTTGACCGACTGTGGCATCAAGAAGCCCTAGCAAAACTGGAGTCAGTGGAAATCGGGGGAAAGCTCTCCACCGGTTAGAGTCATACCTAGCACAAAGCAAGATGCTTGTGGTCATTGGAGGTCAGTCATCTCAGCTCCAGGACATCAATGCAGGAGTTCCTCAGGGTAGTGTCTTCGGCCCAACCATCTTTAGCTGCTTCATCAATGACCTTCCTTTCACATAATGTCAGAAGTGGGATGTTTGCTGATGATTGCACAATGTTCAGCACCACTCGCGACTCCTCAGATACTGAAGCAGTCCATGTCCAAATGCAGCAAGACCTGGACAATATCCAGGCAAGTAACATTCGCACCACACAAGTGCCAAGTAATGACCATCTCCAACAAGAGAGAATCTAACCATTGCCCCTTGACGTTCAATGGCATTACTATCACTGAATCCCCCACTATTAACAGATAATCCTAGGGGTTACCATTGACCAGAAACTGAACAGGACTTGCCATATAAATAGTGTGGCTACAGGAGCAGGTCAGAGGCTGGGAATCCTGTGGCGAGTAACTCAACTCCTGGCTCCCCAAAGCCTGTCCACCATCGACAAGGCACAAATCAGGAGTGTGATGGAATACTATCCACTTGCCTGGATAAATGCAGCTCCAGAGACAAGCAAGAAGCTTGATGCCATCCAGGACAATGCATCCCGCTTGTTTGGAACCCCATCCACCACCTTGAACATTCACTCCCTCCACCAATGATGTATAGTAGCAGCAGTGTGTACCATCTACAAGATGCAGTACAGGAATTCACCAAGGCTCCTTAGATAGCACCAGCCAAACCCCCAAACAACATCATCTAGAAGGACAAGGGCAGCAGGTACATTGGAACACCACCACCTGGAAGTTAACCTCCAACCCACTCACCATCCTGGCTTGGAAATATATCGCCGTTCCTTCACTGTTGTTGGATTAAAATCCTGAAACTCCCTTCCTAACAGCACTGTGGGTGGACCTACACCACATAGACTGCAGTGGTTCAAGAAGGCAGCTCATCACTACCTTCTCAGGGGCAACTAGGGATGGGCAATAAATGCTTGCCCAGCCAGCGAAGCCCACATCCCATGAATGAATTTTTAAAAAACACTGGTTTGGCAGGTGATGGCAGTGGTGATCAGTGCCAATGCTGCACAGAAGAGGTTGTACATCCAATGCAGAAATAGGATGAATGATCTCATCTGTGCCACCAGGGTAAGGCAACCATTTCATCACTCTAAACTCACACACTCACAAGCCCATCACACATTCACTGGCATCTCACTCACTGCCAGCTCAGGGAACGTCACCACTCACTCTCTCAGACACACCCTCACATCTCCATCTGGCCTCATCTCCTCTGGAGACTGCCTCCTCAGCCCTCACCATCTTGAAGCCACTTGCACAGATCAATATGTGCCCTCACACACACCCTGGGATACCCCCCTTACCCAGTATAGCCCTAACCCTGGAGCCTCTTCCTTTGTCTGAGGCCACTTCGCCCCCTTCCCCAGGTAAGCCCTAGCCCTGCAGCCATTGAAAATCCACCTCTTCCTTATGGCTGGTCTAATAGGTAGAGACCTGCCCATGAACCCCACTAAAAGCGATGTGGTGCTGCCTGCCAAGCCTGTCACTGATGACCATGAGCAACGCAGGCAAACAAACCTCGAAGTCCCGAACAGAGTTGCTTAGGTAGGTTCCAGTGGGTTGGAAAAATGTTAATATAACGCCCTTATTCAAAAAGGGGGGGAGGCAGAAATTAGGAAACTATAGACCAGTTAGTTTAACGTCTGTCGTTGGGAAATTGTTGGAATCCATTATTAAGGAAGTAGTAATGGGGCATTTGGAAAGTCAAAATGCAATCCATCAGAGTCAGCATGGTTTTATGAAGAGTAAATCATGTTTAACTAATTTGCTAGAGTTCTTCGAAGATGTGACAAGCAAAATGGATAATGGGGATCCGGTAGATGTAGAATATCTGGACTTCCAGAAGGCCTTTGATAAGGTGCCACACAAAAGATTAATACACAAGATAAGATCACATGGAGTTAGGGGTAACATTTTAGCTTGGATAGAGGATTGGCTAACCAACAGAAAGCAGAGAGTCGGGATAAATGGGTCTTTTTCTGGATGGTAAGCTGTAACTAGTGGGGTGCCACAGGGTTCGGTCTTTGGGCCCCAACTATTTACAATCTATATTAATGACTTGGATTAAGGGGTAGAAGGTGCTATAGCTAAATTTGCAGATGACACCAAAATAGGTGGGAAAGTAAGTTGCAATGAAGAATTAAGAAATTTACAAATGGATATGGACAGGTTAGGTGAATGGGCCAAAATTTGGCAGATGGAGTTTAACATGGATAAGTGTGAGGTTATCCATTTTGGTCAAACGAATAAAAAGGCGACTTATTACTTAAATGGAGAGAAACTTCAGAATGCTTCAGTGCAGAGGGATCTCGATGTCCTCGTGTGTGAATCGCTGAAAGCTAGTATGCAGGTACAGCAGGTAATAAGGAAGACAAATGGAATTTTGGCATTTATTGCGAAAGGGATAGAGTATAAAAATAGGGAAGTGTTGTTGCAACAGTACAAGGTATCGGTGAGACCGCACCTGGAGTACTATGCAGAGTTTTGGTCCCCTTACTCGAGGTGGGATGTAGTTGCACTCGAGGGGGTTCAGAGGAGGTTCACTAGATTGATTCCAGAGATGCGGGGCTTGTCTTATGAGGAGAGATTGAGCAGTTTAGGCCTATACTCGTTAGAGTTTAGAAGGATGAGAGGAGATCTAATTAAGGTATATAAGATGCTAAAGGGGATAGACAAAGTAGACGTGGAGCAGATCTTTCCCCTTGTGGGGCATTCTAGAACAAGAGGCTATAGTTTTACGCTAAGGGGTGGTAGATTTAAATCAGAGATGAGGAGGAATTACTTTTTTCAAAGGGTCGCGAATCTGTGGAATTCACTACCTCAGAATGCAGTGGATGCCAGGACGCTAAATAAATTTAAGGAGGAGATAGACAGATTTTTAATTAGTAATGGGTTGAAAGGTTATGGGGAGAGGGCGGGATATTGGAGTTGAGGCCGAAATGAGATCAGCCATGATCATAATGAATGGTGGGGCAGGCTCGAGGGGCTGAATTGCCTACTCCTGCTCCTAGTTCTTATGTTCTAACATGGTACCTCCATTGGTGAATTAATCCTCAAGTGCTGGAATGTGTAGGATTGGAATCCACTCGAACTGGGAAATTTACGGAACTTGATTTCAAAACTCATGGACATGTTTTGACCTCATGATTGGAACTATAAATTTGGAACTATAAATTACAAAAAGATAAGCTGCAGTCAGCAGTACAGGGCTGGGCAGCAAAGGGTTAATTTGGACATTTAGTGAAAACACAGTGACTCCTCAAAAGGGTTTGGACATTGACTGACTGCTATCAGGGAACGATGGTACCAGGGAAATGACATTACCTTCCATCAACTAATGCAATCAAGAAGTCTGATTACCCAATACAATGGCACAAATATACTTAAGGAATTATGCAACTAAGGTCTGCACTCAGGCAACAGTACTGGAATAGGATCATTCAAACCTTCATTAACTTTGGAGCCAGGTACTGTTACTGTGCCACCTCAAACAGCAGGAGAATTGCTCATACAATGAGAACTGATAATGTTCATCTAGATACATCTTCCAAGAAAAACTCTGTATTGTTTCAACCAGCAAGAGCTGATGACATTTGTCTGACTTTGCGTGGAATCAACTAAATGGACATTGGAACAAGAGGAAATATGTTTTGACATGTCTGAGTTAAATTATTATAAAAGCAGAGCAGATCTGAGTATCTGGGCTGCAGTTGGAAGGAGGGTCAGGCTGGTCACCTTGATTCAGGCCTATAGTCAACACCAGACAGAACAGCCGTGTTGGGGATTGTTTGTTTCAGCCAAATTGTAGTGATGTTGGTCTGAGGGTCTTTTTCTTAAGGTTTCAGGACAGGACGTGGTGTCTTGCCTATGTTTTTGTAAGTTTAAGCCTGAATCGTTGGTGACTTCGTATCGGGTACTGGGAACGGGTTGTTTTAATTTTGGGGGTTTTGGTACTGTGGGATTGTGGGTGACTCAATGAAGCAATTGTGAATTATAAGAAACTTGTCTCACTGGTCTTTCAAGCAATACTCTTGTAAATCTAGTTTCACAAACTTGAGTGTGGGGAGGGTCTCTGAGGGAAAAGGGGAACCATCTTTTCCAGGGTGGGACTTGAATCTCCAACTTTTGGCTCAAGAGGTGAGAGTGCACAGTGAGTTATGGCTGACGCTAACCAACAACAACCAAATGTAAGCAACAACTATGTATTTTTAAATTCTTTTTGTGTACTCATGCAGTTAGGATTATTCTGCAAAATACTCTAATTTTTAAAAACAGATATATATTTTTTCAAAGTTATGTGCAGTACTTTAACAAAATGTAAGATTCTGCAGTTTTTTGATTGCAACAATTTTATGAAGCTGGTTGACCTGATCTCACAGCACAATTGTGGCCATTCAATGGTTCACCAATTGAACACTTTACATTTTTAATATGTGCCTGACATATATGTTATTTCCCTTTGTACAAATGTTTGAGATAAAAGCATTTGTGTTAAAATCTACATGACAATATTACCACAACCTATCACTGTATGCCTTTGGTATAGTAACATTTGCAATATACATCACCAAATAATAACATTAACTGTTAATGTTGTTCGTACTGAGATTTGTGCATGGAGCACATTGAAATATCAGTAAACCATGACAATGTTTTAACAAATAATCCACCTTGTAATTGGAATATTTTTTTATTCTGTGACTTCAAATTCCATAATTAATTATTTAACCCATACACTGAGAATCTGCTAGTAATAAATAAAATTTCAATCCACTTCTTGTGTTCAAATATTTTTACCTATAGTCTGGGCAAAGAGGACGTGCTTCACATTCTCTTTCTTCATACAGAGTATCTGGGCACTCCTGTCCTCCATTGTCAGGCTTCTGGATGATAATTCTGTGGCGAGACTGTTTGGCAAAAGAAGAATTACCTGAAGAAAAAAGTGATGGAAAAATGGTCAGAGAATTTGGTAATGTTGAAGCTTGACATTAAAGTAGGAAAATGAGGGTGCAGTTCAAAGTGAATTCACCTTTTTAGTGATTCTTTCTTACACCACCACCCCCCCACCCACCCCCCCACCCCCCAACCCCCCCTGCACCGACACACAGTAGACAATATTCTCCAGAAAAAATGGCAGGCAGTCAACCTTATTCCTGATGTCTACCCATTCTGCTTTTTAAAAAAAATGAGTACTCACCCAGAATCCCTTGTCATTTGAATTTGCTATTCTCTGTAGGGAAGTAGGCATTTTCCAGTCACTGCCTCCCTCTGACAGACTGGCTGAGATTAAGAATTCACCGTGGGGAAAATCAGAAGCACAGATCCCATCCTACCAATCTGTTGCACAGAACCATGGTACGCAGAAGTGCTACATTGCACCACTGTTCATGTCACTTGTGAGTTTTTTTTACATATGTCAATGCAAAGTATTACAACTCAGCAAATGAGTAGAAGCTATATCTGCCTAAAATTTCCAAAGTTTACATTTACCAGAGATGCTTACAAATGTTCATAGATGAGGGAGCAATACTATTCCTGACTTTGCTTGCTGGTGGAAGAACATGTTGAATTTGAACAGTTAAAGATTTGACTTCACTCATCCAGCTGAACTCACTAAATTAGATTTGTTTCTTTAATGGATTCAGTTCACTGTGCACTTTTAATCACTGTGCATGGTTGAGTTAACAAAATTCAAGGGCAATGTCACCAAGAACCTCAGAGAGACACTGGTCAACACCCTCACTGTGCAAGCAATCAGTCAGATTTTAATTAACAGGACTGTGTTACAGTTATTGGAGCAAAGCAGATTTTTACACATGTAATTGTAAAACAATCTTCTTGACGGTTGCTGTTGGAGTTTATTCATTAAATTTGAATTCATTTATCTTGGGTTTTTTTAAGGAGGATCTGCATGTTTAACTTTTCTCAGGTTTAATACAATTCTTGAGGTATATACATATTTATAGTGTTCTTGAATACAAATTGTGATTGAAAATAAAACCCATACATTTTCAACCAGAGGTGCATTTTAAGGGATTATGTGTTATAGCTCATATAGCCACTAGCAGCACGCATTTTTCCACTTGTCAAACACTTGTTAATTACAGGTTATAATGAACAGTGTGACAACACTCAGCTCTTCAACTACAGTGTTTAATATTATCAGAGTTTTAACCAAGGCAGGTCAATTCAGGAGACCTTTTGCATTGTATAGCTCATTTAAAACTTATTAAATGTTGTCCATATAGTACGCATCCTTTTGTTATACTTGCTCATGGAAAACATACAGGCTCTGTGGCCAATCCACCTTCCATTTAGCTGCCACCAATAGCCTTACAAGAAGTCTGCATTCGGCTCGAGTTAAATTCCTCCTTGACACCGTCCATATCTCACACCAACCAGACAGTACACTCCTTTCCAAAAACATAATGGGGAGACTGACACAGACAGTTTGGGGGCAAATGAGGAAAAGAGAGATTGAAAAGGAGGATAAAAGATGGAGTGAGAAATAGCAGACAACTGAAAACAGAAAGTAAAAGACAGAGAAAGAATAAGAAATTATGATAAAGAACAAAGAATGGAAAAGGAAAATAAAGTGGGAGAGAGAAAGCTAGGCGAAGAAAGAAAAAATAGCCACACAAAGTGTCAGGTAAAACAGTGAGCATCAGCTATAATTTTGTGACTGTCAGTGAGTAGCGCCATGGGAGGTACACTAGTGATCTTATTGCGATTTTTCTTTGTTCCTTTTATAACTTGCATTGGCAGTGATAGGCTTCTCTCAGCTGCGATGCGTTGCAATGCTCTGTCAGAAGGCGATGGCAATAAAGTTAGATAAGAAACAAAAACAGGTGAGGGGATTGCAATAAGCAGTTAATCTGCTGGTCCTTTCAATGCAGGTAGCATGCAATCTTTGTGCTGCTTGCCCATTTAAATGATTGTAGCATGTAGCCAGCGCTAAATGCGCTGTTAAGTGACTGCGCACCTGAGCAGGGGGTGAAAAATCATGAGATGTTAGCAAAAGTTCAAATGAACCTGCACTTTTCTAAAGCCAGCCTGTACATTTTAAAAGGGGGATACGTTTTGGCTGGAGCAAGAGCTAGAAGTTAATGTAATACTGAGTTCAACCTGGGTAAAGCACAGGAATAGCAAAACATGGCAACGGGCTCTAAGATTTTCCGACAGTAGGCTGAAGGCCTTGGTCAAGGTGCAAAGCAGAGGAGATATTATCTATCCACATGGGGCCTGGGTGCCCTCCAGGCAAACTGTGAGAAAGCAGTGGGATCAATTAGCCTTGGAGATCGATGCTAGGAGTCTAACCTGGAGGACCTGGGTGTAGCGCCACAATAGGTTTAATAACCTCACACGAGTGATCAAGGTCAGTGAATGCATCTTCAAATGGCATATCATACCAATTGCATCACTAGCCTCACACACTGTTAATTGCACCACAACTCCACCCAAATACACCACACGGTGTCTGCCATGTTGCACCACAATCACAGACACATTTTCCTCTCTCTTTCAGGATAAGGTGGCATATAACTAGAGGCAGCAGCATCTAACTGGACAGGAGGCGCTGCATGTCCTTACCCTGATAAAGTGGCCATTGCTGCAGCCGGACCAGAAGCGTGGCTGAAACCGTCAAAGGTGATGGTTTTGTCATAACTAATCCTCTTTCTCACATCCCACACTTTCATCCCAGAATCTTTTCTGATTTATAAGCTGTTGCTAGTGTAAGCATGCACCTCTTGCTTTCGCCCACCCCTTTCATTACAACTCTAGCTTTATGCCTTTCTCCTTTCAGATACCCAAGAACTGCCTCCTGGTCAGGCATTGTGGAACAGAAAGAGGTGGAAGAACCAGAAGACACTGATGATGAAGAAACACCATCACTCACTCTCCCATTTATAGCCACTAGCTCAGATCCTGATACTACGAATGCTTTAAAGTGTATCTCAATGGCAGGATATGTACCTTGTGAAACACCAGGAATGAGTGGGTTGCAGCCAAAACAGGAAGCAAGGGTAGCACTCACTGGAGGGTGAGGCCATATGAGAGTTTTGCTGCAGGGGACTTTGATAGGGCAGGATACAGAAGGCTGATGAGTATGCACAATAAAATGCTTGGTGCATTGGCAGGTCCATCAGAAAAGCTGCAGTCAAAGAAACATGGAGGAGTCCAACACTAACTTCACACAAGTTATCTGAGTAAGGCCTGAAGTACATTGCCTCCAGGGTGGAAATGATAGCCAACTCCTTGAGGGCACTTGCTGACCCATCCACAGTGTAGCATCTGATGGTCAATGTCTCAGCTTCTATTCCACTCAGCACAAGCAAAGCCAGCCAGTGGTGCTGCAGTGGAAACTCAGACTGAAGTCATGTAGACTCAGCTTGCAGCTATGAAGGCTCATACTACTGTTACAACCATGTGGTGGTGTGAAATGACTCTCCTATTCTCTCATTCCAGCTTTGACTGTAACAGGGTTTTTAGTGAATTTAAAGAGGATGTGCTTGCCAATGTTGTAGGAGTCTCACTATTTACACTTTCAGATTGTAAAGAATTTGTCAGAGGTTTTCTTAGGTGAAATAAAGAACAAGATAAGTTTATTGAAACTATTTCCTGGACTAAAAATAACTAGGGGTAAATTGCAACCACCGTTCATACGTCACACGCATTTATCTGGGCCCACACACATACACCAGCACAGATAGCAAAGTAAGAGGATAGGCTTATCGGATTGTCACAGCCAACAGGGCATGGGGCCTTTCATGCTCCTCAGGGTGTTGAGTGTCTGTTTTTACATCCCACTTGGTTGAATGTGAGATTGTGCGTATTGTAGCAATCCAGGCAATTTCATCTTTGTCTCTCCGAGGCTTCCAAATTTTTAAAATCCAGCCAGAAAAAGAAAAATTAGAAATTGTATCTTTAAGAAGCAAATCTTCATAACATTAACTGACATCATAGCTACAGGTGCCAGTGTTCAAAGGGGGTTTGAAGGGTGTCATAGCAGTCCAGTAATCTGTCCTCCAACGCATTGCCAGGATCAGTGAGGCACCACCCAAAGAAAGCGGTAGTGGCTTTGTGGGAGCCCAAACCTGTTATCCTCTCTCAGCGTGATAGCATTCATCCTCACACCACTGCCACTCCACAGCACCCTTGCTGTTTACTGTCAACCAGCCAGGATAGGTGGCAGCTGCCCATGCTAAGTTGATACAGTCTGGAGTCAGGTCTTCAAGGGCTAGAGCTGGAAGCTCGAAGTCATCCTGCAAGGCCATCTGCAGTCCACCACTGAAAGTCAGTCGCTTTGCACAAGCTGTGCTGCAGTCACTGGGGGAGCACTGCGTAGGTGCATGAGGATAAGCAAAGGCACAGAGAAGAAAGACTCTAAGGGAATGCTCAAAGGTGATTTGTTCACATTTTTGTGCAATATGGAAGTGTTTAATTTATAAATTTAGATAGTAATGTTTGTTTTGTAATTTATTTTTACATTAACACCAAGAAGGCGCTGTGCTGATCAGTAACAGAGCAAAGGAAAGGTGTGGGACTGTTGGTAAATGAGGAAGTGGGGTTGTATTCACTGTTAACACAGTTGGATGAGTGGATCATGGACAGCCCAGCCAGAAATTGCCATGTTGGTTGCCTCCCTTCTTCCTCCTTGTCAGCTGCTTGGCACATAGCTGGTGGCGAGGGGTCTACTGTTGGGATGGCGAGATTGTGGAGTATGCAGCAGAGCACCATGAATCTTGACACATACTCTGTTGAGTAGTTCCAGTTTCCAGAACACGGTAGGGAGTGGAAGCATTGCTTGATCACGTTTTGTTTGGCAGCAAGGTTTTCCTGCTCCAGCCTGGAAGGAATCAGATACATGGAAGTTCATGACGACGATCACGTTCACAGCCACTGGCAATGCCAACCCTGATCTTTTCTGAGATTGCACTTGAAACTGCAGCAGGTGGCAGATTTCAGTAAGGATGCCCTTAGTGAAGCAGAGAGGTATCTGACACACTGTTCGTAACTGAACTTCAGGCAGGAGGATTGCTACCTGGATACTTTGGGCAGATGTGACCTCATTTCTTTTCATTCTTCCATGGCATGCAAGCATCACTGGTTAAGCCAGCATTTATTGCCCATCCCTAATTGCTGTTGAGAAGATGTTGGTGAGTCACTTTCTTGAACTGCTCCAGTCCATATCATGTAGGTACACGCAGAGTTCTGTTAGGGAGTCAGTTCCAGGATTTTGACCCAGCGACAGCGAAGGAATGATATATTTCCAAGTCAGGATAGCGTATGACTTGGAGGGGGACTTGCAGCTGATGGCGTTCCCATGCATCTGATGCCCTCATCCTTCTAGGTGGTAAGGGTTTGTGGGTTTGGAAGGTACTGTGAAAGGAGGCTTGGCAAGTTGCTACAGTGCATCTTGTAGATGGTACATACTGCTGCTACTGTGCGTCGGTGGTGGAGGGTGTGGATGTTGAAGGTGGTGGATGGGGTGCAGATCAAGTGGACTGCTTTCTCCTGGATGGTGTTGAGCTTCTTGAGTGTAGTTGGTGCTGCACTCATCCAGGCAAGTGAAAAGTATCCCATCACACTCCTAATTTGTGCTTTGTAGATGGTGACATGCTTTAGAGAGTCAGGAGGTGAGTTACTCGTCACAGAATTACCAGTCTCTGACCTGCTCTTGGAGCCATAGTATTTATATGGCTAATCCAGTTAAATTTCTGATCAATGGCAACAGCCAGGATGTTGATGGTTTGAGATTCAGCGATAGTAATGTTGCTGAATTGCCTGGCATTTGTGTGGCATGAATTGCCACTTATTAACCCAAACCTGTACGTTGTCCAGGTCTTGCTGCATATGGACATTGACTGCTTCAGTATCTGAGGAGTTGTGAATGGTGCTGAACATTGTGTAATTATCAGTGAACATCCCCACTCCTGACCTTATGATAAAGGGAAAGTCATTGATGAAGCAACTGAAGATGATTGGGCCTAGGACACTACCCTGAGGAATACTGTGAACAATTTTGGTCCCCTTTTCTAAGGAAAGATATACTGGCATTTGAGGCAGCCAAGAGAAGGTTCACTAGGTTGATCCTGGGTATGGAGGGATTTTCTTACGAGGAGAGGTTGAGTAGGTTGGGCCTGTACTCATGGAGTTTAGAAGAATGAGAGGCAACCTTATTGAAACAGATAAGATTCTTAGGGGGCTTGACAGGGTGATGCTGAGAGATTGTGGGAGAGTCTAGGAGAAGAGAGCATAATCTCAGAGTAAGGGGGTGCCCATTTAAGACAGAGATGAGGAGGAATTTCTTCTCTCAAAGGGTAATGAATTTGTGGAATTCTTTTCCGCAGAGGATTGTAGAGGTCGAGTCGTTAAGTAAATTCAAGGCTGAGATAGACAGATTTTTAATCAGTAAGGGAATCAAAGGCTATGGGGAAAAGGTAGGAAAGTGGAGTTGAGGATTATCAGGTCAGCCATGATCTCATTGAATGACAGAGCCACCCCTATGGGCCGAAAGGCCTACTTCTTCTGCTACATCTTATGGACTTATGGTTTAACTCCTGCATTGATGTCCTGGTGCAGAGATGATTGGCCTCCAACAACCACAACTATCTTTCTTTGTGCTAAGTACGACTCCAACCAGTGGAAAGTTTTCCCCTGATTCCCATTGATGTTCATTTTGTTAGGTGTCCTTGATGCCACACTCATTCAAATGTTTTCTTGATGTCAAGGGCAGCCACTTTCACCTCACCTCTGGAATTCAGCTCTTTGGTCCATGTTTGGACCAAAGCTGTAATGAGGTCATCTGCTGAGAGCGTTTCTCCTCCCTCATCATTCGATCATTCTTCCCCCTTGCAGCAGCTTGTATTATTTTCTGTTGTTTCTGCTTATTCACCCTGTCATGTTGTTGCCTCAGGGGGATGTAAACTACTATGCCAATGTATGGGGGTCAAGTGATTTGTGCAGAGTCCCTGACATCAGGAAGAAGTCTTTCAATACCTGCAGCACCACTCCCTGTAGGCTTCAGCATCTTTAAACAACTCTGGAAAACACCAAATACTTCTAAAATTGCAGCAAGAGCCAGAAGAAATCAATTAGCTATTAACCTGAAAGTAGATCCTTTAAACAGCGCCGGTGTGGGAAGGGATGTTCGTCCTGCTGCTGAACATCTGTTCAGCTGTGCTAGGTTAAGGAAAGCATCAGTTTCAGTATTGAGCTTCAAAATTGCAGCGCTGGCATCAAATCAGTGAAACATGCGGAATGAAGTCACCACCTGCCTACTCTGCATATTTCTGACGGATACTCCCTACATGCGCGCTAACACCCTGTACAAAATGACAACTGACGCACCCAGTGCCAGAAATATACATGCACAGCATTTAATCCATTTTGGAGGCAAAATGGTAACCATAGCCTTGAAAAACAGGCAATATGTGATCTAATTTTAAAGCTTATATGTTCAAGACCTACTCAAGGAAATAAATGAAGATGAGACTTCAGTGTAATATTGTCAGAGGTGCAGTCCGTCAAATGAGATATTTAAATATATAGAATGTATACATTTAAATATAAAGAATAGTGAACATCAAAAGATGCAAGAATATTATTCAAAGAAGAAAAGAGAGCCCTGCTGGGTCTCATAATATTCTTCCATCAACCAACATCATTAGCAATAAATTAACCGGTTGTTCTTAATTTTTGCTACATGGAAAATGACCATTTTATTTGAACATAGCAGTAGCGAATGCATTTCAAAATAATTCTTTATATCGGAAGAACATTTGCAAAGATGGAAAAGCCAATTCCCTGCTGCTGTGCTCTGAACAGAAAACAGTGCTCACAGGGAACACATGACAGGAAATTAGAGGGCTACAACTAGCATTTTCCACTCTTTAAATGAATAGAGTGAAAACCATGAGGACTCATGGTGCACTACCTGCAAATGCTGCTTTCCACTATGAGTGCAGGAGCACAGAATCTCTTTGCAGCACCTATGATATTACATTGTTATCTAGACTGAATTTTATAACTCCCAGGCAAAGTGATTAGGTAACATTTGCCCACTGCAACTTGTACCATCTTCAATTTAATTCATGAAGAGTGAAAGCAACTCAGCAGTGTTAAAAGAGAATGAATGGGCTGTTAATTGACTTGTGTTCAGATCTCACAATCAACTGAAGTCCACACCTTAAATTCCCATTACTTTGGCTAAATTCAGTTAGATCACACATGAGAAAGGGTGAATACTAATGAGAAAATGAGAGGCAATTTCTTCAGGGTATGCTCAAGGCACATATCTGATGCTGTTTATGATATACACCATTTCAACTTGGAGAGTTGTCATGATGATGTGATGTGTGCATGTGGAAAATTAATCTTTAATTTTATCAGTTGCTCAGAAAAATATTGAACTTCAAAAGGACTTTAAAAGCAAGCAAGGGCACTGAGTTAAGATGGCTGCCATGGGTCACTTGACATACCTGGCATTAGAAATTGGTCAGTTTCTGGAAGTTTCCAACGTGGGTCACAGATAGGACATGCCAAGGCAAACCTGTGGAATTTCAAACCTGCTGATGTCAAGAATTGCCTCAAAGATTAACTGGCTCTCACCATTTTCATTCCTGCAAAGCTACCTTTCAGTCAGAGACAGAAAGTCTACTGGGACAATGGCTATATAGAAGGTGTTGATATGTTCTTCCTAGGTCATCACAGGGAAGAATGGTGCATTCAGAAGTGATGGCTGGGACATTAAATAAACTAAATCACCTAGGCCTTAATACAATAGCCAAAATCTGTCCAGACATGAGCTATTCAATTACCCTCTGTTGAAGATTCATCATTGAGTGAGAGGTTATGTGACCAGAATCACCATTTTTGAAATGTCTTTTATTACAACACCCTGGTTGCTAAAAGCAGTGTAAAGAAGAAGTCTGCAAGTAGAGCAGTAACACCATCTCTCTCCCTGCTGTTCTCAAGTTCAGAGCCCTATCTCTTAGAGTTTGAAATATATCACTAAGATAGAGAATTTCAATCAAAAGGAACTCCCCTGCTTATATCATACTGGAGGAAATAGACAGAGAAGTTTGAAGGACCCTTCAAAGTCTCAAGCAGCATTTCCAGGGGAAAAACCAGGACCATCATTAAAATAACTGCCTCCGCTATGAACAATAATGAAGAAATCATGAACAGTGAATGCACTTTTTTTGCCTTTTCTCATTGAACCTTAATTTGACCAAAAATTAACCTCCTCTACTGTATAACTTGTAATTCTACATGTCTGCGTGTGTGTGTGTGTCTGTGAGGGGGGGTGGGGGTGCGGTGTAGCGAAGGTTGGGATATGGGTTTACCTTTTTAAATATCTTTAGCTGGGTGGCTTTTTAGCACAATGAAAGCTAACCCCTTTGTGTTTAAACTCAGGAAAGCCTGTCGGACTGAGTTTTTTTGCAATCGGCATGTAAACGGTTAAGTATAGACACTGAATTATACCTTCATCCTTTTACATTACAAAAAACCCTGTTATGATCAATGGAGGAGTGGGAAAGAAAGGCCGAGTCCTGACATCTGTCCTCACTGGTCAAAACAGAGTTCACTTAGCTATTTTTATAGAAGTTCAGCATGAAAAGACCATCAATTACTTTCTTCCTCATTTTTAAAGCCATTTTTCAAACATAGTGCCTGCTTGAAAAATGGACAATAAAATGGGAAATTAGTGATTGATGTCCATATGTATGAAATTCAGTTATTTTCACCTGGAAATGTCACTGTTCTAGAATATTTCCATCATATAAAACTAAAATGAAAAGTATCAACCACAAAAGAGTAGATGCTGTGATATAGCAATATCACTTGGGCTCTCCATTTTTTATTATCCATTAGGATTTGGCTGTCACTGGCATGGTGGTATTTAGTACCCTTATTTCCCTTGAGAAGTTAATGGTAGTCATTTTTCTTGAGTCTCTACAGTCTATACGGTGAAGATACTCCCATAAGGTTCTTAGGTAGGGTGTTACAGGCTTTTGACTAGCGACAGTGACAGAGCTGCAATATATACCCAGTCAGGGTGGTGGTTGACTTATAGGTGATAGTGTTCACTGGTCCATGCCTTTGTCTTGCTAGGAGGTGAAGGTTGAGGATTGGAGACCTGTGTCTATGAAACCATGGTGACTTGCTTCATGTGCACCCTGTAAATAGGACATGCTTCAGTCATGGTATGAGCATAAGAAAGCAATAAAGTTGGCCATTTTGCCCCTCAAGCCACAGGGTCCACAGGGCTCGGTGTTGGGACCCTTGCCGTTTGTGTTATATATTAACGATTTGGATGTGAATGTGGGGGACACAATTGGGAAATTTGCAGATGACACAAAGATTGGCCAAGTAGTGGATAGAGTAGAGGATAGCCATAATCTCCGAAACGATATAGATGGGTTGGTGGAGTGGGCGGTAAAGTGGCAGATGAATTTTAACATAGAGAAGTGTGAGGTCATACATTTAGGGAGGTCAAACAATTACAGGGATTACAAAATAAATGGGAATATACTAAGTGAAGATGAAGAGACTTGGCGTACAAGTACACAGGTCCATGAAGGCAGCAGTTCAAGTAGACAAGGTTGTAAAGAAGGCATATGGAATGCTCTCCTTCATTGGCAGAGGTATAGAATATAAAAGTAAGGATATAATGTTGGAATTGTATAAAACACTGGTGAGGCCACAACTGGAGTATTGTGTGCAGTTCTGGTCACCACATTACAGGAAGGACGTAATAGCTCTGGAGAGAGTGCAGAGGAGGTTTACAAGAATGTTGCCAGGGTTATAAAAGTGTAGCTACAAGGAGAGATTGGATAGGTTGGGGTTATTTTCCTTAGAACAAAGAAGGCTGAGAGGTGACTTGATTGAGGTGTACAAAATTATGAGGGGAATAGATAGAGTGGACAGGATAAAATTGTTTCCCTTGATGGAAAATTCTAGAACCAGGGGACATAGATTCAAGAAGAACTTTTTTACACAGAGGGTAGTGGGTGTCTGGAATTCACTGCCCAAGTTGGTGGTAGAGGCAGAAACTTCATACTCTTTTAAAAGTGCCTGGATCTGCACCTAAAGTGCTGTAAGCTGCAGGGCTATGGGCCGGGTGCAGGAAGGTGGGATTAGATAGGGCACCTGGGTGTGTTCTGGCTGGCATGGACAAGATGGGTCGAATGGCCTCCTTCTATGCTGTAACTTTTCTATGGTTCTGTAGGCCAGAATTTTTAGCTCAGTGGGCGGGCGCGCGCCCAACCCGACCGAGTGTCAAATGACATGCGATGACGTCGGCCGTGCGTGCCGACGTCAACGTGTAGTCCCACGATAGTTCGGTCGGCGGGTGTATGCCTGAGCAGGCAGAGTGCCTGCCGGCAATTAAAAGTTCTATAAGTTATCAACTGACATTAACTTTTCACTGCCCAGTCAACTGAACGGTTGGTGGGAAGGCCAAAAGGCCAAAAGGCCTTTGCATTTCTTTACAAATAAAATAAAAACTTTATTTTTTGATTGAAAACATGTCCCTGCTCATGTGACAGAGTCACATGAGGGGAGGTATTTCATTACATTTTTCTGCTCTTTATTATTTTTTAGAATATCTCTTCATCTCCATGCCTCAGGGAGATTATTCAACGCTCTCTCGCGCACATGCGCGAAGTTCACTCTGAGCCTGTTTGCCTTCCTCCCTCTACCCGCACAGGCAGCACTCAGCGCTGCTGCTCATGTATCACACTGGCAGGGCCTTAATTGGCCTGCCAGCGTGAAGTCAGCTTCCTGACCGCCCCCCCCACCACTGATCCCGCATGCCAAGGGCAAAGTTCTGCCCATATTGTCCAGTATTAGATGTGATTCCACAATTGGACAACATTTGCTAAACAATCCGGATTGTGCACAGAATTACACTAACAACCAATTTAATGTTATCAGTCAGGTTCGTATTGTGGCTTACTTGTGTGTGCTAGAAGCTACACACAGGGCCTTGTCCTTTGCAAACAGAAAGAACATGCCTATACATTGCACCTCTTTCAACTAAACAAAAGCTTGGGGGAGCCATTCCCTGGCTCATTCCCCATGGTAATGCCTTGGTCAATCAGGGTCAATTTGCTTGGTTTGAATTTAAACAATAGCTTGGAAGTTAACTGTTCCCTGGTGCATTCTCCATGGCAATGCCTTGATCAATCAGAGTCAATTTGCTTGGTTTGAATTTAAACAATAGCTTGGAAGTTAACTGTTCCCTGGTGTACTTCTACCAATCAGAGTCCACTTGCCAACCAATCAGCACCTTCTTCTCAAGCAGAATAAATTCTCTTCCCTTTGAGGTTTGGTTTTCTTGCAAATCTGCCTTGATGAGTGCAAGACAAAAAGTTTCAACAGCATGTCTCTTTTTGCCACAAAACTCAAATTCTATGCTGCCAAGCGGCTAAATATTGATAGTGGCAGATTCTAAGATGGTAATGCCATTTAATGTCCAAGGGAGGTAGTTAGGCTATCTCTTGTGCAGCATATATATATATGTTCCTTGTTATATATGAACCCAAACTGGATTTATCCCAATCTTGCTGCATGCAGGAATGGACTGCTTCATTGTAGGAGGAATTATGAATGGACTGAACAATGTACAATCATCAGCAAAAATTTCACTTCTGCCTTTATGGAGGGCACGTTATTAATGAAGCAGCTGAAAGTAGTTGGACCTAGGACGCTGTCCTGCTGAACTCCTGTAGTGATTTTCCTCGGGCTGAGATGATTGACTTCCAAAAACTGTAACTACCTTTGTTTGTGCTAGTAATGACTCAAACCAGTAAAGAGCTTTCCCCCTGATATTCATTGACCAGCGTTACTAGGGGTTCTCAGTGCCACAATTGGTCAAATAGCAATTTGATGTCAAGGACAATCATTCTTACCCCACCTCTGGAATTCAGCTTGTGTCCATGTTTGTACCAAAGCTGTAACGGGTTCTGGGCCGAGTGGTCCTAACAGAACCCAAACTGAACGCTGGTGAGCATCTTACTGGTGAGTAAGTGATACTTGATAACATTGTTGCCAAAATGTTCCATCACTTTGCTGACAATTAAGAATAGCCTGATGGGACGGCAATCAGCAAGGTTGATCTGTCCTACTTTCTTTTTGGGCAGGACAAACCTGAACAATTTTCCATATTGTCAGGTAGATGCTCAGGTCTCTTACAGGTGGGTTGTTGTCAGGGTCCATAGTCTTTGCTGTGTACAATGCACTCAGTATTTCTGGTTGCCACCCGAATGTAATTGAATTGGCTGAAGGCTGGTATCTCTGATAGTGGTGGGTTCAATGTAGGACTGGTTATCAGCTGAAGAAGTGCAGTAAGGATAATCAGCAAAGGGTTTCCTTCTTCATGTTTGATATGAAGCCATCACGAGACATCATGGGAAGAATTTTCAGCACGTCGGGCGGGCTGTGCAGGAGTGGGCGCAGGCAGGCCCGGAGCCGATCACGGGCATCGATCGGCTCCACATCACCATTTTATGTGGGCGGGCCAGTTAAGGCCCAACCAGCGTGAATCACAGCTCTCAGGAACAGCAGGAGGGAGCAGGTGGTGGCAAGACTCCAATAACTGCCGGTCCTGTTTAAAAACTGGGCAGGGAGCCTTCCAAAGGCTGGCAACGATGGCACACACAAGGGTTCCCGAGAGCGCCCTCGGAGATCAGGCCAGGCAGGAGGGCAGGTCAGCAGAGCATTGTGCCCCTATATTCTCGGATGAGTGCCTCGAGGAGGTGCCAGCAAGGCCGAAATCATCATGCCAAATGACGGGAGGGACATGACCTACAGCTAAGGCCAGTCTAGAGATAGGTAGCAACATGTAAGGGCCTTGTATGGGGTCTGCCTTTACCCTCTATGGTAAATATATACATAGTTCAGTATGGTTAATAAAGATTACTTTGTAATTTCAACAAGGCTACTTCTTGGTGTCCAAGCAATACACACCATGGGTAATGACAACAGACAGATCATGGTGGCAGTGGGAGATAAAAATCCACATCCTCTCTAAAAGACTGAAGAACTCTCAAGAAAAGGGCACCAGCAATGATTCTGCCCTGAAACAACCTCACTTAAGAAGCAAGATGCTGAGAAGCCTCACCTGAGAAATTCCAGAGAAATGGGAGCCTGGGGGCAGGAAAAAGGCTGAATTTAAGCTCAAGCAAAAGTCTCCACTGAATCCATTTTGGAAGATCAGCTTCAACAAAGCAGAGCCAGCAGCTAGCAGCCTGCAGGGTGAGATAAAATCCTTTTAAAGCTCCAGGCCAAGCCAGTCCTGTGAACCATTTTTGTTAAATCCAGTCAGACCGAAATTTTATCACTGGCCCACACTCCGACTCGGTGCCATCCCCACATGGTGCCCCGCGTCCTGAACACAATGAAAAAAAACAAAAAGGGCAGAATTTTGCCCTCGATGGGTGGGCGGGCCCCACCGGCTCAGTGGCAGGTGGACAGCCCACCGAAACGGGGCCCGCCACCATTTAGAGTGGGCGGGCCAATTAAGGCCCACCCAGCAGTCTGCCCGACAGGAAGCGTTATGTGTATTCTAAACACCAGCAAAGGGTGACCAAAAGGTTAGAAACGGGAAAAACCAGAATACTAAGACTTAACTAGTCAGGAGTATTAAAACAGAGTGTAGGTATATAAAAGTGCAGAAGTATAAAAGTATGTAAGTATATAAAGTATATAAAAAAGACAAGAGTAGCTAAAGTAAACATTGGTTCCTTAGAGGCAGAGACATGAGAAATTATCATGGGAAACGAGGAAATGGCAGAGACATTGAATAAATATTTTGAGTCTGTCTTCACCGTAGAAGACACAAGTTACATATAATAAAGAGTGAGTACCCAAGCGGCTAATAAGAGTGAGAAACTAAAAGTAATTAATATCAACAGAGAGAAATATTAGAGAAACTTAAGGGACTAAAAGTCAACAAATCCCCAGGATCTTATGGCCAACATCCTACAGGGTTCTAAAAGAGATAGCTGCAGAGAGTGTGGATGTGCTGGCTATGATTTTCCAAGTTTCCCTAGATTTGAGAAGGATCTGAGCACACTGGAAGTTAGCAAATGTAGTACCGCTATCCAAGAAAGGACAAAGAAAGTTTACAGGGAACCACAGGCCAGTTCGCCTAACATCAGTCATCATGAAAACACTGGGACTGAATGTTGTTGGCTTGTTGGGTGTCTCAACCAGAATGCCAGGGAAAAATCTGAAAATAAAAGCTGGTACTATGAACATAAGAAATAGAAGCATGTGTAGGCTATACAGCCCCTTGAGCAGCCTCTGCCATTCAATACAATCATGGCTGATCTTTCCTGCTCACTCCCTCATATTAGTTGATTCCCTGAGAGATCAAAAATCTGTCTATCTCAGCACTGAGTATATTCAATGATGGAGCATCCACAGCCCTCTGGTGTAGAGAATTCCAAAGACTCACAACCCTCTTGAGTGAAGAAATTTCTCTTCATCTCAGTCCTAAATGATCAACCCCTTATCCTGAGACTGTGCCTCCTTGTTCTCGATTCCCCAGCCAGGGGAAACTGCCTTTCAGTGTTATCCTATCAAACCAATGCATAATCTTGTATTTTCAATGCCATTACCTCTTATTCTTCTAATTTCCAGAGAATATAGATGCAATTTACTTAGCCTCTCATCATAGGACAGCCATCCCATCCCAGGGATCAATCTACTGAACCTTCGCTGTAGCCTCCAAAGAAAGTATATCCTTCTTTAAGTATGGAAGCCAAAACTGTGCACAGTACTCCAGATGTGGTCTCACAAAAGCTCTATACAATTATAGCACGACTTCATTATTTTTGTACTTCAAATCCCCTACAATAAAGCCAACGTACCATTTGCCTTTTTAATTCTTTACTGTACTTGCATGCTAACTTTCTGTGTTCCTTGTTCAAGTACACTGAAGTCTCTCTGAACAGCAACATTTATAAGATTCATGCCTTTTAAAAATATTCTGCTTTGTATTCTTGCTCCCAAAGTAAACACCTTCACACTTCCCACATTATACTCCATCGAGCACCTTTTGCCCACTCATGTAACCTGTCAAAATTCTTTGCAACCTCTCTGTGTACTCCTCGCAGCTTACATTCCCACCAAGCTTTGTATCATCAGAACACTTGGATATATTGCTCTCGGTCCCGTCATCTAAGTCTTTAAGGTAGATTGTAAATAGTTGAGGCCCTAGCACTGACCTTGCAACACCCCTCTAGTTATAGCCTGCCAACTTGAAAATACCCAGATATCTTTACTCTTTGCTTCCTGTCCATTGACCAATTCCCCATCGATGCTAATATACAACACCAACTCCATGAGCCATTATCTTGCGTTTTAACCTTTTGTATGGAACCTTCTCAAATATCTTTTGGACATCTAAGTATATTACATCTACTGACTCCACTTTATCTACCCTACTAGTTACATCCTCAAAAACCTCTGATAAGTTTGTTAAACACAATTTCCCTTTTGCGAAACCCTGTTCACTCTGTCTGATCATACTAGGATTTTCTAAGTGCACTGTTAAGATTTCCTTAATAATAGATTCCAGGGGCTGTATTTTACCAGCCATTCAGGGAAGTGCTGGGAGGTGGTGGAGGGATGGGGAGTTCCATAGAATAGTCAGAGAATACACGTTGCCTTCTTGAAGCCATGGAATATGATCAGCAGTGGCAGAGGTAGAGGACATTATACCCACCCACAGGCTAATTGAGGCCCTTAAATGGCCACTTAGGGGCCTCCTCCTGCCGCTGCTGGCATTTTACCAATGGCTGGTGGACCCTCCACCATGTGGGGATACCGCCCAGAAAAAACCTGGTGACCTCCCTGTGGGTTAGGAGGGAGCGGCCTTTCTGATCAGGCACTCTGTTGCCCACAGAGGTGCCCCCTGGAAGCAAGGACCATTCCTGTGGAAACACCACCCTGCCCTCACCAACCACACACCCCTCCCCAACACCCATCTCTTGCTGGGGACTGCTTGATTGGCCCCAGCAATCCCAATCCCACTTAGCTGTGGAAGGTTTGGTATACATTTTGTATGGCTGCAGTAACAGCAGTGGCCACTGTTCCGTGTGGCGCCGCGGAGACTTAAGGACTGCCAGACCTCTGATTGGCCGACAGTTCGGGACAGGCTTCCATCTTTGAAATGGACAGGAGCCCCGGCGCCAGGCAGTTAATTACCTGAACACCAAAAAATGAGGCCAGGGAATCCCTAAAAGGCTGAGGCAGTGTTGCCCAGGTGTCTGGTCATTTGTTTCTACTGAAACAATTCTCCTGTGCTCATTATGAATGCCTAGCTGATGGCCAAGACTGACAAATGCATTAGCTCAGCAGGAGTTCTGTTTTGACTGAAGTGGATTGTTGACTTTGCTTGACTGACATTTTTATGTGGTTATAATATGTTGCTCTTTTTGTAATCTCTTACGTGAATGTCTCAATGTTTATCTGGACAAGATTAAGAGGTGTGAAGTGATTAACGCCTCTGTTACTGAAGCTCCATTTGTCCTGTTTGATTCACACTTTTATCGGGTTACCGAAACAGAGGGTCTTTTTTTCAAAGAAGATTTCTGAATAGGCATTTTCTTTTTTTCAACAATTCCACAACTGTAATTGTTATTATATGGCTCATTGGTCCTGCACATAATACATATTAGCTGAATGGGTATGGAAGGGCATAGAGGGGGCTTAAATTGGGCATGGAGGGGGCATGAAGGCCATAGAGGTGACATGGAAGGCATGAGTTGGCATGGGGGGTATGAGCAGCCATGGTGGGGTGGGTTGGGGGTGGGGGGGTGGTGAATGACGAGGAATAATGAGCCTTAAAGATTCTTAAACAACCGGAACAAAGTTCCAGAGAACATAGGCAAGCCTTCTAACCAGCCGGCCTCGGCACTTGCCTGCCCCTGTGGCCCCCTGTGCTCTGCTTCCAGGGTTGGTGGACCAAACTCCATCCCATACCCACCACCTGTCAGAGTGGAAAGCACATGATTTGGGGCAATTTTTAGGGGGTGGATACGGCAAGTCGGCAAATTTCCCTACTTGAGCTACCTGCCAAAATCTGGCCCAAATTCTCTGAGTGCAGTGATATACTTGTTTTAATTTCTATCCACTGTACTTTGCCTTGGCAGTAATATCCGAAACGTACTTCAGTGGCTTTTGCATTTCAAATTCACATTGCCTGCAAGGAAATTTACATTAGGCTCAACATGATCTCTTGATAGTTTGGATTGAAATTCACAGTCATGACACATATCTTTTGAGTCCTTTGAGGAGGTGTTAGAGGATTGCAGTGTGATCACTTCTCTGGACCCATGCTGATCAATACTTTGAACGAAAGCTCTGAGGCAATGTAAATTCCGCACAGTTGCATTGAAAATAAGTGGAATGATTCCACTTCATTCTACAAAAGGTGAGCTTAAAGATAAGTCTCTGAACTTGGTGATATTACTTTACTCAGAGACATCCAGGGAACATCTGTTCCAAGTTTAATAGAGACTCACTTCAATAGAAAACTTGGAACTATTTGCGTAGCAGGAAATCGATATTTCTCAGTGCTACGAGTTCAGTTAAGACAAGGTTTCTGCTATAATTGTAACATGATGTACAAGCTTTCAAGGCCCCTACAAAAGAAAGCCTAAAACTTACTGAAGAACCTTCTTTAATGTGCTGTGTAACAGCATGTTAAATGAGCTTGTCAATAACACAATCTTTAATTCAGCAAATTAGAAGTCCTACATAACAAAAAATGACAGATGGACCAGCATTGTCCATTAGTTTGTATGGGTTCCAGTCAATTCATAGACCTGTCCATGTTCTCTTGTATTACCTTTATGTGTACCTTGGAGACAGTGAATTGCTACTTGGCATACAATTAACTTCCAGGTGACATATTGAAATAAGGTTTTGAAAGCACAATCTAAAAGAAAAATCAATATTAATTATAGATGATATTTCTATCATAGTGTACAAATAGAGATATATTCTGCAAAGTATTACATTTTCTTTATTATTCAACACTATTCTTTTCCAGAGGATAATTTCATGGAGATACATGTGCTCTGGGAGGAGCAAATTATTTCCCAAAAAAACCCAACATTCTTTCAGTCCATGAGTTTTAAAGAGTTTGTTCTAGTAGAGGATAATAATAATAATAATTCTATGGAGGATAATTTCTCAAAGCAACTACCTTGCTGACACATGGTAGGGCAAGGTGTCCATTCACTGAAAGGGGTGACAATGCAGTCCTTTTTGCATGGCAATAGGCATGGCCGAACAGTTTCAGGCCTGGTACTTTCAGGGCACCTAGAAGCATTGGAAAAGAGGCACATATCAGGAATTGTTGTTACAAAGAGCAAGTATAACAAAAGCAAAAAACTTCATAACCATCATTTTTAAAGGATGATTTTTTAGCAAGGCTAATTTCCTGGTCAGTAAGATTTTCAGATTTGCAGAATGTGTTTCTTCCAAGATGTGGTGTGCTGAAACAAATTAACATTGCATGTTAATCATAAAACATTCTAGGCACACATTCAGTAATGTGGTGTAATTATATTCCCAGACATTGCAAGAGAATTGTGTTGAATTATGTTTTACAAAATACTTTACTGAACAACAATGTTCCTATGTTTGTTATTGCTGGAAGGTGTTTACCTATCAATTTTGTTGATCAGCAAGTTTAGCAGAATTACTTCTGGAGGAAGAACCATTTTTAGCCTGCGGCAGTGACAGTAATGTTTCAGAACATCAACTTTTTTATTTCAATATTTTGCTCATCAAGATCAGCTCAGGAACTGGGCAGCTAAGGGCCTTTCACCACCAGGACCTTGATCCAAATTATGTCCATATCGATTGTTTGACAGTTCCCTTAGCTGGACATACAGTGTTTTTCTGAGAATTGAGCTAAGTAGATGGAGTGTCATCACTGAGCTAAAGAAAACACTGAAATCAGTTGTAGCACCTTTACCGCAATCCTAATTTAGATTAGCTGGAACTTTCACTACTACACTGTGACACACTAATCCAGTGAACCATCATGAATTTAGATTAGCTGGAACTTTCACTACTACACTGTGACACACTAATCCAGTGAACCATCATGAAAGTTTGAGAAAATGGTTCTAATATGGATATAAAATGATTCAAGAAAACTAGTTCCCTGCATCAGTTCTTAACGTGATCTATGGAACAATACTCATTTTTTCTTCAATCTCAAATTAATTGTATAGTTTTCTAATAGAAATTTATTCTCATTGTAGTCCTTCCTTTTTGGACTTTCAGCTAAATGTTGTCCTCACTCAGAAGTCAGACTTAAACCAGCTTTGTTCATTATTGACATCAACTATTTAAAATAAATATAATTGAGCAGAAAGTCTTGACAACATTCAGCTGCATTTATAAGCAATAATATGTTCTCTTTATTAGAAAATAATGACAGGGATCTGAAAGTTGAACCTCGGTACCTCATTAGCATTGTACATTGTAATTATTATTCCTGATGTCTGCATATGGAAAACTCATCAGCATGATTAAAAGATTGGCTATGACATTTTAATGTGTTGTCCATTAGTGCTGATGTGTCATTATTAGCCTGTCATTGTGCTGATCTTTGTTTCTTCTCTTTACACGTTAAAGAAGCTGCTTCTGTTTATATGTCACAGAAGTTAAAATACATTGCACTTATCTTTCAGAACATCCTTGACATGAAAAGTGAATTTTACCTGTTTTATTAATTGGCAAATATCACTGAATTTATTCAATCAGTTTCTATTAGTTTGGTTCAAATGTGCACTTAAAAAAAATGGCTCATGTCAACAAAAGCAAAATGCTGTGGATGCTGGAAATCTGAAAATGCAGAGCAGATCTGGTAGCATCTGTGGAGAGGAGAAGTTCACATTTCAGACCAATGACCTTTCATCAGCACTGGAAAAAGTTAGAGATGTAAACAAGCACAGAGTCAGGGAAAGGGGTAAGGGAAGGCAAGAATAATATCTGTAATAGAGTACAAGGAAGGAGGCATTAAATTACAAAAAGGACAATGCTGCAAGGCAAAAAGGGATGGTAATGGGAGAAGTAAAGAACAAAAGATCAATCTGGAGGAGGTGTAAATGGGAATAGCAGATTTATGACCAACAACTGCTGTCAAAAAAGTAGGAGCAGTGGTTATGATCTGAAATTGTTGAACTCAGCGTTGAGTTTGGAAGGCTGTAAAGTGCCTAATTGAAAGATGAGGTGCTGTTTCTCTAACATACATTAGCCTTCATTGGATACCATAAAAGGAAGCATTTGGCGTTTTTATAAGAAGGCTGTCATGATGATGATGCATTTCAGCATCTATGGTAGATGAGCAGCAACAGTGTAGGAAGGCAACCAGAGGAAATTGAAGAGCAGTAGAATACAGAGAAAGTATCTATAAGCAGGGACTGCATTTCAGAAAATTAGCAACTTGCAGTGACAAAGAAAAATAGTGAAAGTCGAAAGGAAAGAATGAATGAGACAAGAGAGCATTCTTTCAGTTCTCAGTGTAGCTCTTCTCTGGGCCAATTTATTTTAGATGGCTAAAGGGGAGAATTTTCTCTCCGTCGGGCAGGGCGGTCGGGAGCGAGCGCGGAGCCGATCGCCGCTCATGATCGACTGCACGCCGCCATTTTATGTGGGCAAGCCAATTAAGGCCCACCCAGCGAGACGCGCACCCGGTAGCGCTCAGCGCTACCTGAGCGGGCGGGGGGAGGAGGCAGAGTCGGGACCTGTGCAGAAATCTCCCTGAGGCAGCCCCGTGCCTCAGGGAGATCAAGATCAAAATGAAACTTTGAAAAATAGAAAGTAGAAAAATATTCAGACATATCCCCTCATGTGACAGTGTTACATGAGCTGGAACATGTTTATGAATTTTCATGAAAATTTAAATTTAATTAATAAACGCTTCATGAAACCTCCTCCCGCCCGTGGATGAGGTTTCATGAAAAATGCGAAGGCCGCCTGGGGTCTTCGCCTGCCCGCGAACCTTAAGGTTGGGCGGGCGGCCCTGACAATGTGTTTAATTGGTTGATTAATGACCTTAATAGGCCTTTGACAGTTCGGCGGGCGTGCAGCCAACTCCGGTGCCCACTGAATGGAAGATCGGAATGCCGCATGGTGATGTCGGGATGTACGCCCGACGTCACTGCGCATCATTTGATGCATCGGCGTGCGGGGCCCGCCCCCGCATGCCAAAGAGAAAATCCTGGCCATAATGTTTTTCTTTCTCTCCCATTCTTCACATTATCTCATGCTGTGCACTTCTTCTTGATCAGGGTAAATAAATAGCCTGTTCCATTGGGTGGAATTTTCCATTTATGAGACTAAGTGCAGAGGCGGGTGGTTTTGGCAGCACTCACCTCGCTGCTCAGATTGATGGGAACTCGCACCCAATTCCAAGCTTGGAAGCTCATTAATCATGCACAGTTGAGTATTGGGCTGAATGACCTGGCAGGTCAGGAGCTGATTCATCTGCCCCGCCATCAGCTGGTGGAGCTGAAGGTCCAGGCGCCATATATAAATGCCAATTAAACACATACATCTTGCCTTCTGCAGCCCACCTGTCTCGAGGAGCCCGTTACAGGTGTCTTCCACGCACAACAAGGGGGCTGCATTCGCTTCAGACATGATGCCCTACAGGCCTTGATCAGAGGAGTGTGGGTGCATAGGGATGTGACCTATCCCAGGTACGGTTCCAGGAAGCACACCAGACGCCTTGGACTTGGAAGGCCATTGCCAAGGAGGTCAGTGCAGCTGCCAGCCACACCCTGGCGAGATCCAGTGCTGGAAGAGGATGAATGATCTCATCCACTCTGCCAGGGTAAGTCATCCTTCAACTCCCTCTGATATCAAACTCTCATCATGGCATCATGTGCTCAAATGGCTACTCTCTTCAGGGATCTCACACAACCATTACCAGGAGGCACACATCAGCACTTATTGACTAAAGGAACCTTTTACATCACTGCCACCCCATCTATCATGCTGCACGCTCTCCATCCTCATACCTGTTGGGGAGGGCTCACCTCTCAGAGGGGGTATGATTTTTTGCTAACCTATGCTCCATCCCTTCTCATCACATGCTTTTCTTGTGTCCGCATCCAGGCCAAGCTAGCCCACAACAGGCGGGAATGTTCCAAGATAGTGGAGGGGGGGCACGGCCGACATCTTTGGCCTCACTGAGTCTGAGGAAGCTGCAGCCCAGATCACTGGGGAGGACAAGGATCACTCCTGTGGGGAAGGGGAGATCGGATTGTCTCAGAAATCCAGGACGGATCACTCTTCCACCAGTTCATCACATCCTGACAATCACAGTGAGTGACATGCAGTCTTCTATTCCTCATGCTCATCAACTAAAACTTCATTCTCTCTTTAATAAGCACCTGCAGATTGAGGCCTACAAGAATCACCACCAGGACTTCTAGCCCTCAGACCATGCCCGAGGAGGAAGATGATGAAGAACCATCACAGTGCTCACCCGCACCCTCCAGCAGTGCATAGACGCACACCACAGTGGGGTACATCCCGAGGTGAGGTTTAGGCTCACTTGCTGGAGAACACTGCAGCAGTCAGAGGCAAGGACAGACCAGGTCTCCGGCACTCAGAGGGCTGCTGGAGAACAATCACCCACTCAGTCCAAGTCAGTTGATAAGACTATGGAAGCAGCCTTCCAACTCATGGTGGACAGCCAGCAAGAGGCAGGGGAACATCAAGCAGTGGTGTTTGAAGCCCTCAAAGAGGATGACCACCAAAGTCTTCAAAGGCAAGAGAGCAAACACCTCCGCAGGCTGCCTTCACCCCTGCTGCAGATACCAGGGTAGCACCTAGAAGGAGCTGAAGGCCTAGAAAAATGAAAAAAAAACATTTTATCACAGCTTGTTGCATGGGCGAAGGCAATAATTGTCACCAATTGAACATCTGCAAATATATTCACTTTAACTGCACGTAATCTACTATTTTCTTTCAGCGTCCTTTCAAAGGCTTTGCGAGTCAACACCCCCTTCGCTGTCCATCAGTGCCTCCTGGTGCCTCCCATCCCGCAGTTCGAGGCTCCCACTCCCCATGCTGAAGTTCCTGGAAGATGGGCTGAAGTCCCAGCACAGTCCCTGAAAGTCCAAAGCCTCAGTGAAGTCGAAGCTGCAACATGGAGACCTCCCACCTTCCGAAAGCTGCTTCGCGGAGGAGCCATGTGGATGAGGCTCCACCCGCCATGCGGTGCACATGTTCCTCCAGGGGCCAGTAGCTGTCGGCCTCCATCATCTTCCTCTCATCAGGTGTCCCTGAGCTGAGCAAGGCCCTAAAGGCTAGTCCCAACTTGTGCACACCACTCATTTTCAAACGGGTTTGAGGTCAACCTAATTTCCCGCTGGCGCGACATAAAATTGGAAGGCGTGAGGAGATTCCGGCGAGCAGCTGTTTTAATTAGCATTCATGAGATGTCAATGAATACTGATGGCGTTCAGGCCACTAGTTGGTGGGATAACCTGCCATTGGGAGAGTTGCAAACTGTTTTTATGGCGATGGGTTTGCGACTTTTTGGCTCCCACTGGATTCTCTGCTCCTGCCCACCTCAAAACCTGCTGTGGGAGGGATGGGAAAATTTTTTCCATCGTCTCTGTAAAAGCTACTTTTAACAGGGCCTAAAGACAGCATAGGTTGACTCGCTTTTCTGATTTTCTTTTCTTCTCCATGTTAAAGCACCTTATATTTTCACCCTTCCAACCATCTTCTCAACCGACATTAGGAACTTACCTAATGAAGACCCCGAGCTGCAAATTCCTGCTTTTTCCATCAAAAAAAAAAGCATATTCACCCATTGTACTATTATTTAATGTACAGAAGCCTTAAAGTAGGTCTTTGGGAGCCATTTCTATGCCTGTTTTACAATAACCTATTCAACAGCGCAGAGGCCTTGGCCCAATCTGTTGGGACATTTCTTTGGGTGGCCCTGGCAACAGCCTGAAATGAATGCAGGCCTCATTTCAATATTGAGCTGAGGCTCCTGTGCCCATTTATGATCTGGGCTCCTAAATTTGTTTAGATGTTTAACATTGCAAGCTCTGAATAGTCTTTCAGCATCTTCAACTGCTAACCAGTGGTTCTTGAAGGAACCGATGGAGGCCACTCAAAAAATGGCTCCAGAACTTTGCTAAATTTTCTTTTTTGTGGAGTCAGAAGGGAATGAGTGACATTTGTTAAACCCGAGCTGTGTCAGAGCATCCGAATTATGATGATGAGGTTTGAGGAACAATTTATTTCAGCCCACAGGCCTTTCCGTTCTGAAAAAGAGTGGAGCAAAATGGGTTGGTCAGTGTGTACAGAAGCAAAAGCATTCACACAAGATCAAGCTAGATTCAGGTTTCTAACTTGGGGTCTTGCCTTATAGGAAAAGGATGAGTACGTATTATGAAAACATTGTAGTGGAGCAGCAACAACCTTCACAAACAACAAACTTAATAACTTACACGTTACTATATTGCACAGAGTGAATCTAAACAGACAAGGCCAAGCAAGAATTTTTTTTATTATTAATAATTTATCTAAATTCTTACCCTGATAAAAGGAAGTACTAATACCTTTTGGGAGTAACATGTCCAAATTTGCTTTTCATGCAATGGACCTGTCGAGTCTGCATGCCCACAGAACAGGTGGCCTCACCGTTCCAACTGATTGTAGCATTGAGGGGCATCACTAACGTATCTTCAGTACAAGGACCCCAAGGTGATGTATCCCAATAGAACACCATGCAGCTATGCTCATTACAAGATCGCCATTCTTGCAAAGCTCGGCTACTAGGACATTGCTTTCCACCTAGGACACAGGGTATCATTCTTTTTTTAATTTCAAGAGCACAGAATTTATAAACATTTTTTGTACTTGCATTCTTGCCAATTTCTTAGTAATTAATAGTTACTACCATGTTTTCTTTCTTCCTTTTATACATGGAATCACAGAATCACAGAAATGTTATGACACAGGAGGAGGCCATTCAGCCCATCATGTCTGCACTGGCTCTCCAAATGAGCACTATGACTTAGTGCCTTTTCCCTTGCACATTGTTTCTATTCAGATAATCATCTAATGCCCTCTGGAATGCCTTGATTGAACCTGCCTCTGCCACACTTCCAGGCAGTGCATTCCAGACTCGAACAACTCGCTGAGTGAAAAAGATTTTCCTCGTATTTGCTTCTTTTGTAAATCACTTTAAATCCGTGCCCTCTCATTCGCGATCCTTTTACGAGTGGGAACAGTTTCTCCCTATCTACTCTATCCAGCACTCTCATGATTTTGAACACCTCTATCAAATCTCTTCTTAGAGCCTTCTCATCTCCAAGGAGAACAGTCCCAATTTCTCCAATCTATCTTCATAACTGAAGTTTCTCATCCCTGGAACCATTCTTGTAAACCTCTTCCGCACTCTCTTCAATGCGTTCACATCCTTCCTATAGTGTGTTGCCCAGAACTGTACACAATACTCCAGCAGAGGTGTAACTAGTGTCTTATATAAGCTCAGCATAACCTCCTTGCTCTTGTACTCCATGCCATTATTGATAAAGCCCAGGATACCACCTGCTTTAGTAACTGCTCTCTCGACCCATCCTGCCACTTTCAATGATCTAATTTCAGTTAAGTAGACTAATATGTTGTGAATGTGTAGAATGATAACTCCTTAGCAAATTTATAATATCCCATTAATAAAATTGTATATGTGTGGTTCAATTGTTCATTAACAGAATACAAGTGTTTATTTAGTAGCCCAGCAACTGTTTTGTTTAATAATCCATTAACAGATTGCAGCTTATCCTAAAGTCCTAAGAACGGTCTGCACATGTTCCAGATTTTAAAAAAAACACAAATTCATTCAATTAAGGTGAAAAATTTGTCCTTCTCTTGTTGACGATTTTTATTATACTGGCATTACTTCCATTTTCAGTTGTTAACAGCAGTGAAAATATGACTGATATAAAACATAAAAAGATATGACGTAGTTCCCTGGACAAGCTACATTGCTGTTATTACAAATAATGCACTTGACCTTAAGTTGGCAGGGTTACTCAGCACAACACTGTGCCATATGGTGAAAATTGGTACCAAGACAGCTGCCTCACAGAATTGGCTACAATATGGTTAGTTTTTTTAAAAAGAATAATGCACACTAGTGAACAGCAGCATTTTAATGAGGTTAGGGAGTTTAAGCACCGTTTGAGCAAAGGAAAAGGAGAATTTTTCTGGCCATTTAACCATATTATTCCTGAGCTGAGAAAATTTGATGCAGGTGGTTGTACGGTGCCAAAGTGAAAGTTCCATTTTCAAACAATGACGGACATCCCTTATCTTGAAAAACAGCAAAAAAAATCATTGACATACATTTGTCCCTGTACTGTTTGTAAATTGTGAGTTTTTCAGGCTAGTGAAATAACTTAAAGGGTTTCAAATAGTACAATGTCCTCTATTGGCCTCAATGGGTATGACTTAGATTCAGAAATGACTCTGGAACTCATTGCTGCTAGAAAATGCTTCATCCCAACTATCATTGTCCTTCATTTTGATGAATAATCAAGCACAAAAAAAATCTTTAAAAAAACAATATTGATACTGAAAGGAATTCTTGCTAGCTGTTTTTGAAAACATCATTTTGTGCTAAGCAGCCTGCTAGGATAGCATGATAACACCACCCTCACACGCAAAAGACTGATTGGATTAGCGTGCCTCACTATAAGAAAACTGCTCATGCAGTCAGAACAATTGTTCTCTGACAAGAATATGTGGGACCAAGTGGGAAAGCAGCAGCTGGTATTTTGTCTTCGAGAAAAAAGCAGCATCTTTGTGGGTGATGGATGATACATGATGGTTGGTGCCAACAGAAGATCTGTCACATTCTTTTCACAATGGCAAAGGGAAAATATAACCATGTAAAATGACAGCCCAGCTGAATGTTAATTTGCAATGGTTCAAATTCAGTAAGGGGCCTGCATGTGTGAAAGGTCATGTGCTCGTGTTTCAGTTTAATTTCCTTTTGCATGTTCAAAGCCTACAAGAAATGCTTTCTGTTCATAATCTACAGTTAAGGAGACAATTCTGGTTACCACAGAAGATAGCCAACCAACATGCACAGCTACATTTGCCTTTGCCCACAATTCACTTTCATCAGTTAGATATCATCATGCTTCCAGTAAAAACCAGAGGATTTTTCTCTTCCTCAATCCAAGAATCCGGACACTCCTATTACATATGAGCATTTGAATTAGGAGCAAGAGCAGGCCATTCAGCCCCTCAAGCCTGCTCCGCCATTTAATAAGATCATGGCTGATCTGATTATAGCCTCAACTCCACTTCGCTTCCTATTCCCTTTGACTCCCTTATCAATCAAGAATCTTTCTAATTCAGCCTTAAAATTATTCAATGACCCTGCCCCCAGCACTCTCTGGAGAAGAGGGTTCCACAGACTCACGACCCTATGAAAGAAAAAAAATTCTTCTCATCTCATCTGTAATGAAAATAAAATCCTTTATTGCTGTGAAAAATAATTCAAACAGAATAAAAAAATTTCTAGTCATTTCAGCCTAATATTCAAATTGCATAATGATAAACAATAGAAGTAACAAAATTAAACTTGGTCTCCAGCAATGGCTCAGCTAGTTAAGCCGATGAGACACTTAAAAATATTTTTAAACTTTGTGCCCTAGTTCTAGTCTTTCCCACAAGGGAAAACATCCACTCAGCATCCACCCATCAAGTCCCCTCAGGATCTTATATGATTCAATAAGATCACCGTTCAATCTTCTAAACTCCATTGGATACAGGCCTAACCTGTCCAACCTTTCCTCATAATATAACACCTTTATCCCAGGAATCAGTTGAGTGAACTTTCTCTGAACTGCTCCTCATGCAATTGTGCCCCTTCTTAAATGAGGAGACAAAAACTGTACAAAGAAATTGTATATCTATACCATCAACGTGACCGAGATCAACTAATGCCGCAGTTTGGGAATAGAGCATTGTGCTCTTGTGGTCAGTATGGCTCAGTGACTCATCGCCTTAGCCAGCTGAGCCATTGCTGGAGACCAAGATTAATTTTGTCACTTCTCTCATTTATCATTATGCAATTTGAATCTTAGGGTGAAATGACTAGGAATATTGTTTTCTGTACAAATTATTCTTCTCAACCATAAAAGATTTGATTTCCAAACCCAATACATGCACCATCACTTCCAGACATTCATTTATACTGAATTATTGCACAGGATTCTGCAGCCAAGCAAACACTTAAATCCAAAATCCTTAATGTGTGGGCTGAATTCATAAGACTCTATATTCATTATAATTCAGTCTGTCATTTTCCATTAATGTACTAACACCTTTTTCTGTATTATTGCCCCTTCTTGTCCTGTGACATAATTGTACCCTGTTCTATTTAAATCATATAACCCTTATCCAATCAGGTAACATAAGAACTACTGTTGTCTTCAAAGGACTGACACTGCAGATAATTGCAAACAATGGCAGGCTTCAGAGCCTTACCAGATGTTACAGTATTGTAATTACTTGCAAGTACAAAAATAGCCTAACCACTATATCAACCAACAGCCGAGTTAGAAAGAGCTATGAGCTGTGACAGAATTGCAGGTTCACATGATGTTTGTTCTGATGGTTTATAATTTTAGCTGAGGCCCTTGGTTGCAATTTGTTCCAACCTAACTGTTCATCTTATTTTATAGTTGCAGGGTGTAGGGACACAGGTTATTGATGAACTAGAAACACTGAATAAAATAGATTTTAAGTAAAATAGTAGCTGAAGCCATATTCTGCTGTATGAATAAAAATGACCTTCAGTTCAGAACATTCAAACAGAAAGCAAGGGGAAATGGACAAACAGTTATATAACTGTCGATTGATAATATTTCTATGGTAACATGTGTAATCAATGATAAATATTAATACATGAAATATGTGTTTGTATATAGATGATTGACATGGAACTTAAATAATATGCAATGGCCAGATTTTAGCTTACTGCTGCAATTTGAGTCTTGTGTTTTCTTCCAAAAAGCACTTTGAAATTCTTCTGAGGAACAGCATAGAAATTTAAGGAGTATGTCACATTCTCAGCATGACACATTAGGAAAGATATGAAGGCATCAGAGACAGTACAGAAAAAATTACAAAAATAGTTCCAGGGATAAGGAACTTCAAATGCGTAGATAGACTGGAGAAGTTGGGATTGTTTTCCTTGGGGAAAAGAAGGTTGAGAGGAGATTTGATAGAGGTGTATAAAATCATGACCGGTCTGGACAGAGTAGATGGGGGTTAACGGCTTCCATTAGTGGTAAGATTGAAAACAAGAGGGCACAAACTTAAGATAATTGGCAAAAGAATCAATAGAAGCATGAGGGAAAACCTTTTCACTCAACAAGTGGTTATGATCTGGAACTCACTGCCTGACGGTGTGGAGGAGGCAGGTTCAATCGAAGCATTTAAAAGGGAATTGAATTATTATCTGAAATGGAAGAATGTGAAGGGCTACAGAAAGAAAGCCAGGGGGCGGCACTAGGTAAATTGCTCCTTCGGAGAGCCAGCACAGACATGACGGGCCAAATAGTCTTTTTCTATGGGGTAACCATTCTGTGATTCTGTGGCTTGTCACATGTTGATTTTCTATATTCAAATGTTCAATGTTAAATATAGTGATGCTCACTGTTCCACACAATTAACCATAATTTTCGTGTTCCTCAGACCGTAGGTATCAGATTTTAATTGGCAAAAAAATTTTAAAAAGAGAGCTTATACCAGGCAATGTTATTCATTATTAAGGAAGTATTGTATTCAGGTATTTCCAATGTACAATAAACTCCTGAAAATAAAAATGCAGTTCATATACACTACAGAAAATGGTGAAAGACTCTGGGTCATATTGTTTCTCCCTATGGAGGCAGAATATGGAGTTAGCAAATCAGAAATCTTGAGGTTTTTGACTGCAAAAATGGACCTCCACTTACTTCCTGACTCGGCACTATTTTTAGGCCTTTTTGAGGGTTATGACCCGTATGCACCTCTCCTGAGGTCAGGGCCGCCATTGCCAACCCTATAGAAAATTTGAACTTCCTCTCCCCTGCTATTTTCATGTGCTGGTGCAGGTTTTGTAAGCACTAAAAACAAAAGCAGCTTCATTGGAGTGTGTGACCACTAAGTGAAGGTTTCTAAGGAGTCGAGAAGCTTCTGACAGGTAAATATTAAATGTTTCAACAATGTCAAACATCACTATTAGATGCTGTATTATAATATAGATGAGTTTTAACTGCAGTGATTCATCACAGGACTCTGCCCTGAGAAACTAAATTGACCATTGTATTGACCAGCATTGTTAGTGTTGGGATGCATTGGAGTAACTTTCCCATTGGAGAAAGTGCCATAATGTATTCAAAACTGTGGAAAAAATGTACTGGGAAAACCTGTGTCATGTTTTGGACTGTGATCTGAATATCAGGAGATCTTTAGCTTTGTAAAAATTTGCCCTGCTGTTAAACATTAAGAAAAAATCTAACACCTGCTCCATTCCATTGATTGAGAGGCAATCTGCTTTGAAATGGAAATGAAACACAATCTGCAGCTTTAAAAGAGGATGTCTACTTTTTTCAGTTTCAATAGACTCCATTGTTTAGATTTCCCAGGGTTTGTTATTACAGGTGAGCCAATTATGAAAGCCTGGTTGAGTTTCAAAAGCTCTAGAACCACTTATCTCAGCAAGGAGCCATGTTCACATTTTGATTAATAGTTTTAAGAGGTTATTAAAGGATTATGTGTCTTCACTATGGTAGGTGTATGTGTGTTTGTTTTTACAACAGGTTGACCACTTGAGGTGATTTACAATTTTTGAATGGCTTTTATGAATGGATTTTTTTTTCAGTATGAAGCCTCTTTGAATGGCAGCTCTATTAGGTTTTGAAGTTTTTTTATAATGTCCATTTCAGACACACCCTGACCATAGTGGATACTAGATTAGTACAGGGAAATGGAGGGGTATGAGGGGGCAGGGGTTGATATGGGGGATCTGAGGGGGCATGGAGGGAGCATGGAGGGAGAATGCAGTATATGAAGGATAATGGAGGGGACTTGGGGTAATATGGAGGATATAAGGGAGCATAGAGGGGGAATGGGGGTGGGTGTGGGATGAGGAGTGAGGTTCAGGGGCATAAGAACAATGTTGGGAGCTGGGCTGCTGTCCCCGAGAACTGAAACAGCCTTCCAACCAACTTGCCTCGCCACCTGCATTCCTCCAGCACTGCATTGCAGCTCTCAAAACGTGAGCCCTCCACAGCCATATCTCTCGGAGACAAAAATATGGCGAGAATGTGGTTCGACGATGTGCTCAGATTTCGGAAGCTATAAAGGGCCCTGATTCACGTTTCCCCAGCCCAAGACAAAAAAATTCAGGCCATGAATCTGTCTAAATTCTTTTAATGATATGAAGAGCTTATTTAAACAGTATTATCTACAGATAGATCCTTCCTATTTTAAATTGCCTGCAAATGCTTCATAAATAGAACTGTAGTCACAACCACTTTCTTATTGGCTACTATCAATAAAAGCAGCTCGGGTGATTTTTAAGGTAATACCACAGTTTTTGATGTAACTATCCTCTACAGATGGGCAACAATGAACCTTTAATGTCACAATTATAATTTGATTCTATTCACAGTGAGAGGCACTCTTGGAAAGTTGCTAATGTTCTGAACAGAGACATTCTTACCTTCTCCAGCTAATGCTATAATGGATCTGGTTCTGCTTTGCCTGCCCTCTGCAATTTTGCTAGAACATGAGCGTGAACAAACTGACCACTCCGACCATTCATTTAGAACACAGTCAGTCGGACAGGGCAGCTCGCACATACCACGGCTGGAAAGATGTGACTCTCCACATAGTTCATCTAATGTTACCTCCCCTGCAAAACACAAAAAGGAGAATCATTACATTCTCATTCTTATTGTTTTGGTTAATTTGGTGTAGAAATGTAGGAACAGGAAATAACTATTCTGCCCCTCGAGTCTGTTCTACCATTCAATTCAATCATGGCTGCTCTGCACTTACCTGCTTTCATTTCACATCCCTTGATGCTTTTGTACAACAATGATCTATTGATATCAGTCTTGAAAACCACATCTGATCCAGCACAGAAATCCTTTTTGGGGAGAAATTTGCAGATTTCCTTTACCTTATATGTGGAAAGGTGCTTGCTAATTTCACTTCCAATTGGTACAGCGAAATTTTTACTACAATGCAGTCCTATTCTGGATTTACCAATTGCAGGAAATCATTTCTCTTTATCAACCCCATTAAATCCCTAATCATTTTAAATACCTTGATTAGATCACTGTTCCATCTTCAAAATGTAAGGGATTACAACACAATCTTATGCAACTTGCCTTCATAGTTTATTCCTTTAAGACCCTGTATCATTCTATTGAAACGATGCCATACCCCTTGCAAGGTCAATAAATCTTTCCTGAGGTTTGGTACCCAACTTTGAATGTAGTTGTTCAGATGGAATTCAAACAACAGAAGTATCAATTCTCCCCTTAAAATAATATGCAGATATACAAGGATAATAATTAACGTAGCAAATGTTTAATAATTTGGACCGTTGAGAACAATATGACTGTTACTACAATAGTTTAATTTCATATATCACCGAGCTTCAAAAAAAAAGTTTTTAAGGACAAGAATGCCGCCAAATTAATACCCCATCTCATAAATAGCAACAAGACGAATGGTCAGTTAATTTGTTTCTGAAGCAGGAATGTTGGTTAGGACACTTTAGAGTAATGTCTACTACTTCAAGAAGTGCCTTGAGATAGTTAGCATTCACGTGAACAGTGACATGCCCTCAGTTTAACATCTCATTTGAAGAACAGCAGTTTTGTCAATACAAGAATACCACTGCGCTGTCCTAGAATATTAACCCTGTTGAGACACTGAAGTTCTGATGTAGAGCTTGAACCCACAAGCTTTTGATCTAAAGGCAAGAGTGATATCAACTGAGCCAAGCTAGTACACCAGTGTTAGCTAAATATTTTACAGAAACAGTGGAAAGGGGGTACATGTGTTTTAATTGCTTATACCAATAGAAAATAAACGCATTGGCCCATAACTTCCGCGCTCCCCAGTACCCCAAAGATGCGCTGGGGAATCCCTCTGGGAAGTTCACAGGTAAGGGTTTGCACAGCAATTGTCCGGAAGTGCTTATTTCCTCTGGACAATTGCGCTGCGCTGGGAACCATCTAAAAATGTGATTTAAATTGCAAACTTCGAATGGTTCCACTGGGATTATATCAATAGTTACCCAGAAAAAGTTAGAATTATTAAAACCTTTTCTAACTTCTGGGTAGCTATTGTAAAGATCCAGACTGACCCCACGTGACTCCCCCACACCCCCGCCTCCTCAACCCACGGGACTCCCCCATCCCCCCAACCCCCAATAACCCAACCTCCCCACCGACTTCAGCAACCCCCCCACCCCGACAATGGATCACCACCCCCACCCCCAACCTCGGATTCCGACCCAACCCCCCGACATTGAACCCCGAACCTCATCACCTCCAGGTCCCCCTGACCTCCGGATCCCCCACCCACCCTAAGGACTCCCGACCTCCACCCCACCTCCCCACCCGACCTCTGAACCCCCCAATCTCTGCCCCACCCGACCTCTGGACCCCCCACCCCACCGATCCCCCGATCTCGGACCCTCCGGCCCCCAGACTGCCTCAACCTTGGAGTACCAACTCTGGCCTCCGGACAACCCTGACCTCAGACTCTGCCCACCCGATCTCGGATCCTTGACCCTCCTGACCTCAGACCCCCTCCCCAGCCTCGGACCCCACCCCCCGACCTCAGTACCATCGCCCCACCCGACTTCCGGTCCACCCCCACCTGATGTGCCGAATCACCCAATCTCAGACCCTCTGACATCCAGACCACTCCCACCTCGGACCCACACCCCAATCACGGATCCCGGAACCCCCTTGGACCCACCTGACCTCAGACCCCTTCCGCAACCTCGATCTCCCCACCAACCTGCAGACTCCGCCCCCTGACCCCAGAGCCCCCCCCACCCCCCAATCCCCGGACCCCCCCTCGACATCAGACCTCCCCCTGACGTCTGGACCCCCTTGTTATGACAACTGCAGTGGGTAAAGGCTGATTTGTTTAAATCCCAGAGGGAAACTTGAATAACTATCATAACCTATATTTTCAATTGGTACAGAAACAAAAATTGCTGGAAAAACTCAGCAGCTCTGACAGCATCTGTGGAGAGAAACATTTCAAGTTCATATGACTCTTCTTCAGAACAGCTTTTCAATTGGTATGTTGGAGCTCTGAATTCAGGAATAAATCCACCAAGCCTCAAAGGGTTTTTATATAAAACTAAAGTAAACATTTATTAATTTAACAGCAAATTAAACACATACACATGTCTACAAATTACCACCATAATAACTCTTAAACAAATCCTCAAATTAATCACTCCCAGGTAAATCTTCACCAAAGGCATCAATAACCCATGGACTTTAAACAGACATCTGGCAAAGCACATTTGACCTTACAAATTCAAAATGAGGTCCCTTGCAATTTGGTTCCTTTGCAGACGTAGTTGTAGGGCTTGCAGGCTGGTTAGATCTTAAAAACTTCTGACTTATACACACAAACTCCTTTCTCTTTTACCTAGCTTCCCCTTTGAATGTAAATTTTCCATTGCATTACTAGGTTTTTTAATTTTACCTCTCCTAACAATTATCCATTCATTCCACCAATTTAATTAGTAATATAAACACATTGCTTGGCGTCTCCCAGCTAGGTGCAAGATTTTCCCCATTCTTTTGAATGGCTTATTCAACAAATCCAAATTTACACTTAACCTTTTAATGTCCTTATTTTTATCTAATTAACACCTCAAAACTACTATACATCAATGCACCCAGACTAGCTGGCTTTAATCCAATTAAGACACACACAGAGGCCAACGTTTCCCCCCCACCCCATCAGGGGGTGATGTGCAGGAGCAGGTTGCCAATCGGCATCCCCGGTTGGGGGGGCGCGCCACCATTTTATGCGGGCGGGCCAATTAAGGCTACATTGCTGAATATAAAATATAAAATATTATATTTGTGCCAACGGTAACCAAGCTCTTTCTTTGAGGCACTCTGCCTGGGTTCAGCTTGACCTCCACAGTGGCCTGTAGCTTTCTGACTCTTAACTTTGGAATGCAGGAGTCGTGACCTCAGTACCACTTACCCAGCGTAGAGCCAGATTTTGTGCTCCATGTGGGGTTCCCCAACCAATTAGGAATTCTTGCCTGCATCAAGAACTCCTGACTGAAGTGCTGTAACTTACTCCCTGGGAGAAAAGGTGGGGCTTGTTGCTTTGCTGAAGGGTCTATTAGTTCCATTAGCAGAGTCAGAAGTGGGCATTGACAGAAACCATCAAGTCCTATTGTTCTTGGCGCCAGACAGTCTCCAGGTAATTTCCTTCTGCGTCAACGACTGTGGAGGGAGTGAGGGGTGACTGACAGAGTGAACAAGACATAACCAAATTTGCCAGAAATGCTTGGTCTGTTTTAGAATCCTCCATTTAATATTTTTCATACAAAATATTTCAAAGAACAACATCATTAAAATGGTGTATAATTAAGATATTTAGAATTAAGGCTGAGTTAGAAGGTTTGAAGTCGCATGTAGTTTTCTTCATCCCCAAACAATGTTTCATGATAGCAGTACCTCTTTATAATTTAACAATGATCTATTTAAATTCCACAGCAGCATAAATATAGACTTAGTGTTCAATCAGACATGAGTGTTTTTTTCAAGCAGCCTACTCCTAACCCTTGGAGAAGAAAACATCAGCTTTTCCAAGTAGAATTATTTTAATGCTGGCATTAATCTTTTCCAACCAATACCTATGGGAAAATCCAGACTGTTGTTATTAAGCTAGTCGCTGGGGAGTGAGAGAAAAGACTGATGTGATTTTCACTGATTTCCCTTCACACCGGGTGGACCCTGCCTCTCTCTCTAACAGCATAGCTAAAGTCAGAAACTCATCACATCAGAAGCCATGGGCATAAAACCACATCCTACCAGGTTTGACACTGCACCACACAGCCCAAGTTAAAAGACGACACAAAGTGTGGATGAAAAAGAAAGTACCAGGAACAAAAGGAGAGACAGAGCAGATAATCTTCCGGACAAGAGAAATAATTCAGAATCTGATTCAAAGGAAAAAGAAAAGCGTATTTTACAGCACAGAAGCAACATTAACTTAAAATGCTGAATGGCAAGTGAGAGTAGAGTGTTGTTAGAACTAAAGGAACGGTTATTCATTGAGAGATTGGAAAAGCTGTTGTAATTTAAAAGCAAGTAAAGCAATTATTGATGTTAAAAATGCTTTGCTATGAAAGAATAAAATGAAATTGTACATTTTCCAGTTAGGCTGAGAATGGCAAGCCTATCTGAACACATAATCAATGGGTCAGTGAAGATTATTGAGCATAATGATACCTCTGCTCATGGTGAGTAAAGGCACCAAGTGTATCAGATGAGGTTGACTGTAATTTATTGGTAATGAGTTATTCAATTGGTCTCACTTGTAAGGATAGTTTTCCCATGTCCTAAACAGTCACAACATATCCTTGATATAAAGACTTCTATCAGACATTTGTGACAACAGCGTCACACTTGGGTCAAGACTGCAAAATTCCATATCCAAAATGTTTTACAAGACGTTCAGAGAAATAAGCAACTTGAAGTTTGGCATTGCTGTCTATGCCGGTAAGCTTAAATTCTGTCAACCATGAAGCTTAAAAATGTTCTTTGTTTTTTGAATTGGGAGCACACAGTGGATCTGTTCCTAAGTGAGGGTAATCTTTGTAATCAGCTCTTCTCAGAGCCTACCTGTAGAATCTAGGAAAAATTATTCATCTGAATTGAAGAGTTGAAACATTTTTGAACACTGTAAGGGATGTACCATATGCAAAGATTTAAGGTGCACAGTGTTTAGTCATCTAATCAATTTAATGGTGGATATGGAAAATCAAAGCTAATTCTTAGAGAATAATCAGATGATTAAGAATACGAAAACAAAATACTGCAGAGCTGAAAATCTGAAATATAATCAGAAAATGCTGGAAATACTCAGCAATTCTGGTGGCATCTGTGGAGAGAAAAATAAAGTTAGCATTTCAGGTCAATGAGCTTATGTCAGAACAGGGAAAAATTAGAGCTGTAACAGGCTTTAAGTTGGTACAGTAAGTAAGTAATCTTCCTAACAGCACAGTGGATGTACCTACGTCACTTCGGCTGCAGCAGTTCAAGAAGGCAGCTCACCACCACCTTCTCAAGGGTAATTATGAATAGCCAATAAATGCTGGCCTTGCCAGCGACACCCACAGTCAGGGGCAGGAAAAAGGGGGCGGGGAGGAAAGAATTGGGGAGGTTTATGATAGAGAAGATGAGATCAATTGACAAAAGGGGTGATGGTGCAAGGCCAAAGGGGATGGTAATAGGAGAAGTAAAGAAATAAAAAAATGGGTCTAGAGGAGGTGTAAGTGGGAATAACTAAATCATTGCCAATGCTTCCAAAACAAATAAGAGCAGTGGTTATAATCTGCAATTGTTGAACTCAATGTTGAGCTCTGAACTCCCTAATTGAAAGATGAGGTTCAGTCATTCGAGCTTCCACCTAGCTTCACTGGAATAGAGTAGGAAGCTGAGGACAGAGAGGTCAAAGTTGGAATGGGGCTGAGAATCAAATGACAGGCAACTGGAAGCTCAGGTTCACTCTTGCGAACTGAACAGAGGTGGTCTGCAAATCGCCCAATCTGTGTCTAATCCTCCAAAAGTAGAGGAGACCAAATTTTGAGCAATGAGTATATTATGCTAAACAGAAAGAATCACGAGCAACTTGCTGTTTCACTTGGAAGGGTTGTTTGGATGGTGAGAAACGAGGAGGGAAAAGAGCGGCAGTTGCATCTCCTGCACTGACAGTTGAAGGTGCCTTGGGAAGAGGAGATGGTATTGGGTAGGGTGATTGAGAAGTAGACTAGGATGTCGCAGAGGGAATAGCTCCTTTGGAATGCTGAAAGGGGAGGGGAGAGGAAGGTGTGTTTATTGTTGGTGTCACACTTGAGATGGAGGTAATGGTGGAGGATTATCCATTGAATACAGAAGCTGGTGAGGTGGAAGTTGAGGAAAAAGGGAGCCCAACTGTGGTCTTAGCAGTGAGGAGAAGAGGTGAGAGCAGAAATGTGGGAAGTGGAATGGACAAGTTTGCGAGCACTGTCAACAGTGGAGGGGAATCCTGGCTGAGAAAAACAACATATCGGGAGTACTGGTATGGAAGGTAGCATTGTCAGAACAGATCCAATGTAGAAGGGGAAACCTGGAGAATGAAATAGAGTCCTTACAGGAAGCAGGGTGGAAGAAAATGTTGTCAAAGTAGCTGTGATAGTCAGCAGGCATACATGGCGGACATTGGTCAACAACCTAACAACCTATTCCCAGAAGCGGAGTTAGGGAATTTGAGGAAGGGAAGGGAAGAGTCGGAGAGGTACCATGTGAAAGTGAGGGAAGGGTGGAAATTGGAATAAAAAAAAGTTGGTGAAAGTTTCCAGTCCAGGGCACGAGCAGGAAAACACACTGATACAGTGATCAATGTACTGAAAAAAGAGGTGGGGGAGAAGGTCTGAGTAGGACTAGAACAAAGATTGTCCACAATGTGCACAAAACGACAGGAATATCTAAGAGCCATAGAGGTTCCTTTACAACTTCTTTTATTTTGAGGAAGTGAGTGGATTTAGAGGAGAGATTGTTTAGTGTAAGAACAAGGTCAGCAGATGGAGGCATATGGTGATGGATTGGTTGTGCCATTATTCAAGGGAGAACTGAAGGACCCTCAGGCTGTCCTGGTTGGGATATAGAGGGATTGAATGTCCATAGCTAAAAGGAGCCAGTTAGTGAAAGGAAATTGGAAAGGGTATTGGAAGATTCGCAGATGTAGGTGGGAAGAGACTGGACATGGAGAAAAAATATAGAGTCAAGCTGGGAAGGAATCAGTTTCATGAAACAAGCATGACTCTGAGGGCAGAATCGTCCCAGATTTACAGAAAGTGCAGTAGCGGGCAGGAAAGAAATCGTTTAACCCACTGGCCGCAATGGTGGGTTTTTGCACCATATCATCCCATTCCCGCCTCATTATTACACAGCTACAGGAAACACACTGCCTTGCTGGCAGGCAGGCGGCATCTGATTTGCCCGCCACATCGTTACCTTGCCGCTTCCTCATGCAGGACGCCATATTTAAACTGCAGCCACGTGCACACTTCTCAATGCTTGCAGCTCAGGAGGGCACCGGTGAAGACATGGCCTCAAAAGCCAAGAAGCGTGCAGCCCCCCGATTCAGTGATGCATCCCTGGGACGCCTTCTAGACACCATGGAGGCCCACTGCAATGTCTGCTACCCCTACTCTAGCCGCATGAAGCCCATCAGTTGCACCACTCCAGCTTGGGAGGCGGTGGACAAGGCGGTGCCAATGCTGCACAGAAGAGTTCTGCCAACCAGTGCAGAAAATGGATGAATGATCTCATCTGTACCACCAGGGTTAGGCTACCATCTTATCACTCTAAACTCACACATTCACTGGCATCTCACTCACTGCCAGCTCAAGGGACATCACCACTCACTCTCTCACACATACCCTCACATCACCATCTGGCCTCATCTCCTCTGGAGACAGTCTTCTTAACCCTCAACCATCTTGAGGCCACTTGCACAGTGTGTGTCCCCACACACACCCTGGGATACCCCCCTTCCCCAGTACAGGCCTCACCCTGTAGTCTCTTCCCTTGCCTGAGGCCACTTCTTCCCCTTCCCCAAGCAAACCCTACCCCTGCAACCATTGAAAAGCCGCCCCTGCCTTATGGCTCGTCTGGTAGTTAGAGACCTGCTTGTGAGCCCCCCTAAAAATGATGTGGTGCTGCCTGCGAAGCCTGGCGCTGATTACCGTGAGTGCTGCCCAAAGCAAGGTAGGCAAACAAACCTCAAAGTCCCGAGTGAAGTGCAGCTCGCTAGGTGCATGTTATATAATCACACTGACACATCCGGATGATCCAGTATGGGGGGATGATTCCAGTGAGCTGGGTTTATAATGAGATGCTAACTTGTCTGATGTCTTTATTCATTCCAGGCAACAGACTTCAATTGGATTTCAGCCAGGCCTTGATTAAAACAGAACACTTTTAATGATAATCAAGGCTCAGGCTGAAGTGTCTTAAGTGTTTGAGTAAGATTGTACTGTTTGCTGCTCTGCTGCAGGGTTTAAAACCCATTACAAGATTCTAATTAAATAATACAAATTGATTACAAATTTTGAGGACTGTTGCTCTTAAAAGGACAATGGGGCACAGGCTAACACCAAATAAATGAGATGTTGCTTAACTTCAGTATCTAAATTTTACCTCATTGATAATTTTTATTCTTATAAAACAAACAGAAATATAATGTTTTGCTATCTACGTACACCTCATAAAACAGATTTCAGCGTTTCATTTTTGATAGCTAAATTGATCTGTTAAAATAAATTAACATAGAACGATGAGATAAATTGGCTGAATGGCCTCCTTCATCTCTATTTATCTCAGTACACAATCAATAGATGTTCTGTAATTGAAACTTAATTATAAAATTACAAGCTGTTAAGTAAGTTTACACAATTTCTTTTTTCCCTTTCTCTGTAAGAAATGTGTCCTCCCCACTCAATGGTCAGGACAATACAACTTGCAGATATCTTCACATGCCGCTCATGTATGAGTCCACCAAGAGGAACACTTGAGTTATGTAGGGAAGGAAACAGTTTTTTTCTCTCTTTCGCCAGATGATCACAATAAAGCTGACAGTATTCATATACTCAAGGCACACCAAGTACAAGCACCAGTTGAGAATGGCATTCAAAAAGGTCTCCCAACTTTTAATGATCACAACTTGCATTTATATAGCACCCTTTAACATAGGAAGTGCACCAAGGTGGCACCGAGGAGACGTAGACAACAAGCATTTGTAAAATTGGGAGAAAGGCTGGGTTAAGGAGACTTTGAGAAGTGAAGAAAGAAGTAGGAGGATGCAGGAGCTCCGGAAGCTCCAAAGAGTAGGGATTGAGTAGCAGTAAACTCTGCTATTAATAGTAAAACAGAGGTGGAACAAGGTGCTCATTGGACCAAAGTCAATGCACTGAAGAGCACATGCTTGGACATCAGATTTTAGAACTGGAGTGGAGACCTGTTCCAGGAAAGACATTGCAGAACTAACAGTCATTGTGTTACTCCACATCGAACTAACCTTCTTGATACAATCTCTCCCAAAAAGTGTACTCAATGAATAATACCATATCTCATTTTCTACTGATAGATTCTTTCTTGTCAAATTAAATGAACTTAATCCAACATGTCGAATAATCATGATGAACTTGGTATCCAGTACATGTATGGGTCTTTCAGCTTCATCAAATTATTCTAACCACAAACAGGCACATGAATAATTAGTGCAATGCATACAAGGGTCTGCATAATCTTTAGCTGCAAATTCAGTAATATAAGTTTACTGCTTCATTACTAAGGGGGATGTGAACTTGTCCACTTTGGCAGGAAAAATAGCAAAGCAGAATATTATTTAAATGGAGAGAGATTACAGCATGCTGCAGTACAGAGGGATCTGGGTGACCTTGTTCATGAAGCACACAAATTAGCATGCAGGTGCAGTAAGTAATTTGGAAGGCAAATTGAATGTTGCCCTTTGTTGCAAGGGAGATGGAGTATAAAAGTAGGGAAGTCTTGCTACAGCTATACAGGGCCTTGGTGAAACCAGACCTGGAGTACTGTGTACAGTTTTAGTCTCCTTACTTAAGGAGGGATATGCAATTGTAATCAATTCAGAGAAGGTTAACTGAGCTAATTCTGGAGATGAAAGGGTTGTCTTATTAGGAAAGGTTGAGCAGTTGGGCCTATACTCACTGAGGTTTACGAGAATGAGAGGTGACCTTAGTGAAACATAAGGTTCTTAGCTAGCTTGACAGAGTAAATGCTGAGAGGATGTTTCCCCTCATGGGGGAATCTAGAACTAGGGGGTACAGTTTAAAAATAAGAGGTCCCCCATTTAAGATGGTGATGGGGAGGAATTTCTTCTCTCAGTAGGTCGCTTGTGTTTGGAATTCTCTTCCTAAGAGAGCAGTACAGGCTGGATCATTGAATATATTCAAGGCTGAGTTCGGCAGATTTTTGATCTACAAGGAAGTCAAAGCTTATTGGGGGCAGGTCGGAAAGTGCAGCTAAGGCCACAAAAAATCAGTCATGATTTTGTTGAGTGGTGCAGCAGGTTTGATAGGCTGAATGGCTTACTCCTGCTTCTATTTCTTATGTTCTTATGATCTTATTGCATTTGGTCAAATGTTGGCAGAAATCTATATTCTATCCTTGTTCCAGTCCTACTCAGGCACCCTCCCATGACACTTTTTTGGTTACATCAATGACTGTTTCAGTGCTCCTTCATGCTCTTGTCTGAACCTGGAAAGATTTATCGATTTTGCTTCCAATTTCCACCCCTCCATCACCTTCACATGGCCCATCTCTGACACTTCCCCTCCCTTCCTTGACCTCTCTGTTTCCATGTCTGGCGACTGACTATCTACCAATGTTCATTACAAGCCCATCAACTCTCACAGCTACCTCAACTACAGCTCCTCACACCCTATTTCCTGTAAGGGCTCCATCCCATTTTCCCAGTTCCTCAGCTTCCGTCGCATTTGTACTGTTGATGCTACCTTCCAAAACAACGCCCTTGACATGTCTTCCTTTTTCCATAACCAAGGGATCCTCCCATTGTGGTTGACAGGGTCTATGTCCCGCACCTCTGCCCTCACACCTTCCTCTCCCTCCCAGAACCATGATAGGGTCCCCCTTGTCCTCACTTTTCATCCCATCAGCCCCTACATTCAAAGGATCATCCTCCACCTTTTCCACCAACTCCAGCATGATGCCACCACCAAACACATTTTCCCTTCATCCCCCAGCATTCTGTAGGAACCATTCCCTCTATGACACCCAGGTCCACTCCTCCATCACCCCCAACTCATCATCCCCTTCCTACAGCACCTTCCCATGCAACCACAGAAGGTGCAACACCTGCCTCTTTACCTCCCCCCTCCTCACCTACCAAGGCCCCAAACACTCCTTTCGGATGAAGCGGTGCTTAACCTGCACCTCCTTCAATTTAGTCTACTGTATTCGCTGCTCCCAATGCAGTCTTCTCTGCACTGGGGAGATTAAACGCAGACTGGGTAATCGCTTTGCGGAACAATTCCTGTCTCATTCAGTCCGCGAGCATGACCCAGACCTTCCTGTTGCATGCCATTTCAACATATCATCTTGCTCTCATGCCCACATGTCTGTCCTTGGCCTGCTGCAATGTTCTAGTGAAGCCCAATACAAACTGGACGAACAGCACCTCATCTTCCAAATAGGCACTTTACAGCTTTCTGAACTTAACATTGAGTTCAACAACTCGGACCATGAACATTCTCTTCTATCTTTACCCTTTTTAACCCAATTATCATTTTAAATTTTTTTTATTTCTTTCCCCAACACCACCACACACCCCGGCCCCCCAACAGAGACATCTGTCACTTGTTCTTATGTTTTGCTTTCACCTTGTTCTGCTATTAACACATTCTGCTACCTTACCTTTTTTCCACTATCAGCACCTTCTTTAGTCTTTAACACTACCATGAACATTCCCTTTGTCCTGTGCCCATGACATCTTTGTCAAATTTCTCCTTAGCTCCCACCTATCCTTGACCTTCTATTTTGCTCCACCTGCTCTACCCCCTCTTAAATAGTATAAAATCCATCATATTTCTACTCTTTATCTCTGAAGAGTTATATGGGCTCAAAACGTTAACTCTGTTTCTCTCTGCACAGATGCTGCCAGATCTCCTGAGTTTTCCCAGCACTTTCTGTTTTTATTTCAGACTTCCAGCATCCGCAGTATTTTGCTTTTATCTTTATTGTATTCCTGGATTCTGTCAAATGTTCTAATAATTGCAGACTCATTGATATCAGCAATGTAACTAATGATAAAATTAGATTTGAAATAATAACCAATATATTGAGAGACAAATTGTTTGTGTGTCGCCGTATCAAACAAAACCTATTTTCAGATGGCATTGTGCCGGAGTGGTACATTAAATGCAACAACCATAAAAGATATTGCTTAAAACACAAGGGCCCTGATATTTACCATGAGGGGCAACTTTTAGGAGCTCAGAAACCTGGAAATATAGGGAATGACAGGGCCTCATTTGAATTTTTCATCCATTTCCCACCCAGCAACTGGTCAGATTGAAAGCTTGAGCTGTTGTGGGCTCCAGCAATAGGCCAGCCAGGTACAGAGAGAAAGAGGAGTGAGACAGGAATTGTTCAGTGGTGGTAGGTTGGGGTGCTAGGGAGAAAGAAATCGCACAGGAAAAGATCACGGGAGAAAAAGATGGCAGGGAAAGAGATCATGGGGGATGGCGATCGTGGGAAATGGAGGTCACTGGGGAGAGAGATCGTAGAGGATCGAGATTGCAGGGAACAGAGATCACGCAGATTGGGGATCACGAGAATTGAGATCAGGGGGATACATGGTAGTTAGAGATGGTGGAGTATAGAGTTCATGGGGAATCGAGATTATGTGGACTGGAGACCTTGAGGGATAGAGATTGTAAGGATTGTAGGGAACTCTGAAGAAGAGTCATAAGGGCTCGAAGTGTTAACTCTGTTTCTCTCTCCACAGATGCTGCCAGACCTGCAATCATAGGGGATTGAGATCGCAGAGAGAATAGGCCACCTGGGAAGTAGTTTGTTGGGGATGATTGTGGTTCAGCATTGGAGCACAGTAGCTGATGTTCAGATCACAGGAGAGAGCTAGAATTCATAACACAAGGCGACTATGCCATTCAGATCATAGGTGAGGCCAAAATTCAGATCGTAGAACAGGTCCAGAATTCAAACCAGATGGAATGGCCTTTCCAAACAGACATGCTAGGTGGGCTGTGGGGGTCTGGGGACTGAGGGGAAGCACACACCCTGGTCCATAAGCAGTGCCTCACTTAACTGCTCGAACCTGCAGCATTAGACTCCTTTTAGCAGCCATTAAATCTGCAGCCCAATTTAAATATTATACTTTCTGACCTCCCTCTCAAGGGCATGGTATTTGCCTGACCCCTACATTGGTTAAACTAGGAGGAGACATACTCTGAGGGGTTTCTATCTATAAGAATTTAATCCTTCTCCCCCGCATCCCATGGGGTTAGAAATCCTTTCATGATTCCTGAAGTTTTCTTACCTGGATATTGCTCCGTCAACTTCAATAAAGTAATTTGAAAAATACAAGAATAATTTTATCATTCATGGCCCAGAATTGAATCAATAGAAGTAAAATGCTCCAATACTTTTCTTTGCCATATGATTGGGGGATATCTTGCTGGGGCATTTTAAAACTCATTTCTCTTCAGCTCTTCTGAGAAGTGTAGTGTCAAACTTGCTGCGGTAAACATCTAAATCTTACTATTCATGAACTCACTAACACCAGAGGCAGAATTTTCCCATTGGCATGCAGGGGCGGGCCCCACACGTCCACACGTAAAATTACGCGTGGTGACGTCGGGCGAGCGTCCCGACATCACAGTGCACCATCGCGATATTTCGCTGGGCGGGGGCGCGATGATGTCCGACACGGGCCCACCATTAATTAACAGGCCACTTAAGGCCCTTGAATCACCAATCGACGCCAATTTTTCGGCGCCCGTGCAATCTTCGGGTCGGTGCACGGGCGCAATGGGCAGGCGGGTAGGACACATTTGTATTAACCTCATTCACGGGCACGGTAAGGGGCTCACTGGTGTTGCGAGGGTGCACTGTCAAGTATTTACTTTTCAAAGTTTTTGAAACTTGCCTATCTGATCTGCAGTACTTCAAAACACATACCAGCTGCTTGGTCTGGACTCTTAACCTTCAGGTCAGCACTCTGCAGTGAGTAATCTTTTCTGGGCCTGCAGGTTTCAGGAAGCCTTCCCTTAGCTTGGGAATGGGAGCTGAACTCTCCACTGGAGGCAGCTCCTCTGAGGGGGAAGGGAGAGCAGGAAGGGGGAGGAGGCCAGAAGTGCATATTCAGTCTCCAGGGGAGCCACCTTTGGGAGGACAGGCGCAGGCACAAGGGGCGCAGGGCCAATAGGAAGTCCAAGGTGCAAGGATCTGCAGAAGACGCCACTATCCTGCTGCCAGGGTTTACAGGCGGCGAAGCAGCTACCTCAATATGACTGAGGTGCAGTGCCGAAGGAGGCTCCGACTATCAAGGGAGACAGTCAACTATATCTGTCAGATGATTGGGCCTGAGATCTCTCCTGTGTGGGTGGACACCCCATGCCAATGGCTGTAAAGGTAACAGCTGCCCTCAACTTCTATGCCTCTGGCTCCTTCCACGGCTCGGTGGGTGATTTTTGCGGTGTCTCCCAATCAGCTGTCCACACTTGTGTCAAGCAGGTTACAGATGCTCTGATCGGGTGTGCATTGACCTTCATCCACTACCGTTGGGACCAGGCAAGCCAGACACAGCGAGCCAGAGGCTTCGCGGCCATTTCTGGCTTCCCCCACGTCCAGGGTGCAATAGACTGTACACATGTGGCCATCAAGGCGCCAGCAGGTGAGCCCGGTACCTTCATCAACAGGAAGGGCTTCCACTCCATAAACGTGCAGATAGTGTGTGATCACAGGATGCTGGTTCTACAAGTCTGTGTGAGGTATCCAGGCAGCTCCCATGACATCTACATCCTCAGACACTCCCAGGTGCCGGGGGTCTTCAGTGCTCCAGCCCAGCTTGATGAATGGCTGCTGGGTGACAAGGGCTATCCCCTCAGAATGTGGCTCATGATTCCTCTCCGCCATCCAAGAACAGAAGCTGAGCAACGGTACAATAGGAGCCAGGGCACCACAAGGGCTGTGATGGAGAGAACCATCGGTCTTCTCTAGATGCGCTTCCGGTGCCTGGACCGCTCAGGGGGCTCGCTGCAGGACCCCCCACATCGTGTCTCAGTTATTGTGGCTGCATGCTGCACTCTCCACAATCTTGCGCTGGAAAGGGGGTACGCAGTGGACGATGAAGATGTTAACGCAGTGGCTGCGGCTGTACACGATGAGTCCAGGGATGAACACGCACAGGGAAATGTTGAGGGGGTAGACGCTAACCCGGGCATACTCCAGGGAGGCAGGGACACCCGGGAGGCTTTAATCCAATGAACCTTCAAGAAGCACACCACAGATGGATCACCAGGACAAGCCTGGGCTGTTGGCTCGATACTCGACAGCTAAGTGCAAAATCTGCCAGGTTAGGGACAGTCACTAAGGGCCTTGTTAATAAAGCTGAATGTCCAGCAAAGCACTCATTACAGTTTTGGAAACCATACACATGCAGAAGAAAAGAGGCACCCTCAGCCATGGTGACATATCTGAATTTAATATGTCAAGCAAACTAACTTATTACAAAAAAAAGGCAATAGTGTTACAAATCAAAACAAATCCTAAGGACTTCATCTCGGGCCAACACAAAAGCACCAGTGAAAAACTCATGGTGTGCCTAAGGTACTTACATTTTCATTTCCGGGTGCTATGTCTTGGTGCTGCCCCATCGCTCGGAGTGGCATTTGATACAGCCTGCTGACTCTGCTGTCCTGTTGGCCTCGATGACCTTGGCGGTCGTCCTCTGGCCCATGGAGCCTGTGCTGGCCCCGCCTGGGAGGGAGCTGCCAGTTCCACAGCTGGCATCTCCCCAGTTATCGCAGCCTCACCGGATGCTACGGTCACTGGGAGAAGGGCGGTGGAGCTGCCACCCTCATCCGGAGTGCCCTCAGAAGTGCCCGAAGAGACGACAGGCAGCTGTTGTACCGACGTGAGGTCACTTCGGATCTCCCTGCTCACCATGGCTGGATGGGCACCGAGCTGGGAAAGTTGATGCCCAGACCATCTCCCACACTGGCATTGACCAGCTGAGGTCAAAAGTGATGTGAGGGCTTGCTGGTCTGAACGCATCCCCAGGAAGCCCTGACAGGTCTCCTTGAGTAGCCTCTCCATGAGGGTCGCCACTCTCTCCATGGACGACACATGGCGCTCAGACATGTGGCTCATTGCTTCAGCGATTGTCCGTGTAGGCTCCTCCACCACGGAGACCAAGTCAAGCATAGCTTTATGTATCACTCCCAGATGCTCCCGCACACCCGGCCGCATTTCCTGCACCTGCTGCATCGCGGACGACTCCAGAGGCACATCATCAGCCACCGACTGAGCATGTACCTGGTCCCCTGCAGCCCTCCAACTGCTGACACCATGGGCACTCTCTGTCTCTGCCAGCTCCTCCAGCAACTGTGAAGTGCCTTCACCTTGTGCCCTAGGACACTTGCCAATGTTCGAATTCCCACTGAGGTTCTAGTATCTGCACTGCTCCCTGCCTGGCAGAGATGGTGTGATGCTGGTGAGACTTCAAGCCCCTCAGGTGTGAAAGGGGGCCTCTGCTGCTCCTCCTCCCGGCTCTGCTCTGATGATACTGAAAGGAAGAACAAGGACAGTGGATCAGTTAACGTGGAGACAATGACAAAGTTCATCCCTATCCCCCGGATCATTATGCGCTCATCCTTCCATAACCAATGGTCAAGCCATGTTGCGAAATTAATATTCAGCAGTGCTATTGTTGTTGGGAGAACAATGTTGACCTCACTGTTGGGCATAAATACCTGGCCGTGGCACCCCAGCCTCATCGACACCAGTGGGCGCATGGTGCTTCTCCAGATCCAGGGCTTCCTGCTCGAAGTGGCTAAGAATGCCGATCTGCGCCTGGCTGCCGCCAGTCCTCACACACTCTGCCGCGTTATGAGCATTTTTCTCCTGAAAATGAGAGGCGAGCATTGATTAGTGCAAATTGCACATGGGCTCTCTTCACGCACGGCCCAACCCACACCAGAGTGGGACATATCAGGCCTCCAGAGCCTCCTCACCCTGCTGCTGCCGAACACTTACATAAAGATGCTAGGCCTGTTCCCCACCCCTGCACCCTATCCTTTAGCCACATGCTGCCTACATCACATTAGGCACCACATGGTATATCCTTCCATAGCAAGGAAGCGCAAGCACGTGGAGCTCAGAGGACAGCAGATCAATCGGTGCTACGCCACCTTGAAGCTCCCCTCCCAGCATGTCATCACCCTGACTTGGACATGTCCTGGAGTTCCAGCACAGCGCCTAGGTGCAGCTCCTCCAGGTTGCCCCCAAACCAGTCATGTGGGACTCAGTGTAACATATGCTGTGGGAGCAAAACATATCTCTTCACCACCCTCTCAGGCTGACCTCAGCTTGGGCAATATCTGCTGGCCCACCCAGCAAAGGACAAATACCATCAATGATTCAATGTAGTCATTACACTCAGACTTGGGGGCCACAGCAGGTGGGTAAGCCAACCTGCTGGGTTAAGTGACCAATGCCAACACGGTACTCACCCTGCCAGAGTGCAACAAGTCATTGAAGTGCTTGTGACACTGGATCCAGGTGCGCTGCACCACATCGTGGGAGCTCACCACCTCCGCCACCTCCTCCCAGGCATGTTTTGTCATGTTGGGGGGGTTCCTCCTCCCATCCTGGGGAAGCAGCACCTCCCGCCATGCTGCCACCTCCTCAAGGAGGGCAGCAAGGCAGTCACCCTAAAAAAGAGGGGCACACTACCTTCCGGTCTGGCCTGTCCTGCTGCCCTACCCTCCAGCTCGCCTGCTCCGCTGGCCTACCGTCCGGACTGGTCTGCTCACCAGAAGCCCGCTGGTGAGCCCTTCCACTTGCCATTGTGAGGAGCCTTGCAAAGGCTGCCAGCGCTTCAGATAAACAGGCCGCTGGGTTGCCATTGGACCCGTCGGACAATGCACTCCCGCTGCTGCCGGCCCACTCCCACTCTCCTCGGGAGTCGCGTATTACGCTGGACGGGCCTTAATTGGCCCGCCCACATAAAATGGCGGCGCGGAACCGATCGCGGGTAGCAATCGGGTCCGCTCCCGCCCACACCCGCTCCCACTCCACTCCCCCCCCTGCCGCCAACCAGAAAATTCAGCCCCAGGTCTAACTTAGAATAAAATACTGACTTTCCAATCGCTCTCTGTAACTGCATGGGCATTTTATGATTGACTATTAACAAACAAGTTGAAGTATTTTTTCCAAAATTGTTCCAATGTTTGTTAACCCAGGGACATGAATCCTCAGAGTAGTTAGACAAAGGCAAATAGTCAATTTAAGCTCTCTATCTAGAGTACACCTTTTCTTTTACTGTCCTATATTCTTTATAAACATAAACCAAGCATGGAATGTCAGCTTAAAGAGAATAACAACATCTCCAATAGCATCCTAGACCCAAAGTGCTTCACAAACAATGAATTACTTTTTGAAGTGCTGTCACTTACATTTCATAGGTAAACACAGCAGCCAATTTGTTCAACAGCAATGTCCCAGAAACACAAATCAAATAAACAATTCGTTAATTTTCGGTGATGTTAACTGAGGGAGGAAAGTTAGCCAGAAGAGATCTCCAATCTTCTTTGAAGCATTGGGCATTTCACAGCCTTTTGAACAGACAAAGCCTCCAATTTACTTATTACTGCACTCAGGCGCCAGACTTTATTACATACCCAAGCTGTGTAGTCGGGCTCGAACCTCCAATCTACTGAGTAAGAGGCAAGAGAGCTAATAGCGGAGTAATGCTGACACTTAAAGGCTGCTTCAAGGGCTAAATGTTCAGAAGATGAACAGCTTTTAACTGCAGCAATGACACAGGAAAGCCAAGCTCAAATAAATAAACGGAAATTTCATGGGATTATAACCAGGGTTTCCAATTTGAGTTCTGTTGAAGGGTCATGTTGGACTCGAAACGTCAACTCTTTTCTTCTCCACTGATGCTGCCAGACCTGCTGAGTTTTTCCAGGTAATTCAGTTTTTGTTTCCAATTGCTTAATTTTTTTCACTTTTGCCGCATCACATCTAACAATGGCAGTGGGAACCGTTGTGATACTTAACTTTTCAACTTACGTAGTTACATTTTAGCAATGGCTATCATATTTCTATTTGTAATCCACTCGACCAGCCACCTAAAACCCTCTGACTAGCGGAGCACTCGGAAGCTGGGGATTCTGTGGTGAGTGGCTCCCCCTCTGACTCCCCAAAATCTCTCCACCACCTACAAGGAACAAGTCAAGAGTGTGATGGAATATGCTCCAATTTTCCGGCTGAGTGCAGCTGCAACGGTACTCCAGAAGCTCAACACCATCTAGGACAATGCAGCCCACTTGACTGACAGCACCAAAACCACTTTAAACATCTATTTTCTCCTCCATCAACAGTGCAGCAGTGGCCACATTGTGTACTATCTTCAGGATGCACTGCAGGAACGCACCAATGTTTCTTCAACAGCTCTGCCCAAACCCATGACCTCTAACAATTAGAAGGACAAAGCAGCAGATGTGTGGGAATACCATCATCTCCAAATTCCCTTCCAAGTCACACATCCTTCCAACATGAACATATATCACTGCTCGTTCAATGTTGCCGGGTCAAGATCCTTGGGCTTCCTATCTAACAACATTACAGGAGTACCTTCAACCCATAGGCTGCAGCTGTAAAAGAAGGATAACCATCACCACCAGCTAGGAACATAGGAAATAGGAGAAGTGGTCGACCATTCAGCCCATCGAGCCTGCTGTCATTTAAACAAATCATGGTTGATCATCTACATCCATGCCATTTTTCCCCACTATCCCCATGTCCCTTGATGTCATTAGTACCCAGAAACCTATCAATTTCAGTTTTGAACATGATCAATGATTTTCCACAGCCCACTGGGGTAGAGAATTCCAAAGATTCACCACCCTCTGAGTGAAGAAATTCCTTCTCATCTCAGTCTTAAATGGCCTGCCCATTATTCTGAGGCAGTGTCCCCTGGTTCTAGATTCACCAGCCAGGAGAAACATCCTATCCACTTCTAACCTGCCACACTCTGTAGCAGGTTTCAATGAGGTCACCTCTCATTCTTCAAAACTCTAGAGAATACAGGACAAGTTTCCTCAATCTCTCTTCCTAAGACAATCCCACCATCCCAGGGATTAGTCTGGTGAACCTCTGTTGCACTCCCTCTATGGCAAGTACATCCTTCCTTAGATAAGTAGACCAAAACTGTGCACAATACTTCAGGTGCGGTCTCACGAAGGCGCTATACAATTGCAGCAAGATATCTTTATTCCTGTACTCAAACCCCGTTCCAATGAAGGCCAACCATTTGGCTTCCTAATTGCTTGCTGCACCTGCAATCTAACTTTTAGTGACTCATGAACAAACACACCCAAGTCCCTTTGGACATCAACACTTCCCAACCTCTCACCATTTAAGGAATACTCTGCCTTTCTTTTTTTCTATCAGTGTGGATAACTTCCCACTTATTCACATTATATTCCATCTGCCATGTTCTTACCCATTCACTTAGCTTGTCAAAATCCCCTTGAACCCTCCTTGCATCCTTCTCATAACTGACATTTCCACCTAGTTTTGTGACATCAGCAAATTTGGAAATATTACATTTGGTTCCCACATCCAAATCATTGATATAGATTGTGAACAGCTGTAACCCAAGCACCGATCCTTGCAGTACCCCACTAGCAACAGCCTTTTATCGTGAGAATGACCCATTTATTCCTACTCTCTGTTTTCTGTCCCTTAACCAAACCTCAATCCATGCCAATATATTACCCTCTATTCCATGTGCTCTAATTTTGTTTACTAACTTCCTGTTTGGGACCTTATCAAAAACCTTCTGAAAAACCAAATACACCACATCCATATATCTATTCTGCTAGTAACATCCTCAAAAAACTCCAACAGGTTTGTCCATCATGATTTCCCTTCCATAAATCCATGTTGATTCTTCCCAATCATATCACTATTTTCGAAGTGTCCAGTTATCACATCCTTTATAATAGATTCTCACATTTTCCCTAATACTGACATCAAACTAACATGTCTGCGGTTCTCCATTTTCTCTCTCCCTCCCTTCTTAAATAGTGGGGTTACATTTGCTACTTTCCAGGCTGCAGGAACCTTTCCAGAATCTATACAGTGGAATTTTATGGACCTGTTGTGGCAAGGGCTGCGCTGTGGATGGGGCAAGTTGGAGGGTGGCAAGGGCTGCAGGACAGTTGCAGCAAATTGGGGGGCGAGGGCTGCACTGCGGTTGGGGCACAGTTTGGCAGGGGCTGCAAGGGCTATGCTGCAGTCAATGGTAGTGCACAAGCACACGCCAGAGGTTGGGGGTGGGGGAGGTGGAGGAAAGCAGCCACGCATTAGGGAAACTTTGTATAAAGTGGCTATTCCTCTGCAGCTGAAACAGTTCAGGCACAGCCATATTGACATGCGTGGAGTCGGGCCTCTAGCTTATCTGCCCATCAAGCAACACAGAGGCATGAAAATGCCACCAGAGATTTTCACCCCTTGGGCACAGACTGTAAACTAATGAGCATTTTTGTGGACTGCAGAACAATTGAATGACTGGGCAGGTTGTACAATCTCCTTGCGAAAGCTGGCCATGGAGCAGTCACTGGTGGAGGCGCTCACAGCCCCTTGCAATATCATCATTCTCGTTTGGACCAGTCTCCCCCATGGTTCAAGCTAACAGCACAGCCTTGCAGTGTGGGTTAGGAGAATGTCTGCGCATGAGCTGAGAGCACAGCATGCAGTCCAATGGGCAAAGCTGCTGCCAATCGGTCAGGTGGAGTGGGGAGGAGGTGAGTGGGGTTTCGGGCAGCCACGCACCACACTCTGGCCATCCAAGTGGCGGCCAGCATTCTCCAGCATGTGTTAAGGGGCCTTCAGAATTAACCAAGAGCGTTTCTTGGTCTACCCAAGCTAAACCATGCATCTCTCTTTCATCTGGCAGGAGGAGTACATCAGGAGCATAGAGCCTGGTGTCCGAGCTTTTTGCCTCGTGGCTTACTGAGGACAGAGACAAAGGAGAAGAGAACAAAGGAGGTGCCTGACTGTGCAGAGGGAGAAGCAGTACCCTCAGGAAGAATGAGCAGCTGGGGCTCCTGTGCACACTGTAGAAGAGCCACAGCGAGCCATCGCTGGTCAGCGCCTAACTAGACACACGGTCTATTGACGGCATCTTTCATTCCTGCAGATGATCGAGAACCAGTGTCGCTGAAGACTGTACATGCCCAGGGAACTGGTCGGTCACATCTGCCACCCTGCTGCAGGATTTGGCGCCACGGGGACATGGAGGGTATCCACTGCCAGTGGCCATGAAAGTGACCGCAGCATTCAATTTTTACACCAGTGACTCCTTTCAGGGCTCCACAGGTGACTTCTGTGGGATATCAAAAGCCTCCACCCACAAATCCATCCATGAGTTCACTGACGCCATCTTCGCGAAGGCATAGAAATTTGTGCATTTCCTCTGGGATCAGGAAATCCAGGATGCAAGAGTGCTTGGATTTGCCCAGGTCTCAGGTTTCCCACAGGTGCAGGGTGCCATCAGCTGCACTCACATGGCGCTCAGATCTACATGGCAACAAGCGGTCAACTAATTCAACTTGCAAGGGCTTCCACTCGCTGAATGTTCAGCTGATGTGCAGCCACCACACACTCATCCTGCAGGTCTGCACACGGTTCCCAGGGAGTGTATATGACTCCTACATTCTTAGTAGGTCTCAGATCCCTGAAGTCTTCCAGGGTCCACAGAGGCTGTCGGGTTGGCTTTCAGGGACAAGAGGGTGTGGCTGATGACACCCCTGTGGCAGCCTCAGACTTCAGCAGAGCGAAGGTATAATGCACTTTGGCGGAGGAAACCATCGGATTGTTGAAAATGATGTTCTATTGACGGGGCCGGTCAGGTGGAGCCCTGCAATACGGTCCACAGAGGTGTCACGCATTGTCATCGCCTGCTGCGTCCTTCACAACCTGGCGCTGCAACAGCAGGAGGAGCTGGCTGAGGATGAGATAGAGGAGCTGCATGTCTCCCTGATGAGGACGATGTCAACAGGGATAAGGATGAGGAGGTCCTTGAAGGCGAGAGTGATGCCAATTAGGCCATCGCACTGGTCAGATGAAGCAGGCGCGCTCGGGAGGCCCTCATAGATGCTAGATTCGTGAGGATGATGACGACATGCATGAGGAGACACCATCAATCCTCACATTGCATCGGTGAACGTTTGACTCCGGTCTGGCTGATGGCAGTGCACATACCCTCTGTGATAAGCCTCCTGTCATGGAGATGCAGCAGATGCCCATAGTGCCTACATTCCAGCAGGATGATGACATGCAGTGGGGACACTCCATCGATCCTCACACAGCCTATGTGAATGTCTGACTCCTGTCTGGCCGATGGAACCTCGCTAGCGCTCTATGAACAGGGCCATATCATGGAGGTGCAGCGGGGAAACTTTAACTTCTCCTGATCCTATGGCATCCTTCGTGAGCTGGACCCTTCAGGACCACACTGTCACTGGACACAGATGCTGATCAGATGGAGGGCCAGCCTTGCCTCAAAGGTGCTGGGAGCGCACACAGAGAATGATGGAATTCTGTGCCACCAGCCCAGGTCATTCTGGCAGCGATGATAAGCCCCATCAAGGTTCAGGCATGACTAATGTGCCCAGTGACAGTGAAGGCGCACCATCAGTGTGCTGGGAAGGTTGCACAAAGCACAGGGATGAGGCCCTGGACTGAGACACCTTATCTTGTGCAGGGGCCAAGGTTTCACATCTGAGTGACACGAACACTACTCATCAGAACAAGGAGCCAAAGGCAAGGAGACATTCTTGGGAGTTTATTTGTAATAGTGAACATTATGTACAAGTGACTAACACCCATGCCCAGGCTGTGTGAATTCCGAACCCTGCCAGAACGTCTTGGTGCTCCCCTGATACCCACAATGAAGGTGGAGGCAGCCTGATGACTGCCACACCCTGTCTGTGATGACCTTGACAGGTGTACTCTGGAGGGCCGAGACTTGGGGGGCCCTGGCCTGCTTTCGGGGTCCTGCTGTGTGGCAGTGGCACCCTCCTTGGCCTGTGGAGCTGTAGCTGCTGGGGTCACAGGAAATGAGGATTCGGATGGGCTGGACACTGCCGGAGTCACCTAGGTGGATGGCTCCGGGGTGTGCACCTGCTGGTTCTCCTCTCTTTGGGTGCCCGAGGGCCCCTGGCTGACTCTTTGAGGAGAAGGGGAAGGGGAAGCTGGAGTGAGATCGAGCTGCCCTGCACCTCTCTCACATTGACACTTTTGGAGGCCAACTATGGCATCAGTGATGGGGTTGAGCCCTCGCAGCAGTGCAGGAGTGACTTCCTGGACCAAGGTCCCCATGGCGGCCACCATCCTGCCAGTGTTGACCTTGGTGCATTGGCATGTCAGTGCTATCACCTCAGAGTGAAGGCAGACGGACTCCTCCTTCATGTCTTGCAATCTGAGGAGTGCAGCGGACATCCCTTCCTGATGTTCCCCAGCTTGCCTTTGCAGCTCCAGCAACTGAGGCATGACCAATTCCAGAGGCTCCTCATCTGAGTCAGACTCAGCAGATTTATGGTCTCCAGCAGTCCTCAGAGTGCCAGAAACCTGGAAAGTCCCTGCCGCCGTCTGGTGCGGATCAGACAGTGCAAAGTGCTCACCAGAATATGACCCTGAGGCTACTCTAAAGCTTGGTCCCACCGAAGTGTGTGTCTCTGCAGTAGTGGAGGGTGTAGTTGAGCGCTGTGATGGGCCTCCAATGAGGGTTTCAGCAAATTCCTCTTCTGAGGTGTCTTTGGGGCTTGAGACAAGGACTTGGGTCGTGGACTCCGTCAGCTGTTTCCCGCATGTGCCTGCAAAGCAAGGAGAGATAATCAGTGTATGGCAGGGGGCTGTGAAACAGGACATATGACTCACAGCACGGTTGTGTGAGGGATATTGCACTGCTGGATCCTCCCTTGTTAGAGCAGCGCCGACCTCACGATCAGCACAGGACTGGTCCAGGTCTTTGCCATGACTCCATTTTCAAAGTCCATGAGGACCTTGATTTCAGGCTTTCCTCCACCAGTCTGCGACCTTTCCCTTTTGTTGTGTGACAGCTTGTCCTATGTGAATACAGATGGAGACAGTGTAAGCAGAACGCCTGGCCTGTGTGGGATGAGAACAATGAAAGTGTGTGTGAGAGAGTGAATGTTGATGTCCCTTGAACTGGCAGTGAGTGAGATCCCTGTGGGTGTGTGATGGGTTTGTGATTGTGTGAGTTGAGAGTGATGAGAAGAGTGACTTACCCTGGCGGAACGGAGGAGATCATTCATCCTCTTTCAACACTGGGTGGCTGTCCTCTTTTCCAGGGCATTGGCGCTGACCCACCGCTGCCACCGCCTCCCAAGCTGGATTTGTCACCTTACTTGCTGGCCTTCACCCAGAGCGGGGGAGATGACATCATGGCAGGCCTCCGCTGCATCCAGTAGGCGCTCAAGTGAGGTGCCGCTAAATTTGGGGGCAACATGTTTCCTCCCTTTGGCAGCCATGACTTTGCAGCAGTTTCCTGTCCCTTGAGGAGTGCTAGCTCTTTGCAGGGGCAGTCTTTAAATATGGTGCCCGGTTTAGTGAAGGCCTGATGTGAAGGCGGGGTGTGCAAATGAGAGGCCACCCCGCCAGCAACCTGGCATGTTTCCCCAGAACGCGTGATTAATGAGGCGGGATTGGGGCGATACAGAAAACCTACCATTGCCAGCAGGTAAAACACCCTTTTACTCGCCCACTACTGCACTTAGTGCAAAGCTGGGACGATTCTTCCCATCACGTCTTGAGAATGCATGAGGAAAATTGCTATGTTTTTAAAAATGCTCAGTCACTTGATCTGAATGGTCTTAGGTGTTTACGCTGTCTTTAATTCTCCAAACAGAGTTTGTAAAAAGTCAGCAACTTGGAAAGAGGCTTGAACTGTATTTTTGCCCTATGACGAGGAAAAAAAGTTACTGCTAAAGATCTTGAAATCATAGGCAACACCTAAGAAGGATGGAAATTACTAAAAAGGGTTTTGAAAATACGGACAGTGTCAGAGGAGTGAGTAAATTAATCAAAGTCTGAACAAAAAATTGGCTGCCACATTGGACTATTGTAGCTCATGGTTGACATGATAGGACAATGCAATCTTATTAATGAAACATCCTGCCCGCCTTAGAAAGAAAGGGTATAAAAGTTGTTGCAAGAAGGTAATCCAGTGCTTAAATCAGCAGCCTGGTCAGGTGCTAGAGTGTGATTGGCGGGGAGGTTGACCTCTCATTGGGTGATCGGACTTATATATACTTGTAACATGTTTGTGACTAACTGTAATGGATGTATTGCAAGGGTATTGTAACAGGTGTCTTGTATTGTTGAAATCTAGCAAAGACATTAGTGTTTAATTTGAGCTTTGAATGTTGGCTCATTATTTTTCATAATTTTCATGTCTGAACCATAAAGTAACCTGTCAGGGATAGAAAGTTAAGTCTTACAGTACTAGCAGTTTGTGAACAAAACATGTCACCTCTGAAATGTAACAAGAGAGATTAAAGCAGACCATAGCTCCTTGTTTGTAACACTTTCTTTAGTATTAAGCAAAGCCAATAGCTAAACTAAAATTTTATGCTTAGTACATTTTAAGGTACATGATATTTTTAAAATAACGAGCAATGTTGAAGAAGTTGTTTGTTAATTATACTGCAGGCCCCATTATATGTGTCATATCACAAAATACACCAGAAGCTTTGTTCACAAGACAAACTCTTCTGCAAGTTACTGAGTGCCATTACTAAACTTTTAATGCAAACTCATCAGTTTCTGATCGTGATGCTTGCAGTGCAAATCAAGCATTTTTCATGCTTGGTTTGTAACTACGCCATTGATTCTGCTGAATTGCCAGGTCTCCTCAAGGAACACCCCTGCCAATATATCTTTATTGATAGGGTATACTTAACGGAATAACACTATACATCACGTTTGGTGTACATTTGTGGTACTAACAAGTAGCATTGTATTTTGTTTTATATAGAAAGTATGTAGAAAAACCAGCTGTTTGGTAGTTCATGCATCACAGTGCATATTTTTTACAGAATCATCACTTTGAGATTCAGCTTTGGCTGATTCCTAATTCTGAAGACCCTGGGCAAGATTTGGGGCTTTGGGTCGGGACCCCAGCAACAGGGTCAAATAGGGGTCCTGACTCCATACTGTGACAGGAGCAGCCACCTAACAGTGATTTTGCCTGAATTGGCTAATTAGTAACCATGGGATGGCTCACTGGTTCAATTAAGGATGGTGGGTAGACTCTCGAAGCTGGAGGGCCAATAGGAGGCCTTCCATCATGGAAGGAGTTGCAGCCTACCTTTGCAGATAAGGGAAAGAGGGGGATCCTCCATCTTGAGGCACCCACTCAGCAACTTTAACAAATTTAAAATGAACAGAATGGTCACAGCTGCTGCAGGGAGGCTGTCTCCAGACAGCTGTCGTGCTCCTGTTGCTGCAAAGCGGTCTGCAGGCAAACTGGAAAATTCCAGTCAACCTCTGATAATTGACTTAATTAGCCTTTAAATCAACTTAAAGAGCTCTCTGCCGCATGCGGCGGGTGTCAGCTCTGCCACTGAATCGGCCTCCAGCAAAGTGGCTCAGATGCAGGATGGTGCCAGCAGACCAACACACCAGCTGGCAGCGCGAAACTATGTGCCCACCCACCTCCATGCTAGCCCCCATAACAGGGCAGAAACCCTGCCTCATATATAGTAGCCTGTACACTGCATTTTGTTCATTCCCCTACTGGGCAAGTCACCATCAATGCAGAAATACCTTCCTTTACATCCTGGGCTCAGTACACTTTTGGTTGTCCATGCCTCAGGATAATTTTGATACCGAGAGAGGAGTTTATACTCTCCGAGCTGATAGGTGAGCAGCCATAATGGAGAGAAAAGAATATTAAGGTAAGGTATTACTGCAAAATGAACAAGGTATCAATGGAAAGCTCTTCTGGATGGTGTTGAGCTTCTTGGAGTGTGTTGGAGCAGCACTCATCCAGGGAAGTGGAGTATATCGCATCACAATCCTGCACTGTGTCTTGCAGATGGTGGACAGGCTTTGCGGAGTAAGGAGATGAGTTACATGCCACAGAATTCCCAGCCTCTGGGCTGCTCTTATAGTCAAAATGTTTATAAAGCTGGTGTCCAATTAAGTTTCCAGTCAATGGTGACCCTGCAGGATGTTGATGTTGGGGATTTGACATTGGTAATGCCATTGAATGTCAAAGAGAGATGATTGGATTGTCTCTTTTTGGAAATGATCATTGCCTAGAACTTGTGTTACAATCCCTGTAGAGACTGATAACTCTTAAAATAAAGCAACCCCACAACGCCAACAGAAAGAAAGCCGATGAATGAGATTTTACTTCTTAAAACTTTTACCATAACCAACTAAAATCAACATAATGCAAACATTAATTAACAGGCAACGGATATTTCAAATAAGAAAGGTCAATTTCACTTTAAGAAGCCAATACAGCAAGCCTCATGCAGTTATAAGCATTTGTATTAATTCCCACACAAATGTGACACCATGTGCAATCCCACATTTTTTTCAACTTGGTCTCTGTTATGTAGGATCTCTCACTTCCCACTCAATCATTTTGCCCCTTGAGTCGCATTGACTCACTGCAGCCATATTCTATCGAAGTCCTTGGACATGGTTAACATTGACAAGATGTACGTCTATCAACCTTCTCTCACTCGGGTCATGACAGTCCTGATGGCACAGAATCTGCAGAGGCTCCCTTCCCCAAACCTTTAAATTGTCTGGTTGGCTCTGACAAAATGAGACAGCAGCAGTGGGTTTTGTCCAATACGCATTGTCCTGCTCTTCCTGTATTCAGCCCTCTGTCCTTCTCAACTGCACATTACACACAGGAACACAGTTTCTGCTCTATTGCAAGCCCTGTTTCAACACCAGAATCTGTTCTGAACTGCTAAACGAAAAACTGATCCACTTGTAGAGAGCTTTGCCTGCTCCCTCTCACATGAACCCTTGTGCATTCTGAACTGCCTGCCACTGGACAAGCTGGAACCTGACACACGTATAATTAGCTTTCTATTTGCCTTTTTGTTTCTTAGCTTTTCATTCCCATGGCAACCTCAAGTCACATGAGTATTTCATGGAACTAAGCTGATGTCATAACCAGAAAACCAATTATCCCTCTTTCACTTTGCTCTTAAAGGAATATTGCACAAAAATAAAATACAGGCTTTCCCCAGAGCACACTTGTGTGGCACGGAATGTTACTTGCCACTTATCAGCCCAAGCCTGAATGTTGTCCAGGGGCAGAATTTAATGGGGCCCTGGGGAGAGGGTTGGGAGCAGGCTACATAATTAGGAGGGAAGGAGGACAGGTGGAGTACCATTACCTTCCCATACTATACAATTTTCTCAGCAGTGGAAAGGTTGAGGATGGCAACCCCATCCAGAGGCCAATTAAGGGGCACTTAAGGGCATTTTACCAGCAGTGAACTGAAAGGGAAGAGTGCGCAGTAAAACCTGGTGGCCTCCCCATAAGCTCAGGATGGGAGCTCTGCTGATTTGGCACCCTGTGGCACATAGCGGAGCCCCCCCTAATCTCCAGCAGCAAGGACCGCCCCCATAGAAATGCCCCCCTCACCCTGACCTATGACCCTGACCCCACTTAAGTTGGTTCCAGGGAGGTGTGCATCATGTTTCTGCAGGCTGGGTGCAGTGCTGGAACTGAAGAGCTTCCAGTCCTCTGAGTGGCCGCCAGCCCTGGAAGCTGGGATCTCCACCCTTAAAGAGAGGGGAGCCCCAACACCAGGCAGTTGGTGGCCGCAGAATTGGGTTAGGGCTGCTGAAAATGGCCGAGGCAGGGTTGCCACTGGCTTTCCGGCTGGCCATCAGGGTCACCGCTGCTCTGACAAAATTCAGCCCCAGATCTTGCTGCATACATGCATAAACTGGTTCACTATCTGGAGAGTTGTGAATGGAACTGAACACTGTGTAATCATCAGCGAACATCCCCACTTCTGACATTATAATGAAAAGAAGGTTATTGATGAAGCAGCTGAAGAAGATTAGGCCAAGAATACGACCCTTAGGAACTCCTGTGGCAATGTCCTGGGCTGAGTTGATTGGCCTCCAACAACCAAAACCATCTTCCTTTGTGCGAGGGATGGCTTCAACCACAGGAGAGTTTTCCTCCTGATTTCCATTGATTTCAACTTTGCTAGGGCTCCTTCATGCTACTCTCAGTCAAATGGTGCTTCAATGTCACAGGCAGTCCGTCTCGCTCTCTGGAATTTAGCTCCTGTTTCTATGTTTGGACCAAGGCTATAATGAGGTCTAGAGCTGAGTGATCCTTTTCTGAGAGCTGATGACTTTTCTGATTCAGAGTCAGCTGATGGGTGGTAATGAGGTTGGATTTGTTCTAATTTTTCTGAACAGGGCATACCTGGGCAATGTTCCACATTGTCAAGACGATGCTATTGTTGTAGCTGTACTGGAACTAGAAGCATGACCAGTTCTAAAGCAAAAGTCTTCAGCACAACAGCCAGGATGTTGTCAGGGGCCCACAGCCTTTGCTGCATTCAGTGCCTTCAGCCATTTCTTGCGATCAAATGGAAAGGATCGAATTGGTTGAAGACCGGCATCTGTGATGCCGGGGGACCTCAGGAGGCCAAGAAGGATCATTCACTCAGCACTTATGGCTGAAGATAGTTGCGAATGCTTCAGCCTCGTCTTTTGCACTCACATGCTGGGCTCCACCATCATTGGGGATAGGGATGTTTATCAAACATCTCCATCCTGCAAGTTGTTTAATTGTCCATCACCATTCATGACTAGAATGGATATGACTGCAGGACTTTGGTCTGATCCATTAGTTATGAAATTGCTTTTCTTTGTTGACAGCATGCCGTTTTTACTGTTTAACATGCATGTGGTCTTGTGTTGTGGCTTCACCCATTTGGCTCCTCATTTTTAGGTACACCTGGTTCTGCTTAAAAAAAGTCCTCTTTATCATTTCTTTTTGTCTCTCTCAACATCGAATGCTAAAATTTCCAGCTGAGGAGGTGAGCTCATGGTCTGCTTCCACATTCTCTGATAATATAGTGTACCTCACAAATCACCTTCCAAATTACTTCCTTGTCGTTCTGAGTGGAATTTCTTGCTTTCCAGTTGTTTTACCAGATAGACCCCTCTCACCACAGATGAGAATAAATATTCTTGCATTTGTGTGTTCAAATCCACGCATTTGCTATAATACTTTATTTTAGCAGATCAGCAAAAGCTTCATGAAGAAGGAACTAGATGTGCCAAGGGAGGTCTTCACTGCATTTACACAAAATCCATGACAACATTCAGGAAGTAGTTTTATTCATAAAAAATTACATACACGTAGAACTATTGAAAGGGTATACTAATAAACTGTTTTACAAGATGCTTTCAAGATAAGATTTAGTGGGAGCGTTCAACAAGACTTCATATCTAGAGAAGCAATGTTGATTAGCTTTTCAAATAAAAATCAAAAATCTAATGTACAAACTGTTTGTGACAGGTATAGAGTTCTGTCATAAATCAAATCAAGTGAAAGAACCTATCTTAATATCTGTCTCTGGGATTATGTTGGTCACATTAATTTAGCTCACTGCAGGCTTGGGTTCTGTCAGTTGAGGAAACTCTTCATTCTTCATGTGAGCCTGAAAATGTTACAGGAGGTCATTCTGCCCTTTTGGTAGCTGCAACCAGTTATGACCTTAGCTGTTCCAATTGTTTATTGAATCTCTTCAAGTATATGACAGCATGTTATTAGCCTGAAGGCTATAGAAACATGTTTTCCCTTTAGCTAGGCTAGCAGATTCACTTTTGTTCTGTGTAAGAGGCAGCCATGTGCCATTGCATCCCTGCACTGTAGATTGGAAAACTTTGATTGCCTTGAGTTTAAGAAAGCCAGTTTTTTGTCATGCTGTTATGATTGCATAGACACCAATCATTCATAAGGGATTGTGTAAACACATTGTGGGTTCATTTATTCAAACTAGGCACGTGCGAACATTTATACAAAGGCAGAAATCTTGAATAGATCAGCAGCAGAGCTGTGTGTGTCTGCTCTGCTCAAAAGCAAAAGTGAAACTAAGACTGGATTGCATGACACACTTTCCTTCTAGTCATGCATGCTGCTATCCCTTAAAGGCACATTACAACAGATCTCATATGGTGCAATGAGATGGGATTGTCCTGCAGGACATTTCTGGAGGTAGCAGTTAATTTGCAGTTCCTTGAAAATATGTAAATATAAGTAAAATGGATGCATATGTTACATAGGATTGACCCCAACAAACAGTATGATCAGAGAAAGACAGCGGCATCAGTAATTTTGAAACTGGAGGAACGTAACCTGAAATTAAAGTTGAAATAGTGCTGAAATAAGTCCTACTGTCTATTAGAGTCTGACTAGAATCAGACAAAAGAGACAATTAGCTGCAGCAATGGGGTAATTCTGGATGTTCTGGATAAATTAATTACATGGGCCATGATCACTTCCTCATCTATAGATATCTTCTAGCTATTATTTGAAGTCTATTTACTGTTACAAGAACTTATTGAATGGCAGATCAGGCTCGAAGGGCTGAATGGCGTACTCCTGCTCCTAAGTCCTATGGGCAGAATCTTCGGGTCGGTGAGTGGGGGCAGGCCCCACTCGCCGACGTGTAAAATGACGTGCGGTGACATCGGGCATGTGTCCCGATGTCACTGCACGACATTCAGATATTCAGTTTGGCAGGCGCGCACCGAAGTCGGCTACGCCCTCACTGAACTGTAAAAGGCCTATTAAGGGCATTTAAATTCCAATTGAAATAATTAACTGAGCTGCCCATCCAACCTTAATGTTGATGGGCAGGCAAAGAGCCCAGGCGGCCTTCGCATTTATCATGAAACCTCATCCATGGGATGAGGTTTCATGAAGGTTTTAAAACATCAATAGAAAATTTTAATAAAATTCATAGACATGTCCCAGCTCATGTGACACTGTCACATGAGAGGACATGTCCTTAAATTTTTTTTTTCCCCTTTATTAAAATTTTTTAAAATCAAAGTAATCTCCCTGAGGCAGCTCTGTGCTCCTTCGCGCGTCTCGCTGGGTGGGCCTTAATTGGCCTTTTAATGGTCGGCTGCGAGCCTGCCCGAACCCCCCCCCCAACAGGGGGAAAATTCTCCCCTTTGTTTCTGTGTCACATAAAGATCTGGCCAAATGAAAGTCATAACTATGTGGTTGAAGCCAAATTGTAACATAAAAGACAAGCCAATGACCAGATGGTGGTGTAAGAGCATGAAGGCACAAGAAGTAATCAATACTTTATAAGAATAAATGGTAATTGTACAAAGTGATTTATGTGGCGATGAAAGACTGGAATGTACAAGCTGTAAAACTGAAATGATTCAACACACAAAGGGTTCTGTATCAAGGGAAGAGCAACAAGATGTTAAAATCGACATCTTGTTATAGTTTAATCAACAAAAAAATGTATTTAGTAGTGCAACTGAATCTACACAGAATTAATGATTGAAGACAGAATGGATGTGCAAATTCAAAATTGTACACACTTTTTCAAAATGGGGTAACCCTATCAACCCAGTGAGTGATACAGACATTGCTATTTGGGATTTGGGGATATCATCTACTAGAAAATATTGATGATTTACATCAAAATGGTGCATGTTGGTTGACATTGAACACCACTTTACTTCACAATTGGTTAGATTTTAAATTAAAATGTAGAGAAAACCTCGATAGATTTTATTGATATCCAAAGAACAACAATACTTCACTTCCTAAATATTGCTGTCCCTTCCACCTTCACAGAGATACTGCCCTTCCACTGGCCTTTCTCCTTCAATTAACAGAGGCACATCATTCAAATAATATTGGCACTCTTTCCCATCTGCATTCATAATGCACTCTTCCCTCTGCTCAAGCGGTACCTCTCATTTCTTCCTTCAGTTCACACGGCCGCCTATCAACACACCCTCTCTCTTTCCCTCAGCTATGCTAGCATCTTTCACCCTGTCCAACCCTGGCACTTAAGTTCCCACTAGCACTCTTTCCTCTCTCTACTCTTAAATGGCACTCCCACTCCCACCACATGCAGTTCAAAGGTGAATCGGTGTGTGCGCATAATATTACTTTTTGCAGGTTTCTTCAGTTCCACTGCCCATGGAAGTACTTGCCCACCAATTATGACCTAAAATGCCAGTCAGGGTCAAAGCTCTATATTAAAAGGGACAAATTACCTGAAACAGGTGGGTGCTTTGGAAATATAGTGGTAAGACACTTTCAAAATGGAGCCGGCAATGTTGCTTATGTTAACAGGGCAGTATAGCTATCACACCTTGTAAGGGATGCACGGAAAGGAGACTATGCTGGAGTGAGATGTAGACAGAGTATGTAGTTTGGAATTTGGTTCACGTGGGAATTTGGTGTAGAGGGGCACAGAGGTGCCCCTTTTTTAACATTTTTTCAGCTCCCAGTAGTTGGTGAGTGTTTCTTCCTTGTTTCCAAGCTAGGTGAGTGCAACTTTCTATTACTCTATCTGTGTAAATTATTTACTAATTCACTAATTAAATAAATAAGGTTGGACTGAAATGACAGAGCTGATAGTGTACTGTGACTGCGCATATAGGAATCTGTGGAATGCACTGCAATCCCAGACAACCACATTTGCAGTAAGTGTCTGCAGCTTAGGCGTGTTCAGCTCAGGGTTTCTGTGCTGTGTTGCAGGCATTGCGGGATCAGGGAGGGGGAAGAATTACCTGGACACTTTTTTCCAGGAGGCAGTCACACCCATTAGGTTAGGCAGAACCTTAGAGTTAGTCAATGGTCAGGGACAGGAGGGTGTGACTGCAAGTCAGACAGGTGTGGGGAACCATTATGTAGCCTCAGCCCCTGAATTTGTCCAACAGGTATGAGGTGCTTGCTACCTGCATGGATGAGGAGAAAGACTGCAAGGTGAATGAGTCGATTGACCATGGCACAATGGTGAAGGATGCCATTCAAGTGGTGGGAGCGAAAAGTAATGCGGTAGTGATAGGAGACAGTGTAGTCAGGAGGATAAACACTGTTCATTGCAGCAGCAACCTGGAGCTGCGAAGATTGCCAGGGTTAAGGACACCTCTCGTGGCTGGAGAGGAACTTGTAGTGGGAGGGGGAGGATCCAGTTGTCATGGTCCACATGGGAACCAATGACATAGGTAGAACCAGGAATGATGTTCTCCTAAGAGAATTTGAGGAGTTAGGGGCCAAATTAAAATGCGGAACATCAAAGGTAATCAGCTCTGGATTGTTAACTGAACCACACGCCAATTAGCACAGGGTAAAGCAGGTTAGAGAATTAAACACATGGCTCAATGAATGGTGTGGGAAGAAGGTGTCTTGATTTATGTGCACTGACTTCAGTACTCAGGGAAGAGTGAGTTATTCCATTGGGATGGGCTCCACTTGAACCAGGCTGGGTTCAACTAGTGTTCTGCCAGTCGCATAACCAGGGCTGTGAATAGGGCTTTAAACTAACAGAGGTAGGGGAGGGTTCAGGTGAGCGGAGATTTAGAAATCCAAAGAGAAACATCAAGGCATCAGAATGCATAGCAATGTGGGTAAAGACAAGCAAAGTGGGCCAGGAAGGGACAGAGAGTCTAACAAAATTTGTAAATCAGCAAATGAGGACATTGCAGGGAATTGAAGTAAAAAATTGAAATTGAAAGGTTCTTTATCTGAATGCACAAAGCATCTGCAATAAGATAGATGAATTAGTGGCACAAATAGATATAAAATTATTTAGATTTAATCATCATTACAGAGACATGATTACAAGATGATCAAGGGTTGGAAATAATGTTCCACTGGACACAATATTTTGGAAAGACAGACAGAATGGCAAAGGAGAGGTAGCCCTGATAGTAAAAGATGGCAGAAGGACTTCAGTGAGAAAGGATCTGGCCTCAGAAGATCATGAAATAGAATCAGTATGGGTGGAAATTGGAATAGCAAGAATCAGAAAATAGTGGTGGGAATAGTTTATAGGCCCCCCTAACAGCAATCATACTGTTGGGCAGAGCATTAAACAAAAAATTATTGAAGCATGTAACAAAAGAAATGAAATAATTGCGGGTCACTTTAATCTTCAAATAGACTGGGATAATCAAATTGACTAGAGTGGTCTAGAAGATGAGTTTGTAGAATGTTTATGTGACAGTTTCTTGGATCAATACATGTGGAACTGACTCAGGATAAAACTATCTTAGATCTGGTATTGTGTAATGAAGCAGGGTTAACTAGTAATGTCATAGTAAAAGATCCACTTGGAATTGGTGATCATAATACCATTGAATTCCATGTTAAAGTTGAACATGAGATCCTCCAATCACAAAAGAGAATCTTAAAACTTAAACAAAGCTAATTACATAGGTGTAAAGGGAGAACTAGTTAAGGTTAATTGGATAAATAGACTAAAAGGTATGGAGGTAAATGAACATTTAAAGAAACAATTCAAAACCTACAACAAAAATGCTTTCCATTGAAAAACAAAACTCAGTGAGAAAGACCCATCCATCACTTAAGAAGTTAAGGATAGTGTTAGATTAAAAGAAGAGGCTTACTAGTCTGAGGATTGGGAGTGTTTTAGAAACTGGCAGAGGGCTACCAAAAATTTAGTAAAAAAGGGTCAAATAAAATGAGGTTAAACTAGCCAGAAAAAAAAGCTCATACAATCAGTTTTTATATAATTAAATAAAAAGGAAGAGAGAAGCTAAAGTAAACATTGGCCCCTTAGAATCAGAGACAGGAGAACTTATCATGGAGAATGGTGAAATAGTAGAGGCATTAAACAAATATTTTGAGTCTGACTTCACACTCGAAGACGCAAGTTTCATACCAGAAATAGATGGTAACCTGGGGGCTAAAAGAGTGAGGAAATTAATATCACTAGAGAAAAATTATTGGAGAAACTCAAGGGACTAAAATCCAACAAATCCCCAGCACTTGATGGCCTACGTCCTAGGGTTCTAAAAGAGGAAGCTGCAGAGATAATGGATACCTGGCTATGATTTTCCAAAACTCCATGTGCAGAATTTTCTGTGCCTGCTGGCGATGGGTGTCATGGCGGGTGTGAGTAGAAAATACGGCAAAAAGGCTAAAAATCAGTTTCACGCCATTGTGAAACACGTTTGCAACCGTCCGCTCCGCCTGTCAATGGCAGGCTGCATTTCCAGCCGCCGGGCATCGGGACCGTCATTGTTAACGCATCTGCATATCATCACAAGCCCAGCTCGCCGGAATCATCTCCCCACACTGGATCATCTGGGCACGTTGGCATGATTGCATGCCAACATGTTTCACAACATTTTTTATAAGGCATGCAACTGGCGAGCTGCACATCGAGGGGAACTTGGAGGTGAGTGCACAGTAATGTTGCTCAGCGCTCCTGAGGGTTACCTGTTGGACCTCAAGGTTAAGGTGCCATGCATTCATGTGAGGACACAGGCAAACAATTTTTCCTGGTTAGCTGACAGTGCGGTGCCTGGGCAAGGGCTGTCCTGCAGTTGAGGCAATTTGGGTAGGGGGGTGGCAAGAGCTGCCCTGTGGTTAAGGAGAGTTGTGTGGAGGGGGCAAGGGCTGCACTGTGGTTGATGGTAGTGCACAAGTTCGGGGGTGGGTGGGAGGGAAGCGGCCACACATTAGGGAAGACCATTCCTCCTCAGCTGAGAAAGTTCAGCGCAGCCACATTGACATGATTGGAGTCAGGCGTCTAACTTATCTGCCCAATCAAGCAACGCAGAGGCATTAAAGTGTCACTAAATGCTCCAAAACTCTTCACCCCTTGGGTACAGACTGCAAACTATTGAACGTATTAGTGGACTGCAGAACATTTGAAAGACTGCATAAGTTGTACAATCTCCTTGTGAAAGCTGACCATTGAGCAGGCACAGGTGGAGGTGCTCATAGACCCTTGAAATGTCATAATTCCGGTTTGGACCAGTCTTCCCCATGGTTCAAGTGAACAGCGCAGCCTTGCTGTGTGGGTTAGGAGAATGTCTGCGCCTGAGCTGAGGGCACAGCATGCAGTCCAATGGGCAAAGCTGTCGCCAGTCGGTCAGGTGGTGTGAGGCGGATGTTGGGGTTGGTGTCAGAGCCATGCGGCACACTAAACTCTGGCCATCCAAGTGGTTGCCAGCACTCGCTGGGATTGGTTAAGGGGCCTTCAGACTTAACCAAGAGAGGTTCTTAGTTCACCCAAGTTAACCCACGCTTCGCTCTCTTTCATCGTCCTGCAGGAGGAGTACATCAGGAGCATAGAGTCTGGTGACCAAGCTGTATGCCTCATGGCTTACAGACAGTGGAGATGAAGGAGAGGACAATGATGGAGGCGACTGGCTAGCAGAGGGAGGAGCAGCACCCTCAGGAGGAAGGGGCGGCTGGGACTCCCGCTCACATTGCTGAAGAACCACAGCGAGCTGTCGCTGGTCAGTGCCTAGCAGCAACCAGGGCCTATAGACGCTGCCTTTCATTCCTGCAGATGACCGAGAACTAGTGTTGCCGAAGACTGTGTTAGGGGGAATACAGTAAGAATTTATTTAAAGGCAATTACTTAGAATCTCCAGGTAGCTAATGCCATCAAGTACATTAACAGTTAAGGGTCACCAGATGAACTGTGAAAATCCTTAGGGCCTGCAATCACCAGAAAGATCCTGGGAACCAGACTAGAGACGGAGGATGAAAACAATATAGATTAGTGTGCTCTTCAACAGATAAGGAAAGGACAGATGGTCCTAGCTTAGATCAAGGGAAAAGGCTCTGCCTGGGATAGGGGGATGTATGTACCTATAACCAGAGATATTTGTTTAATGAAAACCGATATGCTGACAAGATTGGAATCTGAACAATGTGCTTGTATATGATCAATGATGTATAAATAAGCTGTATTCTTGTAATTTGTTAGAATGCTACCTCAAGCTGCTTTGAGGTGGTTCTCTCCTTGCAATTGCGTGAATAAACAATCGTAACCTGTACCTGAGCCTCCTGTGTTTTGTTTGTCAAAGTTACCACAACAATTGGCGTAGTCAGCAGGATACTCGGATCGGATCCTCAGGACGGCTCTGCAAAGTGGGCGAGTATACTTTATTTACCACCCATAGTTAGTGCAGTAAGCTTACCCGAGAATGGTCCGGTCAAGTATCAAAAGAATCAGGAGGAGGACTCAGGACAGGAGGCGCCAGGGTAGGAGGCGGAGCCGCACTGGCGGGCTAGTGGTGCCGAAGCCGCACAGGGAGGCTAGACCACTACCATGAGAGGAGGTGGAGCCGCGCTGGTGGGCTACGGTTTGAAACAGAGCCATAGTTGAAGCCGCGGAGAGGCCAGCCCCCTGGGCAAAACAAGTAGATCGCAAGTAACTAAGTTGTCAGAGCCGCGTGAACTAACTGCGCAGAGCAGACGGAATAGAAGAATAGAATGCCATTAGGAAAATAGGAAAGTTCTATGGAACTCAACTCGGGAGCCGTAGACTCCATCACAAGGTTCATGGCATAACAACAGTCAAAATTAACCAAGAAAATGTGGAAGGATGATTGGGACCCAAAAGGTCCCCTAGTGAATTTTCTATAACTTAAAAAAAATGAATTGATCTAAGTTACAAGAGCTGTATGTGCTGAAGAGAGAGAGAGAGAGAGAAAGGGGGTATGCCTAGGGGATTAATGAGCAGTGACAGGCGGAGCAGGGGAAATGTGAGCTTCAGTCAGTTTGACTATCCCTGCAGGTGGAGCCTCCAAGATCCCTTTATTCCCCCCACTGCAACTTGAAGTTTCGTTTTGAGTATGAGAGCTTTAAGTCATTAAGTTCAGTGTTATAGGAACATAAATACATACCTTTATATTTATGTGTGTTTGTGTGCGAGGAAGCATTTGTATGTGAGCTTTAATGTATTTTCTTCCCTAAATTGTCATTTGTGTATGGAGTTCAGCACTTTAGAGTCGAAAGCCCCATATTAGATTAAAGGAAAAGTATACTTAAACATTCCAAAGTTTTGAGTATAAGGTTCGAGTTGAGATTTCTGGCAAAAATCGCAATTTTAAGGTGTTGTAAAGATAAAACAGGGTTTGTCTTTGTTTGAGATGAACCAGGAATAGGGGAGTAACCCTTAGCACCAGCTTCCAAGTTGATTGGGATTGATATATATGAGTTACATTAGCTCATATGAGTTGGTATTCTAAAATTCTGAGGGAAAAAATTACCCAAAATTCAAAAGGAATCTAGGAAAACCAAAAGGAAAAAACGCATGGGGCTGAATTTTCCCCCTGTCGGGGGGGAAGTTGAATGGCAGGCGCTTCCTATCGGCGTCCCCGATCAGGGGCGTGGCGCCATTTTACGTGGGTGGGCCAATTTGGTCCCGCCCAGTGTGACGTCCGCACAGAAGCGCTATGCGCTTCCTGTGCAGGCTGGGGGGGAATCCCAAGATCGAGAGTGTGCTCTTTCATGCACGCGCACGAAAGAGCGCAGGCATCCCCCTGAGGCTAAGTGCAGTCTCAGGGAGATCGGCTGTAAATGTCAAAAAGATAAAAATAGAAAAATAAAATTTCCCTAACATGTCTCCTCATGTGACATGAGTTGGGACATGACCATAATTTTCACAAAAACTTTATTAAAATTTTTTAAAAGCTACATGAAACCTCATCTCGCCCGTGGATGAGGTTTCATGCTTTTTCCAATTCCCGCCGGGGCTCCTGGCCTGCCCGCCGGCCTTAAGGTTGGACAGGCAGGTCCTTTAATTACTTAATACCCTCTGTCAATGGCCTCAATTGGCCATTGACAAGTCGGCGGGCGCGCAGCTAATTTTGCTGCGACCCCGCCTTCCTGAAAATTTAAAAGGGGCGCGGTGAAGTCGGGATTCTCCCCCCCACCCTGATGTCACCCCGTGTCATTTTACGCATCGGCGAGCGGGACCCACTCCTGCTCGCCAACGCGTAAAATCCTACCCATGGTCTAGGTGATTCCATTGGATGAAAAAGGGCTTCTTTTGAAGAGATTAATTAAATAGGAAAGGAAATCTGCATCCCAACAGCACTGTTATTTGAATTTGGGGCAATCTTGAGATGTGAAAAGTGCAGTGTAATTTAACAGATTATTTTTGAATAACTAGGATGCTATCTAAGATAAAGAATGTGTCGATAAACATATGGGACTTTGAATCTGGATACAAATCAATACATATGAGAAAGAGGTAGTTTTAATTTTGATCGTGTAAATTACAGTTCTTACAAAGTTTTTTAAAAATTGTGGTTTGTTTTCCGATAAAGTTCTCAAAAGGGAATTTTTATTTTAAAAGGTCTGTCAACAATTGACACCAATTCAAATGCTGCAAGCTTTTTGTAATTGTCAATCTGTTCCCAAAATATAAGTTAAACTCAAGACCTTGAGAAAGTTTGGCAGAAATCCAATTTTTGGCCGAGTTAATGAATCTGGGATAATTCTTTAAAAAAAGGGTCAGTCACAAATTAATGGGTTACGTTTGAGACAATAAAATGTTGTTTGAGAAGAAGATAAGGAAGCAAAACATGTCAATGCCTCATTTCTGTTTTAAAACTGTGATGAGGATACTTTATTGGACTGTAAACTCTCTCCAGACAACGGGAACAAGATAAGATGGTCGCTATTGCATGTGTAAAATGTTATGAGGAAAGGATTAAGGGTAGGAGAAAGAGTTAGGGAAAGAGGACACAATATACAAACTGTTTTAAAGGAACTGAATTTGATAATCTGGCCATCAACTGAGATATTGGAACCACAAAGGGGAAGATAAGCAAAGATCTAGAGATCCCCGTTGACATGGAATAGTTAATATGGCCTAAAGAGTAAGGAAACATTTTAAACGATCAAGGTAATTGAGAAACTGACCTCAAGAGAATCTTAGGATGATCATGGTCAGGGGAAAAAACTTAGAGGTAAAACTATGTGGAATCTGTAGTTGAGGCAATTGAAGGGTAAGTAGAAATATCACTTAACAACAATTTACAACAAAGTGGATACAGATAAAGGGAAAGCTGGAAAAAGGCTAAATAGATGTATTACTGATTATATTAATGTGCCTGTGAGCTGCAATAAGTAAGACCAGAGGATTAACACCCTGATGACAGGCAGAGTTAAGCGGCTCCCAGAGAGAACCGCCACAGGAAGTGAAGGTACTGAAAGATAGGATAAGGAGGTGCATTGTAGAGTTGTGTAGACAGCTTAAGGAATTGACGTCCGACGTGGGAGAGCAACAGGGGATAGTAGACTGGAAGGAGTGGGAGTTCAGATGGATTCAGATCAGGGAACTCATTTCACAGGAAGAGTCATTAAAGAAATGTGTAAATTTATGGGGATTAAACAGAAATTCCACATTCCCTACCACCCACAGAGCTCAGGGAAGGTAGAAAGGATGAACCGAACTTTGAAAAAACATCAAAAGCAAAAGCAATTCAAGAGACAGGGAACAGCTGGATAACAGTGTTGTCCAATATTCTGATGCACCTTAGGGCTACCCCAAGCAGAACCACCGGGTTCATCCCATTTAAACTAATGACAAGGAGAGCAATGCAGTTACCCGAGGGAGTCATAGTAAGGGGGGGAGATGTGGGACCACTAAAGGGAAGGGTGCAAGACTATGTGAGGGAAATGAGTAAACAGTTGCATGAGTTAAGGAAGGAAGTCAGAGACCGACAGATGATTAAAGGACATGGAAACAGGCAAATCTAAAGAATGACAATGGACCCCTCAAGTGGGGAATAAGGCAATGGTTAAATTTGATCCCGAAAAACCTGGGTTTGCACCCAAGTGAGTGGGACCGTATGAGGTAATCATAACCAGTGATATATGTACGCGCGTGGACTTTAGGGGAAAGGGGCGCTGGAAGCACTGATCACAACTAAAGCGTTTTATTAACTGATTCAATCCACAGGTCTAATCCCAACAACCGACCAGTGACGACTGGGACAGTTATCTGCTTAAGTTCACAGAATGTGAATTGCAATGTCGACGCTCGCGGGCATGGCCATGCTGACAACAATGTCGGTGCTTGTCACGGCTCGTCCACCGCAGGAGGGACTTTGGCACAGCATGGACAGTGCTGAATGCGATATGCTAAATCTAACAGTCAGAGAATAATTGATTTTGAATTGTAGCAAGGGTTTGCTTCAGATCGGATGCAGAAGTGTCAGGGATATGACACGCACGTTGGTGGGGGCTGTTCAGGAAAGCTAGCTCTTTTGTTAAGTTTCCAAATCCAACTACTGTGTGTTTTAAACATAAGGAGTGGGCAGAGGAGTTTGATTTTGTTTGTGAAACAGAGAGTTATGTTTATGTAGCATGCTTGACAATGTATGCACCAATGATTTCTCATTCCCAGCCAAAGAATTCTAAATGGAACATTTGTAGCGCCAGTGATAATGATGTACCAACTTGGGGAAATAGTGATGGTAGGTGTACATGGGAGATACGTCCTAGAGAGAAGATCTGTACTACTACCCAGCCACCTCCCACGACTGTATCAACAATCTGAGCAGAGGCAATTGAAGCCTCTCAACCCTTACCAAATGACCCACCTTGTCTGGCTATGAGCCCAGGTCCGACGAACGGTCTCATTTTGGTTAATTATAGTAAGGTTTTTAATGATAACGTACATCATGAGCTCGTACCCGTAGTCTTGAACATATCCTGCCCCAGTGGTGCTCAATCCATACCCATGCACTTTATACGGCTCTGATGGGCCAGTTAATGACTGAAGCAGGTTAGTTTAATGGCGGGATGCGATCAATGGTTATACCTCCAGGTTTAGGAGGGAACCGAGTTAAGCGCAGCCTGATAAATGACGCCGCTATGATATTCAATACAGGGACATCAATGATTAATTCTATTGGCCTGGCAACTGTTGACCAGAAGGTCTGGACCTTGAGCTCCAAGCTTAAGGAAATTTTGGAACGGGGACAGGGAATTCATAACACCCAATTAAATACAGACCAGGACATGACACGGTTAATTCAAAACCTGGCTACCGTGCTCGAAGGCCATGCGGGGACTATCAATAAACTGATCGGGATAGGGTAAAATATTTCAGATGAAGCAAGCAGAAATGATGTTTGCAGCACCTATGGATCCTGGGCACTGGAAAAAGCCTGAGAGAATTTAAGACAGATTAATGAAGGGGTAGTTCCTTTATGGGTAAATAATGAACATTTATTTAATCTTACACAACATAAGGATCATGGCTTGACTGGCTGCCAGCTCAGAGGTTTAACAAATGTATATAGAATGAATGTTGAATGTATAGTGAATAATAATATGCTAATAGGCATTGTCTTAGTTATACCTTTGTCAACACCTGGCAGAACATTATATAGAGTAGAAAATATTGGAGTGATACGGGAGGATTATTATATTAGATACCATGACATTCGCTATAGGCAGTAGACATAGAAGGGAATATAGTTACCACCACGTTAGAAGGGTGTAGTATAGAAGCCACCATGGTAGTATGCGCACATCCAATATATGAGACGGAAGAAGCAGCAAATTGTACAATGGAAGCTATATGGGCTACAAAAGAACCGACCCATGTTGCATATATGGGGAATGGGAGATATTGTATTACCACGTGGCAGCAAAGGATCCAGTACAGGAGCAATCAGATGTGCCCCATCCACAATCATTCAGTGTGCCTACACCCGCAAGTGTCGGCAAGGGTGGGGTAGGTGGAACTGGTCGAAATATAAAAGAGAGCAGAGGCCACTTTTCAGCCTTAAGGATAACCTGACACAGTATTTGAACCAGTTCTCCTACGAAATTCCCGTATTACCTGAGCACCTAACCGCGGTTCAGAGACAGGCTCAGCAGATATAGAGAACTTACTATATGCTGCAGCAACAGGTTAGAGCCTTAAAGGAGGATATTGAGCAAATAGATTCCTCCACGTGGTGGGAGGATCTGTGGAATTGGGGCTCAAATGTACAAATACACCCGTGGATTCGGATTATCTCCTTTCCCTGGTTGTGATTCAGCTGATACTAGTTATATATTTAACATACTTGATTCATCGTACCCAAAGGTCACAAAGGAGGTGGCGCTGGGGGAATTTTAACAGGAGACAAGAGGTTTAGCAAGTCAGGGGCCTGAAATGAAGGGCCAGATGATACAGATGGTCTGACCTAGTACTTTTACAATCCAAAGCTCGATACATGGCCAGTATCAACAGGTGATGGTACGTAAAGGGACGGACAGTACCACTGTAGTTGGCTACCTTGGGCTAGGCCAAGGGCCAAAAGGAGGGACTGTTAGGGGGAATACAGTAAGAATTTATTTAAAGGCAATTACTTAGAATCTCCAGGCAGCCAATGCCATCAAGTACATTACAAGTACATTAACAGTTAAGGGTCACCAGATGAACTGTGAAAACCCTTAGGGCCTGCAATCACCAGAAAGACCCTGGGAACCAGACTGGAGACGGAGGATGAAAACAATATAAATTAAGTGTGCTCTTCAACAGATAAGAAAAGGACAGATAGTCCCAGCTTAGATCAGGGGAGAAGGCTCTGCCTGGGATAGGGGGATGTATGTACCAGAGATATTTGTTTAATGAAAACCGATATGCTGACAAGATTGGAATCTGAACAATGTGCTTGTATATGATCAGTGATGTATAAATAAGCTGTATTCTTGTAATTTGTTAGAGTGCTACCTCAAGCTGCTTTGAGGTGGTTCTCTCCTTGCAATTGCGTGAATAAACGATCATAACCTGTACCTGAGCCTCCTGTGGTTCGTTTGTCAAAGTTACCACAACAACTGTGTTTGTCCAGGGAACTGGTCGGTCACATCTGCTACCTGTTGCAGGATTTGGTGCCACAGGGACATGGAGGATATCCACTGACAGTGGCTGTGAAAGTGACCATGGCGCTCAATTTTTAGGCCAGTGACTCCTTTCAGGGCCCTACAGATGACCTCTGTGGGATATTGCAAGCCTCCATCCACAAATGCATCCATGAGGTCAGGGACGCCAGCTTTACGGAGGCACACAACTTTGTGCGTTTCACCCGGGGCCAGGAAAGCCAGAATGCAAGAGCGCTGAGGTTTGCCCAGGTCTCAGGTTTCCCCACAGGTACAGAGTGCCATCGGCTGCACACACGTGGCGCTCAGATCTCCATGGCAACAAGCAGTCAACTATGTCAACTGCTAGGGCATCTATCTGCTAAATGTTCACCTTCTGTGCAACCACCACAAACGCATCCTGCAGGTCTGCGCATAGTTTCCAGGAGTGTCCATGACTCCTACATCCTTAGCAGATCTCAGATCCCTGATGTCTTCCGGGGTCCACAGAGGATGCAGGGTTGTCTCCTCGGGGACAAGGGCTACCCGCAGAAGATGTGGCAGATGACACCCATGCGGCAGCCTCAGAGTGCACGAGAGAGAAGGTACAACGAGGCTCTTGCTACAACTCAAACCTTGGTGGAGCAAACCCTTGGGATGTTGAGAACGAGGTTCAGGTGCCTGGACCGATCTGGTGGAGCCCTGCCATACTATCCACAGAGGGTGTCATGCATCATCATCACCTGCAGTGCCCTCTACAACCTGATGCTGCACCAGGAAGAGGAGCTGGCTGAGGAGGAGCTGGTCATCTCCTCCAATGAAGAGAATGTCGACGGGGATGAGGGTGAGGAGGTCCTCAAAGGCGAGGTTTCTTGGTGATGAGGCCCTCGCACTGGCCAGATGAGGCAGGTGCGCTAAGGAGGCCCTTATAGCTGCTAAATTTGTGGACGATGATGACGACATGCATTGAGGAGACACCATAGATGCTCACACTGTATCTGTGAACTTTTGACTCCAGTCTGGCTGATGGCAGCTCACATACCCTCTGTGATAAGGTTCCTGCCATGGAGGCGCAGTAGAGGCCCTAATAGTCACTAGATTCCAGGGAGATGATGACGACATGCAGTGAGGACACTCCATAGATTTTCACATAGCCTCTGTGAATGTCTGACTTCCGTCTGACCGAGGGCAGCTCACTTGCACTCTATGATCAGGGTCATGTCTTGGAGGGGCAGCCATGAAACTTTTATTGCACCTGATCCTGTGTCAGCTTCAGGACCTGACACCTTCAGGAGCACAGCGTCACCGATCACAGATACTAAACAGATGGGAGGCCAGCCCCATCGAATAGGTGCTGAGAGCAATGGAACTTTGTTATGCCTGTCCACAGCATTCTGGCAGCAATGACAAGCACCTTCGAGGTGCAGGCATGATTAATATATCCGGAGAGTGTGAGGCCAGACCGTCACTTTGGTCTGAAGATTATACACTGCACAGGGAAGAGGCCCTGGACCGAGACACCTGCCTTTATCTTGTGCAGGAACCAAGGTTTCACATCTGAGTGACACAAACACTGCTCATCAGGTCAAGGAGCCATAGGCAGGGAGACATTCTCGGAAGCTTATTTACAATAGTGAGCATTATGTACAAGTGATTAACACCCATGCCCAGGCTGTGCAACTACGGCTTCTTAACCTTCTTCACCCTGCTGCTACTTCTTGGTGCTTCCCCGGCATCCACAGCAGAGGTGGATGTAGCCTACTGACTGCTACACCTTGTCTGTGATGACCTTGATGGGGTCCTCTGGAGGGCCCCAGCCTGCTTTCAGGGTCCTGCTGTGTGGCAGTGGGACCCTGCTGTGGAGCTAGAGCTAGAGGGGTCACGGGAAAAGGGGATTTGGATGGGCTGGACATTCATGGAGTCACCTAGGTAGATGACCTCGGGGTGTGCACCTGCTGATCCTCCTCCCTGTGGGTGCCCAAGAGCCCATGGATGACTCCTTGAAGAGAAGGGGAAGCTGGATAAGATGGACCTGCCCCACACCCCTCTCACATTACCACTGTTGGAGGCCAACAATGGCATCAGTGATGGAGTTCGGCCTGCGCAGAACCAATGTCCTGGACCAAGGTCTCCATGGCGGCCACCATCCTACTAGTGTTGACCTCAGTGCATTGGCATGCCAGCGCTATCACCTCAGACTGAAGGCAGATGGACTTCTCCATCGTGAGAAATGCAGCAGACATCCCTTCCTGATTTATTTCTAATTCATTCATGGGATCTGGGCATCACTGGCTAGGCCAGCATTTATTTCCTTGTTCAGAGGGAATTTTTGAGAGTCAACCACGATATTGTGGGTCTGGAGTCACATGTAGGTGAGACCACGTAAGGGCAACAGGTTTCCTTTCTTAAGGGCCTTAGTGAACTAGATGAGTTTTTACAACAATCGACAATGGTTTCATGGTCATCATCAGATTTTTAATTCCAGATTTTTATTGAATTCAAATTTCACCATCTGCCGTGCCGGGATTTGAACCCGGGTCCTCAGAACATTATCCTGGGTCTCTGCAATAATAGTACGGTGACTATACCGACACCTGCCCAGCTCCAGCAACTGAGGTACAACTGAGTCCAGGGGCCTGTCACCTGACTCAGACTCAGCAGATTTCTGGGCTCCAACAGTACCCAGAGTGCCAGAAGCCTGGGAAGTCCCTGCCGCTACCTGCCGTGGATCAAACAGTGTGATGTGCTCACCAGATTGTGACCCCGAGGCTACTCTACAACTAGGTCCTACCAGGGTGGATGTCTCTGCGCTGGTAGGGGGTGTGGGTGAGCACTGTGACGGGTCTTTAAATGGGGTTTCAGCAGATTCCTCTTCCGAGGTGTCTTCAGGGCTTGAGTCGAGGACCTGAGTCGTGAACTGTTTCGAAGATGTGCCTGAGAAACCAAAGAGAGATAATTAGTGCATGGCAGTGGCATGTGAAAGAGGACCCATCACTCACAGCATGGTTGTCTGATGGATGTTACACTGCTGGACCCTCACTTGGTAGAGCACCACTGACCTCACCGTCAGCACAGGGCCAGTCCAGATTATGACCGGCCAGCTGGATGGCTCTGTTTTCAAAATCCATGAGGATCTCGACTTCAGGCATTCTTCCACCAGTCTGCAACCTCTCCCTTTTGTTGTGTGCCAACTTGTCCGATATGAGTACAGATGGAGACAGTGTAAGCAGGAAGCCTGCCAGGCCAGATGATAAGTATGTCTGGCATATGTGGATGGTGAGTGGTGCCATGGATGGGAAGAGGACAATGAAGGCGTGTGCGAGAGAGTGAATGGTGATGTCCCTTGAACTGGTAGTGAGTGAGATCCCTGTGGATGTCTGATGGATTTGAGAGTGTGAGAGTTGAGAGTAACGAGAAGAGTGACTTACCTTGGCGGAACAGGGGAGGTCATTCGTTCTCTTTTGGCACTGGGTGGCTGTCCTCTTTTGCAGGTGTTGGCGCTGGCCACCACTGTCACCGCCTCCCAAGCCGGATTGGTGATTTTGCTGCCCCTCCTGCGGCCAGAGCAGGCGCAGGGAACATCGTGGCGGGATGCCACGGCATCCAAAAGGCATTCCAAGGATGTGCCATTGAGCTGGTGGGGGGGGGGGGGCGCTGCACTCATCTTGGCTTTCAGTGCCATGTCTTCCGTGCAACAGTCCTGGGCTGGAAGCATTGAGAGGTGTGAGCGCAGCTGCACTTTAATTATGATGCCCAGCGTGAGGAAGCACCGAGATGATGGCGTGGCGGGCGAATGAGAGCCGGTCCGCCATCGAAACACCTGGGAATGCATGATTAATGAGGTGGGTTTGGGACAGTATGGCATGAAAAGCTGCAATTGCAGCCTGCAGGTAAAACGCTCTTTTTCCTGCCTGCTACCGTACTTAGTGCAATCCTGGGACGATTCCACCCCTTAGATTTGGTACTGTCCCATTGGATTGAAAGTTGACAAATATCACACTGCTTTTCAAGAAAGGAAGGAGAGAGAAAACAGTGAACTACAGACCACTTAGCCTAACACCAGTTGTTGGGAAAATGCTGGAATCTGCTATTAAGGAAGTCTTAACACTATATTTAGAAAAGCACATTATGACTGGAGAACAAGTCAACATGATTTTACTAAAGGGAAATCCTGTTTGACAAATTTATTAAATTTTTTTGAGGATGTAACTAGTAGGTAGATACAGATGTGAATTTCCAAAAGGCATTTGAAAAGGTGCCACACAAAAGGTTAATAAGTCAGATAGGGACTCATGGAGCTGGGGATAATATTTTAGCATGGATAGAGGATTGGTTAATGGATAGAAAGCAGAGAGTGGGCAAAAAAGGGCTTTTTCAAGTTGGCAGGCAGTGAATAATGGAATGCCACAAGGATCAATGCTGGGGCACCAGCTATTTACAATCTATATTAATGACTTAGACAAAGTGACAAAGAGTAATGTATCAACATTTGCTGATGATACCAAGCTAGGTGGGAGGCCACAGAGAGGCTGCAAATGGATATGGACAGGTTAAGTGAGTGGGAAACAAGATGGCAGATAGAGTATAATGTAGAGAAGTGTACAGTTATTCACTTTGGTCATTAGAATAGAAAAGCAGAATATTATTTAAAAGGTGTAAAATTTGTAAGCGTTAATGTCCAAAGAGACTTCGGTGTGCTTGTACAAGGAATGCAGGAAGCTAGCATGCAGGTGCAGCAAGCAATTAGGAAGGTAAATGGCATGTTGACCTTTATTGCAAGGGATTGAAGTGTAAGAATAAAGAAGTCTTGCTGCAATTGTACGGGGTTTCGGTGAGGCCGCATCTGGAGTATTGTGTGTGCTGTGTTGGTCTCCACACTTAAGAAAGGATATATCTGCATTGGAGACGGTACATCGAAAGTTCACTAAATTGGTCCCCGGGATGAGGGGGTTATCCTATGATGAGACGCTAAGTAAATTGAGCATATATTCTCTAGAGTTTAGAAGAATGAGAGGTGTTTTCATTGAAACCTACAAAATTCTGAAAGGGCACGATAGGGTAAACATTGAGAGATTATCTCTGTTGGTTGGGGAATCTAAAATACACGGCGGCATAGTCTCAGGATAAGGGCCCAGTCATTTTGGACGGAGATGAGGAGAAATTACTTCACTCAAACAGTTGTGGAGCTATTGAATTCTCTACCCCAGTGGGTTATGGATGCTCCATCATTGAATACATTGAAGGCTGGGATAGGCAGATTTTTGGACTCTCAGGGAATCAAAGCATATGAGGATCAGGCAGGCAAATGAAGTTGAAGCCCAAGGTCAACCATGATCGCATTGAATGGCAGAGCAGGCTCGATGGGCCATATAGTCTACTCCTGCTCCTATTTCTTGCATTCTTGTGAGACCATTACTACTGTGTTAACTCCAGGCAAAGGCTGTGAAAATTAACCATTTTGATTCCAAAATCATATTTCTATATATGGCTCTTCTGTCTCCCTCCACACAGTTTAGTTTGGTAAATCTGGAAAGCCCTCTTTTTATTGAAAATATAGCTGCACTGATTTTTAAAATTGTTTCTGACAGTTCAAAAATATTCCATGCTTAATGCCTGAGGAATAAAAATGCTAATAAAGAAAAATTCTCAAGCTTTCATAGTTAATCTTTGTTCTCCAAGTTGAAAGTGCTTCCAAAATGCTACAAGGAAATTATTTTGAGCATATATTTCCATAAATTACATAAAATATATATACAGCTATGATCATATTAGAGTTTCTAATTCATTTTACTCGTTTGCATTTTCATAAAACAGTCTTTTCATACTATATGGGCCGGATTTTTTGCTCTTGAGTTGGGAGCAGAGAGGCAGGAATTTTCCGCAAACCTGAATCGGGAGAAAGTGCCCCAGATGTTCTAATTTTTCTTCCAGGCGGGAAGGGTGAGTGTTAACTGGAGTCAGCCTGCTGTCCCCGAAAGGATTTCAGAGGCTGACAGGTGTGGAAGCGGGCTGTATGAAAGGCTCACCTCGCTGTTCCTTTTAAGAAAAAGAACAAAACAAAAGAACAGCTCTTTAGCCCTCACCCCTCACACAAACCCCATACTCCATCTATGCCAACCCATGTCAACTCATGACACCTCAACAGCCCCCCCCCCCACCACCCCCCCCCACTCACCCTGCATGGCCTGCCATACCCTCCTTACCAACCTATCGCCCTCTACCCCATGGCCCTTTATAACGTCTATGCCAACTTTGTGCCAACTAAGACCGGAGACCAGATGTATCTCAGACGTTCTAATGCACTGTGTCCGCAGGAAATGTCTGGGAAGTTTAAACTTCCAATGGGCAATTCCCCTGCTTCCCAGGACCCTCCAAAAGTCTCCAATGCTGAGTTAGAGTCAGAGACTTTTACAGTTCCGACTTACTTACCTGGATAGTAACACAAATTAAAACCTAGCCTAACACATGGGTAGCTTTAAAACTGAACATCCAATCACTCACACTGATCCCTCCCACCCGACTTCCCACTGGACCCCCCGACTACCACCACTGACTCCCCTGACTTCTTCCCTGTGACCCCCTCAACTTCTCCCCAACCCAACCTGTCTAGCCCCCAACAACCCCTCCTGATCCGACCTGACTTCTCTTCAGTCCACCTACCACCTCACCCATTGGCCGGTCCGATGGTAGTGGGTTATCGTTGATATTTGCTTACAAAGTCAGTTACCACCTCACCCACCTGCTACCCTACCCACCTACCCAAACACACAACTACCACCTCAACCACCTCATCCACCTGTCACCTAACCCACATGCCACCCCGCCCACCTACCACCCTACCCACCCTACCCACATCACCGCTTCACCCACCTGCCACCCTTACCCACTTACCTCACCCATCCTACCAACTTATCTTACCGCCCCTGCCCCCTTATACACTTAACTTCTCTCCATAGCTTTTCAAAGAAGCTTTGGACATTTAAATTCTTTACTTTTTAGAATACGGCAGCTCACGCCGTAAAAAGGGGACATGGTTTATCTTACCTCGACGGTCCAGTGCTATGAAGAAACAGTTCCATTTCAGATATGCTCCACATTTCTGGAGAAGCCAGGAACTGAAGTCTCGGCTAGAAATGTGGAACTTCAGCATGGTGCACAAAAATAGGGGCAGAGTGGTAATCCAACAGTGATGAAAACTCCTTGGAAGACTTAGGCCTAAGTGTCTATTGAATACTTTTAAAAATAAAGCTCTCATCATAAAAGCCCATTCAGTACATGTAAATTTATTCAACTACTTAATCCCTTATAAAAGCAAACATTTCTTTCAAGTACTTCAATCCCTTATGAAAACACACATTTGTAACACACATTCATAGCCCTGCATCAAAAAATGTATAACTACTTGCTGCTGTCAATCAAACTATGAACTGACAGGCACCCCACTCTGATAATGATAGGTTATGGAATCAGTCCAGCAGCACTAATCCTATCATGAAAGCCTTCAGGCATATGTCAACTGGCAGAGTGAAATTGCAAGAACTGTTTTTTTTAAACTATAGACTTTTTTTTATTTTAAAGGGCAAGAGATTTAAATGACAGAGCTTATCCACTTTTTACATACATTCATGTCTACTCTCACCAATGCCAAAGGGCACCTTACTCCTCCCAAAGGGCATCTTAGCTTTTCCAAAGGGATACCTGAACCTAACGAAAATGAATACCAAACCTATCCAAAAGGGGTCCCTGATCTATCCAAAAGGGTACCCTGCCTCTCCAAATAATCCAGGCAGCTTTCAACCTTTTCCTCAAAGGTCTAAAGTCCAAATGTTGTGTTTTGGACATCCCACTAATGAAAATTGGACCTGTTTGAAGGCAGCTACACTTTTCAATGTGCAGCTGCCTCCATGAACCACAGATGTGCAAACCGCCCCCATTCACCCTGACGAAAATGGTGGATGCCGGGTCCAGGGGCAAGACTTCCAGAATCGGGGCTCGAGCGCCATTTTGGCTAAGCTGGGGACCCTTTCCATCCTCGCTAACATTCAGGCCTATATTTTGCTTGATTTGCTAAAAGGAGGACAAAATGAGGACAATTTATTTTATAAATCCACATTTAGGCGAGCAAAGCAGCATAACTGTTATTGCAATCTTTTTCCTAATTTTAATATTTCATTTTTACTCTCCTTTGGAATGCCTGGCTCCCAGCAGTATCATGTAGCGCATTGGGTAAATCTTTAAACTGTACCTTGCAGCTCCATTCACCCAGATAGGTGATTTTTTTTCTCTCTCTCTTTAAAAGTATTGAGACTTACTGATCAATATCTGGAATATTTTCTTGCATGTAAAATAAGTTCTTTTTAATTAAATTATTCAACCTTCTTCTCCCTTCTAGCACAGGAGGAATATCCATTTGTCCAGAACAGAACTTTGCAGTTCTGCCACCTATAAAACAGATTTCTGAAGAACCTCAAAATCTGAATTGTCTGACGAGAAATAAAATCTATTTAAATGTCATAAATCTCATTGAGTGACTTTTATCAAGTTAAGCAGAGAGTGACATCCTCTCTGGGCGTGAATTCCATCCTGCTATTCAAAATCAGTTCAGAAACTTATTATCAGCTAGAGTTCATATGTACAATAACTTGCATTTAGCACCTTTAAGGCAGGAAAATATCCTAAGGTGCTTCACAGAGTTGTGACTAAAACAGATGCCAAGCAAAGAAAATATATAACCCAAGGTGACCAAAATATTTTTTGAAGTGCTGAATTTCAAATGGGTGTTAAAGGAGAAGATAAGATGAAGAGGCAGAGGGGCTTAGGAAGTAAATTTCAGGCTGCGATGTGTAGGCAGCTGAAGACATGATTGTCAATGGTGTGCTAAAAGGAAGAAGGATGCACAGGAAGCCAGAATTAAAGGGTTGGAGACTGCAGTAAGGATTGTCGGAGTTAGTAAGATGCAGAACAAGGCCATGAAAAGATCTAAAAACAAAGTCAGTAATTTTAAATTTGAAGTGCTGGGGGATTAGGGGTGAACGCGGGTCAGCACAAAGAAGAAGATTAGGTGGGCAACATTTGGCGAGGGTTAGGATCTGGGGTTTTGGATGAACTGGAGTTTATGGAATATTCAGGATTAAAGATGGGAGGTTCAGCAAGGAGAGTCAAAATGGTCAAAGCTGTAGGCAACAAAAGCATGCCTAAAGGTTTCAGTGGTGATGGGCTGTGATTAGAGCAGGGTGGACGATGTTATGGGGGGGTGAAAATAGGCATTCTTTGTGATGAAGAGGATACATGGTGAGAAAATCAATTCGAGGTGGTACAAATACTAAGGGCTGAATTTTCCCCCCGTCGGGGGGGTTGTGGGGGTGGGCGGGAGCACGCACAAACCCAATCGGATGTGCACCGCCATTTCACGTGGGCGGGTCAGTTAAGGCCCGCCCAGCATGACGCACACCCGGACGTGCTGTGCACTTCCTGTGCGGGTGTGGCGGGGGGGGGGGGGGGGGGGGGGGGTGGGGGGAGGTATTCCCTGAGTCGGGGCCTGCGAAAGAGTGCAGAAATCTCCCTGAGGCACAGAGGTGGCTCAGGGAGATTAGTTTAAGTTCTGAAAAATGTAATAAAGGGGGAAAAAAATTTTAAGGACATGTCCGCTCATGTGAAACTGTCACATGAGCTGGGACATTTCCATTAATTTGCCCATGGATGAGGTTTCATGAAAAATGCAAAGGCCGCCTGGGCTCTTCGCCTGCCTGCCAACCTTAAGCTTAGACGGGCAGCATTCTTAACAACTTTAATTACTTTCTTAATGGCCTTAATAGACTTTGACAGTTTGGCGGACGCGCAGCTGACACGGCAGTGTGCTCGCCGAACTGACAATCTAAATGACGCGCGGTGACGTCAGGATCCCCGCCCATCATTTTACACGTCAGCGAGCGGGCCCTGCCCCCGCTCGCCGACTGGAAAATTCTTCCCTAAGGTGACGAACAACCTAGTTCCACCTGTGACAATGACAAAGGCTGGAGGAGAAGTCAATGGTGATGAAGCAGAGCGTGTGCTGGGGACCCAAAGATGAAGATAGATTATGGATTGTTCCTGGTGATTGACACTGTGAGTCACGGGGCTGTGAAATGTACTACCTGATTAATGACTGAAGTAGAGGCCAGGAGCTGGATTTTATGGCTCCCCACTGGGCATGTTTCGGTGGAGGAGAGGTCGGCGGTGGGGGAGGGGGTGGGGGGGGGGGGGGGGGGGGGGTCATGTAAAATACATTGGGCGGGATTTTCAGGTCGGCGGGCAGGTGGCCGCGATCAGCAGGGGAACGGACCGCCGCTCGCGATCAGCCCCTGACTGCGATTTCACACTGGCTGGCCAATTACCAGCCAGCCAACGTGAAAGGCACACTGAGGAGCTCGGTGCTGCCAGGGTGAGGGCGGGAGGAAGGCTAGCGTGGGCGCAGGGGAACTCTGAATGAAAGCTCCCTGAAGGCAGACAGCTGCTTCAGGGAGCTGAAGAATTTAAATTCGATAAAAACAAACTTAAAAACCTGGAAAAAACGCCTACACATCAGAATGAGTCACCTTAACACTTGGGTGCTGAGATTTGTGTCCAATCATTTTTAACTTTTTTAAATTAATCTCGGAAACCTCATCCTGCCCTTGGATGAGGTTTCCTGAAAAATGCAAAGGTTGCCTGGCCAATTTCTCACCAACCAACCATAACGTTGGACAGGCAGCCAAAAATCCCAGTTAGCTGTGCCGTTGATGGGCCTCTTAATTATCAGCGGGTACACTGCCAACTCTTGGGCATGCCTGCCGACTGAAATATTGCGCAGGTACGCGATGAGCCAATGTCATTGCACGCGATTTTACACTCGAGCATGTCGGGCGCGCACCCACACGTGGAACAAAAAGTTCTGCCCACTGGGTGGCTCGCCCACAACCTTCCCGCCCACCCCTGACCTGGTCCCCATAATATGGGGAGGGGTGGGTAAGGCGCCCACTAGGCTGCCTGCCCTTAGGCCTATTGGCCAGTTATTGCCCACTTAAGGTCCTCAATCCACTCCCGCCACCATAATATACTGGCCGAAGAAAGGCGAAATAGAGTAGACAGGCCGTTTATCACAAGCTTTGTTGAAAGGGTGGGAAAGAAGGGGATTACCTCCTTTGTGGGGGTTGATGTGTGCAGATCTGGAACCATCCCTCTATGATCTTACCCCTCCTTCTTTGTACCTCCCCATCTCGCCTTCAAAAGCACCCTCCCCCCCCTGCCTCTTCCCTAGGGTCCCCCATCCCTCCCTAACCAAAACCCTAGACTTACCTGAGTCTCCACTGGCCATATCCTCTTCATCCCAAGCAGCACACACTACGACACTATTCCATTCCGATGCTGCTGGGACTGCTAGAGCTGCCAGCCAATCAGACTGGCTGGCAACTCTCAAGGGTTGGGCTTCCTCCCAATGAGGGGGCGGAGGTCCAGCCCTTACCTCGTTAAGGCCACCTGGAGCACATTATGGCTGAGGGGTGACCTTAATTATTTAAAGTTGGTCGATTTGAGACCAGCTTTTCTTCCAGGGATGGGCGACCATTACTCCCCACCCCACCCCATAAAATTCAGCACCACATTTAAGAATAAGTTAAATAGGTAGCTGAAAGCAATGGGAATAAAAGGATATAGGAACAGGGCAGGCACATGGCTTGCATGGGAGGAGAAACAGCAACACTGACTTATTGGGCCGAACAGCCAAGTGTAATTTCTTTGCAATTCTACTGTGTACATTAAATGTTGACTTCTGCTCCCTTTTACAGCAAGTCAACACATTATCAAAGTGTTTTACTCAAATCTTACAACTACCCGGAAACCTTACTTCCTGGTGTTACAATTTCTGCTTTTTATGTCAACTTTTATATTTCAAGCTGACAATGTAATACTTACAAAGGCAATTCTGCATATAGTGTGTCAGCTTGGCTCAGTGATAGCACACTCACCTCTGAGTCACACGCTCATAAATTCAGGTCGCCCTCCAAGACATCTGGGCACGTGATCTGGGCTGACACTTTAGTGCTGTACTGATGGAGCGTTGTAATGTCAGGGATGCAAGTTTTAAAGCAAGTACCTTTTGGCACCAATCATAAAAGAGCTGGCAAGTTCACCAATGCAAGTTGACTAGTCATTATCTCATTTGTTGTTGGTAGGACCACACATCAAGTTAATTAATTTGATTGTGAAGCGGTGTGGTACATCCCGAGGATAAGAAAGGAAGTATATAAATTATTTTGTTCTTTCTATTTAAACTGCTGCCTGTCAAGAGTGCAAGTTCAGCTTTCCCCCGCCAGTGACTCTGAAACAAATCTCCGAAACCCCTATATGCCACTTTGATTATGGTTCCAATGTCCAACATTTGAAATCTAAACTGGCAATTTTCCACGACAAGATGCCAACAGCAACTACGCACATACTGCACCGATATGTGGCCCGCCCATCGCAACGATCAGCCAGCACAAAGCTGTTCTCCCTTAAAACAGCCAAAGGTAACTGCAAAAGGAAAAAGATGAGCAGGCAAAGGTAACGGGGGGATAATAGGGATAGTTGAGGGGTAATAGATGAAAGTCAAGGGATTAGAAAGGATAGATCAGTAGGTTAACAATGTTGGTAATTACAGATTGGTTACTGGTAACAGTGAAGCAGACACAATCAATGGAGCAAGTCTATGGGGCTAATCGGCAATGAAGATAAAGTCAATACTCAAGAGGCAATGGCGCAATATGGCATGTCATGCGGTTACATCACTATGGGTCCAGCTGATGAACTGTGGCAGAAGGAATACAAGATAACAAAGAAAAAGCCAAGCATTTAACAGCAGAAATTAGAAAAAGGAAATGAGAAATAGAAAGAGCATTAATATAAATGGCAAATAAGAAGGGCAATGCTATGCAGGCCAAAGGTTAACAAAAGAAGAAAATTTCTGGAATAATTCAATCTCATACACAGGAAAACTGAACGTGGAAGACAATATAATATGGCATGAATGCATAATAAGTAGCAGAAGCAGAATAATCCACATGCTTTCCCCAGCTGTAGGAACACAGAACAGTAAACAAATAAATATGTTAATTGGAACATAAGCAGAATGTCACAGCCAACCACATAAAGATTCAAAGATAGCCACAAAAAACATAGCAACACCACAGAGAGCACAAACATAAAATAGAGCATACCCTATAAGTTACCATGAACAACGCTGTGGAAAATCTACTAGTTATACATGTATTTTACATTGCCTTACACAGAGTATGTACTCAGACAGGTATGATTCATTTAGATAAAGGCAAAATACTGCGGATGCTGGAAATCTGAAACAAAAACAAATAATGCTGGAAAATGCAGCATCTGTGGAGAGAAAGACAGAGTTAATGTTTCGAGTCCGTATGACTCTTTTTCAGAGCTAAGAGAAGTAAAAATGTGGTGAAATTTATATTGTTTAAGGGGGTTGGAGCAGGTGTTATATGGAGCAGTCATTATGCCAATAACAACAGACCCTACACCTATTTAAAAAAACAAGCCTAACGGGGCCAATTACTTCAGAAGCAGCTGAAGAGGAGTCCGTACTTCTTTTAAAATTAAAAACATAGGGCAGGATTTTATGCGTCGGTGAGTGCGGGCGGGGCCCACTTGCCGACGCAAGGTGACATTGGGGGGAACTCCCGACATCACCGCACCCCATTTAAATTTTCAGGAAGGCGGGGGCGCAGCAAAATCAGCTGTGCGCCCACCGACCTGTCAATGGCCAATTGAGGCCATTGACAGATCAATTAAAGTAATTAGTGGACCTGCCCGTCCAACTTTAAGGTTGGCGGGCAGGCCAGGAGCCCTGGCGCGAATTAGAAAAAGCATGAAACATAGCGCTTCTGTGCGGACGTCACGCTGGGCTGGCCTTAATTGGCCCGCCCACGTAAAATGGCGCCACGCCGCAGATTGGGGGCGCCAATCAGAAGCGCACCTATGCACGTCAGCCATTCAACCTCGCCCCCGCCGACAGGGGGAAAATTCAGCCCATAAAATGTGCCAGACTACGGGCTTAAATTGACCACATCACAATCAATTCAGCACGCTTTTGTGTATTTAAAATTGAAATCTCCAATCCACATCCTTTAACACTCTACACACCAGAAAGGCGTGGGTTTCCTAATGTCTAGCACAGCCACAACACCACTTCAAATTTGTATGGCATATTTTCATTATTTCAGTATGCCATCCCTATTTGGGTAGTCATTTTGAACAGCTGGCATCACTAACAGCAGGAAATCCGAGGAGTGGGGAGGAACCAAGGTAACGCCAAAGGAAAATCTGCTCCCTTGTTCACTTAAATTACAGGAAGCATGTCACCAGAGAGAGAAAGTCACAATATGACTTTAAAATAACCATGTATTGTTCTGGTGCAGTTGAATCTGCTGCTTCCATTGGAAATTGTGCTAAGTGGAGTATTTAAAGGCATGGTGTCTCAATAAAAACTGTGCGACCAGTCATTTTTGTTCGTTTACAAACACTCAATTTGTAAATCATAACAAAACAAATCATCCCATCACTTGCAAGTAACGTCTTTTCAAAGTCCTTTCTCCCCATGCAAGGCAGGTTTATCAATCTTTTCATAAAGGATTGTTTCTTATTACTACTACAGCAGAATGCATTTTTGTTTCTTATTACTACTACAGCAATGCATTCATATTATGCCTTTACTGTCGAAAAGCATCCACAGTGCTCCGTAAAAGCATAATTGAAAAGGAAAATTTAATCTGAGCAAATTGAGAAGGTATTCAGAAGGATGACCAACAACGTGGTCAATGAGGTGGGTCTTAAAAAGGGCCTCAAAGAGGGAGAAGGAGATGGAGAAGCAGGGGTTTAGGGACAGAGTTTCAGAATATTCAATCTAGCCAGCTGAATTCCCCTAGTCATGTGGTGAATGGAGAAATGTGTGGAAAGATTTCTCATTTCCCCTTTAGTTCACACTGGGTAGAAATTTCTGCCTGTTGGGAGGGCCATTCGGGAGCAGGCGTGGGCAGGCACGGAGCTGATTGCCACCTGCAATCGGCTGTGCGCCGTCATTTTGCGTGTGAAAGAGCGCAGAAATCTCCCCGAGGAACGGAGCTGCCTCAGGGAGATTAAGTTCAGTTTTAAAGTTTGAAAAAAGGAACGATAAAAATTATTCAGACACGTTCCCTCATGTGGCAATGTCGCATGAGCTGGGACAGGTTTATGAATTGTCAAATTTTTTAAAAATTTATTTAATGAAACCTCATCCCGCCTGCGGATGAGGTTTCATGAAAAATGCGAAGGCCGCTTGGGCTCTTGCAGCCCTGTCAATTAGTTTAATTGGTATATTAATGGCCTTAACAAGCCTTTGACAGTTCGGTGGGTGCACAGCCGCCTCTAGCGCGTGCCCGCCAAACGGGAGATTGAAATGGCGCGCGGTGATTTCAGGATGCATGCCCGATGTCACCGCGTGTCATTTTACACAACAGTGTGCGGGGCCCACCCTCGCACACTGAAGAGGAAATTCTCCCCCCTGTAACACACGCAAAAACGTTTGACTCCAAATAAATTGAGAGCAAAATTTGAGTGGTTTCTAACAGCCATTTCAACGCCAAGGGGAGGATTTTCTCCCTGTCGGGGGGCTTGGACGAAATTGGGCGTGGGTGGGCGCGTAGTCGTTCACCTCCAGCGACCGGAGCACGCTGCCATTTTACATGCGCATGAAAGAGCGCAGAAATCTCCCTGAGGCAAAGAGTGGCCTCAGGGAGATCAGTTTGATTTTTAAAAATTTTAATAAAGAAAAAAATAAATTTTTAAGAAATGTCCCCTCATGTGACAGTGCTGGGGCATGTCAATGAGTTTAATTTAAAATTATTATTAAACTTTAAGAGCCTTCGTGAAACTTCATACTGCCCGTGGATGAGGCTTCATGATAAATGCGAAGGCCGCCTGGGCTTTTCACTTGCCCGCCAACCTTAAGGTTGGACGGGCAGCTCAGTTAATTAGTTTAATTGGTGTTTAAATGGCCTTAATCGGCCGTTGACAGTTCAGCGGGCGCGCAGCTGACTCCGGTGCAAGCCCGCCAAACTCATGACCTGAATGACGTGTGGTGACGTTGGGACACACGCCCGACGTCACCGGGTGTCTTTTTATGCATCGGCGAGCGGGCCCCACCCCCTCTTGCCGACCCGAAAATTCTGGCCCAAGAATGTGTTACTTCTTTGAACATATTTTCCACCATTTGAACTTTGATCTTTCTTTAACTCTATCCACTTTTCCCTACTGCTGCTCCTCAGATTTTCTACAGAGCTTTGCCTCATGCGAACTGTTTTCATTTTTTGCATTGTGTGGGAATTTTAATAGACGTAGCTTGGCCAGAAATGTTTCTTTGTTAGTAATGTAGGAGTCCAGTACATAGAGAAAAAAAATGGATGTAAACAATTTCTATTGATAAGACCAGAAGGGGTTGTAGAATATTATCCTGTTTTGTTTAATAATAATTATCTTGAAGAAACATTTCATTCACCTTCATTTCACCTGCACAAAAACAATTTGCAGCAGCTGGTGGCCCAACAGTTAGAGTGTTCACATTCCTATTGCATCAGGAAGTTTCAAGCTTGGGAACCACACCATGGAAGTAAGTAAACAGCACGCTCCCATGCCTTTACTTCCTCACTCAATTCTCTCAACGTTTACATCATAATAAGTGGAAGTAACATAATAATAGCTGCCAGAAAAAGAAGTCAGCAATTTCTCCCTTTAATTGCCTGCGAGACCAACGCTACAGACGTGTCCTTATGAATACCCAAAACATTGATAATTCAAATGAAAATCTAATGAGATGAGATGAGCCGGGGCCCATAATCACTTCTGAAATTAATGTGTTTCATTTTAATGGAATGTTCTGCACTTGATAAATCTTATTAAAATATTATTACCGTTATGTAATATCCTTATTTATAGAATCTTGGGTCACATTTTTTACAGGTATATTAACTTACCAAAACAAAAACAGAATTACCTGGAAAAACTCAGCAGGTCTGGCAGCATCGGCGGAGAAGAAATCAGTTAACGTTTCGAGCCTTCATGGCCCTTCGGCAGAACTGAGTATAGTTAGGAGAAGGGAGAAATATAAACTGGTTTAAGGTCGGGGGGGGGGGAAGAGAGACATTGAGGGTGTGGTGATTGTGGAGATAAGCAGTGATAGGAGCAGATAATCAAAAGATGTCACAGGCAAAAGGGTCAAAGAGGTGTTGAAGGTGGTGATATTTGTCTAAGAAAAGTGCTAATTAAGAATGGAAGACAGGATACTCAAAGTACAGCTCTAGTGGGGGTGGGGTGGACAGACTAACAAGGTTTTAGTTTTAGATTTAAAAATAATGGAAATAGGTGGGGAAAGAAGAATCTATATAAATTATTGAAAAAAAAAGGGGGGGGGGGTGGGGATGGGGGGAGGGGGAGTTTAAGATCTAAAGTTGTTGAATTCAATATTCAGCCCGGAAGGCTGTAAAGTGCCTAGTCGGAAGATGAGGTGCTGTTCCTCCAGTTTGCATTGGGCTTCACTGGAGGAAACTGCAAACTGGAGGAACAGCACCTCATCTTCCGATTAGGCACTTTACAGCCTTCCGGGCTGAATATTGAATTCAACAACTTTAGATCTTAAACTCCCCCTCCCCCCATCCCCACCCCGTTTCTCCCCCACCCCCCTTTTTTTTTCAATAATTTATATAGATTCTTCTTTCCCCACCTATTTCCATTATTTTTAAATCTAAAACTAAAACCTTGTTAGTCTGTCCACCCCACCCCCACTAGAGCTGTACTTTGAGTATCCTGTCTTCCATTCTTAATTAGCACTTTTCTTAGACAAATATCACCACCTTCAAGACCTCTTTGACCCTTTTGTCTGTGACATCTTTTGATTATCTGCTCCTATCACTGCTTATCTCCACAATCACCACACCCTCAACGTCTCTCTTCCCCCCACCACCCCACCCCCCACCTTAAACCAGTTTATATTTCTCCCTTCTCCTAACTATGCTTCAGTTCTGCCGAAGGGCCATGAAGGCTCGAAACGTTAACTGATTTCTTCTCCGCCGATGCTGCCAGACCTGCTGAGTTTTTCCAGGTAATTCTGTTTTTGTTTTGGATTTCCAGCATCCGCAGTAGCTTTTAGCTTTTTGTTATTAACTTACCATTTTGTTTTTCTGAACTCCTAAGTCTCTCTGCTCCTCTACATCTTTAACATTTTGCTGCTTTCATGTACAGTTCAATACACCACCTGCACAACTTCACTGGGGGTAGGGCAAAAGGGCCATAAAAGAGACTAGAACCCAAATACATGAGGTACTGGCCTGTACTACTAGTATCCACAGATCTTTATAAATGGCAGAACCTCCATTACCTCTCCTGTAATGGTGTCCACATCAAAGTGGGTGGGAACTCTTAATGCTTTTAGCATTGTCCCTGTCTTATGTCCTTGGCTTCACAATGACTAACATAACTTAGGAGGCTGGTACAATGAAAAAGAAGAGGCATACAAATCAGGATCTCCAAAGGCCATTTTTTTCATGGTTAATGTGATTCCTTTACAAAGGGAAGGACTAAACCAGGAAGCAGTGACAAGCACCCACTAGTCCCATGGTCATTAGATGCCCTTCTCCAAGATCTAGAAAGGACATCACTGGAGAATGTCAGTAGATATAATCTTGTTTGAAGTACTAGGTCCATGGTCTGAGGAATTCTGGGACTTATTCCTCCCAAGATTTGTACTTCATGTTTCTCTACCTTAATTTTTAAATTACATTTATTTGTCCAACCTATTAATTTACCTGTGTCTTTTTGAAGATACTGACTGTCCTTCTGAAGTGATAGTTTTGCTTAGTGGTAGTTCCCTAAGTGAGAATGTTGTGGATTCAAGCCCCTCTCCAGATATAAGCCCATAACCTAGGCTGCCATTTCAGTGCACTACTAAGGAATTGGCCAGAATTTTCCAGCCCCTGCTGCCAGCCGGATCTTCCGGTCCCGCCGAAGTGAATGGACATTTGAATGGCTCGTCGTGTTTTCTGGGCCCGGCCCCGCTGCCAACGCGACGGGGCCGGAATATTCCGCCCATCGTCTTCCATTATTATGGACAGTGAAGTTAAAATGTAATTCTGGAGCTCAATATTCAGTGAATACCCAATATTCAGTGAATATTGAGCTGAGAGGCAAATGAACTGCAGCATAATCACATGGGCTCAAAATTCATTCCCAGGGAACCTCGTAACCAAAGTGAAGATTGCCATGACTTTAAAATAAAATTTGTTTGGCATTCCTGATGACTCTGCATTGAGTAATAATTTTAAAGTCATGTCTCTTGATCAGCCTTGTTCTCAATTCCAAGAGTTCCACGACTCAGAGCTATTGAAATACTTCTTCAACCTATCTTTTTGAAGTGAGATATTCTTCACTTCCTTACATCAAAATCAAGAACAGAAGTACAAATGTAGAGACTGATTTGCAGTGGAAACCTCCATAATCAAACCGAGGTTTCACAAATTGGACACAAGCATCAAACAGGTTCATCCTGCTCACTGAGACAGGCTTTTTGATGTTCACATTTGTTCAGTACTGGAGTCTTGGTACTCTACTAATTGTCTGGCTTTCTGTCTTTAGCATAACATTATGGCCTGAATCTTGCGTTCTGATGTCAGGTGCACGTCCAACTCAAACGGAGTTTGAGCGCAAAAAACGCATTGGGCATGTGTCCCAACGTCATCGTTCAAGCGCGCAATATTGAGGTCAGTGGGCGCGCGCGGATGTCGGAGCAGCACCTGCCAACAATTAAAGGGCCAATTAAGGTCATTAAAAAGCCTATTGACCACAAGTTTACGTTGCCCATGTGACTTTTAGCTTGTAGCACGGGCAAAACAGGTGGGCGGAGTTCACGTTTTAAGGAGAAATATCTGGGGACAACATTTTATTGAGGTGTGCGTTCCGGTGCTTGATTGTGCTGCATGGACACTTTTTGCAGCATTTTATTATTTGGAGGTCTGCAGCTCCCTGAGGCAGCTGTCTGTCTTCAGGGAGCTCAGTGGAAGTGCTCACCCGCACCCGCAGTGATGTCGTCGCCCGCCCTCTTCCTGCCCCCCCACCGGCAGTGATGAGTCTTTCTCAGAGTGTGTTTCACGCTGGCTGGCGGTTAAGTGGCCAGCTAGCGTGAAATTGTGGTCGGGGCCAATCGAGGTCGGGGGCCCGTATCCCGTCTGCTCCCAGGCCCACCGATCGCACACACACAACGAGCGCAAAATTCAGGCCTATGTGTTAGTCAAACTAAAGTCATTTTAAAACAAGGTGGACGCACATGAGAAGGGGCCATCACAAATAAAAGATTGGTGACCCTCTGGCCTACATGTCCGAAACTACACCTCAAAATAGGTTATCAGTTTTGAAGCACAGATGTCCTGAGGATGTAAAAGATGCTATCTAAATGCAAGCTCTTCCTTTCTTCACAGTTAACCATACTGACTTGTTTTGCGTCACTTATAAATTTGGATACTGTCCTTCCTCTGCCCAAATTCAGATTATTTGAGTATATTAAGAGCAGTACACAGGAGAAAAAACAGTTCGGACAGTACTCTTATTTCCCAGTTTTTACTGTTTTCTCCTTCTGGTTACCGACCCCTAGAGTACGCCAGTTACAATCCACCACGCTCGAAACAACTAACCACTATGAAAGCCAGAGTAAATCATTTTAAACAGCTTCTGGGGAAAAAAAAACAACAGAAGTCGAATTGGTAAGGGTAGAAAGTCTGAGAAAAAGCCACCGAGAAGAAAAGATGGAACTGAAAGTAGGTGAAAGAGGAGACAAAAAGGCCACAGAATGACCTTGACCAGGGAAGGAACAAACCAAAAGCAGAAGAAGAGAAAACAATGATTTCAGCATACCTGTAACATAATAATGACCCATTCTGAAAAAGAACTAAAACCCACAAAGAGGAACTGAGCTCTAAAGCAGACAATCTAATGGCTGTGCAGATGCTGTTAATTTTATCAGTTTTAAAAGCAGTTTAAAATTGACCCAATCAGCATTTGCAAAGGGTCGTGAGGACTCGAAACGTCAACTGTTTTCTTCTCCACCGATGCTGCCAGACCTGCTGAGTTTTTCCAGGTAATTCTGTTTTTGTTTAGCATTTGCAAATGCTCAGTTCAACTTGTTTCAGCATCTTGTCCATCCCTAGTTTTATATAACAGCCTTGCATAGAGCAATGTAGATACTCATTCCAAGGGAATGACCCATCAAATTAATGTACTTGGTGATTCTGTTCTGTGCTGAGGCCCTTTGTCTGAATTCAGATGTTTTATTTGGAAGAAGCCTGAGTATTGCATGAGTCATTTGCTAAAGCCAAAACCAGTTTTGAAATACAGAATTTGAAAGTAATGGTGTTTCAATGCAGTACACCATTATTAATGTACAAATCAGTCAGCAACTGGTGAGGAAGAAATACCCAATGGAGAGCGCAGCTGAGCTTCGGGAACATGGCATGATCTTTAACCTTCCCATGATTTCTGGAAGTTGCTGCATTTTCACATGAGTTACCCGTTAAACCCATCCGTTTAATAATTAATAATTAAGTGCAAGTACCATTTTAACAATCTAATAACTGTTAATTGTCTCAGCTGTTGCTCAATTGGTAGCACTCTTCACGTCTGAGTCACAAGGTTCCAGATTCAAGTCTCACTCCAGGGCTTGAACACAAAAATCAAGTTGTTACTCCAGCTCCATACTGAGGGAGTGCTGTACTAACAGCAGCGCTGTCTTTCAGGTGAGATGTTCAACTGAGATCCCATCAGCTGGCGGATGTAAAAGATCCTATGACACTAAGAGCAGGGGAGGTATGCCTGGTGTCCTGGCCAATATTTATCTCTCAAACAACATCACAAAAGCAGATGATCTGGTCATTATGACATTGCTCTTTGCTGGAGTATGCCATGAGCAAATTGGCTGCCTCATTTTCTATTTTATAACAGTGACTAACTTTAAAAGTGTAAAATGCTTCAAGGCATGCTGTGGTCATGACAAAAGCTACATAAATTCAAGTTTTTTTTTTAAATGACTATCAATCACCCTCTCTGGCACAGCCTCATTTCTTCAGCTGTCAAATTGTTGTTAGAAATCAAAAAAATAATCAAACTTTACATTTTTTCACCTTTTGTATCTTTTTCCTCTCTCTCTAATAAATCAATTTTATTTCACTTTCTGTATCTGATCTATCTTCATTTCACTTTCTGTACCTGATTTGACATTGGGTTCACAAACTCTCCTTCTCAGTCCTTCATTTGTTTAATTCTCAATTGTTAAATCTATTTGATGAAAGAGTTACATGTCCTGTTGTTCACAATTTCTCAGGTACATTGTAGCGCTCGCTATGGTGTTAGCAACTCACACTTCCACCAACTTTGTGGACAAAAATCTTTTGAGCTGAAAGATGCAGGAGAAAGTTTAACTAAGCAGGTATGCCATGTGATGCCCCGCTCCAGAAAATTCTGGACTACCGTGACATAGGTTAAATCAGATTCAATGCAGGAAAAGATTCAATTACCTGAACAGAACAGTAAGGTTACTGCAAGGATCCTTTGTCAGCACATTCCAAACCCACAACCTCCACCACCCAGAAGGACGAGGGCAGCAGATGCATGGGAACACCACCACCTGCAAGTTCCCCTCCAAGCCACACATCATCCTGACTTGGAACTATATCGTCATTCCTTCACTGTCACTGGGTCAAAATCCTGGAACTCTCTTCCTCACACATTGTGGGTGTCCCTACAACACATGGACTGCAGCCGCTCAAGAAGGCAGCTCTTCATCACCTTCTCAAGGGCAATTAGGGCTGGGTTATAAATGCTGGCCTAGCCCGCAATGCCCACGTACCATGATCAAATAAATTTTTTAAAAGTATTCATATATCAGTAAGGAGCGCACAAGGAGACAGGTGACTATGGCGGAGTGAAACAGAGACTGGGTGAGTAGTGAATTAGGTTCACATGGGAACTCAGTGCAGAGGGGAAAGAGGTCTGGTATACATAGGGACTATTCTAAGTTAATGAAGTGAGTAAATAAATTAAGTTAACTAAATAACATAAGTAACAATGGAAGGACAGGTGTTATGTTGCAGCTGTGGAATGTGGGGTGTTTTGGACACCAAGGTGATCCAGGAAAAACAAATCTGCAGGAAGTGTAAGCAGATAGAGGAATTCCCGATCAGGATTACTGATTTGGAAGCCAAACTGCAGACACAGCGCAACATAAGGGATGGGGAGAATTACCTGGACACTTTCTTCCAGAAGACAGTCACACCCCTTAGAATAGCGTCATCTGTTTCGGTCAGCAAAGGAGGATGTGACCATGAATGAGGCAGATAATGGGACTGAGCAGACAGTAGTTGAGGAGCCTCAGACTTTGCAATTGTCAAACAGGTTTGAGGTGCTTACAACCTGTGTGGACAAAAGCGAGGTCTGCAAGGTGGGTGGGCAGGCTGGTCATGGCACCGTGGTACAGGAGGCTGTTCAAGCTGGAGGAGCAAACAGGAATGTAATGGTTGTAGGGCACAGTACAGTGAGGGTGATTGACACTGTTTGCAGCATAGCACAAGAGTCCAGAAGGCTGTATTGCCTTCCTGGAGCCAGAGTTTGGGATATCTGCTCTGGGCTGGAGAGGAACTTGCAGTGGGAGATGGAGGATCCAGATGTCGTGGTCTATGTAGGTATCTATGATATAGGTAGGACAAGGAAGGAGGTTCTGCATTGTCAGTATGAGAAGCTAGGTACCAAATTAAGAAGCAGAACTTCAAAGGTAATAATCTCTGGATTATTACCTGTGTTATGACGCGGCAGATGATATGTGCCAGGCGGATCAAATCCATGAGGGAAACTTGATCATATGGTCACAACGGTTTTGCAATTTGTATTTTTTTCAAGGTGTGTGCCCTGAATTCAGTAGTAATAAGTCCACCAAGACTTTGACAGGATTTTTGGGGTCATCAGGCAGGCGCGGTGGGCAGATCGGGAGCAGCCAAGAAACGGTCCATTGCCCACAATTGGCCCCTGACCGCGGATTTCATGCTGGCAGGCCAATTAACAGCCAGCCAGAGTGAAACACGTGCTGAAGGGATCAGCGCTGCTGGGGTGGGGGCGGGAGGAGGACGAACGCTGAGGTCTGCACAGGCACGGAGGAGCGCACAGTGAAAGCTCCCTGAAGGCAGAGAGCTGCCTCAGGTAGCTGAAGAATTTTAAAATCAAAAATAAAGGTTAGTAAATTCTGAAAATATAAGGTCCCCACAATGGTATAATTCAAAGTGGCATTTCCCAGCTTCAGTTTCCGTGGACAGCAGCCTCAATGCACAGATACAGGAGGCGTTTTGCACTTCGGGTGGATCTTACAAGGCCTTCCCTGGCACATAGCCTTATTCTCCTTTACACATGCTTTTCCCTTTTAATGCAAGTCCCATTGTCGTTGGAACTTTACCTTTCTCATAATATAAATCTTTTCATGGTGTTAATATTATCAGTAACCTTTGGGAAAAATAAACACACTGTTTGACCTAGCTTCTCAGGCTAGGTGTAACATCCTACCCTCTCTTTGAAATTCAAACTGCCCTGATTTATCTAAAAATGTAAATTCTCCTCACTTCACATTCTAAGACTGCAGCCATGTATATGTATTTAGCATTTCAAACCTAGCTTCTTTTGATGAGTCAAAGCCTCCAGACCAGCTGTCTCCAACTCAATTAAATCCCTCACACGCACACACACACACACACACACACACACACACACACACACACAGAAACTATCCAAACCCCACTATTAACCTACTTTTACAATAAATCACAATAATATTATGAGAATTCTTTTACTTTTGTGGCATGAGTCACGTGCAAATTGGCATAGGGCAAATAAGATTAGAGGGACAAATGTGTGCCTCAAAGACTGGTGTGGGATAAGTGGGTTCTGGTTTGTGGGGCACCAGCACCAGTACTGGGGAAAGTGGGGACTGTACCGTTGGGACGGTCTACATCTGAACCGTGCTGGGACAAATGTTTTTACGAATCATGCAACTAGGGAAGTAGAGGGGGCTTTAAACTATAGTAATGGGGGAAATGAGGGTCATAGAATAGCAGGACTGGATAAAACCTAAGAATACATCAATAGTCAAGACGAGATGTTACAAAGGTAACAAAAATATAAAACTAAAGGCTCTGTATCTAAATACGCATAGCATTCATAACAAAGTAAATGAATTGATAGCACATATTGAAGTAAATAAATATGATCTGATAGCCATTACGGAGACATAGCTGCAGGATGACAAGGATTGGGTCCTGAATATTGAGGGGTACATGACATTCAAGAAGAATAGGATGCTAGGTAAAGGTGGAGGGGTAGCACTGTTGATCAAAGGTATCATTTGTGCAATAGTTAGAGATGACATTGGTTCAGGAGATCAGGATGTAGAATCGGTTTGGATGGAGATGAGGAATAGTTGGGGAAAGAAGTCACTAACGGGAGTGGTCTTGGGGCCCTTAAACAGGAACCACAATTTAGGACAAAATATACAAGAAGAAATATTTGGTGCTTGTGATAAAGGGACGGCAATAATCATGGGTGATTTTATCTACATTTAAACTAGGAAAATCAGATTGGCAGTAGTAACCTGGGTGAGGAGTTCATAGAATGCTTTCAAGATAGTTTCTTAGAGCAGCACATTCTGGAACCAATCAGAGAGCAGGTTATATTAGACTTGGAGTTGTATAATGTGACAGGATTAATTAATTACCTCAGAGTGAAGGCACCCCTAGGTGGCAGCGACTACAGTTTGATTGAATTTTACATCCAGTTTGAGAGGGAGAAGCGTGGGTCTAAGACTAATATTTTAAACTTAAATGGCAACTATGTGGGCATGAAAGCTGAGCTCGCTGAAGTGAACTGGGATACTAGGCTAGAGGATAGATCAATAGAGAAGCAGTGGCAGAAATTTGAAGGGATATTTCAGAATACTCAGAGTAAGTATATTCCTACAATAAAGAAAAATTCTAAAGGGAGGACCCACCAACCACAGTTAACTAAAGAAGTTAAGGAAAGCATCAAACTTAAGGAAACAGCATATAACTGCGCAAAAATGATTGTCAGTTCAGATGATTGGTCAGGATATAGAAAATGGCAGAGAATGACTAAAAGGTTAATTAGGAGAAAGAAATTAGAGCCTGAGAGGAAGTTCGCTAGAAATTTAAAATGGATAGCAAGAGTTTCTACAGGAATTTAAAAAGGAAAAGAGTAAGCAAAGCGAGTGTTGATCCACTAGAGAGTGACAATGGGGGGTTAATAGCAGATAATAAGGAAATAGCAGATGAGATGAACAAATATTTTGCTTCTGTCTTCACTATGGAGGATACAAAAAACATTCCAATAATAGCTGCAAATCAGGAGATGGAAGGGAGAGAGGAATGTGGTGTAATTACAATCATTGGGAAGTAATACTGAGCAAACTGATGGAGCTGCGAGCTGACAAGTCTCCAGATCCTGATGGGCTTCATCCTTGGGTCTTAAAAGAGGCGGCTAATGAGGTAGTAGATGAGCATGTGTTAATTTTTCAAAATTCCCTAAATTCTGGAAAGGTTCCAACAGATTTGAAAGTAGCAAATATAACCCCTCTATTCAAGAAGGGAGGGAGGCAGAAAGCAGGAAACTATAGACCAGTTAGCTTGATGTCTATTGTGGGGAAGGTATTAGAATCAATCATCAAGGTTATAGCTAGGCCCTCTGAGAGACTCAAGATAATCGGGAAGAGTCAGTATAGTTTTGTGAAAGGGAAATCATGTGTAACCAATTTATTGGAGTTCTTTAAAGAAGTAACATGCGCTGTGGATAAAGGGGAGCCTGTAGATGTGCTGTACTTGGATTTCCAGAAGGCATTTGATAAGATGACATATCAAAGGTTGTTGTGGAAAATAAAACTCATGGGATAGGGGGTAACATGTAGCATGGATAGAAGATTGGCTGGCTGGCAGAAAACAGAGTATCCATAAATGCGTCTTTTTCTGAATAGCAGGATGTAACATGGGGTCTGTGCTGGGGCCTCAACTTTTTACAATTTACATCAATGACTTAGATGAAGGGAGTGAAGGCATGATTGCTAAATTTGCAGAAGACACAAAGATAGGTAGGAAAGTATGCTGCGAAGAGGACATAAGGAGGTTGTAGACGGATATAGATAGGTTGAGAAAGTGGGCAAAAATATAGCAGGTGGAGTATAATGTGAAAAATGTGAAATTGTTCACTTTGGCAGGAAGAATAAAAAAGCAGAGTATTACTTAAATGGAGAATGGCTGCAGATTCCGAATTGCTGAGGGATCTAGGTGTTCCAGTGCATGAGTCACAAAAAGTTAGTATGCAGGTACAGCAAGTAATTAAGACGGCTAATGGAATGTATCCTTCATTATGAGAGGAACTGAACATAAAAGTAAGGAAGTTATGCTTCAGTTATACATGACATTGGTGAGACCATATCTCGAATATTATGTGCAGCTTTGGTCTCCTTATTTAAGGGAGGATGTAAATGCGTTGGAGACAGTTCAGAGGAGGTTTACTTGATTGATACCTGAATCAGTGAGTTGTCTTATGAGGTTAGACAGACTGGGCTTGTTTCCATTGGAGTTTAGAAGAGTGAGGGGTGACTTGATTGAAGTATTTAAGATTCAGAATGGTATTGACAAGGTGGATGTGGGAAGGATGTTTCCCCTTGTGGGTGAGTCCAGAAGTAGGAGGCACAAGGGGAGGCGGTGGCATAGTGGTATTGTTGCTGGTCTACTTTCCAGAGACACAGGGTAATGCTTTGGGGACCCAGGCTTGTGTCCCACAATGGCAGATGGTGAAATTTGGAATTAAAAGTCTCATTAAGACCAGAAAACCATTGCTGATTGTCGTAAAAATCCATCTGGTTCACTAACGTCCTTTACGGAAGGAAATCTTCCACCCTTACCTGGTCTGGCCTACATGTGACTCCAGACCCACAGCAATGTGGTTGACTCTTAAATGCCCTCTAAACAAGGGCAATTAGGGATGGGCAATAAATGCTGGCCTAGCCAGCGACACCCACATCCCATGAGTGAATTTTTAAAAATTAGGGGTTTCACTTTTCGGACAGAGATTAGGGGAATTTTTTTCTCTCAGAGGGTTGTGTGATTTTGGAACTCTCTGCCTCAGAAGGCGGTGGATACGGGGTCACTGGATATTTTTAAGGCGGAGGTGGATTTATTTCCTTGCCTAACAAGAATCTAAGATTATTGGGGGTAGATGGGATTGTGGAATTCAAAACAAAAACAGGTCAGCCATGATCTCAATGAATGGTGGAGCAGGCTAGAGGGGCCGAATGGCCTACTCCTGCTCCTATTTCGTATGTTTGTATATCAATTTTCCTGCATTACACCTGTCAGCAGAACTTTTCTTCGCATTCTGAACACCTGCTCTGCACTTTATTAATTCTTCAGCAGTCAATAACCTCTCATTCCACTGATCTGATTTGTTTTTATGTCGTAGAAATTGTAAAATAGTGGCCTTTTCTGATGACTCATTTCAGGCTTCTCATTCCTGGCACTTTATTTTCCTCCTGATTTTACAAAAACATGATATAAAGAATGTATACACATTCCTTTGCAATAAACACCCACTACATCCCTCCCTCTCTTTCTACAAGAAATCATGGTTCAGAACATAAGGGAGAAGGGTAAAACATGGAGCTCAGGGGAGAACCAGCTATCGTGTTGGTCCTGGTAAGCTGCAGTGAGAAACCCTGAATATCATAGGCCCAAGCAGAGCACAAGGCACTGAATATTGAAAAGCTGGGGTCAGCACTGAGAAGTGTATCTATTATTTCTAGCCCTCCATCAACCTCAAGGAATGCACAAGCAGCATGACAACTTAATATTGTACAATAAAGCCTGTCCTTTGTTGCTGGGTTGTCTGCCAATGTCATGCTAACACAGCACTTTCCATTATTTCTAGGTCTTTCTCAAATCATGAAACCTCTGGAAGGAGATTCAGAGGAGGCAAATTCTGTGAAACAAGCACTGTCCTGTGCTCCATCGCTGCCAAGTGCAAGCAGGGAAACTCATGGCACACCAGTGGGTTGAAGAGTCAGTTAGTTCGGTCTGCATTTAGTCAAGAGCTGGTAGGCAGAATGTGGAGTTGAGGCCATAATCAGATCAGCCTTGACCTTATCACATGGCAGAGTGGGCTGAAGGGCCCAAATGGCCTACTCCTGCTCCTAATTCATATGTTCGTAGGTTCATATGTAGGTATATTGGTATGATCAGGGACCAATGGAAAGGACAGATCAGGTAACAGCTCATCACAGGGCAGGTTTAGCTCCAAGCAGCGCTAAGGAGGACAGACATACTGGTCACAAAATTCAATAAACCCAAAAATGGATAAGCAGATCGTAATCCATGCAAATTTCTTCTGCTGCAGGCTGCATGCTAATTGAAATGATTGTAGCAGCAGCCAGCATTAAGAATGCTGTTAAGTGGCTATCAGGGTCTCAAAATTGTGAGTAGCCAGCAGGGATTAAAGCTAGCCTGCATCTCTTAAGGGAGGGAGGTGCATTGTGACTGAAGCAGGTGCTAGGAGTCATTCTAAAAGTGATTTTGACATGGGAGATGCACTAATTTGGCACAACATTGCAAAGGACAGCTCTAAGATTCTCCGACATAACACTCTAGGCTTTGGTGGAGGACATGCAGGGTGAGAGAGATATCATCTCTCTACAGGGTGCCAGGGGGCAAAGGCAGTAGGACCAGAAAGCAGTCAATGCCAGGAGTCTAGCCCCGAGGACCTGGATGCAGTGCCTCAAGAGGTACAATGACCTCACACAAGTGGTCAAGATCAGTAAATGTATCTTCAAATCCCACATCCAACGACAACCATTAACCTCAGACACTGCTCAATGAACCACACCCCCTGGCCTGTGCCTTTCTCCATTCAGATACTCATAAATTATAAACTGGCCAGGCAGTAGTGGAACAGCAAGAGGTGGAAGAGTCGGATGACAGTGAACACAATGATACACCATCAATCACTCTCTTCCTTGCAGCCACCAGTTCAGATACTGGCACTGAGCATGCTCTAAGATCTGCATGTCAATCTGCCAGGGTGGTGCAGTCTGAACCTGGGCCTTCTAGACCCAGAGCTGGCTGACGGTATCCTGCAAGGCCATCTGCAGTCTCCGACTTTGAAAATCAGTAGCCTTCCACCAGTCACTGGTGCAGCACAGTGGGGGAGTCCTATGACAAGCAAAAGGCACAGAGGAGACAGGTGCTTGGCAACATGGTTAACATGGCACAGTTTGATTTAAAATTTTGGTTTGGATTTTTCTTTTTGCATTGCCGCCAAGCAGCTGTTGTGATTGTCAGTAGTAGAAGGAAGGTAAGCTGTGGGAATGTTGGCGAATGGAGACTTGGGATTGGTAACATAATCAGATGAAAAATCACGGACAGCCTGAACAGTGAGGGACTATGTTGAGTGCCTCTTCTCTTCCTCCTCAGCTGGTGGCCGTAAAGTGATGGCAAGGGATCTGCCCTTATGATGGGAAGGTTGTGCAGCATGCAGCAGTCCACCACAAAACTTGACATGCACTTTGTAGAATTAGCAGGAACATCATAAGGCCCATCCAGAGCACATGGCATTGAAGATTGAGAGGCTGAGGTCAGCACTGAGAAGTGTATCCATTATTTCTAGCCCTCCATCAACATCAAACAATGCACAAGCAGCATGACAACTGAATATTGTTCAATGAAGCCTGTCCTTTGTTGCTGTGTTGTCTGCCAATGTCATGCTGACACAGCCTTTCTCAAATCATGAAACTTCTGGAAGGAGATTCAGAGGAGGCAAATTCTCTGAAACAAGCACTGAAAAAAAAACATTGAACGGCACCACTTTTGGTTGACATTGATGACAAATGGTATCATGGCTATGTGTCAGGGTATCATATTATGTCAGTTGGTCCATAGTTTTGCAGTTCTTTATCACCGGGTTGAAGGAGTGGAAAATGGGGGAATAAAGAATGTTAATGCAGAGAGGGGTTGTGGAACATTGGATGAAAATGAGCTAGTCAATCAAAATGCTGTGCAAACAACTCATCCCTGGCTATGGCAGCTGGTGTTGTAGTTGTCTCTCTCTCTTCTATGCCTCCTTCATCTTCACTCATTTTTTCAATGGCCCTTTGTAGAACAAGCCCATTAGGTTTTACTTAGGTTTTATTTGAACACTGGACAATTTTCACATGCTAAAAGCACATTGCAGTCCCAATGACACCATAGGATCCAGATTTACATCTACTTCTGAGGTCCCCACCTGCTTCCATTTGTGCTTCTGACACTAAAGAACCAAATAGTTAAGATGGTAGCAAGCAAGAATCAAGCAAGAACAGGATGGTAAATCTCCTGATACAATATTAACTCCACTCTCACCTCATTCCTGCCAGACATGGGGAGTTCAAAATCACCCATTATATGACTACTCTGGAATGTACCCTTTCTCCTGCACATTCCTCCAATTTCACAAACCCAATATCTTCCAGACCCTCACTAACTGAGTCATTCAGCGAAAGCTTCCTCATATCTAGTGGGTTGCTTCTGTTCACATAGTCCATTACCTGCTACATGTAGTGCTCTCCAGTCATGAATTAGTTTTGCCTTTAAGCCTAAGAGCCACTGGGATGGGATGAAAGGACTTGGCTAACAGAATTTCCATTCCCAGTTATACTTACTTTCTCCCATCGTGGCACACTTGTCTATTTCCCCTATTTTACTCTTAATACCTCACTTGAAGCACATGAATGTTCTTCTTTAAGTCAAGCCATTCTTATGGATCCCTTGCCAAGTCTGCTGAGTATCCAACGTGGCGTTTGCTCTTCCAGTGACAACTTGCAAGCTTGGTAGCCTCCTGGAAACCATCTTCCACTCACCAAAAATCAAACAGTAGCATTTCAGTACAAAAGATAATTGACATGCAGGGCTCACTCAGTGAATTGGGCTTTGTTGATTTTGAGCCAGTATACAAAAATATTGCACACTCTACAACTTCCTTAACTAATGTTTGAGTGACCCACTCTCTGCTTGCTTGTTGGGGCCTGGATTTTCATCCTGAAGCAAGTGCACAGAGCCAGAAAATGGCCAAGCTTGCTGGACCTGCCTCAGGAAAAGTATCCAGCCAAATGGCGGGATCTTCGTTCTGAGGGGGACTGGTGCGGGATGAAGTCAGGCCTGCCGTCCCCGGACCCTATCAGGGGCTGGCAAGTGCCAAGATGGACTGTTTAAAAGGCCCGCTTTGATTCTCTGGGACTCCTTCCCAGTTGTTTTCTTTAACGTTTGGCACTTTAACCCTTACTCCTCACACCCCTCGCCCCTGCACCCACTCCCCATGCCCAGACATGCTAATTCATGCCAATCCATTCACAACACACATCCCAAATGGCCTCTCATACCATCCATGCCCCTTTTAGCCCCTATGCTCCATCCATCTCTATGGTCCCTTATAGTCGCTTTGCCAACTTACCCAGTATCCACCATGGGCGGATCTCAGGAGCCATTCGGGGATGAAATAAAGTTCTAAATACCTATTACAGACTTCACTGTTGAGCTATGAATCAAACTGCGAACTTTCAATACTTTGATAAAGAGAGATTGTGGAAAAAAGTCAAACATTAATAATACTTGAATGATATCATTATGAATGACAGTGTTATGTCAACAAGCAAGTATTGAAACCACTAGGATAGTTTTTCTTCAAATCTCAGAGACACAGGCAGGCAGTTTTTTTTTTCAATTTTTAAAAGGCTGGCCACTCAAATAACTTGACAGCTTGACAATTTTATATAACTTATCTGCCCTTCAAGAGTATTTACATCTACTCTAAAAATTAATAATGCACACTTTTGGGGTTTGTTTGAATTTAGCACTGAGTTCAAATGGCCTTGCTGTGTTCGGGTTTCTCACAAATGCCAGAGTCACTCCCCACCCTATCTCTTCTTAGCTTTTCTTCTTCAAATTCCCCACTCTCCTTGTCTTTATGTTCCCCTGCTTCTCCATGGAGGTGGACATCAGTGCAAAGGCCTGATACATTATGGCAAGCATGGTGGAGTGGGAATCCTCTAATCACTCCCCAGTGGTGTACATTGCCTTTGAAAAAGCTAATAGAACCTCACACATTTTCTAATGCAGCTCCAAAGTCACCCTCTTTGTCAATGATGACTGAGGTTCAACATTTGTGTGCAGCCGAGTAGAACTTAGAGATCTTGCACCCTCTGACAGGGACTCTCCACTGCTGTCCCTGTCTTCAATGCCTGCTCCTGCTCACTTGTGGTGTGAGACTCACCATGTGACAACCAACCCTGTCCTGAAGAATCCACTAAAGTGTGTGTATCTGAGCTGATGGAGGATGCGCATGAGTCATGTGATGGTGTTTCCTCAGAATGCGTGACCTCCACTGAGGATTCCTTGGCCTCCTCCCACACAAGCTCCTGTGTGATGCTTAGAGGATCTGTGGGAAATTAAAGACATGAATTTGAACTGAGAAGGTGAAAGGGTTCAAAGTCATTAGTGTGCAGGATAATTATAGTCCACTGACTGTTGACATCAAATCAACATGAGTGTACATGTCATATAACTGTCTGATATTTAATTTTATCAAGAGGCAGCTGGGGATCCCATTCCCAAATACCATCCCCCAATCCTCCCCACCCTGCCATCTCTCCACCTCCAATGGCCGTGCATTCAAAGATTCTGCTTATCTCTATTGTTTCGTCCTCCACCGCGGTCAGGGTAACATATGACTTAAGGGGCATCCCCAGTTCTCTCTCTCTCTCCCTGGTGTTCTCCAGTCTTTTTTCATGTAAGGAGAGGAAGAAGAGAGATATGAGCATGAGAAATGGACTGTTTTGAGAGGATGGAAGGACAATATACATGGCAGTTGAATGTGAGGGCTGGGTGTCAAAGGGCAATAAGATGTGTGAGTGTCAGTAGTAGCTTTTCAGATGGGGATGCAAGAAGATGCCGAGACAAAGTGGAATGGTTGAAGCTACATGGTGTGTTGGTCCATGGAGTACTGTGCAGGAGAATCTGGGGAAATCAGAGTGAGGGGATTGGCATTTGAATTTGACTTGCCACTTAGCTTTTCTTCCCTTATGAGGTTATTGGACATCTTGTGGTAGTGTATCCATGTCCAAGGGACCACACTCGTATTCTCCACTTCCTTAGCCACTTCCAGCACAGCCTACTTGGATTTAAGAGGCTGGTATTTTCTTGTAAGCCACGAACAATATTCCTCCTTGTGCCTGCTCCAATTGGTTGGGGAACCCAGAAGTGAAATACTAATGTTGTGACTGAGTGGCTGCACCATGATCTTTTGTGTACCTAGCCCACTACCGCCTCCCCAACAGCCAACAGGTCCAAAAGTAAAAATTAAGCCCAATGCATGTATGTGTGCAAGAATGCAATACTGGGTAAAAAAAATATGTATTCCAAGTAATACAGGACATGCGGCGATCACTCATACTGAATCCAAGAAAGTATCAACTGTAAAAGGAGTAATTTGACAAGGAAGTATTCAATGAACGGCATGACACTAGGAGGTTCTGAGGAACAAAGGGACCTTGGCTTATGTGTCCATAGATCTCTGAAGGTGGAGGGGCATGTTAGTGAGGTGGTGAAAAAGGCATGTGGGACACTTGCCTTCATCAATCGAGGCATAGATTACAAAAGTAGGGAGGTCATGTTGGAGTTGTATAGAACCTTGGTGAGGCCACAGCTGGAGTACTGTGTGCAGTTCTGGTCACCACATTATAGGAAGGATGTGATTGCACTGGAAGGGGTGTGGAGGAGATTCACCAGGATGTTGCCTGAGATGGAACATTTAAGTTATGAACAGAGGTTGGATAGACTTGGGTTGTTTTCGTTGCAGCGGAGAAGACTGAGGGGTGACCTGATCGAGGTGTACAAGATTATGAGGGGCGTGGACAGGCTGGATAGGGAACAGCTGTTCCCCTTAGTTGAAGGGTCAGACATGAGGGTACACAAGTTCAAGGTGAGGGGCAGGAGGTTTAGGGGGGATGTGAGGAAAAACCTTTTTACCCAGAGGGTGGTAACGGTCTGAAATGAACTGACTGGGAGGGTGGTGGAGGCGGGTTGTCTCACATCCTTTAAAAAGTACCTGGATGAGCACTTGACACATCATAACTTTCAAGGCTATGGGCCAAGTGCTGGTAAATGGGATTAGGTAGGTAGGTCAGGTGTTTCTCACGTGTCAGTGCAGACACGATGGGCCGAAGGGCCTTTTCTGCACTCTGTGATTCTGTGAAAACCCAAGATTGGTAACACTATCATGAATTCTAGAGAGTAATGAAGTTTGTTACTTTCCAATGTCCATAAACCTCTTGGTGTAGAGGCTTTGCTTGGGGCGCAATCAGTGATCCAAGCACAAATTGAGCACAAAAGTGCACTAATTTTGAGGTATCTTTTCTCCAGTTTTCACTCAAACGTATAGTTTAGCGTCGCTGGCTGGACCAGCATTTATTGCCCATCCTTGTTGCCCTTGAGAAGGTGGTGGTGAGCTGCCTTCTTGGAACAGCTGCAGTCCATGTGCTGTAGGTACACCCACAGTGCTGTTAGGGATGGAGATCCAGGATTTTGGCCCAGCGACAGTGATGGAATGGTGACATATTTCCAAGTTAAGATGGTGAGTGGCTTGGAGGGAAAATTCCAGGTGGTGGTGTTCCCATCTATCTGCTGCTATTGTCCTTCTAGATGGTAGTGGTCTGGGTTTGGAAGGTGCTGTCCAAGGAGCCTTGGTGAATTCCTGCAGTGCATCTTGTAGATGGTTCACGCTGCTGCTACTGTGCATCGTTGGTGGAGGGAGTGAATGTTTGTGGATGTGGTGCCAATCAAGCGGGCTGCTTTGTCCTGGACAGTGCCAAGTTTCTTGAGTGTTGTGGGACCTGCACTCAGCCAGGCACGTGGGGAGTATTCCATCACACTCCTGACTTGTGCCTTGTAGATGTTGGACAGGTTTTGGGGAGCCAGGAGGTGAGTTACTCATCACAGGATTCCTAGCCTCTTACCTGCCCTTGTAGCCACAATATTTATATGGGTAGTCCAGCTCAGTTTCTGGTCAATGGTAACCCCCAGGATGTTGATAGTGGGGATGATGGTAATGCCATTGAACGTCGAGGGGCGATGGTTAGATTCTCTCTTGTCGGAGATGGTCACTGCCTGGCACTTGTGTGTGGCACAAATGTTACTTGCCACTTGTGTGTGGCGCAAACGTTACTTGCCACTTGTTAGCCCAAGCCTGGATATTGGCCAGGTCTTGCTGCATTTGGACACGGACTGCTTCAATATCTGAGGAGTCATGAATGGTATTGGACATTGTGCAATCATCAGCGCACATCCCCAATTCTGACATTATGATGGAAGGAAGGTCGATCTCTCCTCATAAAACATGCAATCCCACCATCCCAGAGATTAGTCCGGTGAACCTCCATTGCATTTCCATGATGGCAAGTATATTCTTCCTTAGATAAGGTCACCAAAACTGTACACAATACTCTAGGTGCGGTCTCACTAAGGCTCTATTCAATTACAGTAAGACATCTTTATTCCTGTACTCAAACCCCCTGGAACAAAAGATAAAGAACACATGGCATGTTGGCCTTTGTCACAAGGGGGTTTGAATACAGGAATAAAGATGTCTTGCTGCAATTGTATACAGCCTTAGTGAGACCTCACCTGAAGTATTGTGTACAGTTTTGGTCTCCTTGTCTAAGGAAGAATATACTTGCCATTGAGGAAGTGCAACAGAGGTTCAGCAGGCTAACCCATGAGATGGTGGGATTGCATGTTTAATGAGGAGAAATTGAGGAAACTAGGCCTATATTCTCTAGAGTTTCAAAGACTGCGAGGTGATCTCATTTAAACTTTAAAAATTCTTACAGGGCGTGACAGGGTAGATGTGGTTAGGATGCTTGCCCTGGCTGGTGAGTCCAGAACCAAGAGACACAGTCACAGAATAAGGGGCAGGCCATTTAAGACTGAGATAAGGAGGAATTTCTTCACTCAGAGGGTGGTTAATCTTGGCGATTCTCTACCCCAGAGGCTGTGGAAGCTTAGTCATTGAGCATGTTCAAGACCGTGTACACTAATGACATCAAGGAATATGGGGATATTAGGGGAAAACGACAAAGAGGTAGATGATCAGCCATGATCTATTTGATATTGCGGAGCAGGTTCAATGGGCCGAATGGCCTACTCCTGCTCCTATGTTCCTAACCTCCAATGGTGATGAATTCATTCTGGGAGCATGGTCAGTTTTATGAGCTGGGTCTGCTTCCAGTATTATACTTTTAAAGTAGTGCAAAAGATCGTGGAAACTTGATTTGCAGAGTTTAATTTACTTTTAAAATTCTTCAATTTTTTCGCGCAGGTTACACCGACTTTGGGAGAATTACACCAAGCAAAGCAGTGCAACAGAACAGAAACTCTACCACCTTGTGCTTGTTTTAAACTCACTACTTCATCAGAAATGATAGGCTGAATTATGTTTAATCCCTTAATTTTATTACATTCAGATGAATTGATGTTTTTTGTGTCTTGTAACACTGCTTCACTGTATTCTTTCGCTGTATTTACCATGTCCGCTGTTTGATTTCTCTGCGCAATTATCCCAATAGCAACTTATTGTATTGTGGTGGCTTTCTAAGCAGGTTGCCTTATGTTGGTGCATTGATATTAATAAATGATAAGCACAGCAAACAGTAAATGCCTGCAGCAAGGGTAGGATTATATGATAAAGAGTCCAAGTGTAGCAAGGAAAAAAGAAAAGCAGGAATTTTAAGAGACAAAATATCAGATGAAGAACCTTGTGCACCTTTAGGAGTATCTCAAATGTAGATAAACCCTAGAACAGAGTAAGGATCAATGTTACGTGATGTTCATGTGGAGTAGCACAGAGGAGACAAGGATGAAAAAAATAGCAATCAATCCATGGCATTTACACAATCGCTGAACAGAAGGGAAATGAATTAGAATGGAACTGTAGAGGGAATCAAATTTCATTGCTTTACCCTCAAACAGTAAATAATTTTGTTAACGAAATGTTTTTTAAGTGAGAGATGTAGGGCAGGGAGTTCTTCAACAGAAATTTTAATTGCACTTATTTGCTTCCTAATATATTCGACGGTACTCAAGTGAATATATTTAAAAATGTATTTTACATCCTGACATTTAAGCTGCAGGCATTTAAGCATTTAAGCTCGATGCTGTACTTTAAAAAAAAAGGATTTTCCAACTGAGCTGTAAGGCACCCCCTGCTGTAAGTGAAACAATGTTTTAAATGCTAATTTTTCACATTGTCAGTCGTGCAAACCTACTCACCGGGTATCTTCAAAGCCCCAGTGGCGAGGCCGATAAAAATGAAAATGTCAGTTTTCTTTTAAACTTCTCAGAAATTATGTTTAATATTAATTCAATTTTTATATTTATTCAGTCACCAAACTGCCACAGATACCTCAACTTCATAAAAAAACTATTTATTATTCATCACAATCCCAATTGCATGATTGCTTCTATCCCTGTGAGTATCAAACGTTTTTTCCCCATTTGCAAAACTAAACCTGTGTTTTCCATCACTACTTTTACAAGTGGGGAAATATGTTTACGTAGGATGCTAAGGCTGAATAGTGCACAGGGATATGACTAAGCAGGACAAAGAATATAAAGATTTTCTGAAATGATTGTGAAATGTTCGTGTGCATCTTAAACTAGCGCAAAAATGTAATCACACCTCTAAAGAGATCAATCCATCTTGCTCAACAGAAGATTGTACATCCCTTTGCTTTCATTACACTGCAACAAGATGTAATGTATTTCCTGGAATTATTTAGTTCTTAAAGACAGAAATTTTCAATTTGGTTACAAGTAACAGGAACCAACCTGCAAGCTATATTTTTCAACTGAAGAAGCAGCAAATGAGGCATTTGTCATTGGATACTCTTCCTGTTATTCCAATGCAATGGGGCCTTTGCAAAGTAAGGTCTATTTGTGTACACAGCAGTACAAGAAATACTAAGAGCCAGTGCTGGAAGACTACATACAAACCAGATCAGACAGACGGAGTGTCAATTCTGTAGCTATAAACCGGGTGTTGCCAGCTGTTCTTCCTTGTGAACAGAACAGTTCAACAGATACAACAATTTGTACTAATGAGACCATGGAGCTAAATTACTGTTAGGCAATTCATGGTGAAGAATAAATAGTGATTCTCACAAGTTACAGTATCTAGCTACAGAGGGAATAGTAGCACTTCTTGACAGCCTGTTTGCTTTGTTAGAAGAAAATGACCCAGAGATATTCAGTTCTTCGGAGTATGGGCTACAGACTCATGTGTCGTAAGTAGTGTGAGTGGCATATGAAAATGACATTTTAAATTTCCCATGTGATTTAAGAATTTAAATACAACATTTCCAAAAATCACAGGTTATGAATGCTGAGAACACCACTGTTCCCATTGACACTGATTAGAAAAACACCCACACATTGAAAATAATAATCCAACATGTTCTTTTCTAAAAGATTATACACCCCGCACAAAAAACGCAAACGCTCATTCATAAAAATTCAATTGATCATACATAAAAATTGGCTGGACACTTGGTTTTTGCTTACTTTAGTAGCTAACTGGTACTAGTCTTTGCTCTATATGCTGTCATCAGCTCTTGGCATGCTCTACCATGTGTCTACTGACATTCACTACAATGCCTGGCATTCTTCACAACTGCCTGTTATCCTCTGCAATCCAGTAGGGCTGCTCCATCGATGTCCATTGCCGATACTGATCAGTCTGTCCAACTGATGCCCACCCCACTTAACTGCATGGCTTTATTGCATAACCTTCACCTCTACAACCTCAAAGATCTTCTCCTCCTGTATGACTATCCTGCTGTGATATCTGCTCAGTCCCACTGTTTCTGTGATCTTCCATACCCTCTGCCACTTCAACCTTTCTTACCTGCAAAATCTCCAATGTCGCTTGGTCTGTGAATTAGGTGCTTATGCCTGTTTGTTGCAACATTTTGAACTTCTCTGGTTTGAAGAATTGATAAAGGCTGCTAGCTACTTGTTGGAAAAAGGTTTATTACTCTGATCAAATCAGCAACAGGAACTTGTGTTTATTTGACATTTTTAACACAGAAAAACATCCCACGGTGCTTAACAAGAGTGTAATCAATAGAAACAATGTCAACGCCAGGTAGGCTTTAAGGAGCATCTTAAATGAGAAGACTAAGTTACAGAGGTAGAAAGATTTGTGGAGGGAATTCCAGAGTTTATGGGCTAGGTAGCTGAAAGCACAACCATTAATGGTGGAACAATTATAATAAGGGCTGTACAACAATAACAACTTGGATTTATATAGCTTCCTTAATATGATAAAACATCCCAGGGCACTTCACAGGATTGTTGCAAAGCAAAATTTGACACCAAGCCAAAAAAAAGGCGATATTCAGGCAGATAGCCAAAAGCTTGATTAAAGAGGTAGGTTGTAAGAAGCATCTTAAAGGAGGAAAGAGTGATGGGGAAGTTCAGGGAGTGAATTCGAGAACATAGGACTTAGTCAACAGAAGCCAATGAAAAGACCAGAATTAGATGAAGCAAGAGGCCAGAATAGGAAGAGCGCAGAGATCTCACAGGCTCTAGGCTGGAAGAGGGTACAGAGATAGGGAAGGGTGAGGCCATGGAGGGATTTGAAAACAAAGGATGAGGATTTTAAACTGAGGTGTTATCAGGCCAGGGGCCATTGTAGATCAACAAGCACATGGGCAGTGGGTGAACTGGACTTAGTGTGAGTTAAGAAGTTTGGTTATGCAAAAGTTTATTTCGGGTGGAAGATGGGAGGCCAGACAAGACAGTCAAATCTAGAGGTGACAAAGGCACGGATGAGGGTTCCAGCAGCAGCTAAACTGAGGCAGGGTCAGAGTTGGATAATGTCAAGAAAGTGGAAGTAGGCAGTCTTTGTGGTGAAGCTGATATGTGGTCAGAGGTTTAAACACTATGCCAAGGCTCAGCTTCAGACAGTTGCCAGGGAGAGGGATGGAAATGGCTATTAGGGAAAGGAGTTTGGGGCAGGGATCAAAGACAGTGGCTTCAATTTTTAGAATATTTAGTTGGGGGAAGTTTCTGCTCAGCCATGGGTGATGGGGGGGGACAAGAGTGGAGGTTGAGACAGAGTTAAGTGGCATCAGCATATGTGGAACATGATGCTGTGTTCAATTATTATGTCATTGAAGGGCAGCATTTAGAGGAGAAATAGATGGGAGCCAAAGACTGATCCTTGATGGACTCCAGAGTTAACATTGGGGGATTTGATAGATAAGAATGGAACCAAGCAAGTGTAGCCCCACACATCTGGACAACAGAGGTGAGGTATTGGAGGAGGATGGTATGGTTAACTGCATTAAAGGCTGCAGAAAGGTCGAGGAGGATGAAAAGAGATGGTTTTCCATGGTCACAGTCACGTAGAATGTCATTTGTGACTTTGGTAAAAGCCGCTTGAGTACCATGGTAGGGGCGGAAACCTAACTGGGGGGAATTCAAACATGAAACGGTGGGAAAGTTGAGAGGTCACAATATGTTCAATGACTTTGGAAAAGAAAACGAGGTTGAATATGGAATGGCTGTACAGGACAGAGGGGTTAGGGTTAGGGATAGCTGGATGTTTGAAAAGAGTGATGATGGCAGATTTGAAAGAGTGGGGGACAGTACCTGAGGAGAGGGAACTGATATCATGGGGGCTAGAAAGGGAAATTGAGTGGTCAACAATTTGGTGGGAAAAGGGTGAAGGGAACAGGGAGTGGCTTTCATACTCGAGATGGGTTCAAAGAGATCACAGCGGGTGATGGGGTAGAATCTAGAGAAAATTGTGAATTCATTATAAAACAGGTGAAAGAGTGAATAAAAATTCCAACCTTGCACATTATATTTCAATTTGTTAATTCTCAAATTTCAGCATAGCTAATATATAAAGGTGAAGGAACAATGTAGGTTAAGTTTTTTAATGCCAAATCTCCAGCATCACCTGTATTCTGCATCACCTGTATTTCCACGGGCAGGGAAAATATTTGCAGGAAGGGTCCACTGAAGGAAATGGGAATAAAAACAGAAAATACTGGAAAAACTCAACAGATCTGGCAGCATCTGTGGAGCAAGAAACAGAGTTAACATTTCGAGTCTGTATGACTCTTCTTCAGAGATAAAGAGAAGTAGAAATGTGATGGGTTTTATACTGTTTAAGAGGGGGTGGAGCAGGTGGAGCAAAATAGAAGGTCAGGGGTAGGTGGGAGCAAAGGAGAAATTTGACAAAGATGTCATGGACACAGGGAAAAGGTAGTGTTAACGGTACTGTTAAAGACTAAAGGGAGTGCTGATCGTGGCATGAAGGTAAGGTAGCAGAATGTGCGAAAAGCAGAACAAGGGTCAGTGCTCTGTGAAAACAAAACATCAAAAACAAGTAACAGATGGCACTGTGCGGGGTGGGGGGTTGGGGAAAAAGGATTTTTTTTTTAAATTAAAAATAAATAAATAAATACATAAATGAAAATTTAAAAAAATAATTGGAGTAAAAAAGGGGTAAAGATGGAGGAGAGAGCTCATGGTCTGAAGTTGTTGAACTCAATATTAAGTCCAGAAGGCTGTAAAGTGCCAAATCGGAAGATGAAGTGCTGTTCCTCCAGTTTCTGTTGAGCTTCACTGGAACGTTGCCGCAGGCCAAGAACGGACATGTGGGCGTGAGAGCAGGGTGGGGTGTTGAAATGGCAAGCGACAGGAAGGTCTGGGTCATGCTTGCAGGCTGAGCAAAAGTGTTCCACAAAGCAGTCACCCAGTCTACGTCTGGTCTCCCCAGTGATGAGGAGACTGTATTGAGGGCAGCAAATAGAGTATACAAAATTGAAGGAGGTGCAAGAGAAGCGCTGGTTCACCTGAAAGGAGTGTTTGGAGCCTTGGACTGTGAGGAGGGAGGAGGTAAAGGGGCAGGTGTTGCACCTTTAGATGCCGTGGGAAGCGGATGAGAAGTCGGGGGTGGTGGAGGAGTAGTAGGGTGTCACAGAGGGAGTGGTCCCTACAGAACGCTGACAAGGTGGCGGGGGTTTCGATGAGGGGAAGGCAGGTTTGGTGGTGGCATCATGCTGGAGTTGGCAGAAATGGCAGACGATGATCCTTTGAATGCAGAGGTTGGTGGGGTGAAAAGTGAGGACAAGGGGAACCCTATCATGCTTCTGGGAGGGAGGATAAGGGGTGAAGGCAGAGGTGTGGTAGTGGGGGGGAAGCCCTTTGTTAAGGAAGAAGGACGACATGTCAGAAGTGTTATTTTGGAAGGTAGCATCATCAGAACAAATGCGATGGAGGTGGAGGAACTGGGAGAATAGGATCGAGCCCTTACAGGAAGCAGGGTTGAGGAGCTGTATTCAAGGTAGCTGTGGGAGTCAGTGGGCTTGTGATGAATATTGGTGGACAGTCGAGCACCAGAAATGGAGACAGAGGGGTCAACGTAGGGAAGGGAAGTGTCGGAGATAGGCCATGTGAAGGTGAAAGAGGGGTGGAAATTTGCAATTCTCAACTGAAGGTTCCACCCTACTGTAGGTTCAGTGGTGAACGGGGTGTGATTGGGGGCGGAGGGATGGTCAGTGAGAGGTGTGGCCACTGGGAGGAGGTTGGGTGATCAGTCAGGGGTGTTGAGTGGTCAATGTGGAGACTGTCATGTGGTCAATCGGGGGGGTGGGGTGGGTTTGGTGGTCAGTGGGAGGGATAAAGTGATAAGTGGGAGGGATTATGTGGTCAGTGGGGATTGTGTAATCAGTGCGAGGGGCACATGTGGTCAGTGGGAGGGTCAGATGATCAGTGGGGAGTGTCAGGTGGTCAGGGAGGGGTCAGGTGTTCATTGGGGGGGGTGCGAGGAGTTGTGAATGGTGCTGAATATTGTGCAATCATCAGTAAATATCCCCACTTCTGTCCTTATGATGGAGGGAAGGTCATGGAAGAAGTAGCGAAAATGGTTGGTCCTAGGACACTACCCTGAGGAACTCCTGCAGTGATGTCCCAGGACTGAGATGATTGGCCTCAAACAACCACAACCATCTTCCTTTGTGATAGTATGACTCCATCCATTGGAGAGTTTCCCCCTGATTCCCATTGACTTAAGTTTTGCCAGAATTCCTTGATGCCACATTACCTTTATTGCCAGGGCAGTCACTCTCACCTCCTTTCTTGAGTTCAGCTCTTTTGCCCATGCTTGGACCAACACTGTAATGAGGTCTGGTGCCAAGTGGCCCTAACAGAACCTAAGCTGATTATCCGTGAGCAGGTTATCGCTATATAAATGCAGTGATGATTGACAGTAGACTGATGAGGTGGTAAGTGGCCAGAATGAATTTGTCCTGTTTTTAGTGGACAGGACACACTTAAGAAATGTTTCAACATTGTTGGGCAGATGCCAGTGTTGTAGCTGTACTGAAATAATTTGGTTAGGGGATGCAGTTAGTTCTGGAGTCTTCAGCACTCCAATGAGGATGCTGACGAAGCTTGTTGCCATTACTGTATCCAATGCATCCAGTTGTTTCTTTATATCACGTGGAGTGAATTGAATTGGCTGAAGTCTGTTATCTGTGATGCTGGGACCTCAGGAGGAGGCCGAGATGGATCATCCACTCAGCACTTCTGGCTGAAGATTGTAGCAAATCCATCATCTTCTCTTCTGTACTGATGTGCTGGGCTCCACCATGGATGTTCATGGAGCTCCCTCTTCCAGTTAGTAGTTTAATTGACCACCATTAATCATGGCTGGATGTGGCAGGACTGCAGAGCTTTGATCTGATCCAATAGCTATGGGAATACTCAGCTCTATCTTTAGCATGCAGCTACTGCTATTTAGCATGCATGTAGCCCTGTGCTGTAGCTTCACTAGATTGGGTCCATATCAAAAACGGAGGAATACTTTGTAAGAAAAACAAGAGCTTGGCTTTCCGATGTAAGATTTTAGCTAAAGATGATCGTCACCACTAATAAAGAACAACCGATTTTAATCAGGTCATATTATAACGTGTTCCTTCACAGACTGCTGACTCAAACTCCATGCCCATCAGCTTAAATTTATGTCCTAATTAGTGAGGTATGCCTTTCTCTTCTCCTGTCTGAATGCATTATCCTGTATCCAACCCAGCAATCAATACAGAGCACCATCAGAAACCGTAAGGTTAGATTTTGGGAAATATTAACATGAAGTTGTGAACATCAGGGTACATCTCAGACAATTCATGAAACCATTGCTGAACTCAAACTCCCATGCATACATTCAATATGCATGCATACACACCAGGAGATAATGTATTGTGTATGCTAGGAAGTGACAGGTGAATTTTAGACAATGATGTTACATTAAGCCATTACAATTTCGCTAGCTGTATAAACAGGAACTGTAAGTCAACTAGGAGCATAGGTGGTACCAAAGGATAAACAATTCATTTTGTTTCCAGGTTGGCTATTAAACTGAGCTAGATGTTGCCAATTATTCTGAGCAAACAATATTTGTATTTCCTCAGCATTCAGCAGCCCATGTGGCTGCCTCTGAATTATTTCCAGGGGCAGCAGACCCAACTCCTGTTAGCACCTGCCCCCACCTCCCCTCCCTTCCATCCCGCCACCCTAGAACGAAAATCCTGGCTTTGCAGGTACTTTCTCCTGAGGCGGGCATGCCAAGCTGGGAAATTTCCTGACTCACGCCACAAAAATGAAACCCTTGTTTTAGTAACAGAAAAAATGGCACTAATATTACAATCATTAAACTACCCTTGGCCTTTGAGAAGAATGAGCAGAGAAGAATTATTTGGGTACTTTGAGGCATCACTATCTTGACACAGTCTTCAATGTTCCCAAGTGCTATCTATAGGCTTAATACTTAATAGTGCTATATATTTCAGTTCAATGTATAATATTTAATTTGAAATTTATGGAATTGGATTTACATAGACAACCTGTGATATTTTAAATATTGAAAATACTGCTGTGTATCTAATGATAGGTGTCCAGAAAAGGATTCTCTGATGCTTCATTATGTATGCAAAGTGGATTGTCATTTGATTTGATGCTGAAGACAAGTTAAAAGCAAGATGATATGTAAGATGTCACTGCTGGCTGAGGTCTGTATGGTGCAGCGCTTACGTATCGGTTGACATTTACAAAGAATCTGCAACTACCTGTACATTATTTATGGCTCAGCTGCAGAATTTTCCTGGAGAGGTGGGGAAATAAAGCATCTGACAATGGAATGGTGACAATAGGCTACACTCAGTAGAAGCAACATCAAGAGACATCTTCCCAGCTGCAGGGATCAAATCTTCTCGACAGATGGTCATGCAGGTGCCACTGTAATTATATCTTAACATTCCACATACCTTTAATTATAATAGTTAGTTAAAAGGTCACTGGCTACTATGGTCAATGTTTAATTGGACTCAGTTGTTTACTGCTACTGATTCTGAAAATGAAGCAAAAGCTGAATTCAGTTTCTCAAAAGACAAGCGCACAGTCATATTTTATTCCCCTTGATAAGTAGTAACAATGACTATAGTTACAGACAGGAGCTGTTTTTTTTAAACAGATGTTCTTGGCACAGTTTGCAGTGTTTTTTTTTTGCATGCTTTTCCAATATCATGGGAATGCTTTTTAACTGCAAGACCTTGGTGAAAAGCCATGGGTGATAATTCAGCATGCCACCAACACTGAAGTAATCAGAATTAATAGAGTGCTTGTGGGCTGACAAGTCTGGTCATTTCACCACTTATTTCTATACTTCTGCTAATATCCATATTCCGCCAACAAATGTATGGGTAGTGCTGGCAGGCATGACTTCCTGAAATAGTAGTCCTGATAATGAAAATTCCCAACCAAATGGCGTCTCACTGTTGCCGATTATTTCAAAGTTACTTGCAACAAAATAGGGAAAGCACACAGATAACACAAAGCTAATGCCTGTTTCTAATGCAAAATTAGAAGTCTGAAATTCCAAATTCCACTCCAGCATTGAGAGTACAGTATCGGGAAACTGCTGATCGCCCATGGAACCCACTGTAAATCCTGTTCCAAGTTGTCCCACTTAAACCTGAGTATGGTTTAGCCACAATTAAAATATTTTCTTAAGTTAAACTTTGCAATGAATCTGTGATGGAGTCTTAAGAAGGGAAAGCTGCAAAGCTTTTGCACTCAGATGTGATGTTACTGCTGGATATAGTAGGTTAAAGGATGGCTGCACTATTCAACAAACCAAATGCAATCCTCAAAAGAAGCATATCTGTGGGCTTAGAAATATTGACATTCATTTTTGATGCCACCATTAATGCCAACAGTGCCACACCAACTGTGCATATGGAAGCAGTTGAAGAAAGCATTTTTCTGTATCATAAAATTCTGCTACAGTAAGGCTCTCAACATTTCCAAGTAGATGTGCAAAGTGTTGCACATTGACTGAAGCATTCTTTTCAACTGCAAATTATAACAGAAATTGTGCCATAGTTACATTTTAAGGTGTGTCCTGAAAAATCCTCTAGAGCGGTTGGAGAGCCAGAGAGAACCCTGCATCACTACCTTTCGGGGAGGCCCAATAAGCCTTGAGAAAAACCTTTCCCTAAAACGACATTTGGCTATGTTCCAGAATGTTGCTTTGAGAGAAACATATGTAGTTTTGTTTAAAAGTTGTGTGGTTAGTGGTGTGTTTCTTAGGAGACAAACACAAAATAAATCCACTTGTAACTGCGATTCTGAGCTTATTTTAAAACGTCTTCTGACTCAAGTTCATGTGCAATCAGCAATTGGAAGTGGGTCAGGAAGGCCATACACAAGCCTTTCCACCCCCCATTTAAGTGGACCTAGTCTCCAGCCATCGCCTTCCCACCCAATTAAATGCCCCGCTCACCACCAAACTCACCTCAGGGAGGGCATTAAATTCCACTCCTAATTACATGGCTTCGGTATTCCATGATTCTTTGACCATTCAGGGTCTGGTATTAATATGGTATGAACACTTTTTGTGGGTATTCTGGTTTTTAGATTATTCTGTGTGAGTTAGGGATAATTTTGAATGTGTCAGAGGAGAAAATATTAATACTTAGTCTCTTGTAATTATTAATAAAGGAAATTGTATTTAGAAATTAATGTACCAAAAATCCAAAGCTCACAGATAACATGTGTCACCCTTTGTACATGTGGCCTCAGATGGGAAATTAATAAAATGCTTCAATGGCTAATCTAATTATTTTCAGCAATTTAAATTTAAAAAAAACATTAGTCACATTACTTCCAGAAACTTTGTAAACAAAAAATGATAAGAAACAAGTTAAATCCACTTCGTGCACTTACAGTCATTTAATTTTCTGCTGGAGAATTTGTGCGTATAAGAAATGAACCATTGGTTCTAAGCTACTTCAAAGAGGTAGTTCGGAATCGTCCCAGATTTGGAGTAAGTGCGGTAGCGGGTGGGAAAAAGGACGTCTTAGCGCCGGCCGCAAGGGTGGATTTTCACGCCTGATCGTCCCAGTCCCACCTCATTAATCGTGCATTCCTGGGAAACACGCCTTTTCAATGGCAGGTAGGTTCTCATTTGCCCACCATGCCATCACCTCGCCGCTTCATCATGCTAAGCACCATATTTAAAGTGCAGCCGCACGCACACCTCCTAGTGTTTCCAGACCAGGACTCTTGCATGGGGCCTGAAAGGCAAGAAAACTGCAGCCCTCGGTTTAATGACGTGTCCCTCGAGCACCTTTTGGATGCAGTGGAGGCCCGCCGTGGTGTCCTTTACCCCTGCTCTGGGTGAAGGCCAGCAAGCAAGGTCACCAATCCAGCAAGGAGGGCGGTGACAGCGGTGGGTCAGTACCAATGCCCCGCAAAAGAGGACAGCCACCCAGTGCCGCAACAGGAGGAATTGTCTCATCCTTTTTTTTTATTCATTCATGGGATGTGGGCTTCGCTGGCTGGGCCAGCATTTATTGTCCATCCCTAATTGCCCTTGAGAAGGTGGTAGTGAACTGCCTCCTTGAACCACTGCAGTCTATGTGGTGTAGGTACATCCACAGTGCTGTTAGGAGGGAGTTCCAGGATTTTGACCCAGCGACAGTGAAGGAACGGCGAAATATTTCCAAGTAAGGATGGTGAGTGACTTGGAGGGGAACTTCTAGGTGGTGGTGTTCCCATCTACCTGCTGCCCTTGTCCTTCTAGGACAGGTGAAGTCAATCTGTTCGCCAGGGTAAGTCACTCTTCTCATCACTCTCAACTCACACACTCACAAATCCATCACACATCCACTGGGATCTCACACCTCAAGGAACAACACCACTAACTCTCACACACGCCCTCACATCTCCATCAGGCTCATACCCTCTGCAGCTCGCATCCTCATCCCGTCCATGGCTCCGCTGACCACAAACATTCCATGCATCCTGCTCACACTTTCTTCATCTGTTTTTATGCAGGAGATGCTGGCTGACAACTGCAGGGAGAGGTCCCAGACCAGGGGTGGAGTGGCTCACATTAGGCCCCTCACTCACTTTGAGTAGCATGCCATTACGTTGACTGGTGAGAATGTGGGCCATGCCTGCAGCAGCGGTGAGGTCAGTGATGAACACCTACATGAGGATCCTGCACCACATCATCCCTCTCTCAACGCAACTGTGAGTGCTCTCTCTCCTGCTTTTGACTCTGCTGATGTGCACTAATTACCTCTACTTTGGTTCACAGGGAGCTCTGCCAAGCAACCAAAACCCTCAGCCAGCCAGTCCCTCAGCTCCATCCACATCTTCATCTCCAGCCAAGACGACTCCTCCTCCATTGAAGAGCTGGAAATAAACAGCCTGGAAGACCCGTCACAGTGCTTACCCACACCCTCCACCAGCGCAGAGATATACACCTCACTGGGACCTAGATCTAGAGCAGGCTCGGGTTCACAATCTTGTGGTCACCACATGGACGCGTGTCTACAGCAGGAGGAGGCAGGTTCAACCGAGCTCCTTGGTACAGGAAGGACTGCTGGGGAAGAGGCATCTGTGGGGTCCGAGTCAGATGACGAGCCTCTGGATTTGGCCTTCCAACTCATCATGGAGAGTCAGCAGAAGGCGGGAGAACATCACGCAGAGCTATTGGAAACCCTCAGCAGAGTGGCATGTGAGTCAGAGGAGTGCATCCGCCTGCTCTCTGATGAAGCAGTGCCCACATGTACGCGTATGGAGGTCTCCATGGGAAAGACAGTGGACGCCTTGAAGACCCTAGTCCAGCAGAACACGGAGATATGCACAGACCTGCATTCCATCGCGGTAGCCATGGGTAAATTTCTGCAGTGACAAAGCGAGATGGAAATGGGGCACCTCAAAGTCCCCCAGGTGCTCTGTCCCCTCAAGGAGTCAGGCCAGGGCCCTCGGGCAGCCGAAGGGAGGAAGAGCGACAGCTGGAAATCTCAGGGCCCTCTGCTCAGGAGTCTTAGAGGCTGTCCTCTCCCTTCAAGCCCCCTTTGCCTGTGACCCACTCAACCTCGTCATCTGTCACCATAGAGGAAGCAGCTGGCCCCCAGGAGGACAGCCAAAGCAAGCTGGGGCCCTCAAGGCCTTGGCTTTCCAGAGGACCCACGCAGAAGTCATCAGAGACAACAGGGTCAACCATTGCACAGGCTGTCTCCACCCCTGCTGCGGGTGTCAGAGCTGCACCTAGAAGTTTAAGATGTTCAAAAGTTAAGAAAGTCTGATCACAGATGCATGGGTGAACACATTTTGTCCTTTTACAATCTGAAAATATATATCCACTTTCACTGAATAATGTGTAATGGTGTCTTTCAGCTTCATTGACAGGCTTTGCGAATCCTCCCACTGTACCACCCCAGTAGCAGTTCAGCTGCATGTAGTTGATTCTGGAGGGAGTAGTGTGTGTGTGGCAGGGCCTTTCGGATCCTCATGCAAGCACTCTCCCACACACGCAGATCCTTCCCGCATCACACTCATCTCAATGTGCTGAGCATTTTCAATGCTGCCTGCTGGGGTTCGCTTTCAGTTGTCCATCTGAGCTGACCTGCATGTCCGCCCACCCACTGATCACACTCCCATACAGCACCTGTTCACGCCCACCCATGGCTCTCATTTCAATGCTACAGTTTTTCTTGTGCTCCCTCATCCTTTCCCCTCCTCCAGTCATCCCTCCGAACATCACTCCTGACACCTTCGTTCCCCCTCCCAACATCGCCCCACTGACATATCGTCCTCTCCCAGTCGCAACTAGACCTTCTTCTCCCACCCCCCAGTACATCTTCCTCTCCAAAACATAGCTGGAACTTCCTCTCCACCCCCTCGGACGATCATCCATTGTGAGTAGATCCTCAATAGTGAGTTTCCAACTTCTGTGAGCTGCCATGTCCATGAGAATCCACCCAGCATGCAATGGACGTTCCTCCAGGGTCCCGTTGCTGTCGTGCTCCAGCATCTTCTGGATGTCCACGATGTTAGCAAGGCCCTGACGGTGAGTTCCAACTTCTTCACATCACACTCGTCAAGACGTGTCCTGCACCGGTCTGTTTTCCTGCTTGGATGATCCAGCACGGGGCAATGATTCTGGCAGGCTGGGCTTATTACGATATACAGATGCATTACAGTGAGGTTCTCAACATTCGATGGTGGGAAACGCGGCCCGTCATTGACAGGCAAAGTGGACACTCGCAAACTCGTTTCACGACGTCATGAAGCCAATTTTTGGCCTTCTCGCCAGATTGTCCACTCACGCCGCCAAAATCGCCCAATGCCAGCGGGCACAGAAAATTCCACCCAAAGTGTCTTCATAGAAAAGTTCTTGATAAAACTGTTTCTTATCTCTTTGTAATTAAATCAATTGTTGTCATGTAACTTGCATAAGGTCTCGTACGGAAAACGGAGCAGGAACAAAAACCGTTTTCAAATCACTTTCTAAGGAGATGGTGTCATTTTAAACTAATTTTCCATTGAGTGCAAAGGTAAGCTATGTTTATGTTCCACACTGCACAAGCATCAAATAAGATTCCCTGGAAATGAGTTCCAAAATGTTATTCGGAGTATTCCATTAAATCCAAAGTAACAAACCTGACAGCTCTCTCACATTTGGAAAATTCTCATGTGGCACAATACATACGTGCAGGAGTTTCTCAACCTCCCACATGTATGCTTTGTGCCAGTAATTCTGAGCACTTCCCTCTCGCCTTCAGTCACTGGCCTCTCATTTTAATTGTGGGCTTTGTCTGCTGCTATGAATGCTGGGACCACCAGAGATGTTTGCTGCTTCCTCTTATTCTTCAGGAAAATCTCATACCCCGGAAACAGAGAATGAGAAAAATAAAAAGATGCCAGGACAAGGAGAGAACAATATATTAATGCCACTTGCTTTTCCTCTGACAGATGAGAAATGTAGTTTGCCACTTTTAACTGTGTTTACATCACTGCAGCATTTCAGGTGTATCTCACAATTACATTGACAGGCCTATAATACTGGTTGTGAGTTAGACACTAGTCTGAACTAGTAATCAATTTAAAATAAAAAGCTGTTCACAATGAAAGCCTAAAGAAGGTAACCAGGCGCTGGGTTCGTGAGCAAACCAAAAATCTGTAGTTGATGCAAATCCCTTAAATGCATTCAAGGGGAAGCCAGAATAAGCACATGAGGGAGACACGAATCTAAGAATATGCTGATAGGGTTAAATGAAGTAGATTGGAGGGGGCTTATGTGGGGGATAAAAGCCAGCACAGACTGGTTGGGTCAAATGGCCCATTTCTGTGCTGTAAGCTCAATGTAACCTGATCTAGGTGCGATGTCACTGTAGTAGATTTTAATAAAATTCTGCGAGTAACTCATCACCACTTCAGCCCAACTTCTAAATCCCATTTCCAAACCCTGGTAATTTTGTATTCCACCAAGGAACATCACAAAAAAAAAAGAGGCTGCATACAGCTTGAGATAAGCCTTCCCCTCCAGCAGCATCTGGCTATGTTCCAGAATGTTCCTTCGAGAAAAATATATATAGTTTTTTTTAAAAGTTGTGTGTTAGCAGTGTATTTCTTAGGAGACAAAAACTAAATAAATCTACTTGTAACTGCAATTCTGAGCTTATCTTAAAAAGTCTTCAAGTTCATTTGCAATCAGCAATCGGAGAAAGCAACATTGGATGAATCAGTTCAGGTAGCTTCCAATCCTCTCCTCTAACTGATCAATCGACTGATACTGACAACCTTCAATCCCAGTGTAAAAAGCTGCTTTTTCTTGCGATACATTAACGAGCTGACTCATGGATTAGAATGCTTTCACCTCGAGACACCAATTGTTGGCAACTGGCCTGCATCTATTTCCAAGTAGAACAGATACTGTAGACTACATTCAATCTATCTGCTCCCCTTGTCGATATGGTGCGTTGCCTGTCATGTGGGGAGATATTCTGAAGTGCTAATGAGGACAAACTTCTTTGCCTCCACCTCATGCACTACTACATGAACTTTGTCAGGAACAAACAATGGATCGGTGGGGCTTCACTGCTTCACCACTTGCCACACGGACTCCATTTTGTGCCTTGACATTTAATTTTGCCTTCTTTTTGTCTGCTACCTCTATTCCCTTTATACAATCTTTGACAATGATCACAAAGATGTGATTTTCAGCCTTTCTAAAAGAAATTTAAGATGCAGCCACTTAACTTTACGTGGTCATTTTATAAAGGCTGGGTGCTCTGAATTTCATGGGCCTCCTTTCTTAAAGTGCCCTGCGCAGGATTCAACCTTGAAAAGATTTAAACGATGCGACCCCTTGGGTCAATCAGGTTGAATGGAAGCAGACAGCAACATGGAAAGATTGGCCATTTCTATCCACCATGACTGAACAATTAATCTCCTAAAAACATTGCGCAATTCTGGAAGTTAAATTTAACCTCTTGTTTGCTGAATGCTTTCCCTGCAACCACTTAAAAGGTAGAAATTAAATTCAAGGTTGTTTTGGATCAAGGCTTAATTGAATTGATGCAGATATTTTTCACTGACATTGAGCAGGAAATTTAAGGTTTCTGCCTAACCAAAGTAACAAGTTGACTTATCTGTTGTTATATCCTTGAACAGGCAAATAGTTTTTTAAAATAAATTCAAACTTCCAGTTATTAGCTGAACAGATGACACAACAAGATTTCATGTTTTAAGATGTTTACTGGAACTAACAAACTAAAAGCAGTATGGACTAAACACTATTTTTTTTCGAACTTGGACTTTAACTACAGAACAAAACTTTTAACACAACTGAGAAAACCCACTGTCAGGTACACGTTACACAGTCCTTTATTCAATTCTCCTGGAACCATTCCAAAATGATTCTTAGCTCCTGAGGGTTTACATCTGATCTTTTCCTTTCCCAGCCTGGAAACTTATAACTCCAAAACTGTCTTTCATGGTGCAGGTTTTCCTGGAGGCTTCTCTCTCTAGCTAAATAGGCAAATCTTCCAGCCTCGCTTTAACTCCTCACAAATTTGGTCTTTCCAAGCCAAGCACGAGCTCCCACCTGCTTTCCTGCATGGTGAACCATAGTGTCTCACACCCAATAGCTGCTCTCCCTCTCCCTGGCTGACTAACCTTGTTTGTGAGGTTTCAGGGTTAACTTAGGAATCCTTCCCCTCTCAAAGCCCATGGCAACATGAATCATATGGGCCTTGTATCAAGGTAGAAATGCTGATTAACTATCCTTGAGATCCCAATACCCTTTTATCTTGGAAGTAAATGGACAGTTTAAAGTACAACTGTTTACAGCCTGACATACTCAACACTTTTCTGAGGCTATGGAGACACAGAATCTATCCACTGTTAGCACACAGGCTGCTGCCATTGTCTTCAAATCCTTTGCACCTTCTTCCCAGTAAAACAACCTGGGGTCCCCTTTAATCTCTAACAATCAAGGCTTCCTGTCAGGCAGACTTCAGAAAAAGTTGCATGACCCCGTTCATTTTTCCTTACATTAAAGACACGGTCCCAAAAATTAACAATCTTATAAACCTCATAATTTTTAAAAATTAATTTATGAGATATGGGCTTCACTGCCTAGGCCAGCATTTATTGCCCATCCCTAATTGCCCCTGAGAAGGTAGTGGTAAACTGCCTTCTTGAACTGCTGCAGTCCATGTGGTCTAGGTACACTCACAGTGCTGTTGGGGAGGGATTTCCAGGGTTTTGACCCAGTGACAGTGAAGGAGTGGCAATATAGTTCCAAGTCAGGGTGGTGAGAGGCTTGGAGAGAGACTTCCAGGTGGTGGAATTCCAATGTGTCTGCTGACCTAATCTTTACAGATGGTAGTGATCGTGGGTTTGGAAGGTGCTGTCTAAGGAGCCTGGGTGAATTCCTGCAGTGCATCGTGTAGATGGTACACACTGCTGCTACTGTATATCGGTGGTGGAGGGAGTGAATGTTTGTGGGTGGAGTGCCAATCATGTGTGCTGTTTTGTCCTGGATGGTGTCGAGCTTCTCGAGTGTTGTGGGAGCTGCACTCACACAGGCAAGTGGGGAGTATTCCATCACACTCCTGACTTGTGCCTTGTAGATGGTGGACATGCCGTTTGGAAAGTCAGGAGTTACTCGCCAGAGAATTCTCAGCCTCTGACCTGCTCTTGTAGCCACAGTATTTATTTGGCTAGTCCAGTTCAGTTTATGGTCAATTGTAACCTCCAGGATTCTGATAGTGGTGGATTCAGCGATGGCAATGCCATTGAATGTCAAGGGGAGATGGTTAGATTCTCTCTTGTTGGAGATGGTCATTGCCTGGCACTTGTGTGGCATGACTGTTACTTGGCACTTGTCAGCCCAAACCTGGATATTGTCTAGGTCTAGGACACTACCCTGAGGAACTCCTGCAGTGATGCCCTGGAACCACGATAATTGACCTCCAACAACTACAATCATCTTGCTTTGTGCCAGGTATGATTTCAACCAGAGGAGAGTTCTCACCCTGATTCCCATTGACTGCAGTTTTGCTAGGACTCCTTGATGCCCCAAATGGTCAAATACTGCCTTGATGTCAAGGGCAGTCACTCTCACCTCACCTCGGGAGTTCAGCTCTTTTGTCCATGTTTGAACCAAGGTTGTAATGAGGCTAGGAGCTGAGTGGCCCTGGCGGAGCCCAAACTGGGCATCAGGGAACAGGTTATTTCTAAGTAAGTGCCACTTGATGGCATTGTTAATGACCCTTTCCATTAGTTAACTGATGATGGAGAGTAGACGGATGGGGCAGTAATTGGCCGGGTTGGATTTGTCCTGCGTTTTGAGTACTGCACATACCTGGGCAATTTTCCACATAGCCGGGTAGATGTCAGTGTTGTAGCTGTACTGGAACAGCTTGGCTGTTGGGGCGCAGCAAGTTCTGGAGCACAAGTCTTCAGTACTATTGCCAGAATATTGTCAAAGCCCTTAGCCTTCGCAGTATCCAGTGCCTTCAGCCACTTCTTGATATCATGAGGAGTGAATCAAATTGGCTGAAGATTGGCATCTGTGATGCTGGGGACCTCCGGAGGAGGCCGAGATGGATCATCCATTTTGCACTTTTGGCTGAAGATTGTTGCAAATTCTTCAGCCTTATCTTTTGCACTGATGTGCTGGACTACCCCTTATTGAGGATAGGGGTATTTGTGGACTCTCCTCGTCCAATGAGTTGTTTAATTGTTCACCACCATTCACGACTGGATGTGGCAGGACTGCAGAGCTTAGATCTGATCCGTTGGTTGTGGAATTGCTTAGCTCTGTCTATCACTTGCTGCTTATGCTGTTTAGCATGCAAATAGTCCTGTGTTATAGCTTCACCAGGTTGAAACCTGATTTTTAGATATGCCTGGTGCTGCTCCCGGCATGCCCTCCTGCACTCTTCATTGAACCAGGGTTGATCCCCTGTCTTGGTGGTAATGGTAGAGTGGGGGATATGCTGGGCCTTGAGGATACAGATTGTGGTTGAGTATAATCTTAATGCTGCTGCTGATGGCACACAGTGCCTCATGGATGCCCAGTCTTGAGTTGCTAGATCTATTCAAAATCTATCCCATTTAGCATGGTGGTAGTGCCACACAACACGATGGAGTGTATCCTCAATGTGAAGATGGGACTTCTTTCCCACAACGACTGTTCCGCGGTCACTCCTACTGAATCTGTCATGGACAGATGCATCTGCGGCAGGCAGGTTGGTGAGGATGAGGTCAAATATGTTTTTCCCTCTTGTTGGTTCCCTCACCACCTGCCGCAGACCCAGCCTAGCAGCTATGTCCTTTAGGACTCAGCCAGCTCGGTCAGTAGTGGTGTTACCGAGCCACTCTTGGTGATAGACATTGAAATCCCCCACCCAGCGTACATTCTGCACCCTTGCCACCTCAGTGCTTCCCCCAAGTGCTGTTCAACATGGGGGGAATACTGATTCATCAGCTGAAGGGGCACAACACATGGTAACCTGCAGGAAGGCACCTTGCCCATGATTGCCCTGATGCTTCAGGTCCAGAGTTGACGTTGAGGACTCCCAGGGCAACTCCCTCCCGACTGTATCACCACCTCTGCTGGGTCTGTCCTGTCCTATCAATAGGCATTATGATGGTGGTGTCTAGGACATTGTCCATAAAGTATGATTCCATGAGTATGACTATGTCAGGCTGTTGCTTGACTAGTCTGTGAGACAGCTCTCCCAATTTTGGGGAGATGTCAGTAAAGGGAACTTTGTAGGGTCGACAGAGCTGAGTTTGCTGTTGTCAATGCCAGATAGTCCGTCTGGTTTCATTCCTTATTGACTTGTTTTTAATAGTTTGATTCAACTAAGTGGTTTTCTCGGGCATTTAAGAGTTAACCACATTGCTGTGGCTCTGGAGTCACTTGTAAGCCAAGCCAGGTAAGGATGGTAGAAAGGACATTAGTGAACCAGTGGGTTTTTCTGATAATATTTTCATGGTCATCATTAGACTTTTAATTCCAGATTGTTACTAATCCAGGGACCCAGAGCATTATCCTGGGTCCCTGGATTACTAGTGATTACTGGTGACCATACCATTACACCACCGCCTCCCCCTGTAACACAGTCTTTACAATCATGCTATTTTAGGAACCGGTTTTATATTCAGATGCTGATAAGTAGAAGATGCACAGATGGGGAGAGATAAGCTCTTAAAGTGGGTACGACAGAAAACATTAAAAATAAAATTTAAGCAAAAATCTTTGAAGCCTAAGGGAAAGTGAAGTCTGAATTTATGGGCTATAGAAATGAAACTGAGACTTAAGAATTGACAACAAAAGGGAAAGTTAACAGATACATCAAATAAATACGTCTGATTTGGCAAACTTATTGTATTCTCAATCTGAACTGGTTCAGTATGCTACTAACCTTGGTTATTCTTGCACAAAATTGTTTGGTTGTAGGTACCTCTGCCACATGTTCGATTATTTTCTGTCACACAGAGGCTCTCTTCAAGCAGGTGCCATTGATAGCAAACTGGCTCTTCACAATGAATGGATTCTACAAGATGTGGGCATCTTCTAGCATTGCCGGTAGGCTCTCTAACTACATGGCGTCTTCTCATCTTAAAACCTACAATTGAATTGACAGTATTTCAGTGAATAATGCATACGGTACTTAGAATAGCAAATGGAAATAAATCATCTTCACCCAAACTTGTACTGCAATGCAACAAATAAGACTATATGGCTTAGCAATACTTCTATGCTTTAGTGAAAAGGTAATGACAGCATAATCTTCTTGAAATATGGCAAAGTGCATTGGAGTTCTTTTAAAATCCATTTTTCATCTTTGTTTTAGATCAGCAACATGTATCACAAATAAATGACTAAATGCATGACAAACTTGCTGAGATATTAATAGTAACCAATGATTATTGATTAACGATTATTGATTAACAATTCACTGTCTATTATTTACACAAGGAAACAGATGATACAAGAGCTGTGAAGCAGGCAATAGTGGTGACTAGGTGCTCCACCAAAAAGCCAGCTGAAAATCCTTGTCCAATGCTGCAGCAATAAACATTCTTCTGGCTAATTTACACAAGCATCAATGTCAACAGTAAAGTCTTCACATTTCAGATCACCCATATACTTTAGAAATAAATGTACACTTCATATAAACGGACTGCAGAAGTGGCTAACCTGCAAACAGAATTATGGAAATAAAATAAGACAAGGAAAGCAATATGACAAGGTAGCAGCATAAATGCGTAACCTTTTAAAATAAGCACTAAGGGTTGGTTATTTGGTTGTGAAAGAACTCAATAGAATATTTCTTGCTGAATTAAAAGAATAACATCTGTCACATTTGGGACTTTGATCCATAATTTCATTTCATTGCAGTCTGCATTTTCAGAATGTCACAGTTGGGTGAATGGTTTCAATGGTTTTTAATATAGAATCAAAGAAGTGGTGAAGGGGTAATGAGGACTTTAAATGCAGATGTGGTTTTATCACTAAAAGAAGGAATGAACTGCAGCCAGATAGGCCAGGGGAAAACTGTTGCATTGCATTGTAGTGCACCTCCTTACTGCTTCCTAATCTTCATCCCAGTCTTCTTCATCTGACGATGCCCCATCTAATTACTGTGCTTTCTCCAGCTCCAATCCTTTTCGCGTTGTCACGTTGTGCAAACCACAATGATGCGGCTTACTGCACCTTAGATCATTTTGTAGGGAGAACCCAAAACAAATGAGCACCTAAACCTTTGCTTCAAGGTGTCAATGATATGCTCCACAATGTTCCTGATGAACTATGGCTCTCATTGCACTGGTATGGTTCAGGCATGGTGGAGCTGTTGAGGGGTGTCATCAGCCATGTTTGTGGTGGGGAAGGGGGTCTCCCTTATCCCCAACAGCCATTTTCTGATGTTCCTGGATTGGGGAAAAAATGGAGGAGGGGAATGGATGGCTGTCACAGTTGAAGGTGTCATGGCAATTGTCAGCGAAACTGACAAACACTTGCATTATTCTTCTACAGTGATCATACACCAGTTGTACATCAACAGAGTTGAAGCCTTTACTGTCCAGAAAAGCCCAGGCTTGTCTTCTGGTGTTCTGATAGCTTCTATCAGGTCTGGACATGAAAGAAGCCAGCCACTGCTACCTATCCCAGACGTTTCTCATTCCGGCTGTTGATGTACATTGGGAAGGTAATGTACTGATTTGCTCTGGCAACATGGGTGACTAGTCTGATGCAGCTGGTTACTGCAGACTGGGAGATGTGGATGATTTCACCTTTAACGTCCTGGAAGGAGGCCAAGGTAAATATTTTAAGGGTGATTATGACATTGACAGCCACTAGCAAAGCACAGCCCAGTGCTCCAGCAAGTCCTACATAGATCAGCAATCAGCTTCTGAAGCAGAGCTCCTCAGGGATCTCCAGGAAACTAACTCTTAACCAACAGAGCCTGTCATTTGGGTAAGGCTTTCTGCAACAGGCTGTTTTTCCAACAGGCCTATGTGCTGCTCATCTTGATTGCTGCTGATGCTCCCCTTCCTCTAACTGGTCATCCACCCGAAGAAATAAAGTGAACATAGCACCCGTGATAAGCAGTAAGTGCTTAATCAGGGTGAGTAAGAGCAAAAAAACGGAAAGAACCAACCTTCCAGCTCAGAACTGCCTTGGAAATCTGCTGATCACATAGCACACAGATTCTACTGGTCTGAGCGCCTGCAGATAAATATCACCTAAATACTTTTTCAATCCACGTCAATCCTGTGAGGTTTTACTCAGTGAGATGGCCGCAGAGCAAGGTGCTGTCCGCACAGTTAAAATAAATGCTTAACTGCCCTGTGAAATGGCCTAGCAAGCACTCAGCTGTATCAAATTGCTATGAAAAAGTTGAATAAGAATAAAACTGGACTGACCACCCAGCCTCGAACACCCCCCACTGTCACTAGGTCAAAATCCTGAAACTCCCTCCCTAACATCATTGTTGTGGCTCACCACCAACTTCACAAGGGCTATTAGAGATGGGCAATAAATGCTGGCTATGCCAGTGACACGCACATCCCATGAATAAATTAAGGAGCCCAACAACATGATCAATTTGCATTTTCCATCAAGTACACACCATTTATTTTGTCTTTAACTTTATTCAACTTTGGTGGTTGTACCTTCACCTTGGATTCTGGGTTTCACAAGTGCATGTGGCATCATAAAAATGTCATAAATCCACAGTGCACTAAGTAAGTTATTTTCCTAAAAAAATTGTCAAAATAATTCTCCAAAAGGAACACTGCATTCACTTTGGAGTTCTGAGATCTGGAATATGATATGTGTTTTTTTGTTAGATGTCATTTTTAGTAAATATGTTGATATGGCAACTTGACAGCTGCCTGAACCTTTGCTAAGGGAAATCACCGCATAAACATAGACTGCAGTTGTACATTGGTGTAGCTCCCAATTCATGAGTGCCTTTATAAATTGACACTTCTTCCCATTCTTTCTGGGTTCATCACCGCTTCTGTTTGCTGTTTGCAGCTCAAGGCGCATGAACAATTTGGCTAGAGTTTGCTTCAATGAGCACGATGATAACAAGTTCAGCTTCATGTGTAGCCTAAAAGAATCCATTACTCATGGCAATTGGCATTAAGTAACCCACAAATGATAAAATTAGAATCTCCATGCTGAATTTAGACCTGCAATTCATGCGCAGCAAGTTTTAAAGATTTAACCACTACTTCTCATGCAGTACCAATAGAATGGTGTTCAATTTATTTAGCCCTTTTTATCGTCTGTGTTTTATCAGCACATAAAAACATACAACCATCGTCAGAAACAATCGGAAACAATTGCTGAATAAACCACAAACCAGGAAAAGGGGTGGAATGCAGCAGGAAATTTTTTTCACTCAAAGATCATAAAAGTCTCATTATTTCAAAATCTTCAGATTGTGAGTGACTAAGATTATGGGCAGAATTGTTCATTCTGGGACTAAGTCCCGTGGCGGGGGCGGGGTTGGGGACAGGGAGTGTTTCCCACGGCAGAGGCCGCTGGGAATTTGCACCGTATCGCACGGCCCCGGGCCCATTAATTATGCATTCGGGGGGGGGGTTTCCTGACATATCGCGCGGCGGGGCAGGCTGGACCGACGTGATTTCACGCCAAAGGCATGGACAATTGAGCGGGGAGGGCGATTCCGATCGGGCCTTCATCTGCATCCCATTGATGCAAATCAGTTTCCCACCGGCCTCTGGTGGGAATTGCGACCCGCCATGGTGGGTGTGAGCGGATAATCCTACTGTCATTTTACGCCAGCAGGAAACCGAACTTTCAGCTCCTGCTTTATTGTCTCCGCCCCTGCCTGCCATCAATCCCGCCAGTGTGGGGCCTGGAAAATTCTGCCCACGTTTCAAAGTTATCAATTGCTAGCAGAACACTTTGTGGCCTATGCAGTACACAGCAGTAAAGTTATAAATTTTCACGAACAGCAAAACCACTTTAGCTCTTTAACTGTCCTTCATATCACTCAGGCAATGCAATTCATTTAGGGTTCAGGAATAAATTTACTCTCTTCATCCCACTACTTAGCTCACATGTGACCATCAAATTTTAAAGTTTTCAACATAGTTTCTGCGACTAACTTTGCCTCCCACCATTCAATAGGGCAATTCTCCACCAATTCTCCTCTGTAAGTGGTCATTTGGCAGTCAGCAAGAGCAGCCCTGACCTCTTGCCACTGCTTGAGCCTCCCCTGATGACCACGATGAGACAAATTACTCATGAGTCACAGATGCCAAATTATCTCCTGCCGCTCCAATACACAAGGAGTTGAAGCAACAACCTATTGCACCAATTTATAATCATACAAATTTCATATAAAAATAACTGAGGAAGGTAAACTATTCTGGCCCCAGTCTGGGGAAAAAATGTACTACTTGAGTCAAGATTTAGCAAATATGGGCAGTACACTGCAGTAAATTTTCCAAAATTAGAACTAAACCAACACTTCAAGCACAGGATATGATAAAGTTAGGCCTAACAATAATAAGTATGATAATGAGGAATATAGAAAATGCAATAGGAAGGTGAAAATGGATTTCAGTAGAATTAAAAGCGAATAAGAAAAAATACGAGCATATATTATAAATGGAAACATTATGGGCTTTATAATAATATAAAAAGTAAAGAAGACTTAGAGACTGTGTGGAATGATTCAAAGGTTAGGAAGAATTTACAGCACAGAACAGGCCAGTGCTTATGCTTCACACAAACCTCCTCTCACTCTATTTTATTGAATTTTATCGGAATAGCCTTCTATCCCTTTTTCCCACCTGTACTTATTGAGCCACTCCTTAAATGCGTCAATGCTATTGGCCTCAACTATTCCATATGGTAGCATGTTTCACATTTGCACCACTCTCCAGATAAAGGAGTTTCTCCTGAATTCCTTATTTGATGTTAGTGGTTATTTATATTTTGATCTATTGTTTTGGACCCCCACAAATGGAAACATCTTCCCTATATCTATTCTATCGAACCCTTTCATAATTTTTAAGATCTCTATTAGATCACTCCTCAGCCTTTCTTTTCTAGGAAGAAGAGAGATGAAGGAGGGAATCTAATTGTGGAGGATGAAGATACTGTGGACTTATTAATTATTTTGATACCGGTTTTATAAATGATGGCAGAAATTAGAAGGAAGTGGAACATTTGACAGTGAAAACTGTAGGAAAGAAAATAGTTCTGAAAAATCTAACAGAATTGGCCAAGGCAAAATAAGTCAAAGAGGACACAGCTGAGGCTTCTACTTAATTATTAAAATTAGGACGTTGGACTGGAGAATAGTCAATGTAACACTTAATTCAAGAATGGTGAGAACAGTAAACTGAATAACTACAGGCAAGATTACCACAGCTTTTAATTTCTGCAAACATACTGTTAAATGTTCTGACAGAAAGCTTAATTGAAAAGAAGAATCGAGTGCTGGGTTCCTGCCCCTCCAGCAATAACTCCTTCAGCTGACTTGCCAAAGCTGCCTTTTGTAACTTCTTAAGTTCTCCTTTCCATCCTGATGGTGTAGTTCCTAGATCTTCAAAAGAGAAAGATGGCCACTTTGGCTCACTTTCCTCCATCAGCTCTAATCTCAATAATAATCATCGTATTTTATTCAGGAAACAAAAGGCTGACTTCCAGTGTAACTTACATCAAAAAACTCATAATATTCAGATATAGGCTAAGTCATCAAGTTAAAAACAGGGAAAACATGTGGCAATTGTAATAACAAAAACAGACAAACAAATTCAGCAGGGAAGAGGGAACTTGGGATGGGATATTCTAAGAAGAAATACTGAATTAAAATTATATTAAAAACTTATATACACCATTCCTACTTTACAGGCAATGAAGTACTTATAGATTTCATCATGTGCGCACTTCATTGAGCAACCAAACCATGTAAGGAATAGGGCTACATTGGCACATTTCCATCCTAAGTCTCACGCCAAACCTCAGAGTTGCCTTGATTGCTCTGGATGTAGTGGTGGTAACCAGTCCTGGAACTGACTGCATAATGCATATTCCAAACTTAGCATAAATATTACCCCTTCTTGTTTCTGGGGTTCCAAGTTTTGTTGGCCGGGATTTTCCAGTGCTAACAGCAGCGGGTGTGATGGCGGGCGGGGCGACAATGCGGCAGAAGCTGAAAAATCGGTTTCCCGCTGGTGTGAAATGACAGCAGGAATGTGCACTCCCACCCATCATAGCAGGTCACCATTCCCGCCAGAGGAGTGAAGCCATTAATGGGATGCAGGTGAAGTCCTGATGGGAATATCCCCCCCTCTCCACCCTGTCAATTATCAGCGCCGCCAGCAAGATATCACCCCGGTCCAGAATACATGTGGACCAATGTGGTGTGAACATGTTAGGACTCACCTGGAAGAAGACCTGGGGCAGCTTGTGGAGATCAGAAGGTGGAAGCCTCCAGTAACTGTGGACCCTGGAACACCAGGTGCAGCAGTGGGTGGGTGGAGCATCTACCAAATGATCTTCACACTGCAGGAGCTTCCAGGATGTGGATCTTCACAATGCAGGAGCTTCCAGGATGTGGATCTTCACAATGCTGGAGTTTCCAGGATGTGGATCTTCATGTTGGATGTGGTCGGCTGCAAGAGGCACTGTTGGGCAGTGATGGTCTGTGCTGCGGGGGGAGGATTAGACAGGGAAGAGAGGAATGAAGACGTGGGGCAGGTGTGGAAGCATAGAGGGGGGCAGGGTGATTGGGGGGTGGTAGGGGAAAGAGAGTGTTGCTGTGGGGGTCATGGAATGGGTGAGGAAGTTTGTGGAGCGGGAGGGTGAGAAGGTCCATGGAGGAGTGCGGGCAGTGGGACAGAGGGGGGATGGTGGTGCAGGTGGAAACAGGCTTGAGGGGTGTGCAGGTGTAAATGGGCATTGGGGGAAGAGGAGAAATGGGGTTCAGAGGGCGGAGTCCTTGATGTCAACTGATGAGTCCTCGGCGGGCATACTGAGGGAATTGTTGATAGGAAGGGATAGTAAGGGTTAAAGGAGGCAGTGGGAGCCAGTAGGATGGGAGGGTGAGGGTCCTACCATGACGGGCGAAGGGATGCTGAGGATTGTTGGAGGGGACACAGGAGTAAAACCGGATTCTGGGGTTTGGCATTTGGCAGGATGAGAGGAGGGAATATCTACTGTCACGGGGTGGGCTCTTCGGGAAGGTAGGGGCCAAGGGCATTCATCTGCACAGGACAGAGGGTGATGGGGGAGGGTTGTAGGGTGACTGTGTGGAGGTCTAAGGTCACACTAGGAGGGTCAATGGTTATGGAGGGGGACGGTGTGGGTCACAGGCGGGAGGTTGGGAGGTGTTGGACTCCACCTGAAAAGCCACACACACCATGGCCACTTGCAACTATCTAGAGCCTTAAGGCGAAGATCATGAGATGCTGCATGGGGGTTCAATCATCAGGGGTGAGTGGGGCAGCAGGTCAGCTCAACTGGACAAATGAAGGGGAACCCCAGCACATAATACTGACAATGCTAAGGTGTTTCAATAGATGAGTGCATGAAGGGCAATTGCACAACATGCGCCTGAGGCTTCTTGCACACAGCTCGCAAGGCCCCTGACAAAGATCCTTGGCTTCCTGCACATGCATTATTCCGAGGGATATAGACTTAGCCTGAGGTGGGCGGGGGGAGGCGCACAGGAATAATGACTACAAATCGCAATTAAACCACATCAGACCTCATTAAAGTGCAATTGTGGTCTGTTTACAAAATCGTAAGAACATTAACAATTACAGTGCACCCATGCAATCACATGTGAAATCCTACCTTATTAAATCCCTCATTCCCTATCACTTCTTCTAGGGGCTCCCTCTGCAGCAGGGGTGGAGGCAGTCTGCTGACTAGTTTGCCCTGTTTTGTTGGAAGACCTTGGCACACGTCCTCTGGAGACTGAGGTGTGTGTCTCTGGGAATGTGGAGGGTGCAACTCATTAATCAGCCCCGCAGTGCTTTATGGCTGCATGGCAGGCCAGCGTGGAACGTGTCAGCATGTGAGACCCGATGCATTCATTCTCCTCCTGTGTTCAACTTGAGACACAGTGTATAGGCCCCTGTTCTGACTCGCATTTCCTCCTGATCCCACAATGGCATAACCCATTATGTTCCCCAATGGTATATTCCTCCCACGATCTGCAGGTTTTGAAAGCCCAAAGTTGATACCACCTAATCAATCTATTATGATTTACCTCATCTCTTCCATTCTTTTTTGAAAATTTGGTAGCATCCTGCACCATGGGCCTTTGCATTTTGCGAAGGCTGATAAGCAAAATTAAAGCAAAGAATTCTCAATCGTTTAAGCAGTCTTTTTGCTTCAGTAAATATGCCACCATATTTCTTCCATTCTTCACTTTATTCCAGTTTTGTTCTAATCTTTCCTTCCACCTATCTTTCTTTTTTGATACCTTTTGGTCATTAAAGTTAATTTTCAGATCAGGTTAGATACAAGATAAAAGATTTCCTATTCTGTCCATAAAATGTGCATAGTCATTCGTTTTGGCACAGCATACCCTGACACATCATCCTTTGCATATGCCTGAGGTTGACCATTTGGTTAGAATTAGTGCTGAATTCTGGACAGTTTTGTGTCGAGGCCTACAAGAGCTGCATTATGACTGTTCTGGTCAAGCCCATTTTTCATAAGATTCTTAAAGCCAACTGAAAGAGAATATTTTTATTGTATCTGCCTGGAATAGATTTCAAAAGTAAAAGACCAATGGTACAATGTACCTCTCAACTTTGAACTAAAATGCTATTGATTCATTAGCATCTTTAACATTCTGCAGATTGAGCCAACATTTATACCATAAACAAAATCATTTGAATTGCATTTCCTGAATCCAGTTCATATAGTTGGCATCCAGTCATCTATCCAAGCAAGAACATAACAAATCCCCCAGATTCAATTAAATATTTAGTTTCATTTTCTAAATGTTGCTATGGTCTGTTGGTTGCTGATAATTATTGTGAAATTGTAAAAATTCCTTTTGAATTACTGCTGGTTAACGTGCGCATCATTCATAGAACATGGCAGGTGTTAAATGGAATAACTAGGCAAGAAATGCAACTCTGCTAAAGAAGGGATGAAAAGCTTTTTTTTAGAATCAATCAGAAAATTACAGAGAAAACCTGAATTTTAGTGTAACTTGTGAAGTTTTTAAATCATAAAATTTGAAGTAAAATGTTTGTTATTAATATGCCATTATAAATGCTATTAATGACTTATTACATCTTATAATCTTATGACAGCTGGTGCATTTCATCCTGACTGAAAGTAGTTAACTTTTGGCTGTTCATAACATGGAACTTAATATGGGCATAAATTTGAAACTATGAGTGAGATTTCTAAATATTAAAGAAGTTAGAGGTAAAAGTTTAATCACTTAAAAAGTCAGGGAGTGTACCACTACAAAGACGCAATTTAAAATGAAAGTAAGCACTGAAACCTTTATTCCTTTGAGGGTCCTGGCAGTTCTCAGGGATGCAAGGTCTCCATGCAGACCAGGCTGAAACCAGGCAGTCAGTAGGACAGGCAACGGCGCAAAGCTGTGAAGTAACTGGTATTGGCTCTGAGCATAGGCCGTGGTCCACTGGTCTGGACACTGAAAAAAAGCAAAGCCAGTTAATGTTTCCATTATTCAACAGTGTTAAACATATTTGTTTTATCAATGTACTAATGCACCAAATTTCAAAACAAGAACAAAAACAAGTAAATATGACAGCACTATGAAAGCATTTGTAACATGGACCATAAGCATCAAAGCCAAAGCAACTGAAGGTCGGGAACGGCTAATTTTTAATTCCCCAGCCCTTCCAATTTCCTCCTCTTCTAAATGGACTCATTCAAAGTGGATACTGTCCCTAACATGTGAGAAATTATATGGTATCACAGCCAAGTAACCATTTGTTACTATATGGCCAGACAATAAGGCATCAATATTAAATAGGTCTAATGGCACCGGAAAAACTCAACAGGTCTGGCAGCATCAGTGGAGAGGAGCACAGTTGACATTTCGAGTCCTCATGACCCTTCAACAGAACTAAGTAAAATAGAATAGGGGTGAAATATAAGCTGGTTTAAATGGCGGGAGGTGGTGTTTGGGACAAGAAGAGCCAGGTAGAGGGCCAGTGATAGGTGGAGATAACCAAAAGGTGTCACAGACAAAAAGACAAAGAGGTGTTGAAGATGGTGATATTATCTAAAGGAATATGCTAATTAAGGGTAGAAAGCAGGACAAGCAAGGTACAGATAGCCCTAGTGGGGATGGGGTGGGGTGAAGGAATCTAAAAAGGCTAAAAGGTAGAGATAAAACAATGGATGGAAATAGATTTAAAAATAATGGAAATAGGTGGGAAAAGAAAAATCTATATAAATTATTGGAAAAAACAAAAAGGAAGGGGATAAACGGAAAGGGGGTGGGGATGGAGGAGAGAGTTCATGATCTAAAATTGTTGAACTCAATATTCAGACTAGGCACTTTACAGCCTTCCGGACTGAATATTGAGTTCAACAATTTTAGATCATGAACTCTCTCCTCCATCCCCACCCCCTTTCCGTTTTTTTCCCTCTCCTTTTTGTTTTTTCCAATAATTTATATAGATTTTTCTTTTCCCACCTATTTCCATTATTTTTAAATGTAATTCCATCCATTGTTTTATCTCTACCTTTTAGCCTTTTTCGATTCCTTCACCCCACCCCACCCCCACTAGGGCTATCTGTACCTTGCTTGTCCTGCTTTCTACCCTTAGCAAATTCCTTAATTAGCACAATCCTTTAGATAATATCACCACTTTCAACACCTCTTTGTCTTTTTGTCTGTGACATCTTTTGGTTATTTCCACCTATCACTAGCCCTCTACCTAGCTCTTCTTGTCCCAACACCACCCCCCCCCCCACCCCCCCCCCCCCCCACCCTTAAACCAGCTTATATTTCACCCCTTTTCTATTTTTACTTAGTTCTGTTGAAGGGTCATGAGGTCTTGAAACGTCAACTGTGCTCCTCTCCACTGATGCTGCCAGACCTGCTGAGCTTTTCCAGGTATTTTTGTTTTTGTTTTTGTTTTGGATTTCCAGCATCCGCAGTTCTTTGCTTTTAGGTCTAATGGCACCACTGTGTCACCAATGAGGCGGAGGTGTGGTGAAACTTACAATAGTCTATTTCACAGGAAAACAAACCGTCTATTTACGCAGCAAGCAGAACTCATGATCAAAACTACAGCAACTGATAAAAACAGGATGACTCCTCTAGCAGGATGCAGTGCGTGGAAGATTGTTACGTGAAACAAATTTTATACTAAGATAAATCCCAGTCTCTTGTAGCAGTATGGTCTCCAGGTGTGACTGAAAGGGTCCTGGCCAGTAATAGTGGTGTCACTATATACTGCCAATTTCAATTTCCCCAACTTGGCAAAACTCAGGTTGAGGAGAGTGGAGAAGATACTTAAAATGGAACACAGAATTTACACACTCTTCAACCCCAATTCAACAAACTTCAATTTTAAATTGAGGCAGCAAGTACACTCCAAGGTGAGGGCTTCTTTAATTATGCAGATCATCCTGTGATGATGCCATTGAGGCCAGATCCGACATTTTAAACACAGGCCTGAATGATTGAGCAGTGGTGGCTTCTCCGCCAGGAGAAATGTGGTGGGAACTTCAGAGCCAGAAGTTAATTAGCTCACAAATTTCTTTTTAATGTGCATTTTAGTTTCTTTCCATTTTTGAGCAAATGGCATGCTAACTAGTGAATGGTTTCTGTCAAGTTATATGTAGAAGGCTTGCATTGTTGTTGCGGATTCTGCTTGTTAAATGGTGTTCAATCCCAGCCCACTGAATTCTCATCTTCACAGAAATTGTGGATTAAAACAGAAAAGTCATGGCTAATAAAATGCTTGATGATCAAACGAAAAAAACCCAAAAAAAACAAGAAGAAAAAAAACTCAACATGGGTATAGTACTAATCAGTACCCAACTTTCAAACAGAGGCTAATGCAGGGAACTTTTTGGATTTTATGGAATAACTTGTAAATGGACTAAGTGACTTGAAAATTATAAGGTTAGATTAAGCATTCATCCCTCTTTGTTTCAAAGAGACAGAGTAGAACTAAATCTGAAATCTATGCCCATCTTTCCTGGAAATCCATGTTAGAATTACTCCACATATGCTTCTGCTCCTGCCACAGTACTGAAACAGCTCTTGTCAGAGCCACAAATGACATCCTAAATAAGTAAACTAGCCCGCCACTCTCTTCTCAACCTGTAAGCAGCCTTTGATATGGTCCACTGTCATCCTGCCCTCGCCTGTATCTATTCTTATCTATCCAGTGGTTGCCAGAGAATCACTTTCAATGGTTCTTTTTCCTGTACCATTAACTCTGGAGACCCCATGGTAATGTACCCTTCTATTTCCCAACTGCATGCCTACCCTAGGCAGCATCATTTCAAAACACGCCTGGTTCCATATATATGCTGATGACACCCAGCCCTACTTCCACACCACCTCTCTCAATTTGTCCATTGTTTCTAATTTTCCACACAATGATGGATGAGCAGAAATGGCCTCCAACGGTATATCGGGACGACTAAAGCCATTATCTTTGGTCCCCACCATAAATTCTGTTCCTGATCCTCCAACTCCATCTTTTTCCCTGGAAATTGTAAAAGGCTGAACCAGACCATTTCAACCTTGGTGCCATATCTGATCACGAGATGAGATTCTAACCACATATCTGCTCCATCACCAGAACTGCATATTTACACATCTATGGCATCGCCTGACTCTGCCACAACTCAGCTCATCTTCTGCTGAAACCTTCATCCATGCCTTTATTACCTCTAGGCTTAACTATTCTAATACCCTCCTGGCTGGGCCTCCCATCTTCCACCCATCATGAACTTGAATTCCTATAAAACTATGTTGCCCATATCTTAGCACATATCTATCCTTCCTGTGCTCATGGACATATGTTATCTCCTCCTCTGACAATATTTAAATTTTGTAATTCTCATCATTGTTTTAAAATTGCACAAAAGATGACCCCCACCCCTCCTCTTTGTAACTTCCTACAGCCCGATAACTCTCTGGGATTTCTTTGACCATCCAAATCTGGCATCTTGCTCATCTGCTATATTAGTAGTTCCATTATTGGCCCTCTTTCTATTCTTTCATGGGCATCGCTGGCAAGACCAACATTTGATGCTTGTCTCTAGTTGCCATTAAGGTGACGATGAGCCACTCCTTGAACCGCTGAAGTCCATGTGGTGCAGGTACAGCAACGGTGCTGTTAGGAAGGGAGTTCCAGGATTTTGATCCAGTGACAGTGAAGGGACAGTGTGATAGTTCCAATTCAGGATATAATGTGTGGCTTGGAGGAAAACTTGCAGATGGTGGTGTCCTCAGGCATCTGCTGCCCTTGGCATTTAGCTGCCAAAGCCCTAAGCCCTGCAATTCCCTCTCTATATCTTTCTCTGTCACTACTCTCCTTTAAAATATTCCTCAAAACCTAGCTCTTTTACCAATCTTTTGGTTATTTGACCTAGTCTCTCCTTACGTGGCTGTCTTTTGTTCGATAACACTTCTGCACAGCATCTTGGGATATTTTAATGGCACTATATAAGAAAGCATTAACTCAAAGAATTGGTAACACTAAATTTTTGTTATCAAATTCAAAGAACAATGGCAGAAAAACAATTTTTAATAGGATCATTTATAATTCTGTGCTAATTTAAGCATCTCCTTGAGCAAAAGAAATGCGGAAGATGACATTACTGCAAACGTGCATCTGCATTCAGTCAGACAGTCTATAGGGGTTTCATATAGGCCACCAGCATTCACATAAATAGGGTTCTGTAACAATGGAGCAATTAATGAGTTAGCAAAAATTATAATATGCATCAGCTGCCGGAGTACAGATAGAGAGTGAGCATGAAAATAAAAAGGATTTCATTAAATATTCACATTCATCGCATTAGCAATACCTGAAATAAAACTGATGTAGATATCAGCATTCCTACATTTAGGGATTTATAACATTGATAAGAGATACTTAGTTTACCAGAAGCTGGTGCTTTATAAGTACTAATTGTTGTTGTTGTTGAAGCTGAATGTTTAATCTAAAACAAATGTTTTATGAAATATTCTCAAAATATCTTTCAGCTGCTACTACACATCACCACATTTCCAGCGCTGCAGTAGTACAAGAAACAATGGAACAATCAAAGCAAAACTTTCTTCATTTTTATATTTCAGCAAGAATATGCTTGCTTTAAATTTTGTGAATGCACTTTAATAACTCACACGAGTAGAATTATATTTTCTCCCATTTGTCATGATGCATCACTAAGTCAGAGCTGAAGCAATGGTAATATTATGCTTGAGCGCTGCCACAGACACATTATAACAATTCTAATGTTAGCTGTACTACTACTCAAACACAGAAGCCGGGGTCTTCATCCGCAAGGCAGGAGTCGCAAGTTGCCCCTTTTTCCAACATTACAATCCCGTCTCCTGCCCAGCAATGTTTTAGTGCCCACCCATGCTATTTTCATGGTGGGGACAGGCTGCAGTCAGGGCCGGTGTCGCCCAAAACAGGTCCGAGGCAGGACCAGAGGTGGGCGGGTGCCAAGGAGGGCAGGTTAGGAGGCCTGCCTCTGTTCACTGGGATATCGGCCCAGTTTGTAAATGAGTGTTCGGCATTTTAGCCTTTACCCCTCACCCATCCCACATTCACCCCCATTTCCCCTCCATAACCCCATGTCCCCTCATATCATCCATATTATTAATCTAAGCACTCTTGAATGCAGAGAGCACTTTTTCTATTAGATAAAGCATTCAAATTCATCTGAACACTTTCACAAAGCTGGTTAATTTAACTGTCACTTAGCTTTACTAAACAAAGCTCTATCATTAATCACTATATTAAAAACATATTCCACTTGTCATAAAGCATTATGTTATGATATGTGAAGTTGTCAACATCTTTTGAACTTACCTGTCAAAAGGTTACTGACTCCTGACTGGGTCTCCCCTATGTTTCACAACACCTCTGGGGTGCTGTGAGCCACATTTTCTAACAAAATGGGTCCAATTCCATTGAAATAGCAGGGGTCTAAAATGCCCACTACTCCCACCCCATGGAGTAGGCAAGGGTGGGATTGTTGTTTCTGGGCTCACTACCTGCAGCTTTGTCTCAGGATCATCAAAATACCACACAATGGGAATGGGGGCAGGAATCCCGGAACTGTCTCCTGCCTGCCATTTTTAAATATCCCCAACATGCAAATCAGGGCCAGAATGTCCATTCATCAGTCACTCAGTTGTCATAACTAACCTAACGTTAACATCGAGTTATCTCCTCTGCGAATTCCTGCAGTAATTCAGGTCTTTTCATTTACAATCTCCTTGCTTTCCATTCAGAACAACCTGCATGATGGGAGGATTTGTCATTTTGTTCTGACAGATGATATGCAACACCCTCTTTGCACTGTTTCCAAAAAGCGTCCTGTCTCTGCATCTATTGCTTTTAACAGAGTACAGATTTCAGCATTAATTCTAAGGACAGAATCATCCCAGATTTACATTAAGTGCGGTAGTTGGCGGGAAAAAGGACGTTTTACCCGTTGGCCGCAATGGCGGCTTTTCACTCCATATCGTCCCAATCCCGCCTCATTAACAACGCATTCCTGGGAAACATGCCGTTTTGATGGCGGGCGGGCTCTCATTCACCTGTCATGCCATCACCTTGCCACTTCATCATGCCAGGCACCATATTTAAACTGCAGCCGCACAAACACCTTGCAGTGCTTCCACACAGGACTGCTGCAAAGAAGACATGGCCCGAAAGGCAAGAAAACTGCAGTGCCCTGGTTTAATGACGTGTCCCTTGTGCACCTTTTGGACACAATGGAGGCCCACCATGATGTCCTCTATGGCCGCAGGAAGGGCAGCAACATCACCAATCCAGCATGGAAGGCAGTGGCAGCAGCGGTTAGCGCCAATGCCCAACAAAAGAGGACAGCCATTCATTCCCAAAAAAGGAGGAACAATCTCATCTGTTCCACCAGGGTAAGCCACTCTTCTCATCACTCTCAACTCACATACTCACAAACCCATCACACATTCACAGAGGCCTCACTTACTGTCAGTTCAAAGGACATCACCATTCACTCTCACACACAACTTCATTGTCCTCATCCCATCCACGGCACCACTCACCACCCACACATGCCAGGCATATTTATCATCTGGCCTGGTAAGTAGGCGCTCTCCCTTAGACTCTCCATCTCTATCCATGCAGGGCAAGCTTGCACATGACAACAGGGAAAGGTTGCCGACTGGTGGAGGAATGCCTGAAATCAAGGTGCTCAAGGACTTTGAAAGTAGAGCCATCCAGCTGGCCGGCGAGGATCTGGACTGTTCCTGTGCTGACAGTGAGGTCGGCAGTGCTCTACCAAGTGAGGATCCAGCAGTGCAACACCCATCAGACATCCATGCTGTGAGTGATGTGTCCTGTTCCGCAGTCCCCTGCACTAGTTATCTCTCCTCGCTTTTGTAGGCACATCTGGGAAACAGCCAATGGAGCCCACGACCCAGGTCCTCCAATCAAGCCCAAAGAAAGCTTTGAAGAGGAATCTGAAGGCACCTTCATTGAAGTCCCATCACAGCGCTCACCACACCCTCCACCAGTGCAGAGAGACACATCTCGGTGGGACCAAGCTTTAGAGTTGCCTGGGGATCACAATCCGGTGAGCACATCGCACTGTCTGATCCACAGCAGGCGGAGGCAGGGACTTCCCAGGTCCCCGGCGATCGGAGAACTGCTGGAGGCCAGAAGTTTGCTGAATCCGAGTTAGATGACGAGCCTCTGGATTCAGTGATGTCACAGTTGCTGGAGCTGCAAAGGCAAGCTTGGGAACATCAGGAAGGGATGTCCACTGCACTCTTCAGGTTGCAAGGCACAATGGAGGAGTCCGTCCACCTTCAGGCTGAGGTTTTAGCACTGGCATGCCAACGCACCGAGGTCAACAATGATGGACTTTGAAGCCATGGAGGCTTTGGTCCAGGACATTGGTCCTGCACTGCTGCCCAGGCTGAGTTGCATTGCTGACGCCATAGTTGGCCTCTAACAATGTCAATGCGAGAGGGGTGCAGGACAGCTCAATCTCACTCAGGCTACCCCTTCTCCTCAAGCACTCAGTCAGGAGCCCCCAGGCCAGAGGGAGGAGGCATAGCAGGTGCACACCCTGGGGCTATCCACCCAGGTGACTCCGAGAGTGCCGGCCTATCCGAATTTCCGCTTCCTGTGACCCCAGCAGCTCCAGCTCCACAGGCCAATGTGGGTGCCAATCCCACAAAGCAGGGCCCCGAATGCAGGCCCAGCCCTCCAGGTCTCGGCCCTCCAAGGTCATCACAGACAGGGCGTAGCAGTCAGCAGGCTGCCTTCACCTCTGCTGTGGATGTCGGGGGAGCACCAAGATGTAACGGCAGGGTTTGGAAGGTTAAGAAGATGTAGTTGCACAGCCTGGGCATGGGTGTTAAGCATGTACAAAATGTTCACTATTGTAAATAAATGTCCCAAGAATGTCTCTCTGCCAATGGTTCCTTGTTCTGATGAGTAGTATCCTTGTCACTCAGATGTGAAACCTTGGTTCCTGCACAAAATGAAGGCAGGTGTCTCAGTCCAGGGCCTCTTCCCTGTGCTTTGTGCAGTCTTCAGACCAAAATGATGGTCCATCCTCACACTCCCTGGACACATTACTGATGCCTGCACCTCGATGGTGCTTGTCATTGCTGCCAGAATGTCGTGGGCAGGCACCACAGAGTTCTGTCATCCTCTCTGTGTGCTCTCAGTGCCTTTAAGGTGGGGCTTGGCCCTCATCTCTTCTGCATCTGTGGCCAGTGACGCTATGGTCCTGAAGGGGTCAGGTGCTGAGGCTGACAAAGAATCAGGTACATTTAAAGTTTCACGGCTGCATCTCCAATATATGGCCCTGATTACAGAGCGCAAGCGAACTGCCCTCAGCCAGACAGGAGCCAGATATTCATAGAGGCTATGTGAAGATCAATGGAGTGTCCTCACTGCATGTCATCATCATCCTCCTGGAATCGAGCAACTATTAGGGCTTTCGCTGCATCTCCATGACAGGAGCCTTATCACAGAAGGTATGTGCGCTGCCATTAGCCAGACTGGAGTCATACATTCACAGATGCAATGTGAGGATCTTATGGTGCCTTCTCACTGTATGTCATCATCATCCTCCACAAATCAAACAGCTATGAGGACCTCCCAAGCTCACTTGCCTCGCCTGGCCAGTGCGATGGCCTCATCCTCGCCTTCGAGGGCCTCCTCACCTTCATCCCCATTAACGTCCTCTTCATCGGAGATGTCCAGCTCCTCCTCAGGCAGTTCCTCTCCCTGTTGCAGCCCCAGGTTGTTAAGGGCACAGAAGGCGACAACAATGCATGTCACCCTCTGTGAACCGTATTGCAGGGCTCCACCAGACCAGTCCAGGCACCGGAACCTCGTTTTTAGCATCCCAATTGTTTGCTCCACCAAAGTGTGAGTTGCAGCATGAGCCTCATTATACGTTGCTGTTCTGCAGTCTGAGGCCGCCAAACGGGTGTCATCAGCCACATTCACTGCGGGTAGCCCTTGTCCCTGAGGAGCCATCCCTGCAGCCTCTGTGGACCCTGGAAGACATCAAGAATCTGTGACCAACTGAGAATGTAGAAGTCATGGACATTCCCTGGAAACTGTGCACAAACCTGCAGGATGCACATTCAGCGAATGGAAGCCCTTGCGGTTGACATAGTTGCCGGCGTGTTGCAACGGAGATCTGAGTGCCACATGAGTAAAGTCGATAGCACCATGTACCTGTGGGAAACCTGAGATCTGGGCAAATACCCGCACTCCTGCATCCTGGCTTTCCTAGACTAGGGCGAAATGAACAAAGTTGTGTGCCCTCGCAGTAGTGGCATCTGTGACCTCATGGATGCATTTGTGGATGGAGGCTTGCGATATCCCACAGAGGTCACCTGTGGAGCGCTGAAAGGTGCCACTGGCGCAAAAATTGAGCGCCGTGGTAACTTTCACGGCCACTGGCAGTGGATGCTCCCTGTCCCTGTGGCGCCAAATCCTGCAGCAGCTGGCAGACGTGACTGATCTGTTCCCTAGACATGTGCAGTCTTCGGCGACACTGGTTCTCGTTCAACAGCAGGAATGAAAGGGGGCACCTATAGACCCTGGGTCTAGCTAGGCACCGACTAGCGACAGCTCGCTGCGGTTCTTCAGTAGCATGTGAAGCAGCTTCAGCAGCACCTTCTTTCTGAAGGCACTGCTCCTCCATCTGTCCCGCCAACCGTCTCAATCACTGACTTCTCCTTTGTCTCCACTCTGTACGCCACAAAACATACAGCTGGGTCACAAGGCTCCATGCTCCTGATGTACTCCTCTAGCAGGATGAAAAAGAGAGACGTGTGGTTTAACTTGGGCATACTAAGAACCTCTCCTGGTTAAGTCCGAAGGCCCCTTAACACATCCCAGAGAATGCTGGCCATCACTTGAATGGCCAGAGTTTACTGCGCTGTAAGGCCACCCACCTCTGCCCCACTCCACCTGACCAATTGGCGGCAACTTTGTCCATTGGACTGCATGCTGTGTTCTTAGCTCATGTGCAGGCATTCTCCCAGCCCACACTGCAAAGCTGCACTGTTAGCTTGAACCAACGGGAAGACTGGACCAAACCTGAATGATGACATTGTAAGGGGCTATGATCGCCTCCACCAGTGACTGCTCCATGGCCAACTTTCGCAAGGAGATTGTACAACATGCCCAGTCATCCAACTGTTCTGCAGTCCAGTAAAACGCTCATTAGTTTGCAGTCTGTGCCCGAGAAGTGAAAAGTTCAGGAGCATTTGGCGGCAATTTCATGTCCACGCGATGCTTGGGAGGACAGATAAGCTAGAGGCCCAACTCCAAGCATGTCAATGTGGCTGCATCTGAACTGTTTCAGCTGCGGAGAAATGGTCACTTTGTACAGGGTTTGCCTAATGAGTGGCCACTTCCCTCCCCACCCCATCCCATCCCATACATGCTTATGCACTGCCATCAACAGCAGTACAGCCTTTGCCAACCCCCCAAGTCGCCTTAACCACAGTGCAGCCTTTGGCCCCCGCAAACTCACCTCAACCAAAGTGTAGGCCTTGCCCCAGCACCACACTGCCGGCCAGCCGGGAAAAAGTGACCTACCTGTGCCCTCACCTGAATGCGTGGCACCTCAAACTTGAAGTCCAACTGGCGACCCTGGTGAGCACTGTGCAACATTACTGTGCACTCACCTCCGCCTTCCCCTTGAAGTGCAGCCTATCAAGTGCACACCTTATATATGCTGCTGTGAAACACATCGGCATGCAATCACACTGACCTGCTTAGATGATCCAGCATGGGGGGGAATGATTCCAGCGGGCTGGGCTTATGGTGATATGCAGGTATATTACAATGACATTCCCGACGTCTGACAGCGGGAAACGTGGCCCCCATTGACGGGCAGAGCAGACGATTTCAAACTGGTTTCAATTTTGGGCTTCTCGCCATATTGTCCGCTCACGCTGCCAAACATGCCCGATGCCAGCGGGCACGGAAAATTCTGCACTATGTGTTGAATATGCACTAGTTACAGGTACATTCCTTTTTATAGCTGTTTCTACAGGAAGGACATGGGCCAGGGTTTCACAGCCCCTGGACCACCCCAGGAGTGGGCTGGCAGGGGAGTGTAAAATTGGATGGGAGATGCCATGACTTCACTTAACCACCTCCACATCAGCATAGGCATTGTGCCGTCGATCCGCACTTGGGCCAATTGAGGACATAAGTGGCCAATTAGCAGCTACTCAAAGGCCTACTCCTTCTGTCACTGGTATTTTACCAGTGGTGGGGTGGGGGGTGCCCATACCACCTGGTGAGACTGCCAGGTAAACCCTGATGGCCTGGCTGTGGGGTCAGGAGGTCCTTCTTGTTCGGGCAGTCTGTGCCCAACAGAGGCTACTCCCCCAGCCCCCCACCCACCCAGTGACAAGGGCTGCCCTCTTGTCACCCCCCCATCCCAGGTCATCCCATGGCTGACCCTGCCCCTCACAGGGTCCTGCCTGACAGGCCGCGGTGAAGCCTCCCCAGTTCTCCGGTTTTCAGACCTCCACCACAGTTCCTTGTTGAAGGATGACTGCTGTCCCAGCAGCGTTCACTGCTCCCAATGGCCCTGCTGCGGCAGAGTGCTGCTGGCCATCGGATTGGCTGACAGCTCTTCCAGATGGAGCACACATGGCAGAAGCCAGAACCTCAGATAATTAACTGCCTGACAATTGTAGAGTACAGTCTTGTCTTCCCTGGCTGGCTTACCCCCAACTTTTCAGCTGGTGGGTGGGGCCACCACCTCCACATAAAATTCTGGCCCAGTTTCTATTTTCAGTGTATTACAGGATGTTATTTCCTCTTTGATGTCTGTCAGAAACATTATACACTTTGTTGTTTCAGATTTATTAATTGGTACTAACTGGTACTTCGTGCTGCTAAACCAAATTGCATTTTGAAAACATCGACATCATAAATTGCACATTGGGTTGTGCACTGAAAAAACACTTAGCTTGTCTTGTAATTCAATCTGTAACATGGGAGCTAGAAGCAGCTTCTTCTCCCAGTCTGTAGTGTTTCATTAGCTGCATATAGACAAGACTTGTTACATTTCATTACGTATTCAATTAGCAAAGTCTATGATCTAATGTAGTGCTATCCAATAGAAATCGCTAACAAGCCACAAGAGTAACTGCAGTAGCATCACTTTAGCTACATGCTTGGCTTTTAGCAGAGGACAACTTGCAAGGTTAATCCATTTCACATGCATATTGGGTGTCCTCAATAGGAATCAGACTTTATCTCCAGAAAAGAAAATGACAGAAGTTTCTCTAATCACATTACAAAATTCTGCAATTCTGCTTACCACTTACATAATGTAAAGTAGCAAAGTATTCAATGTGGACGCTACAATGTTACTTTTTGCCTCACTGTTAAGTTATTGTGTGCAGTTAAAATAACTTGTTACTTATATCTACCAACAGCTCATAAAAGTGACTTAAAAGCGAAAATTAAATCAGGCTATCCACTCTGTAAAATTTAGTCATGCACTATACCGCACCACAGTTTGAATTTCAATGCTAGAGGACCAAATGGTGAGTCAAAGTCACAAAACAATTGTCAAAAAGCTAGCTAAAAAGCGAGAAATGATTGCCGCTGCAGTCTGCAGTAACTCCAGTCGTACTTAGGAGCAACTATCTATATGGTGAGTCTGTTTATCTGTCCAAATGGTACAAGTTGCTACGAATGCACTCTCATAACGCTGAATCTCTCCGTTCTTAATTAAATAACTGGCTGGTTGACTTTGGTAGGTTCCACAGAGAAATGAGCACAGTCATGTGATTTTGGTGATTTGATAATTCCACAAAGAAATGAGCACGGTCATGCGATTATGGTGATAAGAAAGAAGCCTAGCCAGGAGGATAGAACCTAAGTAGCTTTTCCAAATGAATTAATGTTACATAATACTCACTAGCGTGGTATTTTCTGGCAATCAACTGCAGCTTATTTCTTAGTAAAACTGCAGTAATGATGTCAGAATCATTAATCCTCTCATTAATTCACTTAATGACAAGAAACTTACTGACAGCTGCTACCAGGATAAAAGCAACTTAAACAGAATAAATAGACATTAAAAATGAAACAGAGCTCATTACACATAAAAACAGACATTATGGATTGATAGTGCTGCAGGTATCTGACAGGAAGAAATTAGACATGCCATTTCTGTAATAAATATTTCAATACAGAGAGAGGGAGATCTTAGCCACATTGTCTTCTTGTCCTCCTTCCTTTTTGTACTTGTTATGAACTGGTTAGGGACCAGTAACTTTTTGTTTAAAGTAGACAAAGTTTGAAATCCCAGTTACCCACTAGAAGAATAAAGTTACAAGATTCCATGGCTTCAAACAAACAAAATAATTTTTACTATACAAAGTCAAAAAAGTAAAACGGTTTACAATATCTGTCTCATGCGCTAAACATGCAGTAAATATGAATGAACAGGCGTACTATGGTCAAACACATCACACTGCACATTAAATGGCAAACACAAGCAAGACAGATCCCACTGATTTCACAACAATCCACTCAGACATCAGTGACCGCTGTGAGTCACAAAATTTTGGTTAAAAACCTTGTCTCCCTTACAAGGGATTTCAACTCTTCACTTTCGAAGATCCAGTCTCTGAACACTCTAAAAGCTGCTCCGGCTCAGACTGTCTCAACGACTGCTCACCTCCCGATGATTCAGTCTCTCCACCTGAGACTATGATCCACAGGATTCACAAAGCTGCACTCCTGTCATTAAATACCGACACACTTCCAACTCTTTCACAAAGCTGGCTCTGCCCCGGCTTTCTCTGAACTTCAGTCACCCTGGCTGCACCAAGCTATAAATGGCTTGCAGGCCTTCCCTGAGCCATAACTGCTCCAGCGCAGAACCAAAGACCTTCCGCCACCTTCTCAGCTTCCTAGGACCTCACCTGAGCCCTAACTGCACCAACCAACTCCCAAGGCTTCTCTGTCAGCTCCAAACTACATGAGATCCAAACTGCAACAAACACCCTCTTGAAGCAAAAACACAGATAAATTTAAACTTGAGAACTTTCTTAAACTCCAGCCATCTCCATGATGGCATAGCCTTTCATGGTTCACTGAATGTTTTTAAACTAATTTAGCTCAAACTCCCAAAACGAAAGACATCTCTGGACTGCACTTCTTTGCAAGCAGTATAAACATCACATCTCCAGCTCTTCAGCTAAGTAAGCCCATGTGCTGTTTTCTTATCTTACCTTTCTAGCTGTTAACCCCTTTAGTCAACATGGCCCCAACCTTTTAAGTGTAATAGACTCCAAGCTGCTTTTGTTGCATTTATCCCATTTTCTATAGTTAAACTTTAATCTTCCCAAAGATATTCATTACCCCTAAAATATTACCATCACCCATAATTCATCGCACACTAAATTGACCAATGTCCCAAATTATGTTCAATCATTTTATAATGCAACTGTATTAGGTAAAAAATAAATAAAAAGCTTTTATGACTTATATTTAGAGCAAAGTATAAAAATAAGTTTCTGAATGAGTCATAGACCCATGGAACAAGTCTCAAGCTGTTTATTTTTCAGCTAAACAGGTCCTCAGTGAAAGTGTCATCCTCGTCCTTAATGGCTGCAAATCCACAACAGAGAAGTGCCCACTTACTGGTATTAAACTGACCATTTCTCTCATGAAGAGGTTAAAAACTGGTTCATTGGAGAATTTGAAAATTCAGACCACTACAATGAAGTTGAAGCTGCTGCTCTGTGTTCTGGTTTTATGACAAGTGATGAAGATAACTATAAAATAAATATAATTCAACTTCTGAGTAGTAGCCGCAATATGATTAAAATTATCTGTCTATCATCACCAGTAAGGATCCAGGCAAAATTAGGTGATTTTTTTAAAAAGGCAAACCTCAAAACAAAGGGGAAAGAATTATATGAATTTCATTGGGATATAGTGATGAATGAAATCTCAGTAGAGAAAAAAAGAATGAGCATTTGAAAAATAAGTAATGTTGCGTATGGAAGAACAAGTAGATATCCAGGCTAAATAAATACATTTTTCAGATTTATTGAGTAAATCAATACAACCATCTATTCTCTCTATCACAAAGCTTATACCCATAACATTGCCTGTCTCTACCCCTGCCTCAGCTCATCTGTTGCTGAATCATTTATTTACACTTTTGCTACCTTGAGACTCAATTATTTCACTGCTCTCTCAGCTGGCCTCCCATCTTCCACTGTCTGCTCATCCAAAACACTTCTGCCTATATCCTAACCCGCATCAAATCCCAGTTACCATTGCCCTTGTGCTCCTGGTCCACCAACACCTTGATTTTAAAATTCTCACCTGCATATTCAGATCCCTCCATAGCCTTGCCTCTTTCTATCTCTGTAACTTTCTCCAGCCCTACAAGTAGTCTGTGTTGCTCCAAATCCAACCACTATTTTTGAATCCTCCACTCCCTTCTCCCCATCATTAGCAGTCAGACCTTCCTCTGTAGAGACCCTAAGATCTGATTCCCTTGGCAAAATTCTCTGCCTCTCCAACTTGCTCCCCTCCTTAAAACTTAACTCTTTGACCAAGCTTTTAGTTCACCTGTCTAAATATCTTAATATCTCCTTTGGCTCAGTGATGATTTTGCCCACTTATGCTCCTGTGAAGTGTCTGGAGCATTATCCTATGTTAAGGGTTCCAAATAAATTCAAGTTGTTGTGTCAATTAAAATGGAAACTGAAAAAGGAAAATTCAAAGCCAGCAGAGAAAGGAAGGGAACGTAAATACAATGTAACCTCCTCAGTGTGGCATGTTTGGGACCCAGGCATTTCTGGAGAATAACGTTAGAATGCCTGACCACAAGTGTATGAACCAGATATAAATAACTACCTGAGACATAAAAATGTGACAAAACATTAGAAAGCACAAAAATTGTTTTATTTAATGCAATACTGCATCTTGCATTATTCCAAAATATTGTACTGTACTAAAACGATGCCAGTGATGTTGAGGGAACAGTGACTTCAGATGACCCAGAATTGGTACTACAAACAGGCCAAGGGTGGAGAAAGTAGGGTAATAATTATTTACTAAACATTCAATATAGAAAATTCTGAAGCAATTTCCTTTCCTTTAAAGATTAGTAAATGCTTTGATTTTTAATTTTAATTCCTACTTAATTAGCCAACTTTTTTTCCTCCATCATCCACCTTGTCCCTCTCTCTCCATTAGGCCACATTATGTCCCTTCTATGCTGTAAAACAGATGTGCGCGCGTGTGTGGAGAAAATCAATTTATCTTTACAAAGTAGGATAAAAATAAAGCTATGAATAATAGAATCATCTAAGATTTCAACATTTACATAGAATCTTTTAGCACAGAAGGTCAGTCAGCCCATGGTGCCTGTGCCTGGTTATTCAGACAGGCACTCAATTAATCCCACTCCCCTATTCATTCCCTATAACTCTGGACTTTTATCCTCTTCAACTGTTTATCCATTTATCCAACTCTCTTTGAAAATTACTATTAAATCTGCTTCCGCCACCCTTTCAAGCAGTGCATTCCAAATCATAACAATTTGCTTCATATAAAAAAATTCCTCTTTGCATGTAATATATAAAATTATACTCATGATTTTTCGAAATCAAGCCAGTCAAGGAAAGCTGCCAGTGACAGCTACATCTACCAATGCAATTTTCCTAACTACAAAAACAAATCTCAAGCCCACTAGCCCACCTATTTTCTTTGTTTAAATTTCATAGAAAAGACACTTTGCAAATCTGCACCACCGGTAGAGCACCTCATCCACCAGCAGCACATACCAGAAACTTTGGCAAATGCTGCCAATGACTTTCAGACCATTAAAATGAAGTAGATAGAAAATCATTAGTGACGGCACGCAAAATTTCCAATACACCGTGCTGCCAAATGATGTTACCTGCCAGCATTGCAGGCTCATAAAATGACTCTTTATCTCTGTAATTGCTCTTTGAAGGAAGTATATTATTCCAATTGAAAATCTAATACTATGGGTAGCAGTGAATTTGAAGTGTAGATCTGCAGTCCATCCTCATCATCCTCTCATTGTAATAATGTGCAGAGCCCATAAATTCTTTCAAAAGAGGCCAAAGCAATTACCTGAAAAAGTAAAAGATTATAAGGATGGAAGAAGCAGGAGAATGAGGTAAAAAAAATGGTTGGTTCACATGAAGAAAAATATTAGTGTAGACTTCCCATACATTTCAATATTCTTTTTTCCAAGCAATTAATTCCCTTTTTAAAAAATATTATTAATTTATAATAATAGCAATTATAGGCACCTTCTATGCGAAGGACCTTTTCCTAACTTCCCTTTAAATTCATTTGTGATTATCCAAGATGTGGCATCAAGGAGCTCTACCAGCGTCACTCTTTACCATAGTCCATTCATAACTTTCTACATCTTTATAAGCCCATACCTTTGTCTTCTCTACTCTAGCAGAGAAAAAAAATCCCTAATATCTCAATTCATTCTTCATAACTTCTAATTTCTAATAACACTAAGTGAGTGTAAGATGCATCTTTTCTATTGTTCCAAAATGGGGTGGCCAAAACTGCACACATTAGGTGGAAATTAATTCTGCACTTGGGAGTGGGCTAGGTGGTGGGGGTTGGGCAGAGAATCAATAAGGAAAACAGGGGGTTGCACTGCCCGAGCCTTTCTAACTACCTCTAAGGTAGGGGCAAGGAAGGCTGAGAATGGACTTACAACCACAGAACCATAGAAAAGTTACAGCGCAGAAAGAGGCCATTCAGTCCATCACGTGTGCCACCCAGAGGCCAACTGAGGCCCTTAAGTGGCCAATTAAGGGGCATTTAAGGGTCCCATCCCACCATGGTCGGTAGAATACCTGTGGCATGGGAGACCTTATGCCGCATGGTGAGGCTGCCCAGTAAATGCTGGTAGCCTCCCTGCAGGCTCAGAGGAGTTGGGGGGGTCAGGTGCCCTGTAGCCCATGTAGGAACCCCTGCCCGCTGAATGACCCTCCTACCCTTCACCCTTTCCATGCTTCAGGATACAAAAGCAAGATCACCTTTTATTTCTCGCCGACCTTAATGATTTGCACTTCCACAATTAACAGTCCGTGTATCTGTCAAACAAGGTGTCTACATTCCTCTACTCCATTTTAAAATCCTCCCATACAATATGCTTTTCAGTTCTCTAATTTTGCTTCTGTATTTATTATTCCATATTTTTCTGCATTGAATAGTGTCGTTCACCTACCAGCCCAGCCTGCTAGCCCATGCCTTCTGCAGGTTTTCCTCGTCACATCTCCCACTTTGGTATCATGAGAAATTTTGATATTATGGGGAGGCAGTGGCATAGTGGTTGACTCTTTAAAAATGCCCTCTGAACAAGGGCAATTAGGGATGGGCAATAAATGCTGGCCTACATCCACATCCCATGGGCGAATAAAAAAAAATATTGGTCGGTCCTAAATCCAGATCATGTATAAGAGAAATATGCAGTTCGTCCTGCATGTAATCTGATAAGGGGTTACATTTAATAATATAGGTTTTCTTTTGTTTGAAGTGGCATGTCACTTCTTACAAATCTTTGTTTAAGCAGCAATATCAAAGCAAAATACTGCGGATGCTGGAAGGGTCATATGTACTTGAAACGTTAACTCTGTTTCTCTCTTCACAGACACTATCAGACCTGCTGAGTTTTCCAGCATTTTCTGTTTTTACTTAAGCAGTGTTGTCCAATACATTAGCCACATGTGGTTAATTAGGAATCCAAAATAAAGAGTAACAGAGACTGTTGTTAGGCATGTAATCTCAATACACATATTCCATAGTGATTTCCTTGTGTACTTCAACCCTTTTATGCATTTCTGGTAATACTATAAGACAAAAAGCAGAATCTACAAGCATGTTTTGACCTGTGTGTCTGCTTTACCTCCTCAGCTATTGCTTATTGGTCATCTCGGAAATGGCCTAGCAAGCCACTCAATAGGAACAAACCGCTACAAATCACAAAAAAGGAATGAAACCAGATGGATCACCAGGCATTACCTAGGCACCGGAAACGACAACGGCAATCACAGCCCTATGAACCCTGCAAAGTCCTCCTTACTAACATCTGGCGGCTAGTGCCAAAATTGGGAGAACTGTCACAGACTAGTCAAGCAACAGCCTGACATAGTCATCCTCACAGAATCATACCTTACAGATAATATCCCAGACACCACCATCACCATCCCTGGTTATGTCCTGTCCCACTGGTGGGACAGACCCAGCAGTGGTGGCAGCACAGTGGTATACAGTCAGGAGGGAGTTGCCCTTGAAGTCCTCAACATTGACTCCGGACCCCATGAGGTCTCATGGCATCAGGTCAAACTTGAACAAAGAAACCTTTTGCTGATTACCACGTACTGCCCTCCCTCAGCTGATGAATCAGTGCACCTCCATGTTGAATACCACTTGGAGGAAGCACTGAAGGTGGCAAGGGCACAAAATGTACTCTGGTTGGGGGACTTCAATGTCCATCACCAAGAATGGCTTGGTAGCAGCACTACTGGCTGAGCTGGCCAAGTCCTAAATAACATAGCCACTAGCCTGGGTCTGCAGCAAATGGTGAGGGGACCAAAAAGAGGGAAAAACATACTTGACCTCATCAACCTGCCTGCTGCACAGTTGGAGTGTAGACGAAGTCCTGCTTTCACATTGTGGATACCTTCCATTGTGTTGTGTGGCACTCCCCACTGTGCTAAATGGGATTGATTTCGAACAGATGTAGCAACTCAATACTGGGCATCCATGACGCACTGTGGGCCATCAGCAGCAGCAGAATTGTACTCAAACACAATCTGTAGCCTCATAGCCCAGCATATACCCCACTCTACCATTACCATCAAGCCAGGAGATCAGCTCTGGTTCAATGAAGAGTGCAGGAGGGCATGCCAGGAGCAGCACCAGGCATACCTAAAAATGAGGTGTCAACCTGGTGAAGCTACAACACAGGACTACTTGCATGCCAAGCAGCAAGTGATAGATAGAAATAAGCGATCCCACAACTAACGGATCAGATCTAAGCTCTGCAGTCCCGCCACATCCAGCCCTGAATGGTTGTGGACAATTAAACAACTCACTGGAGGAGGCTCCACAAATATCCCCATCCTTAATGAGGGAGCCCAGCACATAAGTGCAAAAGATAAAGCTGAAGCATTTGCAACAAACTTCAGCCAGAGGTGCCAAGTGGTTGATCTATCTCAGTCTCCTCCAGAGGTCCCCAGCATCACAGATGCCAGTCTTCAGCCAATCCAATTCACTCCACGTAATATCAAGAAACAGCTGAAGGCACTGGATACTGCGAAAGCTATGGGCCCTGACAATATTCTAGCAATAGTACTGAAGACTTGTGCTCCAGGGCTTGACATGCCCCTAACCAAGCTGTTCCAGTACAGCTACAACACTGGCATCTACCCGGCTCTGTGGAAAATTGCCCAGGCATGGCCTATACACAAAAAGCAGGGCAAATCCAACCCAGCCAATTGCCGCCCCATCAGCCTACTCTCCATCATCAGTAAAGTAATGGAAGGGGTCATCAACAGTGCTATCAGGCAGCACTTGCTTAGCAATAACCTGCTCACAGATACCCAGTTTGGGTCCCGCCAGGGCCACTCAGCTCCTGACTTCATTACAGCCTTGGTTCAAACATGAACAAAAGAGCTGAACTCCCGAGGCGAGGTGAGAGTGACTGCCCATGACATCAAGGCAGCATTTGACCGAATGTAGCATCAAGGAGCTCTGGCAAAACTGGAGTCAATGGGAATCAGGGGGGGAAACTCTCCACTGGATGGAGTCATACCTAGCACAAAGGAAGATGGCTGTGGTTGTTGGAAGTCAGTCATCTCAGCTCCAGGACATCACTGCAGGAGTTCCTCAAGATAGTGTCTTCGGCCCAACCATCTTCAGCTTCTTCACCAATGACCTTCCTTCCTTCATAAGGTCAGAAGTGGGAATGTTCACGGATGATTGCACAATGTCCAGTACCATTCGCAACTTCTCAGATACTGAAGCAGTCCATGTCTAAATGCAGCAAGAACTGGGCAATATCCAGGCTTGGGCAGACAAGTGGCAAGTAACATTTGCACCACACAAGTGTCAGGCAATGACCATCTCCAACAAGAGAGAATCCAAACATCGCCCCTTGATGTTCAATGGCATTACCATCACAGAACCCCCCCACTATCAACATCCTGAGGTCACCATTGACCAGAAACTGAACTGGACTAGCCATATAAATAATGTGGCTACAAGAGCAGGTCAGAGGCTAGGAATCAAGCAATGAGAACTCACTTCCTGACTCCCCAATGTTATTCACAATAAGAGATTGTGGTGGAAGAATCAAACCAGGCTAGTCTCTTGGTTAAAGGTGGTTTATTTCCACAACAACTCCTCAATGCTACAAACTTCCTAGTAGCTTCCACACAAAGTGTTCCAGCTGTACCTTTTTTATTCTATTCAGTTGGGATAATAATGCCCATCACCTGTTTAACTAGCAATTGATTTTAACGAGATGATTGCCATATTAACACCCAAAGCCTGTGCATTATCTGCAAGGCACAGGTCAGGAGTGTGATGGATGCACTCTCCTCTGAGGTGTCAGCTGTGGCTCAGTTCATAGCACCCTCGCCTTTGAATCAGAAGGTTGTGGGTTCATGTCCCACTCCTGGAAACCAAGAACTGTGAATGTACTCGAAAGAGTTGAAAAAGACACTCCTGGATGAGTGCAGCTGCCCCAACACTCAAGAAGCTTGACACCATCCAGGACAAAGCAGCCACCTGATTGGCACCACATCCACAAACATTCACTCCCTCCATCACTGACACACGGTAGCAGCAGTGTGTACCATCTACAAGATACACTGCAGGAATTCAGCAAGGCTCCCTCAACAGCACCTTTCAAACCCACAACCACTACCATCTAGAAGGACAAGGGCAGCAGATAGATGGGAACCACCACCTGGAAGTTCCCCTCCAAGTCACTCACTGTCCTGACTTGGAAATATATCGCCGTTCCTTCACTGTTGCTGGATCAAAATCCTGGAACTCCCTTCCTAGCAATACTGCGGGTGTACCTATACCACAGGGACTGCAGCGGTTCAAGAAGGCAGCTCACCACTGCCTTCTCAGGGGCAACTAGGGATGGACATTAAACATTGGCCCAGCCAGTGAAGCCCACACCCCATGAATAAATTTTTAAAAATCTACTAAAATGATACATAACACAGGTGAAAATGCCAGGTTGCAGCACCATGGAAACATTAGCAACTTTGTATGGAAAGGGGAACTCTCAATACTATAATCAATTTAAAATAACCACTCCAGGCACAGACATCTAAGCATGGACAACCAAAACAGGTAGCTCCAGAGCATGACATGATCGCCCTGTAACTGCTCCATTCCTGCAGCTATTCAATATCTTTAACAAGCAGGTATAACTTCAATAGTTAATCAATATATCACTAATTATTTTTAAGAGTAGTTGCTTTGACTTACATTTAGTGGAGAAAAACATACTAGACCTTAACCACCGCTGCTAATTTCCTAGACAGCAGGTGCTGGCAGTGGAGGGCAGATATACCATGTGGGGCTGGTCCTTAAGGTGAGACTCCCCTGAACATTTGGCATGCTGGTCCACACACCTGGGGTCTACCCATTCTCCTCTACCCTGGATCTCAGCCTTTTCCTCCTTACCAGATTTTCTATTCTTCCCTCACCTTCTGCTGTTCTGTAACCATTTATACCTCCTCTATATCCATGTTTTATTCTTTACTTCTCCCTGCACCACCTCCTTTTGCCTTTTGCCATCATCACTTTTGTCATAAAACTATACATTGGTAACGGCATCAAATGAGGCCATTCAATCCCTCATGTCTCTGCCATCATTTAATGACCCCTGGACTCCACCCTTTCATCATAAACACTTCCATTTCTTCTTTTCTGTCTCCCCCTTTTCCCTGGTTCGGTACTTGCTTAAAAACCATCAATCTCTTAACATTAAGATAAAAAATCTCTTAACATTTCCCAGTTCTGATGAAAGGTCACTGACCTGAAACATTGGGCGGAATCATCCCAGGTTTGCACTAAGTCCGGTAGCGGGCTGGAAAAAGGATGTTTAACCGTCAACCGCAATGGCGGCTTTTCATGCCGTATCGTCCTAATCCCGCCTCATTACTTATTCATTCCCAAGAAACACGCCGTTTCGATGGCGGGCAGGCTCTCATCCGCCCGCCACACTATCACCTCACCGCTTCCTCACGCCAGACGCCATATTTAAAGTGCAGCTGCACATATATCTCTCAGTGCTTCCAGCCCACCACTGCTGCAAAGAAGACATGGCTCTGAGAGGCAAGAATACTACAGCCCCCTGTTTAATGATATGTGCCTCAAGCACCTGTTGGACGCAGTGGTGATCCGCTGTGATGTCCTCTACCCCTCCTCTGGCCGCGGGGTGGGCAGCAAGATCAATAATCCAGTATGGGAGGCAGTAGCAGCGGTGGGCAGCACCAAAACCCTACAAAAGAGGACAGTCACCCAGTTCTGCAAGAGGATGAATGCTCTCCTCTGTTCCGTCAGGGTAAGTCACTCTTCTCATCACTCTCAACTCACACACTCACAAACCCATCACACATCCACAGAGATCTCACTCGCTGCCAATTCAAGGAACAGCACCATTCACTCTCTCATACACACCTTCATTGTCCTCACCCATCCATGGGACCACTCGCCACCCACACATGCCAGACATACTTATCATCTGGCCTGGCAAGCATCCTGCTTACATTCCCTCCATCTCTTTTCATGCAGGACAAGCTGGCACACAAGAGGGAGAGGTTGCAGACTGGTGGAGGAATGCCTAAAATTAAGGTACTCAGGTATTTGAAACTACAGCCATCCAGCTGGCCATTGAGAATCTGGACCATTCCTGTGCTGACAGTGAGGTCAGTGCTGCTCCACCAAGTGAAGATCCAGCAGTGCAACATCCATCAGACAACCATGCTGTGAGTGATGTATCCTGTTCTGCATCCCCTGCCACGCACTAATTATTTCTCCTGCTTTCGCAGGCACATCTGGGAAACAGTGGTTGGAATCCACAACCCAGGGCCTTCAATCAAGGCCCAAAGAAACCTCTGCAGAGGAATCTGAAGACACCTTCACTGAAGACCCATCACAGTGCTCACCCACACCTTCCAGCAGCACAGAGGCACACACTTCAGAAGGACCTAGCTTTACAGCAGTCTCGGGATCGCAATCAGGTGAGCACGTTGCACTGTCTGATCCACAGCACACGATGGCAGGAATATCCCAGGTTTCTGACACTCAGAAGGCCAGAAATCTGCTGCGTCCAAGTCAGATGATGAGCCTCTGGACTCGGTCATTGTTCATTTGCTGGAGCTGCAAAGGCAAGGCCGGGAACATCAGGAAGGGATGTCCGCTGCACTCCTCAGATTGCAAGGCATGATGGAGGAGTTCATCTGCCTTCAGGCTGAGGTAATAGCGCCGGCACACCAATGCACTGAGGCCAACACTGGTAGGATGGAGGCCGCCATGTAGACCTGGGTCCAGGACATCGCTCCCACACTGCTGCGTGGGCTGAACTCCATCGCTGGTGCCATAGTTGGTCTCCAAATGTGTCAACGCGAGAGGGGTATGGAGCAGCTCGATCTCACTCCAACTAACCCTTCTCCTCAAGCAGTCAGCCAGGGGCCCTCTGGCACCCAGAGGGAGGAGGATTAGCAGGTGCACACCCCAGGGCCATCCACCCAGGTGACCCTGTGAATGTCTGGCCCATCCAAATCCCCTTTTCCTGTGTCTCAAGCTCCACCGGCCGAGGAGGGTGCCACTGCCATACAGCAGGACCCCGAGAGCAGGCCTGGGCCCTCCAGGACTCAGCACTCCAGAAGATGCTCGCCAAGGTCATCACAGACAGGATGTAGCAGTCATCTGGCTGACTCCACCTCCACTGTGGATGTCCGAGGAGAACTAAGGCATAGCGGCAGTGTTAGGAAGGTTAAGAAGATGTGGTTGCACAGCCTGGGCATGAGTGTTAATCACTTGTACATAATGTTGACTATTGTAAATAAACTCCCAATAATATCTCCCTCCTTGTTCTGATGAGCAGTGTTCATGTCACTCAGATGTGAAACCTTGGTTCCTGCACAAGATAAAGGCAGGTGTCTCAGTCCAGGGCCTCTTCCATGTGCTATGTGCAGCTTTCAACCAAAGTGGTGGTCTGGCCTCACACTCCCTGGACACATTACTCAATGGTGCTTGTCATTGCAATGTCATGGGCAGGTGTCACAGAGTTCTATCATTCTCTCTGTGTGCATTCAGCACCTTTAAGGTGGGGCTGGCCCCCACCTTACCAGCATCTGTGATGAGTGACCCTGTGCTCCTAAAGGGGTGAGGTGAAAAAGAATCAGGTGCATTTAAAGTTTCACTGCTGCATCTCCAATGATATGACCCTGATCACACAGCGCAAGTCAGCTGCTCTCGGTCAGATAGGAGTCAGACATTCACAGAGGCTTTGTGAAGATTATGGAGAATCCTCACTGCATGTCACCATCATCCTCCTGGAATTGAGCAACTATTAGGGCCTATACTGCGTCTCCATGACAAGAGCCTTATCACAGATGGTATGTGCTCTGCCAGCAGTCAGACTGGAGTCAAACATTCAGAAGTTCAAGTGAGGATCTCTGGTGTCCCATCACTGCATGTCATCATCATCCTCTACAAATCTAGCCGCTATGAGGGCCTCCTGAGCACAACTGCTTCATCTGGCCAGTGTGATGGTCTCATCGCCATCATTGTTGCCTTCGAGGACCTCTTCATCCTCAATCCCGTCTATGTCCTCCTCATTGGAGGACGTGCAGCTCCTCCATCTCTTCCTCAGCCAGCTCCTCTCCCTGTTGCAGTGCCAGGTTGTAAAGGGCGCAGCAGGTGACGACGCTGTGTGACACCCTATGTGGAATATATTGCAGGGCTCCACCAGACGAGTCCAGGCACCGGAACTTCATCTTCAGCACTCCGATGGTTTGCTCCACCAAGGTGCGAGTTGCAGCATTAGCCTTGTTACACCTTCTCTCTGCTGAAGTCTGAGGCCACCACACGGGTGTCATCAGCCACATCCTCTGCAGATAGCGACTGTCCCTGAGAAGCCGTCCCTGCAGCCTCTGTGAACCTTGAAAGATGTCAGGGTTCTGCGACCGACTGAGAACGTAGGAGTCATGGACACTCCCTGGAAATCGTGCGCAGACCACCAGTGATCAACACTGGTACAGCTACACATTCAGCAAATGGAAGCCTTTGCGGTTGATGTAGTTGATCGCCTGTAGCGATGGAGATCTGAGTGCCATGTCAGTACAGTTAATTGCACCTTGTACCTGAGATCTAGGCAAATCCAATCGCTCTTGCATCCTGGCTTTCCTGGTCCTGGGCGAAATGCACAAAGTTGTGTACCCTCACAAAGGTGGCGTCTGTGACCTCATGGATGCATTTGTGAGTGTTGCCTTATGATATCCCACAGAGGTCACCTGTGGTGCCTGAAAGGAGCCACTGGCATACAAACTGACCACTGCTTTCACTTTCACGGCCATGGGCAGTGGATGCCCTCCATGTCCCCCTGGCACCAAATCATGCAGCAGCTGTTTGATGAGACCAACCAGTTCCCAAGATATGCGCAGCCTTTGGCGACACTGGTTCTCAGTCATCTGCATGAATGAAAGGTGGCATCTGTAGCCCCTGGGTCTAGCTAGGCACTGACCAGCGACAGCTCGCTGTGGCTCTTCAGCAGCGTGGGCAGGAGCCCAAGCCACCCCTTCTTCCTGAGGGTGCTGCTCCTCCCTCTGCACAGCCAGGTGCCTCCATTGCTCTTTTCTCCTTCATCTCCACTCTCTGTATGCCACAAGGCATATAGTTAGGTTACCAGGCTCCATACTCCTGATATACTTCTCCTGCAGGGTGAAGGACAGAGATGCATGGGTTAGCTTGGGTGTTCTAAGAACCTCCCCTGGTTAAGTCTGAAGGCCCTTTAATGCATCCTGGAGGGTGCTGGCCAGAGTTTAGTGCTCTGCATGGCTGCCCGAGACCCCACCCACCTCTGCCCCACTCCACCCGACCGATTGGCGGCAGCCTTGCCTACTGGACTGCATGCTGTGCTCTCAGCTCAGGCATTCTCCTAACCCACACTGCAAGGCTGCGCTGTTAGCTTGAACCATGGAGGAGGCTGGCCCAAACCTGAATGATGACATTGCAAGGGTCTGTGAGCACCTCCACCAGTGACTGCCCCATGACCAGTTTTCGCAGGGAGATTGTACAATGTGCCCAGTCGTCCAACTGTTCTGCAGTCCACTAAAACGCTCATTAATTTGCAGCCTGTGTCTGAGGGATGAAAAGCTCTAGAGCACTTGGTGGCACTTTCATGCCTCTGTGTTGCTGGGGAGGGCAGATAAGCTGGAGGCCCAACTCCAAGCATCTTAATGTGGCTGCACCTGAACGATCTCAGCAGTGGAGGATTGCTCATTTTGTACAGGTTTTCCCTAATGTGCGGCCACCTCCCTGTCCCCACCTCGCACGTGCTCCTGCACTACCATCAACCACAGGGCAGCCCTTGCCCCTCACAACATGCCTCAACGCTGAAATCCAACAGGCGACTCAGACAACGTTACTGTGCACTGACCTCTAAGTTTCCCTCAAAGTGCAGCCCGCCATGTGCACGCCTTATATATGCTGTTGTGAAACACGTCGGCATGTGCTCGGATGATCCAGGGTAGGGAGATGATTCCGGCAAGCTGGGCTTATAATGATATGCAGATGTATTACAATGAGGTTCCCGACGTCTGATGGCGGGAAACGCGGCCCGCCATTGACGGGCAGAATGGACGATTATAAACTGATTTCACCACGGCCATGAAAGATTTTTGGCCTTCTTGCCATATTGTCCGCTCACATAGCCAAACACGTCCGATGCCAGCAGGCATGGAAAATTCCGCCCATTAGCTCTGTTTCTCTCTCCACAGGTGCTGCCTGACATGCTGAGTGTTCTCTAGCACTTTTTTTTTTAAATTTCAAGATTTCCAATATCTGCAGTATTTTGCTTTTGTTGCAATTTCTTATCCTGTGCTATGGCACCTACTGGTGCAACCCCATTCATCACAGTGGGCAGTAGAAGAATGCAAGTGACCCAATAATCCTTCTGTACTGGAATGTTGTATTTCAAAGCAAACTGTGTTACTGCATCCACTATTGGTAACAAAGAAGGATTCTGCTTGTGTGATGTTTAGCAAACCTAATGAAAAAATCCAAACCTTTATTTTTTTAAAGCAAATCATATTTCTTTTAAAGGAATATCGTTTATACCCACATTATCCACCATGCTTGAAGCATTGCTTCTTTCAATCTTCTTTGCCAGAAAGAAGATTTAAATAATTCGATCAACTCTTCCTCATAACTTAGTACACTGGATCCTGGAACAATCCTGTCACTGTTTGCTGAAGCCTCTCTAATAAATCAATGTCACATTTCTACATGAGGCAGGAAATTACAAATTATAGCTTGGTGTATTTTTAACTTTCAGAAAAAATTGCTTATGGAGCTCTACCATCCATTACCACTGTTTTGATGCCTCATTACTGCATGGGCTGCCCCTGTGCAATGCTTAATGAGGTGCTGTCAAGGTGGGCAAGTTTTTTTCTGCCCCTTCTCCTACGGGATTTAAGTTATGTAACGTGTCGCATTTTGAAACATTGGTTTCACACAGATTTAAAAAGTCACAGGCTGCAACAACATGTTTATCTATTAATGGGCCAGACGCAGTCAGTTTGTGGAATATTGCTGCTGAAGGACAACTTTCAACTGAGACAATGAGAGTCAATTGCCAGACCAAACGACCATTCAGCCAGAATAATACCTATCCACTTTAATAGAAGCAGACTGTTTCTTTAGACACAAACTCAAAGGGACATTGGGGTGGGTTTGGGGTGTGTGTGTGGGGGGTGTGTGTGTGTGTGGGGGGGGGGTGGGGGGAGGCATGTGAGTTGGGTGGGGGGCGGTGTACGCAGATACAGTAGATTTTATTGACACTCTTCCTGGTGAATCAGTCAGAAGACAGCCCTCCATTTGCTGGTAACAGACAGGAAAGGTACACGTGGAGACGGGTTCTAAACAACAGGGGTAAAGGTGCAGGATTGGGTCTAGAGCTGGAAGAGAAGATGTATGAGGCTCATTTTTGTTGTTTGAAGCTGTCAAAAAAGTAATTCCCCAAACATTAGTCAGCCCATAAAAGGGTCAGGGCATGTGGTTTGATTTTTCTCAATCTTTTTATAGAGAAAGGTGAATGTCATGTGGACTAAGTAAAACTTGTCCATAACATTTACTTAATGGGGGAAAAATTGAATATGGTCTAAATACGGGATCACAATGCACAATTATAAGTCATGCCTGTTTATTCTGATGCAGACAGGATGCAAACTTTATACTACCTGCTCATTTACATGACGTAGTTTGCAATCCGCACTAACTGTGCTGTTGTGTGGCTGCACACCTGAGTAGGGGGGCACACAATCTTGAGAGAGTAACATAAATTCAAACCAGCCTGCGCTACATGAAGTAAGTCTGAACTGGGGAAGTGCATTCTGGCTGCAGCAAATGCTGGAATTCATTACAGAAGTGACTTGGATCTGGGAAAGACACAGGAATGGCACAACATGGCAGATAGTGGCTCCAATGTTCTCCACACAGCATTAGGGGCCTCAATGTAAGAGGTGGATAGGAAGAGAGTGGTTCTCTATCCACAGGGTACCAGGAAACAACTCTGAGGAAACAATGGGAGGAGATGGCCATGCAAGTCAATGCCAAGATTGTAGTCCCGAGAACCCGGATGCAGTGCTGAAAGAGGTTTAATGACATCAAAAAAGTGGCTGAGGTTAATGAGTGCATCTTAAAATGCTGCACTTCACCAACCAAAGGCACCTGCGTCTAATCATCAGGCAACAGGCTCGGCTCAGCTGCACATCCTCACTATGAAGGAGGAGACAGTACTCACTTTCAGTGGATCGACCATGACTGAGGCAGTGACCAGCAATGGGATTGATGTGACTGAAGATGGCAGTACGATCCTACCTAATTCCTTCTTCTCATATCCCACACCCCATTTATCACACAGTTTCCTCTGATATCCAAACTGGAAATGGTGTAAACGTAGACCTCTTGCTTTCTGCCCATTCCCTCACTGCAATCCTGCCCTTCCGTCTTTCTCCGGGCAGTGGTGCCAGCAGCATGAATGGCAAGAGGAAATCGAGGCTGGTGATGATGAAACACCACTGCTCGATCTCACACTCGCAGCCACCAACTCAGGTACTGACACAGCACATAATTTAAAAGGTAGCACAGAGGTGGGATCTATACTATGGGACAACACCACCTCAGCCAGTTCTGGAAGCCCCAGCTGCACTTGCAAGCATCAGGCAATTAATTGTCAGCAGTCGGGACTTCCATCCCTTTAAGGGATGAGGTCTAGTCCCCCAAAAGTCACCAGGCAATCAGAGGGTCTGCAGCTCTTCCATCCCAGCAGCGCCACCAGGAGCGGTGGCCAACGCTACGACTGCAACCAGGCAGCTGCAGTATCGATGGAGGATGCTCTGGAATCCAAGTAGGTGGGTTGGACTTGCTGGGTCATTCAGGCAAAATAGTGAAGCTTTCTAATGGAGCAGCCCTTGCTGCCGGGATGGGCCCTCCATGGGCCACAGGATGCCCAATCAGGAGACCCCTTCTGCATGAATGGCTCCAGCAAACCAGATCCACTTACCTGGTGGTCTCCCCATGTGGCAAAGTGCCCATCTACTGTTGATAACATTCCAACAGCGGCCGGGTGGTGTTGGGCACCCCCCCCCCATCATCTTCACTCTCCATACCCCACCTCACAGCACGCTCCCTGAAGTCCCATAAAATCCCAACCAGTGAGTCGACCGGGCACGTGTGGCTTGCAACCAGGACAAGAGGAAAGGATCACCAGTTGCTCGGAGGATGAGGTTGCATATGAGTTCTGTGAGGATGTCAGTGGGGTGGTGTAGAGAAAAAGGTTGTTAGGCATGCAGAATGAAATGCTTGGTGCATTGTCAGGCCTGTTAGAGTGCCTGCTGTCACTGTCAAGGAGCACAATGGAGTCTGGCACCAACACAATTTTGTGGAGAGCTTGGATTCTGTCCTTCCATTGTGGGAAATGGTGACCAACTCCATGAAAATACTTGCAACCATAGTACAGCGGCTGATTCGCGATATCTCAGCTTCCATTACAGTACCAGCAGAAGACACAGACACCATCTGAGTGATGCAATAGGGCTCAGACAGAAGTCATTAAAGCTCAGTAGCCATGCAAGCTCGGACTGCTGACATCAGGATGGCAGATACCAGTGCAAAGGAGCTTACAGACTCTCACAGCAGCTCAACAATATGTCTTTCTGCACCACCCAGGGAAATGGCTGTGACTCAGCATGAACCTGCTGCCCACCCTCAAGGTGACAGTATTCATGCTTCACCACTACCACTCCACTAGTGGCCTTGCTGTTGCCTGTCCTCCAGCTGCTGCCCATGCCGAAGTGATGCAGTCCAAAGTTGTGTGTGCCTTCTGAGCAGAGTCAGCCTGCAAGACCATCTGCTGTACCCCCACTGAAAGTCAGCAATCTTCCACCATGCTCGAGTCACTGAATGTCATAAAGAGATATTAATATCTATAATGTTATTGGGAATTAATTTTAAAGTGCAATTGTAGTGGGGTCTGTGCCTTTGTGTGCGCCTGTGTGTGTCTTAATTGGATTAAAGCCAGCTAGTCTGGGTGCTTTGATGTATAGTAGTTTGAGATGTTAATTGGGTAAAAAGTAAGGAGGATAGAAGGTAAGTGCAAATTTGCCTTTGTTGAATAAAGCATTCAAGAGTGGGAGTAAAATCTTGCACCTCGCTGGGAGGCACCAAGTAATGTGTTTATATTACTAATAAAATGTGTGGGATGAAAATGTTATTGTTAGACAGTGTGAAGTCTAAAGGCTAGGATACCACAGAGAATTTACATTCAAAGGAAAAGCTAGGTATAAACAGAAAGGAGTTTGTGTGTGTAAGGCAGAGGCATTTAAGATCTAACCAGCCTGTAAGCCTACAACTGTCTCTGCAAACGAATCAAATTGCAAGGAACCTCATTTTGAATTTGTAATGTCAAATGTGCTTTGCCTGATGTCTGTTTAAAGTCTATGCGTTATTGTTGCCTTGGTGAAGATTATCTGGGAGTGATTAATTTGGGGTTTGTTTAAAAGTTATTATGGTAGTAATTTGTAGACATATGTATGTGTTTAATTTGTCATTAAATTAATAAATGTTTAATTTAGTTTTATATAAAAAGCCTCTTGAGGCTCTGTGGTCTTATTCCTGAATTCAGAGCTGCACCTCAAACATACCAATTGAAAATATAGGTTATGACAGTTGTCCAGGTTTCCCTCTGGAATTTTAACAACTCAGCCTTTACCTACTGCTGTGTCATAACACTGGGGTAGCACTGCGTAGGAGCACTAGGCCAGGCAAAGGCACATGGAAGATAGGCACTAAAAGAATACTAAAAGGGTGATTAGTTAACTTTTGCATGAATATTGGATGGTTTGCTTGAGGAAGTAATTTAGAATGGTTGTTTTGTGGTGGTTTTGTTTCGGCATTTGTGACCCAGAGCATGCTGTGATGGATAGTAACAGAGATAAGATGAGGTGTGGGACTATTGGTGAATGGGGAATTGAGGCTGAGTCCATTGGTACCACAGTCAGATGAAGTAATCATGAACAGCCTGGCCAGAAAGGCTGTGTAATGTCTCCCTCCTTCCTCCTCCTCCGCTGCTCATTGTATAACTGGTGGCAAAGACTGTGCCCTCATGATGGCGAGACTGTGCAGGATGCAGCAGACCAAAAATCCTGACACACGCTCTGGTGATGACTTCAGGGCTCCTGCAGAGTGATCCAGGCAGCGGAAGCATTGCTTAAAAACTCCAATTGTCTATTCGATGACATTTCATGTGGCAGCATGGCTCTGTCCACATGCGCTTGGGTTGCACACTAAAGACATGAGGCAGGTGGTAAACAAATATCCCCCCTCATCCAGTAACCACCCTCTGCTATGGTGTATGGCTCAAATACTGATGCTATTGTGACTGGCACGGAATAAAGGCATCTTTATTGCTGCCAGGACACTGGACATTCACCTATATGATGTACTGAGCATGGTCACACACCACCTGCAGATTTAGGGAGTGAAACACTTTCTGTTCTGGTGCATCTCTGCAATTGGGTACAGCATCTGCAAAGCATTAAAGAATATGTGTGCATTCCATGATACCCTGCACCATTTGGAAGCCAGCTGCCCTGGCAAAGCCATGTGCATACTTTAACTGCTTCTCTCTGGTCAGAGAGAATGAAATATATTCCACTCTCCTGGCATACAGAAGGGGCAATTAAGGGCCTTCTCCCGTCACCTCTGGCATTTTACCCACGGCAAGGGAGGCCACGCCAGGTGTCCAGCCTGCCAGGTAAAACCTGGCAGGCGGTTGGCCAGGCTAGGAGTTAAATGCCTCCTGTTCAGGCCCCCGTTGCAATTGGAGCCCCCGCCCCAAGGTATTGTCAGCCTGGCCCTGTTGAGACCCCAGACTTACCTCACAGTCCATCGCTGCATGGCCCCTTCTGGGATTGCTAGCAGCCCTAGAAGTGGCCATTGGTCCTGGTGGCGCTGCTGGGAGGAGAGCTGTTGGTCTTCTGATTGACCGGAAGCTCTCCAAGGCAGAACTTCCCCTCCGATGGGGGCGGAAGACCCGCCTCAAGCCAATTAATGGCCCAAAAGCCCCGTCTCCAGCTTAGAATTCAGCACAATGTCTTACCACACAATTTATTGCAACATCAATAGAAGTTGAGACAAGATGCTTAATAAATACCCGAATATCTTTATTCATATCTATTATTTTTTATTTTTAATCATAGCTTTAATTAAGTTACAAGGATGGAAATATGAAAACTGTCTGAATAAAGCTTATGCTGCAGCAAATAAAAGAGCTGATTTTCCCGTGTACCCTCTGTCCTGTTGCGAAACAGGAGCAGCGAACGAGTGATGCTGCATCTGTCTAAATGTGGCATCATGCTGGCTTTATGTGCCAGACCTATTAACTAACCTGGTGGCAGCCTTGGTGCAGTTTTGTCCACTGGCAGTGTTTAACATTGGTTGCAAGGCCTGGAAATTGAATGGCAGCTGTCAGCTTCTCTGGCCTGGCTGATCAGGAATTTCCAGAACTCAAACCTCTGGGGGCTTATGGGCAAAAAATTAGAATTGTGGCCTTCCTGCTGACGTTTGACCTGTCTCCAAGGTCCCTGAGATGCGCTGGTCAGCAAGGGACTGGAGAAGACCATCATGCTAACTTTTTCTGGCAACACGGAAAGTGTTCAAAACAGGAGCAAAGGCAGGGTGGCCATAAAAAACCACCCCTCTCCTGCCTCAGTTGCATTTATTTCACCAGGATAGCAGTTCTTGTTTTGAATCAAACAATGGCATTGTGCTCGGTTTTTAATTAATAGCATGGTCAGATTGATCCTGTGCTGTATACATCTGGGGTGCCACACAATCCTGCTGGTTCCACGTGCACGCTAACCACACCCAACTCTGTCTCGACATCATCACTTCTCGACCTTTCCACCACCTCTGTGTTGTCTGGCTGCTTTTCCAATATCCAGTCCTGGATAAGGCGATATTTCATCCAGGTGTCATAAGCCAAACCAAACTGTCTATTTGTAACCGTTCCCTTCCATTTGACCCTGAACTTATCATATATCCTCTTCATTAAATAGGTATTTAGTTTACATGTTGCATGTGAAAATTCCTACTGAAAGTTAAACCAAGAGGCTTTTTATTTGTAGATATTACACACGGGATTGGCAGAGAAGTGAACTGCAGTGAATACCCTGGCACATGTTATTTTAACTTTAGATCTACTGTTTTATTAATCTCCATTTTTCATACTTTTCTCACTTTAATAACGCTCATTGTTATGATATGGCAGGTGGTATTTGCCAGACTGACCAAATCCCAAAGGGAAACATGGCCACGCTATCACAACGATTTTGCCATTTGTATTTATTACGAGAAGGTTTGTGCACTGAAGTCAGAAGTAATGAGTCCTCTTTCGAGATTTTAAAAGATTAAATTAAAACATTTATTAACAAAAGAAAAGAAAACTTAAACATACAAGGTTACAGTTATACAGTCACACTTAGTTTTATAATAGTTCTCACAAGATTTCTACTTAACTAGGCTCCCAACTTCATACCCCGTTCAGGCAACAGTCCAATTAGATTCTTAATCTATAAAACATCCAGCAATATTACCAAAAGCACCCACTGTTGCTCTAAGGGGGGTATGTCACAGGTTCTCTCTCCCTCCCACTTGGCAATGGAACTCCAAAGGCTTTTAATACAGCCTTGGTTACAGGAACAGCAAATCTCTCCAGGGTAGCTAGAGATTTTTCCCACAAGTCGGTTTCACACAGTGCACCTTTCAAGATCTCACACGGCCACTCCTCACACAGATTTCCATCTTTCATCAAATATATTTTCTCCCTTTTGATCTGTAAATCCCACATTTTCACCCTTGCTTTGGAAGTTATTTTTCCCAGAATATAAAAATCTTACGTGTTGTCATAATGGCCAGCACTTTTGGGAAAAATAAACATCATAACTTTGCCTTATTTGTCTTGCCAGTTGTAAACATTTTATCATGTCCTTTTGAAAATTAAACAACCTGTCAGCTTCTCTAAAAAGGCAAATTCCATTCACACCGTATCTGCTGAGACTTCATTGTAGCTTACCCATCTCCATTTCAAGTGTCTGTTTTACACCTAATCCCTTTTGATGACTCAAACCTTGCAGCTGACTGTCTGCAGTTTAATTAAACTATACACACATACACAAACACACAGTTTAAATGTAATTTGACCCATTTGCTCATTCTGTGTGATAGGTATAGGTTAGGCTTGTACAACCATAGGAAGCAGATCTATGTGACCTCCAGAGAGATTGTTGAAAATGCCAGCAAGATGGGTCAGTGAGTTTGAAAATTTCTGCAGGGGGCTACTTCTCCAATCACAGTTTGTTTCTCCCCCGTGTTTGCTGCTGATAGGCTCACCATTGACCGTATCAGCAGCAAACATGGGAGAGAAGCAGGCTGTGATTGGAAGAGCATCGAACACCGGCAACTGCAAATATTTGGAGGGAAACAGACTCTGGAGTGCGCATGGCCTCTGCTCAGCATACCTTCCCGTGGCTCCATTCACTTCCTTCCAGCTCCCGGTGCTCTGGCCCGGTTCTCCCTGCTGTCTCACACTGAGTAAGTGTGAGTGAGGGTGGATGACTGAGTGTGAGTGAGTGAGTAAGGGAGTGAGGGAATGTGGGTGACTGAGTGTGAGGGTGGGCGAGTAAGTGTAGGTGAGTGAGAGAGGGTAAGTGATTGAGGGTGGGTGGGTAAGTAAGTGTGAGGGTGGGTGAATGAGTGTGAGTGAATGAGTATAGGTGAGTGAGTGTAGGTGAGTAAGGGTAAGTGAGTGAGGGTGGATGAGTGAGAGTGTGAGGGTGCGTGGGTGAGTCAGTGAGAAGACGAGTGAGTGAGTGACGGTTTGAGATTGTGAGCATGGGAATGGGTGAGTGTGTGAGTGAGAGTGGGTGAGTGAGTGTGTGAGGGTGGGTGAGTGAGTGAGAGGGTGGGTGAGTGAGTGTGAGGGTGGGTGGGTGAGTAAATGTGAGGGTGGGTGAGTAAATGTGAGGGTTGGTGAGTGAATGTGAGGGTGGGCGAGTGAGTGAGGGAGGGTGATTGAGGAAGTGAGGGAGAGTGAGTGAGTGAGTCAGGGGTTGAGTTAGTGAGTGTGGGAGTGGGTGAATATGTGAGTGAGAGTGAGGGTGCGTGAGTAAGGATGAGTGAGGGTGGGTGAGTGAGTGAGGGTGAGTGGGTGAGGGTGAGTCAGAGGGTGAGGGCGGGTGGTTTACACACAGACAATGTCCCAGAACTATGTAGTCGGTGGATTTTAAACTAAGATTGTCTGTTACAGCACAATCCAGTTTGTCTTGGCAAAACTTGAGTGTTGAACACCGATCCATGTAGATTACTGACATAATTTGTACTGTAAATATCCATTCCAGATACCTGACTGACCTAATGTTTACTGTTATTACCCATCCAAATATAGCACTGACCATTCTTTTCATGTTAATTGTAAGAGTGTAAGTGTGTGTGTGTGTGATAGGGGAGGGGGGAGGGCACAGGGTGAGGTGGGAGTGTGAGTGTGTGTCAGGGGGGTGAATGAGTGAGTGTGTGTGTGGGGGCTGAGTGTATGTATGAGGGTGTGTGTGTGTGGGGGGGGGAGGAGTAGGGATGAGTGTGTGTGTGTTGAGGGATGAGTGTATATATGAGGGTGTGTGTGTGGGTGGGGAGTAGGGATGAGTGTATGTATGAGGGTGTGTGTATGAGGGGGGAGTAGGGATGAGTGTGTGTGTGTGGGGGGATGAGTGTATGTATGAGGGTGTGTGTGTGAGGGGGGAGTAGGGATGAGTGCGTGTGTGGGGGAGGTGTGAGTCTGTGTGGCGGGGAGGGGTGAGTGTGTCTGTGGGGGGTGATGAGTGAGTGTGTGTGGGGGGTGAGTGTGGATGTGTATGTGGGGTGAGTGTCTGTGTGAGGGGGAGGGGTGAGGGTTTGTGGGGGAAGGGTGAGTGTCTGTGTGTGTGAGGGGTGTGTGTGTGCATGGGGTAACTATGTGTGGGTTGAACGTGCGAGATGAGTGTATGGTGGAGGGTGAGTTATGTGTGTGTGTGTGTTTTGGGGGGAGATGAGTGTGTGTGTGTCTATGTGTGGGTGGTGGGGGGAGGCGAGTATGGCTGTGGGTGGGTGAGTTTGTGTTATATGGTGATGGGAGTGTGGGGTATGTGTGTGTGTGTATGTGAGGGTTGAGTGTGTGTGGGGGTGAATATGTGTGTGTATGTGTGGGATGAGGGTATGTGAGGGATGTATATGTGTTGGGGGGCCTGAGTGTGTGCGTGCACGTGTGTGTGTGTATGGAGGTGTAGTGAGTGTGCATGTGGGTGGAGTCTGTGTGTGTGTGGGTGTGTGTGTGTATGTGGGGGGGGGGGGTGAGTGTGTGTGTGGGGTAGTGTCTGTGTGTGTCAGGGGAGTGTTTGTATGTGTGGGAGGGTGGGGGGGGGAGAGTGTGTGTGGGAGGGATGGTGAGAGTGTGTGTGAGGGATGAATGTGTGTGTGAGGGGTGTGCATGTGGGGAAGGGTCAGTTTGTGCATGGGGGTGGGATGAGTGTGTGTGGAATGAGCATGTGGGATGAGTGCCTGCGTGTGTGTGCGGTGGGGAGGTGAGTGTGTGTGGGGGAGTGAGTGTGTGTGTAGGGGGTTGGTGAGTGTGTGTGTGAGGGGTAAATGTATGTGTGAGGAGCAGGTGTGTGTGTGTGAGGGTTGACTGTGTGTGGGAGTGAATATCTGTGTGGGTGGGATGTGTGTGGGTGTGTGTATGAGGGGTCAGTGTGTGGTGAGGGGTTTGAGGGGGTAGCGACAGTGCCTTGGGATGGGGCCAGTGTTTTTGTGGCGGCGGGTGAGTGTGTGTGTGGAGTGAGCATGTGGGGTGAGTGCCTGTGTCCGTGGTGGGTTGTTTATTTTTATTCATTCATGGGATGTGGGCTTTGCTGATTTGGTGTAGGTACACCCACAGTGCTGTTAGGAAGGGAGTTCCAGGGTTTTGACCCAGCGACCGTGAAGGAACAGCGATATATTTCCATATCAGGATAGTGAGTGGCTTGGAGGGGAACTTGCAGGTGGCGGTGTTCCCATGTATCTGCTGCCTTTATCCTTCTAGATGGTAGTGGTCGCGGGTTTGGAAGGTGCTGTGTAAGGAGCTTTGGTGAATTCCCTTCCTAACAGCACTGTCATAACTTGTCTTTTATTTTGACAGATTCTTACTTCTCTGTCATGTATTTGCTTAGCCATGTGTGGTTCATATCTTTGCTTCATTATATTATTTAAATGTAAATAAATTTCATGAGTTTCCTTTTGAATCATTTAATAGACTTAAGACACACATTGACGTTGTATAAATTCTAGTGTGCAGTTTACTTCAATCAGGGTTAACTGTTGGGCTGCTTTACAATGGGAGTGTTTTTCATATCTAGCACAGGCAGTGGGAGCAGGGTATCTGCTCTACCTGCCCAATGACCTCAGCACAAGGCCTGGTCCATTTTCGCCATTGAGCTTTATTTTAATATTCAAGGCAATCAGACAACACTAATCCCACTCCCCATTGGGAAATCCAGTTGGGCTACTGTTATATAAAGGCAGCCAGCGCCTCTTAAGGTCCATTTTTATGTGGTGGATCTGAGAACTTTATTTTCCACAGTATACTGAGGAAATGACTGTACAGAGCTGTAAAGGATTCCCAAGGGTAGATCAGGCAAATTTCTCATACGTGGCAGAGGTTTTCATTGGCTACTTTGCATCAGGGAGATGGCGGTGGCAGAGTGGCAATGTCACTGGACTAGTAATTCAAAGATCCTGGCTAATGTTCCGGGTTCAAATCCAACTGGTGGAATTTAAATTCAAATTATAAAGATCTGTACAGTTAGTTTCAGTAATGGAGACCAAGAAATTATCAATTGTTGTAAAAACCCATCTGGTTCACTAATGCCCTTTAGGGAAAGAAAATCTGCTGTCCTTATCTGGGCTGGCTTACATGTGACTCCAGATCTACAGTAATGTGGTTGACTCTTCACTGTCCTTTGAAATGGACACTTAGTTCAAGGGACATTAAGGATGGGCAACAAATGCCGGCCTTGCTAGAGACACCCTCATCCCATGTAAGAACAAATTTTAAAAAGTCAGTCAGCGATCCAGTAAACTATGTTCAACTTCCATTCATGAAATCTGCATCGACACTATTGTTGCAAGTGTCAGATGAGATGCACATGTATTCGTGGATAGAATAGGCAGTTCTAAAACAGCTCGGTTGCGGGCCCTGAGTGTGCTTAAAGACATGGGATCTCTGCTCCATACACTGGGACTGTTCCCTTGGACTGGACATTGGCTCATGATGTCACAATATTTTTAAAAAGTGAAAACCAAGAAATGATAGGTTCATTCTCTTTGTTTCAGTCATAGACAGGTTGCTGTTTGACTATGGCAGAGGAAGGGTTACTCGAGGCACTCAAAATGATTTGTGGAAAAAAAGGTCACTTCTCAACAACCTGTTTGATTTTTTTGAGGTTGCTGAGTTGGTTGCCTGAGGAAGGTATTTGACAGTATGAGCAGTCGACTAATTTACACAGAGACCTCTGGAATAGGAGAGCAGATTCTGGAGTGAATAAGGAATTGGTTGCATTTCTAGACAGAGGGTGTGATTAATGGTAGTAGTTCTGCATGGAGACTGGTTACTAGTGGAGTCCCACAAGGACGTGTGTTAGGGCCATTACTTTCCAATATTTTCAATGATTTGGATGAAGGTGTTGGGGAAACTGTCATTCAGTCCAGATGACGCAAAGATTTGTGTTGGCATTCCAACTATGAATGAGAAAAGTAAAACTACAACCAGACCCAATTGCAATGGGGAATGGGCCCTGTCAGGACTACAGTTAATGTTAAAAAATGTACTGTAATGCGCATCAAGAGAGACATAGAAACCCTGGAAAAGGTTCAGAGGAGAGCTGCAAGAAGGCTGAACTTGATGTTCATGCACACAAAAGGTAGGTGGATTGTTGGATGATAGTCTTTATGGTTGCTGTCCTGAAATCATTTTAATTGCCTTCAGAGGAGGAACTTTCCAGAATTCTTTTCTCCCTGAAGCTTGTTTCCTGGTTGATTTTTAAAAAAATCTCACCCAGGAGATAAAATGGCTCATGGGGATATGCATTGTTCCATGTGTTTTCCCTATTGCATTGCAAAGCTATGCAGCATATCATACTGCAGTAAACCATTAGGCTTGTCCAGGCTATGGATTTTTTTTAACTACATAAATCCAACTGGTCTGCTCATGCAGGCCATAGTTAAGCCATGAATCTGGTTGTATACAGTTTGGCGGGTGAACGTGTTTCCTTTTCTGTCCTTCACAGAATGTGGGCATCGCTGGCAAGGCCAACATTTGTTGCCCATCCCTAATTGCCCTTGAGCAGCCTTCTTGAACTGTTGCAACTCGTATAGGTACACCCACAATGCTGTTTGGAAAGGAGCTCCAGGGTTTGGACCCAGAGTCAGAGAAGGAACAGCGATATATTTCCAAGTCAGGATGGTGTGCAGCTTGGAGGGGAACTTGCAGGTGTTGGTGCTCCCATGCATCAGCTGCCCTTGTCCTTCTAGGTGGTAGAGGTTGCAGGTTTGGCAGGTGCTGTCAAACAAGGCTTGGCAAGTTGCTGCAGTTGCATCTTGTAGATGGTACACACTGCTGCCGCTGTGGTGGAGGGAGTGAATGTTTAAGTTGGTGGATGAGGTGATGATCAAGCCAGTTGCTTTGTCCTGGATGTGTCAAGCTTCTCAAGTGTTACTGAAGCTGGACTCAACTAGGCAAATGGAAAGTATTCCATCAAACTCCTGACTTGTGCCTTGTGAACAGGCTTTGGGGAGTCAGGAGGTGAATTACTCACCAGAGAATTTCCCCAGACTCTGACCTGCTTTTATAACCACAGTATTTATATGGTTGGTCCAGTTAAGTTTCTAGTCAAAGGTAATCACCCCCATGATATAGATGGTGAGGTATACAGTGATGGTAATACTGTTGGTTATATTCTCTCCTGTTGGAGATGGTCATTGTCTGACACTTGTGTGGTGCAAATGTTACTTGTCACTTACCAGCTCAAGCCTGAATGTTGTCCAGCTATTGCTGCATGTGGGCACAGGCTGATTCGGTGTCTGAGGAGTCATGAATGGCACTGATTCACATGCAATCATCATTGAACATCCCCACTTCTCAACTTATGTTGGCGGAAAGATTATTGATGAAGCAGTTGAATATGGTTGAGCCTAGGACACTACCCTGAGGAACTCCTGCAGTGATGTCCTAGGGCTGAGATGATTGGCCTCCAACAAACAAAACCATCTTCCTTTGTGATAGGAATGATTCCAGTGGAGAGTTTTCCAACGATTCCCAATTACTTCAATTTTGCTAAGGCTCCTTGATGCCACACTCAGTTAAATACTGCCTCAATATCAAGGGTAGTCACTCCCACTCACATGAGAGCAATTGTGAGTCAAGTTTGCAGGAGATAATCCTTGCACCCAAGCAGCCAACTTCTCATTTGCTGTACAGGGTTAAAGTGTAAAGGATGGAGAACTGGGACAAGATGAAGGTGCCATGGCAGCCACCAGGATAGCATGCACAAATATGTATGATGCGTTATTGGTCATCGCACATCAGTTTTGCATTCATAGAATGGAAAACTTTGTGATTCTAGGAAGCACTGAGCTCATTTGAAGGAACCTGCGTAGCAATACAAACTCAGTCAACAATGCCCTGGAGTTGGGGGAAGTAAACATTGTGTGTGAACCCAGAACCCAATTCTGCTGCTTCCAGTTGTCTATGGTAAACATGTAACATTGTTTTACTAAACCTGCACCCACATTGCCTTCTGGAAAACAATAGCCTGAGGTGGCAGGAGGAACCCACCATCTACAAAAATCGCAGAACCCTATTCTGCTGCTTTTTATTTGTCCCTGATGAATGTATTGCAATTATTTGTCAACATGGCACCTGTCACCTGCTTAATGAAAGCATAGTCTGCAAACTGAATGGTGCTGCAGATATTCCTATGATAGCAGGAGGGAGCTGGAGGCAAAGACATTGAGCTATGCAGTGACGTATATCACAATAGCAATGTTGTGCTTGTTCCATCATTTGGTCTCTGGAAGTGGCATAATTCTGACAACTTTCCCAGATCAGGACAGTTGGCCTCTGCGGTGCTCCTCTGAGATGTGCAGATATGAAAGGGTAAGGATTCCTGCGAGCTCTTGTCTTTTTGCTTGCTCTCCCTGTCGCTGTATCTGTAGCTTTGTGCATTCCTTGCTCCAGCCTCCTCCTCTTCCTTTAACCTCAACAAAATTCCCAGAAGGACCTTCATGAGGGGCAAAGTGCATTCCCAGAAGGCCCTTGAGAGTTGTGAATGTTGTACAGTCACTATAAGCACTTGTAAATAGTCTACACTGCCAGAAACCACTATCTAAAACAGTCACCTAATAACTATGCAGCATTTTACCTGGTAGCAGCTGAAGAAATCTTTAAATATCGCTAAATAATAGCATGAAAATCCTTTTCTGACAAATGCAAAGGCTTAAAGTAAACTAAATTTATCCTGTCTTAGTCTTGCTCTTAGTTGGACCTGTGCCCATAGGTTAGCACTGATGAATTATCTTACTCACAAAGGCCACAAGGATGTCTGTCGTAGGACATGTAAGTGTTGTGGGGAGTGTTGGAAATAAATAAAGTGAGCAGATCATTGGACTGTTATAGGGTTTGAACTACTTATGCTACCAAAAAGACTGAGATGTTAATTTATTCCAATCCACACACTAACATCCCTCAGAACTTCCTCTCTCCTCACCGTCCAAGGGCCCAAACACTCCTTTCAAGTGAAGCAGCTTGCATTTCCCCTAACTTAGTCTACTGCATTCGTTGCTCCCAATGTGGTCTCCTCTACATTGGAGAGACTGAACGCAAACTGGGCGACCGCTTTGCAGAACACCTGCGGTCTGTCCGCAAGAAAGACCCAAACCTCCCTGTCGCTTGCCATTTTAACACTCCACCCTGCTCTCTTGCCCACATGTCTGTCCTTGGCTTGCTGCATTGTTCCAGTGAAGCCCAACGCAAACTGGAGGAACAGCACCTCATCTTCCGACTAGGCACTTTACAGCCTTCCGGGCTGAATATTGAATTCAACAACTTTAGATCTTAAACTCCCTCCCCCTTTCTGTTTCTTCCCCCTCCTTTTTGTTTTTTTCAATAATTTATATAGATTTTTCTTTTCCCACCTATTTCCATTATTTTTAAATCTACAACTGTAATACCTTGTCAGCCTTTTCACCCCACCCCCACTAGAGCTGTACCTTGAGTGTCCTACCATCCATTCTTAATTAGCACATTTTCTTAGATAATATCACCACCTTCAACACCCCTTTGTTCTTTTTGTATGTGACATCTTTTGATTATCTGCTCCTATCACTGCTTTCTTGTCCCTACAACCACACCACCCCCCAACTTCTCTCCCCCCCCCACCCCCTCCCCGCCCCCACCCCTTAAACCAGCTTATATTTCACCCCTCTCCTAACTATACTCAGTTCTGCTGAAGGGTCATGAGGACTCGAAACGTCAACTCTTTTCTTCTCCGCTGATGCTGCCAGACCTGCTGAGTTTTTCCAGGTAATTCTGTTTTTGCTTTGGATTTCCAGCATCCGCAGTAGTTTTTTGTTTTTATCAACATAGAGGTTGGGTCCAAAAAATTTTTAACTTTGTGTTATGTGCCCAGTATATAAGAGCTCTAATTAAATCATTAGGATAACCAAAGAACAGCGAAATATATCACCATAAGGAGAAAAGATTCCTTTTTCTGCAATTATTTGTTTTGTTGAAAAAGATTTTTTTTTTAAATTAGGACAGTCTGGGTTGAAAGAATGGCCTGTGGGCTGTTCTGTGTATTTCATCAGGAAATTTAAATGTTTTCTTGTTTTGTAAGTGTTATGAACATTGAATGAACAAATTATAGAGCATGCTTCTTTATAACAGAAATTTGTGGCAATTTGAAATAACTCTCCACAGTTATCCATCATTGTTTCTGTAGTAAAGGCAAAATACTGCGAATGATGGAAATCTGAAACAAAAACAAAAAATGCTACGGACTCGAAATGTTAACTCTGTCTTTCTCTCCACAGATGCTGTCAGGCCTGCTGAGTTTTTCCAGCATTTTTTGTTTTTGCTGCATTGTTTCTGTCGTGTTCAATTGTTCAGTGTTTGATTATGCATGTTTGTTGACTCTTCTCTGTTCTGTGTGCTGTTAGTCAAGCCTGGGCATGGTTACAGGGAAAGAGAAACTAGACTGAAGCAAGGAGATTTAAGCATGAGAGTAGGCATTTTAGAAGCATTGTAGGTGAAGTGCCTGTTCCGACATAGAAACTGGTGCATCATTGCTGCACATCCCCAAGGCATAAAACACAACAATATGCGGTGAGATGGAGAATTTTTAAAATTTACCAACCCCAACACCTTTCATTTCTTCTCTGGGAGATTCACCCATGCCGTGGGATCGATGGATTTTGGGGTTTAACTACTTGCTCGCTATGGGGATGGACAGTCCGGATGTAGTAGCGATCTGCAGGAGGGCGATTCTCATTGAGCAGAAGGCCAGCAAATATACAATCAGCTTACAGAAAACATCTCTATGTTTGATACGTTAGTAAGTGATCTCGAAAAATACTTTGGACCAAAGAAAAACGTGATGATCAAATGATACATGACAACATGGTGACAACACCATGTCCAGCTCAAGGGAAAATGTGTAATTCCTGCTTAAACTGGAATCACTTCGCAAAGGCGTGCAGGTCGAAGAAGAGTGCTTCACAGTTCGCCACGTGAGGGAGTCTCTTCCTGAGGCGTAGCATGTGCACACAATCTAGTATGGTAAAGTACGAGTCATTTTAAGGAATGTTCAGTCGAGATTGTGGGCATATCAATGTCGCTTCTTATCAATGTTGGCCTGAAAGTATCTTTTTGAGCAACAAACTCTACCATCATTATTTTTTGCAACTTTCTCTCACTCAGTGAAAGAGTGACAGACACGCTTCAAGTTTACGATGACTCTATTATTCCAGTTTTAGAATGATTACAGTTCCGGTGCACTACAAAAACATCACTCTAGACAGGTTCACATTCTACGTGGCCAAAGGCAGAAGTCTGATGGGGGTAAACCTTTTTGATAAGCTAGGATTCAAACTTGAAGACGCCATCAGAGCACACATTAACTTGATTGATGGTATGTTTTCTTATTTACTGGATTTGGATATTGTGATGCTCCTTGCGTCAACACGTCAATTTTGCCGCTTTCAAATAATTTGAGACAGTTGCTGTCTGCAATCCACGCTGAAGTGTCACAGGAGCTGAAATTATTTGAGCGAATCAACTAATCATCATGGATATCAAACCTAGTCATTGCAGAATGTAAAAATAGCGAACGTAAACTATGCTTCGACCTTAAACAAAGTAACCATTCCAGATAAGTATCCACTACGTACAATTCAAGACCTACCCAGAAGGAAAAACAGTTCAGACCTGATTCTAAATTCCCAGTTTTTATTGGTGTTCCATTTTAAGGTATACAAGACCGTTTCAGACCAGTATTCTAAATTCCCAGTTTTTACTGTTTTTTTTCTGGGTATTAACATCTTTTCATGACTCCATTGTCTTCACAGAGATCAACATGCGACAAAGCTATCTTCCGATGCCACTAGAGGAGCAAAGAATGCCCTATGGACTAAGTTCAACATCTAGCACATTCCAGAAGATTCAGACATTGAGAGGATACTCAGCCTACTTGAAGACATTGTTGTCCATGGGAGGGACAAAGCAGAAGATGATCAGCGGTTAACAGTGGTGCTCACTTGACTTGCTGAACATAATTTGATGCTCAACAAGAATGAATGCAGCATATGAGATTGACTTTCTAGGGCACAGAGCAGCTGGAGTAAAGCCTAAACATGGCAACATCAAAGCCATTCATGTACATCTGACCTCACCTAATGTGAAAGACTTGTCATCATTCCTCAGCACTACCAACTTTTACCAAAAATTCGTTCCAAAGTACGCAGAGATCGTGGAGTCGCTTTGAAAGTTACTGCACAATGATGCTCAGTGGGAATGGACAATCGGACAGAAAACAGTGTTTGACATGTTAAAGGTGAAGATAGCGCCTCTACTAGTCCTCGCGCATTGCAAGCAACATGTGGAAACATATATCACAACAGATGCATCAGGAAATGTGATTGGAGCTGTATACTTACAGTACATTGAAGGAAGCAAACAAATTGCCTACATGCTCACAGTCAGAAACTGAACACAAGTACTCTACTGGAGAGCGGGAAGCACTAACCTGCATCTATGCTTGTGAACATTGGCACATGTATCTCTATGGTAGAAAGTTCATTCACCACACTGATCATCAAGTGCTGACTAAATTGTCAGGATCTGGTTATCGACTTCTATGCATCTACAGACGGTCACACCATCTTAATCAGTACAACTTCAAGGTCGGGTAACTGAGTAGATAGCCTGCTTAACCGTATTACTATCGCAGACAGCATTAGCGATAGCAAAGTGACTTGTGGCATTAAAGACTATGTGATTGTAGTGATTTCACATGTGATCGCAAATCTTGTTACACAAGAGGAGTTGAAGGCAGAATCAGTGACAGACAGCGTGCTGCAGAAAGTAAGCCAGCACCAAAAAACTGAATGGCCTCGTGAAACAGTGGAAGACCTTCAAAAGTCACAATACTTACCACAGTGAACTTTATCTATCAAGGTCTAAGGAAACTAATACATCAAGATTTCTGCTCCTGGCCAAGATTGTATTATTTTTAAAAGACACTCAAACTTCATCAAGTCAGGTGGACCCAACATACTTAATAGAAATGTCCCTGGATAAAGTTTCTCATCGGCACTTCCCAAAGGTGTGAACCAACTATTCAGATCATTATTGAAGTGATTATTCTGCAGCTTTCACCATTTATTGTGACTTTCAATTTCAGGTTGCCAGTAAAACATATTGATAAAAAAACATCAGGATCCTCCCGCAACTTCAAAGAGCTACAGGAAAAAAAAGCCATATCACATCAGCATGTTACATCAGCAACTTGTGGTTTAATTTCTCAAAATTGAGGATTTTTTTAAAAGAAGTCGTGACCTGTCTTAACACACCGCTCAGTAGTACGCAATAACTTCAGGGAGATCACACCTTAATTTTAGTTGGACCACTCCTGAAGCCTTTCCACAAGAACATTTATCGTGCTAAGTTAAGGGACCACAGTAAAGGCTTTTTGTTGCAATCTACAAAGAGTGAACAATAAAGTTGGGCAGCCAAGCAAAGAAGCAGATAAATTATACACAGCATGAAAAGACAGAAACAAACATACGGTTGACAGATTAGTCAATGGATGGAGATGGAGATGAAGATGGATATGGTATATTCGCTTCTAAATGGGAAAATGAGAATTATTGCTGATCTGGCATATTTTATGGAATACATTAGCATGATGGACAGAGGGAGTATAATACCAGCACAGATACAGTGCTTTAAATAGTGAAGCCAGCATTTCAAAAATTCACAAATATATTTTAACTCTGCAAGAGATACAGTGACATCCCAGAAGCAATGCGACAAATAAGATTCCAATATTTTCCTTCATTCCCAGAATACAATGAATTTAGCAATATCAATTTTTCTCGTTCTACTTTATAAAATTAAATAAATCTAAATTGTTTTCCAGGTGTTGTGAAAGAAAATATTACTGTATTTTGAAACCTATAAGTATCTTACAGTATCTCAAAAGGATAAAAGCTGTTGAAGCACACATTGTCCTTTCGTAGTACAACATTATATCAACAACATTACCAGCAAGTCTTAGCATTATCAGTCATTATTTAATGATATTCCTTCTTATAAGACCTGTGATATTGTTTAATTGTACTTGTGGTGCTCTCTTTTTGCTCAGTGATGAAAATGAAACCAACGGGAACAAGCTAAACCGGTAAATGTCTGGAAATCAATTGCTGGAACATGTGAATAAACTTTAAAGATTTCAGCTTTTGATAATATGTAGTTTGACATGTCAAGTGATAAGATATCCTATATAGATAAAATAAACTGGGAATTTCAGTCTAAGTCTGTACAGATACCCCAATCTATACGAACATATGAAATTGATGAGCAGGAGAAGACCAGCTAGATCATTAAGCCTGCCCCATGCTATGATGGCCGGAGCATCAGGATCGAATATCTCCACCTTTCCACACACCAACACGCCACCTGGATGTGTAATCTCCTTGGAGAGGTATGGTCACGCAAGTATAATACTTTAGAAGTCATGGCTTTTATTCCTACAAAAAGGGAAATATCAGACATGTATGCATGATTACAGTACCTTCTTTTAATTTCTGTTTGTTAACTTCCCCTGTTTTCTGTGCACAGTAAACTTCTCGTGTCTGTATGCCACCTCCACACAAGGTTGATTGATTGCTTCTGCGCCGGTCCTGCTGACTGAGTAGAGGCGTCACCTGGCACTCATTCCAGTCAGTGGTTTTCCAGCTATACCTAATGGAAAATGAAAGTGGCATATGGTTTCCTTTCTTTCTATTTATAGATCTCCATACATCAGCAATTTCATTGGAAAAATCAAAGCTTACATTTATGCTCGTTGATTAGTGCATTCTAACAGTTCCACATTTTAATGCACTAGACTCAAAATTTGTCGATGTCCAAGTCTTTACTCTTAGCCGTATAATAAAAATTCATGTCTGTACATGTTCATGAAAAAAAGTTTACAAAATAATCATGTTTATAATTTAATTGATCGCCAAAAGATAAGTTGAAGATCTTTGAATAACTCTTGAATGGAAACAAAGTTTCAGCATTAGAATTAATGTGATGATTTTATTTTTCAGACATTGTGAACTGAGAAGTGTACTTGCATTTTATATTTTAAATTATGAATTACTGAGAACAACTCTCCTAGAATCATTTACTGGAAATATTTAAAAGTTTTGAAGAGACATTCATGTTCATATGGGTTCAACTTGGGCAATGGAAAAGGTAGTCTTGGATGATAAGTTGTTGATGGATTTGATTTAAGCCAAAACAGCAGTCCGTATATTTATATTATTTATTGGCATAAGTTGGGGAAAGTAAATCTTCAGTTTTCCCAAACATTCAGCCTCAAAGGAAACAATGAGATGCTTTATTTTGACAAAGATGCTTGGAGCTGAAGCTGACTTGCCTTTCTATGAAGAAGACTGCGACCCCAAGCTATGTAACATTACTGAGAAATACAGAATGAAACAGCAGAGGAAATAAATCTCAACTCCCTGACTAGTCAGAAAATATACATGAGAAAACTAAGGGGGCAAATGGAATAAGGCACTCCATCAATTTTTGATTGCAAGCTTTTGTAAAAATTACTACACACCTAATATTTTCTAAAATATCTTATGAACCGGAGTAGACTCTTTTGGCCCCGTGAGCCTGTCCGCCATTAAATTAACTCATTAATCTATGCCTCAACTGCATTTATCTGCCTTTGTCCCATATCTGTTTACCCAACAAAAATCCAGCAAATTTAGGCTTGAAAATTTAAATTGACCTTGCATCCACAGCCTTTTGAGGGAGTGAGTTCTAAATTGTCACACTCTTTGTGTAAAAATGTGCTTCCAAGGTCAATATACGCTTCCTGAGGTGCAGTGTCCAAAACTGAACACAACGCTCCAGATGCAGTCAGACTAAACATCTGTAAAACTGAAGCATCACTTAATCTCAAGGGAGTTGGAATTTAAAAATGAGAAAGGACAACATTCCATTCGCCTTTTGCTTACTTTTTGTACACGTGCATTAGATTTCAGGGATATGCGAACTTGAACAGTTAAATCCTTTAGCTCCTCCAAAGCTCCTTATCTCTCACCTAAGAAAAATATTCCAATTTGTCCTTCTCAGATCCAAAGTGGATGACATCACATGTCTCCATATTGAAATCCATCTATCTGCTCACTTCGTTGCTATGTAACTTCCATCTCCCATCCACATGACCTACTGTCTCTCCTGGATTAATGTCATCTGCAGACTTGGATATACAATTCTCTATTCTTGCATCCTTGACATTAACATAGACATGGTGAAAAGCTGAAACAACTGTTTCTTGGATTCAAACCCTTCAGCACCAGATACCATCATATTAAGTCCATTATGTTGCACTCCTTGATTTATTTGTTAGGTCATACCACTGCTTTTTCGTTTCAATGTTACACTGGGGAAACAAATAGAAAATAGTCATTTATGAACTTCAATGTCCTTATTATCCATTATAGGCTTTCACCTTAATGGACTCACATTTCCCTTTACCTTCCTCTTCCTCTTAGTACATTTATAAAACCTTTATTGCTACTTATATGCAGAATCTATCACATCCAAATGATTCCACCTCCTATGCATCTGCCTATCGTGTGATTTGAACTGTTTTGTTTGTCGGCATTTTGCAGTTGTAATGATGGTGAAACTGTCAGTGTTAGCCATCATTACAACTGTGAAACAGACAGCAACTTCTGACATCTGCATTTAAATCCAGAAATTGTTGTCAGTGATTCCCCGCTCCCCTACAGGGTGCTTTGTTGAAATCCTTACAGATGGAAATTGTGGTAAAGTGGAGTACCATGTACCTTTAAGAAAATGCAAGTGGACTAACCATGTGACAATACTGACCAATCACTCTACAACGAGGGCTACTGGTTAACTGTAAGTCTAGAGCTGGAGGTGGTTGTGGGAGCATGCAAGGATTTAATGCTCTGCCTTCTGTTGCAATAAACAATCACAGTTTGTTCTCTCTCCATTATTGATAGCAAGCATCAACTAATAAGTGTATATGAAGGCGTGCAATTTGAGTTTACTCGACTAGTGAACTCATAAGGCTCAAGACATAAAACTGGCGATGAGGATGAAAATAGCAAAATGGTAAGACCTCTGAGTGAGAATCCACAAGAGGGGTGAGCAAAACATCAGAAAGAGAATCTGTACTTAACTTGTAAACTAGGTGGCAATCAGAGCAGGAAGCAGTGCTGCAGTTTTAAATTTGAGAAAAAAGAAGGGAGAAGAAATAAAACCTGTAGAATCGCGATCACAGGGATCCTGCCAAAACTCGAAAAGAGCGCAAAACACAGCGCAGAAAAGCCGACAGCTGCAGAGACGGAGTTGAAAAAAAATGGTGACTGATCTTAAAGCGGCAATACATTTAAAGAGGTACATGCAAGAAAAATGGCTATGGGCACAAAATTAGAAGAGACACCAGAGGGGGCAACTCTGCACAAGGCATAACAAGAATCATTCGAAGGCAGTCAAGAAAGCCACAGTAAGCCAAACACCTAATTGGGAAGTCATCGGAAGTGCAGTCCCCTTGCAGTCATTCACGATGTTGCAGTTCAGGCGTGTCGATCCATTCGACCCCATTTCAGATGACTGGTCTCAGTATGTCGAACGCCTAACGTTCTTTTTTACTGCTAATGACACCGTGGGGGAGGAAAAGAAGACGGCGATTCTTTTATCCACATGCGGGAGCAAAATGTACGGGCTGATCCGCAGCCTTACGTCACCTAACACCCCCGACTCGAAGACTTTCAGTGAGTTAATAAAAATTATACAAAACCACCTGAGACCAAAGCCCTCAGTCCCTATGCAGCGCTTCAATTTCAGTTCAAGGAACAGGCTTCCAGGGGAGACAATAGCTGACTATGTTGCCATTTTAAAGACATTAACTGAATATTGTGAATTCAGAACATCCATTAGTAATATGTTGAGAGGCCGACTGATATGTGGGATTGGAGATGATACAATTCAAAGGAAGCATACCGAAGCTAATCTAGACAGCCATGGAGAGTGCTGTTAGAAATTCAGAAGCTATAAGTGATACACAAAATGGCACCATCTATTTGGCAGGATGAGATAGACCGGCAACAAAAGGCACAAAAACATCGGACCCCACAAAAAGGCAGGAAAAAACAGCAATACTACGTGAAAACCCACAAAATGAATGAGAGAAATGCATTCAGACATCCAGTGGGTGATCGACAATTCAAACAAGTCGAATGCTTTTTCTGCCACCGCTATGGTCACATAATGCGGCATCGCAGAGATAGACTGAGACAGCATTGTAAAGACAAAGGGAGAAATTGTGAAATATGTCTCATGGAAGAACCAGAAGAAATAGAATCAGACATCCATTCATTATATAACCTGAAAGTGGGTAGAACTGAGTCAATCCAAGTAGTCATAATAGTAAATGGACAACCCATTAAGATGGAAGTTGATACTGGAGCATCGATGTCCGTCATTGGAGAACATATATTCAGATACTTGAATAAAGGGACCTATCCTTTAAGATTGGAAGTTTCAGGCACTAAACTGAGAACGTACACAGGTGAAGAAATAAGGCCGAAAGGACTATGTCAAGTCTTGGTGATGTATGGGGATCGATCAGAAAGATTGCCCTTGATAGTGGTGGCTGGAGAGGGTCCCAGCTTGATAGGCTGCAACTGGCTTGAAAAGATTAAATTGAAATGAGCCAACATTTTTCAAATTACAGCCATAACCACAAGATGTAGGAGCAGAAGTAGGCCATTCAGACCATCGAGTCTGCTCCGCCATTCAATGAGATCATGGCTGATCTGATAATCCTCAACTCCACTTTCCTGCCTTTTCCCCATAACCCTTGACTCCCTTACTGATTAAAAATCTGTCAATTTCAGCCTTGAATATACTTAATGACCCAGCCTCTACAGCCCTCTGTGGTAAAGAATTCCACAAATTTACAACCCTCTGAGAGAAGAAATTCCTCCTCATCTCTGTCTTAAATGGATGACCCCTCATTCTGACCTCTGGTCCTAGACTCACCCACAAAGGGAAACAACCTCTCAACATCTACCCTGTCAAGCCCACTAAGGATCTTATATGTTTCAATAAGGTCACCTGTCATTCTACTAAACTCCAATGAGTACAGGCCCAACCTATTCAACCTCTCCTCATAAGAAAATACCTCCATACCCGGGATCAACATAGTGAACATTCTCTGGACTGCCTCCAATACCAGTATATCTTTCCTTAGATAAGGTGACCAAAAATGTTCTCAGTATCCTAGGCGTGGTCTAACTAGCGCCTTGTATAGTTTTAGCAAGACTTCCCGATTTTTACACTCCATTCCCTTTAAAATAAAGGCCAACATTCCATTTGCCTTCCCTATTACCTGCTGAACTTGTATGTTAGCTTTTTGGGATTCATGCACAAGGAGCCCCAAATCCCTGTGCTGCAGCTTTCTTCAGTCTTTCTATTTAAGTAATATTCAGCTCCTCCATTCTTCCTGCCAAAGTGCATAACCTCACATTTTCCCACATTATATTCTATCTGCCACGTTTTTGCCCACTCACTTAACCTGTCTATATCCCTCTGTAGACTCTTTGTGTCATCCTCACCACTTGCCTTCCCACCTATTTTTGTGTCATCTGCAAACTTGGGGATAGTACATTCATTTCCCTCATCCAAGTCATTAATATATATTGTAAATAACTGTGGCCCCAGCACTGATCCCTGTGGCATTCCCCTAGTTACAGGTTGCCATCCCGAAAATGCCTCCTCAAAGAATTCTAATAAATTTGTCAGTCATGATTTCCCCTTCATGAAGCCATGCTGACTCTGCTTGATTATATTACGCATTTCTAAATGCTCTGCTATTACATCCTTTATAAGGCTCTAACATTTTCCCAGTGACAGATGTTAAGCTACCTGGCCTATAGTTACCTGTTTTTTGTCTCCCTCCCTTTTTGAATAAGGTTATTACATTGGCAGTTTTCCAATCCTCTGAGACATTTCCAGAATCTAAGGATTCTTGGAAGGTTACTACCAGTGCATCCACTATCTCTGCAGCTATTTCCTTTAATATCCTAGGATGCAACCCATCAGGTCCTGGGGACTTATCAGCCTTTAGCCCCCATTAGATTTCCTAGTTCTTTTTTCGCTAGTGATAGCTACAAAAGGTTTACAGGAATTGCTGCAAAAGTATGCATGGATTGCAGCAGTTCAAGAAGGCAGCTCACCACCACCTTCTCAAGGGCAACTAGGGATGGGCAATAAGTGCTGGTCCAGCCAGTGAAGCCCACATCCCATGAATGAATTTTAAAAAAGCTTCCATTTTCAATGATGAATTAGGAAGGATTCAAGGGCTACAGGCCAGAATCCATGTCTACCCAAATGCAACCCCCAGATTTATAAGAGCCAGACCAGTCCCTTGTGCTCTATGGGACAAGGTTGAAACCAGACTGAACAGACTGGAAAAATTGGGCACCCTACAACCAGTGCAATTTTCTGAGTGGGCTGCATCCATCGTACCTGTGCTGAAGCCAGACTAAAGAGTACATTTATGCAGTGACTGTAAGCTAACTGTCAATAAGCCAAACTTGATAGACACCCAATATCCAAGATTGAGGAATTGTATTCAAAGTTGGCAGGGGACACTACATATTTGAAATTAGGCATGAGCCATGCCTACCAGCAGGTAGAGTTGGAAAAGGACTCTCGGGAATTCATCACCATTAATACGTACCGAGGATTGTATGGTGCTGTTCTGACATGTTTAATCCCATTTAGGTTTCATGAATCTCTGGAATTCCATACTAGTGAAAGCAGTACCATTATCCGACACAATAACTTGTGGTAGGCCATGTACACTACAACATTGGTGCAGCTTTTCAATAGTTACACATGATGTAAGTGATCTCACTTCATACACATCCATCTACTTTGAATGCGTGTCAATGATCACTAAAAACATGGCACCTAAAAATGGACCTACATAATCTACATGTAGTCTAACCCAGGTTGACCAGGCCATTCCCACGGATGCAGTGGAGCTGAAATGGGCAACGTCTGCTGTTGCTGGCACTGGAGACAGTGTCTCACCATTTTTTCTATATCACTGTCTATACCTGGCCACCAAATATAACTTTGTGCAAGCATCTTCATTTTCAAAATACCAGAATGCACACTATGAAACTCTGTCAATAGTGATTCTCTTCCTTGCAAAGGGATGACAACTCTTCCTCCCTGCAACAAGATACCATCTTGACAACTCAGTTCAGATTTATGAGCATTGAATGGTTTTAATTCTTCAGAGACATGTGTTTGACCATCATTGCAATGCCTGTTCTTGGACTCTTGATAAAATTGGATCCCGATTTGTCCAATTCTTTATCTGTTTCACACAGACTGGTAAGGAATCCAAGAAATTCAACACAAGTATCACCTCTTGAGGTACTAGAGCATGTGTAATGCTATCTGGCAAAGGAAGATGACTGAGGGTGTCTGCATTTGTTATATGCACACCCAGACAGTGCATAAAAGTGTACTCCATGACTAGAGGCTTCCCATTTAATTGAAGGGTAGCGGTTTGGTTTGGTTTTCCTGGCCTTAAGATGGTATTGGGAATAGTTATCAATATCAGCAGCTTCTGGCTCATTTATATTGTGCACTTCATTCAACTTGTCTGAATGACCATCTTGATCTTGCCCTGCATTGTTTTACAACATGCCCTTTTTTGTGACAGTAGTGGCATTCTGCCTCTTTAAATCTGTGAGGTTTCCAGTACATGATTACCCCCACATCATAGTTTATGAATTACTGGTGAGCTGCTTCCAGTATTTCTTTTTGTTTTTCAAGCAATAAGGTTGCCTCCCTGGTCTTTGCGCCACTCCCAGCGGCAGGTTCCGGCCCTAACTGCAGAAAGGTGCCATGTTGCACACTCTGCAAAGCCAGTGAATCCATCTCAGCGCTCTCCATAGCTAGCGCTATCTCCATGGCATGTTTCAGGTCTATATTAACTTCTGCAAGTATACGGCACTGAATGGCATTGTCCTGTACACCGCAAACCAAACAATCTCGCAATATGTCATTTAAGTATCACCAAAGTCACAGCGCTCTGTTAACTGTTTTAACATAGTGATGTATGCTGCGATCGACTCACCGGGGGCCGTTACTCAATAGTTGAACTTGAATCTTTGCATGACCACCGATGGTTTAGGCTGAAAATGTGCCTTCACAAGTTCTACAAGCTCATTGAAGAATCTGGAATTTGGAACATTCACAGCCGTCAGACTATGGATTAGGTTATAGGTTTTGCTCCCGCAGACCCTTAGGAGAATTGCCTTCTGTTTCTCCTTCGCTGTTATTTTGTTCGCCACAAAGAAGAAACCTAGGCGCTCTGTGTACTGACTCCAGTCCTCGATAAATGAGTCATATGGGGCAATTCTACTGAAGAGCGGCATTACTGGTGTGTATACTTTTCTTTCTTTCATCTCTTAAAAATCAAAATGCTCACATTCAAGAGGCGAGGTGCAGCATTGGAGCTATTTATCTTCATCGCCAATTGTAATAAACTTGGAGTACCAGGCAGTTTTCTAGTAAGAAACAGTAAACTTTATTTACAGAACTCCTGATGAAGTTACATGATGAAGGCTAAGGTTAGAAGGCTCCGCCCCTAAGATTACCCCGGCTCAGGGCTGATTGGTCTGTACAGTCATCACATGACCCCCATTACAGTATGAAAGGTTTTACTTAAAATTAATGCAAGGCCAATTCTGCATTTCATGCATTTCTATATACAACGTCTACGTATCATTAATGAGTGCAGATATGGGACCAAGGGGGGCATTGCTTAGCAAAAAATGATGGGACTATAAATTGCTGCCAGTGTAAATAACACTGAGCTAAATAGGGTTGTGCAAGGAAGCAGTAGACAATCCCCACAACAAATGCAATGCGGTGTAGTGATTCTGAAGAAATTGTGGCTTGTGTTAAGAACATAAATGCTGCCCTAAGTTGATATCAGACTCTCTGGCTACAGAAATCACTGCAGATGTTCACAGAAGCACTATGTGGCATTTGATTTCTAAGCAGAAATTTTATTGGTTTCCTTAACTCTGTTTGGAAACATCTTTCAGTCATGTAACACAGGCAATGATGTTTTTATAATGAAGTGAAATGTATGTTATATATAAAAACATACTGCAATATGTGCATTTAACTCTCTGCAAGTGTAAAATGAGCAATAGCGCTATTGCCCATTTTACCTCTCTATTGATTGATTTCAATTGAAGTAAAAATTGGGAGACAGGTAAAAAGGGCTGCCGACTCGCCATGATCCATTTTAGATGATTGAACAAAGTCCAGATCTATCTGATTATCCCTTACAGCAGAGCAAAAGGAAATGAAAAATTAGCTCTGTTGATTCTAAAGCAATCAACTTAAAATAATGGGCCGTAACTTCCGAGCTCCCCGGTGTTGGATTTGGGGGGTACCCCAAAGTTGCACTGGGGAACCCCTCTCGGAACTTCAAAGGTAAGGGCTTGCACGGCAATTGCCCAGAAGTGCAAACTTCCTCTGGGCAATCTCCCTGCTCTGGGAACCATCCGAAAATGTGATTTAACTCGCAAACTTCAGATGGTTCCGGCTGTGTTACACAAATAGGCCAGAAACTTACCTGTGTCAGGTGGGCTAGGCGGGAGCTGGTGGGGGCGGGCGCAGAGCCGATCACCGCCCGCGACTGGCTGTGTGCTGCCATTTTAAGTGGGCGGACTAATTAAGGCCTGCACAGCGTGATGCACGGCCGTTAGCGAGTGCTACCTTTGCGGGCGGTGGGAGGAGGGAGAATCGGGACCTGCACTCTTTCGCGCGTGCGCGTGTAACAGCGCAGAAATCACCCTGAGGCACAGAGCTGCCTCAGGGAGATTAAGCACATATTGAAATTTTTTAATAAAGAAAAAAATTATTTACACATGTCCCCTCACATGTTTGTCAATTTACCAAAATTTATTTATTGATTTTATTAAACCTTCAGGAAACCTCAGCCCACCCCTGGATGAGGTTTCCTGAAAAACGCGAAGGTCGCTTGTGCTCTTCGCCTGCCCGCCAACCTTAAGGTTGGACGGGCAGCGCTGTTAATTATCTAAATTACTTTCCTAATGGCCTTAATAGGCCATTGACAGTCCTGTTGGCGCGCAGCTGCTTCTGGTGCTCAGCCACTAAATGAAAGATCTAAATGATGCGCAATGACGTCAGGACGCACGCCCAACGCCATCGCGGGTCATTTTACATGTCAGCACGTCAGGTCTGCACACCAACGTCAAAACTCTGGCCATAGTTACTTAGATAAAATTGGAAGAATTAAAACATCTTCTAACTTCTGGGTAACTATTGTAAAGACAAAGACATGCATCCCCCTGGGCCTACCTCCCCAGGGTACTCCCCCCACTCCTTGACTACATCCCTCCACAGAGTATTCCCCACAATCCCTCCCCTGACTCCCCATGGGACTCATCGCGACCCAACCCAACTCTACCTCACCCACCAACCTGACTCCACCCTCCTGCCATCCCAACCCAACACCCACCTCTTCACCGCTAGCCCTCTCCCCTCCCGCCCTGACCTGACCTGCCCCTCCCCCATCTCCCCTGACCTCAGGGACCACCCCAAAATGTCAAACCCTCCCAGATGTCCAACCCTGCCAGATGTCCAACCCTGCATCTAATGTCCGACCCTACCCCCAACCCCCCCAATGTCCGATACCCCAATGTCTGACCCTCTTAATGGCGCCCCCCCGATGTTTGACACCCCCCCCACCTCCCTGATCTCCAGTCCCCCACCCAGCTCCCCAATGGACGATCTCCCCACCCCCAATGCCTGATGCCCCCGATGTCTGACCCCACCCACCTGATGTCCAACCCCCCCGGCCCCACCGATATCTGACCCCCCCAAATACCCGATGTCCGACACCACCCCCCTCCTCCGATGTAGGGACATAGGAACAAGAGAAGGCCATTCAGCCCATCGAGCCTGCTCCGCCGTTCTATACGATCATGGATGATCGAACACTTCAATGTCTTTTACCCACAGTATCCCCACAATCCTTTACGTCACTGTTAATCAGAAATCTATCAATCTCTACCTTAAACATACTCAATGACTGAGCTTCCAAGGCCCTCTGGGGTAAAGAATTCCAAAGGTTCACAACCCTCTGAATAAAGAAATTTCTCCTCATCTCGGTCCTAAGTGGCTTCCCCCTTATTTTGAAATTGTCCCTGGTTCTAGACTCCCCAACCAGGGGAAACATCTTACCTGCATCTACCCTGTCTATTCCTTTAAGTATTTTGTAGGTTTCAATGAGATCACCTCTCATTCTTCAAAACTCTTGAGAATACAGGCCCAGTTTTCCCAATCTCTCTTCAAAAGACAGTCCCACCATACCGGAACAAGTCTGGTGAACCTTTGTTGCACTCCCTCTATGGCAAAAATACCCTTCCTAAGCTAAGGGACCAAAGCTGCACACAGTACTCCAGGTGGGGTCTAACCAAGCTTCTATACAATTGAAGTAAGACTTCATTACTCCTGTACTCAAATCCTCTTGCAATAAAGGCTAACGTTCCATTAGCCTTCCTAATTGTCTGTTGCGCCTGCATGTTAGCCTTCAGTGACTTATGGACAAGGACATCTACACTTTCTAATCTCTTACCATTTAGGGAATACTCTGCACATCTGTTCCTTCTAACAAAGTAGATAACCTCACTTTTTTCCACTTTATACTCCATCTGCCATGTTCTTGTCCATGCACTAAGTCTGTCCAAATCCTCCTCTAGCCGCTTTACATCTTCTGATGTAAATGTTCATCTAATGTTCAACCTGAACATTAAGCTCCTCCAGGATGATGGGAGGAATTTCCACACTCACACTGGTCTGGCAGTGAGACCTCAGCACCAGCATCTTCCAACCTGCAGCAATGGCACAGTACAAAATTAAAATAAGGGGATACTGTGCTGGTGAGGGCTCTGAGGGCTGATTGGAGGGCAGGTGCAGGCACTGGGTGTGGGGTGGGTGGGGGGTGTCATGATTAAACGGGCACCCAACTGAATTGTGCATTCCCAAATGAGGAGAGAGGCACAGCTGAGACATGTTGGGAGCCTTTCAATGACAATGCAGAGAATCAGGAAAGTGAAGCAATGATATGCTTTCATGCAAGACTAATCCTGCAAAGTGGCACTAATTGATCTCCTTACATTAACCCTTTGTTCACAGTGTGGAGATGCCCAGGGTGATAACAGACAAGTGGGCAACTGGGCAAGCTTCAGCTGCATGTTAGAATTGTGGCACTGGCAGCATCACAGGAGAGAAGCCTCAGGCCCCCCTCAAATAATCTCAGTTCCCGGCTAAACATTTTCCCTCATGTGTATTCTAAAGAGTGTGGTATTAGAGTGCAGCGAATGAGAATCCAAGTGCTTGGTCTGAAAGTAGCACATCCAAGTGCCTGGCCAAAGCAATGTCATTGCAGTCAGTCATGTAAAATGGAGGTGGGGGGTGGTGTTGTGGAAGGCACACCTTGAAACAAGCCCTGTGCTGAGCTAGATTTTTGGGGCAATTAGTTTCCGACACTGGAACAAAGCCCTTGAACCCACATTCACTGACGAGCCCTTGAGAGAAATAGGACCTGTGCAGGCTGATGCTGCCTCATGCCTGTTTCTCACTGATGCTGCAGGGAGGAGACCATCAATAAGATAGGGCCTGGATTTATTGCTGCCTGCAAATTTGCATAAAGCAGGAGAGAAGAAGGAGAAGATTGCGACAGGGATGCCAAGGCTCCCAATCAACCTCCAACATCCGAGTCCCGCCAATGTTTCCCGAAAACAGATCCCCAATTTCATTGGGACCTTCAAACTTACCTGGTTTACAGAAGCTAGTGCCATAAAAAAGGGGGTGTGTTCTTCTCCAATCCAACTCTGTTGGACTGCGACGCTGGGCCTCGAGGACAGCTATGCTGCCTGGACCTCACCCATGGATTGTGCCTTTGCAAAGAAAGTCTGGAGAGAGATGCAGTGGTTGCTGTCGAGGTTCATCCCGAGCAGTTCTGTGACACAGGACTCTGTGCTCTACGGGCTGTTCCCAGGGACACACACCGAGACAAACATCGACTGCAGCTGGAGGATCATCAACTCGGTGAAAGAGGCGCTTTGGTCTGCCCGAAACTTGTTGGTCTTCCAGCACAAAGAGTTGTCCCCGACCGATTGTTGTGGACTGGCACAATCCAAAGTCCAGGACTACGTGCTGAGGGACGCACTAAAGCTTGGGGCAGCTGCCGCAAAGGCGCAATGGGGAAGGGTCGCTGTCTAAGACCTTTCTACCACAGCGCACCGAGAGACTGGGAACTGTTTAGAGCCCCTCGGGCTGTACAGATCAAAATGAAAGGCTGTAAATGATTGTAATATGGTTTGTACTGATGCACCTGGAGATACATTTTGTAAAAGTTTAACCTGGATTGTACCCTTGTAATGTTGTTTTTGAAATGGTTTTGAATGTGATTGAAGATTTTTTATGAATAAAGTATATTTTTACAATAAAAAAAAAGCTGGACCGGTCTTCCAGCACAAAGAGTTGTCCCCGACCGATTGTTGCGGACTGGCACAATCCAAAGTCCAGGACTACGTGCTGAGGGACGCACTAAAGCTTGGGGCAGCTGCCGCAAAGGCGCAATGGGGAAGGGTCGCTGTCTAAGACCTTTCTACCACAGCGCACCGAGAGACTGGGAACTGTTTAGAGCCCCTCGGGCTGTACAGATCAAAATGAAAGGCTGTAAATGATTGTAATATTGTTTGTACTGATGCACCTGGTGATACATTTTGTAAAAGTTTAACCTGGATTGTACCCTTGTAATGTTGTTTTTGAAATGGTTTTGAATGTGATTGAAGATTTTTTATGAATAAAGTATATTTTTACAAAAAAAAAAAAAAAAAAAAGCTGGACCGGGGCATGCGTTAGAAACTGGAAGGAGCGAGTGGCTATGGTGAAAAGGAAACTGGGCATGTGGGAGCGACGCTCCCTCTCCATTGCGGGAAAGAACCTGGTCATCAGGTGTGAGGTACTCTCGCTGTTGCTGTACGTGGCGCAGGTCTGGCCCATTCCACACTCCTGCGCGACGGCGATCACTCGAGCCATCTTCCGCTTTATTTGGAGGTCGAAAATGGATCGTGTCCGCAGGGACGCGATGTACAAGCCTCTAGATAAAGGGGGAAAAAACGTGCCCAACATCGCCCTCATACTGATGGCCACCTTTGTGTGTGGCTGCATCAAGCGGTGCGTAGACCCTCAGTACGCAAACACCAAGTGTCACTACGTGCTGAGGTTCTACCTGTCCCCGGTGTTGCGAAGGATGGGTCTGGCCACGCTGCCGCGGAACGCTCCAAGTAGTTGGACCGTGCCGTACCACCTGTCCCTGGTGGAAAAATTTATGCAGAAAAACACCTTTGACCACAAGTCCATCAGGCAGTGGTCAGCACGTAACGTCCTAGAGGCCCTGAGGGAAAAGGAGAGGGTGGACCCTGTGGGATGGTTCCCCGAGCAGACTGTCAAAGTCATTTGGCAGAATGCCTCATCGCCAGAACTTTCCAACAAGCACCAAGACGTAGCTTGGCTGGTGGTGAGAAAGGCCCTCCCCGTCAGATCCTTCCTACACGCCAGGAGGCTCACCCCCTCTGCACGTTGCCCTCGAGGTGGCTGTGGTGGGGAAGAGACCGTTGTTCACCTCCTTGTGGATTGTGCCTTTGCAAAGAAAGTCTGGAGAGAGATGCAGTGGTTGCTGTCGAGGTTCATCCCGAGCAGTTCTGTGACACAGGACTCTGTGCTCTACGGGCTGTTCCCAGGGACACACACCGAGACAAACATCGACTGCAGCTGGAGGATCATCAACTCGGTGAAAGAGGCGCTTTGGTCTGCCCGAAACTTGTTGGTCTTCCAGCACAAAGAGTTGTCCCCGACCGATTGTTGCGGACTGGCACAATCCAAAGTCCAGGACTACGTGCTGAGGGACGCACTAAAGCTTGGGGCAGCTGCCGCAAAGGCGCAATGGGGAAGGGTCGCTGTCTAAGACCTTTCTACCACAGCGCACCGAGAGACTGGGAACTGTTTAGAGCCCCTCGGGCTGTACAGATCAAAATGAAAGGCTGTAAATGATTGTAATATTGTTTGTACTGATGCACCTGGTGATACATTTTGTAAAAGTTTAACCTGGATTGTACCCTTGTAATGTTGTTATTGAAATGGTTTGGAATGTGATTGAAGATATTTTATGAATAAAGTATATTTTTACAAAAAAAAAGCTTGAGTCGGAAGCACCTCAGAGTGCAACATGATGTATGTTGATAACTCCAATACCATTGTCTGATTGTCTGTAATGACCATATTGAAATGATTGTAATATTCATTGATTGTATTGAAGCACCTCGTGATCCATGTGTAAAAGTTAAACTGATTGCACTTTTTGTGATGGTGATTTAGAAATGTTTTGTAATGTTCTTCCAGATATTTTATGAATAAAGTATATATTTTTTAAAAAGCCTGAGTCGGAAGGTCGGGCAAGATAGGCATGGAAAAAAATTCCTGTAAGTAATTGGGCACAGAGTGGCAATCTGACACAGATTGCTCCTCTGGGGAAGTTATGGCCTGATATCAAAAATATTGTATGGACATGTACATCTGTAATGCTGACTGCCCAACTGAGAAGGATACTTGGTTGACACTCAGCTCATCTTATTCATAAAAGCTTGCTCCTTGTGGTGAGTCTTAATTTGTTCCAGGATCTATTGACCTTAAAGATATTTTAAAACATATAATTATATCCAAAGTTCAAATCCCAGTGTCTCAACTGACATTTAGACTCTTCATTCATGCAGCATCCCTGATGTTGCATTTTGAGTGCTTCTGCTATTTTGGCTATGGGAGAGATGACTAATTGGTCAGGGCGTAAATTGTTTTAATCCATGGCTTTCCATATTAGTGAAGAGCATGGGCGGAATGTTACGGCCCTGTCGCGGATTCAAAAATCCGTTAACTTAGGTGGGACCGTAAAATCCTGCCGCCATTAAATTCTGCCCTCTGTTACAATAGCTCCACAGCCAATGGACTGAGAATTCCCAGTTCATCCATTCTTTAGTCTCTTGGACCTGAGTTGGGGTCTGATAGGATTAAAACCAATTTGTTAGTTGTGAGAAAGGGAAAGAATTTGTATTTCTAAAGCATCTTTTATGACTTCACAATGTCCCAAGTGCTTCACAGCCAATTAAACACTTTTGAACTCGAATCTGAGGACATTAAACACATGATGTCAATGCAAGTTATTTCATTTTTTCTTAAAAAGAAAGCTTTGAATTTATATAGCATGCTTCATGATCTTAGGGCACCACAAAGTGCTTTACAGCCAGCCATTGAAGTACTTTGGAAGAATAGTCACTGTTGTAACAGCAAATATGACAGCAAACTTGTGCACAGCAGAATCCTACAGATAGCAATGTGTTAATGACCAGATTTCTGTTCTAGTGGTTTTGGTTGAGGGATAAATAATAGCCAGAACATTGGGAAGAGCGCTCCTCTCTTGTTCAAAATAGTTCCACTCATATTCCAAATTCATTTGCACACACTCTACCCGGTTGTTAGTGGGCAAACGCAAAACTGTTGGTGGATAGGTCCTAAGTCAGGAAAAGTATTATTACAATATCAGCAACTTGAGATAATTCCAAATTAATGGAAGTAGTCATTTAAATATGAGATTCCATGGAATGCATTTATTCAGCCCAGAAAGACAAAAGGTATGGACACGCCTGCATGGGGGCTGCTCTTCTGAAGTTAAAATTAATTCAATTACTAGGCATTGTAAGGGAATCTATCTTGCAGCTAAACTAAAACTATTCCTGACTCGGAAGCATTTGATTACCAGAGAAAGCAGAAAGATAGAGTGGAGCAGGAAAAAGAGATTAATTCTTCATCAATCAACTTGATACAGTCTGCAAGGTTAGTTTAATCACTTCATATTTTTTAAAAGTCTCAGCAAATCTACGTTAACAATACAACAGAAATATCTGCAAACTGACTTATCCTAAACCACATGGTGATCAGTTTTTGAGAACAATAACATGTGCATGCAAATCGTTTAAAATTACTGCAGTGTGAGTTAGTCCTTTATTAATGGTGGACCTGTGATTGACGAGCTGGATAACTGGAAATAACAATCTACATGAGCTTTGCTGACAAATTATCATGTTTGGAAGCTTTTCAATTGAGTTGTCATTAACAAGTTACGGTAAGAAAATGACACTGCAGCCAAGATTGCATGGCAAGTTAAGAAGTGAAATGATTCCAGGTTGTTTATATATTGAAGTTGAGGCTTATAATTAACTCAATTCTGATTCAGAGTACTTGACATTGGTAGCTATTACCTCAGACAGGGTTTTGGAAGAATGTGTGGATTGTACTATTAATATTGCAGATCTAATTTGCTGAGTATACTGTTTGAAATTGAGTGTTGTTCAAAAGATTCTGAACAAAAAAGTTCTTGGGTACTCCAAAACAGCATCTCTGTATTTATAGACTGTTCACCTGGCTTGCTTATTTTGAGTGCTAATAGTTGGTAAATTTTTCAATAGACATGGAAAAGTTGCAAATTATCACAACAAATTTCCAGTGATTTTATTACAATCATTGATCATTCGGTATAGGGGTCATTGTAAATCAACTAAAAGAAGGATCCTTGTGCTTTATGTCCATCATGATAACATGCATGAGCAGACAAAGAGGAAAAAATGAACATAACCTGCCCTTGCCAGCTGCACACTATAAAGGATATTGGATATAAGTGTGATTCCCTGGCAGTAATTTCATCCCAAGATTCAGAAATTGTCTGAGCTTCCTTCTGGTGCTTTTGTGCAACATCTGAAACCTTCAATAAATAGACTGCCCAGTAATCACTTCCACATATCAATTACTGTCTCCATTTATTTCTATTTACTTTTCTGGGACCAATCATTAGAGGTGGCAATCATACTTTCACTGATATATCATCACAAAATTGAAGGAGCATCACAGGCTCCTGAGGAGCCTGCTTAGCCTTGTCGCTCATTTTTTAAAATTCATTTACGGGATGTGGGCTTTGCTGGCTGGACCAACATTTATTGCCCATCCCGAGTTGCCCTTGAGAAGGTGGTGGTGAGCTGCCTTCTTGAACAGCTGCAATTCATGTGGTGTAGGTACACCCACAGTGCTCATATGCTTATTGTACATTATTGAAGCTGGTTAAAACATTTCCTCAATATAGCATATCAATACTTTTCACTTTTTCCTTTTGAGAATCATGTTTCATGTGTTACAGCCCATTCTAGTTGCCTTGTAGAATGTTCTACTTCATTCTGAAAATGACCTGAGAATAAAATAAAAATATTTTCTGGTTGGATTCAACTAAAGTGTTTTAGCCCTCATTTTGCCACACCGAATCTTATAGACTTCTTGCTCTATCACAGGAAAAAGAAGGAAAGGGGTAGAAGCTACATAGAGATTAATAGCTCTGTCCATGAATTCTGTGTTTCTGTTCAATAGGAAGTCATTTCACTGGAGATTTACTACGTATCAGTCTGCTTATTGTCTGGTAGAGTTCGTGTGCAGCTAACTTTTGCATTGGATCATCTCCCTCTCAGTATTAAGTGGAAAAGATTCAGCAAAAGTTTTTTTTCCAACTAGTTAATGTTGTTGGGCTGATGGGTTTTCTAAAGTCTGCTTCAAGTAATATTCGACGTGTCAAGAATTTGTGGATTGTGCTATTAATATTAGAGATCTAATTTGCTAAGTATACTGAGTGTATTGGGTGTAGTTCAAAAAACTCTGCACAAAAAATGTACTTGGCTACTCCAAAAGAACATCTCTGTATTTATATATTGTTCATCTGGCTTGCTTATTTTGAGCGCTAATAGTTGGTAAAGTTTTAGATACTTGTAAATGAACTTAACTTATTGTACAGATCCCAACGATTCCTTTGGTGCAGCCTTAAGCTTCTATTCAGAGGACCTGTGTTTGAATTCCAGCCTTGATCAAGCTTATATTTAGCAGGTAATTTTAACATCTGTGATGCCAGTTTGGCGTGTTGGCCACCTCCAGCACAAAGTGAACATTTGAATATGCTCTTCTCAGTTTTCTGACCATTCATGCTAATCCTGGGCAGCGCATGCCTAATGGCAACACAGGAACGGGAGTAAGCCTGATCCTCCTTTTAATTAGATTATGTTAATCTGGATCTCACCATTAACCTGCCTTGGTTTCATATCCCTCAAGTTACCTGGCCTAATGTAAATTTCCAATATCTGCCTGCCAGGAGCAACACAGGCTCAAAGTCATGCTTCAACTCAGCTTCACTCAGTGACTGGGTTTTAGAACAACAGTGAGAAAATGAAACCACTAGTGCTACTATTTATACTGCACACTATACTAAGAAACTATAAATGTCTGGCAATGGATCACAAGGCATTAATTCAATCAAGCAGTTCTACTGACATTCTTGAATTGCTCACTCAAGCTTCATTGTCAATACACTTGTTTAAATGACTGCCTTAAGCACAATGATGTAATGCATTGCTAACTGTCTATGATATTATGTATGGATTATTGTAGATGTATTTCCCTGATCTATAATATAATATTTCTGTGTAAATCTATGGCGGTGATTTTCTGTGCCCACTGGTGTCAGGCGTGTTCGGTGGCATGAGCAGACAATATGGCACAATCGGTTTCATGACGGTATGAAACCAGTTCGTCGTTGTGTTTTCTACCATCGGGAACTTCATTGTAATACATGTAACATCGGCATATCATTATTAGGCCTGCCTGCCGGAATCGTCCCCCAGCCCCGCTTGATCATCCGCCCACGCTGACGTGTTTCACAGCACATAAGCAACATGCACCTGGCGGGCTGCACTTTGCTCAGGACAAGGTTTGTTTGCCTACCTTCCTTTGGTTAGCACTCGCAGTCATCAGTGCCAGGCTTCACAGACAGCACCACATCACTTTTAGGGGGGCTCATGGCAGGTCTTTACCTACCAGATCAGCCATATGTGGGTAGCTTTTCCATGGCTGCAGAGCGAGGAGGGCTGCACAGATGAGATCATTCATCCTCTACCTGCATAGTATGGCCAACCTCTTCTGTGCAGCATTGGTACTGATCACCACTGCCACCGCCTCCCAAGTCTAGTTGGTCACGCCGCTGCCCATCCTGTGGCCAGAATGCAGGTAGAGGACATCCTGGCAGACCTCCAGGGCACCCAAAAGGCGTTCCAGTGATGCATCACTAAACCTGGGGACTGCAGTCTTTTTGCCTTTCATGGACATCTTCCCTGCAGTAGTCATGGGCTGGAAGCGCTGGACTTTAAGTATGGCGCCCACTGTGATGAAACGGCAAGGTAATGGCATGGTGGGTGAATGAAACAACGTGATTCCCAGGAATGTGTAACTAATGCAGAAAGTTTGGGAAGATGCGACAAGAAAACCTGCCATTGCGGCTGGCAGGTAAAATGTCATGTTACCCACCCACTACTGCATATAGTCGAAATCTGGGACGATTCTGCCCTGTGCTGTGTATTTTTCAACTACCTTGTGTGAACTTGAGAAAACTTTAACAGGATGCAGAAGCTGAAGATGCATGAATTTTAAATTGTGGACTTTTCTAAAACAGACTTAGAGTCATAGAATTATACAGGACAGAAACAGGCCCTTCAGCCCATCATGTCCATGCCAGCAATCAAGCACCTATTTATTCTAATCCCATTTTCCAGCACTTGGCCTGTAGCCCTGTATGCTATGGTATTTCAAGTGTTCATCTAAATACTTCTTAAATGTTGTGAGGGTTCCTGCCCCTACCACCCCCTCGGGAAGTGTGTTCCAGATTCCAACCACCCTCTGGGTGAAAAATGTTTTCCCCAAATCCCCTCTAAACCTCCTGCCCCTTACCTTAAATCTATGCCCCCTGGCTATTGGCACCACTGCTAAGGGGAAAAGTTTCTTCCTATCTACCCTATTTTTGTATACCTCTATCAGATCCCACCTCAGCCTTCTCTGCTCCAAGGAAAACAATTCTATCCTATCCAGTCTCTCTTCATAGATGAAATGTTCCAGCCCCGGCAACATCCTGGTGAATCTCCTCTGCACCCCCTCCAGTGCAATCACATCCTTCCTATAGCGTGGCGACCAGAACTGCACACAGTACTCCAGCTGTGGCCTAACTAGCATTTTATACCGCTCCAACATAGCCTCCCTGCTCTTATATTCTGTGTCTTGGCTAATAAAGGCATGTATCCATATGCCTTCTTAACCATCTTACCTACCTGCGCTGCTGCCTTCAGGGATCTATGGACATGTACAGCAAGGTCCCTCTGACCTTCTGTACTTCCTAGGGTCCTACCATTGATTGGGTATTCCCTTGCCATGTTAGTCCTCTCAAAATGTATCACCTCACACTTCTCAGGATTAAATTCCATTTGCCACTGCTCTGCCCATCTTACCAGCCCTTCTATATTGTCCTGTAATCTAAGGCTTTCCTCCTCACTATTTACAACACCACCAATTTTCGTGTCATCTGTGAACTTAATGATCATGCCTCCTAGATTCATGTCTAAATGTAGACTACAAACAGCAGGAGTCCCAGCACCGATTCCTGCAGTACACCACTCATCACAAGCTTCCAATCGCAAGAACAATCTTCGACTATCACCCTCTGCCTCCTGCCACTAAGCCAATTTTGGATCCAATTTGCCAAATTGCCCTGGATCCCATGGGCTCTTACCTTCTTGACCATTCTCCCATGCGGTACTGTGTCAAAAGCCTTACTGAAGTCCATGTAGACTACGTCAACTGCACTGCCCTCATGTACACAACTAGTCACCTTCTCGAAAAATTCAAACAAATTTGTTCGACATGATCTCCCCATGACAAAGCCATGCTGACTATCCCTGATTAATCCCTGCCTCTCCAAGTGGAGATTGATCCTGTCCCTCAGAATTTTTCCAATAGTTTCCCTACCACTGTTGTTAGGCTCACTGGCATGTAATTACTTGGTTTATCCCTACTACCCTTATTGAATAATGGTACCATATTCACTGTCCTCCAGTTCTCTGGCACCTCTCCTGTGGCCAGAGAAGATTTGCAAATGAGTGTCAGAGCCCCTGCAATCTCCTCCCTTGCCTCACATAGCAGCCTGGGATACATCTCATCTGGGCCTGGGGATTTATCCACTTTTAAGCCTGCTAAAACTGCTAATACCTCCTCCCTTTCAATGCTAATTTGTTCAAGTATATCACAGCCCCCTCCCTGATTTCTACACCTACATTGTCCTTCTCCATAGTGAACATAGATGAAAAGTAATCATTCAAAACCTCACCTACATCCTCCAGCTCCATGCACAGATTGCTACTTTGGTCCTGAATGGGCCCTATTCTCTCCCTGGTTATCCACTTGCCCTTAATATATTTTTTAAATGCCTTGGGATCTTGGTTTATCTTGCCCACCAGTGTTTTTACATGCCCCTTCTTTGCTCTCCTAATTAGTTTTTTAAGTACCCCCCTACACTTTCTATATTCTTCTAGGGCTTCTGCTGTTTTCAGCCCTCTGTACCTGCCATAAGCCTCTTTTTTTCCCTTATCCAATCCTCTATATCCCTTGACATCTAGGGTTCCCTGGACTTGTTGGTCCTACCCTTCACCTTTACGGGAACATGTTGGCCCTGAACGCTCACTATTTCCATTTTGAATGACTCCCACTGGTCTGATGTAGACTTTCCTACAAGTAGCTGCTCCCAGACCACTTTGACCAGATCCTATCTTATCATATTGAAATTGGCCTTCCCTCAGTTCAAGACCTTTATTTCCAGTCCATCTTTGTCCTTTTCCATAACTACCTTAAATCTTACAGAGTTATGGTCACTATCCCCAAAATGCTCCCCCACTGACACTTCTACCACTTGCCCGGCTTCATTCCCTAAGATTAGGCCCAGTACCACCCCTTCTCTTATAGGACTTTCTACGTGCTGGCTCAAAAAGCTCTCCTGGATGCACTTTAAGAATTCCACCCCCTTTAAGCCTTTTACACTAAGACTTTCCCAGTTAATATTGGGGAAGTTGAAATCCCCTACTATAATTACCCTATTATTTTTACAATTTCTGAGATTCGCCTACATATCTGCTCCTCTATCTCCCCCTGACTGTTTGAAGGCCTATAATACACTTGTGATGGGAAAATGATTCTGAAGCATGCCCACCCATGCAACTTTAAAAATAACAACATATTCTCTTTTTTATTTAAATACCAAAGGAGAAAAACATAGGTAGCTATTATTACATTAATGCTTTAAAAAATGGAAAAGTGTAGAAATCAGTGACATTTTCATACATGCATTGCTCATCTTAATTCATCTCTCACAAATAGTGCTTAGTGAATAATGACTTGATAGTGAATTTGTTCAAAGTTGTGCTTTAGGTTCTAAAGCTATACACTCCTAAAATAACCAGAGTATCACACAAATGAATGGTGAGTTTGAGGTACTGGACACTGGTTTGAAAGCTTACCATAACCCACGAATTGAAGGCCACCTCGCACTCCCAAATTAATATCCCCCATATAGTACCTTAGCACTACCACCCAGCTTGTATAGGTAGACTAATCTGGGATGCAATTATGATAATGCTCTCCCAAACTGCTATCAGTGCCTGCTTCATGAGATTCTGACAGAAGGTACACATCTGTGCAGCATGAGTAGTAAGCCTATCAGTTTTCCTCAGTCACAAACATGTAATTATGATAGTACAGGTCTTAAGGACAACTGTTTTAAAGGTACATTTCTGATTGCAAATCCTTACATTGAGTTTAAAAGCCTTTTTTCAAAATGAAAGTATGGACAGAGAACATGGAACCTGTGTTTGTCAGACTCTTATCTCTAGAGCTGGCTATGATGTGTCATTAAAATGCAAAGACCCCTCCAGGGATGTCCATTGAATATTATAAAAGGTGTGAAAAGACCCTTTTACTTCTGAGGGGACAGGAGGTAGGAAGGGATTTCAAAGGACCTAAATGTAATCAACTACTTTGCCTGGTGAATCAATGACTCCTTGAAAATTAACATTTTTGTGATTTCTGAGCTCTGTCAAGGAGGCTGTAATAAGCTACCTTGAGTGGCAGAGTGCAGAATCCCCAGGAAGAATTCAGAGACAATATTAAAGAGCGTACTTTGCCATGGGAGGACAAAGAGGAAGGTATTAAGAAATCACCTGCAGTTCTGCTGAAAGAGTCCAGTCAATCTGCAAGTGCCTTAACTGCAAAATTAGTGAGGAATAGGAAATATTTTCTCTCTCTCAAAGACCTGCTGACCTTCTGAGACCAACTGAAAAGGCAAACCCCCCCAAATATTCAACTACAGAAGCCATCACAGCTGATGAAGACAACTCTTTAACTTCAACCCTTCACTCCAGATAACCAACAATTCACCTACAAGCTACAGGCCTGCAACAATATCTTAAATGACTGAGCTGAATTTCATCTTAATATGCTTTATTCTTATCTGCATTTAATCTTTGTGTGTATTTAGTTAGTAACGGTATCACTTTTGCTTAAGTAATTTCAGCAGTAGTTTCATAATGAACTAAACTTTATGGTGCTTAAGAATAAAGCTTGACTGTTGGGGTTATTTTAAATCGAATCATTCATAAATTTAAAAATTAAAAAATACACACGCACCAATTCATAGTCCATGGGCCTTTTTGAGGAAACGTCTTTTTACGTGGTCATGATATAAGTTCAACCTTAGGTTAATATTTAATATCGGAGCTATGAACCAACTAATCACACCCAGTAGAATCACCAACTTCCATTTCCAGTTGAAAAAAAAGTTGGAATTCAAATTTGGGCTTTTTAGTTGAAATATTAATGCTCTGTCACAACAGCTAAAAAAAAAACCTTCTAAGTAGCACTTTCAAGCTTTCTTAAAAATCACAAGCTGTATCCTTCCTTTCCAAAGCTCTAGTTGTTTTGCTCATTAGTTTGTGGTCTTTTTGCTCCTTTTCCCATTTTGGCCTTGAGTATTCACCTCAACACTGCTAATAAACAAAAATTCAATAGCTAGGGCAGAAAAGATCATTAAAATGATCAAACTAATTAAAGCTATGATAAAATTGATCAGTTGTAAGTTTATTTCAGCTTAGTTTTCATATGAAAACATTCTTTCACAGCTCTTCCTAATAAATTTATACTTGCTTAGGCTCAACAAAGCAGTGCACAACCTTAGTGGCCTGTTTGACCCTGAGAATTTGAGCTTTTCAAATTCCATATCCTACCCATCACCAAAACAGTCTATGTTCACTTCCTTAACATCTGCTTCCAACCTCACTGTACTGGAAATCCCATCAACTTTATGTCATCCTCAATTTCTCTAATACACGATTTACTGCATCTCAAGTTCCACAGTATGTATTCTCTAGCTTGCCCAAAGCATCAAAATCCACAGCCATACCCCATTCCTTTCCCTGACTAGCTCCTTGCCCTCGAATGCTTTGATTTCAAAATATTCATTATCTTTAACAAATCCCCTCCACTCATTCTGGTTCTTGAATTTCTTCCAGCTTGATATATTGGCTCATATCCTATTCTTCCAACTGTAGTCTAGTGTATGTTTCCACCTTCCTTCACCCAACTATTAGTCCAGTGTCTTTAATGTTCGTTGCTCTGCACTCTGGGATTCTCTTCCTAAACTTCACCAGCTTGCAACATGTTTCACCACCTTCAAATCCATCCTCACTGTTCTCTACCACCACACCTTCTAATTACCTCCATAAATCTTTTAACATCTGCTAAGTGTCTAAATCTCCATTCTGCCTATGGCCTTGAGATATTTTGCAATAATAAGACCATTGTCTACGTTCAAGTTGGTGTATTACAGCCCTGCAAAACTTCATTTAGAAAATGTACAAGTACTAAATTGTTTGTAGGTATAAACTATAAATATAGTATTATTTAAAACTTTAATATTGTTTTTGAAAATAATTAAGTTACAGGTCAGACATACCTCGGACATGGTGGTAATCCTTCCCCTCCAATATTACAAGTTTCTTTTTCCTCGAGACTGGGACAATCTTTGCCACTCCCTATAGCTACACGCTTTATAAATCGAATCCTGCTTCTGTATCCCGGAGAATAGTCAGATGATTGACAGGTCTTAGTGCATGAACTCCATCCAGACCATTCAGAAAATTCACAGTCACGAGGCATAATGCATGATTGAAAAATCGCAAGGGTGTCACCATGAATACAAAGGCTAAAGAAAAGAAACCATGAGACAGTATGTCAGTATTACAAAATCTAAAAGACTTCAAGCATATTCATGAGACATCAATCCTTAATAAAAAATGAAAAGTTACTTATAATTGTGCATATATCAGGTCGTTGTACACACTGTTGTGGAAGATTTCGCAGGTCCTACTAACACAACATTCCCATCTTAGTCATCCCACTATCTGGTTGGACACTTTGACTCATGGGGCAGAATTTTTCCATCGGCGAGCTGGGGGCGGGGCCCGCTCGCCGACACAAAAATTATGCGGGATGATGTTGGGGAGAACCCCCAATGTCATCCCACCCCATTTAAATATTCAGGAAGGTGGGCGGACAGCGCGATCAGCTGTCTGCCCGCCGACCTGTCAATGGCCAATTGAAGCCATTGACAGGATCATTAAGCCAATAAAAGGCCCTGACCATCCAAGCTTAAGGCTGGCGAGCAGGCCAGGAGCCCCAGCGGGCTTCTGAAAAAACATGAAACCTCATCCACTGGCGGGATGAGGTTTCATGTCCGTTTTTAAAAAGTGTAATAAAGTTTTTGTGATATTTATTAATATGTCCCATCTCGTGTGACATTGTCACATGAGGGGGACATGTTAATAATTTTTTTATTAATCTATTTTTGAAGTTTGAAACACTGTCAGCAAACTCCCTGAGGCAGCACTTAGTCTCAGAGAGATGTGCGCTTTTTCACGTGCATGCGCGAAAGAGCGCACTCTGACAGTTGGGGAATCCTTCCGCCCCTGCACAGGAAGCGCATAGCGCTTCCCGTCGGGCGGCCCGCTGGGTGGGCCTTAATTGGCCCACCCACTTAAAATGACAGTGGGGCCCGTTTCGGCGGCAGCGATCAGCTGCCCACCCACCGCCGAGCCGGTGGGGCCCACCCGCCCATCAAGGGCAAAATTCTGCCCATGATTTCCTGGCTGATCTCTTTATAATAAAGTGTTCCTGAAGTGGGAATGGTCAAAATTTGAACATGATGATTGGCAAATACATGAAAAAGAATCTCCAGGTTCTCATTGTAAAACAAATGCTGGCTGCACCCGGTAACTACAACAGCCATTGCATAGATTTTACCAAAACGGTTTACTTGTGAAGGAAGTTAACTCCACAATCATTGTCTCCATGTTCTTGTCATTTCATCAACATGCATTTAGAAATAGCACAAATACAGTAGTATTACGACATTAATAACCTAATGTAGTGCCACAATTTACTCACATTTGTGGTGATTAATTATATAATTGTACCAACAAAAGTACTGGACCAATACCTCCATGGGATTAGTGTGACATTGATGGGAAAAAAAAGGGCAAGAAAAAAGAAAAATGATACTACATGTCCATTGCCAGAATGGCATTCTATTTATAGCTCAAATAATTAAACCACTAAATATAACTGCTAATTATTGTTGAGTGGTATTTCTAAACTTGAAACCCTAATTAACTAAATAAAGTACAATAGAGGTGGCAGGGCAGATGATGTGTTGCAGCTGTAGCATTTGGGGGCTGGTGGACACCAGTGTGTTTCACGTCAACCACATCTGCAGTGTCTGCAAATCAAGGAACTTTGGCTAAAAGTTGATGAGCTGGAGTCCGAGCTTCAGACACTGTGGTTCACCAGGGAGGGATATTTTGCTCTTTGTTCCAGGAGGCAGTCAAACCACTTAGGTTAGGTAAATAAGATTTAGTCCATGGTCAGGGGCAGGAGGATATGACTATGAGTGAGGCAGGTATGGGAATCCAGAAAGTAGCACTAGAGGACCATCAACCCCTGCACTTGTCCAACAGGTTCAAGGCTCTTGCAACTTGTGTGGATGAGTGCAGGGGCTTCGGGGAGGATGAGCAAACTGACCACAGCACCACGGAGAGGGGTCATTCAAGTGGGGGTAGGATAAAGGAATATAGTAATAGTAGGGGACAGTATAGTCAGAAGGATAGATCCTGTTCTCTGCAGTCAAGAGCATGAGTCTTGAAGGCTATATTGCCTGCCTGGCGCCAAGGTTAAGGATATCTCCTCAGGGCTTGAGGGGAATTGGAGTAGGAGAGGAAGAATCTACTTGTTGTGGTCCACATAGGTACCAACCACAGAGGTAGACCTCAGCTCAAGGTTTTTCTCAGGGAGTATGAGCAGCTAGGGGCTAAATTAAAAAGCAGAACAACAAAGGTAATAATCTCTGGATTACAACATGAGCCAAATTGGTACATGCAAGAGGACACAGAGACAGTAACCATCACCTAGAAGAGTGAGTGAAAAGAGGACCCAGAGATAGTAACCAACCCACCTAGAGGAGTGAGAAGACCTGGACGTAGTAACCACCACCTAGAAAAGCAAGTAAAAAGAGGACCCAGAGTCTCAGCTAGTCACTATGTTTAGAACATATAAATTGAGAAATTCTCAGTGCGACCAACACTGAGTGTATGACTTCAATGGAATGTGGAAGTTTGGTGAGCTGAGGGAGTTTGATGAGGAGGGGAGGGAGGTGCTCTTTGCTTTTTCTAACTCTTTCACCCTCTAGGAACAGGTTCTTGCTCTACTACAGGGGAAAAAAACTAGCTGTTTGGTGAGTATCTGATAAGTGGCCAAGGTCTATTCTACTCCTAAAGTTTAAAATAGTACAGGAAATTGTGATAGGATTAATAAATATATAAAAGAAAATAAATAATTGAATAAAATAATTAAGTAATAAATTAAAGCACATAAGGATGGCAGGACAAGTGATGTGTCATGGCTGCAGCATGTGGGAGCTCCTGGATGCTAGTGTGATCCAGGGCAACACGTCTGCAGTAAGCGCCTACACCTTATGGAGCTTCAGCTCAGAGTCATTGAGCTGGAGGCTGAGCTGCAGACACTGTGACACATCAGGGAGGGTGGGGGGAAGTTACCTGGACACTTTGTACCAGGAGGCGGTCACACCCATTAGGATAGAATCTTCTGATTTGGAAGGTGGTCAGGGACAGAAGGGTGTGACTATAGCTGAGGCAGGTAAGAGGACCCAGAGGGGAGGAGTGCAGGAGTGTCAGCCTCTGCAATTGTCCAACAGATTTGAAGTTCTTTCAACTTGTTTGGATGAGAGTGGGGGCTGCAGGGTGGATGAGCTGACTGACCATGGACTGTGGTACAGGAAGCCATTCAAGTCGAGGGGAGCACAAAGGAATGTAGTGGTAGCAGGGAACAATATAGTAAGGGGGATTGACACTGTTCTCTGTAGCAAGGAGCAAGAGTCCAGATGGCTATGTTGCCTGCCGGGTGCCAGAGTTCGGGACATTTGCTCAGGGCTGGAGAGGAACTTGCAGTGGGAGGGGGAGGATTCAGTGGTCGTGGTCCATGTAGGTACCAACAGCATAGGCAGGATGAGGAAGGAGGTTCTGCATAGTCAGTATGAGGAGCTAGGCACAAATTAAGAAGCAGAACCTCAAAGGTAATAATTTCTGGATTATTACCAGAACCACGTGCAAATTGGCATAGGACAAATAAGATTCGAGAAATGAATGCATGGCTCAAAGACTGGTGTGGGAGAAGTGGGTTCTGGTTTGTGGGGCACTGGCATCAGTAGTGGGGAAGGTGGGATCCGTACAATTGGGACAGTCTACACCTGAACCGTGCTGGGGCTGGTGTCCTCGCGAGCCGCCTAACTAGGGAAGTAGAGAGGGTTTTAAACTGAATAGTGGGGCCAAGGGGTCAAATTTGGGAAGATGTGGTAAGCCAAAGAGCGGAGATAGGTCAAGAAAGAAATGTATTAATATGGGAAATGATAAACAGACCATGACAGGAAGGAACAGAGAATACAAATTTAAGAGTAAATCAGCAGATAAGGCTACATGCTACAAAAATATGTAATCAGATGAGATTAATTAATCTCAGAGTAAAGGATGCTCTAGTCAGGGGAGATCGTAACATAACTTTTGACAGATTTATTGATTTTTTGAAGGTGTAACAGGCAGAGTGGATTAAGAGGAACTAGTAGATGTAATGAAAGCAAAATACTGCAGATGCTGGAAATCTGAAATAAAAACAGAAAAGGCTAGAAAAACTCAGCAGGTGTGGCAGCATCTGTGGAGAGAGAAACAGAGTTAACGTTTTGAGTCTAACAGGACTCTTCTTCAGAACCCGAATTCTGAAAAAGAGTCATTTTGGACTCAAAACACTAACTCTGTTTCTCTCTCCAAAATGTTGCCAGACCTGCTGAGTTTTTCCGGCATTTTCTGTTTTTATTACAGTAAATGTAGTGGATTTGGATTTCTAAAAGCCATTTGATAAGGTGTCACATAAAAGGTCATGGTGTTGGGGGTAATAGCATAAGGAAAGAGAGTTAGTTAACAAACAGGAGCCAGGATGAATGGGTCATTTTCAGATTAGCAAACTGTAAGTAGTGGGGTGCCACAGAGATCAGTACTGGGACCTCAACAACTTGAGGCCAAGTGTATTGCAGCCAAATTTGCTGATGATACAAAAATAGATAGGAAAGCAAGTTGTGAGAAGGACACAGGAGTCTGCAAAGGGGCATATATAGATTAAACAACTGAGAAAAAATTTGGCAGATGGAGTTTAACGTGAGGCTGTCCACTTTGGTGGAAAGAATAAAAAAGAAAATTATCTAAATGGAGAGAGACTGCAGAATGCTGTGGTACAGGGGGCTTTGGGTATCCTAGTACATGAATCACAAGAAGTTAGCATGCAGGTATAGCAAGCAATTGGGAAGACAAATGGAATGTTGGCCTTTACTACAAGAGGATGGAGTATAAAAACAGGGAAGTCTTGTTGCAACTGTGTAGAACAGTGGTGAGGCCACACCTGGAGTACTGCATATTTTTGGTCATCTGATTTAAGGATGAATACACTTGAACTGGAAGTGGTTTAGACAAGGTTCATTAGGTTGATTCCTGGGGTGAAGAGGTTGCCTTAGGTTGAACAGGTTGGGCCTGTACTGATTGGAGTTCAGAAGAATGAGAGATTATCTTATTGAAACATATAAGATTTTGAGGGAACTTGACAGGGATGCTTCGGGGATGTTTCTCCTCATGGGGGAACCTAGCACTAGGGGGCACAGTTTCAAAATAAGGGGTCTCCCATTTATGATGGAGATGAGCAAGAATTTTTTCTCAAGGGCCATTAGTCTTTGGAATTCTCTGTGCCAGAGTGCAGTGGAGGCTGGGTCAATGAATACATTCAAAGCTGAATTGGATGGATTTTTGATTGACAAGGGAGTCAAAGGTTAGCGGGAGAGCAGGCTGGAAAGTGGAGTTAAGGCCGCAATCAGATCAGCCATGACCTCATTGAATGGCAGAGCAAGCTGAGGTGGGGGGTGAGTAGAAGGAGTGGTGGGGTGGGGGGGGGGGGGTGCGGCGAATAACTTACTCCTTATGTTCTTATGATCGATTTCTTTTCTGATGAAAGGTCATCAACCTGAAACATTAACTCTGTTTTCCTTTCTACCGATGCTGACAGACCTGCTGAGTAACTCCAGCATTTTCTGTTTTTATATTCTTTTGTTAGCTGCAGACATTATCCTGGGTGATATATATAAGATGTTAACTGTGGCTCATTAGATAACACTCTCACCTTTGAATCAGAAGATGGGAGGTTCAAGCCCTGCTCCAGAGACGTCAGCAAAAAATGTAGGCTAACGCTCCAGTGCAGTACTGACAGAGTGCTGCACTGTCAGAGGAGCCTTCTTTTGGATAAGATGTTAAACTCAGTTCCCATATGGTGCTATGTTGAAGAACAACAGGAACAACAATTGCTCCTGGTGTCCTGGTCAATATTTGTCCCAAAACCAAAAGTCCTATTTTAGTTGTTAAGTTCTTTAGAATAGCCTGAGATCATGAAAGGTGTTATATAGACGCAAGTCTTCCTTTCATTATAAATAAGTCTTTTTCTCTTTATCATCACTGTCTCAATTAATGGCCAAAACTGACCAGTAAAAATTAAATAAAACTGCTGTGCAGGCCCCTGTCCCAATGTGGCAGACAGTCCAAATAAACTATAAACCATTTCAAGGACTAATGAACTGCTGCTCTTCAGTGGAGAATCATGCCTTTAGTTATCGACAAGTTATGTGGCCGTCCACACTACTCTGGCGTCAAAATGCCAGTGACAACTGGAGCGTTTGCAAAATTGGCATGTGACTGATGGTTTATATACTCATCAATTTAACACAATATAGAATAGCTTTAATTAGTTCTGTGGTGCACAGTATTGGCAATAGGACTGATACTAAAACACTGCAGAAAGTTTCTGAATCAGTTGTTTTGTAGCTATTGGTTAAGCATATCACCAACGCCAGCACAGGAGCAAGTTTTCTAGGTGCTGCAGAGGCATCCTCTACTTTGAGGATCAGTTAATTAGCTCCTGAAATGGTTAATAACTTGTTTGCAATCACTGCCACAATAGGCAAAGGTCTGTACCATCCCACCATCCCAGAATTATAGTCATGCACATATATCTTCATGGCCAGCTCCAGGTCTTCACAGGTTATTACTATTCTAATGTTAATCTTTTGAGCTAAGTCAGAAGCCATAGGATTAATGTTCGAAGATTGCAACGTTCTGAGCTTGGAAAATATTTGCAGGGAAATTAGCAAAGACACAGGAGGTAAATATGATAAATGATGCATAAATACTCATTTTAGCTTCCAGCTGAATGAATCTGTTTAAAATAATCCCATTTAAATAGGTTTGCTGCCAATGATATTTCATAGGAGAGAGACTGAGATTGTATCACGTTTCTTGCTACTGAGGAATACCCTTGTTATTGTCTCTCTATATTTTAAGACACCCCCATGTTTCATTTAATGCGTGTCCATTCACACAAATGAAATTAACCAGAAAATTTGGATGCTATTTTAACCGTGTACATATGTCCACTATAGTATTTAAACTAGTTATCTTCCATTGCTCAGTGCAACAACAACTGGAACATATGCAAGATGCGAAAATTAGAGTTTAGGCAGGGAGGTGTATTTTCTGTGATAAATGCTCAGTTTAACAGCATTTTAGTAGGACCATAAAAATGTCATATAGTATATCTGTGTTTCTTGTGCAGGCATTTCAATTATATTGCTGGTGATATGTGAAATTTTTGAAGTCAATTTTATTTATATGGGAGGATGGCTGGGTAATGGTGACCTTGTAAAGAGAATCAATGGCAATCTGGAGAACAACTCTGGCAGCATTCAGAAGGGTTATGTAACTTCAGAGAGAGTAGCAATACATTTTGAAATGACAAAAATATTCTTAGAGAGATAAATGCAACAGGCTTAGAAAGGGCAGGTTACAAGAGCACAGTGATGGTATTCCAAGTAAAGGAATGCGTTGAGAGCTGCTGCAGCCTGCCTAAATCAGGATTAGCTTCTAATATCAGTGTAAAACATACATACAGAATTTTCCACGACATAAAAAGGGTGTTAAAATGGTAATAGCAAACTGAAGAGCTTAGCTCAGCTGGGCTGTCACAATGAGCCAATGTTTAAAAGACACTGCAATAGTTATTGAAATGAAGAATTGAGATTCTAAACAACAATAGTTTTCTTTAACAAAAACAGAAAATGCTGGAAAAACTCAGCAGGTCTAAAAGTGGAGAGAAAAACAGAGTTAACATTTTGAGTCCACATGACTCTTCAGAGCTAAAGAGAAATAAAAATGTGATGAAATTTATACTGTTTAAGGGGGATGGAGCAGGTGAAGCTGGATAGAAGGCCAGCGATAGGTGGGGGCAAAGGAGAGATTGACAAAGATGTCATGAACAAAAGGACAAAGGGGGTGTTAATGGTAGTGGTAAGGGCTAAAGGGGGTGCTCTTGGTGGCATTAAGGTAAGAAATGTGATAATAGCAGGATAATAGCAGGATTCACTGCCACTTCTCTAATAGTTTTCTTTAGTTTATTGTAGTATAAAGGGTTAACAGAATGGATATGCTGATCTATGGGGCATATGATGATGTGACCCTGACACCAAGAAGTCATGTACAAGCTACTGTAGGGAGCAGACAGACAGTCCTGAGGGGAGATGTGCCTTCCCTGTAACTCACTGTGTACATACTGTGAATAGTGTAAATAAACTAGTTTTTAAGTAGATTTCCTGATGTGCCTGCGGCTCTTCCTTGCTAGAATCCTGGCCTAGCACAGTCTACAACATGGTAGCAGTGGTGGCGGCACCAATTTAGTTAATTGCTGGTGTCAGATGACCCACAGCAGCAATGGTGGCAATGGCGGCACTGCAAGAACAGTCTCTGCCCCTGCCCTGCTCATTTTCAAGACTCTAAGACTTACGCAGAGATTGCCGCTGGAAGACGTGCCAAGAACAATTTTGACAACTAATCCAGGCTGGTTCTTTAATTTCTTTTGCGGTTTCAAACTTGGTAATTCCGCCCATCCTGAAGCCCACCAAAATGGGACAAAAGATGGGAAACCGGTCCGATGCCATTTTGAAATAGCGCGAGGCAACAGCACAAACGGCTGGATTGCCAAGCAGGGGTGCTGAGTGTTTCAGATGCAGCAGGACAGGACATTTCCAGTGTTTCTGCTCAGTTAGAGTCTCCAATAAAAGGTGCAAACAACGACACTACCAGAAATTAGCACATATCTCACACTTCCTATGCAAAGTTCACCAGCATTAACAGGACTTGAGGTCTATCAATTTAGAGGTCAGAGGGTTCCCAACATGCTTCAAGCTTGACACGGGTGCAGGGATATCTGTACTGGCTGACCACCTTGCGTGGCTCCGTACAATTCCTCTTCAGCCTTCCAATGGGAAACTCCAGGGCTAGGTCGAACAAACCTAAATGTTAAGGGTCAGATTACCACCACACTATGCTATAAGGGGCGAGAGGTCACAGAGACCCTCTATGTCATCCACCACCAAACCATTTCCCTACTTAGCATGAACGTGTGTGTACAGTTAGGTATCAAAAAAAGTTGTCCTAGTGTCCATCCGGCACCAGGGTCATCTTCCGCCAGGAATTTCCACAACTTTTTCAAGGGCTGGGGAAGCTGAAGACTGAATATCATATTTCTCTGCTCTCAGATGCCATGTGTGTCTGTTCACCCCTAGCAAGGCGCTGCATTCTCTATTGTTGAAGGTTAAGGTGGAACTTGACCACATGTTAGGTAGGGGCATTATTTTCCTGGTCACACAGCCAACCCCCCTGGTGTTCCAGTCTGGTCACTGTTCCCAAGCTTAATGGTCACCTTCAGCTTTGTGTAGATCTGATGCAGTTTAATAAAGCCACCCAGAGGGAAGTCCAGCTGATGGCATCGGTAAATGACAGTTGGGCCAAGCTCACCAATAGCATCCTTTTTACTAAGCTTGATGCAAACAGCTGGTTTTGGAAAATTCCCCTCGACAGTGAATCTAGGCTCCTGATGACCTATATCGTGCCCTTTGGTTGATCTTGCTCACACATGGTTCCACAAGAGCCGACTATGACCATGACTACTGAGAAAGTGGCATTGGCGGTTACATGGGCTGTCGAACGTTTTCCTGATGGGGCTGCCCACCCCTCATGACGCTCCTCAATTCCATGGAGATTGTTAAAATGCCCGCCCATAATCAATGATTTCTCCTCTTATACCAATATACAGCTGCCTATGTCCCAGACAAGTCTCAGACCATGGCTGATGCTCTCTCTAGAGCCCTAGTCGACCACCCTATCACCCTCAATTCTACATTGGTGTCAGAAATGGAAGTGTTTTCCTCCATCATCATGAGCCCCCTGCTCATATCCACCACAAAACTCCAGGATGTTTGACGTGCCCAGAAAGAAGATGCCAAATATGTTCAAGTGTGGGAGTTCTGCCTCCAAGGCTAGTCCAAATACAACTCTACCACAAATACTGGCTGTACGACTGTATATTGGTTCTGCATCTTATCCACAAATACTATGAGCAATAAGTCCATTTGACCATTGTGGTTGACCTCCTAGTTTACGATCATCGTTTGATTATTCCATGCCCCATGTGACAAGGTATTCTTCACAGTCTCCATGGAGCTCGCTTCAGCATCACTACAAGCAGAGTGAGGGCCCTCCAATTGGCGTGGTGGTTGGGCATCGCACAAGCTGTCCAGGGGTTTGTCCTATGCTGCCATACCTGCTGCATTCACATTCCGATGCCAATGGAAGCCCTGATACCATCTACCTGTCCTCCCCGTCGGGGTAATAGGTTAGGGCTCGACCTCTTTGACTTCCATGGCAAGACCTATCTTCTGGTCATTTATTATGATTCTCAATGGCTAGAGATAATCAGGCTTCATACAACTACAACGAAGTTCATCGTGAAGGCGCTACAAACCATCTTTTACACCCACCGGCTCACAGGTGAAATTATTTCAGATAACCAGCACCAATTTGCTAACGACCATTTTCAGCAATTCACCATTCATAATGGGGTCTCTCATATCACAAGCTCTCCTCTTCACCTGAGCAAGCAATCCACACTAGCAAGAGCCTGATGTCTGAGAGTTCAGATTGGCATGCAGCTCTCATGCGGTACTGGGCCACTCCCCTGGCCAATGATTCTCTCCGGCTGAACTCCTTATGGGCCATCTTTTGAAAAATGCAGGTTCCCCTGTTGCCTGCAAGCCTTCAGCTGCATATCGCCTCCACTGACCATAACGCAGTGAGGATGAAGGAGTTGGACCTCCAGGAAAAACAATGCCAATGCTACAATACCAGACACTGAGCGAAAGCTCTGCCACCTTTGACACCAGGCCAGTGAGTCTGGATCCGGTACCAAAAATCCGAAGGCCTCACTCTCACCAGCATGGAGCACATGGGCTTGTATTTGGTCCAGATGCCATCTGGTACCATCTGAAGAAACAGATGAGCCCTCATCACATTCACTCCCACCAGGCAACAGGGTTTCGACTACCATGAGATGTGGCCAAGAAACCCCAAATACACTCCAGATGCTCATAGGGAGGATGCACTCCCAGTCCTCTGACCCAGTGCAGCAGTCACCAAAAAATGCTCAGGAAGAGTGGCGAAGACTCCCCAGAGACTCAATCTGTAGCTGGGGGATTTGGAAGGGTGTGGTGGGGGTGTGGTGGTAGTAGTTGGTGCTGAGAAGGATGCAGTAATGTAAATAGTTTAAAAATAAAGGTCATGTAAATAGTTAAAGAGATAGTTTCATATTATTGTTAAATAGAAGGTAGTGTACTAAGGGGGAGGTGTAGTATAAAGGATTAACAGGATGGATATGCTAATCTATGGGGCACATGATGATGTGGCATTGATGTCAGGCAGTCATGTACAAGGTACTGTAGGGAGCAGACAGGCATCCCTGAGGGGAGGTATGCCTTCCCTGTAAAACACCATGTACATACTAGGGATAGTGTAAATAAATTAGCTTTTAAGTAGATACCCTGATACACCTGCTAGAATACATCCTTGCTAGAATCCTGGCCCAGCTTATTCTACAACACTTATGATTCAATAGTAAGTGTTATTCTTGTTTATAATTTCCATTTCAACTTAACTATGTATATAGTTCTGAGTATGCTGTCAATCAGTCAAAAAAAATTAACTTACAGTTGACTTGAGGATGTTCCAAAGAAGAATGCCTCTAATTGAGTTATTTACAGCAATTAGACCTTGTAGCTTTAAGGGGTCACAGCTTTATTTTCACATCAGAATTATACATAGTATAATGCTCCTGTGCTTAGGAAGCAGCGTATCCTCTGACTTAGCATAAGCAATGACTTGGGAGACGCGGTATGTTTTTTCTAGGTATCAAGTTTGTAGGACATGAGAGTGAATATGTTAATTTAATCAAAAATATGTGGCTGAAATAATAAGCTGCAAAATGATTTAATTGTGTTAAATCTTCCAAGAAATTAAATTAAGTGCTGTTCTTGCATTGGACAAGTAGCTGGGCAGGTTTTTAAAAATTTATTCTTTCACAGGATGTGAGCATCACTGGCTAGGCTAGCATTTGTTGTCCATCCCTAATTGCCCTTGAGAAGGTGGTGGTGAGCTGCCTTTTTGAACCACTGCAGTTCCTGTGGTATAGGTACACCCAGAGTGCTGTTAGGGAGGGAGTTCCAGGATTTTGACCCAGCAACAGTGAAGGAACAGAAAAGATAGTTTGTGGCTTGGAGAAAACTCACAGGCCATGATGCTCCCATCCACCTGCAGCTCTTGTCGCGGGTTAGGAAGGTGCTGTTGAAGAAACATAGGTGAGTTGCTGCAGAACATCCTGTAGATGCTACACACTGCTGCCACTGTGCGTCACTGGTGGAGGGAGTGAACATTTAAGATGGTGGATGAGGTGCCAATCAAGTGGGTTGCTTTATCCTGGATGGGGTCGAGATTCTTGAATGTTGTGGGAGCTGCACTCAACCAAGGAAATGGAGAGTATTCCATCAAATGCCTGATTTGTGCCTTGTAGATGGCGGATAGGCTTTGGGGAGCCAGGGGGTGAGCTACTCACAGCAGAATTTTCCAGCCTCTGACCTGCTGTCGTAGCCACAGTATTTATCTGGCTGACCAGAAACTGAACTGAACCAATCGTAACCCTATCACAGAATCACAGTGCAGAAGAGGCCCTTCGGCCCATCGAGTCTGCACCGACACGTGAGAAACACCTGACATACCTACCTAATCCCATTTACCAGCATTTGGCCCATAGCCTTGAATGTTATGACGTGCCAAGTGCTCATCCAGGTACTTTTTAAAGGATGTGAGGCAACCTGCCTCCACCACCCTCCCCGGCAGTGCATTCCAGACCGCCACCACCCTCTGGGTAAAACACTAAGTCGATAGTGGGGTATATAGTGATGGTAATGCCATTGACTCTCAAGGAGAAATGGTTAGATTCTCTCTTGTTGGAAATGGTCGTTGCCTGGCACCAGCCTAGGGCCTAGGACAATACCTTCAGGAATTCCTGCAGCAATGTCCCGGGATTGAGATAATTGACCTCCATCAACCACAACCATCTTCTTTTATGCTAGGTATGACTCCTTGATACCACACTCGGTCAAATGCCTCCTTGTCAAGTGCATTCACTCTCACCTCACCTCTGAAGTTCAGCTCTTTTGTCCATGTTTGGATCAAGACTGTATTGAGGTCAGGAACTGAGTGGCTCTGACAAAACCCAAACAGAGCGTCAATGAGCAGGTTATTGCTGTGTGTAAGTGCCACTTAATAGCATTATGGACGACACCTTCCATCACTTTGCTGATGATTGAAAGTAAACCTGAGGGGTTGCAGTTGGCCCCATTGGATTTTTTCTGCTTTTTGTGGTCAGGACTTTCCTGGGCAATTTTTCACATTGCCGGGTAGATGCCCGTGTTGTAGCTGTACTGGAACAGCTTGGCTAGGGACACAGCTAATTCTGAAGTGCAATCTTTAGCACTATTGCTGGAATGTTGTTAGGGCCCATAGCCTTTGCAGATCCAGTACCTTCAGTCATACCTTCATGTCATGAGCAGTGAATGAAATTGGCCGAAGTTATTCAACCAAACATCTCAATAGCGTATGAGCACTATAAAAGTGTTATTGTGAGTTTAATTTTGCTGGTAATATTGAAGGCCCAACACCAAGGCCGAAAGCAGGAAGCAATCCCCCTATGGCCAGTGGTGAGACCCCAAGGCTGCATATTGCCAGTGGCGGCCAATTAAGAGGCTGCCATTTGGGACGCTGTTCAATAAGGACAGCAGCCTCCTAATTTGAGGGTGGGGGGCAAGACAGTCTCAGTAACATCACCTCTAGAAGGGACCAGTATTGAGGCTGCAGCTCCAGAGAAAGGATGCTTCAATAATGTGGCACCCTTGAAGACAGGTGAGTTTGGTTGGGGTGTGCAAAGGTTAGGGAGGCAGGGCAACTTGGGGTGGGGGAAGCAGTGGGGGGGGGGGGGGGGGGGTGGCGGTGGGGTTGGTCATTGAGTACCAGCAACGTATTGCCATGAGGTTGACCACCACCACTGGGTTTTCCTCTCCGTGGGCCATGAAATGCCCATAAAGATGTGCCCACCACCCCACCACCATCAATTGGAAAGCACTGGGAGGGCAACAGGTTTCACCCAAATGTGTCCACACATGGTGGTGGGGCCTCCTGAGGCATGCCAAATGGCTGCAGAGGTGGGAAATGGTGCTTTATTGGCTACTAAAGTGGCTCAATTGGCATCCAGGCGGGCATCCCAGCTTTCCCACTGCTGACAATATGGCATGGCAGTGGGAAGATGCATTGTGCTCCCCTCTTTTCTCCTTCCCCTACCATTTTGGCAGGCCTCCCACCTCCCAGCCCATACCCAAATGGCCTGAAAATCAGCCCTGTGTTACTCATGCACAATGTCACCAAAATGAAAATGCAGCATATTTTAAAAACAAATTATGACACCTTTTGTTTTGGATTTTTGAAATAGTTAAAATTTCCATCTCTATCTTTACGATTGCTTTTATAAAACTCCATTAAAATCCAGTTAGTTATTCAGCCCTCATTCTACTGTACATCAGAAAAAGGAGCCCCATCAAAACTGGAGTCAATGGGAATCGGGGAAAACTCTTCACTGATTGGAGTCATACCCAGCTCAAAGAAAGATTGCTGTGGTTATTGGAGGTCAATCATCTCAGTTCCAGGACACCATTGCAGGAGTTCCTCAGGGTAGTGTCCTTGGCCCAACCATCTTAAGCTGCTACATCAATGACCTTCCTTCCATCATAATGTCAGAAGTGTTCGCTGATGATTGCACAATGTCCAGCACCATTCATGACTCCTCAGATACTGAAGCAGTCCATGTCCAAATGCAGCAAGACCTAGACAATATCCAGGCTTGGGTTGACAAGTGACAAGTAACATTCACACCACAAAAGTGTCAGGTAATGACCATCTCCAACAAGAGAGAATCCAACAAGAGAGAATCTAACCAACGCCCCTCGATACTCAGTGGCATTACCGTCGCCGAATCCCACACAATCAACATCCTGGGGGTTACCATTGAACAGAAACTGAACTGGATTAGCCATATAAATGCTGTGACTGCAAGGGCAGGTCAGGACATAGGAATCCTGCGGTGCATAACCTCCAGACTCCCCAAAGCCTGTCCGTCTACAAGGCACAAGTCAGGCGTGTGATGGAATACTCACCACTTGCCTGGATGAGTGCAGCTCCAATAACACTCAAGAAGCTCAACACCATCCAGGACAAAGCAACTCACTAGATCCACAAAATTCACTCTCTCCACCACCGACGCATAGTAGCAGCAGTGTGTGCCATCTACAAGATGTACTGCAGGAACTCACCAAGGCTCCTTAAACAGCACCTTCCAAACCCACGACCACTGTCATCTAGAAGGACAAGGGCAGCAGATAGATCGGAACACCACCACCTGGAAGTCCCCCTCCAAGCCACTCACCATCCTGACTTGAAAATATATTACCGTTCCTTCACTGTCGCTGGGTCAAAATCATGGAACTCTCACACCTGTGGGTGTGCCTACACTACCACCTTCTAAAAGGCAATCAGGGATGGGCAATAAATGCTGGCCTAGCCAGTGATGCCCACATCCCATGAATGAAATTTCTAAAAATGCATATATTTAGCACATTGCTTCAAAATTTGCTGGATGGATTTACTCCACGGGCAGAATTTCCTGGTCGGGATGTGGGGTCAGGACCCGCTCGCCAACGCGTAAAATGACATGGAGTGACATCGGCTGTGCGTCCCGACGTCACCCCACGTTATTTAGATTTTCAGTTCGGCGGACGCACAGCCGATTTGGCTGCGCGACCGCCAAACTGTCAAAGGCCTGTTAAGGCCTGTTAATTACTTAATTGAGGTCGTTGTCAGGGCTGCCCGTCCAACCACGTGAGGGATGAGGTTTCATGAGGGTTTTAAAAATAAATATTAAGTTTTAACATTCAAGTAATTGACATGCCCTGCTCATGCGACAGTGTCACATGGAGGAGCATGTCAGTGATTTTTTTTTTCTCTCCGTTCAGCACAGTTTTTAAAGTTGAAGCGATCTCCCTGAGGCAGCACTTTGCCTCAGGGAGATCCATTGGCTCTTTCATGCATGCGCGAAAGAGCACACAGACCTGCTCAGGGAATCCCCTCCCCGCCTGCACAGGAGCGCACAGCGCTTCAGGGCGACGTCACGCTGGGCCTCAATTGGCCTCAATTGGCCCGCCCACGTAAAATGCCGGTGCGCCCCCAACCAGGGGCGCCGGTCGGGAACCTGCCCGCCCACAAGCTCGTCCGCACAACCCCCCCCGACAGGCAGAAAATTCTGCCCCACAGCACACTGCTTTTACTAATGTTTGTGAGTAGGTAAACACCCAAAAGAATGACGTTACCTTAGCATGGCGTTCTTTCCATCACTTCTTGTACAATGGACATGTCTTGTTTGATATCCTATCTCTACATCCCAGGGCTTGGAATGTTGATGGAATGGATGTTTCAGATGAATCCTTTCTGATGATTGCAAACTAAAGTTCAGTACTGTTTTGCCATTTTGCCAGGTTTGTCTTTGGTGTGGCAGTCTGCAGTCACTCCAGGGCCCAACTTTTAAACTGTACTGAAAATCATCCTCCCCAACCAAACAGGAGACCTGTATATCACAGCTCTTAGTTTCTGTTAGAGATGGGCAGATCTTACCACCATACAAGGGCGGCGATAACACTGAACGAACACGGTGTTGTAATCCTTTCCCACATCCTTTGCTGCAGGCTGACCAGGCTGAGAACTCCGACACAACACAGTCCTGTGGGCAGGGGATGAGGCAGGCTTGGTCCAAGGCAGGCTTAGGTGTAAAGAATTCACAAATCTCGTCTAACACCAGCGATCTGTTGGATTTTCTTATGCAGTGTACTCTCCTATGCTGCAGTCCCTGCTGTGCAGTGACACAATCGGAGGTCCTTGGTTTAACTTTATTTGAAGCAATACGAAGTGCACAATCTCCCCATTTGGAGAATTCCCACTCAAAAAGTTCCTGGTGCCAGTCACACACCTTGAAACAGTCCCTCTGAATTTCTGGTCTCTCTTCATACTTACAGTGAGAATGGTGTGTTGTCCAGCCTTCAATGTGGACACACCACACTGTTCTACTTTGTACTCCATTTGGACCGCAGTCTTCACCGATACATCGACCCCACTGGCCTAAAATCAGAAAACAAATTGAGTAATTCTTGACCTTAAATGAAAAAGCACATTCAGTATTGGCTTGAACAGAAAAGTAGACACATTTGAAAAACTGTGTGGTAATGTACAGCAAGCATAATTTGCTTGAGTGTAATCTGCACTCAGGTGTCCTAAATGCTAAAATAGCCAAGTATAGGTTAAGGATAGAAACAAACATTAATAGCTGAGTTTTGCTGTAATTTGGAAAAAGAACACTCAATAGTCAGTCATTAAAGTGTTAGAAAAATAAACGATTGCCAAAAGATGTGTTTACATTGCTTTAAACATTGAAATATCGAAAACACACGAATAAAATAACCCTATTTTTTCTCTCCTCAATCTCAGGAACACACAGTTCTTAGACGTAAAGTAGATGAAAAAGTGAAGATGATGATGTCACATCTCCACCTCGTTTCGATCACCAGAGGGACCCAGGTACAAAGACAATTCAACCAATCCATCCTCCTGAAAAGTCCCACAGTGCAACCAAGATGTCCCCCACTGAAAAAACAGAAAATGTTGGAAATACTCAGCACGTCAGGAAGCATTTGTGGAGAGAGGAATGGAATTAATGTTTCAAGTCAATGATCTTTTGTCAGGACTGGAAAAAGTTAGAGATGCAACAGATGTTAAGCAAGTGCAGAGGCAGCAGAAGGGTGAGGTTGGACTGCTGAGTATTGCCAGCATCTTCTGTTTTTATTTCAAATGTCCAACATCCTGCAATCTTTTCTTTTGTACAAAATGCTCTCTAAGTGACTCCAGAGTTTTCAACCTTAAATTGATCACTTTATGTAGAACAGGTAAACCTCAACTTCTAAAAGGTTTTTGATAAAATTTCACATGAAAGGCCATTTATTAAACTCAAGACTGTTCAAGGTTAATCCAGGAAATGGATAAGAAATTGGCCAATGGGTAGAAAACAATGGTTAAGTACTTGTTATTTTAATGTATGTCAGAGTGGGGCGCAAGCATTAACTGGGATGCCTCAAGGCTCAGTACTAAGATCACTATTGCTCATGGTTTACAAAATGGCCCAGTTTCAGAAACTCAATGCAAAGTGGTCAATTTACAGGCAATGTCAGACTGGATGGGACAGCAGAATTGGACGAGACAGCTCAGAAATTACAGAATGAGTTGCAGAAAGTATAATATTTGCAGAATGACAACTGATGAAATTTAATCCAAATAGGGGTAAGCTATTACATATGGGATGGAAAATAGATAATATTCTTACTCCAATAATGATGTTGAAATGTTCGAGGATGATGCTGAAAAAGACTCAGGAGTCTCATTAATAAACGTGCAACCAATGCAGAGCAACAATCAACAAACATTCAGCTATAGGGTTACAAACGCCAAATACAGGAGAGATTAATGATCAAACTTTATTAATTCTCTGGTCTGTGCCCAGTTCTAGTCACCAATGGGTCATGCAGGATTTGATTCTAACATGTAAGCATGCCCCTGTGTGATTTTTCTTTTACAATGAGTACTTTTTTTTCCCCAAACCCAAAAACAGTGTGCTCTATTTTCCATGTTAAAAGTATATAACCAGGAGAACAACTGACCTGATCATTGGTGGCTGCATCATAAATGCATGTGTAATAGTTGGAGTGGTTAAAGTACAATTGGATCCCATCTCAACATATGTTCTGAACATGAATTAAATAAATCTGGTCATTTGTGGGCATGGAACCAGCTGAATTTTTATGAAAATCCAACTTATTCGCCAACGTTCTTCAGCGAAGGGAACCTCCAAGACATGCTTAGCTCTTAATGCTATGCAAAGAAGTCTACCTCATCACTCTATCCTTGGGACAATAAAGGATTGCCTTGCTAATTTCGGCTACATCCTGAGAATAAGCAAAACTAATGTGTACAGTTTTGCTGTGTATGGAGAAATTCTTCCCCCACTACTTTAATGTGTTCATTTCAAAGCAGCCCAGCAATTGCAACTGGTTTCAGTGGCAGAGTTGGTGTGTCCTTTACTTTTGATAATTTTTAAAAAATTTTGAGGGCAATTTTTAAAAAAACATGAACATTTACATTTTCAAGCCACTTTTTAGAAAGTAATGATCAGTAATTCTTCTCTTCAAATATTTTTTGAAATGCCACTATGTCAGGATGGAAAATAAAAATCAATTTTTAATTACAAAGACATAAAGGATAGAACAGGGGCTGGTAAAAATCTAAAGGAGAGACCTTTTAGAGACTGGAAAGTAATTCATGTTGAGGATTGCCATGTCTCGCAAATCTTTTGGATTTGCAAATGTTTTGAATTTCACATGTAATTCATCTGGAGTTATACATCTGTGTTAGAAACTAGAAACAAACAGTCTTGTGATAGGTAGCAGAGCAATAGTTTTGGGGGATAGTGCTGGTGGCAGTCTAAGTGACCTGGAAGAAGTACAGTAAGGAAAATTTGAAATGTCTTTAAAATATCTGAGGGATCTGTGATTGTCTAAAAGTGTTTTAAGAGTTTGTATCAATTGTAAAGGGATTAATTGTAATTTTCTTGAATAATAAGAAATACTAGTCCATGTGACCTGGTGACCTTTGATCTGGAAGCAGAACCAACAGAAAGGAAGTTAAGATGCAAAAGCCATGTGGCCATACATAGAGAAGATAGACCAAGAAGTTACTGTAGAGATGATAGATGAGCTTGAGGGAGAAGGTGATCAGTAGCCACAAAGAGAAGGGCAGACAGAGACAGAAAGAGGAACACACTGAATTATTGTGAGAAGAAGCAAATATCTCTCAGGAAGAGGTCTGTTCTTCTCTTTGGTAGAAAAGGAGCCAGGAGTTCTTGGACATATTATGCGACTGGCTAAAAAGGTCTAAAACCTGGAAAGCTATGTGAATAGTTTAGAGACGCCAAGGAGCTGGGTGTTTTACCAGAAGTGGCCAAACTGTGAACTTGGGTGTTATTGATTGGTCAGTTGAAAATGAACTCTTGAAAGCTGCACCATCAGGACTGTCATGACCCAAGGGAGAGAAGGTTCATAGACGTATGCCTTGCTGATGATAATCATACCCAAAACTCAGATAGGACTCCTGGCCTACTCTACATGAATAAAGAACAGCATATTATGAAACTGTGTAGCTACATAGTGTCATATATCTGCAAGGAGTGATACGGGTGCTTGTGGTTGTGTAAGATGTATCTTTTTTGTACTCGCTATTTAAAGTGAAAGTTTCCTTTTTATTTGAAGTATCATTTGCCTGTGAATTCATGTTTATTTGCTATTGCTTCTGATTCATGTTAAAGTAGAAGTTTCTAAAAGTGAGATTGTGTTGGTAATTTTTTTCTCTTGGGGTTCATTCAGTAAATTTGGTTATTTTTGGTTTATGGTTTCCCCAGAAGGACTGTAACATAAAGGGCAGCAATCTGAATACATATTGTAATTTAGGGAAGGAAGTAGGGTTTAGAGGAGAAAATGAGAATACACTACAATGTGATCTAATTAGAGTCAACCATTTTGCCAGTTAACTTCTTATGTCTACCAGTGCTTTTTTCAATTGAATAGTTACTAAGAAGAATATTTCATCTGAAGTTTTATCCTGTTCCCCTCTTTTCTATTTATACAACGTGCCATCGATGGCAGTTAATTAAAGACAATTTGCAAAGTGAGATTTGCCAGGAATGGCACTCTCTCTGACTTTCCATTTGTCACATGGGCATCAACTAAAAAGCCAAAATCAATAAGTCCTCCCAGGGAAAGATTTGTGATCACAAGTACATGGAGAATAGATGTTCTACAATCAAGATTGTTAAATGTTTCATCTTCATAACATTGTTTTATGAAAAGAAAGTAATTGAACCAGCTGTTCCAACACAAAAAAGTAAACTTTAGTCATTGCAACCAGGGGACGACATCTCCATTTCACCAGTTCTTTATTACAATAAAAACAAGTCTGATACTGGAACTGGGAAGTATTCACCTCCTAACAAGTTGAGCAGTGCAATCCTACCTTCAGAATCACAGCTTTATAAGTCACTAGAATTCGGTCTTACAAAAAGCAACAGGTTTATGATGATATCACTTCACAGCTATCTGCAGGTCATAAAAAATTTACTAATTTTTTTTATGTATTGAAGTCAAGTGCTACTCCCCACTCGCCAACAGTCTCTTCTTTCTGGAATAATCCCATTTTTGTAGAATTTATCCTGGGTCGATTCAAATGTAAGGGGCATCCACTGATATACCTCAGGTGGTAAGTTCTTTTTCATTGTCATCTTTATTTTCTAAAAATGTGGTAGTAGCAAATTATACATCAGTATAAACCAAACGACCAAATATTCTTTTGTATACAATCATTCCTGAGCTGCAGGGAATAGAAAGGGATGCCTGTGGAGGGCAGCAACCCATGAATGAACACTAGAGATGTACTGATAGATAAATATTCTGTGGCATTGTTGGGTGAGTTGGGGGCACAGGGTATTTATGTAGACTTTTATCATGGGACATTAAATATGGGGAATATTATTGACACATGGATAGACTGTGCATGACATGTCACAAAATCATGTATCAACAGCTGAATGTTTGTTAATCTTTTATATTTTTGTTTTCAACAACAATAGTAATTTGTATTAAATGACATCTCAAACTTTGTAAAAGCCCCATATTGTTTTACAAAGCTGTAATCAGACAAAAATGAACTACAAGCCAAAAAAGATATGAAAATGGGTGACTAAATGTTTGTCCGAAGAGGCGGATCTTAAGGACGTTTTAAAGTAGGAGAGGGAGGTGGAGAGGCAGAAGGTTTTAGGGAGGGAATTTCAAAGCTAGAGGCACTTAACTAGAGAAGCTAAGGGTGATATTCGATGAAAAGCTTATAAAAAGAGTACTAAGCCTAAGGATTGGGAGGGTTTAAAAAATCTGCAAAGGTTGACCAAGAAATTAATAAACAGGGAGAAAGTAGAACATGAAAATAAACTAGCAAGAATTATGAAAACAGATTGTAAGAGCTTTTAGAAGCATGTAAAAAGGAAGAGATTAGCAAAAGTAAACATGGGTCCCTTGACAAAAGAGACAAGAGAAATTATAATGGGGGAATACTGAATTGACAGAGATGTTAAACAACTATTTCATGCCTGTCTTCAGAATAGAAGACAAAGATGGTTGGAAACCAAGGCTCTCATGAGAGTGAGTGACATCAAGTAATTAATATTAAGAAAATATACTGGAGAAATAAATGGGACAAAAATTCCCTGGATCTGTTGGTATATATCCTAGGATTCTAAAAGAGAAGGCTGCAGAGATAGTGTATGCATTGTTTTTGATCTTCCAGAGCTCCCTTGATTTTAGAATGGTTCCTATGAATTGGAAGGTAGCAAATATAACCCTGTTGTTCAAGAAAGGAGGGAAAGAGAAGATAGAGAACTATAGGCCAGACATCCTGACATCAGTAATAGGAAAAATGCTAGAATCTAGGGATGTGATAATAGGGAACATGGAAAATCACAATATGATTAGGCAGAGTGAGCATGGTTTCATGCAGGGAAACTCATGTTTTACTTATGTTTTACCATAACAGTATCTTGAGGGTGTAACTAGATGTGTAGATAAAGGGGAGTCAGTGGCTGTAGTATATTTGGATTTTCAGAAGATATTCAATAAAGTGCCACACAGATTAGGGATATTGGGATTGGGAGCAATATATTCACATGGACTGAGGATTGGTTAGTGGACATAAAACAGAGTGGGAATAAATAGACTGATCATTTTCGGGATGGCAGGGTGTAACTAGTGGAGTGCTGCAAGGGTCAGTGTTTGAGCCTCAGCTATTTACAATCTAAATCAATGAATTAGATGAGGGGACCATGTGTAATATATCCAAGTTTGCTAATGTTGCAAAGCTTTGGTGGAAGCATAAGCCTTGAGAAGGAAACAAGCTGCAAAAGGATATAGACTGGTGAAGTGATAGAAGTTGAAATTGAGTAGAAACTTCTCTAGAGTTTAGAAGAGTGAGAGGTGACCTCATTGAAATGTATAAGATTCTTAGAGGGCTTGCCAGGCTAAATGCTAGGTTTTCCCTGGCTGGGGAGTCCTGAATGAGGGGTTCACAGTCTCAGAAGAAGGGGGTGGCCATTTGCGGCTATGATAAGGGGAACTTTTTTTTTTACTCAAATGGTTGTGAATCCTTGGAATTCTCCACCCCTGAAAGTTGTGCCTTGCTAATTCTTGCTGTAATTGTACAGGGCTTCGGTGAGGCCATGCCTAGAATACTCCACAGTGTTGGTCTCCGTATCAATGGAAGGATACACTTGACTAGGAGGCAGTGCAACAAAGAAATCTCTAGATTGGTTCCTGGGATGAGAGGATTGTCCTATGATAAATAGAATGGGTCCATAACCTCTGGAGTTCAGAAGAATAAGAAGTGATCTCATTGAATTATGTGAGATTCTGAAGGGGCTTGACAGGGTGGATGTTGAAAGGTTGTCCCCCATAACTAGAGAGTCTAGAACTAGAGTCACAGATTCATAAAGACGTTTACTGCACAGAAGGAAGCCACTTGGCCCATCAAGTCCATGATGGTTCCCGGTGGAACAATCCGATTGGTCCCATTCCCCCACTTGGTCTCTGTAGCCCAGCAAACTTATTTCCTTCAGATGTCCATCAAATTTCCTTTTGAAATCATTGTTCCACATCCTCCAACCTCATAGGCAGAAAGCTCCACGTCATTACCACTCACTGCATAAATAAATTCTTCCTCACATTCTCCCTGCATCATTTGCCCAAAATCTTAAATCTATGTCCCCTGGCCCTTGTACAATCAACTAATAGGAAGAATTTTTGCTTGTCTACCTTATCTAAACTTGTCATAATCTTGTACACCTCTTTTAAACCCCCTCAATCCCCTTTTCTCCAAGGAACAAACTCCAACCTTGTAACTAAAATCCCCATCCCTGGGACCATTCTGGTAAAGCTCCACTATACCATCTCAAGGACTTTCACATCTTTCCTTAAGTGTGGTGGCCAGAACTGGGTGCAATACTCTGTTTGGAGCCTAACCAGATTTTTATAAAGGTTCAGCCTAACTTCCTTGCTTTTGTACCCAATGCCTCTATCTATGAAGCCCAAGATCCCATATGATTTGCTAACCACTCTCAATATATGCTGCCACCTTCAAAGATTGATGCACATGCACCTCCAAGTCCCTTTGTTCCTGCACACATTTTAGAATTGTGACATTAAAGGCAGCATTTCCCAGTTGGCGTGAGGGGGCGGGGCCCGCTTGCCAATGTGTAAAAATGCATGGGGTGATGTCGGGCGTGCATCCCAATGTCACCCCGCGTCATTTAGATTTTCAGTTTGACGGGCGCACAGCCAAGTCAGCTGCATGCATGCCGACCTGTCAAAGGCCTATTAAGGCCATTAAAAAAGTAATTAAAATGATTAATGGACCTGGCGACCCAACCTTAAGGATGGCGGGCAGGCCGGGCGCCCAGGCGGCCTTCTGAAAATGCATGAAACCTCATCCACGGGCAGGGTGAGGTTTCATGAGGAATTTAAAATGTTCAGAAAATTTTTAAATAAAAGTAATGGTCATGTCCCAGCTCACATGAGGGTACATGTTAGGAAAACCTTTTCTTACCTTTAATAAATTTTTAGAAGTTCAACTGATCTCCCTGAGACAGCACTTTGCCTCAGGGAGATCTGTGTGCTCTTCCGTGCGCATGTGCGAAAGAGGGCACAGACCCGCTCAGGGAATCCACCCCCCCACCGCCCGCACAGGGAGTACACAGCGCTTCATGGTGGACGTCACGCTGTGCGGGCCTTAATTGGCCCGCCCACGTAAAATGGCGGTGCGCCCCCAACCAGGGGCGCCAATCAGGAACCCGCCCACTCGCGCCTGTTCCCGCACAACCCCACCGATGGTGGGAAAATGCTGCCCTAATTCTATATTGCCTCTCCTCAACCCTTCTGCCAAATGCATCACTTTATATTTCTCCGAAATAAATTCCACCTGCCCCTTGCCCATTCAGCTAATCTATTTATTTCTTGTTGCAGGCAATTCATATCAACCACACTGATTGCCATTCCTTCAAGCTTGGTATCATCAACAAATTTTGAAATTTTACTCTGATTTCAAGATCCAAGTCATTTACCTATAGCAAAAAAAAAGTGGTCCTAGAACTGACCCTTGGGGAATAGCATTGTCTATCACCATCCAGTCTGAAAAACAACCATCTACCATGACTTGTTGCTTTCTGTCCTTAAGCCAATTTTTTTTTACCAATTGCACACTAGCGTACCTATTCCATAAGCTTCAATTTTGTTAACCAACTTTTTATGTGGTACCTTGTCAAATGCTTTCTTAAAATCCATGTAGACAACATCCACCACTTTCCCTTCAACTTCTGTTACTTCATCAAAAAGTGCAATTACATTAGACAAGCATGAACTGCCTTTTACAAATCTGTGCTGGCTATCCTTAATTATCTCGGGATAAGGGATCAATCGTTTAGAATTGTGATGAGGGGAAACTTTTTCATTCAGAGGGTTGTAAATCTTTGGAATTTTCCACCCCAAAGAGTATTGGATGCTCAATTGTTGAGTACATTCAATGCCGAGATAGGTACTTGTTTGGACTCTAGAAGCAAGGAATATGGAGATCAGGTGGGAAAATGGAGTTGAAATCAAAGATTAACCATGATCTTATTGAATTGCAGAGCAGGTTCGAGGGTCCATAGGGCCTACTCCTGTTCTTGTCTCTTATACTCTTATGCTGTGGATAATTAATCATTGAGCAAAATCAAAACTGGGATTAATAGATTCGTGGGCACCAAGGGAGTCAATGGATATGCGGATAGAGTGGGAAAGTGAAGGTGATGTAGAATTTCAGCCGTGACCTTATTGAATGGTAAAGAAGGCTCAAGAGGCCATTTGAACTATTTCTATTCCAATTTGCTATGTGCTGTGTTCAACTGGAGGAAGTGATGCCTTATCTAAGGCAAGATGTTAAATGAGCAGCCTGCTTGCACAGTGGTAATGGACGCATTGAGTGGCGACCCATTAACGTACAAATTAATGTCCAGGACAAAGCAGCCCGCTTGATTGGCCCCACAAACATTCACTCCCTCCACCACCGACGCACAGTAGCAGCAGTGTGTACCATCTACAAGATGCGCTGCAGGAATTCACCAAGGCTCCTTCGACAGCACCTTCCAAACCCACAACCACTACCATCTAAAAGGATAAGGGCAGCAGATAGATGGGAACACCACCACCTGAAAGTTCCCTTCCAAGTCATTCACCATCCTGACTTGGAAATATATCGCCGTTCCTTCACTGTCGCTGGGTCAAAATCCTGGAACTCCCTTCCTAACAGCACTGTGGGTGTACCTACACCACATGGACTGCAGCAGTTCAAGAAGGCAGCTCACCACCTCCTTCTCAAGGGCAACTAAGGATGGGAAATAAATGCTGACCCAACCAGCAAAGCCCACATCCCGTTAATGAATTTTTAAAAAGTGAAATATGACTCCATGCCTTCATAAAATGTATATATAGAAGGGAGATGGTGGCATAGTTGTAATGTAACTGGACTAGTAATCCAGAGATAAAAACAAAAAACTAATGCGGATGCTGGAAATCCAAAACAAAAACAGAATTACCTGGAAAAACTCAGTAGGTCTGGCAGCATCGGTGGAGAAGAAAAGAGTCGACGTTTCAAGTCCACATGACCCTTCAACAGAACTTCAACAGAAGTTAAGTCACAAGGGACAACATGTAAATGAAAATCAGGAGTAAACAAGGATAGAACATTGCAGAAGTCCAGAGATAATGGTGCAGGGGTATTGCATGAAATGATTTGACTATGATTTGATAGGAGAGGGTGCAATTAAGCAAGGGCAGTCTCATTGAGCTGCACAAGGGAGGAGAGGAATTGGAGTCGGATAAGGTGGTGATGTAATCAAAGGCTGCAGAGAGACCAAGGAGGAGGATAGTGTGCCATGGTTGCAATCATGGTTAGGGTTCCCTCACTGTTGTGGTGGGCAGAAACATGACTGGAGGGATTCAACCAGAGTTGCCAGAAATGTGGCATGAGTTGATTGTTGTAAGACATTGTGTATAAGGAAGAGAAGGGACATATTTCAATGATAAAAGGTAAGAGGATGCTAAGAAGTTCACTTCCATTTCTTCTTGTGTCCATATCATGAATATGAACCAATCGTGAGCTTTAAGCCAGGATTTTCCATGCCCGCCTGTGCCGGGCGTGATCGGTGGCGTGAGCGGACAGTATGGCAAGAAGGCCAAAAATCGGTTCCACGATGTCATGAGATTAATTTGTGATAGTCCGCTCTGCCCACAGATGGCGGTCTGCATTTCCCACCATGGGACATCAGAAAACTCATTATAGTATATCAGCATATCATTATAAGGCGGGCCAGCCGGAATCATTCCCCCCACCCCGCCCTCCGCTGGATTGTCCGCCCACATTGGTGGGAAAACGTGCCAATGTGTTTCACAACAGCATATATAAGGCGTGCACTTGACGGGCTGCACTTCGCTCGGGACTTCAAAGTTTGTTTGCCTACCTTGATTCGGTCAGCACTTGCAGTTATCAGCACGACATCACTTTTAGGGGGGTTGACGGACAGGTCTCTACCTAACAAATCAGCCATATGTGGGTGGCTTTTCATTGGCTGCAGGGCAAGGTCTTGCTTGGGGAAGGAGGAGAAGTTGCATCAGGCAAGAGAAGAGGCTGCAGGACATGAGCTGTACTGGAGAAGAAGAGTATCCCAGGGTGTGTGTGGGGCACATGTTGATCTGTGCAAGTGGCCTCAAGATGGTGAGGGCTGAGGAGGCAGTCTCCCGAGGAGATGAGGCCAGACATGTGAGGGTATGTGTGTGAGAATGGGTGGTGATGTTCCTTGAGCTGGCAGTGAGTGGGATGCCAGTGAATGTGTGATGGGCTTGAGTGTGTGAGTTTAGAATGGTGAGATGGTTGCCATACCCTGGTTGCATGGATGAGATCATTCATCCTCTATCTGCATTGAATGGCCAACATCTTCTGTGCGACATTGGCACTGATCACTGCACAAATCACCTATCAAGCTGGAGCGGTAATGTAGCTGCCCCTCCTGTGGCCAGAGCTGGAGTAGAGGACATCACAGCGGACCTCTACTGCATCCAAAAGGCGCTTGAGAGCTGCAGACTTCTTGCCTTTAGGGGCCATGTCTTATTTGCGGCAGTCCTGGGCTGGAAGCGCTGAGCGCGGCTGTATTTTAAATGTGGTATCTGGCGTGATGAAGCAGCGAGTTGACGGTGTGGCAGGCGAATCAGAGCCAGTCCACCTTCGAAATGGCGTGCATCCTGGGAATCTATAACTAATGTGGCGGGTTTGGGACGATACAGCGTGAAAAGCTGCCATTGCAGCCGCTGGGTAAAACGACGTTTGACCTGCCCGCTACCACGCTTAGAGCAAACCTAGGACAATTCCGCCCATAATTTTATAAAACTCAGACCCTGCCAAACATTTCCTGAAGAAGCTAATGTCACAACATTTACATTTTGTTACGACCTCCATAGAGATCATTAATTTTGAAAAAGAAATTCAAGCTTCCAGTTAATGGATGAAAGGATGACATGACAAGATTTCAGAAAACTTTTACTGTAACACAAGGCTATAAGCACGAATGACTAAACACTACCTTTGTAAACAACTTATACTTTAAACCACAAAACAGAACATTCCCCTTTTACTTTTAGCATAAATGAAAACACACTTCATATTACACTGTCCTTTAAGTATATATTCAATTCTCCCAGAAACAGCCTAAGGTGATGCTTAGCTTCTGAGGGTTTACTTCCCTTCTTTTCCTTTCTCAGCCTGGGAACTTTTAATCTCAGAACTGTCTTTCATAGTGAGGTTTCTCCCCAAGAGATTCTGCCTCTAGTGCAAACTAGGTGAATTGCCCAACCTCTTTTTAACTCCTCATGGGGGAGAATTTTCCCCATGTTAGGCGGGCCATGCAGGAGCAGGCACGGGCGGGCGTGGACCCAATCGCCGCCCGCGATTGGGTCCGCTCCGCCATTTTAGATGGGCAGGCCAATTAAGGCCCGCCCAGCGTATTTCTCGACTCCCGAGGATAGTGGGAGTGGGCGGATGGCAGTGGACGTACACAGACTGCCGGGATCAATGGCAACCTGGCGACTTATTTAAATGAAGGCCTGGCAGCCTTTGCAAGGCTCCTCACAATGGTTGGGAGAAGAGGGCAAGTCCGGAGGGTAGGCCATCGGGGCAGGCCAGGCTGGAGGGTAGGCCATTAGGGCAGGTCAGGCCGGAGGGTAGGCCAGCGGTGCAGGCCAGGCCAGAGGGTAGGCCATCGGTGCAGGCCAGGCCAGAGGATAGGCCAGCGGTGCAGGCCAGGCCAGAGGATAGGCCAGCGGTGCAGGCCAGGCCAGAGGGTAGGTCAGCGGGGCAGTGTGCCTCTCGTTTTTCCGACGAGTGCCTAGCTGCCCTCCTGGAGGAGGTGGCAGCGCAGTGGGAGGTCCTGATTCCGAGGGAAAGGAGGAGGAGGCCTCCCCACCTGACCAAACGTGTGTGGGAGGAGTGGCCGAGAGTGTGAGCTCCCACGATGTGGTGCAGCGCACATGGCTCCAGTGCCGCAAAAGATTCAATGACCTCCTGTGCTCGGGAAGGTTGAGTATCATGTTGGCTGAGGTCACTTAATGCGACCGTCACCCTTTCCCCCCAGCCCATCTCCCCCCACCACAACTCGGAGTACAGTAACGGCATTTGATCCTTCACGGCATGTATCCCTCACTGGGTGTGCCAACAGATATTGCCCATGCCTGGTTCACCCTGAGAGGGTTGAGCTAGGATGGGTTCTGCACCCGCAGCACGTGTGACACTGACACCCAGAATATAGAATAGGTTTGAAAGTCAAGGGTCTGCACCTAGGCAGAGTGCTGGAACTGGGAAGCATGTCAAAGTCAGGGTGCTAACATGCTGGGAGGGGAGCTTCCAGCTGGCAGGGCACCAATCCATCTGCTGGTCTTTGCGCTCCATGTGCTTGTGCCTGCTTGCTTAGCAAAGTGACACCTTGTGGTGCCATATGTGAAGGAGGCAGCATTTGGGCAATGGGGGGGTGGGTCAGCCCTGGCTTCTTTGGGTGAGTGTGCGGCGGCTGCGGGGTAATGAAGTACTGGGGTCCTGCAATGTCGCACTCTGGCTGGGTTGGCAGGGATACGATGGGAATTCAGGTGCAGGCTGGACTAATCAATGCTCTTCTCTCCTTTTCTGCAAACAATTCCGCAGAGCGGATACGGAGTTGGCATACCCAGTTGGCAATCCTGACACCTTTTGAGCAGCAGGCCATGTACCTGGAGAGGCACCATGCCCCCAAGTCCACCAGTGTGGGGTGCCATGGGAAGGTATGTTTTGCGAGCACTCAGGTCACCATGTGTGTCCCAAAAGCTTCCCTGTACTATTCAATGGAAATAAACTGGATCTACCATTAAATTTAACTCTAATACCTCAAGTCTATTATAGAAAAAAAGATCACCTACAAGTCAAAATGTGCCTCAGAGGTATTTTCACTTCCTTTCCTGCAATTTGGAGTCTTGTGGTCTTTGAAGACTGAGCACCATTTAAATTCATAGGAAAGGTTATACAGCAAGGCCTGACTTTGGTCTGCCAGTTAAGCATGTAACAACACAAAATTGTCTTGTAAAATTAGGCAGGACAGTACTCACTTAGTCAAAAATAATTTTCTTGCTCATGTGATCATGGAGAATACTCCTTGTGCTTTGCACTGGACCAGGTTTCAGTAAATTGGCTAAGCCTGTGTCACAAGTGCTATAGGTTCAATGCACTGTGATTATTATTCTATCACTTGCGTACAGTCCAAACTATAGAACTGCAGCTGCTCATGCCATACAAATTAGAACCCATTTACTTGGATATTTTGATAAAGCTAACCACCATTTTGCACGTGTAATTATGAATGCAGTCTGTTGGACAGTTTGTGCTGTAAGTGAAAGATATTTTCCACCCTCACCAAGTTTGTGTATATAACTTACAGAGACTAGTATATGTGGAACTAGTAAGTGTCTTGCAAAGTTCATTTGGTGATCAACACGAATACATGCAAGGCTGGGAAATATGGAAATCAATACCCAAAACTATAAAGGGGACGGGAGGCAGAGACAGTGAGGATCTTGACAACATTACATTATAGAGAGTTTATTTAGATTAAGGAAGAAACAAATGCTAGTAACTCAAACATGTGCATAATTTAAATGGACTGGATCAGAGGTAAAAACTTTGCAAAAGGTAGCGATTACTTTATATTACACAATAAGATAAATTGTTATTCTATTTCCTCATGGGATGTAGACATAACTGGCAAAATCAGCATTTGTTGCCTATCCCTAATTGCCCTTGAGAGGGGAGAATGAGCTGCCTTCTTGACAACTGAATGTCTTGCTAGACCATTTCAGGGGCAATTAAGATTCAGCTACATTGGTATAGGTCTGGAGTCACTTGTAGGCCAGACCAAGTAAGGTCAGCAGATTTCTATCCCTAAAAGATAAAGGTGAATTATGTGGATTTTTACAACAATCTGCTCGTTATATGGCCACCATTATTGATACCTGTCCAGTCTGGAAATCCAAAATCCAGAAACACCAATTGTCCGGAATGTTTTTTGAGAGGCCCATCTAAACTCACAGATTGGCCACTCATGGTGCTGCAGCAAATTACAAAATAGTGCAAGTGATTGCCTCTATAGTTATTCTAATGGTTCTGCTTCTACTGAAGAGGAACAGCCTTTGGTTGTTTCAGTGGGAAGGCTGCAGGAGAGAGATGAGATGGATGCCAAAGGAAGAAAAGTCAGCTAATTAGGTAAGAATTAAATTGAAAAACCAAAGCCTTTCACACTGGTAGTACATTGCCAATCTTTCTGGGAAAGGAAATTATTCCTTTTTTTTATATTGAATGTTTAGCAAGTAATTATTGCCCTACTTTCCACGGCCTGTGCCTCTTGGCAGTGCTAATTCTGGGTCACCTGGAGTCACACATTCCCTGCAGTCACCATTTTTTAGTACATTACTTTAAAAACATGGAAGATACAGTATTTTAATAAATAAAACAATTTTTATCAGTGCTTCATAATGTTTTCGCACTGTTTTATGTCTCGGGTAGATATTTATATGCAGTTCACACTCTTATGGTCAGGTACTCTAACATTATTCTATAATCCAGTAAATTGTGAAATCTAGAAATGCTTTGGTCCCAGGTATTCTGGACTGGAGAGGTTACAGTGTAATAGCTTTTTAAATTCCATATTTATTTCATGAACTGCATTTAAATTTCCCCAGCTGCCATGGTAGGATTTGAACTCATGCTTCATAAATTCAGGCCTTTGGATTACTAGTCGAGTAACATAACCACTGTACTACCGTTCCCATATTACATACCATGACTTCCATTCTTGCAAAACTATGGACAAAATTTTCGATACCTGTTGGCGTCAGGTGTCATGGAGGGCATGAGTGGACAATATGGTGAGAAGGCCAAAAATTGGTTTCACAACATCATGAAACCAGTTTGCAATCGTCCACTCTGCCTGTCAATGGCGGGCCGCAATTCCCACCACTGGACGTTGGGAACTTCATTGTAATACATCTGCATTTCATTATAAAGCCCCATGCTGGATCATTTAAGCATGTTGGTGTGCTCACAAACCAACATATTTCACAACAGCATAAAGCATGCACCTGGCGAGCTGCACTTCGAGGGAAACTCGGAGGTGAATGCACAGTAACATTGCGCAGCGCTCATGAGGGTCACCAGTTTGACTTCAAGGTTGAAGTGCCATGCATTCAGGCAAGGGCGCAGGCAAGTCATTTATTCTCGGCTGGCTGACAGTGCGGTGTCAGGGCAAGGGCTGTCCTGCGGTGGAGGCAAGTTGGCAGGGTGGGCAAGGGCTGCACAGCGGTTGATGGTAGTGCACAAGCACGTTCGTGGTAGGGGGGAGGGAAGCAGCTACATATTAGGGAAACCTTGTATAAAGTGACCATTCCTCTGCAGCTGAGACAGTTAGGCGCAGCCACATTGACATGCTTGGAGTTGGGCCTCTATCTTATCTGCCCACTCAAGCAGCGCAGAGGCATGTAAGTGCCACCAAATGCTCCTGAACCTTTCACCCCATGGGCGCAGACTGCAAACTAGTGATGTTTTAGGGGGTTGCAGAACAATTGGACACCTGGTGGAGATGCTCACAGCCCCTTGCAATGTCATCATTCAGTTTTGGATCAGCCTCCCCTATGGTTCAAGCTAACAGCGTGGCCTTGCAGTGCGGGTTAGGAGAATGCCTGTGCCTGAGTTGAGAGTACAGCATGCAGTCCAATGGGCGAAGCTGCTGCCAATCAGTCAGGTGGAGTGGGGCGGAGGTGTGCGGGGTTTCAGGCAGGAATGCAGTGCACTAAATTCTGGCCATCCTAAGTGGTGGCCAGCACTCTCCGGCATGCATTAAGGAGCTTTGAGACAGAGCTGGAGTTGGACACGTAACCATAAGAGATCCCCAGGAGACCCATGTTAACCCATGTGTCTCTCTCTTTCACTCTGCAAGAGGAGTACATCAGGAGCATAGATCCTGGTGACCTAGTTGTATGCCTCATGACTTACAGGGAGTGGAGACAAAGGAGAAGAGAGTGACAGAGGTGCCTGGCTGGGCAGAGGGAGGAGCAGCACCCTCAAGAAGAAGGGGCGGCTTGGGCTCCTGCCCACACTGCTGGAGAGCCACAGCGAGCCATCACGGGTCAGCGCCTAGCTAGACACAGGGTCTATAGACGCCGTTTGCTATTCTTGCAGATGACCAAGAACCTGTGTTACCAAAGACTGCGCATGTCCAAGGAACTGGTCAGTCAGATATGTCTCCTGCTGCAGGTCTTGGTCTATGGGGAATTGGTTGATTTTAGCCATGGCAAGTTGATTTGTGGGGGATAATTGACCAGGTATCCTGTCCTTGTATTGTAGTCCCTGACAATTGCTGGAAGTGCATATCTGTAGACGTTGGATGAAGAAAGGCTCAGGCTTAGGTGTGATAATCCCAAAGTTAGATAACTTGCTGATTTTCACTGTAATATTCCCCGAAAATCCTTTTCGTGGTAAGGATTTCAAGATGCCATAAAGTCCTTTAACAGTTAATAAATATTATTTTTTGATTATCTGTATCATTTGTAGAATCATCAAATTTTTTACTGTTTTTCTCTAACACTTCTTGCTTTGATATATTTTTAAAAGATGAAATGTTTTAAGGAGCACAATCCCAGTTTCTATAGCCTTCCTACATAACTGAAGTCCCTAATTTCTTATGCAGTCCAGCGGGCAAAGTTGCTGCCAATCAGTCAGGTGGAGTGTGGTGGAGGTGGGTGAGGTCTCAGGCAGCCATGCAGCGCACTTAGCTCTGGCCATCCAAGTGGTGGCCAGCGCTCTCTGGAATGCATTAAGGGGCCTTCAGACGGAACGAAGGGAGGTTCTTAGAACACCTATGCTAACCCAAGCGTCTCTCTCTTTCATCCTACAGGAGGAGTACATCAGGAGCATGGAGCCTGGTGACGTAGCTCATGGCTTACAGAGAGCGGAGACAAAGAAGAAGAGAGTGACGATGGCGCCTGGCTGGGCAGAGGGAGCAGCAGCCCCCTCAGGAAGAAGGGACGGCTGGGGCTCCTGCACATGTTGCTGAAGTGCCTCAGTGAATCATCGCTGGTCGGCACCTAGCTAGACCCAGAGTCTATGGACGCCGCCTTTCATTCCTGCAAATGACCAAGAACCAGTGTCGCTGAAGACCGCACATGTCTAGGGAACTGGTTGGTCACATCTGCCACCTGCTACAGGATTTGGCACCACGGGGACATGGAGGGCATTCACTAACAGTGGATGTGAAAATGAACACGGTGCTCAATTGTTACATCGGTGGCTCCTTTCAGCGCTCCACAGGTGACCTCGCAGGGACTCGCAAGCTTCCACCCACAAATGTATCCATCAGGTCACAGACGCCATTTTCATGAAGGCACACAACTTCGTGCATTTCGCCTGGGACAAGGAAAGCCAGCATGCAAGAGCGCAGGGATTTGCCCAGATTTCAGGTTTTCCACAAGTGCAGGGTGCCATCGACTGCTCTCACATGGCGTTTAAATCTCCATGGTCACAAGCGGTTAACTATGTCAACCGCAAGGGCTTCCACTCGCTGAATGCTCAGCTGGTGTGCAACCACCACAAACACATCCTGCAGGTCTGCGCACAGTCCCCAGGGAGTGCACACAGCTCCTACATTCTCAGTTAGTCTCATCCCTGACGTCTTCCAGGATCCATAGAGGCTGCAGGGATGGTTGCTCAGGGACAAGGGCTCCCAGAAGGAAAAAAACCAGTAAAGACACGGGATTAAGAGCACCGGTCCGAGCTGGTTTGTATACCTTAAAATGGAATACCAGTAAAAACTGGGAAATAAGAGTACTGGTCCAAACTGTTTTTTTCCCTTCTGGGACAGAGGTTGTGGCTGATGAAACTTGTGGGGCAGCCTCAGACTGCAGCAGAGTGAAGATACAACAAGGCTCATGCTGCTCGCACCATGGTGGAGCAAACCATCGGGATGCTGAAGATGAGGTTCCTGTGCCTGGACCAGTCTATTGGAGCCCTACAATACAGTCCACAGAGGGTGTCATGCATCAACGTCGTCTGCTGCGCCCTTTGCAACCTGGAGCTGCAACAGGGAGAGGAACTGGCTGAAGAGGGGATGGAGGAGCTGGACGTCTCTTCCGATGAGGAGAAGTCAGCTGGGATGAGGTTGAGGAGGTCCTCGAAGGCAAGGATGATGGCAATGAAGCCATCGCACTGGACAGATGAGGCAGATGTGCTCGAGAGGCCCTCATAGCTGCTAGGTTTGTGGAGGATGATGACGACATGCAGTGAAGAGGCACCTCACGTTGCATCTGTGAAAGTTTGACTCCAATCTGGCTGACGGCAGTGCACATACCCTTTGTGATAAGGCTCCTGTCATAGGGATACAATGGGGGCCCTAACAGTCGCTTGATTGCAGGAGGATGATGACAACATGCAGTGAGGACACTCCATAGATCTTCATAAAACCTCTGAGAATGTTTGACCCCTGTCTGGCTGAGGGCAACTCGCTTGCGCTCTGTGATCAGGGTCATATCATAGAGATGCAGCCATGAAACTTTAAAAGCATCTGATCCTTTGTCAACTTTCAGCACCTGAGCCCTTCAGGAGCACAGTGTCACCAGTCACAGAGGCTGAAGAGATGGGGGCCAGCCCCACTTCAAAGGTGCTGAGGGCACACCGAAAGAATGACGGAACTCTGTGACGCCTGCCTACGACATCGTGACAGCAATGACAAACACCATTGAGGTGCAGGTATCAGTAATGTGTCCAGGGAGTGTGAAGCCGAACCATCACTTTGGTCTGAAGGCAGCAGAAAGCACACAGCCCTGGATTGAGACACTTGCCTTTATCTTGTGCAGAAAGGTTTCACGTCTGAGTGACACGAACACTGCTCATCAGAACAAGGAGCCATAGGCAAGGAGACATTCTTGAGAGTTTATTTACAATAATGAACATTACGAACAAGGGATTAACACCTGTGCCCAGGCTGTTCAACTACATCTTCTTAACTTTCCTAACCCTGCCACTACGTCTTGATGCTCCCCCGACATCCACAGCGGAGGTGGAGGCGGCCTGCTGACCTTATCTGTGGTGACCTTGACGGGCGCCCTCTGGAGGGCTGAGACCTGGAGACCCCTGCTTTCCTTTTGGGCTTTTGCTGTGTAGCAGTGGCTCCCTCCTCAGCCTGCTGAGCTGGAGCTGCTGGGGTCACAGGAAGAGGGGATTCGGATGGGCCAGACACTCCCAGAGTCACCTGGGTGGATGGCCCTGGGGTATGCACCTGCTGTCCTCCTCCCTATGGATGCTCGAGAACCCTTGGTTGAATCCTTGAAGAGAAGAGGTAGCTGGAGTGAGATTGAATTGCCCCACACCCCTCTTGTGTTGACACTGCTGGAGATGAACTATGGACTCAGTGCTGGAGTTCAGCCCCTGCAGCAGTGCAGGACCGATGTCCTGGAACAAGGTCTCCATGGCGGCCACCATCCTACCAGTGTTGACCTCGGTGCGTTGGCATGCTGGCACTACCACCTCAGACTGAAGGCGGATGGATTTCTCCATCGTCCCTTGCAATCTGAGGAGTGTAGAGGACATCCCTTCCTGATGTTCCCGGGCTTGCCTCTGTAGCTCCAAAGTCATCTTACTCGGACTCAGCAGATTTCTGGTCTCCAGCAGTTCTCTAAGTGCCGGAAAGCCAGGACGTCCCTGCTGCTGTCTGCTGTGGATCACCAGGTTGTGATCTAGAGACTACTCTACAGCTAGGTCCCACTGAGGTGTGTGCCTCTGAGCTGGTGGAGGGTATGGGTGAGCGCTGCGATGGGTCAATGAGGGTGCCTTCAAATTCTTCTTCCGAGATGCCTTCGAGGCTTGATTGGAGGCCCTAATTTGTGAACTCCCTCAGCTGTTTCCCAGATGTGCCTTTGGAAGCAAGGAGAGATAATTAGTGCATGGCAGTGGCCTGTGAAACAGGGCACATCACTCACAGCATGGTTATCTGATGGGTGTTACACTGCTAGATCCACACTTGATTGAGCACCGCCGACCTCACCGTCAGCAAGGGAACAGCCCAAATTTTTGCCAGCCACTGGATGACTCAATTTTCAAAGTCTGTTAGGACCTTGATATCGGGCATTCTTCCACTGGTCTGCAACCTCTCCCTGTTGTGTGCCAGCTTGTCCTGCATGAATAGAGATGGAGAGAGTGTAAGCAGGACACCTACCAGGCCAGATGATAAGTATGCCTGGCAGGTGTGGGTGGTGAGTGGTCCCATGGACGGGATGAGGACAGTGAAGGTGTGTGTGAGAGAGTGAATGGTGACGTCCCTTGAACTGGCAGTGAGTGAGGGCCCTGTGGACGTGTGATGGGTTGTGAGTGTGTGAGTTTGAGAGTGATGAGAAGAGTGACTTACCCTGGAGGAACAGAGGAGATCATTCATCCTCTTGCAGCGCTGGGTGACTGTCCTCTTTTACAGGGCAGCACTGACCACTGCTGCCACTGCCTCACAAGCCGGATTGGTAATGTTGCTCTGCCCCTCCTGTAGCCAGAGCAGGGTTGGAGTACATCACGGTGGGCCTCCACGGCATACAAAAGGCCCTCGAGGGATGCATCACTAAAGCGAGGGGGGCTGCTGTCCTCTTGCCTTTGCAGCAGTCGTGGACTGGAAGCACTGAGAGGTGCGCGCACAGCTGCACTTTAAATATAGCGCCTGGTGCGACGAAGCAGCAAGGCGATGGTGTGGCGGACGAATGAGAGCCCACCTGCCATCGAAACTGCATTCCCCAAGAATGCATAATTAATGAGGCAGGGTTGGGGTGACACAGCACATAAAGCCATCATTGCAGCCGGCAGGTAAAATGTTCTTTCTAAAAGCTAAAAGAATGTTATCCTTTATTGTGAGGGGAATTGATCACATAAGTAGGGAGGTTATGCCTCAGTTGTACAGGACATTGATGAGACCACATCTGGATTATTGTGTACAGTACTGGTCTCCTTATTTAAAGAAAGATGTAAAAGTGTTAGAAGCAGTTCAGAGAAAGTTTACTAGATTAATACTAGGAATGGGCAGGTTGTCTCATGAGGAAAGGCTGGACAGGTTAGGCTTGCATCCACTGGAATTTAGAAGAGTTAAGAGGCGACTTAATTCAGGAGTTGGAGTCAAAGGTAAGTGGGGGTGGGTTTCAGCAGGGTCAGGCTTGAAGACCGCAGTGGGGAACGGGTGGAGGCAGGGGAGGTGCCTGGGGTAGAGGGGAGGTGGTGGCATAGTGGAATTGTCACTGGACTAGTATTCCAGAGACCCGGGTTATTGCTCTGGGGACCCGGGTTCGAATTGAATTCAAATTGAAATTTGAAATCAGTAAAAATCTGGAACTAAAAATCTGATGAGGACCATGAAACCATTGCCGATTGTTGTAAAAAAAAACCCTGGTTCACTAATATCCTTTAGGGAAGGAAATCTGCCGTCCTTACGTGGTCTGGCCTACATGTGACTCCAGAGACACAGCAATGTGGTTGACTCTTAAAAATGCCTTCTGAATGAGGGCAATTAGGGTTGGGCAATAAATGCTGGCCTAGCCAGTGACGTCCTCATCCCAGGAACAAATAAAAAAAGACAGGGAAAACCTGTGGGGGGCCTCCAATGTGTCCAGAGGGTCCATTGAGGACACATGTACCCATGCTCACCACCATCCCTTGCAGTGAAAGCTGCCATTCTGGAGGCTTGGCATGGGCCTCTCCTGCCACTGGTTAAATACCAGCAGTGGGGAAATGAGCCCCTTAAGTGGCCAGCCAGCGTATCCCCTGCCACTGGTAAAATTATGGCGGTGGTTGGGTTGATGAGTAGGCAGTAGGCAGGGTGCCCCTGGCATTTTTACAGGGCTTCTTGCCTGCAAACCCATCGCGGGTGGGGGGAGGGTAGGTGTGAGGGAAAGGGGCTGTAAAATCCAGCCTTGGGTTTTTAATGCTGTAATAAGACCACAACTACTGAACAGCCCCACTGTCCCTAGAAAACTAATTTTATATTTGGGAGAATGTCAAATTTCTCTATTATGATATAAAGAACATTTTTAAAATAAAATATATTTTTAAAAAGGCTTGTTTATGATAATTCAGCTCTGTGTATATGTTCCAATCAGTTATTTCACTCTCTGTAACATTTTTAATTAGAAGTGAAAATTGAATGTATTTTATTTCCTGGTCTGCTGTTCGTGAGAATACTGTAATGTGATTGGCTGCTTACCATATTTGATGCCATCACTGTTGCTGGATGTCTGAAGATCCCCTTGACTTGGTGCCAGATTCAAACTGACACCAGGACAGGTGAAATACCCACCACAAAGAATGCTAGATTTTTGTGGGAGCTTTCTCTGAGATCAGCGGCAAGTGTCATTGATCAGCAGCAAGTGTTGACCACAAAATCCAGGTCAATGGGTTGCATCTTCCGGTCGGCGAGCATTAAATGACACGGGCTGACGTTGGGCATGCGTCCCGACGTCACCCCGCAGCACTTAAATTCTCAGTTCGGCGGGCACGCAGACGAGTCGGCTGCATGCCCGCCGAACTGTCAATGACCACTTACGGCCTTCAAAAAAGTAATTAAGGCAATGAATGGACCTGCCCATCCAACCGTAAGGCTGGCGGGCAGGCGAAGAGCCCAGGCGGCCTTCAGAAAAAAACATGAAACCTCATCCACGGGCGGGATGAGGTTTCATGAGGGATTTAAAATGTTTATAAATGTTGAAATAAAAGAAATTGACATGTCCCAGCTCATGTGACAGTGTTACATGAGGGGAGATGTCAGGAAATTTTTTTGTACCCTTCCAAAAATTGTTAGAACTTCCACCGATCTCCCTGAGACAGCACTTTACCTCAGGGAGATCTGTGCGCTCTTTCGCGCGCATGCGTGAAAGAGCACACTCCTGGCTCAGGGAATTCCACCCCCTCACCCACACAGGGAGTGCACAGCGCTTCTGAGCAGACGTCACGCTGAGCGGGCCTTAATTGGCCCACCCAAGTAAAATGGCGGCGCACCCCCAAACGGTCCCACAGAAAATGTTGTCCAATGAGTTTAAAATAGTAGGCGTGTGAGGCTAATTGATCTTGGAAAGCCTTGTTACTTTGCGCTGTGACCAGATCTTTGCTGGGCTCGTTTTTAAAATACATGCTGGAGTATCAGCTTGACTGGGAATAGAGGAGCAACTGATAGAATTATTTTAAATTGGTCGTTGTGTTTGAAAATAAATGAGTTTTGATGAGGTGAACACTTATGTCCATTTTAAGACAGTTAGTTACATATTAGTAAATGTAGAATTGAAATAAAATATGTAAAATTGTGTCTATGCACTATAATCAGCTCTTATACTTTACAGTGGTGATGGCAGGTACATCATCTAAAATTAAACAGAAAGTGACACTTGAACACTGATACTATAGGTGAAGTACATGTACTGCTTCCATCACCGACTCATTGCAAATTAAATCTGCAACAGCTGGTAGGATAGGGAGAACAAGAATAGACATTCATAAATTCACTACATCGTAAAGATGGAACTAATATGTTCGTTCTGCAGTGCAAAACTCCATTCCCCTCACCTCCTCAAAAAAAAATTTCTCCTGCAATCGTGAATTCTTATGTGAGATCTGACGTTCAATCAAGGGGGCATGGTGAACAAGTCAAAACTGTCAGCCCCGGCTCAGTGGTAGCATTGAGTTAGAAGGACATGGGTTCAAGCCTCAACTGATGATTTGAGAAGGTAATGCAAAATGAAACTTCAGTGAAGTGTTGAGGAGGTACTATACTGTTGGAGGTGTCATCTCAGGTGGACGTAAAAGATCACATTGCTCTGGTCAAAGGAGAGCACGGGAATTATTCCACTGTCCTAACTAACATTTATCATTCAGCCAAAGATACTAAAAAATGTTCTAGTTATTTATCTCATTGCTGCTCATGAGGCCTTGCTGCATGCAAATTGGCTGCTCCATTTGAACCCATTACAATAGTGTCTAGTTAATAGGCTGAAACGCAACTTGAGACAGCCTGAGTTCATGAAAGGCACCATTATGACATTTGTCTCTTATAATAAGCTCTGAATTCCCCATCCCCCAAATGTGTTTTCGTGTGTTAGCAATTTCAATTAACTTCTGAACATGATATGTACTGTGAATATCTACGGAGTTTTATATTATATTATCTATCATGTTTTAATCAAATTCTTTTAGAACAATGAGGGAGCGTGATCCTTCTAATTTATTAGGTAATGTATCTGACGTTCATGTTTAAGGACATAACTCTATCGTTAATGTAGAAGATATCAACTTATTAATCCACGAACCAGAATATCATCACAAGACATGCCAGTGCATATTAATTAAGGATGACTATTGCAAGATTTAAAATCATTTCCTTAATGTACAGGAAGAAAATCACAGCCATAAAGTAAAGTAAGCAAAGTTTCAGTAAATCCAGGTAAAATGGGCTGAATTTTTTTGAACAGCTAAGAAGTCTTGCCATTGGCAGAGAAAGCAGCACTGGGTGGCAGGACACAGAGGTGGCATTGTACCAGCAGAAGCCAGTTAGGAGGCCACTGCCAAGACCACCATTCAGATGAGGACAGCAGTCCGCACCCCCGGAACTGCCAGACCAATCAGCAGGTCAGCAGCTTAGCAGCCTTGGAAGCATCAGCATTAGAAGAGTTACTGCTGAGGCTGGAGGACAAAGGATAGAGCACCTTCCAAAGCAAAAGGTAGGTTTTGTTTATAAGCGTGCCTGGGCCAGGCAGGTAGGCCTGGTGATTAGTCAGGGGTACTTTCCATCAGGGGTGTGATGGCCGCAGGGGTGTCCATACTACTGGGAGGGGCCCCTTCCTTGGCAATGGTGCGTCCATGAAGGAGGCCCTCCATTCCCCCACCACCCACCCCATGGAAACTGTTGGGAGGCCACCAGCATTTATCTGGCTGTTTTCCCCAAATGGCAGCGGCCCCTGCCAATACCAGTAAAATACCACTGGAAGCAGGAGGTGAGCTTTAATTGGGGACTTAATTGCTACAATAGGCCACCCAGTAGGCAGCCATGCCACTGAAGTATCCACCACTGGTAATATGCCATAGCAGCAGGAAAACATTGGGCTCCCTCCTGATGCCTTCCACCACCATTTTATCAGCCCTCCCACTTCCAAGCTTGGTGAAATCCAGCCCAATTTTGCAGATCAGCAGATTTCACCCCCCCCGCCCCAAGAGATCATGGGCTGAATTTTCCATCGGCGAGCAGGGGGCGGGGCCCGCTCTCCGGCACGAAAATGACGCAGGTGACATCGGAGGGAACCCCCAACGTCATCCCGCCCCATTTAAATCATCAGGAAGGCGGGGGCACAGCGCGACAGGATAATTAAAACAATTAAAGGACCTGCCCGTCCAATCTTAAGGTTGGCGGGCAGGCCAGGAGCCCCCGCAGGCTTCTGAAAAAACGTGAAGCCTCATCCGCCAGCGGCATGAGGTTTCATGTAGGGTTTAAAAAAGTTTATTAAAGTTTCAGTGAAATTTATTAACATGTCCCATCTCGTGTGACATTGTCACCTGAGGGGGACATGTTAAGGATTTTTAAATTTTTCTATTTTTAAAGTTTATAAAGCTGTCAGCGATCTCCCTGAGGTAGCACTGAGCCTCAGGGAGATGTGCGATCTTTTGTGAGCATGCGCTAAAGAGCACACTCTCGCTTTTGGGGAATCACCCCCCCCCCACTGCACAGGAAGCACAAAGCGCGTCCCACCGGGCTTGCCTTAATTGGCCCGCCCACTTAAAATGGCGGCGGGGCCCGCTTCTCCGGTGGGGATCGGCTCCCCGCCCACCGGAGATTGGGTCAGGCCCACCCGCCCGACAGGCAGAAAATTCTGCCCATTGTGTTCAATCCATTAACAATAGGATTGCAATAAACAGAATCCCTTTGAATCTAACCCATTATTAATTTATTTTCTTCTGTACATATTCATTGGAAAATGGTAAGATTGCCCGTAACTCTTATGCTCGCTGACCTACATTGGCTCCTGATCCAGCTATGCCTCGAATTTAAAATTCTCATGCTCATGTTCAATTCCTTCCATCGCCTCACCCCCTTCTATGCCTGTAATTTCTGCAGGTCCTACAACCCTCTGAGAACACTATGCTCCTCCAATTCTGGCCTCTTGTTTCCCTCTAGTTACTTTGCCCCACCATCGACAGCTGTTCCTTCAGCTCTCAAAGTCCTAATGTCCTCTCTAAGCATCCTCATGTGTCTACCTCTCTACCCTCCTGTAAGACACTCCTTAAAACCTAACTCTTTGACCAAGCCTTTGGTCATCTGTCCTAACACCTCCTTATGTGGCTTGGTGTCAAATTTCATTGTATGATGCTCCTGTGCAGCATCTTGGGATATTTTACTAAGTTAAAGGTGTTATATGAATTTAAGCTGTAGATAAAGAGCCCAATGAACAAAAAAAAATTCAGCAAAATGGAAATAATGAAAGCAAGCAGAATACTCAGTATGTATTAAATCAGATATCACTGACCCAGTGCCCAGACTTACTGGCAGTGGTAGAGCTTATTGACTCGTGTTTAAAACTGGACATTACAGTCCAAAGACAACAATATGATTTAATTACTATCATTGCCAAAATGTTAGGTTGTTCGGGTGATGATACAGTAACAGATTCATATTTACATTCATAATTTCTCTGTATTTTTAAATTTATTTTTCTGCTGGTAAATTCTATCTTCTTTCACTTTGATTCGTAAACTAAATTGTCTGTTAGCATCTTTTTCAAAAAAAAAAGTTTCTTTGTATAGTTTGGTAAATTCTAAAAACCAAATGATGCAAACAAGTTAATTAGCAGGGCAATTAAAGCCATGACATGTTATAATACACATTCACAGGAGATTATTCAGCATTTGAAAAAAAATTTCACGTTTCCAGTTGTTACGCGTCAGAACTAAACCAGTTCAGAGACCTTCCTGCTTTTATTTCTGAGTTCTAGCATTCATTTTTTTCTCCTAAAAAACTGCAAGTTAAAGGTAGAAACTTTCATGGTTCAATATTTGTAATTAAATTTGTAACAACCAGGGTGGATTTCATATCCACAAATGGGAAACCTATTCTTTGTTAAATTGTACAGTTGCACAAAACGAGCAGTATTTCATAGACCTTCAGTTACACGCATTCCCCAATATTCAGCTCCATTAGTCCATAGGCTTGACCATCAGGCAGGCTGTATAATGACCAGCTGACGCAGTGCTCAAGACAGATTTATTCCCAATATGGCGCATCAAAGAAAGCTTTCCTCAGTATTACATTATAATATTCATGCAACTTCTGAAAACTTATAAACAACTAGCTAAAAAATTGCAGATGCTGGAAACTTGGATTTGACAAATGCTCTGCATCTGAAATATTATTTCCTCTGTTCTTCTTTGTCCATGATTGCTGTCTAACCTGCCCATTGTTGGCAGCATTTTCTATCTTTTATTTTACGTACACTTTTTCTCGGTAACATTAGGAATCAGCCACTTCAACCAACAACAAGAAGCCTCTGCTAAGTTTATCAAGAGTTTTCTACCTTTTCCTGCAACAAGAATTGTGATCCAGCTTCTCAACCAACCACGCTGAGAAAGTGCTTATATGATCCTGTGTAACAGCATACTATTTTCTTAGTTCTTTTATATAAATATGGTCTTTTTAGAATTTTGTATTTCTTTTCTTCAATTACCAAGTAGCAGAGAATTCAAAACAAATTCAGCAACTGTAAATACAAAGGGAAGAGGGGAAGGAGGACTTAACAGCTGTTCGGAGATTTGGTTGGAATAATTGGAGATACAGAAAAACCACAAAAAGTGGCTGTATTCTGACCAGTCATACAACTTGTATTTAGTTTTTCTAGAGAATGGAGACAAATGTCAGAAAGTAAATTAAGAGATCAGAGTAGATATGCAATAAAGCCTCTCTCTTTACTAATACTCTCATTGTTGCAGATTTTATCTGGCTTCCAAATATCACACTATAATGGTTTACTTTATGCATAGAAAGTCTATTTGATAGCCATTGAGTGTTGCAGTGGATGAGGAAATGTTGAGATTTACCTTTGAATCTAGCCTAGGCTGATACAATGGTACCTTTGCCTTTCTGCTTTCTGCAAGGTTCCTGTGTAAATTTTGTTTGCAACATTCACAATCCAATACACAAAAACACTCAAAATTCACAATATGCACTGAAGTGGCAGCTTTAGATAACTGTAATGAAAAACGTAAAAACTCATACAATGTATTTGATTTTAAAAATTACAAAGATCACTGTTGACAGACACAAGAACACCAAACATCCCACCAACTCTGTATTGTGTGGAGTCTAAAAGATGGAAATTTCACACCTGTGCTCAGCCATAGTTCTTTATGATCAGAAAATCACAGGTAGACAAGTGCAGAAGTTACAAGGAAAGCTTCTTGGTCCCTCAACCTCACCCAACACCTCAAAAAAAATCTGCTTGGCTATAAGGCAAACAAATAATAAGGCATACAAATACTGACTTTATGTTCAATGAACAGTAAACCATCAATAGTAACTATATACCAAAGATTAAAAGTGGAAAAAATCTATAGGAAAGAGAAAGATTAAATCAAGTTTATCCAATAGAAATTCAGGTACAGATCAACAAACAACAGAACGTTTGTTTTGATATATGTTTTACATATTCTTTTTATTGCATACTATTATGATGGCTTACTAATATCATACTGTTATGATAGCTTTATCAATCTCATTTAAAAAACTAACATGGCAGGTAACTGGGGGCATTTTCAAATTATACTATCAAAACTATTTAGCTTTTAGTTGCAAAACTTTTATGTACAAAGCTTGGAAGTCATTATCAGGATTTTAATGATAGTTTCTCCTTCCAGTCTACTTGATTATGTCTGACATTTTGCATTTGAACAAAAAAAATAACATTTTTAGCATAATATAAATTGACTTTAAAAAAACAGAACTTAGGCAAATATGATAAAGCAGGACTTTTAATAAGAAACCTTGGATTTAGGGAGTCATTAAAATCAGGGGCATGATTTTCTACTTACTATTTTTCAATTCATTATCAGCATTGACAGTAGCATGCCTTTTTTCCATAATTTTGTAACATTACATGAGATTATTTTATCACAGTAATAAGTGAAGCAGAGAATTACATTGTGTGGACATCAAGGTCCCCATTTATTCCATTATACAGCAGTCTTGTTTAATTTGGCTCCAGAACATTACGACATCACCCTACTTCAGCACCATAATCATGTCAACCAGAAAGTAAATTTACCTTTGAAGAGTACAAGATACATCATTAATCAAAATCATCTGTGCTGTTATCAATTGTTTTTGCTGTTAAGACTCTTACATAAAGAAAACATACACCCACACACCACAAACACTCCACGTAGAGCTAACTGATCATTGCAGCAGCATAGACTCATAGACGTCTACAGCATCAAAGGAAGCTGTTCGGCCCATCGTGTCTGTACCAGTCAACAAAGATCTGACTACGCTAATCCTATTTGGCCCATAGCCCTGGCAAAGCAATATGAGCATGTTGTATACTTGGTGTTTCACACAGGCATTTATATTTTTTATATATAATTTTTAAATATATTTTTCTTTCCCACCTATTTTTAAAACTATCATTTTATCTCCACCTTTTAGCCCATTTCGATCCCTTCCCCCCACCCCACCCCACCCCGACTAGGGCCATCTGCCACTTGTTTGTCCTGCTTTCCACCCTTAATGTCACCATTAGCACATTCCTTAGATAATATCACCATCGTCAACACCCCTTTGTCCTTTTGTCTATGACATCTTTGGCAATCTCTTCTTTGCCTCCACCTATCACTGGCCCTCTATCCAGCTCTACCTGTCCCACCCCCCTCTACCAGCTTATATTTCACCGGATTTCTATATTTCTTTAGTTCTGATGAAGAGTCATACGGACTCGAAACATTAACTGTGTTCCTCTCCGCAGATGCTGTCAGACCTGCTGAGCTTTTCCAGCTATTTTTGTTTTTGTTTCAGAAATGTATTATGTCGATTGGCATAAGAATGCAAGGTATATGTAGTAGGGGATGAAAGTGACAGCCTTTGCATTACATATTCAAATAACCTGAATTCAGTTTTTACACATAGGTAAATGGCCAATATAATTTAAGCTAACCAATCTTATTAACTAAGTTGAATATTATTACAGAAATAGATAAGCTGCTTAAAATTACTAAAATAAATGTTTTCTCCATGTGGAAAAGTAATTTTAACCCTATTTGATTTGTCACATTTGGCTAGTTCTTCCCATAACTTCCTATCACTCTTATGATATTTAATTTAATTCCATTACCTCATCTACCCTGATCTCCCTTCTGCTGACCATACGTTATTCAGTGACAGAAAAGGGCTAAAATTTGTCTGCACCATTAATTGGGTGGATCATGATTCATGACCTGTCTGTGCCAGTTCCATTGGAAGAGGCATGACACAAATTTGGTGCTATCACCTTATTTGCATAATTGTAGCATAGGGCCAAACATCTGCTGCGCTGCTGGCTGCCTCCACATTCAGCAAGGAGCTGAACAACATTCTGCTAAAAGCAAGCGGTGCTGACAACTTTCTATTCTTCAAGGCAGTCTGTCCTTCATGAAGGGAAGCTGCAATAAATGATTGGAGTTTGCTGCTGAATACTATTATTGTAATTCTGTGATAGAAAAGTGGAACACCGGGACAGAGGGGAGTCTCCATGGCCACTGATGCCGTGCTGGAGGCCTTAGAGTTGAAGGTGAACTGAAAGAGAGACTCGAGAAGAACCCCTCAGAGGGGGTTGGGAGCAGGTAGCCAGGGAGGTCAATTCCCAATGTCTAGACCTGAGGGCATGACAGCAGTGCCACAAGAAGTCTAATGGCCTCATATCGGTGGTCAAGGTAAGTGAATGCATCTTCATGTGACATCTCCTGTCCAGCAGCTTACCAACCTCTCATGCTGTTCAATTAACCACACACCCATAACTCACCCAGAAGCAGTCCCTCACAGTCAGGCATTATACCTAACATCCTGAAACTCGACATCACCCTACGCAATGCTGCCAGCTTCACACCCACCTCTCACTGCCACCATCTTACCTCCAGTTTATTTAACACAAACACAGTGCAGCACAATCACTGACACTCTTCCCTCTCTTTTGAAGGACAAGGTGGCACACAATAGAAGGAAGTGGAGCACAGCCAGTGAAGGCCAAGGACACCTACACCTCCTACACACTACAGAGGAGATATTTCTCCACATCATACTGCAACAAAACCCATGGCATCCAGCATCACCAAAAACATTGAGGATAATAGTAGGTTAATGCTCCATATCTCTTCACAACTGCCAGTTCACCCTCATTCTGCTAGCTGGTATGATGAGCAAGCCGCTGATGATTTCACCATGGATGTTTTGTTTGCCACCTCACCTTTTCCCACACACCCACCTTCTTCAGATTTCCTGTTCTCAGACACCTAAGGAATTACCACCTGTGCAGCCACAGCAGCAAGGGAAAACACCATACTATTGATGAAGGAGCATCATCACTTGATGGAACACTCACAGCAACCAACTCAGATACTGACACTGCATGTACCTTAAAGGCTAGTATAGAGTTGGGATCAGCACATGGTTAGTAACCGGAGGTCACCACCACCAAGGGACAAGGACAAGTTCGGCTCCAAGTTAGTAGAATGCATCTCACAAAGCTTGCCCTCTATGCAATCTCTGCTCCATGCACTCACCACAACACATCTGGAAATACTCCACATAACTTCCAGACACTTAGTAAACGCATAAGTTATTTATAATCACCTTACCTGCAAGTTGGGTCCCTGACCCTTTATAAAGTATTGGTGCAGAGCCCAGTTTGCAGCTCAACACTTGATATTTGTAAAGTGGCTTGTGAATTCATTCAATGGACATGTGTGGTCCACTATGTAGTATCACTATCAGCCGATAGGGCTGGTCACACCAGAAGCAGCTGGCCTGCAGCACACACCCCCAGAAGGATGCAATGCTTACACAGTGCTGCCTCCAATCCCCATTTCACACGGAGCACTTAATTGATTTATGGAGACATGAATAGACGCAGATGAAAACTAGGATTTTTAGGATGGTGGGGTTTCCCTCCCTGTCATCCGAGAAGTTGGCAGAGAACACATCCCCGCCTGTACTGCCTGCCCTGCAGCCATTCAACACTTCAACAAGCATTAATTGTTTGGAGGTGGGACTTCTGCCCCTCACTCGTGAGGAAATCCCATCTCAGAGGGCCGCTGGCCAATCTGATTGGCCAACAGCTCTCTAGTTCCTGCAGTGCCAGAAGCTGCAGTGTACAGGACTGGAACTGCAAACAGTCCCCAGAGCCTAAGTCCCAGGAATCCAGGACAAGGTAAGTTTTGGGGTCTCAGGGCAGGGTGAGGAGGTGAGGCCCAGGAGAGTGTGCAGAACAGGTGGGGGTATTGATGGAGAGGCCAGTGGGGGAGGGAAGACCTGCAGGGGCCAGACCTTTTGAGGGCGGGTGCCCGATGTTAAAGAAGGCTACTGATGGAGGTGCCCCCACCTGCCTCCCACCCGCCCCCCCCCCCCCACCCCACCTTCCTGCCCAATAACTGAACAAGGTTACTGGACCACTGCCCATGACATGCCAAGGTAATAAGTACTGTTTGGTGTTAGTTGATATCTATTCTAAATAGGTAGAGGCATTTCTGCTTAAATTCAACATTTCCCTGGCAACGGTGAAGGTATTGGTGAAAGATATGTTCTCCTGGTGGGGGCTACCTCGAGAGGTGGACCACCATCAGGGAACTCACTTCTGTACAGGTCATGCAGCCCACCTTGAGGTTGTTGGGAGTTAAAAGGAAATGACATATTTCCCTCAATCCTCAGAAACTGTAGAAAGGATGAACAGAACTCAGAAGGAAAAACTGAACAAAGAGTTGAGGGACATATTGGGAGGTGGCACCTGTACTGCCATTGGTTCTGATGAATATCAGAGCCACTCCTTCAAAGGGGACAGGCTACTGTCCATGAATTGATGATAAGGTGACGAATGAGAACACCAACTCTTCTGCCGGTAGTCCCCCCTTTCCAAAACTCAGTTGAGGAAGGTGACAAAGACCTATGCGAAATCTTGAAGGGGATGTATTTGGTTACTGCCAGGAAAATTGAGAAACAACATGCAGGGAAAAAGCTGTCCCAGTACCCCAGAAACTCCGGGGACCAAGTCTTGGTAAGGAACTAAACCTGAGTAGTAGCTTTTCAATCCTTGTACAAAGGACCATGTCCTATTGTAGATAAAACCAATCCCATGGTGTATGCAGTCTAATTGCCCAAACAAGTAAAATGGTATCACATCAACTAGCGTAAATTGTACCAAGGAAAGGGAGAGGTGAAAGCAATGCATAGCCAGGGAACTGTCCTCTTTGTAGTCTGTCATCAGTATCCCATGTTCTGGGATGATGCTGATGATGAGCAATCCAAGGATATGGAAATCCAGGAAACCGGGCTTGACAGGGAGCCATAGGCCAACCTTATCATAGGCCGTGGTCTGGGATAAAATACAGGTCATCACCATCTCAAAGACCAACATTGGTCAGGATTAGTGATCAGCCAAAAGGCCAACAGACAGATATACACCCCCACCCACTCCACCAACCAGATACCAGGAGAGGTGGAACCAATTGAAACTCAATTGTACAACCCAGCCACAGAATCATTACTAAACTTGTCTCGTACAGGTGCCAAGATACAGAAACAGCCATGGCGGATAGTCTTTATTTTGATGGTGGCGGAAGCTATAGAGGATTCTGAGATGGACGGGAAGCCAACTAGCTAATTATATTGAGTATACAATTATGCTAGCGAGCTGGGGAGTGTCTGGAGATAGTTGATGTATTTTGGGAAGGAGGGCATATATCAGTGAAGATAACCGTTGCATCGCCAATGGGCAATGTACTGAATGCTAGCATATTTCAGGTGAAAGAAGGACACAGGGTGTGTGTCTGTATGGTATGTGCCCCAGGCAAGGGGAGACCCAAGTTTAGCCCCCTTTTCAAGAGAGCTTAGGATGAGGTCCAGTTATGGTGAAGAAAATTAAGCATGTGGGTATAGGTTATGCTGGAGGAATTTCTGAAAACAAAATAAGTGTCTTGACCAATGAAAGGAAGATTTTGATGGACCTACAGGCAAGGTGCAGGGAGTGCAATTTGAAGTTCAGGACAAAAGACCATAAGAATCTCAGAATCACATAGTCACCCCTCAAATATACTCTGATTGTTGAACACATGGACCCAGACCAAAAAATGGGTTAGTTTTAACCCCAACTGGGGAGATTTTGTACCATTGTGTGCACTATGAAGTAGTCCCAGTCATTCTGAACTTTACTGATGTGAGACTGTCAGAATGTTGTCCGGCAAAAACAGAAGAGCTGTATGCAGAAATGATACATACCTTAGTGAAAAAAACAGGGATGGATAAATCAAAAGGACCCTAAATTGCAGGAAGTCTATGGGAACTGGGTGAGAAATCAATCAACTGAATCGATTAAAGGGGTAGGATTAGGCAAATAAAATTCAGGTTACTGATGGACTATGAATTTTTAATACTGGCACACCGGCAATCAATGTACGTCTATCTACTTGTGATCTACTACATTCTACTTGTATTGGCCATCCAGATAGAGCAGATTCAGCAACAAGTAATGGAGGACCTGCAGGGAACAAATGAAAAGGAGTCAAAATTGGCTGAAGAGGGTGGGACCATGACCACACATTTGCAAAATATTGTTACTGCAATAGAACTCTATGCCAATACTGTTACTAATTTAATTAAGAAACATCATAAAGTCTTGGATAAGGCAGCACAAATGATGTATGTGTAACGTATGGGTCATGGTTCATTGAACAAAGGGTGACTTGCAATAGTTTGCAAAGAGGAGGTCCCTGTAAGATTATTAGTGTAATGTGTAATTTAAGCATGGGCTATAAAAGAAGGTTCAGTTATTCCACTGGAATTAAAGCTGTATCAACCCTCACAGGAAAATGTAGCTCCAAGAAACAAACTATTAACAGAGAAAATCACTGCTGATGTTCCAGATCCCTAGTCTATTTGGGGCCTTAGCTCCTCAATGCAGTCACTCACCAGGCTTGTACAGGCTTGTTCTGTTGGCCAGCTCTTGGCTGCAGTCCTGTTCTGCTGGTCATTCTCTCATGAGGCTTCACATACTTGGATGCTGCCAGTTGGTTTGACGAGGTTTCCAATTCTGACCCTGGCTCCTTAGCCACCCTCAGGGGCATCAAGCTGCCCAAGGCTCCTGCCACTCAAAAGTCCTAACTTTGCCCTGGCTGCCTTCTCCCTCACCTCATGGCATCTGGCTCCACCCTTCAGCTTGTCAAAAACACTGCTCCTTGCAGGGAGGGGCACACAGGGTTCGACCAGTTTGCCTGCTTGGTGCTCTCCTCCAACATTGCTACCTGCTGCCAGAAGCCCGGCTACATTAGCTTACCAACAAAAAACTAATTATTAAAATCTAATTTTCAGATAAGAAACCAACACTTGACTTTATTAGATAGTCTCTGTAGAATAGTAAAGTGCAAAACTTAGAAGTAGAGCAAGGTATCGAAACGGTAGTGGGATTCTGGGAGTTTATGTCAAGTTTAGCTGCTTACTGTAGACCTTGAGGCTGCCTGTGAGAAACTGCGTAGAATGGAATGTTGATTTCTCTCTCTACAAGGTAAGAAAGCAGGGAACGTAAAAGCATTGAGATACACTAGTATATACAAAGAACATTACTTACATAAATAAGTAAGGTTAGCAACAGCCACAGAAAATATTCCTGGTCAGTCAAGGAAAGTATCCTCACACACCAGGCTGAAGATGATTGGGGTAAGGGAGGGGTTAATTGGATAACAGCCAGGATTAAAGATGCTCTCCCTTTGTCGTTGTGAGGCAGAGAGAAACCATTCTGAGACAGAACAAACAAAACAAAGTATAAGGGAGAGGCCTGAAGACCAAAAGACCAAAACTGCAAGAGAAACCATCCGTGCACTCTGCCATCCAGATCTCGACATGGGTAGTATAGCCTATATTAAATCGTAAATCACCGTCTGAGTTTATTGACATGGCTTATCTGAGGACTTAATAAACTTGCCCCAACTTTATCTCAATAAAGTTGACTCGCAACAACGCTTTGCTACCAAGTCTGTTCCTGCCTTAAAGGGGTGCAAGACTCCCTTATCCTTCCACCCCTCATGGCTGACGGATGAACATTTGGAAGTTAGTTTCACATGAGAACAAACTGACCACTTGTCAGTTGCAAGGGCTTTTTGATGTTCACCCTGTCGAACCTAATTGTACCCTCTCTAACCTGATCCTCTTTTGTTTGTTCGTGCAAGTCTGTCATGAAAACCTGCCTCATATCAAAAATAAATTTTGAATCTATCGACTGAAAATCCCTAATTGATTTTTTTTAAAAAGAGATTAAGGCTGCATTCCAATGACTTGAGCTTGCAGGCAAAAATGGCTACACAACTTGTATCACTGTACCTTCTATCACTGTACATTCCCTATCCCATTAGTACACTCATCTAGGTACTCAACTGGCTGGAGACAAACCATTAGACATAATCACTTGGACAATGGGACCTTGGCGGAGAAAGAGATTCCCAGACATGAACAAATCAAGCTACAATTGGAATACACTGGCCATGACTTTATTTGTATCCCTGAGCAGTCAGAGAGGGAAGGTCATGTGATAATCTAACCTTTTGAGTGTTTGAAGCACCTGCAGAGCAGGACAAGCAACCAAGATGCTAGAGGAAAAAACCTGAGTGAATTCCTTTCTCTCTCTCTCTCTCTCTATCTATTTTTTCCACTCAACCCACAAATTTTTGAACGCTGTCTGCTGATTATGTCTAATCCAAGTGCCGTAGACAGAGTCGAAAAAGTCAAACCAGCACTACTCTCTCCAGAAGAACAGATAAACCATCTGCCTGCTTCTTTAAATCACCTAAATGCCGAAAGCATCAGGACCACCAAGTGATACAGCAAGAACACCGAATTCAACCTGAAGCCGGCCAAGTCACCAGCCTTCCTGAACTGTATACCTCTTTAATTTTACTGAACTCTAACTTGCTTAATCTATCCTTCCCCATTCTGTAATCTACTTGTGTGTGTGCAAGTGTGTGTGTGTGTGTGTGTGCACAAAAGTCCGAATGTATTTTATTGTTTTACTTAGACTGGGTTAAGTACAATAAAAACTATCCTCTTTTCTTGTTAAAACTCAAGAAAACTTGTCTGGTTGTGTCTTTTATGATCACAGTGTGTAAACAGTTAAGCACTCACTGAATTGACAAGTTTATCGTATTAAAAAAAAACCTGTTGCAGTCAAATAAGGAGAGAGAAAAGAGCAGAATCAATCGACACCTCTTCACCTGACCATAACAGAGCCCCTGTGTTTTCAGGGCATAAAGTCCATCTCTAATATACCAAGTGGAAAATATTGGGGTAATTAAGGACCGAATGCATGTGCAGTATCATCAGGCTCCATCTTACACAGTCCATAGAAGGGAACTAAGTGGAGACTCAGCTGGAGGAATGTGCTACCCATGTAAGTATCCCTACCGAATGGAATCTCATCCAGCACTTACCTGCGGGTGTGCGCCAAAGAATGATGAGGGAGAAGTTAACTGTGTCATTGAAGCCTAGGGGACTAAGCACAAAGCAACTCAAAGTGCACACAAGGGTAAAGGGGAGCATTGTGTAACAACTGTTAAAAGGAATTATATATATAGTCATCAAAGTTGCCCCATTGTAAACAGTACCCTTTTGCTTTAAGCCAGTTCTACCTATTAGAATCAGAACACAGGAAATTGTAACCATTTACACTCAGTGTAACACATGTTCAGCTGAACAATGAAGTCAGTAAGAAATTGAAAGTATATGTAACTAAGTTTGGGTATGATATACCTCATCTCCTTGAGCATTTGACTGTGTTGTACAAGGAGATTGGCCTGTCTTGTAAACATCATTACCAAATTCAATAATATAACAAGAAGATGCAAAAACAAATTGATAAATTAAGCACTGGATTTCTTTCGTCTACAATTTGGAATTGGGCCATGAATATCAAGGTTCATCCTTGGATAAGGATTATATATCACACCTTATTGGTGGTGATTTACCTATTGTGTACTTGGTTTGCCAGATGAAGAAAAGGAAAGCAAAGAAGTTAACAAAGTTAATAGCCCAGGTGTACCAAAACCTTGATCCTCGTAATCGTCAAAATATGGCCAATGTGCACATTGAAGCCTAAAGCTGCCTCTTTCGGAGTTTCAGGGGTCTCTTGGGGAGACTGTAAGGAAAAGGTTAACAGACTGCTTTTGAGTTCAGAGCAGTGTTTGTTATGTAGAAACTGGATGGGCATGATACTTGCTAATTACATTAATACTTATTAATTTCAGTAATGCTTCTGAATTGAATTGGACAATTTACATTGAAGTAAAACAGTTAATTGCAACATCCTGATCAAAGCCAGACAGGTAATTACAACAGGACAGGGAGAAGGCCTTATATGGCTAAGCCAATGGAAGACAACTTGGGAATATGTTAACCAACCAACAGTCAAACGTGCATCCAACAAATCAATCCACATCCAGAAGAGGATTGTGCATGAGCCCTTTCAAAACTGTATTCAGAATGTAAACCCCTGAAAAGAGGCCCACACTGGAGCACCCAAGAAGGAAGCCAGAAGATATGTATCGATGGGCATACTCCAGAAAGAAGACAGAAAATACATGTCGAAGGGAAGAGTTCTGGTGACCCAAGAAGGAAGATTTTAGTCAAAGGTCAATCCTATGCAACCAACCGTCATCTCTGATTGACCACATAAGGGGTAACTGTATGGTTTACTTAAAACTGTTTTGTTTAAAATTCTCAATAAAGGCGCTGGGTTTATTCCTTTGTGTCAATCGTCGTTCTCCGTCTCTGAACTTAAGGAGAAAAACTGCATAAGGGTGGCAGATTTCCTTCTTGAAGGGACATAAATGAACCAGTTTTTTTTTTTATGACAGTCCCGTAGCTTCATCAGTCACTATTGTTGTGGTTACTGGCCTTTTTATTCCAAAGTTATTGAATTTAAATTCCCCAGCTGCTGTGGTGGTGGTCTATTTGAACTCATGTTTTCAAATATTTAGTTCAGGTCATCCTACCATATCGCTAGTTGCATAGTACATCCTCACCATCCACTTTTGCACACAGACCTCGTTGCAGGCAATCATGTTTATTTGCAAGTACAGTACTTGTTTGATCACATAAATAAACAAACCAAATGATTATCAGGAAGCAGCCCTGCTAAGAACTGGGAATAGTTCCATTCATTCTGCCCACCCATATTCAAGTCATATGTCTGGATTATAGCATCGGAATTCAGTAAAATAAAGAGAAACTTAACTGGAGCAAACATAATTATCTTTACCCTTACCTTTGAGTACTAACCTTTGGGTATGTTGTGCATTCTGTCTGCAGTGTTTTACCTATTCAGTATTAAGCATGAATTAATTCACTGAACTCACTTACAGGATGGGCAGACAGAGTGGCAACAGCTTAAATAATTGTATGTGACTAATTTTAGTTTTATTGAAGGCAAATAATCCTATTTATATATAGTATATACAACAAGTCAATCCATGGTTTGAAGTGCAAACAAAATCTGACCAGTTAATCCGATATTATGTAGTATTTGATTTTGTAATCCAGTAAAAGCAAGCTAAAAAAACAATTAATTAAATTTTAAAATCTTAATTTCTTAAGTAAGTTGTACGTTATCAATTTCTGAATGCTCAATGTGTTCTCATTTCTTGCTAGACGTTTTATTCAAGTGCGATATTGATTTCCAAAATCGAACCATACAACATATTCAGTCTCAGGTCTGTATCAGCCAGTGACAGATCTGAAAACGAACAGCCAAAGTAATGGACCTGACAGTGAGCTGATCACATCTCTTACCAGTTCATATGCTATCTTGAGAAAATTATTTGAAATTAACAGGTACTTATAGGTGGAGTGAGCTCAGCACTGACAACAGCAGCTGAAAGCAGCAGCCCCTAGAATCCAACAAAACTGGTTCCCAATTTTATAAAAACAAAACATAATTTCAAAAAGTTACATATTTTTATCTGAAAGATCATGGGAACTAAAATCATTATAATAGTAAATATCCTGCCAATAAATGTCAGAGTAAGGCATACAGCTCATTTAAATCTAAACTTTCAAGGACAAGATTCACCGGCGTATAACAATATTCTATACTATAAATTGAACAAATGATCATTCTGGATTCCAATTGCAATTATTGTGTTGTCTATCAGGAGTTATAATAATAACATAGGTACCAGCCTAGGCTCAGTGGTGTTATTCTTCCCTCAGTCAGGAAATCATATGTTCAATAAAAGCAAAATACTGCGGATCCTGGAAATCTGAAGTAAAAACCAGAAATGCTAGAAAACCTCAACAGGTTTGGCAGCATCTGATGAGAGAGAAACAGAGTTAACATTTAGAGTCCATAAGACTTCTTCAGAGTCATATATTCAAGCCTCACTTTAGGGACTTGAGCATACGATAGGTTGATACTTCACTACCGAGTGAGTGCTGCACCCTCTAAGGTTCTGTGTCTCAGATAAGACATTAAACTTAGGCCCCGATGTCCTCAAAGTGACACAATTTGAAAAAGAGCAAGGGAGTTCTTCTGTCATCCTGGCCAGCATTTATCCCTCAGTTGACACTGTTAAAAATAGATCATCTGATCATTTATCATACTGCTTGTTGTGGGACTTTGCAAATTGACTACACTTCAAAAATACTTCATTGACTGCAAATAGCTTCAGGACCTATGAACAACGGCTATCAGGAAAGATCCTCTAGTCTGCCCAGCTGTCCTACACAATTGTGATGCCATTATTCACACTCTCTTCCTCACCCAATAAACCTTGTGACTTCCTGGGCAAAGCAAAAAAGTGACAGATGAAAACCTAGGCTAATTTAACACAGAATATACAGCACAGAAACAGGCCATTCAGTCCAACCAACTGTCTTGTTTTTTGTTTCAATGATGCACACAGGCTGTCGACATTGTAGCTAAGCTAACTTTATTGATGACACATTTTCCTAACATAAACACACATCTGCAGTAACTGAATTGTGTCAAGACAGACTCCAACACGTGCTATCTGACTTTCAACTGCCAGGTCAGGTGACCCCCTATCCAGTACAGAGTACCGTATAATATCTAATGCTGGATTCCAATACACAATCAACTATTATCACGACACCAACAGCTGTTTATATTCCACTTGAACCAAATTCAGGAAGAAAATCTAGGAAATTCCTTTACGATCACCAACACAATCAGAACTAGCTCAAGAGATCACTCTGGCCCTGATAATTCCTTTTCTTTCCTGCCTTTTCTTAGAGGTGATCTCTGCTCCAACCAAAACCAGATCCAATTCTCGCTTGAAGGAATTCAGCGTATCAGTGGTCTCTACACAAGTTGGCAGCCTGTAGTAAAGGTCAACTATTCTCTGGGATAAGAACCACCTCCTGACATTTTAATTACATCTGGTCTTGTACAACTTAAAATTTGGATGCGCTGACCTATTTAATTGGAACAAACTGTCAACTCAACAGCAATCTATTTCTTTCATCACCTTCCAAACCTCAATCAGATATCCTCAAAGGCTACACTTCTCTAAATTATAGAGTCCCAGCTCTTTTGGCCTATCTTGAAACTAAGATGTTTTAAACTGGGAATTAGTCTCGTGGCCCTCCTCTGCACCCTTTCCATAACTTTTCCTTCGAATGTCATTAGCCTTTCATTGAGCCTGTTGAATATCTCAAGCATTTTCTGTTTTATTTCAGATTTCCAGCCTCCACAGTACTTTGCTTCTGAATTGAATCTTCACACTGCTTTCTAGCTGAAAACAATTAGATCTCAAATTCCAGTTAAATCAAAGGCTTACTAGCATTTGAATGTCTGCAGCACTTTGGATAGAGCAACGATGTCATTCAATGTCTGTTAAAGAACCAATCAGAACATTAGGAGAAAAGCCATCAGCTACATCATACTTTCAATCAGCAGACAGAATCCAATGAAATTTTAAACGGGTCCTGTAGTATAAGGGTCTGGCACATATTGAGTTAATGTGGGACTGAGTATAGTGCAGCACAGACATGTGTAAGACATCACATGACTTACACCTAGGGGTCAGTGTGGTGTTGGACACAGCCGTGTGCAGACCTAAGCATGGAGACAGCTTGTACCCTTTCCTGTTGTAAATAGTTCTAGTAGTTAATAAAGACTTACAGTTAACCTGCTAAAGATGACAAAGACTTCATCAAGCCTACCGAGATGTAACCAACACCCCACAACAGGTTCCATGTCAGAAGTGGGAGGATTTCTCGATCCTACTAGAAATGCTTGTGTTCTGGCAGGGCAACAAATGTGAACAGTTGTTTCAAAAACCCATCATGAATACAAATCATGTAAATCCACAAATCTACTAATTGCTGCAGTTAAATAAATGTAATTATGGAGTGCCATTTAAAGGCCATGTTTGGGAGACTTCAAGGCTGAATTTCAAAAAGAGTAGTCTTCTAAAAAGGATTGGTGGTGACTGTAAATGTTGGAGGGTATTTTATCCCTCCAAAACTAGTGAGTTTGGTTCAAGTTGGGTGTTAAAAAGCTAAAAATCTGATACATGAACCCAACTTGCCCCTTTCTGGTTTTAATGTGGGACGGACAAACTGGCAGACAATCATTCCACTTTCAGGAGGCAGGTTGGTCATTTAAATATCTTACTCTTGCAGCATGCCTTCATTTTAGAAGTGATGGGCAGAATCTTCTGGCTGGCGTGCGGGTGGCGGAGCCCGCACACCAGCCCTTAAAATGTCGCACGCTAACGTCGTGCAAGCATCCCGACGTCAGCGCGCGGCATCGCGATGTTTCGGTCGGCGGGCGCGCTATGCAGCGGGACATGCGCCCGCCATTAATTAAAGGCCTTGTTAAGGCCATTAACTCTCCAATCGACCAGGGTTTTGAGGGGCCTGTGCGAACTTCGGCTTGGCGCATGGGCCCAACGGGCAGGCGGGTAAGTGATTTTTTTACAAACCTCATCCAGTGGCGGGATGAGGTTTGATATCGGAATTTTAAAATTGTTATAAAGCTTTTGTGTATTTCATTAACATGTCCCATCTCGTGTGGCATTTTCACATGAGGGGGACATGTTAATGATTTTTTCATTTTTCTGATTTTAAAGTTTCACTGGTTTTCAACGATCTCCCTGAGACAGCACTTTGCCTCAGGGAGATGTGCTCTCTTTCACGCACATGCGCGAAAGAGCGCACTCTGGCATTTGGGGAAATTCCACCCCCCACCACCGCATAGGAAGCACATAGCTGGGCGGGCCTTAATTGGCTCGCCCACTTAAAATGGCAGCGAGGCCCGTTTCGGCGGCGGCGATCGGCTGCCCACCCGCCCATCAAGGGCAAAATCTTGCCCGATATCTTTAACCTCAGCTGGATGGATTTCCCTGGCCTCAGCAGGAAAAAGGACACAAAAAGGGCTGATTCCGTGTGGCCTTTACAACACTGCTTTTGAGCTGGGGCAGGAAAATTTCTGCTAGGTCCAACAAGCTGACCAGTAAATAGCACCCTGTCACCCCCACGGGCCCCCCGACAACAACCCCATGATCACACCCTGTTACTATCTGCCTATCAATTAAGCTGGCTGCGGATGGTAACCTTACAGAAAACAATTTAAAGACATCTTACATATACTTTTGGGTTCTCCATTCCTAACTCCACTCCCCACTGCACCACCCTGAAGTTGAGACTGGGATTCGTATTGGCCTTGACTTCCGCAACAATTAAAAGATGTAATTTTTTTTGGTTTCATTGGTACAATCTTTTTACGAAGGTTTTGTTTGGAGCTGACACATGAGCCTGTTTATATTTTCAAAATGCTTGTCAATGTGTATTTTCCTCACCATCACAGCCGACTGATGCTGCTTGAGTGGATATGCACTATTCTGCCTTGTCCCGATATTCCTGGCAAGAGTAACAATAAAGCTGGATCATAAGTTTTCTCCAAACATTTTGTCTCAGTCGTATAACATCACTACAATCTAATGCCATATGGAATAGCTCAAAAAAAATCGAACAAAATGCACTATTATATCTCAAGGGCATCCATGTATTATGAACAGAATCTCAATGAAGCTTTTCAAAAAGACTTTTGTAGCTTTAACAATTCTGTGCTTACAAGATGAAAGCCTTTGGCACAATACTGTCAATAGCTCTGATAAAGAATTGCCAAGACAAAGAACAAAGTATTATCATTTTGAAAACCTCACTAGTTGCCGCCAATTATAGCACCCAGGAAAAGTAGAAAGAAAACTACAGTACATTTTTTTTCTCTTTTATATCAAAGTATGAGGTGTAGAATGGCTCATGATAGTTTTTCATCTCCATTTCAGTCAGTCTGGTGGGTAATGATTGAAAACAGTGGGGAAAAACATATAGGAAGCAGCAAGATAATTTTGGGCAGCCCGTACATTCAGTAGGCAATTGACGTTTCCTATAAATATATTTCTGGTTAGCGTTCAGTTTTTGGTAGCCAAGACATAAGGCAAATATTCGAACCATGTGTAGTGTCGATCAGCACCATGAGGCTGAAGCTTGGTATAAAAGGATTGGGTTCTGAAGAAAGCCTGGGGTTCACCAGCCTTTAAAGGAAGCAACTAAGGGGAAATCTGAAAAGAATAGAAAAAAATATTTTAAAACATGGGCCGGGATTTTCTGTCCCTGTCATGGCGGGACCCGGGAGATTCGGCGGCACAGCCAAAACTCAATTGACTTTCAGTGGGACCAATGATCCCGGGGGTGGGCGGGGCCAGAAAATCTCGCCCATAGACGAATCTGGAGTGCGACTTCAAGAAGTGCTACGGAACTAAACAAAAAGGAATCAGGTAAAACTGGTGAAAGAACAATTTAGGACTAATGTCAGGAATCAACAATTAGAATGGTATTCTAAGGTTGTGGGGAAAATAACCTTGGATTAGTCGAGGAAGTAGCAATATTAATTCCCCTTACACAACATTATATTTTCCTATAATAACGGAAGGTGAATTTTAACCAGCCACCCTTTACTGTTGCATACTGTACCCTATATAAATCATTACTTTATAGTAAACTGGAAATGTCACTAGATATTTGCTATTGAGAAATTCTAAACATATTGCACCAAATAATAGATATCAACCATGGGATTACCTTCCAAATAATCAAAGTAAAGGAGAAGCTGGTTATCAAAACATCAGAATGCCAGAACTCATTTACTAACCATTTACTAACTAAAAATGAAAGCCCAATTATTCTATTTGCAAATTTTGTCACATTTTAAAAACAGAGAACAAAGACCGTGGTAGCTGCAAATCAAGGAATGACAACTAGCGTCAATCTGGAAGAAATCAGGACAGCATTGAAAGGTATGAAAAATGGCAAGGCAGTAGGACCGGGTGAAGTACCAGTGGATGTATGGATCTGCTTAGGTGAATGTGGAGTTGAGGTCCTGAGCAAGCCACTCAGTTGTGTTAAGATAAAAGAGAAAATCCCAAGGGCATGGAGACAAAGCATTTTGGTACCAATATTCAAAGGAAAGAGAGACATGCAAGATTAAACTCCTACTACATGCCTTCAAGGTATTGGAGGGAGTCATGGACCAGAGACTGAGAAAAATAGTAGAAATCCATGAAGGTCAGTTTGGATTTGTGACTGAGAGAAGGACCACCGGTGCCATTTTTGTTTTGACATGGACATGATGGAGAAATAATAGGAAGGCCAATGTAACATGAAGATTGTGCTCATCGATCTGGAGAAGGCTTATGACCGGGTGCCTAGGGTGGAAGGCTGGAGATGTGCTAGAATTCATGGAATCCCTGAGAAGTATGTGATGACTATCACAGGACATGTACAAGGAGTGTCAGGCGAGAGTAGAAAGCAGTGCAGGCGACAGTGAGGGTGTAAAAACCTGGACAGCATCAAGAAGAGAGGAACAACGACTGGATAATTAATGAGGTGAGGATCCTGAGATTGGTGTTTGGAGTAATGAGAAAGGAAATACCAGGAACCAGCACATGAGGGGGTCAGTGAAGATTGTGGGAGCATCCAAGAAAGTAGCTGAGGAGAAAAGTTATGGTCATCTGTTGTGAAGAGAGAGAGTAAATGTGGTGAGGCTAGTGATGATGATGGGACTGCCAGACAGGAGGAGAAGATAAAATCCTAAAACCAGATGGAAAGATGCAGTGGCGGGAGACTTGAACACAGTAGGATTGGAAGAGGAATGGGTGACTAGCAGATGATGGAGAAGGGTGATCATCCAGCATTGTGGTGACCCAAAGTAAAATTGGAGAAGCCCATAGAAGAAGTCACACTCTAAAAAATCAATTTGCATTTATGCAGCACCTTATCACATATCACAAAACATTCCCCAAAATGCTTTGGATAAAATAAACTGCTTTGAAGTTCAGGCACTGTTGTTACTTAGGCATAGGTGCAAACCCTTCAGGATTGTCCTGGAGTCCCCAGAAATTAAAGGTTAATCTCCTGGATACTGCTTCCCGAAACCCAAAAGAAAAATTCTAAAAGCACTAAAAAAAAGTGCTTTCTCTTTAAACAATTTTGTTTATTAGTGATAAAGATATTCAAAATGAGGATTAAAAAGGCTGTTTGACTGGCAATCAAGAATCATTCAACTGAGTAATGGACTCAATCCACTTTCCTGTTAGCAGGGAAAGGTGGTATGCTCGAAGAATGTTTGTATTGTATGATGAATCACAGGAGTGTGGGGGTTGGGAGGATGGATGCAGGAAGGTCATGTGACAATACCTCCAGCAGTACATCCAACCAGAGTTGTCAACCCTATGCATATAACAGATCATGGTGTATAAAGTCGACCTTTGAAGCCTCCAAAAATCCTTCAAAAATAGGGGCAAACTCATAAACCAAGTATAAAATGTGAATTGCTGATGTGGGTAGTTTGCCATTTTTAAATGCAAAAAAAAAACCATGATGCCAGTAATTCATTATAAATGAGTGTGGTATAGTTTATTGAATTAATCAATTCTACAGATATACCTTTAATACAATGAAAGTATTTTAAAACCCACCAAACTCCTTGTCTTCAGCATCCAATGCAAAGAGTTCATCGAATTCATTCCAAGCCAATTTGGCTTTTAATCATCATAAGGATCCCATTTTGGGTCAGATTTGGTGCTTTCAGTTTCATAATTATTCCTCCACAACAGATCATCTTCCTCTCTATGCATTGAATTGGATATTCCACATTTTTTGAATGACCTGATGACACCTTGTGCCCTAGCATCTCAGGATTTGATAAAGAAACCACACAAAACAGAAATGGGGCAGCATGCATATTTCCACTCTCTGTGAAGGTTTTTTTCTCCAGCAACCATCTACCTATTCCATTTAGCATGAATATAATCCTTGAATGACTCGTTGAGGCACACATCCAAAGGCTGAACTACAGATGTTCCACCCCATGGTACAACTGCAATTTGGGTGTTACTTCATTTTAGGTGTCTCTCAACCTCATCAGTTATATGGAATCAAAACATGTCCCACACAAATAAGCTGCTTTCTTTGCAGAAGCCACCAGGATGCCTATTCCACAAATTATCGATCTTCAACCTCAACTCTATCCTTATCTGTCCAACTGTCATTATGGACATGCACAAAGCACCTGGAGGGAATTCTATTTTCAGAGTGGTTTCACATTTGAAAATTACCACGGACTTTCTCATTCCGGCAACTATGCAGGCCAGTATCACCATGAATCTTGTCTTCTCATGTCCTGTGGTTTTCACTAGAACGGTTTTTGAACTTTTCCCCTGCACAGTCCAGTATCGAAATGCGTGGGCGTTTCATCCATGTTGCTGATTGACGTAATAGGTACTTGTATTTTTGCTGCTGTCTGATAATGAGTCACTGGAAACTGATAATTTTGGCATCGGGGTCTTTTGGTAGTCTCTGGGCAATACTAGACACTTTCATTCCATAAAGTGGCTACACTAACTAGCTGTTGCTCTGAAATCTTTGCTGGGCTCAGGGTTTGATTTGGTCCACTTAAGTGCATATATATGCATTGCATTTCTAGTGACAATGAAAACCATTCTGACAATTTTCGAGAGCCCATTTCGATACACACTTTTTAAGAACAGGCCAATGGCTGGTCCCTGTTCTCATGACACATTAAATCTTGGGCATCTTCTTCAGGGCAGATTCCTTCTTCTTCCAGTCTCGCACCAGTTTTTCACTAACACTGAATTCCCTTGCTGTAACACAGTTATTAAACTGTGTTTATTAAACGAGTTAAATGTTACAACTGTTAGCTTGAAACCAGCTTCATACATCATTTGTTTTATTGGCAGTCCCATTTCTCTTCATCGTTTGCCACGTGGGGCCTGTTAAATGTGGGTGCGTCTTAATCTCCCCCATAACTTCGCAACACAGCCTGTGATGCCTGTTTGACCCCTTGCACCCAGTTACAAGATACCAGTAAGCAACACATACATTTGTGGGGGCAAATTGAGGCTGACAATTAACCTGAGTATAGCATGTCATGGCCGAAAAGGGGGGGTTGACTTATATATTAAGTATATACAAAATCATGATATTTGGGGCCAGAAAAATGGGTTAGTCTTATACCATTGGAATGACTTATATACCGCAATCTATGTAGATGTGCAGCAATGCCCTACGTAAAGCAATAAGCTGACTGACAAGTTTGCAGGTTTGTGTTGTGTTGGTTGAAGGTCGAATGGAAAAGACATTGAAAAAAATCATGATCTTCTTCAAATAGTGCCTTGGAATGTTAATATCCGAAAGGAAGACAAATGGGGCTCAGTTTAACTGTGACTGATTTCTACTGATATAGGGAACCTGAGCTTCAAATGCATGTAAGTTCCCAGCCCCATAAATTTGCATCTATATAACCACTAGAATATTTTGTGATTGACAGCAACATTAGCCTTTTAGAGTGTGCCAAGGTTTAGTGCTTGTAAGCACTGCATCCCATTCCGCTCTGATGTATCATCAATACTTACAGAGAACTAAAAATTTGCAGGAAAGACACATAGACCAAAAGAAAGATTGATAGAATTCAAAAGCACAGAACGTGACCATTTAATAAACCAAGTCTGCCCCAGCGCCTTGTTGAACCATCCAAAATTAATTCCCCTGCTCTTTCCTCATAGCCCAATATCTCCTACTTCAATCTTCCCTAAACAGGTGCAGTGGTCTCTGCCTCAACAACCTTTTAAATATTTTTGAAGATTAGCCAAATCGATCAAATTATTAAATGCAAGCATTGTGCTTGCGGGCTTGTCAGTGATAAAGAAACATCTCAGATTTCATCATGCAGTATAGTGAAACCAACATCATTGTAGCTCCCACTTCAGGTTAAACATCCACACAATTTTTACTTAAATCAGTGCCTAGATGGTTATCAATGGATTAGTCTTGGTGCAACTTAAAAAATACAAGTCTCTATCTGGCATTTAGAAATTGCATGTTCATCCTTTGCATTGATTCTTTCTCCAATGCAAAGGCGTTTACGGAGCACTGTGGGAATGGAATGCCATTGTTTGCAGTAACCAGGTACAGAGATCCATGCAAGCAAATTAAAAAGTGTAGAAATTAAGCATTCTCACAAACAATACTTTTGCACAAATCAAAGTTTTAGTGTGCCAATTAAAATAGCACTACTAACAACACAACATAGCCCAGAATACGCAGGACAGCAACATGCACACACATCTTTAGACTGGGAGCACAAGAAATGTGCTCCATTATCTGAATGCAGCCCACTTGTCTTACGATCTTTCTCCAAAAATCCTCAAATCCTTCAAATTCAAAAAGTTGTCTTACAGAGTCCATTTGTAATATAACAAGGTGCCTTGTATCACCATGGTTACAATGAAGAACAAAAGCTCTTAATCCAACATTTCAGAACTGCAAAGTAAAAATATCCCTAGTTTAGTATTTCACTGCTTCAGACATTCAGTCTCCAGTCTGGGTGGTTCTCCTGACACCTATATAGGTCACTGATTTCCTTCTTGAATTGCTGATTTTAACTCTTTGTCCTATCAGTGTAAGAATATTTGAGATTTCAAGTACTGGAATTTTCCATATTTATATGGTGTTTGTGGTTCCCAAAAAAATAGTAATTTTACGTTCAAGCATATTTTGCTATTTTAGAAAAAAGCAACAGAAAAAAGGCACTTTTGACTTCCTTGGCAGGGAGTTGATCATGTCCTGGCCTGGGGTTACAATCTGGTGAGCACTGCAAAGTCATGCAGATGCAGATAGGGGAGATGGTGACTGGCAAGGCCACTGGCAGTGGGAGGACTGTAATAGGGCAGCAATCTACTGTGCCCCAGGCAGGTAAGAGCCCACTTTTGAGAGCCACACTCAACCTGCTGGAGTTGCAGAAGCAAACAGGGAAGAACCTGGTAGAGCTGCCTGAGGCTTTGAGCAGACATGTGCGGGTAATGGAGGAGTCCATCCACGGCATGACCTCTGCCATGCCTCAGGTAGGAGAACACATCACTTCTTAGATGGAGAGTGTGGTGACCGCCATGGACAGGCAGTCCTAGGAGACCATACAGTGAATGTCTGCTATCAGCATGACCCTGCAGACCATCACTGCTCATGCCACTGCAGCAGTGGGTCAGTGAGAGGTTGTCGGTGCTCCTGGAGACCCCTCCAGGCGTACCTCAAATCACTGGGAAGCATCTGACACCAAGAGGCTAGGAGATGCAGCCTGACACACTTGAGGGTTTTTCAGTAACCCAAGCTCCGCCAGCAGCAGTGGCCACAGACGACTCTCCTGCACCTAGGACTGCCAGACGACACCTGCCACAGTCATCAAAGGTAACAAGGCAGATGTTGGGGATGCACTCACTGCAGCACTTGGGAAACATTTCAAAAAGGTCACTTTCACACAGTATATAAACACCAGTGCTACCTTAACCGTGCTAAGGAAGGAGTGTTATTGTAACATTAATATGTTGCTGTGCTTTATTCAGCTCGTGCTACTTCATATGAGGGCCTCATGATGTTTCCCTTCAAAAATGTAGGATGCATATTATTATGTGTTTAAGGGGCACTGGCAACTTGCTCACAGATTGAGGTGTGGGCCTCTGTATGAAGACAGGGGAAGAGCGATGCAGGTGCTTCATTTCAACAATATGTACCATCCATGGAACCAGGGTAAGGCTTCTGTTTGACTGTCACTTAATGGTGACCAAGTGGTTGGATGAGGTGGCCTCTTGCCTCCCATGTCGAACTTCCATGGACTCAGGCATTAGCCAGGCATCAGGCCACTACTGTGGATCCCCTTCCATTTCATTCTCTCCTTCCTCGTCCCCCTCATTGGATGAGACTTCTGCCTCCTCTTCTGGATGTTGTCACCCCTCTGCATGATGACGTTATACATTGCACAGCACACAACAACTATCTGTGACACCTTTACCTAGTCAAACTGGAGAGCAACCCCCAGAATGATCGAGACAGCGGAAGCTCATCTTCAGTAGACTGAGGGTTTGCTCTATGATGTTCCATGTTGTGCCGTGACTGGCATTAAACCTTTCTTCTGCCTTGCTGTGAGAGTTTCTGATTGGTATCATCAGCCATGTGTGAAGAGGATAGCCCTTATCACCTAGGATCCAGTCATTGATCTGTGACCTTGGCACAAACAAGTTCGGCACCTGAAAGTGTCAAATTTGCATTGTGGTTGCTATCGAGATAGCAAGCTCAAACATGCAAGATTAGTTTATTTTGGCCACAGATTAAATGCACATTGAGAGATTGAGAGACTAGAATCCCTTATTGTTGATAAACGCCAGTGGCTGCTCACATGGTGCCTTGATGTCAATATGGGTGAAGCCTATAGCACCCTGAGCATGCCAAAAGCTGATCATGGCCAATCCATTGCCCTCTCCACCTGGCTGTCCTCGTATCTTATGACATCTCCAACCCTCTTGTACAGTGCATTTGTTACCTTCTTCAAGCAGCGGTGAGTGGCTGCTTGAGAGAAGCCACAAATGTCATCTGTAGACCTCTGGAAGGAACCAGCTGCACAGAAATTAAGAGCAACAGTAACCTCAATGCCACTGGCATTGGGTGTCCACTGTATCTCCGCGGACATGGGTAATCCTGCATTAGGGCGTATAGTTCTGTGAGAGTCTCTTCTGGCACTGTCTCTCATGCATTTTCAAGTACGGCATCCTGGTCTTGTAAACTTTCAGTTGTGACAGGGGTTTGTACCTACCTCTGCCTTGCTCCTAACCTCCTGCCTAGGCTTTCTCCTGATGCTGTTGCTGGACAGCTTACACTGGTTCCTATGTAGCTAGGTGTTCCTGTGCAGTGCTGATCCCCTCCAGCACTCAAGCATGAAGGGGTACAGGGTGAATGATTCCCATTGTATCCTAACCTCTCCCTTTCTTTAAAGACAGCCTCCAAAGTCTTGTCCCCTATGGTGCTCTGATATGTAATACACCTCAGTTCGTTGGCTATGTGCCACCCCTTTAATTTCTGCACCCAATGCTTTCGGCTTAGTCACTTCCTACTGCAGACTGCCCCTCTGAGTGTCTTATTGTCAAGTTCATATATGATGAAAAACTCTCCAATGCAGCTCCCTGTGACTCATTCTCCTGCAAGTCAAACGAGCTCTAACAGTGAGGCAGGTAAGCCACATTTAAGTCACCAACATTCAATGGGCAGGTTATTGGAGGCATGAGTGACTCATGTCAATTTCACTTGACTGGGGAGGTTGCATTTAATTGCAGTGACTTACATTGAAATTGCATGCAAGTGGTCCATTTTACATAATTATGAGGTTCCCCCAACTAATGGGCAAGTTTCCCATTTCCTAATCTTCCTGCCACTGATAAATCGGGACCCATTTTCTTGTTGCTAGGATGGCATGGCCTCCAACATGATCCTCCGAGCCTGCCCGCCATCTTGCCTGCTCCTGCAGTCTCCACAAGATGCAGCCCTGCCTTTTCCATTCCTTCATGTTTTGTTGCTATGCCCAGTCGAGCAGCGAGTCCACGCATTGCTTGGATCTGCTCAAAAAAATTCCAGATAACTGGTGTTTCTGAACAACAGATTTCCTGTCTGGAGAGGTTTGTGTGTAAAAAGCCACAGAGACATATAATCACAGATGAACAAAGAGGAAAAGAGAGGCGGAGAGGTGTGAGGAGGAAATCCCAGAGCTTGGGGCCCTGGCAGCGGAAGGCACAGCTGATAATGGTGGAATGATTAAAACCGGGGACGCACAAGTGACCAGAATTGGAGAAGCACAGAGATCTTCGAAGCTTATAGGGCTGAAGGGAGTTGCAGGGATTGGGGCAGATAGCAAGGCCATGGAAGGATTTGAAAACTAGTATGAAGATTTAAGATCATAGGAACAAAGGAGCAGAGTAGGCCATTTGGCCTCTCGAGCCTGCTCCGACATTCAACTAGATCATGGTTGATCATCTACCTCAACACCATTTTTCTGCGCTATCCCTGTATCCCTTGATGTTTTTAATATGTAAAAATCTATCGAATCTCAGTCTTGAACATACTCAATTACTGAGCATCCACAGCTCTCTGGGGCAGAGAATTCAAAATATTCACCGCCCCTGAATGAAGAAACTCTTCCTCCATTCAGTCCTAAATGGCTTGCTTCTTATTCTGAGATGGTGTCTCCTGGTTCTAGATTCCCGCCAGCCAAGGAAATGTCCTTCCTGCATCTACCCTATCTAGCCCCTGAAGAGTTTTGTAACTTTCAATGAGATCACCTCTCATTCTTCTAAACTTTAGAGAGTACAGGCTTTGTCTCTTCAATGTCTCCTCATAGGACAGTCCCACCATCCCATCTGATAAACCTCTGCTGCATTCCCTCAATGGCAAATATATCCTTCCTTAGGTAAGGGGACCAAATATACACAATAACCCAGGTGCAGCCTAACCAAGGTTCTATACAATTGAAGCAAGGCATCTTTACTCCTGTACTCAAATCCTCTTGCAATAAATACCAGCATACCATTTGCCTTCCTCATTGCTTGCTGCACTTGAATGTTTGCTTTTAGTGACCCATGAATAAGGACACTGTTTGGACATCGACAATTCCCAATCTCTCACCATTTAAGAAATACTCTATACCTATATTCCTCCTACCAAAGTGGATAACCTTACACTTATCCACCTTATATTCCATCCACCATGTTCTTGCCCACTCACTAAGGTACTGATCTCATCCCTAATTATCAGTACTACCCTAGCTCCTTTTCTTTTTTGCCTCTCCTTCCTAAATGTCAAATATCCTTGAATATTCAGTTCCCAGCCTTGGTCACCCTGCAGCCATGTCTCTGCAATGGCAATTAGATCATACCCATTTATTTCTATTTGTGCCACCAAATCACCTACCTTGTCGTAAATGCTGCATGCATTCAGATAGAGTGCCTTTAATTCCGCATTTTTAACATTATTCCGTATTTTGACTCTATTTGATGCAGGCATTTATTTTTGCTGCCTACCACTTTTGTTTGCTACTTTTCTACTTCCCATTACCAGTTTTGTTTTTCTCCTATCTGAATTCCCTCAGGTTCCCAAACTCCTGACAAGCTAGTTTAAACCCTCCCCAACAGCACTAACAAATCTCCCCCCGAGGATATTAGTCCTAGTCCTGCTAAGGTGTAACCCATCCTCCTTGTCCAGGTCCCACCTGCCCCAGAACCAGTCCCAAATTTTAAAAGAACTGAGGCATTTGCACACTGGAAGCTAGTCTAGGCGAGAGATCACAGGGATGATGTGTGAATGGGACTTGGTGTGATTTGGATTACAGGCAGTAGAGTTTTGGATGAGCATAGGTTATGGAGAGTAGCAAGCGGCCAGGAGTGCAATCAAGCCTGGAGGTAATAGAAGCATTAATGAGGGTTTCAGCGGAAGATGAGCAGAGGCAGAGGCAGAGTCAAGTGATGTTACAGAGAAGAAAGTAGGGGTTCTTGGTGATGGAGCAGATGGGTGGTCAGAAGTTCAGCTCAGGTTCAAGTACAACAGCAAGGATGTGAATAGTCAAGTTCAGACTGAGACAGGGAGAGGGATGGAGTCAATGCCAAGTTGTGCCAGGGACTGAAGACAGTGATTCCAATCTTCTCAACGCTCAGTTGGAGAAAATTTCTGGTCTGAATGGATGTTGGACAAACAATGTGACAAAATAAAGACAGTGGAAGTGTCAAGAGAGGTGGGGTTGAGGTAGAGCTTGGTGTCATCAGCAATCATATGGAACCTGATGTTGTGTTTTCAGATGATGTTGCCATGGGGCAACAGGCGGATGAAAAATGCAAGGGGCCAAGGTTAAAAAGCGCGCTAGCTCATCTCTTTCAAATGGTATACTTCTTCACAGAACGCAATTGCAAGCTCATCATTACTGCCACTACCGGCAGTCAAAAAGATGAAATTCCTGCAATGGAGATGCAAGTACATTTTTTTACAAAAAACCAAAGCTCCAAATGTGCTAGCTCTGTCAGATGACAACATTTACAACATTACATGAAGCAAATCATGGTTCTGAGTCTCCTGGAACCACACCGACACCAAATGATGTAATTGCAGCCCTCAATTCTCATGGATATCACTACTACAACTAAATTCACATCCATCAGCTCAGCAGCGATGACAGGGTCAAATTAATTCATTTCATTATTGATGGTTCTAATCTACTCTAGCCACTTAACATTGCTGGTCTTCCTGGTCTTCTTGTTCAATGAACTTGTATGCAGGGCCGTGAAAGTATTTTAGCTGTTTCCGTAGCAAGATGCCTAAACCATCGCTGTCATCTTTCTTGATTTTCCTGCATAAGCATTGTTTCTTAACTAAGGCATGTTCTTATTATATCAATCTTAATTATTTGTGTCCTTGATGCTCCCAGTATTCCTCTCAACCAACTCACTCTGCTGTTAATATCTGTTACATATCAACATTTCTCATGTTCTGGCATTCAGATCGGTATAATGATATGGGGATAACCATCGCCTCATGAACTCATGCCTTTATTTTTAACTGTAATATCTTTAGGTTTCCATATCCTGCTTAATCTGACAAAAGCAATTTTACACAATCTCAGGCTTGCTGATAGGATTGACCTTATATTAACATCTGAAACAGATTTGCAGAAACTAACTGATAAGGTGTGCATAGAGAGTAGAAAATTTGGATTACAGAAAGGAGACACAAGTCATGTCATTTGGGAAGACATCTGCAAGATTTACATATTGCAGTTGGTGTGGAAGCAATTGAGCATAAGAAATAGGAACAGGGCCAGGCCATATAGCCCCTCAAACCCGTTCTGTCATTCAATAAGGTCATGGCTGATGTTTTACATAAGTTCCACTTTCCTGCACTATCCCCATATTCATTGGTACCCATAATACACCCAACTACTGAGCATCAGCAGCCCATGGGGTAGCAAAGTCCAAAGATTCACAACCCTCTAAGTGAACAAATTTCTTCTCATCTCAGTTCTAAGTGCCCAACCCCTTATCCTCTACTTAAATTATTTTAAGACTCACCAGTCAGGGGAAACAACCTCTCAGCATCAGCCCTGTCAAGCATTCTGAGAATTTTATATATGTTAATAAAGATCACCTCTCATTCTGCTAAACTCCAGAGAACGTAGGCCCATTCTATTCCATCTCTCCTCATAAGACAGTCATCTCCTCCTAGGAATCAACCTAGTAAATTCATTACAAGTCAGGTCTTCCTTCATGATTTCACAGAGGTTACTTCTCTGGTGAAGAACAGTCCATGTGCATGCAGCTCCTCTGAATTAGTTCCCTGTACACTCTTGGGTGAAAGGGGCAAGAGGAGGGGTGGTCACAATGAATTTGGTCCTGTCATTGACGATGTTGCTCATGCCATGTGCAACCTGCCGCCTCTCCTCTTTATCCACACAGAAGAGGAGAATTTCCAGTTAAAAGATCATTCTGATTCTATGATTTGCTGAACATTTTGTGAGAGCTGTGGGGGGTTTTTAAGTATTGCTATCAGACATTCACAGGCCTCTGGATGACAAAACTGAAAATGTCAGTTACAGAATGGCAGAGAAAGTATCAACTCCGGACTGGAGGATGAAGCTCCACGACTTCTGTGGTTCTTTAATAATTCTGAGAATCATGAGACAGCCACAAATCACATCAATACCATGTATCCAAAAACCCACCCGTGTGATTATTCAGCAATCTCAGTGACTGTGGTGAAGAAACTGCAGGAAGAATCGAGAAAAGTGCCCCAAATATCTATTTCAAACTGTACTCCCTAGGATATGCTAAAACTAGGATTGTAAATCTGATAGTTCCAAATAATGCCAGAAATGATGTTGAAATTTATAGTCATAAAGATATTAGGTAATATAATGTTACAGAGTGTATTTTTGATAGGCTTCATTTAGCATTTGCAGCAATCTGCTTTAATAGCTTGGCACAATTAGCTTGGTTAATTAGAGTCCTGTGTATGCAGTGCAGAGGTGAAGCTTTTCTGTTCTCTTTGCAGTACAGCGAGGACAGATATTGAATGGACATCATAAATGACATGTTTTAATATAGCTATAAAAGGTACTCCAGGGCACTGTGCCATAAAGTGTCACAATGCTGCTTAAATTCTGTTATTATCCACTGGTGATTTTAGTTAGTCTCTTAGTGGCCACTTCTTTTGACATTGTGAAGGCATGTGGTCTGGCCATCCCATCAGTTGTTCAATGTTATTGGAAGCCCTGCCATTTTGTTTTCAGTGAGTAGGTAGACTGTGATTTCAATGCAGTTTAAAAGCTACCAGGAACAGATGGGGTGACTGGAATTTCTGCAGTTTCATGAAAGGTGACTGCAATTTTCATCACTCATTTTAAAAGTTATCTTGGCATTTTAAGCTTGGTTTTGTATGTATGGCATGGTGTTTTTATAGGAGGTGGTTTAGTGTCATTCTATTGAGAATAAAGACATAATACCTATTAATATAGAATAAACACTTACATCAAGTCACCACAATAATCTGAAAACTGCACTAAAAGGAGTCAAGAATCAAAATATTCTCACAACCTAGGGAAATAACATGTCATCAAAGCTCACTTCCCCTTTCAACATTTCTAAACCCACCACCGTACAAATTGCACCTTTACCCAACATGATACCCCTGCCTTTATAATATAACTGATTAAATATTAGGCATAGCTGCAGCCAAACTCACAACAAACTCATGCCCCACCATAGCTTTTCTTTTCATATGTCACACAGGTTTCAGTTTTTAAAAGAGAAACAAACTGAAGAGTGGAATATGATCCCAAATCTTCATATGAATTGTGAAATCCAACATTATGAAATGGAGTTTGGCTTATAAATATGCTTTATAAATGGCCTTGGTTAACGGCCTTTATTTGTGACTATTTTTCAGTTAAATGTTTTTTGAGGTGTCAGTTTTTGGGGGACTGTGCCAACATTTTCGAAGATGCTAGTCGCTTTTTCTAAGTGTTCTGGTTGGCATCTTTGAAATGTTGGTCTCTAATCATATGGTAATTTTATACTTTTGATACTTAAACATCTCCCAGTTTTACTTCTCTTCCTAAAGTCATTTCATCATAAAATGTTACATAATCACAGTCACCTAACAAAAAACGGCACAACCATATTACAGTAAAAAACACTTAAAGCTGTCACGAGGGTTCCTCACCAATCCCACCATATATCCAGAAAAAACATCATATAACAATTATTAAAAGTGTCAGTCATGGCTCAGTTTTAGCATTCTCACTCTAAGTCAAAAGGTTGACAATTCAAGTCTACTTCAGAGACTTTGAGGGAATGCTGCACTGCTGAAGCATCCCGTGGCACTATTTCAAAGAAGAGCATGGAAGTTTACTCTGTGTCCTGGTCTATATTTATCTGTCAATCAACATTACTAAAACTGACTATTATTACATTGTTGCTTGTGGGACCTTGCTATGTCCAAATTGGCTGTTGTGTTTCCTTGATTACAACAGTGACTACATTTCTAAAGCACTTAATTGGCTGTAAAGCACATTGTAGGGATCATGAGGTCATGAATTCTCCTATATAAATGCAAGTCTTCTAATCACATTGAGTACTGGCTATCTACAATAAGAGTTAGGAGAGACAGCAAAACCATAAATAACATGTGAGGGAACTAAGACCTCACCTGGTATTTTCTTCATAAAATATATATAGATATCCTCATGGCTATTTGTAAAATGTTTAAAAATTGGACAACAGACTTTCAAAATGGCTATATCTGTCTGTAACTCTCGAACAAAAGGAACTAGATAGCAGTTTCGAAGAAATTTGCATCTCATTATCCCTACAGAGACACAAACAACACCCCCACCCTCCACTGTGGGCTACACAGTGAAAATTCAAATAGGGCTATACAAAGGCCACCTGTATTTCATAACCCAGGTTAGGAGTCTATTTGTCTGCTAGGACAAAAGGCCTTGCAACCTCCTTTTCAAAACTTAATGGTTGAGACATTTAACCATCTTGGGGACCCTTGTCAAAGACAATGTGGAGAGGTAGCATGCCTGTGACATGGACCTCTAGCTTGTGGAACCAGTTATATTGCCTCGCTGTACTGTAAACTCAGCCTGCTGTTTACCATCCTACGAGCAGCCTCACACAAAAGGAGCTCTGCCCAAATTGAATATCTGGCCCCCATCTACACTGCTTCTGCTAGAGCTTCTGTACCACCACCTACAAGGCTGATTCAGCCTTGTGTGCATATCTCATCGTGTGAAGTCAACACCACCAGAAAAATGAATCATACAGCACTGGTTTTCAGCACGCTGATGTCTGTGAAGGAGTACTTCATTGGACTTTGATTCTGGACTCTGGGACTTTTATGAAACCATAATTCTTTTCTCTGTGATCTCTGCACCGTAAATCTTTATTTTTCCTATTCTTCTTTTACTGTATGAATGCAAAGGGGGCAATATTGCAACCTTCCTCCCGCGTTTTGAATATGTGCAAATAAACTAACCCTTTGAGTTCATCCCATCTTGAGTTTACTGTGGGGTTATTAACAGAAAATTGGATCACACCAAAAGTGTGAAATACACCACCGCTTATAAAGGGAAATACAAATAAAAAAACACCTTTCTGTTTATGGACTGGGTGGTGAGAGAAGAAATTAGTGCTATTTAAATTAACCCCCTTCTTGTCCATAACAAACGGCATGGGAGATAAATTTTCTATATGTTTGTATTTTAACCAAAAGGCAATGTTTTTCTTACTTGAAGAACAACCACCTCATTAACCTGCAGGAAAATTTACTTTTTATATAAACATGGCTTGACAGAGTAGTAATGCATATCCTGAATCCACATGCTCTGCACCCAACACACTGTCTGGCTTTTCTACATTTAGCTTGTACCAAATTTGTAATTTCCAAAAGTCAGAGAAATGGAGACACATTCAGATTTCTGTATTTCTCTTGGTTTTTTCCCCACAGGTTTGTTCTAAAAGGAGAGACCATTCGTCTTCTGAACAGTCTGTAAAATGTATTTCCAGAATAGTGACCTTACTCTGCAATGTTCCAAAAAGTGCTTGATTCTCCATTGCACGTTTACACAGTAACATGACTGAAGGTAAATTCACCCAGAAAAATGATGAAGGGCAACATTCATTTCTTACAGTTCAACCATGTCATTATACTCGTAAGGATACCAATATCAGGGGGAAAACAATGTTTCCTCCTTATATTGGTGTTCTTGCGAGTGTCCTGATGAGTGCAAGATGAAAAGCTTAGACATGTCTCTTTTGCAGCAATACTCAAGTTCTGTACTACCAAGCATGTCATTACAGTTATGAAATCATCCTCACTGAATACTATCTGTCCCAACCAGTATGAAAAAAAATACAAACCAATTACTTTGGCTATCAGTACTTTTCTTAACCATTTCCCACTTCCTTAGCAGAAAGTTTCACTCTCTCTGATCAGGTGCTTTAAGAAGTATTCCAACAGTACACATTTTCCGACATGGATTAAGAGAACACTTACGGTTAATGAACGTAAAACTCTAATTTATTCAATTAGTAAAGGGTGGATCTCATTAAATTCAGCTACCTACCACTATTTTAAATGCTCTGGGCTAGCTTTTCCTGCCAGAAGCAGCCAGAGTAGGATTTCCACCTACCTGCATGAACTTGCCAAATTTTGTGAGATGAGACTTGTTATAATGATGAGGACAGGTTGCTAGTGCAATTAGCTCTTGTTATTGTGCATTCCTTTCTGGGTGAAAGTGGGGTGGGATGGAGGTCAGAATCATTTAATCAGCTGCAGCAAATTAAAGAGGCAAGCCACCATAGTAAATAGTGGTCCAAAGAAACATATCAGAGGGTGCAACAGAAGGGGAAGTTCCCAGATTCAGCACTTCACCAGTGTTATTATCACAGATACTAGAAAGGGAAGAAAAAAATATTTGCGACAGAAAAGGAGAACAACAAGGGGACTGGTCCAGACATTGTTGAGGAAGTGTCCTTGGCAGCTGCTGTGACCTTAAAAAAATCATGAAACTCAATGCTGGAGGAAGTTCAATAACCTTATCAGGGCAGCCAAGGTAAGATGACACACTTTGTAACAAGGCATTGTAATAAGCATGGTTCCTTTAACCAAAAACCTTGCCACTATGTTGAACATGACTTGCAACTAATATATAGACAATGGGGACAGTGCCTGAGAATGTGCGACAAATAGTGGTTCAGATGGAGGAGCCCAGTAACTGCATCTGCAGCACTATGATGGATGTGTGTGCAACCATATAGTCAACCCTGGAGCACGTGGCAATGCTAGAACAATAAATAGTAAAGTCTTCCACCAGGAGACCATGAGGCAGCTGTACCATCTAACATGAAAACAATGTTGTGAATATCCAGTTCATCATTCATAGATTTTAGAATATAACATTTAGTTTTAGGAATTAAAGTTTTAATTGTAGGAAAATTATAGTATCTAGATGAGAAACTAGTAAAAACAACTCGGATATAAACGCAATTCAAACAAGCCTGGGTTTATTACACTTAAAAGGTAGCCTGTGCTTATCTTACAAGGCCAGAGTTGACAGTGAAAAACTTGAACACTGAATGACCCATTTCTAAGCTTGCAATGGAGCCAGAAGGTCTGGAGAAAGGGTCATAAACTCCACGAGCAATATAAATGGTCCAAACACGGACAAAACAGTTGAACTCAAGAGGTGAAGTGAGAGTGACTGCCCTTGACATCAAGGCAGCATTTGACTGAGTGTGGAATTAGTAGGTCTAGCAAAACTAAAGACAATGGGAATCAGGGAGAAAACTCTTCATTAGTTGGAGTCATACCTAGCCCAAAGGAAGATGGTTGCAGTTGTTGGAGATCAATCATCCCTGTCTCGGGACATCACTGCAGGAGTTCCTCAGGATAGTGTCCTAAGCCCTTCTTCAGCTGCTTTATCAATGACCTTCCCTTCATCATAAGGTCAGAAGTGGGGATGTTCGCTGATGATTGCACAATGTTCAGCATCATTTGCGACTCCTCAGATGCTGAAACATTCCTTATCCATATGAAGCAAGACCAGGACAATATCCAGGCTTGGGCTAAGTAGCACACAAGTGCCAGGCAATGACCTTCAACAAGGGAGAATCTAACCATCTCCCCTTGACAATCAATGGCATGACCATCGCTATATCCCCCACTATCAACATCCTGGGAGTTACCATCAACCAGAAACTGAACTGGACCAGCCATATAAATACTGTGGCCACAAGAGTAGGTCAGAGGCTGGGAGGACTACGGAGAGTAACTCACCTCCAAACTTTCCAAAGCCAGTCCACTATACAAGGTTCAAATCAGGATTGTGTTGGAATACTCCCCACTTGCCTGGATGAGTGCAGCTCCAAAAACACTTAAGAATCTCAACGCCATCCAAGGTAAAGCAGCCCATTTGATTGGCTCCCCATCTTAAACACTCATTCCCTCCACTACCGATGTTGGGTCAAAACCCTGGAACTCCCTCCCTAACAGTACTGTGTGTGTTCCTACAACACATGGGGAAGAATTTTCTCCAAGTCGGGCAGGCCGGTTGGGAGCAGGTACAGAGCTGATTGCCGCCTGCAATCGGCTGCGTGCCGCCATTTTATTTGGGCGGGTCAATTAAGGCACGCCCAGCGTGACGCACACCCAATAGTGCTCAGCGCTACTTGTGCGGGCGAAGGGAGGAGGGAGAGTCAAGGCCTGCATTCTTTCGTGCATGCGCGCGAAAGGGCACAGAAATTTCCGAGGCAGCTCCGTGCCTCAGGGAGATTAAGTTCAGTTTTAATGTTTAAACTAAACAAAGTTAAGAATAATTTACACATGTCCCCTCGTGTGACAGCGTCACATGAGCTGGGACATGTTTATGAAATGTATAAAGAATATTTATTAATTTAATAAACTCTTCATGAAACCTCATCCTGCCCTTGGATGAGATTTCATGAAAAATGCCTGGGCTCTTCGCCTGTTGCCAATCTTAAGGTTGGAGGGGCAGCCCTGCCAAATTAGTTAATTGTTTTATTAATGGCCTTAACAGGCCTTTGACAGTTCGGCGGGCGTGCAGCTGACTCTGGTGCGTGCCCGCCAAACCAAAGGTCGGAATGACACACGGTGACATCAGGACACATGCCCGACATCACCACACGTCGTTTTATGCATCAGTGTGTGGGGCCCGCCCCCGCACCCCGAACAGAAGATCCTGCCCATGGACTGCAGCAGTTCAAGAAAGCAGCTCACCTCATCCTTCTCACGGGCAATTAGGGATGGGCAATAAAAATTCTGGCCAGCCATCAACGCCCACATCCCATGAATGAATAATTAAAAAATACTCATGTGGTTTGCAGCAACAAAGAGTTGTATTGAAGTTAAAGGGCAAAAATTTTCACTCAGCGGGCGGGAGCACGCCCAACCTGCTCGAGCTCAAAATGACATGCGTTGACGTCAGCCAAGCGTGACAATGTCAATGCGCAGTCGCGCGATAGTTCAGTCGGCGGGTGCGCGCCGGAGCTGACAGCCCTCCCGCCAACAATTAAAAGGCCTGTTAAGGCCACTAAATTATCAATGAAATTAAAAAGGCCAAGCAGCCTTTGCATTTTTTTGGAAACTTTATCCATGGGCAGAATGAGGCTTCCAAAAGCAAATAAAAATAAAATTAAAACTTTAATTTTTCATTAATAACATGTCCCTGCTGTCACATGAGGGCACATGTTGTATTACATTTTTATTTAAACATTTTAAAAAATATCTCTTCATCTCCCTGAGGCAGCTCCATGCCTCAGGGAGGTTATGCAACATTCACTCATGCGCATGCACAAAGTTCACGCTCAGGTGGCTCGCACTCCACCACCCCCCCTCCCGCTTAGTGCTGCAGCTCGCGTTTCACGCTGGGTAGGCCTTAATTGACCCGCCAGCTTGAAATTGCGGTGCAGTGCCGATTGCGGGCGACGGTCAATTTTCCGGCCACCCTGACCGCCCTGTCCGCCCCTGCCGAGCACCCCGTCAAGGGCAAAATTCTGCCCAAAATAATTTGTTTCCATTTCTGTCCAGAGCATGCGAGGTTGCGATAGAGATAGTGATTCTGGGAGGAGCCTTGGAAGGTTCTTTTGTTTAATTTATCTGTGTATGTTTGCTGACAGAAGAAAGAAGCTTAGGAACAGACATAGGTATTTACAGATTTGGTCTTGTGTAGGCTGAAATTTGCTGACTGCAGTGGGCAACAGGAAATGAATATTAGTCAGGCCTGCATTTAAGCAGAGAAAATACTAACTACATTGTACACCACATGGAATGAAGGTTGTTGGATCAAGCTCAGTTTGGAATTCTTGAGCAGGAAAGAAGCTGGAAGATTTGCCTAGTTTGAAGTTAGAGAAAATGATCTACAGTGGTCCTCACAAAGCCATGTGGCAGAAAGCAGTCAGCAGTCATTGAGGAACAGGCAGGGTAAAAGCATCTGATAGGGGCTAGGAATCAACTGTTGAACCAGCAGCTGTATAGGAGATGTGAGAGCACAGGGGACCAATAGGAACCAGGAGGTGTTCCTGATGTTTCAATCCCTAAGCAAGAAGGCAATGAAGCCCATGCTTGAACTGAAGAATCCACACACGTGAGGGAGCTGGATTTTCTGGTCCCACCAATAGCAGACATCATTGTGGGCTGGATGGGAAAATCCCAGCTCTGGTCTTTAAAGAAAATTGTAGGTTCGCATTGCCAAAAGCTGATGGAAGGATCCCGATAATTTGTACTTTGAGGAATAGCTGGAAAGTCAATTCCAGAGGATTGTGGCATACTTTTGGTTTGATCCTAGGAAAAATGATTGACCCTTCAAGATTTCCTAAGGTAAGAGAACTTTTAGGGGGAAGTAAAAAATAAAACTGAGTTATTAGCATAAGGCCTGGATTTCCCGGTCGGCGAGCCGGGAGAGGGGGCCCGCTAGCCGACACGTTAAATGACACGGGATGAAGTCGAGCGGAACTCCCAACGTCACCGCGCCCTATTTAAGTTTTCAGGTAGGCAGGGGCTCAGCAGAATCAGCTGTGCACCCGCCGACCTGTCAATGGCCAATTGAGGCCATTGACAGAGTCATTGAACTAATTAATGGACCTGCCCATCCAACTTTAAGGTTGGCGGGCAGGCCAGGAGCCCCGGCGGGCATTAGAAAAAGCATGAAACCTCATCCACGGGCGGGATGAGGTTTCATGTAGGTTTTAAAAAATTTAATCGAAGTGTAATTAAAAGTTATGGGCATGTCCCAACTCATGTGACAGTGTCACATGAGGGGACATGTCAGGGAATTTTTTTTTCTATTTTTCTGATTTTTTAATGTACAACCGATCTCCCTGAGGCAGCACTGAGAGTGGAGATGAGTGCACTTTTTTGTGCGCATGCGCGAAAGAGCGCACTCTCGGCTCAGGGAATCCCCCCCCGCCCCCCCCCCCCCCCCCCACCGCCTGCACAGGGAGCGCGTAGTGATTCCGTGCGGACGTCACACTGGGCGGGCCTTTGTTGGCCTGCCCGTTCCCGATTGGGGGTGTCAATCAGAGGCATGCCTCCGCACACCCGCTCTTCAACATCCCCCCCAACGGGGGAAAAATTCTGCCCATAAGTCTTTAAAAGCTATACTGTTAAGTTAGTGGTGCTTGCTGTTTTTTTAAATTTCTCTTTATATACTATGAAGATTGCTTTTCTTTAAAAACATGAAATCTTGTGGTTCACTCCTGTCGGTTAATTGCTGGGTGTTTGGATTTCTTCTTTAAACATTGACGGTCTTCAACAGGATCGTAACAAAATCAGCTGCTTCCATAGACCCCTTGGGTGCCAAATGGAAAAGGATCTTGTTTCCAGTCTCCAAGCAATTGTTGTTGGAATCCAGACATGTAATTCTCCAGGTTTCAGGAATCTGGTTGGTTACCAATTGGCAGGAAAGGTACCAGAACCAGTATCCAGTTCAAGGGCAGAATTTAATCTAGGCCTGCTGACTGGAGAGCTGGTGAGAGCCCCAAATCACCTCTTTTGGGGAATGCCTGCCACGTTAAGTGGCAATCAGGCACTTAACTAGGCAAAGGTAGGCCTTCCCCGGGATCAAAGACCCTGGGGGTGGAAGTTCGGTCTGGTGAGAGCTGGCCAGCTAATCAGAGGCCTGCAGCTCTTCATTGTTCAGCAGCACCACTGGAGAGACAGTGACTGTTGTCAGTAATGCACCCAATGGAGGACTAGGATCGTAATGGACCGAGGCTAAGGTGAGTGATCGCATGAGGGGATTGTGGGGTGAGGGTTGCGGGGGAGAGGGGAAGGGTGGTCGACTACAAAAAGAAGGAGGTGGCTCACAGTGGGTCCCCCTTTCTAATTCTGGGTCCCTCGATCAGGCACTGATTACCCCCAACAGCATTGGCTTGTCAGGCTTTCCATATGGCCAATTCCCCACCCACCACTGGGTGAATACCAGCAGCAGGATGAGACCTTTAAGTGGGCATCAATTGCACTCTTAAGGGCCTCAACTGGGCGCAGGGCTGGAATCCCATCCAGAAGCTTTCCCACCACAACTTAATAGAGGCAGAGGTGGGAAGGTGGCCGCTGCCTAGTTAAGTGCCTGATTGACACTTAATGTGGTGGGCCTTCCCCAAAAGAGGCAATTTGGGGCTGTCAATGGCTCTCCAGTCAGCGGGTGAGATCCTTGTCGCCTACATGTTGGTTCTCCAGCCAGGGTGTAGTCCTAGTAATGGCCACCACTTCCAAGTGGCATAGGCTGTCATCCCATAAAGGGACAGGGGGCCCGACATCAGCTCATTAGCTGTCTGATTGCCACAGAATCTGATCAGGTCTCCCCAAAACAGCTGATGCGCAGTTGCCACTGAGTTTCCAACCCCTTGTTAAGGCAACCACAGCCCCAACAAAATCCAGCCTAGTGACACTAAGATATCAAAGTACCATCTCTGTCATTACTTTTCTGTACCAGGAATTGTTGGGATGCTAGATTAATCATTTATTCCACTGAGTTTCAGATTCCAACAGCACTTGTGTGGTGGTTGCCAAGTGAAGCACATATACCTCAGCACCAGAACGAAAGAGTCACCTACCAACAAGTTCCTAGCTCTGCAACTGTTCTCTTACCACTGTTAGCTTTGGCCTTTCCAAAGAGAGTACTTAAGAAATTAAGAAATACCATTAGGTCAAAAATAATATTTTACATCGCTAAAAATGATTTATATATTTTTTTAAAAGTGAAGATATTCATGAAAACTACATCACAATTGTAGTGATTGTAGCTTTAAGGAATGTAGTGGCTGTAGCTTTAAGGCTTATTGTGTTGTATAGTATCACGTGACAGTGTGAATGAATCAGTTCTAAGCGTGAGTAACCTTGGAGAGGGGGTTCTTTTTCTACTTGATGGAAGCATGTAACTGCTGCTGCAGTCTGTAAATAAAGTTTGATGTTCCTGATGAGAAACCGGTCTGGAAAATCAAGTCCATAACAAACTGGTGACGAGGGTGGGATCGAGTCCAGCGTAGACCCTCACCCAGCAATTGTGATTATCTTGCTTAAACAGAAGAAAAGAAAAATATACTCACCAGGTATGCTGCAGAGTTCAAACAGAAGAAACAGAATGATGTCGTTTTAAGTTATAAAAGGGACCCCGATCCAAATGGCTGAGAAATTTCCCAGAGCATTCCCAACATTTTTTTAAAAAAGGACCCGCAGTGGCAAAAATAAAAAAAAGGGAATCTGTACTTACATTGAAAAATAGGTGGCAGCCCCACAGGCTCAGTAGGTTAGAGAAGCTGGCACACAGCTGCAAGGAAAGAAAGGTTTAAAAACAACCTGCAGTGCACAGTAAAAAAAAGACTACAGAGTTAGAAATTTAAAAAAAAATGCTTGCTGCAGAGTTGACCGCTTGCAAGCTAACAAGTCAGGCAATCAGACCAGAAAGCAGTGTTGTGGTTTTAAACTTAAAGAAGAAAAAAATGGCCCCGATCAGACCAGCTGGGTCTCCTGTAGTGCAAGATGCCCAACATCAAAAGAACCTGTGGAGTTAGTTAAAAAAAGAAAAAAATGCCTGCAGAATCGCCCAGAATAGAGGGAAGAAATTGCTGCTTTGTTTTTGCAAACAGGAGCAAAGTTTTATAAAGTTTTTAAAAAAGTAGCCAGGCTCGCCAGTGAGCCCAGGAAGTGCAGTAAACTCGAAAACAGCACAGAAAAGCCGACAGCTGCAGATAGCATGAGTAAAAAGAAATGGTGACTGCTCTTAAAATGGCAACACATTTCAAGTGGAAAAATGGTGATGGACAGAAAATGAGAAGAGACCCCAGAGAGAGGGCAACTCTCAACACAGGTCCATTGGCAACTAGAGACCCCAGAGGGGGGGCAACTCTGCCGAAGGCAACAAGAGACCCCAGAGAGATGGCAACTCTGCTGAACGGAACAAGAGACCCCAGAGAGAGGGCAATTCCACCAAGGGCAGCAGGAAGCCCCAGAGGGAGGGCAACCAGAAAATAAACAGTTGAAAGAACAGTTGATTGTTCTTCAAGGTCAAATGCAAAATGAATGAGTAACCATTCAGCAACATGAAGAAAGGAAGACTGTCTTAAACAGTAGAATGGAAGCACAGCAGAAGAAACTCAAAGAGGGCTCAGGGGAAGCCCTGGTAATCGGAGAGGGCTCAGGGGAAGCTTTGGGAATTGTAGACGGCTCATAGGGAATCGTAGAGAAGCCCTGGGAGTCATGTGTAGCTGGATATAGCCAAGAGACAGGAGTTCAGAGAAACTCCAAAGCAGTGCCAGCTCAGTGAAGCTAGCTATCTAGTGAAGAGCTGAAGAATCAGCTGAATGAAGCTAACGAGGGATTGAAAGGAAAAGTTTCCTTTCCAAGATGCGAGTGGTTACCTGGTGTAATAGTTTCTGTGACCTGACCCTTGTTGTACCACGTAGAAGTGGAGGGCCGGATCACCCACGAACACATGGATTATTTGAGAAGAAGGGAGAAACCCCAACAAAATGATGTTCCACCTGAACCATTGGAGAACCTGTGGTCCCTGTTGAAATTGTTTAACTAAGGATAGACATACCAGATGTCTCTGTCGGAGTAGACAACACTGAACTGCCTGTGCCTAAAGTGGTACTTGATGTAGCTGTAGTTCCAGATAATCGGAGTAGATAGCACTGAACTGCCTGTGCCTAAAGATGTTGCTGTGGCTCCAGATAATGTGGATCCTGTAAGAGATTCGAAAGTCATGGAGCTACAACATTCCATCCTGATCAGGAAACCATCTGAGCGACTGGACCTATAATTCCATAACCCATTTATATATTTGTAATGTCATGAAGGTAGATGTCCTTGTAAATACAAACTGTACAAAAAAATTAAAGGGGGTGGGGTGGGGATATAGTAATTGTAGCTTTAAGGAATGTAGTGACTGTAGCTTTAAGACTCTGCTCTAAGAATCTGCACTTAAGAATCAGTTCTAAGTATGGGGAACCTTAGAGCGGGAGTTTTTCTTCTAGTTCTGGAGCTTGATGGAAGTATGTAACTGCTGCTGCAACCTGTAAATAAAGTTTGACGTTTCTGATGATAAACCTGTCTGTAAAATCAAGTCCATAACAACAATATTTTGTAGTTGCAGTTATACAAGGTACCATAATACATAGCAACAATATCTTATAGTTATTATACACTAATCAAATGTTCCCTGACACTAACATGCCAACTTTGAAGTGACATTTTTGGAGCTGTAAAACTCTCCTAAATATCACAATAATTGTTTCAATATACCTCACCAATATTTTGACATATTCCACTAGCACTCCCATGTATACTTTCAAGATTAGAATGGCAGTGAGATTTGCAGGGTAGTGAAATAGTCTATTGAAATGTTTAAAGTCAATCACTGTTTCAGTTATATCTGTGGAAACTTATCAACATTAAGCTGAGGGATGCAATCTGAAGGAGTGATTGCTGGAATCTGCTTGAGGATTATCACAGAATTTCAGCAAATCATAATGACAAGTACAGCAGCCTAAGTGGGACTGACAATAACCTGCATTTTTATAGCATTTTTAACACAAAAGGATGTCCCATGGCATTACAGAGGCAAAATCAGAGGGGAAATATTTGCCTGACATGACCAGTAAAATGCCAAAAAAAGTAGTTACTGATTAATCAATGTGAATGGATTTTACCTTTCCCAAGTCCCACTGCCAATTAACGCATGTGGTCATCATCTACACCTTCCTTCGCATCAATGTTGTGTTTACACTTTGGTAATTTCCCTTAATCTCAATAATGCTGAGTTTCACCTCAAGTGCTGACTTGAAATTACTGTTCAGAAATGTCTAATTCTGCAACAATTAGCTATTAACAAGACCTACTTTACTTCCTACCTTTTTGTTCACATTCATTAATCTATTTTTGGAGGGGTAGGAATCCTCAGAGCACAACTAACCACCGCTAATGTTTTCTACCTTTATACACAAAGATTTGCCAGGCTATGGAACTCACTTCTAAGGTTAATGGCAGCTAAAGCTAATTTAATATTCAAGATCTGATTGGATGGGTGGATGAAGTAAAAGATGATGAAGGGATACAGGACAGGGCAGGTATACGTGATTAGAAATCGTGTGAAGGGTAAATGCCAATATCACATGGTTGAGCCAAATGGTCTGTTTACCTAGTGTGACTTATATGTATTTACTCATTTCTACTCTTCTCTTAAAATTGATGTGGACAGAAATATCAGGTCCCTACTAAAATCAATGTAAGCAGGCACTATTGATGGGTATGATCAAATGATAATTATACTTGAAGGTTGTGATTGTAGAACAATGGAATAACTGAGTTACAGGTTTAGCTGGTTTTTAGTGAGTAAAGCTTTTTGACTCTGAGACAAGCCCCCAACCCCATATCCATCACCAAGATTGGCTAGTCCCATACACAATTCCTCCCCGCCTCAGCTTATCTTCCGTTGAAAGACTCATCAAAACCTTTGTTACCTCTGGACTTGACTATTTCAATGGTCTCCTGGCTAACCTTCCATCTTGCACTTTCCAAAACACTTCAGCTTATCAAAAATCTTGATGTCTGGATCCTAACTCACATCAAGTTCTGTTCAACCACAGCTCTGTACTTATTGGTCTACATTGGCTCCTGATCTGGCAACACCTCAAATTTAAAATTCTTATCCTTCTTTTCAAATCCTTCCATGGTCATCTCTGTAGCCTCCTGCAGCCCTACAACACTCTTGAGATCTCTGTGCTCCTCCAATTCCGGCCTCTGGTGCAAGCTCTTTTAATCACACCACCATTAGCGGCTGTGTCTTCAGCTACGCAGCCCAAAGCTCTGGAATTTTCCTTCCTAAGTCTCTCCACCACTGTCTGCTCTTTTAAGGTGCTCCTTAAACCTCTCTTTGACCAAGCTGTTGATCACCGGTCATAATATTTCCTATGCAACTGATGTCAAATTTTGTTTGGTAACACTCTCCTGAAGCAGCTCGGCTGTTTATTACATTAAAGGTGCTATATGTATGCAAATTCTTCTTGTTTTACATATAACCTAACACGTAGCCTTTTGTCATTATATATGCTTAAACAGAATATCTTATTTTAGATGTTTTATATTCACAGGTTGTTATAATATTAATCATTATTTATACTGACTATCTCTTTTATTTGCTTTGTTTATCTGATAACGGTTTCAGGCAGGCATAGAGCTCAGGTTGTGGGTTCCTCACCTCCCAGCCAGAATGATATGGGGTAGAGCATCAGTGCTCCTGTCACTCCAATTCAACATGGCTCACTGATCATGGAACAGGATTGACACTAAATGTGAGGAGGTTCCTGACCCTGAAAATTTGCCTGCCAGCCACAGAATTGTGCTAAACAGCATCATACGGAAGAAATAAAAAGACAGCAAGCGCCAAGACATAAAATCTTATAGTTCTGTGGGTGCTCTTAATCAACCTTGTATAACTTATTGTTGCAAGTGTGAGGTTTATGTGATTATTATGTTTTGGGACTATGCATTTTGGTTTATAAGATTATCATTGTTTGGGACTGTATCTTTTTAAATGTAGGTTAAATGAAAGGAGTCATGTGATTATTTCTGGAGTCCACCTGATGGTAAACCTTGCTGGTTTAATTGTTAAGTCAAAAGGAGAATTGTGTTATTGAAAGGAAGGTGCTAAATGTTAACACCTTGGGACAATAAATGTTTTTTCTAAATCCACAATGAAAAATCCCTAAGTCTCCTAAAATCCAGAAAGGTGCTATTGATATCAAGTCATAAATAGTTGGAATGGAACCTGTTCCTTTGTTTTAAAGATGAAAATCAGCGGTAATTAGAGATAGCTGATTAGCATTTTGACTTGGATACAAGGTTAATGTGTTGCCATGGTGAAGGGGCTGGAGGAGGCTATTTTGAGATCAGGTTGCAGACTTCCCTATAAACCCAGAAATACTGCAAAGAGAAGTTATGATCTTGGGTGACCTGCAGCCAACTGAGAGAAGAGAGCAAAAGTGTAGATGGGGGCCTCACGGTCAGTTTGAAAACCAAACTTGTGAGAAGGAAAAACAAGGCTGGAGGGTTTGCCTAGCTGAAGCTAGAGGGAGAATCCCCAGGAAAACTCTCTCCATGGAAGATAGTATTGGGAAAGGAGCAAACAGAAGTCAAACCCTTGGGAATTGTGAAATACCTTGGATTGATTCCAGAAAAAGTCATTGTCTCCTTAAAAGAATGAGTAGCATAACAAAATTAGGGTCTTCGGTTACCAATAAAGTAGAAAGGGTAAACTTTGTTAGGTTGTTTAAAGTTTATGTTGCCTCTGAAAAGAAAGTAGTGTTTAATTAATAGTGTTTTGTCTTTAGTTCTTGATACAGTAAAAGTTCTTTAAAATGTGAAACATTGATGTGTCATCCTTTCAACAAATAACTAGGAGTTCAAATTTATCTTTAAACTGTTATTAGTCTCAAAGGAGATAATAACATTATATTAAAAATGTTAATTATTTTCCCAAAATGCACCTTCCAGTGTTTACAGTTTATGAGTCTGGTACTCCTTTTAATAATTACCAACTGTTACTATAATGCCAATTAATTTCTACCCTAATTATTTCCAAGAAGCTAATGATTCAACCTTACAATTCCGATGACATTTCTAAATTGTGTGAGTAAAGTGCAAATAGTTTAGGAACATTAACAGAACTACAAAATTGAACAACGTTCCAAGTGAATTGCTAGAGATTAATGACCAACCCATTGGTCATTAGTGGGATAAAATTTTATCTTTATAGTCTAATGAATTTTGCAAGAACACAAAGTGTATGAAACTGTAATTAAAAGATTGATTCAGTTAATAAGCGTTAATATTTTAACACAGTAAAATAACAATGACTTCCATTTGCAAAAAGGAAATCAATATTTTTCCTTATGGCCTGTTTTACCTTCTTTCCTTTAAATGTTTTCCATATTTTGCAAGAGCCAGTTGCTATTTTTAAGTGCCAATACCTTTTCATTCCGTCCACAGCCTTTCTTACATTTATTATTTGTTTAATTAATTCCTCCCTTCTTTTGTCAGAATCTAACCAATTTGTTTAAACCCCAGTGATTTTTACCTATCACCCACAGCTCACCTGCGTGCTATTCAGTTGATAGCACACTTACCTCTAAGTCAGAAGGTTGTGGATTCAAGTCACACTCCAGGGCTTGAGCATAAAAATCTAATCACTACAGTACTGAGGGGTTCCAGTTCCAGTGAAGCTCAACGCAAACTGGAGGAATAGCACCTCATCTTCCGACTAGGCACTTTACAGCCTTCCAGACTGAATATTGAGTTCAACAATTTTAGATCATGAACTCTCTCCTCCATCCCCATCCCCTTTCCGATCCCCCCACGCCCCACCTTTTTTTCCCAATAATTTATATAGATTTTTCATTTCCTGCCTATTTCCATTATTTTTAAATGTATTTCCATCCATTGTTTTATCTCTACCTTTTAGCCTTTTTCAATTCCTTCACCCCACCCCACCCCCACTAGGGCTATCTGTACCTTGCTTGTCCTGCTTTCTACCCTTAATTAGCACTTTCCTTAGATAATATCACCACCTTCAACACCTCTTTGTCCTTTTGTTTGTGACATCTTTTGGTTATCTCCACCTATCACTGGCCCTCTATCCAGCTCTAGTTGTCCCACCCACCCCCCACCCCCCCTCCCCTTAAACCAGCTTATATTTCACCTCTCTTCTACTTTTACTTAGTTCTGTTGAAGAGTCATACGGACTCGAAACGTTAACTGTGTTCCTCTCCGCAGATGCTGCCAGACCTGCTGAGTTTTTCCAGGTATTTTTGTTTTTGTTTTGTACCCAATTGTATGATGCTTGACTGTTAGTCAAACAGCCTTTTTTCCCTATTTTCAATATTTTTTATTCTGGTAAAGAGAAATGTTCAAAGAAAATGATAAAAATACAATTCCTTTTGATGTCCCAATGATTTTTCTCCAGGGTTGCACACAGCAGTGTCCCGGAGATCGCTCTTCAATTCCTGAGAACTCCTGGCAAGTCCTGGAGGATTGGCAACCCTAAACATACTTGCCACAACTGAAGTAGCTTTATGTTCATAATTCTAAAAATTATCTTTATCTCATTACTGTAAATTTTTGCATATCCTAACATTTAGCCATGAGGAATTGGATAAGCAATACAAGGCAGTCAATTCCTCAAGCAAGAATATGCAAGATATAAATCATTCCAATTTGAACATGTAATTGTAAAGAGTCATAAATCATCAATAAGGGTGCAACAGATCAGAGTCATAACTAATCTAAATATTTATTGGACTTGAAGTAATTGGTACTATTTTATTCTTTAAATTTGGACTGGTACAATTATGCTGCAACGACTAGCATCCATCGTGGCTATTGTAGCTACAGAATAGTCCAGTCAGATAGTCGGCTTTCCAAATGCCTAATCTTTTCTTTTGTTCTACAGAAAGGATTTGAAAAAGGATACTTTAAGTGTTGCATTTAAAATTCAGTGAATAAACATAAGTGTTTGAAAAAAAAGCACTGAGAGTGGATAAGCAAAGCTTCGAAATTGTTTCCCAAAAACTTTAAATAGCAAGTAATTTGTTTGCCTGTCTTGGACATTGAAATACAAGGAGACACTCATTGAAAGGGTTCTAAACAGAATTTGCAAAGGGAAAATCTTTGCTAGGTTCAGTAGGCTGGAATGCAGGAGCATAGTTAGAACTTACTTTCCTTAAGCAAAGCAAGATGACAAGAAAGATGATCCATCTTTCCAGAAAATCCAGATTTTCTGTTATTATATGAACACAAGATATATTGATTGAACTAAGTGAGTTTAGTCTTAACAGTTGCTCTGTATGTTTATTTGTTACAAAATAGTGTAGTGATTTGTATCTGGCCCATTTCACCCTATAATTCTTCATCTTTGTAAAGATTATAGAAGCTATACATGAAACACAGAACTATCCCATTCAGCTCACAAGAGGATCTGAATATCACGTTGGTGTTACACTCCGGGTTGCCTCACATCCTTTAAAAAGTTCCTGGATGAGCACTTGGCACGTCATAACATTCAAGGCTATGGGCCAAGTGCTGGTAAATGGGATTAGGTAGGAAGGTCAGGTGTTTCTCATGTGTCGGTGCAGACTCGATGGGCCAAAGGGCCTCTTCTGCACTGTGTGATTCTGTGATTCTGATTCTGTGATTATGTTATATAGTTAGATACTGGGCAGCACATGCACACCCATAAATATAAGATGATCATACGATGTACAAGAATTACTACTGTAGTAAGTACTGTTGTATCCAAGAGAATGCCTACGGCAAAAGCCCAAAATTGTTGTACTTACCAAGTCAATAGTGCCTTAAGAAGTCAATAGTCACCAGTATCATGCACTTGCATTTAGCATGTGTAGGTGCTTGAGTCTCAGGATTGGCTATTCTAAACTCTATTAGGCCCAATTCAAAGTTTATGCTTCCTGAGGTGGCCTACTGATTGTAGAATACATTAATGACCTCCAATCTTCTCCCTAAAAATCCTTGAAATTGATCCTATGTTTCTGCCTTGTCATTACAATTCTGCTGGGATTGCTATTCATTCTAGGCACTAGTGCTAAGGCCACACACAACAATTGAAGTGGTACAGTCATGAAATTATCATTCTGTTGGCAATTCTAAAATTAAGGTGCCAGGAACATGGTATATCATTTTCTTCTTCCAAACCTCACTGTTGCTTTCATATTAACAAAATATTGTGTGCCCACATTGCTTCAGTGAGTTAAATCTTATCAACATCTGAGCAAAACACCAGGCAGGTGATCTGATCCCTTAAAGTCATGTTTAAACCAACTAGATGGAAACATCTAATATTCGCCATGCATTGGCTTCAATAGCACATTAAAAAAAGGACTCTCCCATGAGAGGAATTACATGCATTTGCTTTGCACTGATCCACCAAGTCATCCTGATCTTTAAATTAGATTCAAAAGCAAATCTGAGCAGCTTTAGGACTGAAGCCAAAAATTCTAATACAGTGGCACAAAATATGTCCATTTGTGCATTAGGAGAATTGAATTTGACCAGATAGTGCGTGAATCTGTCAGTTTCTATGCCTGTACTCATTCTTTCCATGACCAAGAATTTGCTGCAATGGGGCATCTCACAACGTGCCCCATTTGTTAGATATATTTACTTATCCTTCAGCTCGATTTTTTTGTTGGAAGTGCAATCTGACAACAGCAAGGTCAATGAGGCATCTGGGATCTTGGTGAATGATGGGGCCAATGGTCTATCTCCTTAACCAATGAGATTTAAAGACAAATAAAGAAACAGAGGAAGAGAGGAAATATGGTGAATTAGAGTTGAATGGGATACTGAGAGAGAAATAAAGCAAGAGAAAGGAAGATTCGCACAAGAGAGGGAAAATAACAGACAGCAAGGAAGGAAGAAAGAGAGGTTTACTGGTATTGCAAGAACAGAAATCTCAACATCAAAAGGGCCCTCCTTCGATTAAATGCCAGCTCTAACTTTCTACAGTGAGGTTAATTCATTTTAACAGCGCAAATGCAATAATTTTTTGAATTTCTTGAGGGGTTTGATGGCAAGCTCCTGTTTTTTAATGCTAAAGTCAGTGTAAATTCTTCAGCAATTTATAACTATTTCCAAATTGTGAGGATATGTAGACACCAATAAGGGTGTGTGCATTAAAGTTGAGTCATGTTTGCACCAAGTTCTGGATTAGTGTGTTCAGGTCTCAGTTTTATAATGCTTAAATCTGTATAAGGCTAATGAAAACAAAATGGAGGAAGACTCACAGGTCTAAACAGAAAGAAATAAACAGATGAAGATCAAAAAGGTAGAAATTGGCTCAGCAATAAAATGAAATGATTTTTAAAAAAGCGACTGGAAGGCTAGAAATTGTTTTTAGAGAACAGATGCCTGTCTGTTCAATAGGCTGTAAGAATTCTGAATTGGCAGGAAATACAATACAAGGGCAAGGTTAATGTTGTTTGCAAGCCTGTGTCTGTAGTAATTCCGAGCTAGAGGCTGGATGGTTAATAGCTCAGTCGCACAAAATGGTGCATGTGGTGGCAGCCATCCAGACGCTTGGTGAATATGCATACACAAAATTGTGCTCAAACATTTAACTTAAAAAATTTGCACTCATTGAACCCCCGATGCTATTCATCAAAACTCTGATTTCCTGATAACAAGAAGCAACCCTAGGCCAGAATGTTTGTTACCGAGACGGGTAACTCGAGTCGGAAAATGTCCCGACTTACCGGACTTGCCCTGGCAAAAAGGGCCCCTTTCATGATCTTCACTCCAGGGGGATGCACCAACCACAGAAGCAGAGCATGGACAGCCATGGGGGCAGCAGAGTGCTGAGGCAGTGCAGTTAGTAGGCCCGCCTCAGTTCTTTGGGACATTGTCCCAGTTGCAGTAAAGGTTGTTGGGGCATCTAGCCCACACCCCTCACACACTGTCGCCATCCAAAAACTCCCCATGCCATCTCCATTACTTCCATGTCAACTCATGTCCCTCACACACACTACCCAGACCCCTTGCACCCCCCATGCCAACCCATGGCCCTTCCATTCCCATTCCCCATGTATACATTATGTACAGAACCAAATGAGCCATTTAGTAGCAATGTGTGGAACTGCTCAGAAAGGAAAAACACCTATTCACAAATCTTCCTTTGAATAAAACTGCTAGTCCTAAGGGCGGAATCATCCCAGGTTTGCACTAAGTGTGGGAGCGAGCAGGAGAAAGGATGTTTTATGGCGGCTTTTCACGCTGTATCGTCCCAATCCTGCCTCATTAATTATGTATTCCTGGGAAATACGCCGGGTCGCGAGCGGGGCGTCCTCTCATTCTCTTGCCCCGCCGTCACTTCAGGCCTGCAGTAAACCAGGCATAATATTTAAAGGCTCGCCTGCAAAGAGCTAGTACTCTTCAAGGGGTAGGAAGCTGCTGGGAACTAATCGCTGCCAAAGGGAGGAAACATGCTGCCCCAGATTTACCGATGCCTCCCTCAAGCGTCTACTGGATGCGGTGGAGCCCTGTAATGTCCCCTACCATGGTTCTGGTTGAAGGCCAGCAAGCAAGGTCACCAATCCTGCATGGGAGGCAGTGGCAGCGGTGGTCAGTGCCAATGCCCTGCAAAAGAGGACAGTCATTCAGCGCAGGAAGAGGATGAATGGTCTCACCTGTTCCGCCTGGGTGAGTTACTCTTCTCATCATTCTCAACTCACACACTCACAAACCCATCACACATCCACAGGGATCTCACACCTCAAGCAACAACACCATTAACTCTCACACACGCCCTCACATCTCCATCAGGTTCATACACTCTGGAGCTCACATCTTCATCCTGTCCGTGGCTCCGCTAACCACACAAGCATTACACGCAGTGCCATGTGTCCTGCTCACACTCTCTCCATCTGTTTTCATGCAGGAGAAGCTGGCTTACAGCAGCAGGGAGAGGTCCCAGATCGAGGGTGGAGTGGTCCACATGAGACCCCTCACTCACTGTGAGGAGCGTGCTATCGCGCTGATTGGTAAAGATGTGGACTGTGCAGTGATGGTGATGCCGGTGGTAAACACCCTCATGAGGATCCTGCACCACATCATCCCTCTCTCAATGCAAATGGGAGTGCTCTCTCTCCTGTTTTTGACTCTGATGCCATATGCTAATTATCTCTACTCTGGTTCACAGGGAGCTCTGCCAAGCAACTGACACCCTCAGCCAGCCAGTCCCTCAGCTCCATCCAGGTCCTCACCTCCAGCGAAGAGGACACCTCCATTGAAGAGCAGGAAATAACTAGCCAGGAAGACCCATCACAACGCTTACCCACATCCTCTACCAGTGCAGAGACACACACCTCAGTGGGACCTAGATCTACAGCAGGCTCAGGTTCACAATCTGGTGGTCACGCACGGATACGTGTCCGCAGGAGGAGGCAGGTTCAGCTGAGCTCATTGGTACTCGGAGGGCTGCTGGGGAAGAGGAATCTGTGAGGTCAGAGTCAGGTGACGAGCCTCTGGATTTGGCCTTTCAACTCATGCTGGAGAGTCAGCAGAAGACGGGGGAACATCATGCAGAGCTGTTGGAAGCCCTCAACAGAGTGGCTCGCAAGTCAGAGGAGTGCGTCTGCCTGTTCGCCGATGTAGTGGTGCTCACATGTGCGTGCATGGAGATCTCCATAGGGAGGGTGGTGGATGCCATGGAGACCCTGGTCCAGCAGAACGCAGAGATGCACGCAGACCTGCACTCCATCGCGGCAGCTATTGGTAAGTTCCTGCAGTGGCAACGCGAGAGGGAAACGGGGCACCTCAACGTCCCTCCAGACACTCCTTTCCCTCATGGAGTCAGGCCGGGGCCCTTGGGCGCCCGAAGGTAGGAGGAGTGGCAGTTCGACATCACTGAGTCATCGACTCAGGAATCTCAGAGTCTGTTTTCTCTCCTTCCAAGTCCCTTTTGCCTGTGACTCCCTCAACCTCCTCCTCTGTCACCGCAGAGGGAGCAGCCGGCTCACAGGAGGACAGCCAGATGAAGCCGGGGCCCCCAAGGCCTCAGCTCTCCAGAGGACACACGCCGATGCCATCAGAAGAAACAGGGCCAACCATTGCACAGGTTATCTCCACCCCTGCTGCACATGTCAGGGTAGCACCTAGAAGAAGTGGTAGGCCTAGAAATGTTAAGAATTTCTGATCACAAGTGGTTGCAAAGGTAAACACATTTTGTCACTTTATAATCTGAAAATATATTCACTTTCACTGAATAATGTCTAATGGTGTCTTTCAGCTTCATTGACAGGCTTCACAAGTCCTCCCTGTAGGAAAGACAAGAAAGTGGCAATAAGCCCAGAGCAGATCAGCCATGATCTTATTGAGTGGTGGAGCAGGCTTGATGAACTGAATTGCCCACCCCTGCTCCTGTTCCTTATGATTTTACGATTATGGTCTTACAAAGCCAAGCATCAGTTTTAAATTTTACGATATAACTCAGAACTTTTCAGAAGATTTCTACAAGGCCATTTGGAAACATGATGAATATGGAGTTTGCAAAAGCACACATTCACACATTTAATCCATAGGCTAGTTGAGTTCTTTATATCACTGAAAAATTTGAAACGTGTTCCAATCTTCAGAATGTGTTATATAAAAATTAGAACCTCAACTGATGTAAGGATTTTTACAAAAGCGAGGAGAAGGTCACATAAAGGTTACCAAGAAGTGTTAGAATTGTCAAGCTTCCTTCTAATGTGTTATGGAAGCAGCTACATTGTAGGTGGTAAACAATCACAGTATGGCTCTGGGCTTCCTGAGTGGGGTCACCAAAAGGACACTTGTCAAATTGCTTGTATGTCAGGGCACAGTTCTCACCTCAGCACTTAGCCATGTGGGTTTCCACAACAAGTGTTATACCTTGAATTTAAGCATAAATAGACTCATCTACAAAAATTATTTTGTGTATAGCAACCATTAAGAGTGCAGTATGAGCATTGAATATATCTGTTACACTTTTCCAATTGGCTTAAAGAACCTGTCGCTTATGTGTCAGCTTGTGACTAGAAGCTCCACCAAAACCACAATCCTGCCCCTGCCACCCCCAACTGATCTCCAAAGGGCATTAGGGAATTTGACATCCATAGACGATGTCTTTTTAGAGTAGGAGGCCTGTTGCATGACAGGCCGCACGCTGTCTTGGCGGGTTATTGCCTGTTTGCAATGATCAGGTGAGCCTAAATAATTGAGTAGAAGGCCCTGCCGCAAACTTTTCATCCAACTTCACAGTCATCAGCAGATCGACTGTTGAAGGATTTTGTTGTGGTGGCACTTATTGAATGACCTTTCATTTCACAGGGTGCTGTAAAGTAGGCATATGGAGGTTTCTAATGATTTAGAGGCACCGCCCTCTACTCACCCCATCCTAAACACCCTGCCACTGTGGCCTGTGATTGCTTATTCATCAGGAGAGGTCCTGCTTATTTTGCAGCTACCCTCCATATTTAGAGGTTTTTCCAGCTATCCTTCACTCATCGACGCATTTGGTAGCGGCAGCCTGCCCCAGCCTTAAAGAACCACTACCTGTTCAGTTAACCACACCAATTTATTCATATAGACATCTACAAAGAGCAGGTAAACTACCAATTAGAAACACAGAAAACCAACAAATTTAATTGCTCAAATATTTTCTAAGTGTACCATCTAGTAGCAGCACTAGCCATGCAACAAACCAGTATGTTTTTTCAAATTAGTTTCAGCCAGAAGCATCGAGCGAGCGATCCATCTCGGCATCCCTGAGGTGCCAACCCTCACAGATGCCAGTCTTCAGCAAAGTCTATCCGCTCCACATCATAACAATAAACAGCTGAAGGCACTGGATACTACAAATGCTATCCTGGCTGTAGCACTGAAGACTTAGGCTCCAGAGCTAGCTGCACCCTTAGCCAAGCTGTTCCAGTAAAGCTACAACACTGCCATGCATGGTAAGTGCTGTCCACAAAAAGCAAGACAAACCCAATCCGGCCAATTACCACCGCATCAGTCCACTTTCAATCATCAGCAAAATGATGGAAGGTGTCATTGATACATGATAAAGGGGCACTTATTCAGCAACAACCAGCTCACCAATGCTCAATTTGGGTTCTGCCACAGCTACTCAGCTCCAGATCTCATTACAGCCTTGATCCAAACATAGACAAAAGAAATGAATGCTAGAGCTGAGGTGAGATTCACTGTGCTTGACATTAAGCAACATTTGTTTGAGTGTGGCATCAAGGAGCCCTAGCAAAATTAAAGTAAATGGGAATCAGGGGCAAAACTCTACACTGCTTGGTGTCAGACCTAGCACAAAGGAAGATGGTTGTGGTTTTTGGAGGCCAGTTTTCTCAGCTCAGGACATTCCTGCAGGCATTCCTTAGGGTCATGTCCTAGGCCCAGCCATCTTCAGCTGCATCATCAATGTCCTTCCTTCAACATACTGTCAAAAGTGGGTTTGATTGCACAGTGTTCAGTCTCACCTCCTGACTCCCCAAAGCCTGCCCACCATATACAAGCCAAAAGTCAGGAGTGTGATGGAATAATTTACACTTGCCTGGATGAGTGCAGCTCGGACAACACTCAAGAAGCTCAACATCATCCAAGGCAAAGCAGGCCCATCCACCACTTTAAACATTCATTTCCTCCACCAATAGTATACAGTGACAGCAGTGTGCACTACCTACAAGATGCACTGTAGCAACTCATCAAGGCTTATTCGACAGCACTTTCCAAACCCACAGCCTTGACCATCTAGAAAAACAAATGTTACAAATAATTGATTAATTTGAAATCCCTTTGATCTTTTCCACTCTGTCTGATGTACTTGGGCATTTCAGTTCCAACATTGGATGTGAAGTGTTAATAAACTTCACAGGAACTTACTTTGAAGAAGTGTGACAGCTATGTTTTTGGTTACCTCTCACTAGCGAGGATGATTGTTTTCCTTGAGCCTGAAGATGGCACATGCAGCTGATTCAGGATCTGTAAACCTTGTGGCATGTAGGGCAATTGTTGTCATGTGGGACATCGGGTCGTGTATTATCAGTTCAGGCCGTGGCGTGTTCTTTTCGCCGCTTTCACTTTCTTCTTCATTTTGTCATCGTTGGGTCTCAAAATGCTGGGACCCTTCCCATGGACTCTGCTGCCACCTGGTTCCGTCCAAGGTGATGTCCAAGGAGTTGATGTCAATGTTGCATTTGTTCGTGTTGCTTTTCAGCACATTCTTGAAGTGCTTCTTCTGTCCTCCTCTGGTGTGTCTGCCCTGACTGAGCTAGGAGAAGACCACCTGCTTTGGCAGGTGACATTTATGTGACATTGAAATTATATGACAGCTAGCATTATGGTGGTCTACCTTACTCCAAAAACATGGCTTTTCATATAATTTAGGCTAACACATAACAAGGGACTTCAGAAATAAGAGAAGGAACTTAAAGATTAAGAACTTGAAATCCTGCACTTTGGGGAGGAGTGGGGGACAAAAGTGGGGTAGTTCTGCTGTAAGGGGCTGCAATAGGGGGCATTAGATATACCAAAGTTCAATCTGTTCAAAAATACTACATTGCTGTGAAGCAGGGTGCTAGTAGAAAATGTGCCCACTCTGAAAATAGGGAGTGTTTGCAAATGACTGCATAAGAAGGGGAAAATATATTGTCCTTGAAACTGTGCCAAAATTGCACCTGACAGTGGCCTAAAAGTTAAGCCAGTAGGAAAGGGGAGTGAGCCACCTGCCTGAGTTATTGAACTAAGAAATTTGTCTGATATATTATCTTTGACTAGAGTCATTATGTAAGAACAAGAACATAAGAATATAGGACCAGGAGAAGATCATGAGGCCCATCAAGACTGCTCAACCTTTCAATATGCTCACAGCTAATCTTGGGCTTCGATTCCATTTTCTCACCCACTCCCCATATCCCTCGATCCCCCAAGAGATCAAAAATCTATCTCTCTCAGCCTTAAATATATTCAGTGGTGGTGCATCTGTAACCCTGTGAGGTAGAGAATTCCAAAGATTCACAGCCCTTTGAATGAAGAAGTTTCTCCTCATCTCAGCCCTAAATGATGGATCCTTTATTCTGAAACTGTGCCCCCATGTTCTAGATTCCCAAGCCAGGGGAAACAGCATCTCAGCATTCACACAGTCAAGCCCGTTCACAATCTTGTATGTTTCAATAAGATTATCTCTCATTCTTCCAAACTCCAGAGAATATAGACTCAATTTACTCAGCCTCTCTTCACAGGACAACCCTCTCACCCCAGGGACCAACCTAATGAATCTTGGCTATACTGTCTCCAGTGCAAGCATATCCTTCCTGAAATATGGAGACCAAAACTGGAAGCAGTAGTCTCACCAAAGCCCCATACAATTGTAGCATGACTTCTTTATTCTTGTATTCCAAACTCCTTGCAATAAGGGCCAAGGTGTCATTTGGTTTCTTCATTGCTTGCTGTACCCGCATGCAGCAAATTTAGACACATTACTCTGTCTCTTTGTCTAAGTCATTAATATAGATTATAAATAGCTGAGGCTCCAGCACTGATCTTTGTGGCACTCCAGTAGTTGCAGCCTGCCAACTTGAAAATGCCCCATTTATCCCTGCTCTCTGCTTCCTGTCTATTAACCAATCCTCAATTCCTGATAATATATCACCCCCAACTCCATGAGCCCTTTTCTTGTGTATTAACCTCTTGCATGGCTCCTTATCAAATGCCTTTTAGAAATCCAAGTATACTAAATTTACCGGTTCCCCGTTACCTACCCTACCAGTTACAGTTAATTAGGGATGAGCAATAAATGCTGGCCTAGCCACCGACACCCACAGCTTGTGAACGAATAAATAAACAAAACACTCTGATATGTTTGTCAAACAGGATTTCCCTTTCATGAAACCATGTTGACTTGTTCTCATCATACTATGCTTTTCTAAATTCATTGTTATGACTTCCTTAATAAGAGATTCCAGCACTTTCCTGATAACTAGTATCAGGCTAACTGACCTGTAGTTCCCTGTTTTCTCTCCTGTTCCTCCTTTCTTGAAAGGCACTGTTACAGTTGCTGACTTCCAATCTACTAGGACCATTCAAAAATATAGGGAATCTTGGAAAATCATAGCCAGCTCATCCACTACCTCTACAGCTATCTCTTTCAGAACTCTAGGATGTAGGCCGTCAGGTCTTGAGGATTTGTCGGATTTTAGTACCTCGAGTTGCTCCAGTACCTTTTCTCTGATATTAATTACCTTAATTTCCTCACTCTTGTGGCACCTGGGTTGTCATCTATTTCTGGTATGTAACTTGTGTCTTCTACATTTATCTTCCCTCAACTGTTCTGCTAAGGAAAGATTCTGCAAACTGCCTGTCAGCAGTTTCAGGCAAGGAACTATTTATTTCCCATCTTTCTGCCCTCACAGTGCCGTTCACTCTAGATATTTCACATGTGCCCTTACAATGGAGTTGGAAATGATGAGATGCTGTGAGTTAAATTTATACAGCCTGCACGTTTCCGATAATGTTAATCATCTGACTCCATCATTTACATCAAGGTCAGCCTCATTCCACCTCATTCCCCATGATGCAGCTTCACCATCAGAATTTTGGCCTCGTAATTGTTTCGTTGGTTTACAACAATGATGCTTTGCAATTTTCAACATTTTTAACTTAATATTAAAAACAATAACCAGCACATAACCACCTTTGAAGCTGATTATTTACAATCCTTTATTTCTTATTTTGGTAGCAGTCACGGGTTTGAAAGGTGCTGTTAAAGAAGCTTTGGTGAGTTGCTGCAGTGCATCTTGTAGATGGTACACACTGCTGCCGCTGTGCATCGGTGTTGGAGGGAGTGAATGCTGAGGCGGTGAACTGGGTACCAATCAATTGGGCTACTTTGTCCTGGATGGTGTTAAGATTCTTGAGTGCTGTTAATGCTGCATTCACCCAAGGAAGTGGAGAGTATTCCATCACACTCCTGACTTGTGCCTTGTAGATGGTAGAGGCTTTGGAGAGTCAGGAGATGAGTTACTCGCCACAGAATTCCCAGCCTCTGACCTGCTCTTGTAGCCATAGTATTTATATGGCTGGCCTAGTCCAACTTCTGGTCAATGGTAACGCCAGGATGTTGATAGTGGAGAATTCAGTAATTGTAATGCCATTGAATGTCAGGGGGAGTTGATTAAATTTCTTCACAATAGATTATTGTAAAATCAATATCATCAATAACAATTGATAAGCTATTTAATAAGAACACAACACAATTACTTTCAGTGAAAAATACATGAATCATCTGCCACTTTTGGCATCAGTCTACAGAAGAATTATCAGTAATTGAATTAGCTGTGGATATTCCCCAGCTGACGCTATGGGCTTTTTTCTGTGAACTTAGGAAGACTCACTGCACAGACCTTGGTCAGAATATTCCTGTTGACGTGCGGGGTTGAGCCATGCACGTCCACATATAAAATGTTGCGTGGTGACGTCGGGTGAGTGTCCATTGGGTGGACGCGCAATGATATCTGCTGCGCGCCCGCCATTAATTAACGGGCCACTTAAGGCCCTTGACTCACCAATCGACGGCGATTTTTCGGCGCCCGTGCAATCTCCAGGTCGGTGCATGGGCTCAACGGGCAGGCGGGTAGGACACATTTGTATAAACCTCATAAGAGGGCTCACTGGGGTTGCGAGTGTGCTCTCTCAAGCGTTGATTTTTCAAAGTTATCGAAACTTGCCTGTGTGATCTGCAATACTTCAAAATGCATACCAGCTGCTTTGTCTGGACTCCTAACCTTCAGGTCAGCACTTTGCAGTGAGGAATCTTTTTTGGGCCTGTAGGTTTCAGGAAGCCTTTCCATAGCTTGGGAATGGGAGCTGAACTCTCCACTGGAAGCACCTCCTCTGAGGAGGAAGGGAGGGCTAGAAGGGGGAGGAGGCCAGGAGTGCACATTCAGCCTCCAGGGGAGCCACCTTTGGGAGGACAGGCGCAGGCACAAGGGTCGCAGGTCCAAGAGGTAGAACAAGGCAGAAGGGGCCGCAGAAGACACCACTATCCTCCTGCCAGGATATACAGGCAATGTAGCAGTTACCTCAATATGTCTGAGGTACAGTGCCGAAGGAGGCTCCATCTCTCAAGGGAGACAGTCACCTATTTCTGTCAGATGATTGGGCCTGAGATCTCCGCTAACTGTGTGGGTGGACACCCCATGCCAATGGCTCTGAAGGATCACAGCTTCCCTCAACTTCTATGCTTCTGGCTCCTTGTAGGGGTCACTGGGTGATCTTTACAGTTTCTCCCAATCAGCTATACACACTTGTGTCAAGCAGGTCACAGGCGCTCTGTTCAGGCATGATTGAGCTTCATCCACTTCCATTGGGACCAGGCAAGTCAGACACAGTGCTGGCTTCCCTCACGTCCAGGGTGCAATAGACTGTGCACATGTGGCCATCAAGGTGCCAGCAGGTGAGCCCGGTGCCTTCGTCAACAGGAAGGGCTTCCACTCCATGAACGTGCAGATAATGTGTGATCACAGGATGCAGATTCTACAAGTCTGTGCAAGGTTCCCAGGCAACTCCCACGATGCCTACATCCTCAGACACTCCCAGGTGCTGGGGCTCTTCAGTGCTCCAGCCCGGCTGGATGGATGGCTGCTGGGTGACAAGGGCTATCCCCTCAGCCGGTGGCCCATGACGCCTCTCCACCATCCAAGAACAGAAGCTGAGCAGTGGTACAATAGGAGCCACGGCTCCATAAGGGCTGTGGTGGAGAGAACTATCGGTCTTCTCAAGATGCGCTTCCGGTGCCTGGACCGCTCAGGGGGCGCACTCCAGTACCCCCCAGATCGTGTGTCACTGATAGTGGTTGCATGCTGTGCTCTCCACAATCTGGTGCTGGAAAGGGGGGGCGCAGTGGACGATGAAGACATCGACGCGGTGGCTGTGGCTGCACACGATGAGTCCAGCAGTGAGTCAGAGGATGAGCACGCACAGGGAAATGCTGAGGGGGTAGGCGCTGACCTGGGCATACTCCAGGGAGGCAGGAACACCCGGGAGGCTTTAATCCAACGAACCTTCAGCTAGCACAACACAGATGGATCACCAGCACAAGCCTGGGCTGTAGGCTCGATACTCGATACCTAAGTGCCAAATCTGCCAGGTTAGGAACAGTAACTAAGGGCCTTGTTAATAAAACTGAATGTCCCACAAAGCACTCCTAACATTTTTGGAAACCATACACATGCAGAAGAAAAGAGGCACCCTCAGCCATGGTGACATATCTGAATTTACTATCACAAGCAAAGAAACTTAAGCCAAAAAAATGATAATGGTGTTCCAGTTCAAAGCAAATCATAAAAACCTCATCTCGGGCCAACACAGAAGCACCAGTGATAAACCCGTGGTCTGCCTAAGGTGTCTTATGCTTACATTTCCAGATCCTACGTCTTAGTGCTGCCCCATTGCTGGGAGTGGCATCTGAGACAGCCTGCTCTGCTGTCCTGTTGGCCTTGATGACCTTGGCAGTCGTCCTCTGGCCCTTGGAACCTGTGCTGGCCCCGCCTGGGAGGGGTCTGCCAGTTCCACAGCTGGCATCTCCCCAGTCGTCACAGCCTCACCGGATGATGCAGTCACCGGGAAAGGGGCGGAGGAGCTACTGCCCTTAACCGGAGCGCCCTGAGAGGAGCTCGCAGAGATGACAGGCAGTTGCTGCGCCGACGTGAGGTCGCTTTGGATCTCCCTGCTCACCGCGGATGGATGGGCACTGATCTGGGAAACTTGGTGCCCAGACCATCTCCCACACTGGCAGTGACCAGCTGAGATCAATGCCGATCAATGCTTGCTGTTCCGAGCCCATCCCCAGGAAGCCCTGGCAGGTCTCCTGGAGGAGCCTCTCCATGAGAGTCGCCACTCTCTCCATGGAGGACACATGGCACTCGGACATGTGGCTCTTTGCTTTGCCGATCATCCACGTGGGTTCCTCCACCACGGAGACCAAGCCAAGCATAGCCTCATGTATCTCCCCCAGATGCTCCTGCACACCCGGCCGCAATTCCTGAGTTTGCTGCGTTGCGGAAGATTCCAGAGGCTCATCATCAGGCATCGGCTGAGCATGTGCCTGGTCCCCTGCAGTCCTCCGAGTGCTGGTGCAATGGGCACTCTCTGTCTCTGCCAGCTCCTCCAGTGACTGTGAAGTGCCCTCACCACTGTGCCCCGGGACACTAGCCGATGTTCTAATTCCCACCGAGGTGCTAGTATCTGCGCTAGTGCCTGCCTGGCAGAAATAGTGTGACTTAGGTGAGACTTCAGGGCCCTCAGGGCCATTGGATCTTAGTGCTGAATTCTCACAGACCCCTTTGTGGCTGTTACAAGGGCCTTAACCCGCAGTGTGGGAGTCACTCATTTATGGGGAAGATGTAACTACTGCTGAAGAGTGGATAGGGTCTATATAACTGTTATGATCTGAAGTTTGTTCAGTCCCCTGCTTTTTAAACTTAAAATAATGCAGCTGTCACTGAGAATTAAAATCGCACAATTCAGGGTACTTTTTAACCAAGGCGAATCCGGCAAGTTGGAATTTCCTGACTCGAGCTACCTGCCTCAGCACTGAACATCCTGCCCTTTATGATGGATATACGCCCACATTTTAGATAGTAGTATCAAAGGTAACAAGGTGACAGAACGCCAACAGAAATTCATTGAAGTCTTACATGAGTAAATGATCAATATCTTACATTAAATTTATTTTTACAATACTAGTGCTGAGTGCATTCTGCATCGATGGCAGTACTGTAATACAAAGGAGGCAACTCCAGTATCTCAAGCAGCTCATTTTAAACAGACTATTTCATGTTGCATTGCTGGAGGCAAAACTGTTGCCAGTGCAAACATAAACGACTCCTATCAGTGGTACTAAATATAAAAGCTATGAAGTAGCTGTTTGATACTACTGTACAAGTGAAATAAACAGCATGGATGATATAGGTTTGTGTTGTTGGAACTGAGAAGGGAACAAGGAGTTTGTTTCATATTGTACGGCTGTCAACACAGAAATGATTTGACTGATGTCCCTTGTACGGAGTCAGCCTGGACAGAGTCAGTACCAAAGAGGTTGAGGCCTCCAGTGTCCTTGACTACAATAGGCCATTCTGTGCTAGCCCTTTGTTACAGATCTTGTTGCAGGTGCTGGCTTAAATCTTTGCCGACATCCCCAGAAAACTGAGTTTGTTCTATGTTGTTCTAGACCAATTACCTGTATGCATACAGTCATCAAGACAGATTGCACTCATAGGGTACACAGGAAGATAGTTCTAATTTGCCCATTGACTGCATTCGAAATTCAGTCGATCACATTTTTTAATCAAGAATGCAAAATCAAACCCAAAATGAAAATTAGGTAGAAGGTTACAAAAAGAATTTCAATATCTTAAGACGTTTCGAACAAATATACATATTTATAAAGCTGAAATAAAAGTAATGTATAAGAAGGGTACTCCTGATATAATTTATTCTCTTCAAAGTCAGTATTAGGGGCCCTGCATTCTATGGTATATTGGTAAATATACCAATCCTATATGCTACAATCAAATTTGCCATACAATTTGATATAATGTTCAGTGGGTAATATCAGAAATTTTAGACCTATCTTGTGCCTACTTCTTTCAAACAAACATCCCAGTCTCTGCTTACACTCCAGTTTGGGGCCTGAGTCAACATTCCTCCAAATAGATGTACTAACCGTCTGCATTTTCAACTCCAGTCTAATCATCCATCACCAGAGAATGTCATTTTCAAAGATATTTAAAGGGACCCTGAGTTGCTCTCAGGTAAAATATTGGAAATTTGGGAAGACACTTTTGCTTGGATAAGGTCACAGATGGTAGATTTTGGTTTCTTTTTCAAAATGCTTTTAACATGTGTATCATGTTCTCAACTTGTGAAGAGCTTCTGGCAGGAAGAACAGACCACACAGGGTTGCACAAAGCAAACAGAAGGAGTGGGAAGTGAAGGAAATTCTTAATTCAATCACCTTCAAACTAAACCAAGTTTGTTCATGGGATGGAGCATCGCTGGCAAGGCCAGCATTTATTGCTGTAAAACACAGAAGTTCACTTTCCTGCTTAAAAATATTTTCTCTCTCCTAGCACTATCTTTGCAAAAGGTGTCCACTTTTTTGAAACTCCTGTCCAAAAGGGCTGGCCAATAATCTTTTTTTGTCTTCTGCCCATATTACCCTGCAAGGCAAGACTTGCTTATCCGCAAATGGACATTATGCAGCGCACCAGAGTGAACTGGTTGGCCCATTCTCTGATTCCTTTCATGTTTTTGGCCTGTTGAACAAAGCTTCAATACAAGGCACATCAGTACACTAGGCTTAGTCTCAGGCTGCATTAATGCTATAACTTTATCAGTGGTGCAAAGTAGCACCACTCTCCCAGAAGGAAAAAAATGTTCAGACCTGTGCTCTTATTTCCCAGTGTTTACTGGTGTTCCATTTTAAGGTATTCAAAACCAGTTTGGACCAGTATTCTTATTTCCCAGTTTTTACTGTTTTTTCCGTCTGGATGTTGCAGTATCTATGCAGCCTAGGAAATGAGAAATTCCAACTATATGCTCAATCACCAATTCTTTTATAATTCATCTTCTGGGGTTTCTGAAATGCCAAAAATACTTTTGTCATAAGTCTTAAAGCAAAACACACAAAAGAAGCGACTTCCGCTTCCTCGGGCAGGATTTTTCAGTCGGCGTGTGGTGATGGCATGCGATGATGTCGGGCGTGTGTCCAGATGTCATCGCGCTGTCTCACAATGTTTCGTTTGGTGGGCGCAGAGTTGGCTGCGCGCCCACCAATATGTAAACGGCTCATTAAGGCCATTAAGGAAGTAATTAATGTAATTGTCAACGCTGCCCGTCCAACCTTAAGGTTGGCAGGCAGGCAAAAAGGCCAAGCAGCCTTCAAGTTTTTTTGGGAAATCTCATCCACGAGCGGGATGAGGTTTCCTAAAGCTTTTATTTATTAAATAAATAATTTTTCCGAAATATCAAAACATGTCCCATCTCATGTGACAGTCACATGAGGGGACATTTTTAATTAAATTTTTAACCCATTTATTTAATAATTTCAAAAGCCCTTCAATCTCCCTGGGACAGCTCTGTGCCTCAGGAAGACTGAAGCAGTTCTTCGTGTACATGCACGAAGGAGCGCTGACCCCGACTCTCCCTCCTGCCCCTGCCCGCACAGGTAGCGCCGAGCTCTACGGCTCGCATATTATGCTGGGCGGGCCTTAATCGGCCTGCCCGCATAAAATGGTGGCGCAGAGCCAATCGCGTGTGGCGGACAGCTTCCCGACCACCCCCGCCCGCTCCCGCCGACTGAAAAATTCAGGCTCCAATCATTATCTGAACTGCCCCTCAAAGTGCAGGACCTTCAAACCTGGCCACAATCCAGGATTAATCTGAAAGCATTTATATCTGATTTGTGCTGGTTGTTTGGATAAACATAAGCCACCTATAATGTACTTTAATAGAATGACAGAAAGAAATGGTACCAGGAGACAAAAGAGATTTTTAAAAAATAGATAGTGAAAAAATTAGGGGACTAGAAAGATAGAATGTTGGACTGAAGTAAATCAACCTCATGGCAAAATGTTTCTCCCCCTTTCATTCTCTTGGTTTCTGCGAATTAAATATAATAATTATAAAATAGCCGATATGTTATTTTGTAAAATAGCAATAATAGCAAATGTAAGGTGGGTGCCACACTGCCACAAACTACAAATATGGTACTTAATGTCATTTACACACACACATACACACACACCAATATCATGCCATATGTAACAGCAAAACCATTCGTGGGTTTTTCAGGGCATGGGAAAGTAAACCTGAAAGTCTTTAGATGAGCAAATGAGTGCAGGTTACTTAAATTTCAGATGATATGCTTTCTGATAGTTTTAAGCAAAGTTATTGATTCATGTTATGACTGGTAATTAAATACACAAAACATATATTTTCAAGTAGAATTAGTATTCTCAAAAGTATGGCATTTAATCTGGAAATATCGCAGAATATTTTTTGAAAAGATGCAGCTCTACATTAGGATGAAGGAATCCTGCTGCTAATATTCTGTTCTTTGCATTTTTATAATGTGTTCATAAATCTTTGAGCATATCAAGCAATGATCACCAATGTCTAATTAAGATTTATTTTAGAAAACTGGCAATCATACCTTTCCTTAACCAGATTAGCCCAAACAAATGCAGCAATGGTTTTGTGTATTATTATCTGTACAACAGCATAAAAATCACCCTCAGACCTCTCAGTCTCTTGATTCAATTGCAAACAGCAATCCTTGGCGACACTGACCTATCACCAATGATATTGTTACCTGGTCTGTCCTGGGCACTTCTTCTGATAGCATAGCAACATTAAAAAGTCTGTTTAATCTGAAAGCATTTATATCTGATTTGTGTTAGTTATTTATATAAACATAAGCCATCTATAATGTACTTTAATAGAATGACAGAAAGAAATGATACCAGGAGACAAAAGAGACATAGGGCAGAATCTTCTGGCTGGCGTGTGGATGGTGGAGCCCACACGCCAGCGCTTAAAATGTCGCGCGAGCGTCCCGACGTCAGCGTGCGGCATCGTGATATTTCGGTCAGCGGGCGCACTATGCAGTGGGACGCGCGCCCGCCATTTATTAAAGGCCTCGTTAAGGCCCTTAACTTGCCAATCGTCGACAATTTTGAGGGGCCCGTGCGAAATTCGGCTCAGCGCATAGGCCCAACAGGCAGGCGGGTAGATGATTTTTTTTTACAAACCACATCCAGTGGCGGGATGAGGTTTGATAGCAGTTTTAAAAACGTTTAATAAAGTTTTTCATTATTTCATTAACATCTCCCATCTCGTGTGACATTTTCACATGAGGGGAACATGTTAATGAATTTTTTATTGCTCTATTTTTTATATTTGCCAGCCTTTCAGCGATCTCCCTGAGGAAGCACTTTGCCTCAGGGAGATGTGCACTCCTTCGCGCACATGCTTGAAAGAGCGCACTCTGACAGTTGGGGAATCCTCCCCCCACCCCGCACAAGAAGTGCATAGCGCTTCCTATCGGACAGCCCGCTGGGCGGGCCTTAATTGGCCCACCCATTTAAAATGGAGGCGGGGCCCATTTCGGTGGCAGCGATCGGCTGCCCACCCGCCGCTGAGTCAGTGGGGCCCGCCCGGCCATCAAAGGCAAAATTCTGCCCATAAGATATTTTTTTAAATAGATAGTGAGAAAATTAGGGGACTGGAAAGATAGAATGGGTTTGACATTGTATTATTCTGCGGTATAGTGGGTTGTGCCTCCAGTGTACCTGTCAGAAAGTTTACCTTGGAAAATGGTTCAAAATGATATGCACACGAATATACAAACATACAAGTTAGGAGCAGGAGTAGGGCGCTTGGCCCTTTTAGCCTGCTCTGTCGTTCAATAAGATCATGGCTGATCTGACTGTAACCTCCCACCTACCCCTGATATCCATTCACTTCCCTTATTTATCAATAATCCACCTACCTCTGCCTTGAAAACATTCAAAGATTCTGCTTCCACTGCTTTTTGAGGAAGGGAGTTCCAAAGACTCACTACCCTCTGAGAGAAAAAAATTCTTAAAGAGCAAGAGGGTAGCCAGGGAAAGGGTGGGCCCACTCAGGGACAGAGGTGGGAATCTGTGTGTGGAGCCAGAAGAAATGGGAGAGATACTGAATGAATACTTCTCAACAGTATTCACCAAAGAGAAGGACTTAGCAGTCAATTTATCTAGGGAAGAGTGTGTAGATAGCCTGGATCATGTTGAGATCAAAAAAGAGGTGTTAGGCGTCTTGAAGAATATTAAGGTGGATAAGTCCCCAGGGCCAGATGGGATCTACCCCAGGGTACTGAGGGAGGCAAGGCAGGAGGTTTCTGGGGCCTTGACAGAAATCTTTGTATCCTCACTGGCTATGGGTGAGGCCCCAGAGGACTGGAGAAGGGCTAATGTTGTTCCATTGTTTAAGAAGGGTAGCAGGGATAATCCAGGAAATTACAGGCCGGTGAGCCTTACGTCAGTGGTAGGGAAATTATTGGAGAAGATTCTTCGTGACAGGATTTACTACCATTTGGAAGCAAATGGGCGTATTAGTGAGAGGCAGCATGGTTTTGTGAAGGGGAGACCGTGTCTCACTAACTTGATCGAGTTTTTCGAGGAAGTGACAAAGATGATCAACGATGGAAGGGCAGTGGATGTTATATACATGGATTTCAGTAAGGCCTTTGACAAGGTCCCTCATGGCAGACTGGTACAGAAGGTAAAGTCGCATGGGATCAGGAGTGAGCTGGCAGGATGGATACAGAATTGGCTTGGTCATAGAAGACAGAGGGTAACAGTGGGAGGGTGCTTTTCTGAATGGAGAGCTGTGACTAGTGGAGTTCTGCAGGGATCAGTGCTGGGACCTTTGCTGTTTGTGGTATACATAAATGATTTGGAGGAAAATGTAACTGGGCTAATTAGTAAGTTTGCAGACGACACCAAGGTTGGAGGAGTTGCAGATAGTGAAGAGGATTGTCAAAGGATACAACGGGATATAGATCGGTTGGAGACTTGGGCAGAGAAATGGCAGATGGAGTTTAATCCAGACAAATGCAAGGTAATGTATTTTGGAAGGTCTAATACAGGCAGGAATTACACAGTAAATGGCAGAACCCTTAAGTGCATCAACGGGCAGAGGGATCTGGGTGTACAGGTCCACAGGTCACTGAAAGTGGCAACGCAGGTGGATAAGGTAGTCAGAAAGGCATATGGCATGCTTGCCTTCATTGGCAGGGGTATTGAGTATAAAAGCTGGGAAGTCATGCTGCAGCTTTATTGAACCTTGGTTAGGCCACACTTGGAATATTGTGTGCAATTCTGGTCACTACATAACCAGAAGGATATGGAGGCATTGGGGAGGGTGCAGAGGAAGTTTACCAGGATGCTGCCTGGTCTGGAGGTTATTAGCTATGAGGAAAGGTTGGAGAAACTCGGATTGTTCTCACTAGAGCGACGGAGATTGAGGGGCGACTTGATAGAAGTTTACAAAATTATGAGTGGCATGGACAGGGTAGATAGTCAGAAGCTTTTTCCCAGGGTGGAAGAGTCAATTACTAGGGGACATAGATTTAAGGTGAGAAGAGAAAACTATAAAGGTGATGTGCGGGGCAAGTTTTTTATGCAGAGGGTAGTGAGTGTCTGGAATTCGCTGCCAGAGGAGGTGGTGGAAGCAGGTACGATAGTGGTGTTTAAGAGGCAGCTTGACAAATACATGAATAGGATGGGAATAGAGGGATAAGGACCCTGGAAGTGCAAAATGTTTTAGTTGACGGGCAATGTGATCAGCACAGGCTTGGAGGGCCGAAGGGCCTGTTCCTGTGCTGTACTTCTCTTTGTTCTTTGTTCTTTGTAAATGGGCGACCCCTTATTTTTAAACAGTGACCCCTAGTTCTAGATTCTTCCACGAAAGTAAACATCTTCTCACCTGTAGAATGTCAGTTTTTGTACTGATTTTAAATGGGTGTCACAGCAAACAGCTTCACCTTAGGCTTTCCTAACCCCACTGTCTGTCAAAATATTATTTGAACTGTTATTTTAAAAAATTGGTGTGTGTTGTTTTTATAGTATTTAACACTTTGGCCGGGATTTTCCACCCCTTCGTGGGCGAGGTGGTGCCCCAGTCAAAAGTCCGTTGACTTGAGGTGGGACCGGAAGATCGTGGTGGTGGGTGGGTGTGGAAAATCCCACCCTTTAGGTGCAAATTTCCAATGCACTTTTCAAAAACCAAGCACAGCCTAAAAATCAATGGAAGAATTATACTGCAACGTTATTTTACCAAATAACAAACATTGGCTATTTCATAGCTAGTTGGTATATAGTTATTTTATATTGGTGAAAAACACCACTATTCCAGACTATGTGCAATCCATTGCTGCTAAACTCTGAGAAGGGACTGACCAACATAAGCAGTGAGGTAAAGGGCTGTTATTCCCTTGTTCAGCCAGTTTAATGTAACATTTTCTAATATCCACATGCGGGAGAATTGCTTTTTAATGTTGACCTTAACTATGAGCTGCTCTGGATTATATCAACATGTGGTTGCAATTTTCTGTTTACAAAGCATGAATGAAGAAAGACTGAATTTGCATTTTTATAATGATTTTTGTAGACCCAGCACAAATTTATTGTCTAATTCACAAGGCAATGGGGAGAATTTTCTCCCCGTCGGGCGGGCTGGGCAGGAGCGAGCGTGGGCACGCACGCAGCCAATCACTGCCCGCGACTGGCTGTGTGCCGCCATTTTATGTGGGTGGGCCAATTAATGTTGGACGGGCAGCCCTGACAACGACTTTAATGAGGTGATTAATGGCCTTAACAGGCCTTTGACAGTTTGGTGGGCGCGCAGCCGACTCCAGTGCACGCCTGCTGAACTGAAGATCGGAATGACGTGTGGTGATATCGGGATGCACGCCCGACGTCACCACGTGTCATTTTACACATCGGCGTGCGGAGCCTGCCCCGCATGCCGACCAGAAGATTCTGCCCAATGTTATTTTAGCCTTTGACTATTAGATAAAAGTCTCAATAAAAAGAAAGTGATAAGGGGAGAAAGAGGTTCATAGGAATGTGACTGTCTTCCAAATGCTTGCTACATTTTGGATTTGAGGTTCATAAAATTGAAATTGAAGGTAACTATCTAATTCCAATCTGAAAGACTACAATTTAAGTCACTGTAGCATAACCATAAATTGGACATAGACATCCACAACAAAAAGCTAAACTGTCTACCAGCACTCCATATTGTGACAACCCAAAATCAATACAGTAAGCAAAATTCTATTTTCTTTAACATATCTGTAGAATCTTTAATTGTTTTTAAGAGTGTTTGAGGAAGATTTTTAAGAGTTTGCATCACTTGAAAAGGGATTAATTCTGATGTTTGGGTAATAAGCGATACTGGTCCATGTGAACTGGCAACCTTTTGACTTGGAAGCAGTACTAAGAGAAAGGAACTTAACATGCAAAAGCTGTTTGGCTCACAGACAGAAAGGAGGGCTGGAGGCAGAAGACAATCAGCACACAGAAGCAGGAGCTATTGGAGGCCCTGTGCAAGTGGGCTGAAAAGGTCTGAAACCTTGGACGCCGTTTGAATAGCTTGGAAACACTGAAGAGCTGGGTGTTTTACCTGATGTTGCCAAACCCTGTGAATCAGGTGTTCTTGGTTAGTCAGTTGAAAAAGAATTTTGGAAATCTACGCCAGCAGGACTGATGTGACCTGCTTGAGAGAGGGGTTCATAGGCATGTGCCTTCTAGGTGTCATCCACATCCAGGCACTTTGGATGGAGTACAGCTACCAGTGAACGTGACTCGAGGGCCGAATCGATTGAGTGGGAAAGTGAGACATCCTACGTACCAGAGGCTGAGGTTGGAAAGACTGTGAGGTTACACATGGTGCCACATTTGTGTTGGGAGTAATATGGGTGCTTGTGGTTACATAAGACATAACTTTGTTGTATCAACTATTTAAAAGATGAAATTTACGGTTTTATTTGAAGTATCATTTGCCTGTTAATTCATATTTAATTTTCATTGGTTCTGATTTGTGTTAAAGTAAAAATTACAAAAAGTGAAATCTTGTTGTTAATTTCTTCATCTGGGGGCTGTTTGGTTATTTTGATTTATGGTTCCCCCATGGAGATCGTAACAATATAAAAGATGCACTGCAGCAACTTGCCAAGCCTCTTGCAACAGCATCTTCCAAAGCTGTTACCTCATCACCTAGAATGAAAGAGCAATAGATGTGTGGGAGCATCACACACTGCAATTTTGCCTCCAAGCCACACACCACCCTGATTTGGGACTACATCACCATTCCTTTACTGTCGCTGGATCAAAACCCTGGAACTCCCTTCCTAACAGCACTGTGGGTGTACCTACACCAGATGGACTGCAGCGGTTCAAGGTGGTGGCTTACCACAGTCTTCTCAAGGGAAATTAGGGATGGGCAATAAATGCTGGCCCAGCCAGCAAAGCCCACACACCATTGAAAGAGTAAAAAACAAGGAAACAGGCTCAATTCATAACCTCCCCATCTGTGCAGCAAGTAGAATTACACAGAGAAAAAAAATCACAACATATACTCAGCAAATAAACCACCATGAATCAATGAACCCAGCCACCCCATCCCAGCAACACCCTATGTAACAATGGATGTCCCTGTTCTAACGCACAAACTACATAACAGGAAAATAAAAACAATTAGTTCTTTTGTTGGGGGTAGGATTATTTATTGTTGCATATCACAATAGTGATCTTACATCGGTGGAAACAAATATGCATATAAACACAGCAAGATATCAGTTCCCCACATGACCGGCATCCATGGAATTGCAGGCTTCTATAGGAGTGAAAATAGAATGAGAACAGAAATAACTTCTGCAAGGTAGGTGGTTTTTACTTTTATTGATTATCACGACACCAGGACATTACTTTGTCTTGACTGATGATCTCCTAAAATGTGTCTTCTAAGATATTAAACACATCTTGCATGCATTCACAGCTTGCACAGATGCTCAGAGTACCAACGAGATTTTCCTCAGCCTTATGCGTGTAGAAATCGGTGTTCTCCAGGTACAGGGCAGAGAATCATTAAATCAGGTCTGCACCCCATTGTGCTGTCCTCACATTTCTCAGTGCTTTCTCACAAAATTTTACTGGACCTGTACCTGTGACAGGGTCAGGCTCAATAAAGCTACTAATATGAGACGGGCAAGGTATTTCCAGCCTCCTGCGTCATTTAATTGTCAATCCTCCAAACATCATCTATTAATACCTGATGGCGACCTGTCCCATAGTCTGCCTACCAGAGGATCGGCAGAGGCATGACAGTAAGTCAAGGGCAAAATGGATAAGTTTAAAATTACTTTGTAGACACCCCCCAGGAAATGTTATTGAACTCAAGGCACGATGGAAACCAACAGCCTAAAAAACCAAATCTCCGAGACCCAAAGCTGCTTTCAGACTTGCTCACTTTTTTCTGATAGTGCCGAAATGTCAGCTTGGATTATTCATTCAGGTTTCAGGAGTGGGGCTGCAACTCGTGATCTTTTAACTTGGAGGGAAGGGTAGTAGCAATCTCATATCTCAGAAAAAAAGGATGAAGCTATTTAAAGAGAGGGGAAGAGCCCTGAAGAAGAGAACATTAACTTTTTTTTCAAGACTTGGGATTAATAAATCCCTGACATTACCTGAGGTGGATGGGATCAGCAGCAGAAGGTATGTGGGTTCTTGGCTACATTGCCCTCTTGTTAGTTACATGTGGTGGGCAGTGAATAGGTGACTGACAACCTTCACAAGAACAACACGATATAAGAGCAGGAACATGAAAAAACTCTCGAGCTGCTTCACCATTCAATAAGATTATGGACGATTTTCAATCTCAACTCCACTTTCCCGCCCTATCCCTTGATTCCCTTAGTGTCCAAAGCTTTATCAATTTTGGGCTTAAATATACTCATGGGCTGAGCATCCACAGCCCTCTGGGGTAGAGAATTCCAAAGATTCACAATGCTTTGATGAAATATTTCTCCTCATCTCAGTTAAAAATGGCTGGCCGCTTATCCTGAAACTATCACTCCTAGTAATAAACTCAGCCTCTCAGCATCTGCACCATCAAACCCTCTAAATATTTTGTATATTTCAATGTGATCATCTCTCATTCTTATAAACTCCATGAAATATAGGCCCAATCTACTCAATTGCAAAGATGGGGAGGAAATTGAGGTCAGCTGAGAATGGGCAATTGATCTTACCATCTTGATGTTCCTACTGTTTCTAGTATTTATACTACCTGAGGAGGAAATTTAGAAGAGGAAAATCCAGTTCTTATACTTTTGGAGTTTTGAGCAAGACGGGAGAATAACGTCATGTTCAGCTGTAACAGTATTGTCACAAAAATTATGAATTGCACCCTGAAATGTATGAATTCACAGCACTGACAGCCTAAACACTTTCAGAACAGGTTTCAGTATAAGCAGTTTGCAGGAAAGGTGCAACACTAACTGGTGCTTATCTGGCAACAGATGGCCAGTTCAACTTTGCAGTGAGCGATGTTGCATTTCCATGTATGACAACTATAAGAGAAGGGGAAAGAAGCAGCAAGTAAGGATTTATAAATGGGAACAAACATGAAGTGAAAAAACTGAGCCAAGCCTAGATATTTACAAATGAACAAAAATGTTCCAATCCTGTTCACTTCAAGTTCCCGTGCCCTAACTTTCCACCAAATGTACTAGCACCTAGAAGTTCTTTTGCTACAACACATTTAGAAAACCTTTTAAAATGTGTTGAAAACCACTGTCAAATGTCACTAACAGCTTTTGCACCTCAGAGTTAAGATTTAGGCTCATTGCAGTTTGACAGTTTTTTTTTAAAGAAAAGAGAATCTACAGCAAAGAGAAAGGTCATTCAGCCCAACTGGTTTATGTTGATATTTATACTCCCCTGGAGCCTCCTCCCTCTCTAATTACATCGTACCACCCCCCTGCCCTAATATCCCTGTGTGACCCTGTCAATTATGGCAAACGTTTCCTTAAATTAATCAATGCTATTACTCAAACCGCAGCACAAACTCCATAATTTTAAGGACCTCAGTCAGGTCTTCTCCTAGTCTTCTCTTTTTAAAGAGCCCCAGTCAACTCAATTTTTCCTGCCAGTTGCATCATCTCAATTATGGCAATAATCCTTATGTATTTTTTTTCTGTACTTTCTCCAGTGGTTCATAGTATGGTTTTATAGAATAGAGACCAGAATTGTACACAATGCCCCATGGGCCGAATTTTAGGTTTCCCTCATCGATTTGCAGTCAAGGACAGGTGTAAAATTCCCAGGGTGGCCTTCCTGCCGCCCTCTTTCCCACTCCAACCTGTCCACAATTTTACTTGGGGCAGACAAGGCCTAGGGACACCTACACTCACCCTAATTGAGGACCTTGAGTTGCCAGTAATTGGCCATTTGAGGGCTGCTTCCCTCAGCCTATGTTTATGATTCTGTAAATTATTTTTTGCCGCAATTTGAACATTTAACCTAAACAGCACAACATTGGGCACAATTCCCAAATGCGGCCAAAGTGAAAACTCTACCTCAAGATCTCTATTTGTACTTGTATTTTATTTTTCTTAAGTCTAGAGATTTTGTATTTTGAGGCTGGTGGGTTGAATTCAAGGGCAGGAGGTGAGGGAGTCTGGCAGGTCACTCTGCTTAGGTTTTGGGTGGGAAGGTGAGGTGCCTCAAGTGCCCCTTTCCACATCACACCCCCCCACCCCCCACCAAAACTCTGACCCCTCTGGATGCTCGCTCCTTCCCCTGGCCTCCCCATTAAAATCCCCCCACCACCGGCTGGGCCTAACCTCCCCTCCCACTGTGAGACTCCTGCACTTACCTGGACCTGGACTCTGGGACTTCAAATCCAAGGACAAGCTTGTCGTACTAGTCCTGCTGGCCATTGTTGCTGCTGGGTCTATAGAGCTACCGGCCAATCAGATTGTCCACAGCTCTCTGAGGCAGGACTTGTGCCCTCACTCTGGCAGGAGACCCGTCTCCAGCCAGTTAACACTCCTTGCTGCTGTGATGCGTTACCTGGCAACTCTTCAGGTGGTGGTGCCCATGTGTAATCTAACCAACGCTCTGTACAATAAAGTTAACATTACCACCTTACTTTTGTGTTCTATAAAAGCGCTGCTAGGAATTTATTTCTCAAAGATTTGAATTGGTAATAGCAGAATTATTTTCTAAATTCAAGGGAGGAGCAGGAGGCACTGAGATTGCAGGTGCAGTTGCCTCTATCCACAACTGGAGAAAGCAGGTTTCCGATTTCTTTTACATGTGCAGCTGCCTCCATGAACCACGAATGTGCAAACTTCAACCCGCCCCTATCCCCCACCAGCGATAATGGTGGATGCCAGGTTTGGGAGGGGGACTTCCAGAATCAGGGCCCTGGCGCCACTTTGACTAAGGCACGGGGCCCTTACATTCCTGCAAAAATTTGGGCCTATGTTTGTGATTCTGCAAATTAATTTTTGCCGCAACTTGAACATTTAACCTAAACAGCACAACGTTGGGCACAATTCCCAATTGCGGCCAAAGTGAAAACTCTACTTGTACTCTATTTGTACTTGTATTTTATTTTTCTTAAATACTGATTGAAGGAATAGTTGTTCCAAAAGGCCAGTTTTGCCCATAAAAAGTAGTCACCATTGTTAGACTGCCAGATTAGTATGGTTAATTGTCAATACTAGAAGCATTATTATTTGGTTCATTTTTCTCTGAAAAGGACTGCAGATGTTGTTTTATTTCAGATGTGCTTTGCCCAGGGATTTTGTCTTTTCAGAATCCTAAATGAACTGTGGATATGTATTCAGGGGAGGTGGTGGCATAGTGGTATTGTCATTGGACTGGTATTCCAAAGACCCAGGGTAATGATCTGAGGACCCATGTGAAATGAGATGGTGAAATTTGAATTCAGTAAAAATTTGGAATTAAAGATCTAATGATGACCATGAAACCATTGTTGATCGTTGTAAAAACCCACCTGGTTCACTAATGTCCTCTAGGGAAGGAAATCTGCCGTCCTTACCTGGTCTCACCTACATGTGACTCCAGACCCACAGCAATGTGGTTGATTCTTAGGGATGGGCAATAAATGCTGGCCTAGCCAGTGATGCCCACATCCCATGAATGAATAAAAAATAAAAAAATTAACATCCTGGCTTCATTAATTGAAATATTAGAAATCCTGGAATCAACTGGAATCACACACGAATGAAACTTCCATCACAATCAGACAATTTTTAGGAATGACTTGCAATGTGCACAAAAGTAGGTTTTTCATTTGCTTCAGTGGCCATGTTAAGAGGTAAAAAGAGGTAAAAAGTAAATACACAAACATTTATTTTGAAAACCAAAAACAGCTTTGAAAACCATGGAGACTGTGGAGACTAAGGGAACACAATGATTTGACAAGTGATTTATTTGAACGCTGATCCATTGCACATCAAACTTCTGTCAGTTCATTAGTCAGCAACAGAGACAACAAACAAAACTATCAATCAGATAATTCTTGAGTCACTGACTCACTTAATATATTTTTATATGATCCAATATTTTATCACATCATGTCATACATCAACATCACAGCTCCCCGTGTTCCTACATTTCACTATTATCTAGATTTTCTGTTTGAATTAAACCCTGAGCAAAAGTAAGCAAAAATACATGCTGTGCCCATGTGATGTACTTGACGGGAATAACTTAATTTAAGTAATTGGGGTGAACTCCAGTCATTAGGATGCTACTGATCGTGAGAAACAGCAGAATCATCTGAGCGCAATACTAGCACAAGCAGGCTGTAGCAATTGTAAGTTAAACCTTTCATACTGCTATGGGAATCATGTGACTGTATAGACGAATCAGCCCTAAGCGCGGGTAATCTTAAGGGCAGAGTTTTCTAGCCTTGGTCTTGGAACAAGCATATAGCTTCATCATGAGTGCTGTAAAGGTTACTGTTTCTTACAAGAGACTTGCCCTGCACTTCAAGTTTATTACACAGACCCTTCCACCAACCTCTCCAATACTTAAATATATGTCAAGACTTGGCTCACTTTAGTCTCCAGATCATCCTACTGAAGCATAGAAAGCCTTTCACCTGGGAAAAGCACAAATCTAGATTCAAGAATTTATACATCACACACTTACATCAAGTGTGACAGCTTTAGCTCCGTGTTGGTACTTTCATCTCTCAGTTAGAAGGACATCGGTTCAAGCGTCACTCCAGAGCCATGAGTTTCTAAACCAGACTGACAGATCAATGTGCTATTCAGTGAGTGCTCGGGAGTTCCCCTGGCAAATATTTATAACATCAATAAACAGTACTAAAGCATACTGTCTAGTCACTTATCTCATGGCTTTTTATGGGACCTTGTCATACACAATCAGTTTATCATGTTTCCTCCATTACAATTATGACTATACTTCAAAAGTTTTCATTGGCTGTAAAGCCCTTTAGGTGGCACTGAGACGTAATATAAATGCAAGTCTTTTTTTTCTAGAAGCACCATATGGGTTTTCAATAAAATTTCAAGAAGTTGTAAAGATACACACTGATATATTTCTTAGCAATGGTTTCCAGGAGGTGGTGCATAAGGGAGCTATGTGAATTGGCACGAACATAGAAGCGTCTGTGGATCTACCATACCAGTGTGAAAAGGGGCTGGATGTAGACTGAACAATTAATGTAGGAGTCTGATGAGATGATCAGGAGAAGATTTCTCAGATCAAAGTGAAACGTATGTGTCTACAATTGCTGTTCCTCTCAATGTCCATAGGGACATTAGTCCTCTGAGGTTTCCATGTGTGGGTCCCTTCTGTAAGGCAGATTAGTGAAGCATACAATGAATCACACTATCTTTAAGACCTTAGAATATTTTTCTAAATGCCTCAAATAAAATCCAGGCACCTGATCTACTCTTTCAAAATGTCAATTTTTTACTCAATGATGAATGAATGAACTTAGTTGCTGTGATGGTCAGCTGGAATCCTGGGAAAGGTGCATATCTCTCAACAGTCATAGAAACGGCTCAGGTTTCCCAGAGACTTGTATTTCTAAGCCAATGAGTGGCACAGCAGAGTTCCTTAAAATGAAGATTACATAGCAGCTTGCAGGGAAGTTAGTATTTACTCACATTGCAGCAAATGGTCAGTTACAAATGAACTGCATATGAGAAGATGGAATTTTCTCAGGATCTTTTATGTTTCACATAAAAGCCTGTCCACCATCTACAAGGCACAAGTCAGGAATGTGATGGAATACTCTCCACTTGCCTGGATGAGTACAGCTCCAACAACACACAAGAAGCTTGACACCATCCAGGACAAAGCAGCCCGCTTGATTGGCTCCCCATCCACCACTGACGCACAATGGCAGCAATGTGTACCATCTACAAGATGCACTGCAGGAACTCACTGAGGCTCCTTCGGCAGCACCTTTCTAAACCCATGACCGCTACCATCTAGAAGGACAAGGGCAACAGACAGATGGGAACATTACCACCTGGAAGTTCCCCTCCAAGCCACTCACCATCCTGACTTGGAACTATATTGCCGTTCCCTCATTTTCACTGGGTCAAAGTCCTGTAACTCCCTCCGTAGCACTGTGGGTGCACCTACACCACATGGGCTGCAGCGGTTCAAGAAGGCAGCTCACCACCACCTTCTCAAGCGCACTTGGGGATGGGCAATAAATGCTGGCCTAGCCAGTGATGCTCACATCCCATGAATGTATAAAAAAAACCTCACATTCCTCTAAACTCCAATGGATACAGGCCCAACCTGTCCAATCGTTCCTTATAAGATATTCCCTTTATCTTAGAAAGCAGTTGAGTGAACTTTCTCTTAACTGCTTCTAATGCAATAATGCCCTTTCTTAAATACAGAGACCAAACCTGTACACAGTATTCTGGATGTGGTCTCACCAACACCCTATGAAACTGTAGAAAAACGTCTCTACTTTTACATTCCATTCCCCTTGCAATAAACAACAACATTTGCCTTCCTAATCACTTGCTGTACCTGCATACTAACATTTTGTGATTCATGTACCAGGACACCCAGATCCCTCTGTACTGCAGAGTCCTGCAATCTTTCTCCATTTAAATAATATGCTACTTTTCTATTCTTCCTGCCAAAGTGGACAAGTTCACATTTTCCCACATTATACTCCAGCTGCCATTTTTTTCCCCACTCACTTAACCTATCCATGTCCTTTTGTAGTCCCCTTATGTCCTCTTTGAAACTTACTCACCTACCTTTCTTTGTGTCATCAGCAAATTTAGCAACCATAAATTCAGTTCTTCATCCAAGTCAATTATAAATATTGTAAATAATTGAGGCCCCAGCACTGATCCCTGTAGTACTCCACTAGTTATATCGTTACCAACCCAAAAAAGACCCATTTATGCCTACTCAGTTTCCTGTTAGTTAACCAATCCTCTATCCATGCTAATATGTTACCCCCTACATCATGAACTCGTATTATGTGTAGTAATCTATGCTCTGGCACCTTGTCAAATGCCTTCTGGAAATCCAAGTACATCACATCTACAGGTTCCCTTTTTTATCCATGTTGTAGTTCGGGGGTCCAGTGGGGTCAGTAGTTTAGTTACTCAGCAGTTAAAACTGGTTTTAATCCTTTTAACTTTTCCTGGGAACTATTCTGCTAGGTGAGTCAGAACCATCCGAACTCTCCAACTCTAAATCAGAGTTTCAGAGGGTTCCAGATGCAGGGTTGATGCCCAATGGAAGTTGAAACATCCCAGGCAATTCCCATGCAATCCTTGCCTGGGACTTCCAATGGGTCCCCCCAGTGCATCTTCTGGGGTACCTCTGGGGTACAACCCTCTGGGCAACGGAAGATCTGGGCCTGAGTATTTTGTGCCATCCTGATTTATCGTCTTAAACAGTTTCTTAATCATTTTGATCTGATCAAGGTAACCCTCATTTCTTTTTACACTAAAAATCTATGAATTTAGATACACTACTGTAATTTTATTATCACTGCAGGTCAACTAACACAGTAAAACATGAACAATTGAATGGGGTTGTTCTCAAACCATTATTTCTGCAGTGTTCAGGATTTAACAATTGTTTTAAGAATAAGGATAAATGAGGAAAGAACAAATGAAAACATCTTGTACTGTATTTACGTTTCAACACTAATACCATCGACAGCAGCAACGTTATAGAACAGCTACTAGTGACACAGAGTACCATCTCGAGAGGTGCTTTTACCTCCACATAATTGACAACAGAACCTGAGTGACTGTGCTAATTGTTTGACCGCAGGTGGGTTGAACAACTAGCTTATCCATTCAAGCCAATTGTGTGCCCTTTGCATCATATGTCTTCAGTAACCTGCATAGCCAGAAAGCAAAGGTTTTTGATTGCAACATTTTGTGTGAAGGTACTACCCATTTCAGTTTCCTTGTTATTCCATTCAATCTCTTGACCAAAGTATCACAACAGGCATGAAGTAACAATAGAATTTCATGACAATATCATGTACCTGTACATTCCCTCAAAAGGAACATTGAAATTCTATGTTCCGTAACAAAATTAGTACAATATATCCCTAATTTTGAAGATGGCTACTGCAGCTTGGAGAAGATTTAGATTACACTTAATTAAAGCTTATATGGAATAGCTGATCTGGAAACTGCAGAGATGACTTTTCATACAACTAGACTTGCGATCTCATAAAATGATGCATTGCTTTTCATGTATTTTAAACATTTTATGCTAGTATAGAGAACATAAGGCAACAGCACACTTGAAGTATGGGAACAGTGTTATAAATTAGAGGAATCTAAATGATTGATAATGTCAACCAAATCTCAAGAGTGTGTTGTACCCTTGAACATATCATCAGCTATCATTTACTTTAGATTTAGACTTTTTTTGTGAATGTTGTGCTCATCAGCGTGAGAAATGTTTGTGCAGGGAATGAAACATTTTTCCACTCACCATTCTAGTGACAGCATTGAGTAGTCTATGAAAATGACAGAATTCACAAATTAATTCATTCTATAAATAGAATGCCACAGGGTTCCTCCATTGATTTCACAATTAAACAACTGAGAGGCCAATATCCAAATGTACTAATTTTTCCCTAAGGCAACATATCTTATGATTGTTAATTTTTCACCACAAGTAGCAAAAGGAGGAAGTTTAGCCCCTCATGGGCCCACCTGAACAATGCAGCTTAGAAATTAGCAGGCCAACGCATTGGAATGTGTAGGCATGAGGCACACCCGATATTGGAACTTGGGCCTCTTTTACATGAGACCAGGAGCTGTAGAATCCTAGTGGGCATCCCTAGGCAGCTCAGCAGTGAAGTGGATTTCAATTTTTGGGCCGTTGTGATGGTGGCAGTGGTCCTCAAACTAGGTCCTGGCAGGGACCGTAAGCAATCTGGAGCAAAGGTGCGATCAAGAGGGGAGAAAGCATTTGAGCAGAAGGGAGCAAAGGTAGAGGGGAGAAGACTGAAGAGGAGTGAGGAAGAAATTGGACAGTATCCAAATACCTGCTGGCAATTGTCTTCGGCAACTGCAATACAACCAGTTGGAGCAGCCTGGCTCCTTCCATAGCTTTTTGGTGGCAGCCTCCAGTGGTCCCCTTTTAAAGGCCACTGGTTAGGATGCATGTAGACCATGTTGGCCCAGCATCAAATGTGTTCAGGGCACCACAACTTTGCAAAGATGGCTTCAAAGAACTGTAAGGTCTCTTATTTGCACATGCAAAGGAGTACCACTGATTCAGGCATGGGCCCTCAGTACCTCTTTTTCTGCTTTATCATTATGGTAAGCTATTGGTACTGTAAAATGGGCACAGCACCATTGAGCATCCAAATCTCAATTTTTCAGTTTTGCCAGGATCAACAGGATGCTGCACAATATTTTTATGATACGTCTATAGATGCCATAAATTAGATTATAAATCAATCAATTTTGATATGATCTTGATTTCAGTTAACAAACATAATATGAGAGTTCATATGATGCAAATAAAAAAACTTAAATTTAATTAATTGAATTAGGTTGCCATGTGATATTCAGTATCTGTAAACCCTCAACTGACACGGTCCCTGTTCTTCTTGTTTATTTTTTTCACTATATTTTTAAAAGCTCCATTACTTCACGATGGACGTTTGGTAAGATAATAATAGACATGAGGCTGACCTTAACTCACTCTGACTTTGTCCATTTTGAGTTAGTTTTGGAAACATTTTTCATATGTTATGACATACCCTCCTTACACTTATACATTATTCTATGAAAATGACAGAATTCACAACTTAATTCAATTGAATAGACAGCATAATTCAATTGAAAAAAGACAAAATTCTATTCTGAAGTTAGAAGATGTCCCAGGGGGGTCAAGGACAGAATCTATTTGGCTAGAGCTGAGGGACAAAAAAGGTGTAATTACATTGCTACGTGCAGCTTATAGGCCACCAACTAGTGGGAAGGATGTAGAGGAACAAAGTTGCAAGGAAATTACAGAGTGGTGCAAGAATTATGGAGTAGTTATAATGGGGGCTTTAACTACCCAAATATAGACTGGGATAGTCATAGCGTAAAGGGCAGAGAGAGAGGGATATGAGTTCCTAGAGTGTATTTAGTAAAATTTTCTACAGCAGTATGTTTCCAGTCCAACAAGAAATGAGGCACTACTGGACCTGGTTCTTGAGAATGAGGTGGGCCCAATGGATCAAGTGTCAGTAGAGAAACATTTAGGGGACAGTGATCATTGTATCATAAGGTTTAGGCTAGCTATGGAAAAGAACTAAGAGCAATCCAGAGTAAAAATAATTAACTGGGGATATGCAAAGTATATTCCCTTGAAAGGGAAAGGTAGGGTAAACAAATCCAGAACACCCTGGATGAGAAAAGAAATAGAAATTAAAACCACCCGACACCCCCCATTGATCATCTGACCCCCCCCCTTGCCACGGCCAACCGACACCCACCTGACTGATCACCTGACCTGCCCCCCCCCCCAACTGAGCACCAAACCTGCCCTCCAATTGACTAGCTGACCCCTTCCCATCCTACCACCACCCTCCCAATTCTAATGCCCACCCCCATCCTACCAACTTACCTTCTCTCTGACTTCTCAAAGTGGCTGGGACATTTAAATTTACCTGCTTTACAGCAGCTAGTGCAGTAAAAAAGGGGGCGTGGCTTCCTTTACCCTGACTCTACTGCACTCGATGGAAGACCCTAGGAACCCGGTGCATCGGACTATTCTCACCCGGCCTGAGGCAGTAGGTTGGGTGAGAAAGATACAGCTGCATTCTAGTGTAAATTAGTAGGAGTAGAGTGGCAAACCAACTGTGATTGTCACTCCTCAGAAGCTCTGGCCCATTAGCTCATGGAATAAAAGGGACAGTAGCCACATGTGCATGTAATTTTTTTAAATACATTTATGGGATGTGGGCATTGCTGGCTAGGCTAGCATTTATTGCGTATCCCTAACTGCCCTTGAGGTGGTGGTGAACTGCCTTCTTGAGCCGCTGCAGTCTCTGGGTGTAGATACACCTACAGTGCTGTTAGGGAGGCAGTTCCAGGATGTTGACCCAGTAACAGTGAAGGAACGGTGATATATTTCCAAGTCAGGTAGATGTGTGGCTTGGAAGGGAACTTCCAGATGGTGGTGTTCCCATGTATCTGCTGCCCTTGTCCTTCTAGAAGATAAAGGTCGTGAGTTTGGAAGGTGCTGCCGAAGAAGCCTTGATGAATTTCTGCAGTGCGTCTTATAGATGGCACACACTGCTGTTACTGTGTGTCAGTGGTGGAGGGAGTGAATGTTTGTGGATGGGGTGCCAATCAAGCGGGCTGCTTTGCTTGGATGGTATCGAGCCTCTTGAGTGTTGTGGGAGCTGCACTCATCCAGGCAAGTAGAGAGTATTCCAGCACACTCCTGACTTGTGCCTTGTAGACGGTGGACAGGCTTTGGGGAGTCAGCAGGTGAGGTACTTGCCGCAGGATTCCTAGCCTCTGACCTGCACTTGTAGCCACAGTATTCATATGGCTAGTCCAGTTCAGTTTCTGGTCAATGGTAACCCTCCCCCGATGTTGATAGTCAGGGATTCAGTGATGGTAATGCCATTGAATGTCGAGAGTTGATGGTTAAATTCTCTCTTGTTGGAGATGGTCATTGCCTGACATTTGTGTGACATGAATGTTACTTGCCATTTGTCAGCCCAAGCCTGGATGTTATCCATGTCTTACTGCATTGGGGCATGGACTGCTTCAGTGTTTGAGGAGTTGCAAATGGTCCTGAACATTGTGCAATCATCAGTGAATGTCTCCACTTCTGACCTTATGATGGAAGGAAGGTCATTGATGAAGCAGCTGAAGATGCTTGGTCCCAGGACACATCCCTGAGGAACTCCTGCAGTGATGCCCTGGAACTGAGATGATTGACCTCCAACAACCACAAACATCTTCCTTTGCATTAGGTATGACTCCCACCAGCGGAGAGTTTTCCCCATGATCCCAATTGACTCCAGTTTTGCTAGGGCTCCTTGACGTCACATTCAGTCAAATGCTGCCTTGATGTCAAGGGCAGTCACTCTCACCTGACCTCTGGAGTTCAGCTCTTTTTTGAACCAAGGCTGAGTGACAGGAAACAGAGAGTAGTGGTTAATGGATGATTTTCAGGCTGGCTTGTGCTGGAGTTCCCCAAGGGTCAGTGTTGGGACCTTTGCTTTTCCTGATATATATTAATGAACTAGACCTTGGTGTACAGTGCACAATTTCAAAATTTGCAGATGATGTGAAACTTGGAAGCATTATGAATTGTGAGGAGGGTAGTGTAGAACTTCAAAAGGACATAGACAAGCTGGTGGAAAGAGTGATCAAGTGGCATTGAAGTTCCATGCAGAGGAATTGAAAGTGATTCATTTTAGTGGGAAGAACATAGAGGAACAATATAATACAAATGTTACAACTCTAAAGAGGGGGTAGGAGGAGAGCGACCTGGGTGTGTATGTGCATAAGTCATTAAAGGTGGCAGGATATGTTGAGACAGAGGATAAAAAGGTGTACAGTATCCTAGGCTTTATCAATAGGGGCAGAGTACAAGAGCAAGAAGATTATGTTAAACATGTATGGAACACTAGTTCGGCCTCAGCTGGAGTACTGTGTTCAGTTCTGGGCACCGCACTTTCGGGAGGATGTGAAGGCATTGGAAAGAGTGCAGAAAAGATTCACGAAAATGGTTCCAGGGATGAGGAACTTCAGTTACGTAGGTAGATTGGAGAATTTAGGACTGTTTCTCTTGGAGAAGAGAAGACTTAAAGGGGATTTGATAGAGGTATTCAAAATCTTGACGGGTCTGGAAACAGCAGACATGGGGAAACTATTCCCACTCATGAAAGAGTCAAGAATGAGAGGGCACAGATTTAAAGAAATTTGGAAAATAAGCAAAAATGATATTAGAAAGAACTTTTTCACACAGCAAGTGGTTAAGGTCTGGAATGACAGCCTGGCCATATGGTGGAAGCAGGTTCAATCAAGGCATTCAAAAGGGAGTTAGTCTGTTATTTCAAAAGGAACAATGTTCAGGGTTTTGCGGGGAGGGTGGGAGAACGGCACGAAGTGAACTGCTCATTCGGAGAGCCAGTGCAGACACAATGGGCCAAATGGTCTCCTTCTGCCCTATAAAAATTCTGTGATTAGAAATAGAATGAAAAAAGTATACAAAGAACAGCAAAGAAGTTGAGGACAGATATTTAATTATCTAATTCAGTTCACAAGTATAAAGTTAAACTCATTACCTCAGCTTCTGGTATCACTTGAACTCAAAGATTATATTTTCCAACTGAAACCCAAGATCCTGTTAAAATTCACTGACAATCATCTAGATTTATTCCTAATATAATAAGTAGATAGCGAATCTTTGATAATGGTTTGTAGCATTGGTAATGGTTGACTGGTCTGATGCCACATTAATGACAGCCTGACTAACGCTGCATGATCTACAAGCTCATAGATTATGATTCAGATGCCATGGAAAAGTGGCAGAATATGACTTCTCTGCAAGATTACGGTATCATTTTGGGTAGTAAATTATAGAAGGTGTGACTATCAACTGTGTATAATGTGATAAGTGAAATCCACTATACACAACTGAGCATGTCTTACATTTTATAGCTAACATACAGATTATTAAATCTAATACTCTGGCAAACTACATCAAATAGCATCACTTGGGCAGAATAATGTTTTAGTAGCATTTTATGCAGGTGAGAGCTAAAAATATCAAGATAAATCAAAAGTTGTTGCTCTGAATGCAGGTTTTTCTCTTCTCAGACCAGGGATTTTGTTCCATTTTTCTAATTTTCCTCTTTCCATTCTGTTCAGCGTCTACCACACCTGCCCGCACCCACCCCCCCAACCTGTTTCACCCAGTTGCCATGCTCAGTGTCCCTCTCAAATATCTTTCATTAATAATGTGTGGTGGTAAGAAGGTTAAGCCATTTAATTATCTCCTGTTTCCTTGTAAGCATATGACAGGCCATTCTGTTCCTTCCCTTATGTATCTGTGTTTTCTCCTACTTATTCCTTTTGATTTGTACCTTTTCAAAGAATCATCGGGTACAATTTTAACAAAACTGATCCACACGCAGAAGGGAGGCCAGTCACAAGTCATTGATTATTGAAGCAGGCTTTGCCTTGGCTGTTTAACTTAGCTACAGCAGTCACATCGTGCTTTGGGGTTTTCAGGCCAGAGTGTGGGTGTGATGATGACCCGCACATAGTGAATGGAAGGATTTCTATTTAAAGGGATCCCAATGAGGGTCTGAATGTTTCAGTAGAAATCATCTGTGCAGCCAATCAGAAAGCAAGAGAATGGAAGCAAGATGTGGGAAGGCTGTCGCACAGTCCTTGACTCTTCCTTGGAGCTCATGCTGCAGACAGTAATCCAAAAGAGAAGTCCTCTTCCCTGTGGACAAGAGGAAAAGACCAGCTACCCAAATGAAACAGGTGTGGCAAGTAGCAGAGTTTGTCAGCAGCAGGAGTGTGGTATCTAGAACCTCGGATTCAATGCTGGAAGAGGTTTAATGACCTCATTGGGTTCAGCAAAGTGAGGCCCTGCTTCTCTCAGCTGGCACCTTCACTCATTGATCTCCCCAACATCCTTTTGAGCAACATTCCTCTGACCAATACACCTTGAACTTCCACACAAACCTCTCTCTCCAGCCTCCTCCTCAAATCTCCATCTCAACAGACAAACATTCATACTCACCCTCATTGTATTGCTCTCGTATACCCATCCCTCAAATGTTCTCACTCCAGCCTCAGCACATTTCCACTTCGCACACTCGTATCTCTCTGCCTTCTCTCACCGTAGGAGAATAGAGTACAAAACTCACAAGGAGACAGAGAAATAAGGGTGGACCTGCAGCCATTACCACCCTGATCACAATGGAGGAGGGCGCCCTGGAGATCAGCACATACTGGTCATTGGCGATGGAGGGATAGGGTGGCCAGAGACCATGACAACATTAGATGATGCGCTGACACTCGACACTTAACCATCACTCATGTTGAATTGATGTAGCCACTCATTAAATGGTCATGATTTGCACTCTCTTCTGCAATGATACTGAGTTTGTATCCTTTCCTAATGTCAGCATTAACTCAGGTGTTTCATCTCCCACAGATTCTTCATGGGTGACAGAGGAGCTGCTGAGAGACTAGGCCTCCGAGTCCTCAAGAGGATTAACATGCAGGCTGCACCGTAAAAGACTCCTACGCATCCTGCACCAGTAAGGATACAAACACCTCAGTGGCTACTGCAGTAGAGACAGTTAGGTTGGCACATGGTGAGGTACACATCACATAAGCAGCAGCAAGTGCTGGAGGCAGGGACAGCTGTGGAGAATCCCCATCAGAAGGTGCAGGATACTCCAACCGCTACTCAGCTGAATGTAGATGCTCAGCCTCAGGAGTCATCCATGAAAGGAAAAACTGTGGAGCAGCAAAACGAAATGTGCCTGTTTCTGTCAACATTCCCAGAGGCAGTGTGCACCCTTAAAGAAAGATTGAAGGAGTCCATCTCTATCATGACTGCCATGATGTGTCAGGCAATTGTGCTGATGACCACCTCCATGGAAAGAGTGGTCACCTACATGGAGAATTAGAGGTGGTAGGCCAGCGAAGGTATGTGACCCTGATCAATAACCTACACACTCCACACAGCGTGAAGCAAATCCTCACCTTGGTGGATCAACAACTTTTGAAGTGCAGCTAAATGCTCTCCAGCTCTTAGCGTGGCATGTTGGCCATGAGACGGAAGATGGAAAAAGGGCACATGAAGTGGGGACTCTTCAAGGTGATCCTAGTTCTCATTCCTTGCCTCCCACCCCATCCCAACCCTTGAAGGCACATATTGCCTCCTGCCCTAATGGCCATGTCTGCCCTTGCAGAGGTGCAGGTAGAGCATTCTTGGAGGTTGGGGGGCCTCATCTGTCAGAGCAGGTGGATGAGGAGCCTGCCTCCAGCTTATGCCACATAGAAGTAAGGTGTAGCAGATGAGAAAGACATCTTATTTGCACAAGGAAATTCACAAGGGTGTTTATGGAGTTACACTGAAGTTTATTTCAATGAATGAAAAGCTTGATTTGAGCTCCTCATTCTCATGGCTTCTACTTTGCTGCATCCCCCATTCACCTGGACAGTAACCTTCATGGTATAAATCAGCCTTTATGAGGAGGAAAGTGTGTAAACATAATAGTTTGCTGGTTAACTGTTGGAATGAGGTGCCTTGGGTTATGGGGGGTGGGGGTTGGTGGTCGTGGTGGATGCAGGGTTTCTGATAAAATTCTCAGATGGCTTCATGCACACATTTTAAATGAAGCCTGCCTGGATGAGTCTGCCATGGGCTTCTCTGGTGGCCAGGTGTGTGGCTGCAAGCATCATGGCCACATCTGGCTGCTCCTCTTCTTCCTCCTCCTTGAATGCCTTCCAGTCTCTACCTTCCTCTTGCTGCAACTCCACTCCTCTCTGCAGGTGATGTTGTGAAAGGCACAGCTGGCCACAACAACCCTGGAGCTCCCTGATAGGACATACTGAATGGCACCTCCAGATCTGTCCAGACACCTGAACCAACCCAATGACTTGTTCTATTATTGCTCAAGTGGTGAAGTGCTTCCTGTTGTATTTCTCCTCTGGTTCATTGGTAGGGTTCCTTACAGAAACCAGCAATCAGGTCTTCAGAGGGTGGCTTTGTCTCCCAGGAGCCAGCTGTGGATGCTGTGTAGAGGAGGGAAAATCAGCAGGAGATGTGATTACCACAGAAAGAATGAGTCACAGCAGCTCCTTGGGTGTCTAGCACTGACATGCATAACCTCCTGGTGGTCACAAATCAGCTGGGCGTTGAGGGAGTGGGTTTCCTTCTGATTAGTGAAGGTTTCTGGCTGACCTGACAGCCCCTAGATTACCACATACATGCAATCATTGTACCTGTGGGAACCCAGCCACCACAGTGAAGCCGACAGCTCTCCACGTTTCACTGGCTTCATCCATGGCAAAATTCACATAATGGAAAACAAGGCATCAGAGACCTTGGAGATGCATTTGTGGGCAGCATGTTCATTGTGAGATGGCACCAGCAAATTCCTGGCAGGAGGTGGAGACAAAGAAAGAAGGTCTTGTTCCAGAAGGCTGCAAATGTTAGCAATGACCTTCAACAAGGCATCTGAGCTTCCTGAGACACTGCTCTGTTATGGTGAGGAAGCTCACCCCCTGTAAACCTAGAGCTGAGGGTATTGCTTCATTTGAATGATTGCCTATCCACTCTATCATTTAGAATGGCATGTAGCTGTGGAGGGGAGGGCTCCTGCGGTTGTTCCTGCTGCTGTTGGTGCTCTTGCTGTGGGAGCTGCTGTTGCTGCAAATGTTGTGACTCCTGGTGGTATGGGCGATCCTGTTTCTCCTCCTTAGTGCTCTAGCCTGCTGCTGCCTAAGCTGCTCCCATGCTGCAGTGAAGATTGACAACAAGGGGGCTGAGTGAAGCTGAGTATACTCTAAGGCGGTTGAAAGCTCTTACAAAACTTTGAAAATGACCCTCAAAATAGAGATTTCAAGCTCTCAGAACTAATCCTGTAAGCACAAGCCTTTCACCGTGGCTAAATCTGAGTAATCTCAGTCCTTGAAGATTTCCCAGCGCTTCACCCCCTGCTTTGCACTCACCTCAATGACCCTAGTGAGATATGGAGTGTTCAGGGACCGTTAAAGCCAGAATGCAGGGTTAAATTCAAAGTGAATTACCTGCTTTCATATTTAATTTATTTCTGACAGCTGCACAGCGTTCTCTGCTTGCCTGCAAACCTGTGCAAGTCAAGTCCAGAAGTGGGAAGGTTTCCAACCTGACGCCACTTTTCAGGCATGTAACCCTTCCCTCACCCCTAACTCCCCTGGACAGTTACAATTCTGCCCATAGAATCATAGAGCACACAGGGAGGGCAAAGGAGCAATCGGTCCATTGTGCTTGTGATGACTCTTTGGAAGAACTATTTATCTGTTTTTCTTTTCCGGTTCTGATGAATGGTTACAGCTGAAAAGTTAACTAGTCTTTTCACACCTTAGCTGCAGACTGACCTGCTGGATGTTTCCAGGATTTTCTATTTTTCATTTAATAAAAGGTAAATTTAAGATCAATGTCATGGATTTCTTCAAAACACAGTGATTAATGTTTAGAATGGGTGTCCGGATACAATGGATGGGGAGGGACAAGTAGGGTGATGTGGTGGTTGGTGGTCAGAAAATGAGTTACTCTCAATGGAACTCCCAACCTTTGACCCGCTCTCGTAGCCACACTATTAATATGGCTGATTCAGTTAAGCAGTTACATTCCTGGTCGATGGTGAGTTCCAGGATGTTGATGGGCGGGGCTTCAGCGCTGGGAATACCTGCTGTGCTTGTGGTGTGAATAGGTTGCTGGATGATTGCTACCAAAAGAGAAATTTGTTTCTAAAAATAAAGAATTTTTAAAAATAGCATTTTGCTATTCTGGCATATGTCTGTCGGCAGGAGAAGCCCAACTTTATAAAATCCTGATGGCGCATCCAACCATCAACTCACCCTCTCCCCTGCCCACCCCCTCTCCCCACCCAAATGTTGATTTGCTATCACACAATTTGGGTTACTGGTCTACAGTCAGAAAAGCAACTCTATCCATGGTGTTTTGCTAATTAAATGAAAACGTTTACAACGTGTCCTTCAAACAATAGAAACTACATTGAAAGTTTAGGCTACTGGATGAAGCAATTCCAGAATCATAACAATGCCACAAAGTCTTTTTTTTATTTGTGCCAACTGTTTTGTAAAGATAAAACTCCATTATTGCTGCTCCAATTTTAAGATGGCAAATCTCTCTTACCTTGAAAATGACATAGCAAAAAACAACTACCTGTCAACTGCCTTTTGAAAATTATGTGTTCTCCATGGAAGATTAAATTCTGCGTGGTCTCAATACTGTGCAAGGCAAACAATATCTTTATTAAAGAAACATATCTCCAAAATGTCAAAAGTTCTGTTTTGTAAGTCGATCTGATGACAAAAAAATATTGCACGTACTTAAGAGCTTGTCTTTGGTACAAAATATATATTTTTTTGCATTCAGTTGAGGGTGTAAGTTATTTCTATTTACAAATTATTATAGCTCAGCCACAAAATGCGATTACAGCATCTAGCTTCTGTTTTCAAGAATGTGAAAAACCAAATTAGGTCCTGTGCACAGTTATCTAATTATACTAGTCAGATCTCCTGCTTAGAAGTTACTTATATCCTGTTTTTAAAAATTTCATTCTGAAACTGATTAGAAATTGGCATGGTGATAATTAAAGGAAGAACTCTGCAGCAAGCCTCTTTCACTAATCCAAACCTGTATCTAACTCGCAACAAAATGTGTCCAAGGTAGCATTAACCAGTATTTCCATTCCCACTGCTGACCTTATTTCTTGTGTTTTATTAAGTAAGTAACATTGCAAGTAACATTTGTGCCACACAAGTGTCAGGCAGTGACCATCTCCAACAAGAGAGAATCTAATCCTCTCGCCTTGACATATAATGGTATTACCATCACTGAGTCCCCAACTATCAACATCCTGGGGGTTACCATTGGCCAGAAACTGAACTGGACCAGCCATATAAATACTGTGGTTATAAGAGCAAGTCAGAGGCTGTGAATTCTGTGCTGACTCCTGTCATGAACAATGTATAATTTTAAGTTGAATATATATATAACATATATTTGTGTACTAAGAAAGGTAAAATCGTTTCAGTTTCATTTAGATATTTTCTGAGCCTTGGTGCCTGGGAGTCTGGAAAGACTTCTGACTGAAGAGACAGGTCTTTTGGGTCTATTTGTACATATACATTTTTTATGAGATTTTACAACCCCTGAAGTTAAAGATATGGGTTAAAAGGAATTGAAAATTCAGTGAAAAAAGGGCAAAATAGGGAAACTTTACTGTTGCCTAGTGACAGTGATCCAGTGACACAGACACAGAAAAAGACAGGAGCAGAAAGGAAGTGTTCTATGTGTGTGTCACGGAGAGAAGATGCATTTTTAAGCTCTCAGAAGAAAAACTGCAAGGCTAGTTGGGACAGTAGTTAATTGGACATTCAGTTATAAGGCTCAGTAAACTGATCAGTTCAGCAGAGGTGCTACCAAAAAACTGAGGCCGGAATTTTCTGACCCTGTTGCATCGGGCGTCATATGGCAGGCGTGAGCGGACAATATGGCGGGAAGGCCAAAAATCAGTTTCATGTCGTCGTGAAACCAGTTTGCAATCGTCCACTCCGCCCGCCAATGGCGGGCTACCTTTCCCACCACTGCACATCAAGACCATCATTTTAATACATCTGCATCTAATTGTAAGACCTGCTCGTCAGAATCATCCCCATGTCAAATTTACCACCCACGTCGTCGGTAAAACAAGCCAGCCCAGAACACGTCTTGACAGGTATGACCTGCAGATGATAGGACTTACCGTTAGGGCCTTGCTCAGATTGCGGGCATCTGAGGAGCAGTAGATAGCTACCGGACCCTGGAGGAGCACGTGCATCGCACGCTGGCTGGATTCTAATGGACATGGTTCCACAGCGAAGCAGCTCACGGAAGGTGGAAGGAGGTCACCGTTGATGTCTGGGGTCTGCTTCGGGACATCAGTGTCTTGGCCATGGGCTGCTATGGACGAAAGTCGAGGGGTGGAGTGGGTGGTCTAAGTTTGAATAGGAGAGCCAGGTATACCGGGAGTGGGGTAGGAGAAAAAGGTAAGGGTTTGACTGGGAGCGGAAGTGGGGGGGTGAGGTTGGGAGGAGGGACTGATGATGTTGTGGGGGGGGGGTGGTGTGAGGGAGGAAGGTGCAATGGAAAGAGTCTGGGGGAGGAAGGAGCCCAGGGAAAGAAAGGTGCTCGGGGGGGAAGGAAGGAGTAAGGGGTGGGTGAGGAGTAAGTGGGAGGGGTCTTTGAAGTTGATGACTGCCTCTTGGAGAGCAAAATGAGAGTGGGCACTGCAGGAGGGAATGGTGAGTATGAGAGAGGGCAGGGTGAGCTGGTAGGTTGGGAGGGTGAGGGTGTGATGGTAGTGGTAGAGGGGATGGCAAGGGTGGTTGGTGGCGTTTTGGATGCAGACATGGACCCTCGGGGTGGGAAGGAGGAGATGGAGGAGGTCAATGTTGATGGAGGTGGGACTCTTGATAAGATAGGCAATGTGCACGTCCACCTGGACATCCTGGAAAGAAAATGGTTGTGGTTGGTAGGTGACAGTGTGGGGGTGGAAGGTGATGCCAGGGGATCAACAGTGATGGGGGAAAGGGCATGGGTGACTAAGGGAGAGGAAAGGATGGGGGAGCTGAAGACTTACTTAACAACCACCATGTTTCTAAAACCAAAAGTGAGCAGAATGTTGGGTGGGCACAGGTTCTGCATGGGAGTGCAATCTGTGGATGGGCAGAGATGCAGGTCAGCTCAGACAGACAACAGAAATAGAACCCCAGCAGGCAGCATTGAAAATGCTCAGGACAGTGAAAGGAGTGTGATAGAAGAGGGTTCTGTGTGCGTGGGAGAATGCTTGCCTGAGGCTCCAAAAGGACCTGCCACATAAACATTTCTCCCTCCAGGATCACTTATGGGCCAGCGTGTGCAGCTGAGCCACTAGTGTGGTGGGAGGGGAGATGGGGAGGTGCAGCGGGAGGACTCACAAAGCCTGCAAATGAAGCTGAAAGACACCGTTACACGTTATTCAGTGAAAGTGAATATATTTTCAGATTATAAAGTGATAAAATATGTTCACCCGTGAAACCATGTGATCAGAAATTCTTAACTTCTCTAGGCCTACCACTTCTTCTAGGTGCTGCCCTGACATCCGCAGCAGGGGTGGAGAAGCCTGTGCAATGTTTAGCCCTGTTGCCTCTGATGACTTCGACGTGGGTCCTCTGGAGAGCTGGAACTTAAGGGCCCCGGCTTGTTTTGGCTGTCCTCCTGGGGGCCAGCTGCTCCCTCTGCAGTGACAGAGATCAAGGTTGAGGGGGTCACAGGCAAAAGGGTTTCAGAGGGAGAGGACAGCCTCAGATTCCTGAGTGGATGACCCAGGGGTGTCCAGCTGCTGCTACTCCTCTCTTCAGGTGCCTGAGGACTCCGGCCTGACTCCTCAAGGGAAGGAACACCTGGACGTACGTCGAGGTTCCCCGTTTTCGTCTTGTGTTGCCACTGCAGGAACTCACCCATGGCTACCATGATGGAGTGCAGGTCTGTGTGCATCTCTGTGTTCAGCTGGACCAGGGTCTCCATGGCATCCACCATCTTTCCCATGCACATCTCCACACATGCAAATGTGGGCACCACTTCAACAGAGAGCAGGCGGACACACTCCCCCAATTCACATGCCACTCTGTTGAAGGCTTCCAACAACTCTGCATGATGTTTCCTTGCCTTCTGATGATTCTCCACAATGAGTTGGAAGGCTGAATCCAGGGGCTCATCATCTTTCTCAGACCTCATAGATACTCCTTCCCCAGCAGCCCTCCGAGTGCCAGGGAGCTCGGCTGAGCCTGGCTCCTCCTGCTGTGGACACATGCCCATGCAGTAACCACGAGATTGTAAACCCAAACCTACTCTAGATTTAGAACCCACCGAGGTGTGTGTCTCTGCGCTGATTCCACCCTTAGTTTAGGGAACTCAGTTGAAGAAACAGCGAGTTTAGAGTACGGTTTTTTTCGGTATCTTGAGGAGTGATACCAGATGGGTGAGAAGCATCAAGTGAATGCTCAGGAATTTACTGGAAGAAAACTATTTGCAGTTATGCCAGTCCCAAGTGAGAAGCCTTTGTGTCAACCTGGTGGTAACTCTTCACTGGTTTATGTTCTGTGAAGATATTGCTAGGGTAAAGGAATAAAGTGAATCTGAAGCATTTTCTTGTGTTTGTATTGAGATCTTACCAACCTTTTTGTCAGGTGTAATATAGTTCATTTTTCTTATTTAATAAATATTTTATTCTGTGTGTTCAAAGTTCATAAATAGACTCCTGTGAATTTGTTCAATAGCTTTCCTCCACGGTTTGTAAAAAAAAAAGTTAGGATCAATCAAGGCAGGCTTCACTCTGGGATCTTACTTGTCCAGCATTAACAGCAGCTGAGATCGTAAACTCCCCAAAACCTGTCTACCATCTACAAGGCATAAGTCAGGAGTGTGATGGTATACCCTCCACTTGCCTGGGTGAGTGCAGCTCCAACAACGCTCAAGAAGCTCAACACCATCCAGGACAAAGAAACCCAGTTGATTGGCACCCCATCCACCATCTTCAACAGTGTGTATCATCTACAAGATGGACTGCAGCAACTCACCAAGGCTCCTTTGACAGCACCTTCCAAACCTGCAACCTCTGCCACCTAGAAGGGCAAGGACAGCATTTGCACGTGAACACCTCTACCTGCAAGTTCCCCTCCAAGTCACGCATCATCCTGACTTGGAACTATATCACCATTCCTTCACTGTCAGTGGGTCAAAATCCTGGAACTCCCCTCCTAACAGCACTGAGTGTTTCCACAACACATGGACTGCAGTGGCTCAAGATGGCAGCACACCACCACCTTTTCCAGGGCAATTAGGGATGGCAATAAATGCTGGCCTAGCCAGCGACACCCATATCCCATGAATGAAAGAAAATTAATCAAAACAATAAAAAAAACTCTCGGATGAGTAAAAGCACAGGATGTGAACTGCATTTTATTCAACAGCATTTTAATAAAAACCATTATAATGTTATTTTCATGAAAACCATGAAGGAAATCCCAGCAATTGCCGCATTAACTGAAATGTACTATTGGAATATCACGGCTATGACAAATAATGTCCTAGATTTTGCAGTAATAATCACAGTAAGGCTATTAGCGCTCAAGCTTATTACAGGGTAAACTTGACAGCAACTGCCAGTGTCTGTACCCACGCAATTAAACATAGAAATTGTGAACATGCTGTCAGGGATACCCTGTCCTCTGTGGTGCACTGTTGTAGTCCTTGCCAATAGGCTAAGCATTTAAATGTTGTAAACTTGCTGTACTTGCCTACACCAAAGGCACCAGAAAAAGTTACGGCTGGTCCTTTCAGGAGTATATAAATCTTTAATGGTGTATTAAGTGATAAGTTCTGCTGCAAACTTTGTGGACCCTAAAAAAATCTTTTATAAGTTTGGAGAATCATTCCCTCAGAAAAGAAAAACTGTTGGGAGATTTAAAATGTTATCTGTTAGAATTTTTACTGTCTCATCTCTTTCCCTCAATTCCATTTATATTTCTCAAACTTTATTTTATTTTCTGTACATTTCTGTAAATCCAACCTATGACTTCTGTGTCTTCCTTCCTGTTTGGACTCTTCATCACTCACTGAGGACTCTTCAATCTGGTTGGTTGAAGAGCCTCGCTGTTTCTTGCCCTGCTCATTGACCCCCTGTAGGGGGCACTGCACTGGAACAGATGCCTGATAACAGGAAGTCTCTGCTCCAAAGCTCTTAGTGAATAGCTGTCAGCAAGATCAACAGCAAATGCCATTCCTTCACCACTGACTGCAAAACCTAGGCTAATGGATTTATGAAAGGTACAATCCAAACCAATCCAAAAGTACAATCTAAGCTTTGTGCCCAGAATAAAGTTTGCATCACCAATACATTCTTTCAGGGCAAATATCATCACAAAATATCATGGCATCAGACAAGATCTGACTATTAGCACCAACTTGGCCTGATCATCACCAGAAGACTCAATCTGCCCAGTGTTCTCCATACCTGCACCTACTACAGTGCAGCTTGTGACACTGACCACTCTCATCATTAGTTGAGTTGAAAGTGCAACCCTGAAAGTTTCGCAGCTCCAAACACAACAGCCTGCCATGCATCAACATTCCAGATACAAGAAATTATGCCAAATACCTGAAGTTCACATTAGCAGGTAGCAATTGCTCGAGTGTCAAAGGCTTACCAGGAAATGTTAACATTGATATTAATGGAGCTTGGGAGTCACTAAGTTCAATCATTTATGTCAAAGCAGCAGCAACATTTGGTAAAAACAGAACCCGCAACAAAGACTGGTTTGAGACATGCTCAGCAGAGATGACATCTGTCATTGAAGCAAAAAGCAAAGCCTGCCTGATGTACAACATAAATCCAACAGCTACAGCACTCCATGACTCAAAAGTAGCCAAGGCAGCTGTGCAAAAGACAGGAAGACACTGCTCAAATAAACACTGTGGGCTGCATTCCTATGAGATGAACATCTCCAAGTTTGCAATTGACGCTCTCCCACAGGTTTCTGTTATGCTGGAGTTTGATGCAAGACCCTCATTACTTGAGCTAAAAAAAGACCATTGATTTCTTAGCAAGAAAAAGGCACCCAGCAAGGTTGGATTTCCATCCAAATTGCTAGGAAATGTAACGTCTCATCTACTGCCACACCTTCACGACCTCCTCCTTCTCTGTTAATTAGAAGGCGGGATCCATCCCAAAGCTCAGCTATGATGATTATATTTTATATAAACAAAAGCAACAGAGGCGATTGCAACAACTACAGGGTTTTGACCCAGAGACATTGAAGGAACGGTGATATAGTTTCACACCCCATCCTGACTTGGAACTATATTGCTGTTCCTTCACTGTCAATGGGTCAAAATCCTGGAACTCCCTTCCTACCAGCATTATGGGTGTACCTACACCACACAGCCTGCAGCAGTTCAAGAAGGTGGCTCATCACCACCTTCTCAAAGGCAATTAGCGATTAGCAATAAATGCTGCCCTAGCCAGCGATGTCCACATCCCGTGAAAGAATAAAAAAAAACTACAGATGCATCTCACTCCTCAGTGTCACTGGGGAGACCTTTGCTAGGAACATGCTTAAAAAACTCCAACTTGCAAACCAGAAGCATGGTGCCATTTTTGTGCTAGTAGTTCTACAGTGGACATGATCTTCTCCATATGTCAGCTACAAGAGAAGTGCAAGGAAGTTCAATCTCATGAAAGCTTTCAACATCATCAGCAGAGCAGGACTTAACAAGATCTTGGAGAAAATTGGCTGTCCACCAAAGCTCCTTAGTTTCATCCTCTCCTTTCATGACAACATGCACTGTACAGTTTGACAGCTCCATTTTTGACAGCTTCAGGGTGAAGAATGTAGTGAAACAGTGCTGCCTTAGCTCTCACTTTGTTTGCCATTTTCTTCTACATGCTCTTTACCTGTTCCTTTGCTGCAGATATGGAAGGAGTTTACCTGCATAGTAGGTTAGGCGGCAAGCTCTACAATGTGTCCAGATTGAAAGCGAGGACAAAAATGCAATACGTTTTGATCAGAGAACTTCTGAACGCTGATGATAGAGTCATAGAGTCAATTACAGCACAGGAGGAGGCCATTCAGCCAATCAAGTCCATACTGGCTTCCCAAGGAGCAATCCAGTCAGTCCCACTGCCCTGCCCAATCCTTGTAGCCCTGCAAGTTTATTTCCTTCAAGTGCCCATCCAATTACCTTTTAAAATCATTGATTGTTTCCACTTCCACCACCCTCATAGACAACAAGTTCCAGGTCATTACCACTCGCTGAGTACAAAAGGTTTTCCTCACATTTTCCCTGTTTCTCTTGCCCAAAATCTTATATCTGTGTCCCCTGTGTACCGTGCAAGTTGCCCACACAGAAGCAGAGGCAGCTCCGCTGGCTCCAGCACATTCTCAGGATGGAAGATAGATGCATTCCCAAGGACATTCTGTGTGGGAAGGTAGCCAACCCAGAAGACTAGAAGGACACTAAAAGCTCTGCTTCAAGGATGCTTGCAAGCATGACATGTAGGCCCTACACATTAATTTTCACACATGGGAGACACTAGCTAACAGCAGAGGGAAATGGAGACGTTACATGTGGGCCAGCGTGCACCAACATGATGATCAACAGCTACAGCAGTTTGACAACACCCCCAATGCTGATAACAGCAACCCACAACACCTGATAACTACCTCATATGCAGTACTTGTGGCAAAACCTGCCTCTCACAGATTGTTCTCTTTAGCCATCTGCAAAATTGTACCATACAAAGCTATCCCATCACTATGTCCATCATCTCATATGGTTGAAAAGAAGTCAAGGAATCCAATTACCACATGCTGCATTAATTTAATTAAGGTGTGACACACAGGATAAGATAAAGCTTTACAAGGCAAATAATTCTAGGGGTATTTCAACAAACATACCTTAGGTTGCACTGCAAATATGAGGGCTCCTGTGCACATTAGATAAAATGGAAAAGGAAAAAAAAATCATCACAGCCAAGAGATACAGAGAAAGAAGGGATCACTGTAAATATCCTAACAGACACAACTAATAGTATGTGTGAAATTAACAGACTTAAAAATCCACCAAAAACTGCAGAATACAGTAACGTGATTGGGGGAGGGAGAAAGAGAGCATCATCTCTCCTAAGAATTCTATGGACCCGTTTGGCATATGCAGCATTAAACCGAGGCCCTGTCTGCTCTCTCATGTGGATGTAAAGATCTCCTGGCACCACTGTGAAGAAAGGCAGGGAGGCTCTCCCCGAAGTTCTAGCCAATATTTATGCCTCATCCTGCATCTTAAAACAAATTATCTGATCATTATTATATTGCTGTTTATGGGGCCTTGTCTGTTGCATCTCCCACATTACAACTTGACTACATTTTAAAAGTACTTCATCAACTATAAAGTGCTTTAGGACAACCTGAGGTCATGAAAGGTGATCAATAAAATGCAAGTGTTTCTGTTTTCTAATTAATGAAATGTTTTCTAATTAATGAACATTTCAAAGGAAAATATTTAAAAAGGAGAAAACTCTATCCAGGTAAGAACATTTGAATTCCAGCTATTGGTCTGTAATAATGAGATATAATGATGAAAATATCTAAAATATAAATGCTTTTTTCCGTAACATTTATCAATTGTAAAAAGAGAATATTTGTATTGGTTTGGTATTTCGATTTCCCATTTTTCAACCACCTTAAGCAAGGATTTCAAAATTAAATTCATTAGAATTCCATGACCTTAATTTAGTGAAAACTAGATTAGGATTATTGCAACGTAATTACATTATATCCTTCAACACATTTCTAAGAGTTTTTCTTGCCTTTGCCAAATTGCCATTGAAAATCAAGGTTTGTGACTACCCACAATCTTTGCCAGCCATAACCCAAGCTATCAACCTACACATTTGTTTCAATATTGCAGTAGTGAACAATTCTTTCCCCATTCTAGAATGGTTTCCCTTTATTCATGTTCCATTATTAACAATTAAATAATGAGTAAATTATATATTTTCAATAATTGCAACACTAATTCAACCAACATCTTTATAATTACATGATATTTCATTCTGTTCAAACTAATTTATATGTAATTATATGCAAATATCCATAGCCATTAGCTTTTAATTACAGTGCAAGTTATTTGTCATAAAATGTGTTAATAACATTATGAATTAATTTGTAGGAATTGACTGACATAAGAAAACACAAATGAAACTATAGCATTTGTAACTCGTAGAATTCACATTAATTGGCATACATTTGTGATATTTAATCCCATTTGTCAAATACAGGATAACAGAAATCTCGCAACAGCTTACATGGAGTAATTCAGCTGAATGATTTAGATGTTGCCAAACTGAGAAAAAGCAGGGTGTTCTTACGGCAGTATCCTGGCCAACATTTATCCCTTAAACAACAGCAAAACAGATGATCTGGTCATTCATTTCTTTGCTGCTTGTGGGACTATATCCAATAAGCTTTTCCCATTGACTTATTTTTAAGTACCCTTGTACCACGGTATTTTGTCCTTCACATTTTCCCCATAGCTCTGTCATTTTTTTTCACCTTTTCAAGTATATGTCCAATTCCCTTTCAAAAGTTATTACTGAATCCACTTCCATCAGCCTTTCAGGCAATGCATTCCAAATTATTATCACCTCACCGCATAAAATAAATGTTCTCATCTCCCCTCTAGTTCTTTTGACAATTATCTTAAATCTGTGCCCCTTGACTACCAATCCAACTCCTAGTTTCTCCTCATAATTTTTAACATCTCTATTAAATTTCCCTTTAACTTTCTCTACTCCAAGGAGAACAATCCCAGCTTCTCAATGCTCTCCACACAAAGTCCGTCAACCCTGGTACCATTCTGGTAAATCTTCTCTAAGCCCTACCCAGAATTTATGTTTCTAACTTATTTGTTTGATTTCTTATTTCTTATGCACATGAACAAACAGAACTGCATTCACAATCCATTGTTGCTATGCTTCTGCTTCAAGTTGTTTACAGGCCCAATCATTTGGGCATCAGCTACACCTAATTGAATTACAGGATACACCACATCAATCACCAGGTAAATCGACAGCTAGGATTAGGTCCATACTCACGCCACTACCACCTCCCCCCACACCCACAAAAAATGCCATCTAATTATTCCAACTTGACATATAGCTGACATATGTTATATTTGCATATTAGCAAAAAGAAATAAACCACCCTTGTCAGAATTTGCAACATCAAATAAAAGCTAATTGATCAGTAAGCTTCTCTAGGGCTTAGCCTGGGCTGGGACACAGCAACTGATTTTTTTTTTTGTATATGTGATTGGTCATCGTAATTTCCTATCTCACCAATCAAAAGAGCTTCAAAGAATGTTTTAATGGATAAGAAAGCTGAAAAATTCCAGAGACTACAAATGTACAGATGCAATAGGGCCAATTTTTAACTCCCAACCAAAGGGGATGGAAATTGGCACTGGAATGTGAGTCAGCAGGTTATAACCCCCAGCTTTATTTGAATGCTGATCATCTGTTTGGGTGATTCTGGCAGAAAGTGCTGGCTGGCCAGCAGCTGAGGACAGGAAGAAATCAGGAGGTCCAGCAGCGTCATAGGCAGATTGCTAGGCCATCAAGGCCCCATTATTATCATGGGACCCAAACTGTATCTAATATTGAGGAGCCTCATCTGCAGTGAAACCAACACCATTAAAATTGTAGGGAACTGAACAGGAAATTAAGCTGCTCTGTTATAAGTGCTCTCCCATTACACCAATCAAGAAGAGCTAAAACCACCTCCAATAAATATTATAATGACACTGTGACAACCAAGTCTGGAGGGGTGAATAAATTCCTCTTTTCCCAGCCCTGAGGTTAACTATAACAGAGTTTGACTTTATTTTTAAATGATTTTTCAATCCAATATGTACCTGACCACATATAAAGCTATATGAAGAAATAAGCCAGCCAGGCCTCTTGAGTTAACAAGTAAGGAGTTAGTTTTATTGTTAAAAACTCACTCAGATAACAACACATCCTGAATCCTGTAACATGCACATACACACACACACGCAAAACAGAACAAGTTACAGTGTGGAGAAGATGGAATTGATAAAGTCCGTAAAGAAATAAAAAATATATGTTCCAATGTTTCTTTGGTGGTCTTGAAATTCCAGATGCTGGATAGATGTAAGTTGGTTACCTTTTCTGGAGACAAATCTCTCTCAAACTATAATCCATCTTTTTTCAAAGTGCACATTATGGCACTTGCCATTCCTTTCAATTGAAATTCTCTATTTTTGTGATGTATTCCAAATGTAACAGAGATAGGGCCCTGAACTTGAAAATGGCAGGGAACAAGGTGTTGTTACTGGTCCATTCTGCAGGCTTCTTCTGAATGTTACTATAACCAACAGGCAAGCTTATAATCATAGCTTTTCACAAGGGGGTTTCAGTCATGTGACAGCTATTATTGGCAAACAATGGAGGATGATCCATATTAATTAAGGATCTTTGATCTCCCATTGTCAAGGCTATCACAATACATTTGAAACAGATATGGATCCTTTGCAGCCTCCTTGCATAATGTGTTTTATTAGTCCTTCTTTGTTCCTGGTAATTTCTGGGGTCAGAAAGTAGCCTATTGTCCTTAAGTTTTGTAGAGAGTTCAGACAATGGAAGGTGTGAAATCCATTAGGGAAACTACCTAAATATGTCCCCTGTCAAATCCATGTTCAGAGGTTTCTAGACTTGGTCAGTTTGTAGATCAGGTAACTTCTGTAAGCATTTTAAAACACAGCGTCTTTACAGTTCAAGCTGTTTCTTTCCCTTTTTAAAAACAATCCAAGGCATTTCACCAGCCGATGAAGCTAATGATTAATAGTTGACATTGCACAGAACACATCATTGTGACAATATATAATTCAATACTCACTGTCAGGGGACTAAGACCTCACTGTACATATATTAAAAATCTAGACAAAGGCTTTAAGATGACTGAAGCCAAGACTAGCTTTGACTCAAATAAAAGAACATTCAGAGAAGCTGACACTTGTTATCTCTAAAGAGACACTAATGACCCCATGACTGCAGAGATCAAATCCAAGGGAGTTGTACAAAGGCTATTTACATTTCTTAGGACAGGCCAGCCAACAGAAACTACCAGTCTGATAGGAAAAAAAGACCCTGAAATCTCTTTTGAAACCCTTAATGGTTGAAATAAAACCAAACTCAAGAATCCAGACTAAGGAAGATATATCCTTTGACCAAGCCAAAGTGGAAAAGTGGGAGTCATATCACATGCCCATGCCGCCCCACCCTTAGCTGGGAGAATCAGTTACCCTGCCTTGTGGAGCTGCAAAATAGACTGTCATCTTCCATCTAGCAAGCAGCCAGCTCAGAACCAGAGCTCTGTCCAGGTTTAACTGTCTGGCCCCATCTACACCGTTTCTACTGGAACTTCTATACGTGTGCAAGACTAATTCATTTCTATCTGCCTGTCCCATCATGGAAGTCACCTCTACTGGAAAAGTTAATTATCCAGTATCAGCCTTCAGCCTGGTGACACTGTGCAAGAATATACTATTGGACTTTGATTCTGGAGTCTAGACTCACGTGAAGCAATCATTCTTTGTTCTCTGGTTTTTACTCCGTAAACCCATTTGTTTCCCTATTCCCCCCTTCTTTCATTGTATGAATTAAAAAGCATTGTGACCCCTCTTCTCGAGCTTGAGTGTATGCAAATAAATTACCCCTTTGATTTTACCCCATCACAAGTTTGCTGTGGAGTTGTTGATAGAAATTTGATATTACTGAGGGGTTGTGAAAATACAGCACCTTTTATAACGGAGGAAATCAAAATCAAAGCACCTTTCTGTTTGCAGGCGGGTGGTGACAGGGGAAATCAGAGCTGTATAAATTAATCCCCCTCCCATCTGTAAAATTACAAACTTCAATTCCTTTACTGGCTTTTGGCTAAGATAGCCATCAATCCAGTATTTAAACCAGATAATTATCAACTCGATGATGAAGATATTAATTGGGATTTAGCAGTTAAAATTCCAAATGTCAGATCTGTCCTTATCTTCTCAGTTCAGTAGTGACAGTCATTCTCACAGCAATCTGAGCATTTTGCTTTTCTGATAGTTCATTTACGCAATCTTATTATTCACTTGCAGGGTAGCATAACCCAAGGAGTGGAACAGTAGTACCCTGCATGATTTGTACTTGATATTCCTGTCTTTTGCAAGCATACTTCTTTGATCACTTTGAAGGTGAACTGATGAAGCACTTGTTGAAACAAGCCCTGATAGAAAGTGATAAGCTGCTTTATTTCACAGTAGGCTGAACATACAGAAATGACTGTTACAATTTGGACTCCTTTAATTCGCCTTGCTTTCGCAGCCTGAGTTCTCCACAAAATCTATTTCAAAAACCTTGCTAACTGCTTTCCAGTAACTTTGCTCCTGTCACTATGTTCAGAAAGAGGAAAGTGAGCCAGACCTCTTGCAATGCTTCCAGGATAGTGACTCTTCGAGGCAATGGATAAGAGGAATTTATCGCTGAGACAAGCTATCGAATTGCACATTATTCATAGTTTATGAGGAAACAACTTCAAAAATAGCTTATTAACGTCCTTACTTAATATAACATACCACGTGTTTTAACCATGGCATAAAGTGTCAGGAAGCAAAGCTATCAATGAAAATAAAGCTTACCATTTCATCTTCATACATATAATAAGGATGCCACAAATTCGATGAAGTGCCACAAAGTGTGAAAGAAGAGTTGATATACACGTGTGGGATATTTTTCACAAAGCATTCATGCGCGATACTTATCAAATCAAAAATATTCACAAATTAAACCACATTCCACATGACATATTTTGAGTTTAAATGGAATTTTGTTTCACTAGGATTACAGGAATTAAAAGAATGGTACGAAGCAGCTCCGCTTTTCTTCAAGAGTTAGGTAGCTAGATCCAAAGTTTGTCTCCATGCTTGAATGATGTTTTCCTAGTGTGTGGCCAAGTACCACTGGAGGAAGTGAGGGTTGCACAAGAGATCAGAGTCAAAGGACCAAAAAAATATTAGGCAGCAGCTGAGGCTGGAGAAAGTTGTAGACTAAGATGGGAAAGGTAAAACTGTTACAGCAGATATAGTGTATATGGGAGACATTGAGTGACTTGATGGTGATAAAAGAATTGAAGGCAGAGCCAAGGGAATTATTGAGCATGGAGTCATGAATCTTCAGATCATCCAAAACTCTGCTGTCCATATCCCATACCACACCAACACCCAGTCACCCATATCCTTACTGCCTGGTCCCCAAAGCCTCGAATTGAAAATCTTCATTCTTTAATGGCTTTGCCACTCGCTATCTCTGTAACCTCTCCCAACTCTACATGCTCCACCTCCACAAAGTCATCTTTCCTCCTTTGCATTCCCCCTCCCTTTACCCCACCATTGGTGGGCATGCTTTCAGCCACCTGAGCCCTATGCTCTGCTACTTACTCTCTAACTCTTTGCTTCTCCATACCTCCACTCCTCCTTTAAGACTTTTTCTAAAACCTTCAGCAGGTGGTTGTAGTAGTAATAATATTTATGGTTTTGCTATATTAGGACATATTTACCTGTAAAATGTCAAGATTTTAACCCAGAGGTGTGTAGCCATCCCTTCACACAAGATGGAATGCAGACTGGGCTTTGGAGTGCATCCACATACTACATGCAAATACTGAAAACAGCACTTTTTTAAACAGAAGGCTGCCCACAACCATCAAGATGGAACATGCATTGGTGCTCTCAGCTAACCAGTACCACCTTAGCCACCCTGAAGACGCCTGAAACATTGCAGAGGTTGAGGTCATGGAGGGCATTAGTGAAGAAGAGTTTGGTGACTTCATGACACCCCAAGGTAAACGTTCCATTCGAATTCTTGCTTGCACTGTAAGCTCAGTCAGAAACAAGCAGCTAGCTATGTTCAGCAGGGAAAAAGCACTTTGGGTTTTACTATGCATAGAACTTTTTCTGCAGTTATCCTGTGACAAATTCTGTATCTTTGTTCAAGAGCATCCCAAGACAATGGGCTGAATTTTACACTCCGAGATCAGGAGCATTTCCCACTTTGCAGAGCATATTATGGGGCTTGATGGCATCAGGCACTGTTTACGGCATTATCGTGCCAATTTCCGATAATGCGGCACATAGGCAGGTCAAAAAGTTGGAAACCAGCCCACATTATTTAAATATCAATTTAAAAGACGACTCAGCTATTAACTACCTATCTCACTGCAATAATCAAGTCAGAAGGCAATAATACGTCTTCAGGGCGAGATTTACGACAGATGGGGAATTCATTTTTTTAAGGGCAAGCTAGTTTGGGCGGGTTTTAAAACTGCAGAGTCTCAGGTTTGCAGTTCAAACTCTATTGACTGCAGGGACTGCTCATTTGAGTGGACAGAGGAACCTTCTGGACATTTTTCATGAGGACTCTCCTCTGCCTTGAAGGGCTCTTTTGATGCAATATCTTCCTGTCCATTACCCAGGGGTGCTGAGTGAAAAGTGTCTGAGGCAGATGGAGATTGTTGTCTTAGTTGGAGCACAACCTCCAGTGAGGAGGACAGAAGGATTAGGAGGAGGATGAGAAGAAGGGTGAAAGGGAGAAGGGAACACAGGGAGGTTCATGATGCTGTCCTTCCTCAGGAAAGGGGCAGAGCAGCGGCAGACCCCGAAGGTCAGGAGGAGTCCAGGTACCCTCATTGGAGGCGCAGACAAGATCATGCCACCCTAAGTGTATATTGGCAACAATGCAACTATCTGCAACTGAGTGAGACTCAGAGGATTGACATCCCACCCTCCAGCACTCATTGAGCAAGATGATGATCTGTAACTCGGCCTTGCCTCTAATTCGCAACAATTAGCATACTATAGAGTGTGCACCAATGGTGGGCCCGGAAGTCAGAACACCGCCTATGGTGCATGGCTATATTATTCAGCCCAATATCACTCTTAAAAGAGACAAGCTGGAACCTTTCATCTACAGTGGGCAAACCAGTGGTATCAACTCACATGAAAGATAGGATCAGAAGAAATCATCTTGTAAGGCGCCCAGTACAAGTGTGGAGGAGCAAGTGGAGGAGGCAGTACACAAGCAACAAGACAAAGGGAGATCTCAGGTCAGGTGCACATCTGCTCTAAGACATACAGGCATGTAACCTGCAGGAACTGCATGAAAAGTTGAAATAATTAAATAACAGAAGTGATTCAAAGCAGTCACTTGAGAATCATCAGAGCTCCCTCCATAAAATTGTGGCTAATATCCAGCATTGTGGTTTTGATATTTGTAATAGTCTGCATGAAGGTTTCGGAAACCTGCATGGAGCAAGGTGATTCTACGGTACAGTAAGTACAATTTTGTCACCCAACACTGACTGCCACTACTAAGAGTCGGGGTTCCAATTTACTGGGATTTCATATTTTTGGCCTCGAGTGGTCCTTAATAGTGGATTCACAGTCCATCATGGTGGCAAATGGTTTGGCCTTGCACAAGCCCCTGATCTTCCTCAAGAGGCATTCAGCAGCTGGTACGTGGCAAGAAGATGGAAAGAGGAGACATTTACTTCTTTGGGTGATAACCAAGGGGCACGTAGGTGGCAATTATTATTAAGACTAGGAAGTCGATGGTATGCACATTGCATGGCACAATGCATACTGGGGATCTAAATATTAAGGAGAGACATGGAACTTGATGAGGGGAATAAACTAGTTCCGCCATCTTCTTTAAAATTCATTTGTAAACAAATGTCGGTGGGGGGTGAGACCAGGATGATAACCAAGGTTGTAGTGATTTATTGTAAGCATGTTATTAATGGGCTAGAACATGACAGATACAACAATAGGACTCTTCAAACATGTGCAGCTTCTAAGTTAAAGTCTTGTGTATTAATCATTGATATCCATTCTTCCTTGCTTCACATAATCAGAAAAGATTTCCAAGAATAGTTCCAGGGATGAGAAACTTCAGTTACATGGATAGTTTGGAGAAGCTGGGGCTGTTCTCCTTAAAGAGAAGATTGAGAGGAGATTTGATAGAGGTATTCAAAATCATGAGTGGTCTGGACAGAATAGATAGGGAGAAACGGTTCCTGTGGTGAAAGGTTGAGAACCAGGGAACACTGATTTAAGATTAAGAAAAGAAGCAACAGGGACATGAGGAAGGTTTTTTTTATTCAGTGAGTGCTTAGGAACCCAAATGTACTGCCCGAGAGTGATGGAGGCAGATTCAATTGAGTCCTTCAAAAGAGAATTGCATAAGCACTTATAGAGAAAAAATTGCAATTCTACATGGAAAAAGACAGGGGAGTGGGACCAGGTGAATTCCTTTTGCAGAGAGCCATCATGGACCACTGGCTGATTGGCCTCCTTCTGCGCTGTAACCATTCTGTGATTCTATGATAAGCCTTCCTCCGTCCTCTTCCTCCTATTCCAAGGCCCTTGACTGATATTCATGGTTCACTGGTTGAATGATCTCCCCTCTTTGCATTGCAAATTATGCAGTGTTCCAGAGATACTGACATTGTTAACATCTTCTCAAGGCAGCATTCATCTGATCTATCCTGGCAGCTAAATCTTTGTCTCAATATTCCCATTATATGTTCCACCAGAACTCAAGTGGCTGCATCAGCTTCACTGTATTTTCTTTTAGCTTCTCCGAGCATTCCTTACGAATGTTAAAATTCAGAGTCCTAGTCTCCTAACAACCATTCACATTGACACCAATCAACAAAATATGAAGTGTCAATATAGCACTTGCTCAAAAGCATAACTTCCTGAATAGTCATAGTACAAAGGCCATCTGCTAATTTTGCTAAAATATAGACTTTCAAAATGTTATGAAAAAAATTAAAAGACTGTTAATAATTTCAGACAGGAAAAGAGAAAAGTAGGTAGCGATAGACAAGTAGATCATAAATCGTAAATTTACATTTACACAGATGGATATTTAGTTTGTTTTAAAAAAACTGTCTTGAAAAAGATTGGTAATTTTAAACTTGAAACTTTGGTTTTTTTTCTAGCAAAATCCAAGCATTCTTCTGCATTGCAGCAATATTCAATCTTTTATGTTCTTGTACCCCTTCAAAAAGTCAGGACTAAAACTACCAGAGAGGAACATTAACTTCTGCCAACAACTAGATACAAGGCTATCCATAAGAGATTAAAAGCTCAAGCCTTTGCAGTAGGAAATATTTTCAAGGCAGTAGCGGAGCATGAAATGCAGGTCCTAACACTGGAGTCGGTTAATCAATATAATCTGTCCAGAGACCTGGCCTTAAAAAAGACAATTTCAGGAAACAGAGATTGAAAAATGCAGTTTCAGCCCACTTGCAAAAACAGAATGCTTATTTTGGCATTTCTTTCTACTGTTCAAAATGAAAGCCCTTGTAACAACTAAGTATGAGAGAGATAAACATCCAGGGAGTCTGTGTGGGAGACAGACAGGGAGGCGAAGATGTAGGGAGGGTTGAATTTTAACGCCTAAAACAGTTTTAAATAAAACCAACCCTAACCCACTTCCTACCCACCCACTTTCGGTTTTAATGGAGGCGGGTTGGAAGGGGCAGATGACTAACCTGGTCTCAGGAGACAGGTCAGTCAGTAAGATCTTTTAAAGGAGGCTTGGTGCCTCAATTTTAACAGGTCTATTATTAATTTTAACCCACAGAGAATTGCATCAGGTAAAAGGAAGCAAGAAGGGACCAATAGATATATCTTAAGTTCATTTACAGCCCTGTTTATGGAGCTAGGAGAGGTGTTTCCTGCTGTCTTTCTATGTCTGCTTTACACATACTCATTAATCTGACACCAGGACTGGTAGACTACACATAGGTTTAGTTTATTTGAAGATATGGTACAAGATGGCTCAGCAGACAGATCTATTTTATGGATTCAGTAATCATTACTCACAGGAACAGCACAGCTGCAATTCCTACACACAGGGCAAGCTGCTGGTCACATGCCATTATTAAGCAGCACTTGCTTAGCAATAACCTGCTTACTGACGCCCAGTTTGGGCTCTGTCAGGGCCACTCAGCTCCTGACCTCATTACAGCCTTGGTTCAAACATGGACAAAGGAGCTGAACTCCCGAGATGAGTTGGATGTGACTGCCCTTGACATCAAGGCATCATTTGACCGAGTGTGGCATCAAGGAGCACTAGCAAAACTGGAGCCCATGAGAATCAGGGGGAAAACTCTCTGCTGGTTGGAGTCATACCTAGCACAAAGGAAGATGGTTGTGTTGTTGAAGATCAATCATCTCAGCTCCAGGACATCACTGCAGGAGTTCATCAGGGAAGTGTCCTCAGGCCAACCATCTTCAGCTGCTTCATCAATGACCTTCCTTCCATCATAAGGTCAGAAGTGGGAATGTTTACTGATGTTCACCATTTACGACTCCTCAGATACGGAAGCAGTCCATGTCCGAATGCAGCAAGACCTGGACAATATCCAGGCTTGGGCTGACAAGTCGCAATTAATATTCGTGCAACACAAGTGTCAGGCAAAGACCACCTCCAACAAGAGAGAATCAAACCATCGCCCCTTGATGTTCAATGGTATTAACATCACTGAATCCCCCAATATCAACATCCTGGGGGTTACCAATGAACAGAAACTGAACTGGACTAGCCGTATAAATACTGTGGCTACTAGAACAGGTCAGGGACTAGGAATCCTGTGAAGAGTCATTCACCTCCTGACTCCCCAAAGCCTGTCCACCATCTGAAATGTACAAGTCAGGAGTGTGATGGAGTACCCCACACTTGCCTGGATGACTGCAGCTCCCACAACACTCAAGAAGCTTGACACCATCCAGGACAAAGCAGCCCTCTTGATTGACACCACATCCACAATCATTCACTGCCTCCACCACCATCGCACGGTGGCAGCAGTGTGTACCATCTACAAGATGTACTGCAGGAATTCACCAAGGCTCCTTCGACAGCACCTTCCAAACCCACGACCACGACCATCTAGAAGGACAAGGGCAGCAAGTAGATAGGAACAACACCACCTGGAAGTTCCCTTGCAAGTCACTCACTGTCCTGACTTGGAACTATATCGTCGTTCCTTCACTGTCGCTGGGTCAAAATCCTGGAACTCCCTTCCTAACAGCACTTTGGGTGTACCTACACCACATGGACTGCAGGGGTTCAAGAAGGCAGCTCATCACCACCTTCTCAAGGGCAACTAGGGATGGGCAATAAATGCTGGCCCAGCCAGCGAAATCCACATCCTGTGAATGATTTTTTTAAAATCCTGGTTACTTACTCATTTGCATATTCCCTTAAAGTGATATCACAATATTTCTCTTTGCCTCAACAAGCAAGCCTCTTTATAAATCCTGCAATCCTACCCTAAGATGTGCAATTCCCCCCAAACTTAGGGTCACTCCATCTCTGGCTTCTCATCCCCTGATGTCCAATTTCCACCTGCACCTCCCAATCTCTGACCTGCTTACTATCTACTACTTGGCTGTTTCTCACCTGCCAAGCAGTCAGACTATCAGGCAGGAAAATTGAAAAAATGTACAAAGCATCCTGCAGTTAATTTCTGCAAGACGTGCAAGGTAGTTTGCCACCAACACCTACTATTTTCAAGGGCCTGAATAAATATCAGGGCTGAGTGAGAGGATGAGCGAATTAGTGTGGGAGTGATTTCAACCTAACTTGTCTGCCAGAAAATGACTGGGTTGGATCAGTGCCCCATTCTACTCCCTACCTGATTTTGCTTTCCATACACATCAATGGAAGAAAAATTGGGTAGGGTGTAAAATGGTTGACCAGTCTAATGATGTCCATTTTTGGCAGGTGTGTTTGTTTAAAATTACCCATTGTTTGTGAGTGAGTATAAGTGCAGGAGGTTGGGTATGGGTGGGTGAAGAAAGAGAGAGAGAGAGAGGCATAGAAGGAAGGAAGGAAGGAACTTGAAGAATGTTCTTTCTAATTCAAGACAAGTATTTAAAATAAGAACTCAGCCAGTCAGAAATAAGAAATGCCAACCACTGCATCCAGTTCATCACTCATTCCATTTTTGGAACCCACGCAGATCTATTTTCTTTGCAGTGAACCTATGACTTATTACTCATTATTGAAACAGAAACCTGTACATTTCTTTTTTGCCCATTTTAGTTTTATTCATAGTGTGAAGTCACCATTTCTGTATGAATAAACATCTCTAAATGTGAAATCTTCTTGCAAAGACTTATACGTATACTAAGATATTTGTTTTTCAAGTGGGAGCATCGATGTTTCACTGAAATATTAGTTTCAAAGGTGGGGTCAATGCCCTGTACTTGTGTTAGTGAAAAACCTAAATTTTCCAATCATTCCCAATGTCTTTCATAAAAGAAGCAATGAATGGATATCCCGGTGTTTTGTCCTTCGATAATGAAAGGGGCATTTCTTGCTCGCTGTTGTTATGTAGAAAAACAGAATTTTGAAAATGTTAAGTAAAACTGGCAAGATTTACAAAAAAAAGCCTGGGAAGTTGTTTTCACATATCAAAGTAAAGCTTTGCATTTTCTTTGAGGCTCATTATAGGTGTGATGATGGAACCGGAAAAAATGAATAGAAAATGATTACTTACAACGTTTCGTTTTTCAAAACCATAATAGAAAGACAGAATGACTAATTGTGTGACAGAAGCTGTTCCTAATTGGAACTATAATATAGATTGTGGAATTGTAGAATGTGAGGCCACTTATTCCAGAATCACTACGGTTTCATTTGTTTAGGAAGATGGTAGTAATTTAACGGTAATTGAGTGTGTTGAGAGGTGATTACTATTCTGCACTGTCCATCTTTGTAGAGAACTTGAAAAATTGTTGGTGTGTGTCAGTACCAGTTCCATCCAGTACAAAAAAAATGTTTTATCATTTGTTGTGGGTACTTGATCAATGAAGAAAAGAGAAATGTTAGGACTTATAATATGTACAATGTCCAGGAATAACATCAAGCTTAAGAACTAAAAATGTCAAGAAACCTCCATTATCTGTGGCAAAGTGATTGTTACAATCCAATGTTTATTTCTCGCAGTGAGATACAGTTAAAAGCCAATTATTTTTTTGGTGACAGTCATTCCCAAACTCACTGAGTTTAATTTCCCAATTGTCATGAATGCTAAACTTTACACGACAGTTATGTATTGAAATGTACCTTTAACCCAAATTGAAATAGAAAATTCCGGATAAACAACTCTTCTCAGAGACACGCCCATGTGATCTGGTTGCCGTGGGGAGAGAGCCTTAAACAGAAACCCATTAAGGGGTGGAACTTTTAACCCATTTTCACAGTATCCCACAGAAAAAGGACAGCTGTTGTTTGACACTCAGACAAAAAGGAACTACAGCAATGCGAAAGCTGTTTTGTGTTCACAACCAAGCAGGATGCCTGTGAGAGTTCACTTTTTGTTCAAAAGAAAGGAAACAGGACAGACAATCTTGAAGATTTAAGGAACAAAGAGCCATCCAGCTGTACCTTGCTTGTGTCAATCTGATCTGGAAAACTTGAACAGGAAGTGGAACAATTGTCAAAGAACATTGGAAGTTTCAACATGGCATGGCGGGAAGAAGCGAACCTCTGGAGAGTTGGGTGTAGCTGTGAGCCTGTTCCTGTAATATTGCGTATCTGCCAGAAGTGTAATGTTGCAGAAAATGGTACCTTAGGACATATTTTGGTTGTGTTAGTGAATAGGAAACTTCGTTTTTTCTTTAATTTGATGTATTAGTTGTCTGTGAATTAATGTTTAATCTCTGTTGATTTTTAGTATATTTGTTACATTAAAAGTCTTTAAAAGTGAAATCTTGTCCACTGGTTTATTTCCATTGGACGCTTGGGAAATTAATCTCTTTTTTAAAAAAAGTTATTAGTCTCTACTGGGATTGTAACACAATGGGAGGAATTTTCCATGCCCATTAGCAGCGGGCATGTTTGGCGACATGAGCAGATAATATGGCGAGAAGGCCAAAAATTGGTTTCACACCTTCGTGAAACCAGTTTGCAATCGTTCGTTCTGCCCATCAATGGCGGGCCACGTTTCCCGCCATCGGACGCCAGGAACTTCATTTTAATATATCTGCACATTATTACAAGCCCAGCTAGCCGGAATCATCCATCCAACACTAGATCACCCGAGCACGCTGGCGTGCTCTCGAGCCAACAGGTTTCACAACTGAACATAAGCAACGCGCGCCTGGCAAACTGTACTTCACTCAGACTTCGAGATTTGTTTGCCTACTTTGCTTTGGGCAGCACTCACATCAGCGCCAGGCTTCGCAAGCAGCATCACATCACTTTTAGGGGGGGCTCACAGGCAAGTCTGTACCTACCATAATTCTTAATAAACTTGGTTTGTAGCTTTCAGCTGCAGTCATATAGTCTGTCACTGTGGTGTTTACAGTCAGTTGGACAGATCAGGAATGTCTGGTGACATCCTACATGATTTCCAGAGCTTAACAGAACAGTTCCCCCTGTGCACTGCTATTCCAGTTATTTTCCCCATTTGGTCACCCTTCAGCTCATGAAGGCAAAAGAATTTCCTACAGCAGTGGGGATTTTAATATTGGCACAAATTAAAAATATTTGGGAAACAACATGGATCATAACTATTATACACATTGCTATGAAAGATGATTTAGGAAAAAACGTTTAAGCAAAAGAATCCCATCTCACCTACAAAGTATTTAAACCATATTCGTTTAAAAACAGAGTGTAGCCTACTAACTGAGTGAAGTCTTGGGGCGGAATTTTGCTGTCGACGAGCAGGGGGCGGGGCCCACTCACCGGCGTGTAAAATGAGGCGGGATGATGTCGGGCAGAGCCCCTGACGTCATCTCGGTCCATTTAAATTTTCAGGAAGGCGAGCCCACAGCAAAATCAGCTGTGCGCCCGCTGACCTGTCAATGGCCAGTTGTCGCCATTGACAGGATCAATTATACAATTAAAGGACCTGCCCGTCCAACCTTAAGGTTGGCGGGTAGGCCAGGAGCCCCAGCGGCTAATAGATAAAACATGAAACCTCATCTAGCAGCGTGATGAGGTTTCATGCAGGGTTTCAAAAAGTTTAATAAAGTTATTATGTAAATTATGAATATGTCCCATCTTATGTGACATTGTCGCATGAGGGGGACATGTTAGGGATTTTTTTTTTCTATTTTTAATATTTTTACAAGTGTCAGCAATCTCCCTGAGGCAGCACTTTTCCTCAGGGAGATGTGCGCTCTTTCATGCACATGCGCAAAAGAGCGCACTCTCACTTTTGGGGAATCCCGCCCCCTCCCGCACAAGAAGTGCATAGCGCTTCCCGCCGGACGTCATGCTGGGCGGGCCTTAATTGGCCCACCCACTTAAAAAGGCAGCTGGGCCCGCTTCTCCGGCGGGGATCGGCTCCCCACCCACTGGAGATTGGGTCGGACCCGCCCGCCTGACAGGCAGAGAATTCTGCCCTTGGAGTTTGGTGAGAGGGAATTTTAAGTGTTAATTTTGTTCTTAGCTAACTGGGTAAATCTGGTTTCTGTAGCCACTGTTCAGTTTACTATAAATTCAGGGTTCTTTGGTGCAGCCTTGGCAAACTGAGCGCAGCTGACTGAGTGAAGACTTGGGGCTGGGTTTTACCGTGGGCGAGCAGGGGCAGGGCCCGCTCGCTGACGCGTAAAATGACGCGCAGTAACATTGGGCAGAACTCCCGGCATCACCGCACACCATTTAAATTTTCAGGAAGGCAGGGGCACAGCAAAATCAGCTGCGCGCCCGCCGACCTGTCAATGGCCAACTGAAGCCATTGACAGAGCAATCAAAGAAATTAGTGGACCTGCCCATCTAACCTTAAGGTTGGCGGGCAGGCCAGGAGCCCCAGCAGGAACTAGAAAAAGCATGAAATATCCACTGGCGGGAGGAGGTTTCATGTAGGGTTTTAAAAATTTTAATAAAGTGTTTTTGGAAATTATGACCATGTCCCAACTCATGTGACATTGTCACATGGGGGGAAATGTAAGGGAATTTTTTTTTTTCTACTTTTAATATTTTTGAAAGTAGAGGTGATCTCCCTGAGGCAGCACTTAGCCTCAGGGAGATGAGTACGCTCTTTCTGCGCGAAAGAGCGCACTCTCGATTTTAGGAATTCCCCCCCCACCCGCACAGGAAGTGCATAGCGCTTCCCTGAGGATGTCACGCTAGGCGGGCCTGAATTGGCCTGCCCACGTAAAATGGCGCCGTGCCTCCGATCGGGGACGCCGATCAGTAGCGTGCCCGCCCATCAACTTCCCCCCCAACGGGGGGAAGGAGTTTTGTGAGAGGGGAGTTGGGAGAATGGGTTGTTTGTTTCTCCTTTCTATCTTCCTCACCGCATAGAAATTGGTTCTTGCTCTACTACAGGGAAAGGATCAGCTGTTTGGTGAGTATCTGGTAAGTGTTTAAGTTCTATTCTATCCCCAAGGTTTAAAATAGTACACAATTTGGTGGTAAAGTTAATGAAGTTTATAAGAAAGCAACATAAATAAGTGATTAATATAATTAAATAATTAATTAAAACACATTGAGGATTGGAATGATAGGTGATGTGGGCAAATACGTCGGTATTTGCGGCTTGAGGAACTTTAGCTCATTGAGCTGGAGGCTGAGCTGAAGACTCTGCGACACATCCGGGAGGGGGAAAGTTATCTGGATGCTTTATACCAGGAGGCAGTTACACCACTTATGATAGGGTCTTCTGATTTGGTCAGTTGCCAGGGACAGGAGGGTGTGACAGCGAGTGAGGCAAGTAAGGAGACCCACAGGGCAGGAGTGGGAGCCTCTGCAATTGTCCAACAGGTTTGAGGTTCTCTCAGCTTGTTCAGATGAGATTGGGGGCTGCAGGGTGGGTGAGCAAGCTGACCATGGCACCATGGTACAAGAAACCATTCAAGTGGGGGGAGCAAAAAAGGAATGTAGTGGTAGTAGCAGACAGTATAGTGAAGGGGATTGACAGTGTTCTCTGTAGCAAAGAGCCAGAGTTCAGACGGCTACGTTGCCTGCCCGGTGCCAGGGTTCAGGACATCTGCTCAGGGCTGGAGAGGAATTTTCAGTGGGAGGGGGAGGATCCAGTGGTCATGGTCCATGTAGGTACCAATGACATAGGCAGGATGAGGAAGGAGGCTCTGCATAGTCAGTATGATGAGCTAGGCACCAAATTAAGAAGCAAAACGTCAAAGGTAATAATTTCTGGATTATTACATGAGCCACGAGCAAATTGGCATAGGACAAATAAGATTAGAGAAATGAACGCACAGCTCAAAGACTGGTGTGGGAGAAGTAGGTTCTGGTTTGTGGGGCACTGGCACCAGTATTGGGGAATGTGGAATCTGCATCGTTGGGATGGTCTTCACCTGAACCGTGCTGGGGCTGGTGTCCTAACTAGGGAAGTAGAGGGAATTTTAAACTGAATCGTGGGGGCAAGGGATCAAATTTGGGAAGATGTGGTAAATCAAAGAGTAGAGACAAGGCAAAAGAGACAGGTATTCTGGGAAATGATAAACAGACTGAGATAGGAAGGGACAAAGAGTACAAATCTAAGAGTAAATCAGCAGATAAGGCTCGATGCTATAAAAATAATAAAAGGACAAAACTAAAGGCTCTGTATCTAAATGCACATAGCATTTGAAACAAAACAGATGAACTGAAAGTATAAATAGAAATAAATAAGTACCATCTGATAGACATTACAGAGACATGGCTGCAGGATAACATAGATTGGGGCCTGAATGTTGAAGGGTATGTGACATTTAGGAAGAATAGGAAGTTAGGAAAAGGTGGAAGGGTGGCTCTGTTAATTAATGATGGTATTAGCATATTAGAGACGGATGACCTAAGTTCATGAAACCAGGATGTAGAAGCGGTTTGGGTTGAGATGAAGAATGATAAAGGCAAGAAGTCACTTGTGGGAGTGGTGTTTAGGCCCCCTAATTGTAACTACACAGTAGGACAGAGCATAAAAGAAGAGATAATGGAAGCTTGCCAGAAAGTTACAGCACTAACATGGAGGATTTTAATCTGCATATAGACAGGAAAATTCAGATGGGCAAAGGTAGCATAGATGAGGAGTTCATAGAATGTTCTCAGGATAGATCCTTAGAACAGCATGTTCTGGAGCCAACCAGAGAGCAGGCTATACTAGGCCTGGTATTGTGCAATGAGATAGAACTAATTGATGACCTCCAAGTGAAGGCACCCCCAGGTAGCAGCGATCATAATATGATTGAGTTTTACTTTCATTTTGAGGGAGAAACGAGTGCATCCAAGACGAGTATTTTAAACTTAAATAAGGGAAATTAAGAGGGCATGAAAGCAGAGTTAGCTAAGGTGAATTGGCAAATGAGGTTAAGGGATGTGTCAATGGAAGTTCAGTGACAGACATTTAAAGGAATATTTCAGAATACACAGAATAGATACATTCCAATGAGAAAGGAAATTCCAAGTAGTTCACCATCCGTAGTTAACTTAAAAAGTTGAAGACAGTATCAAACTTAAAGAAAAAGCATATAATTATACAAAGATGGGTGGCAGGTCACAAGATTGGAAAGAATATAAAGAACAGCAAAGAATGACAAAAAAATTAAGAAGGAAGGAAAAATTAGAGTATGAGAGAAAGCTAGCTAGTAACATAAAGACGGATAGTAAGAGTCTCCATAGGCATTTAAATAAGAAAATAATTAACAAAGTGAACGTTGGTCCTATACAGAGTGCGTCTGGGGAATTGATAATGGAAAGTATGGAGGTGGCAGATGAATCAAACAGGTATTTTCCTTTGGTCTTTACTATAGAGGACACAAGTAAAATCCTAGAAATAGTTGTAAACCGGGAAATGGAAGGCAGCGAGGGACTTGGGAAAATTACAATCACCAGGTAAGTGGTATTGAGCAAATTGTTGGAGCTGTGGGCTGACAAATCCCCAGGTCTGGATGGACTTCACCCTACGGTCCTGAAAGAAGTGGCTAGTGAGATAGATAATGCACTGGTTTTAATTTTTCAAAGTTCCCTAGATTCGGGGAAGGTTCCATTAGATTGGAAAATAGAAAGTATAACTCCTTTATTCAAAAAGGGAGGGAGACAGAAAGCAGGAAACTATAGGCCAGTTAGCCTAACATCTGTCACAGTGAAAATGTTAGAAGCTATTATTAAAGATGTTATAGCAGGGTACTTAGAAAAGTTCAAGGCAGAGTCAACATGGTTTTGTGAAAGGGAAATCATGTTTAACCAGTTTATTGGAGCTCTTTGAAGGAGTCACATGTGCTGTGGATAAAGGGGAACTGGTGGATGTACTGTACTTAGATTTCCAGAAGGCATTTGATAAAGTGCCACATGAAAGGTTATTGCATAAAATAAAAGCTCACGGTGTAGGAGGTAACATATTGGCATGGATAGAAGATTGGCTAGCTAATAGGAAATAGAGAGTTGGCATAGATCGGTCTTTTTCTGGTTGGCAGGATGTGACGAGTGGTGTGCCACAGGGATCAGTGCTGGGGCCTCAGCTTTTTACAATATATATCAATGACTTGGATGAAGGGACCAAAGGAATGGTTGCTAAATTTGCTGACACAAAGATAGGTAGGAAAGTAAATTATGAAGAGGGCATAAGGAGACTGCAAAATGACACAGATAGGTTAAGTGAGTGGGCAAAGATCTGGCAAATAATGTGGGAAAATGTGAAATCATTATTTTGGCAGGAAGAATAAAAAAGAAGCTTATTATCCAAATAGTGCGATATTGCAGAGCTCTGAAATTCAGAGGGATCTGGGTGTCCTAGTGCATGAATCACTAAAGGTTAGTATGCAGGTACAGCAGGTAATTAGGAAAGCTAATAGAATGTTATCATTTATTGTGAGGGGAATCCACATCTGGAGTATTGTGTACAGTACTAGTCTCCTTATTTAAAGAAAGATGTAAATGGATTAGAAGCAGTTCAGAGAAGGCTTACTAGACTAATACCAGGAAAGGGTGGGTTGTCTTATGAGGAAAGGCTGGACAGGTCAGGCTTGTATCCACTGGAATGTATAAGAGTAAGAGGCGACTTAAGATCCTGAGTGGTCTTGACAGGGTGGATGTGGAGAGGATGTTTCTGCTTGTTGGAGAATCTAGAACTGGGGGTCACAGTTTAAAAATAAGGGGTCACTCATTTAAGACAGATGAGGAGAAATTTTTTCTCTCAGAGGGCTGTGAGTCTTTGGAAATCTCTACTTCAAAAGGTGGCGGAAGCAAAGTCTTTGAATATTTTTTAAGGTAGAGCTAGATAGATTCTTGATTAACAAGGGGGTGAAACGTTATCAGGGTTAGGCAGGAATGTGGGGTTGAGGTTAAATTCAGATCACCCATGATCTTATTGAATGGCAAAGCAGGCTTGAGGGGCCGAGTGGCCTACTCCTGCTCCTAATTCGTATGTTTGTAATCCCTTTTCACTCCAACATTGTATCTAATGGTCTCTAAAGCTCATTTATACTCTGTATTGAAGGTTTTCCTTACATTCGTTACATTTTTTCCATTGTTTCATTCTTCTGTTGAAGTGTTACATAGAAACATAGAAAATAGAAGCAGGAGTAGGTTATTCCACCCTTCAAGCCTGCTCCGCCATTCAATATGATCATGGCTAATTTTCTATCTCAACGTCATACTCCTGCTGTCCCCCCCACTTGACGCCTTTAGTCTAGAAATCTATTTCCTTCTTAAATATATTCAGTGACTTAGCCTCCACAGCCCTCTATGGTAGAGAATTCCACAGGTTCACCAGCCTCAGAGTGAAGAGGTTTCTCCTCATCTCAGTTCTAAATGGCCTACCCCGTATCCTGAGATTGCGACCCTTTGTCCTAGATCCGCGTCACCCCACCCCTGTCTGTCTGCTGCAGTATAGCATGACCAGTGGTCTCTGTGCTGCCAATTAAAAATGGATTTTTAATTTCCCAAAGTTTTTAACAGTAGCATCAACGCCCATACGTTCTGATAGATTGCATTCAGCAATGTCATAGTGTTAATTATATCAAATGGATCAAGCAAAGTAGCATGCCCAGTGAAGCAGCTCACAAGCAACATTCCAATGCATACTAGTGACTAAAAATTAAGGTTTGCACTACTCTATAGCCTTCTTACTCTTAAACATCAGATTTTTCTCTCCGTCAGGCCTGGATTTTGTCAGGGCGATGGTGGCCCCACAACAGTTCAGAAAGCTGGGGCAACCCCGCCTCACCTGCTTAGGGGAAACCCAACCAGATTCTGTGGCAATCAAGCAGCCAATGAGTTATCGTCAGACTCCCACACCTTTAAAGGATGAGATCTCACCTCCGAGAGCTCAGCCAATCAGAGGGATGGCAGTTCTTCATTCTTAGCAGTGCAACCAGGAGAACCTGCTCTCATGCCCACATGTCCGTCCTTGGCCTACTGCAATGTTCCAGTGAAGCTCAACGCAAACTGGAGGAACAGCACCTCATCTTCCGATTAGGCACTTTACAGCCTTCCGGACTTAACATTGAGTTCAACAACTTCAGATCATGAACTCTCTCCTCCATCCTCACCCCCCTTTTTGATCCCCATTTTTCTAATTATTATTTATTTTTTAATATTTTTTTTCTTTTCCCACCTATTTCTATTATTATTTTTAAAATTTACTTCCATCCATTGTTTTATCTCCACCTTTTAGTCTATTTCGATCCCTTCCCCCATCCCACCCCACTAGGGCCATCTGTCACTTGCTCATCCTGCTTTCTACCCTTAATGTCGCCATTGGCACATCCTTTAGCAAATATCACCACTGTCAACACCCCTTTGACCTTTTGTTTATGACATCTTTGATAATCTCTCCTTTGCCTCCACCTAACACTGGCCCTCTATCCTACTCCACCTGTCCCACACCCCTTAAACAGCTTATATTTCACCACATTTCTATTTCTCTTTAGTTCTGATGAAGAGTCATACGGACTCGAAACGTTAACTCTGTCTTCCTCTCCACAGATGCTGTCAGACCTGCTGAGTTTTTCCAGCAATTTTTGTTTTTGTTTCAGATGTCCAGCCTCCGCAGCATTTTGCTTTTATCTATTGTCTACTGCTGAGTCTGCACCCAGCAGGAAGCAGCAGCATGGGCACAGCCCTCAGAACAAGGAGGAAGCGGGTGGGTGGTGAGGGCAGGGGAATTATTTCCACAGAGGCAGACATTACCACCAGGGTGTCCCTCCATGGGCCACAGTGTGCAAATTAGGAGGGCCCCTTCCCCAAGCCTTCCAAGGGTTTACCAGGTGGCCTCCCCATGTGGCAGCATTACCTGCTCCGGTTAAAACGTCAACAACAACAGGAAGAGGCCCAACTAGTTAGGAGTGCAATGGGATACTCTCCACTTGCCTGGACAAGTGCAGCTTCAACAACACTCATGCATGACACCATCCAGGACAAAGCAGCCCGCTTGATTTGCACGCCATCCACAACATTCAATATTCACTCCCTCCACCACTGATGCACAGTGGCAGCAGTGTGTACCATCTACAAGATGCATTGCAGCAACTCACCATGGATCCTTCGATAACACCTTCCAAACCCACAATTTCTACCACCTAAAACGACAAGGGCAGCAGATGTCTAGGAATGCCACCAAGTTCCCCTCCAAAATATCAGCATCCTGACTTGGAATTGTATCACTATTCCTTCACTGTAACTGGGTCAAAATCCTGGAGCTTCCTCCCTAACAGCACTGAGGGTGTACCTACGCCACATGGACTGCAGTGGTTCAAGAAGGTGGCTCACCACCATCATCTCAAGGGCAATTAGGGATGGGCAATACATGCTGACCAAACCAGCGATGCCCACATCTCGTGAATGAATAACTGGAAAAAATTCCTGGCCACTTAGGTGGCCCAATTGGCCTTTGGGCAAGAGAGCCATCCTCCATTTTCCCCAGTGCTTGCAAAATGCCATGGCAGCGGAAGGGCGATGGACACACCGTCCCACACCCTCCCTCCTGATTTGTTCCATTCCCCCTCCTGCCTCCCACAGCACACCTGCAGGCCCCATAAATTTAATCCCTCAATTTGAAATCCTTTGCCATAATGAACCATTTGTCACAATTCATTTTATTGATTCCCTTCATGGTTTGAACACCCAATTAGAGCTCAAGGTCTTCACTTTGACAAAAAATTTATAGCTTTCCCAATTTCAACTGTGGTAACCAGAACTACACTAGTCATTCACTTGTGTACCCACTCAAAGACAATAAATGGTCCTATTGCTATTCCTACTATCGGATCTGAACACAGTACACCAATTGTGGTAGAGCCAATGACTTAGAAAACAACATATACAACCTCTTAAGATTTTAATTCAATCCTTCAGCTAATACAAAACATTATCTCAATTGCCTTTGTTATGACAGCTAAGTGTAATACAAATGGATTGACATCCTGATAACCCTCTGCATCTTTCATGGTCATCTGCTCCATTTAACAATAATCCTTCTTTCAGTTCCTTGCTCAAATAGTAAATATTTGACATTTCTCTACTTTGAATTGCATCTGCTAAGTTTCAGCCCAGTTAACAAAAACTTATTTGGTGTAGAAAAGTTTACAGTGTTCACTGGTATTCCTTCCTGTGCAATTTCAAGAGACACTGATTTAAAAATGGGTACACACAACATCACAAAGAATATCTTTGACACTTTGAGAATAGTCAAGTTAGAGGTAGAGTTAGAGATATATACAAGAACCAATGTTACACTGTTCAAATCATGCACCGTGTAAAAGACAGGATAGTGTTGCCAGAGATGAGAATTTAGCTGGCTGCTTTTATTTACACACAATTTATTTTTCAAGAGATGTATTTCATTAATTCGCAAAGATAATTACATTTTTAGATGTAGTTATTATGTCAAATTTAATTAACTGTAACAACATCTTCAAGAACTAAAGCTTGAAAATAAAAACAGAAAATGCTGGAAATACTCAGCAGGTGGGTTGTATTTGTGGAGAGAGAAATGGTTAACATTTCAAATTGATTGCACTTCATCAGAACTGCAGTTCCACATTTTATGTTTTTATTTCAGATTTCCAGCATCTGTAGTAACTTGCTTTTGTAAAACTTGGAAATTCTAGTTTACATAAATAACTAAGGTAAATTGTGGATCAAAGTGTTTCTGCTTAATGCACATGCATGGTCATGACTACTTGAAATATGCAAATTGCTGATATTCATATTTTGCATATTTTAAATATTCAGCACAAGTTCCCACAGCATGGCAGGCTGCCAAGTAGACCAGTTCTTTAATTTATGCTGATTTAAAGGGTTGCAGATTTTATTTAAACATCAGCATTCTTACACACAATAGAAGGGAAAGGACTTATACTGGATAATTCTCAGAGAATGAAGGCTTCTCATTCACATACTACCAGAGTTACAGATGTTGCACAGGAAATCAAGCTGCAAGAAGGGATGGGCATGACCCTTATTTGCATACTTAAACATCCTTCCAGTGTTTCAGATGGGTGAGCTGTTTGGCCATTTGAAGGCCTGCTAGGAAATTGCAGCAAACAGCCTTGGGCATTGATTGGGACTCAAGATGTCCTCCAGGTTATCAGTTGCTGTTTGCTCATTTTTCAGGTAAAAAGGTGGCCGACAGTTGAAAATCTGCCCCAATGTATTTTGGAAGAACACCTACATCTTATGAATATATTGTTGTTCACACGTGGTACATCTTCTTTGTCAGTGCTTGTGACTTGCTCCACCCCTGTATGTTGGTTTGCCTCCTCCTCCTCTTTCATGGTTTAGCATCATTGGAAAAGTTGAGGAGGATAGAGCACATAATGACAACCTTAGAGACCTGTTAGAATTATGCTGCAAGATGCCCACTGATCAAGAGCCATTTAACCACTGTGGGGAGATGCCAGTGGCATGCTCAAGAATGATCCTGGTAGCTAATTGGCCTCATTGTATGTATATACACTCTGCTTTGTTAGGTAATAGAGACAGTTTAAGTAAGTTATATGTGCATTAGACTATGAGACCATAAGACATAGGAACAGAAGTAGGACATTTGGCCCATCGAGTCTGCTCTGCCATTCAATAAGATCATGGCTGATCTTCAAATCTCAACTCTACTTTCCTGCCTTTTCCCCATAGCCCTTGATTCCCTTACTGATTAAAAATCTGTCCATCACCACCTTCAATATACTTAACGACCCAGCTCCTACAGACCTCTGCGGTAAAGAGTTCCACAGATTCACTACCCTCTGAAAGAAATTCCTCCTCATCGCTGCTTTAAATGGGTGACCCCTCACTCTGAGATTATGCCCTCTGATCCTAGACTCTCCCACAAGGGGAAACAACCTCTCAACATTTACCCTGTCAAGCCCTTAAGAATCTTATACGTTTCAATAAAATCGCCTCATTCTTCTAAACTACAATGAGTACAGGCCCAACCTACTCAACCTCTCCTCATAAGAAAATCCCTCCATACCTGGGATCAACCTAATGAACCTTCTCTGGACTGCCTCCAATGCCAGTATATCTTTCCTTGGATAAGGGGACCAAAACTGTTCACAGTATTCTCAGTGTGGTCTAGCCCAGTGCCTTGTATAGTTTTAGCAAGACTTCCCTATTTTTATACTCCGTTCCCTTTGAAATAAAGGCCAACATTCCATTTGCCTTCCCTATTACCTGTTGAATTTGTCTGTTAGCTTTTTGGTATCATGCACAAGGACTCCCAAATCCCTCTGTGCTGCAGCCTTCTGCAGTTTTTCTCCATTTCAGTAATATTCAGCTCCCCTATTCTTCCTGCCAAAGTGCATAACCTCACATATTCCCACATTATATTCCATCTGCCACTTTTTGCCCACTCACTTAATCTGTCTATATTCCTCTGTAGACTCTTTGTGCCATCCTTACCACTTGCCTTCCCACCTATTCTTGTGTCATCCGCAAATTTGGCGTCAGTACATTCACTTCCCTCACCTAAGTCATTAATATATATTGTAAATAATTGAGGCCCCAGCACTGATCCCTGTGGCACACCACTAGTTACAGGTTGCCATCCTAAAAATACCCCCCTTATCCCAATTCTCTGTCTTCTATTAGTTAACCGATCCTTTATCCATGCTAATATACTACCCCCAATACCATGGGCTCTTATCGTATTAAGTAGCTTTACATGCGGTATCTTATCAAACGCCTTTTGGAAATCCAAATATATTACATCTACTGGTTCCCCTTTATCTATCCTGCTCGTTACCTCCTCAAAGAATTCTAATAAATTTATCTGGCATGATTCCCCCTTCATGAAGCCATGCTGGCTCTGCTTGATTAGGGTGTGTTAAGAATAAGGTATATCTTTAAGCTTAATTTACATTTTTTTCAATTTATGTGTCAAAAGGTGAAACCTGGGCCATGATTTCCTGTGGGGGACGAGTGGGGGGCAGGACCTGCTTGCTGACACTCAAATGATACAGGATGACGTTGGGCTGAACTCCTGACATCACCCCGCCCCATTTAACTTTTCAGGTAGGCGGGGGCTCAGCAGAATCAGGCCATTGACAGAGTCATTAAAGTAAATAGTGGACCTGCCCGTCCAACCTTAAGCGGGCAAGCCGGGAGCCCTGGGCGAGCATTAGAAGAAGCATGAAACCTCATCCATGGGCGGGATGAGGTTTCATGTAGGTTTTAAAAAATGTAATAAAATTGTATTTGACAGTGTCACATGAGGGGACATGTCAGGGAATTTCTTTTATTGTTCAGAATTTTTATTGTGGAGCCGATCTCCCTGAGGCGGCACTTAGCCTCAGGGAGATGAATGCGCCCTTTCATGTGCATGCGCGAAAGAGTGCATTGTCAGCTCAGGGAATCTCCCCCCACCCCCCACCTAGCCTGCACAGGGAGTGCACAGCGCTTCCTTGCAGACGTCACGTTGGGCGTGCCTTAATTGGCCCACTCACATAAAATGGCGGCGTGCTCCCGATCAGGGGCGCCGATCAGAGGCGCGCCTCCACGCACCCACTCCTAAACTTCCCCTCCGATGGGGGGAAAATTCTACCCCTGGGATCTAGTTTCATTTTTGAGTGGAGACAGCCAGTCTAAAGCTCTGTTTGTATATTTGCATTTCTAATGAGATTTGTACGACTCTTGAAGGAGAGTTAAAGCAAACAAGAGTAGAAAAACTGTGCTGTTGCCTAGCAACAGGGCTCCAGAGAGGACGGCCCCAAACACACACACACACCACACACACACACACAGAAAACTGAAGGAAAGTAGTTTGAGTTCAGTTAGAAGCAGTTGCCAGCAGGAGCAGGTTCCAAGAACTAAAGAATAAAGTCCCCCAGATCCAGGGGAGTGGAACAAGAAGAGTACCAAGAGGACAGTCTAGTGAAAGGACAAGGACAAGAATCTGAAAAAGATCCTGTCCTATGGAAGTGAAAGTAAGGAGCAGAGAGGAAGGCTCCAAGCTTCAGGCTGAGCGAGAAGAAAGGTCCAGGAAGCAGATTTAAAGCAAGAAGCTGGAAGATCCAAGGGGACAGCTGAAGGTCTGTAACTCTTCTATTGGCATGGCTGAATCAGTGAAAGTGCATAGAAGGAAGCTTCAATGCATCGGCTGCCCAGGGGAGAAGAACATCGGAAGGAGAGTTCAAAACCCTGGAGCTGGACCCTTGTGGAAGTCATATGAGAGAAGGCGTTGTTTGGGAGAAGATTCCAGAGTGAGTTCTTCGAGAGTGGAGATTGGAAACCCTTGTGTGAAAGACGGAGTTCAGTGAGACTGGTTGGCTCATGGTATGGCAAGCAACCGGGGGCAGCTGAGGAGAGATCCATAGCATCTGTTTGGGGCGGCATCTGCCACTTGGTTTCAGGGTGTGGTGTGTCTGACCACAGGACACCAATTCGTTTACATGGACTGTGTACTTACTGGGAACATTAGAGTATAAGATAGCTTTTTTAACTTGTGTTATCCTTAAGAATCTGTATCTGTATCTGTAAAGGTACAGCTGTGGGTGAAGGGGTATTGTAATATAGCTCAGCTTTTCTTGTTTAATAAATGTTTTATTCTTTTGTTAAAAGTTCATCAGCCAACTCCTGTAACTCAGTTCAGTAGCTACACTCCATGCATCTAAAAAAAAACTATCTAAAAAGAAGGAGCTTTCAAGCTGGGTTCCACCCTGGGATTTGGCTTGTCCAGTAGCAACATCAGCTGGGATCATAACAGCTTCTTTTGTAGATACCACAAGGGTACAAGCAACTAGAGTTAAAAATGTAAACTTTGGTTTCCTACCTGCTATCCTTCCACTCTGCCTACAAAGCAGCAAAGAGTAGTATAAATGATCATCTCAGCATGAAGGCTTAGTGTTGGCTGTCTGAGAAACAGGCATTTACTTGTTCGATGTAAGCTTGTTGATCACTGAACTGATTTACTGGGTAATAGCTCTTCCTGTTATTGTAGGCCATTGCATTGTACCTACAGGTCTGGATACTCACATGGGAACCATCAGTGGTCCCTGTACATTGAGAATTCAGCAATGCAATGAAATTGCACAGCTTCAATCATGCTCAGTAGAAAACAAAATGTAAGTGTTAGGCCCGCTGAATGATGCATTCATCATTTATTGAATGTATCTGAGATAGCCAAGTGGCTGAAAATGCAGGTGCTAGCCTGGAAAGAAATAGAGCACAGAAGTTAGGGCCTTATTTAACTTTGCTACCACTGCAGGTAGTGAAATGGAGAGCATAGCTCTGTGAATATTTCCCTTTGAACCTGAACCCATGGGGACAGTTTTCATCCATTGCTGCCAGGAAGCTATGTTTAGGCCTCTGGATACAGTGAATGGCATGTTTGTAGATGCAGCCAGTCCATTTCTCATGCCAACTGACATATCCAATCTTCATCTTATTCTATAGAATCGAGCGAGTGTGGGTATTGACAGCAACTCGCATAGTTAAAAATACACCGTAGCAGGAAGAAATGAAAAATGCATTTTGAAGCCCATTTTAATTCTGTGTGAATTGACAAAGCAATGACTGAAATTCCGACTTCACTTCATTACAGTTTTGGCCAGGAAAAGGCCATTTGAATACTGCTTGAAGCTACTGCTTTACACCTGATCTAAATACAAGATATTAATGTGAGGTTGATACAAAAATGTCAGAATGCTGATGAATGTGTCGGAGAAAAACAGCATTCAAAGCACATGCTAAGTCAAAGGTTTTTTGTTAGTTTGTAACGAACGTTGGAAACAAATTTGACCCTTGAATACTCACCTACCAGAATGAATAAAGCCATCATGTTGGTCTCATTACAAATCACTTGGGCAACTAAGATTCATTTCTTTCCTTGATTTACATGCAAAATGAGAAGGTAAATGGTTATCCAGCTCGCTGAAAATATTACTAGATTGCTCCTGCACATTTGTCTTTGATGCAACTAGATTTTTAGGAGCCTAGAATAGCTATTAATACTTGGCTCAAATAAAAATGTTAGAAGTTACAGTATGACAAGGCTGGAAATGTATTATAAATAATAAGCACTAATATATTTCTTGTAAGACTGCAGCCTATACATTACATATTGTATATAACGTATAAACTTCCACAAGACAACTCAGGAGGCTCAATTTTCTAATTTTATTTTCAAATATTTAGTCACTTCAGAAAACTTTACAGTCCTTCCCTAAAAGTTGCGTATCTGCACATATAATCTAAAAAATGAAGCACTGGAATAGAAAAATAGAGAGTTCCATAGAAAGACCTCTATTCTCTCATTACTTTATTATTAAGGTTACACTTAATAGCTTATATGAAGCTTCCTTCATTGAAATAAACACTGAATTAGAAAATTCGTGAAAGTATACTTTTTAAGTAAAACTTGACATGCAACACATTGTTCAAAATCACACACAGTAAACTCAAAGTTGAAGTGAAACTTAGTCTATCAACATTAAATGGTTTGTGCATACATGCACTTTGTGTACATCTCAATTACTATCTAACTTCAACCATCACATTTCAGCCTTCACCCGGAATTCTTTCAAAACAGCATATCTTCTGACTCTCTGAAAAATGCCGTGAGACATCTATTCCATTTTCTTAGCCACGTAACTGAATACTTTAAACTGTTATAATAGAGCTACGATTCTAAAGTGAAAAATCTGAATGATAATATTCCATTGTTTAGCCCATAATGAATAATTGATTGCATATATAAATTAACTAAAACTTTGGACATAAATTAACCAAATTTCTGTCTGCATGCCAAACAATTTTCTTATGTCCTCAAATTGAACTACTGACAGCACTTACTAGTGAGGTAACTGCAGTTACATGTTGCTCTGTTGCAAGGAAAGACAATCATAATTCACATCAGCTCAGGTAGGTATATGGAGTGCTGAGCAACAGCCTCTAATTAAATTTCTATTGATTAAGAAGGGAAGAAAATATATTCAGCCCTTTCCAAAGCGAGTTGAACCTGAACAGGGGGCAGGTTGGCCCAGTTAGCTAGATCGCAAGTGCGTGGTTCAGGAGAACACAGATTTAACACCCCTTCCAGCTCAGGTTGATGTGGAACTCCTTGCCCTGCCTCTGAGGGTGAAAATCAATGGCAAACTACCACTGACAAAAAAAATACTGCCAAGAAAAACAGCTCAGGATGAAGCATCAGCAGACAAAGAGCCAAGGGCCTATCTTCGGGCAGAGCACACATACTATTTTATACCTTAGAAACTGGAAGATACCAGAAGAATCTTTTGTCAAAATTTTAATTAGACAAAGGAAAGAAGTTGTTTCAAAATGGAATAAATCTCAATGTGAAAAAAAATTCAAGTTCCTCTGCAGTCTATACCTTGCGCGCAAAATTCAGACAATTTCAGGAAAAAAATATAGCACAATTTTTAGAAAAGATTTCATCACCAGATGTGGATGTTATTATCAGGGCAGGTCCCTAATTGCCCTTTTGACTGAATGGCTTGCTGGGCCACTTTAGACAATTGGTGTGCAACTAGGGTCATATAAAGGCCAGAAATGATAAGGAGGGCACTGTTCCTTACCTAAAGGGCATTGGATTTAGAGGGTTTTTGAATCACTGTCAGGAATACAGCAATTTCAAGCTAAGTTGATTGCTTGTGATAACTGTACTTAGCTTCTTCATTGCAATAAGGTGACAGTGACTTTCAATCATCGGACTCCAGATAGTGAAGTCCTGATGTAGTGAAGTGTTCGTGTGGCAAATCATATTTTTATTATACAATTGTTCCTTTTACTAGAAATAATTACAATGTAAGAGAGTGCTGAAAGGATCGCTGAATAACTATTGCTTATCTTTCATGTAATTAGCTGTTTGAAACACTTCTAAGTAATCAACAGCAATCTGACTTTACAGCCTCGATACTAATCTTAGTGGGTTCCGAGCAAGGGGAGTTAGAAGACGTGAGCAAAACCTGGTAACAGTGACAACCGATCTGATTCTCTGATTTCAGCTCGATTTTGGCAATAAATTTTGACAGCTGGGTTCCATATCTCCAAGCTGCACAGCAAATGTTGTGCATTCCCACATGATATGATCTCAAGTCCACTATTTAAAGGGCCAATGTAGAAATGAATTTAGAGGATCCAGGAGGTGTCTGGAATGGATGCACAGAAAGCAAGGATAGCAATTGGATTTAATGATGCTGAACTGGAATTATCGTTGGGTGAAGTCAGGAACTGGAGGGCTATACTTTTCTCCAGCAATGAGAGAAAGAAATTTGCAGGACTCATCAAGGCAGAGTGGTTGGAGGTGATCGAGTTGGTATGCTTCAGGAGTAGGTGATACAATGCAGGTCACATAATAATTGCCTAACCAGGTCAGAAAAAATGAGTACATCTGCTAATTCAACTATATTCTGTATTGTAAACCACTTCCACAACGTCCACTTCATTCTCTCTCACCAAGCACACTTCCTCATACAACTCTTCATACCCATATTGCTGAAAAGAGAGAGACATGTTGCCAAAGCTGCAAAGATTAGTGGTAAGACAGAGGATTGAGAAAGTTTTAAAAACCAACTAAAGATGACAAAAAATAATAAAGAGGGAGAAAATAAACTTTGAGGGTAAACTAGCAAGTAATATAAAACCAGACAGTAAGAGCTTCTTTAAATATATAAAAAAGGGAGAGAGAGGCCAAAGTGAACATAGGCCCCTTGGAGAATGAGGCTAGGGAAATAATAACAGGGAACCGGGAAATGGCAGAGAAGTTGAATAAATACTTTGCATCAGTCTTCATGGTAGAAGACACTAATAGCATTCCAAAAGTATTAAATAATCAAGGGGCAAAAGGGGAGGGAGGGAATAAATACAATAACTATCGCTAGAGAAAAAGTGCTCGGGAAGCTAATGGGGCTAAAAGCCGATAAGTCCCCCAGACATGATGGGTTGCACCCTAGGATATCAAAGGAAGTAGCTACAGAGATAGTGGATGCACTGGTAGTAATCTTCCAAGAATCCTTAGATTCTGGAAAAGTCCAAAGGATTGGAAAACTGCCAAAGCAACACCCTTATTCAAAAAGGGAGGGAGGCAAAAAACAGGTAACTAAAGGCTAGTTAGCTTAACATCCGTCATTAGGAAAATGTTAACGTCTATTATAAAGGATATGTTAGCTGAGCATTTAGAAATGCAAAACATAATCAAACAAAGTCAGCATGGTTTCATGAAGGGGAAATCATGCCTGACAAATTTATTAGAATCCTTTGAGGAGGTAACAAGCAGGATAGATAAAAGGGAACCAGTAGATGTAATATATTTGGATTTCCAAAAGGCGTTCGATAAGGTAGCGTACATAAGGCTACTTAATAAGATGAGCCCATAGTGGTGGGGGTAGTATATTAGCATGGATAGAGGATTGGTTAACTAATAGAAGACAGAGAGTTGGGATAAGGGGAGCATTTTCAGGATGGCAACCTGTAACTAGTGGAGTGCCACAGGGATCAGTGCTGGGGCCAGAATTATTTACAATATATATTAATAACTTAGATGAGGGAAGTGAATGTACTGATGCTAAATTTGCGGATGACACAAGAATAGGTAGGAAGGCAAGTGGTAAGGATGGCACAAAGAGTCTACAGAGGAATATAGACAGATTAAGTTAGTGGGCAAAAAAGTGGCAGATGGAATACAATGTGGGAAGGTGTAAGGTTTGCACTTTGGCAGGAAGAATAGAGGGGCTGAATATTACTTAAATGGAGAAAGAGTGCAAAAAGCTGTAGCACAAAGGGATTTGGGGTTCTTCTTGCATGAATCCCAAAAAGCTAACATACAAGTTCAGCAGATAATAGGGAGGGCAAATGGAATGTTGGCCTTTATGTCAAAGGGAATGGAGTGTAAAAATAGGGAAGTCTTGCTAAAACTATACAAGGCATTAGGTTAGACCACACTGAGAATACTGTGAACAGTTTTGGTCCCCTTATCTAAGGAAAAATATACTGGCATTGGAGGCAGTCCAGAGAAGGTTCACGAGGTATGGAAGGATTTTCTTATGAGGAGAGGTTGAGTAGATTGGGCCTGTGCTCACTGGAGGTTAGAAGAATGAGAGGCAACCTTATTGAAACATATAAGATTCTTAGGGGGCTTGATAGGGTAGATGCTGAGAAGTTGTTTCCTCTTGTGGGAGAGTCTAGGACCAGAGGGCATAATCTCAGTGTAAAGGGCCACCCATTTAAGAGAGAGATGAGGAGGAATTTCTTCTCTCAGAGGGTAGTGAATCTGTGGAATTCTTTACCACAGAGGGTGTAGAGGTTGGGTCATTGAGTATATTCAAGGCGGAGATAGGCAGTATTGTAATCTGTAAGGGAATCAACGGTAATGGGGAAAAGACAGGAAAGTGAAGTTGATGATTATCAGATCAGCCATGATCTCATTGAATGGTGGAGCAGACTCGATGGGCCAAATAGCTTACTTCTGCTCCTACGTCTTATGGTCTTATGGCCTTATCTTGAACTCATCAAGAGAAATGAAAGAATGACAAATATCAAAAGGTCACAACAATTTATAATACAGGAGATAAAGGTGCTGATTGGTTGGCAAGTTGACACCAATTGGCCGAGGCATTGCGATGGAGAAAGCAATGAGGAACTATAGGCTCCCCAAGCTCCCAGGTAATTCAAATATTCAAAGTGTGAACATATTTCTTTTGTTTCCAGAGAATAGTCCCTGTGAATGAATGAAAGTTGTTTCTAGCAAGCATTAATGAGCCAAGCCCAACTATTTATCTTAAATTGGTAGTTAGTGTAGTTATTAGCACACTCAGAATTGTTCAGCAACTGCTGCCCAATCACGGAATCACACGCAACAGTAGGTGTTTTGCTTTGGTTTTTGCAAGCACAGGCTGGTTGAGATCTGTACTCTGCCCATTACATACAACCAAAGAAACATGGGGCAGAATTTTGCCCTTGATGTGCAGGCGGGCCCGACTGGCTTGGCGGCGGGCGGGCAGCCAATCACTGCTGCCGAAGCGGGCCCCGCTGCCATTTTGAGTGGGCGGACCAATTAAGGCCCACCCAGGGGGCTGCCCGACGGGAAGCGCTACGCGCTTCCTGTGCTGGGGGAGAGGAATTCCCCAACTGTCAAAGTGCGCTCTTTCTCACATGCACGCGAAAGAGCACACAACTCCCTGAGACTAAATGCTGTCTCAGGGAGATCGGTGAAAGCTTTATAAACATCAAAAATACAAAAATAAAAAAATTATTAACATGTCCCCCTCTTGTGACAATGTCACACGAGATGGGACATGTTAATAAAAAGCACAGAAACTTTATTAAACTTTTTAAAAACAGACATGAGGTTTCATGTTTTTTCAGAAGCCCGCAGGGGCTCCTGGCCTGCCCGCCAGCCTTAAGGTTGGACGGGCAGGGCCTTTAATTGGGTTAACTACCCAGTCAATGGCCTCAATTGGCCATTAACAAGTCGGCGGGCAGACAGCTGATTTCACTGTCCGCCTGCCTTCCTGAATATTTAAATGGGGCGGGATGACATCGGGGGTTCCTCCCGACGTAATTCCGCATCGGCGAGCGGGCCCCACCCCCCAGCTCGCCGACAGAAAAATTCTGGCCAGGGTGTTTTATTCAATCAGCCAATCATTGAGACTGAAATTCATATACGACATTGCTCAATTTTGTGGCAGGCAGAAAGTCATTTTGGAAAAAAATTGAACAATAGGTTAAGCAAGTTGTTTCACGTTGCTACTATACAGTGGATTAGTCTGAACAAAAACAGTCTGGAATGATGGACTGCCACAGTGTGAAAGCATCATGACAGCTCTCAGGGAATCTGTCAAACACCTGCAAGAACCTCTTCTTGTGGCTGTACATTGATGGAATAACCCTTGTGGTTGCCGTGGTAGTGCTCAGATTGTCACATGTGCAGTCAATGGCACCCCTACTTGTGGGAATCCAGCCAGATAGCGATTGCAAGTCCCTGCTCATTCTGGCTTTGTCACCACAGGGGAAATTTACTCCCAGCCCTGGCAGGCAATCCATCAGTCACTTTCCGTATCTTAATGCAGCAGACCGAGAGACCCTCAATATATCTCCCATAGTGTCCTGGAAGAAGCCAGAGGCATTACTTACTTCCACAGCCACTGGTATTGCATGCCTGCCAGACACATCTGGTAGTACATCTTCTTCTAGGAGGCTACAGGAACGTCTCTGACATGACAGTCTGAGGAAGTGTCATTCTTCCAAAAGTCAAGGAAGACAAGCATCTTCGTGCATGTCCTGTTTTGTGGACATGCCTCCTGTGACGTCAGTACCTCTGTTGCTCTCCACTCTCCTGTGTAACTGCTGATCCCACCAGAGTAACTCGCTGCTGTCATGGATGGTGATTTTCTTCCTCTTCTGATGTATTGTCAAAAATATCTCAGTCCCCTCTTATCCTGCTATGCCTACTTGGTAGCCCCTGAACATCAATGTGACAAGAACTCTGTTAACCATTTGCCTGGGGAAAATGGCAAAGCAGCTTTCAAAAACTGAGCTTTTATTGAGTTCAGGCAATTTGAAGTTGCTAGACCTCTGGGAAGTGCACTTGAAGCTCACCTTCTTCTCACCAGCGAATTTTCAGAACCCCTGGAAACCTATACTGGAGGTGTTAAGTATGAAGAAAATGAAGTTCATGCCAACAGGCTCTCATTTGCCTGCAACCAAATGGTGTCTTAATTGCCCACTCATCTGTGCTAATGATTGCAGTGACTCCGACAAATAGGTTGCGGTCACACTTCATTTTTCTCCAAATTTAACTACACACTTCACCACAATCCCTCCATTCTTGTCTGCTAACCCCCCTCTGTGAGAGGCTAGCAAGGCAAGGCCTGGCCTTTGTCAAGTAATAATAGTGCATAATCATCATTGAAAATACCGGTAACATCACAGAAATGTTTACTGTATGGAATCAGCTGTTGATACAAATTGTGTAAGTAATAAATGACAATCTCACCATGTCTATTTTTACTGAAAAGAGAGAGAAATTTCAGAAATAAATGGTCATTACTAGAAATACCTGTGAAGATACTACACTCATCCAATTGCTACGTGCCTTTTCAAGGTGGATTTAGCCTTTTGGAAAGGCATCTACAACTGAGAAAAATACTGTTTTCTTTAGAGCTGCCTCAGTTAAGGGAAGGGAACAGCTATATAGCGTGGTTAGGCTGTACATGTGAGTGACAACTTGCACAGCAATTCTCACTGCACTGAAAAAGCTCTGTTCTGTGGTGATCAAGCTGAAGTGGCATGTCATTCTAAATGGGGCTTCCACAAAGCAACTGGCATTGGGCCATAACTAAATACCAACTGAATAGTTAATCCCCCTTCAATTTATGCTTAATAGGTGAATACCTCTGTTAAGGGATTCAACATTGAAAATTCAGAACCATTTTAAGTCAAAATCCATTGTTTTACCTCTTGCTAATTGAACAATAATAGTAACTCTGCCTTTCATTATTCCTACAAGATTTGAAAACCAGAGCAAATTAAAAACAGTAAGAAACCTAATGGGCAGAATTTTTCACTGAGCGGGCGGGTGCGCGCCCAACCCGCTCGAGCATAAAATAGTGCGTGATGACGTGGGGTGAGCGTCCAACGTCATCGTGCACTCACATGATATTTCGGTCGGCAGGCGTGCGCAGGTGCCAGAGCTGCGCACACCATTAATTAACAGGCCAGTTAAGACCATTAAAAAGGCAACTGACTCCGATTTTTTGTTGCCTGTGCGATTTCAAGTTCATCACACAGGCAAAATGAGCAGGCGGCCAGCCGACAATTTCAAAAACCTCATTCAAGGGCGGGATATAAAAGGTCAGCAGCATTGCCAGTGTGAGTAGCGAGGAGTTTGGTCAATAGTTTGCTGCTGGTGACTTATAGGTATAAGCCAGCTTGATCTCTGTTCGGGACTTCATTGTTAGCATTTCCAGGCTTCATTTCAGGACTCCTTGGTGCTTCCAAGGACTCCGGAGAGCTCAGACTGTGTGGTCCCTTTCAGATATCAGACAGCCTTCCCTTACCCTGGTAATGGGGATTGTTGTCTCCGCTGGTGGCACCTCCTTTGAGGATGAAGAGAGGGGCAGAAGGGGGAGGAGGCCAGGTGTTCAAATGCAGCTTCCATGGGAGGGACCTGTGGGAGGAGAGGCATGGGCACAGGGAGTGCAGGGCCATCTGGCAGCCCAAGGTGTTAGGGGCCACAGAAAATGCCACCATCCTGCTGCCAGGGTTTACAGATGGTGATGCAGCTAGCTAAATATGTCTGAGTTGCAGTGCCGAAGGAGGCTCCGCCTCTCAAGGAATACAGTTCCTTCTCATCCATTCCCGGGATGAGGGCTTCGCTGGCTGGGCCAGCATTTATAGCCCATCCCTAGTTGCCCTTGACAAGGTGGTGGTGAGCTGCCTTCTTGAATCGGTGCTGTCCATGTGGTGTAGGTACACCCGCAGTGCTGTCAGGAAGGGAGTTCCAGGATTTTGATCCAGCGACAGTTAAGGAACGGTGATATATTTCCAAGTCAGGATGGTGAGTGACTTGGAGGGAAATTCTAGGCGGTGATGTTCCCATCTATCTGCTGCCCTTGTCCTTCTAGATGGTAGTGGTCGTGGGTTTGGAGGTGCTGTCAAAGGACCCTTGGTGAATTCCTGCAGTGCATCTTGTAGATGGTACATACTGCGGCTACTGTGCGTCGGTGGTGGAGGGAGTGAATGTTTGTGGATAATGCTAATCAAGCGGGCTGCTTTGTCCTGGATGGTGACAAGCTTCTTGAGTGTTGTGGGAGCTGCACTCATCTAGGCAAGTGGGGAGTATTCCATCACACTCCTGCCTTGTGCCTTGCACATAGTTGACAGGCTTTGGGGAGTAAGGAGATGAGTTACTTGTTGCATGATTCCTAGCCTCTAGCTTGCTCTTGTAGCCACAGTATTTATATGACTAGTCCAGTTCAGTTTCTGGTCAATGGTAACCCCCAGGATGTTGATAGCGGGGGATTTAGTGATGGTAATGCCATTGAACATCAAGGGGCAATGGTTGGATTATCTCCTGATGGAGATGGTCATTGCCTGGCACTTGTGTGATGCGAATGTTTCTTGCCACTTGTCCGCCCAATCCTGGATATTGTCCAGATCTTGCTGCATTTGAACAAAAACTGCTTCAGTATCTGAGGAGTCACAAATGGTACTGAACATTGTGCAATCATCAGCGAACATCCCCACTTCTGACCTTATGATGGAAGGAAGGTCATTGCTAAGAAGCTGAAGATAGTTGGGCTGAGGACTCGACCCTGGGGAACTCCTGCAGTGATGTCCTGGAGCTGAGATGACTGACCTCCAACAACCACAACCATCTTCCTTTGTGCTAAGTATGACTCCATCCAGTGGAGAGTTTTCCCCCTGATTCCCATTGACTCCAGTTTTGCTAGGGATCCTTGATGCCACACTCGGTCAAATGCGGCCATGATGTCAAGGGGAGTCACTCTCACCTCACCTCAGGAGTTCAGCTCTTTTCTCCATGTCTGAACCAAGGCTGCAATGAGGTCAGGAGCTGAGTGGCCCTGGTGGAACCTAAACTGGGCAGCAGTGAGCAGGTTATTGCAAAGCAAGTGCCACTTGATAGCATTGTTGACGACCCCTTCCATTGCTTTACTGATGAACGAAAGTAGACTGATGGGGCGGTAACTGGCCAGATTGGATTTGTCCTGCTTTTTGTGTACAGGACATACCTGGGCAATTTTCAACATAGCAGGGTAGATGCCAGTGTTGTAGCTGTACTGGTGCCAATGCTGGTGCCAGCGAGGGGGGAGCACCAAGAGGTAGCACTCGTAAAACTAAGTTTAAGGCACCATGAGCAGAAGAGGGACTGGTCACAGGGTGATCTTCTGTTGTGCAATGTTTTATTTATATTTACTGGTCTGGGGTTGAAGGCCAGGGAAGGTTCTGTTAATTTGTTTTGACTGTCAACATGAGATAAATTTTCTTTTGTTGTAATGGCCTGAGTGTGCTTCACCTTTTTTATTTAATGTGGTGCAGGGTAAGCCAGTATGTAATGCTGGGCATGGATGACTCGAATCTTTATTGCACAGGCGCTGAGTGGACTTTGGGGTCAAAGAAAAGTGTCATTGCAGACATCCGGGATGGTGGCTGCAGCCTTGGCATGAGGCGGTAGCACTTATTTGGCAGCCCAGCCGAAGGAGCGTTGGATCAAGGTGTCCTTGGTGTCCCTGACTCCCTGGAGGTTACAGAGGCCTGCCTCCATGCCTGCAGCATTCTCCTCATTGTGCTTCTCTTCTGACTCACTTGTGGGTTCATCATCTGTGGCCTGTGGAGCTGCGTGAAGATCCTCTTCCTCCAGTGAGTCTCCCCTTGCCAGTGCCAGATTGTGGAGAGCGCAGCATGTGACCACTGTCAGTAACACCCCCTCTGGGGGGTATTGTAGTGCTCCCCCTGAATGGTCCAGGCATCGGAAGCAAATCTTCAGAAGACCTATGGTTCTCTCTATCACCATTCTTGTGGAGGCACGGCTCCTGTTTTACAGCTCCTTTGCCGCTCTTCTTGGGTAGTGGAGAGGCGTCATGAGCCACGTTTTCAAGGGAGAGCCCTTGTCACCCAGCAGCCATCCATCCAGTCGGGCTGGAGCACTGAAGAGCCTCGGCACTTGGGGGTGTCTCAGAATGTACGTGTCATGGGACCTGCCAGGGTACTTTGCACACACTTGCAAAGTATGCATCTTATGGTCAGACACTATCCGCACGTTCATGGAATGGAATCCCTTCCTGCTGATGAAGGCATCCGGCTCACCCGGTAGCGCCTCAATGGCCACATGTTAGCAGTCGATTGCGCCCTGGATGTGGGGGAACCCAGCAATCACTGCAAAGCCTCTGGCTCACTCAGCCTGGCTGGCCTCGTCCATACGGAAATGAATGAAAGCCAATACCTGCCTGAACAAATCTTTTGTCACCAGCTTGACACAACTGTGGACAGCTGATTGGGAGAATCCACACAGGTCCTCCACTGATGACTGGAAAGGGCCGGGTGCATAGAAGTTGAGGGCCACTGCGACCTTCAGAGCCAATGGCATGGGGTTTTTACCCAAAGAGTCAGAGGTGATCTCAGGCCCAATCATCTGACAGATGGAGGCATTGACCTCGGCACTGGAAACGACAACGGCAAACTAAGCCCGGCCTATCCTGCAAAGTCCTCCTTACTAACATCTGGGGGCTAGTGCCAAAATTGGGAGACCTGTCTCACAGACCAATCAAGCAACAGCCTGACAATCATCCTCAGGGAATCATACCTTAGAGATAATGTCCCAGCCACCACCATCACCATCCCTGGGTATGTCCTGTCCCACCGGCAGGACAGACCCAGCAGAGGTGGCGGCACAGTTTTCTACAGTTGGGAGGGAGTTGCCTGGGAGTCCTCAACATTGACTCCAGACCCCATAATGCCTCAAGGCATCAGGTCAAAAGTGGGCAAGGAAACCTCCTGCTGATTACCACGTACCGCCCTCCCTCAGCTGATGAATCAGTGCTCCTCCACGTTGAACACCACTTGGAGCAAGCACTGAGGGTGGCAAGGGCACAGAATGTACTCTGGGTGGGGGACTTCAATGTCCATCACCAATTGTGGCTTGGTAACAGCACTACTGACCGAACTGGCCAAGTTCTAAATGACATAACTGCTAAACCGGGTCTGCTGCAGGTGGTGAGGGAAAACAAGAGGGAAAAACATACTTGACCTCATCCTCTCCAACCTGCCTGCCGTGGATGCATTCGTCCATGACAGTATCAGTTGGAGTGACCACCACACAGTCGCTGTGGGGATGAAGTCCTGCCTTCACATTTTGAATACCCTCAATTGTGTTGTGTGACACTAACATCATGCTAAATGGGATAAATTTCAAACAGATCTAGCAACTCAAGACTGGCATCCATGAGGTGCTGTGGGTCATCATCAGCAGCAGAAATGTACTCAAACACAATCTGTAACTTTGTGACCCGGCACATCCCCCACCTACCATTACCTTCAAGCCAGGGAATCAACCGTGGTTCAATGAAGAGTGTAGGAGGGCATGCCTAGAGCAGCACCAGGCATACCTAAAAATGACATGTCAACCTAGTGAAGCTATAACAAAGGACTACCTGCGGGCCAAACAGCGTAAGCAGCAAGTGATAGGCAGGGCTAAGCGATCCCACAACCAACGGATCAGATCTAAACTTTGCAGTCCTGCCACATCCAGTCGTGAATGGTGGTGGACAATTAAACAACTCACTGAAGGAGGGGGCTCCACAAATATCCCCATCCTTAATGATGGGGGAGCCCAGCAAATCAGTGCAAAAGATAAGGCTGAAGCGTTTGCTACAATCTTCAGCCAGAGGTGCCAAGTGGATGATCCATATCGGCCTCCTCCGGATGTCCCCAGTGTCACAGATGCCAGTCTTCAGTCAATTCGATTCACTCAACGTGATATCAAGAAACAGCTGAAGGCACTGGATACTGCAAAGGTTATGACAACATTCCGGCAATAGTACTGAAGACTTGTGCTCCAGAACTTGTCGCGCCCCTAGCTAAACTGTTAAAGTACAGCTACAACATTGTCATGGACTGCAGCGGTTTAGGAAGGTAGCTCACCACTACCTCCTCAGGGGCAGCTAGGGATGGGCAATAAACGCTGGCCCAGCCAACGAAGCCCACATCCCATGAATGAATTAAAAGAAAATTGGAGACAGCCTGTTGACTCTGCTGTCCTGTTGGCCTTGATGACCTTGGCGGTCACCCTCTGGCCAGTGGAGCCTGTGTTGGGCCTGCCTGGGAGGGAGCGGCCAGTTCCACAGCTGGCATCTCCCCAGTTGCCACAGCCTCATCAGGTGTCACGGTCACTAGCAGAGGGGCAAAGGAGCTGCTGCCGTCATCCAGAGTGCCCTGAGAGGCACCTGCAGAGATGACAGGCAGCTTGTGTGCCAAGGTGAGGTCACTCTAGACCTCCTTGCTCACCAGTGATGGACAGGCACTTAGCTGGGATACTGGGTGCCTCATCCATCTCCCACACGGACACTGACCACCTGAAGTCAGTGCCTGTGTGAGGGCTTGCAGGCTCAAGCGCAACTCCAGGAACCCCTGATTCTGTTCCTGGAGCTGCCTCTCCACAAGAGTCACCACTCTCTGAATGGAGGAGGCAGTGCACTCGGCCATGAGGGTCAACTCAGACCATGACGGAGACTGTGGCATGCATACCCTCATGGATCTCCACCAGATCCTCCCACACACCCCACTGGGCATCCAGCACCTGCCGCCTAATGGACGACTCCAAAAACTCAACATCTGCCTTCGACTGAGCATCATGCTGGTCTCCAACAGTCCTCGACTGCCGGCGCCCTGGACACTCTCTGCCTCCACCTGCACTTCAAGCAAGTGTGGAGTGCCCTCACCGTTGTGCACTGATATTCTAGCTGAACATCTAATGCCCACCGAGGTGCTGGTATCTGTGCTGGTGCCTCGTTCAGAAAGCGGGTGTGACGCAGTTGCATCTGGAGCCTGGAGGTCATCTGGCATCAGGGGTGGGTCTTCGGAGTCCTGTGATTGGGTGCATGATGGGAAACGTAAGGGAGAACAAGGACATGTCATTAGTTTAAGTCATGACACTGTCACTGTACATGCCAGGCACCCTGGTGAGACCATGGAGATCTGCATCATGGCACCATCATCTTTCAATGATCAATAGGGACTCCAGTTTTGAGGCTCCCATCAATGGTGAAACTACACAAGAATGTTTGCACCATCCGAAACTCTCACCTCTGTGCACTGCACTCTTACCTTTGTCTGAGGCCCCAGCCTCTCTGTGGCCAGTTGACCGAGGTGTGTAGCATCTCTCCAGCTCCAAGGCGTCCTGCTTGTATCTGGTTAGATTAGGTGGTTTGCGGGGCTTCCATCGTTCCATGACCTTTCAGTGTTGTTATGGACTGCCTTCTCCAGAAAGGACAGGGGAGCATTGATTAGTCCACTCTCTACCTGCAGCACCATTGCAGCCTGACTGACCCCACCTGAGGTGCACCTTGCAGGGTACATCAGAGTTGTGGCCCTCGAGCCGCAAGGCATTCAGTCCAAGCAGCCAAGGCTCACCCCCTCGGCCAGCTCTGGTGTCATTGACAGTTGACACTCGGACTCGAGCACCCCTGAGCTCCACGTGGTGACGGCCAGCCCTTAAGACTTCAACACACTGAAGTGCTCATCCTTCCTAAGCACAGCAGGTCGTTAAACCACTTGCAGCACTGGACCCAGGTCCATGCTGCACAACATCATGGCTGCTGACCAGCACTGCCACCTCCTTCCAAGCTCTTTTTGTTAGGTACGGTGGCCTCCTCTTTCCATCTCTCTGGGCAAGGGAGTTCCTCCTGGCAGCCATCTCCTCCAGGAGGGCCATGAGGCACTCATCAGAAAACAGGAGGGCCGAGCGCGCACCCAACCTTCCCTCCCGCCTGGCGTCTGCAGCCGCATTTGAATCCATAATTTATAATCTCCTGTTGACAACACCAAAGACGTCTTCGTCACTGGCAGCCTTCCAGGACCTGACTGTGCTGGTTTAAACCAGCCGCCAGGTTGCCATTGGACCCGGCAGCTGACAGGCCCCTGCTTGCCCCTTTCCGACCATTGGGAGGCCACCGTTCATGCTCGGTGGGCCTTAATTAGCCCATCAGTGTGAAATCTTGGTCGGGGGCCGATCGCAGGCAGTGGCATCTTTCCTGGCCGCTCCCAGGCCCGCCGTTCACGCCCAGCTGCCGAACTCAAAATTCTGCCCAATATTTTGAAGAAACTTCCATTCTAAAGCAATTTCCATTAATTTGTACTCTATTGCCAAGTAAAATTGTTTTAAATCAGCCATGGAAGATTGCTTTGCTCCTACACATATCCTGCAATCTTTTCTCAATATCAGAAAGTGATGACAATAGTGTTATATGAGAAACCCAAAAATTGTTACCAACATTAACGGATGCACACACAATGCATTCATATCCCATCATCTTAGCAGAGGCATTATTGCATTTAAAATAACAGGGATTAGCACGTGCATTAAAATAGCACACAGAAGGGCATCTGAACATGTTAAACATTCTTCTGCTAATGATAATTTCCAGGTTACCACGTTACCTGGAAAGTGGGGGTTTTCAATGGTTGGAAACTAGCTTCCCATGAAAATATTAGTGCTCTGTTGCTTTGTATTAACAGTTCTGATCTTGAACTTATCAGCAAATTCAGTTTAGACTGAATGAGCAACGTTTCTCTGGTTATCTCTTTCACCAGAGGGATTACAGCTGATCCGAACTCATATCACTGCAGCAGGTGATGCACAGCAGCCCACAGATATCGCTAGTCTATGGGCACTCCTGGGATTTACTGCAATGGTATAGTAGGTTTGTATCAAAGTCAGCTATTGTTGCTGAACCTTACCAAGCAATTATGCATGGAAATGCATCATTTAAGTAGGCTGATTTAGCTCGGAAAAAATCTGACAAGGTCAAGATAACCACAGCAAAGAACCCTACTTTAAATCTTCTCGATCCACCACTTCATACTATTGTATTGACAGTCACTTCAGATAATGCATTCAGTGCCATACATATTCAGATCCACATGAATGGATCTAAATATATGTTTCATTTGCTTGCTCCACACCAACTGACGCAGAAAAGAAATATTCTAACATTGGGGAGAAAAAGCACTCAGGAGATTTATGAGCTGCAAAAAAGTAATGTACATTGTATAAACTGTATTTTAAAGATGTGGCACTGAAAAGACAGTGTGTAACTGAACTAAGAGGCCAGAGCATCATGAGGAATTTGTTCAGGGGCCCTTAACTGTATAGTCAGGGCAAGGTGCCAGCACCTGCTACATCTTCATAGACAATTTGCCCCAAGAGAAAAATCAATTTCCAGCTGCCTGTCTCAATAGCAGAGGCCCTTAGGTAAGTCCATGGGGTAGAGTTAGTGTTAGGGGAAACATTGCTACTCCTCCTGGTTCCACAGAAAAGTTTCTTTAAAAACATGTGTTAAAACTCACCTTTAGATGTCACTGAAGAATGCTTTGTGGGACAGGCCCATGTGTGCCTGGCTTATTAATAACAAATATTACACAGGAATCCTTCAGCAGGTGTTCAGCTGCTGCCACATGCACTCTGCCTGAAGGCAGGTCCTTGACTCAAATTGTCAGCTGATGCTTCATCCTAAGCCAGCTTTTTGTCAGTAGTTTGCCACTGCTTTCCACGCTCAGGGGCAGTGTGAGGATGCAGGTTCCAGTATATCTCAACCAGAACAGGAATTGAACCTGCACTGTTGGCACTATTCTGAAATACACAGTAGTCATCAAGACAACTGAGCTAATTGGTCGCCTTGTTTAGTCCCTACTTAAAAAAAATTAAATGGTCAATGTTAGGGATGTAAAAAGAAGAGCCCCATAAATATAGCATATTGGACCCAGGCCATTCCATTGCTAAATTGATATGCTTTATGTTTATTTCACATGTCCCTGAAAATGTGTCATATTGTGCCAATTTCTACACCTGTTGTGTCTGTTTATATGGATTACCAGATACCATGCACTTTGCTTTCAGGAAATGTTAAAAATTCAGTTAAATAAAATATTAAAATACCAGTTAATGCATCATCAGAGGTCTTAACCAGTCTTTGCATAGTTTGGAATCAATCCTTGGTGTGTTTTACAATTTTATTGGAAAAAGCTAGCACCAGATGCTGATTTTGTTTCCCATTTGGGCCCTAAAATTCTGGAATTCCTTCCCCCAAGTTCTCCATCTCTTTAGCCTCCTTGAAGATGCTCCTTAAAACCTACCACTTGGCCAAGCTTTTGGTTACTTGTCCTAATTCCTCCCGTTGTGGTTCGATGTCAAATTTTGTTTTATAGCGCTCCTGTGAAGCACACATGTCAAAGGCGCTGTTGTTATTGCTGTTGCAATAGCACAAATTTACCTCCAGCACCCAAACAGCATAATTAATTGAGACAAATTGCCATAGTGCTTTTAGGGGGTGAAGTTGGGCAATGGTTGTAGTGCAACATGGCCTGAAATTTTACACCACGCTCAATTTCTTTTTGTGTCAGCTGTGGCTCAATGGGTAGCACTCGCATCTGAGTCACAAGGTTGTGGGTTCAAGTACCACTCAAGAGACTTCAGCACAAAATTTAGGCTGATACTCCAGTGCAGTATTGAACAATATTCCCTCTAGCTTCTGTTTGCTGGCTTGTTGCACTGCACAGTCCCTTAAAAATTGACATCTAGTCAAGCATGTGCACATTTTAAGGGAAGTGTAGTTTGTGCACGACCTATTTGTTCCCTGTACAGTACATTCCCGATTGCTGTGCAGCCATGTATCATGCAGCTTAAATGGAACATTGATATTGAAGAAGTGCTATGTTGGAGGCAGTACAGCGAAGGTTCACTAAATTGGTCCATGGCATGAGGGGGCTTGTCCTATGATGAGAGGCTGAGTAAACTGGGCCTATATTCTCTGGAGTTTAGAAGAATGAGATGCAAACTAATTGAAACGTACAAGATTCTGAAGGGGCTTCATAGTGTAGATGCTGAGAGATTGCTTCCTCTGGTCAAGGAATCTAAAACACAGGGGCACAGTCTCAGGATAAAGGGCCAATGATTTAGGACTGAGGTGAGGAGAAATTACTTGACTCAAACGGTTGTGAATCTTGGGAATTCTCGACCCCAGAGGGCTGTGGTTACTATATCGTTGAATATATTCAAGGCTAGGATAGACAAACTTTTGGTCTCACAGGTAATCAACGGATACTGGGAGTGGGCAGGAAAGTGGAGCTGCAGCCTAAGATCAGCCATGATCATATTGAATGTGTTATGACACAGCAGATGGTAAATGCCAAGCTGTTTAAATCCCAGAGGGAAGTTTGAAACAACGGTCATAACTAATTTTCAATTTGTATAAATTTCGAGATGCATGCCTTGAATTCAGTAGTAATACGACCACCAAGTCTTCTAGGTTTTTATAAAATTAGATTAAACATTTATTAATAAGAGAAATGATTTTAAATTAATAGATAGATGTACAAATTGCCACTATGATAACTTCTAAATCCCCGCCTCAATCCAACTCCCAGTTATATTTTCATTGAGGCAACAGTAAGGCACATAGATTTTAAAAGACCAGCGAAAGAAATGTGAACAAGTCAACTTCCAAGTGAGTTTTCTAAACTTTAGTCCTTTGAAGACAGCAGCTTGAGGCATAGATGCTGAAGGCTTTTCATACTTGGGAGATCTTAAAAATGCCTTCCTTTAAACACAGTCCTTGCTCCTTTTTTATATATATCTTCCTTTTTGAATGCAAATACCCATTGTTTCACTGTGTCTTTGGACTTTATCTCCCTGATAATAAAACCCTCTCATAGCACTAAGTTTTACCAGTAATCTTTGGGAAAAAATAAAAACACTGTTTCTAAACTTAACCTGGCTAGGTGACACATTTCACCCCTCCTTTGAAAACAATCTAGTCTGGTTTATTTCAAAATGCAAATATTCCCTTGGCACCTACGGGCAGAATTTTCTCCTGTCGGGTGGGTGTTGCAGGAGCAGGCGCCAGCGGGCGGGTTCCTGATCAGTGCCCACAGTCGGGAGTGCAGCGCCATTTTACGTGGGCGGACCAATTAAGGCCCATCCAGCGTGACTTCCGCCCTGAAGCTCTGTGCGCTACCTGTGCGGGTGGTGGGGGGCAGGGGTGGGGGTGGATTCCCTAAGCCGGGAGTGCGCACGGAAGAGTGCACGCACAGATGTTCCTAAGACAAAGTGCCGCCTCAGGGAGGTCGGTTGAACTTTTAAAAATTTCTTAAAAGTATGAAAAAATTTTCCTGACATGTCCCCTCATGTGACACTGTCACATGAGCTGGGACATGTCCATTACTTTTATTTAAAAATTTTCCGAACGTTTTAAATCCCTCATGAAACCTTATCCCGCCCGTGGATGAGGTTTCATGCTTTTTTGAAAGGCCGCCTGGCTCTTTGCTTGCCCGCCAACCGTAAGGTTGGATGCGCAGGCCCATTAAGTTCAGTAATTAGTTTTTTAATGCCCATAATAGGCTGTTGACAGTTCAGCGGGCGCACAGCTGACTTGGCTGTGCGCCTGCAGAACTGAAAATCTAAATGACGCGGGATGACGTTGGGACGCATGCCCGACATCACCCTCCGTCATTTTACACGTCGGCGAGCGGGCCCCGCTCCCGCTTGCCGACCGGAAAATGCTGCCCGATGTTTCTAAACTTCCCCATGTTTATCTAATTAACATTTCAAACCTAACCTCTCTTAGACCAAAGCACTAAGACCAGCTGCCTCTAATTCAATTGTCTTACACACACACACAGACACAAACACATACACACACGCAGACACATACACACACACAGACACATACACACACACAGACACAGACACATACACACACACACAGACACATACACACACACACACACACAGACACACACACACACGCAGACACATACACACACACAGACACATACACATACACAGACACAGACACATATAAATACATAGAGCAGGATTTTTCAGTCACCATGCGGGGGTGGGCCCGGCACGCCGATGCGTAAAATGACATATGATGATGTCAGGCATGCATCCTGACGTCATCGTGCTGAGTGGCAATGTCTCATTCGGCGGGCACGCGCCAGAGTCGGCTGGGCACCCACCGATATATAAACGGCCTATTAAAGCCATTAAAGAACCAATTAAAGCAATTGTAAACGCTGCCCGTCCAACCTTAAGGTTGGCGGGTAGGTGAAAGGCCAAGCGGCCTTCACGTTTTTTTAGAAAACCTCATCCACGAGTTTCCTAAAGCTTTTAATAAATAAGTAAAAAATATTTCATAAATACAAACACGTGCCCCATTTCTTGTGACACAGTCACATGAGGGGACATGTTTAAATAAATTTTTACACCATTTATTTAATTTTTTCAACATCAATTCAGTCTCCCTGAGGCAGCTCCTTGCTGATTGACGAGCTCTTTCGTGCACGTGCGTGAAAGGGTGCTGGCCCCGACTCTCCCTCCACCCCCCCCATCCCCCGCATAGGTAGCGCTGAATGCTATGGCTCACGTATTACGCTGGGCAGGCCTTAATTGGCCTGCCCGCATAAAATGGCGGCGCGGACATGTTCACGGGTAGCGATCGGCTCCGTTCCCGCCAAGCCCGCCCGCCGCCTGAAAAATTCATGCCATAGACATATCCCACTATTACTCTAATTTACAATAAGTTACAGTAACATTATGAGAATTATTATATATTCTTGACAAATGGTGGAGCAGGTTTGACAGACCGTATGGTATAATCCTGCTCCTACTTCTTGTGCCCTTATGCGCTGTCAGAGGTGCTGTCTTTTGGATGAGTCATTAAACTAAGGCCCTGTCTGCCTTCTCAGGTGAGTATAAAAGATCCCATGCCACTATTTCAAATAAGGAAAGGGAAGTTATCCCCAGTGTCCAAGCCAATATTTATCCCTCAACCAACAGAACCAACCCAGATTATTAGATCATTAACGTATTGCTCCTTGTCGATCTTGCTGTAAGAAGACTTGGCTGCCATGTTCCCTGCGTTAAAACAGTGACTACACTTAAAAAAAACTTGCATTTACATAGTGCCTTTCATGACTACAGGTCATCCCAAAGTGTTACACAGCCAATTAAGTACTTTTTGCAATGTAGGAAATGCAGCCCCCAATTTATGCACAGCACCTCCCCAAACAACACGATAATGACCAAGTATCAAGGAAGTAGTAATGGGGCATTTGGAAAGTTAAAATACAATCCATCAGAGTCAGCATGGTTTTATGAAGCGTAAATCATGTTTGACTAATTTGCTAGAGTTCTTTGAAGATGTGACAAGCAAAGCGGATAATGTGGATCCTGTAGATGTAGTATATCTGGACTTCCAGAAGGCCTTTGATAAGGTGCCGCACAAAAAGATTAATACACAAGATAAGATCACATGGAGTTAGGGGTAATATATTAGCTTGGATAGCAGATTGGCTAACCAACAGAAAGCAGAGAGTCGGGATAAATGGATCTTTTTCTGGATGGCAAGCTGTAACTAGTGGGGTGCCACAGGGTTCAGTCCTTGGGCCCCAACTATTTATAAGCTATATTAATGACTTGGATTCAGGGATAGAAGGTACTATAGTTAAATTTTCAGAAAGCACCAAAATAGGTGGGAACATAAGATGCAATGAAGAAATAAGAAATTTACAAATGGATATGCACAGGTTAGGTGAATGGGCCAAAATTTGGCAGATGGAGTTTAACATGGATAAGTGTGAGGTTATCCATTTTGGTCAGAAGAATAAAAAGGCAACTTATTATTTAAATGGAGAGAAACTTCAGAATGCTTCAGTGCAGAGGGATCTAGGTGTCCTCGTGTGTGAATCGCTGAAAGCTAGTATGCAGGTACAGCAGGTAATGAGGAAGGCAAATGAAATTTTGGGATTTATTGCTGAAGGAATAGAGTATAAAAATAGGGAAGTGTTGTTTCAACTGTACAAGGCATTGGTGAGACTGCATCTGGAGTACTGTGTACAGTTTTGGTCCCCTTACTTGAGGAAGGATGTAGTTGCATTGGAGGCAGTTCAGAGGAGGTTCACTAGATTGATTCCAGAGATGCGGGGCTTGTCTTGTAAGGAGAGATTGAGCAGTTTAGGCCTTTACTCGCTAGAGTTTAGAAGGATGAGAGGGGATCTAATTGAGGTATATAAGATGCTTGAGGGTTTAGACAAAGTAGACGTGGAGCGGATGTTTCCCCTTGTGGGGCATTCTAGAATGAAAGGCCATAGTTTTAGGCTAAGGGGTGGTAGATTTAAATCAGAGATGAGGAGGAATTACTTTTCTCAAAGGGTCGTGAATCTGTGGAATTCACTACCTCAGAGTGCAGTGGATGCTGGGACGCTGAATAAGTTTAAAGAGGAGATAGACAGATTTTTAATTAGTAATGGGTTGAAAGGCTATGGGGAGAGGGCGGGACATTGGAGTTGAGGCCGAAATAAGATCAGCCATGATCGTATTGAATGGCGGGGCTGAATTGCCTACTCCTGCTCCTAGTTCTTATGTTCTTATGTAATCTGTTCTTGTGACACTGATCAAGGGATTAAAAACTGGCCAGGACGCTCGAGATAACTTCCTTACTCTACTTCTAAATTATGCTAATTAAGGCCTATTGAAGGAGACTGACAGGAAAATTCCAGTCAGCCTCCAGGTTGTAGCGCAGAACAGTTTAGCTGCCTGGAGGTGTTGGGTTCGGGTCAGCATTATAGGCAGTCTTAGAGGCCCTCCCTGCCTGCCTGAGTGCTGCACCAGCTGCAGATGGACCTGTGGAGGAATCACCACCTTCCCCCACCCCATCCACCATACTCTCCCCACCCCATCGAACTCACCCCCACCACCACTCCCCACCCACCCCCCTCCACAGTGCTAGCTTGGCTGCACAAATCATTTTTTAATTTTAAATTTGAAAAGATTAGAGAGAGGGCACCTCCATTTTGAAGCTCTCTCTCCCTCACTTACCTGCCATTGCAACCTGCTTCTGCTTTTAAGCTTGCAGGCCTCCTATTGGCCCTCCAGCTTTAACAGCCTGCTCATCTTCCTTGATTGGATGGTGAGCCTGCCCTCTGCCCACTAATTGGCCAACTTGGGGACAATCACAGGTGAGTGCCAGCTTCTGACCCCCATTTTAGTTTGATGATGGGGTTCAGATGCCCACAGGACATCCCGCACGAGAGACGAGAGTCCTACCAACTGAGCCACAGCTACCACTTAAGAACTATTTAATTGGCTTTGAAGTATTTTGAGAGATCCCTTGGTCATGAAACATGCTGAATAAAATTTCCTTTGGCATCAGAAGAAAAGGAAATCAGGTGCAGTGTAAAACAGGCTGCCAATGAACTACCAGTCTGTTTCGTGCCATTGCCATTGACCAGCTTCACCTCTTCTTATTTAGTGTTATTGCCAGCAAAATTGAAGCCAGAAGGAAACTGCTCTGGAGTCTACAGCTAGCTGAAAACAATGCAACTTTGCAAATATTTTACATTTCAGAGGCATCTCAAATAGATTTTTCATTTCTATAAAGTGTACAGTTATAACATCAGAATTTTTTTACCATCTCTATACAAGATTTTATCCCAGTGAATGAAGAAATTGACTACTCCAGGACAGGCATTTCATTCTAAAATTCATATCTTGAACAGTCAGTGGGAAAATATTTTGTCTACACAGTTCCGTCACTGTTTTCTGCTTGAAATACAATTATTGCCTGCTCAGGAGAAAACTGTATCCTTGATCAGATAACCCTGACTCAAGCATAAAATGTCACAGGAAATTAGTTATGCATCTTCACTTTCTGAGATGTGCAATCAACTGTAAACCTAACAGCTAAACTTGCAATGTCAACAATTGACATCTTAAATTCATTGTCCCCAACAACTCTGAGGGCTGGATTTCACATTTTTCCATGGGGTGAGTGAGGCGCAACAGAAACTGAGTGATCTGTTCACTCCCACACCCACCATCTCAGCTCATCAAATCAAGCATCGGATAGCCAATTATATCATATTCATTTACAGGATGTGGGCATCGCTGGCTAGCCCAGCATTTATTGCACATCCCTAATTGCCCTTGAGAAGGTGGTGGTGAGCTGCTTTCTTGAACCGCTGCAGTCCATGTGGTGTAGGTACACCCACAGTGCTGTTAGAAAGGGAATTCCAGGATTTTGACCCAGCGACAGTGAAGGAACGGCGATATATTTCCAAGTCAGGATGGTGAGTGACTTGGAGGGGAACCTCCAGGTGATGGTGTTCCCATCTGCCTGCTGTCCTTGTCCTTCTAGATGGTAATGGCCGTGGGTTTGGAAGGTGCTGCCTAAGGAGCCTTGGTGAGTTTCTGTAGTGCATCTTGTAGATGGTACACACTGCTGCCACTGTTTGTGGAAGGGGTGCCAATCAAGCACGCTACTTTGTCCTGAATGGTGTCAAGCTTCTTGAGTATTGTGGAAGCTGAACTCATCCAGGCTAGTGGGAGTATTCCATCACACTCTGACTTGTGCCTCATAGATGGTGGACAGGCTTTGGGGAGTCAGGAGTTGAGTTACTTGCCGCAGGATTCTAGCCTCTGACCTGCTCTTGTAGCCACAATATTTATGTGGCAAGTCCAGTTCAGTTTCTGGTCAAAGATAACACCCAGGATGTTGAAATGGGGGATTCAGCAATGGTAATGCCTTTGAATGTCAAAGGGCGATGCTTAGATTCTCTCTTGTTGGAGAAGTCATTGCCTGGCACTTATGTGGTGCGAATGTTACTTGCTGCTTGTCAGCCCAAGCCTGGATATTGTTCAGGTCTTGCAGCATTTGGACATGGACTGCTTCAGTATCTGAGAAGTCGCAAATGACGCTGAACATTGTGCAATCATCAGTGAACATCCCCACTTCTGACCTTATGATGGAAGGAAGGTCATTGTTGAAGCAGCTGAAGATGGTTGCTCCTAGGACACTACCCTGAGGAACTCCTGCAATGATGTCCTGGAAGGAATTAGGACTATCCGGCAGGAAGATGGCGAATTAGTACGCCAAGGTGGGGGAGTGGGGGGGCCCTTGAGTCGTTATCGAGCTTGTTAATTAGTAATTTCAAAATGGCGGACAGGCTTCCAATTTCCGACCTCGCCCAGCTTCTGTAATTTCGGAAATTGGTGTGATAACATTGTATTGCCGACCTTACGTCATCACGCCCTATTTTACGTTCATGCATGGTGGAGGGGGGAGGGTAGCCTGCCCAATTAGTAGCTGTAAAATCCAGCCACAAGTTACAGTTTATGTACAACTGACTCCCCTGAAGATGGAGCTGCCCTGAGCACATTTGAAATGTTTGAAATTAAAAATATCCACAGCTGCTGGACCACGGAGACCTGCAGCCACAGCTGTGGCCAGGTAGGCACACAGGGGTGAGGAGAGGGTCCACCCAAGTAATCCTGGAGCACTGCCCCTACGCTTCCCACCCCCACCCCTGCCCTTGGTCTGCCTTGGTCTGCTTGGGACCTGCTATGCTCCCTTAGACCAGTGGTCTTAACTGACCTTTGAACTGAGTTAACAAACTTGTGGGAGGGAGCTGTTCCTTACCCAATCCGACATCCAGGAAAATGACCAGGAGTCAGATCCATGGCGGGGAACCAACACACCACTACACATCAGGAAATTTTCTGATTTTCCACGCCCCTTCCTCCCCCACCCCCATGTATCGACACCAATGTCCTGCCCCACGTCTCAGTATCAGCTCAGTACGGCTTTCAAGTGCCAGTGTTGAAAATGTACTCAAGTCTCTGCAGTGGGGTTTGAACCCACAGATTTCTGACTCAGAGGTGACAGTATGACCACTGCCAATCAAGTTATACACATGACTTGTGCATTCATGGGAGGTGTGGACTAGGACCTGGGGCTTACAGATTTGATTGACGGTTTGGAACAGACTTCCAGTCTCATGGCCATTAGCATGCTTTGTCTATGTAGCAGTATTAATGGAGAGAAGCAGGCAGGTTTCCAGTGACTGTTTTCAGAACCCTGCCACACAGAAGAAATGAAGGAAAAGAACCACAGAAGTGCATGTTTTCCAGCTATTATTACCTGCATTCTCTTTTAAAACAAAGTGGAAATAGGTAAACAAACAATTTAAAGCAATTGCCAATTACTCTTTGTGATTGATGCCATTCCAGTAGTTTTGCACTGAATAATAAATACACAGCTAAACAGCCAACTGATTACACTGTATTATGAATACATTCAAGCAATCAAATCAATTTTCAAATTACACAACAGACAGAATCAGACCAATGTTATGGCATGGAAGGAGACCATTCTGCCCCTCAAGTCCATGCCAGCTTTTCATAGAGCAATCCAGTCAGTCCCATTCCGCCCCTCTAATCCTGTCGCCCTGCAAGTTTATTTCCCTCAAGTGCCCATCCAATTTCCTTTTGAAGTCATTAATTGCTTCCGCTTCTGACACCCTTGTAGACAATGAGTTCCAGGTCAATATGCATTGCTGCATTTAAAAGTTCTTTCTCACACCCACCCCTGATCTCTTGCCAAAACCTTTTGTCTGTGGTCCCTTGTCTTGCATCATCAGCTAATGGGAACAGCTTTTCTTTGTCTACCTTATCCAACCATGCCACAATCTTGTACATCCACTGATCTCCCCTGAACCTCCTTTGCTCCAAGGCAAACAATTCCACCTTTCTCCAACCCAACCTTGTAGCTAAAATTCCTCAGTCCTGGAAAAATTCTGGTAAATCTCCTCTGATCCTCTCATGGATCCTCACCACATTTTAGGAATGATATGACCAGCACTGGATGCAACACTCTAGTTGTGGCCTAACCACAGCTTTATAACTTCGCTGCTTTTGTACTCTATGGACAGCATTTTTCCACCAGCGAGCGGAGGGCGGGGCCCGCTTGCTGATGTGTAAAATAACGCGCGGTGACATCGGGCGGGCATCCCGACGTCACCATGTATCATTCTGATCCTCAGTTCGGCAGGCGCGCAGCAGAGATGGCTGCGCGCCCGCCGAACTGTCAAAGGCTTGTTAAAAACTAATTAAGGTGCTTAACTGAGCAGCCCGTCCAACCTTAAACCTCACATTTTTCATGAAACCTCATTCATGGGCGGGATGAGGTTCCATGAAGGATTTATTAATTAAATTAAAAATTAAAAAAAAAATTCATTGACATGTCCCAGCTCATGTGACACGGTCACATAAGGGAACATGTTTTAAAAGTCTTTTTTTCCTTTATTTAAATTTTAAAACCTTAAACTGATCTTCCTGAGGCACGGAGGTGTCACGCATGCGTGAAAGAACGCAGGAAACCACTCAGGGAAAACCTCCCCGCCCGCACAGGGAGCGCACAGCGCATCCAGGCGAGTGTCACTTAAGGCCCAATAAAGGCCCGCCCACATAAAATGGTGGTGCGTCCCTGATCGGGGGCGCCGATCAGGTTTGCGCCCGTCCCCGTGCAACACCCCCGATGAGGGGAAATTTCTGTCCTATACCTCTATTTCTGAAACCCAAGATCCCATATACTTTGCTAACTGCTCTCTCAATATGCCTTGCTACCTTCAAAGATGTTTCCGCATTTTTTACACACAGTTCTCATGATTAAAAAATTTGAAGTCAGCGTGGGACAAAATTTTAAAATAAAACACAACCAGAGGATTTAAGAAAATAGGAATATTAATCCAGGAAACAGTCTAACAAAATAGACAAATTATTTAATTGATCATTGACAATGGCATCTGCACTGGTGGGCTTTTATCATATTTGAAGTTATCTGCATTCATTTGCATTTTTCTAGTGGGTAAAAATTTGTAGCAGCATATATTCATCATCATCTTAATGCCCTTTGACCTCTCATTGTGATTCAAGTACACAAGGAGACAGATATTAGAATAGATAACAGGTCTAATTCAAAGCAATAATCTATTCTATGCCATGAAAAGAGAAAATAGTAGTATTCTTCAATCTTCAAATGAAGTTATCCTCCTCATTTCATAGATGAGGTGATCAATCCAGGCAGCAAATTACCAAGATTGCAATTTATTTGAAGGTGAACTCCAGACAATAAGAAACAAATATCTAATATAACCCAGAATGCCATACCACTCAGTCAGTATAATTTTTCTGGCGATTACAGGTAAGGAGTTAATTTAAAATTATATTTCCAAGATGCATTTGCAAAATTAGACCAACAGCAATGACTAATCATGACTAGAGCATTGATTTATATCAAACACTTGTTTGCAGTTGCCTTGAATGCTTCTTTAAGAAATCACTAAGCCAGAATCCAAAATTACCTCATTTTCTCACTGTGGAAATCTACATACTTGCATTGCAATTTACATTTCTTTTGCCAAAGAAGATGAAGAAGCATTAGAATTAAAAATTGCATTTCAAGCCACTGATTTTTTTTTCCTCTTGGGAAGAGGAATTGCCACTCCCTCCCTCTGTTGTTGGGCTATTAAATCAAGTTACCTTGGAATAATTGGAAATATCTTTATAAACGTAAATTTAAACATGCCTAGCAATGATAGAAATAAAGATATGATTTTTTAAAAAGTATACAAATCAAATGAATCCCAACCAGTGAGGAATCTGGAAAGGAACAGTGGACTGAAGTCCAAAAAAAGACAGGTGTATGAAATTTGTATTTTCAATATACCTCTCCTCCATGATCTAATTTCATGATAGCAACCTATCTTAGCCTCGTTCCTACATTTCCCAATCTGGTCAGCTCATCAACCCTAAAATTCTTGGGGATATCTTGGGGAGAGGAAGGAGGAGGGATAGGGACATGAACGAGAACATCTGTCCACCCAACTCCATTGTAAATCACAAGGTTAGGCTACCTAACAGACCTCGGATTGGTAACCTTACCATTTTCAACATGACTAGAGTGCCTGCCGAAGGGTGCGGGAGGGAAGAACCTCCAAGTGAAACTTTGCTCCACCATCAGCAAACCACAGGGCCCAGGATACTCGGGAAACCTGCTCCTGGTTTCTTCTGTCAATGTAGACAACACGATCGGGTTCTCTGTAGTTGAATGCATTGCAAAAGCCATCCTGCGAATACTGGGGCCGAGATTTTCCATCCCCATCGTGGCGGAACCCACCGCGGGAGATTCGGCAGCCCAGCCAAATGTCCATCAGCCTTCGGCGGGGCCAGAAAATCCCGCCCTCCGTCTTCCCCTATCACCTTTTGCAACCCTGGAGCCCAGGTTAGCTTCTGGAATTACTAATAGCAAAAATCAGGCAAATAGTTTGCACGGCATATTTCATTTATTTAAATTATAATACACCTGCTCACAATGTCCTCATTGTAGGCACACTGTCAAAATTGGCAGAATTTAGAACCAGGCCCGAATGATGTGGAACCCTATCAGATCCCCCAATTTCTGACCTTCACACAATATACTGCACCTCAAAAACGATCTTTCCAGTCGCCAGAATTTTGGGGCCAACAACTGCAAACATGAGATCATCTTTCACATGTTTGATGATGATGATAGTGATGATACCCAACTGCATCATTTTGCCATTATCTTCAACATTATGATTGTTGTCATGCCATCTGACATACGGTTATTAATATGAACTCTCTTCAAATAAACAATGGCAAGTACAAGAGTATATTCTTCTCTGACTGGAAGTTCCACATCCCTCGCCCTTGCCAATTGCTCACTCAGGCTAAGCCTTACATTGTGCAGTAAAAACAGAAAATGCTGGAAAAACTCAGCAGGTCTGGTAGCATCTGTGGAGAGAGAAACAGAGTTAAAGTTTTGAGTCTGTATGACTCTTCTTCGGGGCTCTCCAGCATCTGCAGTATTTTGCTTTTACACTGTGCAGCCTGGGTTGTGTCAAATTTCACATCCAGTTGATCAACAAAATAATTGATTTCTATGTCCCTAATAACTGAGTGCCTCTGTTCCTACCTCATCCTACCATCTCTGAAACACTCATACAGGATATTGTTACCTCTCAACTCTATTCCTCCTAAGTTCTCCTCATTGGCCTCTGAACTTTACTCTAGAGAAACTAAAACTCATCCAGAAATCTGCTGTTGACATCCTACGTGTCCTCACTGACTTCTCATCCAACGTGTTCACAAATCACATATAGAAATAAAAAAATGAAATTAAAGGTTCTTTATCTGAACGCACAAAGCATCTGCAATAAAACAGATGAACTAGTGGCACAAATAGAAGTAAATGCTTTAGATTTAATTGTCGTTACAGAAAACATGGTTACAAGGTGATGAAGGTTGGGAAATAAATATTCGAAGGTACACAATATTTCGGAAAGACAGGCAGAATGGCAAAGGAGGTAGGTTAGCCCTGAAAGTAAAGGATGACATAGGCTATCAGTAAGAAAGGATCTGGCCTCTGAAGATCATGAAGTAAAACCAGTATGGGTGGAATTTAGGAATAACAAGAGTTAGATAACACTGATGGGAGCAGTTTATAGGTCCCCAGCAATAATGTACTGCTGGGTAGAGTATTAAACAAGAAATTATTGAAGCCTGTAACAAGGAAAATGTAATATTGTGGGGACTTTAACCTTCATATAGACTGAGACAATCAAATTGGCAAGAATGGTCTAGAAGATGAGTTTGTAGAATGTTTTCATGACAGTTTCTTGGAACCATATGTAGTGGAACTGACTAGGGATAAAGCTATTTTAGATCTGGTATTGCGTAATGAAGCAGAGTTAATTAGTTATGTCATAATAAAAAATCCACTGAGAAACAGTGATCATAATACCATTCAATTCCATTTCAAGTTTGAAAGCGACGTATTCCAATGGCAAACAAAAATCTTAAACATAAACAAAGCCATATACATAGGTATCAGGATAACTAACTGCGGGGTTAATTGAACAAATAAACTGAAAGGTATGGAGGTAAATGAACATTAAAGAAACAATTCAAAATGTTCACCAAAAATACTTTCCATTGAGGAACAAAAACTCAGCAAGAAGGACCCATCTGTGGCTCACCCAGGAAGTTAAGGATAGTATTAGGATAAAAGAAGAGGTTTACAGTGTTGCAAAAAGCAGTAGCAAGTCTGTGGATCTGTGGATTGGGAGTGTTTTAGAAACCAGCAAAGGGCCATCAAAAAGTTGATAAAAAGGGGAAAAAATAAAATATGAGAGTAAGCTAGCCAGAAATATAAAAATGGCTTGTGAGCTTTTATAAGTATAAGTATTAAATAAGTATTATAAGTATTAAAAGAGTAGCTAAAGTAAACATTGGTCCCTTAGAAGTAGAGACAAGAGAAAATGTCATGGGGAATGAGGAAATGGCAGAGACAATGAACAAATATTTTGTGTGTATCTTCACCGTAGGAGACATAAGTTGCATACCAGAAATAGAGGGTAACTGAGGGCTAAAAGGGATAAGGAAATTAAGGTAATTAATATCAGCAAAGAAAAAGCATGGAGAAACTTAAGGGACCAAAATCCAAAAAATCCTAGAACCTGATGGCCTAAACCCGATGGTTGAAAAGAGATAGCTGCAGACATAGTGGATGTGCTAGCTATGATTTTCCAAAATTCCTTAGAATCGGGAACAATCCCATCAGGTAATAAGTTGGCAAATGTTACACCACTTTTCAAGGCAGGGGAAGAGAGAAAACAGGAACTACAGGCCAGGTAGCCTAACATTCGTCTTTGGGAAAATATTGGAAATTTTTTTTTTCATTCATGGGATGTGGGCATCGCTGGCTCAGCCAGCATTTATTACCCATCCCTAATTTCCCTGTTAAGAGTCAACCACATTGCTGTGGATCTGAAGTCACATGTAGGCCAAACCAGGTAAGGACAGCAGGTTTCCTTCCCTAAAGGACATAAATGAACCAGGTGGGTTTTTACAACAATGGTTTTGTGGTCATCATTAAATTTTTAATTTCAGATTTTTATTGAATTAAAATTTCATCATCTGCCATGGGGGGATTTGAACCCAGATCCCTAGAGAATTACCGTGGGTCTCTGGAATACTAATCTAGGACAATACCACTATTCCACCATCTCCCCTAAATCTGTTATTAAGGAAGTCTTAACAATGCACTTAGAAAAGCATTGTATGATTAGAACAAGTCAACATGGTTTTACTAGAAACAGATGATAGACCAAGGGCTAAAAAGAGTGAGGAAATTAAGAAAATTATTATCAGCAGAGATAAAGGTTTGGAGAAATTTAAGGGACTAAAATCTGACAAATCGAAGTTTGCTGATGATACCAAGCTAGGTGGGAAGTTAAGCTGTGGGGAGCTCACAGAGAGGCTGCAAAGAGATATAGACAGGTTAGGTGAGTGGGCAACAAGATGGCAGAAGGAGTGTAATATAGGGAAGTGTGAAGTTATTCACTTTGATAGTAAGAATAAAAAAGCAGAATATTTTTTAAAAGGCGAGAAACCTGTAGGTGTTGATGTTCAAAGAGACTTGGGTGTGCTTGTACTAGGAACGCAGAAACAGATACAGCAAGCAATTAGGAAGGCAAATGGCATGTTGGCCTTTATAGTAAGGGGATTGGAGTACAAGAATAAAGAAGTTTTGCTACAGTTGTACAGGATTTTGATGAGACCGCATCTGGAGTACTGTGTGCAGTTTTGGTCTCCACATTTAAGAAAGGATATGCTTGCATTGGAGGCAGGACAGCGAAGTTTTACTAAAATAGTCCCCAGAATGAGGGGGGTTGTCTTATGATGAGAGGCTGAGTAAACTGGGCTTATATTCTCTAGAATTTAGAAAATGAGAGGTGATCTCATTGAAACCTACAAAATTCTGAAGAGGCTTGATAGAGTGGATGATGAGAGATTGTTTCCGCTGGTTGGGGCATCTAAAACACAAGGGCACAGTCTCAGGATAAGAGGCCGATCATTTAGGTCCGAGATGAGGAGAAATTACTTCACTCAAAGAGTTGTGAATCTTTAGAATTCTCTTGTGGACGCTCCATCATTAAATACATTTAAGGCTGGGATAGGCAGATTTTTGGCCTTTCAGGGAATTAAGGGATATGGGGAGCAGGCGGAAAAATGGGATTGGAGCCCAAGATCAGCCATGATCATATTGATTGGCAGAACAGGCTCGATGGACCTAGTGGTCTACTCCTGCTCCTATTTCTTGTGTTCTTGTGTTCTATGTTGATTCAAAATCATTATGTTTATTTAAAAACTCCTCCATAGCCTAACACTGCCCACCTCTGCAACCTCTTCCAGCCACTACATTTCAGATCATAATCACCATACTTTGAAATCTAGTCTACAATGCACCCCCCCACCTCCCTCTGCTCAGCCAAAATGGATGCAGTCTTGGAATACTTGTCCGGAACCCTTCCATCTCTACCCACCCTCAAAATATTCCTCAAAAATGACCACTTTCATATCATTTTTGATCACTTTCACCAATTCTTCTCACAATCCCCATTTGGTGTCAGAATTCCTCTCCTCCGTCTCTTTGGGAAGGGCCTTGGGATTTTGCAACATTAAAGGGAATCATATAGGAAGATTTAATAAGACACTTAGCAAGTTTTTGTATACTGTATAGAGATGTTCTCATAGTAATGCTTCACCAGGATAATCTATTAAGGAACTTCCAGAGATAATAACAATTTTGTTGCACTACATGTCCTATTTATATAGTAAGCAATGAAATCTTAGAGACTTCCTCAATGGCTACATTAGAAAGATTTTGAGTTGGTAATTGCATTGAGCCACTGCGGTAAAGTGAGATACCCTGTCCCTTTAAGAGAATGTAAATGTACAGATCATGTGAGAGCACTGGTGAATCACTGTGCAGCACGGGCAACTGGGAACTGTAAATCTGCTTCTGGAGGTTTCTGAGTGAGCACGTATAATCTGGTGCTCTGACCTATGGCTCAATAAACCATCACTATTTATTCTTACATCAGTCGCTCCCCATTATTGATTGCAAGCAGCAATTAATGAGAACATAGGAAGGTGTGCAACTCATGTACCCAAGACATAAAAGCCACACGTCTGCAGGAAGACTCCATGCTCAATTCTAATCTTTGCTGTTCACAGCTTTCCCCCAAATTGGCAGTGGGAAGCCCAAGCACAGCATGACATTCTTTGAAAGTAGCAAAAGCAGCTTCACTGTAGCACATCAGAGATTGGCACATGAAAAACAGAAAAATTAAGGCAGAGTAACTGCACTACTGGAGGACAGGGGGATTAATAGGCACTACTAGAGGGTGGGTGGAAATAATGGGAAATAGAGAGTTGTGCATGTCGGAAAGAGGTCAACAGCAGAATGAAAGCAGAAAAGCTAAGGGAGAGAAAGGGGGCTAAGGGAGAGAGAGAGAGAAAGAGAGAGAGAGAAAAAGAGAGAGAGCAAAAGAGAGAGAGAGAGAAAGTGAGAGAAAGAGAGAGCCAAAATGTGGCTACAGTAAATGTGAGAAAAACAGGGGTAGAAAGGACAGCTAAAAAGCAGCAGCAGGAAAATATCCAGGGGCAGAGACCTTGGAACACTGGGCATCAGCAAGCTGAGGAGTACCTGAAGAGGTATTGGGAGAGGAGCCAAGATAGTACACAATGAGAGAGTGCACCAGAAGAGAATAAAAATTAGGGAGATTGAGAGCCAAATACCAAACACAAAAAAAAATCAAACTGGCATGAGGGGTGCACTGGGAGAGGGACAGGGCAGCAAAAACCTGGAACCAAGGCAGGCCACATCCTCTCCCTGCAATGTGGTGTGTGTTGTGGGAAGTGCAAGATTGAGAACACATATAGAAAAGCAGCCAAGGTTGAGAAGCAGAATAGGACAGTGACAGCTAAGAAGAATGTCTATGGAGAGCCTAGGCCACAGGATGTGCAGTTTAGCAGACACACATCAATACCAAATAATCTGCATCTTGGGAGCAGCAGAGGCACAGAGAGGCAAACCAGTCCAGAGATATGATGGGGACCCTGAAATCAGCCCACAGAAGGAGAGAGTCTAGGAAGAAGGCAAGAGGCCAGGAGGCAGAACAGAGAAAGAGAGAGTTTGTGGAGTAACTGGTAGCAGCCAGAGGAAGAGAATGAAGGCTTCAGTGAGACCAAAGAACGGCCTGTCAAATTTGTTTGCATTCAAAGAAGATGGTGACAACTGAAAGTCATCATGTGATAAGTCAGTACAGACAGTCCAGATATTGGACTTACTGGTCTAGCAAGTGCATAAATGCATTAGCCCAAGTCTGAAATTAAGGTGCTCTGTTCACTTGTAAAATAAAATGTAAGGGTGTATGATGATTTGTACAGTAAGTTGTCATGTAGTGAGCTGAGAACTCAGCCTATAATTGCAACTTGAATAAGGCCACCCAGTCTTGCTATCAGATTGCCTGTTAACAGCTTTCATTCTTTAATATTATCATTGCATGGTTCTTAATATTAATAACCAATAGGACAGGTACCGGTAAGTGCACCACCACAACAGGCCATAAAGAACATACCTCTTTGACAATTCAATGTTCATTTTTATTGTACTTTCAAAGGCACTAAATAAATTTAAATTATTGTTACTGAGCAAATCGGAATATGTAACTGAACAGATTTTGTCTATTTAAGCCAATCATTAAAGTTTGACAAACAGACGTAAGGTGTGATATGTGCATGCGCAAGACATTTAATTCAGCAGATGATTGACCGGCTGTGATGTTACTTCAGTATAAAGTTGATAGAGTGTTGTATTATTAAATGGTGCCATCCTTCATTTAAAACATAGGCCTTTTCTGCCTATTCTGGTGGTTCTTGTGGACATTGAAGATCCCATGTTGCTATTTTTTTTAAAATAGGGAATTCAGAACACAAGAGTATAAGGAAATTTTCATTGAGAAAACAACACTACACACATTCAACAAGTCCCTCCAGAGCAAGAGGATGATTTTTCTTTTGTGATCTTCACCCTTACTTTAATTTATTTAATGTTCCTTATTCAGTCTCCCCCGAAAAAAAATCAAACAGTGCTATGAATACCTGTGTAATCCTTACTTTTCAAGATATTAACTCAGCCACAAGCCTTTCCACCTGACAACCAGCCTCTCAATCTAGCCTGCTGCTAGCTGTGAGATAGAAAATAAACTACAAATAAGAACTTTGCATTAAATTTGACAGGAATTCTGTGTTACCGCATTTCTGGGATTCCCACTATGGCCTCCCCCAAGGCTCTCTTCATCCCCAGAAACAGATGCCCCAAAGTCAGCCACAAACACTCAAGCTAAATTCAACGTAAAGCTCCCTCTATTCTGCCCAGCAACATGGTTTTCCCTCAATCTATAAAAAACATTTCCTACGACAACCTTTTTCTATCTCACACATCAACGCTCTAAGGTTTGTCAGAGCATGAGCGCCAAATTTGAGCTGAATGTTGAGCCCTTTCTGGAAACGGACCACTATTTTGAACTAACACTTCTCCAAACATTTTTCATTGGGTTCTTACAGGCAGAAAAGTGGAAAGGTACTTGTCCAGTGACTGATCTGAACTTTAGCCCAACAGTATATGAACATACAAATTAGGAGAAGTAGGCCACTCGGCCTCTCAAGCCTGCTCCACCATTCAATGAGATCATGGCTGACCTGATTCTCACCACCCACCTATCCTCAATAACCTTTTACCCCCTTGTTTATCAAGAATCTCTCTACCTCTGCCTTAAAAATATTCAAAGACTCCACTTCTACTGCCATTTGAAGAAGAGAGTTCCAAAGACTCAGTACCCTCTGAGAGAAACAATTTCTCCTCATCTGTCTTAAATGGGCAGCCCCTTATTTTTAAACAGTGACCCCTAGTTTTAGATTTTCCCACAAGAGGAAACATCTACTTCACATCCACCCTGTCAAGACCCCTCAGGATCTTAAAGGTTTCAATCAAGTCACCTCTTACTCTTCTAAACTCCAGTGGATACAAGCTGAGCCTGTCCAACCTTTCTTCATAAGACAACCCACCCATTCCTTGTATTTGTCTAGAAAACCTTATCTTAACTGCTTCTAATGCACTTACACCCTTCCTTAAACAAGGAGACCGAACAATAATGAACTAAAAGAAAACCATGGTAATAGGAAAGAGCACCACCCATTCCCTATAGTAAATATATTTGGCATGCATTGACAAAGTGGATAATAATCTAGCTATTCAAGGAATAAACAAGGACCAAAGGAAACATACTTAAATTTGGCACTGCAAAGTCACACATATTGTCACTCCACCACCAGTGTCTGCCAAAATTAACTACAAGAGTATCAATCTTCTGCCTCACTTGGAAATGGCAAGATGAATAGATTTCAGCTGTACATTTTCACATATTTATAGGCTGACAAATTTCCCACATGACTCAATAGAGCTGACCCATAAACAGTTGAGGCTATCTGGATTAGGGAAACAATTCTCAATTGATGTAGACAAAAATGTAGGCCAGGAATTTGCAGGGGTTTTTGACAGTGAATTGTCAGCGTTACTCCTCTGAAACTGACCTCAGTTGCAACATGGGCAGATTAATGCAGAAATCCTGAAGTTGTGGTCTGCTGCCTGCTTCATGACAGGGGGTGGTGTGCCACGGTGCCCCCATAACTCTCCCAACCTCCTCCTCTAAGCCAGCAATCAATAAATTCAACCACTGTGGCGAGACTTCACCATTTCCACTCACATCGCTCATAGAAACCCCATAAAAAGTTGTATTTTGTTGAGTTAGGTGTAATTGGCTTTCAATAGTGTCTGAGTATTGACAATTGCTAAACAACTGTTCTGGCACTGAAAGAATTATCTTATAATTGTGGGGTGTTATTAAATGTCTCCATGATGGTGGATTACTATATTTTTTTACAACCTTTTAAATTTTTTTTACATTTCATGATATTTTAGCTTCTGTCTTCACCTGATATGAATGTCCCAATCTTTATCTTGCTCTATGTAAAAAAATATAAGTGAATTGATTTTATTCCTTTCCATTTCCTGCTTAGCTGTCTGTGAGAATTCTTAAATGTGATTTGCTGCTTGGACAGTTGATGACATCACTGCAACTCCATGCTGCAAATCCCCATTAAAGACCATTACAACCCAGTGCAGGGCAAGAGGAGATAAATTTTGAGTCTGCAGAATTTAACCGGCAGAAGCGAACTAAATCAAGCAGTTCAAGGTGGACAGTCTGGTTAAGTGTGCTGGTTAAATGTGTATAATTGAGCAAAAAAATTAAATCCCTCTGTTAATCAGCACTGTTGCTTTCTTAATCCTAATTATCTCAAGTAAGTAAAATGAAGAGTAGTCTGTATCTTCAAAAAGTGTTGGTGATAACGTCTAAGATTACGGATTTAAAGTCTCTAACATTCCAAAGGTTTCCCAAAACTTTTTCATTTGGTAACAGACTGTTATAATCTTAGGTTATAAATTTAAATTTCCTGATTCTTAACTTGGCATGATGTCAGGTTACCTAAACTATTTATGTTAATTAGTTGAATATCACAGATCAAGTGGTAAAGAACTGTTTGTTACTGTCAGTAGAGACTGAATCTCCAACATTAGTGACAACAGTACTACACATCACAACAAAATATCAAATGCAATCAGCCAGTCCCTTTATTTTTGTGGCAGACTGAAATGTAGGATGCATAATAAAGAAGTTTGCAGATGATACAAAAATTAGTTGGTAATGAGTAGTAAAGCTTTAGACTACAGGGAGGTATAGATGGTCTTGTCAGTTGGGATAAAAGTGTAATGGAATTCAATCTGGCGAAGTGTGAGGTCATGCATTTTGGCAAGGAAATGCACAATGGCCGAAAGTTTCCGCTCCGAGACTAATGCCCGTGGGGGAGGCGGGAAATCGGAGTGACTTCCGCTGTAGACCGGGGTGGGACAGCATGTCAAATCATGCGCTGCTCTCTTCATTAATTATACAGATGGGAGTCTCACGTCGAGTCTCATGGCAGGGTAGGCAGGAAGTCAAACTCCCCGCCGTCACGTCTAGGTGCTGTATTTAAAAGGTACCCAGACAGCCATTCATTCATCATGCCAGGACTTTAGGAGACAAAAAAGTCTATGAGATGGCAGCAAGCTCTGGACCCATGCATCATTGGGACAATGTTAGAGTCTATTGTAAAGGATGTAATAGAAGAGCATTTAGAAATGCATAATATAATGAAGCAGAGTCAGCATGGCTTCTGAAGGACAAATCATGCCTGTCAAATTTATTAGAATCCTTTGAGGAGGTAACACCCAGGATAGATAAAGGGGAACCAGTAGATGTAATATATTTGGATTTCCAAAAGACATTCAATAAGGTCCCGCACATAAGGCTACTTAATAAGATAAGAGCCCATGGTGTTGGGGATAGTATGTTAGCACGGATAGGGGATTGGTTAACTAATAGAAGACAGAGAGTTGGGATAAGGGGGGCATTTTCAGGATGGAAATCTGTAACTAGTGGAGTGCCACAGGGATCAGTGCTGGGGCCACAATTATTTACAATACATATGAATTACTTGGATGGGGGAAGTAAATGTACTATCACCAGTTTGCGGATGATACAAAAATAGGTGGGAAGGCAGGTGGTAAGGATGACACAAAGAGTCTACAGAGGGATATAGACGGGTTAAGTCAATGGGAAAAAAACTTGGCAGATGGAATATAACATAGGAAAATGTGAGGTTATGCACTTTGGCAGGAAAAATAGAGGAGCTGAATATTATTTAAATGGAGAAAGACTGCAGAAAGCTGCAGCACAGAAGGATTTGGGGGCAAAAAGCTAACATACAAGTTCAGCAGGTTATAAGGAAGGCAAATGGAATGTTGGCCTTTATTTCAAAGGGAGTGGAGTATAAAAATAGGGAAGTCTTGCTAAAACTATACAAGGCACTAGTTAGACCACAGCTAGAATACTGTGAACAGTTTTGGCCCCCTTATCTACGGAAAGATATACTGACATTGGAGGCAGTCCAGAGAAGGTTCACTAGGCTGATCCTGGGTATGGAGGGATTTTCTTATGAGGAGAGGTTGAGTAGGTTGGGCCTGTACTCATTGGAGTTTAGAAGAATGAGAGGCAACCTTATTGAAACATATAAGATTTTTAGGGGTCTTGACAGGGTAGATGCTGAGAGGTTGTTTCCCCTTGTAGGGGAGTCTAGGATCAGAGGGCATAATCTCAGAGTAAAGGGTCACCCATTTAAAACAGAGATTAGGAGGAATTTCTTCTCTCAGCGGGTAGTGAATCTGTGGAATTCTTAATCGCAGGGGGCTGTAGAGGCTGGGTTAAGTATATTCAAGGCTGAGATAGACAGATTTTTAATCACTAAGGGTTATGGGGAAAAGGCAGGAGAGCGGAGTTGAGGATTATCAGATCAGCCATGATCTCATTGAATGGTGGAGTAGTCTCAATGGGCCAAATTCTGCTTCTGCTCCTATGTCTTATGGGTCTAATGGTCTTCAGCAGTGCCTCCCTGGAGAATCTCCTCCAGGCCATCAAGGAAACCTGGGACACCCTCTTTTCAAGGGATGGCAGCAGAAGGCCCAGTTGTCTGACCATAGCGGCCTGCGAGGAGGTCGCCAGGGTGATCAGCACCTGTGGGATCCAAAAGAAGACAGCCCTGAAGTGCAGGAAATAGATCTCATTTGCTCCGCTAGGGTAAGTGAACCTTCTATTCACTCCAAACTCACATCACCACTCATTTTGTGATTCGGTCACTGGATGTGGATGTCACTGGCAAGGCCAGCATTTTTGTCGTCCATCCCTAAATGCCCTTGAGAAAGTGATAGGGTGAGCCTTACTGAACCACTGCAATCCATGTGGGGTGCATTCTCCAAAGGGCTTATCAAGGCAACCACTGTTATCTCCTTGCAAGCAGAAATCACACATTTTCCTTCCTGGCTAATGCTACCACCAAGCAGAAAATGAAAATAACCAGAGCCAGCTAACAGAGTGAGTGAAATAATGCAGGATAATATTCATGCAGGCCACTAATTAGCAAGGGAATATGGAGTAAAGGAATCAAATCAAATGGATAGATGTAAGAGAAAAGACTCAAGTACAAGTCAGGATAGCTGAGGCAACAATAATCATGTTTAAAAGAAGTCAAAATGCGTGAATTCCAATGCATGGAATATGGGAAATAATCTAAGGGATAAGAAGCAATTATTCCACAGGAAGACCTAGATTCACTCACAGTAACCTGGCTGCAAACTGGGAAAAAATGGAAAATAAACATGTCAAGATATAACCCCTAGGATGAATAAAAAAGACAAAAAAATAAGTCAATGGTGATATTGGTTGAAGAGGGAATACATACTGCATGTAGGGAGGGTTGATATAGGCAAGGAAGGGTTACAGGCAGAGTCAATTGGCGGAATCATCCCAGATTTGCACTAAGTGCAGCAGCGGGTGAGAAAAAGAACGTTTTACCCGCCGGCAAGAATGGCGGCTTTTCACGCCGTATCATCCCAATCCCACCTCATTAATCATGCGTTCCTGGGGAACACGCCGCTTCGATGGCCAGCAGGCTGTCATTTGCCTGTCACTTCGCTGCTTCCTCACGTCGGGTACCATACTTAAAGTGCAGCCCTGCGTACACCTCACAGCGCTTCCAGCCCAGGACTGCTGCACAGAAGACAAGGCCCTGAAAGGCAAGAAGACTCCAGCCCCCTGATTGAGTGATGTGTCCCTGGAATGCCTTTTGGATGCTGTGGAGGCCTGCTGTGATGTCCTCTACCCTGGCTCTGGTCACAGGAGGTCCAGCAATCTCACCATTCTAGCTTGGTAGGCGATGGCAGTGGTGATCAGTGCCAATGCTGCACAGAAGAGGTTGGCAATCCAATGCAGAAAGAGGATAAATGATCTCATCTGTGCCGCCAGGGTAAGGCATCCATCTCATCACTCTAAACTCACAAACTCATGACCATCAGACATTCACTGGCATCTCACTGCCAGCTCAAGGGACATCACCACTCACTCTCTCACACACACCCTCACATCTCCATCTGGCCTCATCTCTCTGGAAACTGCCTCCTCAGCCCTGACCATCTTGACTCCACTTGAACAGATCAACATGTGCCCCCACACACACCCTGGGATACCCCCCTTCCCCAGTACAGCCCCATCCCTGCAGCCTCTTCCCTTGCCTGAGACCACTTCTCCCCCTTCCCCAATCAAGACCCAGCCCTGCAGCCATTAAAATGCCACCTCCACCTTATGGCTGATCTGGTGGGTAGAGGCCTGCCCGTGACCGCCCTTAAAAGTGATGTGGTGCTGCCTACAAAGCCTGGCCCTGATGACCATGAGTGCTGCCAGAAGCAAGGTAGGCAAACAACCCTCAAAGTCTCAAGCAAAGTGCAGCTCGCCAGGTGCATGCCCCTTATGTACAGTTGTGAACACGCTGACATACTTGGATGATCCAGGAGTCTGATTCCGGTGACCTGGGCTTATAATGATATGCAGATGTATTACAATGAATTTCGTGACATCCGATGGCAGGAAAAACAGCCTGCCATTGACAGGCAGAGCGGACGATTGCAAACTGGTTTCACACCATGAAACTGATTTTTGGCCTTCTCGCCATATTGTCCGCTTATGCCGCCAAACACACCCGCTGCCAATGAGCACGGAAAATTCCGCCCAATATGTTTGGAGCCCAAATATTTAAAATAAAGGCTTGTAACAGTCAAGAAATGAATAGGAATAACAATTATTGTTCTTTAGATTTGTAGTAGCCACGTATTGATTAAGGCAGAGAAAATTTGGAAATTGAGAAAAGGTAATGGAATTCTAATATCTGTATTGGACTCCTTTCTCAAACTATTAGTTGGCTTAGACAGCAGAGGATTTGCTAGATCTGTTTATCAGTGATGAACTAAATCAGGGAGATTAACTAAATAAGGGTGAGCATTTTGAGAATAGAGATTACAATATAAGGCTCAGGATCCAACTAGAAAAGAAACAGTCACAAAAACTAGAACAGCAGATATAGAACATATTTGAGAAAGCTGAGGGGCAAGTTAGCTGAGGCAAGATGCAAGAAAATATTGGCACACAGAATTGTACAGCAAAGAGGAGTGTGAGAAAAAAACTCTTAACAAAACATCAAAAGCAACAGTAATGTATTTTAAAGATCGTAATTAAAAGTGAGTTGTTAGAAGTGAAGCTTGACTCCTCAAAAGTTAGCATTGTCAATTTGCGGCAGACAATCAAAAATGGCAACAGTATTTAATAAACATTTTGCATCTATGTGCAACATTCACAGAGGGAATTCGATGTATTTGTAACATAATTACCACAAGTATATGAACTAATCCACAGAATTATTTAGCACTGCATTCAAAACAATTATAAAGGATTAATATGGTCCATTTTACAATATTGTTACAAGAACTGGCATTACAAGGAGATTATCATTTTAGAAAACAAAACTGTGATGATACAAAATTGTTGTGCAATAGAAATCTACAAGTTTGAGGCAAAATTACCTAAAGGATTATTGACACATGGAAATTATTGCAGTGGTATTTTGTAGTTACAATACAATTGATAACTAATTAACCAATTTGCATGCACAATTGATAGTGAAATAGAAACATTTATTATACAGTATAGCTTAGTGAGGATAAGCCAGATGACGGCTTATAAAGTGGAAAACTGCAAAGACAATGTATTATGTACAGGCTAGTTCAATGTCTGTCACCAGTTTATTATAAACGGCACAATCTATATTTCCAGAAGAAAGCAATGAAAGTGTGAACAATGTAATCAGGCACAGCTACAGAGAAAGATAAGGATAAAATTAGCAGGTATTGATTTCTTCAATCATTACATACTAATATAAGCCACTGAATAAGACACCATCTGAACTAATTAGAGGTAGTTAAAAGAATCGCGCTCTAAACTTCAACATTTGAAAATTGCATCGTTCAACCATAAAGGCTATCAAGCAAACTATGACTAAAATGGAATACAAAAAATAAAGCAATGATATTCTTTTGAATGAATTTATGTTCTCAGATTTATTAACTAATTTACTGTTTGTACATCCTGTCTGAACAATGGTTTGAGACTTGCCCATGTCACATTATTACAAACTAAAAAAGGCCATTTTAAAACCCTCTATTCAATAATAAAAGACTGTTAGCCCTTATACCACTGTTACATTCTGACAAATGTAACCATTAGAAAATGCAAAATACTGCTTTGCTCACTAAAAACCATCTTAGTAGCACTATACTGTTTATATTGCATAGTAAGCAATCATAAGCTTTCATGAGATCGTAAGATTTCCTGGACAATGTGAGTATGCTATATGGTTGCTACCTATCTAGCATCCTTCATCTATGAAAAATTATAGACTCACAACAAACAATCTATTTCCCATGTCATGTTTTCATATAGTGCACCTTTGCTGGTGCCTGAAGAGGCCAATCCTTGGGAGGTTCTGCCACAAGTGCCGCACGTGGAGCTACCAGGTGCTGCTGGGGGTTGCTGTGTTCGGCATTGACATCTGTTGCCAAGCCATTGTAACCACTGGACATCGTGGTGTATGCCAGCCCACAGGAGCTGTCGCCATTTTCCTCTGTCATCAGCTAGTGACTGCCAGGTGTGATAATTGATATTTAGGGCCCTCATATCACGCTTGCGAGCATCCTTGAAGCAGAGTTTTGTGCTTCCTACTGATCATCTGGCTCCAGTTACCTCACTATACAGAAAGACCTTGGGTATCTGACCATCTTCCATCCTGTGGACATGCCTGAGCCAATGAAGCTGCCTCTGTTTGATGAGTATTAACACACTCGGGCGCTCTGCTTTCAAGAGGACTGCGTATTTGTGATTTTATCTGGCCAAAATATACCCATAATGATCTGCAGACAGTGAATATGGAAATTTTGGAGCTTCTTTTCTTGATAGCTGTTGTCATCCATATTTCACAGCCATACAGCAAGATTCCGAAACCACAGGCCTTACAAACCATCAGCTTGATCCTAAGAGTCACCTTGATGTTATTCCTTATGCATTTCCTGTGTCGGCCAGAGGTGATAGCTGCTTTCCCTATGCATGTACCAAGTTCTGCGTCAAGGGACAAATTGTTAGCATGGATCCAGGATAGCAGGATTTGCTAACCACTCCCAGTGGGGTGTTACTTAGTATGATCAGGGGCAGAGATGAAATACCTTTGTCCCATGGCCATGGTTTTATTGACAATTATAGTCAGGGAGAACAAGTCACAGGCCTGGAAGACAGTCCATGAGCCTTTGAAGCTGAGTTTCCATGTGGACGCCTAGCACAACATACAGGCGTTCCCTGATAAGGATACGATGTGTCTTTGACTTCACTTTCAGTATTGGTAGATTGTAGAGCTTTCTATCTGCATCTGATCTAGTGTGCAAGTAGCATACCAAGATTTTGGTCTTTGGTTCCATTTTCTTGCTACCAATGTAATCCTTCTCCCTGGCAACCATCTAAGAGTAGACCAAACTGGTTGCAACCTTGGTGTCATATTTGACCCCGAAATGAGCTTCTGACCACATATCCATGCCATCAATGGGACCACCAATTTTCCCCCAAAACACCCATAACACCCATGCCTGAAACCCTCATCCATGCCTTTGTTACCTCTATACTGAGACTGGTCCAGTAGAATACGGGGATGTGTGCAGACTTACACTCCATAGGCGAGCCATGGGTGAGTTCCTGCAGTGGTGATACGAGAGGGAAATGGGGCACCTCGATGTTCCCCCAAGTGTTCCTTCCCCTCAAGGAGTCAGCCAAGACCCTCAGCCTCCCGAAGGGAGGAATGGCAGCGGGACACACCTGGGTCATCCACTCAGGAATCTCAGAGGCTGCCCTCTCCCTCCAAGTCCCCTTTGCCTGTGACCCCCTCAACCTCATCCTCTGTCACCACAGAGGGAGCAGCCGGCCCACAGGAGGACAGCCAGAGCAAGCCCGGACCCCCAAGGCATCAGCTGTCCGGAGGACCCACGCCAAAGGCATCAGAGGCAACAAGGCTAACCATTGCACAGGCTGTCTCCACCCCTGCTGTGGATGTCAGGGCAGCAACTGGAAGTCTAGGCATTCAAAAGTTAAGAAATTCTGATCACAGTTGGTTGCATGGGTGAACACATTTTGTCATTTTACAATCTAGAAACATATGCACTTTCACTGAATAAAGTTCTGCTGAAGGGTCATGAGGACTCGAAATGTCAACTCTTTTCTTCTCTGCCAATGCTGCCAGACCTGCTGAGTTTTTCCAGGTAATTCTGTTTTTGTAATGTGCAACAGTGTCTTTCAGCTTTATTGACAGGCTCCATGAGTTGTCCCACTGCATTCCCACCCCCCTGCCTACTAGCAGTTCAGCTGCATGCACTGGCCCATGAGTGATTCTGGAGGGAGAAGAGTGTGTGTTTGTGTGTGTGTGCATTCGTATATGCATGTGTGTGTGTGTGTGTGTGTGTGTGTGTGGCAGGGCCTTTCAGAGCGTTGTGTAAGCAATCTCCCACGCACGTGGATCCTTCCTGTGTCACACTCATCTCAATGTCCTGAGCATTTTCAATGCTGCCTGCTGGGGCTCATTTTCAGTTGACTATCTGAGCTGACCTGCATCTGCACCCACCCACTGATCGCACTCCTATGCAGCACCTGATCTTGCCCATCATGACTCTCGTTTCAGCTTCGATTTAGCCAGCATGATCGTATTACAGTTTTTCTTTCACTCCTCCATCCTTTCCCATCCCCCAGTCACCCATTTCCTTTCCCCAATCACTGTTGACCCTCTAGAGTCACCTTCCACCTACCCTCCGTGACCTACCAGCCACAACCCTTTTCTTTCACGGATGTCCACGTGGACATGCACGTTCCTTTCCTTCCTAAAAATCCCACCCCCATCCACATTAACATTCCTGACCTCTTCCTTCCCACCCCCGGGGTCTGTGTCTGCCTCTGTCTCTGAGTCCCCACCAACCACCCTCGCCATCCCTTCTACTGATACCATCGAACCTCACCCTCTTACCCTACCTTCTCACTCTGCCTTTGGTCATTCTCACCATTCCCTCGGACCATGCCCACCCTCAGTTCACTCCCTAGGAGGCAGTCATGGACTCATCAGAGCCCTCCCCTGCACATTCACCTGGACATCATCCCCTCCAAACCCCTTTCCCCCTTGGAACCCCATCTCGCCTTGGAGCCCCTTTCCCTGTTGGAACTCCTACCTCCCCTTAGAACTCCTTCACCCCCCTCCACGGACTCACCCCCCCACTTCGTCCTCCCCACACCCAACACCAGACTTCCCGTCCCCCTTCTTAGTCCTTCCCCCTTCCCGACTCTATCCTCCAGCCTTTCTTTTTCTCCACCCTTACTCCCTCCCCTCTCCAAACTCCTTCCTCCCCCGGACTCTCTCCCCTCTCCGCACTCCTTCCCCCCTCTGAACTGCTTCCCTTACACCTTACACCCACCTTGCCGTCTTTTCCCCCGCTACCCTGCTTCCCCCTGTAGTCCCTCCCACCTCCTAACCTCACCCCCTGCAACAGCTTTGTTTTCCCCCACCACCCTACCCTCAAAACAACATTGTTCCCCCCCTCCCAACCTCACGCCCCCCAACACCTTCATTCCCCCCCTCCCAATCTCACCTCCTGACACCTCTTCCTCTCTGAGTCGATCATAAACCATCCCCTCCCATCATCCCCCCAGTATATCTTCCTTTCCCAAACACTGCTGGACTTCCTCTCCACCCCCTTGACCATCATCTGTCGTGTGCATCAATGGTAGCTTTCCGCCTTCCGTGAGCTGGCAGACCCATGTCCATGAGAATCCACCCAGCATGCCATGGACGTTCCCCCAAGGCTTCATTGCTGTCAGGCTCCAGAATCTTCTGTACCTCAAATGTCCGCGATGTGAGCAAGACCCGGGCACTAAGTCCCGACTTCTGCTTGTCACATTTGTCGAGATGTGTTCTGTGCCAGCGTGTTTTCCCGCCAACATGAGTGGACGATCCAGCATTGGGGTGGGGGGGGGGGTGATTCTGGCGAGCTGGCTTATAATGATATGCAGATGTATCCCGTCATCCGACGGCTGGAAACACGACCGCCAACGACGGACTGAGCGGATGACTGCAAACCGGTTTCATGACGTTGTGAAGCCAACTTTTGGCCTTCTCACCATATTGTCCACTCATGTCACTGAACACGCCCAATGCCAGCGGGCACGGAAAATTTCGCTCTACCTCTTTGAACCTGGCTTTTGGCCATCTGCCCTCCCAGAAGGAAAAACTAATAAAACTTGGAAATGACGATACTGGTCCAAACTGGAGCTCCATTTTAAGGTATACAAGACCGGTTTGGAACAATGCCAGTTATTTCCCAAATTTTACTGGTCCTTCCTTCTTACCACCTTATGTGGCTCAGTGTCAAATTTTGCTTCACAACATTCCTGTGAAGCGCCTTGGGGTGTTTTATTATGCGAAAGGTATTATATAAATATATATTGTTGAATAAAGTTAAGTCTTGAGAAAGTATTAAGATTTTGTTGGCAAGATTATTTTCATAACATCTTTGTTTACCTTGATAAGAGTTCGATTTGCAAGCTGTTTTGTTGCAATATAATGCACTTTGAGTTTTATGTAGTGAAATGGAGACATTTCATCCATTGACAGTGTCTATCTGCTGGGTTTTTTTTATTTCAAAGGAGTTTTTGGAACCAATAATGTAGCAATTGTGACAATCAGTGCAAATACGTTTGTTACTGATAACATAGTCAACTGTCCAGGCAATCTACCTGTGTGCAAATCATTGAAGAGCCAAAAGCGTTTTATAAAGTAGTTAAATGTCAAAAGTTTTAGGTGATATAAATGCACTGAACTGATAAGAAGATTAAGAAATTTTAAAGTGCAGGAAATAATAGAGGTAACAGTTTTAACAAACTTATAACAGCAAACAAAAACAAAGCTATTCTCAAGGCTGTTAAATTCTGTGATTGGGAGAATTGTATCTCTCTATGGAAGAATGAACAAAATAGGCTGAAAATCCCTCATCTATACGTATAATTGTGAGCTTTGCAAATTGAAATTGTATATGAATTATGTAAGGCTCAAAGTAAAGTAACTATTTCACCATCTGTTACTGATCATTCCCAACACTTACAATTCCATATTCCACAGAAAATGAATAGACACCAAGTGGCAGTTTAAAACTGTAACACATAAAGTGGTGACAAATGGCAATCATGTGTTACAGCTCTGAGAACATATTGCTAGTTTCTACTAGAATGTTAAGTAACTCTTGAGGTTTCCCTGTCAAACAATATCATATCACACTTCCATCACTGCTTTGCATCACATTTTACTACGTAATTGTGTATTGTGTGAAAGAAAGTGGTGTGCTTTTTACAGAGTCATGATATTAATATATTATGTGCTTGTTAGCAATATTTGTGCTTTCTTCATGAAGTTCAGATTTTCAAGTAGAGGGAAATACACAATGCCTAATTTTTTTTTACAACTATTTAAACTATTTTCATTCAGATTTTGAACTGACGCGTAAGCGAAAGTTTGATCCAGTTAGTCCCATTGTCATCAAAAGGTTACGCACTTAAATCCCATTGTGGACTTAAGCATGCAATCTATGCTAACACTTGAGTGCACTACAGAAGGGGTGCTGCAATCTCAGCGCTGTCGTCTTCCAGATGAGCCATTAAACTGCAGTCCCACCTGCGTAACAAGTAGATGTAAACATTTCTGCACCATTATTAGAAGAGGAGCAGGGAATTCTCCCAGTGTCCTGATCAATAAAGTAAGAGCCTAGATGGGGTAGGGTAGCATTGAAATCTAGGGGGTACAGATACACCGGTAGTGATGCAGGTTAATAAAGCCATTAAAAAAACAAGCACTTGGTTCATTTCTGGAGGAAAAGCAGAGAAATTATATATAGAAACTTGGTTAGACCACACTTTGATTACTGTGCACATTTCTGGTCTCCATATTATAAAAAGTATAGAGAGGAACTGGGTAAGATGCAATAAAGATTTACAGTGATGATCCCAAAACTCAACAAGATTGAATGGAATAAAAAGATAAAAACAAAAAACTGCGGATGCTAGAAATCGAAAACAAAAACAAAAATACCTGGAAAAACTCAGCAGGTCTGGCAGCATCTGTGGATAGGAGCACAGTTAACATTTTGAGTCCGCATGACTCTTCAACAGAACTAAGGAAAAATAGAAAAGGGGTGAAATATAAGCTGGTTTAAGGTGGTGGGGGGGGGGGGGGAGGCAGGGGGGGGGGGGGGTGGTGGGGGGTGGGGTGTGGTTGGGACGAGAGAGCTAGATAAAGGGCCAGTGATGCGGTTTCCTCTACATTGGAAACGCAGACTGGGTGACCGCTTTGCAGAACACCTTCGTTCTGTCCGCAAGCATAACCCAGACCTCACTGTCACTTGCCATTTCAACACTCCACCCTCCTCTCATGTCCACATGTCCGTCCTTGGCCTGCTGCATTGTTCCAGTGAAGCTCAACGCAAACTGGAGGAACAGCACCTCATCTTCCGACTAGGCACTTTACAGCCTTTCGGACTGAATATTGAGTTCAACAATTTTAGACCATGAACTCTTTCCTCCATCCCCACCCCCTTTCTGATTTTCCCCCTCCTTTTTGTTTTTTCCAATAATTTATATAGATTTTTCTTTTCCCACCTATTTCCATTATTTTTAAATGTATTTCCATCCATTGTTTTATCTCTACCTTTTAGCCTTTTTCGATTCCTTCACCCCACCCCACCCCCACTAGGGCTATCTGTACCTTGCTTGTCCTGCTTTCTACCCTTAATTAGCACATTCCTTTAGATAATATCACCACCTTCAACACCTCTTTGTCCTTTTGTCTGTGACATCTTTTGGTTATCTCCACCTATCACTGGCCCTCTATCCAGCTCTCTTGTCCCAACCCCCCCTTAAACCAGCTTATATTTCACCCCTTTTCTATTTTTCCTTACTTCTGTTGAAGAGTTATGCTGACTCGAAACGTTAACTGTGCTCCCTTCCACAGATGCTGCCAGACCTGCTAAGATTGAATGGAAGCTCAGATGCAGGAATACTTGAAAATGCTGGAGTTCTATTCTCTAGGAAGGAGAAGACTGAGCAATGATCTAAAAGAGGCCTTTAGGATTATGAAATGGTCTGATAGCATAGACATTGAGAAGCTGTTGCTATTTTTGGGGAAGAGCAAAACTGGAGGCCATAAATTTATGATCAATGCTTGCAATATAGAACTCAGGGGAAACTTCTTCGCCTAGAGAGAGTTTAGCATGCAGAACTCACTACCACAAGGAGGAGTTAAAGTTAACGGGGAGGCAATGGTGTAGTGGTATTGTTGCTGGACTAGTAATCCAGCAACCCAAGGTAATCCCCTGGGGACCTGCGTTTGAATCCTGCCATGGCAGATAGTGGAACTTGAATTCAATAAAAATCTGAAATTAAAAATCTGATGATGACCATGATACAATTGTTGTAAAAACCCACCTGGTTCACTAATGTCCTTTACTGATACTGTCATGCATCTGTGGTGAGGTTGTGGTCAAGTATGTTCTTCCCTCACTATCCTGTCGCAGACCCAGTCTAGCAGCTATGTCATTTAGGACTCGGCCAGCTCGGTAAGTAATGGTGCTGCCGAGCCACTCTTGGTGATGGGCATTGACGTCCCCCACCCAGAGTACATTCTGTGCCCTTGCCACCCTCAGTGCTTCCTCCAAGTGGTGTTTAACATGGAGGAGCACTGATTCATCAGCTGAGGGAGGGCAGTAAGTGGTAATCAGCAGGAGGTTTCCTTACCCATGTTTGGCCTGATGCCATGAGACTTCATGGGGTCCGGAGTCGATGTTGAGGACTCCCAGGGTAACTCCCTCCCAACTGTATACCACTATGCCAACACCTTTGCTGGGCCTGTCCTGCCGGTGGGACAGGACATGCCCAGGGATGGTGACGGTGGTGTCTGGGACATTAGCTGTAAAGAATGGTTCCGTGAGGATGACTATGTCAGGCTGTTGCTTGACTAGTCAGTGAGACAGCTCTCCCAATTTTGGTATTAGCCCCCAGATGTTAGTAAGGAGAGGTTTGCAAGGTCCTCTGTTGTGCCGCTGTTGTTTCCAGCCTAGGTGGTCCATCTGGTTTCATTCCTTTTTTGTGACTTTATAGTGGTTTGTTACAACTGAGTGGCTTGCTAGGCCATTTCAGAGGGCATTTAAGAGTCAACCACATTTCTGTGGGTCTGGAGTCACATGTAGGCCAGACCAGGTAAGGACGACAGATTTCCTTCCCTAAAGGAGATTAGTGAACCAGATGGGTTTTTATACTTGTACTTGATTGGCACCACATCCACAAACATTCATTCCCTCCACCTCCGATGCACAGTAGCAGCAGTGTGTACCATCTACAAGGTGCACTGCAGGAATTCACCAAGGCTCCTTCGACAACACCTTCCAAACCCATGACCACTACCATCTAGAAGGACAAGAGCAGCAGATATGTGGGGACACCACCACCTGGAAGTTCCCCTCCAAGTCACTCACCGTCCTGACTTGGAAATACGTCGCCGTTCCTTCACCGTCACTGGGTCAAAATCCTGGAATTCCCTTCCTAACAGCACTGTGGATGTACCTACACCACATGACTGCAGCAGTTCAAGAAGGCAGCTTACCTTACCGCCACCATCTCAAGGGCAACTAAGGATGGGCAATAAATGCTGACCCAGCCAGCAAAGCCCACAGCCCATGAATGAATAAAAAAAAAATAGTATAGATGCACTTTAAGAGAAGCAGATAGGCATATGAGAGAAAAATGAAAAGAGGTTTTGCTGATAGGATTAAATGAAGAGGGTGGGAGGAGGCTCATGTGGAGCATTTGGACTGAATGGTCTGTTTTTTTGCTGTGCATTCTATGCAACATTTATGACTTAACCAACTACCTGCAATAGCAAATTTTCTTGTCAATTATTTATTTATTGTTTTTGACTTAATCAATTGGCTATCAATCACTTTGGGATATCCTAAGGATATGATAAGGTGCTATGTTAATCTAAGTTCTTTCTTTCCCTCTGATGTATTTCAGAGGCCAATTTTTCTAGTCAGCCCTGAAATTACACTGAGAGCATATTGTACGAATGTTTTATGCTCTAATCTGAAACTCTTCTTCCAATGTTATAGCTGAAGAATTAATCTGTTTAAAATGAATGGGTTAAAGCCTTTGCTGAAATAATGGAAAGTTATTTCAGATGAATGCATTAAGGTGCCACACACTAGAATCACCATGTAATTTCACAGCCATCATTTTTAGAAGAATTTTGAACTACATTTTTAACTATTAATCTATCTTGGCTATTTCATTCTTGTGATTTACTGCTGCTTCACCAAATCAATAATGTTATCAATCTGATACTCTTTAGTTTCAGAAAGGTAATTACATCCAAATGTTTCATGGAACAAATGAACAAAAACACAAAGGCACTATTTCTCCTAACAATATTTTTCATCTGTAGTAGCATTTACTGTGTGTTCACCTCAAGACGAAAAGTCATCAACCAGAAATATCGAGCAGAATTTTAACTGCAAGGGGAAGTGGGATTGGGTGTATGCAGATAGTTAAAACTCCTAACAATGCTTGCAGGTCAGGACCCCAGCATTATCCTTCGCACTTCCGGATTTCACCTGGGCAAGTTTGCAGGGAAACCCCTTAGAGCTGCTGATTAAGTGCTTGTCTCATGTAATTAACTGCTGTTTTACCAAACATTCTGGTTTTGACAGCCCACACACTTATTCCTGAGCTGTCAGCAACTCACTAGAGTGAACCAGGTGAGTATTTCCTCAGCAAAACTGACAGGCTGAGAAGGCTTTGAATATTGAAACTGAAGAGCTCCAGGTGAGAGGCTGCTGCTCACAGCGTCCTTTCTCAGAGTGTGCTTTCACTGCTTGACAGGTGATTGCCAACTCCTTGGAAGTCTGTTCACCTGTCTTGCATTTCGCTCAGCTTCAACCGCACTTCTCTCCTGTCAACCTTCACCATGGCTTGGGACGAGCTTCTGCAGCTTTACCTCATGCCTCTGATATGGAACGAGAGGAACAGCACCAGCAACACCAACAGCACTGGGAGCAGGAGTAACACCAACAGCAGCAGCAACAGCTGCCTTCTCCTCAGCCACATACCGTTCCACAAGGCAGAAAGAATGGACACAGAAACCTAACAGGCAATTGTGCATCTTACGCTATTGCACAAAGATCTACCACAGTGAGTTTATGGTCTTGGGTGGGTTCCCCGAGGAAGGGGGTTAATGAACAACAAAGCCACTTTGGGCTGAATTTATTTTTTTCACATTTGCAGTACAGCCATTTACAGGCTGCATTTATATCTCGAAAGGAAATCTAGACAAGGATGGAATGTGGGCCAAAACTATACTTTGAGAAGAAAGAATTCTTGTCATCCTCTTTGCTTCATGCACCACTTTGTCCTGCAAAAGAGAGGGCAGTGCATCAGTCAATGTTGTGCAAATATTTGACTAATGTAATATGGTTGATTAACTGAAAATGCATGCAAATTTGGTTGTGAGGCTGGCAATAGTGCTAAGTGTGTGAGGGTAAGCTAAAGCATCTGTATTTTCAGCATGAGGCTTAATTGATAGAGATTGATGGTAGGTGAGTGAGGGCTGTGGTAAATTAAGCAGTGGCTGAGGCTAGTAGTATATGATATTAAAGATTCACTTATTGGCTTTGATACTCAAGTGAAGTCATTGGATTTTTTTATGGTACTGCATCCAAGTCCTCAGGGCTTGAGTCCTGGCATTGACCTCCAGGCCTGTCTGCTTTAACTGCCTTCTGACTGGAAGGACTTCTTCCCTCCTACAGCTACAGGACATCTCTCTCCCTTTCCACCTTTTCTACCAAGGTCTCCAGTGCAGCATCTGAAAAACTTGGAGCCCAACCTCTCCTCTTTTACATCATTTCTCACTCTTTCCCAGGTTAGATTCTCTTCAACCATGACTTCCAGCACCTGCTCCAGCCAAAGCGCAAGCTTGCCTTTAAGGAGTTGTAGGATAGCTTTAAGTGGTGTCAGACACTCACAATATTGGCAACCTGCTGATGAACCTAGCCAATAAACAATGCATTAAGCATTTGCTGGATGCAGAGCTTATTCAAAAATGAACATACAGCACAAAGTTGGCATGCTGCCTCCTTATCAACCAATAGTCATGCATTGCAATCGCCACACCCACTTCTGGGGACTTTCCAATTTAGTTCCCATGGACTTTCAAAAGACGTTTGATAAATTATCACACAATACACCTGCTAGCAAATTTGAAACCCTTGGGATTAAAAAGGGGGTGGAAGGGGGGGCCCCAGTGGCTGCATGGATACAACATTATCTCAGGAGCAGAAAGCAGAGGTGATGGTTGTTTTAGTGACTGGTGGGAAGCACGCAATATTATCCCCTCCCCCAAAGTGTCAGTGTTAGGACGATTGCTCTTTTTGATATATATTGATGATCTGGACTTGGGTGTTCAGGGCGTAATTTCAAAGTTTGCAGATGACATGAAACTTGGAAATGTAGGGCGGGAGTTTCTGGCCCCGCCCACTGCCCGGATCGTCCGGTGCCATCGAAAGTCAATGGACTTTTGGCTGGGCCACTGAATCTCCAGTGGCAGGTTCTGCCACAATGGGGTCAGAAAATCCCAGCCGTAGTCAACAGTGAGGAGGAGAGTAACAGACTTCTGGGGGTGCATTTTACCGCCAGGCCTGTTTTGACAGGTGGGGCTGTGTAAAATATGACGGATGGCTGCCCACTCCCGGCCCGTTCTCCATAAAACAGTGGGTGGTTAAGGTGCCCGCTAGCCCACCCACCCTCAGACCTATTGAGGCTCTTAACTGCCCAATTAGGTGGCAATTGAAGGCATAATTTTACCTCCACCACAGTAATACGGCTGGCGGTAGAAGGTAGAGAAGAGTGAGCAGACCACTTTTTCATCAACTGTAGTGAAAAAGTGAGAAGGAAGGGGTGCAGGGGTGTTACGTCCTTTTGGGGGTGCCCTGTGGGGCATCAGAACCGCCACCCCCCCCCCCCAACACGGTGCCTCTTCTTTGTTCTTCTGCTCCTGCCCCTTCAAAATCAACACCCCTACCCCTCTCCCACCCCTCCCTAGGGTGTCAGATCCCGCCCCTCCCAGACTTACCAGAGTCTGGAAGCCAGGTTGTCTTCTGCATGTGACTGCTTGCAGTCCCAGTAGTGCCCACGACTGAGTTCTGGGACTGCAAGAGCTGCTGGCCAATCAGACTGACCAGCAGCTCTCGAGGGCAGGACTTCCTTCCACAGGGTTGGAAGTCCCACGCTGAGCTTGTTAAGGCCACCCGCAGAGTATTATTGCTGCTAGGCAGCCTTTATTAAAGTCCATCGGTTCATGACCAACTTTTCTGGCAGAGGTGCAAGCTAAGCGCACCGTCCCCTGTAAAATTCATCCCCAAGACTTTGTCAAATGGGTAGATGCATGACAGATACAATTAAATGCAGAGAATTGTGTTGTGGTGCATTTAGGTGGGAAAGATGAGGAGAGGCAAGATAAACTAAATGATATAATTTTAAGAGAGTGCAGGAACAGAGAAACGTGGGGGTATACATACGCAAATCCTTGAAGAAGCAGGACAAGTTGAGAAGACAGTTACAAATGAATGTGGGATCCTTCACTTTAGAAAGAGAGGAATAGGGTATAAAAGCAAGGAAGTTATGCAAAACCTTTATTATCCACTGGTAGGACCCCAGCTGGAGTACTTGTGTGCAATTCTGAGCACAACACTTTAGGGAAGATAGTAAGTCCTTGGAGTGGGTGCTGAAGAGATCAAATGATACCAGGAGTGAGGATCGTCAGTCATGTGGAAATGTGGGGAAATTGGGGCTGTTCTCCTTACAACAGAGATGAAGTGGAGATATAATAAGTATCCAAAATCCTGAGGAGTTTTGATAATGAAAACACATTTCTAGTATCAGAAGCAGCAGTATCTAGATGACACGAATTTAAGGTAATAAGAAACTAAGAAATAAGAAAAGAACTAGAGTCAAGATGAGGGGACATTGTTTTCTCAAAGCATATTATGATAATCTGGAATTCACTCCCTGAATGGGTAAAAGCAAATTCATTAGTAACTTTCAATAGGGAATTGAATAAATACTTTAAGGAGAAAAAAATTACAGGGCTATGGGAAAAAGCAGGGGAATTGGACTAATGGGATAGCTATTTTAAAGAGTCCACACAAATACGATGGACTGAATGGCCTCCTTCTGTGCTGTATCGTTCTATGATATACAGTGTGGTGAATATATATATTTCCGCTATGTTTTCTCTTAACTGGAGATCTCAGGTATTTTGAATATTTAACCATATTTGGCATCACATCTTATAAGATCATCATTCCATAGGAATGGGAAATTATTTTATAAAATTGTTGCAGGATTATTTGATAACGACACAAGGCAGTATTAGCCCGCATTTGCATTAAAACTGGCCATCAATTCTTTAAATCTTTCTTCTGACATTTGTCACTGCATGTGAAACTAAGGATTTGATATTTTGTTTTCTTACGATTACTAAAAGGTCAATTTATCCTTAACACTTGAAGGATTTATAAAGTTAAGCTTCAAAAGCATCACTTCAATAATTAGCTTATCTGCTGGCAAGGAAAAATACAGCAACAACCATTTTGTTTATTTTTCCCAAAAGCAATAAGACTTTCAAGAAAAGCAAAATACTGTGGATGCTGGAAATCTGAAACAAAAACAGAAAATGCTGGAAAAACTCAGCAGGTCTAACAGCACCTTTGGAGAGAAAAACAGAGTTAACGTTTCAAGTCTGTATGACTCTTCTTCAGAACTAAAAAGAAGTAAAAATGTGATGAAATTTATACTGTTTAAGGCGGGTGAAGCAGGTGAAGCTGAATAGAAGGCCAGCGATAGGTGGGGGCAAAGGAGATATTGCCAAAAATGTCATGAACGAAAGGACAAAGGGGTGTTCATGGGAGTGGTATTGGCTAAAGAAGGTGCTGATGGTAGCATTAAGGTCAGAAAGCAGAATGTGATAATAACAGGACAAGGGTAAGAGCTTTGGAAAGAACAACAAGTGACAGATGGCCCTTGTGGGGGTGGGGTGGTGGTAGCGGATGGTGGTGGGAAAAAAGATTGAAAATAGGATAAAAGCTGGGGATAAAACAATGAATAAAAATGAAAATAAATGAAAATAGAAATGTGGATGAAAAATAAAAATTAAAAAATTAAAATGAATATTGAAAAAAGGGGATAAAAATGGGGGGAGGATGGAGGAGAGAGTTCATGGTCTGAAGTTGTTGAACTCAATGTTAAATCCAGAAGGCTGTAAAGTGCCTAATCGGAGATGAGGTGCTGTTCCTCCAGTTTGCTTTGAGCTTCACTGGAACATTTCAGCAGGCCAAGGACGGACATGTGGGCATGAGAGCAGGGTGGAGTGTTGAAATGGCAAGCAATAGGAAGGTCTGGGTCATGCTTGCGAACAGACCAAAGGTGTTCCGCAAAGCAGTCACCCAGTCTGCGTTTGGTCTCTCCAATGTGGAGGAGATCACATTGGGAGCAGCGAATGCAGTAGACCAAATTGAAGGAGGTGCAAGTGAAGCACTTGCTTGGCCCCTTGGGCGGTGAGGAAGGAGGAGGTAAAGGGGCAGGTGTTGCACCTTCTGTGATTGCATGGGAAGTTGTCGTGGGAGGGGAATAAGGTATTGAGGGTGATGGAGGAATGGACTAGGGTGTTCTGGAGGGTTTGGTCCCTATGGAATGCCAACAGGGGTGGTGAAGGGAAGATGTGTTTGATGGTGACATCATGCTGGAGTTGTCGGAAATGGTGAAGGGTGATCTTTTGAATGAGGAGGCTGGCGGGGTGAAAAGTGAGGACAAGGGGGCCCCTATCACTTTCGTTAGTTTGCCCTTTCTTTTACACAAGTGGCAATGCTACAATGTATTATCAAAATCGATAATATGTTGCCTAACAATAAACAATAGATTTCAATAATATTTCTTCCATATTCTGCTTTAGCTTCTTCACATTGCAATTCAAAAGATACTGAAGCTAGAAATCTACAATTAGTTTAATAAATATAATTTCGAGAGACCCTAAGGCATTTATTTCTCAGAACAGTCCAAAACCACAGTCAGGTTTAAGATTGCATAAGCCTGTTTTTACCTTCTGTAGATATTGTTAATAAACTGAACTAAGAGCTCCTGGGAGGGCTGAAGATTGGATTACTGACCATATAACTCTCAAGTGTTACGCTGTCAGAAAGGTCCTTTGTCTCCTAGTGTTGCATTTAGGTGAACATTTTTGATCATTGTGATAAAAGCGTGGATTGATGTTAACTTTTGATTGGAACTGACAGCTCACTCTCTGCAGGAAACACATTTACAAGATTCCTGTCCCATTTTAACTATCCTCACAAGTCTGCCTCAGTTTTACAAAACATCACAGTGCATTCTACTTCCCTCCATGAGATTCTCAAGTGTTGCTATCCAATAATTGGATTGTATGCAAGTGGTGAAAACAGAAAATAGCAGAAATACAAGACATCAGTCAAAATTTTGAGAGAAATCTGTGCATTGTTGTGTTAACACTCCAGCATTTTCTTCTTCTATGTCTGTAGGGCTCAATTGAGAAAAGAAAAACCAAATCTAATTCAGGATTCTTTTTCCCATAACCTAAGGTTATGATTTAATGATATTCTTAAAATTGCAGTTTGGAGGTAACCAGGATTTCCATACTTGTCACGCTCCTGATTTTAGGCACGAAAGGAGAAAGCAATTTTTTTGAGAAGCACAGTTATCCATTAGGACACAAAATGCTTATTCTTTCCATGGGCCTTAAACAAATTTTCTCTGCTGTGCTCTATAATCTTCTTTAGGAAGGTTGTACACAATTTCTCCCTGATCTTTAAAAGCAATTGAATGAAACTGAATGTCTAACTTTACACTTCCGATATTCAAATTTGGCCAGTTGATTTCTAGATGTCATTCATATTCTATCAGTTTCATTCCCATTCATAACCCTGGGCACAATAATGCCATTCAGGACTGCTACTATTGACTTCATTACAAAGGGTCAAAAGAAAGCCCTGACATTACCATGCCAATGGCAGATGCTCTTGATGTTAGAGGTCCATCTTGGGCACCCAATACTCTAATAAAGGTGGACAGTTTGGAAAAGGATGGCCTGACTGGGGTGGGGCAGAGACAGGAGTGGTACCATGTACTCTGGAAAAGTTACAGTTGCTCGTTGTTATGGCACAGCCGATGGTAAATACTGAGCTGCTCAAATCCCAAATGGAAACTTGAAACAACTGCCACAACTTGGTTTGCAATTGGTATAAACGTCGAGATGCATGCCTTGAATTTAGCAGTAAAAAGACCACCAAGTCTTAGAGGTTTTTTACAAAACCAAATTAAACCTTTATTAATAGAAGAAATTATTTTAAATACATATGTAGATCTACACATTACTACTATGATAACTTCTAAATCCCCTAATTAATCTAGCTCCCAGTTACACTTTCATTAAGGCAACAGTAAGACACATAGATTTTAAAAACCAAGGCAAAGAAACATGATACCCTGAACAATCCAATTCAAAGTGAGTTTCCTTAATTTCAATCCTCTGTATACAGCAACTTGAGGCTTAGATGCTGAAGGCATTTCACGCTTGTTAGATCTTAGAATTCTTGCCTTTACACACAGTCTTCTCTCCTTTATTTGTATTTTCCTTTTTGAATGCAAATTCCCATTGTTTCACTATGTCTTTGGACTTTACCTCCCTGATTATAACAATGTATCATTGTACCAATTTTACCAGTAATCTTTGGGGAAAATAAACACGCAGTTCCTGAACTTCACCTGGCTAGGTGGCACATTTCACCCCTCCTTTGAAAACAATCTAGTCTGGTTTATTTAAAAATGCAAATGTTCTTTTACACCTTACATTCTAAACTTCCCCCGTGTTTACCTACTTAACATTTCAAACCTAGCTCATATTTTGTTAAATCAAAGCATCCAGACCAGCTGCCTTTAATCCAATTAAATCACACACATACAAACACACGCACACATATAGACACAGTTACCACTATTTTCCAATAAATTCTAATAAAATTATTATATCTTCCTGACACTCCCACAGACCAGGCTCTAAGAAATCACTTGAAAATTATTTGACAATCTTGCAGGCAAACCTTTGGCAATCCAGGTCAAAATCACCATCAACCATACACCTGGCCCCTCTTAAGGACTTGGGTACTAGAACTCCGATTTCATGCCCAACTCTCCTTTACTACAATGGTTGTGCTTGGGATGGGTGTTCCAAGCCCACTGTCTGTCCATATTCTTGAATTCTGGCTGAGTTTTGTTTAATATTTCAGTGGACTGCCACCATGATAGTATATTGCAATAGTCACAAATTTTGGGGGCCTTTATATTTATCTGGCCTTTTTGAACAGGGGGATTTTTTCATGTAGCCTCTGATATGAGGATAAGTTAATTACTATTGTTTTTAAGGTATAGTGCCCACAATTCTACACAAAATTCTGAATTCAGCCTCACCAACTAATCATGCCAAATTGCAATAACATAAGCAGCCTATAATCAAAAAGCCTTTGAGGTGTCATTCCATTACTAGATTTATCTACTGAAACTGCTATTTACTATTCTTTCAAGTCAGTATACTGGACTCACAGCTCACAATGTGGTCTCTTCTACATTGGGAAAGACCACACACAGACTGGGTGACCGCTCTGTAGAACATCTTCATTCTATCCACAAGCGTAACCCACAGTTTACAATTACCTATCATTTTAATTCTCTGCCCCACTCCCACTCTGACCTCAGCCACTTGTATTGTTGGAATGAAGCTCAATACAAGCTCAAGGAAATGCATCTTTACCGATTAAGCACATTGTGCACTTCAAGACTCATTGAGTTCAACAATTTCAGATTATAACCTCTGCCTTCAATTTTTCAGATGACAGCTGTTGGTGATGATTCTGCTATTCCCAAGTACACCTTCTCTAGACCCATCCCTTATTCCTTTGCTTGACCCATTACCATCCCTTTTTTGCCTTGCATCGCCATCCCTTTTACCATTTAGTCTCACCTGCCTCGCACCCCACAAAGGGCTTCCTTTTGTTGTTTCCTCCCCACCTCACTTTTCTTGCCTCTGTAATGGCTTAAAAACTGCTACATTTCTAACATTTCCCAGTTTTGATGAAAGATCATCGACCTTAAACGCTAACTCTGTTTATCTCTCCTCAGATGCTGCCAAACCTGCTGAGTATTTCCAGCATTTTCTTTTTTTTTCCAGATTTCCAGCATCTGCAAGGTTAATCTTGTTGATAACAGCTTCGTAATGAAATTTTTGATGATGTTTGAGAGTCACCATTATTTCAGTTAATTTTGTTTTTGCAGTCAATTTGGATTGGTGAACTTGGAGATTTTAGTAGGGCCACCTATAGGAGGGAGGACATAGCATTTGTGTTCCTTTTGGGGTTGGGCCCAACCTGGTCTTCCATTTAGTCCGGCCTAGCACAACATGAAGCCCTTTTACTGGGCCTTCCCACATATTTTTGGTTGCATTATTCCCCTATTTTGTTTATTTTCATCCGTTCAGATCACCTTCTGGTGAGTCTGCTTCTTTTATTGTCGAACTGCGAGATCTCGGTGCAGGAGGCCTCCAGGTGTTTGCCCACATTTCAAGCTGTAAGCTTTTTCTAGGTGGCCCCTAGATATAACTTTTATTGATGCCTTCCATGATCTCATGCACTCAGTCCCTCATACTAACTTGCTGGCCTCAAAAAGTTGCATTGTTTTCCACTGATATCTTGCCCAGAATGGGAAGTCACCTGACACAATTTTAATAAGGCCCAAGAGTTAATATACCCTTTTTCCCTTTTGTTACCAAAGCTCAACTGATGAAAAATGGCCCCCAGTTAAAATTGAGACCAGAATCTTTCGAATATTTGAGAGTGTCAATGCCCAAAACATTAAAAATCCACTGGCAGCAACAGTGCTTTGTGCATGGGTATGTGTGCCATCATGCAAGCAGTGATTACAATTAAAAGTCAGGCAATATATCAAGTCTCACCACCTGTGCATCATGCTCTGTTACTGGTCTCGGACAAGTAGCGCATTTTAACCAAAACCTTAAATTGGTTTCTAGTCATTTTTTTTTGAACTATAGACCTACATAGGTTTAAAAAAACTTCAATTTATTTATATTCATTTGTTTGCAAGCACGCAATACAATGATAATTATGAAACCCACATAGCTGAGTTATGAATATCATGATAATGATGAGACATTATTACAAATATCCTCCCTTCCTAAATAAAGGAGTTTGCCATTTTTGAAATGAATATGAAGATTAACATTTTTGATAAACCTTGAAAACAATGTCCTACACCTTCCAAAATTTATATTTATTCCAAGTAGATACAGTGGTATAATGATTGTTACTGGAGTAGTAAACCATAGGTGTAGACTAATAATCCAAACACAAGTTCAAGCTCTAGCATGGCAACTTGGGAACTTAAATTTAGTTGATTCAATGTGTCTGGAATTAAAAATAGTATCAGTAATACTGGCCACAAAACCTCTGAATTGTCATGAAAACCTAATCAGTGTGTTTTAGGGAAGGAAATCTGTCATCCTAATCTGCCCTGTATGTAACTCCAGGCCTGCAACGGTGTGGTTCATTCTTAACTACATGTTGAAATGGCCAAGCAAACAAGTCATTTGTATCAAACTTTTACAAAAAACACTTAGGGCGCAGTGTTCCATGCCCATTGGTGTCGGGCATCATGACATATGTGAGTGGACAATGTGGAGGGAAGGCCAAAAATCTGTTTCACAATGTCATGAAACCAGTTTGCAATTATCCACTCAGCCCATAATGGCGGGCCACATTTCCCACTGTCGGACGTCGGGGACTTCATTGTAATACATCTGCATATCATTATAAGCTCAGCTCGCCAGAATCAACCCCCCACGCTGGATCATCCAGGCACATTGGCATGATTGCACGCCGACATATTTCACAACAGCATTTATAAGACGTGTACCTGGCGAGCTGCACTTCGAGGGGAAATCCGAGGTGAGTGCACAGTAACATTGTGCAGCACTTGCGAGGGTCACCTGTTGGACTTCAAGGTTCAGGCGCCATGCATTCAGGTGAGGGCACAGGCAAGTCACATTTTCCTGGCTGGCTGACAGTGCGGTGCTGGGGCAAGGCCTGCATTGCAGTTGGGGTGAGTTGGGGGGGTGGGGGACAATTGCTGTACTGCAGTTGGGGCAAGTTAGGGGGGGAGCAAGGGCTGCACTGTGGTTTGGGTAATTGGGGGGACAAGGGTTACACTGTGGTTGGGGCAAGTTGGAGGGGACAAGGCTTGCACTGTGGTTGGGGTGAGTTGGAGGGGACAAGGGTTACACTGTGGTTGGATGAGTTGGGGGGGGTAAGGGTTGCACTGTGGTTGGGGTAATTGGGGGGACAAGGCTTGCACTGTGGTTGAGGCGAGTTGGGGGTACAAGGTTTGCACTGTGGTTGGGGCGAGTTGGGGGTAAAAGGGTTGCACTGCGGTTGGGGTGAGTTGGGGGGGACAAGAGTTACACTGTGGTTGGATGAGTTGGGGGGGCAAGGGTTGCACTGTGGTTGTGGTAATTGGGGGTACAAGGATTGCACTGTGGTTGGGGTGAGTTGGGGGTACAAGGCTTGCACTGTGGTTGGGGTGAGTTGGGGGGACAGGGGTTACACTGTGGATGGGGTGAGTTGGGGGGACAAGGCTTGCACTGTGGTTGGGGTGAGTTGGGGGTACAAGGGTTACACTGTGGTTGGGGTGAGTTGGGGGTACAAGGCTTGCACTGTGGTTGGGGTGAGTTGAGGGTACAAGGCTTGCACTGTGGTTGGGGTGAGTTGGGGGGACAGGGGTTGCACTGTGGTTGGGGTGAGTTGGGGGGACAGGGGTTGCACTGTGGTTGGGGTGAGTTGGGGGGGACAGGGGTTGCACTGCGGTTGATGATAGTGCACAAGCATGTGTGGGGTGTGCGGAAGGGAAGCGGCCACGTATTAGGGAAACTTTGTATAAAGTGACCATTTCTCTGCAGCTGAGACAGTTCAGGTGCAGACACATTGACATACTTGGAGTCGGGCCTCTAGCTTATCTGCACACTCAAGCAAAGCAGGGGCATGAAAGTGCCACCAAATGCTCCTGAGCTTTTCACCCCTCGGGCACAGACTGCAAACTAATGAGCATTTTAGTGGACTGCACAACAGTTGGACAACTGGGCAATTGGTACAATATTCTTGTAAGAGCTGGCCATGGAGCAGTTACTGGTGGCGGCACTCATAGCCCCTTGCAAGGTCATCATTCAGGTTTGGACCCGTCTCCCCCATGGTTCAAGCTAACAGTGCAGCCTTGCAGTGCGGTTTAGGAGACTGAGCTGAGAGCACAGCATGCAGTCCAGTGGGCAAAGCTGCTGCCAATTGGCCAAGCGGAGAGGGGCAGAGGAGGGTGGCATTTCAATGCATTAAGCTCTGGCCATCCAAGTGGTGGCCAGGACTTACTGGGATGCGTTAAGTGGCCTTCAGACTTAACCAAGAGGGGTCCTTAGTATATCCATGCTATCCTACACATCTACTCTTTTGTCCTGCAGGATGCATACATCAGGAGCATGGAGCCTGTGACCCAGCCGTATGCCTCATGGTGTACAGGCAGCAGAGATGACAGAGAAGAGAGTGACAGAGGCACTTGGCTGGACAGAGGGAGGTGCAGTACCCTGAAGAAAAAGGGGCGGCTAGGGCTCCCACACATGCCGAAGAGCCACAGCGAGCTGTTGCTGTTCAACACCTAGCTAGACCCAGGGTCTATAGATGGCACTTGTTATTCCTGCAGCTGACCAAGAACCAATGTCGCTGAAGGCTGCACATGCCCAGGGAACTGGTCGGTCACATCTGCTACCCGCTGCAGGATTTTGTGCCATGGGGACATAGAGGGCATCCACTGCCAGTGGCCATGAAAGTGACCACAGTGCTCCTTTGAGGGCTCCACAGGTGACCTCTGTGGGATATCACAAGCCTCCATGCACAAATGCATCCATGAGATCATGGACGCCATATTTGCGAAGGCACACAACTTTGTACATTTCACCCGGGATCAGGAAAGCCAGGAGTGCTGGGATCTCAGGTTTCCCACAAGTGCAGGGTGTCATCGGCTGCACCCACGTGGTGCTCAGATCTCTGTGGCAACAAGCGGTCAACTATGTCCAATGCAAGGGCTTCCACTTGCTGAATGTCTGGCTGGTGTGCGACCACCACAAACACATCCTACAGGTCTTCGCACAGTTCCCAGTGAATGTCCATGATTCCAACATTCTCAGTCGGTCACAGATCCCTGACGTCTTCCAGGGTCCAGAGAGGCTGCAGGGTTGGCTCCTCAGGGACAAGGGCTACCCACAGAGGACATGGCTGATGACACCCGTGCGGCAGCCTCAGAGTGCAGCAGAGCGAAGGTATAATGATGCTCATGCTGCAACTCATATCTTGGTAGAGCAAACCATCAGAATGTTGAAAATGAGATTCCTGTGCCTGGATAGGTCTGGTGGAGCCCTGCAATACAGTCTGCAGAGGGTGTCACGCATCGTCATCGCCTGCTGCACCCTTTACAACCTGGCGCTGCAACAGGGAGAGGAGCTGGCTGATGAGGAAATGCAGGAGCTGCATGTCTTCTCTGACAAGCAAAACATCAACAGGGATGAGGTTGAGGAGTTCTTCAAAGGCGAAGATGATGGTGATGAGTCCACCACACTGGCCAGATGAGGCAGGCATGCTCAGGAGGCCCTCATAGCTGCTAGATTTGTGGAAGATGATGATGACATGCAGTGAGAAGACACCATAGATCCTCACATTGCATCTGTGAATGTTTGACTCCAGTCTGGCTGATGGTAGTGCACATACCCTCTGTGATTAGGCTCCTGTCATGGAGATGCAGCGGATGCCCATAGGCCCTACATTCTAAGAGGATGATGATGACATGCAGTGGGGACACTCCATAGATCCTCACATAGCTTATGTGAATGTCTGATTCCTGTCTGGCCGAGGGCAGCTCGTTTGCGCTCTATGATCAGGGTCATATCATAGAGATGCAGCCATGAAACCTTAGAAGCATCTGAACCTTTGTCAGCTTTCAGCACCTGAGCCCTTCAGGAGCACAGCATCACTGGTCACAGATGCTGAAGAGATGGAGGCCAGCCCCACCTCAATGATGCTAGGAGCACACAGAGAGAATGATGGAACTCTGTGCCTCCGGCCCAGGGCATTCTGGCAGCAATGATAAGGTTTAAGAAGGCAGTTCATCACCACCTTCTCAAGGGCAATTAGGGATGAGCTGGCTTTGCCACTGACACCCATACTCCATGACTAATATAAAAAATTTGATTCCAAGCTGTATTATTTGACTGATCGAATATAATTAATTGAATACACATACAGCTGAATTTTATTAAATCTTACTGTATCAGGTACAAGGTCACTTAACATGAACTTTTGCACACAATCACCTTTAGAGTGGCATTGTTACATGTAGCAAAAAAAGACATTGGCTCAAGTCTTCTGCTCTCCAGATCATTGGAGACAGGATGCATGACTGTAGATGCGCATCAGTACCCTATGCAAGTCCTGATTCCACTATGGAAACTGCCTAGTGCATCTTGTAGATAGTACAAATTGCTGTAACTGTATGTAGGTGGTGGAGGAAGTGAATGTTTAAGGTAGTGGATGGGGTTTCGAGCAAGCGGGTTGCTTTGTCCTGGATGGTGTCAAGCTTCTTGAGTGTTGTTGGAGCTGCACTCATCCAGGCAAATGGAGAGTAATCCATTAGAGGTGAGCTACTCACTGCCCAGCCTCTGACCTGCTCTTGTAGCCACAGTATTTATATGGCTAGTCCAATTCAGTTCCTAGTCAATGATAAACCCCAGGATGTTGATAGTGGGGATTCAGTGATGGTAATGCCATGGGGTGTCAAGGGGAGAAGGTTAGATTCTCTTTTGTTGGGAGAATTTCATTGCCTGCCATTTGTATGGCCTGAATATTACTTGCTGCTCATCAGCCCAAGCCTGAATATTGTCCAGGTCATGCTGCATTTGGACAAGAACTGCTTCAGTACCTCAGCAGTTGCAAATGGTACTGAACATAGTGCAACCATCAGTGAACATCCCTGCTTCAGACCTAATGATGGAAAGAAGGTCATTGATGAAGCAGCTGAACATGGTTGGGCCTAGGAAACTACCCTGGGAAACTCCTGCAACAATGCCCCAGGACTGAAATGATTGACCTCCAACAACCACAACTATCTTTCTTTGTGCTAGGTATGACTCCAACCAGCGGAGAGTTTTCCCCCTGATTCCCCTTGACTCCAGTTTTGTCAGGGCTCCTTGAATGCCACACTTGGTCAAATGCGGCATTGATGTCAAGGGCAGTCACTTTCACATCACCTCTTGAGTTCAGTTCTTTGGTCCATGTTTGGACCAAGGCTGTAATGAGGTCAGGAGCTGAGTGGCCCTGGCAGAACCCAAACTGAGCATCAGTGAACAGGTTATTGCTGAGTAAATGCCAGTTGATACCACTGTCAATTACCCCTTCCATCACTTTACTGATGATCAAGAGTACACTAGTGAGGCAGCAAATAGCTAGGTTGGATTTGTCCACAGGACATAACAAGGCAATTTTCCACATAGCTGGGTAGATGCCAGTGTTGTAGCTGTACTGGAACAGCTTGGCTAGGGGTGCAGCTAGTTCTGGAGCACAAGTCTTCAGTACTATTGCCAGAATATTGTCAGGGCCCATAGCCTTTGCAGTATCCAGTGCCTTCAGCCATTTCATCATATCACGTGGAGTGAATCGAATTGGCTGATGACTAGCATCTGTGACGCTGGGGACCTACGGAGGAGGCCAAGGTTGATCATCCACTCAGCACTTCTGGCTGAAGACTGTTGCAAATTCTTCGGCCTTATCTTTTGCACTGATGTGCTGGGCTCCTCCATCACTGAGGATGGGGATATTTGTGAAGCCTTCTCCTCCAATGAGTTGTTTAATTGTCCACCACCATTTACGACTGGATGTGGCAGGACTGCAGAGCTTAGATCTAATCAGTTGGCTGTGGGATCGCTTGGCTCTGTCTATTGCATGCCTCTTATGCTGTTTGGCATGCAAGTAGTCCTGTGTTATAGCTCCACCAGGTTGACACCTGATATGCTTGGTGCTGCTCCTGGCATGCCCTTCTGCACTCTTCATTGAACCAGGCTTGATCTCCCAACTTGACTGTAAAGGTAGAGAGGGGAATATGCCTGGTCATGGGGTTAAAGATTGTGGTTGTGTACAATTCTGCTGCTGCTGATTCCCCTCAGTGCTCCATGGGTGCCCAGTTTTCAGTTGCTAGATCTGTTCAAAATCTATCCTATTTATCACGGTAGTGGTGCCACACCACACGATGGAGAGTATCCTCAATGTGAAGATGGGACTTCGTCTCCACAAGGACACTCCTACCAATACTGTCGTGGATAGATGCATGTGCAACAGGTGGATTGGTGAGGACGAGGTATGGTAGGTTTTTCCCTCTTGTTGGCTCCTACACCACCTGCCACAGACCCAGTCTATCAGCTATGTCCTTTTGGACTCGGCCAGCACAGTAGGGTTCAGAGCCGCTCTTGGTGATGGACATGGAGGTCTCCCACCCACACTTCATTCTGCACCCCTTCCACCTCAGTTCTTCTTCCAAGTAGTGTTCAACATGATTGTGTACTGATTCATCAGCTGAAGTGACGGCTATGATTGGGGGGACAGTAGATGGTAATCAGGAGGGTTCTGGAGTCAATGCTGTGAATTCCCAAGGCAACTCCCTCTCAACTGTATACCACTGGACCGCCTCCTCTGATGTATCTGTCCTGCCAGTGGGACAGGACATACCCAGAGATGGCAATGTCTGGGGCATTGCCTTTAAGGTATGACTTGGTGAGTATGACCATGTTAGGCTGTTGTTTGACTAGTCTGTGGGACAGCTCTCTCAATTTTGGCACAATACCCCAGTGTTCGTATGAAGGATTTTGCAGAGTCGACTGGGCTGGGTGTGCCATTTTTATTTCCAGTGCCTAGGTCGATGCTGGGTGGTCCATTGGGTTTAATTCATTATTGACTTTTCTGTAGTGGTTTGATACAAATGAGGGTCCTGCTAGGCCATTTCAGAGTAAACCACATTACTGTGGGTCTGTAGGCCAGACCAGTTAAAGATGGCAGATTTTCTTCCCTAAACCAGATTGGTTTTTACAACAATTGATTTATGGTCACCATTACTGGGACCAGCTTTTAATTCCAGCTTTATTAGTTGAATTTAAATTCCACCAGCTGCCATATTGGAATTTGAACCCATGCTCCCAAAAGCATCAGACTGGGCCCTCTGGATTGCTAGTCCAGTGACATTATCACTATGCCACTGCCTCCCCCTAGTTTATAGGGAATTTAAGGGAAGCATTCGGGATGATAACTCATTTCAGGAAGAACCGTTATATGAAAAAAATTTCCATCACTGAAATAAAAATGAAATCTTAAATTCATGACTCCAATGTGTTAAATTTACATTTCCTTACCTCTTCTGTTTACTTTCCTAAAGCATTGCTTTCAACTGCTTTCTCTCCTTGCTGTGCCATAACTGATTTGCACACTGAGATAGCCTTCCAAAATGACACTTGCATGCATGTTCTCTTTTGCCCCCACCACATCATTCCACGTTCTATGCTTCCCATCCCAGGAGTGTTTAGAATTCCTACAAAGCCACAGGATAAATATCTCCAAATGTAATACAATGCCGAAGATTGCTAGGACTATAACTGGTCATCACTATGTACTCTCAAAACTTCTAAAGAGAAAGGAATAAGCACCTGTCCATGATAGCACAAATTAAGGGTATTGAGCTTTTACCCTGCGACTTCAATATAAATGCGCATATTCCAAGTTAGCAAGAGTAGATGTCTGTTGTAGCTCAGTCAGAAGCACTCTCGCTTCTGAGGCAAAAGGTTGTCTTGTTCAGGTCTCAATCCAGAGACTTGGTCACAAAAAAAATCTAGGCTGACACTCCAATGCAGCACTGAGGGAATGCTGCATAATCGAGGTGCTGTGTTCCAGATGAGATGTTAAAATGAGACCCCATCTGCTCTCTCAAGTGGACAGAAAAGATTCCATGGCACTATTTTGAAGAACAGCACAGAACATTTATTCCAGTGTCCTGGCTAATTTGTCTCAGTCAATGACGTGGAGAAAAATTATCTACACCTCAAAAGTACTGACTCATTGTAAAGCGCTTTGGGACATCCTGAGGTCATGAAAACCACCATATAAAAATGCAAGTTGTCTCCTTTTTGTAAATTATTCTTTGAACCTCAAGTCAGCAGTTGAGCCTGGCTGAAGTATATATATATATCTATACATAAAATAAGTACTTTGTTTATTAGGTGTTTGCTAAAGTGCCCAATAATAGGCTAATGAATAAGGTCAGAGAATGTGGAGTCAGAGGACAAATGACAGAATGGATTGCTAACTGGCTTCAAGACAGAAAGCAGAGAGTGGGAGGCAAGGGTTGTAATTCACAGTGGCAGAAGGTAGGAAGTGATGTTCATCAAGAATCATTACTGGGACTACTGCTGTTCATAATTTACATTAATGATTTGGTCTTTGGAGTCAAAAATACAATTTCTAAATTTGCAGATTACATCAAATTAGTGAGATAATCAATGCTGAGGAGGGCAGCAACAAATTACAGGAGCATATTAATAAACTTACAGAATGGGCCAATTATTGGCAAATGAAGTTCAACACAGATAAATGCGAAGTAGTACATTTTGGTAGGAAGATTAGGGAGACTACTTCTTAATTGGAAGGGGCAAATCTAGGTGAGGTAGAGGAGCAAAGGGATCTTGGAGTACAAATACACTGATTACTAAATGTTTGCCAATGGTTAGCAAAGCCATAAAAAAAAGGCAAACCAAGAACTAGGTTTATTTCCAGAGGGATAGAATGAAAAGTAGGGAGGTTATGCTATTGTTGGGGAGATGGTGGTGTCGCTGGATTAGTAATCCAGATGCCCATTCTCATGCTTTGGGGACATTGGTCCCAATCCCAACATGGCAGCTGGTGGAATTTGAATTCAATGAATAAATCTTGAATTGAAAACTAGTCTCAGTAATGATGACCATGACAGCTATCATCAATCTTTGTGAAAAACCCTTTAGTTCACTAATGTCCTTTAGGGAAGGAAATCTGCCATCCTTAACTGGCCCGGCCTACATGTGACTCTAGACCCACAGTAATGTGGCTGACTCTTAACTGCTCCCTGAAATGGCCTAACAAGCCACTCAGTTCAAGGACAAATAGAGATGGGTAACAAATGTCAGCCTTACCAGTGACACCCACATCCCATGAAAGAATTAAAAGAAAACCTGCATCGGACTTTTGTTAGACCACACTTAGTGTGCAGCATGCAGTTCTAGTTGCCGTTTTATGAAAAGGATATAGAGGTACTGGAGAGGGTGCAGAGTAGATTTTCAAGGATGATACCAGAAATATGTGGGTGTACATGCCAGGAAAAGATTAACAGTCTCTTTTCTTTTGATAAAAAGATGGCTGATCAGGGGTCACCTAATAGGGGTATTTAAAATTATGAAAGTTTTTAGCGGAGTGGAACAGAGAAATCATTTCTTTTTTGTGGTGAAGAGCACCAAGAAATCCAATATGGAATTCAGAAGAAACTTCTTTCCCCAAAAAGTGGTGAGAATGTGGAACTCGCTACCACCCATTGGCCTGTTTCTGTGCTGTAAATCCTATGTAATCCCATGTAATTTTGCATGCAGCTTCCAATATTAATTATACCTCAATGAAAAGTAGGTGAAACTAGGCCTTGAAATGAGTGTTTCTGTGCATGCAAAGAATTACATAAAGGCAAAAAAAGCAGCCTTTTGTTATTTAATGTAAATGGTTAGTTTTCCAATATTAACTTTATAACTGTAAAACTTTTGGAAAGCTGTAGTTTATGATGTTACAACAATGGTAAATTCTTAATAGTTCTAATAAAATATATCAAATCTGTAAATAAATGTGCATTTAAATTACCTGCAACTTATTTAAAAATTTCTTTCTGCAACCAGCTACCTTTAAAATATGTAATTTATATGTCTTGTTGAATGATATTATGCACCACATGGTAGCTAAACTATGCAGAGACTTCCCATGGATTAACTGGATTTGGAGGTATTTGGCATGCAGGATAAGGAACAGGCACTCACTGAGAAAATCTGAGGGTCACTTGAAACTGTTATTTAATTGTAAATGAATATTGGAATGATGTCACCTTGACAGATTTGAAGACAACGGTTTCCTTGGGAGGTTATATACTTCAGAACTAATTGTGTGAGATAGAGAATGCCTTCCTCTGTCAATATAATCATTGAAATTACTACTCTTACTTCTGAACATGAAAGAAAATATTCAGTGCATTTTGAAAGAAAAAGGGCACAAAATTCTGATCGATAGAACTCATTCACTGCCGGTGACGTTTGGTGTCCAAAACACCAGCCCACACTTTTGTGGTGAATTGAGCCAGATGCCATGTTGGTGAGGGCATTAGCACAGACTCACTGAATGGCTGCCAGAAGTATGCAAAGCAGGCAAACCAAAGTGTAACTCTGATTTGACGCCACTGATGTCAATTTGGAGCTCAGTGCTCCAGCTAATGCCCCCTCCTAACCTTGCATAGCTAAACACACATTGAACAGCAGGAGCAAACCCTACCAATGCTGTTTAAAAGGATCATCAACTGCTTACAAATTAGTTGTGGTTAATTTATTCTGGCTGTTACCTCAATACCACATGTGTCTGGTGCTTTCTATGGTTGTTCAAAGTTGACAAAGTCTAGAGGGAGTTGAGTAGCAGGTGCACAAAGAATTTTTGAGGATTCTGCACAAACCAGTTTATCCCAGGCATGGGTACACTTGGAATTCAGCATGGCTTAGAGAGTGAAAAGAAGTCAAGCAGAGCTGGACAGGTTGCTGGAAGAGAGAGAAAGTTGAGGGGGAGAAAAGGGCTCAGCTTGATGTTATATCCAGCGGGAATATCACAATGTAATTATCCGACCTGAGCCTCAGTGAGAACATTATATGCAACATCAATGCTTCAGTAAAGAACATCCTCATTGAAATCTTCCACCTGCTGCAATAATTGCCAGCACCACCTTCTCCCTGGGGGGGTCAAGACATGCAGGTGCACATGTCCCCTTCCAGCTAGCTCCTGCTGCCACTGGTTGTGCATCACCTTTTCCTGCAAGAGAGATGGAAATGTGTCAGTGAGTGTTGTGCAATTTGTTTGGCTGATGTGGAGGTCATGATTTAATGTCTGATAATGTGTTCAAGCTGTGAGGTGTCTGTGTGAGTTTTGCAGCAATGTGAAGTGTGTGAGGGTGCAGTGTTACATATGAATGTCAAGTATTGGTTGTGATTGATTGAGATTGTGTTAGGTGAGTGAATGGACCATGGTGAATTGCACAGTGTCTGAGGCTACTGGTGCATTTGGTAGCATATGACATTAAAAGATATATTCACTGACCCAACACAAGTGGTCAATGTCTATGAAGTTCTATGGACTAGCACTGCATTCAGGTCCTCGGAGGTAAATTCCTGGCATCGACCTCAATAGCTATTTGCTCCCACTGAAGGAACTCCTGCGTCCTGCAGATACTGGACATCCTTCCTCCTTTGCATTTCCTCCACGAGGGCTTCCAGTGCAGCACCTGAAAACATTGGAGCCCACTCTTTTGCACATTGCATCATTCTTCTGTCTTTCTCATGTCAGATTCAGTTCAGAAAGGACTCCCAGCACCCGTGCCAGCCACAATGCACCTCCCCTTTAAGAGGTGCGGACCAGCTTTAACTGAAGTTTAGCCAGTCATGATTTGACCCCTTGTTCAAGGCAACCAACAGCATGGTTAGTGCTAGCTGGCTGGTGCATTCATGCAAAACAGCAAGCAGCATTAAGTTCACCTGATGCCTGCATTGCAGTCAATAATGAGTTAATTGCACAGCACAACTGTCCACCCAGATTCAGGAGCTATCAAGTTTAGACCAATGATGATTTTTTTTTGAATAAAACCTAATCTTTCATGTTCCCAAATAAAAAGCCTTGAACCGCTGTGACAATGAAAGAATAATTTAGATTTATCTAAATAAAATGATTGTCAATGTACCAATTATTGCAGACTCTGATGGAGCTTCCTCTCAACATGAATGAAAAAGATAAACTACTCCTCAGTAATCCTCAGTTGCTGAATGTACAACTTCACTGCATATCTATTTTCTGTCGTAGCCTTGAGGAAAGATATCTATCTCTTTATCTTCTTCCCAGATTACCAAAGTCCTTCAGAATTATTTGATATAGTATCATACAAAACCACCAATTCCAATTGTTTTAGTGCTTTAATTTTATCTAATAAACTGAATTACTTATAAGCATTGATCTGAGAGGGCAACTGAAAGAGTTCCTGATTTGATAAGAAATTTATCCAATTCTGTTCTTCATGTTGGGTCCTCTCCATACAACTATGTGTCTTGTTCCACTAATAGTAACAGTTGTCAGTGGGAAAACCCCCAACAGACCAAGCTATTTGATCTCTACAATTTCTTCTCTATAAAGATGCTGACAGAATAGTAAACATGGAATTCGTTCACACCAAAAAGGGCATAGCTGTCTTTAACTGAGCTCGCACACCTAATATGTTTTGCATGTGAAATTCAAAAGACCAGCTTCAAATAGCAAGTCCAGAAGTAAAGCTGCAAAGAAACAGTTCACTTGAAAGCTGTGTTCAACGTTTGGGATGTTTTTTATTCATTCCTGGGTTGGGAGAACTGCTAATAAGACCAACAATTGTTGCCCATCCTTATTTGCCCTTATGAAGGTGGTGGTGAGTTGCCTTCTTGAACTGCTGCAGTTCATCTGATGTATAGGTACACCCACAGTGCTGTTTGGAAGGGACTTCCAGGGTTTTCACACAACAAAAGTGAAAGAACAACAATATAGTTCCTAGTCAAGATGATGTGTGACTTGGAGTGGATCTTGCAGGTGGCAGTTGTTCCCATATGTCTATTTTTTTATTCATTCATGGGATGTGGGCAACGCTGGCTAGGCCAACATTTATTTCCCATCCCTAATTGCCGTTGAGAGCTCAGTGGCTTGCTAGGCCATTTCAGAGGGCAGCTAAGAGTCAACCACACTGCTGTGGTCTGGAGTCACATGTAAGCCAGACCAGGTAAGGACAGCAGATTTCCTTCCTTCTCTAACGGACATTAGTGAACCAGGTGGGATTTTTACGACAATCGACAATGGTTTCATGATTGTCATCGGACTTTTAATTCCAGATTTTTATTGAATTCAAATTTCACCATCTGCCGTGGTGGAATTGAAACCTCAGTTCCCAGAGCATTAGCCTGGGTCTGTGGATCACTAGTCCAGGGACAATACCACAAACACCACATCTGCTGCTGTGGTCCTTCTAGTTGGTAATGGTAATGGCTGTTGAAGAAACCTTGGTGAGCTGCTGCAGTGCACCTTGTTGGTGGTACACACTGCTGCCACTGTGCACCAGTGGTGGAAGGAGTGAATGTTTAAGCTGGTGGATGCGGTGTCAATCAAGCGAGCTGCTTTGACCTTGATGGTGTTGATCTTCTTGAATATTGTTGGAGCCACACTTATCCAGGCAAGTGGAAAGTATTCCATCACACTCCTGACTTGTGCCTTGTAGATCGTGGACAGGCTTTGGGAAATCAGGAGATGAGTGACTCCCAGCAAAATTCCTAGTCTCTGACCTGCTCTTGTAGCCATAGTATTTATATGGCTCATCCAGTTCAGCTGCTGATCAATCCCCCAGGATGCTGATGATGGGGAGTCAGCGATGGTAATGCTGCTGAACGTCAAGGAGGGGGTATTAGATTCTCCCTAGTTGAAGATGGTCATTGCTCGGCACTTGTGTAGTGCGAATGTCATAATTCATGTTAAGTGTTATTAAGTGTACTCAAATCAAGGACAATGGACATGCAGTGAAGAATATTCTTAGCTGGTTAATTTTGGTGTACATTTTCAATAAAGATGATCTGCCTGCTTAAACAATAATTCCAGGCAGCCTCATCTCTGGGCTAGGAATTATTTATTTAATGGTCAGCTAATCTGTCCGAGAGGAAAAATATACTTGTGTGTTTTAGCACAGTTTGTACTACTCAAGCAAAAATCAATCCTATTGAAATGGTCAGCAATATTAAGACTCTTTATCGCATTGAATGGTCACAGGTTTTACAATGTGATTTCTTCAGATGCACTATAATGAATTATTAGAATTGACTAAGTATCACTTATGTTAGGCAAGTAAGTGCAGATTTGTAACAACAGACTGTCAAAAGATTTGGATTGTGCTGGACTTCCTATAAAGTTTGCAGCAACAACAACAGACTGTATTTATGAAAATGCTGATGACCCCTATACAGGTCCTATACATAAGTAAATTCTGATGCTGCCATCAGTAAGATTCTCTGATGGCAGGACATGGTCTAGGAGCTGAACAGACACAGCTCCCTGCAATTTTCCCAGCAGCACCCCACCCCCAGCTCCTTCCCCACCTCCTGGGGGGCTGGTAAAATTCTGCCCATAATCTCTGTTGAAATAAAGGAAATATCATAAATGCCATGTACCATATCCACCAGGTAACACAAGAGCTAGGCAAACTTTACTAAGATTTGATGCCAAATGGGGGGTGGGGGCAAGACCAATTTTAACATGGGAACATTTAAAAACTCTGTGGAACATAAAAAGGATGTTCAGCCTATCAAGTTCAGTTTTTGCACATAGAATGTACAACCTTCATAACAGGTACTAACATTCAGTTATATATTAGAATGCCATCTGTTGTTGCAATGAGTGGATGTATTATTGAATTTATATCACAATCCCATGCCGACTTAATCAATTTGACTTGCAAATTTTAAAAATCCAGAATTCCTTCTAGAATAGGAAAGTCAATAGAAAGCCTTTGTAGTCTTACTAGTAATGAATACCTTACTAAATTCCTAGTATCAACGTCACAGCAGTTGTTGTGCAGAAAAGCATCTGCCAGTGTAGAAATGATCCCCCACCCAGCAGGAGAAGTAATTTTATTTTCTGTAATAATTCTAGAGGTTACATCCACTGTGCAACTTATATTGCAGTCAGAGATGTCAGTGTTGGTATTAAGATGTGCTTTATTGACAGTCTTTGACCATCAGGAACTTTTTTTTCAATAGAAATCTGTCAAGGGCAAATGAATTCCAAACAATATAATTTAATGTAATTAAAACATCTAATTTGCAATAGCAACAGCTTGTATTTATGTAGCACCTTTAACATAATAAGGCTTCCTAAGGCGATTCACAGGAGCATCACAAAACAAACTTTGACACTGAGCCACATAAAGAGATAGAAAGCGGATGGTCGATCGCTTGGTCAAAAGTGGTATGCTTTAGAGAGTGTCCTAAAGCAGGAAAGACAGGTAGAGAGAAAAAGTTTTAGGGAGCGAATTCCAGAGCTTAGGGACTTGATAGCTGAAAGCATGGTCACCCATGGTGTGCTAACTAAAATCAGGGGTTCCCAAAAAGCCAGAATTCGATGAGTGCAGTTATCTTGGAGGTTTGTGGTGCTGGAGGAGGTTACAAAGATATGGAGGGGCAAGACCATGGAGGGATTTGAAAACCAGCAGGTGAATGTTAAAATTGAGGTGTTGCTTAACCAGTAGCCAATATAGGTCAGTGAGCACAGGGCAGAGGGGTGAACTAGACTTGGTGTGGCACAAGGAGCAGAGTTTTATATGGCCTCAAGTTTACCAAGAGTAGAGCGTGGAAGGCCAGCCAGGAGTGCATTAGGATGGTCAACTCTACAAGTAACAAAGGCATGGGTGAGTGCTTCAGCAGCAGATGAGCTGAGGCAGGGATACTGTTGGGCAATGTCAGAGGCGGAAAAGGAGGGTTTTAATGATGGCATGGATATGTACTTGGAAGCTTATCTCAGGGTCAGATAGGACACCAGGATTACGAACAGTCTGCTTCAGCCTCAGATAATTTCCAGTGAGAGAGGTGGAATGGGTGGCTTGGGAACAGAGTTTATAGCAGGGACCAAAGGTATTGGCTTGAATCTTCTGAGCATTGGCAATGCTGGGCACACTGCAGTTGCATATAAAGATTCTTCCTACCTAACACAGCTGTGCATTTTTTCTGGGATCTTTTGATCCCAGCTGTAAAAGAAATTTGCGGCGTAGAGTTCCCCGAGGAACTCCATCAGACAAGAGTAGAGTTGGGGGAAGAGAGGACACATCCCCTTTTTACAGCATTAGATGCTGTACCTAGGTGGGAGAGGAGGGTAAGACAGGTAAGCAGGGTGAAATGGGTGAGGAGGGTGAGATGTATGAGGAGGGTGAGGAGGGTGAGATGGGTGAGGAGGGTGAAGTGGGAAAGTTGGGGTTGGGTGCAGATTGGTGAGTAGGTGAGTCGGGTGGGTGAGGAGGTATGTGGGTAGGTGGGTGAGTTGGGCGAGTGGGTGGGTGAGTGGGTACATACGATCATATGAATTAGGAGCAGAATTAGGCCACTCAGCCCCTCGAGGCTACTCCACCATTCATTAAGATCATGGCTGATCTGATTGTAACCTCAACTCAATAATCCCACCTACCCCGATAACCTTTCACCCTTTGCTTGAAGCATAACCTCCCTACTTTTGTATTCAATTCCTCTCATAACAAATGACAACATTCTATTAACTTTCCCAATTACTTGCTATACCCTTACTAACCTTTTGTGATTCATGCACTAGGACACCCACATCACTCTGCATCTCAGAGCTCCACAACTTCTCATCATTTAGATAATATGGTTTTTTCTTATTCTTCCTGCCAAAAAGAACAATTTCACATTTTCCCACATTATACTCCATTTGCCAGAACTTTGCCCACTCACTTAGCCTATCTATATCCCTTTGCAGGCTCCTTATGACATCTTCACAACTTACTTTCCTATCTAACTTTGTGTCATCAGCAAATTTAGTAACCATACTTTTGGTCCCTTCATCCAAGTTATTTATACAAATTGTAAAAAGTTGAGGCCCCAGCATTGATCCCTGGGGCACACCATTTGTTAAATCTTGCCAACCAGAAAATGACCCATATATGCCTACTCTCTGTTTCCTGTTAGCTAGCCAATCTTCTATCCATGCCAATATGTTACCCCCACACCATGGGCTGGATTTTACCGTCAGCGAGTGGGGGCGGGGCCCACTTGCCGACGTGTAAAATGATGCGCGGCGATGTCGGGCGGAACTCCTGATGTCACCACGCCCCATTTAAATTTTCAGGAAGGCGGGGACACTGCAAAATCAGCTGCTGCTGAGGCCATTGACAGAGCAATTAAAGTAATTAGTGGACATGCCCATCCAACCTTAAGGTTGGCGGGCAGGCCAGGAGCCCAGGCGGGAAGTAGAAAAAACATGAAACCTCATCCACAGACGGGATGAGGTTTCGTGTAGGGTTTTAAAAATTTTAGTAAAGTTTTTTTGGAAATTATGAACATGTCCCAACTCATGTGACATTGTCACATGAGGGGACATGTTAGGGAAATTTTATTTTTCTATTTTGAGCTTTTTCACACTTTGAGCAGCACTTAGCCTCAGGGAGATGAGTGCGTGCGCTCTTTCGTGCGCATTCACGAAACAGCACACTCTCGCTTTTAGGAATACCCCCTCTGCCCGCACAGGGAGCGCATAGCGCTTCCCTGCGGACGTCACGCTGGGCGGCCTTAATTGGCCCACCCACGTAAAATTACGCCGCGCCTCCGATTGGGGGCGCCGATCGGAAGCATACCCGCACGCACCCGCCCATCAACTTCCCCCCAACCGGGGGAAAACTCAGCCTCATGAGTTTTAATTTTCCACAATAACCTTTGATGTTTCACCTTATCAAATGCCTTGTGGAAATCCAAGTACAATACATCCACAGCACATATTACTTCTTCAAAGTACTCCAATAAGTTGGTTAAACATGATTTCCCTTTCACAAAACCATGTTGACTCTGCCTGATTACCTTGAATTTATCTGTGTACCCTGTTATAACATCTTTAATAATAGCTTCCAATATTTTCCCTATGACAGATGTTAAGCTAATTGGCCGGTAGTTTCCTGCTTCCTGCCTCCCTCCATTTTTAAAGAAAGGAGTTACATTCGTTATTGTCCAATCCATTGGAACCTTCCCCGAATCGAGGGAATTTTGGAATATTAAAACCACTGCATCAACTATCTCATTACTCAGCATGATGCCACCACCAAACACATCTTCCCTTCACCCCCCCGGTGGCATTCCGTAGAGATCGTTCCCTCCGGGACACCCTGGTCCACTCCTCCATCACCCCCTACTCCTCAACCCCCATCTATGGCACCTCCCCATGCCCACGCAGAAGATGCAACACCTGCCCCTTCACTTCCTCTCTCCTCTCTGTCCAAGGGCCCCAACATTCCTTTCAAGTAAAGCAGCATTTCACTTGCATTTCCCCTAACTTAGTCTTCTGCATTCATTGCTCCCAATGCGGTCTCCTCTACATTGGAGAGACCAAACGTAAACTGGGCAACCGCTTTGCAGAACACCTGCGGTCTGTTCGCAAGAAAGACCCAAACCTCTCTGTCGCTTGCCATTTTAACACTCCACCCTGCTCTCTTGCCCACAAGTCTGTCCTCGGCTTGCTGCATTGTTTCAGTGAAGCCCAACGCAAACTGGAGGAACAGCACCTCATCTTCCAACTAGGCACTTTACAGCCTTCCGGACTGAATATTAAATTCAACAACTTTAGATCTTGAACTCCCTCCCCCATCCCCACCCCCTTTCCGTTTCTTCCCCCTCCCTTTTGTTTTTTCCAATAATTTATATAGATTTTTCTTTTCCCACCTATTTCCATTACTTTTCAATCTGTAATGCCCTGTCAGTCTTTCCACCCCACCCCCACTAGAGCTGTACCTTGAGTGTCCTGCCATCCATTCTTAATTAGCACATTCTCTTAGATAATCACCACCTTTAACACGTCTTCGTTCCTTTGTCTTTGACATTTTTTGAGTATCTGCTCCTATCACTGCTTGCTTGTCCCTACTACCACACACCCCCCCAACTTCTCTCGCCCCCACCTTAAACCAGCTTATATTTCACCCCTCTCCTAACTTTACTCAGTTCTGCTGAAGGATCATGAGGACTCAAAATGTCAACTCTTCTCTTCTCCGCCGATGCTGCCAGACCTGCTGAGTTTTTCCAGGTAATTCTGTTTTTGTTTTGGATTTCCAGCATCCGCAGTAGTATTTTGTTTTTATCTCATTAGTCACTTCTTTTAAGACCCTAGCATGAAGTCCATCAGGACCTGAGGACTTGTCAGCCCGCAGCTCCAACAACTTGCTCAATACTACTTCCCTGGTGATCGTAATTTTCTTGAGTTCCACCTTCCCTTCCATTTCCTGATTTACAGCTATTTCTGGGATATCACTTGTGTCCTCTATAGTGAAGACCGGTGCAAAATGCCTGTTCAATTAATCTGCCATCTGCTTATTTTCCATTATTAATTCCTCAGATTTACGTTCAATAGGACTAACGCTCACTTTGTTAACCCTTTTCTTTCTTAAATATCTATAGAAACACTTACTATCAGTCATATTTCTAGCTAGCTTTCTCTCATACTCTAATTTTCCCTCCTTCTTAATCTCTTTAGTCATTCTTTGCTGTTTTCTATATTCTGTACAATCTTCTGACCTGCCACCAATCCTTGCACAGTTATATGCTTTTTCTTTAAGTTTGATACTATCTTTAACTTTTTTAGTTCGCCACAGATCTTCCACTTCATGAGGTGTGTGAGTGGGTAGGTGGGTAGGATGGTGAGGTGGGTAGGTTGGTAGATAAGTAGGTGGGAAAAGTGGGTAGCTGGGTGAGTGGGTATTTGGGGTGAGGGGTAGTCAAGTGATTGGGGGGTACTCAGGTGGTTGGGGGGATAGTCAGGACCAGTCAGGGTGTAGTAGGGTGGTATTCAAGCTGGAGGCTAGTCAGGTCCAGTCAAGTGGTAATCGGGTGGTCAGGGGATGGACAGGTCAGGTCAGATGGTAGTCGGATGGTCAGAGGGTGTGATGGGGTGTTAATTGTGGAGTTACCCAGGTTGCTTAGACTAGATTTTAATCTGTCTATCATTTCCTCGGTAACTATTCAGCTAAATCCCGTGGAGATTTCCGAAGTCTCCAACTCTAGGGGAAGTTTAAACCTCTCAGGCAATTTGTAGGTCCACGTGTCAGGGCTTCTTGATGCACATCCTCGAACCTACATCCGGTCTCCAACGAATCAGAGACAGAAAGATTTGGGCCAACAGATTCAGTTTTCCCATTGTCTATTTGGAGGAAATTTTTGCTAATCCAGTACTGGATGTTGGGCAAGCAAACTGACAATTTAGATAGAATGGACAGGTCGAAAGAGGTGGTAGTGAGATAGAGTTGAGTATTGACAGCATGCATATGGAAACTAAAATTGGGGCCAGGGTTTTCCGTCCGCATCGTGGTGTGACCCACTGTGGGGGATTCAGCAGCCCAGCCAAAAATCCAAAGACTTTCGGCAGGACCAGATGATCCCGGCAGTGGGTGGGGTCACAAAATCCTGCCCTGTGTTTCTGGATGATGTTGCTGAGGGGCAGCATGTAGATAAGAATTAGTAGATGGCCAAATACAGATTCTAAGGGGACACCAGAAGCGATGATACAGGAGTGAGAAGAAAAGCCATTGCAGGAGATTCTATGGCTAAGGTTCGATAAGAATGGAAGCAGGTGAATGCAGTCCCACATAGCTAGACAATAGTGGAGATAGGTTGGAGGAGGAGGGTGTGATCAATTGTATCAAAGGATTTCACCTTTTCTTAGTCACATAGAATCTTATCTGTGACATTGATATGAACCATATCTGTACTGTGGAAGGTGGGGGGGGGGGGGGGGGGGGGGGGGGGGGGGGCGGAAACCTGATTGGAGGGATTCAAACATGGAGTTCCAGGAAAGATCACACGGGTTTAAGAGGCAACAACACATTCAAGGAATCTGGAGAGGAAAGGGAAGTTGGAGGTGGGAAAGTAGTTCACAAGATTAGGGAGAGTCAAGGAATGATTTACTGAGGAGAGGTTGGTGATGGTAGATTTGATGGGGAGAAAGATAATACCCAAAGAGCAAGAACCATTTAACATGGGAACAAGGAAGCCAAGTTGGGTGGTCAGCAATTTAGGGAGAATTGGCTTGAGGGAGCAGAAAGCAGGTCTCGGACAAGATGAACTTGGTGAGTGCATGAAAGGGGATGGGGCAAGACTAGAGAACGATGCGAGCTTAGGCCTAGCATATGGAGGTGCCTTACTAGAAGTTTGACCTGGTGGGCAAGGGGAAGGGAATGAAGTGTCAGAGGCAGAGATTGAATGGGCTCAATGATAGTGACAAGGATGTCCAGATGCTCACAATTGTTGTTGGAGGTGAAGATGAAGTTAGAAATAGTAGAGGTGTAAAGAGATTTGGGGGGTCCAGATCATTAAGATGTCAGAAGCAGGTGTAGAAAATAATCAGAAAGGCTAATGGAATTGTGGCCTTTATATCTAGAGCAATAAAATGCAAGGGGTAGAAGTTATTCTTCAGCTATACAAAGCTCTGGTAAGACCACACTTGGAATACTGCTAGCAGATCTGGGCACCACAATTTAGGAAGGATATATTGGCCTGGGAGGGAGTACAGTGGAGATGAACTGGAATGATAGCTGGGCTCCAAGAGTTAAATTACGAGGCGAGATCATACCTGTGATGTATTCACTGGAATTTAGGGGGGTACGGAGTGATATGATTGACATTTAAGATATTAAGGCCAACAGAAAGTTTTTCTATACCCTATGGGCTGAATGTTGAAGATTACTGGTTAATCCCACTGCCGGGGCTTAAAGCAGGAGGTGACCCCCATTACAGCAGGTCCATTGGCAGCATACCTGTAAAGGAGGCCCCCTCCCAGAACACCAGGTTTCATTGGGTAGTATTCCAAGGCAGCAGCTGTCTCTCCCTACATGGGCAAAATACCCACAGGGGCGGGAAGTGGCCCTTAAGTGGCTCAATTGGCTGCTAGGCAGGTATTCGAGCCACCATCTTTGCATTTGCTGCCAAAATGTCATATGGCAGTGGGAAAATGTCGGGCTTCCCTCCTGACACATGTCTTCACCATCTTATCAGCCCTCCCACCTCCCAGCCCTATTTCCACTTGTTGGGGAGTCCAAGACTGGGGGCATAGTCTAAATTTAGAGCCTGTTCTTTCAGGATTGAAATCAGGAAACATTACTACACGCTATGGTAGTCGAAGTTTGGAACTCTCTTCCACAAATGGCGATTTATGCTAGATAATTGCAGATTTTAAAAATTAGATGGATAGATTTTTTTATTATCCGAAGGTATTAAGAATATGGGTCAAAGGAGAGTTATAGAGTGAAGTAACAGATCAGCCATGATCTCACTGAATGGTAGAACAGACTCAAGTAGCGAAATGGTCTACTCCTGTCCTAAAACAAGCCCTTAAGATGCTTGTATTTGGAATGAATGGTTTACCCTTCCTCACACTCTTAGTCAGGCATAACAGGGTTGATCTTGAGTAAATATGGAACACAATAGAATAATAAAAATCATCAGAGATTATTTCTGACAGCGCTCTGCCATTTTTCATGCCACTCAAACACAATTCAGTGTGAAAGAAGCTTCCATCCAAAATAGGCAAGTTTTTCATAAACCGGAAATGAACAGGAAGTGATTTCATTTAGGTGACAATATGGTCTTACATAGCTTAAAACATGATCACACATTTGCCTCGTTATGCCCATAAAATCTGGACATCCACAGACCTGGGGTTAATTTGAGCGCCAAAATAAAAAAGGTACTGATGAGTATTGCTGAAAAAAGAGACCTGCTATTGAAGTTTTTCATCTTACACTCATCAAGACAGCTACGCAAGATGACCTGACCCGTTAATTCTGTAACCCTCTTTACAGATATTGCCTGAGTGTTTCCAGCATTTTCTGTTTTTATTTCAGATTTCCAGCAGGTTGCTTTTGATCTACATTCTGGGGATTTATGTGTAAAAAAAGAGGCGGCCATTTTCTGTGAATGAAGCTCATTTTTAAATATTCTGTCAGAGAACTCCATTTGTGTAGTACTGCCTTGTAGGTCACAGTGGAGACCCTGTCTGCCTGCTCCCAGGAAATCAATGCAGTCCAAATTTATCCTCCGAGATGTGCAATGACAGCCAGAAAGAAGCTAATACCATAAGGCCTCATACCATGTTACATAATGAACAAATATGATTCATAGGAACGTACATTTTATTATTGTTCCAAATTTCACTATCATATATTATACTTCTGTTTTCAAGGCATTAATGGGCTGCTGGAAGTCCTTAATAGAATAGATGAGCAGGGTACATGCAAAACACAGAGCTCATATTACTTGAGTTAAAACACTTGCATTATTAATAAATGCTGATCACTTTCAAACCTCAGCTGCAGCCACACTTCCAGAATGGAAACTAAATCTGTCTTGTGACAGCGCAATCTGTGCTGCAAGGCTGTCTGATGAAAACCAAACTGGGTGGACAGAACAGCAGTCACTTACAAGCTCTATGGTTCATGCCTCTAGGATCTGGCATCACAGAAGTGAACAGATGCTGCTTTCTGGCAGGGGGACCCCCTGCTGAGACAGACTGGTTCTTTCACCTTTTAAAAAATACATTTTCCTGATTTATTTTAATCTCTATTAACAAAATTAGAGACAACAAAGCTCAGCTACATGGAACATCTGTTCAAATTCAAAATCCGAAATTTCAGGTGGTGTAATCTACACAGAAACCTACTAAAACCTGTAGTTTACAGCTTTCATGAAATAAGTTACAGCCAGGTCTTCCATGCAAACATTAGTTTAACCATATATTTTGTACAGAATACATTTTATTCTTTGGAATCATAATCTGGAATATTTTTGTATCTTTTCAGATGGCTGTAGCTGCATAGATGCAACTCTGAATTATTTTACATGATGCAAAGTCATTTTGAATATGCAACAGCGCTAAGAATATAATCAGATTGTTGGTGTGATTCTGAAGCTCGTAAAAACTGTTTTGCACAGCATGGACCTCTCAATACAACTCAGTATAATGCCATGCTTTTAAAAACTTCCCAGGACGTTCATTGACCTGTTGGATGTCCAGGTAAAGAGGTAAGGGTCATAGACAAACTTTGTGTTCCAACCTTATTAAAATTATCTAAGCTAATTTGCCATGCACTGCAAATTTATTCCAGCTCAATGCAAATTACTTCTGACCAATTGGTTGCTATTCAAATTTGTTCTCTGCAGTTTGGTCACATGTAAATTATTTTTGAACAAGCTGATGAAACTACAATTTGTAAAACAAAAACATCCAATTAAATACTCAAAATAAAGTTTTCAACATAAATAGTAAAAAAAACTATATGGAAAGCTGTTCTTAATACTAGTACCAGGGCGCTGGGATAGGGGAAAAGGGAAGGCGCCTGTTGCAGCTGCTATTACAATTACAATTTAAAGAAACAATTCAAAATGTTCAACAAAAATACATTCCATTGTAGTTGCCTCAACAAACAAAAACTTAACAAGGAAGACCCATCTGTGGATCCCTCCAGAAGTTAAGGATGGTATTAGATTAAAAGAAGAGGCTTATAATGTTGTAAAGAACAGTAGCAAGTCTGAGAATTGGGAGTGTTTCAGAAACCAACAAAACACCAGCAAAAAGTGATAAAAATGGAAGAAAAATAGGATATGAGATTAAATGCATTAGAAACATAAAAACAGATTATAAAGCTTTTATAAGAATATGGAAAAGAAAGTAGCTAAAGTAAATGTTGGTCCCTGAGAAGCAGAGACAGGAGAAATTATCATGGGGAATGAGGAAATAGCAGAGGCATTGAACAAATATTTTGTGTCTGTCTTCACCGTAGAAGACACAAGTTGCCTACCAGAAATAGAGGGTAACTGAGGGCTGAAAAGAATAAGGAAATTAGGGTAATTAATATCAGCAAAAAAAATGTATGGAGAAACTTAAAGGATCAAAATCCAAATAATCCTGGAACCTGATGACCTAAACCCTAGGGTTGAAAAGAGATAGCAGAAGAGATAGTGGATGCGCTAGCTATGATTTTCCAAAATTCCTTAGAATCAGGAACAGTCCCATCAGGTTAGAAGTTGGCAAGTGTTACACCACTTTTCAAGACAGGGGAAGAGACAAAACAGGAACTACAGGCCAGGTAGCCTAACATTAGTCATTGGGAAAATGTTGGAATCTATTATTAAGGAAGTCTTAACAATGCACTTAGAAAAGCATTGTATGATTGGAAAAAGTCAACATGGTTTTACAAAAGGGAATTCCTGTTTGACAATTTTATTAAGAGTTTTTTGATGTTATAACGAGTAGTGTAGATAAAGGGGGACCTGTAGATGTAGTATAAATAGTCGTTTGGTAGTACAGAGCTTGAGTATTGCTGAAAAAAGAGACATATCAAAGCTTTTCATCTAGCACTCATCAAAACACTTTGCAAGAATATCAATAAAAGGGGAAAACAACAATTTATACTGTATGAGAAGAGAGTGCTGATTGGTTGGCAAGTGGACTCTGATTGGTACAGGCTTGAAGTCGAGCACTGTTACAGAGGTAGAAATAGGCATTTTAGTGATGGCACAAATATTAGTTCAGATGTTCATCTCAGGATCAAATGTGACACTAAGACTGGCTTAATCTCAGACTGTTGCCTGGGAGAGGGATGGAGTCAGTAGTTAGAGAAAGAGTTTGGAGAGAGGTCCAAAAATAATAGCTTCAGTCTTCCCAATATTTAATTGGAGGAAATTTCTGCTCATCCAGCATTGGATGTCGGATAAGCAATCTAGCAACAGTGGAGAAGTCGAGAGAGGTGGTGGTGACGTGGAACTGGGTGTCATCATTCTACATGTGAAAACTATCGCTGTACTTTCAGATGATGTTGCCAAGGGACATCATGTAGATTAGAAAAAGGAGGGGCATTGGAGGAGGATGGTGTGGTCAACTGTGTCAAAGGCTGCAGACAAATCATGAAGGACAAGGATGGAAAGTTTACTTTGGCGCAGTCGCATAGGATACCATTTGTGACTTTGATAAGAGCCATTTCAGTACTGTGATATGGGCGGAAAGCTTATTGGAGGGATTCAAACATTGAGTTTCAGATAGGTGGGAATGGAATTTAGAGGTGACAACATGTTCAAAGACTTTGGAGAGGAAAGGACAGTTGGATGGTAGTTTGCAAGGACGGGGTGATCAAGGGTTTTTTTTGAGGAGATGGGGTGATAATTATAGATTTAAAGAAAAGAGGGACAACACTTAGAGAGGACGATTTATAATATCAGCTAACAGGGGAACCAGGACCTTGTTAAAAAAAAAAATCCAACTTAACGTCAATGTCATGGGAGGTTGTAAAATTCAGATTTTTATCATGAAAATGCTTATTCCCTGAAAAATGGTTTTATGTTAGCACTGTGCACCAAGTTATGCTAGGGACAACTAGAAAACTTATATTACATTACTTTGGTTTTGATGTGTTTACATATCGACAAGCGGTTAAACTTTATTTTGTTTGTGGGAAGCTCTTCTTATTCAAAGACCTCTTCTGTCAAATCACTTAGGGACATAAATATTGAGTTCTCAGAGTTTTATTGTTTCCACAAATGAAAATTAAGAGATTAAGCGTTCGATAAAAATAACGTGGAATGTTAATGGTTTTCTATCTATGTGGCAAATTCCAGGGACACATGTGTTACAACACTTAGGAAAATCAAAGTTGCATGTAGTGCTAATGAAGTTTGTTATCAACACCAAGTCAGGAATATTTGTGTAGCACGATCTCCAGCAGCAGGTGGCAATGGTGGGGGAGAGCACCAGGCAGGGGAACTGCTCGGCTCCAGTGAGCCTCTCCCTGCAGGGAGCAGTCTCCTTGACAAGCTGAGGTGTGGAGCCAGATGCTGTGAAGGGAGAGAAAAAGCAGTCAGGACAATGCCAGGGCTTGTGAGTGGCAGTGTGGCTGGAGCCTAGGGCAGCTTGAATCCCCTGAAGGTGGCTAAAGAGCTAGGAAGGGGAATTGGGGTAGTCAGACTGACAGGTAGCACCCCTGAGTCTGAGAAGCCTCATGGAGGGAGAAGGGTGCAGGAGAAGCCTGAACACGGCTAGTGAGTACTACACCGAGGAACCGAGGACCTACAGGACAGAGATCTGGAACATCAGCGGCTAATACTCTCTGTAAATAGTGGTTTCTTGGAGTTAAACATTCCCTTGACAGTATATACAGTTTTGATGCCAGTGGAATAAAGAAACCTTGTTATTTTTTAACCTTCATGCAGTCCATGTCCTTAAACTGCACATTACATTTTGGCACAGTCGACAGGATTCCACAGCACAGACATCAGCTCATGGCAGACAAGATGGAAAGACGCCTGGCTGGGATGGAGCAGGTGGTGCAAGAGTTGAAACTGGCAATGTTCACGAGGGAGGCTGAAGCTGGGGGCTCAGGCATCGGCAGAAGAAACCGAACCTTCAGGCCAAAACTAGGCAGAGGCACCTCAGGTGCATTCCCTTGACTCTGCTAAGGATAAACACGGTACCCCTGGTCGGATGTTCTACCGGCCAACAGGTAGGAAGCTGGATAGAATCGGGGGAAGCTGAGAGACACCCAACAAGCCAGCGGCCGAAAACTAGATCGAGGATGCACAATTGGTTATGGCATCCAGAGACCTCAATGAGAGCGAACAGGCAGCATTCATGATGGAACATCTGCTGGAAAGCCCGCCGGGAAACACTGGGAAGAGGTACAGACGTTCAAGGAAGAGCAGAGTGGATCTTTGAGTTCCTGGCATGGGATTTTGGGGACAGCAGTAGCTGGCTGCAGTAACTACAGAAGTTTTATGTGTACAAGCAAGCTGTGGGAGAGAACCTGATCTCCAAATTTCTGGAGCTGGTGAAGTTGTTCAACCGTACTGTCCCCTCCTGGATCCATTCCTCAAATTGACCAGGCACACACAGCTGAAGGATTGCCTAGCTGAAGCAGTGAGGGATGGAACCATCCAAAAAGAGTTGAGGAGGCTTAATAGTGACAAACCCCAATTGTCCTTCTTTGATGTGCGCAACCACATCATCCGGATCATGGGGAAAGACGGGACTCCTATGACCAGGAAAGTGGTCACCATCAGTGAGGTGACCATCAATGCGGGGAGGCAAGTGGAACAAATTGCTGCACAATGAGCACAAATCTAGTCCTTGCTGTCCCATCTCTGTGGCAAGCCTTATGGCCGACCCTGCCCAAGGGATAATCCAAAGAGATGCTGGAAGTGTAACAGGACTAGATGCTTCAAACAAGACTCTCCTCAACAATCCCAACCACCACAGATGTCAGGTACAGAGACTCCATCCAGTGCAATGGACTCCCCTTCCCAACCAACATCGACTATTGGGCCTCCCACTGAGAGCCAGGTGGGCGACGAGGCTCTTTTGAGAAGTGACTCAGTCTTATGCAGAGTGATAGGGACTTGCCATTGAGTGGGTGTAAGATTTGGTATGATGGAGGCATTGTGCTTAATTGACATCAGAGCAGGGGTGTCAACCATTACCGACCAGCTCTCCCGAAAGCATCTTGCTGAAAGGTGTGAGCTGATCAACAGCTCTTCCCACCTCCGAATCTCCACTTCATCAAGCTCTCCCTATCTGTCCTCCATCACACTTTTCATAACCTGGGGTTTCTGATGGTTCATGACCCAATCAATATCCCCATGGAAGCAGGGAAGTTGAGACGACCTGTGGTGCTAGGGTTGAACATGTTAAGAGATATCTGGGCATCCTTGGAAGTTGAGCAGAAGATTATTAAATTGGCCGGATGGGGTCAAGAATCCTTGGCCTTGCTCTATGCAGTAAAGGTATATCAACCTGCACAGGGCCATAGAACTGTTTGAGTAGTAGGGAATTGGGCTATTCTTTTATCCGCCCTGCACCATCACTGTCCCTGAAGGTTCATGTCAGCCGTCCCAACTGGCTGACACCATGCCTTGCCAGAGCATCGTGTTTCACATGTAATGGAACTACCACTTGATGTTAATCTGCAAGCCACCCTCGTCACTGTGGGAGAAAAGGATAGGGTACCCATAAAGGTTGTCAATTTCAGTGACAAAGATGTTTATCTCCAACCACTTATCTCCTTGAACCCACCACTGTCATGGAAAATGGATTGACTGGGGAAGACATTTCTAACCTCATTCAAAGATGGACACTGGCGAGTAGAAGGAGACCCAGAGGAGGAAGCTCATTTTTACTCTCACAAAGCACGGGGCAGCTGTCAGTAAGGATAATGATGATATTGGGTATTGTGATCTGATGAGCCACCCAGTAAAGATTCCTCACCACAGGATCCCACCCCCATCACTGGGAGGAAGTCATGGAATGCCTGCAGAAATCTCTGGAAAGAGAGCCGGAATCTTCTAGCCTCCCTTGCAGCGGGGCCGGCGAGCCATTGAAATCTCCATTCATATGGCGGGACTGGAAGATTCCGCCGGTGTGAGGGGCTGGAAAATTCTCGCCGAGATGTCATTTGGGAGTCATCGAGTCCTTACACCACCCCCATAGTCCTCGTGAGGGAGAAAGATGGAAAACTAAGGATCTGTGTCAATTACTGGACACTCAACACAAAGAATCACAAGGATGCTTATCCATTTCCTAGGATTGAGGAAGCATTACAAGTCCTCAAAGGTGCAAAGTATTTCTGCAGTCTCAATTTGGCCCATGGTTATAACCAGCTAACATTAAAAAGACAGCATTCTGAACGGGCACCAGAGGACTCTATGAATACACAAGAATGCCATTTAGGCTTTGTAATGCCCTGGCCACTTTCGTGCATGTGATGAATAAGGCTTTTGGTGACCTTAATTTCCAGCCCCTCCTTGTGTATCTGGATGATATCCTCATCTTCGGCTCGTCATTCGAAGAGACCCTTGAAAGACAAAATGCCGTCTTAGCCCGTTTGTTGAAGGTTAACTTGAAAGTCAAACCAGGATAGCGTCAACTTTTCCAGAAAAAAGTATGGTACCTTAGGCACCCTGTCATCCAGGAAAGCGAGGACTTGTGAGTGGCAGGAACCTAGGGTAGCTTGAAGCCCCTGAGGGTGGCTAAAGTGCTAGAAAGGGGAACTGGGGCCTCTTCAGACTGACTGGTAGCACCCCTGAGTCTGAGAAGCCTCATGGAAAGGAAGGGGAGCAGGAGAAGCCTGAACATGCCTGGTGAGTGCTGCATTGAGGAGCCGAGGTCCCGACTAGTACAGAGATCTGGAGCATCAGCAGTGAATACTCTCTATGTAAATAGTTGTTTCTTGGAGTTGTGCTTTCCCTTGATAGTTTGCACAGTTTTGATGCCTGTGGAATGAAGGAACCTTGTTTTTTTAACCTCCGTGCAGCCCATGTGCTTAAACTGCACGTTACATTATTTCCGTCAAAAGAGATCCTGGGGAAGGTTACCTCAAATGTGTCAGGTGCAACAAAATTGAAAACCATTCTTTATAAAATGGCTTACCATGGTAAACTTGGAACTACCTACATTCCTCATTTTGTTTAGCTTCATTATAGTTAATCTTTCAATATCTTAGTATAGATGTGGATCTCATATATGATTTTTCAAATGGTAAGCTGCAGAACTCATCTCTCTTTGGTGGTATATCACTTTCTCTCCATTTATCCTCTCCTTAGCCATGGGTCAGTGTGTAGCATTCTCCCTTCTGAAGGTTGTGGGTTCAAGTCCCACCCCAGAACTTGAGCACAAAATTGAAGTCTTATACTCCAATGCAGTACTAAGGAAGTGCTGCACAGTCAGACGTGCCATCTTTCAGATAAGAGGTTAAATCGGGCCTCATCTGCCCTCTCAGATGTGCAAAAAAGATCACATGGCATGATTTCAAAGAAGGGTAGTGGAGATTATCCCATGTTATTGGGAGGTAGTGGCGTAGTGGTATTATCACTGGACTAGTATTCCTGAGACCCAGGGTAATGCTCTGGGGACCAGGATTTGAATCCCACCATAGCAAATGGTGAAATTTGAATTCAGTAAAAATCTGGAAGTTAAAAAGTCTGATAATGACCACAAAACCACTGCTAATTGTTGTAAAAACCCATCTGGTTCACTAATGTCCTAATCAGCTGTCCTTACCTGGTCTGGCCTACATGCGACTCCAGACCTACAGCAATGTGGTTGACTCTTATAAAATGCCCTCTGAAGGAGGGCAGTTAGGGATGGGCAATAAATGCTGACCTAGCCAGCGATGCCTACATCCCATGAATGATTTTTTTTTTAAATGCCCTGGCCAATATTTATCCCTCAATCAACATTACAAAAACAGATCATCTGGTCATTATCACGTTGCTGTTTGTGGGAGCTTGCTGTGTACAAATTTGCTGCCACTTCTCCTACATTATGCCAGTGATTACACTTCAAAAGTACTTCAATGTCTATAAAGTTCGTTGGGACATCCTGTGGTCATGAAAGGTCCTTGTGTAAATATAAGTCCTCCTTTTTGTTTATTTACTTCTGTCTCTTTCCATTTCTCTTTCGCTTCTCTTTTCCTCACTATTTTTTGTCCACTTCTCTTTCTCTTCCATCATTTTCTTCTTTCCTTTTGGATTGAGTGGTGTAGAATAGTGCAGTGTGACATGGAAAAGTGCAGCACAGCTGTGTTTTTCCTTCAGGCTATAGAGAAAATGTAGCTTGCAGACTTCAGTGGCTCCTTCCCCAATCACCCATGCTTCCCCTACCCATTCAATCCCATCAAATCCACTACTCATTTTCATCCCCACTTTCCTCCAGTATCTACCACCCCACCTCATTTCCATCTCTATGCTTATTCACTCTGGTCACTACCTTTACACTTTCCCAATTGAACTATCCTTTCAAACCCATATCACCCCTTTCTCACTCCACTGCCAATCAGCTAGCCCTTAACACTCTTATTCCCACTCACTTCTCCCAAGAAGGGTGATGAGAGGCTCAAGTTAAGTTCCTGAACCATTTTTGACCTCATCAAAACAGAAGTTACTACAGATTGACGATCCAGAGGAGGAGAGCAAGAATTTAGTTGAAAATTATTTCAGGCCACAACGAAGTAGCAACACATGGGAGAAGCATATATATCCTACATGTTCAATTCTGAAATAGAGTGTCATTTTTTCATTGATTTGTACAGGAAATTCCTGTGAGATGAGAGTGACTGCCCTTGACGTCAAGGCACCATTTGACTGAACGTGGCACCAAGGAGCCCTAGCAAAGCTGGAGTCAACAGGAATCAGGGGGAAGATTCTCCACTGGTTGGAGTCATTACTGGCACAAAGGAAGATGGTTGTGGTTGTTGGAAGTCAGTCATCTCAGCTCCAGGACATCACTGCAGGAGTTCCTCAGGGTAGTGTCCTCAGCTCAACCATCTTCAGCTGCTTCATCAATGACCTTCCTTCCATCATAAGGTCAGAAATGGGGATGTTTACTGATGATTGTAAAATGTTCAGCACCATTCGTGACTCCTCAGATACTGAAGCAGTTCATGTCCAAGTGCAACAAGACCTGGACAATATCCAGGCTTGGGCTGACAAGTGGCAACTAACATTCGCGACACACAAGTGACAGGCAATGACCATCTCCAACAAGAGAGAAATCAACCATCGCTCCTTGTTGTTCAATGGCATTACCATCACTGAATCCCCCACTATCAACATCCTGGGCATTACCATTGACCGGAAACTGAACTGGGCTAGCCATATAAATACTGTTGCTACAAGAGCTGGTCAGAGGCTAGGAATTGTGCGATGAGTAACTCACTTTATGACTCCCCAAAGCCTGTCCACCATCTAGAAGGCACAAGTCAGGAGTGTGATGGAATATTCCCCACTTGCCTGGATGAGTGCAGCTCCCACAACACTCAAGAAGCTTGACACTGTCCAGGAGAAAGCAGCCCACTTGATTGGCACCCCATCCACAAACATTCACTCCCTCCACCACCGACACACAATAGCAGCAGTGTGTACCATCTACAAGATCCAATGCAGGAATTCACCAAGGCTCCTTTGACAGCACCTTCCAAACCCACGACCACTACCATCTAGAAGGAGAAGGGCAGCAGATAGATGGGAACACCGCCTCCTGGAAGCTCCCCTCCAAGTCATTCACCATCCCGACTTGGAAATATATTGCCGTTCCTTCGCTGTAGCTGTGTCAAAATCCTGGAACTCCCTTCCTGACAGCACTGCGGGTGTACCTACACCACATGGACTGCAGCGGTTCAAGAAGACAGCTCACCACCACCTTGTCAAGGGCAACTAGGGATGGGTAATAAATGCTGGCCCAGCCAGTGAAGCCCACATCCCGTGAATAAATTTTTAAAAAATTCCTACTGATATCAAATATTTCGTATGAATTCAAAACAGTTTTTGGAATTCAGAGGTTTGAGAGGTTTAGTAAGGGCATACAAGTGGAACATGGTTATAAATATACCTTTGTTAATGCATGCTACACTGGAATCCATAATAGACACACAATTGGTGCATAGTAAATAAGGTTATTCTACTATACAAAATAGACTCTAGTAACTTATGCTTTATTGATATTACAACAAGAATGCTATGTTAAGAGAAATTCATTCTAAAATATGATATTTCTAGTGGAGTCAAGATTGCTTCATGCACCCAGCTATTTCATGGAGAACCAGTGCTCTCACAGTAAAAGAAACCATAGACTCTGATCTGCCTCTTACTGTGATCACCCCCTTACCACCAATGTTGCACTATGATGTGCAATGGCATCTGAAATGTATCTAGTTTTGTAATCCACTTCAGCGATGCCCACATCCCATGAAAAAAAATGTGGCCCCCTTATATACAATTTGTGTTCTCAAAAGACAATTTTTTATAAATAGAGCCACATTCACCCGAAGACGGTTTACATCTGCAGGGAAGCAAGAAAAAAAAACCTTCTTCTGCAAATGCATGTTGCACTAGTAGTTAATCAGTTAGGTCAGACAGACTAAGCTCCAGCATTGCGAAAAGATCAAGGGCTGGATTTCACTTTCTTTGGCAGGGTGAGGGATGTGGAACAGAAACTGAATGGGCTGCTTACTCCAGGCCCGCCTCAGCTCACCCAATCAAGCGCAGATAGGCAATTAGTGTCCGTCCGGCAGGAAGGAGGCCAATTAGAAGAGCAAAGGAGGGGCTCTGCACCCAGTCGGGACTGTGGGCGGGGATGTTAAGCAGCAGAGGGGTTGTGCTGCGAACAGCAAGTCGGTCACAGATAAAAGCTTAAAGGCCCCCTGCTCTCTGAATATCTCTTTATTTTTTAGTGAAGGCTCAAAAAAAGCTCAAAATGAGTTTAAAAGATATACAGACACTGCCACCTACACCAGCAGAATCTGGCTGCTACATTCAGCTATCGTCCCGGCGACAGTCCTTTTCTTCCACCCTGTGCTTCCTCGTCATGGCTGCCATTCAACTCTCCCAAACCTTTTCATGGCTGACGCAGAAGGCAACGAAAAATTTCAGACAATTAGGTCGTTAATTAGTAATATCAAAATGGTGGGTGGGCTGCCAATTTCCATGCCCACTCGCCATCTGTAATTTTGGAGATAACGTCGTATTACCAAACCAACGCACCACATCCTATTTTACGATCGCACCCTGGAGTAAGGGGGGGTGGGGGGTAAGAATTTACAGACTTAAAATCCAGCCCCAAACCTCTTCGTGCCACGAAGACAATAGCAGCTACTTAAAGTGAGGGGTGCACTGAGGTGAGTTGACTTGAATGCGTTGATCATTTTCTTTAGAGCAATGACGGAGAACCAATGACCGCAGAAATTCCTGAGGAGTTCTTTCTAGCGGGTTGAAGAGTGAAAGGAGCAGGTATTGAGAAGTACAGAATGTCCTAATTCCCCACTGCTGGTCACTCTAGCCCCATCTGAAAATCCAAAATAAAAGATGCTTTGACTGTCTGAATTGGATGCCCATGTCACTTCTGGCACATTGATGTGATCCAAGTGAAAGGTAGATGAAGATGTTGCTGCAGCACCTTGCCATAGCATCAGCAGGACTGCGAGGTTTTGGTGGGGATGCCTCCGAAGCTTAAAAGACATCGGTGCTACCTGCTGCTAATTTCAACAATGCAATTGATCACTCTTGCATTTGAACAAGTGACTTTAAATGAACCCCACCCAGCCAATGACCCTTGCAACACTGGTGCAGTCATCCTTATTGTCCAGTTCTATTTATTTATTCGCATGGCTGGGAGAGCTGTCATAGTTCAATGCCAAGGGTAGCAACCCATTCAATGGCTTCAGTTGACGCAGTGTGAATGGCTGTGATACCACCAGGAATGAAGTTATCGGGGCCGGAGTTCAATTTGTGGGCGCTGGACTGACCACAGCCACAATTTGAGCTGTTCCTCAAATTCCACTTGTGGAACAAGTGGCCACTACTTCCCTGGCCCATTCTCAAGCAGCTGCGGGTTCTCCAGGTTTTCTGTGGAAGGTTGAAACCTGGGACTTCACCACTCGGGTCTGTTACCAGGTTGCGGATGTCCAGTGTCACTAATGGTATCAATGAGGGAAATACCTCAGTTGAAATATTTTCCCAAAGTACACAGAATTATTAAATACCCGCTAATTTGTGGCTGGGTGTATTATGGGGGATCCTGTGAGTGAGGGAAATTCCTAACAAAGCTGGAAAGGGGAGAAACATTGCCAGATTTCTGCCCCACATTCCAACCTCCCCAGGGATGTAAAATCATTGACCCCAGCCGTGCAATTTTGGGATGAATATCATTGTATTAGTTTGCACTTCTTTCATCTACCACACAAATGAAAGATAAGCTTTAAGTATTTTTTGAGGCTATAATGATAGGATTATTAGGACATTTGCAATTATCACATGCAAGATAATTCCAGAACAACCATCTGTCCACCTTTCACATATCCCACATAGTATTGTCCATAAAGTATTAATCTTCCTTAGCATTAAGATTTTGCTACAAATGTGAGGATACTCAGTATTCTGGAATTCATTCATTTATCACCAACATTCAATGTCCAGACTGGATAAGCAACAGATTGAGTGTCATTTCGCCCCCAACCTTATGACCTTTCCATCAATGTCTTCAGGGGTTCTATGCTATAATGAGCCAATAATTTAGTTTCATATTTCAGCATCATCATATCCTCAGCATCTGTTCACTATTCCATTCACTACATTGCATCAATAGACTCCTAATCTGATTTGGGCATGTGTGTCTTAATAATTAAATCATGTTGAGTGCTTTGCAAGCTGGTTCATCTTTTCCTGAATCAATCAAGAATGGATAAATCAAAAAGACTAATAAAATGGAACTAGTGTTGATACATATTACCTTTATGATTTATCTGTTATTTTTTAACAATATAAACTGTTTCTGTGATAAACATCTGTAAGTACATCAAAACAAAAGTTCCATAGCATAGAATTTCTAGTTGTTCCAGCTTAAATTTGTGCACAGCACTGACAAATTTGCAAACATCTTGAGTGTTTTTTTATATATCCAAACAGCTTTAAAAAATTACTGCCGAGTCCTGTCACTGCTGAGAATTGGAACATTCCCAATACTGATCCCACTAATGTTGGGACTGGTGCGCACACGTTCAGACAGGGCTTTTATATTCCTGAAAACAGTTGCACTAGGGTCTTCCGCAGACTTGAAAAAATATTCAACGCGACAATTTCAAAATCTATTAGGTAGCAATTTTCCCCACAAATATTGCTCTCAGAGGTGGTTACAGCTTGGTTAATCACTACAAACTAAAACAGTCTCTAATGAGGCGTTAAAACAGACTTGAAGTGGGAATCAGACAGCTGGCATCGTAATCAGATTATTCTAAGAGAAAGAACTTTCATTTTTTTAGAGCCTTGTGTGGCCAAAGCGCTTCACAGCCCATGAATTATGTTTTGAAGTGGAGTCACTGTTACAATGTAGTACTTTTAGACTTGTATTTAGAATTAAGTGCTTATTAATGGAAAATAATGTCCAATAACAACTAGTAATTTATACAGCACTTTTAATGTAGTAAAATATCCCAAGGTCCGTAAGCAGGTTTCACAGTATAATTATTACCTATGGCTGTATATTTCCTTGTAAACTATTGTAAATTTGATGAAACCTGTTTCAAAATTTTCACTACTAACCATTAGAAACAAGATTATAATTTAATTGACATTTATTTAAAGATTGACAACTAGAAAGATTGAAGAAATTGCATATCTTGTTCACAATGCAACATTGAAATAAAAAAAATGGCATTGGACGACTTTGACCAAAACGCTTGGATTGCCAACGCTTGGATTGCCTCCTGCTCTTTCCAATTAGGGAAATTTATCATTCACCAGAACAGACAGTTTGTTATCATTTCATCTAAACCGGGAAGTTCCTCAGGGCTCCTCCAAATCAATTGCCATATTTTTTGAGTCAGACCATCAAAAGCTCTGTTGGCACATGGGCACAGGTTTCCAATGATCTAGGGCAGGCGGACGGGAGAAAACCTCAGGGAAATTCATGTCATGTACCTTCTAGAAGCTATCTTAATGGAGTCTTGCCGCACTAGCTATTAAGACTAGGTGTTACTTACAGCTCTCTTCAGTGAGATTTCAGTTCACAACATCTTGTGACTAAGCGCGGAATCGTCCGGTCCCATTAGCAGGCTTGAGCGGACAAAATAGCAAAAAGGCCAATAATTGATTTCACGCTGTTGAGAATCCAACTTGCAATTGTCCCATATCCCGCGCATCCGCCCTCACGCCTTCTCCTCCTTCCCAGAAACATGATAGGGTCCCCCTTGTCCTCACTTACCACCCCACCAGCCTCCGCATTCAAAGGATCATCCTCTGCCATTTCCGCCAACTCCAGCAGGATGCCACCACCAAACATATCTTCCCTTCACCCCGCCCCGGCGGCATTCCGTAGGGATCGTTCCCTCCGGGACACCCTGGTCCACTCCTCCATCACCCCCTACTCCTCAACTCCCACCTATGGCACCTCCCCATGCCCACGCAGAAGATGCAACACCTGCCCCTTCACTTCCTCTCTCCTTACCGTCCAAGGGCCCAAACACTCCTTTCAAGTGAAGCAGCATTTCACTTGCATTTCCCCTAACTTAGTCTACTGCATTCATTGCTCCCAATGCGGTCTCCTCTACATTGGAGAGACCAAACGCAAACTGGGCGACCGCTTTGCAGAACACCTGCGGTCTGTCCGCAAGAAAGACCCAAACCTCCCTGTCGCTTGCCATTTTAACACTCCACCCTGTTCTCTTGCCCACATGTCTGTCCTTGGCTTGCTGCATTGTTCCAGTGAAGCACAATGCAAACTGGAGGAACAGCACCTCATCTTCCAACTAGGCACTTTACAGCCTTCCGGGCTGAATATTGAATTCAACAACTTTAGATCTTAAACTCCCCCTCCCCCCATCCCCACCCCGTTTCTTCCCCCTCCCCCTTTTTTTTCAATAATTTATATAGATTTTTCTTTTCCCACCTTTGTCCATTATTTTTAAATCTACAACTAATACTTTGTTAGTCTTTCCACCCCACCCCCACTAGAGCTGTACCTTGAGTGTCCTGCCATCCATTCTTAATTAGCACTTTTCTTAGATAATATCACCACCTTCAACACCTCTTTGATCCTTTTGTCTGTGACATCTTTTGATTATCTGCTCCTATCACTGCTTGCTTATCCCTACAACCACCCCACCCTCAACTTCTGTCTCCCCCTGCCCCCCACCTTAGACCAGCTTATATTTCACCTCTCTCCTAACTATACTTCAGTTCTGCCGAAGGGTCGTGAGGACTCGAAACGTCAACTGTTTTCTTCTCCACCGATGCTGCCAGACCTGCTGAGTTTTTCCAGGTAATTCTGTTTTTGTTTTGCAATTGTCCACTCCACCCGTCAATGGTGGCCGCACCTCCCACCGCCACACATTGAAAACCTAATTTCAACACTTTAGCATCTCATTATAATCCCCGCTTGCCGGAACCATCCCCCCATGTTGGATCATCCGGGCACGTTAGGATATGTTTCACAACTGTACATAAGCGACGTGCACCTGGCGAGCTGCACTTTGCTCGGGACTTCGAGGCTTGTTTGCCTACCTTGCTTTGGGCAGCACTCATGATTTGCCAGGCTTCGCAAGCAGCACCACATCACTTTTAGAGAGGCTCACAGGCCTGTCTCTACCTACCAGACCAGCTGTAAGGCAGGGGTGGATTTTCAACAGCTGCAGGGCTAGGGTTTGCTTGGGGAAGGGGGAGAAGTGGCCTCAGGCAAGGGAAGAGGCTACAGGGCAAGGGCTGTACTGGGGAAGGGGGGGGGAGGTGGGGGGGGGGGGTACATCCCATGGTGTCTGTGGGGGCAGATGTTGATCTGTGCACATGGCCTCAAGATGGTGAGGGCTGAGGAGGCAGTCTCCAGAGGAGATGAGAGGGTGTGTGTGAGAAAGTCAGTGGTGATGTCCCTTGAGCTGGCAGTGAGTGAGATGCCAGTGAATGTGTGATAGACTTGTGAGTGTGTGAATTTAGAGTGATGAGATGGTTGATTTAACATGACGGGACAGATGACATCATTCATCCATTTTCTGCACTGGATGGCCAACCTCTTCATGCAGCATTGACAGTGAATACCTCCACCACCACCTCCCAAGCCAGAGTGGTGAGACTGATGGGCCTCCTACGGCCAGAGCAGGGGTATAGGACATCACGGCAGGCCTCCATAGTGTTCAGAGGGCATCCCAGGGATGTGTCACTGAATCAGGGGCTGCATTCTTCTTGGCTTTTGAGGCCATGTCTCCACTGGAGCAGTCCTGGGCTGCAAACATTGAGAACTGTGCGCACAGCTGCAGTTTAAATGTGGCGCCCAGCGTGAGGAAGCGGCGAGATAATGGCATGGTGGAAAAATCTGAGGCTGTGCACCAGCGAGACAGTGCTTCTTGTGGCTGCATAACTAATGAGGAGGGAAGGGGAGGATACGGCGCGAAAATCGGCAAGTAAAACAGCTTCTCTCACACCCGCTACCGCACTTAGTGCAAATCTGGGACGATTCTGCCCTAAGGGCAGAATCTTCTGTCTGACGTGCGGGTGGCGGAGCCCGCCCGTCAGCGCTTAAAATGTCGCACGCTGACGTCGCGCGAGCGTCCCGATGTCAACGCGCGACATCGCAATACTTAGGTCGGCGGGCACACTATGCAACGGGATACGCCCGCCATTAATTAAAGGCTTTGTTAAGGCCATTAACTCACCAATCGACCAGGATTTTGAGGGGCCCGTGCGAACTTTGGCTCGGCGCACGGGCCCAACGGGCAGGCGGGTAAGTAATTTTTTCACAAGCCTCATCCAGTGGCGAGATGAGGTTTGATATCGAAATTATACAATTGTAATAAAGTTTTTGTGTACTTCATTAACATGTCCCATCTCGTGTGACATTTTCACACAAGGGGGACATGTTAAAGATTTTTTAATTTTTCTATTTTTCATGTTTCAGTGCCTTTCAGCGATCTCCCTGAGGCAGCACTTTAGGGAATTCTCCTGTCGGGCAGCACGCTGGACGGGCCTTAATTGGCCCGCCTACTTAAAATGGTGGCGGGGCCCGTTTTGGTGGCGGCGATCGGCTGCCCACCCGCCGCCAAGCCGGTCGGGCCTACCCGCCCATCAAGGGCAAAATTCTGCCCTAAGTTTTATATACTGCGAACTAACATTAGGATTTCAAAGGAATCGATAGAGTAGATAGTGACAAATTTTTACCACTGGTGAAGGAGCCAAAGGAAAGGGATATAACCTCAAAGTCAGAGCCAGGCCATTCAGGAGAGAAGTTATGAAATCCTTCCTCACAAACTCTGAAAGCATCCACCACAAAAAAGCAGTAGATTCTTACTCAATTAGCAATTTTAGTTCCGAGATCAATTGTTTTTTCCTAACAAAGTGAGTGAAAGGAGTTTAGATTACAGATCAACCACGATCGCATTGAACGCCAGAAAATGCTCAAGGGTCTTCCCCTATTCCTATGTATGTTGACAATATCCAATTCTCTCTATCCACCAGCTCTCTTTACCCTCCCGCTGACTATGTTGCCAGACGGTCTGGCATCCAGTATTAGGCGAGCCACAATTTCCTCCAAACATTGGGCAGGCCAAAGCCAACTTCACCCCACAAACTCCATACTCATGGCACCAATTTCATCCCTATCCCTATCTTGGGGAACTAGACTCTTCACAATCCTGTGCAATGGGCGCTGAGCATCCCACCTCATATGCTTTCATCATAACTACTGCTTATGTCCACCTCCACATCATTGTGCTTCTGCCGCTTCCTCGGTACATTTACTTCTGACACCCACATTTATACAATTGTCACCTCCAGGCTCGACTATTCCAATACTGCCTTGGCCAGCTTACCATCCTACACACTTCATAAACTTCAGCTTATCCAAACTACAGCTGCCTATTGCCCTCTCTGGCTTCCCGCATAGACACCGAGTTAAAATTGCAGTCTGATCCTGATGATGAGTCTGATCTGCATTTTTAAATAAGGATCTGCTGCCTTCCAACAGGTGTCTCTCTCTCACCTGCTCCAAAGAACAGATTAAATTTGCAGAGGGTGAGGGTAAGGCGTTGTAGCTATTCAACTGCCTACCCGCCCAGTTTTCGCCAGCTAGTTCAGGTTAAAATCAACACGCAAGTTGTTACTTTGGGTTGGGCTATAGGAAGAGAACCAACAAAGTCAATACTCTGTAGTTTTATGAATCTGACATACCTAGAACAGTCTATTTATACACCACTCTAGATGTCATTCACTTTGGGTTTGATGTGGTTCCAATTACAAAATATTCTTTTCACTTTGAAGATTCTGATTGCCAATAAAGGCCAAAGAAATGTGTCAATATTGATTATTCTGGATATTACTGCCAATCTGTGTCACTGCAAAGCCATCTCCACTTTGCAATGATGCAAAAGTGACTGTATAACACTGATGTCAAGAACCAATCTGAATCAGGAACAGCACCACAGGGCTCCTTGGGAGTGCAGTCTCCAGTCTGTGCTCTCAAAACATTTCAAATTTTCTGCCTGGGGATTGGAGCTCTACACGTTGCGCATGTAAGCTGTATAAATCAACTCTTGACAGTTGCAAATTGATTCTGCAGCTACTGATCAAGCAAATAGCTCAGTACAAAGACAGCCTAAAACAATGGTGTAAAGAAGCACTTGTTGAAACCAAAAAATAATTAGCACGTTTTCACCAGATCTAAGCATAGGTTACATGATTATGTGAAGGGTGCATTTGTATTCAGAATATGAATGTAACTAGGTCCATATCTCAAATATGTAGAATGGAATGGCACACTGATGGATCCAGGATTACATGGAGGCATGCGGGCACAAAAGATAGGCATCAAAAATGATATGCATCCCTTTACAATAACAAACCCCAAGTTTAGAAAAGGGATTTATGAAAATGATAAGTAAGAAGAAGAAGCACTAATATTTTTTTCTGTACCAGACATGTACGGATAGTTTATAACATCTCATTATCCTTTCCTATTTTCCTTCCAAAGCATTGAGAAACAGTGGGTTTCTAAAGAAAAGGGAATATATAACATAAAAGGTCATCTAACTGTACATTGCTGGCATTAATCTAAAAATGGTTACAATATTAGAAGGACCTTGTTCAATCAGAGTGCAAAGAGTTCCTTATGCTTTGTACAAATGATAATTAGGTTGTAAAAGATAGCCAACATTCTATTGTTAAGGGCTGAAATTCTGTGGCCCTGGATCCATCAGAAAGTAGTTGCTGGGTTGTGTGGAACACCCATTGAGGCAGGATTCAGTTACATCAATCCCATATCCCTTTTTAACCTTCATAAATTATCAATTAAATGGGTCAAGCACATAACACACCAGGCCAGAAATGGATAGGCACATTATGAAGCCATGGAAAGGAGGGCATATGGCTTAAATTGTGCTCTTTTGTGCCCTAGCAATGTTGGACACAAAGGATGCCTGGGAATCACCGGCATCTACTGTTGCCAGTGATAGAAGGTATTTAAATGTTGAAAAGACTAGCTTTCCAAAAGCAGGAGCAATCTATTTACTTTCAAGCCTCAAGGAACAGCGGCAGGAACAAATATTTTCTCGGAAGATTTTGGGCCAGCAATGTGGAAGGGCTACTGCTCTAACAAGGCTCCACAGTTAAATTCTTCCCTTCTTCCTCAGCTGAAGTGGGCACCCATTGGCATTCTAAATGTCATGATGCCAAGCTGCCACTTATAAATATTCCTGACCCTGGAATTTGCAATGGGTCAGGGGTCAACGCTTCCCCTGCCTCAAATCCTCTTACAAAAAGCCCCTCCTAGAATTTAAACCCAATATATTTTAAATCCACTTGCACCAGATGTGGAAGTGTTTCTTTAAGTGTTTCAGACAAATTGCATCACTAGCTTGATTATTAAATGTTCTGTGATGTCATATTATTGTTTAGTGGAGGTGGAAAGAAAGCAGTCTAGTGTAAATATTTACAAGTTTGGTGTCTGTATTTGTTGCGTACGACTGCTCTGGTTACCTGATTTTGTTTCTGACTAATTGTTTGGCAAGGAGGCCATAAATAAAATTCAGAATAAACATGCCAGGTTTTTTATTTCTGACTCAGTTTTCTAACTTTATACAGGAAAGTTAGTGTGTAGTTCAGTGTTTCAATGACCATTCAGTCACAGTGGGAGCAGCAAAGATTCAGTGGCAAAAAACTAGTGGTTACTCTGCATTTAAACACTTCTCTTTTATTATTGCCATAGCTTGCAGTGGTATCAAAGTGAAATCAGTGTTGCTTGCCCAGCAACTTGCATGCTTTAAGCCATGTTATTTAAAACTGCCACAGAGTTTACATTAGCACATGAGCAATCCAATTAAGCATTGACTCAGCTCCAATTTGTTTCTTGCACAATGTCAAAGTATTTTTTATTCATTCTTCTGTACTCCCTTGGTAAATTTTAGTGCGCTGTTAATAGTATTGGGTTGCAATTCATTGCGGGATTTACTTTGTATTCCAAGAGCTTATTTCCTAGAGGAGAAACAGCTAGAATCAGTTTAGAAAGCCAAACTTAAATGTTCAAGTCAATTACTCCTGTCAAATGCTCCAATTGTAGCCAAACAGCCTTCAAATTTGAAATAAAAGTTATTCTAAAGAAACCTGGTAAGCACAGACTGATGAAAGTGCAATGGATCTAGATGTCAAACCACAGCAGATGTTGTACAGATGACAATTTAACATCATACAATTCAGCATCACAAATATTTACTGCAAAAATAGCATATATTAGCATCACTTTTTCAAGCAAAGTACTTAGAACTGTTAACATAAGCATCAGCTAATTTAAAATTTGTATGTTCTGAAGTCCAAGGGTAGGAAAACCCACAAACCCTCAACCTAAGCTTATGCATCAAGATCTGTCCACCAATGACCTCTGGCACTGACCCTACCAATGTATGCAAGGTGAGGGACAGGTCCATCAATATAAATGTCAGAAGGCAGCACCACCACTAGGGGCCTATCTCATGCACCTTTCAGAGGGGAGAGACCTCAAAAAGTAGTGCAACTTGCATGGTCTACGAAGGAGTGCAGGGATACTCACCCACCCCTTATTCAGTCCCTCAAAAAGATGAAGAATATATGTCTGTTGGCTATCTCTATAAAAGGAGCTGAAAACCTTCAGGTCCCATGCCTGCACCTCACCCCAGGTAGTCTCCACATCAGCCGGTCATCAGGCCAACCCACCCGCTTTTACTCCATGTATTGGCCTACGATATTCCACCAGGCCAGGCGTGAGGAACTACCTTGCATAGGAGTCCACTCATCTCCCCACCTTGGCTATACCTCAAACAAGGCTCTGCAGAGATTGATGAGGAAGACCAAATCTGAACATATCTGAATTCCTCATTTTCAAACTCCTTCCAAACTTGCAGCAGAGGTGCATGAGAAGGGTAGTAGACATGTCGCCCTGAGCACTCTCAAATGAAGGCATCACATAACTGCCTGACTGTGTTATTGCCAGATTTGGGTTGATCAAGTTTGTAATATAAATGTAAACATCTGATGGAAATGTTGCAGATAACTACAAGTTTCCATTATATTTATTAGAAATTGGTATTTCCAATACATTCAAATGTGTCTAGCTAAAAAATGTTGTAAATTTTGGGTAAAATGGATGATATATACCTAGGGTATTGGCAGTCTATAGTTCAGGAAATCAATTAGACCGTAAACAATGGCATAATCTGCATGATATTTTCTATGATTATAGTTCATTTTTCAATGATCATATTAAAATAGAACAAAATAAAATAACTGATTCTAATCTGATCAATCTGTAGAGTGTTCTAACGAACCAGCTCAATAATTTGCGCTAACTTAGTGGTTACTTCTCCTAATGCCCCTAATGTACTGTGACTAATAACATATTTTAGTTCACACAAGGACAATAGACAGCACATATCTCGAAATTGTCAGTAACTTAAAAGTTTCAGGCAGCCATTAATGGTTAAAAGTAAGTAATGCGTTGTGTTTGTGACAAAACACTGCACACACAAAACCCACCACAGACAGCTCGCTTCCCCTTCCTCCTTCATCCAAATGGTTACTGATTGTACCACATGGAAAGTGATGTACAGAGGAGAGTAAGGATATCTGCTCAAAGTTTGCTAAAACAAAACACTGTTTGTTGCCCCTACCTTTATTTACAATTACATCGAAGTAAATAGAACCAGTCTGTATTAGGTTTGAAAATTGTGGTTGGAGGTATTCTGGAGGCTTAATCATGTGGCATTCTGACCATGTGACTTCTACAAATGTTACTGCGTTGACCTTACAAAGGTTGGGTCCCCTGTAATTGAGTATTATTACAAATGGCTGTGCAAAATGATCCAAAACCTAGGCAGCCACCAGGAGCAAAGGACAGAGGGTAAACCTTGGGCAGGGAAGAGTAGGACAGGAAATTTAGAAAACCGAGGGATGGGGAAGAGAGGAAACTGGAGAACACATCTTGCATTTCTGAGACATCTCCATTTTAGAAACCCAAGAGGCATCAGGAACTCACCAGGATGTAATAGGAAGCATCAGGAACTCACCAGGATGTAATAGGAAGCATCAGGATAACACATCAAGATTTCAGCCTGTTGGTGTTTGATTTACATTTTAGACAATTCCAAGCAGTTTTCACAGAATCCAGAATGTCCTCCAATCCAAAAGCCGACAGTTACTATCCAGACCCAAGAGGGGAGTTTGGAGAGCAGAGCCTGATGTCTAATCCATACACAGCCGCCTGCTTTTGATCTTACCTCTGATTAAAGCTTTATAATAACATTGCTCTAGCAAGAGTTGGTTATACAATCCCATAAGCACAGCAGTGAGTTCATCCTGAGAGTCAGACGGAGGCTGCCTAATTGCTGACACTTGCAAGAAAGATTTTACCAGCCCCTGGGTGGTAGTCCAGGAGGCGGGGGAGGGGCAGGGCACTTTTGGAGAGCCATGCAAAGAGAACTCCCTGAGACAATCCTGCAGCCGGACCACTTGACCAGTGGCAGGAACAGCAGCAGCTCAAACACTTGCCAACCAGAGGCGGACAGCCAATTTAGGCAATTAAAGGCCCAATTAAAGGTCATGTCCCAGGCCTCCAGCATTTTGCCAGTGGCAGCGCGGCCGCCTGCCTCGTAGAGAGGTCTCCAGGTGCACAGAAGAGGCTTCCCAGCAGCTTCCCACCGGCCCATCACGCCAGGAGACTCCAGGGCCCAAGCAGGGATCCCCAATGGCAAAAGGGCCACCATCCCAACATAGCCGCTGGAGGGATTTCCTGTCCAATCACCAGGGCCTGCCTGTCTATCCTCGGCAGAGAAAAAAAAAATTCTAACTCGCCTGCAGGGGCACCCCTCAAAATGGTGGTACCCTCTTGTTCTCCTTGGACTCTCAACAGCAGCCACTTCTCTGTGACACTGCTGAGGCTGCAGAGCTGCCAACCCTCTGATTGGGCTGGCAGCATGGACAGCTAACCTGCCATCCTGCATTGGATAGTGGGCCCAGTGGCAGCCAATTAAGAAGCAGGCCGCAGTCCCATTGCCCACCCATGCTAGCTCAATGCCTTTTAGTCCTAATGTCAGTAAAATCTTGGCCCAGCAATTCCAAAAACCTCCCAATTCCGAACTCCCCAGCCACTCACCCCTCACATTCCCACCCCCCCTACCCCAACATTACACCGTAGTCCTGGCTTTCTGTGGGTGACATAATGGAATGGCGGTGCACATCTTGGGTGTCAAATTTAAATCTCTGATCTCCCGAGCCAGGAAGGCAGTGCCAAAGGAAGAAATCCTCAATCCTGGGAAACTCCCATTCATTCCATGAGGATAGGAGACCCTAGCATGCATGGCCTGCACTTCACCAGCTCAATTCATAACATATTCTGATTCTTAAATTAGATGATATTCAGAATCAGAGTAATGTTGTACTCTGATCAACATTAGAGACTTTAGCTCAGTCCAATGATGTGCTTTATATGTTGCTTGCATCATTGAAATTCAAAACTATACTAATTAAATAAAAAGACTTTTTTCCCCAGATACAGCAAAACTAAAAATATGCTAAATATATTCAGAAAACCAGGCTGATTCAGTGGTTTTGAGCACCTGAGACAATACTAAAACTCAGTTGCATACATTACTTATGCTATAGTTACAGTACTTTGCTGGTCTGAGACCACAAGCATAAAGTTCCACTCTCCTGACAGCTTTCTCAAATGCTCAGAGAACAAATAGTAATGCTGACTTTCTCATAACATTAAAAAGATTCAAAAGTCCAAAATAAGATATTATTAACAGAGTCATACGGACTCGAAATGTTAACTGTGTTCCTCTCCGCAGATACTGTCAGACCTGCTGAGTTTTTCCAGGTATTTTTGTTTTTGTTTTGGATTTCCAGCATTCGCAGTTTTTTGCTTTTATATTATTAACAGAGTGTTCAACTGACCTCAACTCATGAGTTGCTTGCAGAAGCTGCAATTGGCTAAAGAAATCTTGACATCAGGGAACATTCATATCTACTCAATATTTTGACATTCAAACGAAGACAAAAAAAACTTTACAAAACTTCTCTTCGCAACGAGTTACAACTATTAATCACAACAGGAGGAAAGAACTTGCATTTATATTTTTCCTGCCAAAACACACTACAGCAAAATGTAGTCACTGTTGTAATGCAGGAAACACAGCAGTTAGGTTGTGGGCAGCAAGGTCCTTCATAGAAGAATGAAATAAGTGAATAAAAGATCCATTTATGGTCTTGGGTGAGGGGTAAATATTAGCCAGGGCACTGAGAAAACTACTCCACTCTTTTTTTGGAATTTCTACATCCACTTGAGAGGACTGAGCTTTAATGTCACATCTAAAGGCCACCACCTCTAACTGGATGGCACTCCTTCTGTATTGCATTGAAGTGCCCTCCCAGATTATGTGCTGCAGTCTCTGAAGCGGGGCTTGAATGCACCAACCTTCTAACACAGAGGCAAGAATGCTACCACTGACCATAGGCTAACCAAAGGGTTCAGACATATCAGTGCAATTTCTCAAAGTCTTTTCCAGCTCTACATTTCCTTCAGGGCAAGTTATTGAATGGAACTTCATTACCCCCCGCATACTGAGTAGGTATGACTGTTCCCCTGAATCAAGGTTTCTTTAGCAAATTTCTGCTTCTCCAGGCAGTTCATGAGTTCATTACGCCCACATTGGGCAACACAATTAAGGCCCGCCCAGCGTGATGTCCGCTCAGAAGCACTGTGCACTCCCTATGCGGGCGGGAGGGATTGCCTGAGCCGGGAGTGTGCTCTTTCGCGCATGCGTACAAAAGAGCGCACAGATCTCCCTGAGGCAAAGTGCCACCTCAGGGAGATCGGTGGAAGTTGTGAAAATTTTTGGAAGGGCACAAAAAAATTCCTGACATGTGACACTGTCACATGAGCTGGGACATGTCAATTTCTTTTATTTCAACATTTTATAAACAGTTCAAATCCCTCATGAAACCTCATCTTGCCTGTGGATGAGGTTTCATGTTTTTCTGAAGGCCGCCAGGGATCTTCGCCTGCCCGCCAACCTTAAGGTTGGATGGGCAGGTCCATTAATTGGCTTAATTACTTTTTTAAAGGCTTTAAGTGGCCGTTGTCAGTTCAGCGGGCGCGCAGCCAAGTCGGCGGCACGCCAGCCGAACTGAAAATCTAAATGACGCGGGGTGACGTCGGGATGCACGCCCAACGTCACCCCGCGTCATTTTATGCGTCAGCGAGCGGGCCCCGCCCCCTGCTCGCCGACCGGAAGATGCAGCCCATTGAGATTGTCACTTTTTTGGAACTTGGGAAACATATTTGTATGTTTCTGGTGTGTTAAAGCTTCCCAGCATTCACTTATTCTTTCAAAATTATCATCAATGCTTCACAAATCTCTTCCTTGTCTTTTTAAATACCCTGAGATATAGTCCATTTGTCTTGGAGAATGTATTGATTTTCAGCCCTTTAAACTGAGAACTTATGCTTTACCAACAAAATCCCAGGGCACACAGCATATATGATCAATGTTGGATGTTAGTTTTTTTCTCTGGTATAAACCACCAAGAAATAGCCATTTACCATATTAATTATCTCTTATTCATCCTTCCATCAACTCCCTTTGAGCCTCTTAACTACCTACTTCTTGTTATACTATTGGGAGAATTTGACTGAATTTAATCATGTTCATTCAATTTGTGAAGCTAAACAATGTTCTTACATGTAGTATACAAAGTATTGGGGTTCGTTTTTAAAGGAATACAACACAAAAGACCATAAGACCATAAGACATAGGAGCAGAAATTAGGCCATTCGGCCCATCGAGTCTGCTCCGCCATTCAATCATGGCTGATAAGTTTCTCAACCCCATTCTCCCGCCTTCTCTCCGTAACCTTTGATCCCCTTACCAATCAAGAACCTATCTATCTCGGTCTTAAATACATTCAATGACCTGGCCTCCACAGCCTTCTGTGGCAATGAATTCCATAGATTCACCACTCTCTGGCTAAAAAAGAAATTGACATGTCCCAGCTCATGTGACAGTGTCACATGTCAGGAATTTTTTTTGTGCCCTTCCAAGTGGAGAGGTAGTGATATCTTGTATAGAACCTAGGTTAAATCACACATGGGAGTACTGTGTGCATACCCATATTGCAAAAATGATATCAAAGCACTGAAAAAAGTGCTGAAATGATAAACAAAATGTTACCATAATTGAGAGGATGCAATATAAAGGAAGGATTCAGTAGGCCGGGACTCTTCTCTAGAAAAGAGAAGGCTAACAGGAGACTTGACAGAGGTCTTTAAAATTCTGAAAGGGTTCAACAGAGTAGATGTAAAGAAAATATTTCCAACAGTAGGCAAATCCATCATAAATTTTTTAAAATGTTAACAGATCAAATAAAGAATTTAGAAGGGATTTCTTTAGAGAATGGTGGAAATCTGAAACTTGTAGCCACAAGTGGTTGATGTCGATAGCATTGATATATTTAAAAGTAGACTTAATGCATACATACGGGAGAAGTGAATCAAGGGATACAAAGGTAGACGGGAAGAGGTTATTAGAGTGTGAGAGAACTTGCTTGGCTTATAAACACCAGCATAAACCAGTTGGGACAAATGACCAGTTTCTGCACTGTATATTTTACACAATTAACTTGTCCAAATTTCTTGTAATTTGAGTGCTGCTGTAACCAGCTCTGTGCTCCTACAGATTTGTAAATGTGCCCTATGAAAAACTGACATTTTTGGTTCAGTTCACTTTAATCTATGGACCATCTTTCAGTCCCGGTGGCTAGATAGCAAACAGTGGACCTCTAACATGCAATTACTGATTTTTTTTATCTGAGCTTTGAAAACAAGGATTTCCATTTTATAAATCTCTTGGATCCATGTGTAATAAAAGCAATTTCATCTTCAAGCAATGTGGCAAAATAAATATTTGTTTGCACTGTAAGTACCTTGGAAAAAATTGCTGGGTAGTCTTTTTATCAGTAGCTGAATGTCAACACATATGAAGCTTCATAACACTACTGGGGCTCTGATTCTTCCTTGGTGTTAAGATTTGAATCTCTTTGAGCACATGCCCTTTCAAGTAAAATTAATCAATCTCTTTATCACATCAGCAACATCTGAAGCTGCAATCATTATCGCACTGCTGAGAACAAAATGAAAGTGCTGATCACAGGGGAGTCTGGTTTTAAAATTTGCACAAGCAAAGTTTCATTACTTTCTAATTTCAGCAACAATTCCATGCAACCAGGCACCAAACTCCGGATTGCTTTGAAAGTGGAATTAGTCTTTGGGAGGCATGTCACTTTGCTTTGATGCCACAGGTAAGGAGCAAGCCAAAATATAATAATATACAAGAATAGCAGAGAATTGCACAGAGCTGCCTCAGGGAGGTGAAGAGAAATGAAAAAAAATAATTAAAAAAATAAAAATGTAATGAAACATATCCCCTCATGTGACTCTGTCACATGAGCAGGAACATATTATTAATGAAAAGTTAAAGTTTTTATTTTATTTTTATTTACTTTCGGAAACCTCATTCCGCCCGTGGATGAGGTTTCCAAGAAAGTGCAAAGGCCGCTTGGCCTTTTCGCCTGCCCACCAACTGTAAAGTTGGGCAGTGAAAATCTATTTTAATTAACTTTTTAACGGCCTTAATAGGTCTTTTAATTGTCGGCGGGCACACTGCCGACTCCAGCGCTCGCCCGCTGACCGAAATATCGCACGGGGCGCTCGTCCGACATCATCGCGCCTCATTTTACGCTAGGTCGAGTTGGGCGTGCGCCTGCCTGCTGAGCAAAAAAACTTTACCCATTATACCTTATACTTGTGGAAATGTGCACACTTTGCTGTAATTCTCTGCATGAGAGAGGATGACTGCAATAAAGAAAGAAGTGCTCTCTCAGAAATATTTCACTGCATACAATGAAGAGATAATGTGAAAAAATGGGAATACAAAAGACTTAATGTTTCCAATAAACTTTGATGTTAAATTCACTTGAGTAACAAGAAATCCTACTGATCCATTCCTATTAATAATAAAATGAGCCTTCGTGGCAAAACAGGATCTTCAAACTCTACTATGCCTTAATACATGTTCATTAATGCATAACTCTTCAGCCAATAATATTTTTTTGCAGAACATCCAGGACATTTTACATTTATTGAATAATTTATCTTACCCTTTCATAAGATTCCACAGCTAATCTTTTTCTTCTACCTATTGCATTATATTGATTATTTCATGAAATTACATGTTTAGATTTGAAAAGTGCAGTGTGACACAGTAATATTGTAATTGTAATGTAATGAATCTCCAGCATCATTAATTGTGATGAAAGCAGTTTGTCTATTAGTCAGCTTGTCAAATTGGAAGGTAATTGAATATTAACTTAACATATTTAGAACAATTAAAATCCCTCAGCAGATTGTGGAAAAATGGGAAGGAAAGTCACTTCTTTCAAAAGATTAGTTCTCATGATTGAGATTCCCCTTTCTGCAATATGATTAAATTTTAAAAAGTAGCATAGACTAGGACTATTTTTTCCCCAATGGACAAAATGCCTATTTTTTTCAGACAATTAACAAGCTAACAAATTCACACAGACACACCATTTTCATACGTACATTTTCAATGTGCAATTTCTCAATTCATCTGTTTTTATATAATAAGCAGTACAACACTGGAAAATATATTTTTACCTTTAGCTTCCATAACTATATTCATTTATAATTCTATCTTTGCCTCTCCAGCCTTTCTTTCATATTTTTGGATTATTCTTCCCAGTGGTTCCCCTCACCATTGCAGCTGGCAACTTTCTGGAGTTTCCTTCGGTTGCTTCTTTCACTTCATATTTTGTTAATCTGGTTAGGGTCACACACCTTTAATCTGTGTTTATTAGCCCTTGGTATGTAATCCTTCTGCTTTCAAATGTGACCCATTGATCTGCAACTGAGATTCTAACTCCCTGTCCACATCTATACCTATTCAATTTGCTTTAAATTTCTCTCTCACCGGTTCTAAAGTAACCTGGGGGAGAATTTTCTCCCCGTCGGGGGGGAGGGGGGGGGGGGCTGAGCGGGAGCGTGTGGGCGCGCAGCCGATCGCCACCCACGATCGACTGCGTGCCGCCATTTTACGTGGGCGGGACAACTATGGCCTGCCCAGGGTGACACATACCTGGAAGTGCTGAGCTCTCCCTGTGGCAGGCGGGGGGAGGAGGGATAGTCGGGGCCTGCGCTCTTCCACACTTGCCTGCGAAAGAGCACAGAAATCTCCCTGAGGCACGGAGCTGCCTCAGGGAGATTAAGTTCGTAATGAAAAATTGATATTAAAAAAAAAATTTCAGACATGTGACAGTGACATCACAGGAGCTTGGACATGTCAATGAATTTTAATTAAACATTTTATTACATTTAAAAACCCTTCATGAAACCTCATCCTACCTGTGGATGAGGTTCCATGAAAAATGCGAAGGCCGCCTGGGAGGCCCTGTTAATTATTTTAATTGGTATTTAAATGGCCTTTATAAGCTTTTGACAGTTCGGTGGGCATGCGGACGACTCCAGTGCGCGCCTGCCGAACTGAAGATCTGAATGACGTGCAATGACGTCAGGACGCACGCCCGAAGTCACCGCGCATCATTTTACGCGTCTGCAAGCGGGGCCCACCCCTGCACTTCGACCAAAAGATTCAGGCCCTGAATATGAAACCTCAACCTTATTCAATCTTAAACTAAGTCTTAAGGCCAGTATACTATCCATCACCAAAGCCATTTATTTCCACCTCCAAAATGCTGCCCTTATGTTACCATATATCCTAGAATGTGTTCTTTGGTCTACCAATTCTGGCATGCGCTTCACGCACCTCTTCTAACCGTTATATCATTCATGGCAGAAACTTCAGTTGTCCCAGACCTATTCTGGAACCCCATTGCTATTTTTCCTCCTTCCTTTAAAAGTTTTCTAAGAACATCCCTTATTTTCAATGCCTTATACTAGGCTTTCAATAACCTATTGTAATTCTGCTACTACTATTTTCTGTGAAATGCCTTTGGCCATTTTCTATATTAAAGCTACTACATAAATGGATGATTATCAGTGTCACTGACAAGAAGGACCTGGACAATAACAAGGAATAATTTACACAACTTAAAGAGAAAAAAGTCAGAACATGAATTTTACTATGAAACAGATGCACAGGACATGTATAAAAATAATGGACATTATGGTAATATAGCTCCTGGACCAGCAGTCTTGCAAACGCACCAGAAATCCCAAACTTGTGAATAGCATGTTGATGGTCATCCTCTAGCAATTAACACATGTAACAGCTAATTATTTGATTAACAAACTGATTATAAGTGATAAAAACCTGACCTGTAACTATCAATGTCTTATTCATTGATATATTCAATATTTGTTTTGATAAATTGGAAAAATTTGCATTAATAAATACACAACTAAGTGTGATGCCAAAAATACGTAGTTATTATCAGAAATAGTTGAGTTTATTTCAGTTTATTAGAACATTCCAGAAAAGAAATAGCTTGCAAGAGCCATAATCTCTAAAGTGTATGCATACAAATTAGTCACAGTGAAATTAACTATGCCCATTACACAGCAAAAGGTGTACAATGGGCTCTATATTTTGATTATTTTGGAGATTTACCTGTTCTCCAGATGTACTGTGCTTCTTTAGGCGCTTCAATATTGGCTTGCATTTGTAGAAAAATGAAGATCCAAAGCATCACGGATTTTCTCAACCTCAGCCACGTCCATCCCACCAGTCCAAACTCATCTCTCAGGCTCATAGTCCAGAGAATTTTGTCTTAACGCTTCAGTTTCTGGAGACCAAACAACAGGCTTAATGATTCACACGTTGCCACCTTTTACCTTGGTTTTCCAGTGCATTATTAGTCAGTTTTTGTTCAAAAAGACTCATAAAGGGAAGTCAACACAAGGCCACAAGATAAATATAGATATAGACCACCATTTGGTCCATCATAGCTCATCCAGTCTGAGAAGCTCCAGTTCCTTTCTCAAACAGATCCCACACCGCTACTCACATACAGAAGAAAATAACCAGAATGATTAAATCGATAGTTGCATTATGAGGATTAATTTTGTAAGTTGAACATGTTTTGCTGGGAAAGATAAAGGTGACATTTGATTTCTGTTTTTAGGGCTATAAAAGGGAATAGAAAATGTAGACCATGACTAGTTATTTCACCTTGTCCTGAACATTAGGATCAGGAGAGAGGGCCTGCGGCTTGATTGGGGGGAAACTCAAAACCTATCTGTGGAATCTCGACATCCATGAGTGAATGGTCAAACTATGGAACATTTCCCATGAAAGATGGTCAAAGCCATTACTATTGACTTATTGAAGCATAAATTATGTATCTCTTTCAGAAAATATCACTCATGATACAGTATATTAACAATTTAAAACAAGACATGTGGCAATGTTGCATGCTTGGGAGGAGCAGATAATTTTGGCCCTATGGTTCTCAAAACTCTCCACCACTAAGAATTCATGTCTGAATCTGTGGTGGACTAATTGATAGTTCTGTCAACATCTTTGAAGAGTTTCAGTTTTAACAAAGAATGTACCTGTATCATTTACCTTTATCTTTTCAGATATTAATAGATCTGTGTATTTCCAGGATTTTCTGTGTTTTTATATATTTACAAGTTCATTAAGACATCCTCTTTAAATTTTTTTTATGCATGGAGTAGAAGAAACTGAAGGGCGCAATGAATCAAGAATTTGGGCTTTAAATTCTCATGCATGATGCAGAGTCGAATTTGGTTGCATGGGAGTGAAGAAGTTTAAGAGAGGAGGGAAGTTGTCCTTTATGCTGAAATGTAAAAATTATGCAAATGCAAGCAGGCTATTTAACTTGCACTGTAATTCCAGAACTAGAGGATACACTTACAAAATGAACATGCCTCACTGAGAATTAGAAGAATTGCATTTGTGAATAGTGGAATAGACACCTTATAAAGGCTAATATTGTGTTTATCAACTCCTTTGGGAAAAAATAGGGGCAGTAAACATTTGGCTCGGAATTGGATTAAAGATTAAAGTATACACAGGAATGATTCGATACCTCTTTGCAATCACTCATGTATTACTAGCTCATGAAAAAGTCATCTGCAGGAAACAACCAACTGGGATTGGAAAAAAAGGAGTTGTGATGATCGATACATATTTTCAAGTCGTATCCGTTTGCCTTTAGAGACAAGGGAGAAAAATTGTCATGTTTTCCTTTGGGAGATTTATAAAGCAAATCAGATACCATTATAGGTACTTTGTTGACTGAGCGAACTTGATGAAGTAAAAGGTCTTCTCACGTTCCACACTTCCTTGCGTTTTAAGGGACAATTAAGATGAGCAAATTTATCTTATTATTTAAATCAATTGTATCAAACATGTTAGAATGCATGGGATTAAAAAGAAAATTGTGAACAATGCAAATCTAAAATTAAAACATAAATCGCTGAGAATTTTAAAGTAAGGTGTTCAGCTTCTGTAAAATAAAAGCAAAAGACCGTGGATGCTGGAAATCTGAAACAAAAACAGAAAATGCTGGAAAATCTCAGCAGGCCTAACAGCATCTGTGGAGAGAAAAACAGAGTTAATGTTTCGAGTCCGTATGACCCTTCTTCAGAGCTCTGTTAGACCTGCTGAGTTTTTCCAGAATTTTCTGTTTGTGTTCAGCTTCTGAATGTCCAACACTTTATTTATCATTGTGAGGAATAAAATATCAGTACATATTATTTTTGTTCCCACAACCAGATCTGAAGAAATACCCAACTTTATCGATCATTTGTATTTGCTCGGGTCAGATCAGCTTTGGCACAGCAGTAGCAATCACACATCCAAGACAGAAAGTTGTCATTTCGGGAACCACTCCAAAGGTTTGAGCACATAATCTAGGCTGACACTTCAGAGGAAGTGTTGCCTTTCAGATGATGCATTAAACCAAGGGCCTGATTCTCAACCAACCAATAATCTAGTTACTTATTTTATTGCTGTTGGTGAGAGCCTGCTGTGTTCAATTTGGCTGCCACATATCTTGAAGATGTATTTCCTGTAAGATACATTCATATTATTTTAATTGAAACTTCTCACTGAGACTTGTGAAGCTATCCAACCCAGGAGCAGTGATGAAGTACAGAATGCTGTCTGCAGTATGCAGGTGTACAGAAAACTGACCAAACCTTTCCAGCATGCTTGGCAAGGCTAAAAGGCTTTTCAAAGTATAGTAGCCTGCTGAAAACAGTAGACTGCTTTTTCACAGTTAAGCAAAGCCATTGGACTGAGGTTGGAAAACAACACTTTCAGGCCATGGTATATCTTGCCAAGAGGCCCAATGGTCATAAAAACAAACAAATAGCCATACTTCAAAGCTGTGTTTTGCTTTGATGCAAAGTTAGGATCTTAGTTAAACTTCATATTTCAATAAGTCTTAAAAGAAATGAAAGACCCCATCACCTTCCCAACTACACCCGATTAAGTCCAGGGCAGGATGGCATGAGGATGGCCTTCCTTCCCAGAGGCCAATTGAGGCCTTTAAGTGGCTATTTAAGGGCCTCATCCTGCCAGTGGTGGGCAGGGCCACACCATATAGGCAACCCGCCAGGTAAACCCTGGCAGGCCTGGTGAGAGGGGTACCTCCTACTTAAGCACCCAGTGCCCAATGGAGAGACTCACCAGTGGTGAAGGTTGCACAGGTGCATCGATGCCCGCCTCCCTTTTAAACTAAACCCCTTACCAGGCCTTCGTGCACTAGCCCCAGCAAGCCACCCTCACCTACCTTCGCTCCAGGGCTCCAGCAAAAATCTTCAGCCTGGATGTGGTAACTGTAGCCTTAAGGAATGTAGTGACTGTAGTTTAAGACTTATTGTACTGTGCAGTATCACGTGACAGTGTGAACGAATCAGCCCTAAGCGTGGGGAACCTTAGGGGTGAAGTTTATGTCTAGTTGTGGTTCTTGATGGAACTATGCAACTGCTGCTGAAGCCCTGTAAATAAAGTTCACTGTTTCTTATGAGAAACCTGTCTGGAAAATCAAGTCCATAACACTGGACCTACAGCAATACCAGCAGTGGCCAGAGCCCCCAGCGGTGCTGCTAATACTGGAGAGCTGCTGGCTTCTGATTGGAAGGCAGCACTCAGAGACGGGATATCTGCCCTGAAGATGCTGTGGACTGCGTCGCCAATCTGGAACGGCTGTGGCAGGGTTGCCACTGGCTCTCCAGCCAATGGACAGGCCCCCGTCACGACCATTAATTTCCACCCAAAATGTCTGTTTTAGGGGATTATAAAACCCAACCCGGAGATGCAGCTGACTGAAGTTGTGTGAAGTTTGTTTGAAAGCTGCAAGAAACTGACACAAGCTGACAGTGATTGATGATACCAGAGTTCATCTTCTTTTGACATGTAGAGATACTAACTGCACAAGAAGATTTTTTATATATGCTTATCAGATTAACTCTATTTTTAATTCACTGAGCAACAACTTGGATGAGTCAATAATTTGAGGGGCTGATTGTTTAATTATCTTGGTGGTCCTGGAATGTGTGACGAGGAAAAGAAGCTGCTGTTGTGTATGCTGATAACGATCTGAAGACATCTGTAGCAACAGGATGGCAAATTATTGAAGGAAGTTTAAAACAGATGGGCAGTGTTGAGGCAGACCTTAACTTTATTGTTTGAGCTAAGAATTAGATACCACCTTGGGCAATTGTAGCTTATGGAGGAATTTTACAAGGCAATATGACCCTGTCAGTGGAACCTGGCCATTCTGGAATGAGTATAAAGATCATTGTAAAGAATAATTTTGCGCTACAGCCAGATTGTTGCTGAAGAGTACAATCAACAGGGGATGATCGCTCACTGGGTGATCGTATGTATAAATTCTTGAAACATATTTGTGACCGTTGGGTGTATTGCATTGTTTATTGGTATTCCTGCCAAAGCTAGTAGAGACATTAATGTTTAGTTTGTGCTTTGAGTGTTGTCATATTATTTCTCATAATTCTCATGAAGTAACCTGTCAAGGATAGAAGGTTACGTCTTACACTAAAAATCAGAATGGTGTAAAGTTTGGAGGTGAACATTGCTACTCTTGTTGTTCTAGGTGGTAGGTATTATAGGGGAGGGGGGGTGCCATTAAATTAACCTTGGCACGTTGCTGCAGTGCACCAGTGAAGCAAGGGGTTGGTGTGCCCAGATACAGGAACACCAATGAAGCAAACTGGTCCCTCCCAAATTACACAAGGTATCCTGGATGTTGTTGCGGCTGTACCTATGTGGGTGCATGGTGAGTATTCTAGATGGTAGGGAAGACCTGTACAAGGCGGACGGGTTGCACCTGAACCGGAATGGGACCAACATCCATGCGGGGAGGTTTGCTAGTGCTGTTGGGGAGGGTTTAAACTAACTTGGCAGGGGGATGGGATCCTAAGAGGAGGTTGGGCAGGGGGAGATGCACAGCCAAAATTAGAAGAGAGAGAAAGTGAGTCTGGAAGGCATAGAAATTATAGGCCAGTTAAGGCACAAGGGAGTTTGGCAAGGTTGGATGGTATTTATTTTAATGCAAGGAGTCTGATAAATAAGGCAGATTAAAATTACATGGAAGTATGATGTCATTGCTGTCACGGATACATGGTTGAGATAGGGGCAGGATTGGCAGCTCAATATTCCAGGGTATAGGGTCTTCAGGCGAGACAGGGAAGGAGGTAAAAGAGGAGGGGGCATCATAATATTGATCAAGGGATCGATTACAGCAGTAAGGAAGGATGACATTTAGAAGGCTCCTCAAATGAAGCCATATGGGTAGAACTTAAAAACAAAAAAGGAGCAATCACATTGCTGGGAGTGCACTATAGGCCCCCAAACAGTCAGAGAGAAATAGAAGAGCAGATATGTAGGCAAATTTCAGAGAAGTGTAAAAATAATAGGATAGTAATAGTGGGGGATTTCAACTTCCCCAACATTAACTCTGTTAGTCATAGTGTGATAGGTTTAGAGGGAGCGGAATTCTTAAAATGCATTCAGGAGAGCTTTTTAAGCCAGTACGTAAAAGGTTCTACAAGAGAGGGAGAGGTCCTGGACTTAATTTTAGGGAGTGAAGCCGGGCAAGTGGTAGAGGTAGCAGTGGGGGAGCATTTTGCAGATAGTGATCATAACTCCGTTAGATTCAAGGTTGTTATGGAAAAGGACAAGTATGAGCCAGAAATCAGAGTTCTAAATTGGGAAAGGCTGATTTTGATAAGATCAGATATGATTTGATCAGAGTGGACTGAGAGCAGCTACTTTTAGGTAAATCTGCGTCAGAGCAGTAGGACTCATTCAAGAAGGAAATAGGGAGAGTACAGGGCCATCATATTCCAGTAAAGGTAAAGAGTGGGACGAACAAATCCAGGGAACCCTGGATGTTGAGGGATACACAGGATTGGATAAAGAGAAAAAGGGAGGCTTATGGCAGATATCAAGGGCTCAAAGCAGCGGAAGCCCTAGAGGAGTGTAGAATGTGTAGGGGGGAACTTAAAAAGGAAATTAGGAGAGCAAAAAGGGGGCATGAAAATACATTGGCAGGAAAATAAAAGGAAAATCCAAAGTTATTTTACAAGTACATTAAGAGTAAGAGGATAACTAGGGAAAGAGTAGGGCCCATTAAGGACCATAGCGGTAATTTGTGTGTGGAGCCAGAAGACGTAGGTAGGGTTCTAATTGAATACTTTGTGTCGGTGTTCACAAGTAAGAGGGATGACGTAGATATGGAAATTAGGCAGAAGGACTGTGATATAATTAAGGAAATTAGCATAGAAAGGGAGGAAGTTCTAAGTGGTCTGGCAGGCTTAAAAGTAGATAAATCTCCAGGCCCAGATGAAATGTATCCCAGGCTGTTGAGTGACGCAAGGGAGAAGATAGCAGAGGAGCTGGCAATAATTTTCAATATCTCTCTGGCCACAGGAGAGGTGCCAGAGGACTGGAGGACAGCCAATGTGGTACTGTTATTCAAGAAGGGAGGAAGGGATAAACCAGGGAACTACAGAGAAAAATGTGAGGTGATACACTTTGGAAGTAGTAATTTGATAAGGAAGTATTTAATGAACGGCATGACACTAGGAAGTTCTGAGGAACAAAGGGACCTTGGGGTGTGTGTCCATAGATCTCTGAAGGCAGAGGGGCACATTAGTAAGGTGGTGAAAAAGGCATATGGGACACTTGCCTTTATCAATCGAGGCATAGATTACAAAAGTAGGAAGGTCATGTTGGAGTTGTATAGAACCTTGTTGATGCCACAGCTGGAGTACTGCGTGCAGTTCTGGTCACCATATTATAGGAAGGATGTGATTGCACTGGAGGGGGTGCAGAGGAGATTCACCAGGATGTTGCCTGGGATGAAACATTTAAGTTATGAAGAGAGGTTGGATAGACTTGGGTTTTTTTCGTTGGAGCTGAGAAGACTAAGGGGCGACCTGATCGAGCTGTACAAGATTATGAGGGGCATGGACAGGGTGGATAGGGAGCAGCTGTTCCCCTTAGTTGATGGGTCAGTCACGCGGGGACGCAAGTTCAAGGTGAGGGGCAGGAGTTTTAGGGGGGATGTGAGGAAAAACTTTTTTACCCAGAGGGTGGTGACGGTCTGGAATGCACTGCCTGGGAGGGTGGTGGAGGCAGGTTGCCTCACTTCCTTTAAAAAGTACCTGGATGAGCACTTGGATGTCATAACATTCAAGGCTATGGGCCAAGTGCTGGTAAATGGGATTAGGTAGGTAGGTCAGGTGTTTCTCACGTGTCAGTGCAGGCTCGATGGGCCAAAGGGCTTCTTTTGCACTGTATGATTCTGTGATTCTGTGATACAGGCCAGTCAGTCTAACCTCAATGGTGGGGAAACTATTGGAAGCAATTCTGAGAGACAGAATTAATCTACACTTGGAGAGGCAGGGATTAATCAAGGACAGTCAGCATGGTTTTGTTAAGGGGAGGTCATGTCTGACCAATCTGATTGAATTTTTCGAAGAGGTGACCAGGTATGTAGATGAGGGCAATGCATTTGACATAGTCTACTTGGCCTTCAGCAAGGCTTTTGATAAAGTCCTGCATGGGAGACTGATAATGAAGGTAAGAGCCCATGGGATCCAAGGCAATTTGTCAAATTAGATCCAGAATTGGCTGAGTGACAGGAAACAGAGAGTGATGGTTGAGGAGTGTTTTTGTGACTGGATGCCTGTGTTCAGTGGAGTTCCACAGGGATCGGTGTTGAGTCCTTTGCTGTTTGTGGTATATATAAACGATTTAAACTTGAATGTAGGAGGATTGATCAGTAAGTTCGCGGATGACATGAAAATTGGTGGGGTGGTAAATAGTGAGGCGGATAGCCTTAGATTACAGGAGGTTGTAGATGGGCTGGTGAGATGGGCTGATCAGTGGCAAATGGAATTTAATCTGGATAAGTGTGAAGTGAAGCATTTGGACAGGACAAACAAGGCATGGGAATATACGATGAATGGTAGGGCCCTGGGAAGTACCGAGGATCAGAGGGACCTTGGTGTGTACATCCACTGGTCCCTTAAGGTAGCAGGACAGGTAGATAAGGTAGTTAAAAAGGCATATGGGATACTTGCCTTTATTAGCCGAGGCATTGAATATAAGTGCAAGGAGGTTATGCTGGAACTGTATAAAACACTGGTTAGGCCACAGCTATTGTATTGCATGCAGTTCCAGAATCAGCATTATAGGAAGGATGTGATTGCACTAGAGAGAGTGCAGAGGAGATTTACCGGGATTTTGTCTGGGCTTCAAAGTTTTGGTTATGAGGAGAGATTGGATAGACTGGGGTTATTTTCCCTGGAGCAGGGGAGATTGAGGGGGGGACACGATTGAGGTGTATAAAATTATGAGGGGCATAGATAGGGTAGACAGGAAGAAACTTTTCCCCTTGGTGGAGGGATCAATAACCAGGGGTCATAGATTTAAGGTAAGGGGCAGGAGGTTTAGAGGGGACATGAGGAAGAATTTTTTCACCCAGAGGGTGGTGGGAATCTGGAACTCACTGCCTGAAAGGGTGGTAGAGGCAGAAACCCTCATAACATTTAAGAAGTATTTGGATGTGCACTTGCGATGCCATGGCCAACAAGGCTATGGGCCTAGTGCTGGAAAATGTGATTAGAATAGTTAGGTACTTGTTTGACCGGCGCAGACTCGATGGGCCAAAGGGCCTTTTTCTGTGCTATACACCTCTATGACTCTATAAGATTTAGGGGGTTAGCAAATGAACCACTGGACAGAGGGCCCAGCCTGTACTGCTTTTATAGTTGGTATAGCTGAAGTAAAATTAACATTAGTTGATATCATCTAGAGCGATGCAATTTACAAATTTTAAAAACTGAAGATATAGCATACACTTCTTATGCATCACACTTTCTAGAAGAAACAAAAACCACAACCCTCTAACTATGAATACCAACAAACGTCCACCAAGAAAAATAAAATCACACCAAGGATCCTTTCCTTTGTCACCTTTCTGCACTCAACAAGTACTTTTTCCAACTCAAAAGAATTGTATTTCATAATAACACAATTAATGTTACCTTGAGAGTCTTTTAGCATTCCTAGTTCTTTTTAAATTCAGAATTGTCTTTTCTCACAGGTCTTTGTCTGTCTCAGTGTTGTATTTTACCAGTGTAATTCCTGAGCCTATTTGTGTCCTTCCTATCATTCTCTTTAATGCATTTCCAAGGCTGAGCTCTGACTCCTGACACAACCAATCTCCTTTATTTTCAGGCATTACATTTTCTTTTCCCCCCTCACTACTTTAACAGTTCTGCTTTTTCCCCTTTCAGATTTCCTCATCACATATCGCACATGCTCCGATCTGACTATCCGTCGTATGATTGAACGCGTGTCCACCAGAGGCACATTTCATTCACCTCCTTTACTCTAATGCACCCCTTCCCTGATTTTCTGCCCGTTCCAACCTTCCCCTGGAATGCATTTGTCTACAAAGAGCAGCTCCCAACCCAAAGTAAAAGTACAATGCCAAAGGATCACCAACAGAGAAGCATGCCAAAGTTCACTACACCATGAATGCCTAAAATAAATAACCAAATGCAAATTTCAACTGTTAAAAGCAATACTCAAAAATATTCCTGCACACAAGAAAAGGGGAGCAAAGGTTTTATTCTCCAGCAACAATGTAGTGAAGAATTTTTAATTAGTGCCTTTAAGATATAAAAATATCCCAAAGTGCTCCATAAATGGATAATCAAAAAACAATTGATGCAGAACCATGGAAGGAGATATTCGGAAAGGTAACTAGAAGTTGGATCAAAGAGGTGTTTTAAGGAAGCCGTTAAGGAGTATAGGGGGTTAGAGGGTTAGTGAGGCAAGGACATAGTTTAAGACCTAGATGGCAGTTGTAGGCGAAAGGAGTGGGGAGATGCACAAGAGAACAGTTTTGGAGGAACAAAGCCTTGTCAGACAGGTGTACATCTAGAAAATGTTAGAAAGAGAGGAAGAAGGTGAGGCCATAGAGGGATTTGAACACAAAATGAGAATTTTAAAATTGAGGTGTTGCTGAACCAACTGTCAATGCACGTCAACAAACATATGGATGCTGGATGAATGGGATTTGCTCTGAGTTAAGGTACAGGAAGCAGAGTTTTGGATAAGCTCAAATATGGGGTGGGGAGAAGACAGGAAGCCAGTGAGACAGCACTGGAATAGTCAAGTCTGGAAACAACAGAAAGGAGGGTTTTAGCAACAGAAAGGCTGATGCGTGGTGGAGACTGCCAATGTCACAAAGGTGGAAGTAGGCAATTGCTGTGATAGAGAGGATATGGGGTTGGAAGCCTGCACGGGGTCAGAAGCCTGTACAGGGTCAAGATAGGGTGCTGAGGTTGCAATAATCTGGTTCAACCTGAGCCAGAGACCAGGGAGGAAGGTGGAATTGGTGGCTCGTGCACAGAATTGCGGTGGAGGCTAAAACTGACAGCTTTGAGTTCCTCAATGCTTAATTGAAGGGAACTATAGATCAGCCAGGACTGGGTGCTGGTCAAACAGTCTGAGAACATGTAGACAGAGGAGGAGTCAACAGATGGTGGAGAGGTAGAGGATGGTGTTGTCAGTGCACATGTAGAACCTGCCTTAATGTCTAACAATAATTTTGCTAAACAGTAATTTGTAGAAGAGGAAGAGGAGGCGTCCAAACATAGATCCTTGAAAAACTGAAGAGGTAATGGTGCAGGGGCAGAAGAGAAGCCATTGCTGTGATTGAACAGATAAGAATTGAAACAAGTGAGAGCTAAACTGGCCAATAGAGAAGAGGTATTGGGAAAAAAATGGTGTGGTTGACATTTCAAAGGCTGTAGAAAGAGGTCAAAAAGGACAATGAGGGATGTCAGACAAGCACCATGTTCACAGTCACAGAGGACGGCATTTATAAGTTTGATGAAGGCTATTTCAGTGCTGCAGCAGACACAAAAGCCCAAGTGAAGGTTTTCAAACCTGGGAAATGTGGAAAAAATGGACACACATTTGAGAGGCAACAGCACTTTCAAGAACTTTGGAGTGGGAAGGAAAGTTGGAGACGGAATGATAATTTGCAAGGACAAAGGAATCAAGGGCAGTTTCTTTGAGGGAGGGGTGATGATGATGGCAATGGTATCTGAGGAATGGGAACCATTTAGATTGTCAGCTTGTATGGGGGCTAAGAAGGGAAATTGGATAGGCAGTTTGGTGGGAAAGGGTCAAGGGGAGAAGGTGATAAGTCTCATCAGAAATATGAGTTCAGAGAAGGCATGCGAGGTGATAGGAGAAAGACACGGGTTAAGGCTTGTCCAGGGAAACCTTGTGAAATGTTAGTCTTGGTGTGCCACAGGTAAGAGTCAATGCAGCAGAGGTAGTTAAATGGATGGTTTCAAATCTTAGTGACAAAGAAGTCCATGAACTCCTTGCACTTGTCAATGGTGATAATTGGAGAGGGCAGGCAGTGGGAAATATAAGCCAGGAGTTATCTTTGCTTTCAAGGATGATTCTGGAAGAGTGAACACATTTTGCTTGATGTGGTCTAGCCAAATCTGGTGAGAGATGATTAAACCAATTCTGTGCCAGATACCCTCAAGCCTGTAACTTTGAACTTGAAGGTGAAGGCCATAGCAAGGAGAAATGATAAGACCAGGAGACTAAGCAAGTAAAAAGCACTTGCTAGCTGGACAGCGAACACTAGAAGCTCCTTACAACCAAACGTGGATAAAGGAGCACATTTTCACTAACTTAGCCTCCAGATAACGCTTTCCAGCAGTTGTCATTTCAAAGCTCGAGTAAGCCAGATCAGGTATGAGTAGCTGTTGTCCTTCCTTTAAAGGCTTTAGTGAGCATTTGGGTTTTTATTACAATCCAGTTGCTTTCAAAGTTATATTTTACACTTTATTCTAATAAGATTTGAACACGTGACCTATAGATTGCTGGTTCAATGTCATAGTGATGACACTGTGTGGCAATGTAATTCACGTTAAAAGAGTTTTGGCAAAGAAACCACCTACTATCAGATTGAAATTCTCCTCCTAGTGCCCTTGTTCCTTGCAATCAGGTTCACTTTCTGTCACCAATTCACCAATACACCAAAGGGAACCTTTCCATTGAGTACTGAAGGATTCTGAACAATGCAGGAGAACACTTCAATATGTCTCTGTCAGAAGTTTAATTAGAATGGAGCTGTGCTTTATTGAAGAGAGAAGACAAGACTAGAACAACCTTCAACCCTTTAACTATAGTCACAAAGAATTGTCAAGCACCATGACAGGTCTCAGCTAAAGGTAAAATTCAGCAGAACCCTTGGTTAGTGATATGAATCTCCAGTTGAGACAAACATCCCTTGTACATTCCAACCAAAATCTTCGACAGACCCTGTTGAACCATGCAAAAATTATAGATAATGTTTCTTCTAATTTTTCTTTATTGTGCATGGCCTGGTTATACACTGTGCAGTACACTCCAGATTGCTGTGGGGCTGTGTACCCACGCAGCTTAGAGATGTCATAGGGAGTTATGTTAGGGAAAGAGTGGGTACCACTCAGCTAAGTGGGTACTGTGCTAATAAGGCACGCTATTTAAAAGTATGACAATGGCATGTAACAGGAAGGTTCAGTGAGGAAGAAGCACTGCGTCAATCGTTACCACAGTATTAAGTACCAGCAGACTCGCCACTGCATGTAACTTAGAGACTCGGGTAGATCATGGATCACCACAATGGTTCCTAGTGAGCAGCAGCCACACCAGGTGAAAGGACACCTCATGTGCCACCTTGCTGGAGGGCAGGTTTGAATACGAGTTCTGCTGTACAGGAGTCAAATGAGAACCTTGCAGGGCCAAACTTCAGAAGAAGGTGGATGTGTTCAACAAAGTTGTACTAGTCTTGTCTTATCTCTTCAATAAAGCAAAGTTCCATTCTAAGCAAACTTCTGACATGGAGATATATTGCTAAGCATTCATCTACATTGTTCAGAATCCCTCAGTACTCAATGGAAAGGTTCCCTTTGGTGTATTGGTGAATTGGTGACAGAAAGTGAACATGATTGCAAGGAACAAGGGCACTAGGAGGAGAATTTCAATCTGATAGTAGGTGGTTTCTTTGCCAAAGCTCTTTTAACATGGATTACATTACCACAGTGTCATTGCTATGACATTGAACCAGCAATCTATAGGTCATTCATTCAAATTCCATTAGGATAAAGTGTGAAATATGACCTTGAAGAGACTCCCCAACAGAGGATCCACAGGCAAAAGATCAGATCTCCCTATGTGTGTGAGCACCAGTGACCAGGCTCTCATCACAGGTTGCTGCTGACATCTGCATCCTCATGCTGGAAGACCATCTTCCCCATGTACCAGGCATTGCACTGGCATTTGCCAGTGGCTGACAAGGTACCTGTCTCTCGCGGCCCACCCACTTCACCTTCCACAACCCCACAACTCTGACTTTCACCAGGTTGTGCACTCTCTCCCTGCAAGGAGAGAAAGCAGGGAGGTGAGTGGCCATAATGGCTTGGGCTCAGAGGAGTGAAGGACAACAGTTGTGTACGGTGACTTTTTAAAAAATTCTTTCATGGGATTTGAGCATCGCTGCAAAGGCCAGGATTTGTTGCCCATCCCTAATTACCCTTCAGCAAGTGGTGGTGAGCTGCTTTCTTGAATCACTGCAGTCCATATGGTGTAGGTTGACCACAGTGCTTTTAGGATTTTGCCCCTGCCATGCTGTAGGAACAGCAATATGGTTCCAAGTCAGGATGATGTATAGCTTGGAGGGGAACCTGCAGGTGGTGCTGCTCCCATGTGTCTGCTGCCCTTCTCCTTCTAGGTAGTAGTGTTTGCAGGTTTAGAAGGTGCTGTCGAAGGAGCCTTGGCAAGTTGCTGCAGTATATTGCTGCTGACACTGTTTGCCGGTGGTGAAGGAAGTGAATGTTTATGGTGGTGGATGGGGTGCCGAGCTGCTTTGTCCTGGATGGCGTCAAGATTCTTGAGAGTTGCTGGGACGCATTAATCCAGGAAAGTAGAGAGTACAACCCATCACACTCCTCATTTATGCCTTGTACATAGTGGACAAGCTTTGATGAGTCAGGAGCTGAGTTACTTGCGGCAGGATTTGCAGCCTCTGACCTGCTCTTGTAGCCACATATTTACACTGGTTTGTCCAGTTAAGTTTCTGGTCAATGGTAGCTCCCAGGACATTGATAGTGGGAGACTCAGCAATTGTAATGCTCGGAGGCATGGGTGTGAGAGGGCAATAGGAAGAGGTTGAGTGAATATTGGCTGTTCAGCTGGAGATTTGGGGCTCATTTAGGGCAAGGGATGAGTGCAGCTGCAAAGTGTGTTGACCTGAGGCATGCTGTGTAGGAGAATACTGTGCAAGTCAGATTATGGAGCTTGGCACCTGACAGTGTCATGCCACTCACTTGCAATGCCATCCTGAAGATCTGAATCCACCTATTCCACCGTCTCCAGGTTACAGTGCATGGTCACACTGCTGCTGCTCACTTCCTCAGTCACTTCCAAATATGCCAGTAGGGTTGAAAAAGATGTCCTCTGCTTCCTGTCCTCAGGAGAGTTCACCTCACTGCAGACCCTCACCTGCCTCAGGTGCACCTCCCGGTACAAGTGGGAGACCTGCCTTTCCCAGGTCTCCTCACCATTCCCGTGGGTGCAAAATCCAAGCGCTGGTGAGCTTCTCTGAAACATGCCACAGTCCCTTTAAATAGATATGCTACCTCTGCTAAAATGGCTGTGTCATCCTGCCCACCCTCCCTAATTGGGCAGGCTCTTAATTAGCTTGCTCTGGGATAGAGCAGGCCCGGTACTGGGGCAATCTGGTTTGCAACCCAAAAATGCACCTGATGTCTCAAGAAAAACCTAAGGCTGTCGGTTTACGTCCAATTTCTTGCACTAAAGACAGGCTAACAGGGTTTGCAGCTCAAGACCCCAAGGAGAAACTTTGGCGCCTAAACTACCAGCACAATGGTGGGGAAAATAGCCTCCATGTCATCATACAGGAATAGAACCAATACACAATAAATGAGAGAAAGAAAAAATAATGGAACCCACTAGGAATCTGTCTTAATATGGGCTAATTCAAGACTATTTGTATTTTCTGCTTTCCTACACCTTAAGCCTGTAAAAGTAGTGATTTATTTCTCCGAGACTGTGGTGATCTCTCACCAATAAGATCCTTTAACTGTCAGTCAACATTGATCATTACAACTTAAAACATGTTTCATTTAATTGGGCAACAATGTGAGCTTTGTTTGATTTCCCAAGGTAATTACACTCTGATAAGGCACTTGGGATATATTTAGAAGGTTTAATGGTGGTATTTTTATTCCTGTCTGTCAATTTCCCTCCATCCATTACCTTGACATATTTGTTTCAGCTGTTGTGCAACTTCTAATAAACAAATATATGGGCAGGATGTCATCACTTACAACATAAAGTATGCTAGCTAACTCTTCTCAAGAAAATGTTAAACTGCAGGATAAAACAGAATTGATTTTTCAAAATGGTCCTTAAAATGTACAAATGCAAAACCAGAACATAGCTTTCAGAATTTCAAAGAAAAGCTCTACTACCACAGCTTTAAACTGGCCCCGTTAGTAGTCAGGAGGAACACTTTGCAACACTGTAGTTGTAAGCTAAAATTTTAACAGCAAGGGACACTTGAATGCACCAGTAACATGAAAGGTAAAATTGGTATTTTTTTTCTCGAATGCAGATTAGATTCCTCGTTTCAAAACATTTCGCCTATCGGCAAAAGGAGAAAGCCTGATGCAATGTGTGCCTTGCTACATGTAAGCATGTTGGTTAACAAAGTGCAAATTGGCACTGGAGTTCAAGGAATTTACAAGTTTACCCATTTACTATTCCAAAAGGAAGAATGCTGATAAACTGAGACATAAATGGTAAGAGAAGTTTAGCCTTCTAACCTGGGGGCAATGGTACATAAACTGTTTGAACAATAAATTGACTTGGAAAACATATATTGAACTTTGCTTTTTCACAGATTCTCTTTTACTGGCTGCTTTTTGCAATACTTTCTCCTTGATTTAGCGGGATTGGACATACAGGAGTAGAAACTTCTCACAAATGGTCTTTGTTGCTGCTTCATATAAGTATCAACAAGAAGGGAACAATCAAAGCATAGTGAGTTTGATGTCAAGCGTTGCTCTCCCTGCAATATAACGTTTTGTTCACATAAGACGTTCTCTCTAACACCTGGGCTGAGAACTGACATTAATCCAATCGGAAATAGTCAGCTCAGTGACAAGTGACTTGCCCTTGCCCATTTTCAGTGACAAGCAGCTTTGAGGCCTGGACTTACAGCTGTCTGGGAGAAAGACAAGCACTCAGTGGCTTGAGTTTCACATTACCCAAGTGTCCCAGACTTTCAATAACTTTTGGGTCAAGTTACAAGTTAGAATTAAGTTATCTTAATAACACTAGATTGTAGATTAATTTTAAGACATAATGGTGTCATTTCAGTCACAGCAGCCATTTCAGATGACAAGGTGTGTTGAGCTGCCAGCTTCACTAACTTACTGATTGAATTATAAGTTCAGATAGTTTAACTCTGGGTTTTAATTAGCAAATCACTATTGCTAATTAGCTTTTTCAATTATCAGAAATTTTAGAGTTCAGATTGAGACAAGGAAGAGAGTTGCTCTGGTGGTTGTGTGTAGTAAGTGTACGAAAATAATGGACAAAATTTTCCCTTCCGCGGACGGGCAGTGTTTCTCACCGCGGAGGCCGCCGGAAAGTCGGGCGATACCCTCATTAATGATGCGGTCGGGGGGTTTCCCGGCATTTTACATGGCAGGGCAGGCTGAATGGCTCGTCCATCCAGGTGCCATATTTAAAATGCGGGTAGCAATCTACACAATGCTGAGTAAGGAGAGATGGCCAGAAGAGGACAGGGACCTTCGTGCCCAAATTCAGCGACCCACCCCCCACCCCCCACCTTCCCGGACATCCTGCATGACCAAGTGGAGGCCATGAGAGGCTTCCTCTATCCACCGGATGAGAGGAGAGGCCAAGCAGGGAGACGGTCACTGCATGGGAGGAAGTCTCCAGGGCAGTCAGTGCCCAAGGCCTCCAGCAGAGGACTGCCCTGCAATGCCAGTAAAGGATGAATGACCTGTTCCGCGCCGCCAGGATATATGAACCCTCAACTGCTCACACTCACTTCAATGAATGGTACAGGGCATGTGAGCCTCAGTGGCACCTTGATAAGGTGATGCCTCATAGCCCCACTGCCGTCCTTCTACTCTGCAGGTGGAGAGGCCACTGTGGGTCCCTCACCAATCCACACAGAGAGCTCACATGCTGTCTGGGAGTGGGAGTTGTGGGGTTGGGGAAGGGGCTCAGGCGTTGAGGGCACCAACAAGCACTGCTAGTGACATGCCCCTGTAAGCCTTGCCCTTCTATCTGCATGGGCTCACTGCTCTGGAGGGTGCTTCCCCAAAACCCTTCTGGACAACCTGCAGTATATCAATCACATGGCACACAATCCAGTGGGCTATTTGTAAGACTGGAAGGATGAGAAAGATACATGGAACCCAATTGCTCTCAACCCCATCTTCTCCCTTTGCGCAGGAGAAGTTAAGCCATAATTGGAGAGAGAGGGAGGGACTGGCAACACTTAAAAGAACTGACCAACTTCCAGGAGTGGACAGCCCAGCTGGCAGGGCGGAGCAAGACAGATCCATTGGAGATAGAGAGATTGGCTTGCGGCCTCCATCCAGGAAACCAAAGGTCAAGGGTGCCTCCATGTTAGGGGCTGCTCATGCAGTCACTCACTCTCTCCTCTCACACTTATTGGTGCCACCGGGAAAGTGGAGGGCCTGAAAGTGAGGAAGCCCTGTCTAGCTCGGACACAAGCCCGTGCAGGAGCGAGGACATCAGCGATGAAGAAAGTGCACTTGTAGGGGCACCACAGCAGACACCTGCACCCTCCATCTGCCCAGAGACACATTCCTCAGTGGGTATTAGTTCTAGTTTAGGAAGGGTCTCACACTCTGGTGGTCACTGCACAGACACATGTCTGCAGCAGGAGAAGGCAGTGTTGGCCAAGCTCACCGGCGCTTGGAGGAGTTCTGGGGAAGAGGCATCTGCGAGGTTTATACCCAATGACGGGCCTCTGGAATCGGTCTTCCAAGAAATGCTGGACAAGCTGCAAGAGACAGGGGAAAATCAGGCAGAGGTGTCAGAGGTCCTCAGCAGGGTGGCAGACGGGGCGGAGGAGTCTGTCTGCCTGCTGGCTGATGAAGTGGTGTCAACCTGTGCAGGCATGGAGGTCTCCATGGGGAGGGTGGCCAGCAGATTCTGCCGGAGAGCCACACAGACCTGCACTCCATCACTGTAGCCATGGGTGAGCTTCTGCATTGACTACACAAGTGGGAGATGGGGCACCTCGACCTCCCTCCAGGTGGCCCTTCCCCTCAGGGAGTCAGGCAGCGGCCCTTGGGCACCCAACGGAAGAGGAGCGATAGTTGGACACACCTGGGACATCCTCTCTGGACTCTATGAAGGTGTCCGGCCCTTCAAAATTCCCTTTGCCTGTGACCCCTTCAGCCTCGTCCTCTGTGACCGCAGAGGGAGCAGCAGCCCCTCAGTAAGCCGGGGCCCTCCAGGCCTCGGGCCTCCAGAGGATGGCCGCCAAGGTCATCCAAGGCAACAGGGCCAATTGATCAGCAGGCTGCCTGCACTCCTGCTGTGGGGAGCACTTGGAAGAAGTGGTAGGGAAAGAAAAATTAAGAAGTCCTGAATTCACAAGTGGTTGCACAGTTGAACTACCATTGTTACACATATCAAACTTTTGTAAATATAATTCACTTGCACTTTAATCATGTCTGTCTGCTCAACTGCTCAGTTGAAGGAGAACCCTAGCATGTAGTACTTACAATGTTAGGGCTTTGGGACAGATGAGCGTGTGAAGGGCAAAGGCTCAGCCTGCATGGAAGACTTCTTGCACATGGATTGTAAAGGCCCTGGCAAATACCTTTGCCTCCCTGCACATGCCTGATTCCAGGGGATATGGAGTGTCCCTCGGAAGATGTTGGGGCACAGGCTTAAGGGCTATCACAAATAAACAGAGCTCTGAAGAAAAGTCATATGGACTCGAAACGTTAACTCTGTTTCTCTCTCCAAAGATGCTGCCAGACCTGCTGAGCGTTTCCAGCATTTTCTGTTTTTATTTCAGGTTTCCAGCATCCGCAGTATTTTGCTTTTATCCCAGCATCTAATCAATATTGTAAGAGATATCATCCCAGATGTGTTCAAGTTCTCAAGTGTGGTTTGAATCCACAAATTTCTGATTGAGGTGCAAATGTTACCATTCAGCTAAAATTACACTAGTCATAAATGTAAACATAGAAATTTATCATGGGAATTGTTTGCAGAAAGTGCATACTCACAAAACATTATCAATGTATTGTATAGATTTCTGAGCATTTATAGCATAGATTTAATAATGCCATATGGATGTAAACTGGCACTCTAACTACAAATTTATGTAAACAGTTAGAATCTAATTAAATGTGAAATCACTTTAAAGCTGTTGGAAGGATTTAAAAAGTTTGAGAACTGTTTTTTTTAATCTGACTTTTCGACCTTTTTAGGGGCCAGTTAATAACATTCAGAATGCAATTGAAGTAAAATAGGTGCAAAGGGACTAATATTGTGTCCCAGCTTTATGAATGTAAGAAAACTTTGTCTAAACACAGTGGGAGGAGATTTCCTCTGTCTATTCTTTTAAAATAGTTATAAAATTATGTCATGGAAACATAGGAAATCTTATAACAAATGTTCAGTGGCTGTATTTTCCTCTATATATAAATCTAGTGAGAGAATATTCTTTTAGTCATAATAAACTAAAATAATTCCACATCTTCAAGTGATAAAACAAGGTTCAACGGGTTATATATGTAGAAATCATTGCTAATTGAATCAATGCAATTACCATGGAAGTTTAGTTTTAACTGCATTAAACATTAACAATAACAAAATATGTTTGGTACATTTTGTTAAATTGTGAAAAAAAAATACTGGTAAATATATATTTTTCAACGTTAGCTTTGAATTATAAAGTGAGTCTTACCCAAATTACTTGGTAGATTTTCATCACCTGAAATTGCCCCAAGATGTATGGATGGTCAGTCTTTTCCAACTTCTGATTATTGAGGTGATCTACAGTACAAAAATGGCCTTCTTCAGCTTCTCCTAAGCACATTATCTAATCCTTGATCCATTGGGACCTCCCTTTGATGGTTCACCTTTAGAAAGATGGGTCTTCAAATGATCTCTAACAGCAATACGCTTCTCGAAGATAATCTACGGCACTTCTTGGATCAGAAGACTGTCAGAATATCAATAAGAAACCAAACTGGGCTGTGAAAAAATAAGAAAAATATCGAACAAATAAAACTTACATTTAGGAAGTTGAGATGATTTATGATCCTTCCTTTTAGATAGCTATACCTTGTATAGAACAAGGAGATCGAATTGACTATAAATGGCACCTTTTTTTTTACCTCAATGGAAATGGTTATTTTCATGTCATTACCATTTTATATAAAAAGTAAAATTTATTTGAAAAGTAAACTTCCGTTGATAAATTGATTTATATTGTACATTGGCAATATCATGGCTAACAATGGAACCTGCAAAGATAGATATTTTCACTATCTTTTGACAGCGCATAACTAAATATGATCAGCTTAGTTTGAAAGTAATGTAGAGGACCAAAATGCAAAGTAAATGAGAACATTTGTTCTTAACATGGCTTTAAATAAGGAAAACTTGTATACAACATGATATGAATGCTAGAAACTTAAATTGCATTCAGCAGCCCCATCCCCAGTTAACCATCATGGCCATTTTATTCAATTGCATATTTCAGATAAAAAATAATGAAACAAAGATGGATTACAGATAACATTTTAAACCCAGAATTTATGTGGTATGTAACTCGGTTCTAAATGCCAACATTAAATTAGGCTTTGAGCTCACTCGCTAGCTTTCTACATAGTTTGTTAGCTTTCTATAAATGAACACTTTTCAAGACATGTCTTCCTTCTAGTTTTGTTAGCTTTGATTATTTTTGTCAGTGGTGGTTCTGTGTGGTTTATCTGTAATGAACTGTTGAGACATAAATCAAAATTGATCAACAGACCTCTTATGGCATTGATTACAGTGAGTAAAATGATGTTCTGTTTTACAAGTATGGTGGAGAAATTAATATAGGAAGTAATTGGTACAGTTCATGTTATATGCAAGACTAAATAAAACTGTTACATCATGCACATTTCTGACTTTGTCACAATTTTGGGTCCATTCTTAAGCTAATGTTTACATTGCAATTCTGTATATAAGCACTAATAATAGAAATCCATTTGTAGACAGTTATTTTGATAAACTGCATACAAATAAGTAAATATTGCAATCATTGACTCAAATTTTTCCGAATGGACTTTGAAAAATATTATAGTCATAATTTTTTATCACTAACTGAAATTGATAATGTACAAAATAGGTGAAAGAAATATTTAAAGGACGAAAATAAATATATATATTTCACAATAACCTTATTACATTTATCCATTGAATTATTTTGTGCAGCCTTGCAGTGTGCAAAATTTTCTGCCACACTTCATTACAGTGACTATATTTCAAATGTACTTTGTTGGCTGTAAAACACTTTGGGACAAGTTTAGGCCATGAAAGGTGCTATTTATGCAAGTCTATCTATACAGGTCCATTATTGAATAGGTATATTTCCTGTAGCCAAAAGTTAGCAGCAGTCTTGAAATGTTACTTTGCACATTACCAATTTCGGTTAGTGAGAGAAAAATGATGGCTGCAATATGAGACTCCTGTCTTCTATATATCCCACCCTCTGACGCTCTCTCACACATGAAAAACACACAAAGAGCCTAATAACATGAGAAACATGACCTGCCCTCGCTGAATCCACTGTGATCAGACCCCCTTCTCCAGTAATGTGCAACCTCAGGGGCATATAGCATCCCTAGCAGCATTCCATCCCAAGTCAACCATTACAGAAACATTAATTGATGCAAAAACAGCCCAGTTATAAGTTTGAAAAATTGACTCATCCCTGGAACACAGAAAGGGAAAATGTCTTTAAAAAAACAGGAAAATGTTAGGTATATGTACTAGGACAACACCGCTTGAATGAGTGGTGATGCCAGGATAGTATATCACCATCAGCACTAACGTACAAGATGTGGTCACTATCTCATTGTTGTTTGTCTGACCTTGCTGTGTACAAATTAGAATTTCATTAAAACAGGGTCCACACTTCAAGAAGTTCTTAACTGGCTGTAAAGCATTTTGGGATGCCCGGAGATCCTGGTAGGTGCTATATAAATGCCTTTTGCTTTTGTTTTTCTTTCATTCTACCATGGAAGAAAAATTAAAAAGCACACCGGAGACAAACAGAAATTCCACAACTTAGACACAGCACTGCAGCTGCATTAATGGTGCTGAACATGAGTCCAACCAATGCAGGATGTAGCTCCCATAAATTGTATACTGCCAAAACAAACAATTGAAATAGCATCTATTTTGTTATTCACAAATGCATTTAATTTGTTTTTAAATACAGACAATATTTGTTGTGCAAACAGATAAGGTACACCCCAAGAATGCCAGATGCATTCAGTTTCAGGGCAGGTTTGAGTTGTCAAGATAATGGGCCGAATTTTCGCTCCCAAGGCAGATAACTCAAGTTGAGAAATGTCCTGACTCAGCACACCCGCCTCAGTATAAAAGGCCTTGTCACATTCAATTATCACTCCGAGGAGGTGGAGGCATGATCAAATTAGGCCTGCTGTTTCCGGAAGCAATTAAGAGGTAGCCATAGAGGCGGGCGAGTGCCAAGGTGGACTGGTTAGAAGGCTTGCCTTGGTTCTGAGACTTTGGCCAAGTTTTATAAAAGGTTGTTAAGCTCTCTAGCCCTCACTCCTCACCCACCCCCATTCCCCCTCCATGCCATCCCACACCTCCAATGCCATCAGCATAGCCACTCACCCAGTATCCACTATGGAGCCACATGGAGATTTAAAAAAATTAAACTAACCATCTAATAGTGCTGTCACTCTTACACTTGTTACTGAAAAACAAAGCTCTCAGTCATGAAATCCATCCAAAAATCTTAAATCCTCTCAAGTGGTCAATCTGTCATGAAAACAAATAAACTTCTATTCAGTAATCACATCAAAGGCAGATAACCTTTGGTAGCCTCTTAAAACTGTCAAAAAACGAACTCAGTGCTCCTCATGAGATAAGTGCTTTTGGAGCTTTTGAAACACAGTCAAGCATTCATAATGAGCTCAGATGTAAAACAGATCTTGGTAAATGTCAACAATGAAGTCTATTGAAACTGCAAGAACAGATGGTAATGATTTTTTTCCCTAAGCTGCAACAGGTGACCTGTCAATCAATGCATTCCAGCAACATTTGTGGTTTTTTTCCTCTGGCAGCTGCCGCCTAGTTTTTTTTTAATTTCTAAAGGACTGAGGATTTAAATATCTTCACTTCATCACACTTTCACAGACTGTATCCACCCTTCGAGGGTATTATGTCTTCTCCATAAATTCGTGACTCCCACATTGCTGGTTAAGGCCCTCAGAAGAGTGAAAATGGGGTCTGCTTAAACTCAGCACCATTTTCAAATGCCCAGCAGATCTGTGATTCACACCTGTGCAATTCATACGCTGCCCTTTTTCTCCTACTCGCGATAATTGTATTGGCCAGAAATGGGGGCGTGACTTCTACATCTGAGTCCCAACCATCATTTTTAAAGGTCTCCAGAGTTGTCCCAACTCCACGAGTGAATTATTATCCAATGAACCTTCTTGGAAAGTATACGTGTACCGATGTTGACTAGGATCATCAGGTTAACTATCTATGGTTGAATTGCCCACCAATAGTCACTGTCTGGAGGGGACCAGTTAGTTCAGTTGGCTAGATGGCTAGTGTATGGTTCAGAATAACAGCAAAAGCCTCCTCGCTGTGCCCTTGAAAGTGGAAGGCAATGGCAAACCGCCACTGACAAAAGCTGTCAAGAAAACAGCTTAGGATGAAGTATCAATAGACAATGAGCTAAGGACCTGCCTTCAAGCAGAGCACACATGAATGAGTGAAGTCACACAGGATGAATGGTCACTTGTGTGCAAATAATAAAACAAAAGAATGCTGGCCTTTATATCTAAAGGAGTGGAATGCAAAGCCTTGGGTAGGCCATACCTTGAGTACTGAGAATAGTCCTGGGCACCAGAGCTTCAGAAGGATATATTGGCCACGGAGGGAGCATAACGTAGATTTACCAGAATGATAGCTGTACTTCAAGGGTTAAATTACGACAAGAGATTGCACAAAATAGGGTTGTATTCCCAGGAAATTTTAAGGTTAAGTGGTGATTTGATCAAAGTTTAAGATATAAAGGGGAACAGACAAGGTAGATAGATGGAAACTATTTCAGCAGTTTGGAGAGTCGAGGGGTGGAATCACCCGGTCCCGTTGGTGTCGAGCATTATAGTGGGTGTGAGTGGACCATATGGCGAGAAGGCCAAAAATCAGTTTTACGCTATTGTGAAACCAGTTTACTATCATCCGCTCCGCCCATCAATGGCAGGCTGCATTTCCCACTGCCGCATGTCGGGATCCTAATTTCAGCACTTTAACATCTCACTGTAAGCCTTGCTCACCAGAATCATCTGCCCACGCTGGATCACCGGGCAATCAGACCATCGTGTTTCCGAACTGTACATAAGCGACGCGCACCTGGCCAGCTGCACTTCATTCGGGATTTCAAGGTTTGTTTGCCTACCTTGCTTCCGGCAGCACTCATGGTCATCAGGGCCAGGCTTCGCAGGCAGCACCATGTCACTTTTAGTGGGGGCCCAGGGGCAGGTATCTACCTACCAGACCAGCCATTAGGCGGGGCTAGCTTTTCAACAACTGCAGGGCTAGGGCTTGCCTGGGTAAGGGGGAGAAGCAGCCTCAGGCAAGGGAAGAGACTGCAGGGTGAGGGCTGTACTGGGGTAGGGGGGTATCCCATGGTGTGTGTGGGGGGGGCACATGTTGACCTGTGCAAGCGGCCTCAGGATGGTGAGGACTGAGGAGGCAGTCTCCAGAGGAGATGAGGCCAAATGGAGATGTGAGGGTGTGTGTGAGAAAGTGATGGTGATGTCCCTTGAGCTGGCAGTGAGTGAGAAGCCAGTGAATGTGTGATGGGTTTGCGAATGTGTTGAGGTGGTCGTCTTACCCTGGCAGCATGGATGAAATCATACATCCTCTTCTGCACCGGATGACCAACCTCTTCTGTGCAGCATTGGCACTGACCACCATTGCCATTGCCTCCCAAGCCAGAGTGGTGAGATTGCTGGACCTCCTACAGCCAGGGCAGGGATGGAGGACATCACAATGGGCCTCCAAATGGCATTCCAGTGATGGGTCACTGAACTCTTCTTGGTTTTCAGGGCCATGTCCTCACTGGAGCAGTCCTGGGCTGCAAGCATTGAGAACTGTGTGCACGGCTACAGTTTAGATGTGGCACCCAGGGTAAGGAAACAGCGAGGTAACGATGTGGCAGGAGATTCAGAGGCTAGCCACCAGCAAGATGGCATGTTTCCTGTGGCTGCATAATTAATGAGGTGGGAAGCGGATGATGCAATGCAAAAACACACCATTGTAGCCGGCGTGTAAAACATAAAACACTCGCTACCGCATTTAGTGCAAATCTGGGATGATTCCACCCTAGATCTAGGGAGCGTAGGTCTGGTTCTAATTTTTAGATTTTCAGGAATGTAACTAGAAATACTTCTGCACACAAAAGGTGTTAGAAGTTTGGAATTCTTCTACAAATTGAAATTGATGCTAGGTCAATTGATAATTTTAAAACTGAGGTTCATAGATTTTTGTTGGCCAAAGATATTGAGGGACATGGATCAAGGACAGGTACATGGAGTTAGGTTGCAGGTCAATCGTGCTCTCATTGAATGGAGGAAAAGGCTTGAGGAGTTAAAATGCCTACTTCTGTTCCTATAGGCTGAATTTTTAGACCTCGCCAAGGGCGGGGACAGAGGTCAACAGCGGGGAGTTTGCACCACCAGACTGCGTGCCTGTTCCCCAACTCCACCCCACCCCCATGCCATTTCCCAGAGGCAGGATGATGGGTGCTGGCAGCAGTGTTACCTGCCCACAAGCAGCTTGTAACCAACTGACCCACTTATAGTTCGATTAAGGCCTACTAACCAGGGCCATCTGGGATCTTCCAGGTGCCCAAAGGAGGCAGCGAACAGCATAACTGCCTGATGCCACCCTTTTGGCAGCAAACCAGGCCACCAGCACTCCTGACAGGTGTGGAGGCCCTCCCCGCACCCTGCCTAGTTAGGTTCAGCAGCAACTGCAGGAACATTGTGGAGGGGTTCTCCTCGGCCAACAGTGGTGAATCACTGCAAAGGTCATTTTTTATTTTAGATGTGAAAAAGTTGGCAAGAGGGTGCCTTTATTTTGGGGTCTCTTCTCCCTCACCTACCTGTGTAGGGGAGGTGATGGTGGAATAGTGGTATTGTCACTGGACTGGTAACCAGAGACCCATGGTAATGTTCTGGGGATCCAGGCTCAAATCCTACCATGGTAGATGGTGGAATTTGAATTCAATAAAAATCTGGAATTAAAAGTCTAATGGTGACAACGAAACCATTATCAATTGTCGCAAAAATCCATCTGGTTCACTAATGTCCTTTAGGGAAGGAAATCTGCTGTCCTCACCTGGCCTGGCCTACATATGACTCCAGACCTACAGCAATGTGGTTGATTCTTAAAAATGCCCTCTGAACAAGGCAATTAGGGATGGGCAATAAATGCTGGCCTAGCCAGCAACGCCCACTCCCATGAATAAATAATAAAAAAAAGAATATCCTGCTGCTGCTTCAAAGCTGGAAGGTTTCTGATTGGCACTTCAGTTTTGAGAGCCTACCCGCCATCTGGACAACAAACCTGCCCTTAGGCCACTAATTGGCCAAAATCGGGATAATCACAGGTGAGTGACTGCTTCCCACACACATTGGAGCCTGACAGTGGGCTTCCTGAAGCCTGCAGGGAAATCCATCCGTATGTTTCTACGTTCCTCAGTGCCAAGGATGGCTGTTATCAATGATATCTTCAGGAAAGGGAAGAAACAAAAACTTCACATTAAGTGAGTGATTAGAACTTCTGCTGATTTCAGTTATTGTCCCTGTCATAACTTTCTTGAATAAGATAGATTTTACAAACATGAAAATTGCTTGTAATAAAACAGATAAGCATGTAAAAACAAAATAGTATACATCAAAATTCATCCTTATGCACAGAGACTGAATTTTTAAGCCTAATTTTAGATAGATTTTTTTGCAATATTATTGCAACATTTTGCATACCACTTCCCTGCTGAAATCAATAAATATATTTAACAGAAGTGAACACACACCACTGCTAAAAGGGCTTCAGAGTCAATACAGTCTTGCAGTGCATTATAAAACAAGCTTGAAATATATGAGGGATTTTTCGATATTGATGTTAAATATTTGAAACAGCAGTAATACAGTGTAGCGTTCTTTAAATCAAAGTTAGATTGCTTTAGGAACATTATTGTAAGCAGGTTATATCTTAGGTTAAAAATGCATTTGTACTACAAGTTCTGATTCCCAACCCCAGGGTGAAGGGGAACCATTTCTACTTTTCCTGGCCTTAAAGCGATGCTGTATAGGCAATTAACTTCTCCCCAGAGCTGTCCTTGCATCCTTCAGCTTTTGGGTTTCCTCTGATACCTGGGAGACCTGGCAGGCCAAAGTTAAGCCTGTAAAAATGGTTAAATCAGAAACTGCCAACCTCATTAAAGTACCTAGGGCGGAATTTCCCAGCCCTGCCCACCGCCAGGAACATCTGTTCCCGCCGAAAGTCAATGGACTTTTGGCTGGTCCACCGAATTTCCCACGGCGAGTCCCGCCACAACGGGGCCAGAAAATCTGGCCCTAAATTATCAACCTCCCTCCTGGGAGCAGGCTGGCTACCCATTGCCCTGCCTCCATTAAACCTGGAAGTGGGTGGGCCGGGGTCAGATTCGGGGCTTTATAATTTTAGCCTCTGACCTGACCACAAACAACCTATTTTGCGCTTAAAGGGTAGAAAATTTGTTACAAGTACACTTCACCAAACTGGTACCAAACAACGTTATACAGGATTTAATCTATAGCATAATTAGAAAACAACTGGTATTAGGTAACCTTGATCATAGAATTTTCTTTCACATCTTTTTAATCCATGGATTGTTGGCACATGATCCATCTCAATCCATACGCAGATGAAAATTAAATTATGATCTAATCATGCTATTCCCATTTTAAAACGAACAATAAATGCATAAACTCAAGTGGTTTGACATAAAACTCCTGGTGATAATGATGTTGGCTATATAAATACATCTATACAGTCCTACTGTAACCTCCTCCAGCCCTACTCTCCTTTAAGAACGCTGTTTTCCTCTAACACTGACCTCTTGTGCATTTCTTTCTCCCTTCGCTCCACTATTGGTGGCTGTGCCTTCAGCTATCTAGGCCCCAGGCTCTGGAATGCCCTCCCTAAACCTTTACTTCACTCTACTACACTCTCCTCTCTTAAGGCCCATCTTTGACCAAGTTTTTAATCGCCTGTGCTAAAATCTCCACCTTTGCCTTGGTTTCAATTTTGAGTTAGTACTAGGCTTCACCTGCTTTGCAAGCTTCACCAGGATCCAAGGAGCCACACATTATATCCACATTGTCCTGAGTGCACCTGGTAATCAAGCCATAATTTTTCTTCATAGTAAGTGATCCCAATCACTGATTTCCAGTTTGTTTGTGACCAGGCAGTGCAGCATACAAGCCTGTCTGTCTGGCTTCCTGGTAGCAGTCATGATACATGCATCCCCTGCCAATCCTCTGTATTACCTTTACTCCAGATGGGCTGTTGGGTCACAGGTTGGTTACTGGGTGACAAAGAATATCCCCAACAAAAATGGCTTGTGACTTTGATCCAGAACCCAGTTGTTTGGGTTTAGAAATGCAATAAGCTCCATATGTCCTATCTGGATTTCTGTAGTCATGTGACTGCTACCATGAGGCAGATCTCTGGAGGCTTCCATCTTTATTCAACTGGTCTTAAGACCTGCAGTGAGAAAGCATTGAGAAGCTCTGCTGTCTCTAAACATGAAACATGGAGTCAGGAGTTTGAGATAAAACAGAATTTTTAAAATCCTGGAAATGCTGCAGTGAAAGCACAGCTCAGACAGGCACACTGGAACATTCAACACTGCTAAAAGCTGCTGAAAAAGGACAAGGAAAAGCACATACCAAAGGCTTCAAGTAAAATACTGGGTAAGTGAACATGGCACAAAACTTTCCAGTCCCAGTTCCTGCCGAATTGAAAGGTGATATTTGGAAAAACTGGCAGTTTTTTCCCTTGCAGTGGCAAAACTACGAGCTTGCAACAGAGTTAATTAACAAGCTAGAACCGATAAGAATAGCCACACTTCTAACTCTGCTGGAGAGGGAATGCTACAAATTGTATAGCACACTAAATCTAACCAAGGAGCAAAGAAAACAGGCAGCAGAGATTTTTAAAACCTTGGACAAACGCTTTGAACCCCAAGTGAATGTTACTTATGAACGCTATTTATTCAACACTGGAGCCCAAGGTGCAAAGGAAACCATTGAACAGTGTGTGACTGCAGTAACACAGCTTGCAGAATCATGTGAATTCAGACAGCTAATAGATGATCCGATTAAAGATCGAATAGCCTTAGGCTTATGAGACCCCTCAGTGAGAGAAAGTCTCCTGGAAGAGGAGAAACTTATGCCCAAGAAAGCAATAGACATGTGTAGAAATGTGGAAGTTGTGAAACATCAGTTACAGCATATGTATGGCAGGTAGACTAGGAGATACATTATACTGAGAGACATTGTAGGCCAAAAGAGCAGACAGAGGGCAGAATGCAAATACTGCGGTCAACATCATACTAAGGAAAAGAAGGATTGCCCAGCATGGGGAAAGCAGTGTTTTAACTGCAAGAAGCTGAATCGTTTTGCACACAAGCGTTTGGCTTGAAAGAAGCAAACCAAGCCAATACAGATGGCCATTGGAGAGATATCAATAGAAGAGTCCAATCAAGATCTATACACGATACAACAGGTTGGTTCAGTCAAGTCTATAGGTGACAAATGGTTTGTGACTGTTACAATGATGATAGTAGAAGGAGAGTATCAAGCAAACAAGAAGTGTCAAATAGACACTGGTGGCACCATGCAACATGATCTTCACAGACCTGTGCAAAGTAGCTCAAAATAGTGATCCGAAAATGAAGCCCTCGAAAGTAAGGTTGAGGCTATATAATGGCACAATACTCATACCGAGAGGACAAATTAGTCTGCGAGCCCAATGCAATGACAAGAAGGAAGGTCTAGAGTTCCAGATCATAGATGGGACAAAACAGCCAGTGATCTCAGCTGAAGCAAGCCTAAAGCTTGGGCGTGCCAATGGAGGTTTACACGTGTCACAGCAGACAAAACCATTGATGGCAGAACAGATCCTGCACATGATTCGGCAAGGGGATATAGATAGGTTGAGTGAGTGGGCAAAAACTTCGCAGACAGAGTTTAATGTAGGAAAGTGTGAGGTGATGCTCTTTGGTAGGAAAAATCAAAAGGCAGACTATTATTTAAATGGAGAGAGACTCCAGAAAACTGCAGCACAGAGGGATCTGGGTGTTCTTGTGCCTGAAACACGAAAAATTAGCATGCAGGTGCAGCAAGTAATTAAGAAGGCAAATGAAATTTTGGTCTGTTTTGCTGGGGGTTGGAGTTTAAAAATAGGGAAGTCTTGTTACAACTGTACAGGCTGTTGGTGAAGCCTCACCTGGAGCACTGTGTATAGTTTTGGTCCCCGTATTTAAGAAAGGATATACTGGCATTGGAGACAGCTCAAAAGAGATTCCATAGGCTGATTCCTGGGATGAAGGTGTTGACTTATCAAGAACGGCTAAACAGGTTAGGCCTTTATTCATTAGAGTTTAGAAGAATGAGGGATGATCTTATTGAAATGTACAAGATCCTGAGAGGGCTTGACAGGGTAGATGTTGAGAAGATGTTTCCACTGGTGGGGGAATCTCAAACTAGGGGACGTAGTTACAGAATAAGGGGACACTCATTTAAAACTGAGATGCGAAGGAATTTCATCTCTCAAAGGGTAGCGAATGTCTAGAATTCTCAACCCCAGATACTTGTGAAGGCTAGATCACTGAAAGTATTTAAAGAGGAGGTAGATAGATTTTTGAAATATCTGGGAGTTGAGGACTATGAGGAGCTGGAATGAAAGAGGAGCTGAGACCTGGGGCAGATCAGCCATGATCTTATTGAATGGCAGGGCAAGCTTGAGGGGCCAAATGGCCTACTCCTGCTCCTATTTCTTATGTTCTTATGTTCTAGAGGAGTACAAAGGTGTCTTTACAGGGTTAGGATGTCAGGGGAATATAATCTAGAAGCAGATGAAAGTGTAAGACCAAATCATTATCTGCTGAGAAGAGTTACAGCTGCTCTCAAGTCAAGCCTAAAAGACAAGATAGGTCATGCCAAGATGTGTGTCTCTGCGCTAATGGAATTTGTGGGTGAGCGCTGTGACGTGTCTTCAATGAGGGTTTCAGCAGATTCCGCTTCTGAGGTGTCTTCGGGGCTTTATTCAAGAACCTGAGTCTTGGACACTCTCAGCTGCTACCCAGATGTGCCTGCAAAAGGGAGGAGAGATAATTAGTGCATGGCAGTGGCCTGTGAAACAGAACACATCACTCACAGCATGGTTGTCTGGTGGATGTCCGTGAGGACCTTGATTTCAGGTATTCTCCACCATTCTGCAACCTCACCCTTTTGTTGTGTGCCAGCTTGTCCTGCATGAATAGAGATGGAAAGAGTGTAAGCAAGATGCCTGCCAGGCCAGTTGATAAGTATGCTTGGCATGTATAGGTGGTAAGTGGTTCCATTGGACAGGATGAGGACAATGAAGGTGTGTGTGAGAGAGTGAATGGTGATGTTCCTTGAACTGGCAGTGGGTGAGATCCCTCTGGATGTGGTTTGTGAGTATGTGAGTTGAGAATGATGAGTAGAGTGACTTACCCTGGCAGAATGGAGGAGATCATTCATCCTCTTTCAGCACTAGGTGGCTGTCCTCTTTTGCAGGGCATTGGCACTGACCACCACTGCTACTGCCTCCCAAGCCAGATTAGTGATGTTGCTGCCCCTCCTGCCGCCAAAGCGGGGATACAGGGCATCACAGCTGGCCTCCATGATGTCACAAAGGCATTCCCGGAATGCATCACTGAATCAAGGGGCTGCAATCTTCTTGCTTTTCGGGGCCATGTCTTGTGTGCAACAATCCTAGGCTGGAAGCACTGAGAGGTGTGCGCATGGCTGCACTTTAAATATGGTGCCTGGCGTGAGAAGCGGCAAGATGACAGCATGGCAGGCGAATCAGAGGCTGCTGGCCAGTGAAACAGCATTCCCGAGAATGCATGATTAATGAAGTGGGATTGGGATGATACAGCATGAAAAGCCGCCATTGCGACCGACAGGTAAAACGTTCTTTTTCCTGCCTGCTACTGCACATAGTGCAAAGTTGGGACAATTCCACCCTATGCATGCAATGCGGGTACAGATACTGATTAATAGAACAAACAGTTGTTAACGTATGAGAACAGTGGATGTATAGGGGGTAACTTTGGTAACTCAGTTACACATGATCATGCATGTAAGTTTGTTTTTTGTTTGGTAGGAAAAAGGGACTGTTTGGATCTTTTGTTCGTTATGAGAAGGGAGATATTTGGGTTTAGAAATGCAATCAAATCTACATGTCCTATCTGGCTTTCCGTAGTCCTGTGACTGCTGCCATGGGGCAGCTCTCTGGAGGCTGCCATTTTAAGACCAGTTGAATAAAGACCTACAGTGAGAAAGCACTGAGAAGCTCTGCTGTCTTTAAATATGAAACACCAGTTAAAACACGGAGCTGGCCTACAAAAGATCCATGCCACCATCAAAAGTACATTTGAGCAGACTGTCAACATGCTTGCAGTGCTTTCGCTGCATGGATTGTAGAGGAGAAGCTCTGCAATACACCCCTAGCCTGTAGTCTGCTCATATTCTGCGTATTCTGCTTCCACAGTCTTGTACTCTTGGATTTTTCCATCTTAAATGCATCTGCCTCATCCCCTAATCTGTCCAGATCCCTCTGTGTTTGGTCTGCTTGTATCTTGTTATTTTAGGCCCTGAGCACGCTCCCAACCTCAGAATGTTGTTTTGCTAGTGAACTTAGATAAATTTGTTTCTGTCTCCATTTCCAGCTCATTTAGGTTTCAGGTGTTCCAAAAGATTATCACAGATTACTTTGTTCATTTCTTTCTAAGTGTACAATGTTCTAAGGTATCAAACTATGCCATATTCCCTTTGTCCACCAGTTCTTCCCTAATGGTGGCACACAAACATGGACATTGATGCTTTGGGGCATTCCCATTATTATTCAGGCAGATATGAATCTGCAAAGAATGATCTGATGTAAGTCACAACATCCATGCAAGTGAGCTGAATAACATTTTTTTAGTTTCCCCAATTAGGATACCAAGCAAATGTGAAGTAGGTGTTACATATTTGCTCTGGATTTGTCTTTCAATTCAAAGCAAATTTTCATTATAAAGAGATAACCCAGATGGTCAGAATATTTTTTTAAAAATCTATCTCATCAACATCCTTTGTAATTAGTTTCCCATCAATTTAACAGCTCATTCATTAGCTTACGAACTAATTACACCACATATTGATTCGGTGTAATAAATTTTTTAAATGTCTTCTCTGAAATGGTAAGTGAATTACACAGGTCACTGTCTACATAGCAAAGCCAATATAAATATTTTGATTCCATTTTTCTGAAGGAGGAAAATGTGGGTGTATACCCTTCTATTCAATGTTCCCTCTAACGTCTGTTTGCTGTGCTTTGTTGCTGTGCTCCTTACAATAGGCATTCCCTTTAAGGTTTACCTGTGTCTGCATGTGTGCATCTTAAATGGAACATTGCTTGTGCATGGCCTGTTTGTTCCCTGTGTGGCACATTCCTAACTGCTGCATAGCTGTGCACTTGTGCATCTAAGGGAAAATATTGCTTCTATTTCCCCCAATTTTTCAGAATGCCCCTGATCATGTGTTTGCCAAATTGGGTGACTTAGTTTTGAATTCTATTCTTGAGTTGACCAATAGAAAGTGCAAAGACTTGTCTGTTGTTTATTTTCTTTTTAATTTTTCTTTTTCGCTTTATACAATACTGCCCAGCCTTCGTTAAACACCTTTTCAGACTCACTTCTATTTTCTTTATGAACACCTCACAGTAGCTAAAAATATCCTTTGCCTGACTTCTGCTACATATGTCCAGAAGTCCACAGTGCTTCAATATCTCAACTGACAGAAACAGCTACTCACTAAAGTTATTCAGTTCATAGCACCAGGGATAAGCTCAACAAGTCTAATATAAAATTTCTCTCCAGTTTTCCTTCACGGTTAGCTATATTTAACTCATTTTAAAATGCACATGTATATTTATGTGATAGTGTCTAGAGCCTGACATATTTGGTTTCAGTTGCACAGCACAAATAGGTATATGTAACACCTCCCTAGAGAATTAACAGTTCATTCTTTCAATTGCTGTCTAAACATTTATTTATTTATTTTCCTGACTTAAAGCTGCTCAAAATTGTTATTTAATCTCTTTAGGATCAAGTGCACTGGCACTACATGTGCCAGCCTTCTCTTGTCCTTGACATCTATGTTCTTGGTTATGTTTCTTATGGCACAAAAGGTAGACAGATTAGGTCTCAGTTCCACTACGACAGATTTAAATCCAATGGCAAACTAAATGTTCAGTCAGTAAGATGTTTTTTTTTCACACTACTTCACAGAATGCCCGTGTCACTGCAAGGCAAGCATTTATTGTCCAACTTCCATTACAATGAGAAGATGTTGGTTGGCCTTCTTCTTGAACTGCTACTATTAATTTAATACAATTTAGCAGCTTGCTAGGGCAATTTCAGAGGCAATCAGGAGTCACACATTAATGTGGGACTGGTGGGGTGGAGAGGGGGAGGTGTTATAGCATAACCCCCCCTTCAGATTTGATGCACTTTAAACTATAAAACACTGGAAAAATGAAGGGACTAAAATCCTGATATTCTGTTATCACTCTGATGGAAAGAGTCAAACCTCCAGGGAACTGACAGTGTTATAGCAAAAAGCTGGTGGACCCCCTGCAGATTCTTATCCCTGCAATATTATTTTGATGTGTTACTTCACTATTCACACTTTACATTATCGGTTTATTAATGCTCTGTCTGATACACTCTGGGTATTGTAATTTCATGGAAGCAGTTTGAAAAGCATGTATTTTTAACTTTATATAATGACCTGAATGATAAAAGAAAATAGAAACAGGAGACTGTGCAGAAACTAATTGAAAGATTTGATTAGATGGTTTTGAGGTACTTACTGCTTTGGGAATGGTTAACTACAAAAAAAAAGTTAGGGATTTATTAGTTTGATTTTCTGCTGGTACCTTTTGCTATTTCACAATCAGTCGGATTTTTGATTGGTCACTTCAGGTAAGTGGCTACCTGACCCAATCATGATTTTTGGGGGATTATAATACAGCCACTAAACTTTGATTCTTTTGAGGTCCCATCTTTAGGTGGCCACCTTTGAAAGGTGCGATGTTGCAGATGTGTGCTAGATGCAAAACCTTTAATTATCTAGAAAAATTGGTACAGCAATAGCACTACAGAATGGTTGTATTTTATTTCATATTGTACTTTATAGTTTGCAAAGCAATAAGTCCACCATTTACTGAATAATTTTTTAATGACTCTTATAACACAACTTTATTTTAGTAAAAGCTAATAACTTATGCTAGGCTAAATATGTTGATCTCAAAAAATGTTGTGTGATACCCATAAAATTCGCATTCAAAACTTTACTGAAAATATTTTGAAGTTAAATGCATAATGCATATTCTTGTGGATGGAAACAACGCGCCAACTAGGAATTATACTAATTTGCTGTTCATGATTTATGAACACTGGGAATTAACAGAGGATAAATCCCAGCCTGTACATTTAATTAAACTGCAACATATTAAAATTAAGTGGATAAAAATTGAAGAAATCAGAAACAAGGGAAATGAGTGAGATGCACTTTTAATAATCAAAAGCCAATTCTGAAGAGGCTACTTCTAAATAGATTCTGAAGATACATCTCCTCTTTTAATCTACATGTGAATGCTGTAAATACTGGAATGTGTTTATTGGAAAACAAGATTATGTGAATTATTTTTTAAAAGTCTGTTCATATCAGCTTGAAATTATTACTTTAGGTCACATTTATTTTTATTAAAGAAAAATAATGGTAGACTAACAGAAGGATACAGTTGTATAGTGGTTTTTGCTACTGAAATAATAATCCAGGGGTCTGGAGTAATACTCCAGGGAATGCAAGTCCAAATCCCATTATGGCAGTTTGTGAATTTTAATTGAATTTTATGAAAAATATCTGGAAATAAAAAATATAAATCATTATCAGTAAAACATGTCCATGAAACTGCTGGTTTGTTATAGAAATTCACCTGATACACTGCATTTAGCCATCCTCACATAACCCCAGTCCCACACCAGTGTGATTGACTCTTAACTGCCCTCTTAAGCCACTCAGGTGTATCAAATTGAAACTAGGGTTGCACAATAAATGCCTGATTTGCCATCAAGGTGTACATTCTGGAGAATGAATAAAGCTAAGAGTCATCTGCTATTTCTTTTTTATTAAACACATAAATTCATGCATTGAAAAAAGTGTCTAGGTTTGTTACCACAGAGGATATCGAAATGTATCTAATCTGACATATTCAGTGCAGAGAGAGAGAGAGAGAAATCTAATGGTGAGTCCCACAGTACTGTCTAGCACAGTCTCTTGGTAGATAGTTAGACATTGGCAGACATTTGGAGAGAATGCCACCTGATATCCATCTTGATTAGAGAGTAGTACCAAATACAGGGGAGAGGCAATAATTTAAAGCTAATGGAGAAGTTCTGGCATACACTATGACCAGGATTTTCTGGGTAGGCCCAAGGACCCACCGCTGGGACTGGAAGCAGGTGCCGCTCGCAAGTTGATCCAACAATAAGCAATCTTGTGCCGGGTAGTTATTAAATGCTGGCAGGCAGGGCAGTAGGGGCTGACCAGTCCCAGATCGGAAGTGAGCAGTAAGTTAATAGCTGCAGGGTCCGGTGACACCACTGGAGGTGCTGACCCATATTTAAAGAGCCGCCAGTGCTCTTTGAATATAGTGGCTGATCTTTGGAGCCACTCAACTATCTGCTATCACTCAACTGGCTGGAGCCCTGCCAGTGAGATAACTCCTTTTGCTGATGGAGCAGGCATACCAAAGGCCTGAGGAAGAAGGTGGTTGTAGGCATGTCAGATGGAAAATACCAGGTAACCTCACAATTCAGCGATACATACGAACATATGCACATACAAACTAGGAGCAGGGGCAGGCTACCCAGCCCTTCAAGCCTGCTCCGCCATTCAATAAGATCATGGCTGATCTGAATGTAACCTCCTGCCTACCCCAGATAACCTTTCACCCCCTTGTTAATCAAGAATCTATCCAGCTCTGCCTTAAAAATATTCAAAGACCCTGCTTCCACTGCCTTTGAGGAAGAGAGTTCCAAAGACGCATGACCTCTAAGAGAAAAAAATTCTCCTCATCTCTGTCTTAAATGAGTGACTCCTTATTTTTAAACAGCGACCCCTAGATTCTCTAGATTCTCCCACAAAAGGAAACATCCTCTCCATATCCACCCTGTCAAGACCCCTCAGGATCTTAAAGCTTTTGATCAAGTTACCTCTTACTCTTCTAAATTCCAGTGGATACAAGCCTAACCTTTCCAAACTTTCCTCATAAGACATCCCGCTTATTCCTGGTATTAGCCTAGTAAACCTTCTCTGAACTGCTTCTAACACATTTACATTTTTCCTTAAATAAGGAGACCACACTGTACATGGTACTCCAGATGTGGTCTCACCAGTGCCATGTGCTACTGAAGCATAATCTCCCTGCTTTTGTAATCAATTCCCCTCACAATAAACAGTAACATTCTATTAGCTTTCCTAATTACTTGCTGAACCTACATTCGAGCCTTTTGTGATTCATGCACTAGGACACCCAGATCCCTCTGAATCTCAGAGTTCTGCAACCTCTCACCATTTAGATAATATGCTTCTTTTTTATTCCCTCTGCCAAAATGGACAATGTCACATTTGCCTGCATTACACTCCATTTTCCAGGTCTTTGCCCACTCACTTAACCTATCCATGTCACTTTGTAACCTCCTCACATCCTCTTTACAGCTTACTTTCCTACCTATCTTTGTACTGTCAGAAAATTTAGCGACCATTCCACCTGTCCCTTCATCCAAGTCATCTGTATAAATTGTAAAAAGTTGAGGCCCCAGCACTGATCCCTGTGGCACACCACTCGTTACATCCCGCCAACCAGAAAAATATACATTTATGGCTACCCTTTGTTTCCTGTTAGGTAGCCAATCTTCTATCCATGCCAATATATTACCCCCTACACCATGAGCTTTTATTTTCCAGAATAATCTTTAATGTGGCACCTTATCAAATGACTTGTGCAAATCTAAGTGCAGTACATCCACTGATTCCCCTTTATCCACAGCACATGTGACTCCTTCAAAGAACTCCAGTAAATTGGTTAAACATGATTTCCTTCTCACAAAACCATGTTGACTCTGCCTGAAACTTTTCAAAGTGCCCTGCTATAACGTCTTTAATAATAGCTTCTAACATTTTCCCTATGACAGATGTTAAGCTAACTGGCCTGTAGTTTCCTGCTTTCTGTCTCCTGCCCTTTTTGAATAAAGGAGTTACATTTGCTATTTTCCAATCTAATGGAACCTTCCCCAAATCTGGGGAATTTTGGAAAATTAAAACCATCTCATCAACTATTTCACTAGCCACTTCTTTCAAGACCCTACGATGAATTCCAACAGGACCTGAGGACTTGTCAGCCCACAGCTCCAAAAATTTGTCCAATACCACTTCTCTGGTGATTGTAATTTTCCTGATTTCCTCCGTCCCTTCCATTTCCTGATTTTCAGCTATTTCTGGGATGTTACTCGTATCCTCAATAGTGAAAACCGATGCTATCCCCTGACTTTCCATTATTAATTCCCCAGACTCACTTAGGGAATGGTGGCTCCCTGCCAACCAGGCTACTCGGGAAAGGTAGACTCTTACCCATGGACAGGAGGAGAGACTTCCCCAGTCAGCCAAGAAAGCCTGTAAGAGGAACTGCTGTATCTCGATCAACGTCTGTCGATGTTGACTATAGCAAGATCGCTCCAGAGTAGCCACATGCAGGAGGCATTCATGTGCTCCTTTCATGGACAGCTAGGCTGCCACCTGCTTTGACATTGTATGTGTCTTTGTCAGGCAACTAATATTTTTCCTACAAGACTAAAAACGAACAATGGCAAAAAAAGGGCCCAGTCTATGATTGGAAGAGGAGGCTCTGGAATTGGAAGCTGGGAGCATGGCTACTCCATCCTGAACAGTGAGGCAGAAGTGTTGGTGCAGGAGGGAGAGTAGCTTCATTATTGGGCACGAGGGAGCCTTTGTTATACATTAGGCATGGTGCGTCTGTTTCCTCCATTGTAAGTATATGGATCTACGCACTATTTGGTTTTGGGGGCAAATCTTTGGAAGGGCTAAACCCTTTGATTTTTCTGTTCTCTCATGCAGCTCAGCCTCCAGAACAGAGAGTTATCATCTCCGGGGAACAGTCGTCCATCTCTGAGCAGGAGGATGGGACCTCAGAGGGTGCATCATCACATCATTCCCCTGTACCCTTCGACCAGCAGAGATACTCTCACATCAGTGGGTCTCCATTTGTGTTTAGATTCGGGGTCACAACCTGGTGTGAGCACCACAAACACATCCAAGCAGCTGCCAGAGGCTGTGAAAACCTAAGCCACTTACAGTCAAAGGGCTGTGGGAGACCAAGCCGATGATGAGCTCCAGGCTGATGACAAGCCTCTGGAGTCATCCATAAGATGGCAGATGCTGAATATACAGCATGAGGTGTGTGAAGACCTGGCAGAGATTCTAGTGTGTATGAACATGCTGGAAGCACAGTGGAGGAATCCATCTCGGCTTCCATTTCCCTTTCATCTGTGCATGTGGCCTCCTCGATCGAGAGGTTGGTGACATTAATTGGAGAACCATATCCAGTGAATGCTGGAAATGCACACAGACCTTCATGTCATCGCCTTGTCCAAGAGCTCAATGCAGCAGTGGCAAGGTGAGAGGGAGCGAGGCGCCTGGAATCCCAGGCCCTTGTACTCATCAGGTCAGCAGAGAGGAGTAAGTGTGCCTTGTGAGGGAGGAGGAATGACTGCCTTCTGCTTCTGGGGGCTCCTCTCAGGGCACAGCTCCTCAGCCCTTCTGCCAGTGATACCAGTGCCTCAAGCAGCCACAATGACAGAAGGGCATTCTGTACCTGTGCAGGAGCCCCTCAGCATGCCAGGACCATCTAGGCCTCAGGTAACCAGGGGACGGCCACCATGGTCATCCCAAACCACAGGGTTAGTGGTCTGCCTTTACCTCAGCTGGCAGTGCAGGGGGAGCACGACATTGGAGCACATGCAAGAGGATTAAGAAAAGCCACAAGTTGCACGTGGGGTTCACAGGTGAATACATTGTTAAGGAGTTACTGCTTGTGTCTGCTTATGTTTGCAATAAAGGTGTACTGCATTCTGCCAACATCTCCCTCTGTTACTTGTGGCTCTCTAGAACTTCAGGAGTACCCTGGCTCACCCCAAGGCCTGGCAGGGAGGATCCATGGAGACCGTGATCATTGCCTTACAAATGGTGAAGTTCAAGTTATCACTGGGCACAGGGCGATGAGTCTTTAAACAAAAGAAACAGAAAGAGTGCAGCAGGTGGGGTAAATTTTTATTGGATTGCAAGGATGAGGTAGCAAAGATCATCTGCAATGTGTTTTTATAAATGCATCTGGAAGCTTCCCTAGTGCCTATATCATGGCACATTTCCTGCGGTCCATGGGGTCTGTCATTATGTAAGCTCGTCATCAGCTTGCTCCACATCCTCCTTGTCTGAGGAGGCGTCATGCTCCATTATATCCTCCTCACTGTTCAATGCCTGCCCCCTCTACAACACCAGGTTGTTCAGTACACAGCAGACCACCCACAATCTGCGAAACCCTTGCTGGGGCATATTGAAGGGTGTCTCGAAACTGATCCAGGTAACTGAATCGCATCTTCAAGAGGCCAGTGGCCTGCTCAATGGTCGCTCAAATTGACCAGTGCAGGTGTTTTATCTCTTCTCTTGGATACCTCACAAGAGTAAGTAGCCATCTTTCTAGTGGGTCCCCTTTGTCCCCCAGAATCCAACCTTGAAGGTGCACGGGGGCACAGAAAATCTTAGCGACCTGACATTGCCTGAATATGTAGAGATTGTGGCTACATGAGCACACACCTGTAGGATCCATTGGTGGTGGTCACAGACCAGTTGCACATTGAATGAATGGGAGCCCTTTCTGATAATGAAGGCCACTGGCTGGCCTGTGGGAGCCTTGATCACAACATGGATGCAGTCGATCACATCCTGCATCTGGGGAAATCTAGCAATGTCATGAAATCCTATGGCTCTATCAGGCTGACAGTCCAGATCAGTGCAATATTACATGGTGTATTAGCTGCCCCTCCTGAAGAGGGTATCAGTCACCACCTTAATGCAATGACATACAGCTCATTGGAAGATGCCACACATGTCTCCAGTGGGTCCCTCGAATGAACCAGAGGTGTCAAAATTAAGGACCATGGTGACCTTCACTGGCCCTGGCACTGGGCAGCCACCAGCACTGTTGAGGTTCAGCTCAGCCACCATTATGCCACACTTGGGAAGGCACAGTTTTGGTGACACTAAAGCTCAGACATTTGAAGGTAACTCATCCTCTGTCTGTTGACCTCACTGCAGGGTAACTTCTGCTTGCAGGAGGGTGCTCGAGTTGCCATTTGCGCCCTTCCCCCACCCTGAGGCTGTCTCTCCAGTTGACTATGAGGTTGCTGCCTTACCCAATGGTTGCTCAGTGAAGCCAGAACTGACCTCTCCTCTCTTTGCTTTCTTCGTATACCTGTGGACTTCCGTAAAACTCAAACAAGCCCACAAAATAGCATTCTACTGGCATTTTAATTGACTCAATTAACTGTTTGTCAGGTTGGGTGCCCAGTCATCCCACCATCCCTTCCACCCCTTGCAAAATCCAGAACTAGCATGATGACAGAGTTCCATTCTGACAATTTCCCACACCCCTGCTCTACCACCCTTCTTCAAATGACCCAGAAAATTCAGCCCTATGTGTTAATACACATTCATTCAGTATTCTACCCTCGCCAGATATAAACAAACTTTTCTCTCATTGTTAGCTATATGGATCAAACATAAAGGAAGTTTGGCTATGTTTAAGTCACTCACATCTTGTGGATCCATAGCACAATTCAGTGCATGCTTTTGCACAAACTGGCCTCTTATTTAGGGAGCACATATGGATGATCAGTATGTGGAGTTGAAAAAGTTACACATAAGTATCAAGGGGTACTTTTCTGAGATTGAGTTGAATGTCACAGAACAGAAGGAGCTTTGATCTGCATCTGGCCTGAGCTATGATGATGATAAATGAATATCAAAGGTAGGAACATATTCCCTCTCACTTTCAGATAAAAAAAAATAGAGTTCCATCTGCTCTCTTAAAGTGCTCTAAATTACTAATTATTCCACAGACTCTTTTTCATTTTCTTTGATAGCAAACTATTTAACATCACAGCTGCTAGACCTATAGCCAGTTAGCCATGCTGAATAATGAAATATTTTTCCATTCTCTTCCTTGGCGTTACCAAATACTCTTGTTCTTGTGTATACTTATTTGTCTTTTCTCCTCGTCAGAAAATGCTCGCTTACAAGTGTCTTTCATGAAGAGCTGAAACTGGAAATGCCTTAAATATGATCTTCTCCACACTGATATCAATATGATGTGTTCAGCTAGCTGAAGATAAAATTCAAGGAGGCAACACAGAAATTCTGCATGGAAATTACAGAGCAGATACGCAATGGGAATTGTGTGTATCTATTGTATTTGGAAAATTATATGATGAAATATTACAAAGATGATGGTCAATGGTATTCAAGCTAAATTAGAGACAGGAAGGGGTGGTTGTAAGGTAGACAGCAATAAGTAGAAGTAAATGAATGTTCCTTACATCAGCAATTTGTCACAAGTGGCATCCCTGGGATCTATAAGGTGCTTCTGTTCCTATATGCACGGTCATGCTGATGTAACTTGTGCATAAGTAGTATCAATCTTTAATTTCATCAGCTTATCAAACATATGTTGAACTATTTAAAAAGAGCTTTGAAAACACCCACAAACAGACTGATTTACGATGACTGCCACTAGTTACTCGATGTCTGGTATTGCAGGTTGGCCAGTTTTCTGGAAAATTCCAATGTGAATTACCTTTCAGACATGCCACAACATCCTCATGGAATTTCACACCTCCTGATCTCAAGAACTACTTCAAAAAGATTTATTGAAAATGGCACTGGACCTCACATTTGCATTTCCATAAGGCTACCTCTCTAGCAGAGACAGAAAGCCTACTAGGACAATAGCTACATGGAAAGGTGTCCTTCCTATCTTATCAATATGGATAATGGATATTCAGGAGTTAATGACTGGGACATTACAGAATCTAATCACCCCAGCCAAGAAACAAAAGGCATGGTCTTCCAGCTATCAGCAAAATGAACACCTTCTGAAATCATTATCGGGAGAGAGGTCATGTGACTGAAGTAACAATTTCTGAAATCTCTTTAATACAGCATGGAAGCTGCTGATACAGGAGTCTGGATAAACCTGCCAGAGTAATATTCTCCCCCTTCCCTTCTTCCTCAAGTTAAGTCCCTATCTCTATTAAAGTTAAAATCCAGCCCAGAGATAGAGAATTTTTCATTGAAAGGAACCTTGGGTGCAAACTCATCGACTTTTTGGAAAAGATGGATTAAATTTTAAAAGTAAATTGCCTCTGACAATTACAGTTTTACATGGGCTTCAGCTCCACTGCTGGAAATTCAAGACCACCATGAAAAATTTCTGCTTCAGCCACAGATGCCAGCAAAGGTCTCATAAACAGTGAACTCTCTTTTTTTAATCTTTCAGCGTTGAACTTTAATTTGGCTATGAAAGTAACTACTACAATATAACTTTAAATTTTGCATGCTTATGTGTGTGAATGTGGGTTGCGAAGGTTGAAACCCGGGTTTACCTTTTAAATATTTTTAATAAATTTACCTGGATGGATTTTTAACTCAATAAAAACTAACCCCTTTTTATTTTAAACTGAAGAAAGCCTATCAGACTAGTTTCTTTGCAATCAGCACATAAATGGTTAAGCACAGACATCCTTCATCCTTCTAAATTCACGAAGAAAACTCTGTACAGTCAGACTCGGAGTGGTACGATAGGGGAATCAATTTTACCCTTTTGGGCAGGGAAAAAGAGGGATTAATATCAAGAATTGTTGCTTATTTCAAATTAGGAACTTGGGAAATTATAAGGGAAGCATGCAGAAGACTACGAATAGACAGAGAATTGGGTGGTCATGTAGAAACGCATTTCAAGAAGGACAAACACAAAATAGTACATTTTCAAAAAACTAAATGAGTGAGATTGTAAAGATATCCCAAATTGTAAGATGGTCAATTGAGTAAAAGAGCAGGAAGATCCACGAGTACGAGTATACAGATATTTAAAAGCAAGCTTGCAGGTTAAAAAAGCCATAAAAAGGGCAAATGGTATTCTGGCTTGTACATATATGAGCATTTCTTACAGGAAAGGAAAACTTGCATTTATACAATTTCTTTTCAATTAAAAGCTAATGGAGCTTTTGAAGTGTTTCATTCATAAATATGGCAAGTAATTTGCACACAACCTAATTCCACAAATAACAATTAGGTAAATGACCTAGGTTAACCTATTTTTGCGAGTGTTAATTGTTGGATATATGTTGGCTGGGCTATCTGAAGATATCCTCTGCACATCTTTATATAGTACCATAGAATTATTTACATCCAACTGAACTGGCTGACTTGGCACTGCTTTACCAACTCATCTGAAAGAGAGAGCTTCCAGTGCTGCAGCACACGTTCAGTGTGACACTTGGGTGTCTGCCAAACTTGTGCCTGTGAAGCCACAATCTCCCAACTCGGTAGGACAGTGATCCTGTTGGACATTCCGAGGTCAGTGGAAGTTACCTACTTTGTGTGTTGATGATGGGCACCCTCACTATACAGGGAGCACATCGAGAACATCCAATAAATTAAATTGGATCGCCCTCATCCTGGAAAGACATTGTAGATGTTCCCTTTTTGTAAGGAGACTTCTTTGAATATTCACAGAAAATAAATTGCCCTCCCAAATCTACAAGGGACTACAATCCCAAGCAACCACCACAGTTGTCAGTGATCAGGAAGGTATGACTGAACTGATCAGTATATTTCAGCCTGCCAGATGCTGAATCCATCTGAAAGTCTAGAATGCGAGAAACTGAACATATACAGTTACCAACCTACAAGGACTGTCCAATGAAAGGCCTGGATATAAAGATACATACCAATAACTTCTATTAAAAGTGCAACCTTTTCTACAGATTCTAATATCGTGATTCTACCAATGAAATTCTAGGCTGCTTGCCAGTTTCTCCAAGAGGATGGCAATTTTACATGGTGCTTTCAGTTTTGTTCTTTCAATGAAAAATAATGGCATGTTTTCTGTGATTCATCAAATGTGCATTCACATTTGATATCTGAATATTAACATTACTATTGCAGTTTGAAGTGACACCATTTCAAAGGATCCTTTAACTCTTGGAAGCATTCCTATTAATGTCAAACAGACTGAATGAGCTTATTGTACTGAATTAATAATGTAATAGGTGGTTAGAATGTGTTTTATAGCTTTAGAATAAACAAGGTGGAAAATTACTACAAAATTATATATACCCTAAGGTTGCGGTGCACTAGCCAGATCAGATATAATAATCTCTTTAAAATATAATTGGACTTTTCCCCCTTGAGGTCAGTGTCATCTACTACTGCTGTGAAGGCAAGTCTTTCTGTTTGTGTTTGGTTTAGCTCCTGCCATGTTTTTACTAGTTGAGTCCCCAGGCAGTGAGGCCACTTCATGCTTTAAGAAGGTGAAGCGTTTTGTATTTTTTTAAATCAGCATGCTCCACTCAGCATTATTCACTACAATGTACATTTTACAAGGTATGGTATTGCTTTTGAAAAATTGCAATTTTCTTCAATGGAAAACTCGCTTGCTGGTAAATGAAAAAATTGCTTCAAAAGTATTCAGGTTTAATTTTAAAAAGACAGTCAGAACTTACAAATCTGTTAGACAGAAATCAGCTTTGATATTGGTCGCTAGGAAAAGCTAGCAGCATTTGCAGTTGATATAAACTGCCACAGTAAGTCTCAATTAGGGAAAGTTCAGTAATAGGAACATATTTTATATGACCACGCACAAACATTATAAATAATTAATGTATAGGAATGTGTCAAAGGAGCAAAATACAGTTCCCAAAGTGTTTGACTGTCACCGTCGCTGGTTATATTGTCTGATGCCAAAAGCAAAAACCTTGTATGTTTTCTATATCAGGTAAATTGTGACATTTTAAACAAAAATCAAGTAATTTGTACTTGACTTTTCCTGATTATCAACTACAACTTCAGAGGAAGGCAGCTGGAAGCACAGGAGTAACAACTTAAATGTTGTTATTTATGACATTTCTCCTCAATTTCCACTAACCCTCTACTAAGCACTACTTGTACTTCTTACAATGCACAATCAGAAGCCCCCAAAGAAATTAAACTCCAAAATGTTTATGTCCCTTTAATTGTTCGCTCTCGCATCTTAACTAAGGTATTATTTTAAGGAATAAGCAATATGGCATGGCATGTCATTAATTATGGGTCCACTGAAAAGTAAAAGAAATGAAATCTAATTGAGTATAATGTTTTACCTATGAACGTGTTACAAATGCTTTGTAAATTGTAATTTTTAAATGTAGTATTAATGAAAGAACACCTCAATTAGAGGAGCTCATCAACAGAGATAAAAACAAAAAGCTAAAAGCTACTGCAGATGCTGGAAATCCAAAACAAAAACAGAATTACCTGGAAAAACTCAGCAGGTCTGGCAGCATCGGTGGAGAAGAAATCAGTTGACGTTTCGAGTCCTCACGACCCTTCGGCAGAACTGAGTATAGTTAGGAGAGAGGTGAAATATAAGCTGGTCTAAGGTGGGGGGTGGGGGGAGAGAGAAGTTGAGGGTGGGGTGATTGTGGGGATAAGCAAGCAGTGATAGGAGCAGATAATCAAAAGATGTCACAGACAAAAGGATCAAAGAGGTGTTGAAGGTGGTGATATTGTCTAAGAAAAGTGCTAATTAAGAATGGAAGGCAGGACACTCAAGGTACAGCTCTAGTGGGGGTGGGGTGGAAAGACTAACAAAGTTTTAGTTTTAGATTTAAAAATAATGGAAATAGGCGGGAAAAGAAGAATCTATATAAATTATTGAGAAAAAAAAAGGGGGAGGGGGAGAAACGGGGTGGGGCTGGGGATGGGGGGAGGGGGGAGAAACGGGGTGGGGGTGGGGATGGGGGGAGGGGGAGTTTAAGATCTAAAGTTGTTGAATTCAATATTCAGCCTGGAAGGCTGTAAAGTGCCTAGTCGGAAGATGAGGTGCTGTTCCTCCAGTTTGCGTTGGGCTTCACTGGAACAATGCAGCAAGCCAAGGACAGACATGTGGGCAAGAGAACAGGGTGGAGTGTTAAAATGGCAAGCGACAGGGAGGTTTGGGTCTTTCTTGCGGACAGACCGTAGGTGTTCTGCAAAGCGGTCGCCCAGTTTGCGTTTGGTCTCTCCAATGTAGAGGAGACCGCATTGGGAGCAACGAATGCAATAGACTAAGTTAGGGGAAATGCAAGTGAAATGCTGCTTCACTTGAAAGGAGTGTTTGGGCCCTTGGACGGTGAGGAGAGAGGAAGTGAAGGGGCAGGTGTTGCATCTTCTGCGTGGGCATGGGGAGGTGCCATAAGTGGGGGTTGAGGAATAGGGGGTGATGGAGGAGTGGACCAGGGTGTCCTGGAGGGAACGATCCCTACGGAATGCCGCCGGGGGGGGTGAAGGGAAGATGTGTTTGGTGGTGGCACCATGCTGGAGTTGGCGGAAATGGCGGAGGATGATCCTTTGAATGCGGAGGTTGGTGGGGTGATAAGTGAGGACAAGGGGGACCCTATCATGTTTCTGGGAAGGAGGAGAAGGCGTGAGGGCGGATGCGTGGGATATGGGCCTGCCATGTTCCACATGGTATGTGGAACATTCCTTGTTCCAGTCCTACTCCGGCCCCCTCCCACAACTCTTTCTCCGGTACATCGATGATTACTTCGGTGCTGCTTCATGCTCTCGTCGGGACCTGGAAAAATTTATTAAGTTTGCTTCCAATCTCCACCCCTCCATCATTTTCACATGGTCCATCTCTGACACTTCTCTTCCCTTCCTTGACCTCTCTGTCTCAATTTCTGATGATAGACTGTCCACCAATATCCATTACAAGCCTACCGACTCCCACAGCTACCTCGACTACAGCTCCTCACACCCCGCTTCCTGTAAGGACTCCATCCCATTCTCTCATTTCCTTCGCCTCCGTCGCATCTGTTCTGATGACGCTACCTTCAAAAATAGCTCCTCTGACATGTCCTCCTTCTTCCTTAACCGAGGTTTTCCACCCACGGTCGTTGACAGGGCCCTCAACCGTGTCCGGCCCATATCCCGCGCATCCGCCCTCACGCCTTCTCCTCCTTCCCAGAAACATGATAGGGTCCCCCTTGTCCTCACTTATCACCCCACCAACCTCCGCATTCAAAGGATCATCCTCCGCCATTTCCGCCAACTCCAGCATGATGCCACCACCAAACACATCTTCCCTTCACCCCCCCTGGCGGCATTCCGTAGGGATCGTTCCCTCTGGGACACCCGGTCCACTCCTCCATCACCCCCTACTCCTCAACCCCCACCTATGGCACCTCCTCATGCCCACACAGAAGATGCAACACCTGCCCCTTCACTTCCTCTCTCCTCACCGTCCAAGGGCCCAAACACTCCTTTCAAGTGAAGCAGCATTTCACTTGCATTTCCCCTAACTTAGTCTATTGCATTCGTTGCTCCCAATGCGGTCTCCTCTACATTGGAGAGACCAAACGCAAACTGGGCGACCGCTTTGCAGAACACCTGATGTCTGTCCGCAAGAAAGACCCAAACCTCCCTGTCGCTTGCCATTTTAACACTCCACCCTGTTCTCTTGCCCACATGTCTGTCCTTGGCTTGCTGCATTGTTCCAGTGAAGCCCAACGCAAACTGGAGGAACAGCACCTCATCTTCCGACTAGGCACTTTACAGCCTTCCAGGCTGAATATTGAATTCAACAACTTTAGATCTTAAACTCCCCCTCCCCCCCATCCCCACCCCCACCCCGTTTCTCCCCCCTCCCCCTTTTTTTTCTCAATAATTTATATAGATTCTTCTTTTCCCACCTATTTCCATTATTTTTAAATCTAAAACTAAAACTTTGTTAGTCTTTCCACCCCACCCCCACTAGAGCTGTACCTTGAGTATCCTGCCTTCCATTCTTACTTAGCACTTTTCTTAGACAATATCACCACCTTCAACACCTCTTTGATCCTTTTGTCTGTGACATCTTTTGATTATCTGCTCCTATCACTGCTTGCTTATCCCCACAATCACCCCACCCTCAACTTCTCTCTCCCCCCGCCCCCCCACCTTAGACCAGCTTATATTTCACCTCTCTCCTAACTATACTCAGTTCTGCCGAAGGGTCGTGAGGACTCGAAACGTCAACTGATTTGTTCTCCACCGATGCTGCCAGACCTGCTGAGTTTTTCCAGGTAATTCTGTTTTTGTTTTGAGCTTATCAACAGGCCTGGAGTAATTGCAAATCAAAGGGAAAGCCCTATTGTGTTGCTGGGATGGTGGTGTAAAGTGTTCACACCTAGGATTATAATGGTCTCTTTGGATCTCTCCTGAGGAGAGAGTTTGTCTCAAGGCGGCGCAGAAGACCAGAGAAACTGGAGAGATTTAAATTATTCATGTGGTTTTCCCAAATCAAAGAAGGTTTGAAAGTGGCCTGTTAATGAGGGAAGGTTCTAAAGTAACCATACAATTCATACCCATATATCTAAAAATGCTGATTTTTTTTTCCCCCAAAATTATATAATTTATAATATTAAGGCTTTTCTCTATGGATTTTGACAGGTTGGGAGGAGAACTAAAGAAATATATTATTTAGCAATTACTGGGATAGGCTGTATTTTTTGTTGTTGGGTGACCAAGTTGAACAATTAATGATAGAGTTGATCTGCAGACACTTTTTAGGTGGAAATATTAAGTTTATTTGTAATATACTCAGCAGAAACTGCACTTCAACTCTAACTCTATCTCTACACTGACTGCTGAGGTAGACCACGCTACTCTCCTATTGGTTACTACAGATCATGTGATCTTCCTTAACAAGTATTATTCTTAAAGGTACATTACACGCTAAATAAAACATCAATTACTACATTCCTCCCCCTTTAACTCAGCTATACATACATTTACGAGTACATATTTTTCAAGACAACATAACATTTACACTGGGTAAGGAATTTACAAGTTCAGTCAGGTGGTTTCCTGGTATGTTTCCTGGTGCAGTTCCACAACTTCAAATTCTTTGTGCGGAACTCATTTTCCAGAGTTGCCTGAGCATCAGGTGCTTCAGTGGACACTTGCAGTTCTGTATCCTCAACTCTTAAAGGAATGTCAGACATGTCAATCCTGGGTTGAGTATCCTCAACAGGAAACGCAGACCCAGGCATGATCACTGGTGGAACCATATCTTGATGATTTTTCTCTCTTTTCCTTAAATGGTCCACATGTTTAAGGATGATCCAGACTTTCACCTCCACGGGGTAAGATAGAGGTCCATTCACTGCACATATTTCACCCGATAACCACTTTGCTCCTTCTCTAAAATTTTTCACGTATACCAGCTCTCCCATGGTAAATTTCCTCTCGTGATTGTGCCAGTTGTGTCTACCTTCCTTTCCACCTTTCCCTCTAAATTCGGCATTGTCAAACTCAATCTCATCCTGAGACGGTGTTTCAATAATAACTCTGCAGGTGTAACACCTGTGGTTGTGTGAGGGGCAGTCCTGTAATGAAAAAGAAAGCATCCTAGCTTGGTTGCCAAGGAATCGCCAGTTAGCTTTTTCATCCCTGCCTTGAACGTTTGAACCGCCCTTTCAGCCAGTCCGTTTGAGGAAGGATAGTACGATGCATGAGTGATTATGTTGAGGCTGAGTGTTGAAACGTAAATGCCATGCCGTTATCAGAAACTACTAATTCTGGTAGTCCGTGAATGGCAAAACTCTGACGTAATTTCTCAATTGTAGCGGACGACGTTGGTGACTTCACCTCATATAAGTCCAAACATTTTGAATGGGCTTCGACAATGAGCAGAGACATTGTTCCCAGGAAAGGTCCAACGTAGTCAATGTGTAACCGCACCCAGGGTCTACCTGGCCTCGTCCATGGGTGTAATGGAGCTGTCACTGGCAACTTCTGCAGTTGCTGACATTGCACACAGTGCTTTACTAAACTCTCTATTTCGCCATCCATCCCAGGTCACCATAGATAGCTGCATGCTATGATCTTCATTTGGGAAATTCCTGGATGGGCACTGTTTAGTTCAATTAAAAGTGGTTCCCTTTCCTTTGGAGGAACTATCACTCATCCTCCCCACAATAAGATGCTATCCTGGCTGGTTATTTTGTGCCTTCTGTTGAAGTATGGTTTCATTTCATCAGATACGGGCTCCTGTGACCAAACGTGCAGCACTTGTCCTCATATTTGAGATAGGACTGGGTCCCGACTTGTCCAGTCTCTGATCTATTGAATGCATACCGGCGAGAAATCTAAGAAATTTAACAATAAAACAAGTTCCTGTGGAACTGAGACGTGCTCATCATTGTCTTGTAAAGGCAAACGACTAAGGGCATCGGCGTTTGCGATTTGATTGCCAGGCCTATGTATGAAAGTGTATTCGTATGCTGCCAGAATTAAAGCCCATCATTGTATTCTTGCTGAGGCTATGGGTGGTATAGCCCTGTCCTCGCTAAACAATCCTAGCAATGGTTTGTGGTCTGAAATGATTGTAAAATGGAGGCCGTTTATGTACTGGTGAAATTTCTTGACACCAAAGATGATGGACAGGCCCTCTTTTTTTATTTGCAAGTATCTCTTTTCCGCTGTGGTAAGCGTTCTTGATACATAACCTATTGGCAGTTCCGTGCCATCACTGCTCCCACTCCGTAGGGAGATGTGTCAAATGTCAGCAACAATTCTTTTGTCTGGTCATAATGCACTAATAGATTGGACGAGTGCAACAATTGTTTCACCTTTATGAAAGCTACTTTCTGGGGCGCCTCCCAAGACCAACGTTGGTTCTTTTTGAGTAGAGAATGCAGGGGGGGGGGCCAGCACTGTAGACAAATTGGGTAAGAACTGTCCATAATAGTTGATCGTTCCTAGGAATGATTTGAGCTCTGATGCGTTCTTTGGCGCAGGTGCCTCTCTTATGGCTCTCACTTTTTCCTCAACCTGGTGGAGGCCCTGTGAATCTACCCGGTGACCCGAATAGACTACCTCTCTTGATAAAAGCAAAATACTGCAGATGCTGGATATCTGAAACAAAAGCAAAAATTGCTGGAAAAACTCAGCAGGTCTGACAGCATCTGTGGAGAGAAAGACAGAGTTAACGTTTCGAGTGCACATGACTCGAAAGTTCTGAAAAGACAGAGTTCTGAGGAAGAGTCATACGGACTCAAAACGTTAACTCTGTCTTTCTCTCCACAGATGCTGTCAGACCTGCTGAGTTTTTCCAGCAATTTTTGTTTTTGTTTAAGTCTACCTCCCTTGCTTGGAATGTGCAATTTTCTTTTTTTAAAAGCTTGCAAGAAACGTTTTAAGACTTCTAAGTTTGCCAAATGCTCTTTTTCACTGAATCCTGTCACCAATACATCGTCTAAACAGACTACAAACTAGGGCAGTCCCTGCAGTAAGCTTTCCCTTGGCACAGGATGGCACAGGCGGAGGAGACACCGAAAAGCCATCCTGTATATTGGTACAACCCTTTGTGGGTATTAATTGTGACAAATTCCCTGGAAGCATTATCCAACTCTAGTTGTTGATAAGCATGACTCATGCCAAGCTTTGTGTACGTTGTCCCTCCTGCCAGCTTGGCATACAGGTCTTCGATTTTTGGAATAGGGTGTCTGTCTAGCTTAGCAACTTTATTAGCCTTCTGTTTGTAGTCTCCACAATTCCGGACACTTTGGTTGGGTTTAAGGACTGGAGCTATGGGTGATACCCATTCTGAGAACTGAACAGGTTGTATAATGCCAAGTTTCTCTAGTCTGTTCAGTTCAATGTCAACTTTTTCTCGCAGGGCACATGGTACCTGTCTCGCCTTCATGAAGCGAGGGGTTGCTTCCGGGTCCACATGAATCTTGGCCTGGAGGCCCTGGATTTTCCCCATTTCATCTTTGGCATACTTTCTAAGTAGCTCTAGTAGCCCATTTGCTCTCAAGTGGAAAATTTCATACCATTCTAACTTAATCTTGTTTAACCAGTTTCGCCCCAGGAGGCTTTGTCCTTCACCTGCTACCACCATCAAGGGTAGCTTTGCCAATTGGCTTCCATAATGGACAATTACTCTGCTTATGCCATTTACTTGAATGTCTTCACCCATATATGTTTTTAGCTTGGCATCTGTTTCTTCTAAACTTAATTGATGTTTACCATTATTCAAATATCTGAAGGTGTTCCCCAATTACTGTAGTGGAAGTTCTCGTGTCTACTTCCATTCTAACAGGTTTGCCATTTACTTTCACTGTGGCAAATATTGGTTCTGTCTTTCCAGCTTTCAGATTAAAGAACGAATTAATGTCTGAATTTGTTGTTTCAGGCTCTTCTACATTATAGATTTCATTGGGCTTCTTCTTTTGTTTACAAGCCTGCTTGAATCTTTCCTTGCATTGCCTCATCACATGTCCATTTCTATGACAATAGTAGCATTCAATTTTATAAACTGCCAATCGCTAAAAGACTGATTGTTTCCATCTCTGTTAAAATTATTTTTTGATTTTGCTGCTAAGTTATTTTACTTTATTCTTTGGCTAGCGGGGGCTGTTTCCTGTTTCTCAGCGGAGTCACACTTTTTCATGTCTCTTTCAGCTGAAGTTTACCTCCCGATGTGGAGGATGGCGCCATTTTGCACACCCTGTGTTGCTTTTGAATCTCTTACTGTGCTTTCCATGACCAGCACTATCTCTAGCGCCTCCTTGAAACCCAGATTCACTTTGGACAATAATCTCTTCTGAATAGAGCCCTCTTTCACACCACACACTAAACAATCTCTGAGCATGTTGTTCAGAACACACTGAACTCACAATGTTCCTTTAGCTGCTTCAAGTTTGCCACATAGCATGCAATTGTCTCACCCAGGGCTCCATTTCATGAATTAAACCTGAACCTCTGCATCATGACTGGGGGCTTTGGTTGAAAGTGACCCTTCATAAGGTCCACCAATTCATCAAAATGTTTTGAATCTGGGGCACTGGGTGCCATCAACCTTCAAATAAAGATGTAGGGTTTGCTCAAGAGGATCGCTCGCCTCTTCTCTTCCCCAGTAATCTCATTTGCTTGAAAAAAGAACGTGAGGCGCTCTATGTATTAGGCCCAATCATCTGTGGCAGCTTCAAAAGGGTCATTCTCCCAAATTGTGGCATTTTGACAGGGGATAACTTCTTCAATTCTAATGGAGTTTGCTACTTACAATCACTGGGCAAGGTACAGTGCTGATTTCTTTTTAACTTGATTTCTTCTGTTCAATCCTGTTTTATCCTCATTGCCAGTTTGTTATAGGGTAGCCGAGTTATACTATTAATGATAAAGTTGATCTGCAGACACGTCTTGGGTGGAAACATTAAGCTTATTTGCAATATACTCAGCAGCAACTACACGTGTGCTTTCAACTCCAACTCTATCTCTTCACTGACTGCTGGGGTAGCCCACACTGCTCTCCTATTGGTTATGTGATCATGTGATCTTCCTTGACAAGAATTATTCTTTAAAGTATATTACACACTAAATAAAACCATAATTACTATATTTTTCATCTCTTTTCACCTTCCGATGGGCTCGTACAAAGTTGCCAATAATGTTCTTGTCAATTATAAATGTTTAACTAAGGGAGTGTAATTTTTTTTCAAATTATGCACATTGGCCCAGATTTTGCCACCACCTCAAAGAAGCTGCCATCAGGTATTTAGAGGTATCTTTGGTGCGATTTCTCGCTGTCACTTTAAATCTTGTCCCAAGGCAAGGGACGTCTTGACGTGCAACGGCAGTAATATCAGCAAATGGGTAAGGAACCAATCACATTGAAGTATTCACACAGCAAACCAGGAAGCTAAAACCACTTAATATCCTTCAAATTTAATTTAAAATTTTAGATAATAAAATAAATGATTGGGATTAGATTAAGATAAAAGTTAAAATAAAGATAAACAACATTTTTTTTTAATTAAAAATGTTGATTCATTCATGATGGAGAAATTATGCAATCCACAAATTTAAAATCGGCTTCTCAAGGCCAGTAAAGGGTGTTTAGCATTAATTCGGAAATTAGTACGTGATTAACAATTGAGTTAAACATCATTCAACAAGGTGTAACTTTTTCCCGAATTTTTATAGCAAGACTAACAGTGTAGAAGTGGAAGTATTTGTCATTCATGATTGTAAAGGAGGTTGCAGTCTGTGGGAAACTCTATATTGCACCCAGTAGAGAAGCATAGACTCACTGACTTCAATATCTGGATTTTCACATTATTCTGCACATTTCAATAAGGGCATTGCATGTGTTTCACACATCTGACTGTATGACCCAAATATTTACAGAGAGACAGAGAATGTGTGGGGCAAGCCAAAATGGCTGAAGTATCTGGCAAGTTTGGCAGTCCTGCCAACTTAATGGAAAAACCTGAATCATTTTGTTTTGTCTCCCAAATGGCAGCCACCCAAATTGAGAGTGTGCCAATGACTAGGTGGGCACTCCAGTGTCAGGAAACCAGAGTGATGAACCCTAAATATGGTCCCAGCAAATCAGGGGTGGGAGTGGTGTGAAAAGGTGGCAAACGCAGGAAGTCAGGAGAGAGGCTGCAATCGTCAGGGGGAAGCTGAAGGTTTTCTTGAGGGTTCAGGAGTGTAGGGGGAGCATTTATGCCCCTCCTGACCCACAAGGAGTGTTGAAAAAGGCATTACCTTGTGGAGCAGGCAGCTTCCATCTCCTTCTCATTGTTGGCTATCCATTCAACTGGAAAACACTTGCAGCAATGGTGTAGTTTAAAATCAGACTCCCAATTACAGTGTAGGAGCTTAATTTAAGTATATGAATTATTTTTCACCTTTTCACGTCAGGACAGTCTGGCAGCCCGATAGCTGCCACTGTAAAAAAGAAACATTGGCATGCATGGTGAATTGAGGATGCCTATTTAAGCCTTCAATCACCCTCCATGACCTTCTCTTGCCAGTCATGGGATTGTTAACATGCAGACCAGGGTTCTGATCATAGGGGGTACAAGGTTGCTTCCAGACATAAAACAGAAAATGCTGGGAAAACTCAGCAGGTCTGGCAGCATCTGTGGAGAGAGAAACAGAGTTAATGTTTTGAGTCCATATGACTCTTCTTCAGAGCTAAAGAGAAGTAGAAACGTGATAGGATTTATACTGTTTAAGAGGGGGGGTGGAGCAAAATAGGTCAGAGATAAGTTGGAACCAAGGAGAAATTTGACAAAGATGTCAGGGACAAAGGGAGTGTTAATGGTAGTGTTAGAAACTTAAGAAGATGCTGATAGTGCCATAAAGGTAAAATAGCAGAATGTGTTAATAGCAGAACAAGGGTCACTGCTCTGTGAAAGCAAAACATTAAAACAGTGACAGATGGCCCTGTTGGAGAGGGGAGAGGGGGTGGTTGGAGGAAAAGGATAAAAATAAATAAAAGAAAAAAAATTAATGAATAAATAAATAAAAATAAAAAATAATTGGATTTTAAAAAGGTGTGAAGATGGAGGAGAGGGCTCATGGTCTTCCAGATATGCTTGAAAACCTAAATAGAATTGGGAGATAGCCTGGTTTGTAATATGAAGAGCTTCTAAATAAGATATTTCAGTTATGCTGAGAAGAAAGGATTGTCTCCATTAGGGTATAGAACTTTACGGGGAGATTTAATAGACGTGTCCAATATTAATAGTGGTTTTAATGGAGTGAATGAGGAGAAACTGTTTCCACTGGTGGGTTGCTAAGACGAGGATAGAGTTTGATGATATTTACCAAAAGAACCAGAGGTAACATGGAAATTTTTTAATGCAATGAATTATGATGATCTGGAATGGACTGCCTGATAAATGTGGTGAAAGTAGATTCAATCACAACTTTCAAAGGAGAATTGGACATATACTTGAAAAGGAAAAATGTTTTCAGCATTAAGGGGGAAGCATTGAGGGAATGGGACTAATTGGATAGCTCTTTTTAGTAGCTGACATAGGCACGATGGGCCAAATGACCTCCTGTGCACTGGAAGATTCTATAATTTGATAAAAGGTGCCTTTATACATCGGGTCAGCATGTTACATTTGTAAATGGTGAAAGATTAAATGGGAACAAAAGAGAGATTCTAGTTTATTATTCTCAGTGCAATTCTCCAAATATTCTTATAATATAAATTAAGTACAGATTTTTAAGATATGGTTGGGGCATTGTAAAGAAACCCAGGCTTCTTTTGTCGTTGGGAGGCTAGGAACTACAACTCCCAGCATGCCTTGGGAGTTTCCGTGTATGTGTGGACTGGAACAGGCTGCTCATGTGCAGCACAGTGTTGAAGTTCTCAGGGCACCTGTGTGAAGAGAGAAAAAAAAAGAAACACTGTGAAAAACCCCAGTCATGTGACCATAATGGGAAATGGTCCCAGGCAGGTAACAGAAAGAGGGGGAAGAGGAACGTCCCGAAGGAAGTCTCAGACAGGCAAGAGGAAGAGGTCCCAATTAAGAGAGGGGAGCACAGAAAGAGGCTCCAGGCAAAAAAGGGCTGTAGTTAGCTAACTTTAAATAATGGGGGCTTAGGAGAAGCCTTGAAGATCTAAGAAGGCAGCAGAAGGTTGGTGACTCCATGCTCCGGGCTGTTGGGGTGAAGGTACCTCTTTGGAATTGTAGTATTCTGCTCAGCATAGCCGAAGAGCTGAAATTGTGCTTGTGAATTGGTGCTGGAATGCAGATTTAGGAATCCAGGGGAACGGAGTCTCAGGAGCAGAGATTGAAACCCGGCAAGGTGGGCCATCATTGAGGCCATCCAAGTTGGAACAACCTTTGGAGAGAATTCCAAGGCAAGCTCTTCAAAAGTGAAGACTAGAATCCTCATCGGAGAGTTTCAACCAGACTGGTTGACGCACAATCATCTGGGTGATGACATCTGGGTGGGTTGTTGAGAAATCCATGGAATCTATCTTGGTCGCATCTGCTATTTATTGTGCAGTGTGATGTGTTTGAACACAGTTTTCCTGTTAATTCACTTGTACCTCATATTAACCCTGAATGATAGAGTATAAGATAGATATTGTAAATTGTTTTATTTTTCTGACCTTGTAAAGTTTACTTTTCTTTGTTCAAAACCTGTGGAATCTTGTGGCTTTATTCTTTTAGCAAGTGTCTTGAATCTCAAACTTTGTCTCCTTTAAACAAAATGCTATTGGTCCCTAACTGCATTGTAACAAGAACTTGGAGGTCTGGTCCAGGATCAAAACAGTATGCGGACATGGAAAGCAGCATTTATTATTGGAAAGTTTAAATTTGGAAACAGCATCCTTAAAAACATTTCAAAACAAAACTACAAAAATCAACATAGATTAACCTGTATCTGCCTACATCCTATTTTGTTGACAGATGAAAACAAAGGTTTTATGTTACAACAAAAAAATTGATTTGAAATAATAGCAGAGCAACTCCTGTTTACGTTACAATCTTATTAAAACGGCCAACTGAAGACAAGTAACAAGCCAACTTGTCCTGTTCATTTCACCTAGCACTTTTGGAATAGCATATTCTGCAAGTTTTAATCTGGAATTCTTTTAATTTAAAAATGTGAATGTATAAAACATTCATTCTCGAGTTGTGAGTGTCACTAGCAAGGTCAGCCTTTACTGTTCGTCCCTAGTTGCCTTTGAAAAAATGGTGGTGAGCCACCTTCTTGAACTGTTGCAGTTCATGTAATGAAGGTAGTCCCACAGTGGCATTAGGTATGGAGTTCCAGGATTTTGATCCAGCGACAGTGAAAGAACGGTGACATATTTCCAAGTGTGTGACTTGGAGGGGAACTTGTGAGTGACGGTGTTTCCATGCGTCTGCTGCCCCACCCCTCCTAGGTTGTAGGAAGTTATGGGTTTGGATGGTGGATGCTTGGGTCGATAAAGCTTTGGTGAGCTGCTACAATGCATCTGCAAGATGCTACATATTGCTGCCATGTTACACTGGTGGCAGAGGGAATGGGTGTTCAAGATGGTGATTGGACTGTCAGATCAGGCAGACTGCTTTATCCAGGATGGTGTTGAGCTTCTTGAGCATTGTTGGAGCTGAATCCACCCAGGCAAAAGGAGAGCCTTCCATCACACTCCTGACTTGGGCCTTGGAGGAGATGGGAAAGCTTTGGAAGTGAGAAGGTGAGTTACTTGCCACAAAATACCTAGCATTATGACACAGCCGATGCTGAGTTGTTCAAATCCCAGAGAGAAACATGAAACAACTGTCATAACCAGTTTTTGCATTTTGTATATTTCTAGATGCAGGCTTTAAATTTAGTTATAATAAGACCACTGAGTCTCAAGAGGTTTTTATAAAACTATATTAAACATTTATTAACTAAAAGATTGTAAGCACATACATATGTCTACAAATTACTACAATAATAACCTCTAAAAAAATCCCCTAATTAAACTGACTCTCAGTTGCACCTCCATTAAGGCAACAGTAAAACACAGGTTTAAACAGAGCCCTGACAAGGCACACTCTGGGCAGGCACATTAAAAATTAGTTTCTTTCAGCTGAGTAGGTGCTGGTGCCTGACCTACAACTGGAAGCTCGCTAGGCCATTTCAGAATGCAGTTAAGAGTCAATCACATTTTTGTGGGTCTGGAATCATATGTAGGCCAGATCAGGTAAGGACAGCAGAATTCCTGCCCTGAAAAGTATTAGTGAACCAGATAGGTTTTTTACAACAATCCATTAGTTTCATGGTCATTATTCATGAGACTAGCATTTTATTCCATATTTATTAATTGTGTTTGAACTTCCCCGGCTGCCAAGACAGGATTTGAATTCACATTAGGCCAGGCTTGGATTACTAGCCCATTAACATCACCTCTGTGCTACTGCCCCATTATGAGGATGTTGGAGCTGGTCACTGACATGTTAATTATCGTGAATTAATTGCAAGAGGTAGATTTTCTCAGTTAAATTCAGCCTCTTGTGATTTTGTGAGAAGACTTGAAGTTTTAATGGTCCTTCTTCATATCGACACTCCGTTTAGGGCTGTGCATGTGCACCCAATTGGCCGCACCAAGGCCTGTGCCTAGGCTCCATTTAACCGAATAGGAAGAAAGCCATATGTGTGGCCTGACAAAGCATGTTGCTTTGCCAAGATTGCAGCAATTATGCACTATCACGTACTTTGCATTACATACTACAGTATATGCAAGAGTTACAAGGTGACATAGCCTGTGATTCCAAAGTTGGTGCTCAAACTCGAGTTGAAATATTCAAAATACTTGGCCCGCCACATGGAACAGACAAGAGGCCTTGAGGAGAGGAGCTGCTCGGAGTCCTGGATTCGTTCGCACAAAGTGCTGGGGAAACCCAAGTACTGAATGGCCAGCTGCCTCTCCCAGAGGCTGGGTTTGGTGGTTGGGTGTGGGAAAAGTGAGAAAGAAAGACCTCTAAAGGTGATAATGGGGAAGGAGATTAATGAACCTTTCAAGAGAGGACTCCATGGACTTCCATGAAGTGGAAGTGGAGAAAGAAAAGGGGGAGATTGGGAGAGGGTGAAAGAAGGATAGACCCCCATGTTGAGAGGAGGCCTGACAGCTGACCATATCAAGAGGTCCTAAATCAGTTGTTAAGCCCTTCATTAGTCTATACAAGAGGTTAAATGTCGATCTTAGGCAGTTACTCTAGATGCCCAAGAAATAGCCTGACGTAAACTCGGGTCAAACTTTCTTCAGACATCCTTTGGGATGCATGATATTGATCCTTAAAATTAGGCCTCTGTGCACCCAAACATGACAGTAACATGGGCCAGAATTTCCCCGTCGGCGATTTGGGGGCGGGGCCTGCTCGCCGACGGGAAAATGACACGGGATGACATCGGGAGGAACCCCTAACGTCATCCTGTTCCCTTTAAATTTTCAGGAAGGCGGGTGGACAGCGAAATCAGCTGTCCGCCCGCCGACCTGTCAATGGTCAATTGAGGCCATTGACAGGGTAATTAAAGTAATTAAAGGCCCTGCCCGTCCAACCTTAAGGTCAGGCCAGGAGCCCCAGTGGGCTTCTGATAAAGCATGAAACCTCATCCACTGGGGGATGAGGTTTCATGTTCCTTTTTAAACCTTTAATAAATGTAATGTGATATTTATTAACATGTCCCATCTCGTGTGACATTGTCACATGTGGGGGACATGTTAATAATATTTTTATTTCTCTATTTTTTAAACTTTTGTACACTGTCACTAATCTCCCTGAGACAGCACTTTGTCTCAGGGAGCAGTGCGCTCTTTTGCATGCATGCGCAAAAGAGCGCACTTTGACAACTGGGGATTCCCTCCCCCCCCATCACAGGAAGCGCATAGCACTTCCTGTCGGGCAGGCCGCTGGGCGAGCCTTAATTGGCCCGCCCACTCAAAATGGCGGCGGGCTCCGTTTCGGTGGCTGGGGTCAGCTGTCCGCCCGCCGCCGAGCCGGTGGGGCCCGCCCACCCATCAAGGGCAAAATTCTGCCCGTGGGGGTGGAGGACTGAATTTTATGCCCCATTCCACCCCCCCACCCCCCACAACCCAGGCAGATGGCAGGGGGCAGAGCCATAATATTAGGCACCATGCCAGGGCCATTCCCAGCACATACCTGCATGTCCCTGCCAAAATTTTACCAGCAGGCTAAAGAGGCATGGGAGGACTGCCCGCCCATGGGCCAATTGAGGCCCTGAAGTGGCCAACTAGTGGCCATATAAGGATCTTATCCCACCACCACTGGGATTTTACCTGTGGCGGGGAAGGCCAGTGTCAAGTGCCTAGCCTGCCTGTTATGAAACGTGAACTCACCTTGTTCTGGATGGAGGCCGAGGATTCCATTTCCCGGCAGGCCCTAGAGTTCTGATGCATGCGCGGAGTATGGCAGGGTAACAGGCTGCACACACTTCATTCTATTTTTTTCTTTATTTTTGCAGTTAAAGGGTTTGGTCACCTAGGACATCAGTGGGGTGCCTAATGGCTATTAAATGGCTGCGGGCCAAACTCGTCCCTGACATTCACAGTTAGGGGCGGAGGTGTGGAGAGGTGGGCACGTGAAATCTGCCCCAGCATAAATTTCAGCCTATATTGTTTGTAAAATAACTCTGATGTATTAAGAAATCAAACAAGCTAATGAAGTTTATAAACTGCTGTCAATCTATATTGCCTTATGTTTGAAATAAAATTGCAATTTATGATTTTTTATACCAAATCTCTTGATTTTTAAGAGTTTGTCCCTGACTTATGAGATGATGGGATTGGCATTACTGTGGTCAATGCCTGGCACGTGTGTGGTGTGAATGATACGTGTTAACCTGACTTATCAACAAGTCACAATGTTGTCCAGGTCTTCCATATGCGGACATGGATTGCTTCTGTGGAATTACAAATGAAACTGAACACTATTATAATTAGTGAACATTGCTATTTCTGACTTTATGAAGGAGGGAAGGTCATTGATGAAGCAACTTAAGGTGGTTGGGTCTAAGACAATGTCCTGAGAAACTCCTGCAGCAATATCCTAGGGCTGAGCCAATTGGCCTCTAAAAATGACAACCATCTTCCTTCGTGTTAGTTATGATTCCAGCCAGTGATTTCCAATTAACTTCAATTTCACTAGGCCTCCTTGATGCCATCCATTGTCAACTGCTGCTTTGGTGTCAAGCATAGTCATTCTCACCTCCCCTCTTGAGTTCAGCATTTTTGTTCATGTTTGGACCATGGCTGTAATGTGGCCTGGAGCTGAATGGCCTTTGTGAAATCCAAACTAAGCACCAGTGAGCAAGAACCACTTGATAGCACTATTGATGAAACCTTCCATCACTTTGCTGATGATTGAGAATAAATGGGTGACATAGTAATTGACTAGATTAAATATGTTCTGCTTTTTCTGACAAGCCATACCAGGGCAATTTTTCATTTTGTGGGTGGATGACAATGTTGGAGCTATACTGCAACAGCTTGGCTCAAGCAGCGGCTAGTTCTGGAGCACAAGTTTTTCAGTAGTACAGCCAGAATGTTGTTGGGGCCCAGAGTCTTTGCTGTAGCTCGATGATTGCAAACACAGGAGCAATGGCAACAGCCCTTCAATTTCAAGCTTATTCATGGATGTCCCAAGACACATTCTGATTTATAATCACTAGCTATTTCTGTCTGTTTAGCATGATTCCACACAGCTTGTTTGGTGGATATATCTTAAGAAAGCTATTTAGTCTGTGTTCACCTGTAAACCTTTTTTTGTTCTAACTCTGTTAATAGTGTGAAGGATGATTCTTGAAACTTGGAAAAACTAACAGATAGTGGGATACAATCACTCCGGACAATTTATAATGAAAAATGAACTCTTCTTTAAAAATCTGGAGATACTCTGAATTTATTCAAACAATAACAATACAAATATCCATCAATGTTAAAGTCACCCTTTTCAGGTCTGCACAGATTTGGAAACAATACACATCCAAACTATTCTTCCCCTTTGATTGCTGGATTTCCTTCAAGGAAAAAAAAGGAGGGTCTTGCTTTTATATAGCACATTTCACAAAATCAGGATGTCCCTCTGTGCTTTACAGCTAAAGGAAGTACTTTTGAAATGTAGTGCTGTTGTAATGTAGGCTAGAGGCCTAATCTGGATGTTCAGCTGGTACTGGCTGTGATTGTATAGTACAAACTCACTATCATATTAAAAGTTTTCTCCTGGCATTATCTTACCATAACTTACCTCATTCTAATTACCTGAATATTCAATTACAGCACTAGATTTTCAAATTAGTTGAACTTGAGTTTACTTCAGGTCAAATATTGATGAAATTCAGACAAAAAGATAGGTAAACAGAGGCTCCATTTAAAATATTTCTGTGTCAGTAATTTGTTTTATCTAATTTGCAGTGCGCAAGATACTTAGCTGGACTATTAAATAATCCCCATACTTTTAATGAGAAGCACATGGCAGAGAAGACTTTATAGCTTTTAACCTGATACCAGGGTGCTTGCTATGCGAGAAAATCTCAGAGCATGAATACAAGTGAACTCTCCTGACCTGGGTGGTGGGAATTCCTGTTTTCACAAACAAAGATGGGAAAAGCATGTCCTTTGTCAGCATTAATGAAATCAAGGAAACGTGCATTTACACATGCAGTTGAGAGAACTGGATTTTGTTATCAACAGTAATGAGCCTTTAACAATCCTCAAGCAGCACTTTAGCACAATAACTTTGGGAGAATTTGATAATGCAGCTTCATTGTGGTACCTGAGGTGAAAAGCGTCAAAGGCCAGTCAAGAAAATGGACTGCCAGTATAGGTAAATGCAAGCACATTTTTGAGAATAGTTCCCCAGCATCCAGAGAAGCCATAAACCATGGCAAGTTATTATAGAGTAGACATAATACTCTGTAAGGACGTTGGAAAGAAGCGCGATGTAGAGAACAGCGCCAAGGGAAGGCATGATTGTTGCTGCCAAATAGCAACGCGTGACATATATGCAGATGAGGGAGAGTAATAATAACAGGAGAATTGAGAAAGCAGCAATATTAGCAAGGATGTAACAAAGTATTAGAAGTAAAGTCATGATGAGAATTTTCCTGGTCCCATAGATACGGGACGGGGAGCAAAATCAGCAAAGGGCACATTGGGTCAGCTGCCCGGCTTGTTCCCTCCTCCTATCAATCTTGCCAGAGGTAAGGTGAATGCAGCAGAGGCTACCTGCCCGGCAGCAATGAGTAACCAATTAGACCCATCTTCTCAACAGCAGCTAGGCCTCACACTGAGGCCAGGGCCTGGCATTTAACTGACAGGGCAGGGGGCTAGTAATGCCTCCTTGCTATTAGCCCAGGATGGACCCACTGGGATGTGAGGGTCACTGCCAAGGCCACAAGTGATCCTATGGAGGGGATCCCCCCCACAAGAATGGCCTGACAGCTGTAGCTACAAGGGATCTTTTAACAAATGGAGCCTGCCTCCATTTTGAGGATCCTCATGGTCTCCTCCTTGCCTCAGCAAGACCCACCACTCCCTATTGAGCTTTCCGCTTCACTGAACTGCCTGCAGTGTTTAACTTGACAGGGCTCCCAGGGGCAGCTTCTTAATTGACTGCCTCCAGAAAGGTCATGAGTGATGTCCCTCCACAGCCGCTTTTGGGTTCCCAAGCTGGCATTGAGGCTGACTTTGTGATCAAGTTCCAACAAGGAAAATCCAGGCCAATGCCTTGCAAGAAGGAAATTCCCCATTGTACAAATCACTTGCTGAGATTTCCCATTCCAGGCCTATGTCCTGTGGCGTGGACAGGAATCAGGAGTCCCGGTTTCCTGCCACGAAGCCCGGTGGGAATTCGGTCCGAATTGCACAATGCTGGGCTTATTAATTATGCAGTCGGAGGTTTCCCAACATTATGCGTGGCAGGGCAGGCTGGATGACATGCATCCTGCCGTCGTATCCGGGTGCCATATTTAAAAGGCACTCAGACATCAACTTCTTTGTCGCAAACTCACCCTGGAAGGAGAAGGAGGCCTGCCAAGTTCACCCGAGACAACAGGGCAAACTGGTCAGCAGGCTGCCTCGACTCTGTTGCAGATGTTGGGGGAGCACCTAGAAGGAGTGGTAGGGAATGAGGGATTAAGTAGTTATATTTCACGTGTGGTTGCACGGGTGCACTATAATTGTTAATGTTCTTACACATATGTAAATAGACTACACGTGCACTCTAATGAGATCTGATGTGGTTTAATTGCGATTCATAGTCGTTAAGCCTGTGTGCCGAACAACCCACTCCCATATTCAGAGGGACACCCTCAGGCTGGCTCTATGTAAACCGGAATCATGCATGTGTAGGAAGGCAAGGATCTTTGCCAGGGCCCTTGCGAGCTGTGTGCAAGAAGCCTTTCGCGCACGCAGAGCCTTTGCCCTTCACACGCTCATCTGTTGAAATGCCTTAGCATTGTCAGTACTTTGTGCTGGGGTTCCCCTTCAGTCGTCCAGTTGAGCTGATCTGCTGCTCTGCTCACCCCCAATGAACGAACTCCCATGCAGTATCTCATGATCTTCATCTTGAGGCTCTAGATAGTTGCAAGTGGCCATGGTACGTGAGACTTTTCAGGTTGAGTCCAACACCTTCCAACCTTCCCCCCATGACCCACACCCTCTGCCCCCATAACCATTGACCCTCCTGGTGGTGACCTTAGACTTCCACACATTCACTCTACAACTCTCCCCCATTGCCCTCCAGCCCATGCAGGTGAATTTCCACGTCCCCTACCTTCCCACCCCCATGACAACTGACATGCCCCAGCCCCTTCACCCTGCCAACTCCCAGAATCCAGTTTTACACCAATGTCCCCTATAACAACCATCAGCATTTCTTCACCCGCCATTGCCCTCCAACCCTACTGGCTCCCACTGCCTCCTATAACCCTTGCCATCCCTTCCAATCAACAATTCCCTCAGTATGCCCTCTAGGACTCATCACCATAGACCTCGCTCTCTGAACCCCTTTCCCCTCTTCTCCATGCCCATTCACACCTGCACAGCACCCCCACGCCTGTTCACACCTGCATACCCTGCCTCCCCGCCCGCATTCCACCAAGGCTGTTTCTACCCTCGCACTCCATTCCAGCTCACCCATTCCATGAACCCCACAGCATCTATCTCTTTCCTCTACCAAGCCCTACCTCTCCCGCACCCTCCCCCCACCTCCACCCCCCAGGCCGCCACACCTGCCCCACCTCTTCATTCCTCTCTTCCCCATCTAAGCCCCCAACACAGACCATCGCTACCCAACAGTACCTCCTGCAGTGTGAAGATCCACATCCTAGAAGCTCCTGCAGTGTGAAGATCCACATCCTGGAAGCTCCTGCAGTGTGAAGATCCACATCCTGAGGGCTCCGGCAACGCGAAGATCCGCGTCCTGGAAGTTCCCTCAGCATGAAGATCCATGTCCTTGGGGCTCCTACAGCGAGAAGCTCCACGTCCTAGAAGCTCCTGCAGTGCAAGGATCCACATCCAGGAAGCTCCTGCAGCCTGAAGATCCACATCTTGGGGGCAGCCGAAGATCCGCGTGGTTGATGCTCCACCCGCTCACTGTGGCATATGGTGTTCCAGGGTCCACAGTTGCTGCTGGCCCCCACCTTCACTCTCCACAAGCTGCCCCAGGTGAGTCCTGACATGTCTACACCACGCTGGTCCAGACGTGTTTGGACTGACGCGATGTCCCACTGGTGGCGTGGATAATTGGACAAGGCTGGATAATTCTGATCGGGGCTTCATGTGCGTCCCACTAACGGAATGTAAAATGGCTTCACGTGGCCTCTGGCAGGAATGGCGATCCGCCATGATAGGTGGGAGTGCACGGTCCCACCATCATTTCACGCCAATTTTTCAGCTCCCACCACATTGTCCCCCCCATCCCACCATCCCCCTGCCCACCATTACACCTGCCACTGTTGGGACTGGAAAATCCCAGCCACCGTGTCTCAAACCCACCTGCTCTTGTGTCTAAAGGCAAAATTGACATGAGTTGGAGGCCTTAAGGAACTTGTTTCACATGAGGGATCAAAGTTTATATTTTATATCATATTAAACCATCTATTCTGCTAGTAGTTCTCCAATGGCATTGCTTATGAGTCAGAAGGTTTATTGTTTTCTGCCAATAAGGCATTTATGCCTTGTGGAACATCAGGGTCACTGACTGAATGAATAAGTCAAATTCAATTTTTATTAAAATAGATCCACAGACTTTCAATGGTGCTTTAGGAAATCAATTTCATGGCTCTACTCATTACTCTATGAAACTATCAATTATTGAATTATAGACATTATTTAATTTTAATCCCTTACCACCTTTGGAGCCAAGAATCATAGCAAGATGGTATGCAAAACTCACCAGTCCGAGAAGATATGAAAATTCCACGTGGATTGGCTCCAGATGCACCCAATTTGATCCAATGAGCCTAGAGTTGGACTTGTTAATGCCCTATAGATCTGAATCTGCTAAAATTTGCTGGATCAACTCATTTAAATATTAATTGCCAGTTCTCTAGCTCATATGCTATGTGATAGTGTACAGGTACTATTGGGAAATAAGTGCAGTCCTTGAAAAGTTAAGTTTGATTGAAAATTGCAAGTGTCTTGCACCCTCAAACAGGAACTGATGAAGAAAAAGGTTACAAGTCATTAGTGCGCAGATGTTCACATTTCAGTTAGCAATGACAGCAAAGCAACATTAGTGATTGTTTATGCACCATGCAGTTGTGAAATACCCAATTTTTTCAACAGGCATCTGGGAGGCCACCATTGCTAATGGCCGTGCACTTCACCATGCTGCCAGTTTCCAGGGCCTCATCAAACACAGAGGTTAGGGTGGTTATCAGTGGAAGGCTACCTCTGCTTCTCTGCCTCCTCCTGGAGTTGAGAGCTCGCTTCCATTGCAAGGAGGGAGTTGAGTGTAAGAAATGTATAGTGGGGAGAGGGTGGGATGACAACATTTGTGGAGGGTGATTGTGAGGGATGGGATTAAGATGGCAATAAGATGAGGGAGGGTGTCAGTGTTAGCTGTTCAGATAGGGATGTCTGAAGGTGCTGAGAGAGAGAAAGAAATGAATGAAGCTGCATGGTGTGTTGTTCTGAGGAGTGCTGAGCAGGAGACTGCTGAGGAAGTCAGAGTGTTGGGCTTGGCATCTGAACGTGAGACACCACTCACCTTTTCTGCCCTCAGGAGATCACTGGACCTCTTGAGGCACTGAATCCAAGTGTGTGAGGGACCACATTCCTACAGCTCACTGCATCTTCCACTTTCAACCTGTTCGGTTTGAGAAGCTAGAAACTTTCTTTTCTCTGTGAGAAACAATTCTTCTCTGTCAGCCATCATAGTAGGATCTCCAAGGAAGAGTTAGAAAACTGCAGTGGCGGGGGCGATGGGGGTTTGGGGAGAGCGACAGCTGCCACAGTGTTCTTCCATTCTTGGGGTTGCTGAAGCCTCAAGAATTAGTTTTCAATAGAGTCATTTTGACTAGTGCCAGGTCCCTTTAAATAGAGATCCTTCCATTGGAATGTGTGGACCATCATCACGCCCTCACTCTGTAATTGATTGAGAAACCTGGAAGTGGGATGCTAATGCTGTGGCCAAATCAAACAGCCATGGCAAAGCCCAGTCCAGCAGCAATTGAGTTGAGTTCCCATCCCAATGGGAGTGGGTCAGGTTTGTTAAAATTCTGTCCACTGTCTCACATACAGCAAGAAAAACATGTAAACATTCTAATGATTTACAATTGACAAAAGTAGGAAAATAATTAGATCTTTCAAAATTAAATTCTTCTTTTTGAATGTTGTTTAATCAACATAAGACAGTTTCTGTAAAACACAATACAAATGATAAGTAAAATTATTAGAAGTTGTTTGCTTCTTTGTTTGAACTCAATTGCAATAAAAGACGACACCGTCCCTAGTTTAACACACTTATTGATGTTTATAGAACATAAAACAAAATGGACAACAGGCATGCAATGACTGCTAGCCTTCTTCACACTTTTACACACACACATGCACACAGTTTAAAAGCAACACAAAGCATCTGTTTAAAAAATAAATTTTACTTCATTAAAAGAAGTCTAAATTTGTCGTCTAGCCATTCAAACTTTAATGAACTTTTAACAGGAAACAAAAATAATTGCTACAACCAACAAGCTTTATACCCTTCTTTCTACTTTTAGCAATTTTAATTCATCTAGCATCCCCATTTCTTTAAAGTCTCTTAAATATTAACTATTAACTGGCCACCTTGTCCCTGGTTATATTTTCAGTTTCAATCCTTGATAAATCATTGTAGATTGCCAAATGGAGCATATCACTGATTTATTTATTGATGTTAGTAATGTGCACTCAACCTTGAATGTCCTTCACATTTACTTCTTCTTGTAAATTCTTGTACCTTATAGTCTAAAGTCATAACCCCTTCCTTAAGCTTTCTGATCAACAAATTTCACATCTTTTCACCTTTCTGTTATACATGGCTCTCTCTGAATACATTGCACATGCTTAGACTGCACAATGATAGCATCATAGCACTGGACAAGAATATCAAGTCTAAAGGTTTTGGGGCAGCTGAAGCTTTCAAGTTCAAACTTTAAAATTAAGTCATTATAAAGCATGAAGGATCAAATTAACCATCTTATTGTAAAATACTGTCACTTTCTTGGACATCTGACCACACTTCTTTCACGTTTGTCTACGTATTTTGCTAAGATTTGTGGACAAAGGAATGTTATCACAGGAGGTCAGAATATTGTAATGTGTAAACAGATTAAAAGGATGTGGAGTTTTAAAAGTTCTTTGATTTTTCTATTGATAAAAATCAATAAACTTCCATATTTTTAAAAACGTATATTACTGCATCCTTACTCCCACAGTGTCAGAGAGCAGCTGTTAACAGTGACACGGACCTGCACCCACAGAAAAAACCCAACAATCACAATTCAAGATCATAAAACACAAGCTTTGAGTGATGATCATGAACATTGCCGTAGCTCTACTACAACAGTTTGATTCTCTATATTCTGGCTATAATGACAGGCGCTTGGAAGGGCTTCGGTGATCCTGCAAATACATCCAGAAACATGAGGTGCAGCTGAAGAAGATCCAACTCCCAGCAAAACTAGAAATATTGGTCGCTCAGTTCAATCAAGATCAGTGAGCAGTGGAAGTAAGGTCACTGGTAAAAAAAAAGTGACAATAGCGAAGATCAGCACTGCAGAAAATATTATATATCAAAATCATCAAACATAATAGATCCTCAGCTGAAATTTTTAAAAATAATATTAAACAGAAGTCGGTTTAAAAAGATAACACTGGGAAGAATTTAAAAACTATAAGGGTAGCACTCAAAAAAAAACTCAAATGGAGTAAAATATGGAAGAAGACATAGACATGTTATAACTGAAAGTGAGAAGACACAAATGAAATATAAAAATCAGTGTAGGAGCACACATGAAAATATAGTTAAAAGGGAGAATTCACAGCTTTGAGTGAACACCTGAGAAAAATAAACAGGTATTCACTGAGACAAGTAAACTTAGAAGGCAGCAACCAAAAGAATTAGAATTAATATTGAGTCTTTAAAGGTGTATGCATATGTAGTGGGCTGTTTGCAAACATCAATATAGCCAAAGGCCAGGATTCTCAGTGCCTGCCCGCATCGGGCGTGTTCAATGGCGTGAATGGACAATATAGCGCCATTGGTTTCACAACAGCATGAAACCAGTTTGCAATTGTCCGTTCAGCCCTCAGACGTCAGCAACCTCATTGTAATACATCAGCATACCATTATAAGGCCAGCCCACCGAACTCGTCAACCCGCCACCAGCCCCCCCACCACCCCTGCCCCCCCGCCAGGTTGTCTGCCCACATCAGTGGGAAAACACACCAATGTGTTTCACAACAGCACATAAGCAACATGCACCTAGCGGGCTGCATTTCGCTGGACTCTTCAAGGTTTGTTTGCCTACCTTGCTTCGGTCAGCGCTCTCAGTCATCAGCGCCAGGCTTCACAGACGACACCACCTCCCTTTTAGGGGGGCTCATGGGCAGGTCTCTACCTGCCAGATCAGCCATATATGAGTGGCTTTTCAATGGCTGCAGGGCTCGGGTTTGCTTGCGGAAGGGGGAGAAGTGGCCTCGGGCAAGGGAAGAGGCTGCAGGACGAGAGCTGTACTGGGGAAGGGGGCTATCCCAGGGTGTGTGTCGGGGGGGCACATCTTGATCTGTGCAAGTGGCCTCAAGATGGTGAGGGCTGAGGAGGCAGTCTCCAGAGGAGATGAGGCCAGATGGACATGTGAGGGTATGTGTGAGAATGGGAGGTGATGTCCCTTTAGCTGGCAGTGAGTGAATGTGTGATGGGCTTGAGTGTGTGAGTTTAGAATGATAAGATGGTTGCCATACCCTGGCTGCACAGCTGAGATCATTCATCCTCCAACTGCATTGGATGGCCAACCTCTTCTGTGCAGCATTGGCATTGACCACCACTGCCACCGCCTGCCGTACTGGATTGGTGATGCCGCTGGCTGCCCTGCAGCCAGGGAGAGGGTAGAAGACATCACGGCAGGCCTCCACATCATCCAAATGGCATTCCAGTGATGCATCATTAAACCTGGGAGCTGCAGCCTTTTTGCCTTTTGTGAACATTCTCCCTGCAGTAGTCGTGGGCTGGAAGCACTGAGATGTGTGTGCACGGCTAGATTTTAAATATGGTGCCTGGCGTGTTGAAGCAGCGAGGGGATGGCGAGGCAGGCAAGTGAGAGCCCGCCAGCCATGGAAATGGCGTGTTCTCCAGGAATGCATAAGTAATGTGGTGGGTTTGGGTCGATGCGGCGTGAAAACCCACCATCGCGACCGGCGGGTTACCCGCCCACTACTGCACTTATTGCAAATCTCGGACCATTCCACCCAAAAAATAAAAAGATGGTTGATTGAAAAATCTTAAAGGAAAAGTTGGGCCCGCTACACATGCATACACTTTTAAAGCCTCAATATTAATTCTAATTCTTTTGGTTACTGCCTTTTAAGTTTACTTCTCTCAGTGAGTACCTGTTTATTTTTCTCAGGTGTTCACTCTATGCTGTGAATTCTCTCTTTTCTTAGAAGTGCAGTTAGAAAGAAAGGACTTGTTTTTTTATATAGCAGCTTTCACGATATTAGGATGCCCAAAGCACTTCACAGCTAATTAAGTACTTTTGATGCATCGCCACTTCTGTAATGTAAAAACGCAACAGCCAACTCGCATACAGAAAATTCCTGCAAGCAGCAACGAAATAATGACCAGATAAATCTGTTTTAGTGTTGATGAATAAATATTGGGCGAAATGAAAGGGATAGCTCCGCTGTTCTTCTTTGAATAGTGCCATGGGATCTTTCACATCCACCCGAGGTTTGAATTCACTGTCAAAAGAAAGATGGTACCTTCAATGGTGTAGCACTCCCTCAGTATTGTATTAACTTCAATAGAAAGTAAAAAAATATCCGGCAGCATAAAACAGATGGCTGATCTGATCCCATCTGTTACCCACTGGGCAGGTTAGGTGCAAGTTAATCCCAGTGTTTCAGCACTAAAACAATAAGAGAGGAGCGAGGAAAGAGGTGAAAACCATAAAAGTTGCAAATAGGTTGGAAACAAAACAGCATGGATACTAAATATTCCAAATAATTACTTCCTTCAAGTATTCACAGGGGAAGATATAAGGGAAGGCAATATACCCTTCCAAACAGAAACAACCTAGAATGACTTGGGGATATGCAGGATTGAAGTTCTAGACGGGCTAAATGGGCTCAAAACCAGTAGGTTTCCAGGAATAGATAGCACTTACTCCAGAATGCGAAGAGAAACTTGAGAGGAGATTTGCAAAGCATTGATCATTGAGAGAGTCAGGAGGCACAAGCAAGATGCCAGGAGATTTTACATCACTTTGGCCTGTTTCCATTTTTTAAAAAAGGCAACAAAACAGGCCCAGGCAATTACAGACGCACAAGTCTAACTTTAATCCTGTAACTAAAAATGGGATTCAATTATTAGGAGCAAATCTGAGCATTATCTGTACAACAACAGCAACATCACAATAAATAGAAACCAATATGAATAAAGGAGGAAAAGATCCTTCCTGACCAATCGCCTTAACCTCTCTGATGACAAGTCCACAATAAAATATTGTTATTCCTATTCTTCCAAAGACATTTGGCAAAGTTCTCCTGAAAGCTTTGGGCACAATGGGCTGGATTTTCGCAGAGTCAGGCCAGCTACACTGTGGGAATGGGCATCTCCTAGCTCTCCATAATTTTCATAGAGTCGGGCCAACTTTTCAAGGACTCATGGTTCACAACCCCCACGCCCCCCCAAAGGTGTCATGAACCATAGTCTGGATGAAGGGATCTTTTGAAAGATAGGTTCAAAAGGTCTTACCCATGCTGCCTTGGCAACCTTGGCCACCCCACCCATCCCAATCCCCCATGGTCTTTCATATTCTCCATGCCTATCTATGCTCCTCCACCACCCCCATGTGCCTCTCATCATTTCTGTTATCACCTAACCCCACCCACCCCAACACCAGCACCCCCGGGAACAAAAATCCTGTGTTTGCTGGAACTTTCCCCTGAGGCAGATAGGCCAAGCCAGGCAATTTCCTGACTCCCACTACCCGCCTCTAGGATGAACTTCCTGCCCAATGTATTTTGGAACATTAGATTGGCAGATTTAGTTTAATGCAGACAAGTACAAGGCGCTACATGCAGGAAGAAAGAAATAAATGTGTACTCCATGAATGGTGTTGAAATAGTTACAGCTAATGTTGAACAAGATCTAGGTGTTTTAGTAGACTTTATACTACACATGAGCATCCAATGATGAGAAGCCTGTAGAACATTGAATTGCATAGAATAAACAGTGGAATAAGTCAGGTAAAAATCATAAGCAAAATGCATAATATTCTAATCAGACTACACCTTAAGCACTGGTGTTCTACTTTGGTCATTGAGATGCAAGGGGGACATTCACACCTTGGGATTGAAGAGGCAATAGCTTGATCCCTGGTGAACAAGTGTAGAAAATAGTCAATGGCATGAAAAAAGATCACTGCAAAAAATTACTTTTAGATTAAAATGTGTAAGGAAGCAAAGGCAGATTTAGGAGTGATATCAGAAAGTTTTACACAGAAAGAATGATTAGTGCATGGAATGGATTTTCAGATAGAGCAGTTGAAGTAAAAACACAACAATCATTTGAAAACCAACTGTCTACTACAATGGAGGGACATTAGGGTGCTCCTGGTTGTGAATTAATAGGCTGAATGACTTCCTTCCTTCATAATTATCTTGTAATCTAGTAATAATTAACACTGCTGAATTCCCTTTTACTCCAGCAATCATAAATAATGGGAATTAACTTGCTCCATTTAATTTGGCTCATGGTTTGCATGGTACTGGCATGATGAAAATAAAAACTTTGGATAAGATGTATTTTTTATAATTGAGACACACAGATTGTACATTTGAGTACAACAGGAGTAGGTGCAAGAATTGAGAACAGGAGAATGGCAAGCAGCTGTAATGTATACCTCCTGACCAACATCATCATTAAAATGGAAAAGTTGGTTTATATTCTAGGTGGAGAAGGTGCTCATCCTTGCAATGACAAAATATATTAATTTGTTTCTGTTTGGCTGTTTTTTTTAAAGAAAGAATAAATCCTGACTGAGTAACTATAGGTGAAAAAAATCATTGGTTAATTAAATATTACATCCAGTTGTTCCTTGATATGGTTGTTTACACCCTGGGTATAAGCAGGAATAAATAATTTTAAAAGTTCAATTTCAGAATAAATCAGAAAGTGCCAGAAACCAAAATGACGTAGACTGAAGTGACTCAGCGCAATGCAAGCAATTTTATGACATCAAATGCCTTATTCTCATTGATGGTGGTGTCATTACTAGTTGTTCGGGGAGACACCTTCTATAGTCCACTGATTTTTTAAAAATTATTTCTTGGGATGTGGCTGTCATTGGGAAGCCTGACATTTATTGTTCATCCCTGGTTGCTTGAATAGGTATTGTGGTTTTGAAACAACTGATTGGCTTACTAGGCTACTTCAGAGGGCAGTCAAGAGTTAATCATGTTAGTGTGGAACTGAGGTCAAGTTGCGCAAGAGCAATAATTGGGTCTTTACAACAATCCGACAGCTTCACTGTAACTTATTAATGCTATCAGTTTTTTTTTTAAAAGATTGAAAATGCTCAAACTGTTAATTGTCAGGTTCAAACTCTTAAGGGGTCATTTTGATGTGTGTTAGAGAATTAACAACTCGTTCTACATTTTTTCAAAATTTTATACTCAGTCAATTTGCTATTGCTCATTTTAGACAATCAAACAAAGTCAAAATTATTCCCATATTCTCTATTATTAGTCCAGGATTAACACTACTGTACCAAGTGGAATACTGAGATGAAATGCTGAACACATTTGCCCAAGCATGAAATCAAAACATTTCCACTGAAAGTTGTATATTCGTAACTATTATATGTCAGTAGTGCGCCATCTATGATATAAGTTTAGGATATTAATACGGTTTTATTGTGGACAAGTTATTTCCATATGTTTGATTAGATTTGAACATATTTGTGGCAAAATTGTATGTACACATAAGTAATGAAATTTCGTTTAATATCTGATTTCAGGTCATCTAAAAAGTTGATGACAAGCAACTGATCCAAATTGACTTGCCACAGAACTAAGATAAACCTCAGAGTAATTAACTAGTTTCCTTGACAGAGTTAAAACCGCACTTGATAATATGTATTTTCCCCAGATTACAGAAATGGAAGAGATTAGATACAGAAACGTTACTGGAGCTTAAGGAAAAATTAACATTTGCAGCTGCAATGTTACATAAATCATCATGCAGTACAGATATCAAGTAACTGCACATATTTCATCTGGTTCATCCATTGATCCCTGTCATACCGACCTTCCCTGCTGTCATGGCCATTACAGTTCAATCAACAGTGGAATCCTACAGAGCATCTGTTGCACCAACTAGCAATAATTCAGTAATGACGGCCCACAGGAAGAATAAAGTGGAATCAGCCCATCAGGTCCTTGCCCCAAAGGAATTAAAATATCCTCAGTTTACAGACTAGACTATGACCGGAAGAAATTAGAAGTTCATTTCAGACACATTAGACATCTAGCCACAACACCTAATAAGCAATAATTATCAGTCTGAAACTTATTTAAGCCAGCCATAATGTATTATACTGAAGAAAATACTGTTTAATGAGCCTCATCCTGCACCACTTTAACAATACTTATCCCCAGAGTTTTAAGCAAATAGTATTGTAATAAGGCTTAAGTGTTATGACAACAGAAGGAGAGAAGATAGAGAAGGAAATCAATACTTTGTTACTCCGAAGTAACGAAAATGTTTCTCAAGAGATATAAAACCCTCCGTGGTAAAAATAATTGTGAAACTGCTGTTTTTCAACGAAAAGGTACCAATAATATCAATACACTACTTACAGCAATATCCACACAGGACCATCTTTAGTCTGTTGCTTTCCATGGAAGATGAATTAAGCACAGTGCTGGTACAGCACATAATTTGAAGTCAGAAAAAAAGCATTTTAAATGTCATTAGTTCTCATGCAAACAGAGAGCAGAAACTGCAAACAAAAGTGAGCAATTCAGCTTCACGTTGCTCTCAAATTGTAAGTACTCTCCCAATGGGTTTGCATTTTATTAGCCTGGCCTCTAATTGGATGTCTGCATTTCGCTATTCTGTTCTGACCTGAATATCATTAGACATGTATTTACTCAGGCAACATGCTAGGATCGTGAATCTGGATATTTTGAATACTAAGCCAATAGCTCCCCTTCAGATTGCTTTTAGTTGCACTGTACTTCAAGCTGCATTTGTCAATTTGAGATTTCATTCATATAAACTAAAATAGATTGTAGATAATATTGTACACTAACTAAATATACTATATAGATATATATATATTAAAAAAATCAAGAGATCAGTTTGGCCACATTTGGCTATTATTTTTCTTTCTGGAACAGATGAGCTGCCTCACTCTGCTGCTAATAGGTAACAGTGTGAAGGCAGCACTGTTATTTGACCAGCTCCGACTGCATAATTCAATAGGCAGGAAATCAGCTGCAGTGCAGAGGAGTTTGTATGCATCTCCAGCACCAAAGCATGATTGTAGGCAGCAGTTTCCAATCTCGTCACCTTTCAACGTTTTAGGAAAATATCCATGAACAAAGAGGAAGGTCACATAACATTAACACTGCGGAAACACCCTGATTCCACCAAAGAGGGCAGGACATCTACTTCAACTTGCAACATAATAATATTTTGTATGGTATGTTCAATCAGCTACAGATTCTTAAGAAACGTACACTGCAGATTAAGGTCTTCCTGCACACTGCGTTATATCAATATTGTGGCTATAATCTGTTGGGAAACATTTGCTAATGTTAACTCCTTGCAAAATGCTCTATGGTAGTATTTTATATCATGTCCTGTAGCATAACGTTTCATAATTACTGAATCAAAAGTGATGTTAAAAATAAAAATACAAAATTTGAATGTGCAATCAAGGCAAAATACATTATATGATATAAAAAGCTAAGAAAACTGAGCCCCTACAGAGTTAATAACTTGTATTACAATACCTATGCTGCTGATAAGTGTTGTCAAAGGACACGGATTGATACGTATACCACTGTAAAAGTTATTGTTTAGAGCTAGTGTCAAGCAGTGCCTGGGTAGCTGCTGAATCTTCATGTGTTAATGATTTATAAGAAATAATAGTGCATGTGGGAACTCCTACATTTTGCCAATATGTTTCCAATGCTTCTGTAAAGACTGAGTGTCTTTCGAATGCTTGTTTTCAAATGTTAGATGGTGATTTTAGCAATAAATGTTAAACTGAATATGGAGAAAGTTGAAAAATACAACATGAATCAATACAGAGCCCAGGTTTGCTTCACAGTTTATTTCCTGCTTTATGTAATTGGATTGTGTGCCATTATATTGGGGTGAAATTGATCTTGGTCAGTGGCACAAAAAAGCCTGTTTTACTTTTGCATCAACTTCAAGGGAAGTCTCAGATCAATTTCAGCCTCATGATTTTTTTGGGGGGGTGGTCCATATTGGTAGGGCTTGTTTTGTCACAATTTAATATAGCAATGTATTTCTTGACTTGTGGGGCTTGTTATTGCGAATCTCAATATTTTATATTTTTAAGTTAACATTAAAAGAGTTTCACTGTCACCATATATAACTCCTTAAAATATATTAAGAAGTTTTATAAACTTTGTACAACAAGCTTACATTAAACACTATCTCCATGGCTGTACTTGGGAAGACAGTAAATATTAATTATGAATGACACCAATATTTAAACTGATGCCTAAAAATTAACAATTGACATATGGGGAGGAATGATCTTTTATATGGCTGCTATAATTGTCTGCTGCTCATCATAGATTTTACACAATTTTCTGGCTCAGTTAGTACTGTGGTTCCTTTCAGGGCCTTATTTACATGCAGTAAACACAAAATGGAAACATATTAAACATCAACATATGTTACTGGTGCATGTGCAGTGGATTGTCAAAAATCATGCTTTAGAATTAAGCCAATGCAAGTTCAAAACTGGCCCATTACTTTTTATTATAAACTATATAATAGAGGAAAACTTGCTTTGCTATATCAGAGGCTCATTTTCACACCTTAGAAAATAACACACATCACCCTTTTGCACTAGGTGTATGAATAATTATCAGGCTATGTTGTTGAATTTATTAGGAAACCTGACAATATGATAATACAAAATGCATTTGGTGTACTGGGAAAATAAAAATCTTGTGGCTAATTTTCTAAACTCATTTTACAAACAGGTGACTCCTTCCCTTCCTCAAAAGGAACAGCCTAAATTTAACCTTTTATCCCTGGAATAGTAGTCAGCTATCAGAAGTCTCCATGATCTTTTCACTGAGACTGCCTGCATGATAATTTAAAATCCAAGTTTTTGTTGGAAGTGTTGCTATTTGTCACAAACATGTTGTTATGCTGAAATGAATCTGTAGTAGTATAATCAAAATGAAATGAATGTTAATCATGTTCTCTCCTCCAGGCAGACCTTCCTCATTGTCTTGAAATCATTTATAAGCAAAACAATTAAACAGATCCTTTATCAAGTACTGTAATATATAATCTGTTTTGACCCAGAGAATATGAAAATGCTGATTTCTAGTGTCACATATTTTGTGTATTATGATAATTAATCTCAGAAGCAACCCTTTACAAGGCTGAGAATGTTACTCATAGCATTCAGTGATCCAGGATACAATGGACAGCAACTGATGAGCTGGAGATGCTGTTTAACCTAATACGTATGCACAAAAGTAAACCATTAAGAATTATTTCATCAACAATACGCTTGACATTGTTTGTTAAAGGGGAAAGTGCTGTTTCTTCTCTTGCACAGCATGCCTGCTTGAGTGTGCTTGTAAATGTACTCTCTGTTTCACACAGGCAGCTCGTCGAATTCATCACTTTTTCAGTGGACATGTTGAAAAGGTCTTAATCAGAAAGACTTCTGTTGCCTCTTAGTGGTAGTACTTGCAGTCTATACATAAAAACACTAGATAAAATTCTGTGTGGAGGGGATGGGGGAGGGTCATTCCTAGCAAATGTCTAGCAACTAGAGATGCTATAACTAATTCACCTGTGTAATCCAATGTTTCATTAATTTAGTTATGGAAAAAGTGAATATTCAGTAAGCCACAACAGGACTGTACATAAAAACTGCAATTGTCTTCCACCAAAGGATTTATTTCTGCTTTCAATGAAGAAAAACACTTAATAAATGTTGTTACGTTACAAAAAAAACAAGGCTCTCTAAAGGTAGCTTTCCATTCAGCTGACTTAACAGTCCCATAGCACTCTTGTTTTGATCGAACACAGATATAAATTTTACTGTCTTCTACACAATAGAAGAAACCACCAAAAGTGGATATAAATGTTTTACTATAAACTGCAATAAAATGATCCATGAATTAAATTCCTTTTTGATCTGTTGGGATACTCTCACTAATACAACCAGCCATGAACTCAGATTTTTGCAGCCAACACAAAAATGAGAAGATAAATAACAAAAAAGCAAGTCTTTGACTTTAAATATTTGTAATCTAAAATGTCACTGTACTCACTTAAAGCATGCTTAAATTAAAAATACATAATTCCCTGACAATGGGCATACTATGAGAACAGTTTATTAGTTATAATGCTCTAAAAGATGCATTTGAACTTAGAAAATACACTTGAATGCATACAATTCTTTCTTAGGAAAATAACTCCAATGATGAAGCATCATTGATATTGATATTGTTTCTGCAAAATAGAAATCATGCAAGTACAGAGAGCAACATCACTTACCAAGATGAAAGACCTGAATCGTATTTGAACTGCTTACCAGCACTGTAAAGCTGCATGTGTGATACTACCACCCATTTTATATACAATACTAGGACTGTGCTCTAGAGGTGGAATTGCACTGTCTAAGAACAGCTGCTACACAAAGCAACCCAATTGGCTGAATTTGATGATCGACGCAAGCCCTGGGAATGAAGTCTTTCCTCAAACCTTAACTAATTACTTTCAATTGTGACACAAATGTACCAATCTGTCACTTCGTTTCTCAAAGGAGCTGCAGTTTCTCTGCACCCTTCTGAGTGCTATTCTGCATTCTAAAATTAGTGTTTCCGTACTCCGTTCCATACCAAGGTAGCTGTGCTTGCAGACACATGACTGAATAAAAGAATGCTTCTGTAATCGAAAGCAGCAGCTACTGGACAGTACTATTAAATCTGATAAAGTTTCTTCCTACCTTACTCATCTCCATTATGTTTACACCAGTTAACAAGAACAATTTAGTGCAATCAATTGTTTTTCATAGTTAATAAATTAATTCTTTATCTACAATTGTGACTCCTTAATTCATTAAAATATTTAATGCAAGTACTTGTTTGACAAATATATTTAGCTTCTTGCTTTCATTCATTTTATCAATTAATCATCCTAGTATATTTGAAGAGGTGACTTGGGCATTCAGACCTTTCCTATGTACATTTGCTAATATGTTGTACCCAGGTCTAACACCAGACTATTCCTGTGAAGAACATAACCACGACAAGTTTCCTCAACACATTTTTCTATTATTACAATGGAACACTATTTTGAAATCATTACTACATTTCAAAAAACACTACAAAAATTATTACAAAATTACTACATTACATAATCATTCCTACATTACAATAGTGACTACACTTCAAAAGTACTTCATTGGCTGTAAAGCTCTCTGAGATATCTGGTGGCAGTGAAAAGCATTTTATAATTGCAAGTCTTTTTTTTCTTCTTTGAAATAGCAATGAAAATGAAAAATGATTATATTATAAAACAACAGCACTTTTTTTAAATGATTGAAATTAAAACATATGTGTGCTTTCAGGGTGAAGGGCTTATATTGAGTTTCTTTGGGGTGCTTGGCTTTCCTTAATCTAATGTATGGAAAACCACAAATCTCTGGCTGCTATTAATTTTCTAAAAATCCATCTTGCTCTCAAATAGCACCAAAAAAAATTGGTGCAAGGTAGAAGTAAAACGGGTGCTAATTCTTTTGCTATAATTTCTACTTGATTTGCACTACACATAATAGGTATTTATCGTTTTTTTCTGGTGTGTGACTTGAAATAATATCAGAGGGTTTTGCACACAGTTTTCCATGAATGACATTAAATGCACATCCCCTGCATGAAAACCGGGCATTATTACTGGCCTTTTGATGCTTTATGTATTAAAGAGACAGACCTCTAGACTCTCGTAAGTGCCAAAACTTTAGCAAATTGATTTACAATTTATGTTGCTGTACCTAAAAGCGCCCATAAAGAGAGAGGCAGTTTAATGTATTCTGCAACACCCCCCACCCTTCTTCCCAGTAGAAATGAATGAATGTACCATTACATCTTGCACTATACTTAGCACACTTGGTGAAGGAAGAAACAGAATAGATAGGTGATAGGGTAAGAAAGCAGAGTTTTAAAATTCATCCAAACTTCCTCGCTCCCAAAAAACAACTGTACAGGTGGCAGAGAAGATTTGAGGACCTAAGCCAGGAGGAGTGGCTGAATTGCCTAAGATTCCCCAAAGTATTGGTGAGGGAATATTTGACTGGCTACATTAAGACAATCAGCAAGGTTCACAGATAGGTACCATCTATTTGTGGAAGTCAAGCGGCGGAATCGTCCCTTCCCACCCTAAATTCCATAGCAAGAGCAGAAAGTCAGAGGGACTCACACCATGCAATGGGGCTGGCCATTACGTGCAATTGTGTGCTCCCCACCTCATTCGTTATGCATGTGCACGGTTCACATCGAGTCTCATGATGGGGTGGGGCAGGAAGTCGACTGTCCCGCCATCATGTCCAGGTGCCATATTTAAAAGGCACCCAGACAGGCCTTCACTGATGACGTCAGGATGCTGGAAGAAGGATGAGCAGGAGAAGGCAATAAGTTGCAGCTCCCCGCTTCGGTGATGCGTCCCTGGCCACATGGGGGAGGCAGGATGTCCTCTTCCCCAGGGATGGCCGCAGAAGGCCCACCCAACTGACCACGCCGGCCTGGGAGCAGGTCACCAGGTTGGTCAAGTCCAGAGGAAGGCCACCCTGCAGTGCAGGAAATAGATAAATGATCTCATCCACACCACTAGGGTAAGTGAATCCTCTACTCTCCAAACTCACATCACCCCACTCACTTTGTGTTTCTGTCATAAATGTGGGTGTCGCTGGCAAGGCCAGCATTTCTGTTGCCCTTCCCTAACTGCCCCGAGAGGGTGGAGGGGCTGCTGCCTTACTGAACTGCTACAGTCCATGTGCTGTGCTGTTGGCAACACAACTCCAGGATTTTCACCCAACCACAATGAAGGCACGGCCATGGGGTGGAGAAGAGGGCAACTTGCAGGTGCAGCTGTTCCCATTCGTCTGCTGCCCTGGTCCTTCTAGCTGTTCGTCTTGCTGTTGAAGGAAGCCTTGGTGACTTGCTGCAGTGTATCTTGTACATGGTACATACTGCTGCTATTGTGTGTCGGCAGTGGAGGGAGTGAATGTTAAGGGTGCTGGATGGGCTGTCAGTCAAGCAGGCTGCTTTGTCCTGGATGGTATCCAGCTTCCTGAGTATTGTTGGAGCTGCCCTCATCCAGGCAAGTGGACAGTATTCCATCTCAGTCCTCACTTGTGCCATGCACAAGGTAGTTGGGTTCTCAGGAGTCACGAGGTCAGTTATTAGTCACAGAATTGGCAGCCTACAACCCGCTCTTTCATCATACATGCTCACAATCCACCTTTATATCTTTATGCAGGAGAAGACAGCCCACAACAGGGGGGAAAGAGCGGAGGGAGGTGGGTGGTGGGGGGGGGGGGGGGGGGGGGGGGGGGGGGAATGCCTGAGCACAGGCTCCTCACTCAATTCAATTCAAGCAGCAGGCTGCCAAGCTGGCAGGGGATGATTATGTCAGCGCCTGTGCTCACAGTGAGATCAGCCTCCCCCAAGCATTCGGTGAGGTAGCATACATAATCCCAATAATCTGGAAAATCAAGGTGATTAATGAGTGCCAAGTTTGAGCCAGTTACTCATTCACTCTTCTCTCCATTCTAGATACCAGCAGCAAGAGGATGAGGCCGGTCTCCACCCTAGAAGTAAGCCAAAGTCCCCAAGACACCTTGGAGGAGGATGAGGATAACTTCCCACCTGTACAGCCCCCACAGCGTTCACCAGAGGCACACACCTCGGTGGCTCATATATCTAGGTTAGGCTCAGGCTCACACTCTGGTGCTCACCTCAGAGACACATATTCACGGCAGGAGGAGGCAGTGACAGCCAAGGGTGTCCAGGCATTCACAATCCCGCCAGCCTGTGACTCCCATCAGCTCCAGCTGCTCAGGCTAAAAAGGGTGCAGCTGCTGCTGAGCAAGAGACTCAAAGCAGGCTGGGGCCTTGCAGGCCTCGGACCTCCAGAGTACGTCTGCCAAGGTCATCACAGGCAAGAGGGTGTAGTAGTCAGAAGGCTGTCTCCACCTCTGCTGCAGACGTCAGGGATGCACCTAGACGTAGTGGTAGAGTTAGGAAATTAAGTAGTTTTGAATTAACACTGGTGGCATGGGTGTACAATAATGATATATTTGACACTCCTAAATATATGTTAGCTTGCAGAGATTGGAAGTCTCCCGGATTCATTCTTGCCGATAGTTGTTTTAATGGTCATGCCGTGAAAATATAATAATTTTCATAATATTATTGTGATTTATTATAAAGGTAGGTTAATAGTGGGGTTTGGATTAATTTCTCTGTGTGAGGTTGTGTGTGAGGGGTTTTAATTGAATTGCAGACAGCTAGTCTGGAGCATTTGAGCTATCAAAAGAGAAGCTTAGTTTGAAATGCTAAATATGTAAACATGGCTGAAGTTTTAGAATGTGAGGTGTGAAGAACATTTGCATTTTTAGATAAACCAGAATAGTGAATTTCAAAGAAATGGTAAGGTGTTACGCCTAGCCAACAGAGGCTAAGCCAAACAGTGTGTTTATATTTCCCAAAGATTACTGATAATATGAGTGCTATGAAAGATTTATATTATGGAAAAAGTAAAGTTGCAAAGACATATTGGGACAATGGGGTTTACATTAAAAAAGGGAGAGACCTGTATAAAGGGGATGAGGTTATGTGTAAGGGGAAGGCATTCTAAGATCTACTAAGTGTGAAAAGCCTTCAGCCTCAAGGTATCAAGTTGCTGTCTACAGGAATTGAAACTAAGAAAACTCACTGTCCAGGGCAGTGTGTACTTTGCCTGGGTCTGTTGAAATGTATTTGTTTTTACTGTTGCCTTAACGGAGGTGTAACTGGGAGTTAGATTAATTAGGGGAGCTAGGAGTTATCAAAGTAGTAATTTATAGACATATGTATGTGCTTAAAATCATTTATTTTATTAATAAATGTTTAATTTAGTTTTGTAAAAAGCCTCTAAGGCTTGGTGGACTTATTACTACTGAATTCAAGGCATGCATCTCGAAATAAAAATACAAATTGCAAAAACAGTTGTGCCAAATGTTTCAAGTTTCCCTCTGGGATTTGAGCAGTTCAGCATTTACCATCCGCTGTGCCATAACAGTCACGTGCCCTCCACCCCTTCCAGGCGGGGCCAAGGATGGGTCTTCCTCCCCCTAATACATGGTTGCGCATGGAGACATCGCTCTTTAACAAAGGTGATGCCTGCCATGTGCGAGAGGCCTCCCACACACACGAGTACGCCTGCCACCACTGCCCTCGAGACTCCATAGAGAGACCTTGTCACAATGGAAAGATTAACCACGTGAGTCAGGCAGACCAGTGCCATCTACAAGGATAACAGTAGCAGATAGATGGGAACACCACTACCTGGAAGTTCCCCTCCAAGTCACTTACCGTCCTGACTTGGAAATATATTGCTGTTCCTTCACTGTCGCTGGATCAAAATCCTGGAACTCCCTTCCTAACAGCACAGTGGGTGTACCTACACCACATGGGCTGCAGTGGTTCAAGAAGGCAGCTCACCACCACCTTCTCAAGGGCAACTAGGAGTGGGCAATAAATTCTGGCCCAGCCAGTGAAGCCCACATCCCATGAATAAATTTCTAAAAATCCATTTCCTGGGAGGATGGAGGTTTGCAGTTGCAAGTTGGCTGTCATTGACCTGCGTACCCTTTGTAGGCATCCACCACCTTTCCTCCCTTCTTCCTTAACTCTGACTGGAGCTGATAGCAAATGGATCAGAGTGAATGGCAGCTCTACACCTTGCTGGGATCTCATAATGAGAACCCTTGGACCAAACCTGCTACTGTGTGACCTTGACCAGACAGTGAGGATTTGCAAAGCAAAATGCTCTTATACAGTCTCCACATGATTATTAGGGTTTCCCTTTAGTGCTCCAGTTGTGATGACCTTCAGCTAAACCCACCCAAGAGACCTTCCCCCCACCTCAATGTTTTGGAGTTTGGCATCGAGGGTGCTGCCTTGGTGTTGAGCTGCCTCTGTCAAAGGATGGTGAGTGTCACATATCATACTATCTCCACCACTTTTTACCCTCCTCCTGTCACCCATCAACATCCCCCCATCACCATCCACTCCCCAAATGTGACCTTCACTCTCTCCTCGATAACCCTTGAGCCTCCCCCCATCACTCTGGACCCTACCATGGTGAATTTGGACATCCTTCCCTCCCCACTGAACCCACCCCAGTCACCATTCCTATGCCCACCCGGATCCTCCCCACTCACGTAATCTGTGTGCCACCATCCTTGTCCCCTCAATGACCCTCTGGTTGAAAACTACACTCTCCATACCCAAACCCTGACCCTACCACCCTACCACATCCCACTTGCCCCTCTCAGTCACCAACCCTTCCTACCATCAGCACCCTCAGTTCTCCCCCCAGGATTCAACATTGACTCGACGGACCCTCCCTTTGAAACACTCGGTTCCCACCCCCATTCCCCGCTCACTCCCTCACTCGCCACTTTCTCCTGCATGCCTTCCTCCCCCCCTTCATTCCACCGATCCCTCCCATACCAGCACCCGCCACCTTCATCTCCTCTGGACCCCGCCCCTTCATGTCTTCCACCCACACGCCCTTCATCTCTTCTGGATCTCCCGCACTTTGTGCCTTCGCGCGCACCATACCTGCGGTCAGCTCCAGTGGTGCAGTCAACTCCGACTGTAAAGTAAATGCTCTAAAATTCTCCCTCGCCGGGTATGTGCAATCAGGTAGTGGAACGGGATATTCCTACTGGCTGAGCGGAAGATTTGACAGGGGCACATGACTCCAGTCTGCTGGGGTTTTAATGATCATGCATGAGATGCAAAATGGTTTCCTGCCGAACTTCATTGGGAAAGTCGACCGGCCATCAACCCCCATGAACATCAGGAGAGGAAGATCCCAATCTCATTTTCCAACGTTGGAAAGCAAATTTTTTCATCCCACCATATCGTCCACCCCAATCTCTACCAATCCTGCTGATGGCAGGAGGCAACGATTCCGCCCAAGGCTGCCTTTGCCCTCAATATATTTGCAGCTGGCTTTTTCCAGGTTATCCAAACCAATCTGAGCCAATCTGATTTTCATAGTTGTACAAAACTGGCCACAAATTCAATTTTGAAGAGGGTTGAACATCAAAGATAATCATAGAATGGTTACAGTACAGGAGGCCATTAGGCCCATCCAGTCCATGCCACCTCTCTGCAAGTGCAACTCAGTTAGTCCCATTCCCACGTCCTTTCCCCATAGCACTGCAAATTCTCTCTCTTCAGGCACTTATCCAATGTCCTTCTGAAAGCCACGATCGAATCTGCCTCCACCACACTCTCAGGTACTGCATTCCAAATCCAGACCACTCGGTGAATAGGTTTTCCTTCATTTCACCGTTGATTCTTTTGCCAATCAGCTTAAATCAATGTCCTATCAAGACCAGGCCCCACCACCGCCCCACACCTTGCATCTTCTGCATTGTAGGTTTCCCTAGAGAACAGGGGGTTGTGGATGGAACCAGTCAATACAGCTCTTGGATTTCCTCCAGATATTTTCCATATATGGATTTCATGAGGTTGTATTCCATCAGATTGAAAACATTGCCATGACATTGGGCAGGTCAGTGCGAGTCATCCCAGGTCAGTGAATGCTTCATTCATTATGAGGTACTCCACACTCATCCACTTTTCTAGAACCGCTTCATCCAATTCAGGGTCGCAGGGAGTCAGAGCCTATCCCGACAGACAACAGGCACTAGGCAGGGTACACCCAGGAACGGACATCAGTCCATCACAGAGCACACACAGGCACAAACACTGGGGTACAATTTACCATAGCCAATCCACCTAACCAGCACATCTTTGGATGGTGATAGGAAACCGGAGCACCCGGCAGAAACCCACGCAGACACGGGGAGAATGTGCAAACACCACACAGACAGACAGCTGAGGTCAGGATCGAACCCAGGTCCCTGGAGCTGTGAGGCAGCAGTGCTAACCACTGCGCCACCACACTTACTTGCGGTACTCCACACTTCTTGCTATATTTAAGGATCCCTCAACTACAAAGAATTAACTTTTTGGGAACCCTTTAACATCCTAGCTGACGACCCCGAACACTGCCTATTCACCACCCCACCCCCACCACCAACCAAGGAATGTGCACACTGCAAGTGTACATTGCCACTATGATACTTATTCTACACCAGTCATCCTTCAACATTCAATTGGAATCTTACAACAACAGGCCCATTGTCTCAACTTTTCCAAGGGTGAAGTGCTGTCCTCTGTAGCCAAGTCCATTGCCGTCTCCATAACTTGGGAATCAACAGAGAAGTCCAACAAAAAGAAGAGCAAAAAGAAAATCATGTGAAGGAGTTGAAAGAGGAAGATCAAGAATCAGAACCAGAGAATTAGCAGAAACCACAAGGGGCCTTGGGAGCTGTGAGCGGCATCCGTCTGCCCTGAATCAAAACATCTTCTCCTGAGATGTGAGCACTTCCAAAACCTGTTATCACAAATTTTCCTCCCTTTGACAAGTTAACTATATACCTCTCTGAATAAAAATTATTTTCATCAAGCCAACCATGAAATCGCAAATAAAAACAGAAAATGCTGGAAAGCAGGGCAGAGTGAAGGGTCATCGACCTGAAATGTCAACTCTGTTTCTCTCCAGGTGTTGCCTGTCTTGTTGTGTATGTCTAGAATTTTGTGTTTTGATTTCAGTTTTCCAGCATCTGCAGTATTATACTTTTATACCAAATAGTAAATCTCGCTTTTAATGAAATTACATCACTTTCTTTCTATCACAACACTATTCTTTTTTGGATCCTTCTTTCTGTTTTCTCTGTCTCTCCATATTCACAAGATCTAGCATAAAAACAAATGCAACAGGTGTTCAACTTATAAACTTAAGCATGTGCGTGTATCTTTGCTATGCATTTCATCAGTACCTCCAATTGTTAGAGAACCAGCTTAGGTTGTTGCTACCAACACTTCCAATACACATCAGCATACAGATTTTGACATGGTATTCAATTTCACTAAAAGATAAGACCACAGAACTCAAAAGAGAAAATTTTGCCAACTATAGTAAATTTCAGCACTCTTCAAACTTCATCTACAGCTACCACTTGTAATATTTAATTTACATGCCTTTATACCCCTTTCCTGAGGCTTCAACTATGCCTGCCCCTTAATGTTCCTACGGCCTCTAAGGCTCCAGCATTGCCCATACCTAATTGTTGATCAGCAGCACACACCAACAGTGCTCATGTGCACATATTGTACTCAAATGAGGACGTGGAGGAAGTTGGGGACACGAAGCCCTTGGGTCCCATGAGGTATATTCCAGTGCTCAGCACTAATTGCTCTCAGACAGGAGAGGAAGACTTGCTCTTATTTATTTTTGTAGAGTTAATGTACAGAAAGCAAAAAGTAAAAATGGGATAATGTGACAACCTATAAACGGAACAATGCAAATGTACATCAGAAACATGAAAATTAATCATAATTAGATTACAACATGCAATCAATGTCAATTTAAATAATCAATTAAATTGACTTGCCATTGAGGCAGTAAGAAAGGATATGACATGGTAACATGGTATTGCATGGACATTGGTTTTAGTCATAGTCTAGTCAATACACCTACACATTTTTGCAATTTTTAAAAACTCATTCACGTGTAGGTGTCGCTGGCTAGGCCAGCATTTATTGCCCATCCCTCATTGCTTGTTTCATCCCTTGAGAAGGTGGTGGTGAGTTGTCTTCTTGAACCGTTGCAAACCATGTGTTGTAGGTACACCCACAGTGCTGTTAGGGAGGGAATTCCAGGATTTTGACCCAGTGAAGGATCGGCGATATATTTCCAAGTCAGGATGGTGAGTGGCTTAGAGGGGAACTTCCAGGTGGTGGTGTTCCCATGTATCTGCTGCCCTTGTCCTTCTAGATGGTAGCGGTCATGGGTTTGGATGGTGCTGCCTAAGCAGAAGGCATGCTTCCGTGAGTATGACTATGTCAGGCTGTTGCTTGACTAGTATGTGAGACAGTTCTCAATTTTGGCACCTTTCAAAGTAAATCTGTAATCTCCCTACAGATTGAAACTCTTTCAAGTTATCAACAGTCACAGATTGTAACTCTTTCAAGTACATTCACAGTTCTTGGTTTCCAGGAGTGGGACATGAACCCACAACCTTCTGATTCAAAGGCGAGGGTGCTATGAACTGAGCCACAGCTGACCGTTTTTATATCTGTAATCATTTTGCCACTTGAGCAGTAAAGCTTTTTGAGCCTGACATGATTTGAACACGCAACCTTCTGATCTGGAGTCAGACGCGCTACCGTTGCGCCACAAGCCCATCCTAAAGAAGACACCAAGCACATTGCCCTCTCTGAGAATTGAACTCAGGACCTTCAGATTATGAGACTGACACACTGCCTACTGCGCTAAGAAGGCACACTGACTGAGCCACAGCTGACCACCAGATGTTAGTAAGGGTTGACAGGGCCGAGTTTGCCGTTATCGTTTCCAGTCGATGCTGGGTAGTCCATCCAGTTTCATTCCTTTTTACTGAGTGTAGGAAATCTGCTGTCCTCACCTGGTCTGGCCTACATGTGACTCGAGATGTAGGCCAGGCCAGGTGAGGACAGCAGATTCCCTTCCCTAAAGGAGATTTTTTCCCGGTTTTCACGCCACATCATCCGTTTCCTACCTCATTAATTATGCAGCCATAAGAAACATGCTGTCTCGTTATTGGGTGGTCTCTGAATCGGCCACCACGCTATTACCTCACCGTTCCATCACTCCAGTTACCATATCTAAACTGCAGCTGTGCACACAGTTCTCAATGCTTGCAGCCTAGGACTGCTCCAGTGAAGACATAGCTCTGAAAGCCAAGAAGAGTTCAGTGACCCATCACTGGAATGCCTTTTGGAGTCCCATAGAGATGTCCTCCATCCCCTCTCTGGCCGCAGGAGGTCCGGTGATCTCATCACTCCAGCTTGGTAGGCGGTGCCAGTGGTGATCAGTGCCAACACTGCACAGAAGAGGTTGGCCATCCAGTGCAGAAAGAGGATGAATGATCTCATCCGTGCCGCCAGGGTAAGGTAACCATCTCATCACTCTAAACTCACACACTCACAAGCCCATCACACATTCACTGGCATCTCACTCGCTGCCAACTCACTCACTCTCTCACACACAAACCCTCACATCTCCATCTGGCCTCATCTCCTCTGGAGACTGCCTCCTCAGCCCTCACCATCTTGAGGCCACTTGTAAGATTAACATGTGCCCCCACACCCTGGGATACCCCACTTCGACAGTACAGCCCTCACCCTGCAGCCTCTTCCCTTGCCTGAGGCCACTTCTCCCCCTTCCCCAAGCAAGCCCTACCCCTGCAGCTGTTGAAAAACACCCCTGCCTTTTAGCTGGCCTGGTAGGTAGAGACCTGCCCGTGAGTCCCCCTAAAAGTGATGTGGTGCTGCCTGTGAAGCCTGGCGCTGATGACTGGGAGTCTGATGTGCCCGGATGATCCAGCAGGGGGGGGATGACTCTGGCGAACAGGGCTTATAATGAAATGCTAAAGTATTGAAATTAGGTTCCTGACATGTAGTGGCGGGAAACACGGCCCGCTATTAATGCGTGAAGCAGACAATCGCAAACTGGTTTCACGTCGGTTTAAAACCGATTTTTGGCCTTCTCGCCATATTGTCCACTCACGCCAACAAACATGCCCGCCGCCAATGAGAGCGGAACATTCCATCCAATGTCTTCACCATCACCAAATCACTATACCCTTGTCACCGATTCCATTTGCCTTCATGGCTACTGGTTCAGTTTTGATCCAGAATATTTGCATCCTCAGAATCCTATTTGACTGTGAGCGGCCGGCGGGTGAAACGTCGTTTTTCCAACCCACTACCGCACTTAGTGCAAATCTGGGACCATTCCGCCCATTACCTCAGGGTCACTGGGTTCCAGCTTTAATTAATATCTTGTGACCAAGTGAGTAACCCCAAGTTAAGAGAACAGCTCCTTCCTTCTTGCCTAGGCTGCATCTACCCTTGAGGTAATAACTAGACTAGCAAAGGAAAAAGATCCTGACAACTGTATAAAAGCAAAATACTGTGGATGCTGGAAATCTGAAACAAAAACAGAAAATGCTGGAAAACCTCAGCAGGTCAAACAGCATCTGTGGAGAGAGAAACAGAGTTAATGTTTCGAGTCCATATGACCTTCCTTCAGAACTGTGAAGAAGGGTCATACGGACTCGAAACGTTAACTCTGTTTCTCTCTCCATAGATGCTGCTAGACCTGAGGTTTTCCAATATCTTCTGTTTTTGTTTCTGACATCTGTAGTTGGCTTGAGATGTACATGAGAAATTGAATGGGATCAGAAGGTAAGCTGATTAAGAAATGGGTGAAAGCGCTTGTTTTTCTTAAGTCTGATATTCTTAAGTGACATAAAAGATTCTATGCTGTACAAATCTCTAGAAACATCCATTAATAGTGATCCATTATGCTTATATTTTTACATTGGATTTAGTCAGATGTATACCATTTGTGGGCCATATGCTGGCTCTCAAAAGAATAAAATGCTGAAATTCCAGCTATAGCAGCAGCAATTGTTCTTCATAAACATCTACGAAGAAGGACAGAAATAAATAACTGACTATGCTCAGTGTTCCTGCTGCATTCACCATTCTACAGCCAAATCAACAATGTTTGTTTCTTCGTACAGCTCAAGACTGAAGCTTTATTGAACAATTGGATACATAGAAAAGTTCGAATAACTATGAAGTGCTGATCATCAGCAATGCCTACTTGTTCCATTGGAACAGAATATCCTTCTGAAATACATGACGCAGATTTAAAAGTCTTTGAGAAGATGGAGTACATAGTGAAAGAATCCTGAGCTTAAAGATGCATTGTGCTCTGGTAAAATGCATTGCAAAATACTGTAAAGGAACAGAATCAGTATCCATAATCTTTACTCTGAAATTAATTCAGTTCCCTAACATGTTCAAGCTCAGTGACAGTATGTAATTACCACATACAATTTGTACAAAAATAATTAAAACAAATCAGTAAGGGACAGCAAAAACAATAGGTGATATTGAGCTATACAAACCAGGAAGGTAGAGGGTTTGAGCCCGGTCTGTGCTGTGCCAGTTGATCATAGTTAGAGCAATAAAAGGGCACCCTAATTGGCCATAATACTGCTGGACTAGGAAGGAATATATGTTGAACCTTGTCCAGACCTCATCATTATCCAGTGATTGATACCGGAAAGTGCGCATATGACTGTCAGTTAAGAACATGATTGGCCGAGTGGTATTCAATATCAAGGTTCACCCAAGAAGTGGGCCAAGTTACCAGGAGTAGCTGACAGCCATGGAATTGTACCCAGTAACTGTTAGCACTTTCTGGAGAGGAGAAAATTCAAACAAAGACAAAGGGCAAAGGATGTTCCAAATAATATCATTCAAGCCAGTTCTGCTTTCAAGACTCCCATTCTGCCTGCCACAACTCTACAGTGAAAAAAATCTACTTCAAAACTAATGGATTCAGGGACCTGAAATTGGTAAGATCCCAATCTTTGTTCATATACTTACAGTCAGTGAGATCTAAATTGATGCACAGTTTAAAATTAATACTGAGACAAACTCCAATTTTCTAAACATTTCAACATACCACAGATGCTCAAACACATCTCTGGTATTTCTCACATTGCTTCTGAAATTCTTAAGACATGATCCTGAAATCTACCTTTCCGTACATATTATTGGAAAATATGCATCATGGATTAACAGCCAACTGATAGTCATGTGCCAGGAATAATGGCTTGACCTTCTTAGAACTGAAATAAGCTACAGAGGCAAGTAGATTATATTTTTAAAGTTTATATAATTATTATTAGAATCATGAAATGAATGAGGAGAAGCTGAAAAACAATCACATAAAGTGGCAATCACAGGGCAGAATTTAATCCCCATCCCCGAGGCGAGCTTGATGGCGGGGGTGCATTTAATCGGGTGGCAGGTGAGGACCTGACCACCTCTCTCCTCCACCTCGATTCAGCCCATAACAGGAAGGGCCATGGATGCCCCACCACCAATTGAGGCCCTTAAGTTGCCAATTAGTGTACACTTGAGGGCCTCATCCCACTGCCGCTGGTATTAACTCAACAGCAGGTGGGGGAGTGACCATGCGACGAGCATGACAAGCAAACCCATGCAGGATTCTTTGTAAGTTTCTGGAGTGAGGGGTGCTCCCTCACTCAACGGCATTCAGTGCCTGATCGACGAACTCCACTGCTGAGAGCCACCCCATTCCCTTGCTGTCCACCCCCCCGCACCCTTCCCCTGCGACCCCCTCTCCCACCATCACTCCCCTATGGCCTGGGATCCAGCGACAATACCAGGCCTCAGGTAGGTGCTGTACCAACAGCAGCCACCACCTCCCCTCTGGTTATGCCGCTCAAGAGAGTTGCCGGCCTTTGATTGGCCAGCAGTTCTCAGCAGGTAGGATCTCTGTGCCTGGGGTCCTTGATCCCAGGGAAGGCTTGCTGCTGTCCTGAGTGGCACTTAATTTGACAGGCTTTCCCAAAAAGCAGACATGGGGCTCTCACCGGCTCTCCAGCTAGTGGGTGAGACCCGTCAGCTCCATTAAATATTACCCATGGTTTCCCCAGCCTGTCTTTCTTGCTCTTGTTCATCCTTCAAGGCAAAGATGATCATGTTCACTATCTGTGGTGTTAGGTAGGGTTCTGGTGGGCACGGAGATGGCTGCTAAGGTGGATCTGCATCAGAAGGTTCTGCTGCAAACAGGACAGGATACTGCGGACAATTGAGTTTTGGATGAGTTGCTGGCTCAAGTTTTCCCCTGCTTGCCTTTTCTCTCTGCCTCTAAGATGCGCTTGATTTCAAAGGAGGCCACACTTTTTTTATTTAGTGATGCCAGGTGCAGTTAGCCTGGGTGAGCTTCTTCCAGGACTCAAAACTCCTAAGTGAAGCCTTCAGAGTGTTCTTGTAGCACTTCCTTTGACCGCCATGAGAATGCACTTCATATTCATAGAATGTTCACTTTGGTAAGTGAGTGTCAGGCATTCAGGCTACATGACCAGCCAACTCTGTTATGACTGTCTCAATATGGTGTGGATGTTTGGCATGCCAGCTCAAGTGAACCCCCCAATACCATCTGATTTTCAGAAGCTTGCAAAGGCAGCTCAAGTGAAAGTGGTTGAGCTTCCTGGCATAACGCTGGTACACAGTCCAAGTCTCAAATGTGTAGAGCAGAGTGGGTAGGACAATTCTGTTGAAGGGTCATTGGACTCGAAACGTCAACTCTTTTCTTCTCCACCGATGCTGCCAGACCTGCTGAGTTTTTCCAGGTAATTCTGTTTTTGTTTTTGTTTTGGGTAGGACAATTGCTGTATAGATTTTCAGCTTGATAGGCAGACTTACTCCTCTTCATTCCCAGGCTGATGTTCGAAGCCTGCCAAAGGCTACACTTGCTTTGACAATCCTTGTATGTGTCAAGTCGTCAATATAGACAGCTTGAGAGAGTGTGCTGCTGAGATAAGTAAACTTATCTCCTGCTAACAGGTCCTGATCATGGACAGAAACCTTGGGTTTGAGATAGAACCCTCCTGGAGCAGATTGGTACATTGTTTCATTTTTCTTCATACTAATCGTAAGGCCAAAGTTGTCACATGCATTAGAGAACAAGGCCATGCATGTCCAGCTCTGAACCGGAAGCTAGTGCAAACAGGAAATCACAAAATATATCCTTGGAGACCTTGGTCTTTGCCTGAAATCATCTCAGATTGATCAGCTTCCCATCCATGCAATATTTGATTTCGATGCCAGGACCACCATCATGGAAGGCTTCAGAAAACAACCTGTAAACTGTGTCCCAGTAGAGAAGACGGGAACCTTCTCCCAGGGCTGTGATAATATCATTCAATGGTTGTCTTCCAGAAGGTGTACAACTTTGTAGTAGGGAAATACTTATCCTGTTCAAACACTGTCCTCAAACAAATTAAGGGCCCTGAATTTTGGTTAGGAATAACGGTGTGTTACTGGGTAAAACTGACAGTAACTTCTGGTACCTGCACATGCATAATTAAATATGGAAATCTAGTATTTGCTGTCAGAGATACCCTACTTCTACAAATGGAGTGCTGGCACTGTCCTTACAGATGGAATCAACATACAAATCATTTATTTGGTGTCAACTGAAACAAATTATCACTGCAAAGATCTATGAAAAAGTTAAACCTTGTTCAATCTGGAGTAACTGACTTTTTACTGGTGCACTAAGTCATAATTATAGATGAATAACCTCTCTGGCTGTGAAAAAATAATTTTACAAATGTGACTCTCATTGCCTCACAAAAAATGTAAATGTTGTCAATTTTGAAAAATGTTAAAATTATATCATTCTTCAAGTTTTATGTTTTCTATTTAAGTTTCTCCTTTAATCCCATAGTGGCTCAGTTAGGCTCTGGGTGTGAAAGCAGCCCGCCATGTTTCCCACCACTGACAAGATGGCATGGTTGCAAGAAGATGACAGAAATTCTACATACCACCTTGGCCTTCCTCCTTGCCAGCCTTCCTCCTCCCAGTCCATCCCTGAAGGGCTGGCAAAATCCACCCATGTTTAGGCTGATGTCCCTGCATGAAAACTAGTTCTAACAAATAGTTATCAACGTGAAACATGAAATCCATGTGCAGATGCTGCCAAACCTATAGGGTATTTCCAACATTTTCTGTTTTCAATGTCAAATCTATCTTGACTGTTTGCTGGCTAAAAAGGTTTTTAACAAACTCCAATACTTACCTAAGTCAGAAGAAATAGCAGTTCAGGAGCTACAGTTCCCAGTGGGCATCAGGCCTTTTGCGCATGCGCTAGCCGGAAAAGGGCCCCACATGCCCAGTTAGTCTTTTTACGTTCTTTAGGCTGGGAACTGGCCCTGCACATATAAACCAAAGAAAAGGAGGGAGAAAAGTGAAACTTAGTGAAAATCAGGTCAGGTGACCTGGAACCAGAGCACCATTTGGAGAGAAGGTGTCCCAGGGAGCAGGACACAGGGAAGGGGACAGGGAGAAGGTCCCAAACCAAGAAGAAGTTCCCAAGCAGGGGGTGGGACAGAAAGGGGACACAGGAGAAAGTCCCAGGCACGGACAAAGACAAGGATCAGAGATCAATCCCATTGAGACAAGATAAATGACAGAAGCAGAGTAAAGAGCTCCAAGTTAAAGAAAGGGCTGTGATAAGCAGACTTGAAGAGGGCTCGAGAGAAGCCCTGAAGGTGTGAGAGGACAGCTGAAGGTTGGCAACTCCATGCTGCAGGCCATAAGGGCAAAGGTACCCTTTGGAGCAGTGGTGTTCTGTTTGGCACAGAAAGAGATCTGAATCTGTGCTTGGAAGATGAATCTTGCGTCTACTCGGAGATCCAAGGGAAAGGAATCTCGGAAGGTGAGATTGAAACCCTGGGGGTAGATTCTTGTTGAAGCCGTCCAATTGGGAGCAGCTTTTGGAGAAAATTCCAAGGCGAGTTCTTCAAATGTGGTGATTGGAAATCCGTGAGAGAGAGAGAGAGAGTTTCAGTGTAATGAATTGGCTCACAGTTTGACAAGTGTCTGGGTGGGTTGGTGAGAAATCCGTAGGATCTGCTTTGGTCACATCTGATATTTACTTTGGAGTGTGGTGTGCTTGGCCACAATTCACCAGTTGGTTCACATGTACTGCATACTTACCCTGAATGTTAAAGTATAAGATAGATATGGTAAATTGTTTTATCTTTCTGAACTTGTATGCGTCTATAAAGGTATAGCTGGGGTGAAAGAATCATGAATATTTGAATCAGTTTCCTGTGTTTGTATTTAGATTTTCCAACCTTTTTGTCTGGTGGTAATATAGTTCATTTCTCTTGCTTAATAAATGTTTTATTCTTTGTGTTAGAAGTTCAACAGAAGACTCCTGTGAATTTGTACAGTAAGTAACCTCCACAGTTTCTAAAAATAAGTTAGGATCTATCAAGCCAGGTTTCATCTGGGATCTGACTTGTCCAGTAGTAACATCTGCTGGGATTGTAACAGTTTATATGAAATTAATTTAGACTTAAACCACAGCATTTGTTGTCTCGCTTTCCTTATCTGTTGAGAATGTTTTTCTAAAAGTCAAAAATACTAAATCCACTTGATTAAACTTATTTTGACAATCGATTTGGTTTCAGGAATTTATTTTGCCTTATAGCTTTGTTCTACATTCCGTACTACCTCACAAAAGTGATAAAAATTCCTACTACTCAAGGGGGAGAATTTTCTCCCCATCGGGCGGGCCGGTAAGGAACGGGCATGGGGCCGATCGCTGCCCACGATCCCTTGCACATTGCCATTTTATGTGGGCGGGCCAATTAAGGCCCCCTCAGCATGACATGCACCCGGAAGCACTCAGCACTACCTGTGCAGGCGAGGGGAGGAGGGAGAGTCAGGGCCTGCGCTCTTTTGCGCATGTGCGTGAAAAAGCGCAGAAATTTCCCTGATGCAGCTCCATGCCTCCGGGAGATTAATTTCATCATCAAGAATTGAAAGAAAGAATAAATAAAATTATTCAGACATGTCCCCTCATGTGACATTGTCACATGAGCTGGGACATGTTTATGAATTTTGTTGAAACATTTTATTGAATTTATAAACCCTTCATGAAACCTCATCCTGCCCATGGATGAGGTTCCATGAAAAGTGCGAAGGCCGCCTGGGCTCTTCGCCTGCCCGCCAACCTTAAGGTTGGACAGGCAGCCCTGACAATTAGTTCAATTAGACTATTAACGGCCTTAACAGGCCTTTGACAGTTCGGCGGGTGCACAGCCGAGTCCAGTGCGCGCCCGCCAAACTGAAGATCGGAATGATGCATGGTGACGTCGGGACAAGATCTTGGAAACAGTGCAGAAGTGCATTATTGCTTCTATTTTAAAGCCATGTGCCTAGATTTTTACTCCTGGGTTGGGTGCGCAGAGACAAGAGAATTCCCCGCTCTGTGAACCCAACCTTTAAAAATGACCAACCGTCAGTCAGATTTTCGTTTTGGGATGGGCAGGCAGGATTGGAAGGAAGGTCCACAACCCCTGGAATGAATGCGGAGGCTGCCAGATGCAGAGGCGGAAGGCCTCTGCCTCTGTGTGGAAGGCCTGACTCTGTGCTCTGGCACTGTGTTGAATTAAATTTAAAAAAAGAATAAAATAAAAAATAGCCCTCCAGCCCACACCCCTCACCCCACACATTACCTGTGCCCCATTCATGCCAACAGTATGCCACTTCATGCCCCCCATCCACCCTTCATGACTTCTCATACTCCCATTCCAACCCATGCCGCCCCAACCAGCCTCATGGCCCCTCATACCACCTTTGTCCCCCACATTCCCATAGCCCATTATAGCTGCTATGCCAAACCATGCCAACCCATGCCTCCCACACCCACCTCACTTTGCCCTTATCGCCGCCATGCTAACTCACCTAGTATTCATTGACAGTTCCTTTACAGCTATGACAGTTCCTTGACAATCCTTTGACAGTTTCAGGAGGCTACGAACTCACACTATATATTTTATAATATATATATATCTCCGCATGGCCAATTTCTAAAATGTTAAAAACTGCACAAAGACCCTTTTAAAATCATTGAAGCTATATCTGTCTGTGACCTTGAACAAAAGGAGCTATTTGACAGATTCGAAGAAGCTTACACCTTGTTATCTCTGAAGAGACCCTAACAACTCCCTTGGTTGTAGAGAACAAATTCAAAAGGAGCTATACCAAGGCCACTTACATTTCATAAGCCAGGCTTGGCTAACCGGCACCTATTTGTCTGCTAGGACAAAGAACCCCACAACCTCCCTTTAAATATTGGAACATTAACAATCTCATGGGCCCAGAAAAAGGGATACACTCCCTTTGTCAAAGCCAGATTGAAAAGTCATGTGACATGAACCTCTAGCTGGGGGATCCAGTTAAATTGTCTTGCTATACTCCAAAGCCTAGTCTGCCATCTTTCCATCTACTGAGCAGCAAAACAGAAGAGGGCTCTGCCCAGGTTTGAATGCCTGGCCCCATCTACACTGTTTTGACTGGATATTCTGAACCATTGCCTACAAGACTGATTCATCTCTGCATGCCTATCCCTCATCATGGAAGTCAGCCCTACTGGAACAGTGAATTATCCAGCATCAGTTCAGCCTGCCGACCTCTGTAAAGGAATAGACCATTGGACTTTGAATCTGGACTCTGAACATACATGAAATAATAAATCTTTTCTCTGTGGTCTTTGCCCTGTAAATATTTCTTTTTCTACCCCTATTTTACTGTATGAGTGCCCAGAGGGTTACATAGCAACCGCCCCCACCCCCACCCCAGGCTTTTGAGTGTGTGCAAATACACTAACCCTCTGAGTTTATACAATCTTGAGTTTGCTGTGGGGTTATTAAGGGCAGAATTTTCAGCTTGGCATGCAAGCGCGTACCCGACATGCACGAGCGTCAGTGAGTGTCCTAATAACATCGCGTACTCGCGCGATATGTCGGTTGGCGAGCGTGCATGAGAGTCTGCAGTGTGCCCGCCGACAATTAAGAGGGCTATTAAGCCCCTTAATCAATTAATTGAATTTTTCGCTGCTTGTCCAACTTTACAGTTGGCGGGTGGGCAAATAGGCTTGGCGACCTTTGCATTTTTTGCGAAACCATATCCACAGGCAGAATAAGGTTTTGAACAAAGTCAAAAAAAAATTAAAATTTTTAAAACTCATATTTCACATGTCCCTGTTCATGTGACAGAATCATGTGTGGGGACATGTTTTCCTTATTTTTAAAGTATTTATTTCTCATGCTAAAAATCTTCAGCTCTCTGAAGGCTCTGTGCCTTCAGGGAGCTTTCACTGAGCATAACCCTGCACACGCTTAAACTTCAGCACTCACACTCCTCCTGCCCCCACCAGGCAGGGCTGAGGTTATCAACATACGCTTCACGCTGACTGGCCATTATTTGGCCAGCCAGCACGAAATCGCAGTTGGGGCCTGATCGCAGGCAACGGACCATTTTGTGGCCGCTGGACCTACCCACCGCATCCAACTAGGGAAAAATCCTCCCCTAAAAGAAAATTGGATCACAAAAGAACTGAGGGGTTGGGAAACATGCCACCACTTAGAAAGGGGGAAGCAATTCAAAACACCTTTGTTTACGGACGGGTGGCGAAGGGAGAAATCAGGGCTGTTTAAATTAACCCACCTCCTATCTGTAACAACAGCCTGACAGTTCTTTGACAGCTTGAAAGTACTTTGATAACTTGACAATTCCTTGATAGATTTACAGTCCTTTGACAGTTTTTTGACAGCTTGACCATTTAGGGAAAGTTCAGAGACAGCTTGACAGTTCATTGACAGTTCCAATGAGTTTATGCACTTTTTATGCACAATCATGCTTACTTTTAACAACCCCAAAGGGTGCCTTACCTCTCCCAAAGGTGTCCCAGTACCAGATCGATAGCGGTATCGTACCTCTCCAAACGGTTACCCTTTCTATCCAAACAAATGCACCAAGTTCAGGCCTCCTCTTACACACACTCTGGGTTTCACCTTCCCTTCCCAACCAAGATCCCACTTTACTGGAGGCAGCTGGTGACCTTATTGGCCAGCTGCCTCCACAAATCAGGCATGTGCGAATCCCAGCCCGACTTCACTCCTGCCCCCCTGAAAATGGAACATGCCATGCTCGGGGACACGACCTTGGACTTCCAGCCATTTTCAGGATATTCGCCCTGACGGAGAGCCTCTCCTTCGGAGAGAAAATCTGGGCTATGGTTTGACAGGAAGTAAAGAGACTGAGTTGAATTCCCTTAGAAGCTGATGAAAATGCTTTGCTCGTATGTATGAATTGTTTGCAACCGAACAAATATTTCAACAGTTTCAATCAACACATTTGACTTTAATTCACTTTAACCCGAAAGGTCATATTTTTGCTTCAGATTTCAGCAGCATAATATTTCTAAAATTGCACCTTGAAGTCAAAAATGTGTCACATATATACAATATTTGCTATAGGAGAGTTTGTTACAAAGGTAGGACAAAAAGAGGACAGAGAATGTTGTATTTTTTGAATAAGGGGCTTTTAACATTACATTTCAAACTGTGATTGCCAATCCAACAGAAAGTAGACATTAATTACAATCACAGTATTCATTGTGTGAAAAACATGGCACATGTACAGGGAGGGTATAGTTGTTTACTTGTAGACAACTGGCTCCTCCCCTCACAGTTAGACAGGATAGATAGTTACCTAAGACAATTGCTGGTTACTAGAGAAGCATGCATCAAATTATCATTGTTAATGGCAGTCAAGGGAACAACTGCACCAACCCAACAACCTGAAAATTTAGCACAGTCAATAAAATCAATGAGTTCCACTGTTTCAGCATTGCAAGTGGAAACTGTAGAAGAAAATCATCTTGCTGCAAAGGGCCAAAAAGAAATTTCTGTGATTTCAAGCTATGCCCATTCATTAGATTGAACCAGGAGTAACTTGCACCTGAAACCAGGATGCACACACATTATAATGGTCTGTTAAATAATTAATGGCTAGTTAAATAGAGCTCTCTGGTCAGATGTGGTGATTGGAAAATGGCGAAGCCAGCAACATAAAATAATTTGTGTTATGTTCAGGAGGTCCAAAAGTTGTAGATATATCTTAAACATCAGAATGTAACTATTTGAAGTCGATAACATAAAAATTATATAATCCAAGTAACTTTAGGATTACTTGATATTTGCAGAATTGCAGCTGTATACTATGGATCCTAGAAGGATTTGGTTAATGTCCTAGCATTTAAGATGGTGCTTTTATGGCATGCGGATTTTCCGATTGGTTATCATGAGTATGCACCTAAAGTCTGGCTCTTTTGTTTCACTGTTTCTGCTGAGAGTAAATTTTAGTTTCATGGAAAGCTTACTCGGAAGTACAATCTGCGGCACTGGGAATTGGGAGCAATGGATCTGAATATAGTATAACAATGTCAGTTTATAAGTTTATTTCTGAAGTATTTTTGAAGCAATGGGCAGAATCTTGTTGAAGTGTCAGGAGTCTCGTCAGCCAGCTGGAAAGCTGCCAAGAGACCTACCCTGCGCCTCTTTTCTGGAAACCTGCTCATGCCAATCAGGCAGTGGTGAGGCCAGCAGCAGGTCTTCCTCTGGAATCAGGTCCCCAGGGGCAGAAGTCTCACCTAGCAAGACCTGCTGGCCAATCAGAGACCAGCAGCTCTTGTGCTCAGTACAGCCACTGGGGAGGCTGTGGCTGCTGACAGGAAAAACGCCCCAGAATCCCAGGGTCACAGTTTGACCCTGAACAAAGGTAATGCTATGATGGTGGGAGTTTTGCGACACGGTGGTCGTGGGGAGAGGGGCCAAGGTGGGGGGTCAGAAGCAAGGGCCGAGGGGGTGGCTCCCAGCGGGCCAACCCCCTTCCCAATGTCCAGCCTCTTGATCAGGCACTGACTGCATTTGATTGAGAGCCCCCCAACAAGGTGCCACAGGGTAGCAAGTGTCGCGCATGCCAGCATGTGCATGGCGACAGGCCCGTCTGCAGCTGGGTTAATCCCAGCAGTGGCAGGATGAGGCCCTTAAGGGATCTTTAATTGGCCACTTAAGGGCCCCAATTGGCAGAGGGGCAGCAAGGTTGACCATGAGCCTTCTCACCCAGAATTTAATTTGGCCGGAGGCGGGAAGGTAGCAGGGTTCAGCTATGCCACCATACCCCACCTAAGTACATGTGTTTCCCACCTCAGGGCATGCGCTTCCCACCTCAAAGTTCACCACCAGCAAGATCACAAGATTCTGCCCAACATTTCTATCTGTTCAATTTTATTTTAAAACATTCTAGTGTACCTCCTGTATCATTTCCCACAGGAGACTTTATAATATACTGCTCTATAACGACAGGACCACATAATTGGCAAAGCAACATTCTGTGGTGAGGTGGAGCATTGATTTAGCAGGCCCGTTTCTTTAAGGCTTTGTTGTCTAATTGATGTAAGTAAATGGAGAGCGCCTCCATCATGGCAAAAATGGTAGAAATGACTGAAAATCATGGTCCTGCCCCCAAACACGGCACTTCCCATTTTCATGGGATGGGAATGGGGGCGGGCACATTTCACGCCTGTGTGGCTTACGGAGGCAGCTGGCCATTTTAATCATCAGCTGCCTCCCCTAAAATTGGATTTTGGTAAGCCAGGTCTGTGAAACCTGAACTTAGCAGATTAGATCAAGTTGGAGCAGGTCTGAACTTTGTGGATTCATTTGGATAGCCGGGATACCTTTGGAGAGATAAGGTACCCCTTTGGATCTGGTTCCGGGACACCTTTGGAGAAGGTCAAGTGCCCTTTAGGATGGGTTAGGTGCCCTTTGGAATTGTTAAAAATGGGCATGTGTGTGTAACAAGTGAATAAACTCATTACTGTCAAGCTCATTGGAACTGTCAACTGACCTGTCAAAATCAACTGTCAGAAGCACCTGTCAAAGGGAGCTTTTGTTTTATTCATTCATGGGATGTGGGCGTCATTTGATAGGCCAGCATTTATTGCCCATCCCTATTTGCCTTTGTTCAGAGGGCTTCTTAAGAGTCAACCATATTGCTGTGGGTCTGGAGTCACATGTAGGTCAGACCAGATAAGGACAGCAGATTTTTTTCTCTAAAGGACATTAGTGAACCAGATGGGTCTTTACAACAATTGGCATGGTTTCATGGTCGTCATCAGACTTTTATTTCCATACTTTTATTGAATTCAAATTTCACCACCTGCTGTGGTGGGATTCAAATCCAGTTCTCCAGAGCATTACCTTAGGTCTCTGGAATACTAGTCCAGTGACAATCCTGCTGATCTATCAAAGCATTTAAAAAGTCCAGCCTTTTAAATTTTTGAAAAGTAAATGTCTGGAGTGTTAAAAAAAATTGCTCCTATTTCACTCTATCTGTTGAGGTAAGTCTGAGGGTTTCCATTATTGCATTAGTGCTGCATGACAAATTTCACAGCCATCCATTATCACAGTAGGGTGCTTGTCATTTCACATTTGATAGACAGATATAAGTATTTAGACTCTTACTGGGACTATGAATTCCAATGCTTGTTGTTATAATGGACTATGCACTTGAATAAAATGTGTTGTTGTTGCAGGGCTTTATGTAATTCAGGGAATGTAAATATAGTAAATGGATTTTTATTAATGAGTGTGTTTTTTCAATATAGTGAAGTCTGCAATAGACAGTTAGGGCTTAATCTTCTGGCTGACATGCGGGTGGTGGAGCCCACACGCCAGCGCTTAAAATGTCGCGCGCTGATGTCATGCGAGCATCCCGACGCCAGCGTGCGGCATCACGATATTTCGGTCGGCAGGCACGCTATGCAGTGAGACGCGTGCCCGCCATTAATTAAAGGCCTTGTTAAGGCCATGAAGTTACCAATCGACGAGGATTTTGAGGAGGCCGTGCGAACTTTGGCTCAGCGCACGGGCCCAAAGGGTAGGCAGGTAAGTGATTTTTTTATCAAACCTCATCCAGTGGCGGGATGAGGTTTGATAGCAGAATTAAAAAAGTTCAATCAAGTTTTTGTGTATTTCATTAACATGTCCCATCTCGTGTGACATTTTCACATGAGGGGGACATGTTAATGATTTTTTTATTTTTCTATTTTTAATATTTCACAGACTTTCAGCCATCTCCCTGAGGCAGCACTTAGCTTCAGGGAGATGTGCGCTCTTTCGAGCGCATGCGTGAAATAGCACAGTCTCGCAGTTAGGGAATCCCCACCCCAGCCCACACAGGAAGTGCATAGCGCTTCCCGCCGGACGCCACGCTGGGCGGGTCTTAATTGGCCCACCCACGTAAAATGGCGGCAGGGCCCGCTTCGGCAGCGGCGATCGACTGCCCGCCCACCGCGATCGACTGCCCGCCCGCCGCCAAGTCGGTCAGGCCCACCCGCCCATCAAGGGCAAAATTCCGCTCCTAGAGTTTTATTTAATAGAACTTAATTTTATCTCATCTCTGCCTGAAGTCTGCCCGTGCTTGATACTAGGTGTGTTGCGTGGATTATATAGGGAAAAATGGTGGTAGGTAGGGGGCATGGGTTGGCATGAGTTGGCACAAAGTTGGCATCTAGGCTATGAAGGGCCATGGCGGAGTGCGTGGAGGGGCATAGGTTGGCATGGAGCATATGAGATGCCATGGAGGGTGCAGGTTGGCATGGATATGGCTTGTGGGGGTGTGCGGGGGAAGGGGGAGGTGAGGGCTGGAAGGATGTTTCATGTTTTAATCTTTATTTTTAAACCATGGACACTGTGCCAGAGCCCCAAGGTAGGCCTTCTGCTCAGCTCAGCTCTTCACCCGGCAGCCTCCTCAGTTTTTCGCAGGTTGCCTATCGAGGTTCCTAATCCAGCCCACCCCCACCGCCCGGGATGAAAATCTGACATCCAGGCTGCTATTTTTAAAGGTTAGGTTTGCAGAACGGGGAATTTCCATGCCTCTGCACACCGAAACCGAGAGTGAAAATCTGGGCCATGGTCTGTGGTTTATCATCGTTTAATTGGTGTTTGGAACCAGGGGCCCCAAAGGAGGGATTCTCCACCACACAGCACCACCACCATCCCCAACCCCCTTCCCGACACCAGCCTGCTCATCTAAAGCTGCCGAGATTCCGGCATGGCATGAGCCTACCCCACTGCAGGTAAAATACTGACAGTGGAGAGTTGGGGGCCTGAAGTGGTCATTAATTGGCCACTTAAAGGCCTCAAAAGGCCCAATGGCAGGTGGGCCACCCAATGCCTCCTTAGCCCCGGTAAAATTTCAGACAGGTAGGGGGAGGGCAGGTAAACACGGGAAGGCCATCTGCTGGATTTTACATACCCCCCAGCCTTCAAACCGACAGGGGAGCATAAAGTCCAACCAATGATTCCCACATATATAAGTGAAATGGCCAGGATTTTTTAGTGGTAATGATGGCAGAACTGTCAGCATTTGCTGTTATTACTTCACTGAAACTAACAGCAACTGGGGGCTTGAGCCAAACTTGGGAGAACTGTCTCATAAACTAGTCAAGCAACAGCCTGACATAGTCACACTCCCGGAATCATACCTTACAGGCAATGTCCCTGACACCACCATCACCATCCTTGGGTATGTCCTGTCTCACCGCCAGGAAAGACCCAGCAAAGGTGGCAGCACAGAGGTATGCAGGGAGGGAGTTGTCCTGGGAGTCTTCAACATCGACTCCAGATCAGATGAAGTCTCATGGCATCAAGTCAAACATGGACAATGAAACCTCCTGCTGATTACCATGTACCACCCTCCCTCGGATGATGATTCAGTGCTCCTCCAAATTGAACACCGCTTGGAGGAGGCACTGAGGGTGGCAAGGATGCAGAATGTACTCTGGGTGGGGGACTTCAATGTCCATCACCAACAGTGGCTCCGTAGCACAACTACTGACCGAGCTGGCCGGGTCCTATAGGACATATTTGCTAGACTGGGTCTGCCACAGGTGGTGAGGGAACCAAAAAGAGGGAAAAACATACTTGACCTCATCCTCACCAACCTACCTGCCGCAGATGCATCTGTCCATGACAGTATCAGTAGGAGTGACCATCGCACAGTCCTTGTGCAGACAAAATCCTGTCTTCACATTGAGGATACCCTCCATCGTGTTGTGTGGCCCTACGACTATGCTAAATGGTATAGATTTCGAACAGATCTAGCAACTCAAGACCGGGCAACCATGAGGTGCTGTTGGCCATCAGGAGCAGCAGAATTGTACTCAAACACAATCTGTAACTTCATGGCCTGGCATATCCTCCACTCTACCATTACCACCAAGCCATGGATCAACCCTGGTTCAATGAAGAGTGCAGGAGGGCATAACAGGAGCAGCACCAGGCATACCTAAAAATGAGGTGTCAACCTGTTAAAGCTACAACACAGGACTACTTGCATAAGCAACAAGTGATAGACAGAGCTAAGTGACCCCGCAACTAACGTATCAGATCTAAGCTCTGAAATCCTGCTACATCCAGTCGTGAATGGTGGTGGACAATTAAACAAAACACTGGAGGAGGAGGCTCCACAAATATCTCCCATCCCCTATGATGAGGGAGCACAGCACATCAGTGTAAAAGAAAAGGCTTGAAGCATTTGCAACAATCTTCAGTCAGAAGTGCCGATTGAATGTTCCATCATGGCCTCCTCCAAAGGTCCTCAGCATCACAGATGCCAGTCTTCAGCCAATTTGATTCACTTCACGTGATATCAAGAAACAGCACTGGACACTCAAAGGCTATGGACCCTGACAATATTCTGGCAATAGCACTGAAGACTTATGCTCCAGGACTTCCCGTGCCCCTAACCAAGCTGTTCCAGTACAGCTACAACACTGGCATCTGTCCAGCAATGTGGAAAATTGCCCAGGTATGTCCTGTACACAAAAAGCAGGGCAAACCCAACTCGGACAATTATCGCCCCATCAGTCTACTCTCGATCATTGGCAAAATGATGGAAGGGGTCAACAACATCGCTATCAAGAGGCACTTGCTTTGCAATAACCTGTTCACTGATGCTCAGTTTGGGTTCCGCCAGGGCCACTCAGCTCCTAACCTCATTACAGCCTTAGTTCAAACATGGGAGAAAATAGCTAAACTCCAACGGTGAGGGGAGACTCACTGCCCTTGACATCAAGACAACATTGACCGAGTGTGACATCAAGGAACCCTACCAAAGCTCCCTCCCTAACAGCACTGTGCATGTACCTACAGCACATGGACTGCAGTGGTTCAAGAAGATAATCATCATCTTCTCAAGGGCAATTAAGGATGGGCAATAAATGCTGGCATAGCCAGTGACATCCACGTCCCACGAATGAATAAGAAAAAACTTCAGGTGTCCACACATGTACAGAATAGCATGGAAATCTTCAGTTGCTATCAGTGATTCTGTGTGCACAGTTGAGGTCCCCCAGAGTGCAGTCTCTAAGCATTCATATTTACACTGTTAGACTCACTCGAAAAAGTGACACCTTTTTGAATGAGGTGCAATTGGATATTTAACGGTATACGAGTGTCATAACTACTGCTAAACACTCATTAGCCTGAAAAGCTAATTTTATATTTATGGAATGTCAAATTTCTCTATTATGATAAAAACATTCCACATATATTTAAAATAATAATGTTGATTTTTAAAGTTTGTTTGCATTGGTATTTTACCTTAAATCTAAATCTAATCATAATGGTTTATTTCACAAGCTGAAACTTTAAATTAAAAGTGAAGGCGTTTAGTGCTTCTAGCTTCCTGGTTTTCTGCCTGTGAGAATACTTCAATGTGATTGACTGCTTCCCTTGTTTACTGGCATAACTACTACTGCATGCCTGGAGATCCCCTTGACTTTGCGTCAGATTTAAACTGCAAAGGGGAATACCATGCAACAGGTTTCACTAGATCTTTGTGGTCGCTTTCTTTGAGGTCAGCTGCAAGCATAACTACTTTGCTGCTGACCACGAAATCCAGCCCACCGTGTTCTTTAAGTGTTTTTTTTTCTGCTCTCTTTGCTTTGCATTATGGTATTGTTCACCATGCTGCTTCAATTTTTTCTAGACTAAAATGTAAAGGGAGAAAGAGTGAGAATACTATTGTTGCTGTACAAAGGTACATATTTAACATTTAAAACAAGATTGAACAGCTGGGCAGCAGTAACATTAGAGCTGTTCTGCTATGCTGATTTGCATAGCCTTATTTGCACTGATCCATAACAAGACTGAAACTGAAAAATGTGAACTGCTAAACATGAATAACAGCAAATCTTGCCACCAACATCTAAGCACCATTCCTTTGTTTATGAAAATAGACTTTATCTGGCATATTGTGGGTAGCTTTGATCAGATACTGTATTATTATTAAGGAGGAAAATTCACCAACAACGTTTGTTTGTAAGATCCCTACCTGCTTAATACCATCATGAATAATGTCCCCAGGAAATCTGGCTAGTTGCAATAGTAGCAGTAAGAGGGTTGTATAAATAACTGTTTAGTTGTCCCCAAATCACTGCCAGGATTTCCAACCCCATTCCCAGGCTGTGCAGTTTTTGGGAGTGCCTTTAAAGAGTGCGGGCTGCTTCCTGTCAGAAGCCCGCATCTGACACTCCTGACGCCAGGAGTAAGCCAGTTACTCCATTGCGGAGATAGGCATCTCTTACTCCTCTGCAATTTTCATGGAGTCAGGCCAGGTTTTTAATGACTTGTGGTTCACGGCCCCTTAGAGGAGTCTGAGAGTGACCTCGGACCATCTTCTAATGTCTGGAAAGGCAGGGGGCGAATTTGGCTGCTTCCCAACTTACAAGGTTTGAAGGACATCTTGTTTACGCTAAACATATTGGCCATTAGCAATTAACATTTTAACATTTTAGGTTTCCCATCAAATGTGTGAGTTTCGTAACACTGTGACTGCTTCTGACCTCTTTCCGGGGTCAGCGGGCCTGATATCAGCCCGTACCCACCAAACAGCAATGAAGATCCTGCTTTGTGGGCCCTTTCTCCCAAGGTGGCTGGGCCAAGCCGGGAATTTTCCTGACCCCAACTACCCACCTCAGTAATGAAAATCTAGCCCATTAACACTTTTACAAATGCTGCCTGACCTGCTGAGTGTTTCCAATAATTCCTGTCCTTCTTTCTCATTTTCAGTATCTGCCATATTTTGCTTTTGTTTGGGGTTAGACCTGGTGTTAATTTTTCTTTGTCAGGTTTAGATGTAAACTCACAGAATGGCAGTTGAGGCCTTGAGATTTTTCTGTGTTACAGAATAAAGTCCAATTTCATAATGCACATTTGTTTTTATATAAATCATTTGGTAGAGAGCATATGTTTGAAAGGTACTTCATATTACACACAATTCCACAGGAACCTAGCAAAAATGAGGTAGCACAGAAACTAAGCATTGAATAATTAAATTTACAGAATGCTCCCTCCTCGTGGAAGATAATGTCCTTTCTTTAACTTAGGTAGTAAATATAGTTAATGTGCTGAAACTGCAATGCACCACCAATACAGCAACTATTTAAAAGTGACATGAATTATCTCAGCACTTGTGACTACAATTGAGGCACACTGATTGTGTATTAACACTACACAAAATGAAGCAGCTTCAGTTTGAAAAAGGTGAGTGAGCTCCTCAGATACCTTTTAAGGAAACCTCAAAGTTATCTATATGAGCTGTTTTCTCAGGCCTGGATCACTTCTAATAGCAATATTGTTTCTAAGGCAATATTTTCCACCCAAAGAAAATCATTCTGTCTTTTGAAACTTGCTACAGAATAAGCCTGTGAATGCCTATTATACTTCACACTGTTATCAGACTCCAAAATGTAATAGAAGACTTAATCATATCAACTTTAAACGCCCTTTTTAGTGCCTTACTGTATGTCAATAAAAACACATCAGATTTGAAAGTACCTACATATTATTTCAACATAATCAAAAGTACTTTCCTTCGTATATTGTGACAACTGACTAAGTGCAAGAACCAGATTTCAACAAAAGATTAATCATAGGCTTCCCTGTAAGCCTGTTAAGTTAGTAGACCTGTAGAATAAATGAAACTCAGAGCATTTTCCACTGATAATTATTCAGCTTTAACCAAATATCTGTGATCGTTAAGTCAATCTTTTCATATTCAAGCAAGCCATGTTTATCTTGATTAGAATCAAACATTCAGAGAAATTTCAAACAGAAGAAGGCCATTCAATCCATTGTGCCTGTGCCTGTACTGGTTCCACATTAGAGCTATCTACTCACATTCCATTAGGTTATTTGAAGTTGTAGTCCACATACTGTTATGAATTGTTGCTGCTGGGTTGTTTGAGTTTACAAAAAATAAGGTAACAACACAAAATACTGCACAGTTGCTTTGTCTTTGTATTAAACTTACACCATGGAATATATACAATTAAAATATCCCAATGCAAATTCCAGTCTAGCAAGTAATCCTGCCAAGTAAAAGAATTATATGGATCATAGGTTTGTGCTTTGAATATAAATCGATCATAAACCGGTTCAGGTATTCCAAGATCTGGTTCATCCTTTATCAAAGTAAAAGCAGAAAGCTAAGACACTACAACCATCTAAAATGAATACTTACTTTATATATGCATGCAATACCTCAGAACAAACCTCTGGCTTCCTTCAGTCCACAATGTGTTTACAGTGTGGAATTACCACTCAATAGCCTCACTAGGGAAGCTGGTCTCACAACAATCAATACTGAAGATGCCAGACTGAGAGCATTGACCTATCCCGTCTGCAGGAAATGCAACATTAAATATTCTTCGGAACATCACACAGGGTCAAATGGCAATACGCCCATTAATGATGTCATATGGAAAAAAGCAAAAGGTTTATGGATGCTCCACTAATTCAGACTTTATTTTTTGCATCCCCGTCAGACTTTAGAGGTGTCAGTTTGCAAAAACAGCTTGCCTCTGTTCTTCAGCTGCACCTGGCATATCAAACTAAACTGCCTAAGTCAGCCATGACAACCAGGGCTGTCTGGACACTAATTATCTCGTATACTTTGCCTTCTACTTAGCATAAAAATGGCTTATATTTGTGCTTTCTTGCTTTGGTAATACATTCCATAATGCTGAACATATTAACCCCCTCCCACTTAGAATGCCCAGAACACAAAAAGCAGCGTTGTAAGCAGACAGAGGAGCTTTAAACAAACAAGAATAGGGCGAATATTTGAGTTACTACAAGCGTCAACTTTGGTTTCACAGAGCACAAATTGAGGTATTCACAAAGCCAAAGCTCGGATAGTGATCATGCTAGCTGGTTTCATCCTCAAACCACCAGGGAACACAGACACAATCACAGTTTCCAATACATCCCTAGAAAAAATAGATACAGATTCACCACTAGAAAACAGAGACCCTCTCAGTGAGACATCGAATGAACCTTTACTACAAAAACCACTGGGGAAACACTGGATGTAAACTTTGACAGCCCCAAAAATAGGCACAGGGATCACAAAATGCGGTTAACCCGCGCCTGTTCCTTATCATGCAGATTTTGCGCTGCCTGCTAATTTAAACGGTTGTAGCATGCAGCCCAGTGTTAAACACAATGTACAGTGACTTGAATGGCTCACGGGCCCCAGTTCATGCGAAACTGGCACCACTTAAACCCTGCCTCACATCTTAAAGGGGAAGTGCATTCTAGCTGCAGCAAGTGTTAGAAGTGGCTGGGGAAGACATTCTGACCTGCAAGGACTGGACAAGTGGCACAACAGGGCAGAGAGCGAGCTCCCAGGCACTCAGGCACAACACTGGAGACCTTGGGACCGGCAGGAGAGAGTGAGAACCTCTAACTGAAGGGAACCTGGGAGCCCTCAGGACAATCTTTGAGAAGGCAATGGGAGCAGATAGCCATTGCAATCAATGCAAACAATGTAGAACCAACTACCAGAATGCAATGCCTCAAGAAGTTTAAATGGTAAAGTGGTAAATGACAAGTGATAAAGATCAGTGAATTCACCTTCAAATTCCATATCCTTAGAACTGAGGGATTAGCGTCAGGCACTGCCCACTTACCACCATCCCTTTGACTCACTCACTAACAATCTCTATCAATCATGATTCATAACTAACAATCAAAGCTGCACCTCAGCCCCACACACATAGCACTGCTGCAAGCCTTACACCCACATCTCACAGTTTCCACACATTACCAGCTTATTCAACAAAGACAGGCAGATCAGCTAAATGGATTTATTGACAATCGCTGACATACTTCCATCTCATGAGTAGGATAAGGTGCTGCAGAACTGAAGGTAGCAGTACCTAATCGGCGAGCGAGGTTCAAAGCTGCTTATCCTTAGTACCAGGGTGTGAGACTATGTTTTCCATCATTGCAGTGACCATGACTGAGGATATAGCCAGTGCTGGGGCTGAAACAATTGAAGATCATAACCCTAATCCTCTTTCACATATTCCACTTGCCTCCCTCATCCCACAATCACTTCTGATGTATTGTGAAGGGAATCTGCTGAAATCAACAAACCAGAGCCACTACAGAGGATGTAATGAGGATGTGCAGTGCCCTGCATGCCAGTATACTGTACCATACCACAGTAGTTACAGATTAGCTTCCCATGCAGTATATTCCCTATCTCAGTCAGTAAGGCTGCCATAAAAGTGCAAGAATAGTAAACAATCCATTATCCAACAAGGATGAAGATGAGATCTGAAGCTATTCTCCCAGGCCACACAGTGGAGGGTTACATATTACCATTAGTAGAACCCTATGAGCAGGTCATCTTTGTGATTTCCCATTTTGGCTAAAGAATGATGGATCCTGTAAAGGTGACCTAAAGCAAGAAGAAAAAGAAATAAATGATGAGATGAGGCAAATATAACAAAGTAAAAGATTTTTACAGAAAGCTCTGATGGCTGTTTTGTGTGTCGCAGTGCTTATTTCCAAATGGGTTCATTTCTTAAATTTCCTTTTCTTTAGAAACAACATTTTTCTTTGTTTATATGGTTTTTCCTGTTTCATATTATTACGGTGTGTTTTGACAACACTGGAAATCAATACAAAATAGAAAAATAATGGTGATTGAACTAAAGAAAATCCTGGACTGACGGTCTTTCCTGTAACAGCTGCCATTTGCTTTATACACTTCTGCTATCCATAATATCAGGATATGTTCTACGTCTTAGCTGGATAGATATTTTTCATGTGTTACTGTGTCCTCTAATGATTCTCTGTCTGTCTTGTTTAGTGTTTATAGTGTTTTCATTTAGTTATGTTTTTCTTTGTCTTTTTTTGCTGTGTCTTTTCTTATTTTGCATTGTTGTGGGCAAGTGAGGTATGTGGTATTACCCACGATGATCCTTATTATTGCAATTCCCTGTGGGTTTTTGCATCGTTGTGCAAAGGTTTTTGCGGTGTACACTTTCTCAAAGGTTATCCATAGTGCTATGTGCTGTGGTATAACTCTTGGCTTCTCATGCCCAATGGTTGCATTGCACATAATAAGGTCTATAGAATTAATATATTGTCGGTGCCAGATTCAGGCTGACCTGCAGACTTGTCCTCATAGCCTCAGATTTTCCCCATAAAATCTAACCATTATTGCTTACCCTTTACTTAAATTTTCTTTATCCCTTGTTGGTGCAAAATTGACAGGAGTAAAGTAGTCTGCTACCTTTGTGGCTGCCATCATTATGGTGGTTGATATTCACTGAGCAATTTAAGTATGGGCCCCAGACTGTACTAAGCTTCCTCCAGCTTTGATTTTGACTGTGGAATGTTACCTTCCTGGGAAGTAAGCTGGCAGCCACAAGAAGCAGCAAAGAAAAGTTTGTAGAGGCTGGAGGAAAAGTGGGCAACTGGCCTAAAAAATTTAGGTAAGAGCAGCAGACTTCCATGTGAGATAGTAGGTGGAAAATGCAGATGGCAGGCAGTTAGAAGACACAGATGGCTGCAAATGAGAGATATAAGGTTCAGCTAAAGGGAAAGATGAAAGGAGGCCAAGAAAAAGTTGCACTGAAATGATTGTTCCTATAGCACATGTAGTGGTGGGAGGGCTGCAACTGCCTACTTAAGACTCAGCACTGTTTCAGCTGGCATATTACAAGGAAAATTACAGGTAAATGCTCAGATTAGCAGAGCAAATCCTATTAGAGTGCTATTTACTAGTATTACAGGGAATATTTGCAGGTAATGAGCAAGAACTGCCTGTGGACATCTTACTATGAGACTGTCAAGAGGAATGTCAACACAGGATTTTCCAATGTGATGTGAAACCCACATTTCTATTTCAATAAAATGTGGATTGCTAAAGGTGCAGCATTTAAACTTTGTATAAAACTTGGGGGAAATAATGAAAATATTCGTTGGCAAGTGCAAGATTGTTCCACAATTAATAAATTACAAACATTTTGCATGTACACCTGCACTGACTGCCATTTTCTAAGTGTGGCTAGTTGTACAAACTGCCCCTTCTTATTGCAAAAGAATGGTTCTGTGACCTTGTCCAAGGTTCAAGGAGCATGTAAATAAATTCCTGTATTTTGAGACCAGTAAGTCTGATTTCAATTATTTTAAATCAAGAGCATGGGAGAATTCAGCATAATTTCTCCAAGTATGCAAGGATGAGTAAATTCTGTGAGTTTTTATTTCTGCTGTCCCTAAATAAGCATGAGAAGTTTAATTTTATCAACAAGTGTCTTGTGTTTCAGTATTTAGAAACCCACTGTCCCATTCTGTTCCTAAATCAACAGCAGAATGTCACTTTTGGACCTCTGGATATGGGAATATAAGCAGACTTATTGCCTTTCTTATTATGAAAATGAGCATAAAATAATGACATCGTCTAGAGTTTATATTAATTTCAGTAGCCCAGTTCTATAATTAGTATTTAAATTTTCCCAGAAAATATGTACTTCAGCTTTATACATTACGTCCTTTTTGAAGCTCATTCCTAGAAAATAAATTCTGTGCTGCCTTCTCAGCAAACATAATCTTAAAATAAGCTGTATTTGGCATTTAATAGGTAATTAACAAGCATCTCTGTGCATTGAGTCAACTAATTATAGTATTAAGAACTATTCGTGCAACATTATCATCAATCAAGAACAAATACCACAAAAGACAACTTAAAAATGTTTTAAGGAGTAAAATACTCAGAGGCCACTATCTGAAACTTTGTGGTACTGCAATAACAATCTCTGCTAAGTGAATGTTCACTTGCTGTTGTTATAAATACACTTGAGGATTGCTCACACTAAGTAGTATGACATGCTCTTCTATAAGGAAAGGAGCATTGTACACGTAATGACCAATGTATTATTGGATTGCTAAGGTGAAACTGTACATAACCTATCATGAATGTTTAAAACCACAAGGTCTCGCTGGTGCAAATAACATATTTTACTGTCAATAAGGGGCCAGTTCCTCGTCTGTACACCCTGAGCTCCAAATTAAAGCATAATTGTTTCTTAATGGATTGGAAGCAGCAGGGAATAATTGTTTTTCTTTTTCATTTGTTTTTTTTGCATCTGTAACAACTCCAAAACTTACAGATCGATCAGTATGAGCATATGGAAAAGGGACAGGACAGGACAAGACTATCAAGCCCATAAGCCAACTTTATGGAGATATGGTGCAATCATGTACACCACTGACCCAATTATGTAGTTTCGTGACAGTGGGCAAAAAACCTGCAGCCAATTCTGTCAAATTCCTCTCTGACCCCTGCTACCAAGCTCCAAGAGACTACTGCAGACCATAACTCTTCACAATCACAACTAACTACCAACTTATCTTTTGTAAGTGGAAACATTTGCTGGAAATATTGATTGAGTTTCTCCCAATCAACCTCAATAACTTTGCTTACCTGTCTATCGGCATTTCTACTGGTTACACCAGTCAATCAGAGAGCCCATGAAGAAATTCCAATTGATTCTACTTCCTGGGGATTGTGGTATATTCATATCCACCACATGCTTATTTAACTTGTTAGCATCTTAAAAAAAAAGAAATGCTTCCTAGCTTCTAATACGATTCTCTGCCTACTTATTTTATTTGAATGTCCTCTAGTTTGATTACCACTATTGTTACAATTATGAGGATTATAACATTGTTATGTTTTGATACTGTCTTCAGTTTAAGGTGAAATCAAGGGGCCTGAGACTGTCCTGAGTTTGCCTGACAGCAAGCCTGGGTGGTTTGATTGTTGGAGATTAAAGGGTCCCAGATTGTTTTACTGGGAAGAAGGTGTAAGGTGTTTACACTTGAAGACAATGACAGCAGGCTGTGTCCTAACGGTAGATAGACCATGAGTCCCCAAAATCCCAGAAAAGTCTTGAGAATGTCAGGTTGTAAACAGATGTGCTTTAGCTATCCATTTACTTACAAGTTAAAAGAGGTGTCAGCTGTGGCTCAGTTCACAGCACCCTCGCCTTTGAATCAGAAGGTTGTGGGTTCATGTCCCACTCCCAGAAACCAAGAACTGTGAATGTACTCGAAAGAGTTACAATCTGTGACTGTTGATAACTCGAAAGAGTTACTTACAAGTTAAAAAAAGAGTTGAGGTCTCAGAAATAACTAATCAGCATTCCTAGCTAGATGCAAGGCCCATGTGATTCACATTGCCATGAAGATGGGCTTTAAAAGGGGTAAGGTTTCTAAGCTACCCTGATAAACTCATAGACACAATTAGTCTGCTAGGATCTGGGGGAGAGAGAGCAGCTATAGGCAGCAAGATGCTGTGTATCACTGCGCAGGAATATAGATGGGACCTTGCACAAGGATTGGAAAGACCAAATTGTTAAAACAATTAAAACAAGTTAAAACAAGGCTTGACGATTTGCCTAGCTTTAGCTAGAGGGAGAAGTCTCCATGAAAATGCACACCGTGAAAGATAGTTCTAGAGTTAAAAGTTTCCAGGCTAGGAAAGGAAAAGACCAGAAGTAAACCCTCGGAAGCTTAGAATCATTTTGGACTGGTTCCAGGAGAATTGAATATCTACTTAAAGGATGGTGCAATGTATACCTGGTGGTGGGTCATTTCAGTTGTGTTAAAAGTTCTGTTCTATAGTCTATGACAAATATCTAGTTCATGGTTCAAGTTAATGTTTTAGAGGGAATGTTTAGTTCTGGAAAGGTTATTGTTGTGCAGATAAGATAACTAAAATGCTGTGCTTTAGAGATTGCCAGAACACCTAAAAGAAAATGGCAGTTCAGAAGGTTACCCATGTTCATTTAATAGAGTCAGAATAAAAGAGATGGAGCCATAAAACAGCAGGTGGGCTTACTTAACTGGATATGCGATGTCTGTACTGCTTGAAAAAAAATGCAGTCCAGAGAGATATTTTATTTTGGGAGTTAAAGCTAAATTAGTTTAAAAGCATTCAGAGAAATCTGAAAGATCACATTGTCATGAAGATGGGTGGTGTTTAAGGAGGTACTCTGGTTTCAATTTGCTGGGGCAGGTGGTTGGTTGCAGTTTGGACCTCATGTGGCTCGCAGCATACAGAGAAACCCTGTGAGCTGTTAGCAGACTCCAGGAAGCTAGAGCTGAGGTACATCCTGGGGAGCTGAGACAGTGGAAGAAGGTCACTGGTTCCATGCCAGGCAGTTAGGCCTCCCAGAAGGCCTGCGAGCCATTTATAGCTTGTTGCATCCAGGAAATTGGAATTCAGAGAAAGGCAGGGGTAGTGCCAGCTTAATGAAACTAAAGGACTACAAAAGAGTTGGAAATGAGCTGGTAATTAAAGGTGGTAGCGCAGCTTTATGAATCCTGTGGAACACAGTGTCAGGAGAAGTGATTGAACCATTGGGAGGGGAACAGTTGTTGAGGTGGCCTGGATTGGAGCGGCTTTTGAGAGAATTCAGAGGCTAGCTCTTCAAAAGTGATGAGTTGACATCCCTTGTGAGGGAGACAGAGTTTTAATGAGATTGTGACTGTCAGTGGTCACTGACATCTGGGCAGGTCCTTGAGAAATCTGTGGGATTTGCCTTGGTCACATCTGCCATGTAATGTGCAGTGTGGTGTATTCAACCACAGTTTGCCTGTTAATTCATATTTACCTTGTGTTAATTCTGAGTGTTAGGATATAAGATAGATATTGTAAATTGTTTAACTTTTCTGACTTTGTATAGTAAAGTTTAATGTGTTTGTTTAAAACTGTGGAATCTTCTGGCTTTATTCACTTAGTGGGTAACTAGGATTTCCAGCTTTGACTACGTTAAACAAAATGTTACTGGTCCCTATCCAGATCATAACAAGTTTAAAGTATAAGCTGCCTACAAAAATAGTGTTTGATCAATAGTGCTCTGTCTTGTGTTACTATAGTTACTATAGTAAAAGTATTTAAACATGAAATCTTGTTATGTTATCCTTTCAGGTATTAACTGGAAGTTCGAATTTCTTTTTTTAAAAGTTATCAGTCTCTATGGAGATCATAATACTATCCAATTCAAATAAACTATCCATTTGGACTGAGTCCATGTAGATAGATAATAGGCTGATAGATGAAGCAAAGGCCATATGTCATTTTACTGGAAATGTGAAAACTTTTGTTTGATCGATAGGAGATATACCATGATGTGTACTTACTTTTGAAACACAGAGCATGGACGCTGTTTTCTTCTCTTTCCTGTTGCTTTTTGCACCCCATTTTACTCCTCCCCTCCTCTCATTGAGATATTGACTCCTTGCTAGGATACAGATCCAGAGATGTTAAACATTACTCAAAACTTTGTCAAGTGCCCTCGTAAACAATGAATGTTGGTGGGCTGTACTGCCAGACCACTTAACCAAAAAGTGTTATCTTAACATTTAAAATAAATATTTTTTATGGGCTTTTAGTTAATTTTTATATCAAAACCTGATGCTTTTGTTCATTGCCCATTATGACTCTATTTACATGAGGAATGCTGAACACCTTTGTAATGATGACCAGCAAACCAACATTTCTGTGAAATCCCACATCATTTTTCACTTTGACACAATATAATGATAATTGTAAAAGGAATTGACTATTGCTGATAAAAGACATTTTGTTGAAGCTTTTCATCTTGTGCTCAGCAGGTCAATTGCAAGAATACCAATGTTAGGGGAAGCAACAACTTTATACTTTATGAGAAGAGAGTGCTGATTGGTTGGCAAGTGGGGTCTGATTGCTAGAGACATTGCAATGGAGAACATCAGTGGTGATTGACAGTTAACTGCCAAGCAGTGTTTAAAATTTAAACCAGGCAGCTTGATTCTGATTGGTCAAGGCATTGCCCTGAGGAATGTACCAGCAAATGGCTATCACTTATTTTGTTTAGCTGAAACAGGTGCAATGTATGTACGTGTTATTCCTGTCCGCAAAGAACAGGGTCTTGTGTACTAATATATGTAGCTTCTAGTACACGCAAATATGGCACACTGCAACGGGAAAGGTACAAATTATACCCAACCAGCCCATGCTTACAAAACTCAAAACACAGTGTCCAACATTAGATTTGATTCTGCAGTTGGACAACGTTTGCTAAATAATCCTCAATATGCTAATAATACGCTGCCAACCAATTTAAGATTGTTAGTTGGGCTCGCAATGTGGCACATTTGCGTGTACTGGAAGCTACATATATTAATACACAAGGCCCTGTTCTTTGAAGACAGAAAGAACATGTACAACATTAATAGTTTCTTCCCACTAAAAATATAATGAATCCTGCTGTACTTGAATAACCATCAGGAAGGTTAGCATGTGGGGTGTCACTAAAAATGATTAATTTCATCCCTTTTTGATCACCCAGGTCTGGAAATCTGTGCGTACATTCTTCAAGCTTATTTGCTTTTAGCACTTCCCCAACAGTAGCATATTTCAGCATGGTACTCAATTCTAATACATCATAGCACGCATCTGGTCTAGTTTCTGTGCATAACCAGTTTAATTGCCCAATTAAGCTTCTTAGTTGATCTGCATCTTCCTTGGTTGTAGAATCTTTCTGGCCCGATTTATTGGATCCTATTAACATTCTCCAGGGAAGAATGTTGAGTTAGGAATATTCCCAACTAAGTCTGCCTAATGTCTAACTCTATATAATTAAAAACTCCGGAAGCCGAACTTCCATTTTTGAACTGCTTTATAATTTTATCTATCATAAATTTCTCAAATGTCGTAGATGCCCCCCACAGGAAATCATCCACATGCATTAAGAAATGCTTGTTAGTTTTCCTTCATCATTCCAATAAAACATTGCTGGATCTGCTTTTAGCTGATGACAACCACCTTTTGATAGGATGGACCTAACTGAAAAATACCATACACTGAATGCATTGTTTAGCCCACAAACAAGCTTATTCAGCCTGCATAATTTCCCCTCTATATCTCCAGCTTCTTTTGGAGATCTTAACAATGCATCTCTTTGAAATTGTTCTCCTTGTGAGAATGCTGCTTAGGCTTTATATGTACCATCAGGAAGTACTTTCTCCGTACATATCCATTGATGGGGCAACGCTGGTTGTTTTTTGGCACCTCCGTATAAAAGCCAAACTCTCTCCAACTTTTAAGATCTTTTCGTTTTGTCTCCTTTACAATTTTTCTATCTAACTTGTTCATAACCAATAGAGTTTCTCTATTGCAGGTGTTCCTACTTCTTGTATCGTTCCTCGACTGTTCTTTGGTCCTTGCCGTTGTTGAACTACATCCCCTACTAGGTCTCTTGCCCCTAACTGGACTACTACTACTCAACCTGTCCCTCCTGCAACTAGACTTCCTTTCACAAGTTCTTGATCTTTTCCTTGGGCTGCGTTCATCAGAAGACCCACTGTCTGAATTACACTAAGTTTCCTGGCTTTCCACATTTTTCTTTCTTCTGCCAATCCATAGATCTGATATTCTGCACCTTGACTTGGCCATTTAGCCAGTTTTTGTATTTACCTGTGGCCTTTCCTGTCCATCCTATGGCTTCCCTTCACTCACTAGCCCCTTCCGGCATATATGCCACCCTAGCTCCAACCTTTGGTAGTTGACCTTTATGACAAATGGCTCTATCCCGATCTTCATTATCACTCGGTCTACTCTCAGTTAGCCATAATCTGTTCTACACGTCTGGCATATATGTGTGCGAAGTGCTTGGTGCATCTTCAGTTCCCATTCTCTGTTCAGGTTCCGTCAATGTGTAATCAGTGACCGTAAGCCGCATGGAATGTACTCTAACAGTTTGGTTACTGGTTGCAAGATTATTGTTTTGTCAACAATGCCTATAACTTTTCCTGGGTGTCTCCATTCTTTCTGCCCTTCTCTTTTAAAATATGCCATGCTCCTGGGCTTAAAATTAATTTCTGATGGCATAATTCAATACCTCAGGGCTATCCTGACTTTCTGAAACCTCCGCCTTAATAAATGCTCTCCCTGCATGCATGGCATTCAATTTTTCTGCAAAAATTGAATTAATGGTAGTCCCCTCCAAAGCCGGAGGATGGTCCAACATTATTGAAGGCATCTTCGGATTCCTGCCATAAACTAATTGATAGGGGCTATTGGGGGCTAATAGCCCCCAATCACCTGGAGCATGTTGTGCATGTACTGCCCACATTAGAGTAGTTGTCAATTTACAATTCGGTTGGTCAGCTGAAATTTTCCAGAGCATTTCATCAATCACGACATGATTTCTCTCACATATCCCATTGCTAAAAAAAACTTTCTGCTGCTGGGCACTTTTCTACAATATTCAAATGTTCACACATGCTTCTGAATTCATCACTGGCAAATTCGTATCCATTGTTCATTAAGAGTTTGGCTAGTGCTCCCAGGCCCATTCCCATCCATCTTTTCATTATTTATCGATAATTACCTTTTTATCTTTACTAAAAATTACCGTTGACAGACTAAATCGAGTCACTATGTCTACAAAACATACTTTGAGGACCATCGCTATGGTTTCATTATAGTCGCTGACCAATGGAAGGCTTACCACTGGTCACGATAGCATTTGCCTGTACTTCTTACAAATATCACGTTTTTCACTAATATCCCTGGCAAGTCTAGTGTATTCTTTATCCAGTACCCCTGCATCCTTTAACACAATCTTGAACCTAGGGCCAGAGGGATGTGCAAATTGCTGACGTAGTTTGGTAATAAATTGTTTCTTCTCCTTTAAATCCCTATTCCCAGCTATCATTAATACCTCTTTAGCATTCAGTCAACAGATGATAGGTCTTAAAGGAATACAATAATGTCCCGACTGTATAAATTGCAAATCTACAGATTTACCACAAACAATCGCTTTGTCATGCTCCTTGTCCAATTTCATTTGGACCATTTTCATTGAAGGCTTACTGAATAGTAAGGGTATTTCACTCATACCACATAAGTACTGATAAAATGATTTACCCCTGCTGTTTTGCATGGAATTACAATTCTTTTTTAGTGATTTCAACGTGTTACTATCACCGAACCTGAAACAAGAAGAACTGTCATATTCTTTGATAAAAGCAAAATACTGCTGATGCTGGAAATCTGAAATAAAAACAGAAAATGCTGGAAAAACGCAGTAGGTCTGGCAGCATCTGTGGAGGGAAAAGCAAACTTAAAGTTTCGAGTCTGTACAACTCTTCTTCACAGCTTAAGAGAAGTAGAAATTTGATGCATTTTATACTGTTTAAGAGGGGGTGAGGCAGGTGGAGCAGAATAGAAGGACAGGGATAGGTGGGAGCTAAGGAGAAATTTGACAAAGATGTCATGGAGAAAGGACAAAGGGAGTGTTAACGGTACTGTTAAAGACTAAAAGAAGGTGTATCAAGGTAAGATAGCAAAATGCTTTAAAAGCAGAACAAGGGTCAGTGCTCTGTGAAAGCAGAACATAAAGTCAAGTGACAGGTGGCCTTGTGTGCGGGGGTGTTGGGGGAAAAAGGATAGAGAAATAAATTTTAAAAATTACATTAAAAAAATAAATTTAAAAATTGGATAAAAATGGAGAGAGAGTTCGCGGTCTGAAGCTGTTGAGCTCGATGTTAAGTCCGGAAGGCTGTAAAGTGATGAATCGAAAGATGAGGTGCTGTTCCTCCAGTTTGCGTTGGGCTTCACTGGAACATTTTGCAATAGGCCAAGGACAGACTTGTGGGCATGAGAGCAAGATGATGTGTTGAAATGGCAAGCCACAGGAAGGTCTGTATCATGCTTGTGGACTAAGCAAAGGTGTTCCAATGATGCTACCTTCCAAAACGGCGCTTCAGACATTTCTTCCTTTTTCATTAACTGAGGGTTCCCCCCACTGTTGTTAGGGTCCTCAACCGTGTCCGACCCATCTCCCATGCCTCTGCTCTCACCCTTTCCCCTCCCTCCCAGAACCATGATAGAGGCCCCTTGCCTTCATTTTTCACCCCACCAGCCTCCGCATTCAAAGGATTATCCTCCGCCATTTCCGTCAACTCTAGCATGATGCCACTACCAAACACATCTTCCTCTCATACCCACATCCCACCACCCCCCTCACCCTGCCATCAGTATTCCATAGGGGCTGTTCCCTCATGACACCCTGGTCCACTCCTCCATCGCCACCAACTCCTCATAGCACCTTCCCATGCAATCACTGAAGGTGCAACACCTGCCCCTTTTCCTCCTCCCTCCTCACTGTCCAAGGCCCCAAACACTCCTTTCAGGTGAAGCAGCATTTCACATGCACCTCCTTCAATTTGGTCTACTGAATTCGCTGCTCCCAATGTGGTCTCCTCTACATTGGGAAGGCTAAACACTTTGCAGAACATGTTTGCTCAGTCCGCAAGCATGGCCTAGACCCTCCTGTTGCTTGTCATTTCAACACACCATCCAGCTCTCATGCCCGCATGTCTGTCCTTGGTCTGCTGCAATGTTCTAGTGAAGCCCAACGCAAATTGGAGGAACAGCACCTCATCTTCCGATTTGCACTTTACAGCCTTCCAGACTTAACATTGAGTTCAACAATTTCTGACCATGAACTCTTTCCTCCATTTTTATCCATTTTTAAATTTTTACTTATTTATTTTTATATATAACTTTGTTAAATTTATTCTTCTATACTTTCTCCCCAACCCCTCACCCACCCACCCTCCCGCCCATACACACACACAAAGCCACCTGTCACTTGTTTTTATGTCTTTATGCTTTCACAGAGCGCTGTCCATTGTTCTGCTGTTAACACATTCTGCTATCTAGTCTTTAATACTACCATTAACACTCCCTTTGTCCTGTATCCATGACATTTTTGTCAAATTTTTCCTTAGCTCCCACCTATCCTTGACCTTCTCTTTTGCTCCAATTACTCCACCCCCTCTTATACAGTATAAAATCCATCACATTTCTACTTCTCTTTAGCTCTGAAGAAGTCATGTGGACTCAAAACATTAACTCTGTTTCTCTCTCCACAGATGCTACCTGACCTGCTGAGTTTTTCCAGCATTTTCTGTTTTTTTGTCATATGCTTTAACTTTACTTCAGTATTCCTTACTTAAAGAATCCATGTAACATTTTAGCTGGTCCACTCCACATAGCATGGATCTACACCCACTATCCAGAACTGCACAATTGAATGAATCTGCGACTAGGATACTCATTACCGGACTGAAGCTTCTGGTGACCAATACGATTCCTCCTGATTGGTCAGTGTCATCCTTCTCACCTTCCATGTCATGTGTTGTATATCAATCCCTTTTTTTACATTTTTGGGCAATTCCACACACAATGATACTGAGAGTCGCATTTGAACCACCTGTTGCCCACCCTTTAGTTATTCCTGGGGTTCACCTTCCTTCCATAATTGCCCAACTCCACCACCTGTTATAGCTCTCAAAAGGGTCTCTGTCCTCATACTTTTTGTTTGTAGTCCTTCTTTCATACAGATGTTTGAGCCCTATATTCAAACGGTCTTGAAATGCTGCTGGTATCGTACCCTCCATCTTTGGTGCCACTGCTGAGGAACCTATTTGCGCCATAAAAGTGACCAGAAATGAATGCTTTCCCAAAAGGTATTTTAAGACTGCGGACATTTAATCCTAAAATTTATCTCTCTCTTTGAATCTAACACTAATTAGAACCAAGAGCCCATCCATGTTTGATATCCTAGCACAGTCCGATAAATTAAAGTCAAGTACTGATTTGGGAATTTCCAAATGGAATCACTGCAATTTCGTATATAGTCGGTTAAACTCCATGATGCGTTCTTCCATGGAGAAATTATCAATTTTTCCAAATTTTCCAAGTCCAGCCAAGCCTCATAGGCATTTGATAAGTTCTCTTTCATATAAATTTCATCCATGAATTTTAAGATAATGTCTAAACCTTCTTCAACGTCTAGTTCTTGAGTGTTTATCTCTGAAAATACTTTGCAGCGGATCTTGTTCCTGGCAGGAAGCAAAAGTGGCAGAGCTATCCTGTGCTTTCTTCTCAGTAGAGACGTAACCCGTGTTCATGCCTCGATTGCATTTTTCCATTGATCTTAAGGTTCTGTTTCACAAAAGAGTGGTGGAAAGCATAGCCTGCCACTTTATATCTGGTTTTAGTCATCTTTCTTCAAAGAGTCTCCAATTACAATCTTCTCTCAAAAAAAACTCCAATTCTAACCTTCTGTCTGGAGGTAAATCTTAGTCTCCAATTTGCATTTTCAGGCAACCATCCTCTGCTACCAATGTCAGAGAATATCCCAAACCTGCTTGTCAAGAAGACACTGAGACTGGGATGCTTTGGTAGAGACTGTTTATTGCTCGCCACAGAGCTTATGTCTCCACTCTAACACCAGACACTCAGTGCTGGCTCACTCTTCTTCATGTCACATCTGAGTATAATTAACTAATCACTACCAAACACCTCTTCACCTTATTACCTTAAACTACTACATATTTAACATCCATCAACAGACCCTATTAGATGCTTACAGTGAGGGGGGGTGCAAAAAGGTCCCCAGAGTACACAGGGCACCCCCCAAGAAATGGTGCCCCTTTCCTTCTCACTGTTTACTTCAGATGGTGAAAAAGAGGATTTCCCATTCTCTCCCACTTGCCCATGCCAGCCACATTACAGCATGGGCACTGTAATGTTCAAGTCAATCAGCTTGTAACAAGCTTAACTGATTTTTCTAAAATGGTGGGCAGGCTGCCAATTTCGGTGCCCGCCAGCCTACCGTATTATGGGAAACCAGCATGTTGACTTGGGATTTGTGACCAACGTAATCACGTCGCATTTCATGTATGTGCGAGATGGCAAGCAGATCTGATTTGCAAATCTAAAATCGTAACCATGGTGTCACAGGGCTTGCCACAAAAAATGGTTTACTTTTCTTTTCATCTTAAAAACACTTCGAACTTCAAACTATGAGGAACAGCTCACAGGGAATAATTTTTTTCAAGGTTAACAATTGGTTTCTTATTAGCACCAATAAATAATGTGAACCACAGAAGACCCCATTGAAACATCAGTCTATGATTCACAGTTTATGTCTGAAATCACCAGGTGCTGGGTCAGACAGTCAAGTCTGGAGATCAACACTTTACAAAGCAGGAATTGCTAAAGTTAGGTAAGTATCCACTCTAAGAGATCATTTGCAGCAATATCTGGCGATAGTCACTTAAATATGCTGATTCATCATTAAACATATTTTTAAGAGATGCTGAGCCAAATTTTGCTGTCACGGGACACCTAAGGGAATCAAGAAATATGAGTTAAAGGTGGGAAAGTGTTGAGGGGGAAGATCAGCCATGATCTTATTGAATGGTAGAACAACCTTGAAGGGCCACATGGCCTACTCCAGCTCTTAATTCATATGTTCTTCTTTTCCAACACAGGAGTTACCAAACTGCTGTATACACAACTCTGAGGTAGGCAAGGCATCTATGGGGTGTATACAGGAGAAATAGCTGAATAGTGAATTTTATTTCTTAATTATTTACTATATATTTTTATTGCATTTTAATAATAGGCTACTCAGGTGAAGCTTTAGAGCTCTGGAAAATCGTTACATAAAGTAGATAATTTACTTCAAGATGTACCAATGAGAACACTGATACACAGATACAATGACAGTGCCCTTACCTCCAATCACTGTACACACTACAGCATGGTTTCAGTTGCCCAGCAACTGTCCAGTCTAACTGAGCTCAGAATTAAATTGGGTTTTTCTCTATTCTATATGTCACGGTATAACTGTATCTTCTGGGATGTAATGGTGACAAATGGGCAGATAGCTAACGACAGGTAATCAAAGTATTATCAGCACCTTTGTGTAGAAAACAACTTATGACTGAAAATAACACCTATCACTCCGAACATTTTGTACCTATGCTCAAAAAGCCTTATCCATTACAATGTCGAGTAGTACAATTAAGGCGTTGTTTAATTTGTATACATGCATTATGTACATTTCGTACAATGTGTGGGCTAAAAAGGGTTAAAATATTAAACATGTATGCGGGTAGGGGTATGCTGGCAGCACATAGATCTGGAAGGGGGTATGCAATAAGTAGAGTTAGGAAGTCTCTGTTTTAACAGCACCTGCTGTAAGCTAGACTTGCCCTTGCACTACCATGCTTTTTAAGTGTTATGCATGGCAAGTTGCTGAAAGTGCAAGCTGATAAAGACGTAACAAGGGAAATACTGTAAGCCCTCACTTCTAGTTGTGGTTGAGTTCCTGAAAATCATGATTTTAAGTAAAATAACTTCAAGTGAATCATGGTTCCCTTAGGAATCAATTTTAAAGCCAGAATTAGGTTCCTTCAGACATTTTTTGGTTCGAAAAACCAATGTACAAGTTGAAATACTGTACCGTACATATGGAACAGTGTGCATTCCAAGCTGGAATAACTTGAAAAATAAAATAAATCACTGACTATAATGGAAATACTGTATAAATTCAAATTAGACAACACTAAATCATCCAAACAAGCCCTGAATAGCACAGCTTCTGTGACTTACCCACAATGTGCCTGAAACTCAGCTCAACTTTTTGCTTGCTTTCCTTTCCCACACCGTCTGACTCTCTTTCCCCTTTCTCACTCTGTCTCTTTCTCTGTCTCACTCTTTGGAGCCTGCATCCCTCCTGACAGTCTTCAGGGGTCGAGCCCATGTCCCGGGCTGTTGATTGAGCCGATGGTGGGATCAGTCTGTGGATTGACTGGTGGAGTGGGTTGGGGAGGGGGGGCGGTGCGTGGATTGAGCTGGTGGGGGGGTTAGGGGGTGTTATTGATTGAATCGGGATGAGCCAGGCGTGGGAGCTGCGGGTTCAGCCGGTGGGGTAGGGGTGGGGCTGGGAGGAGAGTGGCACAGATTGAGCCAAGAGATGGTGGGGGGAGCTGCAGATTGAGCCAGGTGTCGTGGATTGAGTTGGGAGTCGGGTTGGGGGAGGGAGCTGTGGACTGAGGCAGGCAGTCTGCGGATTGAGCTGGGAGTAGGGGTTGGGGAGGGGGCCATGGATTGAGCTGGGCGGTGGGGGGCTACTGGTTACTCAAATTTCACCGCCTGGTCAGCAGCTTACCACCCTGAGCTGCCATGGCACCTCTCTGAGTAGTGGTAACTGTCCCAGCTGAGCCTCTGGGTCAGACTCCCTGCCCAGCGTTCCTGCTCCCGGATCTCGGGCATTTCTCCCTCCCCTCAGCCTTGGCCTCCTTGTTTCATTGGAACAAAGGTCACGACCTGAAACGTTAACTCTGTTTCTCTCTCCACAGATGCCGCCAGACCTGATGAGTATTTCCAGCATTTTCTATTCTTATTTCAGATTTCCAGCCTCTACAGCATTTTGGAGAAAATCACTGGGAAATGGAAATTCCAAATCTCTGACCAGAAATCAGCCAAGAAAATTTCCACCCCTCAACTTTTTATATTCCAGAGAATACGAACCTAGTTTACGTAATCTCTCCTTGGTGCTCTGGTAACATTCTAACTATTTTGAGCTACCCTCTTTTCAAAGCTGGCATATCCTTTCTAAGGTGCAGTGTCCAGAACTGCCCACAATACTCCAGATGTGGCCTAACCTGGGCTTTGTATGGCTGCAGCTAAACTTCCTCCCTTTGGCATTCTAGCTCTCTAGATATAAAGGTTATCATTCCATTAGCCTTGTTGATTATTTTTGTATCTGACCACAACATTTCAGTGATCTGTGTAATGGATCTCTAAAACTAGTAGCTCCAATGTTCCTGGTTTTTCACCATGTAAAAATACTCAGAGCTATCCTTATAGATATATTGCTTGCTATTGGACTATCTAAGTCATTTATAAAGAGAGTGAATAGTTTTGGCCCCATAAAGATTTTTGTGGGCCACCAGTGGTTACTTTCTTCCAATTTGAGTACATACCCATTATCTCTACTCCCTTACTTATTATACAGCTTAACCAGGTTCATACCATTCTGAATCAAGATGTTGGCTTTGGCTCAGTGCTACCACTCTCACCACTGAGTCAAGTGTTCAAGATAAATAGCATTTACTTGCATGTAGCATAATGTTATTTTAACTAGGTTTCTCCAACAGGTAAAAACAAAAAGCTAAAAGCTACTGCGGATGCTGGAAATCCAAAACAAAAACAGAATTACCTGGAAAAACTCAGCAGGTCTGGCAGCATCGGCGGAGAAGAAATCAGTTAACGTTTCGAGCCTTCATGGCCCTTCGGCAGAACTGAAGCATAGTTAGAAGAAGGGAGAAATATAAATTGGTTTAAGGTTGGGGCGGGGGGGGGTGGAGAGAGACATTGAGGGTGTGGTGATTGTGGAGATGAGCAGATAATCAAAAGATGTCACAGACAAAAGGGTCAAAGAGACCCAAACCTCCCTGTCGCTTGCCATTTTAACACTCCACCCTGTTCTCTTGCCCACATGTCTGTCCTTGGCTTGCTGCATTGTTCCAGTGAAGCCCAACGCAAACTGGAGGAACAGCACCTCATCTTCCGACTAGGCACTTTACAGCCTTCCGGGCTGAATAGTGAATTCAACAACTTTAGATCTTAAACTCCCCCTCCCCCCATCCCCACCCCGTTTCTTACCCACCCCCCCGCTTTTTTTTCAATAATTTATATAGATTCTTCTTTCCCCACCTATTTCCATTATTTTTAAATCTAAAACTAAAACCTTGTTAGCCTTTCCACCCCACCCCCACTCGAGCTGTACTTTGAATATCCTGTCCTCCATTCTTAATTAGCACTTTTCTCAGACAAAACACCTCTTTGACCCTTTTGTCTGTGACATCTTTTGATTATCTGCTCATCTCCACAATCACCACACCCTCAATGTCTCCCCCACCCCCGCCCCCCAACCCCCCACCTTAAACCAATTTATATTTCTCCCTTCTTCTAACTATGCTTCAGTTCTGCCGAAGGGCCATGAAAGCTCGAAACGTTAACTGATTTCTTCTCCGCCGATGCTGCCAGACCTGCTGAGTTTTTCCAGGTAATTCTGTTTTTGTTTCTCCAACAGGGATTGTCAATAAAACCAAAGATCATTCAGAATCCAAAAAAAATTAGGAAGCAAAATGGTTAGAAATTCTGAATCTTGGGACTGTGGAAAAATTAGTTACTAGCTAACCATATAACAACTGCTTTCAACTGGATAAAAAGTATTCATTTATTAAATATATATTTATTAAATTAAATTCTTATCACTCTTCAACTCAGTGTTTTCAGACATATAAATTTCATTTAATAAATACATGTCTAATAAGTGAATAACCTAAGTATATTAAGTGCTGTCATTTTATTCGAGCTCTAAGCTCACTTCCTCAGTTGTTGGATTTCCTGTGCAACGAGTTCAATACAGGAACAATTTCAAAAAATCTTTGTATGCCAAAAGCATTTGCCAAAACATACAGCATTGATGAAATGAAAAAAAGGAACAGTTCAACTAACAGATAATAGATGTTTCTCAAATATATGAACATTTAGTGAGCTAATCCAATATGTGTGATAAACTGGATTTGGTCTGACACATTAACGCACGCTTGTGCTCAAGGTCTAAGCTTCAGAGCCTGAATAGACGACAGCTCTGTTGAGAAGACAGAACAAGAGATAAAGGAAAGAGGATGAGACTCATGCATTTTATAATCATTCTTCTCTCCCAAAAGGCTTTACCTAGAACTACAGTCAAACCCCTCCAACCATTATGATCAGAATTCTTAAAAGATTATTCCATTTAATTAGGCACCTCTTAACATTAGATTTTCAATCATCATAATTACTATCCTAAGATAAACCATTTGCTGGTATGCTTGGACTCCTTGAAAGAAGCAGGGAATGAAATTAATTACTCCATTGAAAAGCTTCCAATTGATTCTACAATGGTGCTCCATTTTTGACTAGATTTCAGCAGGTTTCCATTCTCATTGGGTTACAATATTTCACATACCTTTGTTACAATTAGGAGCCATTTTAAACCATTACAAATTATATCAGAATGGCACACCTTACAGCATTCTAGACCATTTTCCATCATATAAAACAAAACCATACAGCAGTAAAGTCTTACTAATATTTCATTATGAATTCCTCAATTGTTGCAGTTGTGAAATACCAGGAATTGATTTCATTCTATTTTCAAACTTTCAAATACAAAACCTTTAATTGTAAGAATGTAAAAGATACATAAAATTACACAAGACATAGAGCCTCGAAACCAGCACGGAGTTTGTGATGGAGGATTAACTCCCGCCCATTGTTTCCAATGCAGGCAACATGCCAATGCTATGCTGCCTGTTAATTGATATGATTGCAGCGTGCAGCCAGCACTAAATATGCTGCTGAGTAGCTACATGCCTAGGCACAGGGCCCAAAATTGTGAGAGGTTGCACCAGTGAAGCTAGGTTGCCTGCTTAAAGCCAGCCTCCAGGTACATGTTGGTAAAGAGAGATGCATTGTGGCTGCAGCAGGTGCTGGAAGTCATTCTAATTCAAAAAATATGAAATAAGGCACAACATAGCAGAGAAGGGGCTCCAAGATTATCTGATGCTGTACTGGCAGCCTTGATGCAAGAAATGGATAGGAGGAGAAAAGTGACCCATACAAGTGGCCCGCCAGTCCTTCTTTCAGAAGGCACTGAGAACAGTTAGCTGTGGTGGTCAATGCCAGGAGTTAAGCCCCTAGGATACAATGCCATTGAAAGTTCAATGAGCTCACAGGAGTGGTCAAGGCCAGAGAATGCATCTTCATGTGCCATGTCCCACCAACTGCACCATCAGCCTCAGACACAGCTCAGTGCACCACAACGCATCACTCAGCTGCCAACAATCTCTTTCAATCATAATTTAGACCTAACATTCATAGCTTCACCTCCCTCTCACTTAGGGGAGGTGTCAGCTGTGGCTCAGTTCATAGCACCCTCGCCTTTGAATCAGAGGGTTGCGGGTTCATGTCCCACTCCCGGAAACCAAGAACTGTGATTGTACTCGAAAGAGTTGCAATCTGTGACTGTTGATAACTCGAAAGAGTTTCCCTCTCGCTTAGCACTGCTGCAAGCCTCACACCCACATCTCACAGCTTGCTCACATTGCCAGCTATTTAACTGTGGCAAATATATCACCCAAGTAGATTGCACCACACTCACTGACACACTTCTTGCAAGACAAGATGGCACACAACCAGAGGCAGCAGGAGGTAACTGGCAGGGAAAGGCATAGCTACATGCCCTTAACCTCACGGAAGAGATATGTAATTATTGGAACTGCCATTGCTGAGGCTGTGACCAACATGGAGTTGAAATGATAAAAAGATGATGCTATCCTCATGTCTAATCTTCCTCCTCACATCCCACTTCCCTAATCCCACCATCATTTTTGATTAGAAAATCTTATGCAGCCCAAAGCAGCACTCCAGTGCAGATTGAAGCCTGTATTGAATTTTTAAAAGTTACTTTGTAGACTTTGATAGAAAACAAAGTGTGATTGTGCTTTGATTAAGTCAAGTAATTAATCAATTATATGATCAATAGTAATCAGTAGTGATATTATTAACTATGGACTTGTTTTTTTTTCCCTAAAGACTCCTTGGCTTGTTTTCATACTAGTCAATGCAGGCCATGTTTGTAGCTGTTGTTTTGCCTAAACGTTTTTTTTCCCCTTCTGGGTAGATTCGCTACCCAGACTTAACAGGAGCCAGTTCTTACTGCACTCAATGACCCTTGAACTACAAGCTAGGACAATGGATAAGCTTGCAAATGGATGGTCAGCCACGCTGTGGAATCAGGAGATGGAGTTTGATTGATGGACGGTATAACTTGATTGATGGCAGTTGGGAGACACTATCAAAAAGATACGTAAACAGCCTGCATCCTGCAAGCCTCACAATGCCTGTGAGAAGAATTTGATAAGAACTCATGGTTGTCAGACTCTTGTTTGGAGAAAGTCTAGATGGAGGCCTCAGAAGGCTAGAATGGAGTCAGAAATTGGAATTAAAGGGGCATAGCATCCAGCACTCGGGGCTGCAGCTGAAGTGGATTAGTCAACTACTGAAGACTACGGAGGAAGGGACATCGAAAGAGCGACTGACCGGAGAGTCCACCCCTGCGCAAGTTTATTCGGAGACTCGGTGATGTATGTACTGTGGAAAACTCTACCATTTTAGGGAACTGTCTTGAACAGACTAATTTGGGGTTGTTTTACCATTTGGGGAAATGTCTTGAACAGACCAATTTGGGTTACTACAATTTGTGCTGCTATAAAATTGTCTTCCTTCCTTTCTTTTAAAATATACATATACATACTTATACATACAAAATGTTTTTTCTCTTCCTTTCTTTTTTCTAAAGTTATCTTTCTCTCTTTTTATCGTTAATAATTGTTTAATAAAAATCATTGTTTTCACACATTATTTGGTATTAAGTTACTCATTCCTGTTACGTCCAGAGTACAGCTCTGAGCCTAAGTGAAACTCTCACACCCTACAGATTCCTGGCAAGCCAGGCAGGAGCCCAAAGACAAACATGGATGAGGTGATAGAGAAGTATCTTAGGGATAAGTTATCTCTGAAATTAGGGTGGGTTCGACTCATGAAGAAGTCAAACAATCCAGTCTTTGAGGCAGAACTCTAGATGGAGGGATCCACGCGTAAATTAGGACTGTTAAAGCAGTCTGGTTGTTGGCACTATGGGAGAAATGCATGAGTTTGGAGAGCCAACTAATGGCAATAGAAGAGAGGCATAGCGATCAGGAGCATGAGTATCAAACTAAACTGGCCGATTAAAGAAGCTAAATTGATAGAGAAAGATGAGAAATTGGCAAAACTCTCTAGAGAAAAGAAAGGAGCTAAACTGGAGATACCATGGGGTCCCTTTGCAGGGGGAAGGGCACAAGGAATTATGGGATGTAGAATTGAGGGAAACCACTCAATCTAACCAAAGCCCAGAGTCAAGATCCAATATTGAAGCTAGCCATTGAGGTTATGAATAAAGGGGAGCCCATAGAAGGACCATTGGGAAGCCCAAAATCAACATAAAGCAGGGTATGTTATTCAAGGGTGATAGATGGATAGTACCAGAAGCATATCATTGGGAAATGGTATAATTGGTTCACAGAGATCCGGGAGCAGAACACCTGGGACCGGAAATCACTTGGGAAAGATTATGGCATGTTGGATGGTGGCCTGGGATGAGAAAGGATGAGCAGGATATTTGTCAGCAATGTTTGATCTGTGCTGTTAATAATCCTGACCCACAAAAGAGGAAGGCACCTATGGGATAGATGGGAGTCCATGGCAAGGGATCAAAATTGATTTTATAGGACCCTTGCCTCAAAAAAGGGAGCAAGTATTGCTTGGTGTTGGTGGATGACTTCAGCAAATGTGTAGAGGCATTCCACTCTAAGTCTGCAGCTGTGCTTTGGACAGATAAGACACTGGTATGGGAAGTGTTTACAAGGTAGGGTTTACTTCAAATTGTGGAATCCAACAAAGGAAGTCAGTTTACCAGTCAGGTAATGCAACACTCTCTGGAACTGCTAAGAATTGAGGGGAAGTGAACATGTGCCTTACAACCCCACAATCATCCAGGATAGTGTGCACATAAATCGCACTATTAAAACAGCACTGAAGAAAGAGTAAATGGCCCAAGGGGAGAAATTCAACCTCTGGTACTTATGAATATCAGGGCAGGAAAGTCTAAGGGAACCAGACACTCTCCCCATGCGTTTGTCACAGAAAGGCCTATGAGAACACCCACGCACCTGTGATTTCCTACCCTAACTGCAAGATCAAGGAGGTTACTAAGAAACAGTTTGTGGCAAGCCTCCTGCCAAGCTTGTAGGACCTCCACCATGAGGTTGCAGGTCAAGTAGGGAGGACTCATCATGCTAATAGACTACTCCTATAACCGGCCAAATCACAAGAGTTCGATATAGTTCAATAGATTATGGTGCAAAATTATGGGAGGGTCGTCTTTACTACCAAATGACTATTTGGTTTCATGTTAATCAGATGAAACTACTTAAAGGTGAACTATATCATTTTAGGGAACTGTCTTGAACAGACCAATTTGGGGTTGTTTTACCATTTTTGGGGAACTGTCTTGGACAGGCTAATTTGGGGTTACCATTCATTCTATAATAAAGTTGTTTTTCTTCCTTTCTTTTATACATACATAGGAGCCCCTCGAGCCTGCTCTGGCATTTGATAAGATCATGACTGAGCAGATTGTGGCCTCTACTTTTCTGTCTATCCACTATGACCTTTGACTCCCAAGTCAGTCAAGAATCTAACTAACTCAGAGAAATAGAAGAGAATTCCACAGACCAATGACCCTCTGAGAGAAAAAAAAATTGTTCTCATCTCTGTCTTGAATGGGAGACCCCTATTTTTATACTGTGCCCCTAGTTCAAGTCTCTCCCACAAGGAAAACATCCTTTCAGCATCCACTCTCTCAATTCCCTTCAAGATCTTATGTGTTCCAATAAGATCATCTCTCATTCTTCTAAATTCCAATGGATGCAGGCCGAGCTTTTAAATAATATGCGGCTTTTCTGTTCTTCCTGCCAAAGTAGGCCAAGGGCAGAATTTTTCCATCGGCGAGCGGGGGGCGGGACCCACACACACGACGCATAAAATGACATGCGGTGACGTCAGGCACGCGTCCCGACATCACCGCGCGCCATCGCGATATTTCAGTGGGTGGGGGCGTGACGATGTCCATTGTGCGATGGCCATTAATTAATGGGCCACCAAGAGGTTCCAAATGACCTGGATTTTAAGGCTTGTCGCATGGGTGCAACGGGCAGGCAGATATCAGAAATTTGCATTAAGCTCATCCACAGGCGGGAGAAGAGGGTTCAGTGGGTTCACGAATCCATACATTTAAAAGTTACTGCACACAAGTTAGTGAAACTTGCCTGTGTGAGGTGGAAAAGTTGCAAACGCATAGCAGCTGCTGGGACTGAACTCATAACCTTCAGGTCAGCACTTTTCAGTGAGGATTTGTTTTGGAGCCTATGGGTTTCAGGAAGCCTCCCTGAACCTGGGGATGGGAGGTGATCTCTCCACTGGAGGCGCCTCACCTGAGGAGGAAGGGAGGGCTAGGGGGGGAGGAGGCGAGGAGTGTGCATTCAGCCTGCAGGGGAGCCACCTTTGGGAGGACAGGCACAGGCACAAGGGGTGCAGGGCCAAGAGGTAACCAAGGTGCAAGGGGCCGCAGAAGATGTCTCTATCCTGCTGCCAGGGTATACAGGCGGCGAAGCACCTACCTCAATATGTCTGAGGTGCAGTGCTGAAGGAGGCTCCGTCTGTCAAGGGAGACAGTCAACAGTATCTGTCAGATGACTGGTCCAGAGATCTCAGCTAACTGTGTAGGTGGACACCCCATGCCCGTGGCTTTAAAGGTCACAGCTGCCCTCAACTTCTATGCCTCCGGCACTTTCCAGTGCTTGGTGGGTGATCTTTGCGATGTCTCGCAATCAGCTGTCCACACTTGTGTCAAGCAGGTCACAGACGCTCTGTTGAGGTGTGCATTAACTTTCATCCATTATTGTTGGGACCAGGAAAGACAGGCGCAGTGAGCCAGAGGCTTCGCAGCCATTGCTGGCTTCCCCCGCATCCAGTGTGCAATAGACTGTACACATGTGGCCATCAAGGCACCAGCAGGTGAGCCCGGTGCCTTTGTCAACAGGAAGGGCTTCCACTCCATGAACGTGCAGATAGTGTGTGATCACAGGATGCAGATCCTGCAAGTCTGTGCAAGATACCCAGGCAGCTCCCATGAAGCCTACATCCTCAGACACTCGCAGGTTCCAGGGTTCTTCAGTGCTCCAGCCAGGCTTGATGGATGGCTGCTGGGCGACAAGGGCTATCCCCTCAGAACGTGGCTCATGATGCCTCTCCACCATCCAAGAACAGAAGCTGAGCAACGGTATAATAGAAGTCACGCCTCCACAAGGGCTGAAGTGGAGAGAGCCATCGGCCTTCTCAAAATGCGTTTCAGACGCCTGGACCATTTCGGGGGTGCACTGCGGTACCCCCCAGATCGAGTGTCGCTGATAGTCGTTGCATGCTGCACTCTTCACAATCTTGCGCTGGAAAGGGGGGACGCTATGGACGAAGAAGATGTAGACGGAATGGCTGTGGCTGAACACGATAAGTCCAGCAGTGAGCCCGAGGTTGAGAACGCACAGGGAAATGATGACGGCCAAACGCTGACCTGGGCATACTCCAGGGAGGCAGGGATGCTCTAATCCAAGGAACCTTTAGCTAGCACAGCACATATGGATCTCCAACACAAGCCTGGCCTGTAGCCTCCATCCTGGAGACCTTAGTGCAAAATCTGTCTGGATAGGAACATTGACGATGGGCCCGGTCAATAAATGTAAATGACACACAAATCACTCATCAAATCGCAAGAATCCACACACCTGCCCAAGAAAGGAGGCACCCCCAGCCATTTTAGACGAAATAAATTTAATGCTGTAACAAAAGTCTCTTGACATAACAGAAATAAAATGGTGTTGCACTTCACACACAATCAGAAGGAACTCATTGGGGGCCAACAAAAAACCACCAGTGATGAACCTGAGGTGTGCCTTCATTTTACATTTGCGGGTGCTACATCTTTGTGGTGCCTCCTCGCTGGCAGTGGCATCTGAGACTGCCAGCTCTCTCTGATGTCCTGTTGGCCTCGATGACCTTGGCCAACGTCCTCTGGCCCATCGAGCCTGTGCTGGCCTTGCCTGGGAGGGAGCTGCCAGCTCCACAGCTGGTATCTCCCCAGTCGTCACAGCCTCATTGGGTGCCATGGTCACTGGCAAAGGGGCGGAGAAGCTGCCGCCCTCATCCGGAGTGTCCTGAGAGGTGCCAGCAGAGGCGACAGGCAGCTGCTCTGATGACGTGAGGTCTGTTCGGCACCCCCCTGCTCACCATAGATGGATGGGCACCGAGGGAAGATACCTGGTGCCCAAACCACCACCCACACAGGCACTGACCACATGAGGTCAATGCCTCTGTGAGGGATTGCAGGTCCAAGTGCAACCCCTGGAACACCTGATCCTGTCCCTGGAGCTGCCTCTCCATGAAAGTCGCCACTCTCTCCATGGAGGAAGCTTGGCGCTCAGCCATGAGGCTCAATGCCTATGGTCCGCATAGACTCCTCCACCGCTGACACCAAGCCAAGCACAGCCTCATGTATCTCCACCTGATGGTCCCACACACCCAGCCGCATCTCATCAGTTGGCTGCATCACCAAAGACTCCAGAGGCCCATCATCAGCGACAGACTGAGCATGTGCCTGGGCCTCTGCAGTGTTCCGACTGCTGGCGCCATGGGCACTCTCTGTCTCCGCCAGCTCCTCCAGCGACTGTGAAATGCCCTCACCGCTGTGACCTGGGACACTAGCGGAAGATATGACGCCCGCTGAGGTGTCAGTATCTGCACTGGTGCCTGCCTGGCAGAGGTGGTGTGACGTTTCTGATGGTGCAGCTTCATGGCCCTCAGGTGTCAGAGGGGGCCCCTGCTGCTCTGGGTCTCGGCCCCTGCGCCGATGAAGCTGAAAGGAAGAGTAAGGACATTCGATCAGTTAGCCTGTGGGCAATGTCAATGTACATGCCTGTCTCCTGGATCATCATGCACTCATCATTCCACACGCACTGGGCAAGCCATGTTGGTTACGTCACTCACTCAACAATTAGCACTGCCATGGATGTTGGTAGGCTACTGGTGATGTGAGTGCTGGCCATACATACCTGCTCGTGGAACCCCAGCCTCTCCGGCTCCAGTGGACCTGGGCGTGTGGCGCCTCTCCAGGTCGAGGGCCTTCTGCTCAAAACAGCTAAGCAGCAAAATCTGGCCTGGTTCACCGCCAGTCCTCAGCTGCTTGGCGTTGTTATGAGAATTCTTCTCCTGGAAATGAAAAGATAGCATTGATAAGTGATACTTGTACCGTCAATTTCCTGGCGGCCGGCCCACCCCAAGCCCAGTTGCCCATTGCAGGGGTGCAGTGCATACTTCCCCTGCTGCTGGCCAGTACTCACACAAAAATGCCAGGTGTGTCCTTCCCCCCCTCACCCCCTTGGCCAAATGCTGCCTTCATCACAGTTGGGAGCACACAGTTATACCGGCCGTTGCAAGGAAGCACAATGACACGGAGCGCAGAGGGCAGCAGATCCATCTGTGCCACGCCACCTTGAACATCCCCTCCCACCATGTCATCACCCTGACTTCGACATGTCCTGGAGTTCGAGCACTGCGCCTGGGTGCAGATCCCCCGAGTTGCCCCCACCACAGCCATGTGGATGTCAGTCCACCACATACTGCGGGTATAGAACCCATCTCATCATAACCCTCTCAGGCTGACGAACGCATAGGGAATATCTGCTGGGCCGCCCAGCTAAGGACACATGCCGTCAATGACTCATTGCACTCAGGCCACTTAGACACGGGTGGGGCACCAGTGGCGGAGAAGGTTACATAATGGGTGAACTGAACGATGCCAACATGCTACTCACCCTTCCCGTGCACAACAGGTCGTTGAAGCACTTGCGGTGCTGGGTCCATGAGCACTGCACCATGTTGTGGGAGCTCATGGCCTCTGCTACTGCCACTCATGCACGCTGGGTCAAGCAGGGTGGCCTCCTCCTCCCATCCTTGGGGATGAGCACTTCCCGCCGTGCTGCCACCTCCTCGAGGAGGGCAGCAAGACACTCATATGAAAATCTGGGTGCACATTGACCACCCGCCTACCCTCCTGCATGGCTAGCCTCGATGTGCCTTGACCCTGACCTCTCGCCAAGTACAGCAGCCTTGGAGAGGCTATAGCTTGGCCTTTAAACAGGCCGGCAGGTCGCCATTGGACCCGGCGGTGATTGCTGTTCCTCCTCCGCCCGCCCACTCCCGCCATCCCTGGGAGTCACCAAACACACTGGGCGGGCCTTAATTGGCCCGCCCACATAAAATGGATGCGCGGTCCTGATCGCTGCCCGCGACCACCCGCTCCCACTCCCGCACGCCCCGCCTGACATGGGGAAAATTCTCCCCCAAGTTTACATTTTCCCACATTCTACTCCAGCTCCCAAATTTTTGCCCACTTACTTAACCTATCTATATTCCTTTGTAGATTATTCATTTTTAAAATTTATTTATGGAATGTGGGTATCACTGGCTAGGCCAGCATTTATTTCCCATCCTTAATTGCTCTTGAGAAGGTGGTGGTGAGCTGCCTCCTTGAACCGCTGCAGTCCATATAGTGTAGGCACATTCACAGTGCTGTCTGGGAGGGAGTTCCAGAATTCTGACCCAGCGCCAGTGAAGGAACGGCGATATATTTCCAAGTCAGGATGGTGAGTGGCTTGGAGGGGAACTTCCAGCTGGTGGTGTTCCCATGTGTCTGCTGCCCTTGTCCTTTTAGATGGTAGTGGTCGTGGGTTTGGAAGGTGCTGTCTAAGGAGGCTTACTGAGTTCCTGCAGTGCATCTTGTAGATGGTACACACTGCTGCCACTATGCGTCGGTGGTGAAGGGAGTGAATGTTTATGGATGGGGTGCTTTGTCCTGGATGGTGTCAAGTTTCTTGAGTGTTGTTGGAGCAGAACTCATCCAGGCAAGTGGAGAGTACGCCATCGATCTCCTGACTTGTGCCTTGCAGATGGTGGTCAGGCTTTGGGGAGTCAGGAGGTGAGTTACTCATCACACGATTCCTAGCCTCTGACCTGCTCTTGTAGCCACAGTATTTACATGGCTAGTCCAATTCAGTTTCTGGTCAATGGTAACCCCCAGGATCTTGATAGTGGGGGATTCAGTAATGGTGATGCCATTGAATGTCAAGGGGCGATGGTTAGATTCTCTCTTGTAGGAAATGTTCATTGCCTGGCACTTGTGTGGCACAAATGTTACTTGTCACTTGTCAGCCCAAGCCTGGATATTACCCAGCTCTTGTTGCATTTGGACATGGACTGCTTCAGTATCTGAGGAGTTGCAAAAGATGCTGAACATTGTGCAATCATCAGAAAAACTTTCCTATCTATCTTTGTGTCATCAGCAAATTTAGCAACCATTCATTCAGTCCCTTCATCCAAGTCATTGATAGAGATTGTAAATAGTTGAAGCCCCAGCAATGATCCCTGCAGCACTCTACTCATCACATCTTGCCAACCTGAAAATGATCCATTTATACCTACTCTCTGTTTGCTCTTAGCTAACCAATCCTCTTTCCATACTAATATGCTACCCCCTACACCATGAGCTCTTAACACGTTATCTCCTGCATCATGAGCTCTCAATATGTTATCTTCCTACAGCATGAGCTCTTAATATGTTATCTCGTGCACCATGAGCTCTTCATATGTTATCTCCTACACCATGAGCTCTGAATATGTTATCTCCTACACCATGAGCTCTTAATATGCTACTCCCTACCCTGACACTGATTGTGGCAAGAGCAGGAGGCGAGGGTGGTACAGGTGCCAGCTCCCCAAAAGACAAGTTCTGCATGACTTCTGTTGCAGAAGACTCAAATAAACACTTGAATGGAGAGAATTACAGAAGAAGGCTGATGGGCATGTACTTGGTGCATTGGCAGCTCTGCCGGATACCCTGCGTGCAATGTCATGGAGCATAGAGGAGTCCAGCACCAATTTTGCAGAGTGTTTCACACAGAACTAGGACCTCATCCTGCCCAGCATGCAAGTGGTGCCCAACTCCATTAGCATGGTTGTGGACCTAACCGTGATGTAATATCTGATAGCTGATGTCTCAGTTACCAATGCAGGACAAGCAGAAGCTACCTAAAGTCTAAGTGCTGCGGTGGAAACTCAGACTTCAGTCATGCAAGGTCAGCTTGCTGCCATGCAAACTCAAAATGCTCTCTTGCAAGTGCAGATAGCTGCCGTGCAAGCCCAGACTGCTCCTACTGTGGCTGTTGATACTAGTGTTCAAAGGAGCTTGTCAGGGTGTCACAGCAGTCCAGCAATTAGTACACAAACAGATTACTACGAATGCTGAGGTGGCACCCCAGTGGAATAGGAGTGGCAGTTGCTCCATGGTGCTCATACCAACAGTCCTCTCTCAGACTGACAGCATTCATCCTCTCACCACCGTCACTTTGCCAGTGATCTTGCTGTTGCCTGTCAGCCAGCCAACCCAGACTGCTGCCAGCCAGGCCAAGATGATGCACTCTGACACCAGGCCTTCTACATCTAGAACTGCTCAATATTGTTCTCCGAGGCCATCTCCTCCACTGAAAGTCAGCAGCCTTCCACCAGCCATGCTGCAACCACTGGAGCAGCATCGCACAGAAGAACCACAAGAGGCAAAAGTACATTGAGGGCAGGCAATAAGAGAACACATAAGGGTGATTTGTTGACCTTTGTATGAACTATGGCATGCTTGGATGTATATATTTGGTTTGGAACGTTTATTTTGTGTTGGCTATTATTTTTACAGGTGCTACACATTTGAATTTTGCGCAAATGTTATATAAGATTGTAAATTAATGTATTAAACCAATCCAAAAAGATAGTTAAAAAAATAAAGCTTCATCAATTCATATGAGTCTCCAGTCAATCTTAAAAGCAATAAATGTTAAATTGCAGTGGGTTTGTTCTTAGTGATGCACTTTTCACAGAAATCTTGCTTGATTACCTGAAGGCCCTCTGCACAGGCTGTCAATTTAAAGAATCATAGATAGCCATTAACTGCTGCAATTTTGACAATAAATGTTTCAATTTTTTAAAGGTCCAGTCTTCATTCAAGCACTTTCCAAAGTGATCGTACTTTTGAAATTGTTCAAAAACATTTTTATTATAAACCTTGCATTCTGCCGTCAGGTTTCAGTCTCAAAACAGATAATCTGGTTTGCAAACTAATAGCTCCTGTCAATAGTGTACTCCTTTAATCCTTCACTCCACTGGTCACCAAATTCTATGCTAGGGAGATGATTAATTAATTAGCAGTGGCGCCAAAAATGAGCAGGACAATCCCAATGTGTAATTAACCTGCGCTTGTTGCTTCCAGTGTAGAAAGCATGTAAACTTCAAGCCTGATAAATTGAATGCTTGTAGCTGACAGTCAGCACCAAAGCACACTTTGGCTGCACATTTGTACACTGGGTTCATAAGCCACATAATCTAACAATGGCATTTCAACCCAGTAACCACCCACTGGTTTATCTTGGTGTCTCAAATTCAGATGGTGCAGAAGACTGCTGCAGAATGAAGGCATCATGACTGCTGCCGGAATACTAGGCACGGACCTGCATGTGATACTTATTACCGGTTAGAGAACGGTAACTTTTTGTTTAAAGTAGACAAAGTTTGAAATTCCAATTACCCATTAGGAGAATAAAGCCATAAGATTCCACAGTTTTAGGAGAATAAATTAGAAGAATAAAGCCATAAGTTTCCACGGTTTTAAACAAACACAATAAACTTCACTTTAAAGTACAAAGTCAGAAAAGTAAAACAATCTACAATATATATCTTTTACTCTAACACTCAGAAATAATGAAGTAAATATGAATTTAACAGGTAAACTATGGTCAACACACCACACTGCACATTACGTGGCAGATACGACCAAGCCAGAGCCCATGGATTTCTCAGCAACCCACCCAGTGACCATTGTGTGTCAAAAATTCTCGGTAAAACTTTATCTCCCTCATGGGGGATTTCAATTCTTCACTTTCAAAGATCTAACTTCTGAATTCCCTCAAAAGCTGCTCCAACTCGGGCTGCCTCAACTACTGCTCACCTCCCAATGGTTCAATCTCTTCTCCTCAGACTGCATTCCACGGGATTCACAAAGCTGCACCACACCTCTAATTTCTGCCGCACTTCCAAATCTTTTGCTAAGATTAGCTTCACTAGCTTCGCTAAGATGGTACTGCCTGAGTTTGTCCAAATCCTAGTCTGGTGGCTGCAACGAGATATAAGTGGGTGCCAGGGCTTCTCTGTGAGCTGGAAAGCATACAAGGTCCAAAATGCAACTAACAGCCCGTCTTGCAACAAACACGCTGATGAATTTAAACCAGAAAACCCTCTTAAGCTTCACCCATCTCCATCTTATGTTGTCTGCGAATTTAGCTACCATGCCTTCGTTCCCCTCATCTAAGTCATTGATATAAATTGTAGAAAGTTGAGACCCCAGCACAGATCCCTGCGGTATGCCACTCATCACATTTTGTCAATCAGACAAAGACCTATTTATGCATACTCTCTGTTTTTTACCAGCCAGCTAGTCTTCTATCCAGTCTAATATGTTACCCCCTACACCATGAGCTTTTATTTTCCGCAATAACCTTTTATGCGGTACCTTATCAAATGCTTTTTGGAAATCCAATTACAGTACATCTATAGGCTTCCCTTTATCTATAGCACATGTTATTCTTTCAAAGAACCCTAATAAATTGGTTAAACATGATTTCCCTTTCACAAATCCATGCTGATTTTTTCCAATTACCTTGATCTTTTCTAAGTGCCCAGCTATAAGCACTTCAATGATCAACTCTAACATCTTCCCCGTGACAGATGTCAACCTAACTGGCCTATAGTTCCCTGTTTTCTGCCTTCCTCCCTTCTTGAATAGAGGGGTTATATTTGTTACTTTCCAGTCTGATGGAACCTTTCCAGAATCCAGGGATTTTTGGAAAAATTACACCAACGCATCTACTACCTCATTAGCCATCTCTTTAAGACCCTACAATGTAGTCCATCTGGACCTGGAGACTTGTCAGCCCGCAGTTCCATCAGTTTGCTCAGTACTGCTTCTCTAGGGGAGAATTTTCTCCCTTGGGTGGGCGGGGGGGTGTGTGGTTGGGCTGGAACGGCCATGGGCAGTTGGGTGCACAGTCGATCACCGTCTGCGATCAGCTGGGCACCGCCATTTTACGTGGGTGGGCCAATTAAGGCCCATCCAGCATGACACACACCCGAAAGTGCTGAGCACTATCTGTACGGGCGGGGGGTGGGGGCGTTGCCTGAGTCGGGGAGTGCGTTCTGCACAGAAATCTCCCTGAGGCACAGAGCTGCCTCAGGGAGATTAGTTTAAGTTCTGACAATTTTAATGAAGAAGAAAAAAAAATTAAGACATGTCCCCTCATGTGAAAGTGTCACATGAGCTGGGGCATTTCTATGAATGTTATTAAAAATTTTATAAAACTTTAAATACCTTCATGAAACCTCATCCCGCCCGTGGATGAGGTTCCATGATAAATGTAAAGGCCGCCTGGGCTCTTTGCCTGCCCACCAACCTTAAGGTTGGACGGGCTGCTCAGTTTATTGTTTTAATTGATATTTAAATGGCCTTAGTGGGCTTTTGACAGTTTGGCGGGTGCACAGCCAACTCCGCTGTGTACCTGCCGAACTGAAAACCTGAATGACGCGCGGTGACGTTGGCACGCACGTCCAATGTCACCACACGTCATTTTAAGTGTCAGCGAGTGGGCCCCGACCCTATAATTCTGGCCCTAGTGATTATAATCTCTCCCCTCCACTTCCGATTTATATCTATTACTGGAATATCTTTTGTATCCCCTATAGTGAAGACGTAAGAAAAGTATTCGTTCATTTCATCCATCATCTCCTTATTATCCACTATTAACACCCCATTCTCACTCTCGAGACAATCAACACTTATGTTACCTATTCTTTTCCAGCTTAAAGACCTGTTGAAACTCTTGTTATATATCTTTACATTTCTAGCTAGCTTCCTCTCATACTGGTTTCTCCTGGTTAACTTTTTTAGTCATTCTTGCCATTCTTTAAATTCTGACCAATCATCTGACCTGCCACTCATCTTTGCGCAGTTATATGTTTTTTTCTTAAGTTTGATGCTTTCCCTAACTTCTTTAGTTAACCACGGAAGGTGGGTCCTCCCATTAGAATTTTTCTTTAAAGTAGGAATATACTTATTCTAAGTATTCTAAAATATCCCCTTAAATGTCTGCCACTGCTTCTCTATTGATCTATCCTCTACCCTAGTATCCCAGTTCACTTCAGCTAGCTCAGCTTGCATTCCCACATAGTTGCCCTTATTTAAGTTTAAAATACTAGTCTTAGATCCACTCTTCTCCCTTTCATGCTGGATGTAAAATTAAATCATATTGTGGTTGCTGCTACCTTGGGTGCCTTTACCCTGAGGTTATTAATTAATCCTGCCACATTACCCAATCCCAAGTCTAATATAACCTGTTCTCTGGTTGGTTCCACAATGTGCTGCACTAAGAAATTATCTCGAAAGCATTCTATGAACCCATTATCTGGGCTACTACTGCCAATCTGATTTTTCCAGTTTATATGTAGATTAACATCACCCTTGATTATTGCTGTCCCTTTATCACAAGCACCAAATATTTCTTCTTGTATACTTTGTTATACATTGTGGTTACTGTTGTGGGGGGGGGTGCTTGTAGACCTCTCCCATTAGTGACTCCTTTCCCCTACTATTCCTCATCTCCACCTAAACCGATTGTACATCCTGATTTCCTGAATCAAGGTCATCTGAAACTATTGCACCAATGCCATCCTTAATTAACAGTGCTACCCCTCCACCTTTACCTAGCCTCCTATTCTTTTTGAAGATCATATATCCCTCATATTCATGAACCAATCCTTCTCATCCTGCAGCCACATCTCCATAATGATTATCAGATCATATTTATCTACTTCAATGTGCGCTATCAATTCGTTTACATTGTTATGAATGCTACACACATTCAGATACAGAGCCTTTAGTTTTGTCTTTTTGTTATCTTTGTGACATCTAGTCTTGATTCTTGGTACATTCTTAAATTTTTTCTCTCTATACCTTCCTGCCATTCTTTGACCCTCATTTCTCAGATTACTATTTTCCTCTCTTACCTTGTCTCTACTCTTTGATTTACCACATCTTTTCACATTTGACCCCATGTCTCCACTATTTAGTTTAAAACTCTCTCTACTTCCCTAGTTATGCAGCTCACAGGAACACTGGTCCCAGCACAGTTCAGGTGTTGACAGTCCAAACGGTGCAGCCCCTACTTTCCCCACTGGTGCCAGTGTTCCACAAACTGGAACCTACTTTTCCCACACTTCTTTGCAAACAGTGTAGAAATCACACCTCCAGCTCTCCAGCTAAGTAAGCCCATCTGCTGTTTTAGGGTCTTACTTTTCTAACTGTTAACTGGTTTGTGGTTTGGTTTCCAGTCTGAATAGTATTTAGATCTCTCTTCAGGCAACTAATGGCCTGATCTGGATTGGGAAGGTTTGCCACTACTTATGAGCAACTGAGGTCTAACTCAAGTAGATTTCTTCAAAAACTCATTTTTATTTACATTAAAGTACATTCTAGAATTTGAGGTAAGTACATCTCTCTCTTGTACAGACTATTCCAGTTTTCTTCTTAGTCTCTTGCACATGACTACTGATGTCATCATGATATACATCACTAACTCATTATAATAACTATTAACCCATTATTCTACATCTCCACTCAAGTATAATCTCAGCTTCTTAAATTACAAACTTAAACTATCTTCCTTTCTTTTTCAAACTTCTGTAACCCTCCTGTACTGTTACAGACTTTAACCAGCTCCTACCCACACCCCCCCCTCCAAGTTACTGTCATAAAGGACTTCAATCTTCCACAGTGTACTCAGCTCTCTTGGATGATGTCGTGGACATATGCGGTCGCTCGTCTTTTCCCTAGAAACAAACATATGGGTGGAGTGGGTTAGCAGCTTTCCATGACTGCTGGCAAATGAATTGTAAGGGTCGTGAAACCTTTTCAAATGAAGGACTGATTCAAGAGAGGTCTCAGGACATGGACATTCACACTCCCTTGAATGGGAAGAGGACAAACTAGCATTCCCTCTGGAATCTTCTGCTTCCTTTTAGCACACCGGAAAAAAGCCTGAGAAGATGGAGTGTCTTCAACTTCCAACAAAGAATTGCACAGCTGTATCATTCCCTGCTGCATTGAGGATTAAAAAGGTATTCAATACCTGGGATTTGAATAAATCTGGGTGACAGGAAGAATAGTGTTGAAAATCTTGTAGACATTGAAGAATATGAAGGAAATACGACTTCCCCACTACACTTAATGTGCTACTTTCACTTTCTGTAGGTAGCGGTAACATTGCCATGATTTCTTCAGCGTGAGGCTGTTCTGCTGTAGGCAATGGGGTGACAGTGATAGTATAAGATAAGACTCACCATTCTTAACAATGGAACAAATCTCCAGGACTGAATGGAGAGGAAACTTCTGGATAGGACTCTTCAAGTGTAGAAGCTCTGTAGTTGTGGCCTCTGGTTCTGCACTGAAAGACAACTTTAGTGGAAGAATGATTGGCAGATGAGATTGAAGTATGGGTGTCTGCTTAGGCCCAGATTGTTGTAACTGGGTTGTGTTCGCTGAGACGGGAGGTTGCCTGGCTCGGTGAACCCGATCTTTAAAAATGCCTACTCGCAGGTCGGATTTTCAGTCAGGGCAAGCAAATGCACAGACTGTCAGGTGCAGAGGCAGGCTAGGTGCAAGGCCTGCCTCTGTGCCCAATGCCTGCCTCTGTGCCCCAGCACTGTGTTTAAATAAATCAAAACTAATAATACAACAAAAAATATACCTCCAGCCCTCACCCCTCACCCTCCTCACACTCCCTATGTCCTATCCATGCCAACTCATGCCCCCACCAACCCCTCATGTTCCCAAACCCCCTATTTCAATCCATGACCCCCACACGCCTCCCGTATCCCCATACCCTTTATGTCAACTTAGTGCCCCTACACCCACTCCCATTTCCCTCATACTTCCTAGGCCAACTTAGTGCCTACTCATGCCAATCCATGCCCTTGCCCACAACCCTTTGTCCTTAGCCCCTCCATGCCAACTCACCTAGTATCCTTGGATAGTTCCTTGACAACTTTGACACCTCCTGGACAGGTTTAACACTTCCTGGATAGTTTTGACAGCTTTGATAAGCTTGATGCTTCCTGAGTAGTTTTGACAGATTTGATAGCATTGACACTTCCTGGTTAGCTTTGACACATTTGACAGCTGGACAGCTCTTTAACAGTTCCTTGACAGCTGGACAGTTCCAATGATTTTGTGAGTAAAAGATCCACAATCATGTTCACTTTTAACACTTCCAAAGGTTACTTTACCCCTCCCAAAGATGTCCATGGACCCTATCCAAAGGGGTACCTTACCTCTCCAAAGGTTATCCAAACACATCCATCAAGTTCAGATGTGCTCTTACCTGTTCTAATCTGCACACTCTGGATTCCACACTCTTACAAAATCCCACATCAGTGGTGGCAGCTGGTGATTTAAATGGCCTGCTGCCTCCACAAACTGTGCATGCGCAATCCCTGGCCCGAATCCAATCCCAACCACCGTGGAGATGAGAAATGCCAGATTCGGGGGCAGGCCTTAGAAATTTCAGCCATTTCTGGGATTTTCGTCACAACGGAGAGCCTCCCCATCGTAGCAAAAATCTGGGCTTACTTTCACACAAACTATTAAGCTCTTCTATCGCACTGGCAGTTTGATCCAACATGGAATCAAGCATTTTGTTCTCCCCGGACAGCTCACCATGGCCAGCCAACAATATACAATGCATCTCATTTGTCAGTTCACTGGGACAAATTCTGCTCTTCAACAGCAAACACAGGTGATTCCTCAAATAAGACAACAGAGATGTCATATGCTTTGGCAGTAGATTCAAAGAGCGTACCAATCTCTAGGACCTCATCTTCCAATGGATCACTCACTGTTAGAATGGCATCTTTCTCAGAACCTTCTTCAGGAAAGAGCCAACCTAGGTCTAAAAGCTCCTCTTGCAGATGGTTACCATCTCCTTCAGTGCTTTGTATTTCTGCGTCTACCAGCCTGTCTTCGACAAGAACTGAAAGATCGACAATCTCCTCCAGGAGTCCAATGGATGGTGATTCTGTAATAAAGAATGACTCACTGCTCAATAAATAATCCTCACCAGCTGCTGCTGAATCGAAATCCATTGGTTTGTCATTCAACCTTGGACTATCCTCCCTAACTGGTACCTGGCTGTCCTGCTGTAGGACTTTGTCTGCTATTTCCAGAATGTCCAGTTTACACACACATTTCCATTCAGTTGAGATGCTCTTTGATTGTGCAAGCTAGAGGGCCTTGGTGATCTCTTCCCCTTTGTGGTGAAGGGTGTGGTTATCTGACCTATTGCTTGAAGATCCATACCACCATGTTCTGGCGATTTAATTCTCATTGGTGGATATCTCCTGCTTTGAATTCAAAATGGTCAGCAAGTACTTAACACCAGCTTCACTATCAAGTTTGAATTCTGTTGTAAAACCTTTAACTTCTAAAGCAACTGACTAAAATTCTTGTTCTTGACCTTTTACTTCAATCTGTATTCTCATTTCATTCCTTATTCCCAATTTCCAGGATTGTCTGCTTTTCATAGATATTCTCTTGCTTTCTTATCTTTATTCGTGTATTTAGATTTACAGAACTGATTGAAGTGTCCTGTCTTTCCACATTGGAAATAATCTACATCCCCTGCTGGGCAATCTTGCCTTCTGCGCTGTCTTTTTAGCTCCACAGCATAGGCACTTTAAAGTGGCTGCTGCCAGGTTTCCCACCCTTTCCCCCATTTTGGTGAACTTTCGAAAGGGTGGGGCTGCCACCTTTGGACCTACCCATCAACAGACCCATCCAAAACCTCGATATTTCCTCAGATTATGGCCTAATCTTGCTCCCTAACTTCAGCCAGCCTAGCATATTGAACTGCTTGTTTGACTGATAGGTGGCCTTATGCCTGCAAAAAATCTGGCAGCCTTTCGTTGCAGACTCTGACAACAATGCGGTCACGAATAAGTTCACCTTTCAAAGCACCACACCCACAACAACCGGCTGGCCTATACAGGTCTGTCAGGAACAATTTGATGGATTCCCCTGGCCTTTAGGATCTCTGATTGAATCGCACTCGCACGATTACAAGGTTCTGTTTTTGGCTGAAGTATGTATCGAGTGCTTTCAAGACAGTTTCAAAATTGGAGGAGGTCTCTTTACTCCCTGTCTCAGGAGGACGTGATGGGCCATGAGCCCCACTGTGTACAAGAACAGACTAACCTGGTGCTTCTGCTCTTGGGAGTGCAAGCCCGACGCTGGTCGACACTTCAGGGAGTGCTTTTTCCACAACTCCCAACGCTAGCCTCTCTGTGAACTGTCAAGATTTTCCAACAGCTGTGAAAGGGGCAGTGACTGCTGAACTGGCGCTGACATCGCTACCACTGCTACCAAGGTTTGTGGTTTGATTTCCATTATGAATTGTATTTGCATCTCTCTTCAGGTAAATAATTGCCTAACCTGGATTGGGAACATTTCCCACTACTTGTGCATAACTTAGATCTAATTCAGGTAGGTTTCATCCTGAAAACTCTTTTATTTACACAATAATACATTTTAAGCTTTGAGGTGAATACATCTCTCACATGTACAGACTATTCCATCTTTTTTCTTAGTATGTAGCACATGACTGCTGATGTCACTGTTGCATCACAATATACATCACTAACTCACTATCATAACTATTAACCCATTATTCTACATTAATCTCAACATGGCCCCAACCTCTCCTACTCTGACACCATTAAACAAACCCAGGTAACCTTCTGAACTTCTTTTAGGTGTTCTGGCAATCTCTAAAGCCCAGCGTTTTAGTTACCTTGCCTTCACAACAATCACCTTCCTAGAACTAAACATTACCTTTAAAATATTAACATGAACCATGAACTAGATATTTGGAACACATTGTGTATGGTCACACTCCAATTGGACATTAAGGGAGTGGAATCGTTTCAGTAACAATACAATTCAGAGTTGACATCTGGTTTCAAGAAGGTGATGTGTGCAGTAACTGGCACTCTGGACCCTAAGGAATCCTGAATCCTCATGAAGCCACATGCTCATTCCACTTACTTCTCTCTGGAAAAAGAGAATGTAATGTATTTAGCTCTCATGGGTTACACAGCCTCAGTGACCTTACCACTGCAACAGTAAATGGCAGACTGTGGTATGTTGCACATATCGCCTGCTCCATCCTGGAAGGAGCCAAATGCATTAAAGCTCATGGCCACAGTCACCTTCACAGCCAATGCCATCTCTGCCCTGCTCTGTGGTTGCTGTTGTGGTTGCAGAAGATGACATATTTCAGTAAGGACGTCTTTAGAGCAGCAAAGAGATCTGATGCACTGTTCGTCACTGAGGTTCAGGAAGGAGAACTGCTCTCTGAAAACCCTGGGCCAATATGATCTCCTGCTGAGAGCCTCCCTCCCCCTATTCCCACTTCCAGCAGTTTGTCCTGCTCTGTGTTGCCTCTGCTCATTCTCCCTATTATGTTGTAGGCCAAGTTTATGTGCACTATTGCACTCATGTATGGAAGCATCTGGTTTGTGCAGAATCACTGAATTTAGGACAAAGTCCTTTAGCACATGACATGCCATTCCTGTATAATTTAGTAACTCTGAAAACCACCAAACACTTCTACAATTGCAGTAAGAAATCAATCAGCAACTAACCTGAAAGTAGTTGATTATCCATTCAAATGGTGTCGGTGAAGCTTCCTTCCTGCTGCTGAACATGTATTCAGCTGTGAATGTTTAAAAGGTGGCATAAACTGGAGTGTTGAGCTTGAAAATGGCAGCATTGGCATTAAATCAGGATTACGTGCTGATTGATATCATGACCTGCCAAACTATATACTTCTGGCACATGTTCCCTATGTGCATGCTGAAATCCTGACCAAAATGGCATTCAGCATAGCTAGCGCCGCAAGTGTGTGCACACACCACAGGTGACATTTCAGAGGCAAAAGAGTACTCATAGCACAGAAACATTGAGCCAAATTTTGCAGCAATTTTGTCTTGACTAAAATACAGAGTAGCTGTAGCGGGCGGGAGTAGTAGTGGGAATTCAGGCAGCAGAAAGTTCCTACTGGGGGCATATGAGGACTCTCTCAGCACAAAGTAAATCCTTTGGAGGGTTCCAGTAGCTGAATCCTCATTGGGGGGAAAGGTGGGAACCTGGGATAGTATCGACACAAGGTGCCCTGATAGGGCCCAGTGTCACATGTCTGCTTCTCTTGGCCCACAAGGAAACCAAAAAATAATGTTTTAAAGGTTGCTGCACTGAGCCTCTTCAGGACCTGGCTGCTGTTTCTGGTGGGATTGGACGAACAGATAAGACATCACTACTCTCCTGCTCAGGGGTCAGTTTAGAATGGCAATCAGGCCTCATTGATGTCATTGGACCCCAATCTGCATACTTAAGGGGGACACCATGCCAGCTTGGGCTGAATTTCCTTGCGGCAATCAACTCGAAATTGAAGACAGCCAGATCATGTGGGAAAGGAGTGGGTGAGATTCTTGTTCCATTTTAACTTCACCCCTACCTAGTTTTGGCCGGTGTAAGGAACATATCTTTTTATTTTTGTTGGACTGTTGTAAAGAACATACCTTGTTATTTTCTGTTGGGCTGTGGAAAAATCACAATGGCTGCAGTTTGAAAGACATGTCCACTGGAATAAGATGAGAGATATATACAATGTTGCAGTCCTGGAATAGAGTGTGCCATGAAAGGCAAGATGTGCCAGAAAGGAGTCCTGGAGCAAGGGAGCTGCCTGACAACAGCATTTTAATTGGCTCCTGACTAGGTGACCAGGTTTTGTGTGAGGGCAGTGCAGCTGAATAGCTCCTAGCCTGAAAGGGACAAGACCTAAAACCTCTTTCTCCTATGTGTGGAAGATTACAGTAATTCCACAATAATAGCTAGCTGGTTTTTCTCCTCATATCTCTATAACCTGCATTCTCTCTGAAAACTCCTGTCAAGAGGCAGAGGGGAAAATTACTGTTAGGGACATTGAAAGGCAAGTGCTCAACAAGTGAACTAAATACTGAAAGTGCTGGAAGACCACCTCGTGTCATCATCAAGAACTGAAAGTAATTTGGAAGACATCGATCAAAATCAACCCATCGAATCCTGTACTCTGGAATTGGTGCTATTGAACTGTTTTATCCCACCCTTAAAATCCATGTTTTTGTCTGTCTTAGATGTCTTGTATGTGTGTATATAGGGATTCAGAAGGCGTAGAGTTTAGGTTATACAGTTAGAAATTAGCAGTTCACATTTCTTTTGCCACTGGTTAATGACAGTTTGTTCAATAAACGCTTATTTGCTTATTAAGTTTACAAACCTGGTGCTCATATTCTGTTAACCTAAATTAAACCGTTAGGTAGAATTGAGGCAATCTGGTGGTTTGGTCAAACCTTTCACATTTGTGACAGCTCAGGGAACAGTGGAGCTTGATATTACAGTGCATTATCCCCAGTGAGTCGTGACACCAGTCAAAATAAATTAAAATCAAGACAGAAAGGTGATTTTGGGCCTTTTGCGTAGAAACAAATGAATACTTGCAAATCTTTATCTTAGCATCTGACAAGTCTGAGGGCTGAATTCAAGACGTCTTTACTTCGCAAACATTTAATAACTTAAACTCTCCCCAGAGACCGTACACTGGCATACTCAAGAATGAGATAAATGGAGGCAACTGTTTGCAGGATGTATCATCCTTTTGACTGCTGATTGACTTCATCATAATCGGTGTATTCCATCTTTCACAGCATTTAAACCTGTAAATATAGACATAAGCCTATAAGAAAACACTGAGAAAGAAACAAAGGGAAAAGTCGGAGTAAATCATTTCAACAAGAGGGTAATTGAAAATTGGAATTGTTTATTACGAGATACTGTGGAGGAAAAGGCTATAATATAATTGAAAGAAAAGGATGGGGAAATGGGATTAGAATGAGTAGTGTCAGTAACAGAGCTAGAAGTAATGCAGACATGTCAGGCTAAATGGCCTACTTCTCTGCTCTCATTTTTAAGATTCTATATAAAAAAAGGCCACCCAACCACTGCCCAGTGTACCACCTGCTGATTCCCTACTTTGGGGTACAACAAGGCCTCTTTATGTTTAAGAAAGAAGCAAAAAAAAAGCCATTTTCATTATGGCAAAATCAAATAAATGTGATGCATTTTACAGTCCTTGCAAAATACCACCTCATTTCTAACTTCTCATTGAACATGCTGTCGTCTCTCAAATCTGTCTCCGCAATTACATCCTTAAATTTCCGTAACCATGTTCCACCCAATGTTCCCTGTAAGCTGCACAGACACATGACGATGCAGCGATGAAGGTACCACGCAGGCTGCTCACAAGTTTTCCCTTCTAAGATACCATGTGTCCGCGGTCATGACTGTGCAAAATAACTAAAGGTTTCACACTTCCAAACGAACAGACTATGTACAACAAAAAAAATGTAAAGATTACAGCATAGTAACAACCCTCATCAAAGTCATAAATTACATAATCTGTGACTACCCTTCCTCATCCTCCTCATGTCTGCAACCTTTGTCACCATTACCACATTCTCCTCCTCCAATCTCCATTGAGGGGAATTGCCTTCACCAGGTTGCACCCATACCTATCCAGTTGTAGCTAGAGAATCCCCTGGAATGGTTTCTCTTCCTGTCCCCTCAAGTTCCCCAAAACTCTAGCCTTGGCCCCCCCTTTTTCTCATCTACATACTACCCCTCAACGACATTATCCAAAGACATCATGTAAAGTTCCATTCGTACACATGTAACTTCCAGCTCTACCTCACTACTACTTGTTCTTTGATACCTGCATTGCTGCTGTGTTGTCAGCCTGCTCATCAGACATTCAGTCCTGGATGAGCCACAATTTCCTCAAAGTAAACATTGGGAAACCATCATCTTCAACCATCACCACAAGTTTCGTTTCCACCCCACTGATTCCATCTCCCTCCCTGACCAGTCTCAGCCTGAACCAAGCTATTCATAACCCCAGTGTCCCATTTAATCCTGAGCTGAGCTCCCAACACAATACCCTCTCCAAAAAGGACCACCCACTTCCACCCCTGTAAGATCACCCATCTCTACTCCTGCCTCAGCCTACCTGTTGCTGATGCCTTCATCAATGCTGCTGTTACTTCAAGACTTCACTATTCCAGTGCTTTTCTAGCTGCCCTCCCACCTCCCACTCTTCATAAATTTGAGTTCATCCAAAACTCTGCTGCCCATATCCTAATCAGCATCAAATCTCACCTACCCAACTCTCCTGTGTTCACTGACCTATATGCACACCCAGTCCAGTCATGGGCCAAGGCAGCAGAGACTGGAGGAAGAACACAAGCACATGCTGAGGTGGCAAGGCCGGGGGTGGAGGGGTGACGGAAGTGACCACGCGCTTGGAAAAGGTTTGGACCAGTATCCCTCATGGTTCAAGCTAACAGCGCAGCCTTGCAATGCAGGTTAGGAGCTGAGAGCACAACATGCAGTACAGTGGTCGAAGTTGCCACCAAATGGTCAAGCGGAGTGGGGCAGAGGTAGGGGGGTTTTGTACAGCCATGAAGCACACTACACACTGGCCATCCAAGTGGTGGGCAGCACTCTCCTGCATGCGCTAAGGGGCCTTCAGACTTAACCAAGAGAGGTTCTTAGGACACATATGCTAACCCATGCATCTCTCTCTTTAATCCTGCAGGGGGAGAACATCAGGACCATGGAGCCTGGTCATTTAGTGGTATGCCTCATGACTTACAGGGAGCGGAGAAGAAGAAGAAGAGTGCAGCAGAGGTGCCTGATTCGGCAAAGGGAAGAACACCTCCTTCAAGATGAAGGGGCAGCAGGATCTGCTGCACTCGCAGCTGAAGATCCACAGAGAGCTGACGCTCTTAGCTTCTTCGCTAGACCGAGGGTCTATAGACGGCATTTGTCATTCCTGCGGGTGACTGAAAACCAGTATCGTCAAAGACTACGCAGATCTAGGGAACTGGTCAGTCAAATATGCCACCTGCTGCAGGATTTGGTGCCAAGGGGACATTGAGGGCATCCACTGCCAGTGGCCGTGAAAATGCCCGAGTCTGCAGGATTGACCCCTTGGGGACAAGAGCTACCCACTGAGATGTGGCTGATGACGCCCGTGCAGCGGCCTCAGGTTGCAGCAGAGCGACGGTATAATGAGGCTCAAGTTGCGACCCAGGCTCTGGTGAAGCAAATGATAGGCATCTTGAAAATGAGGCTCCAGTGCCTCAACAGGTCCAATGGAGCACTGCAGTACAGTCCACCGAGGGTGTCGTGCATCATCGAGGCTTGCTACGCACTACACAACTTGGCGCTGCAACAGTGGGAGGACCTGGCTGAGGAGGAGATGGAAGAGCTGCACGTCTCCTCTGATGAGGAAGACATCGAAGGGAATGGCCCAAACCTCCTGGATTGTATCCCAAAAATGGAATTGCAGAGAATCCATTCAATCATATGCACAGCAAGCTCGGTGGTAAACCACAGATGTTGCATCTCCTAATCTGCTCTTAGTTTTAGTTCAAGCTTCTTCTGTGCTTGTTTTCTGTTCTCATGGTTGATGATGCAACCTGGGACCTGGAAGACAACAAGAGTTCTAACTATATAAAATTACATTTTAACATACTTTTCCCTACTTTTAACAATGAAAAATAAACCAAAGTAATAAATCTATGAACCTATAGACTAGAAACCCCAATATTAAACTGCAACTTAGCAAAGCATAATCTTGAAAAATAGTAAAATATATATATATATTGGGCAATGATTCAACAAATAACTAAATGTCTCAGTGCATTTCCGCAGACTTAATAGAGGTATGTCTGCAGACAGCTTGCAATCTCATACTATATTTTCCACTCTCTATTGAAGTAATAATAATCAGTTTTTACAATAACAAGGCCACTTGTGGCCTTGCACCTGCCAGAAGTCAGCAGGCAACCCAAAGCAGTGTAGTTTTGCAGAACCGTAGCTTTAGGTAGAAACTCAGGGTTGTTTAACTCTTGTAATGCCGAATCCCTCAAAATACACACATAAATCCGTATTCTTACATATCTCTCCACTTCCGTTTCCTCCTTGAAAATCCACCTTAAAAATCTATTGCTTTCACCAAGCTGTTTGTCACCCCTCCTATTATCTCCCTCTTTGGCTCATGCTCAATTTTTGTCTGATTACACTCCTGTGAAAAGCGTTGCAACATTTTTCTATATTAAAGGCACTCGAAATGCAAGTTGTTATAATATGTACCACCCAGTTCAGCCACATTACTTACCGTTAATTACACTTAGCATTTTGTGCATTGTCCAGTATTAAATAACAGCTCTTTTACCTGGTGTTAACATCACTGCTGAAGAAAAAGGCAAGCTCACTTACATCTCTTTTATTCCAATGTAAAGTATGAAACTTTGAGAAATTGGGCTCATTAATAGCCATTTTTTGGACACCACAAGTGACCTTCGACCTCCAAAATGTCCCTGGCACACACATGCTGTGGGGTACCAAACGCTATATTGATTAGTGCATGTGCAGTGTATGTCCACTGGAAGTATGTAAAACAGACAGATCATGACATCAGTCAGTGTTGTAATGCTGATTTGATGCTGACAATAGCCGGGATTTTCCGGCCCTGTTGGCGTTGGGCGTCATGGAGGGTGAGGGGGATAATATGGTGATCGTCTGCTCCACTTGTCAACGGTGGGTCGCATTTCCCACCGCCACATGTTGGGAACCTAATTTCAAAACTTCAGCATCTCATCAAAAACCCTGCTCATCGGAATCATCCGCCCAAGCTGGATCATCTGGGTGTCTCACTGTGATTACACGTCAACATGTCTCACAACTATACATAAGTGACGTGCACCTGGCGAGCTGCACGTCCCTCGGGTCTTTGAGGTTTGCTTGCCTATCTTGTTCCAGTCAGCACTGCTTCACTTTAGATGAGCTCACAGGCAGGTCTTTTAACTACCAGGCCAGCTGTAAGGCAGGGGTGGCTTTTCAAAGGCTGCAGGGCTCGGATTTGCTTGGGTAAGAGGGAGAATTGGCCTCAGGCAAGGGAAGAAGCTGCAGGGTGAGGGCTGTATTGGGGAAGGAGGGTATCCCAGAGTTTGTCTGGGGCACATGTTGATCTGCGCAAGTGGCCTCAAGATAGTGAGGGCTGAGGAGACAATCTCCAGAGGAGATGAGACCAGATGGAGATGTGAAGTTGTGTGTGAGAGAGTGAGTGGTGACCTCCCTTGAGCTGGCAGTGAGTGAGATGCCAGTGACTGTGTGGTGTCCTTGAGTGTGTGAATTTTGAGTGATGAGCTGGTTGCCTTACCCTAGCAGCACAGATGAGATCATTCATCTTCTTTGTGCATTGGATGGCCAACCTCTCCTGTGCAGCATTGGCACTGATCATGATTGCCAACACCTCCCAAACCGGAGTGGTGAGATTGCTGGACCTCCTGCGGCCAGAGCGGGATAGACAACATCATGGCGGGCCCCCAAAAGGCATTCCAGTGATGGGTCACAACTATTATTGGCTTTCATGGCCATGTTTTCACTGGAGCAGTCCTGGGCTACAAACATTGAGAACTCTGTGCGCAGTTTAGATATGGCACCCGGAGTGAGGAAACCGTGAGGTAAAGGCATGGCAGCCGATTCAGCGGCCGCCCGCCAGCCAGACAGCGTGTTTCCTGTTGCTGCATAATTAATGAGGTGAGAAGCAGACAATAAGGCACGAAAACCCAACGGGTAAAACATCATTTTTCCTGCCGGCTACCACACTTTGTGCAAATCTGAGGCATTTCCGCCCAATGCCATTTTGGACTTCCACGCTCCAGCTAATATCTTCTCTTATCCTCGCACAGCTGAACATGCACTTAGTAGCAGGAAGTACCCTCCTCTCATGCTATTTAAGGGATCATCAACTACTTCTAGATTAAGAACATAAGAAATAGGAGCGGGTGTAGACCATGCGGCCTGTCGAGCCTGCTCCACCATTCAATATGATCACGGCTAATCTTGGGCTTCAACTCCACTTTCCCACCTGCTCCCCATATCCCTTGATTCCCCGAGAGGCTCATCCCTCGTTGCCCTTGATAAGGTGGTGGCTCATCACCACCTTGAACTGCTGCAGTCCACGTGGTGTAGGTACACCCATAATACTCTAAGGGAGGGAGTTCCAGGATTTCGACCCACCGACAATGAAGAAATGGCAATATAGTTCCAAATCAGGATGATGTGCATGGAGGCAAACTTGCAGGTTGTGGTGTTCCCATGCATCTGCTGCCCTTGTCCTTCCAGGTGGTACACATTGGGGGTTTAGAAGGTGCTTTTGAAGGAGCCTAGGTAAGTTGCTGCAGTGCACCTTTTAGATGGTACACACTGCTGCACTGTCAGTGGTGAAGGGATTGAATATTTAAGGTGGTGGATGGAGTGCCAATAAAGCGTACATCACCATAAATTGTAAACTCATTGGGCTGAATTGTAAATTAAGGGCGGGCTCTGCAGTACCGGCAGTGTCACTGGCAGCAGTGGCCACTGCCGGAACTGCACCAAGAACATTGAGGAGATGTTCAGCGATGGACTTCACAAGACCTTCAGGTAAGCCAGGGATCTCTCCAGGGCCAGGTTGGCAGGCGCTAGCAAGATGGGTGGGGGCCATGTTGGACAGGGCAAAGGGGGGGATGGCTACTGGAAGGGAAAACTATCATTGGGGGGGTGGCCTCCAATTGGCACCAAGGACCCAGAAAGGAGGAACCCCACTTTTCACTGGTCAGCAGCCCACAGGGTCAAACCTGCTGGGTTTCACATTGGGCGTTGGCCTCTCCTGCTGTCCATTAAATCTTAGTGGCAATGGAATGAGGCCCTTAAATAGCCATTGATTACCCATTTAGGGGCCTCAATTGGGTCACAGGTGGGGATCTCACCCAATACCTTGCTTGCTGTTCATAAATTCACGATGGCACAGAGCTCTGCTTTCCCACACGCAGGTGGCCCATAAAATCCAGCCCATGGTTTGCACTCCTTCACTCCTCCATCACCATCATATCAGATGACCAGGCCTGGTTCAATGAGGAGTATAGGCAAGAACGTTGGGTGTAGCAACAGGTACACATGAAAATGAGGTGGAATCTGATGAAGCTACAACGCATTTTTGCTTTCACCTGAATCTCGAGCATACTTGGATAGATTTCCTACCTATTGACTATGAATAAGTGGTATACGTCACTGATTGCAAAGATCATGGCTTCCATTGAGAAGAAAAAGGAATAAGATTGAAAATTCTGTGAAGGGGGACTGTAATGTTTCCAAAATATTTTCTAAAGCCAACATGGTTCATGTGTCATCTGTAGAGGAGATAGGAGAATCATAGTAAATTGATGTCAGGTTCATTTCTAAATCTGTTCTGAGTTAGATGATTCCAACAGAGGTTTCAGCTCCTGATCACTATTCAATGCAAAAGTAATTTTAAAAATAATCTAAACCCATCACTTCACTACTGATCACAAAATCCAAGTCATTAAGTTTATCTTTCTCAATATATTTTTAAAAATTTTGCTGTAAGCGTTGCAAGTTATTTTTTCTACTCCTTTTTGCATCTCTTATTACTTTCTTTGTACACCTTCATTGATTTTTATAACTCCTCCAGTCTGCTGGATGGTCAATTTTCCTTGTCTTTGTGTAAGGCCTTATTTTTAACTTGACACTGCCTTTTACCTCATTTACTGACCATGGTTGTTTAACTATGCAAGTGACGCTTTGCCTTCTAGGGGTTTTATATTGGAGCAAATACTTGCTTTCTGGCGTGTTGTAATATGTACAACAATGCTATGTTTGATACATTTAATCCAGGTGTTAATATGGGACAGAATAACAATTGCTAATGTTGGCACAAAGCTACATTTCTCAATAATCAAAACAGTTCAGGTCAGAAATGTAAAGATAATTTGATTTGAGATCCATTCACTTAGCCCAATATCAAAAGCAGAAAATGCTGGAAAAACTCAGCAGGTCCAGCAGCATCTGTGGAGAGAGAAATAGAGTTAACGTTACGAGTCCGTATGACCCTACTTCAGAGCGGGTCACATTTAACCAGTATGCTGTATGTATGGGTGTACTCGTGTTACACAAAACACACAACAGCAAATACAGAAAAGCAAGTTGCCTGAGTGACTAAATTTTATTTTTAAATCTTTGGTTTGATTTTCCCAAGGTACTTTTCTCCAGGGCAAGCCTAAAGAACACTCTCCAGAAAATAGTGAGCACAAGCTCTACCAAATAGCAAAGCCAATGAAAAATAAAAATACTTTGTGAACTATAAGCTAGAATTAATGCTGTAAGGGCTAAGAGTCAGCATTCTCTGGTTTCTGATATTGCGTGAGTCATAGCTTAATGTAATGGGATATTCTGCCCTTGGTCGAAACAAGAGAGGTGGTGATTTTGATACATTATAAGTTGCCTTTACGTCTGTAAAACCAGCCAGCATTGTTTAAATTGCATATTAGTTGTATCAAATAAAGTAATGATGGTTATTTATACCTCAAACAAAGACTGGTATGCTGAAATTGTCTCCTTGCCATGGCTAGGTTGATGGAAGTAGGTATAAACCATGTTCTTGATTTTGCTCCACGTAGATCTAAATTCCAAATTAAAATCCAAGACCCTTTTAGACTTACTAAAATAGTCAGACAATTGAGAATGCAGGGACAGGACTCAGGTTTTATTGACATTTGGCATTTCCTGAATCCTCAAGGGAGGGATTATGTATTCTACTCCACTCCTCAGGCACACTACATCAGAATTGATTGTTTTTTTTTCCCTTTAAGCATCTAATACAAGTCTGTGTTCAACTATTAACTGTAGAATAAGTGACATTGCTATTTCTAACAATGAAGCTTCAATGAAGCTTTCTCTTCTTTTAGGTTCTCTCCCAGTGGGTTTTGGGAAACACAGGCTGAATTTCAGCTTTCAGCTCAACCCTCAACTGCTTTCTATCATAGAAAAAACAAACTGTACTCAAATAAAAAAACAAAGATCCCACTATGTCCACCTGCATCTAACAAGGAGGTACAAAGGTGTTCATTAGAAGGTCAATCATTATTTTCGTTCCACAAGAAAAAAACAGACACCATAATCAAATATTTTGCCTGAGGAAAACTAGGTGGAATTGTTGCATAGAAAACTGTATTTCACTCCTGGGACCTGAATCTGAATCCAATCCAATTTGATAGGCTCAGCCTTCCCTCTTTACCAACTGTAAGTGCCCATGTGAGAGATGTGAGAGCAGTCTCAATCCAGTCATGTAGGGTGATAGAAGGTGTAATGAAAGGTCATCAAACTGAATAATTATTGGATAAAAGCAAAAAATTGCAGATGCTGGAAATACAAAACAAAAACAAAAATGCTGCTTCACTTAAAAGGAGTGTTTGGGCCCTTGGACGGTGAGAAGAGGGGAAGTAAAGGGGCAGGTGTTGCATCTTCTGCTGTTGCATGGGAAGGTGCTGTGGGAGGGGGTTGAGGTGTAGGGGGTGATGGAGGAGTGTACCAGGGTGTCACGGAGGGAACGATCCCTATGGAATGCCGCCAGGGGGGTGAAGGGAAGATGTGTTTGGTGGTGGCATCATGCTGGAGTTGGCGTCCTTGGCTTGCTGCATTGTTCCAGTGAAGCTCAACACAAACTGGAGGAACAGCATCTCATCTTCCGACTCGGCACTTTACAGCCTTCCAGACTGAATATTGAGTTCAACAATTTGAGATCATGAACTCTCTCCCCCATCCCCACCCCCTTTCCGATTTTCCCCCTCCTTTTTGTTTTTTCCAATAATTTATATAGATTTTTCTTTTCCCACCTATTTCCATTATTTTTAAATGTATTTCCATCCATTGTTTTATCTCTAACTTTTAGTCTTTTTCGATTCCTCCACCTCACCCCACCCCCACTAGGGCTATCTGTACCTTGCTCGTCCTGCTTTCTACCCTTAATTAGCACATTCCTTTAGATAATATCACCACCTTCAACACCTCTTTGTCCTTTTGTCTGTGACATCTTTTGGTTATCTCCACCTATCACTGGCCCTCTACCCAGCTCTACCTGTCCCACCAGCACCCCCCCACCACCCCCCATCCCCCCCCCCGCCCCCCCACCTTAAACCAGCTTATATTTCACTCCTTTTCTATTTTTCCTTAGTTCTGTTGAAGAGTCATGCGGACTCGAAACGTTAACTGTGCTCCTCTCCATAGATGCTGCCAGACCTGCTGAGTTTTTCCAGGTATTTTTGTTTTTGTTTCGAATAATTATTGGGCCTGCTTTTAATCCATTCAAAACACATCCACTTGCACAGAGTTAAAATTGCACCAAATTAATTCAGTCTATTTCTCTCTCCATTGATGACTGCCTGACCTGCCGAGTATTTCTGTTTTTATTTCAGATTTCCATCATCTGCATTATTTTGCTTCAGTGTTGGGATTCCTTGTGTCTAACTACGATATGTCTACCTCGGTTCTTTCACTGCCTGAAAATTGTTTCCCAAGACTTGATGTTGAGAAAAAAACCCTGTAAAAGCTGTTCATTTTACCTTACCTTTCTGCATATTGTACAATCTTTAGCCAAGAAGGTAAGATTTGAACCAGACATCTGATATTCTTGCAAAGAATACTGCCTTTTTTTCTATCATGATGATATTTTCTCATGCATTAATCCCTTTAGAATAATTCAAGACAATGCATGTTACTATTGAGATCCAAAATATTTTAGATATTTCCACATAACTATTAAATAATAATGGGGCTCGATTTTACATGCGGACAGGGTCCCTGCCCCGGTGTAAAAGTAGGGTATGGCCTGTCGAGCCTGCTCTGCCTTTCAATATGATCATGGCTGATCTTGGGCATCAACTCCATTTTCCTGCCTGCTTCCTATATCCCTTGATTCACCGAGACACCAGAACCTATCCAGACCTTAAATATCGGCAATGATGAAACATCTACAACCCTCTGGGATAGAGAATTTCAAAGATTCACAATTCTTTGTGTGAAGTACTTTCTCCTCATTTCAGTCCTAAATGATTGACCCCTTATCCTGAAATTGTGCCTTTGTGTTCTTGAGTCCCCAGCCAGTGGAAACAACCTCTCAGTGTCTACTCTGTCAAGTCCCTTCTGAATCTTGTATGTTTCATTGAGATCATCTCTCATCCTTCTAAACTCCAGAGAATATAGGCCCAATTTACTCACCTCTCATCCCAGGAACCAATTTAGTGAACCTTCACTGCACTGCCTCCAATGCACGTATATCCTTCCTTAAATATGGAAACCAAAACTACACACTGGTCCAGGTGTGGTCTCACAAAGCCCTGTACAACTATAGCAAGACTTCTTATTCCTGTACACCAACCTCCTTGCAATAAAGACCAGTGTGCCATTTGCCTTCCTAATTTCTCACTGTATCTGCATGCTAACTTTCTGCATTCCTTGTACAAGTACACCCAGGTCTCTCTGAACATCGACGTTTACAGGTTTCACATATTTTTTAAAATTATGCTTTCCTATTTTATGACCAAAGTGAATAACCTCACACTTGCCCACATTATAGTCCATTGACTATCTTGTTGCCGACTCACTTAACCTGTCTACATGACTTTGCAGCCTCTCTGTGTCCTCTTCACAACTTACATTTTCACCTAGCTTTGTACTGTCAGCAAATTTAGATACATTACTTTTTGCCTCTTTGTTTAAGCCGTTAATAAAGAAGATAAAAACTTGGGCCCCAGCACTGATCCTTGCAGCACTCCACTAGTCACAGCCTGCCAACTTCAGAATGCTCCATTTATACCTACTCTTTGCTTCCTGTTTGTTAACTAATCCTCTATCCAAGCTAATATATTACCCCCAACTCCATGGGCAGAATTTTGCCCTTGGTGTGCGTGCTCGGCGGGGGTGGGTGGGGATGACCTCCAACCTCCACCCAACCTCCATCAACAATCGGCAACCTCCACTCGCAATCGTCACCACACCGCGATTTCACACTGGCAGGCCAATTAAGGCCCGCCCAGCGTGGAACGCAAGCTGCAGCTGAGTACTGCCTGCGCAGGCAGGGGGCAGAGGGCAATCAGGCCTAGTGCGAACTTCGTGCATGCGCACGAGAGTGCGCTTCAATCTCCCTGAGGCTCGGAGATGCCTCAAGGAGATGAAGCGCTGTTTAAAAGAACTAACGAAGAAAATAAAAATGTCATAAAACATATCATGTGAATCTGTTACATGAGCAGGGACATGTTTTTAATTCAAGTGTAAAATTTTTATTTTATTTTTATTTGCTTTAGGAAACCTCATCCCGCCCATGGATGAGGTTTCCTACAAAGTGCAAAGGCCGCTTGATGTTTTCGCCTGCCCGCCAACCGTAAGGTTGGACGGGCAGCATAAATTTGAATCTAATGACGTTTTAATGGCTTTACTAGGCCTTTTAATTGTCAGCAGGCGCACTGCCAACTCTGGCACGTGCTCGCCGAACAGAATATCGCGGGACTACACAATGACTTCGGGACCTCACCCGACATCATCACGTGTCATTTTACGTTCAGCCAGGTCAGGCGTGTGCCCGCCTGTCGAGGTTAACATTCTGCCCCATGACTCCTTATCTTGTGAATTAACCTTTAGTGTGGCACCTTATTGAATGCCTTTTAGAAATCCAAATATACTAAATCTACTGGTTCCCCTTACCTACTTTACTAGCTACATCTTCAAAAAACTCTAATCACAGAATCACAGAATAGTTACAGCACAGAAGGAGGCCATTCGGCACGTCATGTCTGTGTTGGCTCTCCAAAGGAGCAATTTACCTAACGCCAGTTCCCAGCTTTTTCTTCCATAACTTTGATCCCATAAATGGGTCAAAGAGTTAAACTTAACATTTTACAGCCATTAGGCCTTTAATTGGTTTGAAACAGGACTGCCATCGGAATAGAAGTCCTGTCACTGGGAGCTGCCAGCTACTCAAATGGCCAGCAGCACTATTGTCCCAGCGGTGCCATGGGGAGCGTTGACCACTGCTGGGCCTACAGAAAGACGCCTGAGGAAGAGGAGCCAGGACCCCAGAACAAGGGCGGGAACCCCCTTTTTTTTTGTTCATTTACGGGATGTGGGTGTCACTGGCTAGGCCAGCATTTATTGCACATCCTTAATGGTGAGTGGAGGTGGTGAGCTGCCTTCTTGAATTGGTGCAATCCATGTGATGTAGGTACATCCACAGTGCTGTTAGGAAGGGAGTTCCAGGATTTTGACCCAGTGACAGCAAAGGAACAGCATCTTGTAGATGGTACACACTGCTGCTACTGTTCTTTGGTGGAGGAGGGAGTGATTGTTTCTAGATGTGGTGCCAATCAAACAGGTTGAATTGAGCTGGACAGTGTCAAGCTTCTTGAGTGTTGCGGGAGCTGCACTCATCCAGGCAAGTTGGGAGTATTCCACCACACTCCTGACTTGTGCCTTGTAGATGGCGGACAGGCTTTGGGGAGTCAGGAGGTGAGTTACTCATCACACAATTCCTAGCCTCTGACCTGCTCTTGTAGCCACAGTATTTATATGACTAGTCCAGTTCAGTTTCTGGTCAATGCTATCCCCCGGATGTTGACAGTGGGAGATTCAGCAAAGGGAATGCCATTGAATATCGAGGGGCAATGATTAGATTCTCTCTTGTTGGTGATGGTCATTGCCTGGCACTCATGTGGTGCAATTTTTACTGGTCACTTGTCGGCCCAAGCCTGGATATTGTCCAGGTCTTGCTGCATTCGGACATGGAATGCTTCAGTATCTGAGGAGTTGCGAATGGTTCTGAACTTTGTGCAATCATCAGCGAATCTTCCCACTTCTGACCTTATGGTGGAGGAAGGTCATTGATGAAGCAGCTGAAGATGGTTGGGCCTAGGACACTACCCTGAGGGACTCCTGCAGTGATGTCCTGGAACTAAGATGATTGACCTCCAACAACCACAACCATCTTCCTTTGTGCTAGGTATGACTCCAGCCAGCAGAGGGTTTTGCACTGATTCCCATTGACTCCAGTTTTGCTAGGGCTCCTTGATGCCACATGTAGTCAAATGCTGCCTTCATGTCAAGGGCAGTCACTCTCACCTCACCTCTGGAGCTCTGCTCTCTTGTCCATGTTTGGACCATGGCTGTAATGAGATCGGGAGCTGAGTGACCCTGGTGGAGCATCAGTAAGTAGGTTGTTGCTAAGCAAGTGCTGCTTAATAGCACAGTTGATGACCCCATCGATCACTTTACTGATGATGGATAGTATTCTGATGGAGCGGTAATTGGACAGGTTGGATTTGTCCTGCTTTTTTTAGACATTACATATCTGGGCAGTTTTCCAGATTGCCGGGTAGATGCCAGTGTTGTAGCTGTACTGGAACAGCTTGGCTAAGGGCACGACAAGTCCTGAAGCACAAGTCTTCAGTACTATTGCGGAATATTGTCAGGGCCCATAACCTTTGCAGTATCCAGTGCCTTCAGCCGTTTCTTGATGTCAAGCGGAGTGAATCGAATTGGCTGAAGAATGGCATCTGTGATGCTGTGGACCACAGGAGAAGTCCGAGATGGATCATCCACTCGGCACTTATGGCTAAAGATTGTTGCGAATGCTTCAGCCTTATCTTTTGCATTGATGTGCTGGGCACCTTCATCATTGAGGGTGGGGATATTTGTAAAGCCTCCTCCTCCAGTGAGTTGTTTAATTGTCCACCACCATTCATGACTGGATGTGGCAGGACTGCAGAGCTTAGATCTGGTTGTGGATTTGCTTAGTTCTGTCTATCACTTGCTGCTTATGCTGTTTGTCACACAAGTAGTCCTCTGTTGTAGCTTCACCAGGTTGACACCTCATTCTTAGGTACGCCTGGTGCTGCTCCTGGCATGCCCTCCTGCATTCTTCATTGAACTAGGGTTGATCCCCTGGCTTGATGCCCTGGTTTGCTGGTAATGGTAGAGTGTGGGATATGCCAGAACATGAGGTTACACAGATTGTGTTTGAGTACAATTCTGCTGCTGCTGATGGCCCACAGTGCCTCATGGGTGCCCAGTCTTGAGTTCCTAGATCTGTTCGAAATCTATCCCATTTAGCACGTTAGTAGTGCCACACAACACGATAGTATCCTCAATGTGAAGACAGGACTTTGCCTACATGAGGACTATGCGGTCGTGACTCCTACCGAAATTGTCATGCACAGATGCATCTGCAGCAGGTAGGTTGGTGAGAATGAGGTCAAGTATGTTTTTCCCTCACCACCTGCCACAGACCCAGTCTAGCAGCTATGTCCTTTAGGACTCATCCAGCTTGGTCTGTGGTGGTGCTACCGAGCCATTCTTGATGATGGATATTGAACTCCCCCACCCAGAGTACATTCTATGCCTTTGCCATTCTCATTGCTTCCTCCAAGTGGTATTCAACACAGAGGAGTACTGATTCATCAGTTGGGGAGGTTGGGGGAGGGGTAACTGGTAATCAATGGGAGGTTTCCTTGCCCATGTTTGGCCTGATGCCATGAGCCTTCATGGGGTCCAGAGTCGATGTTGAGGACTCCCAGGGCAACTCCCTCCTGACTGTATACCACTGTGCCGCCACCTCTGCTGGGTCTGTCCTGCCGGTGGGACAGGACATACCCAGGGATGGTGATGGTGGTGTCTGCGAAATTATCTGTAAGATATGATTCTGTGAGGATGACTATGTCAATGAGATAGCTCTCCCAATTTTGGCACTAGCCCCCAGATGTTAGTAAGGAGGTCTTTGCAGTAACGACAGGGCTGGATTTGCCATTGTCATTTCAGTGCCTAGGTCGATGCAGGTGATCCATCTGGTTTAATTCCTTTTTATTGATTTTTTAACAGTTAGATACAACTGAATGGCTTGCTAGGCCACTTCAGAAGGCATTTAAGAGTCAACCACATTGCTGTGTTTCTGGAGTCATGTGTAGGCCAGACCAGGTAAGGACAGCAGATTTCTTTCCCTAAAGGACATTAGTGAACCAGATGGGTTTTTGGGTTTTTACGACAATCGACAATGGTTTCATGGTCATTGTTAGACTTTATTTCCAGATATTTATTGAATTCAAATTCCACCATCTACCATGGCAGGATTTGAACCCTAGCTTACCAGAGCATTACCCTGGGTCTCTGGATTATCAGTCTCATGACAATACCACTATGCCACCAGTGAGGGAGTTGTGGAGCTGAGGCAGACAGGGAGGGGTTGGGTAGCCTTGGAGGGGTGCCTCCAATGGTCATACAATTGTCAAACTGGAAGTACCCTCACAGGTCCATCCACTAGGTCACTAGTTGTTACTAGGCAACATGGACACATGATGTGGGCCTCCCACACCACGAGCAAACCCCAGCAGCAGCAGGAAGAGGCCCTTAAGTGGTTATTTAAATAACCATGAGGTAGGTGGGAGCGGGTATGAGATGAATATTGCGCCACTGCCATTGGGCCCAATCTTACGCCACCCGCACCCCCCACCCCCAACTGTCATTCCACCTTCAGGAGGCCGTAAAATTCAGTCCATAATGGGGAAGAAATTAGTTTGTCCACGTCTATGTGTGAAATGTACTTATAATCATTCAGCCATATGTTGAAGATCAATTCCACCTCCCCATTCCCAATGATTGATTAAAATCTACTTTCACTGCACTGGTCACTCAGTACGATCACAGAATTGTTACAGTGCAGAAGGAGGCCATTAAGCCCATCATGTCTGTGCCAGTTCTCCAAATGAGAGTTTTGATACAACTTACCTCAAATTAATCACTGAAAATGAAAATGATTTTTCCTGATCCTGTTCTCCTTGTGTTGTTTAGTAACGTAAATAAAGATGAACATCCTGCCAAGATTTATTTATATGATTCAAGTTCCTCCTATGCTCTTGCCCAAAGCATTCTCTGATGATCTTAATAAATCTCTGTCCTTCTTCTGAGAATGAACCTTTCACATTGAACCCAGCTGAGCTATGCCATATAGAGCAGTAGAGAAATGACATTTTAAATTTTCACTTATATTATTAATCACATCTATATTTTATTTCAATGGTTAGAACTTAAACTCAAGCGAATTGGGGGCTTAGACAATCTACCAATTTCTTTTTGTGTCAAAGTGGGAAACATAACTCTTTTTTTTACCTTGTTTCTACATCCCATTTTGCTATCAACAAAGAATATTTTGTTAAAAGCAAAATGCTGCGGATGCTGGAAATCTGAAACAAAAACAAAAATAGCTGGAAAAACTTAGCAGATCTGACAGCATCTGCGGAAAGGAATACAGTTAACGTTTCGAGTCCGTATGACTCTTCATCAGAACATTTTCTGTTGGATTCACCACTATTAAAAGGGTGAGCTCTTTAATCCAAACAGGGCAAAGTAGGAAATCAAGCGAACGTGACTCTTTTTTATTTAACCGGTGGGCGTCGCTGGCTAGACCAGCATTTATTGCCCATCCCTAATTGCCATTGAGAAGATGGTGGTGAGCTGCCTTCTTGAACTGCTGCATACTTGATTATACAATCTGGATTTCAGTTTTTGTCAGTTATGCACAATTCCCTAAAAGGTTGATAAATACATAGAAGTGTAATTAAATTTATTTTAAAAATATAATTTTATTCAAAAATAATTATAAAACCTATTCAACAGACAAATGCCCCAGGTTTCTACTATATGGAGGAAAGTAATAGAAACAGTTTAAGTTCATTTATATTAATGTGTCAGGGAATGAAGCAGACTAGATGCAGGAGCAGTTGATAGGAATTGGTAGGAATTACAAGGCTGCAATGAAGGACCCCTCTGGTCACACTTAGCAAAGGCTCCACAGATTATGAGTTTCTATGACCACTATACAATAGATTGTCTGAAATGTTAACTTTGAATCAATCAGAAACATCTTTGGCCATTATCAAATGTTGGCTATTCATTCCATGGTGATAAATCACTGTTTTCTGTAAAGTAATCATGAGTAATCTAATTGTTGACTACTTTTTGTTTCAATACTGCTGCAGAGGTGATTCTATGCTACCTTAACAGAGAAGAAAAAAATACTCAGCCTAGGGTGATGGATTTGATTGAACCTGTCAAGAAGATAGTGTTGCTGATTGGCTATTGTTCTCTTTGACAGATGGCTCAGGTGGCCAGAGGTCTCCTATTACAGAATTATTTGGGCATCATGAGTAAGTCCAGCCAGTTTCAGTCAACAGCCTAAAGGTTTTCAGTGTTCTAAAACTTTATGCCAATCAACATAAATAGCTTAAGATCTGTTTTTGTTTTGGATTTCCAGAATCCGCAGTAGTTTTTTGTTTTTATCTCTGTGTTTAATTGACTGCCACTCCTCTTCAAGAAATGCCTACCTTGAAGAAGTACTGCTCTGCTCTCCAACAGGATTTCCGCCTGTCTCTTCTGCCTTGTTCTGCTGAAGGGTCATGAAGACTCGAAACGTCAACTCTTTTCTTCTCCGCCGATGCTGCCAGACCTGCTGAGTTTTTCCAGGTAATTCTGTTTTTGTTTTGGATTTCCAGCATCCGCAGTAGTTTTTTGTTTTTAGTTTTTTGTTTTTATCTCTGAGCTTAAGATCTAAGTCTTTTGAAAGTATATTTAGTCCCTCTTCATGTAATAAGGATAGTGGAGCAGTAAACCTTCCACTGTACTGTATTGTAAATACATTTTAGAAGTGAAGATGCACAACACGAGAGACTGTATTAATTTACAATTCTGGTTATTTCCACCGCAAAATGTTTCATGTTGGTACAATACAACCTACATTTCCTAAAGTCATGCTAACCACCAAATACTCCATGTGATCATGTTATATTCTGTATGATGTTTTCTAACAATTTCTCCATTATCTAAATCAAACTCATCATCAATAGCAACACTTACATTTATAGCCACTTGGTAGTACAGAACTTGAATTGCTGAAAAAAGAGAAATGCTGTTGAAGCTTTTTATCCTGCACTCATCAGGAAAGATGCAAGAATACCAAATATCAAAGGGAACAATAATTTATGCTGCATGAGAAAAGGCTGCTGATTGGTTTGCAAGTGGACTCTGACTGATTGAAGCATTGCCATGGAGAATGCAACAGGAGACATTCTGTCATGATGTTTGCCAAGCAAAAAGCTTTGAAAGCATGTCTCTTTTTTCAGCAATACTTGCATTTATATCTTGCTTTTAAGGTAGAAAAATATCCCAAGGCACTTCACAGAAGCAGCATCAGATAGAAACCAATGCTGCACTAAAGAAAGGATCCTTCCACAGCACCTTCCAAACCCATGACCACTACCAACTAGAAGGACAAGGGCAGCAGATAGATGGGAACATCACCACCTAGAAGTTCCCCTCCAAGTCACTCACCATCCTGACTTGGAAATATATCACCGTTCCTTCTCTCGCTGGGTTGAAATCCTGGCACTCCCTTCCTAATAGCACTGTGGGGGTGCCCACACCACATGGACTGCAGCAGTTCAAGAAGGCAGGTCACCACCACCTTCTCAAGGGCAATTAGGGATGGGCAACAAATGCTGGCCCAGCCAGCGAAGCCCACATTTCGTAAATTAATTTTAAAAAAATTAAGAGAGCTTGTCAAAGAGATACATTTAAATAGAGTCTTATAACTGAGGTTCAGAGGGTTGGGAAGTGTTTTCAGAGTGTAATGCCAGATAGCTGAAGGCATAGCCACCCATGATGGGGCAATGGGAGTGGGAGGTGCACAAGAAGCTAGAGAGAGATGTAGTTTTCCCAGCGGATTGTAGGGCTGGAAAGGTTACAGAGACAGGGAGGGGTGCAAATATGAAAGGACTTAGATAATAGGATGATGTGGTGACTGGATATATAGTCAGTCCCTCCTGTCAATCACGGGTCATGTGATATACTGTGGGGGCACTGACCAGTGAGCTCTTAGCGGGGGAATTTCTTGGGCAGGGCTTTTCCGATGAGAGATCTGGTCAAGCGTGCAAGCACTAAAAATGTCTCTGTAAACTGTTTCTTGAAACCAGCCTGCTCTACACAGTCATCACTGTCATAAGAAGGGTCATGTGGTTAGGCAATGCTGGACAAAGTTGAAGCAGTCTGCAAAACAGCAAACAAACATGATAGAAGTAAGGGGTACAGCAAAGGCTGAAGCTGCTGCTCCTGAAGTTTACTCTTTATATAATGTGACTGCTAAACCTATTACGGTGATAGTACAAGTGAATGAGAAGCCACTGACAATGGAAGTTGATACTGATGCCTCAACTATAGTGGTAGGAGAGCACACTTTCAGGTACCTTAATGAAGGAAGACAGCCAATAAACTTGGAGCAGACAATTGCTAAATTAAGAACTTACACAGGTGAATCTATTCAAGTAAAGGGCATCGCCACCGTCCCAGTTTCTTACATGCCACAGACAGCCCAACTGCCTGTAATAATAGTGAAAGGAGAGGGACCCAGTCTTTTAGGTCAGGATTGGCCACAGAAGATCAAACTTGACTGATCTGAGATATTTCATCCAAAATCAGATGGAATCCCAGAACTTCTAAGGAAATACAATATGGCTTTTTGGGATGATTTAGGTAAGTTAAAAGGCATGCATACCAAGATGCATGTTGATCCTCAGGTGACACCACATTTCTTTAAGGCCAGTCCTATACCTTATACATTGAAAGAAAAGATGGATGTGGAGCGGTGCAGGTTGGAAAAGCTGGGCAATCATCCAACCTGTCCAATACTTGGAGTGGGCTGCACCCATATTTCCAGTGGTTAAGCCTGGCCACATCACACACATCTGTGGAGACTATAAATTGACTGTAAATAAGGCAGCAAAACTAGTAAGTACCCCATTCCAAGGATAGACAACTTGTATGCCAAGCTGGCTAGAGGCAAGTCCTGTACGAAGTTGGATATGAGCCATGCCTACCAAAAATTAGAACTGGATAGCACACTGAGAGAATACGTGACTATTAACACACACAAGGGTCTCTATCAGTACACTCGTACTTGAGACTTTGGATTCTCGTCAGTATGTGCCATTTTCCAGAGAACAATGGAGAGTCTTTTGCAAGGACTCCCACGAGTGGTAGTATATTTGGATAATGTTCTCATCATTGGGTCAACCAAGACTAAACCCTTGGCCAGCTTAGAGGAGGTACCAAGAAGGTTCATGGAAGCCAGTGTATGGTTAAAGAAGGAAAAATGCACATTTCAAGCACCAGAAGTCACTTAGCTAAGTCATAGGGTTTGCATCTGGTAGAAGATAAAGTTCAGGCAATAAAAGATGCACCATCACCATCCAATGTAACAGAACAGAAGTCCTTCCTGGTTCTGATCAACTACTATAGCCACTTCTTACCCAACTTGTCAACTGTTTTGGCGCCATTACACTCGTTGTTTAAAAGAAGGACCACCATTGGTCATGGGGGTCACAACAGGAAGAAGCCTTTGTGAAAACAAAGAAATTGCTGCATTCGTCATGTTCATCATGTTTATTGGTACATTACAACCCATCAAAAGAGCTGGCATTAACATGTGATGCCTCTCCTTACAGTGTAGGAGCCGTGTTATCACATACAATGGAAAATGGATCAGAAGGGCCAATTGGCTATGTCTCAAGAACCCTTTCCCAAGCCGAGAAGAGCTAATCTCAGTTAGAAAAAGGATTGTCAGTAGTATTCCGCATAAAAATGTTTCCCAGTCCCTACATGAATGACATTTTATCATTGTGTCAGACCATAAACCATTAACAGGATTATTCAGTGAGGATATGGCCATTCTGCCAATAGCATCAGCAAGAATACAACGAGGGCTCTGACATTATCTGTGTATAAGTATACTTTTATGTACCGCCCTGGCCTACACATTGCAAATGCAGATGCACTCAGTCGTCTCCCGTTATCAGACAGTATTGTAAATACTCCCATTCCGCAAGAATTAGTGCTATTATTGAATTTCTTAGATTCTTCGCCTGTGTGTGCAAAACAAATTAGAAATTGGATGAACAGAGATCCAATATTGTCAAAAGAGACTTTGTTTTGCAAGGATGGCCAAACTTGCCTGTATTTGAAGAATTAAGACTATTCCATGTCAGAAACACGGAATTAAGCTGTCAAGATGGAATTGTGTTGTGGGGTTCAAGAGTTGTTGTACCATCACAAGGTAGAGAGCCACTCTTGACAGAGATCCACAGTGCGCATCCAGGAATATCAAAGATGAAAATGCTTGCACGAAGCTATGTATGGTGGCCAGGCATTGACAGTGATGTTGAAAGTATGGTTAGGCACTGTCTCCGCTGTCAGAAATAACAGAAGTTGCCTGTTTTAGTTCCTCTGCGTTCTTGGGAGCGGCTGGTCAACCCTGGGTTCGACTACATATCATTTAAGTAGGTCCATTCTTGGGTACCTTGTTCTTGTTAATTGTAGATGCACATTAAGAATGAATGGATATGTACAAAGTCAAATCGCCAACGTCAAACACAACTATTGAGAAGCTACGTCACTGTTTAAGCATTCATGGACTACCTGAAATTGTCGTTCCTGATAATGGTGCAGCCTTTACCAGCACCAAGTTTCAGAAATATATGAAAATGAATAGAATCCGGCATATTAAAACAGCCCCTTGGCATCCTTCATCGAATGATCTAGCTGAGAGGGCAGTACAAGCTTTTAAGTCTGGTATGGAAAAATTATTGTAAGGCATTCTGGAATCTTGACCTTCCCAGTTTCTCTTCAGTCATCGTACAACGCCATATTCGACTACCGGTTCAAAACCGTCGGAGTTATTAATGAAACGGCATCCGTGTACACGTTTGCACTTGGTGCTTCCAGCTTTAGAGGGGAAGATAGTGCAGAGCTAGAGTAATCAGAAATTTAACATACACAGTAAAGCTTGCATATTCAGTGTAGGTGACATGGCTTACATGCAAAATTTTGGCAGTGGACCCTGCTGGGCTCCGGGAGCCATTGTTTCAGACTGGTCCATTACCTCTCCAAGTCCAAGTGGGAGATAGAATCGTCCATAAGAATGTAGATCACATCCGTGCTAGAGAGGCATTCCAACAATTAACTGATCCACCTGTGATTAACGTTGAAGTATCAACTTCTGAGGTGTGGTCGACCTAGAATACAATGCGCATCCAGGCATATCAAAGATGACCTAGACATTCCAGGTGTTTCAAAAGAATTGCCAAATCCTGAACTGCCTGCTTCCGATGATGTGTCTCATAGTGCAGCTCCAGATCCTGTCGATCCTGTTCAGGAACTTCTAGTGGTAGAGCTAAGCTGCTCTAGTTGTATAAGAAGAGCACCTCAAAAACTTGATTTATAATCACCTGAAATTGTATATATGTTCGTTGGATTGATGAAATGTTTTTTTTCTGCAAAGAGTAATTGTAAAAAAATTAAAGGGGAAGGAAATGTGATAATAAATGTATAGTCACTCCCTCCTGCCAATCAAGGGTCATGTGATGTATGGTGGGGGCTCCGACCAATGAGCTCTTAGTGCGGGCAATCTGCGGGGCGGGGTTTTTCCAATAAGAGACCTGGTCGAGCATGCAAGCACTAAAAATGTCTCTATAATAAAGTTTAACTGTTTCTTGACAAAGCCACAGATGAGAATTTAAAATTTTTAAAATATTTTTGCGTGTCCAATTTCTCCCCTTTTTAAAAAATAATGCAACAACAAGAGTTTCTCTCCAAGCCAAAGGAACCAAATAACACCATATTATGCAATTAAATTTATGAGGGGGTGGCTCACATACAATCATGCCATTCTCTTGACCACTCTACCTAAATGGCATCAGTGCCTGCAACACTATTAATCTTATTATTATTAACAATTATTATTAAAATTAGCTAATATCAGTTCTATTGTTGCTTCTAAAAAAAAGTTTTATCTACACATCTGTCAAGGAACACTGGGACCCATGACACTGTTTTCAAAAGTAAAATCTGATGCAAAGCATCTGCCACATCTTTAACCATTTTTTAAATTTATTCTTTCCTGGGATGTGGGCATCACTGGCAAGGCCAGCATTTGTTTCCCATCCCTAATTACCCTTCAGCTGAGTGGCTCGCTTGGCCATTTCAGAGAGTAGTTAAGAGTCAACCACATTGTTGTGGGTCTGGAGTGACATGTCGGCCATTTCTCTCAAACTTATTTAGGCTAGGACTGCCTAGTCTTTGGAAGTTTACTTCCTGCGGCTTTTTACGCTTGCTGCCTTTTATGTCCACATTATCGTTTACGAGATTATTTCTATTGTTCACTGCTGCATTTTGCAAGAAGTATTTTAGCTGTCACCAGCTGTCAACCTCAGTTGACAATTCACTGTCCAATATCTAGTTATACAGTAATATTACAGGATGGAACTCTTTTTGTGTATACCGACCACTCAGAAGTTCTGCCACGTACATTCTCCTGTCATTATGGAAGGGGTAGCATGATTATAAACCAACAAATTGGTTTATCCTACACAAAACACATGAAAGAACTGAGTACAGTTTCCACAGCAACATGCACCTATTTCATAAAAGATAAATATTTAAAAACAAATTCTGCCTCTGTTCCCAATAGAAATTCACTTTTTAAGCTGGTAAATATTAAGCTAACTGGTCATATTATCCTCTGTTATAGGCTGTGCCATCCATATGCCAGACTGCGATCTCCTTGACTCTGACTAAAAAGATGAATTTCTCTCTTACCTGAGTATGTGCATGGACACAAAACCTTTACTGGTTTAATTGGTCTTCCAGCCACTGCAACTGAAAACAAAGGAGTCCATCTATGTTAGCCACCAAAACCAATTAGGTAATAATGTTCATTGTTTGACCTTTGTAAAATTTCCCATATTTAGAAGCAAAAGTAATATACAAAAGGAAAGAATCTGTTGGTTATCTCATCTCACCTTGGGAAGCTTATTATGTCAAATCACACTATAATTTCATAATAACTGGCTTTGAATATTAAATTAGAAATAATACTGTATATCCATGAGAATTCCTTTGTAAGCTTAATTAGTTTTATAGAAATAGCATAGAATGAATTAAAACAAAATCCTTCATTGGCCTTACAAGTAAATATAATATTCTTGGTCTTGTGCTAACACAGGATATCTAGAGTCTGCTGAAGTAAAGAAAACATTAACTTTATTAAGAAACGTCTTACGGTGGCTTCATCTTGCCATGAGGTCCACAAAAGAGAGCAAGATCATGTTACAGTGCATCACTTTCTCTGATGCTGCATCACGCGTATCATGAGCATATCACAAAGTTAGAATTAACCCCTTATACTACATCTCCACCCCAAGTCTCTGATTCTCCCCATTATACTACATCTCCACCCATGTCTCTAACTTACATTACCATTTTTTATAGAGACAACCACAGTGGCGGTTTCCCAAATCCACAGAGTGGGTCCTCTGCACCATTCAAGGAGATTGGGGATTTGAGTCCAGCACGTGATTTCTCAGGCTCTGCTGAGCAGAAGAATTAATGAACCAGTCAGGTCATTATCTGGATTGGTAGATGAATGCAGCATCTCTGGTCTGTTCGATTAGATGGGTGACTACTCTGAATGTATAGAAGGCTTTTTCTGTATGCCAACTAGTGCACATCTGTTCCATCTCATGGTACCATTTTCAGCTTGAATGAGGTAGGGCCATGGGTGTGGTGTTTGTTCAACCACTTGTCCATAATAAGCTTGGTCTTGGATCAAAACTGGCTCACCTGATTGAAGGTATGGTAGCTTGCATGCTTTATGATATTTGTCATAGTTCTAAATCTGGCTGGAATGATACTCATCCTCTTTCACCCCTACAGTTTCCTAGTCATCAGCTTGTACTTGCGGCATGAATGTGTGAAGGAGAGTAGGAAGTTGAGTTCTCAGCCTTCTTCCCATTAGGAGTTTCCCACATGGTGCTAAACCATTTTGGAGTGGAGTTGAACAATAGCTCAGAATTGCAAATTGGATGCCATTGTTCTTTATCAGCAATGTTTTCACTGTACACACTCCTCTTTCAGCTTCACCATTGACTTGAGATTATCTTGGTGAGCTGATAGTATGGACAAATCCATACAATGCCATGAACTCTTTATTCATTGGCAAATTGTGATCCATTGTCCAAGATTACAAGGTCTGGGATTCCATGTGTTGCGAATATTTCCTTCATTCCCAGTGCCAAGGCTCTTCATTGCTCCAGCACGCTTGGATGGCTGGCTTCTGGAGGAGAAAGGCTATCCATGTAAACGGTGGCTAATGATGCCACTGAGATACCCAAGAGCTGCAGCCAAGGAGAGCTACAACCAGAGTCATGCCTCCACATTGAAAGGACCATAGGCCTACTCAAGATGCGGTTTCGCTGCCTGGACCGTTTAGGGTGGGTCACTTCAATATCCTCCTGAGCACCTATCGCTTATTGTTGTTGTCTGCTGTGCACTGTGCAATCTGGCTCTGTTGAGGGAGGGCCCATTGGAGGCTGAAGAGAGTGATCCTGCTCCACAGGCCGCAGAGGGCGATTCAAGTGCTGAGTCTGAGGAGGAGGCTGAGGAGCCCCAGGGTTAGGAGCATGACCCTGATGTGAGGATGTTTAGGAGAGCAGGGCCTTCAGTTAGGAATCCAAAGCAAGGAGTTTAGGTGATGGCAAGGGAAAAGCCACCTCACTGATCGATACTGATGAGGCATTCCTGTCACCCTTAAGTCAAGAAATAAACTCTGCAAAGCTTCATATGAATGACACAAAGCTCCCAGGCCCCTTCATTATCAATCACATTGAAAATAATGTTACATTTTAATAATCAAGGCAAAGATACATATGCACCAATACACGTGTGCCAAGGAAACATTAAACACCTGTGAGACCCCCTAATGTCATTACCGTAACTTAAATTTCCGCTTGCAAGTGCTACTTCTTGGTGGTACCACTTCCTGGCAGCTGGATTGGAGGAAGGGTGCTGACTCTGATGTCCCATGGGCCTTGGTGACCTTGGTAGCCGTTCTCTGGTTGCCAGAGGCAATGTAGGCCCTGTCTAGGCGGGAGAGTCCAGCGCCATGGCTGAGCACTTGTCAGTCGTTGCAACCTCCTCGAATGCCATGGTCACTGGCAGAGGGACAGAGGAGCTGCTGCCATCATCAAGAGCGCCCTGAGAGGAGCCCCATATGCGAGTTAAAGCTCGTCCGCCAACATGAGGTTAGTTTGAACCTCCTTGCTCACCAGTGATAGACAGGCAGCTAGCAGAGTCACTAGGTGCCTCATCTGAGGTCACTGCAGGTGTGTGGGCTCGCAGATCTGAACGCAACCCTAGGAAGCCCTGACTGATTTCTTGGAGCTGCCTCTCCATGAGAGTCGTCACTCTCTCTATGGAGAAAGCTGTGAATTCTGAGCTCTGGGCCAATGCTGTGGTCGCACTTTGCATGGACTCCTCCAACACTGAGACCATAGCATGCAAACCCTAAGGGATCTCTGCCAGATCTTCCCATGCATCCTGCTGGACATCCAGCATCTGCCGCCTGATGGATGACTCCAGAGGCTCATAATCTGCCTCGGGCTCAGCATCGTCCTTGCCTCCAGCAAAACTCCAACTGCCAGCACCCTGTGGACTCTCTGAGTCTGCCAGCTCCTCAGGGCGAATGTGATGTGCCTTCACCATTGTGCACTACCATCTGAGCCGAGACACTTATGCCCACGGATGTGCCTGTATCTGCACTGGTGCATGGTGCAGAGGGCTGATGTGGCGCGGGTGCATCTGGAAGCACATCATCCTTGGAGGTCAAGGGAGGGTCCTTAGGGTTCTTTTGGGGTCATGAACATGTGCTATCTGCAGGGGGGAGCAAAAATGTCAGTATCGAACATCGTAACGAAGTCAGAGTGCATGCGGTCTGGTTGCTACTCAGAATGGACATCTGGTTGAGCAAAGACTTCTGAATGGAATAACTGGATTTCACATGTCCGTCTTAGAACCTCTGCCCTACATCTCTCATACCCTCTACCAATCTCTTCCCTTCCCACTGGACTCTCACCCTCATCTGACATCCCCGCCTCTCCATGACCAGAGGTCCTGGCTCCACATTCGCAGGACATTTCCAGTGCTTGCTCCTCCTCCTAACTTAGTATAAGAAGGTTGGGTATCCCGCCATCCGTTCGTCCTCGCTCCTGCGCATTGTAACTCCTCTTCTCCTGTAAAGACAAAAATGCTTTCATTAGTCTGCCTCAACATGCCAGGACATTCCAGCCACCCCCACAACACCCCCCCTCACCCAAAATGTTAGTTCACTTGCTCGTCACATTGTCACACATCACCCTGACATACATGCCAGCCATGGTCTATCAAGACACATGATTATGTGCCACATTGGGCTCTGCATTTCATACCCATGAGCAGCAACAAGTGCTGCCACTCACAAAGATATGTATCCACAGTTCCAACTGGAATCAGTACTGACTCTGACCTTTCCCTTTACTGGATCCAGGTTCTGCGAATAACATCATGGCCACTGACCAGGCCTGCCACCTCCGTCCAGGCCTTCTTCGTCACATGAGGGGGCCTCCTCATGCCATCCCACAGCCGCAGGATTTTGCGACGGTCACTTACTGCTCCCAGCAAGACCCTAAGACACTCATCTGAAAATGGGGATGGGTGGGGTGGACTGGTTCCAGGTATTTCCATCACGCCTGGCATGGGCTCCAGGCAACAATGACTTTCCGGAGACAGTAGCAGCACTTTCAATCAAGCAAAGTGTCAAATAAATGAGAATTCCACAGCAGCTCCCTGAGACTCTGAGCACAGACTTCTAGCATTCAGGGAACTCTTTATAAATTCCCTGCCTGCACCCTTTCTGATCCCGGCGCCCGTCCTATACCCGCCCCTGCCGACAGCACTGAGCCTCTCTCAGCGCGCATTCCATGCTGGCTGGCAGCTAATTGGTCAGCCAGTGTGAAATCGTTATCAGGAGCCAATTGAGGCTGGGTATGGATTTCGCATCTGCTTCCGGTCCAGCTGATCACACTCGCCTGACATGCTAAAAATTCAGGCCGTAGTATCTGTATTCCTTAAACCAATCCTACCTGCTTGGGCACAGCAGTTAAGGCTCCAATTAAAAGAATACAATAGCCCTGTAGGAGCAGCAGACCATTAAGAGCTGTTGCACAGCTCTAGCCTGGCCTAGTAACAATGTTAATCAAAACTTCCTGCTTTCAGTCACAAGCTGTAACACTGATCATAGAATCTTTGAGAACATAATGATCACTTTTCTACAGGAAGCATTTGAATACATGAGCTACTCCAATGTTTTTAAGTAAAAGTTTACAAAAGGCTACGAGATAAAAGGTGGTCATGTCAACAGGCTAAACGGAAGCTACTTTCACTCAACATTATCTCATTAGTTAGTATTGAAAAAATGCCTCACATCCCTTTGGAAAACCCTGTGATCCTTGTCCGTGTAGAGAAAGATGAATGATGAGTAGGAAAGCTGCTGAGGTAGCGAGATTGAGAAAAGCCAGGTTTAAAAAGATTCAAGAAATTGCTCGGAAAAGAAGCTTTTTGCCCTGGACCGTAGGCCAGACTACAGAGGACTTACTCTGTTTAGGTTAAGTGAAATGCCGCACTGATGTGATCATTATTTTATGTTGCATGAAAAGAATTTTTATTGATTGGTTTCAGTCATTTTAAACTTAACTGTTGTTTGGCACGTTCACCTGATTTGAAATAAAACTTAAAAATTTCTATCAAGCCTCAGCTCACAAGTGCTTGCTCAGTCCCCCTTTATAAAGAATGGACAAAAATGCTTGCTAAAGATACAAATATCTGGTTCACAGGCTACTATTGTTACATCGTGGGGTTTCATGGAAGTATACATAGATTACTGTGAGCCAATCACTATAAAAATAAAACGATCAGGATGCTTTCAAGGGCACCCGATACCATTAAACACAGGAATGTATTTACAGCAGACCTGAAGTTGCAACAGGTTCCTTCAAAACAGAAAATTTTCCAAAATTTCTTTCTTAATAAAAATTATGTCTTTTTCCGATTAAGTATTATCAAATCACATACTGGCAAGAGACTACTGAAAAGTTTTAAAGATAGTTTATTTTATCTAAAATTAATTCAGACTTAATTTGAATTGTTATAAAAGAATAAAAGTGCAATATTTTCATCCAAGTCCATTTATTCTAAGTTATTGTTCTAAAAGTGCATTTAGTTCAGACACTATAACATATCAGAGGAGGCAATTAATGAGTTGCATCACGCTGGTAAGTAGCTTTATTTATGCCACATATAATGAATGAATCTCCTCAAAATATATTTGTGACATCGTTTCAAATTATGTCACATTTGAGGTCAGTTGAGAGTTTTCAAAATATTTCTTATATCAATTAATCATTTTATAATCTGCATATCAGTATTATTTGCATTTAAAATGAATATTTGCCACAACTCACTTCTAACTTTTGATTCATCAGGTCAGCCCACTTAGGGACACAAAGTATATATTATGGGTCTTCACTGTGTATCTTCTTCTACTTCAGTTCTCTGCCCAAAGACAGGCCCAACCGACATCACGCAAACTCCACCACAGCTAGGACAGGGAGGCAGGTCTCGAACCCACCCCAGCCAGAACAGGGATCAAACCCTGTGCTGTTGGTACCAATCTGATCCACGCCAATGTATCAGAGTTGCTGTGGCAACACACTTTTACATGCATGTTACAGTCCAGAGCTATAAACAGCGATGGCAGAGGCTCCAATGTTCTTTTCCATCACATGGCTAACCAGGAATGACTCCTGCTCTTACCACCTGCCACTGGCAAATGTTGGAAGGATTTACACATTGATACTCAATCTGTTTGGCCACGTTATGAACACACCTTCCTTGGCCATCAAGTCCTGGGATGGTACTTGAACCCAGGGCTTCTGGCTCAGAGGCAGAGATGCTACCCACTGTGTATCATGTGGTTTAATAAATAAATAAATAATTGGAGAATCTGTCAATCTCCCCACCATCCCTTTAGTTATGAAGCTGAAGTAACAGGAAGGAGGGAACTGCTTCACACAACACCAAGTCCAATACTTCCACAGTATCCTTCAAAGAACCAATTTGTTATTGGGAGAAAATATTACATTGACTTTGTGAAGTACCATCACCAAAAATGTCATCTTATAACCATTACAAACCATTTTTGTGACAGGTAAAACACTATATGAATATGCAGTGAAAAACACTCAAATTTCAATCTTCCTAAAATACTCTGAAACACCCAATCAGCCCTCCTCAAGCACTCGATCACATTTGCTATACTGCCACTAAAACTTTAATACCCTCCACATGGATTGGTAAATGCTTTCTATAACAGTGTTGGGTATTAAATGAGGTTTCCAACAGCACAAAGGGTAAAGTCAGATCTTTTCTACGATTCAGAAAGCAGGGCATTTGCTTTTGCAAGTTCATTCATATGAAGATGAAAAATAAATTGATTTCTTTCTTGCCTTCAGAGAGAAACTGAAAGCAGGCACTCTCATTAGTCAACTCAAATTACATGGCCACCAGTTCCAGAGAACATCTTGCCTGGTTATAGCCATTAATAAAATATCTGCCATCATAACGAATAACCTTTACTAAGCATTGATGCTTTTTTTAAGTTCTGTGCAAAAGTACACCTGTCAGACCTGAAAATAAAGACATTTGAAGCACTACTTGCAGGAGTCTTCCAGTGATCATGGATACTGAAGATATTTTGCAATCTCAAAAAGCATTCATGCACAACCCTCAGTAAACGTCAACCATTTGAAGTGGGGTGTGACTAACAGTTTAAAAATTCCATTTAATTGCAAGCACTGCTCTTTATTTTACTTCTTTCTCTCTTTCAGTGCTATCCCAGCGTATAGATCATTGCTTTAACTCATGTGTATCCATTTGCTGGCCTAAATAATGGATATCCTGCCATCCTGTGGCAGTTTCAGTATTAGTCTAAGCATCACAAAGTAAACTGCAAATTAATCAGGAAAATATTGAAATCCAGTAGTAAGGAAGTGATAACAGAATATCATGAAAATCATAATATAGGCAGAGTCAACATGGTTTTATGAAAGGAAAATGACAAATCTATTAGCATCAGGCAGGTGATGGATGTCCTGTATAAGAAAGCGTCAGAGTACACTGAGTTTCAGACTAATCGGGCCGCACAAACACAGAAGGCCGTGGGCTTTGTGTCCATAGGTATGATCAACTGCACCAGTGTGGCCATCAAGGCCTCAGCAGGGCAGCTAGCAGCATTCATAAATAGGAAGGGTTTTCACTCCCTCAATGTCCAGCAGGAGAGCAATGTCCAGCATTTTCTGCAGATGTGTCAAGCTTTCCTGGCAGTAGTCATGACACCTTCATCCTGAGACAATTGTAGGTGTTGCAGCTGTTCATGCCAACAGAGTGTCTATACGTGAATGGTTGCTGGGGACAAGACTATCCGTTGAAGAGGTGGCTGCCAACACCTATATGCCACCCTTCAAAGGAGGTATAGAGGTGCTACAACTGATGCCATCTCAGCACAAGGCCCACCATAGAGCAGACTATTGGACTCCTGAAGATGCAATTCCAGTGCTTACAGTGGGAAGGGAGCCCTCCAGTACATTCCATCAAGACTTTCTCGCACTGTCGTAGTTTGCTGTATTTTGCTCAACATGGACCTTAAGGAAGTAAATGAGGAGGAGCAGCACATGTCTTCGTAGGAGGAAGGCCTTCAAGAGGCTAGGATAGCAGGAATTTTTGGGCTGCACTTATCCAGGCATGTTTCTCCTGGGGATGGCACATCCTGGATTGCATTTGGCCCAGTACCTTTCCCACAAGGAGCGGCCACTTGCAAGATGTTTGCATGCCATGACAGATCTGTCTCTGTTTCCTCACAACGCCTAAAAGACACCTCGCCACTGACATAGGCTTGGATTTTCCACTCCTGTTGGCGTTGAGTGTCATGGCAGGCGTGAGCGGACAATATGGCAAGAAGGCCAAAAATCGGTTTTACGTCGTCATGAAATCAGTTTGCAATTGCCTGCTTCGCCCACCAATGGCTGGCCGCCTTTCCTGCCGTCCTACATTGAGAACCTAATTTCAATGTATTTGCATCTCATCATCTTGCTGCCCGCTGGAATCATCCCCCCAGACTGGATCATCCGGGTACATCAGCGTGATTGCACGCCGATGTTTTCACAACAGCATTTAAAAGGCATGCACCTAGGGAGCTGAACTTTGAGGGGAGCTTGGAGGTGAGTGCACACTCACATTGCGCAGCACTTGCGAGGGTCACCTGCTCAACTTCAAGGAAGGAATGCGCTGCGCATTCAGGTGAGGGCACAGGCAAGTGGCTTTCTCCCGGCTGGCTGACAGTGTGATGCCAGGGCAAGGATGGCGCTGCGATTGAGGTTGTGGAGGTTAGGGGGGGGCGAGGCAGCATGATCTGATGGTAAGGCACAAGCCCATGCGGTGGGGGAGGGAAGCAGCGCACATTAGCATCCTACCAGTGTTGACCTTGGTACGTTGGCATGCCAGCGCTATCACCTCAGACTGAAAGCAGACAGGCTCCTCCATCGTGTCTTGCATTGTGAGGGGTGCAGTGGACATCCCTTCCTGATATTCCTGAGCTTACCTTTGCAGGTCCAGCAACTGAGGTAGAACTGAGTCCAGAGGCTCATCAACTGATTCGGACTCAGCAGATTTCTGGCCTCCAGCAGTCCTCCGATTGCCAGAAACCTGGGAAGTCCCTGACACTGCCTGCTGGGGATCAAACAGTGCGATGTACTCACCTGATTGTGACCCCAACGCTACCCAAGAGCTAGGTCCTACCAAGGTGTGTCTCTGCACTGGTGGAGGGTGTGGGTGAGCACTGCGACGGGTCTTCAATTAGGGTGTCAAAAGATTCTTCTTTCAAGGTGTCTTCGGGGCTTGAGTCAAGGACCTGGGTCATGGACCCCCTCAGCTGTTTCCCAGATGTGCCTGAAAAAGCAAGGAGAGGTAATTAGTGCCTGGCTGGGGACTGAGGAACAGGGTAACTGACTCATTGCATGGTGGTCTGATAGATGTTGCACTGCTGTATCCTCACTTGATTGAGCATAGCTGACCTTACTGTCAGCACAGGAGCAGTCCAGATTGTTGCTGGCCAGCTGGATGACTCTATTTTCAAAGTCTGTGATGTTCTTGATGTCAGGCATTCCTCCACCAGTCTGCGACCTCTCCCTTTTGTTGTGTGTCAGCTTGTCCTGCATGGAGACAATGTAAGCAGGATGCCTGCCAGGCCAAATAAGAAAGATGCCTGACATGTGTGGGTAGTGAGTGGTGCCAGGGACAGGATGAGGACACAATCCACAGTGCAGATGAAGGTGTGTGTGGGAGAGTGAATGTTGATGTACCTTGAACTAGCAGTGAGTGAGATCCCTGCTGATGTGTGATGGACTTGTGATTGTGTGAGCTAAGAGTGATGAGAAGAGTGACTTACCCTGGTGGAACACAGGAGATCCTTTTTGATACAAGGTAGCTGTCCTGTTTGCAGGGCGTTGGCGCTGACCACCATTGCCACCATGCTGGGTTTGTTCTGGATTTGTGACCTTGTTTACTGGTCTTCGCCCAGGGCGGGGGGTAGAGGACTTAGCAGCGGGCCTCCACGGCGTCCAGTAGGCGCTTTTTGCAGCAGCATGTTTCCTCCCTATGGCAGACATCAGTTCCCAGCAGCTTCCTATGTGCAGGGGCGGCCTTTAAACATGGCGCATGGTTTACTGAAGGCTTGAGGTGAAGCGTAGTGGGCAAATCAGAGGACTCCCTGACAGCGGCCCAGCATGTTTCCCGGGAATGCATAATTTATGAGGCCGGACACATTGGGAAGGGGACGATACAGCATGAAAAGCCGCCATTGCAGCCGGCGGGTAAAATGTCTTTTCTCCTGCCTGCTACCACACTCAATGCAAATCTGGGACGATTCCACCCATAGTATCCCCTACCACTCACCTCTGCATTGCACACTCATTTCATCATACTGGTGCCATGATACCCTCAAAATAATGGGATCACACAAATCAGGGTGCAATTAAACCACCGATTCATTACATTGAGGGTTAATCAGTGAACAGAAGCATTACAAAAGTCACCCAAGTAAACCACAAAGTGAAGCTACTGACAAGGCACCATCTGCTCCTAAAGGCACCGTGCTCGCCTTATGACTGAAGCAGAGTAAAGACAGGCTGCTCACTCGTGTCTGCATGCGGCTGAGATGCTTGGTGCCGCAATGCCAGGTGGTACACCACGCCAGGCTCTCCCACCTGCGTTGATGCAGGGGCATCACAGGGGTCTCAGTGAGAGTGCCCAAGAGGGCAGCTGATGACGAAGGTGCCCAGTGAGGGGTGGCCCCCTTGTCATCATCTCTGTTTGCCACAGCCCTTTCATGGCACACATGGATATTGGAGGTTACCAGCATGTGATAACCCATCTTTGCGTCATCAGTACAACTGACTGTTCAATGACTGCAATACGTTCTGTGCATGTCAGTGCCATGTTCCATTCAGCATGATGCTACTTATGGTTCTTCTCAAGATTGGCCACTCTTTCAAAGGCTGTGTGTCAAAAAAGGTTCAAATCTGTATCCCTTGAATTTAAGGGAGTGAAGGTGAGTGCCATATCTAGAGAAGAACCTAAAGATTTTATTAGGGATAAGGATATCATGGAAATGAAGATGTGGTTGAACAGATCAGTAGCTGCTACTTGCACATCTTACTTTTTTTCTTATTCATTCAGGGAATGTGGGCTTCACTGGCTGGGCCAGCATTTATTGCCCATCCCTAATTGCCCTTGAGAAGGTGGTGGTGAGCTGCCTTCTTGAACCGCTGTAGTCCATGTGGTGTGGGTACACCCACAGTGCTGTTAGGAAGGGCGTTCCAGGATTTTGACCCAGTGACAGTGATATATTTACAAGTCAGAATGGTGAGTGACTTGGAGGGGAACTTCTAGGTGGTGGTTTTCCCCTCTATCTGCTGCCCTTGTCCTTCTAGATGGTAGTGGTCATGGGTTTGGAAGGTGTTGTCGAAGGAGCCTTGGTAAATTCCTACAGTGCATCTTGTAGATGGTACACACTGTTGCTACTGTGCGTTGGTGGTGGAGGGAGTGAATGTTTGTGGTTGTTGTGCCAATCAAGCAGGCTGATTTGTCCTGGATGGTGTCAAGCTTCTTGAGTGTCGTGGGAGCTGCACTCACCCAGGCAAGTGGGGAATATTCCATCACACTCCTGACTTGTGGACAGGCTTTGGAGAGTCAGGAGGTGGGTTAATCTTCGCACTATTCCTAGCCTCTGACCTGCTCTTGCAGCCACAGTATTTACTGTATCTTACTGTTTTCCATATGCTTCTTCGCCATCCCCTTCACTTATTGTTATAACTTTCAACTTCACAGAGTGGAAGTCTCTTAATTGTATCCATAAACAGCTGCATGTCCTTGAAACAATTACATACATTTATATGGATAAATCAACTTAATGGAGATATGCATTACATTTATGCACTTTGACATAAGTATTCATGAGAGCTTTTGAAGACAATGGAAAAGAAAATTGAGTGTGATGCACAATAGGCTGACAATTTGCTATTAGCCTGTTTTGCCTGACAGACGTTGCCAATTTCTCCCCCACCCACCCCTCCCCATTCTCCCTGGCTCCCCCTCACCCCACTCCCCTCCCTGACTATATATATTAATAATAAAATGAACATTCCTTTTGTACTGTGTCCATGACATCTTTGTCAAATTTTTCCCTAACTCCCACCTATCTCTGACCTTCTATTTTGCTCCACCTGCTCCACCCCCTCTTAAACAGTATAAAATCCATCACATTTCTACCCCTCTCCAGCTCTGAAGAAGTGTCATACGGACTCGAAATGTTAACTCTGTTTCTCTCTCCACAGATGCTGCCAGACCTGCTGAGTTTTTCCAGCATTTTCTGTTTTTATTTTATGTTTTCTTTATCTGGGTAAATAAGCTAATGTGAGTTGAGTGGCCTCACTCAGCTTGTGAACAGCTAAAATAGCTATTATTGTAAAATACTTTCTTACGCCACTGCAATAAATTTGTTAGCAGTACTCCAAAGTTGGACTGAAATAACAATGCTCATAATATGGACTGAATCACAGTCCTTCAGGTACATGTTATATAACAATACTCCAGCCCCTGATCCATTCTAGGTCATAATTAAATGACCACACTGTTGGCTTTGAATCACCTTGACTCTGAATCACTCCAGTCTTTGATTAAAAACATTATTTACAAATTCTTCAGTCAGGTCATGAGAATTTACTGCTGATCCCAAGTAGTAAACATCACATATCACTATTCTGCTGTTTCTGTTTATATTGCATGGACAGATCTTTGTGAATACCATTGACAAGATTCTGCTTCCCAGTGCTAAAATGCATAAGACACATTTAAGGCATGTTTCCAAACTATTGGTTTATTTTTGGGTACAAGGGCTTTCACAGGAACTTTTACAGATGGTCCAGTGATATAGCCTATTTAGTTAAACTTCATCTGTTCAGTTCATCTCACATCACTCTAAACTATAGATCAGGTTTAAAAACTTGCACATATTATATGTGCCGTGAGCAGCAATATGATAAACTTGATCACTGTTAAGGTATCATTCTCTGGGCCAAGTCATTCCAAGTCCATTCTTACATAACCATAATTCCAGGTTCATTCTTGAGTGTCAAACCACCACCTAATAAATGTTGTCGCTGACTGACTGAATCTGGGAGAAATGGTGATTGTCTTGTCCACAGAACTCTGCTTCAATATAATTTCACTTTAGGTTCTTGCCTGAGGGAGGAATTGTATGAAGGTGGGGATTTTACTTGAATAATAAAAATATATTTCTGCCTCTTAAGTGTTTGCCTCTTTTTTATCTCCACAGATTTTTAAAATGTGCATCTATCCCCTTTATTACTAAAGCTGGCAGCCTATATTCTTCTAATATGATCTATTTTTATTAAGCTATTTTATTTGCATAAACAAATCGTAAACAAAGCCAGTCCATTAGTTGCAGGGGAGAAAGGAGACAACTGCAAAGATTATACCTTCCTCTTTGCTCATATGTGCTTCATTTATATGCAGTTACTGCAAAAGGATGAATCATCGCCAGAAGTTATCAGCTAAATTATTACTTCTCACTGCAAATAAAGCAAAAGCAAATAAAGGATAACCAAGCTACTGTGCCTAATTAACTCATTTTACAAAAGGAAAATGGTCTGATAATACAATTGAACTATTGGCTATTAAAACCCAGGTTTGTTATGCCTCTTTCTTATTTCATTGCAAAAGGCAGTATGATTAAATACATTTTTCATAACAGTTGGCATATAACATATCTCGTACGTATATTAACCTGTTAAAATTTAAAACAAGGCAGGCATGTAAAAATGCGAATAATGTATTCAGCTGTTCAATATTAGAAGTGATTATATTGTGTATAAAGCGCTATGTAGGTGAATTTTAATTTACCAGAAAATAATTTCCTTCATCAGGACTTATCATCAAACGTAGGTTAACAATTTTTTTTTAAATATTGATTTTCTGCTATTTAGTGTGACTAGCACCTTTTTAATATACTAGCAGAACTCCTGAAGCATTGCTTATGGTGAGCCAGAAATTATGCTATTGCAAGAGAGGATAGTCGTCATAACTCTGCTACAAAGATTTGGAAGCAAGTTTGTGAGATACAATGAAGTGATTTTTCTATTGTTTTGGAAAACAAGGTAAATGGCCTAGATTTTCACTGGAAAATTCAGACCCCTCTCACCCTCACTTTCTGAAGTAAAAATATGCACTTCTCAATCATTTCTTGTGAAACCTTACTTCCGCGTATTTAAAGCTCATGCTTTAGCTTGTTTGGAGAACGCTTGGTCAGTTAATTTATATGTGTGTGACATCTTGACCTAGTTTGCACCTGAAGCCAAGAGCTTACCAAAGAAGGTGAAAGGAAAACGGTGGAGAATCGCAGGCATTAAAGGGCTGCTTGGCAAATTAAAACAATGTAGTTATTTAGAGGTACATAATGCCTAGGTAGCTAAAATATGCACACTTTAAAACGTTGCACTATTTCATATGGCAGTTCTCCACAGTGCTGTATATAGTTGAATATTGAATGATCTGTTCAAAATGATGGACAATTCATTTCAACGATGCACTGTCATGGATACATTTGAATTTATAATATTTTTGCACTTAGTACAATTTTAAAAAGTTCCAATTTGAAGAAAGATGGCCTTCTGTATTTAGCTTCAGCTACCATTTTCTTCGCCTCCAAGTTCCCCTCCAAGTCACTCACCACCCTGACTTGGAAATATATTGCCGTTCCTTCACTGTCACTGGGTTAAAATTCTGGAACTCCCTTCCTAACAGCACTGTGGATGTACTTACACAATTGGACTACAGCGGTTCAAGAAGGCAGCTTACCACCACCTTCTCAAGGGCAACTAGGGATGGGCAATAAATGCTGGCCTAGCCAGCGAAGCCCACATCCAGTGAATGAATAAAAAAAAACTTTAATGCTAACTCCAAAATAATTCACATCACTTGCACAAGTTAAATAACTATTTCTCTTGATAAATGTGGCAATCTTGAATAGTGTCAACAAATATCTAAATGTTATGTCTTAATTTATCACAAGTAAGTTAAAGCCTGATGGAGCAAATATAAGAGCATAATTATCTTGGTGGTAAGCATGCAAATATCTTACTGAATATCTGTCTAAAGTAAGTTAGTAGCCAATATTCAGGAAACAGTATCTTGGTTGCCTTCTGAACACATGCTTTGTTGATTTCTACATGAGTTAAAGTGGAGCAAGGCAATGAATGTCAGTTTTTCTCTGTTTGGATAACAAGCCTCACAGAGCTCCATTTGGCAGCCCATTCAAGAACTGATGAAACTCAATCACATGAGCCTGTCAAATCAAAGTAGCATATCAGATTTGGGACCTTCTGGTAAGGGGACAAGTCTTGTACTTTTTGAAGAGTCCGAGGGCAGGATCCTCCCCCCGTTGTGGGGGGGTTATGTGGGAGCTGGCGCGAGTGGGCAGGTTCCTGATCGGCGCCCCCATTTGGGGGCGTGCCGCCATTTTACGTGGGCAGGTCAATTAAGGCCCGCCCAGGGTGACGTGCACCAGGAAACGCTAGGTGCTCCCTGTGTGGGCGGGGGGGGGGGGGACTTCCCTCAGCCAGGAGTGCGCTCTTTCACGCGTGCGCACCAAAGAGCGCACAGATCTCCCTAAGGCAAAGTACTGCCTCAGGGAGATCAGCTCAGGTTTTAAGCATTGAATAAAGATGAGAACAAAATTATTGACATGTACCCTTATGTGACACTGTCACATGAGCTGGGACATGTCCATTACATTTATTTAAAAATTTCTGGACCATTTTAAATCACTCATGAAACCTCATCCCACCCGTGAATGTGGTTTCATGTTTTTTTGGTAGCCCTCCTGGGCTCCCAGCCTGCCTGCCAACCTTAAGGTTGGATGGGCAGTCCATTGATTACTTCAATTACTTCTTTAAGGGCCTTAAGTGGCCATTGACAGGTCGGCAGGCACGCAGCCGACTCAGCTCCGTGCCCGCCGACCTGAAAATGTAAATGACGCGAGGTGATGTCAGAATGCACACCCGACGTCAGCTCGCGTCATTTTACGCGTTGGCAAATGGGCCCCGCCCCCGCTTGCCGACCTAAAAATTCACTCCCAAGTTATTCCAACCTTTCCTGTATCTCAGCCCTTTGAAACTAGAGTTCAGCATCATGGCCCCTTTCTACAGCACACCCAGCATTGAATGTTTCTTCTGTGCCTCAATGACCCGGACTGAGTCCAGTATTCAAAGTATGGCCTGACTGGAGAATTCCACAGTGTGGTAAAGTGAAGTGCTATGTACCTTTAAGAGAATGTAGTTAGTTGACCATGTGACTGTATTGACCAATCGCTACACAGCATGGGCTTCTTGGGTAACAGTAAGTCTAGAGCTGGAGGTGATTGAAAAAGCACACATGGTATTAGTGTTCTGTTCTTAGTTCCAATAAACCACCAGTGCTTGTTCAGTTAATCAGTCCCTCTCTGCCTATATTGTTTCATGCACCAACTAATGTGTTAATATCAAGGGCACAGCTAGCATTCGCCAGACAATGCGAACCTGAAAAGCAAAAACATAAAACTGGCGACGTGGACAAACCAGGTCAATTGACGGCAATCAAGAAAGCCCGCAGGAAGCCAGCTACATTACTTCGCCACTACCTTGAAAGCCGTTTGAAAGCGCAGTCTCCTTAGTCATTGAGTATGCTGCAGTTTGGGCATTTTGAACCATTCGACCCCGTTTAAAGATACACAAAATGGCACCATCCATCTTGTGGGGCGGGAAGGGCCAGTAACAAAAGGCACGAGAACGTCGGACTCCACAGAAAGGCGGGGAACGCCCACTATGTACAGACCATTGAAGAACTATAGCACTATAGTGAAAACCCATGACATTAATGAGAGAAATGCATCCAGGCAGCCTACAGTTCAGAAATATCGAATGTTTTTTTCTGCCACCGCAATGGTCACATAATGCGACGCTGTCACGATAGGCTGTGGCAGCATTTTTAAAACAAAGGTAGAAATCACGAACGCTGTCACTTTGAAGAACCAGAGGAAGCAGAATCTGACATCTATTCAATAAACAACCTGAAAGTGGATAGAGCTGAGCCAATCCAGGTAATCGTTAGAGTCAATGAACAACCCATCAAGATGGAAGTCGATACTGGGGCATCAATGTCTGTCATAGGAGAACGCGTGTTTAGACATTTGAATAAAGGAGTCCATCTGTTAAGTTTGAAAGAATCTGACACTAAATTAAATACATATACGGGCGAAGAAATAAGAGTGAAAGAGATATGTCAAGTCCTGGTGCAGTATGGGGATCAGTTTGCAAATTTACCCCTTATAGTAGTAACTGGGGTGGACCCCAGTTTAATTGGTCGCAACTGGCTCAAAAAGATTCAATTGAAATGGGCCGAGATTTTTCAAATCAGAATGAGAAACTTACAGGAATTGTTACAAAAGTAAGCGTCCATTTTCAGTGACGAGCTAGCATGGGCTACAAGCCAAAATCCACGTAGACCCTAATGCAACCCCCAGATTTATCAGAGCCAGACCAGTCCCTTATGCTCTATGGGACATGGTTGACACCAAGATAAACAGGCTGAAAAAGTTGGGTTTCTTACAACCAGTGCAATTTTCCTAGTGGGCGGCACCCATAGTACCCATACTGAAGCCAGACCAAAGTGTTCGCTTATGCAGTGACTATAAATTAACTGCAAACAGAGTGGCCAAACTTGATAGACACCCGATACCAAAGATTGACGAATTATATTCGAAATTGGCAGGAGGCATCACATATTCAAAACTCGACATGAGCCACACCTACCAGCAGGTAGAGTTGGAAAAAAGCTCTAGGGAATTCATGACCATCAATACACATCGAGGGTTGTATCAATATACTTGACCACCCTTTGGGGTCTCATCAGTGTGTGCTATTTTCCAGCGTGCTATAGAAAATCTGCTTCAGGGACTGCCCCAGGTCATTGTTTATCTGCATGATATCTTAGTCACTGGACGAACTGATGAAGAACACTTAGCTAATTTGGAGGAGGGTGCGCTTGAAGTGAGAAAAATGTATTTTCCAACCCAAAGAGGGCCATCAGGTCGACGCACAGAGCTTGCATCCCGTGACAGAAAAGGCCAAGGCTATTCGCGAGGCACCTGCACTGAGAAACGCTATGGAACTAAAGGGTTTCTTAGACATGATAAACTACTATGGGCGATTTCTCCCAAATCTCTCGACCATACTGGCTCTGTTATACACATTGCTTAAGAAAAACCATAAATGGATTTGGCAAGCTCCGCACCAGGATACGTTTCTGAAGGTAAAGCAATTGTTAAGGTCATCAGCCCTACTGCTCCACTTTGACCCAAAGAAAGAATTGATTTTAACTTGCGACGCACCCCTTTATGGAGTGGAGGCTGTACTTTCACATCAGATGGCGGATGACTCCGAGCGACCCATTGGTAATACGTCTCGCATGCTCAGTGCTGCAGAGCGACAATATTCTCAAATTGAGAAGAAGGGCTTGTCTATTGTATTTGGTGTTCAGAAATTCCATCAATACCTCCACGGTCGCCATTTTCACATTATATACGGCCACTGCTGGGATTATTTGGAGATACGTCCCATCGCATCTGCTCACATCCAGAGGTGGGCACTGATATTGGCTGCTTATGAATACGCTTTTATTCACCGATCGGGAAGCCAGATTGCACATGTTGACGTGCTGAGCCATCTCCCACCAGATAACGATGTGAATGTTCCAATTCCCCAGGAACTTGTCTTAGTACTAAATTTTTTGGATTCCTCCCCTGAACAGGCCAAAAAAAGTCCGAGAGTGGACAAGCCGAGATCCAATTTTATCTCACATCCAGGGTGCATGTCTTGAATGGAAGGTCAGGCGAGCCAAAGTCTGATGGCATGAAGCCCTTTTTCAATCGCAGATATGAGCTCACCTGCCAGGATGGCATGTTGCTCTGCGGAGCAAGGGTTATCATGCCCCCGAGAGGGTGAGGGTCATTACTTGCTGAATTACATAGCGCTCACCCTGGCACTAGTAGGATGAAGATGTTGATGCGCAGCTACTTGTGGTGGCCAGGGATGGACGCGGACATCGAAACCCTACTCAAAAGTTGTCTTCAATGCCAGCAGGTACACAAAAGCTACCCCCTTAGCTCCATTGCACCCTTGGGAATGGCCGGGGCAGCCGTTTAGCAAAATAGCTCTGCATTCTGTCTAGTTTGTTGATCGCCATGTCACAGTAGCAGATCATAGTCGACATTGTGTTTACTACCACCCTGACATCTCTTTTGACCTTTCCCCTAGAAAATTTGAAACCATTTATTAAGTGCATTGGAACACAGAGATTGCTAAATGAAAAGAGCATATCGATCACCTTATACCTTCCTAATAGTGAAAGATGCAACCTTAATAGAATTATTGACTAATCATAGCAATGAATCCTATCATTTAGTCTACAACAGACCCAGATATGATTTCGTTTTATGCGTTCATGGGATGCAAGCATCGATGGCAGGGCCAGCATTTGTTGCCTATTTCTAATTACCCTTGAGAAGGTGATGGTGAGTCACCTTCTTGAACCGCTGCAGTCCATAATGTCGAGGTACACGCACAGTGCTGTTAGGAATGCAATTGAGGGATTTTGACCCAGCAACAGTGAAGGAGAGGTGATAAAAACAAAAAACTACTGCGGATGCTGGAAATCCAAAACAAAAACAAAAACAGAATTACCTGGAAAAACTCAGCAGGTCTGGCAGCATCAGTGGAGAAGAAAAGAGTTGACGTTTCGAGTCCAATGACCCTTCAACAGAACTGAGTGTAGTTAGGAGAGGGGTGAAATATAAGCTGGTTTAAGGTGGGGGGTGGGGTGGGGGGAGAGAAGTTGAGGGTGGGGTGGTTGTAGGGACAAGCAAGCAGTGATAGGAGCAGAGAATCAAAAGATGTCACAGACAAAAGGATCAAAGAGGTGTTGAAGGTGGTGATATTATCTAAGAGAATGTGCTAATTAAGAATGGCTGGCAGGACACTCAAGGTACAGCTCTAGTGGGGGTGGGGTGGAAAGATTGACAAGGTATTAGTTGTAGATTTTAAAATAATGAAAATAGGTGGGACAAGAAAAATCTATATAAATTATTGAAAAAAACAAAAGGGAGGGGCAAGAAACGGGGTGGGGATGGGGGGAGGGAGTTTAAGATCTAAAGTTGTTGAATTCAATGTTCAGCCCAGAAGGCTGTAAAGTGCCTAGTCGGAAGATGAGGTGATGTTCCTCCAGTTTGCGTTGGGCTTCACTGGAACAATGCAGCAAGCCAAAGACAGACATGTGGGCAACTCAACCTCTCCCTCCAGCAGCACCGCCGCACCCTTTTTCAAAGCTGCGCGTGCCCCCAGTTTCATTTTATTCTTTGCCTCATCCGACGCCTCAACAAGAAACTTTTTCTCTTTCTCTCAAGTGCTAAGGAACGCAAGCTCCAACAACTCATCGACACCAACACCCATCTGGGACCCTCCACCCCTACTTGTCCCTCCGTCCCCACCCCATCTTCCAATCCCAGCCCCAGCCGCGTATTCACAATACCCCCTGACCTTCCCCTCTCCGATGCTGAACGTTCAGTGCTCAGCAAAGGACTTAGTTTCATACGCTTACGCCCTCATCTCAATGAATTTCGGGCTCGGCATGATGCTGAACTCTTCTTCCGCCGTCTTCGTCTCCGTGCTCACTTCTTTGGGCAGGAGTCCTCTCCCCGTTCAACGGATCCTTTTACCCACCTCCAATATTCTCCCTCCACCTGGACCCCTCCCTCTGGTTTCTTACCTTCTTTTGATCTTTTCATTGAGAACTGTCGGCATGACATTAGCCATCTCAATTTCTCTGCTCCTCTCACCCATTCTAATCTGTCTCTCTCTGAACTTACTGCACTCCATTCTCTCAGGTCCAACCCCAACATTGTCATCAAACCCGCTGACAAGGGTGGTGCTATTGTTGTCTGGCGCACTGACCTCTACCTCGCGGAGGCTGAGCGTCAACTCGCAGACACTTCCTCCTACCTCTCCCTGGACCATGACCCCACCACGGAACATCAAGCCATTGTTTCCAGGACTGTCACTGACCTCATCTCCTCTGGAGATCTTCCTCCCACAGCTTCCAACCTGATAGTCGCCCAACCTCGGACGGCCCGCTTCTACCTCCTACCCAAAATCCACAAACAGAACTGTCCCGGCAGACCGATCGTGTCAGCCTGTTCCTGCCCCACGGAACTCATTTCTCGTTATCTTGACTCCCTTCTCTCTCCCCTTGTCCAGTCCCTTCCCACCTACATCCATGATTCCTCTGACACCTTACGTCACATCAACAATTTCCAGTTCCCTGGCCCCAACCGCTTCCTCTTCACCATGGATGTCCAATCCCTCTACACCTCCATCCCCGACCAGGATGGTCTGAGGGCCCTTAGCTTCTTCCTTGAACAGAGGCCCGAACAATCCCCATCCACCACTACTCTCCTCCGTCTGGCTGAACTTGTTCTCACACTGAACAATTTCTCCTTTAACTCCTCTCACTTCCTCCAAATAAAAGGTGTGGCTATGGGTACCCGCATGGGCCCTAGCTATGCCTGTCTCTTTATGGGGTATGTGGAACATTCCTTGTTCCAGTCCTACTCCGGCCACCTCCCACAACTCTTTCTCCGGTACATTGATGATTACTTCGGTGCTGCTTCATGCTCTCGTCGGGACCTGGAAAAATTTATTAATTTTGCTTCCAATCTCCACCCCTCCATCATTTTCACATGGTCCATCTCTGACACTTCTCTTCCCTTCCTTGACCTCTCTGTCTCAATTTCTGATGATAGACTGTCCACCAATATCCATTACAAGCCTACCGACTCCCACAGCTACCTCGACTACAACTCCTCACACCCCGCTTCCTGTAAGGACTCCATCCCATTCTCTCAGTTCCTTCGCCTCCACCGCATCTGTTCTGATGACGCTACCTTCAAAAACAGCTCCTCTGACATGTCCTCCTTCTTCCTTAACCGAGGTTTTCCACCCACGGTCGTTGACAGGGCCCTCAACCGTATCCAGCCCATCTCCCGCGCATCCGCCCTCATGCCTTCTCCTCCCTCCCAGATACATGATAGGGTCCCCCTTGTCCTCATTATCACCCCACCAGCCTCCGCATTCAAAGGATCATCCTCCGCCATTTCCGCCAACTCCAGCATGATGCCACCACCAAACACATCTTCCCTTCACCCCCCTGGCGGCATTCCGTAGGGATCGTTCCCTCCGGGACACCCTGGTCCACTCCTCCATCACCCCCTACTCCTCAACCCCCACCTATGGCACCTCCCCATGCGCACGCAGAAGATGCAACACCTGCCCCTTCACTTCCTCTCTCCTCACCGTCCAAGGGCCCAAACACTCCTTTCAAGTGAAGCAGCATTTCATTTGCATTTCCCCTAACTTAGTCTACTGCATTCGTTGCTCCCAATGCGGTCTCCTCTACATTGGAGAGACCAAACGCAAACTGGGCGACCGCTTTGCAGAACACCTGCGGTCTGTCCGCAAGAAAGACCCAAACCTCCCTGTCGCTTGCCATTTTAACACTCCACCCTGTTCTCTTACCCACATGTCTGTCCTTGGCTTGCTGCATTGTTCCAGTGAAGCCCAACGCAAACTGGAGGAACAGCACCTCATCTTCCGACTAGGCACTTTACAGCCTTCCGGGCTGAATATTGAATTCAACAACTTTAGATCTTAAACTCCCTCCCCCCATCCCCACCCCGTTTCTTCCCCCTCCCTTTTGTTTTTTTCAATAATTTATATAGATTTTTCTTGTCCCACCTATTTTCATTATTTTAAAATCTACAACTAATACCTTGTCAATCTTTCCACCCCACCCCCACTAGAGCTGTACTTTGAGTGTCCTGCCATCCATTCTTCATTAGCACATTCTCTTAGCTAATATCACCACCTTCAACACCTCTTTGATCCTTTTGTCTGTGACATCTTTTGATTCTCTGCTCCTATCACTGCTTGCTTGTCCCTACAACCACCCCACCCTCAACTTCTCTCCCCCCATCTTAAACCAGCTTATATTTCACCCCTCTCCTAACTACACTCAGTTCTGTTGAAGAGTCATTGGACTCGAAACGTCAACTCTTTTCTTCTCCACCGATGCTGCCAGACCTGCTGAGTTTTTTCAAGGAGAGGTGATATAGTTCCAAGTCAGAATGGTGATTGGAGGGGAATTTGCGGATCATTCTGTTCCCATGCATCTGCTACCCTTTGGTGATGCAAGATAAACCCATCAATGGTGGAAAGCTTTGGAAACCAGAGGTCTAATCACCTTTTTCTCTCGAGCCTGCTGCACTTAACACATCATTTCTCAAATTACTTATGTGCCATTTCCCTAAATATTACTTTCTGAAATAAGTCTATCTAATTTGCATTTGAATGAATCACTTTTTCTGCTTCCTTCTCCTGGAAGAGTCTGTTTCATAGATTAATCAATCACTCACTGAAATAATACTCCCATAGATTAGTTTTAAATTTACCCCCTTCAAGATCTGTCCTCTGATTCTACTGATATAGACAAAATGAAACAGCTTCTCATTATATAGTCCTGTTAGAATCCTAAAAAAAAAAGCAATGAAATTACTTCTCAACTTTCTCTTTTCCACAAAGAACGTGTCCAATCTACATAAATGCTTCTTACAATCCAATCCCTCCATCCCTTCATTCATTCTGATTGTCCTTTTCTCTACCTTCTCAATAGTTGCAATTTCACTTTCATACTGTGGCTCTTTCCATTTGAATTAAAGCCCCACAAGCCCTTTAGGCAACTGTTTTTTTGCATTTTTCAAGCTACACAGGTTCTAGGCTCAAGTGCCATACCAGAGCTTGGGTACAAAAATCAGTACTGAGGGACCAATGCGCAGTTGGTGGTGCTGCTTTTGGATGAGACATTAAACCAAGGCCCCATCTGCCTGCTCAGGTGGATGTAAAAGATTCCATAGCACTACATCAAAGAGCAGGAGGGTTATCCCTAGTGCCCTGGCCAATATTTATCCCCAACTAACATCACAAATGCAAATTACCTGGTTATTATCATATTGTTGCTTGTGGGGTTCGCTGTGTAAATATTGGCCGCCACATTTTCTACAAGATTTCTCGATTCATGGGGCACTGGCACGAGCACAGGGGCAAGTGAGAGCTGTACCATTGGGACAGTCTACACCTGAACCATGCAGGGACCATTGTCCTGGCGAATTGTATAACTAGGACGATAGAGAAAACTTTAAACTAAATAGTGGGTTTGGCGGGGGCGGGGGGGGATCATGTGAGAGAAGGTATAGTGAAGTAAAGGAAAACTACAAAGTAATGGAGAAGGGCAGCAATTTGAGTAATGAGTTCCAGAATGTGACAGGAAGGGACAGAACATCCAATTGTAAGAGTCCACCAGAAGATAGAGCTGAAAATGGCAAAAAATAAACAGAGTGTAAGACCCTGTATCTGAATGCACATAGCATTTGTAACAAAAGGAATGAATTGTTAGCACAGATAGAGATAAATATGTATGACCTGATCGGCATTACAAAGACATTAGGAGCATAGGAACATAAGAAGGCCATTCAGCCCGTCAAGCCTGCTCCGCCATTCAATACAATCATGGCTGATTGAACACTTCAATGCCTTTTACTCACATCATAACCCTTTATGCTATTGTTAATCAGAAATCGATCAATCTCTACCTTAAACATACTCAATGACTGATCTTCCACAGCCCTCCAGGATAGAGAATTCCAAAGATTCACAACCCTCTGAGTAAAGAAATTTCTCCTCATCTCGGTCCTAAGTGGCTTCCCCGTTATTTTGAAATTGTGTCCCCTGATTCTAGACTCCCCAACCAGGGGAAACATCTTACCTGCATCTACCCTGTCTATTCCTTTAAGTATTTTGTAGGTTTCAATGAGATCATCTCTCATTCTTCAAAACACTAGAGAATAGAGGCCCAGCTTGCCCAACCTCTCTTCATAAGACAGTCCCACCATCCCTGGAACAAGTCTGATGAACTTTTGTTGCACTCCCTCAATGGCAATAATATCCTTTCTGAGGTAAGGGGATCAAAACTGCACACAATACTCCAGATGCGGTCTAACCAAGTTTCTATACAATTGAAGCAAGACTTCACTACTCCTGTACTCAAATCCTCTTGCAATAAAGGCTAACATTCCATTAGCCTTCCTAATAGCTTGCTCCACCTGCATGTTAGCCTTCAGTGACTTATGGGCAAAGACACCCAGGTCCCTTTGTACATCTCTACTTTCTAATCTCTTGCCATTTAGGAAATACTCTACACATCTGTTCTTTCTACCAAAGTGGATAACCTCACATTTCTCCACATTATACTCCATCTGCCATGTTCTTGCTCACTCATTAAGTCTTTCCAAGTCCTCCTGTAGCCGCTTGACATCTTCCCCACAACACACATTCCCGTCTAGTTTTGAAGCATCTGCGAACTAAGAAATATTACATTTGGTCTCCACATCCAAATATTGATATATATTATGAACAGCTGGGGCCCAAGTACTGATCCTTGCGGTGCCCCACTAGTCACAGCCTGCCAGCATGAGAATGACCTGGCTGTTCCTACTCTCTATTTTCTGCTTGTTAGCCAATCCTTAATCCATGCCATTATATTGCCTCCTATTCCATGTGCTTTTATTTTGCTAATCAACCTCCTGTGTAGGGCTTTATCAATAGCCTTCTGAAAATCCAAGGATACCACGTCCATCGACTCTCCTTTATCAATTTTGTTAGTAACATTCTCAAAAAAACTCCAACAAGTTCATCAAACATGATTTCCCATTCACAAATCCATGTTGACTGTGCCCAATCAGATCATGGTTATCCAATCCCTTATCCAATCACTTATCACATCCTTTTAATAGATTCTAGTATTTTCCTTACTACTGATGTAAGGCTAGCAGGTCTGTAGTTCCCTGTTTTCTCTTTCCATCACTTCTTAAATAGCGGAGTGACATTTGCTACCTTCCAATCTTCAGGAACCATCCAGAATCTATAGAGTTTTGGAAAATGATCACCAATGCATCCACCATCTCTATTGCAACCTCTTTCAACACTCTGGGCTGCAGAACATGAGGTTCCAGGGACTTAGCAACTTTCAGTCCCATTAATTTCTCCAATACAACCTTCTTATACTAACTTGGATCTCTAAATCGCCGACTAGAGGACAGGCTATTTTAGATCTAGTATTATGTAATGAGAAAGGGCTGATTATTAATCTTGTTGTAAAAGGACCATTTGGGATGGGTGACCACAATACTATAGAATTTTACATTATGTTTGAAAGTGAGGGAGTTCACTTTGAAGCAAGGGTGTTACAGTTGAATAAAGAAAATTATGAAGGCACGAGGGACAAATTGGCTGAGGTGGATTGAAAAAATACATTAAAAGGTATGACTGTACGTAGGCAATGGATAGTCTTCAAAGAACTATTCCATAGCTTACAGCACCTATACGTTCCTTCAAGGTGTAAAACCCCAAAACAAAAGTCAGTCAACGGTGGCTGCCAAAGGAAGTTAAGGATTGCATAAGATTAAAAGGAAAGGCTTATAAAGTTGCCAGAATTAGTAGTAAACCTGAGGATTGGGAGATTTTTAGAATACAGCAAGGGAAGACCAAGAAACTAGTAAAGAAAGGGAGAATAGAATATGAATCCCACCATGGCAGATGGAATTAAGAAGTCTGAGGATGACCATGAAGCCATTGTCGATTGTTGTAAAAACCCATCTGGTTCACTAATGTCCTTTAGGGAAGGAAATCTGCCACCCTTACCTGGTCTAGCTACATGTGACTCCAGACCCACAATTTGGTTGACTTTTAAATGCCCTCTGAACTAGGGAAACTAGGGATGGATAACAAATGCTGGCCTGGCCAGCGAGGCCCACATCCCATGAATGAATAAAAATAAAAAACAATATCAATATAAGGCCAGCCCGCCAGATTCGACCCCGCACGCCCTCTGGATCGTCTGCCCACGTCAGCGTGATTGCATGCCAATGTGTTTCACAACAGCATATAAAAGGCATGCACTTGGTGGGCTGCACTTTTAGGGGAACTCAGGGGTGCGTACACAGTAACGTTGCGGAGTGCTCGCCCAGGTCTCCTGTTGGACCTCAAGGTTGAGACGCATTGGGGGGTGGGGGCAAGGGCTGCCCTGTAATTGAGGCACGTTGTGGGGGGCCAAGGGCTGCCCTGCAGTTGAGGCATGTTGGTGGGGTGGCAAGGGCTGCCCTGCAGTCGAGATGCATTGGGGAGGAGGGCAATGGCTGCCCTGAGGTCGAGGCATGTTGTGGGGGGGAGGGCAAGGGCTGCCCTGCGGTTGAAGGTAGCGCACAAGCATGTGTGGGGTCGGGGGGGGAGGGCGGGCAAGGGAAACGGCCACACATTAGGGAAGCCTTGTATTGAGTGACCATTCCTCTGCAGCTGAGACAGTTCGGCACAGCCACATTGAAATGATTGGAGTCGGGCCTCTAGCTTCTCTGCCCACTCAAGCAATGCAGAGACATCAAAGTGCCACCAAGTGCTCTAGAGCTTTTCACCCCTCGGGCACAGATTGCAAAGTAATGAGGATTTTAGTGGACTGCAGAACAGTTGGATGACTGGGCACGTTGTACAATCTCCTTGCTAAAGCTGGCCCTGGAGCAGTGTTTCCATAAGCCAGACTGGAGTCAAACATTCATAGAGGATCTATGATGTCTCCTCACTGCATGTCGTCATCATCCTCCACAAACCTAGCAGATATGAGGGCCTCCCAAGTGCGCCTGCCTCATCTGGCCAGTGCTAGGGCCTTATCCCTGTCATCGTCGCCTTCGTGGACCTCCTCACCCTCATCCCTATCAGCATTCTCCTCATCGGAGGAGAGGTCCAGCTCCTCCATCTCCCCCTCAGGCACCTCCAATCCCTGTTGTAGCGCCAGGTTGTAAAGGGCGCAGCAGATGACAATGATGCATGTGAGATCATTACTGATGCCTGCACCTTGACGGTGCTTGTCGTTGCGGCCAGAATTTTGTGGGCAGGCGTCACAGAGTTCCATCATTCTCTCTATGTGCTCTCAGCACCTTTAAGATCGGGCTGGCCCCCATCTTTTCAGCATCTGTGATCAGTGACACTGTGCTCCTAAAGGGGTCAGGTGCTGAAGGCGGACAAAGGATCAGGTGCTTCTAAAGTTTCACAACTATGATATGACCCTGATCACAGAGCGCAAGAGAGCTGCCCTCGCCCAGACAGGAGTCAGACATTCTCAGAGGCTTATGCGAAGGTCAATGGAGTGTCCTCACTGCATGTCGTCATCATCCTCCTGCAATCAAGTGACTATTTGGGCCTCTACTCTGTCTCCATGACATGAGCATTATCACAGAGGGTATGTGCATTTCCGTAAGCCAGACTAGAGTCAAACTTTCATAGATACACTCTGAGGATCTATGATGTCTCCAGGAGCTCCAGCTCCTCCATCTCCTCCTCAGCCAGCTCCTCTCCCCATTGCCAGGTTGTAAAGGGTGCAGCAGATGACAGCAATGTGTGGCACCCTCTGTGGACTGTATTGCAGGGCTCCACCAGACCGATCCAGTCACAGGAGCCTCATCTTCAGCATCCCGATGGTTTGCTCCACCAAATTGCGAGTTGCATCATAAGCCTTATTATACCTTCGCTCTGCTGCAGTTTGAGGCCACCACACGGGTGTCATCAGCCACATCCTCTGCGGGTAGCCCTTGTCCCCAAGGAGCCATCCCTACAGCTTCTTTGGACCCTGGAAGACTTCAGGGATCTGTGACCGAATGAGGATGTAGGAGTCATGCACAGTCCCTGGAAACCATGCACAGACCTGCAGGATCGGTTTGTGGTGGTCGCACACCAGCTGCACATTCAGCGAATGGAATCCCTTGCGGTTGACAAAGGTTGCGACGGAGATCTGAGCGCCATGTGAGTGCAGTCGATTGCACCCTGCACCTGTGGGAAACCTGAGATCTGGGCAAATCCAATCGCTCTTGCATCCTGGCTGTCCTGGTTGCAGGCAAAATGCACAAAGTCGTGTGCCCTTGCGAAGTTGGTATCCGTGACCACATGGATGCATTCGTGGGTGGAGACTTGTGATATTCCATAGAGGTCACCTGTGGAGTCTTGAAAGGAGCCACTGGCGTAGAAATTGAGTGCCACGGTCACTTTCACGGCCACTCCAAGCCCTCCAAGTCCCCATGGCGCCAGATCCTGCAGTAGCTGGCAGATGTGACCAACCAGCTCCCTAGACGTGCACAGTCTTGGGTGCCACTGGTTCTTGGTCATCTGCAGGAATGAAAGGTGGCGTCTATAGACCCTGGGTCTAGCTAGGTGCCAACTAGCGATGGCTCGCTGTGGCTCTTTGGCAGCGTGTGCGGGAGCCCCAGCTGCCCCTTCTTCCAGAGGGTGCTACTCCTCCCTCTGTGCAGCAGGCACCTCTAATTTTCAGTCATCTTCGCTTTTTGTAAGCCACGAGGCATACAGCTAGGTCACCAAGCTCCTTGATCCTGATGTATTCCTCCTGCAGGATGAAAGAAAGATGCGTGGTTAGCTTGGGTGTACTAAGAATCTGTTTTGGTTAAGTCTGAAGGCCCCTTAAAGCATTCCAGAGAGTGCTGGCCACCACTTGGATGGCTAGAGTTAGTGCGCTGCATGGCTGCCCGGAACTGCACCTTCCTCCACCCCACTCCACCTGACCGATTGGCGGCCGCTTTGCCCATTGGACTGCATGCTGTGCTCCCAGCTCAGGCGCAGACATTCTCCTAACCCGCACTGCAAGGCTGCACTGTTAGCTTGAACCGTGGGGGGAGACTAGTCCAAACCGGAATGATGACATTGCAAGGGGCTATGTCCCTCCACCAGTGAGGCCCGGACCATCACTTTGGTCTGAAGGCTGCACAAAGCACAGGGAAAGGGCCCTCGACTGAGACACCTGCCTTTATCTTGTCTAGAAATGTTTCATATCTGAGTGACACGAGCACTGCTCATCAGAACAAGGAGCCATAGGCAGGGAGACATTCTTGGGAGTTTATTGGCAATAATGAACAGTATGTACAAGTGATGAACACCCATGCCCAGGCTGTGCAACTACATCTTCTTAACTTTCCTAATCCTGCCGTTATGTCTTGGTGCTCCCCGAACATTCACAGCCTGCTGACTGCTACACCCTGTCTACGATGACCTCGGCGGGCGTCCTCTGGAGGGCCGAGACCTGGAGGGCGCCAGCCTGCTTTAGGGGTCCTGTTCTGTGGCAGTGGCACCCTCCTCGACCTATGAAGCTGGAGCTGCTGAGGTCACAAGAAGAAGGGATTCCGGATGGGCCGGACACTCCCGGAGTCACCTGGATGGATGGCCAAGGGGGAGGTACACCTGCTGATCCTCCTCTCTATGGGTTCCCAAAGGCCCCTGGCTGACTCCTTGAAGGCGTACTGGGGTGACATCGAGCTGGCCCGCACCCCTCTCACATACACACTATTTTGGGGCCAACTATGGTGTCAGCGATGGAGTTGAGCCCGCGCAGAAGTGCAGCATTGGAGGCCCTGGGTCATGGGCTCTGTCGGCTGGTTCCCAGATGTGCCTGCAGAAACAAGGGGAGATAATTAGTGTATGGCAGTGGCCTGTGAAACAGGACACATCACTCACAGTATGGTTGTCTGATGGATGTTGCACTGCTGGATCCTCACGTGGTAGAACACCACCGATCTCACCGTCAGCACAGGGCCAGTCCAGATCCTCACTGGCCAGCTGGATGGCTCTGTTTTCAAAGTCCGTGAGGACCTTTCTTTCATGCATTCCTCCACCGGTCCTTGACCACTCCCTCTTGTGTGCCAGCTTGTCCTGCTTGAATAGAGTGTAAGCAGGACGCCTGCCAGGCCAGATGTTAAGTATGCCTGGCATGTGTGGGTGGTGAGTGGTCCCATGGACGGGATGAAGGCAATGAAGGTGAGTGCGAGAGAGTGAATGGTAATGTCCCTTGAACCAGCAGCGAGTGAGGGCCCTGTGGATGTGTGATGGGTTTGTGAGTGTGTGAGCTGAAAGTGATGAGAAGAGTGACTTACCTTGGCAGAATGAAGGAGATCATTCATCCTCTTGCAGCACTGGGTGGTTGTCCTGTTTTGAAGGGCGTTGGCGCTGACCACTTGCTCCTAAGCCGGCTCAGTGAGGTTGCTGCCCATCCTGCGGCCAGAGCAGAGATATAGGACTTCATGGCAAACCTCCATTGCATCCAAAAGGCACTCAAGGGACGCGTCATTGAACCTGGGGGCTGCAGTCTTTTTGCCTTTCAGGGCCATGTCTTCTTTGTTGTAGTCGTGGGCTGGAAGCACTGAGATGTGTGCATGCGGCTGGACTTTAAATATGGCGCCCGGCGTGCTGAAGCGGCGAGGTGATGGGGTGCGGGCAAATGAGAGCCCGCCCTCCATGGAACCAGTGTGCTTCCCGGGAATGCATAATTAATGTGGCGGTTATAGAAGGATGCTTAGATAATCACAATTGATCAGTTTTATTCAAATTTCCCTTGAGAAGGTGGTGGTGAGCTGCCTTCTTGAACCGCTGCAGTCCATGTGGTGTAGGTACACCCATAGTGCTGTTCGAAAGGGAGTTCCAGGATTTTGTTGCAGTGAGCGTGAAGGATCGGTGATATATTTACAAGTCGGGATGGCAAGAGACTTGGAGGGGATCTTCCAGATGGTGATGTTCCCATCTATCTGCTGCCCTTGTCCTTCTAGATGGTAGTGGTCGTGGGTTTGGAAGGTGCTGTCAAAGGAGCCTTGGTGAATTCCTGCAATGCATCTTGTAGATGGTAAACACTGCTGCTACTGTACATCGGTGGTGGATGGAGTGAATGTTTGTGGAGGTGGTGCCAATCGAGCGGGCTGCTTTCTCCTGGATGGTGTGAAGCTTCTTGAGTGTCGCGGGAGCTGCACTCATCCAGACAAGTGGGGAGTATTCCATCACACTCCTGACTTCTCCTTGTAGATGGTGGACAGGCTTTGGGGAGTCAGGAGATGGGTTACTCATCGCACAATTCCTAGCCTCTGACCTGCTCTTGTAGCCTCAGTATTTATATGGCTAGTCCAGTTCAATTTTCTGGTCAATGGTAACCCCCAGGATGTTGATAGTGGGGATAGTAGTGATGGTAATGCCATTGAATATCAATGGGCAATGATTGGATTCTCTCTTGTTGGAGATGGCCATTGCCTGACACTTGTTTGGCAAGAATGCTGCTTGCCACTTGTCAGCCTAAGCCTGGATATTGCCCAGGTCTTGCTGCATTTGGACATGGAATACTTCAGTACCTGAGGAGTCACAAATGGTGATCAGGCAAAGTAACGTGGCTTTGTGAAAGGGAAATCATGTTTAACTAAATTTCTTCACCCAGAGAGTGGTGAGCCTGTGGAATTCGCTACCACAGAAAGTAGTTGAGGCCAAAACATTGTATGTTTTCAAGAAGGAGTTAGATATAGCTCTTGGGGTGAAAGGGATCAAAGGATATGGGGAGAAAGCGGGAGCAGGCTATTGAATTGGATGATCATGATGAACGGTAGAACAGGCGCGAAGGGCCAAATGGCCTACTCCTGCTCCTATTTTCTATGTTTCTAACTAATCTGTCAGAGATTTTTGATAAAGTAACATTCAAGGTGAGTAAAGGGGAACTGGCAGATGTGGTGTACTAGGATTTCCAAAAGGCATTTGATAAGATACCATGTCAAAGGATACTGTACAAGATAAGAGCATATGGTGTATGGGGTGACATATTAGCATGGATAAAGGATTGGTTAGCTAACAGTAAGCAGAGATTAGGAATAAATGGGCATTTGTCAGGTTAGCAAGGTGTAACTAGCGGGGTGCCACAGGGATCAGTGCTGGGTGCTCAACTATTTACAAACTATATCAATGGCTTGGATGAAGGGAGCAAATGTATGGTAACTAAATTTGCCAATGACACCAAGATAGATAGGGAAATAAGTTGTCAAGAGAAGGTAGAAAGTTTGCAATGGGATATAGACAGGTTAAGTGAGCAGATGGAGTATATTATGGATAAATGCGAATTTGTCCACTTTGGCAGGAAGAATAAAAAAGCATTATACTATTTAAATGGAGAGAGATTGCAGAACTCAGTGGTACAGAGGGATCTAAGTGTCCTGGTACATGAATTACATAGTTAGAAATCAGGTGCAGCAAGTGATTAGGAAAGCAAACAGAATGTTGGCATTTATTGCAAGAAGAATGGAATATAAAAGTAGGGAAGTTTTACTACAACTCGGTGAGACCACATCTGGAGTGCTGTCTGCAGTTTTGGGCCTGAATTTTTCGTTCGTTGGGCGCCCACAATTGGGGGGCCCGGGAGTGGATGACAAACAGGCCCCTGACCACGATCGACCCCCAACCACAATTTCACACCCAGCGTGAAACGCGCGCTGAGAAAGGCTCAGCATTGCTGGTGGGAGCGGGTAAAGGGCAGGCGCCGATGTCACCGCAGGTGCTTCCAGTGAGCTCCCTGAAAGCACGCAATGGCTTTGGAGCTGCAGACCTCCACAGAATAAACGAAACAACAAAAATGCTGCAAAATATGTCCATGCAGCATAATCAAGGACCTGAAAGCATACCTCATAAAAAACCAGTTCCCAGATATCTCTTTTTATTTTATTTCCCCACGGAGATTTCATCCTGCCCTGAATCGAGGTTTGAGCAAAACTGTAAAGGTCATCAACTGTAAAAGTGGATGGACCATGAAAAACCACTTTCAATTGCCTCCTTAATGGGCTTAATCGCCCACTTAATTGTCGGTGGGCGCGCTTTCGACTGCTGTATGCGCCCGCCCGCGGGACATAAAATTCTGGCCTTGGTTTCTTTATCTTAAAAGAAGTTCTGTTTGCTTCAGAAGCTGTTCAGACAATGTTTACTGGACTCATTCATGAGATGAAGGGGTTGTCTTATGAAGAAAGGTTGAACAGGTTAGACCTCTACCCATTTGAGTTTAGGAGAATGAGAGGTGATCTTATTGAAACATGTAAGATCCTGCGGGAGCTTGATAGGATGGATACTCAAAGGACGCTTCGTCTTGTGGGGGGACTAAAACTAGGGGACTAAAACTAGTTTAAAAGTAAGAGGTCTCCCTTTTAAGACAGAGATGAGGAGGAACTTTTTCTCCGAAAGGGTCGTTGGTGTGTGGAATTCTCTTCCCCAGAAAGCGGTGGAGGCCGGATCTTTGAATTTATTCAAGGTAGAATTAGACAGATTTTTGTTAGGCAAGGGAGTCAAGGGTTATGGGGGGCAGACAGAATGTGGAGCTGAGACCACAAGCAGATCAGCCATGATCTTATTGAATGGTGGAGCAGCCTCGAAGGGCCATATGGCCTAATCCTGCTCTTATGTTCCTATGCTTCTACTACACTTCAAAAAGTACTTCATTAGCTGCAAAGCACTTTCAAATGTCCAGTGGTCATGAAAAGCAATATAGAAATGCAAGCCTTTCTTTTCTTTCTTTTTTAAATCGCATCAGGGATGCTTGATATTCCAGCATCCTCTGTCACTGCCCAGCAGTCATTCTCCCACTGCCATTAGGCAAATTACAAATGAGCGGTACGAATAGTACAGGCAGGCCACTTATTACATGTTAATTATAGTCATGGGGACCAATTTCTTAACTCTATGGCACCCACATGCTGATTTGGCAACCAAAAATGGGTACAGATGAATTTCTCCCTTTGGTTTATATTTCTGAACAGTGAGCTATGATTGGTTGAATGGCCTTCTTTTTCAGTTACCTTGTGTGATCTTGTTAATATCATATCATGGAATCATAGAATGGTTACAGCATAAAAGAAGGCCATTCGGCCCACTGTGTCTGTGCCGGCTCTCTGCAAGAGCAGTTTACCAAGTGTCACTCCTCTACCTTTTCCCTGTAGCCCTGCAACTTTTTCCTCTTCATATAATGATCCAGTTCTCTTCTGAAAGCCATGATTGAATCTGCCTCCACCACACTTTCAGGCAGTGCCAGATCCAAACCACTTGTTGCACAAAAAAGCTTTTCCTCAGGTTGCCATTGCTCCTTTTGCCAATCACCTTAAATCAATGTCCTCTGGTTCTCAACTCTTCTGCTAATGGGAACAGTTTCTCCCTATCTACTCTGCCTGGACCCCTCATGATTTTGAACACCTCTATCAAATTTCTTCTTAATCTTCCCTTCTCCAAGGAGAACAGCACCAGCTTCTCCAATCTATGTAATTGAAATTCCTCATCGTTGGAATCATTCTAGTGAATCTTTCTGCACCCTTTCTAATGCCTTCCAAAGTGTAGTGCCCAGAACTGGACTCAAATACTCCAGTTACTGGACTCAAATACTCCAGTTAAGACCGAACCAGTGTTTTATATAGATTTATCATAACTTCCATGCTTTTGTACTCTATGCCCCAATTTATAAAACCCAGGATCCCATATGCCTTTTTAACTATGCTCTCAATCTGTCCTGCCACCTTCAATTATTTGTGCACAAATACACCTAGGTCGGTCTGCCCCTGTGCCCCCTTTAGAATTTTACCCTTGATTTTATATTGCCTTGCCATGTTCTTTCTACCAAAATGAATCACTTCACACTTCTCTGCATTAAATTTCATTTGCCACTCATCCACCCATTCCATCAGCCTGTCTAGGTCCGTTTGAAGTTTAACACTATCCTGCTCATAGTTCACAATACATCCAAGTTTCATGTCATCTGTAAATTTTGAAATTGTGCCCTGTACACCAAAGTCTAGGTTATTAATATAGATCAAGAAAAGCAGTGGACCTAACACCAAACCCTGGGGAACCCTATTAAAAAGCATCCTCCAGTCTGAAAAACACCCTTACCACTACTCTCTGTTTCCTGTCACTCAGCCAATATCTTTTTCATGTTGCTACTGGTCCTTTTATTCCATGAGCTCTAATTTTGCTCACAATACGCATCAATGTAAAGGTACATTAATGACCTTTCTTGTGCTGTGTTTCATTTGTACTAGGCATTAAAGTTCCCACTTCTCATGTTACCTAGCCCAATTTAACAATGAGGCAGTGAAGAATCTTTATTCATTAATATCACTAGGCTTTTAACTCCAATTAAAGAAGTATGGTCCATAGATAGTAGCATATCCCGCCCTTCTCTGTTTCATTAATTCCATCACTGCATTGGACCTAGTTAAAAATAAAATTATAAATTCATGCTTTATCCCAAATGCTGAAGGCAAAATATCCAGGTAATTTTAGAAATATCACACAGTCATACATGACTCCAGTGTCATCAAGTATCCTGTCCCATATTCCAATTTTCCGATACATCATGATGTTCAAGTGATAACAAATTAATTTTGAATGTTTTGGTTTCCTTTTTAAAGTTCAATTCAAAAGCCTTTTTCTCTGCAGCCAAAAGGTTATCTTTTCTGGTGCTGACATAATGAACTCCAAAAGGATCTAAGGACTCAGAAAAGTGTCTATGAAAACAGTAGACTGTCAACTTCATCAATTTCTTTCTATTCCCTACTGCATTATTGCTTCCAGCTCTACTACCTCTTGTAGCTTTCTCCTGAAAACAGTTTGCAATTAGACACTCTATGTAGGAAAAATTGTACTCTTCAACATCATGCATTTTGTACTTTTGATTCTTTCCCCAATTGCCTATCAGTCATACTCAACAACTTGCTCTTGCACTGTAAGGTTGTAAATAGAAATTGCTGTGGGTGATACATCTTATAAAGCACTGCATGTTTCAATTTAGTTCGTCATTTACTAAAGGCTTCACAATTTACTGGGAAACAATAATGTCCTGGAAGCTGGATATTCTTCATATCAGTGCAAACATTTATATTTTTAAATGTAAGGACAAAACAAATGGCTGTATGGTAGTTTCAACATTTGCTAAATCTCATTTGCATTTCTATATAGTTCTAGATAAAAAAAAACTTTGACATATATGAAAAGGAACATCAGCTGGACACTGAGCAAGCCACACAACAATAAATGTATCCAAACTTAAACCTGATAATGAAGTTTACAGTAAAAAAAAACACACCATGAAATTTCCAGTTAATAAAACAGATAACGTTAATGGCTAATGTGGAGGTATTTTACTCAAGAACAACATCAAGTCACTTGTTAAAAACATGCAGCGGTATGTTTTTTTTAAAAAACAAGTTGAATGCGCATCGCTCCATGTGTATTTAGTGGTCTAAAAAAGTGACTGTGCAACCTGTAGTGCTGCAATGACCATTGTTGAGGAAATGACCAAGGATAGACAAATATTCTTACAACACAGCTACTGCTTATTGAAAAATGGTGCTTATACACCTGAGAAAATAATTGTTTCCTTGTAAAATTCAGGCTATGGGATGAAGGTAAGCAAATAAGTTGTTCACTCAACCATTGAAGATATAATTTATGCAGAGGAACATGAGGAAATTACACATGCCTCCATTAATTCTTTTTCTCCTACCACAATGAAATGATGTACGAGTAGTGTGAGAGTACATCCAGCTTGTTTTAATGATTAGTAAAGCACATAGTGATCTGGAATGCCACAACAACTTTTTGATAAATAGACTGCCACAGAGGTCACTAAATGCTATGTACCACAAACTAAAGTAGAAATCACACAGCTTGACGACTAATTTATCTCCAGTATTACAGAACAAACAAAACCAGGAGTTTCATGCTCCAATCTTCATGTATCATTAAACTAGTCTATATTGATTTGGGGAGAAGGAAGCTGCTAAACAGTTGGTTACCACGGTAAAGTTTACATTTACTTGCTGTCACATACAAAAATTGATCAGAAGTACAAGGTTTGAAGTATGTGTCACTTCATTAATGTCTTGACTGAGTGCAATATTTTAAAATCAAATTATATAATCATGAAGATGAAAGCAAAGAACTGCGGATGCTGGAAATCCAAAACGTAAACAGAAACAGAAATACCTGGAAAAACTCAGCAGGTCTGGCAGCATCAGCGGAGAAGAGCACAGTTGACGTTTCGAGTCCTCATGACCCTTCAACAGAACTAAGTAAAAATAGGAAAAGGGTGAAATATAAGCTGGTTTAAGCGGGGGGGTGGGGTTTGTTGGGACAAGAAGCCAATAATAGGTGGAGATAACCAAAAGATGTCACAGACAAAAGGACAAAGAGGTGTTGAAGGTGGTGATATTATCTAAAGGAATGTGCTAATTAAGGGTAGAAAGCAGGACAAACAAGGTACAGATACCCTAGTGGGGGAGGGGTGGGGTGAAGGAATACAAAAAGGCTAAACGGTAGAGATAAAACAATGGGTGGAAATACATTTAAAAATAATGGAAATAGGTGGGAAAAGAAAAATCTATATAAATTATTGGAAAAAACAAAAAGGAGGGGGAAAATCGGAAAGGGGGTGGGGATGGAGGAGAGAGTTCATGATCTAAAATTGTTGAACTCAATATTCAGTCCAGAAGGCTGTAAAGAGCCTAGTCGGAAGATGAGGTGATGTTCCTCCAGTTTGGGTTGAGCTTCACTGAAACAATGCAGCAAGCCAAGGACAGATATGTGGGCATGAGAACATGGTGGAGTGTTGAAATGGCAAGCAACAGGGAGGTCTGGTTAATGCTTGCGGACAGACCGAAGGCATTCTGCAAAGCGGTCACCCATCTGCATTTGGTCTCTCCAATGTAGAGGAAACCGCATTGGGAGCAACGAATGCAGTAGACTAAGTTGAGGGAAGTGCAAGTGAAATGCTGCTTCACTTAAAAGGAGTGTTTGGGCCCTTGGATGGTGAGGAGAGAGGAAGTGAAGGGGCAGGCATTGCATCTTCTGCGGTTGCATGGGAAGGTGCCGTGGGAGGGGGTTGAGGAGTAGGGGGTGATGGAGGAGTGGACCAGGGTGTCACGGAGGGAATGATCCCTACGGAATGCCATCAGGGGGGGTGAAGGGAAGATGTGTTTGGTGGTGGCATCATGCTTGAGTTGGCGGAAATGGCGGAGGATGATCCTTTGAATGCGGAGGCTGGTGGAGTGATAAGTGAGGACAAGGGGGACCCTATCATGTTTCTGGGAGGGAGGAGAAGGCATAAGGGCGGATGTGCGGGAGATGGGCCGGACACGGTTGAGGGCCCTGTCAACTACCGTGGGTGTAAAACCTCGGTTAAGGAAGAATGAGGACATGTCAGAGGAACTGTTTTTGAAAGTGGCATCATCAGAACAGATGCAACGGAGGCGAAGGAACTGAGAGAATGGAATGAAGTCCTTACAGGAAGCGGGGTGTGAGGAGCTGTAGTCGAGGTAGCTGTGGGAGTCGGTAGGCTTGTAATAGATATTGGCGGACAGTCTATCACCAGAAATTGAGACAGAGAGGTCAAGGAAGGGAAGGGAAATGTCAGAGATGGACCATGTGAAAATGATGGAGGGGTGGAAATTGGAAGCAAAATTAATAAATTTTTCCAGGTCCCGACGAGAGCACGAAGCAGCACCGAAGTAATCATCGATGTACCGGAGAAAGAGTTGTGGGAGGGGGCCGGAGTAGGATTGGAACAAGGAATGTTCCACATACCCCATAAAGAGACAGGCTGGGGCTCATGTGGGTACCCATAGCCACACCTTTAATTTGGAGGAAGTGAGAGGAGTTAAAGGAGAAATTGTTCAGTGTGCGAAGAAGTTCAGCCGGAAGGAGGAGAGTAGTGGTGGATGGGGATTGTTTGGGCCTCTGTTTGAGCTATGCCTGTCTCTTTATGAGAGAGTGTATCTTCCAGTGGTGCTCCATTGCTGTGAGGGCATCCAATGGGGGACCATTTGTGGGGCAAGGAGCAGCCTTAAATGAGGAACACCCCCGCCCCAGGGATGCTGCCAGGGTTTGCCTGGTGGTCTTTCAACATGACAGCAGGCCTTCCCAACACTGGTAAAATGTCAGTGGTTGTGGGAGGTGGCCCTTACTTGGGCACCAATTGGCACAATTGTCCACCCAACAGGAAGCAGCACTGCTGCAGGTCCTGCCGCAGATAATATGTCAAGTGGCAGAAGACATCTGTGCTCCTCTTCTACCGTCATACCAGCCATCTCAACCCCCAGCCTAACTCCAGAGGGCTGGTAAACTCAAGTCCAAAATTTACAATTTTCAAGGGGATGCAACAACTAAGAGACCTGGCGGGTTACGTATATATGTCTTTAAAAGTGGTAGTACAAGTTGAGATGGCTGTTAAAACGGTATTTGGGATCCTTGGTTTTATAATTAGAGGCAGAAAATACAAAAGCAAGATAGTTATGCTAAATGCAGGTTAGGCCCCGGTTGGAGTATCATAGCCAACTCTGTACTTTAAAAAGCATGTCAAGGCCTTCACGGGGTTTACTAGAAAGACTTCAGTTACATGGTGAGACTGGAGAAACTGAGGTCATTCTCCTCAGAGCGGAGAAGGTTAAAGAGATGATCTTGAAACGTAAACAGTAAATAAGGAGAAACTGTTTCCAGCAATTGAAGGGTCAGTCACCAAAGGACTCAAATTTAGGATAAGTAGCAAAGAGGTGACATGAGGAAAAAAATTATGCAGCACATTGTTATGATCTGGAGTGAACTGCAAGAAGATTCATTAATAATTTTCAAAAGGGAATTGGATAAATGCCTGAAAGGAAAACATTGCAGTTCTATGGGGAAGAGTAGCAGCGTGGGACAAATTGGAGAGCTCTTTCAAAGAGGCAACAAAGAAACACTGGGCCAAATAGCCTCCTTCTCTGTTGTACTATTCTATGATTCTATGAAATACATAACAGTAAATTTTAGTGAAAATTTGGAAATTGGATGAAACAATCAAAGTCATGTTGGTCTCTTTGGTTTCAAATGGCTTCAATCACACCAGTGGACAACAACAACAGCTGGCATTTATACAGTGCCAATGGTCATACTTCATGGTCACCAAAAGGAAGGGGTCGGAAGCGGTGCCAATTGTGGTGGTGGGGTGACGGGGGTGAAGGATGTTGTCTAGTCAGGCAGCAGTGATTGAGTAATCTGAAACAGCAGCGATTGGAGGGAGCTGGGAACAATAGTGAATGTTTGTTAAATATAGGGTCAGGAGGAAACACCGTTGCTCCTCCAGGCTCCACATTTCAGGCAGTGCAATCCAGATCATAGCAACTCACTATGCAAACAAAAATCCTCCTGTCACCTCTGTTTGCCAATTACCTTAAATTTGCATCCCACTTTTTCTGGTTTCTTCATGTAACTGAAGTCAATCACACCTGATACCATTCTAACAAATATCCTCTGCACCCTCTCTAAGGTCTTGACATCCTTCCTAAAGTTTGGTGCCCATAATTGGTTACAATACTCCAGCTGGTGCCTAATCAGTCTTTTATAAAGGTTTGTCCTAATTTCCTTGCTTTTGTAAGCTACACCTTTAATTATAAATCCAATATGACTTTTTAACTACCTTTTCAATTTGTCCTGCAACTTTCAAGGACTAGAGTACCTACACACCCATGGCCAGAATCTTCGGGCCGGCGAGTGGGGACGGGCCCTGCTCACCGACAAGTAAGATGGTGCGCGGTGACGTCATTCAGATCCTCAGTTCGGCAGACACGCACCAGAGTCGGTTGCGCGCCCGCCAAACTATCAAAAGCCTATTAAGGCCATTTAAATATCAATTGAAATAATTAACTGAGCTGCCTGTCCAACCTTATAGTTGGCGGGCAGGCGAAGCACCCAGGCAGCCTTCACATTTATCATGAAAACTCATCCACAGGCGGGATGAGGTTTCATGAAGGTTTTTAAAGTTTAATAAAAACTTTTAATAAAATTCATTGACAAGTCCCAGCTCATGTGACACTGTCACATGAGGGGACATGTCTTAAAACTTTTTTTCTTTATTAACATTTTTAACAATCAAACTAGTCTCCCTGAGGCAGCTCTGTGCCTCAGGGAGATTCCTGCAATTTTTCACGTGCATGCGACTCAGCCCACTCTCCCCGCCTGCACAGGGAGCACTCAGCACTTAATTGGCCCGCCCACATAAAATGGCAGGTTGCAGCCAATCGCAGGCGGCGATCTGCTGCACGCCCACCCGTGCCTGCTCCCACCCAACCCCCCCACCACCCGAGACGGGGAGAAAATTCTCCCCCATGTCTTTCTGTTTCTGCACTCCTTTTAAAATTCTACCATCTAGTTTACATCACCTTTCCTCATTCTTCTTAGTTAATCACCTCACACTTCTCGGTATTAAATTTCATCTGCCATGTGTCCAGCCATTTTCCCAGTCTGTCTGTGTCCTCCAGAAGTCTGTTACTATCCTCCTCACTGTATACTTCACAACTGAGTTTTGTGCCAAACTGCAAATTTTGAAGTTGTGTCCTGAACAAAAAGTTAATAGACAGTGTACATTACTATTGGTAAAGCTGTATGCTTAAATGAAAGTAGAACTTAAGGTCATAAATTAAGAGTAAAGCTCAATTCTTAATTATTTCTGAAGAAAACCATGCAAGATTGGATACTTGGAGCTTTAACAATGATTAGTGTTGACAATTGAGTAGTTTGAGACATAAAGAACTGCCTTTCAGTCTTAGCTCTGACCTACTTTCAAGGCTACTTCCCTTGATTGGGTGAATTTGTCAATGCCCAGAGGTGTCATTGAATAGGCTTTCTTCAGGCAGGAAGGGAAGATAGAAAAATCCTGTGTGGCCACTCCTATCCCAAAAAAGTGAACCTCATTTTGGCTAATCATGGGAAGCACTTAACTGTGGCTCTATGGTGGAAAAGCAACACCATTACTCAAACCAATCAGTGTTGTCACTGATTGGAACATCAACTGCGGAGCCAATTACAGTTCAATGAATAATAAGTACTTGCAATTATGTAGCACCTCTCATGCCCTTAGGATCCCAAAGCCATTCCCAACCATTGAATTTCTTTTGAAGTGTCGTCACTGTTATCATATAGAGAATAAAACAGTTAAACCCCACAAACAGTAATTCAATAAATAATGAGATAATCTGTTAGGTGGTGTTAGTTCTGGGATAAATACTGACCAGGAAAACTCGCCTGTTCTTCTTCAAATAGTATCATGCTTCAGAAAATTAATACACTTTTAGTGCAGCAATGAACATAAGAACTAGACGTTTCATTCGTTCAGTCTACTGATTAGCAAACAGTGTTCCAGAATGTCATTTTCGGACAATATTCCAATTCTACAAATCTGGAAAAGTTTTACAGGTCTCAAAATGTTTAGTTACTTCCCAAGCTTCACATTTGCTTGTCCTTCAAACCAAATTGATTAACAGAAGTACCAACAATGGCTTATGACATCCATGGTTACGGGTCCTAAATGCTACTACTGTAACTCCACTTTGGCAAACTAAAATATGGATAATCCTGTAAAGTTGGAATACTTTAAATAAGATTGGAATGGGAAATGTTCCACCTTTTTCTTCTATTAAACATCATCTGTGAGAAGTATGACCCAAAGCAAATGCATAAAAGGCCACTGGAGAATTACCAAAAAATAAACACTGCCCAATGGTAACTTAACAAGGTCATCCAGCAGGCAACTCAGTCATTCAGATCTGGAAAATCTAATGTTCAATTCCAGAATAGGTGCTGAGTTAGTTGGGTTTTCTATATTTGTCTCAGTTCCTGTCAACAGGAGGAAACAATAGGCTGGGGCTCTTGTTCCTAATTAACACTTGATGATGTCTGCTGCAAGTGTGTGCTTCTTTTAGAGTTAAAACAATTAACTAAATTAACAATAACAAGGGAGAAATCAAGCACAGCCCCTAAGTCAGGTCAGCTGTAAAATCAAGGAAAAACTTTAAAGGAACCTAACAAACATTAAACCAAAATGTGATTAAAGCAAGTGTGTGGATATTGAATATCAGGTTTGTCCTTAACTACAATGTGTTCACTTCTTATTATGATCAAGTAGCTTGTCCAAGTGGTTGTTATTCATATTAAGCTGCACACATGAATAATGGAGGACAATTGACAACATGGAATCATATTAGACCAATTAGCCAATATCCTAATCAGAGAAGGGGAAGAGAGAAAAATCAATTTTAAAAGATCTTTAAAAATAACCATTGGTTGATAGAACTCCTTCTTGCATCTAAAATCCTTGTTATTCGTGCAACCAAACAGCAAAGCTGTTTGTCCTTATATTGCCTCCTTATATCATTACTTTCATTCATTCACCCACCACATCACCGAAGATTCACATAGTTATTGAACACATTTCAATGTAACTAGAAAAGTCTTCGCTGGACATAACATCGGGCAGAATTTTACTTGCCTGGGGGCAACGGGTTGGGAAAATAGCAAGGGGAGGGAGACACCTGTTGGAACAACTCTCTGATTCAGTTCTGCTGCTGGGAAAGTTTCCCTGCAATGTGACCGGCTGAGCGTGTCCATTCAAATTTAAATTAGCAATTTGAATAATTAAAGGCTCAATTAATGGCAATTTTCCCAGGCTGCTGGCTTTTGCCAGTGGGGAGGCCACCAGCTGCATGGAGGCATCCTTCCTGCAGCTTCTTGGGGGCAGGGGAGGCATTGGAGCTGAAGACTCCAAGGCACAGGAACAAGGCTGCCAGCAGGAAACGACAATCCTGCAGCCCCAACTCTGCCACTGGGGGTGTTTCCCCTCCAATCGCTGGGGCCTGCTTGCTTGACCCACCAAAAATATAAAGTCATGCTCACCCCTCTGAGGGCACCTCCATTTTGAGGTGCCTGCACATGCTCCTTGCTGTCTCAGCAGCAGCCACCTCCCTCTATCGTCCTGCTGAGGCTCCAGAGCTGCCAGCCCTCTGATTGGGCTGGCAGTGAGAAAGACACTCCCACCCATTGTTAATTGACAGCCACCCTCACCTGCCGGCTCTTAATTGCCTCCTCCTGACAATATTACATGCTAAGTCTCAACCCACACCTGTTCAGACCTCCAACCCAGAAACTGCTCTGATGACATGACCTCGAGACGTTTTGGAAAAATCTCACCCATTGTATCACTTACAGGAACTATAATGTTAGAGTCATAGAGGTCTACAGCACAGAAAAAGGCCCTTTGGCCCATCGAGTCTGCGCCATTCCAATAAGTACCTAACTATTCTAATACCATTTTCCAGCACTAGGCCCATAGCCATGTATGCCATGGCATCGCAAGTGCGCATCCAAATATTTCTTAAATGTTGTGAGGATTTCTGCCTCTACCACCCTTTCAGGCAGTGAGTTCCAGATTCCCACCACCCTCTGGGTGAAAAAATTATTCCTCAAATCCCCTCTAAACCTCCTGCCCCTTACCTTAAATCTATGCCCCTCGGTTATTGATCCCTCCACCAAGGGGAAAAGTTCCTTCCTGTCTACCCTATCTATGCCCCTCATAATTTTATACACCTCAATCATATCCCCCCTCAATCTCCTCTGCTCCAGGGAAAATAACTTGAGTCTATCCAATCTCTCCTCATAACTTAAAATCCCCAGCCCAGGCAACATCCTGGTAAATCTCCTCTGCACTCTCTCCAGTGCAATCACATCCTTCCTATAATGCAAATTCCAGAACTGCACGCAATACACCAGCTGTGGCCTAACCAGCATTTTATACAGTTCCAGCATAACCTCCCTGCTCTTATATTCTATGCCTCGGCTAATAAAGGCAAGTACGCCATATGCCTTCTTAACCACCTTATCTACCTGTCCCACTATCTTAAGGGACCGGTGGACATGCACACCAAGTTCCCTCTGCTCCTTGGTACTTCCCAGGGTTCCTAACATTCATTGTGTATTCTCGTGCCTTGTTTGTCCTGCTCAAGTGCATAACCTCACACTTAACCGGATTAAATTCCATTTGCCACTATCAGCCCATCTGACCAGCCCGTCTATATCCTCCTATAAACTAAGGCTATCCTCCTCATTATTTACCACCCCACCAATTTCTGTGTCATCCGCGAACTTACTGATCAACCCTCCTACATTCAAGTCTAAATAATGATTTTAATTGAATGAGCAGAGGTGTCCTGGAATCAACAAGCCTACAAGATTTTAGTAGATTTGCACTATTTGCAGCAAAATAGCATATCTAGAACCTTAATAATGCCAGAAATCACCATTAACACCTAAAAAGATAAAGGAATCAATAAACTCGATTTTAACTTGAAAGTGAATCTGACTGATGGGGAAGTGGCTAGGCATCATGAAAATTTGAAGGACAGCCAGCCCTTCTGATTGCCTACAGCACCCCCCACAACCCCCACCCCCAACCCTCCCCCCCACAAATGGCTGCTACCATCTCCAGTGTGTTTCCTGACTACATCAAGTGAGGGATGCATCTCTTAAAATTAGGTTTCCATTCATTTTTGATGGGAGAATGTTGGAAAAAATTGTGATAATATAGAGGAGTAAAAGTCTTGCCCCCGGAAGGCCAAGTGGAGAAAGTGGGGGCGAGGAGGCGAGGGGGCGTTCATTTCCCCAGCAACTGAAGGAGCACCTTCAAGGCCAGCTAGATCTACAATGTGATGGCTCATAGGGTCAGCACCAACAGAATCACCCCTGGGATCTGGGTTCAATATGGAAAAAGGTTTAAAAAAGCAGTAGGGGTGAGTACACCTCTTAAGCTCCCCATCTCCCTCAACAACACCTCACAACACTCTTGCCATCCTTATTTTACTGTCAACTATTACCACTCCTCCAGCTAATCCTTCAACACAAATTAGCTCACTAAAACAAAATTCTTGCTCATTTCAGCTCTTCCTTTCCTCTCTTCACACCAGCACCTTTCTTACCTCACAAACAACCACTTACCCAACCACTATTCACACCACTATTTCCTCACTTCACATCATACACAATTCCCTTCACATTTATGACTTTCCTATTATCATTATATGTTCTCTACACTGGTGTAATGGAGCTAAGACCTCACACTACATTTTTATGAAAAATATATATATCATCATGTTACTTTCTAAAATGTTAAAACTGGACAATGATGTCTTAAAAGTGACTGAAACCATTGTGACCTTCAAACAATAGGAGCTAATCTAGCAGTATCGAAGAAATTTGTGCCTTGTTACCTCTGAAGAGACTCTAATGGCCCTGTGAACTGCAGAGGCCAAATTCAAAGGGAATTATACAAAGGTCATCTACATTTCATAAGCCAGCCCTGGCCACTGGGGTCCACTAGTCTGCTAGGACAAAGAGCTCTGCAACCTTCCTTTGTAATTATTAATGGTTGGAAAATTAACAGTCTCAAGAACCCAGAAAAAAGAATATATACCCAGCAACGTGGTTGACTCTTAAATGCCCTCTGAATGAGGGCAATTGCCCAAGTGGAGAGGTGGGAATCATGTGACATGACCCCACTTAGCTGGAAGAATCTGTAATATTGCCTTGTGGAGCTGCAAAACTCAGTCTGCCATCTTCCATCTGGCAAACAGCAACAGAAAAGAGGCTCCATCCAGGTTTAAATGCTTGTCCCCATCTACACTGTTTCTGCTGGGACTTCTGAACTTCTATACCATCACCTACAGGACTAATTCATCTCTGCGTGCCTATCTCATTGTGGAAGTCATCGCTACTGGAAAAGTAAATTATCCAGCATCAGGTTTGAGCCTGCCAACCTCGGTGAAGGAATACACCATTGGCCTTTGATTCTGGACTCTGGACTCATGTGAAACAATAATTCTTTGCTCTGTGGTCTTTGCCCTGTAAATCTTTTTTTCTCTATTCCTCTTTTATTGTATGAATGCATAGAGGCTACATAGTGACACTCCCCGCCTACATTTTGAGTATATGTGAATAAACTAACCCTCTGAGATTACCCTAGCTTGAGTTTGCTATGGGGTTAATAAAAATAGGATCACATCAAAACTGGGTGGTTGGGAATTACACCACCGCATATAAAAGGGAAATCAAAATCAAAACATCTTTCTGTTTATGACCGGGTGGTGAGAGGAGAAATCAAGGCTGTTTAAATTAAACCTTGTCCTGTCCATAACACCTCTCACTAAATCCATTATATGCACAAGCCCCGCATGTTTCCATTCACCTTCTCAAGGCATGCTCACTAATTCATAGCCTCTCTTTCTGTAGGACAAGACCACACATAAAATCAATGAGAGGAACAAGATTAGTGGAGAAGTCCCCTAAATAATTGCCCTTACAGAGACAAAGACAGAAGCTCTGAGCATCATTTTATTCAGGCAGGGTCATGAACATCAGGGAAGGAAGGTTAGTGGTGCACCCAAACACATTGTCTACATATTATTCGTATTCCTTTATTAAACTCAGCATAGATGCAGCGATCATAAGTTCTACCTGCATTTTCAAGATGTCACATGACATATACAGCTTCTTTCTCCCATCCTAGCTCTTCTTCCTTTTTTCTTTCTTCTAGAGCCTTCCGAAAACCAAGAGGCTTCCTAGGAGGACAATCGCTCGGTAGTTGCACCATTTAATGGTCCATCTCTCCCAAGCATCAGTTCAGACACTGACACTCAGGATAAGCTGGATAGTTATCTAGAAAGGTCTGCACTTGGTGAAACACCCAGCACCAGCAGGCAGCACCAGCTACTGGTGGCAAGGACAGACCAGGAGAAACTTCATTGCAAGGTGCTGTGCTCTCCTGGCTGTGCCAAGGAGGGCCATGATAAGGGGCATCAGGGACCCAGTCATAAGAAGAAAATTGTTAGCCTTGTACAAACAGCTGTCAGAGGTATTGGAAGGCATCCCAAAGAGTCTCACCACTATGCTGAGAATGTGGAGTTATATGCATGATATTATTTTTGGGTCCAGGTTAAAATGAAGTGGGGTGGGTTCAATGTCACCTGAGCATGACTTTGACCTGTTAATTATCACCCCACTTACCAGGGCAAGCACCTGACACATAGTCAAAGATTAGGCAGCTAAAATATTGCTGGGCTGGAACAGTACAGGAAGGGTGCATGGAAATACCAGACATGTTTTATATCCATATTTTATATACATGCCATTCCCACAAGACAGGCTTGGTTAAAATCGACCATCTGTTTCTAAAATGCAAACATGTTTGCTCTTGCAGATTGTAAAAATTCTATTCTCCAAAAACATAATGCTAAATATTTGTGAACACAGTATTGACAAAATATGGATGTACCAAAGAAACATATTTCTATTTAGAAGACTGAAGAAAATGAAAAATTCTTATCTTTAATTCAATAGTGCTTTATCGTATTAATGCATCTGCTTAGCCACTCAGTCAGTATCTGTAAATGGATGACAGAGGACTACGTGAATGGAACGAGCAATAATGGAAATAGGTGTTAAAATGGCCCTTTACTATCCTTCAAAAGTATGCTTAAACAAATCAAAAATAATCTATTATTTATATGTAACATTATGGAATGATATACCAATGCTCTGGTTAATGAAACAACAGTTTTACAAGAGCCTGTGTATTTTCAGCTTAAAGAATTCTGAAAGTTTTTTAAAACATCAATCTCTATTGCTCTATTACTTCTTGTCTACATGGTTATTGTCACTAACAATTTATATGAATATAAATGTATGTAATGTACAATTTGTATATTATATAGATGCAGATTATATGTTGCTGTGATATATATAACATCAACATTGAACTTCACATAGTATTGATCATCGGGTGCATCACATGTATGTTCATATGTGACTTAATTAAAAGATGAAAGTTCTTTCACCGCCTTAACATCTTGCCACCTTTACCTGGTGAATTATTACCTGGATATGTTGATATCAAAGTTTAAAGCAGCTTCTCACAATATAAATAATTGGAAGATCATATCCAAGTTGTTTTATGGTGACTGAGTAATTCACATTCCATTTTTATTACAGTGAGATTCAGGAATTTTTAGAAGTGTTTTGGGAATTATATCTAGAATTCTGTCTGTTTTGTAGTTCAGCTCATTGAGTTATTACAATTGAAAGGTCAAATTTGTTTTGAGTATGTGAGCGGTATGATGGCGCAGTGGTTAGCGCGGCTGCTTCACTGCTCCAGGGCCTGGGTTTGATCCTGACCTTGGGTGTCTGTCTGTGTGGAATTTGCATGTTCTCCCTGTGTCTGTGTGGGTTTTCCCTTATTTCCTCTCACTGTCCAAGGACATGTTGGTTAGGTGGATTGGCTACAGTAAATTATCCCTGTGTCTGTGTATGAGCGTGTGCCCTGTGTACCCTGCCAAGCGCCCATTGCCTGTTGGGATAGGCTCTGACTCCCCGTGACCCTGGAATGGATAAAGCGGTTCTGGAAGAGTGAGTGAGAGCGTTTTGGATATTTACTGGGATGTTTACTGATGTTTTAGAAATTAAATTTTGGGATTCCATTCTTTTATTTTTGAAAACTGTACATTTGTGCTCTTGGTTGTATTATTTTCTAGCAGCCTGCTGTAACTGAGCTTGTTTCCCGTAACTCCTATCATTTAAAGCATTTGTCCTTTCTTCACCATACATTCTCCCAATGGCGGTAGCAGCCCTCCATTCAGCTTCTTGCCATTAGCAATTTTTTACCCAAATAGTGCATTTGCACCGTTGAGTTTATGATTCTGAAAAGTCACTATGCAGTCCTTGCTGCACATTTTTCTCAACCACTTTCTCTTTATCTGCTTTCCAAAGCACCTGAAGATCAGATGGCAGGACAAAATACCAGACATTGAAGTGCTCACCTGAGCTAGCATGTCAAGCATCCACACCATATTGCGACAATCACAACAGAGTTGGGCTGGTCATGTAGCCAGAATACCTGACACTCGATTACAAAGTGAATCTTGTATGGAGAGCTCAACTCTGGCGTGCACTCTCATGGTGGTCAAAGGAAGCGCTACAAGGACACTCTGAAGGCTTTGCTTCGGAGATTTGAAATCAACCCCGAGCCCTGGGAGAAGCTCGTCCAGGCTCACTACAGCAGGTGCAACCAAATAAAAAAGGGGTGCAGCCTCGTTTGAAGCAGTCCTGCAATAGTTCAGTCGGTGCGCACGTGCTGGAGCCAGCAGCACGCCCGCTGACAATTCAAAGGCCTGTTAAGGCCATTAAGTAATCAATTAACTTAAATTTTTCACTGCCCATCCAACCTTACAGTTGGCGGGCAGGCAAAAAGGCCAAGTGGCCTTTGCATTTTTTTGAAAACTTCATCCATGGGTGGGATGAGGTTTCCAAAAGCAAATAAAAATACAATAAAAACTTTAATTTTTCATTAGTAACATGTCCCTGCTCATGTGACAGTCACACGAGGAGACATATTTCATTACATTTTTTTTTTCCCATTATGCTCACTTGCCAGCGTGTGCAAAGTTCGCGCCCGGCCCACTCGCCCTCCTCCCCCGCACAGGCAGCAACTCAGCTCTGCCGCTCGTGATTCACACTGAGTGGGCCTTAATTGGCCCGCCAGCGTGAAATGGCGATCCGGTGCCAATCGTACGCGGTGATCGGCTTCCCGACCATCCCCACCCACCCCCGCAGAGCCCACCCACCAAGGGCAAAATTCTGCCCCAAGAGTGTGCCACACAGCTATCAATAAGATATGGCCAATCGTCTACCTCAACTTGCTGCCCAATCCCCATTTCTCATGAATGCCTTAGTAACTAAAAATCTATCTATCTCAGTCATGAATATACTCAATGACTAATCATTCACAGCCCTTAGGGGATAGAGAATTCCCAACATTCACAAATGAGTGAAGAAATTTCTCCTCATTGCAGTCCTAAATGGTCAGTCCCTGTGTAGAAACACGCTCTGGGAGGCTTCTTAGTCAAACAAAATTAACTTTACTTACACGAGAGCTCCTGTGGCTGCTCGTATCTAGCCAGACCCTCATACAACCATTTTCTGGGGAACTCCTCCCCTAGAATTTATTCCCTTGCGCTAGCTACACATTGGTTGAACAAATAATGTGACCCCTACTCAGTCCAACTGATCTTAAAGTGGCAGTCATCATACCCTGGTCCTACACATTCTCCCAATACTCTGATTTTTTTTTTTGTATTCATTGGGGTTGATTTTGATTCCCTCCACCTGCCATTAATGGGACAGTAATGGTCTTAAAATAGAAAAGGTAACCTTACTAACCTGTTAACACCAATGATGTGGCCTACATCTGGGTGTCCAAAGCATCTGCTTGATTGAATTTGCTTGATTCAGATAATAGGCCCTTTTTAGTATGGGTCTCAGTGTCCTATGTTGTAAATAGGACTCCGATTGTCATTTTAGACACAAAGAGATCAGAGCCCAAGCAGTTCAGGCTTCCATCAGTTCCACGAGAGGAGAAGATGCCCATCAAAGGTAAGTCTTGAATTATTTACGTGGGCCTCAGAGGAGTAAGATTATACCTCCGGGAACCACAGGAATTGCTACAACAAGATCTCTACGATCCATAATCACAATTCTTATCCATGACTTACCCTGGTGATAGCTCCAACCCGGTTTCTTTTACCAAGTCTGGTAAGCTGCATCGGGATGCCTATTTGTCAGCCCACAGGTTACCAAGCCAATGTAAATGAGGCTGGGTCTCAAAATCACAGGGGGCAATTTTAGCTCTGGACACGATGGCTGATCCCACTCCAAAGTCAAATGAGACCCCATTTCGTGTGTTATATCAGGGTATATGTTCTAGTATTGTGAGCTTTTCATAGACATGAACCACACAGAGGATCCTCTGGAGTTTACCCAACTTATTATTTTATTCAAACCAAATTTGATTGGGGAAGTTTAGGGGTGTATTTTAACCCACAAAAAAATGGGCAGAAGGGGGTCAAGAGGGAATTTAAAAATTGAACCCCCCAAACAGCCTGTAAGCTGCTGACTTGCTGTTTAACAGTGGCAGGAGGCAGTGGGCCATTCATATCTTATAATGAGGGTAAGTGCCTCACAGTTAACTTCACTTACATACCAGCAGGTTTTCCAGGCCTCAGAAAACCTGACAATTGAAGGGAGGTGTGGACAACTTCAGGGAAAAGTTAATTAAGTCCTCTGCTTATGGACCAGGAAGAGTAGGAGAGCATCCCCCAGCCCCCACCTTAACTACTTTCCCTGGGATCAGACCTCCATTCATCTTTACTTATGTTCCATCACCATCTCCTTTTGCCTTGCTCTATCATCCTTTTGTCATTTAGTCTCTCCTGCCTTCCACTTTCTCACAGATTTTCTCTTTTGTTCTTTTCCCCTACTTACTTAAAGACCTGTTACACCTCTAACTTTTTCCAGTTCTGATGAAAGGTCATTGGCCTGAAACTTTGGGCAGAATTTTACCGGCCCACATGAGGCAGGAACAAAACGAGGACACCGCTAAAATCATGGAGAGCTGTAGCTGATTGGTTCCCTGACCAAGTCCCGCAAAGGGGAAATTTTACCAATGGCAGCAATGGCAGCCTGCCGCAAGGAAGCAGGAAGCCAATGTAACTAAGCAAAGGCCCTATTAAGAGCTATTTTATAAGGTTGACAGCATCTTGCCAATAGTGGATCGACCCCTGACTTCCTGCCATGTGAGGAGGGCATCAGTTGAATGGAGGTGGCTTCCCAGCGGTTTTTTGAAGCATTGAGAGGGCCGCAGGCAGGGAAGGGAGTCCCTGGGGCCCCAGCGACTTCCTTGGAGGGGATTTCTCACCATCACTTGAACATTTATATTTTTATCCATTTTTTTCGACCTACCTCCTGAATGTAACAGGGCCACTGCCCGCCTCAGTAGTGGCAACCACACCTGGTGGTGCTGCTGAGGCTGCTGGGCTGCCAGCACTCTGATTGGGCCAACAGCTCTCGGAGGCAGGCAGCCATCCTGAATAAGATGGCAACTCTGGTAGAAACTACTTAATTCGCAGCTGGCAGTAACATTAGCAGGGAAGTCCCGTCAGCCATTCGAGTGCTGACACGCATTTCCGACCAATGTCGGGACCTCAATAGGTTTGGTAAAATCCTGCCCTTTAACTCTGTTTCCCTCTCCATCGATGCTACTTGACCTGCTGAGTATTTCCAGCATTTTATGTTTTCAGACTTCCAGCATCCGCAGTATTTTGCTTTTGTAATGCTAAAAGGACATTCAATCAACGCAGTAGTACCATCTATGACCTAGTCCTTACCTGACATACACACGCGTGCATACATATGCGTACATTTTCCAGTAAGAGTCATAAGGTAATGGACGAGTCCTTCCACGCCCAATCCTAGAATCTCTGAGGTCAATTGCAATATACCATTCTAATACACTGGCTATAATTAGGTAACGGCCAAGACTTTCCTGAGCTGGAATATTTCATTGCAATACCAAGCAGTACATTCATCTATTGAGGCATTGGGGCAGCTGATTTATCTCCAGCCAAAATCACTGAGCTCCAGATCTCAATAAGGACTTGGACCAAACATGGGCAAAAGAGCTGAAATGAGAAGTGAAGCGAGAGAGATTGCCCCTGGCGTCGAGACAGCATTTGATCGAGTGTGGCATCAAGGAGCCCTAGTAAAATTTAAGTCAGCGGGAATCAGGGGCAAAATTCTCAACTGTATGGAGTCATATCTGACACAAAGGAAGATGGTTATGGTTGTTGGAGGCCAATTATCACATTGGGTGGAATTTTCCCAAATTTCCACTAAGTGCGGTAGCGGGCGGGTAAAACGACATTTCGGATGGCAGGTTTTCACGCCGTATCATCCCAAACCCATCTCATTATTTATGCACTCCTGAGAAACATGCTGTTTCTATGGCGAGTGGACTCTCATTCATCCGCCCGCAATCACCCTGCTGCTGCATCACGTCGGGTGCCATGTTTAAAGTCCAGCCACAAACACAATGCTCATTGCTTCCAGCTCACCACTGTTGCATGGAAGACATGGTCAGCAAAAGAAAAAAGACTGCAGCCCCCCACTTCAATGACGGGTCCCTTGAGCGACTGCTGGATGCCGTGGAGGCCCGCCAGGATGTCCTGTACGCCCACTCTGGCCGCAGGATGGGCAGCAACATGACTAATCCAGCTTGGGAGGTGGTGGCAGCGGTGGTCAGCACCAACGCCCTTCAGAAGAGGACTGCCACCCAGTGCCGCAAACGGATGAATGATCTCCTCCGTTCCACCAGGGTAAGTCACTCTTCTCATCACTCTCAATCACACACTCACAAACCCATCACACATCCACAGGGCCCTCACTCACTGCCAGTGCAGGGGACATCACCATTCACTCTCTCACACTCACCGTCATTGTCTTCATCCCGTCCATGGGACTAGTCACCACCCACACAGACCAAGGCATACTTATCATCTGGCCGGGCAGGCATCCTGCTTACACTTTCCCCATTTCTATCCATGCAGGGCAAGCTGGCACACAAGGGAGAGAGGTTGCAGACCGATGGAGGAATGCCTGGAATCAAGGTCCTCACGGACTTTGAAAACAGAGCCATCTAGCTGGCTGGCCACAATCTGGACCGACCCTGTGCTGATGGTGAGGTCAGCGCTTCTCTACCAAGTGAGGATCCAGCAGCGCAACATCCATCATTCAACCATACAGTGAGTGATGTGACCTGTTTCACAGGCCATTGCCATGCACTAATTATCTCTCCTTGCTTTTGCAGGCACATCTGGGAAACAGCCGATAGAATCCATGACCCAGGGCCTCCAGTCAAGCCCCGAAGGAACCTCTGAGGAGGCATCTGCACGCGCTATCACAGCACTCACTTACACCCTCCACCAATGCAGAGACACACACCTCGGTGGGACCAAGCTTTAGAATAGCCCCAGGATCAAAATCTGGTGAGCACATCGCACTGTCTGATCCACAGCAGGTGGTGGCAGGGACTTCCCAGGTGTCCGACGCTCGGAGGACTGCTGGAGGCCAGAACATTGCCGAGTCCGAGTCAGATGATGAGACTCTGGAATTGGTCATGTCACAGTTGCTGGAGCTGCAAAGGCAAGCTCAGGAACATCAGGAAGGGATGTCCACTGCACTCCTCAAATTGTAAGGCATGATGGAGGAATCCGTCTGCCTTCAGGCTGAGGTGATAGCGCTGGCATGCCAACGCACTGAGGTCAACACTGGCAGGATGGCAGTCGCCATGGAGACCTTGGTCCAGAACTTCGCTCCTGCCCTGCTGTGCGGGCTCAACTCCATCAATGATGCCATAGCTGGCCTCCAACACTGTTTACATGAGAGGGGTGCCGGGCAGCTCGATCTCACTCCAGCTACCCCTCTTCCTCAAGGAGTCAGCCTGGGGCCCCCGGGCACCCATAGGGAGGAGGGTCAGCAGATGCACACTCCGGGCCCATCCATCCAGGTGACTCTGAGAGCGTCTGGCCAATCCAAGTCCCCTCTTCCTGTGACCTCAGCAGCTCAAGTTCCACAGGCTGAGGAGGGTGCCACTGCCACACAGCATGACCCCAAAAGCAGGCCGGGGCCCTCCAAGTCTTGGCCCTCCAAAGGACACCCACCAAAGTCATCACAGACAGGGCGTAGCAGTCAGCAGCTGCCTCCACCTCTACTGTGGATGTCCGGGGAGCTACAAGACATAGCGGTAGGGTTAGGAAAGTTAAGGGCACAGGTATTAATCACTTGTGCATTCTGTTCACTATTGTCAATAAACTGCCAAGAATGTTTCCCTGCCTATGGCTCCTTGCTCTGATGAGCAGTCACTTGTGTCACTCAGATGTGAAACCTTGCTGCACAAGATAAAGGCAAGTGTCTCAGTCCAGGGCCTCTTCCCTGTGCTCTGTGCAGCCTTCAGACCAAAGTGATGATCCGGCCTCACATTCCCTGGAAACATTACTGATGCCTGCACCTTGGCGGTGCTTGTCACTGCTGCCAGAATGTAGTGGGCAGGTGCCACAGTGTTCTCTCATTCTCTTGATGTGCTCTCAGCACCTTTAAGGAGGGGCTGGACTCCATATCTTCAGCATCTGTGACCACAGATGCTGTGCTGCAGTTCCTGAAGGGCTCAGGTGCTGAAGGCAGACAAAACATCAGATGCTTCTAAAGTTTCATGGCTGCATCTCTATGATATGACCCTGATCACGAAGCGCAAGCTCGACTAGACAGGCTAGATAGGAGTCAGACATTCTCAGAGGCTATTTGAAGATTTATGGAGTGCCCTCACTGCATGTCATCATCATCCTCCTGCAATCAATGACTATTAGGGCCTCCACTGCATCTCCATGACAGGAGCATTCTCACAGAGGATATTTGCACTGCCATAAGCCAGACTGGAGTCGAACGATGTGAGGAACAAAGGGGCCACCTCACTGCATGTCATAATCATTCTCCACAAATCTAGCAGCTATTAGGGCCTCCCAAGTGCGCCTGCCTCGTCTAGCCAATGCGAGGGCCTCATCCCCATCATCATCGCTTCTGGGGACCTCTTCACCCTCAACCCCGTCGGCGTCCTCATCATCGGAGGAGACCTCCAACTCCTCCTCAGCCAGCTCCTCTCCCCATTGCAGTATCATTTTGTAGCAGCAGATGACGATGATGTGTGACGCCCTCTGTGGACTGTATTGCTGGGCTCCACCAGACCAGTCCAGGCACCGGAACCTCATCTTCAACATCCCGATGGTCAGCTCCATCAAGTCGCTCTGCTGAAGCCTGAGGCCGCCGCACTGGTGACATCAGCCATAGCCTCTGCATGCAGCCCTTGTCCTCAAGGAGCCATCGCTGCAGCTTCTGTGGACCCTGGAAGACTCCAGGGGTCTGTGACCGACTGAGGATGTAGGCATCGTGCACATTCCCTGGAAACCGTGCGCACACCTGCAGGATGCGTTTCTGGTGGTTGCATACCAGCTGCACATTCAGTGAGTGGAATCCCTTGCGGTTGATGTAGTCCACTGTGTGCAGCGATGGAGACCTAAGCGCCACATGAGTGCAGTCAATTGCACCCTGCACCTGTGGGAATCCCGAGATTAGGGTGAATCCAATGGCCCTTGCATCCTGGTTGTCCCAGTCCTGGGAAAAATACACAAAATTGTGTGCCCTCGGGAAGATGGCATCTGTGACCTCATGGATGCATTTGTGGGTGGCAGCTTGTGATATCCCACAGAGGTCACCTGTGAAGCCCTGAAAGGAGCCACTGGCATAGAAATTGAGCGCCGCGGTGACTTTCACAGACACTGGCAGTGGATGCCCTCCATGTCCCCTTGGCACCGAGTCCTGCAGTAAGTGGCAGATGTGAGTGACCAGGTCCCTAGATATGAGCAGTCGTCGGCGACATTGGTTCTTGGACATTTGCAGAAATGACAGGCTGCGTCTATAGACCCTGGGTGTCGCTAGACGCCGTCCAGCCACGGCTCACTGTCGCTCCTGGGCAGCGTGTGCAGGAGCCCCAGCAGCCCCTTCTACCTATGGTTGCTGCTCCTGCCTTTGCATGGCCAGGAACCTCAGTCGCTCTCTCCTCCATCTTCTCCCCTCTCTGTAGGCCATCAGGCATACAAAAGGGTCACCAGGCTCCATGCTCCTGCAATATGGAAGAGAGAGAGACATGGTTAGCATGGGTGAACTTAGCACCTTTCCTGACCCTGTGTGACGACCCCTTAACGCTTCCTAGAGAGCACTGGTCACCCCTCAGATGGCTAGAGATGAGTGCGCTGCGTGACTGCTCTGTCAGCCTGCAACATGGTGGGGACTGCTCCTAACCGGGATGCTGAGATTGCACACGCTGTGAGCACCTCCAGCAGTGACTGCTACATGGCAAGGAGATTACATAATGTCTGCATTCCAACTGCTCCACGGTCCAGCGGACTCGCAGCCTGTGCCAGGGTGGGTGGAGCTGGGGGCGTTGGTAAGGTCCAGAGCACTTGGTGGCACTTTGGTGCCTCTGCGTTGCTTGCATGGATGGACAGTCTAGGAGCCCGACCTAAATCATATCACTGTGGCTGCGCCTGATCTTTCTCAGTTGCAGAGGAATGGTCAGTTTATACAGGTGTCCCTACTGCATGGCCACTTCCCTCACCCACCCTGCTCCCCACCTCAATTTTTTATGCGCAGGATCCAAGCAGTTACCCCCTGATAACAGTTGCCTCCGAGGCTGGGCAGCAGTTGCCCCTGGACACCCCGCCTCCCCCCTACAACAGTCACCTCCGAGGCTGGGCAGCAGTTGTCCCCAGACACCCCACCCGACAACAGTTGCCTCCGTGACAGTGCGTCACTTCACCCCGGCCCCCCCGGGCACCCCTGAAGCCTGTAAAGCAACAGGCGACTCTGCAGAATGATGCCATTCACTCACCTCCAGTTCCCTCAAAGTGAAGGCCATCAACTTCATGTCGCCCGTCTGCTATTGTGAAACACGTCGGCGTATTTTCCTGCCGATGTGGAAGGACAATCCCGCGGACGTGCAAGAGCCTGGCAGGATGGCCTTTTAATGATATGATGATGTATTACAATGAGCTCCCAGATGACCATTAGCGGGAAACGTGGCCCGCCGTTGGCAGGCTGAGCGGACGATCGCGATCTGCCTTCCCGCCATCGTGGAACCGATCGCACCATATTGTCTGCGCACGCCACCTATCACACCTGCTGCCAGCGGGCATGGAAAATTCCATCCTTTGTTGTTGGAATTCCTCAGGATAGGCCCAACCATTTTCAGCTGCTTCATCAATGAGCTTCTCTCCATCATAAGGCCAGAAGTGGGGATGTTTGCCAATGACCACACAGTGCTCCGTACCTTTTGCAACTCCTCAGATATTGAAGTAGTCTGTGCTGGCGTGCAGTAAGACCCGGACAACATTCAGGCTTTGGCTGATAAGTGGCAAGTGAAATTTGTACCATACAAGTGCCAGGCAATGACCACCTCCAACAAGAGAGAATCTAATTTTGACATTCAAAGGCATAACCATTACTGAATTCCCCATAATGAACATCCCAGGGTTACCATTGACCAGAAGCTGAACTGGAACTCCCATATAAATACTATAGCTACAAGAGCAAGTCAGAGGCTGGGAATTCTGGGGTGAGTAACTCAATTGCTGACTACCCAAAGCCCGTCCACGATCTACAAGACACAAGTCAGGAAAAAACAGCCTGTTTAATTGGCACCCCATCCATCACTTAAACATTCACTCGCACCAGCACCAGCACACCGTGGCAACATTGCATACCATCTGCAAGATGCACTGCAGCAACTCACCAAGGATGATTTAACAGCACATTCAAATCCATGATCTCAAACACCCAGCTGGACAAGGGCAGCAGACTTATGGAAACACCACCACCAGCAAGTTCCTCTCCAAGCCTTACAGCAAACTGATGAGGTAGGACATACCATTCCTTCGCTGTTGTTGTCAAAATCCTGGAAGTCATTCCTTACAGCATTGTGGGTGTACATACAGCACATGGACTGCAACAGTTCAGGAAGGTGGCTACCATCTTCTCAAGGGTAATTAGGGATGGACAACAACTGGTGACCTTTGCCAGCGATGCTCACATTCCATGAACAAACTTTTAAAAAAGCTTCATTTGGTAAAATATGGTATGTTATGCAAATATGAAAATGATTTAAAAACACAGATAATTATCACTTGCCCATAAAGAAAGCAGGTTTTCATTTAATAAGACACAAAGCACTCTGTTACTCATTTGTTTGTCCTTGTATTGCACCACTAAATTACACTGGAGGCTGAAGTGCTTGAATGGAAGTTAATCATTCTGATTTAATTTTTGCAGTAGATGCCCATCTCTCATCCACCAACACCACCACCCCACCCCTGTATTATAAGTGCTTGCTTTTGACTTAGAAATAATTAAATCTAAGTAGGAGGAAAATTTAGGAAAGAAAGATAAAATGAGAACAGTTAAAAATTGCCACTGCAGCTGTACACCAGCAGGCTGTCAAATGCTCATCTCACAGCTGTGATGTCTCCGTTTACTAAACTCCTGCTGCTGATCTCTTCTGGCTGATGCCGACACTGTGTCATTAAAGCTTTTTTACCAATCACAATTTAGTTACAGTTTACAGATTTATTATCTTTGTCACATGCTCCGCTATTCAGACAATCATTCCAGGACTGATGCACTTGCTTCTTTACCAATCACTTAATGTACATGATGGGCTTTATGCCACAGCTATAAAATCATTTTCAGTGCAAGGGGCAATTCGTAAAATCTAACTTTGAATCTGCAAAATAAATAAATGAGTACGTTTTCGAAACCACAGGATAGCACGGAGCCCCTGTTTGGCAAAATATTGTTCTTCCAGCTCAGAGTCTGTCATATAAGAGCTGTTGATCTCTACACCATGCCCTCAGAACAAAATAATAAAACGTTTTTGTTTGTGCCAATCACAACTAACAGGATAATGGCATGGTAAGGGAAATTCTGTGTTCCACCAAAAATTATGCAGTAATTAAGCTTTCCTTACTATTGAGCCTACTACCCCAAACCTCCCTCCCTCAACTTGTGGTATGATGTTAACATTCTAAAAGATTAAATATCAATGTAAGCACACAAGAAAAGCTGTGGAATTTAAAGTTTCTAAAGGTAGAAGTTACAAGCGATTCGCAAAAAAATGATTATTCACATTGATTCACTAGTTTATGAAGTTAATTAATGTAGCTATGATATGCTATTATTAATTGCCATTGTAGATGTAATGATCGAGGGTTCTAATTAAGTCCCAGCAATTTTGGGTGGGTAGAGAGCAAGCGTAAACCAGGCTTGAAAGGCCACATTTTAGATTTCCGGCCCAGGGTATTTTTAACTCCCGTGCCTCTCCTGAATGCCACCAGTCAGCTGTTTACCTTAAATGAATAGAAAGCAGCAGTGGCCCAGCAGGCGGGATTGGACGTTCAAGCAGTCATGAGTCACCAGCAAGCAGATATGTCATAGGTGGCCAGGGAAGCAACTTTGAGATAGTGGCTTCACAGGGATCTTGAGGAAGGGAAGGGTGTGCCAGATTAAGGGCAGCTGGACTTTCTTTGTAAGGCTTCGTGAATATTCATTTACACCCCATTGGTATGTACTTGTACATGTGCACTTTATGCTCCCTTTCTTGATGTTTTATGACAACTGGAAGTGGCTCGTCCAGCTGTGAAGATTATTTTGTTCTGAGGGGATGGTGTAGGGATCAATACACTCTTATATGGCAGAGTCTGAGGTTGAATAACAATATTTTGCCACAGAAGGCTCCCTGTCATTCTGTGGCGCTGAAGAACGTCATAGATATGCTACTTCCCATCCCTGGTTCCCCTCACTGCTCACGGTTATCACTGATCACTGGCTGCTACAAACTCCAAACTTGACACCAAATCCATTCTCTCTCCACCCGAATCAATGTCTCAAGTTGAGCCATACTGTTCAGAAAAAGGACATTGTGTGCAATTCCAAGCTGAACTAACTGCCCATTTCCTTGACACCATCTCTAGAACTTACAGCAAGAAATCGTGAGAACTCTTGTTCACTAAGAGAGCACCTCATAGAGTTGGAAACTCTTTAAAGAAAAGCACTGTAGGTTGAAAAATAAAATACTTTTATTATATTTGGCATTAAATTAATAATTTTATCATACATGGCATTTTGTTCTGCAAAGGGGTTTTATAGCAGCCTCACAGTCTGCACTGACACAATGTCATTGATATAGTAGTTGTTACAATTGTTTCAATGCTGTTTTAGGGAATCTCCCTTGTCTGATGAGGACTGCTGCTGATGCTCTTCTTGCTCCATGTGCAGACCCCTCTACAATGCAATGTTGGGCAATATGCAACAGAGCACAACAAAGTGCCACACTCTGTTGGAAATATTGCAGGAGATGCCCTTACACCTTCAACCATATCAGTGCTGTCTTGCTATTGTGGAATTGCATAGGACTGTCTTCAGCCAGGTCTGCATAGGAATCACTTGTCCTTCAGCAACCATGTTATACATACGTACGTACATACAAAATAGGAGCAGAAGCAGGCAGCCCCTCAAGCCTGCTCTGACATCATTAAGATCATGGCTGATCTGTTTGTGTTTTGAATTCCACATCTACCCCTGATAATCTTGGATTCCCTTATCTAACTATCTACCTCTGCCTTAAAAATATACAATGACCCCGCCTCCACCGCCTTCTGAGGCAGAGTTCCAAAGTCACTCAACCCTCTGAGAGAAAAAATTCTCCTCACCTCTGTCCTAAAACTGCAACCCCTAATTTTAAAACAGTGCCCCGAGTTCTGGACTCACCCACAAGAGGAAACATCCTTTCCATGTCCACCTTGTCAATACCGTTCAGGACTTTTTTTATTCATTTACAGGGTGTGGGCGTCACTGGCGAGGCCAGCATTTGTTGCCCATCCCTAACTGCCCTTGAGAAGGTGGCGGTGAGCTCCCTTCTTGAAGCGCTGCAGTCCCTGACATAAAGGTACACCCACAGTGCTGTTAGGGAGGCCGTTCCAGGATTTTGACCAAGTGACAGTGAAGGAATGGCGATATATTTCCAAGTCAGGATGGTGAGTGGTTGGAGGGGAACTTCCAAGTGGTGGCGTTCCCATGTGTCTGCTTGTCCCTTGTCCTTCTAGATGGTAGCAGTCATAGGGTTTGGAAGGTGCTGCCTAAGGACCCTTGGTGAGTTTCTGCAGTGCATCTTGTAGATGGTACACAATGCTGCCACTGTTCATTGGTGGTGGAGGGAGTGAATGTTTGTGGATGGGGTGCCAATCAAGCGGGCTGCATTGTCCTGGATGGTGTCAAGCTTCTTGGGTGTTGTTGGAGTTGCACTCATCCAGCAAAGCGGAGAATATTCCATCACACTCCTGACTTGTGACTTCTAGATGGTGGACAGGCTTTGGGGAGTCAGGAGGTGAGTCAATCGCCACAAGATTCCAAGCCTCTGACCTGCTTTTGTAGCCACGGTATATATGTGGCTAGTCCAGTTCAGTTTCTGGTCAATGGTAACCCCCAGGATGTTGATTGTGGGAATTCAGCAATGGTAATGCCATTGAATGTCAACAGTGATGGTTAGATTCTATCTTGTTGGAGATGGTCATTGCCTGGCACTTGTATGGCACGAATGTTACTTCCATTTGTCAGCCCAAGCCTGGATATTGTCCAAGTCTTGTTGCATTTGGACATGGACTGCTTCAGTCTCTGAGGAGTCATGAATGGAGCTGAACATTGTGCAATCATCAGCGAACAAATCCACTTCTGACCTTATGATGGAAGGAAGGTCATTGATGAAGCAGCTGAAGATGGTTGGGCCTAGGACTCTACCCTGAAGAACTCCTGCAGTGATGTCCTGGAACTAAGATGATTGACCTCCAACAACCCCAAACATCTTTCTTTGTGCTAGGTATGACTCCAACCAATGGAGAGTTATCCCCTGATTTCCATTGACTCCAGTTTTGCTAGGGCCCCTTGATGCCACGCTCGGTCAAATGCTGCCTTGATGTTAAGGGCAGTCGCTCTCACCTCACCTTATATACTTCAATCAAGTCGCCCCTCACTCTTCTAAACTCCAGTAGAAACAAGCCCAGTCTGTCCAACTGTACCTCATGGGACAACCCGCTCATTCCAGGTATCAATCTATTAAACCTCCACTGAACTGCCTCCAATGCATTTACATCCTTCCTTAAATAAGAATACCAAAACTGCACACAATATTCGGGAAGTGGTCTCACCAATGTCCTGTATAACTGAAGCATAACATCCTTACTTTTATGGTCAATTCCTCTCATGATAAAGGATATCATTTCTTTAGCCTTCTTCATTACACGTTGTACCTGCATACTAACTTTTCGTGACTCATGCACTAAAACACCTGGGCCAGCATTGGGGACCTGCCGCAGGCAATGTGGCGGACCAGCCAAAAGTCCATTGAATTTCGGCAGGTCCGGGCGAGTCCATCGGCAGGCAGGGCCAGTAAATCCCATCCCTAGATCCCTCCGTGGCTCAAATTCTGCAGCCTTTCTCCATTTAAGTAATACTCTGCTTATTTATTCTTCCTGCCAAAGAGAACAACTTCACATTTTCCTACATTATATGCCATCCGCCAGATTTTTGCCCATTCATTCAACCTATCAATATTCATCTGCAACCTCCTTGTGCCCTCTTCACAGCATACTTTCCTACCTATATTTGTGTCATCTGAAAATTTAGCTACCATGCCTTCACTCCCCTCATCTAAGTCATTGGTATAAATTGTAAAAGGTTGAGGCCCCAGCACAGACCCCTGCGGGACGCCACTCATCACATCCTGCCAATCACAAAAAGTCCCATTTTTGCATACTCTCTGTTTTCAGCCAGCCAACCGATCTTTTGTCCATGCTAATACGTCCCTACACCATGACCGTCCCGACGTCATCACGCGTTCTTGTGATCTTTCGGTCGACGGGCGCACGCGAGAGTCGGCAACACACCCACCGATAATTAAGAGGCCCATTCAGGCCCTTAAGCAATTAATTAAGTTGTACTTTTCACTGTCTGCTCAACCGTTTGGTTGGCAGGTGGGCGAATAGGCCAGGTGGCCTTTGAATTTTTTACGAAACCTCAGCCAGGAGCAGGATGAGGTTTCCAACGTTAAATAAAAAACGCAAATGTATATTTCCAATTCATTTTAAACATGTCCTTCTTCATGTGACTTTATTTACTTTGCCCAACTCTTCAGCTCCCTAAGGTAGCTCTGTGCCTTCAGGGAGCTGTCAACGCGCGCTCCCCCGCACATGCGCAGACTTCAACGCTCGCCCTCATCCCGCTCCCACCTCAGCAGCACTGAGCCTTTCAGCATGCCTTTCATGCTGGCTGGCTGTTAACTGGAAAAGCGGGAAATCACAGTCAGGGCCCGATTGTGGCCGCTCCCAGGCCCACCCAACAAAGGGAAAATCCTGCCCTAGGGAATTTTGGAAAATTAACACCAACGCATCTACTACCTCATTAGCCACCTCTTTTAAGACCATAGGATAAAGTCCATCCAAACCTGGAGACTTGTCAGCCCACAGCTCCATCAGTTTGGTCAGTACAGCTGCTCTAGTGATTGTAATTTCACCAGGTTCCCCTCACCCTTCCACCTCCAGAATCCACATCTGTCAAAGTGCACTCTTTCGTGCATGCGTACAAAAGAGCGCACTGCTCCCTGAGGCAAAGTCCTGTCTCAGGGAGATTCGTGAGAGGTAAGTAAACTCTAAGAATAAATAAATATTAAAATTATTAACATGTCCCCCTCATGTGACAATGTCACACGAGATGGGACATGTTAATAATAAACACATAAAACGTGTTAAATTTTTTAAAAACGGACATGAAACTTCATCCCACTAGTGGATGAAGTTTCATTAATAATCTGCAGCCCGCTGGGGCTCCTGGCCTGCCCGCCAGCCTTAAGCTTGGCCGGGCAGGGTGTTTAATAAGGTTAATTAGGCTGTCAATGGCCTTAATTGGCCATTGACAGGTCAGCGGGTGGACAGCTGATTTCGCTGTCCACCCGCCTTCGTGAATATTTAAAGGGACCGGGATGATGTCAGGGGTTCCTCCCAACATCATCCCGCGTCATTTTCCCCTCGGTGAGCGGGCCCCACCCCCAAATCGCCGAGGGGAAAATCTTGGTCTTTATATTCTGACCAATCATCTGACCTGTCACTCACCTTTGCGCAGTTATATGCTTTTTCCTTAAGTTTGATGCTTTCCTTAACTTCTTTAATTAACCACAGATGGTGTGTCCTTCCTTCAGAATGTTTCTTATAGTAGGAATATACTTATTCTGAATATTCTGAAATATCCCCTTAAATGTCTGCCACTGTTTCTCTATTGATCTATCCCCCTAGCCTAGTATCCCAGTTAATTTCAGCTAGCTCAGCTTTCATGCCCACATAGTTGCTCTTATTTAAGTTTAAAATACTAGCCTTAGACCCACTCTTCTCCCTTTCAAACTGGGTGTAAAATTCAATCATATTGTGGCCGCTGCTACCTAGGGGTGCCTTCACCCTGAGGTCATTAATTAATCCTGTCACATTACACAATGCCAAGTCTAATATAACCTGCTCTCTGGTTGGTTCCAGCATGTGCTGTTCTAAGAAACTATCTTAGGGCATTCTGTGAACTCCTCGAATGGGCTACGACTGCCAATCTGATTTTTCCAGTTTATATGTAGATTAAAATCAGTTATTGCTGTCCCTTTATCATAAGTACCAAATATTTCTTTTTGTATACTTTGTTCTACATTGTGGTTACTGTTAGGGGGCTGTAGACCACTCCCACTAGTGACTTCTTTCCCTGACTATTTCTCATCTCCACCCAAACCTGCTCTGATGAACCAAGGTTATCTCTAACTATTGCACCAATCCCATTCTTGATCAACAGTGCTACCCCTCCACCTTTCCCTGGCTTCCTATTCTTCTTGAATATCATATACCCCTCAACATTCGGGACCCAATCCTTGTCATTCTGCAGCCTTGTCACTGTAAAGGCTATCAGATCATATTTATTTACTTCAATGTGCGCTATCAATTCATTTACTTTGTTATGAATTCACATTCAGATACAGAACCTTTAGTTTTATATTTTTGTTATCTTTGCAACATCTAGTCTTGACTATTGGTGTTTTGTATTTTTGTTATCTTTGCAACATCTAATCTTGACTATGGTGTATTCTTAGGTTTTATTTCTCTACCCCTTCCTGCTATTCTATGACCCTCATTTCCCATATTACTATGATGGTCTCCTGCTTTGAATCTACCCCTTGATTTGTCACATCTACCCAAGCTTGATCCCAAACCCTGCCCCCCCCACCCCCATTATTTAGTTTAAAGCCCTCCCACTTCCCTAGTTATGCAATTCACAAGAATACTTGTCCCAGCACGGTTCAGGTGTAGACTGTCCCAACAGTGCAGAACCTGCTTTCCCCAATACTGGTGCCAGTGCCCCACAAACCAGAACCCACTTCTCCTACATGAGTCTTTGAGCCACACATTCTTCTCTCTAATCTTATTTGCCCTAAACAAATTTGCACATGGCTCAGGTAATAATCCAGAGATTATAATCTTTGAGTTTCTGCATCTTAATTTGGTACCTAGCTTCTCATACTGACTCTCCTTCCTTGTCCTGCCTATGTCATTGGTACTTATATGAACCACAACAACTGGATCCTCCCCCTCCCACTGTAAGTTCCTCTCCAGCCCTGAGCAGATGTCCCGAACTCTGGCACCGGGCAGGCAACACAGCTGTCTGGACTCTCGCTCTTTGCTGTAGAGAACAATGTCAATCCCTCTCATTATACTGTCTCCTACTATCATCACATTCCTGCTTGCTCCCCCCACTTGAACGGCTTCCTGTACCATGGTGCCATGGGCAGCCAGCTCATCCACGTTGTAGACCTTGCTTTCGTCCACACAGTTTGTGAGCACCTCAAATCTGTTTGATAATTGCAAAGTCTGAGGCGCCTCCACTACTGTCTGCTCGGTCCCATTACCTGCCTCACTGACAGTCACATCCTCCTCTCCCTCACTGCTGACCAAAACACTATTCTAAGAGGCATAATTGTCTTCTGAAACAAAGTGTCTAGGTATTTCTCCCCTGCCCTTATGCCATGCTGTGTCTGCAGTTCAGCTTCCAGATCAATAATCTTGATCTGGAATTTCTCTAGCTGCTTACACTTCCCGCAGATGTGTTTGTCCTGGACCGCCTTGGCATCCAAAAGCTCCCACATTCCACAGCTGCAACATAACACCTGTCCTCCCATCGTTACTTATGTTATTTAGTTAATTTAATTTAATTACTCACTTAATTAACTTAGAATAGTTCCTATGTATACCAGGCCTCTTTCCCCTAGGCACCAAATTCCCACGTGCACCTAATTCACTACTCACCCAGTTTCCATCACACTCCAGCATAGTCGCCTGTCTCCTCGCGTGCCGCATATACCTCACAGGGTTGTATAGTAGGCGATGGTAGATTATCTGTGTATAACAACAACACAGTTCCCGAGGTACCTTGCACACATTCTTTTCCATTTGTGAATGTTGCTAGAATGTTCTAGCACCCTAATGTTCATGCGGTCAATCATGTCCTGAGTGTGAGGAAAGCCAGCCAATGCTGTGAAGCCAGGCTTTTTGTTCTATCCTGTTCACTGATCAGCCTTGGCAAAAAGGGCATTGGTATCTGCTTATTACAACTATCAACTGCAGACTGGAAGATGCAGCTGATGCCCCATACAGCAGTCTGAAAGGATCCAGTGGCAAAAGCAATCAGCATTGTATTGGGTTTGAGGACCTCTGATATGGACAGTTCCCACATTGTCCTGTAGATAGCAGGACCTGTTGCATAAGGTTGCAGAGGTCCACATGAGCCAGCCTAGAGAAGCGCAACCTTCTCCTACACTACTTCTCAGAAAGGTCCAAGCCTGTAGTCTGCTGAGTATGACCTCCTGCATGTGTCACCACTCACCTGCCATCTTCTGTGAAGCACAGGAACTGAGGTTACAGCTCCTTCTCCTATGGGTCTTGCTCCATCCAAAATAAAGAAGGAAGAATTCTGCCCATTGTAAGTAAAGAAAGTTGACTAAAGGGTTGTAAGGGAACAAAAGGGTAGCAGGAGCAATCTGAAAGTTTGGAACTGTCCTTGCAAGCCAAATAGCAAAAGGTCTTTAGGTTTAATAAACTGTAGCTAAGAAACCCCTTTGCTTCAGGAGCTATGAGACAACAATCCCGCTAGGTTTTGCTGGCAGATTACAGACCAGGTGGTCACTCCACGGATGGAGTTAAAATGCGAATTGCGGGCATGACATCATTGGAATGCAGTGTTGACCTTTAAATTAGGACCGCACTTTCCTGGTGTGAGTGCCTGACCCAATGACAGAAACTGGTGACTAAAAATGGTGGGGATTGGGAACAATGCAGGGAGCTCCCACAATTTTAATTGTCTGCCTGTTCCAGCTGGTGAACTGGGTTAAAACCAGCCCAAGAGGTTTTGACTTATTGCTGATGGAGATTACTGTGTAAAATTCCATGCTTGAATGATGGGCATTGAAGTAAACAACCTGCACAGTCTAAATGCTTGCCAGGTTACCATGCCACTAATATCAAAATTGTTGTCAAACTTTAATGGCTCTAAGGCACTTGCAGCATCTATCCCAGTTAGAGAATCAGACTAATTGCTCTGAGCTTCAACTTCTATAATCAAGTGGCTGCTCTCAATTTTAGGTGACTGATAGTTTTACCCTTGAAGAAGTTCCCCTTTCTCCATGCCTTTAAGGATTCTACAGGAAATTACTTTACATATTTTGAAACCCAGTTTGAGTAAACAATATATGAAAGTGCAAAGTTATCTATACATTCAAAGAAAAATGATGCTAAGCATGAAATCCCAATAAAATTAATGTATTAATTCAAAATGTTGGTTTTGTACAGGTTTTGGTTTTCAAGAACACTCTACCCAATGGGATAGCATGGGCAATAAAAATATGAAGGGAAATTGTCACATGACTATAGTTAAATTACATATAATACTAAGTATAAGTATTACATATAATACTATATAGTTTGAATCCATACAGAACAAGTATCAGTAAACAAATGGCACTGTCTTACAAATAGCCACAAGTGTCCCCTAGTGGCTTATAAGAAAAGTGCAGGCTGAAATCAAAATGTTCTTGAACCATGCCAGTCCCAAAGTGAAATCTTTTATCCCAGTACATTTTACATTAAAACTATCAAATTGGGGGAAATTGTGAAGAATTATACCAAAAGTACTGGCCATACTAAAACTACTTTCATTGTAACTGAATTGAAGATACACAGTAGTAGTGAATTTAATTTGAATTCTATATGTTCTTTCAACACAACGCTGAAAATAATTATAAGAACAAAATGCAATACTCCATTAGTTATGAATACAATCCACAATGGACTTGAATGACCTCTGGAAGTAATTTTCTAATAAATTCCTTACTATTCCTCCTATGAATAAATGCTGTTAAAACGCACTTTTAGTCCCCCCCCCTACCCAAATACAGTGTGAAAAAGAAAACTTTGCATTGGCATAGCACCCTTCAGAACCACCTTCAAAAGCATTTTACAGCCAGTGAAGTTCTTTTGAAATGTAGCCACTGTTGTAATGTAGGAAATGTAGCAAACAATCTGGAATATGATAATAAACAGATAATCTGTTCTTGTGGCTTTATTAATAGGGGCATAGAGTACAAAAGCAAGGAGATTATGTTGAACTTGTATGAGACATTAGTTCGGCCTCAGCTGGAGTATTGTGTTCAGTTCTGGGCACTGCACTTTAGGAAACATGTGAAGGCATTGAGTGCAGAAAAGATTCACAAGAATGGTTCCAGTGATGAGGAACTTCAGTTATGAAGATAGACTGCAGAAGTTGGAACTGTTTCCTTGCAACAGGAAAGTTGAGAGGAAACTCAATAAAGGTATTCAAAATCATGAGGGGTCTGGACAAAGCAGATATAGAAAAACTGTTTCCACTCATGAAAGTATTGGGAATGAGAGGGAACAAGTTTAAAGTAATTAACAAATGAAGCAAAAATGACATGAGGAAAAACTTTTTCACACACTAAGTGGTTAAGGTTTGGAATGCACTGCCTGAGAGTGCGCTGGATGCAGGTTCAATCGAGGCTTTCAAAAAGGAATTAGACTCTTATCTGAACAGGAAGAATGTGCAGAGTTATGGGGAGAAGTGGGGGAACAGCACTAAGTGAATTGCTCTTTTGGAGAGCTGGTGCAGACATGATGGGCCAAATGACCTCCTTCTGCACTGTAACAATTCAGTGAGTGACGAATAAGTATTGGCCAGGACACCAAGGATAACTCCCCTGCTGTTCTTCAAAGTAGTGCCACCTGAGGAAAGACAGGGCCTCAGTTCAAGATTTTATCTGAAAGACAGAACCTCCATCACTGCAACATTCCCTCATCACAGCACTGGACTGTATGTTTTTTCAATTTTTATGCTCAAGGCCTGGAGTGAGACTTCAACCATATCTTTCCGAGTCAGAGGCAAGAATGCTACCAAACTGAGGCACGACTGAAGTGGCACAAAATTAGGGGCCAATAAAATGATATTCGGTGCCAATGGTGTAGTTGTGTAACAGACGTCAGCAACCTGCATTATAGGGTACTGATTAGGACTTGGGGAAAATGGCATTCCATAATGCAACCTAAAAGTATCTTTATACACTAAGAACCTATACACTAAGGCCCCAAAAAGCACATAAATTTAGGCTGAATTCTATAATGCTGTCCGAGCACATGAACAGCACTTAATAGGCATGGTGCTCATATAAAAGCCTTCACAAGTTTCCTAAATGTGCTTGGGGGACCCCATCCCTCATGTTTGGTCTTTGTTCTTAAAGTTGATTCATTTTTTGAGCATCTTGTCAGTATCTGCTGGATTTGTTTCTAGATCCTTTGGGTTGTTCAATCAGAACCAATCCTACTGAAAACTTTCAAAAGCTGCACTCCATCTGTTTTCCATGTATGTATTTCTCTAGGGAACCGTCATTGTGTGCAACCTATACAGAAACCATGGGTATTCTCGCAAATCGTTCTCTATTTGCAGTTCTGGAGGAAGAAATTCAGGGTCAGTGAAGGCCTGGTAGACAGAGACATTTACACCATAAGCAGTCAAGAAGCATCTGTCTTTATGTATCTCGCTAAGTCTGAAGGAAACTGCAAATAGAGATACAATTCCCCAAGGAGGCTGGATCAAACCGTGCTGCCAGACCCAAAAATCACTTCCAAAGCAGAGTTGGCTCTGTCAGTGACTGTCAATGTCACCACAGCTCTGAATCTTTATGTTACTGAGTGTTTCCAAACAACAGCAGGAGATATATGAACTAACTTTTCCAACCTGATGTACACTTTTAGCATACAAGTGGTCATAGACCCTTTACAGCAGAAACTGTCCCCTTCAGAAAAAAAAGTTTCCACTCTACAAACATGTAGTTAGTGTGTGGCCATAGGTGCTAAATTATGCGGGTTAATTGCAGTTACATAGCAGCTGAGTTTACTTCTTTTGCATTAGTGTCACCACTATTTAAAAAGCCAAGGAGACTCAATGTATACCTGCTAGAGGATCCAGTGGAGCCATAGCTATTTACGCCATTTAGGCAGCCAAGAAAAAGACCTGAAGAGGATAAGAGGTATTGTTGGAGCAGACCATCAGGTCCTGCATAAAGAGTTCAGATGCCTGGACTGTCAGGTAGAATGCTGCAATACATGCAGGCCAAAGTCTCCAAAGTGTTGTTGCCTGCTGTATCCATAGCATTGTACTGAAAAATAGCCTTACAATGAAACAGGCAGGAAAATTCAAGCAGCAATTACCAGTGGTAGAAGTTGAACCTGATCAGGAGTTAGAAGAATTGATTGCACAAGCAATTGATCACACAACATAAGTCACAAGGAAAGCTCAAATACGTGTCACGTGAAACATCAGTGCCCATTCTTTTCCCCACTTCCTTTGCCCAGATGCTGGATGGGGACCGGGCATCAGAAGTGCATCATGACTTCCTGACCTGACCACACATGATTTTGGTAGGTCAAATGATCTCAGTTGCATGATCTCATCCCCTACACAGACATTCTCCCTGACATGCCTCACACATAAAAACAAGGCGCAGCTGTGGTCAGTACAACTGCCTTGGAATTTTCTGTCACATGTTAGAAAACAGCAACTAGAATGCATCCAGGCTCAAAGGTCACCAGAGATGCTGAAAGAGAAAGGTAGAACTTACTTTTTCTGCGTCCAAGGCATAACACCAATTTCTTTGATGCCTTTCTGGCAAAATGTAAATAAATAAGGTAGGGGCCAAGAACTTTCCTTCCATCTTACTTAAATGGGAAGATGACTGAACCGATTTTTGTTTTCAGCTGTCATGCGCATAGATCTTAAGATCCTTTGGGGGAAATCACAAAAATCCTGGGGCAACTTAAAATCGGCAGAAACCAAATGCCCCTATTTCTTGCACTTCACACCCAAGAATTAGCATTCCCCGTGGGAAATCAAAATTCGGTTCAGTAATCTACAGACATGCCAAAGACTCTTGCCAAATAAAGCATTGCTTCTGCTGATCCCAGCAGTACATCAGGATCCATGAAGGCAACAGTTTTCCTTTACTCTATCTTAATCTGCCAAATTACAACAGGACAAGTTGCAACATCGGCTATCTCAATTTTTATTTATGGTACAAGTATGTTCAGAGTATTTTGTCTTGGCCCTTCCTATATGTCAAAGTGAAGAGTGGGTATCTTGTACACCCCAACCTTAGCACCTTCTAAGCGTTTCTTCAGGGAGAGGAGAATATGAAGTGGATGACTCCTGGGCATCAGTATCTGCCTCTCCCTTGAGATAGAGATGAACCCCTTTGTACTGGTTCAAAGCAATAGCAAGGGCTTGCTGTCAGAGCAAATTGCTAGGCAGCTAGAAAATCGATTAAGTCCTGCCTTACCTAGTTCATACCTTGGTGCTTACAGACAACTGCTTCAAAAGTTGTCATTTTGCTATGCGCACTTGCTACAGATTTCTCTCACTCTCTACTGGACCAGGACAACATTGAGAGCAATCAACAACCTTTTAAGAACTGCTGGCTATTGATAACCCTCCCATTGAGTGGAATTATAACTCCCAAAAATGGCTGTTTACAGGTCAGATGGGATGCAAAAGCTTCTTTAAATCTCAAACACAAACCAACAGACCTTGAACCCATCAACTTATGGTTTCAGCAGAGGCATAATGGAGGCAGGAACCTAACCCATTCCTGAATGGCAGGTTGCTCATTGAAATATTTTAATGAAGTTGTGTGCCTCACATTTTAGCTCCATTTTAAACTTAACCCTGGCTCACCATGTTTCCCAGGATTTGGGAATCCTGACAGCTAAAGGGAGGTGAGGACTGCTACATGGAAGGGGTAAATGCCTTTCCAGCACTGCTTGTGGGCCAGGAGGAGCAGCAGTGCTTCCTCGCAGCATTCCAAGCTAACTTGCTTTCCTCTCTGCCATTGGACCATCCTTCAACTGGACCCCACTACAGTATCACTGACAACCCCCCACAGCATGAATGCCAATACCCCCCCCCCCCAACCACCAACCCCACAATCACTCGTAGTCACCCCCCCACCCCCACATGTGTTTATGACCCTGCTCCCAATCACCCCACCCTCCTCATCCTCCAAGTCACAGTTCCCACACTTCAAGTTTCCGAGCAGCAGGAACCCCACCTATTCCTGGGCTGCAGCCCCTGCCAGAGCATTCCGAGTCCAGCAAGCAGCCAAATCTGTTGGCCGGCTTCTGGGTAGAGATCCTGTTGAAGAAAAGAGCATGCTGGCTAAACTCCACAGTGTTCAGGGAAACCTGAAATTTCAGGTTCCCTGCTCTCCTCTCTTGGAAATTCCTCTCCATGAAATATTGGGGCCCTTGACACTGATGTTCTCACAATGCAACGTGCAAATGAGGTGACTGCTGCATTACATCGCAACGTTGGCTCTTGGCACAGGCATGCACAATACTCAAGTAGCAGCAGCCCCAGCATCACTGTGCAAAGACTACATTATGGGCCTATTATCACCTGTCGTAATAACAGATGTTACTGCCACTAGTTAAAATTTATATCTTCCCCTTGCGCCAGTTGCGCTAAAAAATAAATATTCACATGTCTGCTGGACACACAATACAGCCATGTTACTTAACTAGTATTACTGTTCAAGGACTGATCAGACAGAATTTACAATATGTCCTTTTTGATGATGAGGCTATTCCATATATTTAGCAATCGGCTGGCTTAGGTCCTGCCATGTTTAGCACTTGCATTTCCACACAATTTCTTTTAACTCAATTCTTAATCAGCTAAAAATAGTATTGCCCATAATAAAATTATTTGTTACAGAATGCATTAAAGCTTCTCTGTTGCATCACAGGGGGTTGAGGGTTGGGGCTGGCGGGGGGTGGTGGGGGGGGTGTGGGGGGGGGGCGCGGTGTAGGGGGTACCTCATGATAAAACTGAATGTTTTCCCCCAAATACAGACACAATGGAATACAACATGGGGAAGTGTGAGGTCATGCACTTTGATAGGAAGAATAGAGGCATAGATTATTTTCTAAATGGGGAGAGAATTCAGAAATCTGGAGTGCAAAGGGACTTGGAAGTCTTCTTAAGGATTCTCTTAAGGTTAACTTGCAGGTTGACACAGTAGTTAGGAAGGCAAATACAATGTTGGCATTTATTTCGAGAGGACTAGAATATAAAAGCAGGGATGTGCTGCTGAGGCTTTATAAGGCTCTGGTCAGACCACATTTAGAATATTGTGAGCAATTTTGGGCCCCGTATCTCAGGAAGGAAGTGCTGGCCCTGGAGAGGGTCCAGAGGAGGTTCACGAGAATGATCCCAGGAATGAAAGGCTTAACATATGAGGAACGTTTGAGGACTCTGGGTCTATACTCGATGGAGTTTAGAAGGATGAGGGGGGATCTGAGTGAAACTTACAGAATACTGAAAGGCCTGGATAGAGTGGACGTGGGGAAGATGTTTCCATTAGTAGGAGAGAATAGGACCTGAGGGCACAGCCTCAGAGTAAAGGGAAGACTTTTTAGAACAGAGATGAGGAGAAACTTCTTTAGCCAGAGAGTGGTAAATCTATGGAATTCATTGCCACAGAAGGCTATGGAGGCCAAGTCATTGAGTGTATTTAAGACGGAGATAGATAGGTTCTTGATTGGTAAGGGGATCAAAGGTTACGAGGAGAAGGCGGGAGAATGGGATTGAGAAACTTATCAGCCATGATTGAATGGCGGAGCAGACTCGATGGGCTGAATGGCCTAATTTCTGCTCCTATGTCTTATGATCTTATGAATTGCAGAGTTGTCAAAGTAAAACCTAACATCCCTACCAAAGCTGTTTCTTCATTAATAAAATAAAACAATCTATTAAAAATTAATATATTTCAAAACTCTCATCAGCACAGTCATTTTTCACAGTGTTGATTTCAGGCTTTGTTAGTAAGCTATTTAAATAATCATTACAAATAGACAGATTGGTTTAAATATTTCAATAACTTGAACAAAGCTGAAGTAAAGATAATTTAATATTTTTGTAAGTCCTGGTAACTTTTATAGTAAGATTAAAGTTCTACAGGAGATTGCTCTCCAACAATTTTCATCTGTTCTTAGGACGCCGTTCAATTCCTTTCAGCTGGAAGTGATATTTGAATCAAAGACTTGTATTTATACATATCTTCAGCAGATCACAAAGTGCTTTGCAGAATCATAGAAACTTACATCACAGAAGGAGGCCATTGATCCTAACTTGTTTCTGACTGCCAAAAAGTGCTGCCCAGCCGAATCCCACTTTCCAGGTTTTGATCCATAGCCTTGCAGGCTACGGCACTTCAAGTGCATATCCAAGTACTTTTTAAATGTAATGAGGGTTTCTGCCTAAAGCACCTTTTCAGGCAGTGAGTTCCAGACCTCCACCATCCTCTGGGTAAAAGGCTTTATCGTCAACACCCCTCTAATCCTTCCATCAATTATTTTAAATCTAAGCTCCTGCACCTCTCCCCACCTCCCCCGCCCCCATCCCGACCTCCAGCCCATTGATACCTTCTTGCAGTCTACAACTTTCAACTATCAACCCAACAACCTACCTTTACAGTCCACAAATTACTACCATCTCAGTGCTTGTTTTTTGTAGGAAAACATGACTAGTTGTGCACAGCTAGGCCCTACAAACAATAATGAGATGAATAATGAGCTAATCTATTTTGGCTGTGCTGGTAAAAGAATAAATGTTGGCCAGGAAAACTCCACTGTTCTTCAAAAAGTGCCATGAGAACTTTACATCCACCTGAATAGGGCCTCAATTTAACTGATCATCCAAGCCACAACAGTTCATCTGAACAGCACACCCATTCAATGCAGCACTCCCTCAATACTACATTGATGTGTAGACCTAGATATCTGCTTAAGTTCTGGAGTGGAACTTCCAACACACAACCTTCTGATTTAGAGACAATAGTTAAGCCAATCTGGCACTATACTTACCAAATCTCCATGGTAATGTGAAGCCAAGCTTATCTTCTACATGCCATTTCAACGATCACAAGGATGGAATGCTAGGGTAAATTTACCAATGGACATGGTGGTCATGGCCCTAGACAACTAGTACCGAAGTATTGTGTTTAACTTCCACTGCAGTGAGTGACTAATAAATATTGGCCAGGACAGCAAGAATAACTCCCATGCTCTTCTTCGAAGTAGTGCCACCTGAAGAAGAACAGGACCTCAGTTCAAGATTTGATCTGAAAGATCAATGTTTTGGACTGGGGGAGAGCGGATTTTAGTAAAATAAGGCAGGATCTGGCCAAGGTAGACTGTGAACAGCTACTTTTGGGGAAATCTGCAGAAGAGCCGTGGGGGCATTCAAAAAGGAAATGGGGAGGGTACAGGCTCAACATGTTCTCTCTAGGGTGATAGGAAGGAGTAACAAGCCCAGAGAACCATGGATGACCAGAGATATTCAGGATACGATGAGAAGGAAAAGAGAGGCTTTTAGCAGGTACAAGGGGAGCAAATCAGCGGAGGCATTAGTGGAGTACAGAAAGTGCAGGGTGGAGCATAAGAAAGCAATTAGGAGAGCAATGAGGGGATATGAGAAAGCTCTGGCTGGTAAAAGTAGGGAAAATCCCAAGATATTCTATAAGTATATCAATGGGAAGAGGATAACCAGGGAAAGAGTAGGGCCCATTAGGGACCAAGGGGGAAATCTATGGGTGGAGCCAGGGGACATCGCTAGAGTGTTGAACGAATACTTCACATCCGTCTTCACCCAAGAGAATGAGGATGAAGTTATGGAACTCAGGGAGAGAGATTGTGAGGTTCTTGAACAAATTGAAATAGGGAGTGACAAGGTATTGGAGGTGTTGACAGGCTTAAAAGTGGACAAATCTTCAGGTCCAGATGATTTGTGTCCCAGACCGCTGAGGGAGGCAAGGGAGGAGATCGCAGGGGCTCTGACCCAAATCTTTAATTCCTCTCTGGCCACGGGGAAGGTGCCAGAGGATTGGAGAACAGCTAATGTGGTTCCGCTATTTAAGAAGGGTTGTAGAGATAAGCCAGTGAACTACAGGCCAGTGAGTCTCACGCCAGTGGTAGGGAAACTATTGGAAAAAATTCTGAAGGAGAGAATCTATCTCCACTTGGAGAGGCAAGGTTTGATCAGGGATAGTCAGCATGGCTTTGTCAGAGGGAGGTCATGCCTAACAAATTTGATTGAATTTTTTGAGGAGGTGGCCAGGTATGTAGATGAGGGTAGTGCAGTTGATGTAGTTTATATGGATTTCAGCAAAGCCTTTGACAAGGTCCCACATGGGAGACTTATAAAGAAGGCAAATGCACATGGGATACAGGGTAATTTAATAAGGTGGACTCAAAATTGGCTTAGCTGTAGGAGACAGAGGGTGATGACAGAAGGGTGCTTTAGTGACTGGAAGCCAGTGCCCTGTGGCGTACCACAGGGATCTGTGCTGGGTCCCCTATTATTCGTCATTTAGATAAACAACATAGATGATCATGTGGGGGGTAGTAAGTTTGCAGTTGACACAAAGATTGGCTGGGTGGTTAACAATGAGGTTGAGTGTCCTGGGCTACAGGAAGATATAGACGGGATGGTCAAATGGGCAGATAAGTGGCAGAAGGAATTTAACCCTGAAAAGTGTGAGGTGATACACTTTGGAAGGAGTAATTTGACAAGAAAGTATTCAATGAATGGCATAACACTAGGAAGTTCTGAGGAACAAAAGGACCTTGGTGTGTGTGTCCATAGATCTCTGAAGGCAGAGGAGCATGTTAGTGAGCTGGTGAAAAAGGCATATGGGACACTTGCCTTTATCAATCAAGGCATAGATTACAAAAGTAGGGAGGTCATGTTGGGGTTGTATAGGACCTTGGTGAGGCCACAGCTGGAGTACTGTGTGCAGTTCTGGTCGTCGCATTATAAGAAGGATGTGGTTGCACTGGAGGGGGTGCAGAGCAGATTCACCAGGGTGTTGCCTGGTATGAAACATTTAAGTTATGAAGAGAGGTTGGATAGACTTGAGTTGTTTTCATTGTAGCAGAGAAGACTGAGAGGCAACCTGATCGAGGTGTACAAGATTATGAGGGGCATGGACAGGGTGGATAGGGAGCAGCTGTTCCCCTTAGTTGAAGAGTCAGTCATGAGGGTACCCAAGTTTAAGGTGAGGGGCAGGAGGTTTAGAGGGAATGAGATTGAGTGTCTTGGGCTGGAATGCGCTGCCTGGGAGGCTGATGGAGGCGGGTTGCCTCACATCCTTTAAAAAGTAACTGGATGAGCACTTGGCACATCATAACATTCAAGGCTATGGGCCAAGTGCTGGTAAATGGGATTAGGTAGGTAGGTCAGGTATTTCTCACGTGTCGGTGCAGACTCGATGGGGCGAAGGGCCTCTTCTGCACTGTGTGATTCTGTGATTCTGTGATTCTGCAGCAAATTGTGAAATTGGATTTAACAAATCTGGTCATTTGTGGCCTAGTTTGAGATAAAAGGACAATAAAAGCTGCCAGAAGGAAAATTCAGCAGGTTTCTTTTGTCCTCTTACCTGCCTAACTATCTCCAGGGACCCCGAGCACCTTGGTGCAGAACCAGGGAAATCTCTCCTATTATAATAATAATTACTTCATTTTTAACAGTGCCCTATTGGCATTTTGCACGTGGAAAACCTCTAACAGTATACATGTATGCATTAGGAGGAAGTTGGCCTATCATTGTTGCAAACAGCAGTTGCCCAAGGCATTATTTACAAAACTGCTTTCTCCTTTCAGTCACAGTACTAAAGGAGTGCCTGTTGTAGCAGCAAATTAATTTAGCTGTGCATATTTTCAGACATTAATCTATGTTGTAGAATAAAAGGAAACCTTACCTTGAACACTTACAGAATCCTCAGTTCTAGATGAAGCTAATTTTGAGGCAACCATTCATAACCTCAGAATGAAATTATTTGTGCTGGATTTTTAAAATGCAAGAGAAAGAGCCTTAACTTGAGTAGCAAGCGAGAAGAGCACTCCTTTACTGCTCCAGTGCCAGTTTCTCCAGACTACTCTTGTTTCTGAATTTAGTAGCGGTATATAGAGATTTCAAAAATGGTTAGTCACATGACTTTCTTTCCCCACAATGATTTCAGAAAGGGTCGGTTTATCTAGTGTCCGAATCTGGCTTTTGTTCTATGCTTATAATGTCCCAGTCATTAGCTTCTGGAGGAGGCATTATCCATTTGGATGACCCCTTTCCAGGTAGCTATTGCCCTGGTAGACTTTCAGTCTCCACTGAAGAGGTAGTCTCATAAAGATGCAAATTCTATGTCCCATTCCTTTCAATAGTTCATTTTTGAAGTGGGCCTTGACACTCTCAGGTGCAAAATTCCATGAACAACATGCCATGGCATTTCTGCAGCGCAATCCATATAGAAACTTTCCAGAAAAGTGGTCAACTTATAATATCAGGTGACTTGCGGCAGCCATCTTTGGTCAGTGCCTTTTCTTGTCTTTAAAAAGTCCTTTTCAAACAGTGCAATATAGGTGTGGTCAGCAGGAGGCATGTATTATTGAATGAATTAATTGTACAAAGATGACTTTAACCATGGAGGTCTTATGGTGCAATGGATAGCGTCTTTGCCTCTGAGCTCTGGTTTCAGCCCCAACATTGGACTTGATGGCCAAGGAGGGATTCATAACATGGCCAAAGAGGTTGAGTATCAACTGCAAATCCTTTGAACACATGCCAATGGCAGACAGTCAGAGCAGGAGGGATTCCCAGTCAGCCAGGAATATTCGAGCATATGCAAAACATGATTTTTGGCCCCGAGAAATGGGTCATCTTATACACCATGACTGAGGGTAATCATATTCCTTAAATAAGTAAAGAAGCATACAGGCGAGTTAATTTATGAGGCTGTGCTTGAGGCACATAGCCATGCAAGTGGTGAGTTCAGGTTGTGAAAACAGGTTAATGATCTTGTTCACTTGATTTGCAGCATGTTTACATTGGCAGTTGCAGGGGCCACTGAAGAACAGGCCAAGCACCTGCAACTCTCATCTTAAATAATTTTTGCATGGGGTCCTTAAACAGGTGTCAATCCTTAATTAACATATATAAAGGGTCTAACATTGGCTGCCCAGATTGTCTAAGAAATTGTCAAATTTAGCACTGGCCTGAATGCACACACAGATTAGACATAGGCTAAATTTGTCAGCATTGCCTTCATTTTGCACCCACAAAATGAGTACAGCTTATGCCAATGTTTAGACACAGGCATGTTTGTGGTGCCTCATTTGCACACACTTGGGACAGAATTTTCGCCTCCAGCCTGCGGCAGGTTTGGTAGTGAGCAGGACCAGAAATTTCAGAGGCTAAAAATTGGAAACCCACCAGCGGGAATAGAGTTTGGAATTTTCCCCTCATGGCGGGCTGACGGCGGGTTGGTTTCCCGCTGATCCATGGCAGGGGCACAATTTGCATGCAGGAAATTAGAGCAGCTCAAAACACATTTGGAAATAAGTGGCTTTCACTTCGCTCATCACTTTGAAATGAATGCAACATGCAAAGCCTACCTGTAACAGCGCCGCTGTGAGATCTCACCAGTGCCAGTGAGACGCTCCACTGGTGGGGTGTAGGATGGCTCTGCTCCATTCTCCGGGAGAGTGTCTTCCGCAGGGCTCAGACAAGACTGCATATGAGACACAGGTCAGCATTGCGACTGGGGCAGGGGGAATCAGTGGGAGAAAGAACACAGAGTCACAGAATCACAGAATTTTAACAGCACAGAAGGAGGCCAAACAGACCATCATATCTGCACTGGTTCTCCAAATGAGCATTATGACCTAGTGCCATTGCCCTGTCTTTTCCCTGTACCCCAGCACATTGTTTCTATTCAAATAATCATCTAATGCCCTCTTGAATGCTTCGATTAAGCCTGCCTCCACCACACTTCCAGACAGTGCATTCCAGACTTGAACCACTCGTTGTGTGAAAAAGTTTTTTCTCACGTCCCATTTGCTTCTTTTGCAAATCACTTTAAATCTGTACACTCTCGTTCTTGATCCTTTGACAAGCGAGAACAGTTTCTCCCTATCTACTCTGTCCAGACCCCTCATGATTTTGAACATCTCTATCAAATCTCCTCTTAACCTTCTTCTCTCCAAGGAGAACAGTCCCAACCTGTCCAACCTATCCTCATAGCTGAAGTTTCCCATCCCAGGAACCATTCCTGTAAACCTCTTTTGCACTCTCTCTAACGTTTTCACATCCTTCCTATAATGTGGTGCCCAGAACTGTACATAATACTCCAGTTGAGGTCTAATGAGTATCTTATAAATTCAGCATAACCTCCTTGCTCTTGTACTCTATGCCCTTATTAATAAAGCCCAGGATACTATATGCTTTATTAACTGCTCTCTCCACCTGTCTTGCCACCTTCAATAATCTATGCACATATACACCCAGGTCTTTCTGCTCCCTCTTCAAAATTTCATCCCTTATTTTGTATTGTCTGTCAATGTTCTTCCTACCAAAGTGAATTGCCCCACACTTCTCTGCATTGAACTTCATCTGCCACCTATCTGCCCACTACACCAACTTGTCTATGTCCTTTTGAAGTTCTGCACTGTCCTCCTCACAGTTTACAATGCTCCCAAGCTTCATATCATCCGCAAACTTTGAAATTGCCCCCTGCACACCAAGATCTAGATCATTAATGTATATCAGGAAAAGCAAGGGTCCCAATATCGACCCCTGGGAAACTCCACTACAAACCTTCCTCCAGCCCAAAAAATATCCATTGACTATTACTCTCTGCTTCCTATTTTTCAGCCAATTTTGTATCCGTGTTGCTACTGTCCCTTTTATTCCATGAGCAATAACTTTTCTTACAAGTCTGTTGTGTGGCACTGTATCAAGTGCCTTTTGAAAATCCATGTACACCACATCAAAAGCATTACCCTCATCGACTTTTTCTGTTACAGCTTCAGAGAACTCAAGTAAGTTAGTTAAACATGATTTCCCCTTTAGAAATCCATGCTGGCTCTTCTTTCTTAACCCATATTTTTCCATGTGTCTACTAATTCCCCCCTGAATAATTGTTTCTAGAATGTTGTCTACCACTGAAGTTAAACTGACTGGTCTGTAATTACTGGGCTTATCCTTACAACCTTCTTTGAACAAGGGCATAATGTTTGCAATTCTCCAGATTTCTGGCACGTCCCCAGAGTCTAGGGATGACCAAAAAATTATGGCCTGTGCTCCTGCAATTTATACTCTTATTTCCTTCAATATCCTTGGATGCATCTCATCCAGTCCCGCTGCCCTGTCAACTTTAAGTACCGACAGTCTATTCAACACTTCCCTCTTATCAATTTTGAACCCTTCTAGTGACAGAGTTTCCTTGTCTGTCACCATGGCCTAAGTAGCATCTTGGTAAACATGAATGCAAAGTATTAATTTAATATCTCAGCAATGGCCCCTTCGTCCATGCGTAAATCCCCTTTTGGTACCTAATTGCCCCTACTCCTCCTTATACCACCCTTTTACTATTTATATGCCTATAGAAGACTTTGGGGTTCCTCTTTTTGTTGGCTGCCAGTCTTTTCTCATAATCCCTCCTTGCTTTTCTAAGATGCTTTTTCACCTCCCCTCTGAATCTTCTTTATTCCTCTTGGTTCTCAATTGTATTTTCAACCTGACACCTGTCATAAGCACACTTTTTCTCCTTTATCTTAATTCCTATCTTTTCATCCCGGGAGCTCTGGATTTGTTTGCCCTACCTTTCCATTTTGATGGAATATACCTTAACTGTGCCTGACAGAGACATGGGTGGCAAAGGACAATGGTGGGTTGGAGAGGTAGTGGGGAAGGAAGACAGAGACATGAGAGTCAATGGGCAATGTTAGGGTTGGTGGGGGAGGGAGATGATGGCAGGCAGAGGGGAGACCGAGGGTGGGGAAGCTGGAGGCCAACAGTAAAGACTGGAGCACAGACACTGTAGAGGCTGGAATGGGAACGGAACAACATGATTTGGAGGGATGCACGCAGGCTCCGGAATCCGAGGCGGAGACGTTTGTGTTAGTGTGGCACAAGAGGGTAAGGCTTCCACAGAGACTCATGGAGGTGGGGAGGGGAAAGGCTTGTACATGAGGGATGGGTTGCACAGGGACGTGGGAGGAGGGGCGCAGGAAGGACACTGTTGTCAGCAGTAAAGAAGAAATGGGGGAGATCTTTGAAAGGTAGTCATATTCCCTGGTCTGGGACCTCATAGTAAAGGTGCGAGCATAAAGGCAGTCCTGGGGCTGAGTGGACCTCATAATCAGGGTGAGAGATTAAAGGCAGTCCTAGGGCTTTGAGGGCCATGCTACAGAGCTATGCATGGCACACACATCGTGGTCCCACTCCAGGAAGGGGCAAGGGCTGTGTGTTTAATTGGAATAAGGCACAGTTTGGAGTGCAGGGCGTGGTCATGGTCTTACTATCGCTGGCCATGGTCTTGTCTCGTTTGGTACTGGGCTGCAGGTGGGATGGTGAAGGTTAGGGAAGGCATTCGCAGCTGTAAAAGGGGAAAACGTAATACAGAGGGGGTATTCAAAACTTTCCTGGGGGGTGGGGTTGGGTGTCTCGTGTACATAGCCTCGAGATGGGGAGGGCTGAGGTCCACAGTGAGCATGGGGACATCAGCTGTTATAGGTTCAGGTGGGAGGGTTGGAATGTCGAGCACAATTGCAATGGGATAAAGGATTACTGGGGGAGGCTGGAGGGAGCTCTACATGCACATCTTGGTGTTCCAGGAAAATTGGAGGGACAGTAACACTCACATGGAGAAGGTTGAAATTGGTCTCATAATAAAATCTCAAATAATAAAACCACCATCTTGCCAACACAAAGTGATGGCACAGAAATAAATCGAAAGTGGGAAAGAATCTGGATGGGAGGGGTCAGAGTCAGTGTGGTGGGTGCCCAGGACTCCACACAGGGACCCATTTCAGGCTGCAGCCTCAAGCTGCTTGCACTCAAAACGTTGAAACGGAGTCAGAGCTGATAGAAAAGAGAAAGATTTCTTTGAGAATGGTTCATTGGAGCCATTGCCTTTTTTTGTGTTTTAATGAGAGACAGCAGGAATCACTGGCTTCACAATGCAATCGCTCCATTTGAGCTTCAACAAAGAGGTATGTGAGAATGTAAATGAGGGCAAGCATATAGGAAGCACAGCTGCTGCATATGTGCCAGATCATCAATGAAAACCTGTAATGTGCTTCTTCCAATTGGCATGGATCACGGGCCAAAGGGCATCCATTGCTAAAGTGCTGGCTAAGGTTGATCAGCATAAAAGATAATAAATTGCAAAGTTCCTTTGGTAAAGTTGCACATCTGATAATGTGTCCAAAGCTCTCACAACTTCTGTGGGGTTGAGATATAAAGTGCCAGGATTGGCATTGTGGGCACCTGGATATGTGAGTGCGCACCTCAGCGAAAAGCTATTAGCACAGTAGCAGCCCTGGGGCATGACACTGTCTTTCTGTATCTGAGTCCACTATACCTGCCCAATGTTCATTGATTTCTTGCATCATTCCTCAGGGAAAAGGAGAATTGAATAATGGAGCCTGAGGTCAATGCTGCCTTTTTGATAGCACTGATCATACTGAAGTGGAGGAAGAGGGCCAGACGCTGCCTAGCCCAGCTTTGAGAGGAGGCCTGGCCTGAGGTCCATTGTCCAGGGGAGCCCAAGCAACAACCAGAGGATGAGGAGGCTAGACCCATCCCAAGGAGGCGACTCACACAACTAAGGGTGTACTGAAGAAGATTCTCCTATCTGGAGGTGAGCGACAGACAATGCAGTGCCTATCTGTGCTCATCAAGGGATGTGGTGGATCACATCTGCCACTTTCTGTGGGAGGATCTAACACCCCATGGACTGGGAGGACATCACCTGCCAGTGCCCCTGGAGATCACCACCACACTCAATTTTTTTTCCCTGTGGATCGTTCCAGGGATCCACAAGGGACCTATGCCGCATCTCACGGTCTTCAGCACATAAACGTATCAAGAAGGTGACAGATACCCTCTACTGTAAGGCTCATCATTATGTGAACTTCACATTCGATGAAGTTAGCCAGGTTGTTAGATTTCAGGGGATCACAGATATCTCAGGCTTCCCTAGAGTACAGGCTGCAATCGACTACACACGTGTGGCATTGAGAGCCCCATGGCACCAGCCCCTGATGTTCACTAACAGGAAAGGGTTCCACTCCATCAAGTTCAACTGGTGTGTGATCATCAGAAGCACATCATGCACATTTGTGCCAGGCACCCTGGAGGTTGCCATGACTATTAGATCCTGAGGCACTCCCAAGTGACTCACATATTCGAAGGGCCTCAGCGAATACAGGATTGGCTGCTTGGGGATAAAGGGTACCTGGTCAAATGATGGCTGATGAAACCAGCGCATCATCCTCTGAGTCACTCGGAGGAGAGATACAATGAGGTGCATAAGACAACCCAATCCATCATTGAGCAGAACATTGGCATCCTGAAGATGTGCTTCCAATGCTTGGACTGCTCAGTTGAGTCTCTGCAGTACAATCATCATAGCGTGTTGCACCCTTCACTACCTAGCACTTCAAAGGGGGGTCCCTTGCTAGAGAAACATGGAGGAGGCTGAGAGCTCCTAGGACAATGAAGAGCAGAAAGGGCAGGAACCTGAACTGGGAGATGAGCGTCTATTTCCACATTGTGCTTCCACGTGAGGATGCCCTTGAAGAAGCACAATGTATAAGATGTGCCCGGGAAACATTGATAGCCACAAGATTCCAGGATGATTAAGGCACCAGAAATGAGACACAGCCACATTCCTTCCATCCCCTACTGACATGCCTGTGGACTGAAATGCCTTTACAAAGGCCAGTGATATCAAGAGCAATCTCAGCATTCAGCCTTTCACCTTCAACCCTCATGATTCACTTGGCCCTATTCGTTGGAAAGGTCAGCAGCGAACCCTCCATTATTATGCTCAGGAAGTGATAGTCACCACAACAGCACTGACGCTGACCAAAAAGACTTGATGCAGTGGTCTCCACCTTCATGAGAAGCTTTTTGCAGACACTGAGATGAGCACCTGGTTGGAGAGAGCGTCATGACTGCAGGTCTTGTGCTTTGGCACTACCAATGAAGGGAGCCTTCTCATTTTTAGAGACAATTACAGCTACCCCTCCAAGGCTAGTGAGGATGCCTAACTCCATCCTGTCTTGCTTGTAAGGAGTATGGTTGCTAGTGCATTTTGCAAACACTTCAAGAGTTGGACACATCTCTGACATAACACAAGGGTAGAATAAGTCTCATGAGTCAGCTACACATCACATGAATGTGAGGCTCACAAAGGGAGGTGAACACTGAGTGGGAGCATGGATCACCCCTGCAATAAGAGGACACATAGATGCATATGCAAGACCCTTTCAAATGACTACACCATTCTCATGAACAGCAAATGTATTTACAAAGGTGCATTATATTTACAGTGATTGAACACCCGTGACCCAGAAGTGATTTCAAAGCTTTTTAATTTTTCTAACCCTATGTCTACGTCGAAGTGCATCCCCAACATCCGCAGCAGAGGTGGAGGCAGCCTCCTGACTGTTATGCTCTGTTGTCTTAATGACTTTGGCGGGTGTCCTCTAGGGGTCAGGAGCTGGAGGGCTCTGGCCTGCTTTGCGTGTGCTGCTGTGAGGCAGGTGCACCCTCCTCGGCCTGTACAGCTTGAAGTGATGGCATCGCAGGCTGGGGCGATTGGGATGGAGTGGACTCTCTCGGAGTCACCTGGTTGGATTGCCCCACGGTGTCCAGCTGCTTGTCCTCCTCTCTGTGGGTGCCCAAGGGCCCCTGCCTCACTCCATGAGGAAAAGGAGAGGGAGGGAGGTCAAGGTTTCAAGCCCCCCCTCTCGCCTACCCACTGGTGGATCACCAATGCCTATATCGATGGAGTGCTGGTCTGAGCGCAAATCCGGCAGAATCTGCTGGACCAAGGTCTCCAAGGCAGTCGCCACCCTTCCCATGGAGACCTCGAGATGCTCCCATGTCAGAGCCACGACATCAGACAGAACGCGGGTGGACTCCTCCATCCTTCGCTCTAGTCTGTTGACTACCTGTCACAATTCTACCTGATTTTCCATTTCCTGTCGTTGCACCTCCAGCATGTTTGACATGGTCATTTCCAGAGGCTCATCATCTGACTCGGACTCAGTGGGTGCCTGTTCTCCAGCAGTCCTCTGAGTGCCAGAGAACTGGGTTGTTACTGCCTCTGGCTGCTGTGGAGATGTGTCCGTGAGTTGTTCCCCAGAATGTGATCATGAGCCTTCTCTATTACTAGGACCCCCCCCCACTGAGGTGTGTGTCTCTGAGCTGGTGGAGGGTGCAGGCAAATGCAGTGACGGGTCTTCTTCTAATGGCTCCTCAGCTTCCTTGCCTGAGGTGGCTGGAGGCTGGGGCTTACGTTGGGTCTGGAAGTGTGTCTGGACCTGCTGGTGCCTATAAAAGGGAGCAGATAGATTTAGTTCAAGAACAGATTGAATACAACATTGCATGTCACTCACTGAGAATTTTCAGGATGTGATCAACTCATGGAGGGTTCATCCAAACTGGGGTGCAGGAAGAGACCAATCTCACCTTCCCCACAGGAGCAATCCACTCTCACTCTTGTTGTTCTCGGCAAGCTTGGCCTGGATGAAGACAAGTAGATGGAATGTGATGAGAAGAGATGGAGGGAAGGTTGGGAAGCATGCATGCCTGCTGTGTGTGCTAAGCCCTCCCCAGTAAGGGGTGAGGATGGAGTTTGTGCAGCTTGATAGATGAGATGCTGGTGATGTTGAAGTGCCCGTGAGTCAATCAGTGGTGACATGTCCTCCACTAAAATTGTGTGAGATCTCTGAGCAGTGTAACCCTTTTAGTGCATGATGCCATGATGAGAGTATGAGATTGGAGTGAGCTGAAGGTGACTTACCCTGGCGGAGCGGATGATATCATTCATCCTCTCCCTACACTGGATTGTGTTTCTAGGGCATCTTCTCGATGCACTGACCACCCTTGCAATGGCCTCCCAGGCTGGTGAGGTGAGGTTGGTAGGCTTCCTCGAGCCATCCCTGAGGTAGAAGATATCCTGGTGTTGCCGAACACCATTGATGAGTGCCTACAGGGAGTCATTGTTAAACTTCATAGCAGCGCTCTTCTTTACCGCAGCCATTTTGAGACGTCTTCTTCTGAAAGCTGGGCTGGCGAGAGTCTGGGTGGCATTTAAGTATGGCGGCCCGACCTTCGAGCCCATGAGGTGATGGCAGAGCGGAAGAATCAATTCCCGACCCGCCACGTGATTCGGAGAGAAACTCGTCTATGCGTAATTAATGAGCTTCTGAGTGCAAAATTGAGCATGAAATCCCGCCACATCACCCAGCAGGAAACGCGTCGCAAAACCTGCCTGCCACTTTCTCTCAGAAATCGAAAATTCTGCTCTTAGAGTCTGCTGCAAATAATTGAGACTATAATCACATTGTACATTTGTGTTGATGACAAAGTAGTTTTGGGGTAATAGTCAACATGAAAACTGCTGGTTTAACTCAAGTATCTAATCTTGACCTCAGCTCAGCTGTACTCAACTAAGCAAGGAAAGACTTCAGTCCAAAAAGCAAGTCACGTGACAAGCTGTAATATAACTCATATCATACAGAGCTTCATTTTAAAAATAGACTGTCTTGGAAATATTAAAGCTTATTATAGAATATTTTTAACAACAGGGGCTCCAGCATGCACTCTAACATTAAAAAATAATTGAGTTGTTACACTTTTGTGCTGGTCAGATCAACATTGTTCCATAATAATAGAGATTGGCAGATTTCTAAATACCAATGACAGAAAGGGATTTAGGGATAATGTGGGAAAAAGGAATTGAAGTGGGTGATCAGCCATGATCATATTGAATAGCAGAGCAGGCTCAATGGGCTGAATGGTCTACTCCTGCTCTGATGTTCCTAAGTTGCTAATGTGCAGCTTGCAGATAAAATTATGGGTTCAGCAACTTGACATGTACCTCATTGATACATAAATATGAACATTTAGTAAGCTCTAAAAGTGAACTAAACCTGATGAGAGCCAGCAGTGCAAACAGGGCAAATCTACTCAAACCACCCTCATGAGTTTGAGCTGTAAACCTTGATAACATCCTGGATTCTCATTATGAAAAGGGTGGAGCAGAGAACTGAAAGCAGGATTTTAACCAGATTGGGCTCCAACTATCAACCTCTACTTTTGCTGTTAGTATTACTGGGTGCCTTATGTAACAGAATAAACAACACCAAACTGACAAGGAAACCAAAGCTTTGTGTGACTCAACTTTTCTAACGGCAGAATGATGAGTCAATAGTTGATGTTCTAGATTTGTTTTTAAAGATAACAAAGTTTCTAACAGCATTAAAAGACTGCTTCATCATACGGAAAGAAATAAAACCTATCAGTTCTTGCTGAAAGCTTTTAAAAATTAAGGATGAGCATCCTATTGTCGAGCTTATGATAGTTTGTTATTATCAGATTTTGGGATAGATTTCCTGCCCATTTATTTTGACTGATTGGGTAGCTTCTAACCTTCCTCAAAGGCCTCTGTTCTGCGATGAAGCAGGGCTTCCAGAAAGGAGCACCAATGACTCTGGCCAATTTCCTGAGGCTAGCATTATTTGAATAATTCTGATGAGTTTACCAACCTCTTCAGGGGAGCCCATCGGTGGAGGGAAGCAGGGACAAATTCAGGTTAGCAGGCCTTTAAGACATGCCATACATGATTGGCAGCTTCTGTGCTACTGGTTGAAAAATAGATCACTTTGTTTTAAAGGTACTTAGGGATATAGAATTGATTGCCATGTGATTGATTACATAGCTTCTTTTTGGTCATTTAAACCTTAAGCAGTCTGTACACCAACCATAGCAACACAAGATGCTAGGGAGAATAGATATCCCTTGCACCTAGCATCGTTATGGTGCAATTGACAGAAATTACATAGGTTGGTTATTATCCATCATTAGAATAAACAAACAGACATGTTGTACGTCCTCCATCACTTCTGGCAGAGAATGACTCAGACATAAAAATGGGGACCTAGTGAACAGTTCTCATCTGATTTCCCATTCCTGTCTGTCCTAGTTCCACTGAAAAATTGTTAGTGGTGGGGAAAAACGGTAGCCACTGTCTTTGAAGATGTCTTTTTCAAAATTAGGTGATTCATTTTAGAAAAGGAAAATATCTCCCTCCTCTTATCTCTGCCTAGCAGATGTTTTCAACTGTCTAAATTCTTCTATTTTTTTGCTGAAATTTAATCATTGCTAAGTTTGTGCCAATTGACTACTGTCATTTTTATAATGACTCCCAATATTGTACATGAAACTACTACAATGGATTGAAAGAATAATCCCATTTGTACAACTGTCTGTCAAGAAGTAGTTCCACACTGTCAAGAAAATCTTTGTGCACATGCATGGGCACATACAAATAAAATATGCAGACATTGGATTCTGCATGTGCATACTTTTGGAAGAGAGGAGTTAAATTGGATTGCCCCCATAAACTAGCACAATTAAGTACAAGGACCTCACAAATGGTTATGGTCAGTGATTGCATCTTCAAATGCCATAGCCTACCAATTGCACCAATAGCTCAGCCACTGTTCAAGTCACCATATCCCCATCACTCACCTTCCAATAATCTCTATCAATCAGGCTTTGTACATAACATTCATATACCACATCCCAAATTCACAGGCCTAGCATTGCTGACAGCTTCACAAGCATATTTAACCGGTTACACATACTGCCAGCTAGTCAACCATGATTGTTACAGCCAAACAGAACTGTTCAAAGTCATCCTGAAAAGCCAAAGTCTTCCACTGAATGTCAACGGCCTTCCACCAAACATCCTGCAGCCACTGGGGGTAGCACAATGTAGGAGTACCAGTACAGGTGAAGGCACTCAGAAGAAAGGCATAAAGGGAATGCATATAGTTAATTAGTTGACTTTTGTATGCAATATGGCATGATTTCACTTATAAATTTGGTTTGGAATGTTTATTATGTGGTAGCTTTTATTTTTGCATTGTGCCCAAACAATGGTGTGATGGTCAGAACATAAGAATATAACATAAATAGGAGTAGGAATAGGCTATTTGGCAATTCGAGCCTGCTCTGCCATTCAACAAGATCATGGATGATCTTCTACATCAGCTCCACCATCCAGTACTATCCCCATAGCCCTTAATTCTCTAAGTGCTCAAAAATACATTGACCTCTGTCTTGAATATACTCAATAACTGAGCATCCAAAGCTCTCAGGAGATGGAGAATTCCAAAGGCTCACAAACCTTTGAGTAAAAATGTTTCACTTCATCTCAGTCCTAAATGGTTATTCTGAGATTGTGACCCCGCATATTCCCCAGACAGAGGAAAGATTTTCTCAGCATCAAATATCAAGCCCCTTAAGAATTTCATACGTTTCAATTCGATCACTTCTGACTCTTCTAAACTCTAAGGAATAAAGACCTAGTTTGCTGAATCTCTTATCACAGGACAATCCCCTGATCCCAGGAACCAGCCTAATGAAGCTTTGTTGTACTACCTCTAAGGCAAGTATAGTAAGGAGACCAAACAGTCAGTGATAGAGGGAAGGTAAGATGTGGGGCTGTTGGTGAATAGGGAATTGGGGGTGTAGTTATTGGCATAGTAATCACATTAGTTAACCACAGACAGTCCAGGTAAAAAGAGGCTATCGAGGTTGCCTGCTCCTTTCCCCTTCCTCCTCTTCCTCTTCCTCCTCAACCTCCTCATGCACCTGCTCTTAAGCTGTTTGCCATTTAGTTGTAGCAAGGGCTGTCCCTTCATGATGGCAAATTGTCCAGCATGCAGCAGATTACCACGAGTCTTGATACCCGCTCTGCTGAGTACTGCAGCATTCACCTTGAGAAGTCTAGGCCATAGAAGCTTTGTTTCTGCACACTAATGGTCTGCTCTATCACATTAAGTGTGGCAACATGGCTTTCACTGTGTGCAGGCTGTACACACTTGCATGGGTTCCAGACTGGAATCATCAGCTATGTGGTCAGCAAATAGGCCTTAATCTCAATAGCCACCCTTTGGTTTGCCATAGTGGCTTAAATGCAGCTGGCACAGTAGACTGCCACATAATTAAGGCATCATAACTACTGCCAGGATAGTGTGCATTGGTCTGCATGATTCACTTCCTATGATTACACACCAGCTGGATGTTGAGGGAGTAGATTCCAGCACAGGGGGGCAAAGTTGACACGGTGCCCACAATGCAATGAACATCCAGTCAGTGGTATATGGCATTACGGGAAAGCCGGCAATCCTAGCAATCCCACATGCCTGCTCTGCCTGCTTAATTCTGACAAGAGAAAATTAAGTGGAGTTAACTCCCTTTGAATGGAGAGCCTCAGTGATTTCCCTTAAGCAACATTGGATGGCAGACTGTGAGATGTTGCAAATATCTTAAGCTCCAGCCTAGAAGGAGACACATTCATCAATACATCATCTCACAATATCCCCCTTTTTCTAACTAAATGCTCACCCTTAAACAACCAAACTATTTACATGGCTGCAAAAGAAAATAACATTGTGCCTGAATGCACTTTAATACAGAGCAATAACTTTACTGATCTCTGAAATGTATCGATGGTTTGCTTATCCATCCAGACTTATTTATGCTGATCTTTGCTAAAGGCTGCTGCATGTTTTCAGAATGCTGGTTAGGAGTGCTTTGTTTGTGTTGCATCTTAGATCATGTTCTGTTTGCAGTGTTTCTCTGTGTTTTTGGTTGTTGTATTGTTCTGATTTGACATCTGTTTTGTCGCACTATCATGCCATTTGGTGTTCATACTTGGTCTTGGTTCTGGGCATATGCTGATAATTTCTGCTGGATTCCAGATGTCATCAGTTGGGTGTTGTACTCAAACTTTCTGTCTGATGTTCAGGTTGGGTAATTCGTTACCTGCATGCCAGTCATGGGCATCTTTCGTCTTCCCCTGTTTTTCAAGTAGTGCATCATATACCCCTGGCAGTATCGACGAATGATGATTGGGGACGTTTGTCTGCACTTGTCTGCTGAATTACAATTCCATATTGGTTTTGCAGTGCCATGAGGTTTGCTAGTTCAGAATGGGTATACATATTCATTTCAAATTGTGTTGCTCAGTCTGAGGCCAGATGATCTGTGTTGCAGAGTCAGGTGGTCTATTCCCCAGTCTAAGCACAGGATTTCCAATTGCACTCCATGCAATCTGTGGCCCTCATCATTGTTTTGATGATGCCATGGATAGTGACCAAGGACAGGTCCTTGCACGCTGGTAGGCCTGCGATCACTGGACCTGTGGTGTCAGCTATATAAAATATCTGGGGTGACCAGGATGAGTTTTTGTAGTGACACTTGAGTGCAATAGATCCCAGGGATTGAATCTCATCATATGCATTTGCCAGTGGTTGGTTGAATCATTGCTTGCTACTTCTGTGGGTACATACATTTCAATGTACAAAGTGGAAGGATGTTTGCACCTGCACTGGTAAACACTTTTGCACATAGGCTAAACTGACTCTGCATCTGTGGGAATATAATCTGGGTGGTGGCAAAGGCTTCTGCTGGTACCACTGTGCCAATACATTCTTTGATATTCAGTGTGCTGAATGTCAGCTCACATGTGCTGGTCATCCTTATCATCTGATCATGTAGCGTGGCTGGACATTTTGTGGATCTTGTTTGATGCTGTTTGGTATGTGCTCTTTGTTGATTGGAATGCTATACCTATCTGGCATCTGGTTGTGGCTTCTCATGCTGTTGAACCACTTGTGTTGGCTTTTGCTTTCTGCATTGGCATTTCCAATGTCCTCTGGTGCCACATGCCTTGCATACAGTGTTAAAAGCAGGGCAATTTCTGGGTGCATGTTATGAGGCTGAATCACCTGCATTGTTTTCCTATATTGGCTATTGTGCTAAAGGTGGATGAATTATGCAGGAGGACAGCATAGCTGTGTGCTTGTGTGTGTTTTGTAGTATTGCTTCCATGTTACAACCTTTGAGTTGGTCCAAGAGGTCTTTGGAATTGGGCTAAATGCTATCACGGGCTTGATTATTCTGTCAGCTAGATCTGACATCATAAGGTCACAATCATGCCCTTTGTTTCTGCATCTTATGAATTGGCCAATGGTCTAAGTTGGTTATTGCCTAAAGAACATGAATTCCAGATGGTGTATTTGGAAGTTTAGCTTCACTTTGAGTGTTGACCATATTTGATCTAGATTTTTAAGATGATCATGGGACAGACCTGAATGTGTTCAGTCTGTGCAGGCCTTCATTGTCTATAACAGTTTTAATTTTAATGGCTTGTTTATCAAGTTTGGAAATATTGGGGTTCAGAAAACGCAGATCAATGTGTTGTTGGAACAAAGTAAACTCAGATAGGAATTCCGCTGCCTTCCAACTGAGTGTTGGAAATTTTGTGGTTGCCTTGTGGCTTTTTGCTGGATTTGTAATGCCATCTGGAACTTTTGACAGCTATTCAGACTGTTTGGCTCCCTGGGTTGCAGTCCCTATAGTGGCCATTGCCCTAGCTTGTCTTAAGTTACAGGCTGAATCCAATGGTAGCGCTGTTGAGCTTTTTCGTGTTTTCCTATAGATTTACTGAAGCTCCGCCCACAAAGCAGTAAATTAAGCGTGAAAATGAAGCGTCTGCTTCAAAGGTACAATTAAACAGGAAAAAAGGGCTTTTTCACGGGCTTCTTTTAGCTGTTATGAGATGTTCCTCCTAACTGAATGGACTTTTTCTTCCCAACCCAGCCTTCGGTATTTTGATCTCCTGCTGACCTGTTTTAGGGGCAGCAAGCAGCAGTAATGTATTCCTCTGTCTGTGGATTTCTGCTTAAAGCTAGACTACTTGGCGTCTGCTGTTTAATCTCTGTTCCTGCACAAACTTTGCAGTAAGTAGACTTATACTATTTAAGCTCTCCCAAATTTGAACAATCTTACCAGGACCTGATGCCTGCTAGGTAGAGGGAGGTGTGATCCCAGAATGAAGGGATGGTGTATAGGAACCATACAGAGCTGCATAATCACTTACACATGGTGAGTTAGTACGTGATAGTTGTTTCACTTCCAGACCAGTTCTTACAGTCAGAAACAGGGGAATTTATAATGGGGAACAAAGAAATGGCCCAACTAAATACATACTTTGGTTCTGTCTTCACAAAGGAAGACGTTAATAACATAGCAGAAATGTTGGGGAACACAGGGTTTAGTGAGAGGGAGGAACAGAAATAAATCAATATTAGTAGGGAAATGGTGTTGGGGAAATTGATGGGATTGAAGGCCGATAAATCCCTGGGGCCTGATAATCTACATCCCAGAGTACTTAAGGAAATGGCCCTAGAAATAGTGGATGCATTGGTGGTCATCTTTCGAGATTCTATAGACTCTGGAACAGTTCATACAGACTGGAGGGTAGATAATGTAACCCCACTATTTAAAAAGGGAGGCAGAGAGGAAATAGGGAATTATAGACCAGTCAGCCTGACGTCAGTAGTGGGGAAAATTCTAGAGTCCATTATAAAAGATTTAATAGCTGAGCACTTGGAAAACAGGGCAGAATCGGACAGAGTCAGCATGGATTTAAGAAAGGGAAATCATGCATGAAAAATCTACTGGAATTTTTCGAGGATGTAACTAGTACAGTTGATGAGGGAGAGCCAGTGGATGTGGTTTATTTGGACTTTCAGAAGGCTTTCGACAAAGTCCCACATAAGAGATTGGCATGTAAAATTAAAGCGCATGGGATTGGGGGTAGTGTATTGAGATGGATAGAAAACTGGTTGGCAGACAGGAAACAAAGAGTAGGAATAAACGGGTCTTTTTCCGAATGGCAAGCAGTGACTAGTGGGGTACCGCAGGGATCGGTGCTGGGAGCCCAGTTATTCACAATATATATTAATGATTTAGATGAGGGAATTAAATGTAATATCTCCAAATTAGCAGATGACACAAAGCTGGGTGGGAGGGTGAGCTGTGAGGAGGATGCAGAGATGCTTCAGTGTGGTTTGGACAAGCTGAGTGAGTGGGCAAATGCATGACAGATGCAATATAATGTGGTTAAATGTGAGGTTATCCACTTTGGTAGCAAAAACAGGAAGGCAGATTATTATCTGAATGGCTATAAATTGAGAGAGGGGAATGTGCAACAAGACCTGGGTGTCCTTGTACACCAGTTGCTGAAGGTAAGCATGCAGGTGCAGCAGACGGTAAAGAAGGCAAATGGTATGTTGGCCTTCATAGCCAGAGGATTCGAGTGCAGGAACAGGGATATCTTGCTGCAATTGTACAGGGCCTTGGTGAGACCACACCTGGAATATTGTGTGCAGTTTTGGTCTCCTTATCTGAGGAAGGATGTACTTGCTATAGAGGGAGTGCAGCGAAGGTTTACCCGACTGATTCCTGGGGTGGGGGGACTGAGATATGAGGAGAAATTGAGTCGATTAGGATTATATTCGGTGCAAAACAAAAATAGAAATACCTGGAAAAACTCAGCAGGTCTGGCAGCATCGGCGGAGAAGAGCAAAGTTGACGTTTCGAGATATATTATATTCGGTGCAGTTCAGAAGAATGAGAGGGGATCTCATAGAAACCTATAAAATTCTAACAGGACTAGACAGGGTAGATGCAGGGAGGATGTTCCCAATGGGGGGGGAGTCCAGAACCAGGGGTCACAGTCTGGTAGACCATTTAGGACTGAGATGAGGAGAAATTTCTTCACCCAGAGAGTGGTGAGCCTGTGGAATTCGTTACCACAGGAAGTAGTTGAGACCAAAACATTGAATGCTTTCAAGAAGAAGTTAGATATAGCTCTTGGGGTGAAAGGGATCAAAGGGTATGGGGAGAAAGTGGGAGCAGGCTATTGAGTTGGATGATCAACCATGATCATAATGAATGGCAGAGCAGGCTCAAAGGGCCGAATGACCTACTCCTGTTCTTAGTTTCTATGTTTCTATGTTTCTTGCTGTATGTGAAAGAGTTGAGGCTTGTATACCTCTCAGTTAAATCGTCAAAAACCATGCTGCCCCATGTTACATTCTTCTATTATATGTAAATGTACCAATCATTCAACAAGGATTGGTGAAACAATAATATGGGTTCTTTACTTAAAGATAAGACTATGTATAAATAATGTAAACTAGGAGGCTAAGTATACGTGTTTCTATTCATTCACAGGATGTGAGCATCGCTGGCCATGTCAGCATTTATTGTCCATCACTAATTGCCTGGAGAAGGTGGTAATGAGTCACCTTCTTGAATCACTGCAGGACATGTGGTGTGGGTATACCCACAGTGCTGTTAGAAAGGGGTTTTCAGCATTTAGACAGTGAAGGAGCAACAATATTGTTCCAAGTCAGGATAGTGTGTGGCTTGGAAGGGGACTTGCCAACACCCCCAATGGGAGCTACCCTGACTAGCCCCCCACCCCCTCTCCCACTAACCCTCACCTCCTCGACAAAATCCTCAATCCCTCATTCATCTCCTCCACGCCACAACCCGCCACGGGAACCTCCCCAACTACCTCCCCAACCCCCACAAGGGACTCCCCCCACTCCCTGACCCCCCACAGGATCCCCCCACACCCGTGACCCCCTACAGTATCCCCACTCCCCTCGGGATCCCCCAACTTCCCTCTCCTTACCCCACACTGACCAGACCATTGACCACGTGACCGCCCACACTGACCACCCCCTACTGACCACACAACCTACCCCCCACTGACCACCCAATCCCCACGCCCCTACTGACCACCCAACCATCATCCCTCTAACTACTCGGACCCCCAACCAAATGGCTCCACCCAACCAACCAAACACCCCCTGACCATTCGCATGCCCCCCCACCCTCCCCCCCCACCCTCCCACCCCCAAACAAACTGACTTTCCAGAAACCTCCCAGCCCCCAATCCTACCCACTTGCCTTACAAACTTACCTTCTCCCTGGCTTCTCAAAGAGGCTGGGACCTTTAAGCTTACAGGCTTTCCAACGGCTAATGTCATAAAAAGGGGGCGCGGCTTCCTTACCTTCAACTCTCCTGCCCTCAACACAAGGCATTGAGCAAGCACTGCACTACACAGTTCTCACCTGGCCTGACTCAGAAGGCCGGGCGCGAAAGTAGCAGCTGGATTTCAAAGTAAATAACGAGGAGTGGAGTGGCAATCTGACTCTGATTGCCACTCCATGGAAGTTACAGGCCACTGTGTTCTAAGGTGAATGTCTACTGGTCCACCACATCTGGAAGCAACACTGGTTTGTGCAGAAGCCTTGAAGTCAGCAAAAAGTCCTTCAGCACTTGCTATGCTATTCCCTGTGGACTTTTGAAACTTTAAACAGGGCTAGAAATGCTGTTGACAAGTGTCAACAGCCATAAGAAATAAACCAGCAGCTGACCTGTTAGCAGCTGATCATCTTTTTAAATGGTGCTGGTGGGGAGCTATCTCATGCTGTTGACCATGTATTGAGCTATACAAGGTTAAGAGAGGGCCTTAGCTGGAGCATTGAACTTCAAAATAGCATCACGGGTGTCAAATCAGCATTGCATGTTGAATGCACACGTGCTTATCCCTGCACCAGTATGGTGTTTGGCACAATTCGCCCCACAAGTCCATACAGTGGTCACTATTTTGGAGCTCTAAGGGCACTTGAAGCACCCAGAAAACAGGCATTAATGAGCCCAATTTCTTCCTCACAGTATCACTATAAGACATGCACAGCAAATGAACCAGTCCATATGTGATGTTAGGAAGGAAGATACTAAACATGCTAACATAAATCCAAACTTCACAAATTTATCCCAACATGAAACCTACCTAAGAGATAAGTTAGGTTTAAGCTTCAGTCAGAATTGATTTGATAAACATAATTCACAGAAATGTTTATGCTGGCAGTCAGAAGTTAGTTTCAGCACTTTGCAAGTGCAATGTGGCATCCAATTGCTGTTATAAAAACAGGTAAATGGGTGGTTCACTCAAACATACCAGCACAGTTGGATGACTAATACTTTGAATAGCTTTGGTCTGTTCTAACCGATGACAATAAGAGAAACCTAACTGTATATGTTTCCCTCAGAAGTTATTTAGATTCATGTTTAGAAATCACATTGGTTCTTTTTGAGTGTATTTTCAGCTTTCTTACCAAGTGAGAAATTGCTTTCTGTTCTCACAATGGTAACAATTTGCACATATATAGCTCCTTTAATGCAGTAAAACATCACAAAGCACTTCACATAATGAACATAATGAAACAAAAATTATCAGCAAGTCAAAGAAGGAGATATTAGCACAGGTGAACAAAGGCATGGTCAAAGAGATAGGTTGTTAGAAAGGTGTTAAAGGAGAAGGGAGTGAAGTGGCGAGGCAGAGATGTTTTGATGTGGAATTTCAGAGCTTATGGCCGAGACAGCTAAAAAGGCAGGACCACCAATGGTGAGGTAAAGGATGTGGGGGATAAACAGGAGGTCAAAGTTAGAAGAAGAAGGCTTCTCGGAGGGTTGTTGGGCTAGAGAAGATTACAGAAATAGGGAGGACAAGGCCAAAGAGGGACTTAAACATGAGAGCTTTAATATCAAGCTGGAGACCAGGAACTAATGAAGGACTTTCACTGCCCAGACTTCATTGTTAGACTGATAGGTGTGCTCCAGCAATTGTTTGGTGGATTAGATGTCCTATAGATTAGTGTGAATGATGAAGCCCATCACTATGCAAGTGCAAGTGATGTCCTGAGAGGGGTATATGCTGCCCTCTCTCAGAATTACAGCACTCTTGCCTCTCCACCAACTTCTCAACCAACCATCCTGGTGCTACGAAGTGAGTCAAACTGCCCTAGCGCCAGCCAAGGGGATGTAATCTGCAGCCAGACCTTCTTAGATCCAAGTTTCTCAAGTTCATCTCAAATGCCTTAATGGAGGATCAAACAGCTTCCGTCTCCCATGCTGAAGTGGAGGGACTGGTATTGGTGCTGGGTGGGGGCCTCAGTGACGGTGAATGGGGTGATTAGTTAAAGTGCTCTGGGATGATCAATTGTCAAAGAGCTTTTGCAACTAACAAGGTTGGCAGGCCTTGTTCTCTCTGACTTCCTGTTTCATAGCCTCTATAAAGAAGATGATCAAGCTGTAGGCTCTGGCAAAGAGCACATCTGCAACCTACGCAATGCAGGTATGCACAATAGACTGACTAAATGTTGCTACTGCCACCTGCTGCACCCTGGAATGAGATTGAGGCATATAAATTCAGGGCTACAGTCACTTTCAGAGCCACAGGCAAAGTTGAGTGTGACCTGGTCTTGGGCTGCACTTGGTGCTGCATGAGATGATACTTAACTGTGATGAACTCTCATGGTACAGCAGAGCCCCCTCACACACTGCTCATCACTGAGCTGCAGGTATGATGTTCATGGCCTGTACACTCTAATGCACTAAGGCCTCTTGCAAGCCTGCTTCTTCTCTCTGCAGCTGCAGGTCTTGTCTGCTGTTCCTCCCTCACCTTCTCTTCCAGCCACAATAATATTCCAAACACCAAATCCATAATGCCAACCAGAAGTTTTGCTGAAGTCCAAAAGAAGTCTCAACCAGATATCCTTTTGCAAACATTACTATTAGCTACAATAGTGAATGCAGCAGCACACTGTCAGCTGAACTGCTTGACAGAAGCTGGGGATCCATTTAAATACTGTGGAAATTGGTGCCTTCCTGACTGTTCCTGACTATGATTTGTGGATCTACTTTAGAACTGGTGAATACCTCACCAAAGTCATTTGAAATTTTATTTGGATTCAGAAACCGGAGTGGGACCCTCATTTAAATAGGTGCCTGCTGATTTCAGGCAGGCATGCCACTCCCTTAATCAGAGTCCTGACCCAAAATGAAGATGACCACACATCAGTGTGGAATAGAATGCCATGTGCAACCAACCATGGCATTAAATCTATGTCATGACAACCTTAGGCTACATTTGCACCATGAATTTAGCATTGGTACAAAGCAAGTTCTGAAATTGAGAACTGATCCTGAAGTGAAGCAACGTGAGATTGCTTTCTCTTGAGTATCTCATTCTACTTCATTCTGGCGTCAGATTAGCCCTGATTTCCGATATAGCCCCAATTTACCAAAGTTGTAATTGAATACACCTTTAGAACATAGAAATATGTCACTCTATAACTGATCACTAATTATGTAGCAGTTTATTTGGTAATTCGCCCAATGACGAAACTCAGCACGTTATGTCACTTCTTGCTCAATATGTTAGTGATATTGAGTCCAAGCATATGTAGAATAAGCAATAAGATTTTGTTAATGTTTTCTTAGCAACTAAAGACTTTCCTAGTGTCCAGTTAATTTATTTGATAGGGGCACATAAACTATCTAAGTAGTTGACTTGTTTTCAGATTTTACAATTTCCTTTATCTCTGAGTCAAAAGTTGTGGGTTCAAGTACTAGTTCAGAGACTTGAATACAAAAATCTAGTCTGGCATTTCAGTGCAGTACTGAAACAGTTGGAGCTGCTATCTTTTGGATGAAATATTAAACTAAGACCCCATCTACTCTCACGGCTGAGTGTAAAAGATCCTATGACACTATACTGAGGGGAGGCGATGGCATAGTGGTATTGTCATTAGACTAGTAATCCAGAGATCCAGGGTAATGCTCTGAGGGCTCGGGTTTGAATCCTGTCACACCAGATGGTGGGATTTGAATTCAATAAAAATCTGGAATTAAAAGTCTAATGATGACCATGGAACCATTGTCAATTGTTGTAAAAACCCATCTGGTTCACTAATGTCCTTCAGAGAAGGAAATCTGTCACCCTTACCTGGTCTGGCCTACATGTGAATCTAGACCCACAGCAATGTGGTTGAAATGGCGTAGCAAGCCACTCAGCTGTAACAAACTGCTATTAAGTCACAAAAAAGGAATGAAACCAGATGGACCATCCGGAATCGACCTAGGCACCATAAATGACAATGGCAATCTCAGCCCTGTTGGCCCTGCAAAGTCCTCCTTACTAACATCTGGGGACGACTGCCAAAATGGGGAGAGCTGTCTCACAGACTAGTCAAGCAACAGCCTGACATAGTCATACTCACGGGATCATACCTTACAGATAATGTCCCAGACACCACCATCACCATCCCTGGGTAAGTCCTGTCCCACTAGCAGGACAGACCCAGCAAGGGAGGCAGCACAGTGTAATGCAGTCGGGAGGGAGTTGTCCTCAACATCAACTCTCAGTTCCCATGGAGTCTCACGGCATCAGGTCAGACACAGACAAGGAAACCTCCTGCTGATTACCACATAATGCCCTCCCTCAGCTGGTGAATCAGTGCTCCTCCATGTTGAACACCGCTTGGAGGAAGCACTGAGGGTGGCAAGGGTATACTCTGGGTGGGGGACTTCAATGTCCATCACCAAAAGTGCCACTAATGATCAAGCTGGCCGAGTCCTAAAGGAAATAGCTGCTAGACTGGGTCTGCGGCAGGTGGTGAGGGGAGCAACAAGAGAGAAAAACATACTTGACCTCATCCTCACCAACCTGCCTGCTGCAGATGCATCTGTCCATGGCAGTATCGGTAGGAATGATTACAGTCATTGTGGAGACGAGGTCCCGCCATCATGTTGAGGATACCCTCCATGGTGTTGTGGGGAACTACCACTGTGCTAAATGGGATAGATTTCAAACAGATCTAGCAACTCAAGACTGGGCACCCAGGAGGTGCTGTGGGTCATCAGCAGCAGCAGAATTGTACTTGAACACAATCTGTAATCTCATAGCCTGGCATATCCCTCACTCTACCATTACCATCAAGCCAGGGGATCAACCCTGGTTCAATGAAGAGTTCAGGAGGGCATGTCAGGAGTAGTACCAGGCACACCTAAAAATGAGGTGTCAACCTGGTGAAGCTATAACACAGGACTACTTGCATGCCAAACAGCACAAGGAGCAAGTCGTAGACAGAGCTAAGCGATCCCACAACCAACAGATCAGATCTAAGCTCTGCAGTCCTGCCACATCCAGCCCTGACTGGTGGTGAACAATTAAACAACTCACTGAAGGAGGAGGCTCCACAAATATCCCCATCCTCAATGATGGAGGAGCCCAGCACAGCAGTGCAAAAGATAAGGCTGAAGCTACAATCTTCAGCCAGAAGTGCCGAGTGGGTGATCCATCTCGGCCTCCTCCGGAGGTCCCCAGCTACATAGATGCCAGTCTTCAGCCAATTCGATTCACTCCACATTATATCAAGAAACGGCTGAAGGCACTGGATACTGCAAAGGCTATGGGCCTGACAATATTCCGGAAATAGTACTGAAGACTTATGCTCCAGAACTTGCCGCGCCCCTAGCCAAGCTGTTCCAGTACAGCTACAACACTGGCATCTACCCAGCTATGTGGAAATTTGCCCAGGTATGTCCTGTACACAAAAAGCAGGACAAATCCAACCCAGCCAATTACCGCCCCACCAGCCTATTCTTGATCATCAGTAAAGTAATGGAAGGGGTCATCAACAGTGCTATCAAGCGGCACTTGCTTAGCCATTACCTGCTCATTGATGCCCAGTTTGGGTTCTGCCAGGGCCACGCAGTTCCTGACCTCGTTACAGCCTTGGTTTAAACATGGGCAAAAGAGCTGAACCCCCAAGGTGAGGTGAGAGTGACTGCCCTTGACATCAAGGCAGCATTTGACTGAGTGCGGCATCAAGGAGCCCTAGCAAAACTGGAGTCAATGGGAATCAGGGGGAAAACTCTCCACTGGTTGGAGTCATACCTAGCACAAAGGGAAATGATTGTGATTGTTGGAGGTCAGTCATCTCAGCTCCAGGACATCATTGCAGGAGGTCTTCAGGGTAGTGTCCTTGGCCCAACCATCTTCAGCTGCTTTACCAATGACCTTCCTTCCATCATAAGGTCAGAATTGGGGATGTTCGCTGATGATTACGCAATGTTCAGCACCATTCGCAACTCCTCAGATACTGAGGCAGTCCATGTCCAATTGCAACATGACCTGGACAATATCTAGGCTTGGGCTGACAAGTGGCAAGTAACATTCGCACCATACAAGTGTCATGCAATGACGATCTCCAACAAGAGAGAATCCAATCATCGCCCCTTGATGTTCAATGGCATTACCATCACTGAATCCCCCACTAATAACATGCTGGGGGTTACCATTGACCAGAAACTGAACTGGACTAGCCATATAAATACTGTGGCTACAAGAGCAGATCAGAGGCTAGGAATCATGCGACTGGTAACTCACCTCCTGACTCCCCAAAGCCTGTCCACCATCTACAAGGCACAAGTCAGGAGTGTGGTGGAATACTCCCAACTTACCTGGATGAGTGAAGCTCCCACAACACTCAAGAAGCTTGACACTGTTCAGGTCAAATCAGCCTGTTTGATTGGCACGACATCTACAAACATTCACTCCCTCCTCCACCAACGAACAGTAGCAGCAGTGTGTACCATCTACAAGATGCACTGCAGGAATTCACCAAGGCTCCATCGACAGCACTTTCCAAACCCACGACCACTACCATCTAGAAGGACAAGGGCAGCAAATAGATGGGAACACCACCACCTAGCAGTTCCCCTCCAAGCCATTCACCATCCTGACTTGGAAATATATCACCGTTCCTTCACTGTCGCTGGGTCAAAATCCTGGAACTTCCTTCCTAACAGCACTGTGTGTGTACCTAGACCACATGGAATGCTGCAGTTCAAGAAGGCAGTTCACCAGCACCTTCTCAGGGGCAACCATGGATGGGCAATAAATGCTGGCCCAGCCAGTGTCGTCCACATCCCGTGAATGAATATATAAAAAGAGCAGGGAAGTTATCCTTAGTGTCCTGGCTGTTGTTTATCCCTCAATCAATATCACTAAAAAAGATTATCTGGTCATTATCATCTTGCTGTTTGTGGAAGCTTAGATGCAGATTGGTTGCTGTAATCTACACTTCAAAAGTACTTCATGAGCTGCAAAGTGCCTTGGATGTTTTGATGTTGTGAAAGACATTGTATCAATGTAAGACTTTATGCTCAACAAACCTATCGTCTGGATAATACAGATTTATTGAGAGTGCAGTACGGGAAAAGCGTGCTATTTTAATGTCAGGGACTGTTCAAAATATCCATGGAAGTAACTTTTAACAGGGAATTGTTCCGAATCAACACAACCATACAGTCGGTTTTCTGTATGCTCTCAGCTGTTGATGTTAAAGGAATGTTGCCCACCTGTCCGACAGATTGCATTACACTGAAGATCAGTGATTTTTGCTTAATACCAAACGACTAAAGAAGTTTAATTTCAAAGGCTTTGTAGTTACCCTTAATTCAGTGCAACTTGTTTTTCTCTCTCCGTATATATCTCGATTCGACAAATAAACTGTTAAGTATTAAAACCGCAGTGTTACAAAATTTAACTTGATGCTGTTTGCTCACTGCAGGACGTCTGTCTGGAGCGCGTTCTCAGACATTGGCAGGGCCCCAGTTTATCTGATGTTGCTTAAATTGCGAGTTTGTTGGTGAACTCAGACGCCAATCCGTTTCGCATGCCAGTGTGGTTGTCAGCCCTCCCCGGTACCCCCCACCCATCCAGCAAAAAAATTGCGGTTTCAGTTCTTAACAGTCGCTGAAAGACGTCAAAGGAGATATGTCATCAGACAGTGCTTAAAGCAAATTAACGGCTTCTTGTTTTGACAGGAAATGTACTTTTTTAAAAAAAAGGCGTTGCCCGTTTGTAACATCTGTTCCCTGTCCTGTAAACTGTTTGCGGCGCTGCTTTGCGTGAGCATGCATGTCATCTCTTTATGCACTGCGGTCTATCCAATACATATTATGTATTGGGGGTGGGGGGGGGATTGTATGCACCTACGTAGCTGCATACACTAACGTATACTTGCATATATTTGACATTGTCCCTTGAAAAGAGCGCAAATTAAAAAAGGTGGCAGTGACCTATTTTCTTCTGAGCATTATTGGGAATTTACAAAAGTCAATTGCAGTAAAATCATTGAGAAGCTGGATGAGCAGAATAGGCATTTGATGCGTATTGATTTTCTTTCAGGATTTTAACCTAAACTGCCCAATGGGAAACTGATCAGGTGCAGTGCTGGTTTTACCACCTGCCTGATTTTACTCTCCATTCAAGTCAATGGAGACTATTATCGGCCGGGACCTAAAACCAGCATTCCATCGGCTCCTGTGGGCGTCTTGCCTGGTGAGTTTAGTCAAAATTAACTCACTTATCCTCCACTGAACGGTATGTGATCGCCACCTCCCATTTCTCCCCTCACAAGTCTTCCTTTGACCATATGCTCATGAAAGTGACTGCCTGCTTATTGAAAGGAGCTTACCACCTGAAACAAGCAGCAGCTTTGGACATCCAGTTGTAGGGCTCTGTGAAAATGGCGGTGGGCTGATCATCAGCATTAATAAATTCATTTTTAAGGTTGTTACCCCTTCATTAACTGATTGTGGCAAATTAAAATCAACCCCCAAAGTCCAAAGGCTACTCTGAATAGAGAAAGAAAAAGACCCCCAAAGGCCTTAAAAGCTTGGGTTTTTCAGAATGCCTTAAGGAGACTCACATCTGGTCTCAAATGTGGAAGGACCTGTGGAAGCCTGGGAACTATCTCTGACACACCCACTTGATGTGGCTGACAGTGAGATGAAGATCTGTTCTCAAGATCCATCATCAGAATTTAATGTCTTGGTCAAAAGGGATAGTATTCTGGCAGATCTGGGATTCTGATCACATTCTAGGCCTTACTCCCAGCTAGCGGAAATGGGACTTATGCTGTCTCCAGCACCAGGAATTTTGGAGCCAATGTATACAGCATCTATATAATAAGTACATAGAAATTTAACCATTCCCACCTGTATCAATGGTAGATCTTCAGTTGGAGCTGCAACAGCAATCCTTTTTAAAAAAAAAAATTTATTTTTCATTTTCAAATACTTACCCAATTCATTTTTAAACTATGTTAAAACCTCAGCCTTAGTAATCACTTGTGGTATAACAATCTATGTTCAAATAACCCTCTGTTTAAAAAATGTTTTCTAACTTCACCTTTAGTTTGGTGATAATCCTGAGGTTATGGCCCCTAGCACCAGCTCGATGGTGAGATAAAGAGAAAAATCACTAATGCTGAAAATCTGAAATAAAAAGGCAAACTGAATATCATAGCATCTGAAAGACGAAAAAAGGTTCTCATGTCAGGCGTGTTCCTTCATCCTGACTAGCACTTTAAAGTTAGAGAAGTTCCAGAAAGAAAGTTTTCAATCTTTCAGATACTGATCAATCTGTTGTGCATTTCAGTTGCTTTCTGTGTTTTTCGTCTAAATTATGTTAACTTGGAGTGTTTTACTGTGTTAAAGGTGCTTCATAAATGCAAGCCACTGTTGTTGTATAATATTGACTTTTGGTTGGATATTATGGTATGTTTAAATATAAAGATGGAAGAAATAAATTTACATTAGCTTCTGACAGAGTGCAACAAGAAAGCTAAAAAAAAAGTTGCCTTCCTCTATTCTGTAATTAGCAGCTGTTAAAAAGTTTGAAACATGTTAAAATAATAATGAAAACACTGCCTTTAAAGTTTCAATTCAAATGTTTGCCTGATTACAATCATCATTTTGGTTACAACATACTTATTATGGAGTCATAACACAATTATTTCAGACTACCTTTGCCCAAGAATGAGTCCCCTACCGGCATGATTGGGTAATGACAAGATCTTGCCATGATATGCATGGAGCACTTTTAATTATGTATATATTAACTGTGGTTGCCATTTAGGATCAGAACATCTGCTTGACCTCTAAACAGGAGATCAAGTACAAATAAGAGAAGGTTGTCAAAGGGGCCAGTGATATTACAGGAGACAAAATCATATTATACAAGAAATTATCAAAGTAACATATGATTACACTATTTGAAAATTGATAAATATAATTTACGGCAAAAAACAAACAATAAGGATCACAGACAGCTGCATTGAAAGAACAAAGTAAGGATTATAGTATATAATAGGGTTAGTGGCTAGATTGTATTCAGGCAAGTTCAGAGTTCAAAGAATTATTCATAGTCATAAATTATGCTTTAAGAAGAATGGAAAGCAATAAAAGTAAAATGAACTAAAATTTGTTAAAGATACAAAGAAAGTAATTATGAGTAAGTGCTATCAATGATAAGTATCAATCAGTAGAAATTGAAAAAATACAGCCAAAGAAACTGAAAGTAGCTACCAGTGATTTAAAATCAGTATAAACAAGGGATGTGCAGAAAACTCCAATGAATGCGTGCAGAGCTTTATGGAAGAGACTTGTAAATAATATTTTTAAAACATATATAGTCTAAAACCAGTGACTGCTCAGCAATTGCTCTGGATAGAGAACAAATGCACGATTGCTGATGATTCTGAATGGATGCACTGTTGGAAGATCCCATTGTGTCACATAGTAACATGGTGACCTTTTGAGTCAGGAATAGAGCAAAGGTCCATCTAGCCCACCAACCTACTTCCCAAAAGCTTACCTTGAAGCATTTCTAACTAATATTCTTGAATTCAATGCATACAGTCCTGTCAATAGGCCTGTTTTCTAAAATAAAGGCAGGAAAGAGACTAAATGTAAAGGGGCTTGCAGTATTTACCCAGAGTAATGTTCCATTTAATAGCTTGAGAGGAAAAAACTAAAAGGAGCAATGAAAACATAATGGCCCAGATTTTCCTCTCAAGGTAACATTGAGACTAATGGCACTCACCGTTAGTTATGTGCAAATGGCACAGCAATATCAGGCAAGGAGCGTAGGCATGGTTAAACTCAAATATCCAATAGCTACTATCTGTTGCTCTGCTCCACCATTGGCTTTACAAAAATGGCATCTCACTGTCTGCCTCACCATTGAGATACATTGAATGGCATGATGTTGATGCATTTGCATGGTACATGAACTATACTCACCACAGAAATGTAAATCTTATCCGTTCCAGTCTCAGTACCTTTAAATAATGTGATGAGTGTTAATTACTGCTAATTACTGACACCATCCAGGACAAAGCAGCCCACTTGATTAGCACCCCATCCATCAACTTAAACATTCACTCCCTCTGCCATCGATGCACATTGGCAACCTAGAGCAGAATTTTCTGGCGAACATGCGGGTGGCAGATCCCACACGTCAGCGCTTAGAATGTCGCGCGCTGATGTCACGCGAGCGTCCCGACATCAGCGCGCGGCATCGCGATATTTCGGTCGGCAGGCGCGCACAGCAGTGGGATGCGTGCCGGCCATTAATTAAAGGCCTCGTTAAGGCCCTTAACTTGCCAATTGTCCAGGATTTTGAGGGGCCTGTGCGAACTTTGGGTTGGTGCATGGGCCCAACGGGCAGGCGGGTAGGAGATTTTTTAATAAAACTCATGCAATGTCGGGATATGTGGACTCAGAGGGGTTGTTCATGTTTTCCACGAAGTTTTAATTGCAGAAAGTGTTTTAAAGTTGCCTGTGTGATTGTTAACAGTTCACATCGATTTCCAAGAGCTTTTTGTGTACTTTGAAACCAGTCTGCAGACAGTAATCTTTCCCGGGCCTGCAGCTTTCCGGAGGCCTCCATTTAGCCTGTGGGTATGGGTTCTGACTTCTCCACTGGAGGCAGCTCCCCTAAGGAGGAAGGGAGGGATAGAATAAGGAGGCGGCCAGGACAGGACAATCAGCCTCCAGGGGAGCTACCTTTGGGAGGCCAGGCGCAGGCACAAGGGGCACAGAACCAAAAGGTTGTCCAAGGTGGAAGGGGCCGCAGAAGATGCCACTATCCTGCTGCCAGGGTTTACAGGCGGCGAAGCATCTACCTCAATATGACTGAGGTGCAGTGCTGAAGGAGGCTACAACTCTCAAGGGAGATAGTCAACTATATCTGCCAGATGATTGGCCCTGAGATATCTCCTAACTGTGTGGGTGGACACCCCATGCCAGCGGCTCTGAAGTTCATGTTGCCCTCCACTTCTATGTCTCTGGCTCCTTCCAGGGTTTTGTGGTGTCTCTCAATCAGCTGTCCAGACTTGTGTCAAGCAGGTCACAGACACTCTGTTCAGGCGTGCATTGACCTTCATCCATTTCCGCTGCGACCAGGCAAGTCAGGCACAGCGAGCCAGAGGCTTCGTGGCCATTGCTGGCTTCCCCCGTGTCCAGGGTGCAATAGACTGTACATATGTGGCCATCAAGGTGCCAGCAGGTGAGCCCGGTGCCTTCATCAACAGGAAGGGCTTCCACTCCATGAACGTGCAGATAGTGTGTGATCACAGGATACAGATTATGCAAGTTTGTGCAAGGTACCCAGGCAGCTCCCATGACGCCTACATCCTCAGACATTCCCAGGTGCTGGGGCTCTTCAGTGCTCTGGCTCGGCTGGATGGTTGGCTGCTGGGTGACAAGGGCTATCCCCTCCAAAGGTGGCTCATGACGCCTCTCCGCCATCCAGGAACAGAAGCTGAGCAGCAGTACAATAGGAGCCACGGCACCACAAGGCCTGTGGTGGAGAGAGCCATCAGTCTTCTCAAGATGCACTTCCATTGCCTGGACCGCTCAGGGGGCGCACTCCAGTACCCCCCAGATCATGTCTCTCTGATGGTGGTTGCATGCTGCACTCTGCACAATCTTGCGCTGGAAAGGGGGGATGTAGTTGACGATGAAGACCTTGACGCCCTGGATGAGGCTGCACATGATGAATCCAGCAGTGGCTCAGAGGATGAAGAAGCACAGGGCGATGATGAGGGGCAGCACGCCGACCCGCTACTACACCAAGGAGGCAGGGACATCCGGGACAATTTAATCCAAAGAACCTTCAGCTAGCTCCACACACATGGATCAGCTGGACCAGCATTGCCTGGCGCTTCCACACGTGGCACTTAGGTACTACATCTTCCACCTTATCAGCTGCAACTAAGGGTTTAGTACAGAAACATCAATGTCCATTCAAACACTCATGAGATGCCAGTGAAAAAGACAAATGCAGCACAAAGGAAACACCCTCAGCAATGGTGAGAAAAATGGACTTTATGATGTCCAAAATATAACAGAAACATCTCCATTGCAAACATAAGTATATTTTTCTTTATTCTAAGGCCAACACAAAATCACCAGTGACATACCCATTGAGTGCCTAACGTGCCTTATGCTTTCGTTTGCAGATGGTACGTCTAGGTGCCGCCCCATCGCTCGGAGTGGCTTGTGAGACAGCCTGCTGACTCTGCTGTCCTGTTGGCATCGGTGACCTTGGCAGCCGTCCTCTGGCCCATTGAGCCTGTGATGGCCCCACCTGGGAGGGAGTGCCTAGTTCCAGAACTGGCACCTCCCCAGCTGTCGCAGCCTCAATGGAAGCAACATTGATTGGCAGAGGGGCAGAGGAGCTACTGCCCTCACCCGGAGCGCCCTGAGAGGAGCTCGCAGTGACGACAGGCAGCTGCTGTGCCAATGTGAGGTCCCATTGGACCTCCCTGCTCACCGCAGATGCATGGGTACCGGGTGCCGACGCTTGGTGCCCACAACATCTCCCACATTGGGAATGACCACCCATGGCCAGTACCGCTGTGAGGGCTTGCAGGTCAGAGTGTAACCCAATCAGAAGATTCTCCATCCGATCGAAGCCCCTCTCAATGAGAGTCGCCAATCTCTCCGTGGAGGAAGCCTGAAGCTCTGCCCTGAGGTTCATGCCTTCAAGTGCACTCTGCCTGGACTCCTCCATCGCAGAGACCAACTGAAGCACACCCTCATGCAACCCTGCCAGATACAAACGCGATTCCTGCTGCTTGTCCTGCAGCTGCTGCATTGGTGAAAACTCCAGAGGCACGTCATCAGTGCCGGACTCAGCATGTGCCTGGTCCCCTGCAGCCCTCTGGCTGCTGGCGCCATCAGCACTCTCTGTCCGTACCATCTCCTCCAGCGATTGTGAAGTGCCCTCTCCACTGTGACCCAGGACACTAGCCGACGGTAACTTCCCCACTGAGGTGTTTGTGTCTGCGCTGGTGCCTGGCTAGCTGAAATGATGTTGCACGTTTTGGGCCTCAGGTGTGGAGGGGAGGCTGCGGTGTCTCTGGGTGCAGCCATGTGGTGGTGATGCTGAAATTAGCAAGGACAGTGCATCAGTTAGCGTACAGTCAGTTAAACCTTTCATCCCTTTCCCCCCCAGCCTCATAAGTCGCTCACCCTTCAAGACCCTAAGGAGACGAACATTGGTGGGGTGGAAAAGAGTCAAGAGGAGGCCCAAACATTAGACACTCATGCTGGTCACATGGCCTCAGGAATGCCAATCACATGGCATGTTATGTACCATTGGAGTGGGGAGAGTGCAGAGGTACCTGACCTGGATGCATGCTGTCCTGGATAGTTGCGGTGCTGAGGAAACACCACAAACACTTGCGACATTTGCCGTGGATCACAGGAGATTGACAGGTCACATTATTGACCTTCATACCGTTATGAGGGGCATAGACCGGATGGGCAGAAGGCCCAACATTTCCCCTTGGCGCAAGGATGAGTAAAGTGGGGGCATTTATTTAAGTTGACTGCCATGAGGTTCACAGCTGAGGTGCTGAGGACCTTTTGGACAGAGTAATGTGGGGCGCACTGGCCGAAAGGGTGGTGGAGGTTCCAACCCCCCTAAGATGCAATAAGTCTTTGGCTGTGCAGCAGCGATGCCATGGCGTGTTCGGCCATAGGGATAGTGGTCACAAATGGGATAAGGTGACTTTGGAAGATGGTGGAGACACAATTCCTCAAGGGGATGAGGGACCTTTGTGTATGACCCACATGTCAGAGTGTCTCAGTCTGTGAATGAGCAGTGTTGCAGCATTAATGATTGCAGCAGCCATCAGTGGTTTGGATGGTGGGCAGACAGAGTGGATGGGACTGTGGACCTCAAAAGCCTGGCCACTGGACCCCAGCCTCACTGCCACCTGCCGCCCTGGCCGCCTGCCTCCTCCCCAGCTCCATGGCCTGCTCCTCAAAGGTCGTGAGGCATTGGAGCAGGGTGTGCCTACCTCCAGTCCTCTGGCGCTCCCGCTGATTGTGTTCAGTTTTTGCCTGCAGAACAGAGAAGAGGATTTATTGGAGCTGATCGCTCATGTACTCTGCACGCGCACGCCGCACCCCAACCACAGTGGCCCATCTGAGGCCTGCAGCGGCTCCTGTCCACCCAACTGGTGATCAGTCCCCAGAAGATAGTACGTCTGGTCCCAACCCCCTGCCCCAACGGCCACATTGGAAACATTCGGCATCCATCGCTTCGGATAGCACACGGGTCTTAGCGCCCATGGCAAGGAGGCACAACTAGGTGCGGCGCCGAGGCCAGCAGATGGCACTTGGCCACGACACCTTGAGGCTCCCCTTCCACCATCTCATCACCATCAATAAGACATGTGTTGGAGTTCTGAGTATGTGTCTAGCTGCCTCCCCTGCAGGTTGCCCCCAAACTACTCAAATGTGTCAAACACCAACAAATGCTGCGGGGAGAACCCATCTTCTCCTCAACCACTAAGGCTGGTGTAAGCATGGTCAGTACCTGTTTGCCCACCCAGCATTCACCAAATGCCCAACAACACTAAGAAGTGGGGCAGGTGGGGGCTCAAAGGCTAAGGCTACCTTCTGGGTCAAATAGCCAAGGCCGACATGGTACTCACCCTTCCAGAGCGCAGAAAATCATTGAATCTCTTCTGGCAGTGCGTGCTTGTGCGCTGCACATCATCATGGGCACTTACAGTGTCACCAACCTCCTCCCACACCTGCTTGGTGACATGGGGGGCCCTCCTCCTCCCATCACCCAGATACAACATATCCCGACGGCTGGACATCTCTTGGAGGAGGACAGCAAGGCATGCATCGGAGAAGCAAGGGGCACACTGGCCCCCCGCTGGCCTCTCCTGCAGCCTGCCCCCCTCCTCCTGCTCATGCTCCTGTCCTGTGACAGCTGCCTCTCTCTCTCTTCGCCCCCCGCTGGCCTCTCCTGCAGCCTGCCCCCCTCATCCTGCTCTTGCTCCTGTCCTGTGACAGCTGCCTCTCTCTCTCTTCGAGTGGCCATGGTGCACTGCCTCAACGAGGCTGCCTGGCCTCTCTTTATACAGACTGCCGGCTCCCCATTGGAACCAGCGATCTGAAGCCACCTGCCTCTGTGACTATTTTCCCGTTCTCCACGGGAGTCGCTAACCCGCTGGGCAGGCCTTAATCAGCCCGCCCGCGGGAAATAGCAGCGCGGCCCGTTTCGGCGATGGCAATCGGCTGCCTGCACGCCATCGAGTCGGTCGGGCCCGCCTGCCCATAAAGGGCAAAATTCTGGCCAGTGTGTACCACCTACAAGATGCACTGCAGGAACTCACTGAGTCTTCAACAGCACCTTCCAAACCCACAACCCCTACCACCTCGAAGGACAAGGGTATCAGGTGCCTGGGAACACCAGGACCTGAAAGTTCCCCTCCAAGCCACACACCATCCTGACTTGAAACTATATCACTGTTCCTTCACTGTCACTGGGTCCAAACCCTGGAACTCCCTCTCTAACAGCACTCTGAGTGTACCTACACTACATGGGCTGCAGAGGTTCAAGAAGGAAGCTCACCACCACCTTCTCAAGGGCAATTAAGGTGGGACAATAAATGATGGTCTAGCCAGTGATGCCCACACCCTGTGAAATAATAAAAAACCAACCTCTCTGGCACCAAAAATTAACTATAACCTGGGTGTAGTTTATTCAGATTTTAATTGTTGTTGGAGATGTTATAAACATCAAATTTCAAAAGAAAACATTTTTATGTTTTTTCTCCCTTAATCCAATCTTCCTTTCCCCTGGTTTGACATTGAACTCACCAACTCTAATTTATACTTCCTTCACAGTCCTCGCACTGGCCATTTCACAATTGGACAGGGTTCCAAAATGTGGCTTCCCTTTCTGCGGTGTTGTCAACTTGCGCTTTTAGCAACTTGCATGCAAAAAATGTAAAAGTCTAAACATGCAACGGCAATCTAAAACCGCGGACACTATTAGATGCCGGGCTGAAGCAAAAATTTAGCACAATTCTATGTTTCTTGGGATGAGAGTGTTGCTGGCGACCTCCACTTTCATCGTCCATCCTTAGTTACCCTGAGAAAGTGGTGGTGGGGTTCCTGAAGTGCTGAGATGTTTCTTGGGTTTTCACCAAGCAATGATGAAGGAATGATAGAAGATAAAGGGAAAAGATTAAAAACACATTTAACGAATAGAAAAATTGAATATAAAATTACCAAAAGAATGCAGAAACAAAACATGAAAAAGGAATAAATGAGGGAACGAACGATATTAGCGGAAGTGATTTTCCCCAATTTTCTCTCTCCGAGAACAGACTCCGTTTCACGGACACCGAGTTCGGGTACCTCACGAAAAGCATTACTAAGGTCAGGTACACACGTAATTGCAATACTTCTTCAAAAGCAAGTTTTCATTAAATACACATTAAATTAAGTATTATTCCCCAATGTGTAATTTGTGTATCGGATGCTATAGAACAATAGGTGCTTTCAGTGCATCGGCAGCAGATAAATTGCGGTTTCACATGTCCCTTGTTAATTGGGTTTTTTTAATTAATTATTCCAGCTACTTTACTTCGTCAGTTGATGCTTAAACTTCGGCTCGACGCTGTGGGCTTGGCTCCCGTTTTGCGCATGCGTGAACCCAAGCGGGCATTTGGTTAAGTTTAAAGACTTCACAGGAGATCTTCATACATTCAGAACTCAGCAAAGACTGAACTTCCGCCAGAGTAACAGCCAGTGTTATTAAGAACCGTACAGTATGACTGAGAGTTCAGAATTCTATGACATGGTAAAAGAAACTTTAATTACTATCAAGATGCACTTTTTCTACTTTTATTATGTCTGCAAATAACTAAATTGTGCACCAAAATGGTTTTTGTTACAATTATGACTTCTATTTACAAAGTATCCTTTTTAATATTTTTTAATGCACTTGCGTGCAGTATATACTGTGCAAAGTAAGAATTTATCTGTGGCTGTTCTGTGCAAAGTGAGGATGATAGGAATCACTTTAGCACAAGGCAAGACATTATGTTCTTAAATTATTGAAGATGCCTGTGAGAAATCAGAGTTTTGAGGATTTTTATATTTACAGAACTTGGTTAACCTCTCCAATGTGTGATTATTTACGTTTACTGGTTGCATGAGCATGAGGTTTTGAAAAGGCTTTTTGCAATATTGATCCGATCCTTTCGCCGCGCTGTTCTGGCTCCGAATTTTAATTTACCGCGTTTTGTTACGATTTGCCTTTTGAAACCGGCGCGGTTAAGATTCATTCGCTTTGGACCAAAGAAATCATAGAAGGCCGAAAGTTACAAATGACAGTGTTCAACCGCAATTTTATTAGCATTTTAAGTTAAAAGGCAGACTCGTTGATGCCAATGAACCTATTCTATTTATATTACATACTGCACCTATACCTGCATGACTTTGCAGGTATATTTAATGAGATGTCGAATTAGTGCATGTTACTATTTTTAAAAAAAAATATCATTAACGCATCAACTGCCAAACATGTAGAACGGTTAGCCTAATAATAACAAAATCTCCCCGGAATGTCCTTGCACTTTGCTTATTACTCACAGAGGGGTAAACACCAAAACTGAAACTTTAGAAGGGGTGGGATGACCTAGCAGTGGCCGATCTAAGTAATGAAAGCGTGAAGATGTTTGTAAGAAACGGTGCAGGGCCGGCGTCGAGTAGCAAAGAACGGAATTACATGCCATGGTGTTGATCATTTATTGGACGGAGTGACTGCAACTTCAGTCGCTGCACTGAGATGTACACACAGCGAAGCAACTGGGTATGAGTGCCGCGATATAACTGCAGGTATTCACTGTGATTTCGCTTCCAAAAATCCCCTGCTATAACTATTAAAAAGGAAACAGGTGTTATACACTGATCAGCTCGGGGCGACACTGCCTCTGAAACCCAGTCTGTGTAACTCGGCGCCCTTTAAGCGGAGCTTTTTATGGCACAGGGATAAAATCCGACCCTCTCTCTTCTCGTCCGCTTATTGCCCAGAGTTTAACTTGACCGGTGGCAAAGCAAGTGTAACCCAACCCTGCAATGACAGCAAAACACTGCCCCTCTTAACTTTTTTTTTAACCCCTTAACAACGTTTCAACGCAAAGTTATCGTGAACGTCAGAAATTTGAAAGCTAACGGAAGATCTGCTTCCTATTCGGCCCGTTAGAGCGCGGGGTGTCAGCCATCCCGGAAACCTCGCCAGTTTGGAAAGGGAAAGCTGCAGCTTTAGACAAATAAATCAAGCTAACAGCTTTGGCGGTTTGTTAACAAAGCTTTTCTTGTTTATTGTTACAGTGTACGCAACTGGTTTGTGATGCAAATTATCACAATGACACGGACGCTTTTAACTACACATATCCAGAGGGCGTCTTGTGCGATAGGGAAAACCTAAACTTCAAAAATATCTTCTTCCCCTGTGTCTACTCGCTGGTGTTTGTACTGGGGGTCGTCGGCAATGGCCTGGTGGTGGTCATCATGGGCTACCACGGAAGAGTTCGCACCATGACTGATAAATACAGGCTGCATCTGTCCGCGGCGGATTTGCTCTTCGTGCTGACCCTCCCATTCTGGTCCATCGATGCCAGTCACAACTGGTATTTTGGAGAAGCCATGTGCAAGATCGTGCACATCATCTACACGGTGAATTTGTACAGCAGCGTTCTGATTCTGGCTTTCATTAGCATGGATCGCTATTATGCGGTCGTGCGTGCAACCAACAGTGCCGGACCGCGGAAGCTTCTGGCTGATCGGTTAGTCTATGTGGGCGTCTGGTTACCAGCAGTGCTCCTGACCGTGCCCGACATCGTCTTTGCTAAAACCAGAAATCTGGTTGATAGGGTGGTGTGCGAGCGCATTTACCCAGCAGAAACTTACCAGTCTTGGCTGATTGCTTTCCGGATCCAAGGGATTGCGGTGGGATTCGCCCTGCCCGGGATGGTCATCCTGATTTGTTATTGCATCATCATTTCCAAACTGTCCCGCTCCACTGGCTTTCAGAAGCGCAAAGCCTTGAAAATCACCATCATCCTCATCGTCACTTTTTTCTTCTGCTGGCTGCCCTATTACATCGTCATCTCCATTGACACTGTGATGCTCATGATGGGGAGCGACTATCCTTGCGAATTGGAGCAAATTGTCATCACCTCGATGGCAATCACTGAAGCCATTGCCTTCTTTCACTGTTGCCTTAATCCCATTTTGTACGCCTTTGTCGGGGTTAACTTCAAAAGTTACACCCGAAAAGTCTTCAGTCACTCTGAAACCAGGTGTTCTTCTCTTAAGAAACTCAAAAGCAAGGACAGGCGAGGGGCCCACCCATCAGTTTCTACCGAGTCAGAGTCTTCCAGTCTCCAGTCAAGTTGCTAACCTATTCCCCAGACCCACTTTGTGTAAAATCTGCATTAATTGGAGTGTTGCTTTCGTATTTTCACTACAGGCGTCCAATTCTAAGACTTTGTGTTGTTTTAATGTTGCAGTTGCTATTTATACAATGGGTTATTTATGTCTCTAAATCTTTGTAACCTTATAAACACATTTTATACTATGTATCATTACGTTTTTGTTCTGTAAATGGTGGATAGGATAACAAGATAACGAGAGAACAGCGGCAAGGAAATAAATGTAGCTGAGCTTCGTTAAGTTTTTGAAGAACGCATTTCTTTGTCATTTACAATGATGTAAATAAAGCGTGTCATTGAATAATATCATTAATTTTTACTTTGCATAAACATATCAATATAACAGGATTGAGTTTGTATCAGAGTTTCCTAGAGGCGAATCCGAGTGCACATGTATTTCCGCGAATTATGTAAATAAATGCATTATTTCTCATATGAAATTTTATGGTGTATTTCTTTCCACAACTTCATGTCTGACAACTTGGAGTTACCTCCACATAAACACAAAAATGTCAAAATATCCACCTTTAGTTTTATGTTTAACGGGACTGACAAAAGACTGACAGGAGCTGCAGCTTTTCATTTCCAACTGTCCGGTGTACTACTCCCATTAATGTTCAAGAATCAGAGGGAAATGTTTCATTGATAATCATCCAGTAGAGAAAAGTCTTGATAACCTGGTCCAGAAGGAATGAGAGTCTAGCAGATTCTGACTATCACCTTATTTGTGTAGTTAGTTTGGTCTGTTCTTAGATGTTAGAAAGAGTCATGTCTTCTCCCCACTGGGGAGAAGACATGTCTCTAACATCTAAGAACAAACCAAACTAACTACACAAATAAGATGATAGTGGAATCTGCTAGAATCTCATTCCTTCTGGAAAGGACCCCATGACTATTTTTCAAGGAAGAGCAGGATAGCTTTCCCCCATATCCTGGCCAATATATATCCCTCAATCAACATAATTAAAAAACAGGTTATCTGGATATTATTACATTGCTGTTTGTGGGTGCTTGTTATGGGCAATTTGGCTGTGAATTTCCCTACAACAAAAGCACTTCATTGGCTGTAAAATGCTTTTGAGGTCATGAATGACCACAATGCACATCTTTATTTTCTTTTTCTTTTCACTTGACAATAAACTATGGTTTCACAGCTGCTCACAAAATTAAATTTGTCAAAAAAGTCAATAAAGGACAACTTTCTTCATAACTTGGTTGTTAACTTAGGAATTTGCATAAAATGTTTCTGGCATTTCCCCCCAATATAATCAACCAGTAGAATTTGCAAAATATCCATACATTGCAAGCAAAATGATAATTACAGCACACAATTTTTAAATGTAATATCCAGGGGTAACAAACGGCTAGAGATTAATGGTGATGTACTATAGATATAATGGGGGCTGGCAAATTTAAATTATTCTGCTCATTCCGTGTCAACCTCTGGGCTGGCAAAATTAAGTCCTGATCACCAGAGTCCAAATGTTGGTTGACCGCTAATATTAAAGACCAACAGGAAAGTTGGTCCTCTAAATGTATTCAAATGTTTCCAAATAAATGTTGAACAATCTCAAGTAGTCAAATGGTCCAACTGGGAGCTTTGTTTCATGCAGTTGGAAGTATATTGCAGCAAGTACAAATGGAAGCAGTGCACAAGTGCCTTCTGTGGGTGATATCAGGCCTAAATGTTCTTTGAACAACTTCACACCTGAGCTACAGAGCTCAGTTTGTGTTGATTGGAAGTCAAAATTGCTTCGCACCAATGTAAAACCAGTCTTTACTTCTCTCCAGAAACTAGCATGTTGCTCAAGTTTCTAGATTTCAAGGTGATATAGATGATGACATTTCCAGGAGAAATCTAAAGTCCACCATTTTTCACAGAATCAGAAAATTCCACTTTATTTTCCATCTTTCTTGTGACCTGCATTACTATATCTAGAAGTGTATTCCATCTGTTGGTAGTTTTGTACTGACTTATATTAGTTTATCTTTGCTGCTTACCACACCTCAACTGTACCCAGAGAAAACTGATTTATACATTTATTAGATTTGGTTAAAGATCTTTAGCAGTTCATTATAATCACGCTTTCCCTCAGAACACAAAGGTAAGTCTAATTATTCAGTAAATAAAGTTAAATTGATTAATTCCGTTAAAATTGAGATGAAGATTCAAAAATAACTATGGAACACACTGACCAAATATTCTCAATAACACTATGATCTACTTCCGCTGGAACACCAGGGTGATAGCCAAGAGCTTGAGTCTGTGCAGCAACTTTTACATAGAAATGCAAAAACATTGCAACATGGAAACAGGACTTCTGACACAACCAGTTGGTTTATCCTCCACATGAGCAATTGTCCTAATCCAATGTGCCCTCTCTGCTCCCACATCCTTGTTTATCATTTCCTTCCAACAGCTACCTAAGCTATTCTTAAATGTTTACACTGTCTTTGCTTAAATCATTAAATCTGATGCCCATAGCACTCTTGCCTCTGTGTCACAAAACTCTGGGTTCAAGTCCCACTCCAGGTCTTAAGCATAAAAATCAAATTTAACACTCCACTACAGTACAGAGGAAGCATTGCACTAGTAAGTGTGCCATCTTCCAGATGAGACATTAAACTAAGGCCCCATCTGCCTGCTTGGGTAAAAAATCCCATGGCACTATTTCAAAGACGAGTAGGGGAGTTACCCCAGTGTCCTGGTCAATATTTATCCCTCAATCAACAACGCATTGCTGTTTGTGAGATTTTGCTGTGTGCATATTGTTTGCTGTGTTTTCTACATTACAACAGTGATTACACTACAAAAGTACTCAATTGGCTGTAAAGTGTGTTGAGGTGTCCAGTGGTTGTGAAAAGCTTTATATAAATGCAAGTCTTTCTTTTGCAGTCCACAGCCTTATATTCCTCCATGTAAAACAAATCTGAGGCTCTCCGTCCTAAATCTTTACCATTTAATTTTATATTTACGTCCTCTTGTTCTAGACCCCTCAATTGCTGGAAACAGTGGAGTAGATCTTGACTTTGTGTAATAGTGTAAAACAGGTGATAGTGAGTTAACAGTAATTTTACATCCTCCCAATTTTTATTTCCATGGAAGTAAAACAAACTGCTGACTTGCCATCACCCATTTTACACTATCGCATGAAGTCAAATTACCATCCTTGACACCCTTGTGACTGTCCACGATATGGTTCAATTTCTTTTTAATCAGTAACGTCCCTTAACTCTTAATATTTAATAGCGTCTTTAAAATGTTACAACCAGATGAGGAAAGGTAGGATAGCTTTCCTCTTTTCCCACTTCTCATTTGACCACAAGCAGGTTATTTTTTTGTTAAAAAGGATGTGCTTGCCAATTCAATGAGTGTATAACTATTTACCTGCTGTAACCATTAAAGACACAAACTGACAGATTACTTGATTTTTTTTAAAGAAAGCGAATAGTATTTAATATACTTAAGCCACTCTAAGGAAAATAATAAAAACACTCCAACTTTCATACACACATAGATTAGACTGGGAGGATAGATTAAGCAAGTTAAATTCCAGTAAAGTTAAAACAGTATATGGCTCTTGGTGGTCCTTCTGGGTTTGGTGTTGAGGCAGTGACAGATGATTTATCTGTTCTTCTAGAATCAGCAGCTTCTGGGTTGAGTTTATGAAAAAGACCTCTGCCTGCAGCACATTGATAGTCAAAATCAGCAGACAGGATTCAAAACTTGCAAGTTGGATGGAAAGAGAGAGAACCACTCGGGGTCTTGCCCCAATTCATATTCCTTCAAGGCAATTGTTCCTGCTGAAGCGTTGCAGACAGTTTGTCTTCATTTCAATTGCTTTGGAAAGTAAAAGGTACAGCGATGCAATTGTTTAGCAATATTTGACTGTGATTTCAAGTCATTGGAACGTGGTTTCATTCTTTTCAAAATTTCATTTCCTGGTTTCCAGCCAGTAAATTCACAAAACCATTTTTATAAAGTATGGCTTCATAATAAAACTATTATATATTTATTTCTTCAGGACTGAACACAATGCTTGACTACTACAAGCAGATCTAAATGAGGTGGGGGATTGAGCTCATGAATGCAAAACATATTTAAGTGCAGTGTTATGCATGTGGGAAAGGTGAATACTGAATATATATACACACTTCAGGGAAAATAATTAAAGCTGGTGGAGAAAGAAAGGTATCTGGACATTCTAGTACATAGATCTCTAAAGGTTCTTAACCAACACCATGAGTCAATAGCCTAGAGCAAATAGAACAACAAGACAATGCACAATAAAACAAAGTATACTATTTTGCCCTTGTACAATACATTGTTTAGTCTTAGAATGCTGTATACAGTTTTCTCTCTTTGTATGGTGCACAATATTAAGGATTTGGAAAGGGTGCAGAGGAGAGTCACAAGATTAATTTCCAGAAAGGATCTTCGTTACTAAGATAGGTTAAGCGCACTGGCAAAAGCACTGGATCTTTGCACTTTAGAGAGGCAAAGACTTAGGGGTGATTTGGCCAAGGTTTATAAAATTATAAAATTAAATTAAATTGTGTTTCTTTAGATGGATTCTCATAACTGAGCAGATTAAGGAGGACCATGGGGATCTCAATCTAAAGTTATGTAAGGGAAGAACTAGTTAGATGTCAGGAGGTGGTTCTTTACTCGCCAAACAGTGACCCCGTGGCACAGTCGCTCAGTCCATGCAGTGAATGCTGATTCACTGAATTCGTTCAAGTATCTGTTTTTGGTGCAAATCATCTTGAGCAAGAGGTAAGTATCACATAACTTTAATCAGGGCCAGAGTGGTTCCCAGGACTAGCTTCAATCATCTAACAGGGGCAGAGAGGAATTTTCCAGATTTTCTTTGCAATTTTGCACCCTTAGAAACTCCAATATCGCTTTACCCATTGTCAGCTAGTTCCTGTTTTTATGCTCCTGTGTTGAAACACTTCCTGCTTCATAAAATGAATGGACAAAATAAATATGGGCTGGGGTTCACAAGCTCCTGATTTAGCCCTATTCAGTGATTTTGTAGACCTAACCATTAACCTTTATAGACAAATAAAAATATCATTAAAACTCAGTAGTTTAACATATATGTTATTGCAAACTTTGTGCACATAAAAATATAAGCTTCAAAAGAGAAGGATTTTTTTACCTTAGTCATCTGCATCAATAAACAAAAATATATTCTCCATAAACAATCTCTTAGGTTTCTTTATTAACCATAAAAATAAATGGCAAAAACCATTTGCATATATTCACAGATGTTATTTTTTTTGCAAGGAGTTCATAACATTATTGTTAATACATCTGAATCAATGTGATATCGATGTGATATCAAGAAACAGCAGAAGGTGCTGGATGCTGAAAAGGTTATGGGCCATGACAACATCACGGCAGTAGTACTGAAGACTTGTGCTTCAGAACTAGTCACGACCCCAGCCAAGTTGTTCCCGTACAGCTACAACACTGGCACCTACCCATCAATGTGGAAAATTGCCCATGTATGTCCTGTCCACAAAAAACAGGACAAATCCAATTCGACCAATTACCAACACATAAGTCTACTCTGAATCATCAGCGAAATTATGGAAGGTGTTGTCGGTAGTGCTATCAAGTGGTACTTACTCAGCAATGACCTCACTGATGCTCAGCTTGGATTCCACCAGGGCCAATTAGCTCCTGACCTCATTGCAGCCTTGTCTAAACATGGAAAGAAGAGCTGAACTCCAGAAGTGATGTGGGAATGGCTGCCCTTGACATGAAGGGAACATTTGAGTGATTGTGGCATCAAGAAGCCCTAGCAAAACTGGTCAATGGGAATCAGGGAGAAAACTCTTCACTGTTGGAGTCATACCTAACACAAAGGAAGATGATTCTGGTTGTTGGCAGTCAATCATCTCAGTACCAGGACCTCACTGTAAGAGTTCCTGATGGTACTGTTCTATGCCCAATCATCTTCAGCTGCTTTAACAATATCCTTTCCTCCATCATATGGTCAGAAGTGGGGATGTTCGCTGAAGATTGTACGATGTTCAGCACCATTTGTGACTCCTCAGAAACTGAAGCGTTCCGTGTCCATACACAACAAGACCTGGACAATATTCAGGCTTGGGCTGATAAGTGGCAAGTAATATTTGTGCCACACAAGTCCCAAGCAATGACCATCTCCAACAAGAGAGAACCTAACCATCTCCCCTTGATATTCAATGGCATTACTATCACAAAATCTCCATTATCAACATCCTGGGTGTTACCATTGACCAGAAACTGAACTAGACCAGCTATATAAATACTGTGGCTACAAGAGCAGGTAAAAGGCTAGGAATTCTGCATCGAATAACTCACCTCCTGACATCCCAAAGCCTGTCCACCATCTTCAAAGCACAGATTAGGAGTGTGACAGAACAATATCCATTTTCCTGAATGAATGCAACTCCAACCACACTCGAGAAGCTCAACACCTTCCAGGACAAAGCAGTTGATTTGATGAGCACCCGATCCACCACCTTAAACATTCAATCCTTCAACCACCGACTCACAGTGGCAGCAATGTGTGCCATCTACAAGGTGCACTGCAGCAAATCATCAACCTCCTTCGACAGCATCTTCTAAATCCACAACTATTACTGTCTAGAGGGACAAGGGCAGTAGATGCAGGGGAACATCATCACCTGCGAGTTCTCCCCCAAGCCATGCACCATCCTAATGAGGAACTATATTGCCATTCCTTCACTGTCACTGAGTCAAAAACCTGGACCTCCCTTCCTAACAGCACTTTGAGTATACTTACACCACAAAGATTGGAGTGGTTCAAGAAGGTGGCTCACCACCACCCTCTCAAGAGCAATTTGGGATGGTCAACAAATGCTGCCAGATCCCATGAATGAATAAATAAAAATCAATGTAATTCAGAATTCATCTGAAATCAGACTTTGAGAATACATTCACAAGTTTCCTTACAAGTCTCTAGGAACAAAACAAAACTCTCAAATCTCACGGCATGTGGGAACATATCCTTCTACCCTTCAACTCCCAATGATATACCGATTGCACGCTAGAAAATTCTGTATTAGAGGAGGACAGAAGGGACGGCCACTAGGTTACATGATATAAATATTGCTCTGGTGAAGTAAAGGTCTTTCAGGAGAACAACAGATAAAAATGGAGGAATTCCTCAGTATTAAAAACTTCTTAAAATAGATATGGATAATGCTGAGGATAAATGAAGTGCATAAATGGCAAACTACTTTAGCCACCTAAATGTATTTGGCATTCCATAATGTTAAATATTATGCTGTGATTAATTTTATTTCAAATGCTGAGCTGCACTGTTGGAAGTGCTGCCTTTCAGAAGGGACATTAAAGAAAGGTCCTACTTCAGCCCACCACCTGCCCCCCACCCCTCCCCCCACCATTCTCAGGTGGATGTAAAAGATCCCGTGATGATATTGAAAGAAGAGCAAGGGAGTTTTCCCCAGAGTCCTGACCTATATGTATCCCTCAAAACAATATAATCAAAAACAGATTACCTGGTCATTATCACATCGATGTTTGTCGGGTAAGAACAGAAAATGCTGGAAAAAAACTCATCAGGTCTGGCAGCATCTGTAGAAGAACAGAGTTAACGTTTTGAGTCGGGATGTTTGTGGGTGTTTGTTGTGTGCACATTGGCTACCACATTTCTTACATTACATTGACTGCATTTCAAAAGGCACTTTGAGACACCCTGAAATAATGAAAGGCATTATATGAATGCAAGTTATTTCTTTCTTCAATTGTATCTGTTATCTTTGTAACGTTAGTTGGCTGAGTAAATATAATGACACCACACGGCTCATCAAAGAAATATTTTGAATGATTTCATTTGTTTCTCTTCTTTGCTAGTTGTCTTCTTGATTGCTATTTGCTGATTCTTGATTAGTAGTTTACATTTCTCCTTGCTACTTGCATGTTGGCAGGTTGTCTAACTGTTTGGTTGTGACTTGTTGCTGATTTATAATTTTGGTGATGGCCACCCAGGTGAGTCAATGTTTAGTTCCTTGCCTTATCCATGCAGAGCATCCCTGCAAAGCATTTTGCAGTACAAATTAGCATCAGGGTTAAGTTTGAAAAAAAATCCTAATTCAAAGTGTTGTAAGGGTTGTTAGTAGGTCTTATGAAGAGGTTCAGAGGCTTGTAAGGTTGAACATTAAGTGTTTATTGGTAACACAAAATTCTGTACAAACATACAAAGTATAGCCCAGACTAGGAGCCAGATTCATGCCAAATTCTACTAGACTCTCTCTATACTCAATCCACTATCATGTAACTCTCTACATCATAATCAGGGCAGTACTGTTTCTTCAGTCCCACCTTAATCCTTGCTATGCTGAACAGCCGTATACTACACCTCCCCCCCAAGTCTTTACCCAACATATTTCCAACACAATCTTTCTTTACATGCTGCCTTCTCCCTCCCGCCCATAAGTTTCTGACTTTATAAATACAGACGGTCTGGAGGCTTGACGATCCTTCCAGATCTGGTTCTTGTCACATTTGGAGGAGTGGTAATCTCATTTGCTTTGGGCAGAGTTCATTGGTTTGGAGTTGAAATTGCGGTATTTGGTGTTTCAGCCTTGTGGAAAGCGTCCAAGAAAAAGAATCATTTGGGAGAAGATTCCAAAGCAGTTTCTTCGAAAGCAGAGATTGGAAATCCTCGTGTGAAAGACAGAGTTCAGTGAGACCAGTTGGCTCATGGTGTGACAAGCATCTGGGGGGATTTGATGAGAAATCAATAGCAACTATTTGGGGTGGCATCTGTCATTTGGTTTCAGAGTGTGGTGTGCCTGACCGCAGGTCACCTATTGGTTTACATGGACTGTACTTGCTGTGAACATGAAAGTATAAGATAGCTTTTCTAGCTTGTGTTATCCTTACGAATGTACATGTATCTGTAAAGGCATAGTTGTAGGTTAAGGAGTATTGTAATATCGTTCATCTTTTCTTGTCTAATAAGTGCTGTTATTCTTTTGTTAAAAGTTCATCAGCTGACCCCTGTGACTCTGTTCAGTAGCTGCCCTCCATGTTTCTAAACAAAAAATAAAAGTTAGGGTCTATCAAGTCGGGTTCCACCCTGGGATCTGGCTTGTCCAGTAGTAACATCAGCTGGGATCATAACATTATGTTTTTCTTTGTCAATAATCCATCTGGATTGTTTGGACACCATTGGTTTGACTCGTTCCATCTGGAGGTAATGTTCACTCCATTCATAGACAGAGTGAACTTGGGTTTTCTTTTTCCATGGCGTCCACTGTGTGTTCTTGAAGGTTAAAGGTATACCTCCCTCATGTTTGTATCTTCCTCATGCATGAGCTCAACCTGCAGTTTGGCTTCCAATGCACACTCTGTTTGTTTGTGCCATTGCGCCTTACTGAGGCGTGCTTTGGTGAGTTGATGGTCGCTGCTCTCCTGCTGCAGTATGGACTTGCTTCTGTGCATTTCAGCTGGAAACCATTGGACTCTGAGGTTGGGGCTCATTGTTCTCCTGTGCATCTTCTGCTCAAAGCATGTTGGCACTCACCTGAAAGTTTGGCTGGTCTGACTGAAGAGGAACTGCTGCTGCCATCTGCAAAGGAGTTACACAAACCACCTCTGCAAAGAGTGAAGACAATTCAGAGTTGCAGTCCCAGTCAAGATTGTATTGGTGGACCTTCCGGGAGCCTCAAATTCCATGTAGCTGATGACAAAGGTCGTTTTGATGTCTTCCTCCATTTTGAGGAGGTTAAGGGCAACACAGGCATCCCTGCTCAAGAGAAAAAAGGATTGGTTTCAGATGATGTACAAAATCTTGAATAGTTGTCTGTTGCCCAAATGGGGTGATTCCAGGATCATGCCTATGACCGAAAGTTAGATTCCTCCAAGGCCATGGAGTGATGTGTCTGTCAGTCATAGCCAGAGGTCTTTCAGCCATGGTTCCTTATCTGAGAAGACCATCACACTGGCTTCAGTGTGTAACTTGAAATTGGTGAAGGGACCGTTTACAGAGCTGTCAGCATTCCAAAAGAAGAATCTAGGATCATTGATTTCACCCAAGAAACACGGTTGGATTCTTTTTGGTGTGGTACCTCAATCTCGGGACTGTTTTGGAATCCTCCACATGCCTTGAGGGATTAGCCTTTCAAAGCTTTCCAAAGTTCCCCAGCTGGTTTCAGCGGAAGTACTGTGCAGAGATGGTTGGACATTGCTCTCGCCTGTGAGGTCTTTTGGCACCACAGCATTGACATGGTCTACCACCATTTTGTGGTTTGCCTGGGTATTGTCTTCCTAGCCCTGGAGTTTCCTTGTCCTTTTGCTGCTTTATGAGCTGTAGAAGAACACTGTACCACAGCTTAACTGGTGAATGTCAGACTGCCTGACTATTTGGATGTTTTTTTCCAGAGTCAGATTTTCCTTTGACTGTAGTATGCCTGAAAGGGAATCATTGGCCACTCTGACTACTGTTCAGTCTCTTATGAGCTGTCACTTAAGTTCGCCATAGTTGCAGCCATTAGCCAATCTGTATAACTCATTAATGAAAGAGTCAATGGGTTATCCGGGCCTTTGGACTTGCTTGTTAAATTTTGCTTGCCCCAAAATTTTATTACTCCTTAAATTAAAATAGGTTGCAAAGGACTTCAGAACCTCTTCAAGCTTATCTGAGGATTCATTTATTCCTTGCTTTGCAATGATGTCGTTGGCTATTGGACCTACTGAGTACAGTAATGTGCTCATTTGTTCAGCCTCTATTTTCTGATCTAATCCTGAAACTATCATGTATGTTAAAAATCTTTTTCACCAAAGTGCCCAATTCTGCACCTGATCTCGCCCTTGCATCAGCCCAAATTGATCTGGTAGAGTTGCTTTACTATCCATGGCTGTTTGTCAGTGGGAGTACAGATTTAAATCTTGTTTCTATTCTAAAAATGGCACTGCAGTAACCATTTATTTTTCTTCTTCCTGCACTTGCTGGGTTTTGGTGGGCTTCTGCTGCGATCATGGAGCCAATTTTAAACTGATTGGTTCTGCAGGAAATTATAAAATTCAGCAGTTTGGGTTTCTAAGCATAGAAGCTTAATTGGAAAGCAATTTTCAGCTCTGCTGCCATGTTAAAACTCTGGGCCCGGGCTGCAGCATCCTCCTCACCATGCTGGTTAAAGAATCAGTTTGCTGTGCCTGACCAGAGCCCTGATTATTTTTTAAAAGTTCAGCACTTTTATTGAATCTTTTGCTCACCCTTGCAAATGTGGCTGGGTCCTTTGATTCTGCATTTGATCAGGACTCACAATGGACCTCCACGTGCTCTGGTGGAGTCCTTTCCAGCTACACAGTGGATCTTCTTTCTGCCCTTCAGCCTCCACATCTGCTATGGAGCTTTTTTAGCTAATCTCCAGCTGTATCTTCAGCTCAAGTCAGGCTGCAGTTTCTTTAGGCCTTCCCCTTGAGATTTCAGAGTCCTTCTCCACCTGTGACCATGTTTTAAGAGTTGTTAGTAGATGAAGAGGTTCAGAGGCTTGTACAGTTGAACGTTAAATGCTTATTGGTAACAATAACTATATACACATGTACAAAGTATAGACCAGACTAGGAACTAACTTCATGCCGACTTTACTACTAGACTCTCTCCATACTCAGAGCACTATCATATGACTCTCTGCATCATAATGTGGGTGGTACTGTTTCCCCAGTCCCGCCTTAGCCCTTGCTATAGCAAACACTTTTCTATTACACAAAACACTATCGAGAGACAGGTTTTTAATTTACAAAGGTACTTAAAGAATTAATGTAAAATATTAGTATATCATGATCACTTTAAGTGCTTGTAAAGAGTTGTTGTTGTCAGTTCAGTATTAGAAATGCAGCACGCGAAAGGGGGCAATTAGTCTAGAGGTTAAATGGCCAAAAAGGAGTGAGGGTACATCGTACTGCAAAGTAGTTCAGGGGACCTGGAAATCTTTGGTCACAGAGTCATATGGTCAAAAGTTTGAAACTCATGTCATTAGTCACAAGGTCCAACCTCTCCTGAGGACCTAAAACTAGAAGGGAGGGGGCGGGGTGGTGGAACAAGTTTGAAATTAATATCAACCAGCTGCAAATGTGTTAGATGGATAGTGATTATACTGAAGAAAGGAAATTACATAGGCGGGCAGTACTGAGGTCATGGCCTGAAGTTTAAATTTGGCAGCCACAATGGGTTAGAAGAGGAGTGAAACTTAGCTGCCCTATAGTGAAACCCAAAAAACAAAATCAGTCAGAGGAGAGTTGAAAAACCTGAAAATCAAATTTAAAAAGACAATGACAGGCAAATCTGGGTGATAGAACTGCATCACCTAATTTCTAGTCACCTCGAATAAAGACTTGCATTTAAAGAATTTGTACTTCTCACAATCACTGGATGTCTCAAAATGTTTTGAAGCCAATGAAGTACATTTTTTGAAGTGCAGTCACTGTTGTAAACTAGGAAGCACAGCAACAACTTTTGCGCACATCAAACATCCACAAACAACAATGTAATAATCTGCTTTTCTGATGTTGATTCAGGGATAAACATTGGCCAGGACATTGCTCTTCTTCGAAAAAATGCCATGGGACCTTTCACATCCACCCAAGCAGGCAGATGTGGGCTTGGCTCAATGCCTCATCCAAAAGACATCACCTAAAACAGTGCAGCATTCCCACAGTGTCACACGGAGTGTTAGCCTTGATATTTCTGCTCAAGCTGGAGTAGGACTTGAACACAGAACCTTACAAGTCAGAGGCAAAAGTGTTACCAACAGAGACACAACTGACATGGCTAAGGTTGCATGTTACAGTGTAACAGCCAAATATTAGTATACAGAATAACATTGAAAGGGTATCAAAAATGTTGATACCATGGACATATTGTCATAAAAAGAATTACTCAGAATTCACGACATAGGAGGTAGGATTAGTTTGTATTGGAACTTCACACAATATCAAGAAATACCAAATATTTTACTTCTGTGATTCAGCTTTACATGACAAGAGCTTGGATTATTTGTTTCATCCTTTATAAATTGTACAATATTTCCTTTCCTCGAGTAGCTTGAAGACAAAGTGAGAATGCTATGTGTCATTCAGATGGCGACTTAACCGGATCAACCATATCAAAGGGAGCAGGGCCAGTAGTCAGATCCCTAGACTGCGAGTTCCTACTTGCCCTATGTAAGATTGGAGGGCATTGCATCAAATGAAATGAGGCACGTTTGCCTCCAGAAGGGCAAAAACTTGTGTCCTACTAAGGAGCCAGGTTAGGGAAATGTCCTGATCCATCACAGGTGGGATATTTTGTTTAAACAGGGGCTGAGAGAGAGAAGAGAAACTGCATGGGGTCTTGGGTGGGGGGGGGGGGGGGTCCTACAAAAAAGGCTCACATAGTTTTCCATACCTTGAAAGGTTGTTGACTGCATGGTTAGTATCTTGTCAGATGTCTCTCTGTGTTTTTGAAACCTGTTTGTGGATGACAATTTGCAATGTGCTTGATTATGGAACATATTCTTTCCATCTATCTTTGTTTTAGTTCAGATTTCAAAGCTCTCAAAACTTATGCTTTATATCAAGATTTCAGTTTGCATACAACTTTTAAAAAGCTGCAATAAAACTTTAACCTTGCAATGATGAAATTGTCACAAGACTTTTTTTTTGAAAATCACCATCCATTAAGAACATGATGTACTTCCTGTAAACAATACAATAAGTACAGAGATAACACCATAAAGAAATGCCTCAGGACATGGATTTTTAAAAACTACAAAAACATAGTGAGATTAGAGATATTATCTGACTTTGGGCTTAAAGTGATGTTTCTTGTCTGCTAGACGGCTTGCACCTTACAAGCTATGTGTCATCTGTGGCTCAGTGGGTAGCACTCTTGCCACTGAGATAGAATATTGTGGGTTTAAGTCTCCCTCCAGAGTGCAGAATGCTAAATTAACACTCTGGTGCAGTATTGAGGGAGTGCTGTACAATTGAATGTGTTCTATTTTAGATGAGACGTTAAGCCAAGTCCTGATCAGCTCTCTCAGGTGGACATAAAAGATCCCTTGGCATAATTCTGAAGAAGAGCATGCAAGTTATCCTTGGCATTTAGGTCAATATTTATCCCTCAATCAAGACAATGGGTGGAATCGTCCATGCCTGTTGGTGTTGGGCGTGTTCGGTGGCCTCAGCGGACAATATTGCGAGGAGGCCAAAAATCGGTTTCATGACATTGTGAACCCAGTGTGCGATCGTCCGCTCCAGCAGTCAATGGCAGGCCACATTTTCCACCATCAGACATTGGAAACCTCATTGTAATACATCCGCATATCATTATAAGCCCAGGCCATAGGAATCAACCCCTCCACCGTCCCACTGTATCGTCAACCCACGTCGGCATGATTGCATGCTGACATGTTTTATAACAGCATATAAAAGGCGCACGCTTGGCGGGCTGCACTTTGAGGGGAACTTAGAGATGATTACAGAGTAACGTTGCGGAGCGCTCACCAAGGTCACCTGTTGGACTTCAAGGTTGAGGTGCATTGGGGGGTGGAGGGAGGGCAAGGGCTGCCCTGTGGTTGAGGCGTGTTGGGGGGGGGCAAGGGCTGCTCTGCAGTTGAGGTGCATTGGCGGGGGGGTGAAGGACTCTGGAAGGTAGTGTGGGGTGGGGGTGTGGGGTGGGGGTGCGGGGTGGGCAAGGGCAGTGGCCACGTATTAGGCAAACCTTGTAAAAAGTGACAATTCATCTGCAGCTGAGACAGTTCAGCGCAGCCCCATTGATATGACTGGAGTCGGGCCTCTAGCTTCTCTGCCCACTCAAGCAATGCAGAGGCATCAAAGTGCCACCAAGTGCTTTTTCACCCCTCGGGCACAGATTGCAAAGTAATGAGCATTTTAATGGACTGCAGAACAGCTGGATGAATGGGCACATTGTACAATCTCTTTGCTAAAGCTGGCCGTGGAGCAGTCACTGGTGGAGGCACTTACAGCCCCTTGCAAAGTCATCATCCCTGTTTGGACCAGTCTCTCCCATGGTTCAAGCTAACAGTGCAGCCTTGCAGTGCGGGTTAGGAGAATGTCTGTGCCTGAGCTGAGAGCACAGCATGCAGTCCAATGGGCAAAGCTGCTGCCAATCGGTCAGGGGGAGTGGGGCAGAGGAAGGTAGGGTTTTGGGCAGCCATGCAGCGCACTAATCTCTGGCCATCCAAGTGGTGGCCAAAACTCTCCAGGATGTGTTAAGGGACCTTCACACTTAACCAAGAAATGTTCTTAGTATACCCAAGGTATAGGAGTAATTCAGGATCATGGAGCCTGGTGAATGAGCTGCATGCCTCATGGCATACAGAGAACAAAGATGACTGAGAAGAGAGCAACTGAGGTGCCTGGCTGCACAGAGGGAGGAACAGCACCCTCTGGAAAAAGGGGTGGCTGGGGATCCCGCACAATGCTGAAGAGCCACAGCGAGCCATCGCTGGTCAGTGCCTAGCTAGACCCAGGGTCTAGACGCCGCCTTTCATTCCTGCAGATGACCAACAACCAATGTTACCAAACGCTGCACATGTCTAGGAAACTGGTCGGGCACATCTGTCAGCTACTGCAGAATTTGGTGTCACAGGGACATGGAGGGCATCCACTGCCAGTGGCCATGAAAGTGACCGCGATGCTCAATTTATATGCCAGTGGCTCTTTTCAGGTGACCTCTGTGGGATATCACAAACCTCCACCCACAGATGCATCCATGAGGTCACAGGTGCCATCTTCACATGGGCACACAACTTTGTGCATTTCGCCCAGGACCAGGACAGCCAGGATGCAAGATCTCGGGTTTTCCACAAATGCAGGGTGCCATCGACTGCACTCACGTGGCGTTCAGATCTCCATCGCAACACGCGGTCAACTATGTCAACAGCAAGAGATCCCATTCGCAGAATGTGCAGCTGGTGTGGGACTGCCACAAACGCAACCTGCAGGTCTGCGCACGGTTCCCAGTGTCCACAACTCCTACGTTTTCAGTTAGTCACAGTTCGCTGACATCTTCCAGGGTCCACAGAAACTGCAGGCTGGCTCCTCGGGGACAAGGGCTACCTGCAGAGGACGTGGCTGATGACACCTGTGAAGTGGCCTCAGACTGCAGTGGAGTGAAGGTATAATGAGGCTCAAGCTGCAACTCATAACTTGCTGAATCAAACCATCGGGATGCTGAAAATGGGGTTCCGGTGCCTGGACCGGTCTGGTGGAGCCGTGCAATATAATCCACAGAGGGTGTCACGTATCATCGTCACCTGCTGCGCCCTTTACAATCTCACACTGCAATGGGGAGAGGAGCTGGTTGAGGACGAGATGGAGCTCTCCTCTGATGAGGAAGAAGCCGACGGGGATGAACGTGAGGAGATCCTCAAGGGTGACAATGACGGGGATGAGGCCCTTGCACTGGCCAGATGAGACAAGCACTCAGGAGGCCCTCATAGCTGCTAGATTTGTAGAGGATGATGATAACATGCAGTGAGGAGACACCATAGATCCTCACATCGCATCTATTAATGTTTGACTCCAGTATGGCTTATGGTAGTGCACATACCATATCTGATAATGCTCCTGTCATGGAGATGCAGTGGAGACCCTAATAGTCACTTGATTGCAGGAGGATGATGACGACATGCAGTGAGGACACTCCATAGATCGTCACATAGCCTCTGAGAATGCCTGACTCCAGAGGCTCGTCATCTGACTCGGACTCAGCATCGTCCTGGCCTCCAGCAGTCCTCCGAGTGCCGGACACCTGGGGAGGCCCTGCCGCCACCAAGAGCACGATGTGCTCATCAGATTGTGATCCCAAGGCTACAGTAAAGCTAGGTCCCACTGAGGTGTGTGTCTCTGCGCTGGTGGAGGGTGTGGGTGAGCGCTGTGACGGGACTTCAGGGAGGGTGCCTCCAGATTCTTCTTCACAGGTTTCTTCGGGGCGTGATTGGAGGCCCTAGGTCATGGACTCTATTGGCTGTTTCCCAGATGTGCCTGCGGAAGCAAGGGGAGATAGTTAGCATGGCAGTGGCCTGTGAAACAGGACACATCACTCACAGCATGGTTGTCTGATGGATGTTGCACTGCTGGATCATCACTTGGTAGAGCAGCGCTGATCACACCAACAACACAGGAACAGTCCAGATCTTTGCTGGCCAGCTGGATGGCTCTGTTTTCAAAGTCCATGAGGACCTTGATTTCAGGCATTCCTGCACCGATCTGCGGCCTCTCCCTCCTGTGTGCCACCTTATCTGCATAAATAGAGATGCAGAAAGTGTAAGCAGAATGCCCTGCCAGGCCTGATGATAAGTATGCCAGGCATGTGTGGGTGGTGAGTGGTCCCATGGATGGGATGAGGACAACGAAGGTGTGTGTGAGAGAGTGAATGGTGATGCCCCTTGAACGGCAGTCAGTGATAGCCCTGTGGATATGGGATGGGTTTGTGAGTTGAGAGTGATGAGAAGACTGATTTACCTGAGCGGAACGGAGGAGATCATTCATCTTCTTGTGGCACTGGGTGGCTGTCCTCTTTTGAAGGTCATTGTCGCTGACCACTGCTGCCACCGCCTCCCAAGCCAGATTAGTGAGGTTGCTGCCCATCCTGGGGCCAGAGCGGGGGTGGAGGGCATCACAGCGAGCACCCACTGCATCCAAAAGGCACTCAAGAGATGCATCATTGAACCTGGGGGCTGCAGTCTTTTTGCCTTTCAAGGCCATATCTTCTTTGCAGCAGTTGTGGGCTGGAAGTACTGAGATGTGTGCGTGCGGCTGGGCTTTAAATGTGGCACCTAGAGTGAAGTGGCGAGGTGATGGCATGGCGGGCATTTGACAGCCTGCCCGCCATGGAAACAGCGTGTTTCCCGCAATGCATAATTAATGCGGCGGGTTTGGAACGATACAGCATGAAAGCACATAGCTGTATGTGGGAGCTTGCCAATTGTGCAAATTACACTGCATCTACTAGTTCCCCTTTATCCATCCTGTTTCTTACATCCACAAAGAACTCCAATATTTTTGTCAAATACAATTTCCCTTTCACAGAACCATGTTGACTCTGTCTGATAATATTCTGATTTTCTAAATGTCCTGCCACTACTTCCTGAATAATGGTGACATACTGAACTTTTCAGATAATCATCATCCATTCAGAACATGATGTACTTCCTTTCACTTGTCAATCTAATTGCAAAATTTGTTTCTGTTTATAATTGTTACAAACGAGATGCTTTGCACCTGCCTGAACACATAATATCGGGAATTGCAATCTGACACAACACTGTGCTGCCATTTTAAATTTGTCTTAACCTCAGGTTATTAACCAGAACATAATGTGATCCAGGGATAAGGAAAAAAGGAGAGTTGCATTTATGTAGCACCTTTTCACCATGTAAGGACATACCAATGCACTTTATAGCCAATTAAATACTTATGAATTGTAGTCACTGTTCTAATGTAGGAAAAAAGTGTTTCAATTCAGGGATTATTTTGATAGTTAGGGCTGGCTGCTGTGTTTCACTACTTTAATTCAACAGAAACATTCTCTTATTACTTTTTAGTTACATCTTCAAGATTACATTTCTATTTTGCAAACCAGAATTTGCTTACTTAAATAAAGTCAACGTAAATCTTGTCACACTCCATGTGAGAAAATAAGAAAGAGAAAGGTAAAGAAAATATATTCTTGCTTTTAACATCAAGCATTATGTCAGGGATCATTATATCCACTTAACCAGGCAGATGGGATCTCAGTTTAATATCTCACCAATAGCATCTCTGACCATCTAGCACTCCCTCAGTAGTGCATTGGAATGTGAGGCTTGATTATATGCTCAAGTCCTCTGATTTTTTTTTAAACTTTGTACGTTCCCTGATATTGTAATTTAAAATTTTTATAGCCAGTAATTTACTTTGGATGAAGTGTTTCCAGGTTTTCAAAAGGCATTCAATAATGTACCACATAAAAGATTATGGATGGAATCGTCCAAAATTTACACTAAGTGCAGTAACGGGCGTGAAAAAAGTCATTTTACCTGCCAGCCACAATGGCGCATTTTCGCACCATAGCGTCATCCCATCCCGGCACGTCCCGCTTCATTAATAATGCATTCACGGGAAACACTCTGGATGACCCCAGTGCTTCCTTGCTCCAGGCGCCATATTTAAATCGCACCAGAGCGCAGCCTACTTCATGTCTACAGATCAGGACAGCTCCAGGCGATAGATGTCCCTGAAAGCAAAGGTGACGGAAGCCTCCAAATTTAATGGTGCCTCCCTGGAGCAGCTGCTGGATGCAGTGGAAAAGCCGCCACGATGTCCTCTATCCCCGCACTGGCCCCAGGAGGTCCACCAGAAGCACCAATCCGACCTGGGAGGCGGTCAGCACCACCAGAGCACAGAGGAGGTTAGCCATCCAGTGCAAGAAGATGACGAATGCTCTCGTTTGTTCCACCAATGTAAGCCAACCAACTCATCACTCTGAACCAACACACTCCCAAACCTATCCCACATCCACAGGGATCTCGCATCTCAAGGGACAACACCACTAGCTCTCACAGACACCCTCGCATCTCCATCAGGCTCATATCCTCTGGAGCTCGTGTCCTCATCCCGTCCATGGCTCCGCTCAACACACAAACATTCCACATAGTGCCATACGTCCTGCTCACACTCTCTCCATCTGTTTTCATGCAGGAGAAGCTAGCTGACAACAGCAGGGGCAGGTCCCAGGCCAGGGGTGGAGTGGCCCACATTAGGCCCCTCACTCACTTTGAGGAGCGTGCCATCATACTGACTGGTGAATATGTGGTCTGTGCCTGCAGCAACAGTGAGGTCGGCGTTGAACACCCACGTGAGGATCCTGCACCACATCATCCTTCTCTCAAAGCAACTGTGAGTGCTCTCTCTCCTTCTTTTGACTCTGCTGACATGCACTAATTATCTCTACTTTGGTTCACAGGGAGCTCTGCCAAGCGACCGATGCCCTCAGCCAGCCAGTCCCTCAGCTCCATCCACGTCCTCACCTCCAGCCAAGAGGACACCTCCTCCATTGAAGAGCTGGAAATCAGCAGCCTGTAAGACCCATCACAGCGCCTACTCACATGCTGCACCAACACAGAAACACACACCTCGGTGGAACCTAGATCTAGAACAGGCTCAGGCTCAGGTTCACAATCTGGTGGTCACCGCGTGAACACGTGTCCGCAGCAGGAGGAGGCAGGTTCAGCCGAGCTCCCCAGCACTTGGAGGACTGCTGGGGAAGAGGCACCTGTGGGGTCCGAGTCAGATGACAAGCATCTGAATTTGGCCTTCCAACTCATCGTGGAGAGTCAGCAGAAGGTCACACATCACACAGAGCTGTTGAAGCCCTCAGCGGAGTGGCACGTGAATCAAAGGATTGCATCCGCCTGCTCTCTGATGAAGTGGTGCCCACATGTGCTCACATGGAGGTCTCCATGAGACCCTAGTCCAGCAGAACATGGAAATGCGCGCAGACCTGCATTCCATCACGGTAATCTTGGATGGTTTCCTGCAGTGGCAACACAAGAAGGAAAAGGGGTGCCTCGATGTCCCTCCAGGCACTCCTTCCCCTCAATGAGTCAGGCTGGGGCCTCGGGCGTCCCAAGAGCAGCTTGGATGCAGCAGCTGGACCACGAATGGATGACCCCTGGGTCATTTCTGAGGCTGTCCACTGCATCCAAGTCCCCTTTGCCTGTGACCCCCTCAACCTCGTCCTCTGTCACTACAGAGGGAGCAGCCGGCCCACAGGAGGACAGCCAAAACAAATCAGGGACCTCAAGGCTTTGGTTCCCCAGAGAACACATGCCGAAGTCAGAGGCAGCAGGGCCAACCATTTCAGAGGATGTCTCCACCCCTGCTGCAGATTTCCGGGCAGCACCTACAAAAAGTGGTGGGCCTAGAAAAGTTCAAAAATTCTGATCACAAGTGGTTGCTCGGGTGAACACATTTTGTCACTTTATAATCTGAAAATATATTCACTTTCACTGAATAATGTGTAATGTTGTCTTTCAGATTCATTGACGGGCTTCACGAGTCCTCCCCCTGCATCCTCCCACCGCCCCCCCACTAACAGTTCACCTCCACGCAGCCAGACCACAAGCGATTCTGGAGGGAGAAGTGTGTGTGTGGCAGGGCCTTTTGGAGCCTTGTGCGAGCATACTCACACGCACCCGGAGCCTTCATCCATCCCACTCATCTTACTGTCCCGAGCATTTCCAATGCTGCCTGCTGGGGTTCTCTTTCAGTTGTCCATCTGAGCTGATCTGCATCTCCACCCACCCACTGATCGCACTCCCAGGAAGCAACTGTGCCCATCCAACACAAGCCTCTGCTCACTTTCGATTTTGACAACGATGGTAGTAGTGAAGTTTTGGGTCAGCTCCCCTGTCCTTTCCCCTCCCCCAGTCACCCATGTCCTTTCCCCCATCACTGTCGACTGTCCCGGCATCACCTTCCACCTCCCCACCATCACCTACCAACCCGAACCCTTGTCATTCCAGGATGTCCAGGTGAACATGCATGTTCCCTATCTTCCTGATAATCCCACCCCCATCCACATTGATCTCCCCAACCTCCTTCCCAACCCCAGGGACCATGTCTGCCTCCAAATCCCCAGCAACCACCCTCGACGCCCCTTCTACCGCTACCGATGTACCTGCACCCTCCTGCCCTAACGGTTCCCTCTGCCCCCTCTCACACTCCTACACATCCCCTCCTACCATGTCCACCCTCAGTTTGTTCCGCAGGAGGCAGTCATTGACTCCACAGAGTCCCCCCAATCCAAGTTCACCTGGACATCCCCCTCACTCCCTCCTCTCACCCTTACTCCCTCCTCTCACCCTTACTCCCTCCTCTCACCCCCCAGACATCTTCCCCCCTGCAAACTCTTTCCTCCTCCGGACATCTTGCCCCCTCTGAACTCCCCCCCCCCACTACACCTTCTTCCCTCCTTGCACCTATCTCCCCAGTTGCTGCATTCTCCCCCATTACACCTTCCTCCCCCCCCCCGTATTCCTTCCTCTGCCTCCCAACCTCACCCCCCCACAACACTTTTATCTCCACCTCCCAACCTCACATCCCCTCCCCAGTACCTTTGTGGCCCCCTCCCAATCTCACCCCTCTCCAGTGCACCTTCTTCTCCCAGTCACATCTATACCTTCCACTCCCAACACCCCACCTCCCCGGTACACCTTCCTCTCCCAGTCACAGTTAGACCTTCCTCTCCCCTCTCTTGCCAATCATCCATAGCAGCCCATGGCCAAGACCATGATGGTCCGAAGCAACAACAGAGACCTTCCACCTTCTGAGAGCCGCTTCACAGTGGAGCCATGTCCATGAGAATCCACCAACATGCGATGCACATGTTCCTCCAGGGTCCGGTACCTGAAGGGCTCCAGCATCTTCTTCCCCTCGGATGTCTGCGAACTGAGCAAGGCCCTAAAGGTGAGTCCCAACTTCTACACATCTTGCTTGTCCAGACGTGTTGTGGGCCGGCGTGCTTTCCCATCAGCATAACAGTAAATCGGGCTTGGTGGTCAGGCCTTACTTTGCATCCCATGACCGGAACGCAAATCGGGTTCACGCCGGTCGCTAGTGTTCCACCATGGCAGACACCGTCGGATGATCTCACTACGCTTTCATGCTGGCTTGGAACTGATTCCTGCCCTTCACACCGAATTGTAACCACCCCCCCACCCCGCCCCCTCCTGCCATGACGCCCACCACCAACAGGGCTGGCTAACAAACAGGAAACAGAGGGTCAGGATAAATGGGTTATTTTCAGTTTGGCAAACTCTAACTAGTGGAGTGCCACTTAGTCCAGTTCTCAGGCCTCAAGTTGTGAGGAGACTGTAAAGGCATATATAGGTGGGTTAAAAGAGTGGGCTAAACATTGGCAGATAGAGTGGGATGTGGGAAAATGTGAACCTGTCCACTTTGGCAGGAAGAATAGAAGAGCAGAGTATTATTTAAAAGGAGAGAAATCACAGAATGCTGCAGTACTGAGGGATGTGGGTGTCCTTGCACATGAATCACAAAAAGTCAACATGTAGGTACAGGAAGTAATGTCCCTGTGATGGAATGCAAGGGGGATGGAGTATAACAGTAGGGATGCCTTGCTACAACTGTATAGGGCATTGTGAGTTCACACCTAGAGTACTGTGTACAGTTTTTGGTCACCTTACTTCAGGAGGGATATACTTACATTGGAAGCAATTCAGAAAAGGTTCACTAAGCTGATTCCTGGGATGAAGGGTTTGTTTTATGAGGAAAGATTGAGCAGGTTGGGCCTATACTCATTGAAGTTTAGAAGAATGGAAGGTGATCTTGAAACATATAAGATCCTGACGGGGGTTGTCAGGGTAGATGTTGAGAGGTTGTTTTCCCTCATGGGGGAATCTAGAACTAGAGGGCACAAATAAAAATAAGGGGTCTCCCATTTAAGATGGAGTCGAGGAGGAATTTCTCCTCGCAAAGTGTCATTAGCATTTTGAATTCTCTTCCCCAGCAAGCAATGGAGGCCATTGAATATATTCAAAATTGAGTTAGGCAGATTTTGATTGACAAGGGAGTCAAGGATTATGGGGGGCAGGCAGGAAAGTGGAGTTAAGGCCACAATCTGATCAGCCATGATTTTACTGAATGGTGGAGCAGGCTTGAGAAGTCAAATGGTCTACACCTGCTCCTATTTTTTAAGTTTGTGTGTCTTGTAACAATCTCATCATTGCACTATTGAAATTTTAGTGAAAACTTTAGGGCAAGATGATAAGGCAGTTAAGAAGGCATATGGCATGCTTAGCTTTGTAGGTAGGGACAATACATACATACTATGTCTCAACTGCAGGAGTTCTTTGGGGTAATGACCTAAAGTTACATATATAAAAGGCGGGTGTTTGTTATTTCAAACTGTTCCAGTTTAACTGCACTGCCTAACACTGGAACCCAAATTGCTCTTTTAAACTATTTGAATTCGACGGAGATATAACCATCAGGCAAAGACTCAGACACCACATCAGTAGATAGTATCGAAGTTTGTTGATTATAAACAAGTTTTAGAAACTTATCAACTAACAGAGGCAAAATATAGGTAAAGTATAATTATCAATGAAACTACTAACTCCACGCTTTCAAATGGGTGATCAATCCAAGAGAAGTGGGCAACAACTTGAACTCCTCATGCCGACAGAGAAACTGACTACACCTTCCTGGAATTTCTATTGGCAGGGAATCCGTCACTGAACCAGTCCCAGTACTAAATATTCAACTAACCTGAAGATTAAACCAGTTCTTCCACACTTGACGTACACAAAGATGGGGTTCCTGCAGCCCCTTTTTTTATACTCAAAAGATGTTGTTGGCCCACCTTAGCCAAGTTGTTGGAAATGGTTAATTGGTCTATAATTTGTAAATAATATGATAAGAGTTAACTCCATTGGTTCTAGCTAATTACGCACATTGTCTTAAACTTTAAGCTTATCTTGATGTTTTCACAGGAGTCCCATTCATTAAGACAGGCTCGGCAATCAAGGTCAGTGTGTGTCCCTGATAAGGAGGGAATCCAAGGCTTATCCCATTTCTTTCCCAGCTGTTAGAACACTTTTAATTCTTTCATAAGAAATGCTAATGGAGAAATACAGAAATAACATAAAGTGACTTCTAATTAACTACTGATTATTAATTACTTATCCTTCAATTACCTGAGTAATTGAGGTACTTCTTCCTAATCAAATCATCTATTGCTACACAATGGCAGCTTCATAATACTGTTTCATAATACGGTTAGTTTGTTGTAAAAGGTTAACACCATCAAAATGGTTTCTTATCTCAGTGTTAGCACAAAATGGCGTTTAACATTGTCAGCTTATTACAATGAATATAACTTAAATTAACCTGAAAATGATTGTGTTACACTAAAATATAGTACCCAGAATTAGTTACACCAGGCCCAGCCATCTTCAGCTGCTTCATCAATGACCTTTCCTCTATCATAACATCAGAAGTGGGGATGTTCGCTGATCAATGCACAAAGTTCAACACCATTCACGACTCCTCAGGTACTAAAGCAGACCGTGCCCACATGCAGCAAGACCTAGACAACATTCAAGATTGGGCTGATAATTGGCAACTAACATTCACGCCACACAAGTATCAGGCAATGACCATCTCCAACCTTCTCTCCTTGGCATTCAATGGCATTACCATCATTGAATCCCCCAACTATCAACTTCCTGGGGGTTACCATTGACCAGAAACTGAACTGGACCAGCCATATAAATACTGTGGCTACAAAAGCATGGAAAAGGTTGGGAATTCTGTGGCAAGCAACTCACTTCCTGACTCCCCAAAGCCTGTCTACTATCTACAAAACATAAATTAGGATTATGATGGAATACTCTCCTCTTACCTGGATGAGTGCAGCTCCAACAACGTTCAAGAAGCTCGACATCATCTAGAACAAAGCAGTCTACTTGATTGGCACCCCATCCACCACTTTGAACCTCCACTCCTGCACCACTGACGCACAGTAGCAGCAGTACATATCATCCACAAGCTGCACTGCAGCAACTCACCAAGGCTTCTTTGACAGCACCTTCCAAAACCCATGACCTCTATTGCCTAGAAGGACAAGGGCCAATATATGGGAACAACCAGCACCTGCAAGTTCCCCTCCAAGCCACAAACCATCCTGACTTGGAACTATGTCCTTCACCGTCAAAATCCTGGAAACCCCTCCCTAACAGCACTGTGGGAGTAGCTACACCACATGGACTGCAGTGATTCAAGAAGATAGCTCATCACCACCTTCTCAAAGGCAATTAGAGATAGGCAATAAAAAGGCTGGTGTAGGCAGCGATACCCATGTCCCATGAAGGATGAAAAAAAATCTTTACAAATCACTGCTTAGGCCTTAATTCTGGGCACCACCTTTTAGGAAACAAGTCAAGGTTTTGGATAGGGTACAGATAAGGTGCATCAGGATATTACCAGGCACAAGGGCCTTCAGTTATGCAAAAAAATTGCAAATTCTGGGAATGTTTGCCTTTAGAACAGAGAAAGTTAAAGGAAAAATCAATTTAAAATATTCAAAATTTTATGAGGGGGTTTGATAGAACTGGTAGGGAGAAAATGTTTCCTCTGGCAACTGGATTATTAACCAGAGATTGCATATTTAAAATAATTGGCAAAGAGAACTAGTAGGGAAATGAGGAGAATTTTTTTCACATGGAGATTTTTTATGATCTGGAACATACAATCTGAAAGGGCAATGAAAGCAAATTCCATTGGAACTTTCAGAAGAAAACTGAAAATGTACTTGAAAAGGACTAATTTGCAGGGTTATGGAGAAAAACATTGGGATATGGATTAAATTGGATAGCACTTTCAAAGAGCCAGAACAGGCACAATGGACTGAATGGCCTCTTCTGTGCTGTAACATTCCATGATATAGTGCAATTAATTTAACACAATTCCCTAAGGGGTGTCACACTTTTGGATCAGACCTGTACAGGAAGGGAACTAAAGGAAGTGAGGTTTTAAAGGAAAATTTAAAGCTGGGGAAAGATGAAAAAGGGCAAAGGGATTTAGCAAATGAGTTCAAAGTGTGGGAACAAGATATTGCAAGGCTCTGACACCAATGTTAGAGTAGATGGCAGGAGCACAGTGCACAATAGACAAAGACTAGAAGATCAAAGGATGCAACAGTAACTTCAGGCTTAAGGAAGTTACAAAAATGTTGAAGCATGAAGCTGTGGAGTGATTTAAATTTGGCGATACAAAACCTACAGAGACCAGCATTGATTAGGCTGATAGCTGAACTGGATAGGATGTGGGCAGCTGGAGTTAAAGAGTTCAATGTGAAAGGCTTTGGAAAGGTTGAGTTTGGAGATGACAAATACATTGATAAGAGTTTCAATGGTAGTGAGAGTGAGGTAGGCAGAGTTGGCAGCAGGCAATTTTGTTGATAAACTAGATGTATAGATGTATTTTTGAAGCTAAGCTCAGTGTCAAGCAGAGCACCAAGGTTGTACAGGTTCAGTTTGAACAGGGAGGGAGGTGATATTGGAGCTGGATTACTGTACCAGTCCAGGTATCTACTGCAATTACTTTATCCTTCCAACAACAACAGTGATTAGATTTCAAAAGTATTTCATAGGCTGAAGCACTTTGGGGCATTTGCTGGTTATGAAAAGTACTATATGAATGGTACTATATGAATCCTTTCCAGCATTCGCTCTAACTTCCATCTCTCTCCATTGGATTACCTTCTCCTGGTTCACTCCTATCTTTCCTAATGTTGGAATATATCTCCTGCAATTACTTTACCTTCCAACAACAGCAAAAATAATAACTTGCATTTATATAAGCACCATTAACATTTCTGTATCCTGACTATGGTTGACTCTTATTGCCCTCTGAATAACGGCAATTAGGGCAATAACTGTTGGCCTAACCAGCGACGCCCTCTTCCCATGAATGAATTTTTTTTTTAATGTTACTTAGATATGCTCCAAGGTTCTATCTTTAACACATCCCTTTTTTCATCCACATATTGCCCCTATGCTTACACATTCAGTCAGTTCTCATATCCAGGTCAACAGTGCCAATTCCCTACTACCACCCTTAATACTCAGTTGTGTTGTAGTATTGGACTGTTTGTCTGTTGGACTTGAATCTTCTGTAGTTTACATCTACAAAATCCTGTTCAGCTTTTATCAATAGTATGGTTGCATAGTGGTTATGTAAATGGATTTATAATCCAGAAACATGGAAATACAGGTATGGGTTACAGCTGCAGGGGATGAAGACTCTCTTGGTGCAAAGACTGAGTAACCAGTCGGGAGAAGATTTCAAAAAGAAACTTATATTGGGCTCTTTAGGGCAAGAAGCAATGAAAACTTTTAAGGGAAAGTAACAATGAGATGTCTATTATAAAGGATGTGATAACAGGAAATTAGAAAATATCAACCGGATTAGACAAAGTCAACATGGATTTATGAAAGGGAAATCACGTTTGACAAACCTACTGGAGTTTTTTGAGGATGTAACTAGCAGAATAGATAAGGGAGAACCAGTGGGTGTGATATATTTGGATTTTCAGAAAGCTTTTGATAAGTAGTGTAGATCTGAAAGTAGTAAGCATACAACATTGAGGCTTGCTCGCCAGTCTCCTTATTGCCTTCATAATACGTTGAAAGTACTAGCTCAAGTAGATAAAGCCATTAAAAAATGGTGGGATAAGGGCATGGGAGGGGAAATGCATATCAGACAGGAGTCAGAGGGCAGTGACAGCTGAAGAAGGTTACAGAGATAGGAATGGTGAGCTCATGGAGGGCTATAAGTACAAGGATGAGAATTTTAAATTTGAGACATTAGTGGACTGGGAGCCACTGTAGATCAGATATGACAGGGGTGATGAGTGAGCAGAACCTGGTGCAGATAAGATACATGCAGCAGAGCTTTGGATGAACTAAAGTTTATAGACAGTGGAGGATGGGAGGATGGAGTAATTAATTCTGGAGTTGACAAAGGCACAGATGAGAGTTTCAACAACAAATGGACTGAAGTAGAGATGTAGGTGGGCAACAAGGTCTAAATAGATGGACTTTGTGATTAACACTGTGAGCGAAGAGAGAATATGGAGAAATTTCTTTAAACAAAAGGGTGTTGGAGCATGGAATATTTATCGTAGGAATTGATTGAAGCAAAGATTGCATCTTTTAAAGGAAAATAAGATAAATTTTTGAAGTAGTGGAAAATAGGGAAAACTTGGGCAGCAGACATAGATTTAGAAACAGAGTTTAGGTTTCAAGTTTGTATAACCCTTCCTCAGAGCTCTGAAGAAGAGTCATACAGACTCAAAATGTTTACTCTGTTTCTCTGTCCACAGATGCTGCTATACTTGCTGAGTTTTTCCAGCATTTTCTGTTTTTGTTTCAGATTTCCAGCATCCGCAGTATTTTGCTTTTATCTTGGCATAGATTTAGATTGCTTTAGGAAAGAATCAGCACTTACAATGAGTTGAATAGCTCTCTTCTGTGTTCTAAACTTCTATGGGTTTTGGGAAAATTCTGACTTCCTTTTTGTTCAATAAAAGATACTCTCCAGCTAGACCATATTGAATTTAATGAATGGTCATGCAGAAACAGTAACCTATATTTCTCGTACAGGCGCTGATTACCCAGTCATGTATCTCCGTCGCTTTACTTCTCTTTTTAACTTCTTACTGTAAGTATTCCTGAGTTAATAGCAGGGCCACTGTTCCAGCAAAGATGGGAAGAGAGCAGGAGTAATAAAAGCAGAACATGCTGAAAATACTCAGGAGGTCTGGTAGTATCTCTGATGAGATAAACAGAGTTAACGTTTTAGTTCTGTGACAATTCATCAGATCAGGGAATTGGTGTCCTGCTCAGCAATTGGGAAACCAAGAAGCATCGGTTAGCTCCTGAGTTTCCCACAGCTTGGGAATCCTGGCCAACTGGCATTAAAGCTGCAAGAGAGAAAATGAGGCACACAGACTCATTAAAACATTTAAAAGACCCGCATTTTGGGAGGACGTTGTTTGCATCCATTAAAACCAGAAGTGCTTGCATTTAAGACAAGTTGGGCTCAGGTTTGAGTTCCTTTATATTTTTATTTCCAAACAACCCAAACACGCCTGTTTTAGGGGAGTTCAACTTCCCTCTAATGGCTCAATATTTCGGCCCACGCTTGCCGACAGTGGGAGCCTTGGCTGACTTCAAAGCTGATGAGATTAAGATGTTGCCGTGTAGAAGCAGTGCAGCATCAGACCGATGATTGAACTCTGTCTGATCTTAACCCCTCCCATAATTACACACGGTGGACAAGAAGTTGTTAAAATCAGTGTCAATGTGTTTTTGTATTGTACTTTCATTATTTAGTTTAGACAACTTATATTGTGGTTTAGAAGATGTCACTTATTGTACTTGCGTCATTGATTACTTATCAAGTTCATAACTTGCGTATATCTGCTTCTTTCGTTATGTTGTTCTCGAGATATTTGTACATTTACATCAATAAGAACTGATTCAGAGTCTGCAATGTTGTTTGGATTTTTGGATACATAGAATTTGTAGACAGCAAAATGTCATGGGGATTTTAGACACCTAGTTGTCCATTTAGCATTGATGAATGGGTGCTAGGGAATCACCAGAAGTGCTCCTAATGCCATTTTGAGTAGGGTACGCATTAATTATCCAGGACATCCATCTTCTGCTGAGCTCTTAATACTAACTTCCAATCAAGGGGGCCTTGCAGAAATCACATGTGCTGCTGTCTGTTCCAATTCTGAAATCTGAAGAACACAACAGAAGCAAAGTATATTTCCCCTTTAAGAGGTTCAGCTGCCATTTGAGCTGCCAATAGCCAATATATGTTGACACTGACAAGTTGCCCATCATCTGGAAATAAGGTAGAAATCTGAAAAAAAGCACAGGTGGCACAGACACTACATTTACTTCCAAGCCCCATGTTCCACTTTACAATACGTTCTTTTCATTTCTGCAAAGATTTCCAAAGTTGATCATTTTTATTAATCATTAGATATCATAAGATTATGAGAATACTTTTTGCATTTGTTATGCATTCTAATTGCCACATGCACCTAGATCAGCCTGTTACTTGCCCATAGATTCACCTTTTATTTAGTTTCTTTTTATTCCATTAATCTTGTTGCTGAGTCAGCTCACCTTGTTGCCATTCCCTCCCATCTTGCCCCTGCTACTTCCCACTTTACCACTGATCTGGAGATCTTGCTGATGCTTCCATGCCTGGCAGCCTTGTTGCCACTCCCACCTGCATTACTCTGCTGCTCTCCACTTTGTTACATTCTAGGCAGACTTGCTGCTATTCTTTTGCTCTGTTACCACTTTTGACAACATTGTAATCTGTCCCTGGAATAAAATTTTTTTAGATTTTCGGGTTGGAAAAGCTTGGCTTTGGCTTTAAGGTGAGGTTGGAGTGTCAGAGTTAAAGATGGGCTTTGCCTCAGATTTAAGTTCAGGGTTAGCGTGAATTTATTTTGGCGGTAGTTTTATTCTGTTGAAGTGAGGTTATTTCAATAGAGAGGCTTTATACTAAAGAGATTTGTTGAGGAAAGGGGTCAGGAAATCTGTTATGGGGCTGATATATTTTATAATACTATCATGCCTTCTTACCATATCAGCCATAATACCATACAATTGAAGCCGTCTCACTGGACTTGGTGCAGCTGATGATTCCCTCTGATCATGCTGCCAATGTTGTACCTTACCTCTGATAATGTTAAAGTTACTCCATCTTGTTTGATGAGCTAGTAACAAACCATATCAAAGGGATTTGAATTAACTTTTTAAATGAATGTATTCCATGGTACATTTATGAAAAAACTGCTGTAAACTAGAAAATCATCAATTGTGTTGTTCAAGGTAAGCCATAGAATGTACCTGCCAATATTTTCTGAAAAGGCACGTAATAGTCAGGGTTAGCTGCAAACTCTCAGCATGATAAATACCTCACCTTGGGAGCTCTCCTGTTGGGAAATGGGGGAGGAAAACATGAAGTATGCTGCTGCAGATTTCTAAGCACTGAGCAGACATCAACACACTAGTTCCTGATGTTCCAATTGGATTTTTAAATTTAATTTCATTTTAAAATCTAAAAATGGCAGGATTTGTGAAGCTTCATCCTCATTGGGGAATTAGAAGTCCAAGGTTTGGAGACCTTCAGTCTTTGCAATATGGTTTTAATTATTATGGGCTGTTTTTCCATCGAGAAATAATCCAAAATGTGAGAATTACCTTTTGTTACTGTGATCTGCAACAATACCGAAGTGAGATTTCTAAGGTAAGAGCTTGGGTGAAAACACACATCCAGGTGAAGGCTGTGTATATACATGCCACTACATTTCCTCCTGGGTGTCAGAAATGGGGTAGTTGAAGGGATTGTGCCAATGGAAGGTTTATTGTGAAATTCTGCTTCAGTTTCTTCTCTTTCTATTGTAGCCTACATTAATTTTCCATTAGCCACCTCTGAATCTCTCACATCAAACCTTCTCCTAAAAGTAACATGCGAGCTTCCCTCCTCAGGAAACCATTCTAATCTCGCTGTTTCCTTTCCTCCTCTATAGATAATCTGGCAAGAAGGCACAGGGACTTCAGCATCTGGCAATGTCAGCATACATGCACTGTTATTCATTCTATCTTTTTCAAGCACCACTTCGAGAAAATCCATCTAGGGCACTAGAGAGTATGCTAGAGGGCAATGCATTGTATGATACACAGAGCACGAGTGAACAGGAGAAACTAGTCATTATATGTGGTCCTGTGTTTAAAAGAATAATGCATCAAGCATTGGTGTAGGCACTGTCAGCTGTATCAGACAATGTGTTGCATATGGTGTCTTGGGTGAAGGAGTTCAGTGCCTGCATGTGTGGAATTTAGCAACAATTTTGTGGCTACTGTGGATCAGAATTCGAAGAGATTACTGAGATAGCACCAACAACAGTGAAAACGTAACAGAGGTAAACACTGAAAGAAAGTGAGACAGTGGAAAATACACACAGAGAGGAAGAGACACAGGAAAAAGGCAACGGGCAAGAGATTTGAGAGAAACAGCAATAACAGATACAGTAAGAGTGAAAAGAGAGAACAAAACACCTGAGAAAATTAGTAGCACAAATGGGGCCCACAGAGCACCTCTTCCTAGAAGGCAACATAACTATTGACATGGCTATGCATACCAGCACTTCCAAGATGGAGATATGAAATCCAGCCCATTGCTCACCTTTGAATGTTTGCAATCTCCACTTAATGAATAAACAAACCTCTCAAGAGACAATTAAAATAATTCAATATGAACTGAAACAGCAGACATCAGATCAATATGGATAACAGATAAAGAATGCAAAATTCCCTGTCTTAGACTTTCTGTGAGCAACATCATGGGAGATTTATGAGATTTTTATTTTGCAAAAGTTATGACATATTGTGCATTAAGCAAACATTAAATGAAGAAATGTTATGTTTCATAAGACTATTGCAGCATTGTCTTTTCAAAATGTGTTTCTCCAATCAGTTATTGCATCATAGATCAGCAGATATATAGATGGTGCCACAGCAGCAGGATATAGCTGGAATTCTTCTATTGCAAGTGGTACATTTGTGAAATAGAAAACCGTATTAGGCTGGGGACAAAGACAATAATACATCTGAATGACAAATGCATTACCTCTTAAAGAAATAGAATAACCTTCAACTATCACTACCATGCTTTCTCAATTAATGCGTTAGAATGTTGCATTACCTAAGATCCTCATTTTTCTATTTTTTACATAGTGAACTGTAGTTTTCTTGAAATCTAGTTAAAGCCGGGAATAGTTCAGCACTGATTCTCTTGAACATTTGTGTTATGAAATGTTTAATTGTGTTACATTAATGTTACCATATTAACCTGTGAAAGTTGAACAGTTTTTTTTAATGGCATAGTTTGGAACAATGTTTGAAGCTGCATGTGCACCACCAGGGGTGCTCCTACAAGCAAGTCCCAAGTGAAACAGGCTCCAGATAACAGACTTGAAATTGGGGCCACAAATCGGATACAGGAAACAAACCCTGCACTGCAGTAAACACTCTGAAGATGAGTCAAATTGGACTCAAAGCATTAACTCCGTTTCCCTCTCCACACATGCCGCCAGACTTGCTGACTTTTTCTACACTTTTTGTTTTTATTCAGATCTCCATAACATCTGCAGTATTTTGCTTAATCCCTGAATGGGTACACATGAAGCACAGCTGTTAGGCCTCAGGCTTCAGTTATATGAGACCTGTGAATTGTAGGTGCCTATTGAATGTCCCAGGAAGCTCACTGGTGAAGAAATTTCATTTTCAAATTGCTGTGTTGTTGACAATGGCCCTTGGGTAGGTCCTGGGAGAAGGGAGAAAGTGATTGAGAGGCGGCTGAGCAGAAGCCAAAAAAGCATTCCTGCCAAGTTATTCCTTCAGAAAAGAAAAAATTAACTCTCCCTGCCTGAGCTGGACTATATGCGACTCTAGTCCCATGTTAACATGGTTAACTCTTAACTGTCCTCTGAAGTGGCAAAGCAACCACTCAGGGGATGAGCAATATATGAATATATAACATTGGTTGTCAGGTTGGCTACTTGGGGACAAGGAGTATCCTTGACCACTCATTGCTGGAATGTAAGGATGTCCTGGAGGATTGCATTAAGACAGAACTCCGATAGGTACAATAGGAGTAGGTAGACAAATGGTACAATTCTCAGTATGCATCATAGGCCAGCAAATAGTGGAGATTAGATAAAGGTGAAAGCCTACTGCAGTTCAGAGAACTATCCAAGGATAGCAGGACAATAAGATTGAGTGATTGTTAACTATCCCAAGAGAGACTGGAATAAAAGTAAGGTATATGGTCAAAGAGGGGGATATTTTTTAGAATACATCCAAAACTGCTTCTTAATTTCGTATGTTCCTGGTTCAACAATAAATGTAACAACAACTTGTATTGATATAGCAACTTTAACATAGTAAAATGACCCAGGGCATTCACAAACAAAATGTGACATCAAGCTTGGACAGGCAGGTAGGTTTCAAGGAGCATTTTAAAGGAGGAGAGAGAGGTAGAGAGGAGAAAGTTAGGAAGGGAATACCCTCGGGCCCAGACATGTCCACCAATTGTGGAACGATTAAAATCAGGGATCCACAATGGATAAGAATTGGAGGAGCACAGAGATCTCAGAGGGTTGTAGGGCTGGTGAAGATGGCAGAGTTTGGAGGGACAATTCCATAGCGGGATTTGAGAAACAGGAATCAGAATTTCAAAAGTGAGGAGTTGCCGGACCGGAAGCCAATGTACATCAGCAAGCACAGAGGTGATGAATGAATGGGATTTGGTGCAAGTGAGGATTATGGGCAGCAAAGTTTTGAATGAGCCCAAGTTTACATAGAGTGCAAGTTGGGAATCGGGTCAGGAAACTATTAGAATAGTTGAGTCTAGAGAATGAGGGTTTCAGCAGCAAATGATCTGAGACAGAGGCAGAGTCAGCCGATATTGTGGAGGTGGAAGTAGGAGGTCTTGGTGATGGAGTGGATATGAGATCAGATGCTCAGCTCAGGGTCAAATAGGATGGCAAGGGTGCAAACAGTCTGATTCAGCCTCACACAGTGGCCAGGGATATGCTGAAGTTGGTGCCCAGGAAACAGAGTTTGTGGCAGGGACCGAAGGCAATAGCTTCACTCTGCCCAATATTAAGAACAAAATATTATCTAATTTAGTTCTGGGGAATAAGTTGGGCAAATAATTCATGTGAGGCTGTAAAAACAACAGGGAAATGCTGATCACAACATAGATAGGTTCAATGTAAGAATAGAAAAGGATAATGAAAAGCCAAAGGTTGGATGTTGAAAAGAAGTTCGCTCACGTCAGTGGGAAAACACGCCAGTGCAGAACACATCTTGACAGGTGTGACATGCAGAAGTCGGAGGACTTACCACCAGGGTTTTCCTCACATTGCAGACATCCGAGGAGCAGAAGATGCTAGAGCCCGACAGCAATGTCACACTGGAGGAATGGCCATGGCATGCTGGGTAAATTCTCATGGACATGGCTCTGCTGTGAAACAGCTCATGGACGTTGGAAAGTCACCGTTGATGCTCACAACGGAAGATAGCTGAGGGGGTGGGAGAGGAATGTCTAAGATCGACCAGGAGAGGAAAAGGTGTTGGTGTGGGGGGTGGAGGGTGGGATGGGGTTGGGAGGGGGGAATGAAAGCATGAAAGTGTTGGGGGGTGAGGCTGAGAGGGGAGAATGAATTTGTTGGGGGCGTGAAGTTGGGAGGTAGGGGAATGAAGGTGTCGGGGAGGGTGAAATTGGGAGGGGGAAATGAAGGTGTTGGGGGGTGAAGTTGGTGGGAATGAAGGTGTCAGAGGGCTTGAGGTTGTGGGATGGGGGGAGGGAGTACGGCAGGAGGAGGGGGTACCAGGGAAGAAGATGGCAACTAGGGAGGTGGGTGTAAGCGGAGTGGAAGGTGTAATGGAAGGAATTTGGAGGTGAGAAGGAGTGTGGAAAGGGGAGGAAGAAGTGCAGAGAGGGGAGGTGGTGCAGGGGAAGGAAGGAGTCAGGAAGCAGGAAGGAGTAAAGCTGGAGGAAGAAGTAAGGGTGTCTGAGGGAGTCAGGAAGGGGGAGGGACTAAGTGTGGGAGAGTCTGGGGGGTTGGGAGGACTAAGGGGGGTTAGGGGTTCTGGGGGGAAGGGGGTTCTTGGGGGGAGGGGGTCTGGAGGGGAGAAGGGGTTCCAGGGGATGGGGGTGGGGGAAGGGGTCTGGAGTGGGAGAATGTCCAGGTGAATGTGCAAGGGAGAGATCTGATGGGTACATGACTGCTTCCAGGGAAGCAAACTCAAGGTGGGCGTAGTATGAGGGAATGGTGAGAATGACCGAGGGCAGAGTAAGGTGGTAGGGTGAGAGGGTGAGGGTTCAATGGTAGCTGTAGAAGGGACAGCAAAGATGGTTGATGGGGACTCAGAGGCAGAAAAGGACACTGGGGGTGCAAAGGAAGAAGTCAGGGAGGTTAATATTGATGGAGTTGGGATTTTCAGGAAGGAAGGGAAGGTGCACGTTTACCAGGAAATCCCTGAAGGAAAAGGGTTGTGGTTGGTAGGTCACGGAGGGAAGGTAGAAGGTGATGCCAGCGGGGGTCATCTGTGTAGAGGGAAAAGGAAAGATGCCTGGGGGAGGGTAAAGGATGAGGAGCAAAAGTAAAACCAAATTAGCGCCATGCTGTCCAAATCGAAAATGAAACGAGACTTGTGTTGGGCGAGATCAGGTGCTGTGTGGGAGTGTGATCAGTGGGCAAAGATGCAGGTCAGCTCACATGGACAAATGAAAGCAAACCCCAGCAGGCAGCATTGAAAACATTCAGGACATTGAGATAAGTGTGATTCAGGAAGGATCCGTGTGCGTGGGAGAGTGCTAGCACGAGGCTCCGAAAGGCCCTGCCCTACACACAAGCACTTCTCCCTCCAGAATCACTCGTGGGCCGGCTGCTCCCTCTGCGGTGACAGAGGACAAGGGTGAGGGGCTCACAGGCAAAGGGAACTCGGAAGGAGTGAACAGCCTCTGAGATTCCTGAGTGGATGACCCAGGGGTGTCCAGCTGCCGCTCCTCCCCCATTTGGTTGCGCGAGGGCCCCAGCTTGACTCGTTGAGGGGAAGGAGCACCCAGAGGGATGCTGAGCTGCCCTGTTTCCCTCTCCCGTTACCACTGCAGGAACTCACCCATGGCTCCCGCGATGGAGTGCAGGTCTGCACACATCTGCTGGACCAGGGTCTCCATGGCATCTGCCATCCTCCCCGTAAGACCTCCATACATGCATATGTGGGCATCACTTCATCAGAGAGCAGGCGGACGCACTCCTCCAACTCACGAGCCACTCTGTTGAGGGCTTCCACAGCTCTGCGTAATGTTCCCCCGCCTTCTGCTGATCCTCCAGGATGAGTTGGAAGGCCAAATCCAGAGGCTCGTCATCTGACTCTGACCTCACAGATGCCTCTTCCCCAGCAGTCCTCTGAATGCCGGGGAGCTCAGCTGAACCTGCCTCCTCCTACTGTGGAAGTATGTCCATGCGGTGACCACCAGATTGTAAACCCAAGCTTGCTCTAGATCTAGGTCCTACCGAGGTACGTGCCTCTGCACTGGTGGAGGGTATGGGTAAGCGCTGTGACGGGTCTACCATGCTGCTTATTTCTAGCTCTTCAATGGAGGAGGTGCCCTCTTGGCTGGAGGTGAGGATGTGGATGTAGCTGAGGGACTGGCTGGCTGAGGGTGTCAGTTGCTTGGCAGAGCTCCCTGTGAACTGAAGTGGAGATAATTAGTGCATGGCAGCAGAGTCAGAAGCATGAGGGAGAGCACTCACAGTTGCGTTGAGAGCGGGATGATGTGGTGCAGGATCCTCACGTGGGTGATCACCACCAACTTCACCGTCACCACAGGCAGGGTTCATGTCCTCACCAGCCAGCACGATACACTCAAATTGAGTGACGAGCCTAATATGGGCCACTCTACTCCCGGTCTGGGACTTCTCTCTGCTGATGTGAGCAGGTTTCTCCTCCATGGAAACAGATGGAGAGAGTGTGAGCAGGATACATGGCACTGTATAGAATGTTTGTGCGGTGAGTGGAGACACGGATGAGATGCGGACGTGAGCTCGAGAGGGTATGAGCCTGTTGGAGATGTGAAGGTGTGTTTGAGAGTTAGTGGTGTTGTCCCTTGAGGTGTGAGATCCCTGTGAATGTGTGATGGGTTTGTGAGTGTGTGAGTTGAAACTGATGAGAAGAGTGAGTTACCTTGGTGGAATGGATGAGGCCATTCATCCTGTAGCAGCACTGGGTGGCTGTCCTCTTTTGCAAGGCATTGGCACTGACCACCACTGCCACCGCCTCCCATGCTGGGTTAGTGATGCAACTGCCCATCCTGCGGCCAGAACGGGGGTAGAGGCCATCACGTCAGGCCTCCATAGTGTTCAAAAGGTGCTCGAGGGACGCATTGTTAAACCTGGGGGCTACAGTCTTCTTGCCTTTCAGGGCCAAGTCTTCCATGCAGCAGTCATGGGCTGGAAGCACTAAGTGGTGTGCGCACGGCTGGAATTGAAATATGGCATCTGGCGTGATGAAGCGGTGAGGTGATGGCATGGTGGGCGAATGAGAGCCTGCCTGCCATCGAAACGGCGTGTTTCCCGGGAATGCATAATTAATGCAGCAAGTTTGGGATGATACGGCGTGAGAAGCAGCCATTGCAGCCGGCAGGTAAAATGTTGTTTTACCCACCCAGTACCGCGCTTAGTGCAAATCTGGGACCATTCCGCCCAATTTTCACAGAAATAAGAGATTTTGATTAAATTAATTGGACAGAAAAGTTATCACAGAGGTTGGTGCATTAACAGTGGGAAAATTTCAGATATAATAGCTGGATACAGTACAAAATAAATACATTCCTAGAAGGTGAAAAGGATGGAGTTTTGTGGAGAGAGGGAAATTAAAACTAAACTAAACTAAAAAGGAAGGAATATGATAAAATGAGAGCTAACAATATGACCAATAATCATGAGGATCACAGAAAACGTAATGGCAAAATGAAAATGGAGGTCATAATGACTAGAAGGAAATATGGCTAGCAGATATAAAATAAATTATTAAGGGCTTGATTAACATATAAAAAGTAAAAGCATAGAAGCTAGGACTACTCAGCAATGAAGAAGGACATGTAGTTCTGGAGGATGGTGGCATAACAGATACAAATGGACCATTCAACTGGACTCTGGGCAGTGTAACACTTCAGTTGAAGAAGGGAGAGAAGGATAAAATGATAACAATAGATTGGTTAGTTCAATGTCAATTAAAATTCATTCTTAGAATGTACAATTCATGAATATTTAGAAGTACGTGGTTATTTATGTATAACACATAAAGATATAAGATATATTTATAGTCAGCATGAATTTGAAATGTTTGACAAATTTAAGATTATTTTGAGGTGATTCATTGGATAGTTAGAGGGAATGCAGTAGATGTAATGTACATGGATATTCAGAAGATATTAGATTTTGTGTATTACAAGCAGCTTTTACAAAAATTCAAGCATTTGTTAAGAGGAAAGGAAGTTGAATGGATAGAAAATTGGCTGATGAATAGGAAAAAAGAGTTAGGATGAATGGATAAAATTGGAGAAGGGTTGGAAGTAGTGTCCCTCAGAATCTAATGCTGGGTCCGCCTGTATATGTAGATGATTTGTACGTAAGTATAGGAAACACAATCTTAAAATTTGCTGATGATACATAAGTAGGCATTTTATCAAACAGCCAGCCAGGAACAACAGCGAAATGATTATTTTACTGAACTAATGACTATGAGACATAAATTCAAATCCCACTATGGTAACTGGCAAATTTAAGTTCAGGAAATAAAATATATCCAGATAAAATAAAAAACTGGTATCAGAAGCAGTGACCATGAAAGTGTTGGATTGTTGTAAAAATCGATCTGGTTCACCAATGGCCTTTAGGAAAAGAAATCTTCCATCCTGACCCAGTCTGGCCTACATGTGACTCCAAACACACAGAAATGTAGTTTTAAACTTATTGACCTTCTAAAATTACTTAGCAAGTCACCCAGTTGTAGCAAACCACTATGAAAAACAGTAAGAATAAAACCAGATAGACCCCCAGCATTGACCTAAGAACCTGACACGTAAATGCACACCCAGCCCAGTCTACCCTACAAAGTTCTCCTGACCAATATCTGGAGTCCTTTGGAAAAATTGGGAGAGCAGACCCACAGACTGGTCAAGCAAAGCTTGACACAGTCATACACACAGAATCATACGTTTCAATCTACAACCCATAAACCTCCATCACCATCTTTGGGTATGTCCTGCCCTACCAGCAGGACAGGCCCGTTGGGGATGAAGTATAGTGGTATACAGTTAAGAGCAAGTGATCCTAGAATCCTCAACGTTGACTCAAGACCCCATGAAGTCACCATGAGGCTCCATGAACATCCTCATCCTCAACAATGGGGGAGACCAGCACATCAGTACAAAAGATAAGGCTGAAGCATTTGAAACTATCTTCAGCCTGAAGTGGTGAATGGATGATCCATCCTGGCCTCTTCCTGAGGTCCCCATCACCTTGGATGCCAATCTTCAGCCAATTCAATTCACTCCATGTGATATCAAGAAATGGCTGAGGGCACTGGATATGGCAATTGCTATGGACCCCAAGAACGTTCTTGCAGTAGTGCTGAAAGCTGGTGTTCCAGAACTAATCGCACCTCTAGCCAAGCTGTTTCAGTATAGTCACGATAAAGGAATCAACCTAACAAAATGGAATATTGCCCAGGTAAGCCCTGTCCACAAAATGTATGACAAAACCAATTCAGACGATTACTATCCCATCAGTCTACTCTCATTCACCAGTGAGTTGTTGTTGACACTGCTAGAACAAAGAACAAAGAACAAAGAAAAGTACAGCACAGGAACAGGCCGATCGGCCCTCCAAGCCTGCACCGATCATATTGCCCATCAACTAAAACATTTTGCACTTCTGGGATCCATATCCCTCTATTCCCATCCTATTCATGTATTTGTCTAGCTGCCTTTTAAACACCACTATCGTACTTGCTTCCACCACCTCCTCTGGCAGTGAATTCCAAACACTCACTACCCTCTGCGTAAAAAGCTTGCCCCGCACATCTCCTCTATAGTTTTCTCCTCTCACCTTAAATCTATGTCCCCTAGTAATTGACTCTTCCACTCTGGAAAAAGCTTCTATCTACTCTGTCCATGCCACTCATAATTTTGTAAACTTCTATCAAGTTGCCCCTCAATCTCCGTCGCTCTAGTGAGAACAATCCGAGTTTCTCCAACCTCTCCTCATAGCTAATAATCTCCAGACCAGGCAGCATCCTGGTAAACCTCCTCTGCACCCTCTCCAACGCCTCCATATCCTTCTGGTAATGTGGCGACCAGAATTGCACGCTATCAAGCAGCATTCTCCCACCAATAAGATATTCACCGATGCTCAGTTTGGATTCTGTCAGGATACAGCCTTGGTCCAAACATGAGCAAAATTCAAGAGGTGAGGTGAAAGTGACTGCCCTTGACATCAAGGCAGAGTTTGACCGAGTGTGGCATCAAGGAGTTCAAGTAAAATTAAGTCAATGGGAATCAAGGGGAAATCTTTCTACTAGTTTGAGTCATAACTAGCACAAAGAAAGATGGTGTTGGATGTTGGAGGCCAATCATCTCAGTCCTAGCAGGAGTTGCTCAGGACAGTATTCTCAGCCTAACTATCTTAGCTGCTTCATCAATGTTATTCTCTCCATCAGAAGGTCAGAATTTGGAATGTTCGCTAATGATTGCACAGTGTTCAGATCCATTCACAATTCCTCAGATAATGATGCAGTTTATGCCAGCAGGTTCTGGTCAATATTCAGCTGGTACTGAAAGTTAGAGTATATGAGAAAAGGCTGTCAAGCCATCATAAAAAGGAATCCAAAAGTCTTCTATACACATAGTAATAGTAAAAGGAGGACTCGAGTCGATTAGGAACCTAGAATGAGATTTACAGATGGACGCAGGGAGACTGACTGAGATACTAACTCCGTACTTTGCATCCTTCATTACCAAGAAAGATGCTGCCAAGTCACAGTGAAAGAGGAGATAGCTGAGACACTGGATGGACTAAAATTTGACAGAGGAGGTATTGGATAGGCTGGTTATACTTAAAGTTGATTTGTCACAGGTCTGGATGATACGCAACCAAGGATACTGAGGGAAGTAGGGCTGGAATTTAGAGAGGCGCTTGCCATAATTTTTCAATTCTCCTTTGATACAGGGGTGGTGTCAGAGGACTGGAGAATTACAAATGTTACATCCTTATTCAAAAACAGGTGCAAGGATAAGTCCAGCAACACAGACCAGTCAGTTTAACCTCAGTGCTGGGTAAGTTTTCAGAAACGTTAATTCGGGACAAAATTAACTGTTATTTGGCCAAATGTGTATTAATTAAGCAGAGCTAGCATGGATTTGATAAGGACAAATCATGTTTAACTACCTTTCTTGAGTTTTAATGAGGTAACAGAGAGCATTGATGAGGGCAATGTGGTTGATATGGTGTACATGGACTTCCAAAAGGCTTTTGATAAAGTGCCGCTGTACAGGCTTGTCAGCAAAGTTAGAGATCATGAAATAAAAGGAACAATAGTAGGATGGGAAATGAAATTGGCTGAGTAGTGACAGTTATTTTCGGACTGGAGGAAAGTATACAATGGGGTTCCCCAGGGGTCAGTGTGAGGAGCCCAGCTTATTAATAACCTAGATTTGGGTGTGCAGGGCACAATTTCAAAATTTGTGGATGACGCAAAACTTGGGCGAATTATGAGGAAGATGATATTAAACTTCAAAAGACATGGACAGGCTGGCAGAATGGGCGAACAAGTGGCAGATGAAATTTAATGCAAAGAAGTGCAAAGTGTTTCATTTTGGTAGGAAGAACAAGGAGAGGCAATGTAAAATAAAGGGCACAATTGTTAATGGGTTTAGGATCACTGACCTTTAGTATATGTGCACAAATTGTTGAAGATGACAAGGCAGGTTAAGAAAGCAGTTAATAAAGGAAACGAGATCCTGGGCTTTATAAATAGAATCTCAGAATACAAAACCAAGAAAGTTATGAAAAATCTGTACAAAACACTGATTCGACCTCATCTGGAGTATTCCGTCCAGTTTGGAGCACCACACTTTAGGAAGGATGTGAAGGCTTTAAAGAGGGAGCAGAAAAGGTTCATGAGAATGGTTCCATGGATGAGGAACTTCAATTACGTGGATAGATTGGAGAAGCTAGGGTGGTTCTCCTTGGAGAAGAGAAAATTAAGAGGAGATTTGATAGAGGTGTTCAAAATCATGAGGGATTTGGAAAGCGTAGATAGGAAGAAAATGTTTCTGTTGATGGAAGGTTTGCGAACCAAAGGACACCAATTTAAGGTGATTGGAAAAAAAAAGAAACAGTGACATGAGGGCAATCTTTTTATGCAGCGAATGGTTAGGATCTGGAATCCATTGCCTGGAAGTGTGGTGCAGACAGATACAATCAAGGCCTTTGAAAGAGAATTGGATAATTATCTGAAGTGAAAACATTTTTATCTGAAGAGAAAGATTTACAGTGCTTTTGCTGTTATGATACTGGAGTATCACGTTCTCAAGTTCTTGGTTAGGGAACAAAAACTTTTTGTTTAAAGTAGACAAATTTTGAGATTCAAGATAAAAGCAAAATACTGCGGATACTCGAAATCTGAAACAAAAACAAAAATTGCTGGAAAAACTCAGCAGGTCTGACAGCATCTGTGGAGAGGATGAAGAGTCATAAAGACTCAAAACGTTAACTCTGTCTTCCTCTCCACAGATGCTGTCAGACCTGCTGAGTTTTTCCAGCAATTTTTGTTTTGGTTGAGGTTCAAGATACCTGCTAAGAGAATAAAGCCACAAAATTCCACAAATTTTGAACAAACAAAATAAACTTTACTGCACAAGGTCAGAAAGATAAAATAATTTGCAAGATCTATCTTACACTCTAACATTCAGGGTTAAAATGAGGTTCACGTGAATTAACAGGCAAGCTGTGGTCGAACACATCACACTGCACACTAAATAGCAAATACAACAAAGACAGATCCCACAAATTTCTCAGCAACCCACCCAGACGTCAGTAAACATTGAGTCAACCAATGTCATTGGAATTCTGTCTTTCCTATGAGGGATTCAACTCTTCACCTTGGAATTCTGTCCAAAAAGACACTGCAACTTGGAGGGCCTCAATGATGGCCCACCTCACAGGGTTTCAATCTTGTCTCCTGAGACTCTTCCCTTGGATTCCCGAGTCTACACTCCAGTACCAACTCACAAACACAACTTCAGCTCTTCGGCTATGCCGAGTTGGGTTACCTTTGCTCTAGTGGCCCGCAGCACAGAATCATCAACATTCTGTTGCCTTCTCAAATCTCCAGGGTTTCTCTCGAGCCCTCATTACTTAAAGTCTGCCAACTGCAGCTCTTTTTCTGTTTAGAGCCTCTTGGAGGATCCACTCTCTTTCTTCTTAACTGGGAACTCTCCCTGTCCGTTGCCTGAGACTCTTCCTGATAATGGCGCTCCGCTCCTGATCACACGACCCAGGTTTCACAGCTTTTTTTACACAGGCACAATAGGCCCATCCTCAGCCCTTGTGCTGCCTGCTCCCAGTCCTTGCATGTGCAAAACTCCCAAGGCCTGTCAGGACTTGGAGTTCCCAGCCCCCGCTCATCAATAAGGTAAGTTTGGGATCTCCGAACACCATTCCCCTGATAGAAAGAAAGCTTCACCATAGTGAAGATTTCTTTATAATGGCTTTACAATTTCTTTACAACAAGTACTTAACATTATAAGCTTCTATCCAATGGCTTATCACATACTGTACAGATAAACATTTAATTTTATTCCGCAATTGCACATATCTTATTCGAAAGTTACGAAGGCTTAACCAAAACTAAAGCCAATACACGTAACAAGTAAGATATCCAGAATTAAACATCACAGAATTATCATAACTCAGAACCTGCCTTTCCTCCCACACCCTTTCTTTAATCTCTGAACAGAATAGTAACAATCACATGGTTGTTTCCCCCAATCAATTCATGCACAACCAAAGGTAATGAAGATACATTAAAGTTTTCTGTAGAAACATCTTGACCAGCTTGTATTTCTATTTTGTACCATGGTGTAACTAACAAACCAATACTCTGGCAGTCCTTCCATCTTCACATATGCATGTATATTAATCACACTGTGTGATCCAGATGACTTTCACATAGGTTTTTCAACTTTAATACAGAAGAAAATGGGGTTTTTCTTACTCTTCTCCTCTGTTGACGGAAGCATGCCTTCAATGGGTCATTTAAGTTTGCTATGGAAACTGTGTATATCTGATTGATAACCAGCACCACCTACAAGGCACAAGTCAGGAGTGTGATTATTTACAATTATTTACAATATATATTAATGACTTGGATCAGGGAAATGAGTGTACTATCGCCAAGTTTGCAGATGACAGAAAAATAGACAGGAAGGCAAGTGGTGAGGGTGACGCAAAGAGTCTACAGAGGGATATAGACAGGTTAAGTGAGTGGGCAAAAATGTGGCAGATGGAATATAATGTGGGAAAGGGTGAGGTTATGCACTTTGACAGGAAGAATAGAGGAGCTGAATATTATTTAAATGGAGAAAGACTGAAGGAAGCTGCAGAACAGAGGGATTTGGGGGTCCTCGTGCAAGAATCCCAAAAAGCTAGTATACAAGTTCAGCAGGTAATAGGGAAGGCAAATGGAATGTTGGCCTTTATTTCAAAGGGAATGGAGTATAAAAATAGGGATGGCTTGCTAAAACTATACAAGGCACTAGTTAGACCACACCTAGAATACTGTGAACAGTTTTGGTCCCCTTATCTAAGGAAAGATATACCAGCATTGGAGGCAGTCCAGAGGAGGTTCACTAGGTTGATCCAGGGGATGGAGAAATTTTCTTATGAGGAGAGGTTGAGTCAGTTGGGCCTGTACTCATTGGAGTTTAGAAGAATGAGAGGCGAACTGGAACCTCTCCCTGCCCCCTATCTGTGACTCCTCTTTTCGGACCTCTCCCTGTTCCCTGATTGGGATTCTTCTTGATTATGGTGCTCCACTCCCCGGTTACATGATGCAGGCTTTGCACCTTTTTGCGCACAGTCACATTGGCCCTGTTCTTGGCCTGAAGAACTTTAAAATGCCAGATTGCGCATGCACCACCCACTCCTGGTCTGCGCATGTGCAAAGCGCCCGAGGCCTATCCGGGATTGGAGTTCCTGGCCCCCGCTCGCTGATAAGTTAAGTTTGTGATCTCATAACAAGGAGAAAGCATGGGGGAGTGGAACTAGGTGAGTTGCCGTTGCAGAAAACCAGCACAGATAGGCAAGCCAGATGGCCTCCTTCTATGCTGTAACTATTCTATGATTCTATAATTGGCAAGTAACATTCACACCACACAAGTACCAATCAGTGACCATTTCCAACAAGAAAAAGTAGAACCACCTCCCCAGCATTCAACAGCACTACCATCTGTCACAGACGTAAATTTGTGTGTTTTCTTAGTCCATGTTCAATGTATCTTTTTCTGTGAGGTGTGTGTATTTTCCTATCCTCACAGGGATTGTTGCAACTTAAATAATTCTAGCAGCAGCCTTTTGTGAAATTAAAAATAAAGAAGGCTATTTATTATCACACACTTCCCCCAAAGGGTTAAAAAAAAGACATCTCCTCATTCGACTCACCCATACTATCATTCACACAAAAATTTAAAACCCCTGTGGAGGGCAAAATAACCCCCATCTCCTGTTGATTTATATCTTGAAATGCATCAAAAATTTCTGAGATGCAAAGATCAAAAAATGGGATTATTTGGTCTCCAACAATGAATGTAAGACATGCGAATGAATTCTCTTACAGAGTATACACACAGGAGAAAGGGGAAGGAGGAGGAAAAAGAAACATGATAGTCATCTAAAAACACTGCTGGAAGCGAGCAGGAAAGATCTCTCTCTTTCTCTCGCTCTCTCTCTCTCTTTCTCTGTGAAGCTAAAAGAGTGTCTTCAACAAAGTGCAGATTTGAACCAAGTCAACTCCAGAATTCTACAGGAAACCAACTAATTTCGCACACTACAACGTTCAACAATCTACACCTCAAAGACAAGCCAAGGACTTAATCACGTAACTTTTCAAGTTCTTTAACTTTTTATTGGCCTCCAACTTTCTTACTTCTGATATCTGTGTGTCATTGCATCTTTATTATTTTTTCCTGGGTTTAATAATTAATAAACTTACTCTTTCTTTGACTTTAGAAAACCTGGTTTGATTGAACATAAGAACATAAGAAATAGGAGCAAGAATAGGCTATTTGGCCCCTCAAGCCTACCCCACCATTCAATAAGATCATGGCTGATCAGCCCCAGGCTTCAACTCCTCTTTCATGTCAGCTCCTCATAGCCCTCAACTCCCCGACATTTCAAAAATCTATCCACCTCCTCTTTAAATACTTTCAGTAATCAAGCCTTTACAACTCTCTGAGGTAGAGAATTCCAGACATTCACTACACTCAGAGAAGAAATTCCTTCATATCTCAGTTTTAAATGAGTGTCCCCTTATTCTGTAACTATGTCCCCTAGTTCAAGATTCCCCCACTAGTGGAAACTTCTCAACATCTACCCTGTCAAGCCCCCTCAGAATCTTGTACGCTTCAATAAGATCACCCCTCATTCCTCTAAACTCTAATGAATAAAGGCCTAACCTGTTTAGCCGTTCTTGATCAGTTAATCCCTTCATCCCAGGAATCAGTCGAGTGAATCTCTTTTGAACTGCCTACAATGCCAATATATCCTTTCTTATGTATGGGGACCAAAACTGTACACAGTACTCCAGGTACGGCCTCACCAACACCCTGTACAGTTGTAACAAGACTTCCCTATTTTTAAACTCCAACCCCTAGCAATACAGGCCAAAATTCCATTTGCCTTCTTGATTACGTGCTGCACTTGCATGCTAACTTTTTGTGTTTCATGCCCAAGAACACCCAGATCCCTCTGTGCTGCACTTTTTTGGAGTCTCTCTCCATTTAAATAATAGTCTGCCTTTTGATTCTTCCTACCAAAGTGCATGACCTCACACTTTCCTACATTAAACTCCATCTGCCAAGTTTTCGCCCACACACTCAACCTATCTATATCCCCTTGCACGTTCCTTATGTCCTCATCACAACGTGCCCTCCCACCTATTTTTGTTTCATCAGCAAATCTGGATACATTACACTCTGCCCCCTCCTCCAAGTCATTAATATAGATAGTAAATAATTGAGGCCCTAGGACTGATCCTTGTGGCACTCCACTAGTTATATCTTGCCAATCTGAAAAAGACCCATTAATCCCGACTCTCTGGGGAGAATTTTCTCCCCGTTGGGGGGGGCTAAGCAGGAGCAGGCGTGCAGCCAATCGCCGCCCGCAATCGGCTGTGCGCCGCCATTTTATGTGGGCAGGCCAATTAAGGCCCGCCCAGCGTGACACGCACCCAGAAGCACTGAGCACTCCCTGTGCAGGCAGGGGGAGTAGGCTGAGTCGGGGCATACGCGTGAAAGAGTGCAGAAATTTCCCTGAGGAACAAAGTTGCCTCAGGGAGATTAGTTTGATTATCAAAAATTTTAATAAAGAAAAAAAAATTTTAAGACGTTCCCCTCATGTGACAGTGTCACATGAGCTGGGACATGTCAATGAACTTTAATAAAAATTTTTATTCATTTTATAAACACTTCATGAAACCTCATCCCACCCCTGGATGAGGTTTCATGATAAAAGCTAAGGCCGCCTGGGCTCTTTGCCTGCTGCCAACCCTAAGTTTGGACAGGCAGCTCCGTTAAGTATTTTAATTAGTTTTTAAATGGCCTTAATAGGCCTTTGACAGCTCGGCGGGCACACAGCCAACTCAGCCCGCCGAACTGAAAATTGGAATGACGCGCGGTGATGTCGGGACGCACGCCCGACATCACCACACGTCATTTTACGCCGACCCGAAGATTCTGGTCTCTGTCTTGTGTATCCTAACCAAACCTCAATCTATGCTAATACATTGAGCTCCCATCATGTGCAATAACCTTTTATGTGACACCTTGTCAAATGCCTTCTGGAAATCCAAATACACTACATTCACCAGTTCCACTTTATCAATTCTGCTTGTTATATCCCCAAAGAACTCTAGCAAATTTGTCAAACATGATTTCCCTTTCGCAAAACCATGTTGACTCTGTTTGACTGTGTTAAGCTTTTCTGCTATTTCTATGTCCTGCTATTTCTTCCTTAATGATGGATTCTAGCATTTTCCCAACAACAGATGTTAGGCTGACTGGCCTATAGTTTGGCTGAATTTATTGGGCGTTATAGAGAATTTAAAAGGAATTCATTAGATCCTTATTAACAGATAAATACATTCAGATTGAAAAAGATATTCACGGGGAAAAGAAATATTAAAACCTTTGTTGCAACCAGTCAAGGGGGCTGAATAGAAAGGGAGCCAACTCACTCCTCCTCACCAGGTCACAACATTTTTCAATTGGCACCCCCTCCACCACATTATACATTAATTCCTTCAGTAACCAGCGCACTGTGGCTGCAGTTTGTACCTTCTACAAGATGTACTGCAGCAACTCACCACAGCTTCTTCAACAGCATCTCCCTAATCTATGACCTCTACTGCCGAGAAGGATAAGGGCAGTAGATACATGGGAACACCACCCCCCGCTATTTCCCCTCCAAGTCACACACCATATTGACTTGGGTATATCACGGTTCCTTTGTCATCACTAGATCAGTGTCCTGCAACTCTCTTTTTAATGACAATCTGGGAGTACCAACACTGCAAGGATCACAGAGGTTCAAGAAGGTAGCTCACCATCACCTTCTCAAGGGCAATTAGGCATGGACAATAAATGCTGGCATGCTTACAGCCGATGAATGAAAAAAACCTACTGAGTATTCGCAGCATTTTCAGATTTCCAACTTTTTCAATGTTTTTTTTCTTTTCATGGTTCATGAGACCTGGTGCCATGACAATCTGGTTACATATCTGAATTTGATTTATTAACCTCCTGGCACCAAACAAATAGCCATCAATACAGTCATCATTCCCTGGCCCCACTTCCCGGGCAATAATTTTCTCCTACTTCAACTGTTTTTCACCATACTGTCTGTAATTTAATAGGCAAATAACCCACAAACAATCCATGGATATTTCACATCCAGTTATGCTGGAACCAAGGCTACATTTACACCACACTAAATGGCTGAGGTCAGTAATTGCATTTTGAGTAACAGCTACAAAATGTTTATATTGTCTTCCTCCTGTTTGGCTGAATTTGTAGGAGGCTTGTGTTATATGTGCATGAAACCTGGATGCATGGGTTGATGTCGGTGTCAGCTACCTCTAACCAGTTAAAAATATAAATAATTGAAAAGCAGGAAGTAGATAATCCACAGTCCTGTAACAACCACATTTAAGTTAGGACGGTTTACGAATTACCGAGTTGGACTCAGAGAGAATCCCTAAGCATTTTCTGAACGAGGTTTGACATGTACGCCGCATGAGGCATCAAAGCAAGGCAACTGTCACTGGCATCTCACCCCCCCTTCCTCCAAATAAAAGGTGTGGCTATGGGTACCCGCATGGGCCCCAGTTATGCCTGTCTCTTTATGGGGTATGTGGAATATTCCTTGTTCCAGTCCTATTCAGGCCCCTTCCCACAACTCTTTTTTCGGTACATCGATGACTGTTTCGGTGTCACTTCAGGCTCTCGTCTGGACCTGGAAAAATTTATTAATTTTGCTTCCAATTTCCACCCCTCCATCACATTCACATGGTCCATCTCTGTCACTTCCCTTCCCTTCCTTGACCTCTCTGGTGATAGACTGTCCACCAATATTCACTACAAGCCCACCGTCTCCCACAGCTCCTCACACCCCGCTTCCTGTAAGGACTCCATTCCATTCTCTCAGTTCCTTCGCCTCCGTCGCATCTGTTCCGATAATGCCACTTTCCAAAACGGCGCTTCTGACATGATTTCCTTCTTCCTTAACCGAGGTTTCCCACCCACTGTGGTTGACGGGGCCCTCAACCGTGTCCGACCCATCTCCCATGCCTCTGCCCTTACACCTTCCTCTCCCTCCCAGAACCATGGTAGGGTCCCCCTTGTCCTCACTTTTCACCACATCAGCCTCCGCATTCAAAGGATCATCCTCTGCCATTTCTGCCAACTCCAACATGATGCCACCACCAAACACATCTTCCTTTCACCCCCCCCCTGTCAGCATTCCGTAGGGCCCATTCCCTTGAGGACACCCTGGTCCTCTCCTCCATCATCCCCAACACCTCATCTCCCTCCCATGGCACCTTCCCATGCAAACGCAGAAGGTGCAACACCTGTCCCTTTACCTCCTCCCTCCTCACCATCCAAGGGCCCAAACACTCCTTTCAGGTGAAGCAGCATTTCACTTGCACCTCCTTCAATTTGGTCTACTCTATTCGCTGCTCCCAATGCGGTCTCCTCTACATTGGAGGGACCAAACGCAGACTGAGTGACTGCTTTGCGGAACATCTTCGGTCTGTCCACAAGCATGACCCAGACCTTCCTGTCGCTTGCCATTTCAACATTCCATCCTACTCTCATGCCCACATATCTGTCCTTGGCCTGCTGCAATGTTCCAGTGAAGCTCAACGCAAACTGGAGGAACAGCACCTCATCTTCCGATTAGGCACTTTACAGCCTTCCAGACTTAACATTGAGTTCAACAACTTCAGATCATGAACTCTCACCTCCATCCTCACCCCCTTTTTTCAATATTAATTTTAATTTTTAAATTTTCATTTTTTGTCTACTTGTTTTTATTTATTTTCATTTTTATTCATTGTTTTATCCCCCCCCCACTTTATCCTATTTTCAATCTTTTTCCCACCACCATCCCCTCCCCCCACCCCCACAAGGGCCTTCTGTCACTTGTTCATGTTGTTCTTTCCAGGGTGCTTACCCATGTCCTGCTATTATCACAATCTGCTTTCTGACCTTAATGCCACCATCAGCACCTCCTTTAGCCAATACTACTATCAGTAAGTCCTTTTGTCCATGTCATCTCTGGCAATCTCTTCTTTGCCTCCACACATCACTGGCCCTCTATCCAGCTTCTCCTGCTCCACCCCCTTAAACAGTATAAATTTCATTATATTTTTACTTCTCTTTAGCTCTGAAGGAGAGTCATAAGGACTCAAAACGTTAACTCTGTTTTTCTCTCCACAGATGCTGTTAGACCTGCTGAGTTTTGCCAGCATTTTCTGTTTTTATTTCGGATTTCCAGCATCCACAGTATTTTGCTTTTATACTGGCATCTCTCTCTCTCTCTCTGCTTTGCTGAAAATTGAGTTTGGGCCTACAATGTGGACTTACATTAGCAGTTTTAATGGGTATTAAGTATCTATCATCACACCAACATTTGACATACAGTGTAAATGCACACTTTTAACCACAACTTTCTGTTTTGTCCTGAGATGGACTTTACTTTGCAGTGGGTTATGGAATCCCCTTCCAAAGATTGATTTCTTCTCCATTCCACAAATTCAGGCTCGGCTGCTGAAACTTTGCTGAATTCTCAGGCTCACTCCTATCAATTCCCCATTGTTCCTGTCAGTCTGACTGGGAAACTGGCCGACGCCGGAACGAAGGCTGGGGGCTTCGGTTGCACTCGGAGCGCTGGTTGGCGTTCACTTCCGGTTTGTGCTCGCCGGACGCTGAGGCCGGTGTGAGAGGCGAACGAGTTTAACATTTTTTTTATTTAACACGCTGGTTTGATTGAAACAGAAGTCGAGACGATGACAAAGGGAGAGACCGAAGGGTAAGAGCTGGCGCTGGATTCGTGGTCAGGATGAAGGGAAGCGAGCGGTTGAAAGTATTAGTGAGATTGCGCTGTCACCGATGTTGCATCATCCACCTCCCCCAACCAACCTCAGGCCTTCCCAGTGACCCGACCCTCAACCTGCTGCAGGACCAGGGGGATTTCCTCTGGACACCCCCTCCTCTCCAACTTCAGAACCACTGGGATTCCCCCCCGGCCGAGTGCCCTCTGCCCAACCCCACTACCGGAACATGGGAATTCACCCTGGTACCCACCCCAGCTATTCTTGAACCGTGGGGCTTCCCTCCAACTTCATCCTACCAACAACAATAACTGGCATTTACAAAACGCCCTTAACGCAGCAAACCGCCCTAAACCGCTTCACAAGCTTGTCGTTAAAAAAACATTTGACACTGTGCCATGTATTAGGGCATAGGATGAAATTGTGAAATAGTTAGGTTTTAAGATGTGTCTTAAAGGAAGCAAGAGATTTAGACTTCCAAAAGGCGTTTGATAAAGTGCCACATAATAAACTTGCCAGCACAGTTGAAGCCTGTGGAATAAAAGGGTAGCATGAATACAGAATCGGCGAATGGATTAGAAACGGAAAGTAGCAATGAATGAAATAAAAACAGAAAATGCTGGTAAAATTCAGCAGGCCTGGCAGCATCTGTGGAGCGAGAAACAGAGATAACGTTTTGAGTCCATATGACTTCTTCAGAGCTAAAGTAGTAATGAATGGTTGTTTTATGGACTAGAGGATACAGAGTGAGAGTCTCCATGACTCGGTTTGGAACATTGCATTTCTTGAGAGATATTAATGACTTGGGTGTACAGCACACAATTTCAAAATTTTTTCATGATAAAACTTGGAAGTATTCTGAACTGTGAAGGGGATTGTGATTGACCACATGAAGACGTAGGCTGGTGGAAGGGATGGAAACATGGCAGATGAAATTTAACACACACACACGTGAAAAGTGATGTTTTCATAGGAAGAAAGAGCAGAGGCAATATAATCTAAAGGGTACAATTCCTAAGGGGTTGCAGGGACAGGGACCTTGGGGTACATATGCATAAATCATTGCAGTTGGCAGGGCAGATTGAGAAAATGGTTTAAAAAAAAAGTATTGTTCAAAAAAACATAAAAGCAAAAAACTGCGGATGCTGGAGATCCAAAACAATAAAAAAAAACCTGGAAAAACTCAGCAGGTCTGACAGCATCTGCAGAGAGGAATACAGTTAACATTTCGAGTCCATATGACTCTTCAACAGAACTAAGGAAAAATAGAAGAGAGGTGAAATATAAGCTGGTTTAAGTGGGGGTGGGGGGTGGTTGGGACAGGTAGAGCTGAATAGAGGGCCAATGATAGGTGGAGATTGCCAAAATATGTCATAGACAAAAGGACAAATAGGTGTTGACGCTGGTGATATTAGCTAAGAAATGTGCTAATAGGTGACAATAAGGGTAGAAAGCAGGATGAACAAAGTACAGATAGCACTAGTGGGGGTGAGGTGGGGGGAAGGGATCGAAATAGGCTAAATGGTAGAGATAAAACAATGGATGGAAATACATTTAAAAATAATGGAAATAGGTGGGAAAAGAAAAATATATATAAATTATTGGAAAAAAGGGGGATCGGAAAGGGGTGGGGATGGAGGAGAGAGTTCATGATCTAAAGTTGTTGAACTCAATATTCAGTCCGGAAGGCTGTATAGTGCTTAGTCGGAAGATGAGGTGCTGTTCCTCCAGTTTGCGTTGAGCTTCACTGGAACATTGCAGCAGGATAAGGACGGACATGTGGGCATGAGAGCAGGGTGGTGTGTTGAAATGGCAAGCGACAGGGAGGTCTGGTTCATGCTTGCGGACAGACCAAAGGTGTTCTGCAAAGCGGTCACCCAGTCTGCGTTTGGTCTCTCCAGTGTAGAGGAAACCGCATTGGGAGCAGTGAATGCAGTAGACTAAATTAAGGGAAGTGCAAGTGAAATGCTGCTTCACTTGAAAGGAGTGTTTGGGCCCTTGGACGGTGAGGAGGGGGTTGAGGTGTAGCAGGTGATGGAGGAGTGGACCAGGGTGCCCTGGAGGGAACGATCCCTGCGGAATGCCACCGGGGGGGGTGAAGTGAAGATGTCTTTGGTGGTGGCATCATGCTGGAGTTGGCGGAAATGGCGGAGGATGATCCTTTGAACGAGGAGGCTGGTGGGGTGATAAGTGAGGACAAGGGGGACCGTATCATGGTTCTGGGAGGGAGAGGAAGGTGTGAGGGCGGATGCACGGGAGATGGGCCGGACACGGTTGAGGGCCCTGTCAACCAGCGTGGGTGGAAAACCTCGGTTAAGGAAGAAGGAAGACATGTCAGAGGAACTGTTTTTGAAAGTGGCATCATCAGAACAGATGCGACGGAGGTGAAGGAACTGATAGAATGGGATGGAGTCCTTACAGGAAGCGGGGCGTGAGGAACTGTAGTGAAGGTAGCTGTGGGAATCGGTAGGCTTGTAATGAATATTGGTGGACAGTCTATCACCAGAAATTGAGACAGGAAGGGAAGGGAAGTGTCAGAGATGAACCATGTGAAAATGTTGGAGGGGTGGAAATTGGAAGCAAAATTAATAAATTTTTCCAGGTCCAGAGGAGAGCATGAAGCAGCACCGAAGCAGTCATCGATGTACCGGAGAAAGAGTTGTGGGAGGGGGCCGGAGTAGGACTGGAACAAGGAATGTTCCACATACCCCATAAAGAGACAGGCATAACTGGGGCCCATGCGGGTACCCATAGCCACACCTTTTATTTGGAGCATGTGAGAGGAGTTTAAGGAGAAATTATTCAGTGAGAGAACAAGTTTAGCCAGACGGTGGAGAGTAGTGGTGGATGGGGATTGTTCGGGCCTCTGTTCGAGGAAGAAGCGGAGAGCCCTCAGACCATCCCGGTGGGGGATGGAGGTGTAGAGGGATTGGACGTCCACGGTGAAGAGGAGGCAGTCGGGGCCAGGGAACTGGAAATTGTTGATATGATGTAGTTGGGAAGGGACTGGACAAGGGGAGAGAGAATGGAGTCAAGACAGCAAGAAATGAGTTCCGTGGGGCTGGAACAGGCGGACATGATCGGTCTGCTGGGACAATCCTGTTTGTGGATTTTGGGTAGGAGGTAGAAGCGGGCCGTCCGAGGTTGGGAGGCTATGACGTTGGAAGCTGTGGAAGGAAGATCTCCAGAGGAGATGAGGTCAGTAACAGTCCTGGAAACAATGGCTTGATGTTCAGTTGGGGGGGTCATGGTCCAGGCGGAGGTAGGAGGAAGTGTCTGCGAGTTGATGCTCAGCCTCTGCGAGGTAGAGGTCAGTGTGCCAGACAACAACAGCATCACTCTTGTCAGCAGGTTTGTTGACAATGCCAGGGTTGGACTGAGAGAACGGAGTGCAGCAAGTTCTGAGAGAGACAGGTTAGAGTGGGTGAGAGGAGCAAAGAAATTGAGACGACTGATGTCACGCCAACAATTCTTAATGAAAAGATCAAGAGAAGGTAAGAATCCAGAGGGAGGGGTCCAGGTGGAGGGAGAATATTGGAGGTGGGTAAAAGGATCCGTTGAAAGGGGAGAGGACTCCTGCCCAAAGAAGTGAGCATGGAGACGAAGGCGGCGGAAGAAGAGCTCAGCATCGTGCCGAGCCTGAGATTCATTGAGGTGAGGGCGTAAGGGTATGAAGGGACTCAGATATACTGGGTTTATCTCATCTGTACAACTTATGTTATTTCTGTCTTAAGTTGTACATATAGTCCATAGTTTGTTTAAAGCCGAGCCTAAAATGTTTAATCATAAAATATCTGTTTATCTTCAAAAAGAAACGCCACATCTATTTACAATAGAATCAGAATGATGATCTGTACGTTAAATACATTTCCCACTAGACATGTGATTAGATTTAAATAAGACAGTGGCGGTCCAGTATTTGAAATTTTAAAACTGTTGCACTTGATTCAGAGCTGCAATTTTGCATTTGAGTCTTTGGATCTCCTGTTCAACTCATTTGCCTTGTTTGGCAGAGATGTGCAAGTTACCAAAATTGATTGATGGAATAGTAGAAATAGCTGAAATATTTGAATCAGGTAAAGGGAGTAAAACTCTCATACTCTTGCTTCATCTGGCACAATCTCCTGACTTATCATGGAGAAGACGGTTGTCCAAATTGTGCCGTCCTTGATTGAAAGGTGTATATGGTTCACAGGTGATTTTTTTTTTGGAGAGTGTGAGAGATTAATGTTATAAACACCAGAACTGAATATAGCTCATATCCATTTTGGAGAGGAGCCCTTATTGGCATTTTACCAACTTCCAATACTGGGTTTTATTGTTAAAAGGATTTTTTTCAGGCATTACTGTAAGTGTTACGTGAAGGAAATCACTGCTAAGGTTTTCCTGTTTACCAGAGGAAATGTTTGAAACTGAAATTTCTGTTATAGTCTCACCATTCATAAAAATTGCAGGTGTAGCAATTTACAGCTTTGGACAGCTGGATTTTAAATAAAACAGTCAATTGTTATGCATTCTCATTGATTAGACCAGGATTGAGTCAAAGCTAATAAACCCAGCTTCTCTTGGTCAGATATTGTGGTCTAATACTGAATGAAATCCCAGTAAATGCCCACGCTAACTTTTAATGGAATAACTTTAGTGTGACTTCATATTAAATTGGTTTCTTTTCAATGCTTTGTGGTCCATTTGTGAAGGCAGTAATGTTTCAGATCATTAAAACCTGTTGAAAACAGGTACAGAAAATAATCACAAAGGCTAATGGAATGCTGGCATTTATACTGGACAACTGGAATGCAAGGGGGTAGAAGCCATGCTTCTATACAGAGCCTGGTTAGACCACACCTGGAGTACTTTGAGCAGTTTTGGGTATTTTTTTATTCATTCACGGGATGTGGGCTTCGCTGGCTGGGCCAGCATTTATTGCCCATCCCTAGTTGCCCTTGAGAAGGTGGTGGTGAGCTGCCTTCTTGAACCGCTGCAGTCCATGTGGTATAGGTACATCCATAGTGCTGTTAGGAAGGGAGTTCCAGGATTTTGGCCCAGCGACAGTGAAGGAATGGCAATATATTTCCAAGTCAGGATGGTCAGTGACTTGGAAGGGAACTTCCAGGTGGTGGTGTTCCCATCTATCTGCTGCCCTTGTCCTTCTAGGTGATAGTGGTTGTGGGTTTGGAAGGTGCTGTCTAAGGAGCCTTGGTGAATTCCTGCAGTGCATCTTGTAGGTGGTACACACTGCTGCTACTCTGTGTCGGTGGTGGAGGGAGTGGATGTGGTGCCAATCAAGTGGACTGCTTTGTCCTGGATGGTGTCCAGCTTCTCCAGTGTTGTAGGAACTGCACTCATCCAGGCAAGTGGGGAGTATTCCATCGCACTCCTGACTTGTGCCTTGTAGATGGAGGACAGGCTTTGGGGAGTCAGGAGACGAGTTATTCGCATTCACGATTCCTAGCCTCTGACCTGCTCTTGTAGCCACAGTATTTACATGGCTAGTCCAGTTCAATTTCTGGCCAACGGTAACCCCCAGGATAGTGGGGGATTCAGTGATGGTAATGCCATTGAAGATCAAGGGCCGATGGTTGGATTCTCTGTTGTTGGAGATGCTCATTGCCTGACACTTTTGTGGTACGAATGTTACTTGCTACCTGTCAGCCCAAGCCTAGATATTGTCCAGGCCCTTGCTACATTTGGACATGGACTGCTTCAATATCTGAGGAGTCACAAATGGTGCTGAGCATTGTGCAATCATCAGCGAACGTCCCTACTTCTGACCTTATGACAGAAGGAAGATCATTGATGAAGCAGCTGAAGATGGTTGGGCCGAAGACACTACCCTGAGGAACTCCTGCAGTGTTGTCCTGGAGCTGAGATGACTGACCTCCAACAACCACAACCATCTTCTTTTGTGCTAGGTATGACTCCAACCAGCGGAGAGTTTTCCCCCTGATTCCCATTGACTCCAGTTTTGCTAGGGCACCCTGATGCCACACTCGGTCAAAAGCTTGATGCCAAGGGCAGTCACTCTCACCTCGGGAGTTCAGCTCTTTTATCCATGCTTGAACCAAGGCTGTAACGAGGTCAGGAGCTGAGCGGCCCTGGCGGAACCCAATCTGGGCATCAATGAGCAGGTTATTGCTAGCAAGTGCTGCTTGATTAGACTTTAGGAAGGATATATTGACCTTGGAAGGAGTGCGGCATAGATTTACTAGAATGATATCTGGACTCGTAAGGGTTATTCTATGAGAAGAGATCAATCACACTAGGGTTGAATTCCTTAAATTTAATCAATTAATGCATGCTTTGATGGAAGTTTTCAGGATATTAAGGAGAACAGATCGGCTAGATAAACTTTTCACTGTTTAAGACTGGAGGATATAGTCTAAAAATGAGAGACAGACCTTTTAGGAGTGAAATGAGGAAACACTTCTTCATGCAATGAGTGGGAGGAGTTTGGAACTCTCTTCCACAAAGGACAATTGATGCTAGATCAATTGTTAAATCTTTAAAGTGAGATTGATAGATTTTTGTTAACTAAGGGTAGAAAGGGATATGCAATAAAAAATGGATATATAGTTAGGTCGCAGTTCAGCCATGATCTCATTGAATGAACAGACTTGTGGGGCTAAATGGCCTACTCCTGTCCCTTTAAGCTATTAACTAATTCATAGCAATTGTGTTTATTCCTAAAATTTGGAAAAATAGTTTAGTGTGATGTAGAAGAAAAAACTAGATTTTGCGTAAAAGAGGGGTGCATTTTTTCACTACCTCCTCAACCCTGCAGTCCTTGACACCGTTGACAACATCATCCTACTACAGGCCTCATCCAACTCAGTGGAACTGCCCTCGCTTACTTACATTTTTTGCTATCAAATGGTAGCCAGAACTTCTGCCACACACACTTAGCCCTGGAACCCCTAAGGATATACCCTTGACCTCCTTCTCTTCCTTATGTACATGATGACCCTTAGGGCATCATGTGTAGATCTTGGAGGTGATGGCATAGTGGGCTGGACTAGTAATCCAGAGACCCAGGGTAGTGCTCTGGTGACCTGGGTTCGAAATAAAAAAAATAGAATTAAAAGTCTGATGATGACCATGAAACTATTGTTAATTACTGTTAAAAAACACACATCTAGTTCACTGATGTCCATTAGGGAAGGAAATCTGCCATCCTTACCTGGTCTGGTCTACATGTGGCTCCAGACCTACAGCAATGTGGCTGACTCTTAAGTGACCTTTGAAATGGACTAGCAAGCCACTCGGTTGTCTCAAAAAAATCTAAAAGGAATGAAACTGGAGCGACCACCCGGCATTGTCCTAAGCAGCCCACTTGATCGGTACTCCGTCCACAACCTTAAACATTCACTCCCTCCACCACCAATGCATAGTGGCATCTACAAAATGTACTGCAGCAACTGACCACGCTACCATCTAGAAGGACAAGGGGAGCAGACAGATGGGAACACCACCACCTGGAAGTTCCCCTTCAAGCCACTCACCATCCTGACTTGGACTTCACTGTCGCAGGGTCAAAGTCCTGGAACTCCCTCCCCAACTGTGGGTGTACCTACACCACATGGACTGCAGGGGTTCAAGAAGACAGCTCACCACCACCTTCTCAAGGGCAATTAGGGATGAGCAATAAATGCTGACCTAGCCAGTAACGCTCACACCCCATGAACGAATATTTTAAAAATCATATATAGATGTGCGGTGAACTTCTAAATCGAGCTTTACCTCTCTGCATCTCTCTTGATCCCTCCATTGCTTCTGTTGTTAGACTGTTTGTTGGTCTTGGATTATCGATGAGGCACAATTTCCTATAGTTAGACATTAGGAAGTGTGAAGCCATCTATTCGCTTCAGCCCTGCCACAAATTCTGTACCATTGCCATGAATTTCATCTCCCACTCTGACTAGACCACTTGCAACCTCAGCATCTTACTTGAACCTCAGCTGAACTTCACAACACAATTCCTTCTCAGCACATAGATTTTTCATTTCCGTAACATTGCCCCTCCCTCAGGACATCCACTACTGAAACCTTCATCCAGGCCTTTGTTGCCTCCAACTTGGCTCTTTCAATGCTCTCTTCGCTAACCTCCCATACTCCACTCTCCATAAATGTCTGCTCATCTAAAACTGCTGCTGCTATTCTACTTTGCACTAGATCCTGTTCACCCATCACGCACCCCCCTCCAGACCTACATTGGCTTTCATAGCCACAACCTCGTCTATCTATGTAACCACCTCCAGCTTTACAATTCAAGCCCCCTACCCCCGATAATGTTCCTTTGGCTCTGACATATTGCGTAGCCCCACCCCCTATGCTTAACCTCATCATTGGACCAAGTCGGGGCACGGGATTCAATAAACAATCTCTGTCAATTGATTTGAGTTAGGGTGAAAGTCGGTACACAACAGTTGGCCTCATTGCCTCACAGAAAATCAACCAAGATTCTTGCTCTGAACCACTGCCCAGTTACGCTGTTTCCCCCTCCCTGGTTGAAGAGACTGCAAGGACTTATAGGGAGATGGTGATGCTTGAAAAAGCTGTTAGAATTATTTGAGGAACGATTGGGAGGTTATGGATAAAGATACTTCATGGATATTAATGTAGACTTCAAGAATGCTTTTGATATGATACTACATAGGAGGTTGGTCCATAATGTAGAAAAACGTGAAATAGATGGACAGTTATTGAAATGCTTTGACAACTGACTGCATCAAACGATACAGCTTAGATATGCATAGAACTGCTCTCGAGTTGGGGGCAGGAGGGGAGCGTGGAAGGAGTGATTAGTGGAATGTCCACAGAATCAGAAACAAAAACTGTCAAAATTTGCTGATGATATGATGTGGGTGACACCAACATTGCCATATCCTTTGCTGGCTTGAACAAGTGATGTTGAATTGCTTTCCTGAACTGCTGCAGCCCTTGAAAAACTGAGAAATTGGGTTCAGAAAAAGTAAATTAAATGTATTAGTAACAAGTTCAGTGTAATAAGTCTAGGGAAGGAGAATAAAATTGGAATTAGAAAATAATTGTCGATTTACAAAATGGAGCACAGGATCCCAATTTGTGCTATTGATGGACAGTTTGTTGAAACTGCAGTCTGTACAGCAGCAAATAAGATAAATAGGACATTTGGTTGCACAGATCACAAATCATTGGATGTTATACTGAGCGTTTGGTTCATCTGGAGTACCATGTGCAACTCTGTTTGCTACATTCCAGGGAGGAGGTGGTGCAGTAAGGGGCTACCTGTCTGGTACCTCACATCATTCACCTGAGCTAGATGGAGAGTCAGAAATCTGTGTTTGTTTATAATAGAGAAGACTGAAAGGACAACTTATTGAGGTGCTTAAATTTTGTAAGGGAATCAGAATGTTGAACCTGAGAAGCTTTACCATGTGCCTGAGAACAATAAGGGACATGGGTTAAAGGTCAGAAGAAGGATGATAAATGGATCAAGTCAGAAATTTCACACTTGGTAGTGAATGTTAAGGATGGGCTATGCAGGGAGGCAGTAATTTTAAGAGAAAGTTGGACAAGCATTTGTTGAGAATAATTTAAGGGATGCAGACCTTTTCTAGCCTGGGAATTCCTTGTTTACATGACCTTCACTGTCAAGGCCTACCCAAATGGACATTAATCCTATGTAAGGTATTGGATAAGGCAGAATATTGGTAACATTTTTTTAAATCTACGATATATAATGACTTGTAATGAAATATATTTGAAGTAAGAAAACAGCTGCTTTTAAATCAATGTATACATTGAGGAACTGTAGTTGGAAGGTTTGACTATCAGTGAAAAAGATAGTATATGTTGCCTCATATTAGGGAATACCAAATAGAAGTGGTTCTGTCATGGATTTGGTTGCTGGCACTGCACAGAGCAGCTAGTTTTTTATTTTGAAATAAATTTTGTCTCAGGATTACCAATGAGCAGTTGTTTGAAAATCTTGATTGACTTGTTTTCCTGCTGACATGCCATTTTGGAAGGCTGGGAAATAATGTTGGGTTTTGTAGAGGTAGAGGGTGTGGGCACCTCTAGTTCCTGGCCAGCAAAAAATAGTACTGCCCCTAGAAATAGAGGTTAGAATTATAGTTTTGGAGTGGGTTGAGAGATTGTTCTGGAATTATGTCACTTGTCAGCATGATAGTCCATGGAAGCACTTCTATTTCAATATAAAAAAAAGTTTATCCAATGATTGAATCAACAATGAGTTGAACCATGATATTGGATCTGTTGCTTTTCTCTATGCAGCATTGTGTTCCTTGTAAATGTGTTGCATTGATGGAATTGCAGAACAGCTTTCTGATTGCACAGGCTTTTGTGTGTGAAAATCAGTTGTCAATAAGTAGCCATCTTTACCCCCCTCTATTGAGATTTCACTCCAAGCCCTACTGAGGCCAATACAATAACATTGTGTTTGGTTATCCTGCACTGGGCGTTCTAATTTCAGCCAGTTCATTTGGTGGAAGTTAAAAGATGACTAACAAGAACGAAGCAATTTTAAATTTAACCACCTGCTCCCTTTGTCTGTTTTCCTTGCAGCTGGCATCCCATGACAAACATTTTCATATGTGTTTGTTTCCTGAACAAGTAGTTTAGCAATTGAATGTAATCACATTTGTCTACTGTAATTTAGTATACCTGTTTTGATCGAGGAGAATGTAAAATAAAGCATCAGTAATTCTCAATATTGTAAAATGCAGCATCTGAATGGGAAACTTAAACAAAAACAGTTTATCTAGAAATTACGAAACCATTTTTACATTTAATAAAATTTTCTCATTTCTAATAATCCTTTAACATCCTCAAGGACGTGTAAGAAATGTGCAATAGATGGAAATAACAAACTGATTTTAATAAATTTTGCCACTTGACAAATACATCAATGACTGTTACTATTTTATCCATTACAGTGTCCAAGAGGACCATGCACAGTCAAAGAAGGCAGCAAAGAAACTGCAAAAAGAAGCAGAAAAGGCTGCCAAGAAGGCAGAGAAACAGGCCAAATTGGTCAGTTTGAAACATTTTCAGATGCATACAGTTCTTTCAAAATTTGATAGATGGGTGGCAAGAATATTTAGATTTATCGATGTCAATTTTGCAGTTCTTAAATAAAATCAACTTACAGAATGAAACCCAAAGGCTTTGCCAATTGGCATGCCTTTAACCTGTCATTCAACATCAAGAGAGTTACAGGAACACTAACCTTTGTTGTAAACTACAGTCTTCCGTTCACATGTGAGGTGGGAGTTACATTGTGGATTATAAGATTTTATCAGTAAGGGCAGGAAACATATTTGTATGTTAATTTGTAAGAAATATATTTCCATTTGTTGTTCTCCGGTTTTTTTCTATTCCTTTCCAGAAGTGGTTAATGTTGCATATTCATGCTCATGGTTGTCAGTACCCTTCTGCTGTCCTGCTCAATAAACATTTTTCATAAGTGAGTGCCTGCAGGCTTTTTGACCTTGGGAAGTATTGCAACTCAGTCTGAAGTTCACACAAATAGACAATTTCTAGCATGTCACTGGATGATGACTAAGAATTTGTGTTTGTGTCTCCTTTTTCTTCACCACATCTTGTGCTTCTCCTCCTATCTTTAACCAAGGGCCCATAGGCCCGAATTGCAGCATTAAAATGCTACAATGGTTGAGATCAGCTAACATATTACAGATTTCAGATTGAACTTGGGACTGGTTAGTCTATTTGGCTCAGCTTTTGTCTACTAAGTTATCAGACTTTTTTTTGACTATATTTTGACAAAATTGCCTTAACAGATATATTTTATACAAAAGAATTTTGGGGATGCTATTTGTTCTGATTTTTAAATGAGATAATTAGCAGAAATTGATTTGGGTTTATGGCAATCATGAATAATGATACACTAGATCTGATGTTGATTCAGATGTTTGATATAGTGACAAAAGAAATATATTTTTAAAATACTGGTGTGTTTCCAGCATTTTCAAATGATATAAATTTTATTTTACCTGTAAAATTGTTAACTTTCCTCCTGATTTATTGTTATTTCCTATAGGCAGCAGAAAATCAAGTAGGCGATGAAGAGGTAGGTGTTGGTCAAATTGAAAGTTTTGAATTTTTAAAATAAACTTTGATAAAACTACTCTAACCCTGACGATACCTAAAATAATTGCCTGCAATTTCTAGTTCAGATTTACATTGATTCTGCCAGGATTCCTTTGAGAATGCCCCATGAAATGTGCAGTCTTCAGATATGTTTCCTTATAAACTGACTCTTCCATGTGTTCTACGTGACCTTTTTGTCTCATTTCCTGCTATGCGTAGGATGGCGAGTTAGGTTTTTCTAAAATCCACCTGCCTATCTATTTGGCAATATTGGCTGCCATTTAAAAATGTACAATACTTGCCTTAACTCGTACAAATTCTCAGTCACAATTGTACTCACTGATCTACATTCATTCCTGGTTAAGCAACGCCTCCATTTTTAAATTCTCATATAAAATCAAACAAATTATTGGAAATATTCAGTAGGCCTGGCAGCATCTGTAGGTAGAGAAACAGAGTTAGCATTTCAAATCAATGACTTTTTCTCAGAGCATTCTCCACAGAAGCTGCCAAACCTGCTGAGTATTTCTAGCACTTTTCTGTTTTTATTTCAGATTTCCAGCATCTACAGTATTTTGCTTGTATGTTATCTGGCTATTAAACTCCCATAAACAACAATGGATTACTGTGAGCAAAATGGCTGCCAGTTTCCTATTACACTACACTACATTTCAGAAGTACATAAGTTGTTGTTTTAAAATGTCATGTTCGTAAGTATGTTGTCTAATTTCTACATTTGGCATTTAGACAAATAAATCTTTAGAGATCTTTTTTGTATATAGTAGAACTTGATATATAATGATATTTTTAAGAATTGGGCATTCATTTTACTTTTAAGTATTTCCCAACCGATGGAAGGTATACAGCGGGTTTCCCAGGGTCGATACCAAGACCACTCTTTTTCTTGATCTATATTAATGACTAGATGTGTGTACACAGGGCACAATTTCAAAATTTACAGATGACAAAACTTGGAAGTATGGTGGACTTTGAGGAGGATAGTGATAGACTTCAAGAGGACATAAGCGTGCTGGTTAAATGGGCAGACACATTTAATGCAGAGAAATGTGAAGTGATACATTTTGAAAAGAAAAACGAGGAGAGACATCATAAATGGGATACAGTTCTAAAAGCAGTGCAGGAACAGAGAGACCTGTGAATGTATGTGGGCAACATGTTGAAAGTGATGGGGCAGGTTGAAATAGTGGTAAATAAAATTTACAGATTGTGGGCTTTATAAATAGAGCCATAGAGTGCAAAAGCAAAGGGGAATTGGATCCATTATCTGAAGAGAAAATTTACATCGCAACAGGGAAAGGGTAGGAAAGTGGAACTAGCTGAGCCACTCTTGCAGAGAACTGCCACGGACATGTAGGGCCAAATGCCCTCTTTCTGTGCTGTAACCATTCTATGATTCTATATTATTGCAATTGTATTAGCGCAGTCCTTTAGTGTGGATTTTAACTATTGATTATATGATGCATCTCTCAGATGGGTTAGGAAGCCAGCTTAAATTTGACTGGGTGATAAAGTGAGTATCACAAATGCGGCAGATAACGGCATTGGCCTACGGGTGCCCTGTCTAGAGACAATTTCATTTAAGTATACAAGTGTGATATGATTTATTTTATTAATATCCTGGTATGGTCTAACCAAGGCTTTGTATAACTGTAGCATGACTTCTAATTTCTTGTAATCTAATTCTCTAGATATAAAGGCCAGTATTCCATCAGTCTGTTAATTATCTCTGTACCTGTCCATGATATGAACATAAGAAATAGGAGCAGGAGAAGACCATACAGCCCGTTGATCTTGGGCTTCAACTCCACTTTCCTGCCCGCTGACCATATCCTTTGATTCCCTGAGAGACTGAAGACCTCTCTATCTCAGACTTAAATTTATTCAACAATGGTGCATTCATAACCATCTAGGGTAGAGAATTTCAAAGATTCACACCCCTTTGACTGAAGAAATTTCTCCTCATCTCAGCCCTAAATGATTGGCACCTTACCCTGAAACTGTGCCCCATTGTTCTAGATTCCCCAGCTGGGGGAAACAACGCTCCAGTATCTACCCCATCAAGCCCCTTCATAACCTTGAATATTTCAATGAGATTGCCTCTCATTCTTCCAAACTGCAGAGAATATAGACCCACTTTACTCAGCCTTTCTTCCCAGGGACCAGTCTAGTGAGCTTTCATACCTTCATTGTACTGCCTCCAATGTACGTATATCCTTTCTGAAATATGGAGACCAAAATTGCATGCAGTATTCCAGATGTGGTCTCACCAAAGCCCCACAGAATTGTAGCAAGACTTCTTTATTCTTGTACTTCTGCCCCCTTGCAATAAAGGCCAAAGTGCCATTTGCTTTCCTAATTGCTTGCTATATCTGCATGCTAACTTTCTACATTCCTTGTACGAGTTCACCCAAACCTCCCTGAACATCAACATTTACCAGTTTCACACACTTTAAAAAATATTCTGCTTTTCTAATCTTATGACCAAAGTGAATAACCTCACATTTCCCCACATTATACTCCATCTGACCCACTCGCTTAACCTGTCTATAATCTTTTTGCAGCCTCTTTATGTCCTCCTCAGAGCTTGCATTCCCGCCTAGATTTGTACTGTCAACAAACTTAGATACATTACTTTCTGTCTCTTTGTCTAAATCAGTAATATAGATAATCAATAGCTGAAGCCCTAGGACTGATCCATGTGGCATTCCACTAGTCACAGCCTGCCAGTTTGAAAATGCCCCATTTATCCCTGCTCATTGCTTCTTATCCGTTAACCAATCCTCTATTCATGTTGATATATCACTCATAACTCTATGCGCCCTTATCTTGTGTATTAATCATTTGTGTAGCACCTTACTAAATGCCTTTTGGAAATCCAAGTATGCTACATCTGCAGGTTCCCCTTTATCTACCCTACTAGTTACATCCTCAAAAGACACTAATAGATTTGTCAAACAGGAGTTTGACTTGTTGACTTGTTCTAATCATGCTATGCTTTTCAAAGTGCATTGTTAAGACTTCCTTTATAATAGATTCCAGCACTTTCTCGATGACAGATATCAGGCCAGCTGGCTTGTCATTCCGTTTTTTTCTCTCCCTCTTTTCTTGAATAGTGGAGTTATATTTGCTAACTTCCAATCTGCTGGGACCGTTCCAGAATCTAGGGAAATTCAGAAAATCAGAGCCAGCACATCCACTTTATCGGCAGCCATCTCTTTTAGACCCCTAGGATGTAGGCCATCAGGTCCTGGGGCTTTGTTGGATTTTAATTCCTTCAGTTTCTCCTGTACTACCTCTCTGCTGATATTAATTACTTTAACTTCTTCACTCTTATTAGTCCCTTGGTTACCCCTTATTTCTGGTATGTAGCTTGTGCCTTTTACTGTGAAGGCAGACACAATACTTGTTCAATGTCTCTGCTATTTCCTCATTACCCATGATAATTTATCCTGTCTCTACTTCTAAGGGACCAACATTTACTTTAGTTACTCTCTCCCTTTCTATGAACCTGTAAAAGCTCTTAGAATCTGTTTTTATATTCCTGGCTAGTTTACTCTCATGTTCTATTTTTTCTTTTTTTTATCAACTTTTTGGTGCCCTTTGCTGGTTTCTAAAACACTCCCAATCCTCAGATTTACTGCTATTGCAACATTTTAAACCTCTTCTTTTAATCTAATTCTAACCTTAACCTTCTCAGTAAGCCATGGATCAGTCTTTCTTGCTGAGTTTTTGTTTTTCAATGTGATGTATTTTTGTTGAGCTTTTTGAATTGCTTCTTTAAATGTGTCCAACTGTTTGTTTACTGCCATACTTTTAGTCTATTTATCTAATCAAGCTTAGGCAGTTCTCCCCTCATTCCTATATAATTGCCTTTGTTTAAGTTTAAGATTCTTGTCTCCGATTGGAGTGTGTTGTTTTCAAACTTAATGTGGAATGCAGTTGTACTATGATCAGTATTTCCCAGTGGATCTTTTGCTATGACATTACTAATTAACCCTGCATAATTGCACAACACTAGATCTAAAATAGCTTTGTCCCTAGGTGGCTCCACAACATATTGCTCCAGGAAACTGTCATGAAAGCATTCTACAATTCTTCCAGACCACCTTTGCCAGTTTGATTGGCCCAGTCTATGTGAAGATTAAAGTCCCCCACAACTATTACAATGCCTTTGTTACGAGCTTCAATGCTTTCTTGTTTAATGCTCTGTCCCGCGGTACACCTACTATTATGGGGTGCATAAACTACTCCCACCAGTGTTTCTGATCCTTGCTATTGCTAAACTTCCTGATTTCTGAGTCAAGATCTTTCCTCACTTATCTCTTTATGTTATCCTTTATTGTTCTCCTTTTCCATTCTGCCTTTCTTTTCAAAATGGTGTGCACACTGGAATATTTATTTCCAGTCTTATCACCTTGTAGCCATGTCTCTTGTAATGGTGATCAGTTCCAAACTGTATATCTCTGTGCCAAAACATTTATCTCTCTTAGTGCTATTTTAATAATCTATGTACATGAAGCTCAAAGTCTCTTTGCCCATCTTTTTCTAGAATTTTTACCATTTGAAAGATATTCTGACCTTTCCTTTTTAGGTCCAAAGTAGATGAATTATAACTTGCTTACATTGAAATGCATTTACCATAGCTTTGACCATTCAATTAATTTCTTACTATCTCTTTGTAATGTTATGTTTCTATCTATACTTGCTTGAATTGACACCTTTCTTCGTGTCATCGACAAATTTGGATATGTGGCTGTCTATCCCATCATCTAAGTTGCTTATGAATACAGTGAATAGCTCGAGGTCCCAACTGAGATCCCTGTGGGATACCACCTGGCACATCCTGCCAATTAGAATATCTGTCCATTTTCCCTATTCTGTTTCCTATCTCTCGGCCAATTTCTTAATCAAATCAATAATTTCCTTCAATTCCATGAATTTTAGCTAGCAATTCCTTATCAGATACCTTCTGGAAGTTCATATAAATAAAATCCATAGACATTCTCCTGTTATTTAAATCACTTTTTCGAAAAGCTACACCAAGCTTATCAGGCATGACTTATCCATGGTGGCTGTCTCTAATCAGCTGAATATTTTCAGGGTGCTCAGTTACCACTTATTCAGTGAATTATGGATTCTTTAATTTCCTGACAACAGATGTTAGGCGAACTGGTCTACAATTCCATCGTTTCCCTCTCTCACCTTTCTTACATAGCGGACTTTGAAAGGTTCACTTCTTTCTCAGCCGCCTTCTGTTTAATTTCCCCCTCTGGTGCCTCTATTCAGATTTTTAAAAGACCTCTCTCAGTCCCTTTAGAAATATAGAAAAATGTTTCCAAGGTGTGAAGTATCTCTAAATAATTAAAGTGATGCAGCTGTCTATTGTCTTTAGTTTCAATGTAACTTCAAAGTTTATAATTCTGTTTGTGTGTATGTCTAAAGAGATAACCCTAAACCACCTTGACATCTAGAATTCAAATGGCAAAATGTGTTCTCCTTATTTCCTTCTGCTTTGTACATGCCAGTCTAGAAAACAGCAGACACATCTATCAGCAGGGAGAAGGGAAGGGAGATGGAAATGTAGTGAAGAATGCCCCCAAGCACTTTTCAGACTGTAGCTGCCCAGAATCTGCCAGAATGCCAACAGTAGCAAACCTAAATTAAGGTAGTGGTGGTGGTCGGGGGCTAAGAGTTTAAATGTTTTATTTTGAGATAGCACATCTGTTGTGGGGTTGTGCCTATTAATAGTTTATGATCTATTTTTAATCACAGATTGAGTTAGTCTTGGTCTTTAAGACTCATGATATTGCAGTGACAGAATAAGCATTAGGATGTATTTTAGTGCAGTATTATAATCAATAGTTGACCTAAGTGTAGCTGAAAAATATGTGAGCAAGTTGGTGTGCAAGACCATAAATGTTTTTTTTAGCCAGGAGATTGCATGATTTTTATGATTCTATTGTTGGCAAGCCTTTAATCGGTTTTGCAATAAACTTTCTAGTTAATGTTTACAGTAGTGATATAAGATAGATACAGTGTTGCTCTTTTCATTTTAAGAAGTAGGTTTGTTCTGTTGATTGTACGAACTTATGGCTTTGCAGAAAATTCTGTTGAGGAAACACTACTTGCATTTATAAAGTTTATCACAAAAAAGAATTTCAGAATATGTCTCTCAATTAATTATTTTGGATTTATAATGACCATTATTATCCCAGAGTCACCAATGTGATTTTTATAGTTGTAGAGCATGAACTTTTGGCATCATATTTCCATCCTTGTAATAAAGCTTGTTGGTCATATGTAAATCTCCAGTGTACAAAATGTGGTTTCCCTTTTAGGACTTCGCTAAAGACAGATATGGAATTCTTCCAATGATTCAATCACAGGAAAAACTGGGTGAGTTTAGTTATGAATAACATTTTCTTTCCTCTCAGCCCCCTGAAAAGTGATGGTCTATTGATCTGTTGCAACAGCTGCTGCGTGTCTTTTAACACAGTCTGTTGTGGTCTATTTTAAATCTCAATCCTATTAGATTCAAGCATAGCATCCCATCATGTGAAGTAAGATTGCAAAAAGACAGTACTCATACTTTTTCACTTAGTGAAAACTTCCATTTCCATCGATGTTGCATGAGCCGCAGGATATGTTTCTTTTCTGCCAATAAACGCACCATGTTCCCAGTGTCTCTCACTAATTATGATATTGTGCTTGGTAAATGTTGCTATGATTTCCTTGGAAGAGACAGCAAATCAAAAATAACATGCAAATTATGCAAAGTAAAAAGCTAGAAGGTCCCTTTCATGGAGGCCCTGATGATCCTTATGCAAGGAAAAGCCTGGTTAAATATCTTCCAAAGAGAGTTCACATTCCAGTGCTTCATTCAAGCAAGTGGATACTATTTTGTTAGTTAAAATGTCAGGAAAAAGAACAAATAATCAAGCTCTAATGTGGTACTGAGCCATTCAGAGCAAAAAGCTCCCTTGATTGTTTCCTTATCTTGCTGCACTGATATTAGTTGGTGTATCAGAGAATGCTGCAGTTGACCAGTGTGTGCCTGGAAGAGGGAAAATAAGAAAGTGCCCACTTACTAATTTGCTGATATAAGTGGTAGAAGTTTGGCCTCCTTTTATTGGAACGAGGAGATCCAACCTGAAGTCCTTGTATTGAAAATGTGTTAGATATTTTGATTGATCATTTGAATAGCTAGATATTTTGATTGTTGTAATGATATTGTATTTTATGAGCTAACCCTGAACAGAGGTATCTTCTTTATTTAAAGACCGTGTGTTGGTTCATGTGAAAAATCTGACGGAAGAAAAAGCTGACCAGGTGGTCTGGCTCAGGTCCAGAGTCCATACCAGCAGAGCCAAAGGTAAGAACAGCACATTACAGAGCTCAGTCATCTTTCACTTTATATTTGGTCAACAGGAAACAGCTTTTTGGAGGCAGAAATTTCTCATGGTAAATGTTTCCACTGAATGTTCCTTCCAAAGATTAAGGCTTAATTAAGTGCTGACTGCACAGTAAAGAAGGGAATATAGTTCTTAACAAACTGTATCATAAGCTTCAACTTTTTTTGAGAAAACCAACAATTTCTTTAAGAAGAAGACCTCTGTGGAGAGAGAAACAGAGTTAATGGGCCGTAACTTCCGACCAGCATCGGAAAGTACTGGCCCGCAGCAATTAGAAGAAATAAGTGCATGCTTACCTGGTTTTGAACATTGCATTGCCACTTCCATTCGCCGGAGCTGCTTGGGGCCTGCATCGAAAGAATCCTTGCAGGCCCCAGCAAAGTGTAGATCCGGTGTTGTCAAAGAGGCCATGCCCCCTTTTTTTACACTACTTGCTGCCATAAAGCAGGTAAGTTTAAAGAGCCAGGGAAATTGACAGGCCAGGGGAAGGTGAGTGTCTAAGTAAGTAGATAGGATTTGGGGGCTGGGGAAGTCCCGAGGTTGTGTGGGGGGAGTTGTCCCGAGGTCAGGTGGAGGAGGGGGTCGCCCCGGGGCCGGGTGGAGGAGGGGGCCGGGCTGGGTGGAGGAGGGAGCCGCCCCCGGGTTGGGTAGGTGGATGGGGGTGAGGGGAGAGGTTTGGTTTTTCTGAGGGCGAGGGTCCGAGGTCGGTTGTGGCGGGGCGTCAGGGGGGTTGCCGTTGTCAGTGGTGGTGGGCGGTGCTGGGGGGGGTTGTGGGAGAGGAGGCAGGAGTCCTGTGGGGTTGGTCTGGTTCTTTACAATAGATACCCAGATGTTAGAAGAAGAAATTTTCCCCACCTATTATTATTATTTTTAAAATTTGTTTCCATTTTTATTAATTGTAATCTCTCATTTGCCTCCACCTATTACTGGCCTTCTATCCAGCGTCACCTGTCCCACCCCCCCTTAAACAGTATATATTTCATCATAGTTTTACTTCTCTTTAGTTCTGAAGAAGAATCATACGGACTCGAAACGTTAACTCTGTCTTTCTGTCCACAGATGCTGTCAGACCTGCTGAGTTTTTCCAGCACTTTTTGTTTTTGTTTCAGATTTCCAGCATCCACAGTATTTTGCCTTTATCTTAGAAAGATGGTATAGTGTTAGCTGGTGAGGAAATATTTGAAATAAGCAATTAGTCCATAATTAATCAAGGCGCATTGCAGAGACATGAACCATGCTGACACTTCAGTGCAGTACCGTGGCTATGCTCCATTGCTGGAGCTGATGACTTTTGGTAAGAGTTTAAACTGAGGCCTGCTGGTTGCATTTGAAGTATGGTAGTCAGTCCAGTGCTGTATATATAAAATGGCACCTGTCAGCCATGAGGTTTTGCAGCATGATTGTGAATCTGCTATCAGTCACTTTTACTATATGCTCCTTGCATATTACAATTAAGAACAAAAGTAGGAAGAGCAGGTGTAGGCCAAATGGGCCCTCAAGCTGTTCCGTCATTCAATAAGATCATGGCTAAACTTCTACATTAACTCTGCTTTCCCACTATCTCCATATCCTTTGATTCTGTACCTACCCAAAAATCTATCAATCTCAGTCTTGAATATAGTCATTGGGTATCCACAGCCTCATCAAGTAGAGAATTATAGACAATGAGTGCTTTAAGTTTCAAGTAAACATATTTAGTAAATGAAATCCTCCTCTTTATATGGTTGATGGCGTATGTTAAGGAAATGGCTAATTCCTCTCTGGCAGTGGATTTTTGTTTAAATGATTGTGGCAACCTAAAAGGCAAGAAATAACTTCTCAGGAAAAACAAGATACAAAATTGATGAAAGTATTTTTTAAATAGTTATTTCAGGCTGAATTTTTGTGGGTTAATATTTCTCTTTAATCTATGGATTGAAGTGTTTTTCTAATTTACACAAACTTCCAATAGATCTAAAGGAAAAGTGTATGAATAACAAAAAGTGTGACTAAGTTGTAAGAAGCAAAACAGTGCATCAGGGGATCTGACGTATATAGCACTCAATGTGCACTATTTTTATCTCTACAGGGAAGCAGTGTTTTTTAGTCCTGCGTCAGCGGCAGTTTAATGTCCAAGGACTGGTGGCTGTAGGAGATCATGTGAGCAAGCAGATGGTCAGATTTGCTGCTAAGTAAGTTCGGAATTACATCCTGTTGTCTGAAATACAATTATGAGAAAGTCGATGCTTTACACCAGGGCTCCTTTTCAAGCCATAGTTCAGATATGTATCATTGTTTAGTATCCTTTACTTAAATTATGTAGTGTGTTTTGTTATGTTAGCAGGTAAATATCAAAACCTTGTCTGTTTTGGAAGTCTGTTCAATCTAAATCTAATAGAATACATTTCAATAAATAAAATTGTGTCCAAGGCTAGGATTCATTGGATGAACAAGAGAGGGTGTCAAATTTGAAACTTAGAAAAATATTTGTTACTTACATTGCAGTTAATAAAAATGAGAGTTGGGCTGAATTATGAGAAGTAACATGATTGGAAAGGCTAATTGTGAATATGTGAGAAACTTAACTAAGTGCACCAAAAACACTTTCAATCAGCATATGCTTTGTAAGAAGCGACTTAAGGCTGGACCAGCTAAGTGGTAGAGGAAGTTTGTGGTACCATGTGAGAGAATAACAAAAAAGCAATGAAGTATATTGCTTTAGTTTGCATACCTGAGGTGAATATCAGGATTTTAGAAACAGCAGAATTGTGATTAGTGGTTAGTAGTCAGATAAAGGAAGTCACTCAGATGTAATGTAGAGAAACCATCATGGTTCACATCCAAGGATTCTCAGGGAAAATAGGAAGAAATATCAGGCTCTGTTTATAATTTTGAAAAGTTTATTTGCCCACTAGATTTTTTGCCAATTACTTTAAATCTGTGAACTCCTAGTTACTGAATCACATGCCAAATGAAACAGAACAAGTGGGGAGAAACTATTAAAACCTCTCATGAGTTTGAATACTTCTATTAGTTCTCCTCTTAACCTTTTCTGCCCTAAGGAGAACAATCTCAACATCCCAAATCTTTTCACATAATTTGAAATCCTTCATCCCTGGTATCATCCTGGTAAACCCCCTCTATACCCTCTGCAATGTCTTGATATCCTTCCTGAAGTGTAGCACCCAAAATTGTACACAAGATTCCAGCTGAGACCTAACCAGTGATTTGTAAAAGTTTAACATGATTTCCTTGTTTTTGTATTCAATACCCCTATTTACAAAGCAACGTATCCCATTCATTTTCTTAAGCACTTTATCAACTTGCCCTGCCACCTTCAAGAATTTATTGAAATGCAACCCCAGCTTGCGATTGCCTCTCCATGTTGTTTCTTCCAGCATGCATCACTTCACACTTAGCTGCATTAAATTGCATATGCCATAAGGAGAAATTTCTTCTCAAAGAACGCACTATCTAATAGGATAATGGAATCGGATTCAGTAGGAACTTCAAAAGGCAATTGAACATATATTTGAAGAAGGTTAATCTGCAGGGTTGTAGGAAAAAAGCTTGGTAATGGGACTAAAATGGACAACTTCAAAGAACTGCCACAGGCTTGACAGTCCGAATGTTCCCTTCTTTGTTGCAATTTTTGATGATTCCTTAAGGTAACTTGTTGCTTGATAAAGGGAATTTGAAAATGTTTTGGGAGAATGGGATTAGGTTAGGTGGCTCATGGAGAAAAGTACTGGTATCTAATTTGATTAATCAAATAATCTGTTTCTGTGCAACATTCTCAGACTTTTTTAATATAACTATTTTCGCCACATATTGCAATCCAAAAAACTTTCCAAATTACTTTTAAGTAAAATTCTTGAAGTTTAATTACCCTTGTTAGTGGTTTTACAATTTTCCTAGAAAATTTTAGAGGATTTCTCCTTAAAAACCAACAGCCATTGTGTAATTGTATAGTTGTGGAGTTTTAATTAGATATCCTGTCGGATGTTTTTGTAAGGGTTTATAGGTCACGTCATTAAAGGGCATTGTGAACCTATAGTTGTGTGTGTGATTATCTTACTGCAGTTCTTTGGCAGCTTTTTTCACAGATGGCTCTGTTTGTTTGTGTTAAACTGATAAGTCTGGCTTAACAGACTGAGACAGGAAATTTATTTGCACCTGTTTCAGTTCATAGTGTTCCCTGCTAGCCTATGCAGCATTTTTATTGTACGGGTATCTGATTGCAGCTTCAAATGGGGGGTGTATATGCATATTGTGTCTGTGTGTGCACATAATATATGAATTAATTGCTCATACAAAAAACATACTATTTAAGAGAAAAAACGGAAACATCTGAATTTGTATTTTCTCAGTTGTGCCTCTTAATTTTAAGTTTATTCGCTGGTATGTATATATTTTATTGGCTCTCCCGTGATTTTGACTAGTCCCCTGGATCTGATGGCCTGCATAATAGGGTCTTAAAAGGAGTGGCTGCAAAGGTGCATTGGTTGTGACTTTTCAAAATTCCCTGGATTTCGGACCTAGTGGATTGGCAAACCGCAAACGTAACACCTCTCCTCACAAAAGGAGGGAGACAGAAAGCAGAAAAGTTTACACAAGTGGGAAAATGCTGGAGCTCATTATTAAGGAAGTAATAGCAGGACATTTAGGGAATCATAATATAATCGAGCAGAATCGATATGGTTTTGTGAAAGGGAAATTGCGTTTGACAAATTTAAGAGTTCTTTGAGAGTGTAGCAAACAGGATGGATGGATAAAGGGGAACCATTATATGTAGTGTATTTGGATTTTGAAAAGGCATTCGACAAGGTGCAACATATAAGGTTACTACACAAGTTAAGAGCTCATGGTGTTGGGGGTTGTATATTAGCATGGATAGAGGATTGGCTAACTGACAGGAACCAGAGGGTTATGATAAATGGCTTATTTTCAGGTTGGCAAACTGTAACGAGTGGGGTGCCACAGGGATCAGTGCTGGGACATCAACTACTTACAATCTAATTAATGATTTGGATGAAGGGGCAGAGTGTATTGTACCCAAATATGCTGATAATGCAAAGATAGGTAGGAAAGGCACTTGTGAGGAAGGCACAAAGTGTCTGCAAAGGGATATAGATAGGTTAAGTGAGTGGGCATAAATTTGGCAGATGGAGTATAATGTGGGGAGATGTAAGCTTGTCCACTTTGGTGGGAAAAATAGAATAACAAAATATTATTTAAATGGAGAGAGATCCGGGCAACGGTCAAATTATTTTTTACCCCAGGGCTCTTTTTGAATTTTCTTCAGGGACACTTTTTGGTTCTCAGGCTCCTTTTTCATTCTCCTAACTCATTAATTAGGTGATGTAGTAATGTAACATTACCTTATGTATTTGTGTCGAATTTGTTTTAGGGTTTTCTTCTTTAGATAAGATAGCACAAATACCAAAGATTGTATACATATATATATGTGTGTGTATATATTATTGAATATTTTAACTTGGAATCTATTACTAAGTTGTTTTGTTAATTTATTATGAATAAATCTCCCATATGCTGTTTCCAAAATGAAGTTCTAACTACTTATTGGGAATGGGTTTCATATCTGCAGCGCCTTTTAGAGATTAATTGCAAGCTATTAGCAATCTCTAGCTTTCTTTGGTTTTGTTCTGCTAATTTCAAGTTTCTTTCTCTTCGATACTCTGTTTAAAGAGACTGCTGACAAACATGTCAGGATTCTGACTTCCAAAAGTCCAAATGTGCAACAAGGGGAATACATACAAATTAGTTCTGCAGCACCCAGCCTAAGCATCAGATAACAAATTGTTTTATTTGCATATACTTCATATTTCAGTGATTTTTCCAAGCGAATGCATCTCTTCGCATGATCATCTGCACTTTGATGAGTCGTAGATTGAATGGACCAAAGGAGCATTAATTGTGGTTCTTTGTACCCGTATTAAAAATGAGCCATGTTCTTGGGATTTTTCTTCGTAATATGCTACTGTTGTCAGAGAGTCCTAATGATCCATTTTAGAATTGGCATTTTAGGAGACCGAGTTAGATGTTGAGGACCTGAACTGAGACGGCTGACGTGGAATGATTCAAGTTTAGTAGATGATGAACTAGGACAAGGGTTTACAATTGAAAATCTGAGCACTTTTTCATGTACAATAACACGTAAGCATTATTTCTTCAACTTCACAGCCACACAAATTGTAATCAACCTCTCTTCGCTCCCCCCACCACTGTGCATGGACACATGCTCCTCTTCCCAACTCCCCCCACCAACTCACTCAGCAGCCCCTCCCCCTCCCGGCCAAGACTGGCACCTAACCAGCACATTCGCGTCAAGTCTCGGGGCTCAGCCAGCATAGCCCCAATCAAGATTTGGGCCCAGCCAGCACACCCTGAGTCAAGACTTGGGCCAAAGCTGCACACCCAGGTCAAGAACCAGGCCCCACCAGCAGAACTTCAGATGAGACTCAGGCCCAGCTTGCACACCACCAGTTGAGACATGGTCCCAAGGCCCAGCCATTTCCCAGTCAAGACTCGGACCCAGCCAACACATTCCAGTCAAAGCTCAAAGCCAGCCAGCACATCCCGGCCAAGAATTGGAGCCAGCAAGCAGCCCCCCCCCCCCCCCCCTGCCGGGCAGAAACACTCACCTTTTCCTTCATTTTCCGTTTCTTCCCCATGGCCTCTGGAGGACGATGAGAAACAATTGATGATGGCACAGCCAAAGACCTCCTGCATGGGGCGGGACCAGCCAGATTAGCTCCTCCAATCACTATATCCCTCTCTCTTTCCACACCAACCCCCCTCCCCTCCACTGCTCCTCTAATCAAAGATCTTGCCTCTTGAGCAGCAAAAGTGGGAGAAAGGGAACATGTGATTGGAGGAGCTGGAGCAGTGAGAATGGGAGAGACAGAATCTGTCTCTGCCACATTCAGGGGCGACTTCTCTCCCATTGGTTGCCCATGTGATTGAACTTTACTGTAGACAGTTTTTGAATTCAGGCGGCTCTCTGAAAGAGCTGTCCACGTGGTCCCATCCCACAGCTTTTCCCCACACCCTTTTAAATGTTTTATTTTAAAACATTTATTTATCACTGTAATTTTAAAAGCATAGATTCTGCTACCACCACTGTTGCTACTAGGACATGTGCTGTTTCATTGATAATTTATGTCTTCTAGACATCCAATCATCAGCCAGTGGAAAGTTTTTCCTCGTTTGCCTTAGAAAGGCGTTGCCTGATAGTATTTTGGGAATGAAGAAAAATGAAGGCTGTAAACTATCTAGATTACTTGTCCTAATCCTTGCCTCTTAGCACTAAAAAAGTATTAGGAGAGTGGTTTCCCAGCATTGAGCTTCAACTACTCAGTTTCCTGGATTACAAAAGTGACTACATTTCAGAAGTGCTTAATTTGACTATAAAGTTTTTTTAGGGTATTGTGGGGCCTTGAAAGATGTTATATAAATGAAAATTATTTCTTTATTTAAAGCATTTAGTGTGCTAATACTATAGTTAGCCTCGGTCTGTTAGTGGTGAGATTTTTCAAACACTGCTTGCTTTAAATTAGGAGCACATAGTCCCAAGCTCAATGCTGGGGAAAGCAATTTGTGTGCCCACTCTTCGGTAACAAAGCAGTATCATGTTTTCCATTTTTCAGGGAACTTTTTACTGTACTTTTACGGTCTTAGTAAACATGCAGTAAGCTTTTCAAGAAATATGAATAGGAACCTGATTATTGAGCTTTTCTCTGGGCGAGTTGGTAGTGAGAGATGACAAGTGTTAGAAACTTGGCACTAGGAGTAGATTTAATGAGGAATATGGAGAAGAACGCACCTATACTGGAGACACAGCTAAGAGACTCAATGAAAAGTAACTATAATAAAACTATAACTATAATAATAAAAAGTTTTAAGCATGATGAGTAAGTATACTTAGAGAAAAGATGCATGATACACAAGACTTTTAATATACTAAAGTATAAATGGGTAGAGATGGTTGTAATTCTCCTCTAATATTTTCCCATTGGTTTTTCCAATGTTTATAACAAAAATGATGTGAAATAGTAGTGTCACTCAGCTATTTATTATTTTTATTTTTTTTAACCCCCTCCCTTGTGTTAAACTCACTTTTATTTGGACCTCAAGTCAGTTCACACTCAGGAGTTGTCCATAAAGAAGCTTATTGGATAGTGCATGTCTGAGTCTCCACAACACTTGGCTAGTTTGGGGATAGAGGAAGTTTTTAACAGCAGTTAGCTTCATGCCTAGATACATTTCCTTATAGTGCTGTATTCTGCTAAAACGGATTGTGTGATTATGAAACTTTTCATTAATGAATTATCTTATTTTTAAAAGACAAAATCATACATGTACAAAACTCACATTAGACCTATCCTTGTACTTGAGTAATTGAAAGCTATATTTTCTTTATAGATGAGCAAGAATGGGAACTGCTGTCTTCAGCTTTTTCTGTGAGAGTAACTGAAATAGGATCAATTATATGCTTCTAAAAACAATTCTTTCTTATGGTCACCATGAGAATTCTTGCAACGCTGCCGCTATTAAATCGATAGAACATTACTTAACACCTTAATTTCATCACTACCTATCAATTATACACCAAAGTGAACAAATCTCATTTATAAATTAATGTCCCAAGAGTGAATGACGTCTGCTATTGAAGCCTGCTTGTGTTCTCAGTCTCCCTGTCTTGCACTCTTTCCCTTGCTTATCCCATTCTCCCCCAACCCCAGCCCAACCCCCACAACCCCACAGTTCTGGACACTGCACACATTCTCCCTGCTTAACACCAGGCGACCGCCCCAGCCTATGGACTGAACAATGCCTTGAAGAACCATTAATTCTATTTTGTGAATGCTGCGGGAATTTTTGTGTGTGTTAGATGTGAAAATTCTCAATATTTTCAAATTACTAAAGCTTTACCTATTTAATGAATCATTTCAAAATAAAATGTTTCTCTTGAAGGAAAGTATCACTTTAGTAATATATTAGAAAACTCGTTTGGCCATAACCAGAATGAGGAAAGGAGAGAGAAAATAAAATCACAGTACTGGAGAAAAATTATTTTTTATTTTATGTGTTTTATTTTCTAGACATGGGCAGGATTTCCAAATAGTTATTAAGGAATACTCTGATTTTAGTCACAATGTATGAAGTGCGTACAAGCCATTTGAAATAAAATAGAAATCAAACATCTGCCAAATAATTGTGCCCTATTTTAGATATGATTTAATTTAACTTGGCAACTGTTGCAAAATGCACACATTCCATGTGATAATTGAGATTATTATTTGTGTTCCCTCCCAATAATTTTAACTCATTCAAAACAAAAGGGCACTTTCAATAAGTGCCCCATAGTCTCTATGATCTGAAATTTGCTCCTTTGTGTGTGTTATGAATGCTATAGCATTGTATTGAAGTAACAGTTTTCCTTTTACCTCGGCATTATGCATGAATTCATGTGAGTCTTGTTCTCCTGGCCACTCTAAAGACCAGCAAATGGGTCAGAATACAATATTCAGGTTAAGCGAATGGTAATATTTATTTACATTAGGATAAATATACGGAGGCAGAAAAGCATAGCAAACAATACTTAAACTGTTCCAAAATCAATTTTCAAAATTGTAGTTTGTTTTGTGTTTTATTAATTGAACTTCAGACGAAACAATACATGGGTAAGGAACCCCCATGAAGGTCCCCTGCCAATCTTGGTCATCTTCACAATGCAAAGTAGGGAACTAAAATCTTCACACAAAACTCGCAGTTCTAAACAGTTTTCTTGGACACCCAGTAACATGTTTCAACATTAAAAGTCAAACCGGTTATTCCTCAATAGTCAGATGGTGAGGAATATTATTTCTATTAATCTTGTAAATGTGAACAGTAGCCTTTCAGCCACCTGGTAACAGAGGTGATAATAGGAAATTATTTTTATACAGTGAGTTGTGATCTGTGCTACCTTAAGGGCAGTGGCAGCAGATTCAATTGTAGTTTTCAAAATGGCATTGGATGATGAAAAATTTGGAAGGGAAAAAAATTGCAGGGCTATGGGAAAGCACAGGGGAGCGTGATTCAGTGTGTAGTTCCACCAAAGAGCTGGCATTGGCATAATGGGCCAAATGATCACACTGAAGGTGGGCAGAGACAATGTTTTCACCCATTAGTCTGTTACAATATATTTCAAAAATTAATGGACAAATTTCAGCAGCATTGGGTACATAGATGGGATATTGTCCATAGAAGAACTGATTAGTTTTGGCAAAGATCCAGACCCTAGAATTTTTAAAAGGATCTTTTAACATTTGGAGATAGGGCAAATTAACTTTTTTAGAATGATATGGGTTGTTTTATTTAGAATGTTGATTGTTTAGAATGATATGGATTATTTCATTTTCTCTGGTGGAATTTGTTACAGCTGTCAAAATGTGAGCAGAGCAGGTTGTTGGAGATGGATTGACCTGAAGCTTCCTCAGAGTTAGTAGCTCTTAATAATTTTTTTTCCCCAGCTCTGTAGTATCAGTCAGGGAAAAGCCTCAAGGAAGAGCTGCATAGTTGTAATAATATTGAGTTAACACAGCATCGTGGAGATATGCACTCTTCTAAGTGCCCTCTTCACTTGTTCTTTTGTAATTTTATAAGTTATTGCAAAGTGTGCACATTCTAAGATAAGTAGGCTTCAGAGATAATCTGTTTTCAAAATGTTACAAAATCACAATAAAATATTATTTTCCATTATTATCTGAAGCATAAGACCTGCATCCCAAACTAAAAATGTAATTCTGATTGTTACTACTTGTGGTAAAACCGTAGAATGCAAGACAATGGAATCAAATCCAGGCAACTATTTTTTCTATTTTGATTTCTTATTTGTTTGTTTATACTGTTTGAATTTTGTGGACCTGAAGGTTTGGAAAGGGCTGTCCTTGACATTGTTACCCCATTGGTGAGATATGCCGTAAATCAGAACACCAATAACTGCTAACATTGGCAGTTTGCTCCAAGAAGTTTAGAGATATGCAGTTAATTAGCCCAGATTAATAGAAAATTTGGACATTCCTGCCTCAATTTATAGTTTCTATTTCCTATTTACCAATGAGAAACAAATCACTTATTTTGTAACCTTTTAAGTTTTGTATTATTTGATCAAAGGAGTCTTTATCAGTCATCTGCATGACTCAAAGCATATTTTTGTGGACATTCTAAGGATTAACTCACTCTTATGCCTATTTCACTGCATTATGACACTGAAGTTGATGTGCAAATTCAAAGTACGTTCAGTAATCACACAGTGGATCACAATGGAAATAAAACTTCAGATCCTGAATTTAAGATGGCGGATGCAGTGCAAGTTTGATCTTTGCATTTCTGAATCCAAATTGCTAAATCAAGCAAAGGTATATCTGGAACTTTGTCAGCAAGGCAAAGAAAGAAATAGACTCCAAGAGAAAGAAAACTGAGGAATTGTTTGTCAGTGCTGGGATAATACAAAAAAAGCTTTCCAATTCTTTGGTAACATAGCTATCTCTTCAGTATGCATGTACTATGGCATTAGTGTTTGTAGGTCATGTAATAGACTCAACAACTTCATAGCCAAAGTGAGATCTTGGTTTGTAGGAGCCACCACAGATTGGCTGTCTAAAATCAAAGCAAACTCTGGAGTGATTCATTTGGTTCATTTTCTATTCTGTGAGTGCACCATAAATGACAAATAATTGTGCACCATTTTGTTAGATTTCTTGTGTTACATGTTGAGCCTGATCAAACTTAATCTGGCAAAATAAGATTTGCAACATTTTTCTATTGCACAGTGAGGTGGTATGTAATGCAACAACAATATATGCAGTGGAATTATAGATTATAAATACTGATCTTTTTTTCTTTTACATAGCATCAGCAAAGAGAGTATAGTGGATGTGGAAGGTATTGTAAGGAAAGTGGAGCAAAAAATAGAGAGCTGTTCCCAACAAGATGTTGAGCTACACATTGAAAAAGTAAGTCTATCCATTTAAATTGGGAAATATGCACTAAAAGTAGAATGAAATCTAATAGATTAGTTCAGCGTGGGTATAACCTGAAAAAGTATAAAATACAATTGTGGTTGTGGGGAATCCTATTTCAAATTACAGTCGTTTGTGGACTTTTCAGCTGTGTATTAAGACTCATTTTGCAAGCTAGTTACCTGAAATCATGAGTTACTGTATTACATTTCAGTGCCCATTATACTTTTTACATATAAAGTTTTAACACAAAACGTTAGTGGTGCCTTTTAATTAGCATGCTTTACATAGAGCCAACAATCCCAGTTGGTTTTCTGTGCTGCTTTAAAAGAAAACGTCAGCACAGCTTAACATTAAGCCAGTTGGTTTCTGCAATATGCAATTAGAGGCCAACATGCATATTTACTATGCAAATTCAGTTTCTGTTGTACTTGAGGAAATGTTTTTAGATGGAAACTGTGTCCCTACAGTTATTTTGGTGCTTACTGTTGTTTTGTTACGATCTGACTATTTATGCCATCATTTGTTTTCAGATCTATGTTATCAGTGCAGCTGAGCCACGCCTGCCTTTGCAGCTAGAGGATGCAATGCGTCCTGAAACAGGTGATGAGGTAAATAATACAATGCAAATCTTATTGAGCATTCCAGTACTCTATTTTACTTACATTTAGCATGCACTAAATTTCACTTGATTCTCCAAACTTAATTTTTCTTTTCCTTTGCCTTGTTTGGATACTGCTTGGCTAAAAGTTACCAAATAATTTCTGTATCTACTGGGTTGTTACTTGGCACTCCAAAACATATTTGAACTCAATTAACCCCTACACAAGCAAGATTTGATCAAATAAGTGGAGTAGAACACCTATACAAATGAACTTCTAATAAATAGATGTAAAAGTGTCACTCATGTCAAAATCATGGAAGGATGTGTTGTCATCGCCTTCTCTTGACAGACAAATTACTATTTACTGACCTAAATTTCATATGCATTTCTATGTAATTCTGTTTATACCCATGGCCAGTCGAACAGTCGTTCATGACCTGGTTGGCCATTGATGTTACAAGAGCTTTGCAGCATGCTCCTCTCCAGTGCCATCCAAGGTGACTGTTTTCCCCACTTTCATTCATCTATTCATTTCTCCCTGTAAATAGTCCTACCATCTCAGATTTGACTTCCGCTTGGCCTTTCCCTAACTGGAACTGGTTCTACATTCTGGCAGGGAAACTTTAAATTATGCTCTTGTAATTGCCTGACATCATATTGCAGTTTTAACTTTGTCAGTTGTTCATATCCCAAAGTGTATCCTTTCGCTCAGCAGACTGACAATTGGTAAATTCATTAGAGGTGCAGTGAAATTCACCAGTATTATGCCTTGCTATCTAGAGCATTACTATTTCAAATGTTGTAATGAATGGACAGAAATAATTTTGCCACCATGTGTTCATGAATTAAGAATGTTATCAATTGAAGAAATGTTTCAATGCAATCCTACCTACAAACAAGCTGTATGTAAATGATTCCTTTCTTTTCTAAACATTCACAGACATACTTCATTTTAAACACAACAGAATCATATGTTATAATTGATTCTACATATACAAAAACCTTGGTGTATTTGGTACCCTTGTAGAAGCAAACAGCGTCATTTCTAATAATAATCAATCTAACAACCAAGCCCAGTATTGACAGAGTGCACTCATAGGAACAGAAATAGGCCATTCAGCCCGTCAAGCCTAATCCACCGTTCAATACGACCATAGCTGATCATCCACTTCAATGGCTTTTTCCCACACTATCCCCATATCCCTTTATGTCATTGGTATTTAGAAATCCGTCAGTCTCTACTTTAAACATACTCAATGATTGAGCTTCCATAGCCCTCTGGGGTAGAGAATTCCAAAGATTCACAACCCTCTGAGTAAAGAAATTTCTCCACACCTCAGTCCTAAGTGGCTTCCCCCTTATTTTGAAATTGTGTCCCCCTGGTTCTAGACTCCCCAACCAGGGGAAACATCATACCTGCACCTACCCTGTCTAGGTTTCAAGGAGATCCCCTCCCATTCTTTGAAACTGTAAAGAACACAGGCCCAGATTCCCCAATCTCTTTTAATAGGACATCCCGACAACAAGTCTGGTGAACCTTGGTTGTGCTCCTATGAGAATAATATTCTTTCTAAGGTAAGGGGAACAAAACTGCACACAGTACTCCAGGTGCGGTCTAACCAAGATTCTATACAATTGAACTAAGACTTCACTACTCCTGTACTCAAATCTTCTTGCGAGTAAAATTTTATCCTGTTTCAAATGATCTGACACAAGAAGTGTTCCATCCTCTTCTCTTCCCATTTGCAGGAAATGCAATATGTCAGATCTGGTACAGGTTCTGAAATGGGATTAATTGAGGTCAGCCTGCGAACAGCTGGATTAGTGGAGCTGCAATTATTCTGCAAACTAGTATAAAGCAATATTCAAGTAGTACTGAATTAGGGATTTAATTAGATATCTTGTCATGAAAAGGAGTTTGATTTTCCCCATACCCTACCCAATTTTTGCAGCATGGGATCTTGTTGACATGAGCCCATGTTCAGCTGAACATGTATCAGATTCCAGTCTGCCTAAAATGTCAAATCTCCTGTGGCAGCACTGTAGAAATGTAAACCATAATTTCTTCTTAATAGGGAAGAGATCCTTGATAATCTACGAATAAATCACAGTAGGGAAAGTACTTTGCACAATACATTTCACTAACCGTTGTGTTTTTTGTGTAATATAATCTTTATTTCATAATCTACAAATGTAAAGATTGATTGAAAGTTGCAGTAGATAGTTTCTTCCATTGTGTATGTAGTAATTGAAGCACATTATTATCTAACTAATAGCCATTTCTTAATCATTGATCACGAGTCCATAAAAGAAGCTATATGTGAGACAGTTGGCGTAACTGTTATGTTCCTTTTCAACCCTGACCAAAAATTATATATCTGCCGACAGCTATAAATTACATAATCTGATAGTAAATTTGCAACCTACATCCAACAAGTTATTTAACGCAAGAATTACATTTGAAGCTTGCACCCTGACAGTTTAACTGCCTGTTCTCACTCAGATTAACAGCTATATTAACTCTGTGGTTTTCTAATGACAGATCCACTTGAAACAAATTAAAATATGTAGTATCCACAATTGGCTATTTGAAGCGGCCTGTATCTTACCACTAAATTTGCTGTGAACTTCAGTCATAATGATTTATGAGTATGATTACTGATCTAATGGCATGTTAGCTTTGATTTTGTGAAATTTCTGATGATGTTGGATGTTATCATGGACAAATGCAGCAGCATTGTATCAATATTGTACCAGTGCTTCACGTTGAGAGCTTGATGAATGAAAATTAATTTGAGCTCCAACTGAAATTAATGAATGTAAAGCTATTTTAATTAGCAATACTTCAAATTGTAATTTTTGAGTTATTTTTAAGTATACCTTGATTATAAAACATGGGAATGTTCTATGCCTAGAAATAATGAAAATAAATAATATTACAGTCCATAAACAATCAAAAATGGTGCACTTTTAAGACTTTGTTCTACTGTTTTTGACAGCTTAATGACATGACGTATTACAGAGGACAAAAATAAAATCCTTTGGGACAACATGTCTGACAGGGTGCAGGTGTCTGAAGTGGAGAGGGGGGGCGCTCAGTTAAACTGTTAGAAGCAGATGGTTGCAGCCTTGTGAGATCAACAACAAAAAACCTAAAAATAGTATTTCATTGCAGTTAATGTTAGAGTTGTACATTTTTTAACATATCAGTGCATTGTGTTGTTTTTGTCATAGTAGCTGCTTCCTCCCATTGTGGTTCCTCAGCCATCATTGTTATCCTTCTAATGCACCTCAAGATAATAGAGTAGGTTTACTGATCATAGCACTAATGACTACTCATTCATCTTATGGGCAACTATTCATAGGTTACCATTGGAAAGTCTAGGCCAATACCTTCCAGTGTAATTTGACCAATTATCACAAGCCAATTTTTCACACTTCTTTTGTATTGGTTAATTTGCTGATTTAGGACAAGCACTTGGGATTTTGGAAGGGGAGGAAGCAGAGAAATTCCCTGCAATTTAGAATTTCTGCTCAGAGTATGCCCTTCCACCAAAATACCAATAGGCTACTGGTACAGTAACTTGCAAACAAGATTCAGTGACTATAATTATTTAACCTCATGATCATATTCTTACATATTACACTTTTCATATCTAGGAAGGAAGGGCGACTGTCAACCAAGATACAAGACTTGATAATCGAATAATTGACCTAAGGGTAAGCTAAATCAAATATGGTGTTCTGACAATGGATCATCGTTGACCTGAAATGTTAACTCTCTTTCTCTCCAGACGTGCCAAGTATTTCTTCCATTTTCGATTCTTATTTCAGATTTCCACCATCTGCAGTACTATGCTCTTGTCTAACTTGTATACGGTTTGACATCCCTTGTACTACCTGCTAGTAACAGTAATCATGGATACTCTTCACTAATGTATCTAATATTGAATTGTCTACTTGACTGAAGTTGACTGTCAGGCTTCTTCTCCATCACTGCCTTGATCTTGTAATTGAGTTGAGCTTATCTCGCTTGTGCTGTCACAAAATGTCCAGAGTTTATAATTTTCACTCTTAGAAAGTTACCAGCATTACTATCAGTTTTCTACATATATATTTGGTTGTTTCACCTTAACAGAAGCTACTCACTTTGTTCCTATTTTACTTAGTCAGTCCTGAAACAATCCAGTAAGCTTAATTGGAAACTAATGTTTTTGGTGTAGAGATGTTCTATACTATTACTTATGAATATATGAAATAGGAGCAGAAGTAGGCCATTCGGCCCCTCAAGCCTGCTCCGCCATTCAATAAGATCATGGCTGATCTGTTTGCGTTTCGAATTCCACAGTCCCATCTACCCCCAATAACCTTTAATTCACTTGCCTAACAAGATTTTATCTACCTCTGCCTTAAAAATATGCAATGACCCCATCTCCAACACTTTCTGAGGCAGAGAGTTCCAAAATCACACAACCCTCTGAGAAAAAATTTCTCCTCCATCCCTGCACTCTGAGGATGATCTCTTAATTTTAAAACAGTGCCCCCTAGTTCTGCACTCACCCACAAGAGGAAACATCCTTTCCACGACCACCTTGTCAAGACCATTCAAGATCTTATATATTTCAAGCCCAGCCTGTCCAACCTACCCTCATAAGACAACCCATTCATTCCAAGTATCAATCTAGTAAACTCCTCTGAACTGCCCCCAACGCATCTACATCTTTCCTTAAATAAGGAGACCAAAACAGCGCACAGTTTCGAGATGCAGTCTTACCAATACTCTGTATAACTGAAGCATAACATCCTTACTTTTATGTTCAATTCTTCTCATAATAAAAGATAGCATTCCATGAGCCTTCTTGATTACGTGCTGTATCTGCATACTAACTTTTTGTGATTCATGCATTAGAACGCCTAGGTCCCTCTGCACCTTAGAATTCTGCAGTTATTATCTGTTTAAATAATACTCTGCTTTTTTATTCTTCCTACCAAAGTAAACAACTTCACATTTTCCCACATTATATTCCATCTGCCAGATTTTTGCCTACTCACTCAACCTATCTTTGTGTCGTCTGCAAATTTAGCTACCATGCCTTCGCTCCCCTCATCTAAGTCATTGATGTAAATTGTAAAAAGTTGAGGCCCCAGCACAGACCCCTGTGGGACTCCACTTGTCACATCCTGCCAATCAGAAAAAGACCCATTTATGCATACTCTCTGCTTTCTGCCAGCTAGCCAATCTTCTGTCCATGCTAATATATTATCCTCTACACTATGAGCTTTTATTATCTGCAACAACCTGCGATGAGGCACCTTATCAAATGCCTTCTGGAAACCCAAAGAGAGTATGTCTACAGGTTCTTCTTGATCCACAGCACATGTTGCTCCTTCAAAGAGCTCTAATAAATTGGCTAAACATGATTCCCCTTTCACAAAACCACGCTGACTCTTCCCAATTACCGTGAGTTTTTCTAAGTGCCCAGCTATATAACCTCTTTAATGATCGATTCTAACACCTTCCCCACGGCAGACATCAAACTAACTGGTCTATAATTTCCTGTTTTCTGCCTCCCTCCCTTCTTGAATAGAGGGGTTATATTTGCTACTTTCCAATCTGATGGGACCTTTCTAGAATCTAGGGAATTTTGGAAAATTAATACCAACACATCTACTACCTCATTAGCCACCTCTTTTAAGACCGTAAGATGAAGTCTATCTGGACCTAGGAACTTGTCAGCCCACAGCTCCATCAGTTTGCTCAGTACCGCTTCCCTAGTGATTGTAATTTCCTCATTCCCTACCACCTCCTGATTTACAGCTATTACTGGAATGTTTTTTATATCCTCTATAGTGAAGACAGAAGCAAAATATTTGTTAATTTCATCTGCCATTTCCTTATTAGCCACTATTAACTTCCCATTCTCGCTCTATAGATGACCAATACTCACTTTACTTACTCTTTTCCTTTTTAAATTCCTGTAGAACCTCTTATCTGTTTTTACATTTCTGGCTAGCTTCCTCTCATACTCTTAATTTCTTTCTCCTGATTAACCTTTTTGTCATTCTCTGCCATTCTTTATATTCTGACCAATCATCTGACCTGCCAGTCATCTTTGTGCAGTTATATGCTTTTTCTTAAGTTTGATGCTTTCCCTAACTTCTTTGGTTAACCATGGATGGTGGTCGTCGTCCTAGAATTTTTCTTTATAGTATGAATACGCTTATTCTGAGTATTCTGAAATATCCCCTTAAATGTCTGCCACTTCTTTTCTATTGATCTATCTTCTAGCCTAGTATCCTAGTTTATTTCAGCTAGCTCAGCTTTCATGCCCACATAGTTGCCCTTATTTAAGTTTAAATACTGGTCTTAGACCCATTCTTCTCCCTTTCAAACTGGATTTAAAATTCAATCACATTGTGGTCGCTGCTACCTAGGGGTGCCTTTACTCTGAGTTCATTAATTAATCCTGTCGCATTACACAATACCAAGTCTAATATAACTTGCTCTGTGTTTGGTTCCAGAATGTGCTGCTCTAAGAAACTATCTCGAAAGCATTCTATACACGCCTCATCCAGGCTACTACTGCCAATCTGATTTTTCCAGCTTATATGTAGATTAAAATCACCGATGCTTATTGCCGTCACTTTATCACAAGAACGTAATATTTCTTCTTGTCTACTGTGTCCTACATTGTGGTTACTGTTAGAGGGCCTGTAGACCACTCCCACTAATGATTTCTTTCCTCTACTGTTCTTCATCTTCACCCAAACCGATTTACATCCTGACCTCCTGAACCAAGGCCATCTGTAACTATTGCACAAACGCCATCCTTGATTAACAGTGCTACCTCTCCACCTTTACATAGCTTCCTATTCTTCTTGAATGTCATGTACCCCTCAATATTCAGGACCCAATCCTTGTCATCTTGCAGCCATGTCTCCGTAACGGCTACCAGATCATATTTATTTACTTCAATGTGCACTATCAATTTGTCTACTTTATGAATGCTACATGCATTCAGATACAGAGCCTTTAGCTTTTTCTTTTTTTACCTTTGTAACATCTAGTCTTGATTGTTGGTGCATACTTAGGTTTTCTTCTCTCTGTTCCTGACCCTCATTTCCCATATTACTATTTCCCTCTCTTACCTTGTTTCTACTCTTTGATATACCACATCTTTCCACATTTGATCCTTTGTGCCCACTATTTAGTTTAGAATCCTCTCTACTTCCCAGTTATACGGTTTGCAAGAACATTGGTCCCAGCATGGTTCCGCTGTAGACCGTCCCAACAATGCAGCCCCCACTTTCCCCAGTATCGGTGCCAGTGCCCCACAAACCGGAACCCACTTCCCCCAGGCCAGTCTTTGAGCCACGTATTCATCTCTCTAATTTTATGTACCCTATGCCAATTTGCACGCATCTTGGATAATAATCCAGAGATTATTACCTGGATTATTGGTAATAATCCTATTACCTATATAGGTAATATAACCTTTGAAGTTCTGCTTTTTAATTTAGTGCCTAGCTCCTCATACTCTCTGTGCAGAACCTCCTTCCTATTTCTACCTATGTCGTTGGTACCTACATTGACCACAACAGTTGGATCCTTCCCCCTACCACTGCAAGTTCCCCTCCAGCCCTGAGCAGTTGTCCCGGACCCTGGCACCGGACAGGCAACAGAGCCGTCTGGTCTCTTGTCTTTTGCTGCAGAGAAGAGTGTCAATCCCCCTCGCAAATTGTCCCCTACTACCACTACATTCCTTTTGGCTTCCTGTACCACGGCGCCATGATCTGTTTGCTCATCCACCCTGCAGCCCCACTCTCTTCCAAACAAGCTGACCGTACCTCAAACCTATTGGACAATTGCAGAGGCTGACACTCCTGCCCTCCGGGTCCCCTTACCTGCCTCACTCGCAGTCACACCCTCCTGTCCCTGACCACTGACCAAATCACAAGGCACTATCCTAAGTAGTGTGACTGCCTTATGGTGCAAAGCATCCAGGTAACTTTCTGCTTCCTTCATGTGCCATAGAGTCTACAGCTCAGCCTCCAGCTCAGTGACTGAGCCGAAGTTCCTTGAGCCGCAAACACTTACTGCAGATGTGTTTGCCCTAAATCACAATGGTATCCAGGAGCTATCACATGCTGCAGGCTTGACACATCATCTGTCCTGCCATCCTTAGTGTGTTTTAATTAATTACTTAATTATATTATTCACTTATTTATTTTTCTTTCTGTATATTTTATTAACTTTACCACCAGTTAGTATACTATTTTAAACATTAAGAATATAATAGACCTTAATCACTTACCAGATACTCACCAAACAGCTAACTCCTTTCCCTGTAGTAGAGTAAGAACCAATTCGTACAGGGTGAGAAAGGCAGAAGAAGCAAAATAAATGAGCACCTCCTTCCCCCCCTTCACCGAACTCCACCACTCCCCAAACTCTCAGGTTTGCACTCAATTTCCTCAGCTGCAATCAATTGATGAGTTTTAGTGAATATTTAACTTGATAGCATGCTTATAAATAAATATCCCCAAGTTAACTGACTGCTGCCTATGGAAAGAAGAGTTGTCAGACTTTAAGTCTGGTGCTGTTAGCCAAAGTGGACTGAATTTGAGTGTTCAATGGCACCAGGTTGCAATTGCTGTTTGCTGTTTAAATTTCAAATACTTACTGTCTGGAATCTGATTTTTGCCTGTTTTGTTTTCCTGGAATTCAGTATAGGATTCAAGGAATCAAGGCATTGACACGCTTGTTGCAGCAGTTCCCCAGACATTAAGGGCCAAACCTTTTGGCCTCTGGATTGCTGGAAACCGGACATATGACTGAGTATGTGCATTGGGACCCTGTGGAAGCCCTGACACATGGACCTATGTGGGAATTGCCCAGGAAGTTTAAACTTCCAATGGGCAATTCCCCTGCTCCCCAAGACCCTTGGCGAATGTCACCTGACTTTGAGCTAGAGTTGGAGACTTGGGACAGTTCCGCAATACTTACCAGGATAGTTATCCGAGCAACATTAGACAGATTAAAACCTAGTCTAACACCTTGGTAGCTCCACAGCTGACCACAGTTTACAACTGATCACCTATATTTTTTGTGATGTAGTCACTGTTGTGGTGTAGGGACACATGGCAACCAATTTGCACACAAAACGATCTCATAAACAACAATGAGATAATGACTAGATAATTTGTTTTAGAATAAACATGGGCAAGGACACCAAGTTGAATTCCCCTGTTCTTCTTCGAATAGTACCATGGTTTCCCCTCTTCCCCGCCCTCTGATTCCCCTCTCCAGCTGCTCAGGGGTGACCTCCTAGTTCTTGCAACTTCTCATACAATAGCTGCTGGCATAAGCTCATAAAGTTTCTCAACTACAGAAGGCTCTGCCCTACTTTTATAAAGCAAATCTAGCAAAGTTTGTAGAAATCATGTGATCTGATATCATGCAGTATGATGAGAGGGAGGAGTCCCTAAACAGGACTTTGTAGACAAATCCCCCTAATTTGGCTAGAATCTGCTGTGCACTCTGGTCCTACAGCAGCCATATGCAGTCTGCCAATGTCGCAGATCCCAGGATCACAACACCCCTCCCTCAATGAAAAAAGACTCAACAAACAGTAAATGAACTGAAATCACAACTGGTTATTTATAAGAGCAAGCAGCAACAAGGTGTTTCCCCCAAAGTGTGGAGGGTTATCACTGAAGCAGACTTTAGAACTGTAGAAGTTCAAAATGCTGATTGAGGTTGCATTTTTTGGAAGTGGGAGGATGGCAGTGATTTTGAAATGGAAACAATCAATACCTGAGGAGAGGAAACCATCTACAATTTTAGCTAGCACAGAAGCCAGGTAATGAAGTTGGATGGTTAGGTGCTTATTGGGAATAGAGTCTCAGGAGCCAGGGGGAACCAGGAGAGCGGAGACAGATTATTGAGAGACTAAATAGGTTGGGGGTTTTAAGTCTGGAGTGAGGGGAATGAGTTTAATGAGCAAAAGGATGGGGAAAGTTACAGAAGCAACTGAATAGATGGTTCCCTTCGTACTGATAAATTTTATGAACTCTTAACACTTGTTAAACTAGAGGGTGGAAGGGACTAATGTTAGCTTAGTGAGCAAAATGATGGGGAAAGTTGTAGAGGCAGCTGAATGGATCTTCCCTCTCCTACTGGTAAATTTTATGAACTCTTTGCACTTGGTAAAGCTGAGGTTGGAAGGAGATAACAGTTGAAGGATATTACTTACAACCCCCAATGTCTCTAACCTTTTGTTTTCTGTCTGCGAACCAACTTTCTGCCCACATTTTTCTTACATATAGTGTACTGGAATTTTTGTACCAAGTCACCTGTGAGATACCTTATCAAAATCCATATGCTCTGTAGGCTCTAATGGAGCTCCTTTTCAAAATAATTCTATTAAATTTGCCTGATGCATCTAGCTTTTAATAAAAGTAAAATATTGCGGATGCTGGAAATCTGAAACAAAATCAAAAATTGCTGGAAAAACTCAGCAGGTCTGACAGCATCTGTGGAGAGAAAGACAGAATTAACGTTTCGAGTCCGTATGACACTTCAGAAGAAGAGTCATACGACTCGAAACATTAACTCTAGCTTTTAATAAATATGCACTGAGTGTTTTTTCATTGTTCAGTGCATCCCCAACTGTTGAACAACTTAATATCAAATTTGTGGGTCTAATAATTTGCCCGCAACTGATATTAGATGAAACAGTCTATGGTTACCTTGATTATTCTTCCCTTCCTTCCTGAAAGGTGTTATGATGGCTACCCTTGAGCCCCTCATTATAATTTGCATGTTTCAAGAGCGTTGCAAATTTGTGGTCAGTACATTTGCACTTTCCTCTCCGATCTCCTTCAATAGCCTGGCATGCACACCATAAGTGCTGTATCCACAATCTGTTGTATTAATTTTTTTGGAATCAGTTCCTTTTCAGTGGTATTACTAACAATGTTCCATATTTTTCTCTAGTACACCTCCATTACCATTTATAAACCTGTTGTAAAATATCTCACCCTCCCTCTGTCATCACTGAGTAGTCCTGCCTCTATTTGTAACAGTGTTTAATTTTGAAATGGTCAGATACAAACTTATCATTCCCTTTTATAATTGCTTTTAACCCTTTTCATCTCTACACTACACTTTTTCTAATCACAATTTTCTTTAGTGTCGCTTACCTGGTTTTATTAAATTTTAAGTTTTATTTATCCATGGAACTCTCTCCATTGTACTTTTTTGCCTATTAGGAATTTGTTTGTTTGCTGACTCCTCTACCCAGTTAACTTGGGACCACTCCCTCCCTCCCTGAGGTTTATTCTTTTCCAAAAGAAAATAAAGGGGGATTAAAAGACACTTCACATGAATGAATAGCTAACATTAAGTACATGATGATACTGTCACTGTATGACTTGACTAAATCAAAATATATTGTGTGTCTATATATAGGTAGGATAGGTTGTACCAGGATCATATGGCATTCGTTGTGTTCATTTGTTCTGCTTAATTGTTGAACAGTGAAATTGTGTGTTGTCACGAGCTCAGTGACAGTTGAGGTTTGTGTGGTTACAAAAGGAAACCATGCATATTAACCGTGTACGTCAATGATTAGACATGTGAATCTTTCATGATTTTATACCAATATTTGAATGTTATGTTTAATATAATTATATTTTTCATTCAGACACCTCTCATTAAGTCAGCAGCTAATGTTCTCCATGTCATGAGGGTGATCAGATGAAACATGACACATCTTTTGGTGCTTTGGGAATGCAGTGAGCGCAGCCAAGTTTTTGCCACCTGAATTGGAGGGAAGGGAAACTATGGCTGACTCAAACTGTTCTGGTGTCACAAACCTAACTGGTCAGTGCCGAGAGGAAAGTAAGACTGCCTGGCTAACCCTTTGATTGGGAATAGGGATTAGCTTATATGGCTGAAGAGGGATGGTAGGTACAAAAATGGGGTGAAAAAAATGATCAACTTTGCAAGACATTTCTCAGACTAACTTATCATTTCAGTTGTAGTTGGAACTAAGGTTTTTTAAAGAGCCTTTTTAATGTAGCTTCCTAAATGGCCAGAATCTGTTGCATTAATAGACTAGCTACTTTTAATTTTCAAAAAAAAAGTCAACAAATTTTAGACAAACTACCAGGTTGCAAGCTTACAGATGATAAAATATTACACTGACTAATGTAGTAAAACTGTTATGATAAAATATTTGATCATAGTTATATTAGAGTCTATTGAAAATAAACTTGTTTATGAATCTAACTGTTTTGGTTAATATATTTATTTTTTAAATCTCAGTGATAATTATTATAATCAGCACCCATACAACAAACTTACCTCCTTGAATGACTTTATTGCAGACGATGACCAGTCAGTCTATTTTTTGTCTGCAAGCTGGTGTATGCCAACTGTTCCGAGAAACACTAATCAAAAAGGAATTTGTTGAAATCCAGACTCCCAAAATTATTTCAGGTACATCAACTTTTATTTTTCTTTTTTGATCTGGTCATAAATGTTTCAGCTGCATATGTTTCGAAGTTTAGAACATGCTACACTTTAAAGATATAAGGATAAGAATAACTGCAAACACACCATGTTTATGCATTGTCAGTAATTTATTGATGAGGTATTTGCTTTTTACAAAAGAATGGATAGATATGTGGAATGTAATCCCAAAATACCAGTAAACACCCTGATCTAGTAATAATTAAAAACAGACTCTTTGCCATATACTACTAGCCCTTTTTAGTATGTTTAGCTTAACTTCCCCCTATGTATACGATGATCTGTGGCAGCCATCTGTCACATAAGATGATGGTTTGCGCTGTGTGTTACGCATCGCCTGGTGTGGCTCAGGAGCCTCATTCTGGATGGCAGCCTATGCAACAAATGAGGCAGAGGTAAACAGTGGGCTGAGAAAGTGCATGATTCGCTGGCCTTTGTTTTCTCTGGGCTCTCTTCTCGACCAGCTGAGCTTTTTGTTTCTGCTTACCCCTTCCAATGCCCTTCCAAACAATCAGCCTCCAGAGGTCACAATCATCAGCGACTGTCCACCAGTTGTTAGTATCAAGGTTCACCATCTTTATTTCTCACTTGCAGGTGTCCTTGTAGCAATGGTATAGAACACCCAGGAGGTTGTGACCCTGTAGCTAATCTTAAAAGAAAATCTTTGGGTATATGGCTGTCATCCATCCGATAAACGTGGCCAAGGCAGCGCAGACGATGTAGGCTTAGCAATAAGTTTATGTTGATGCTGTTGGAATGCTTCAGGACCTCTGAGTTGGTGACCTTGCCCTGGCAAGAGATGTTGAGGATACATCTGAGGCAGGGAAGTTGGAAACTGTTCAGCCTATTTTTCTTCTGGACATCTGTTGTCCAGGTCTCACCACTGTAGAAGAGACTGCTGAGTATGCAGGCTTGGTAGGCTCACAGTTTGATATTCCGTGAGGTTGTTATTGTTCCATACACACTTACTTGGCTTGGGCAAAACAGCTGCAACTTTTGTAACGCATGTGTTGATTTTAGCATCAAATGACAGATTGCTGGTGATTGTGGAGCCGGGATATGTGAAGCTATCAACAATCTCAAGTGTCACATTGTAAATGATGATGAATGGCAGTATGGCAACATCCTGGACCATGACAATTGGCTTCCTGATGTGATGGTCAACTCTTTACAGGTGTGAGTGTGTGTGTCCGTTTGATGCTGCAGTGTTCCTCAGTATGGAACATTAGTGCGGCATCATCAATATAGAGCAATTCTCTGATCAGAACCTGGCATAGCTTTGTCTTGGATCTTAATTGGGCAAGGCTAAACAGCCTTCTATCAGTTCTGGAATGTAAGTAGATAGCCGCTGTATATGACCTGAAGGCATATGACAGCAGTAAAGACAAGAATATGCAAAAGAGTGTCAGAGCAAGAATCCTGTTTGATCCCACTCTGGGTTCCAATGTTGCCCCATCATCGCTGACCATACCCATTGTGTTGTCATGGAAAGAGGAGATCACATTGAGCAGCTTTGGTGGACAGCCAATTTTCTCCAGCAGCTTAAATAGACTACCTCTGCTCACATGGTCGAATGCCTTGGTGAGATCGATGATGGCAATATATAGAGGTCTGCATTGTTCACAACATTTCTCTCGCAACTGCTGGACTGAGAAGACCATGTCAATTGTAGATCTTCCAGTTCTGAAACCACACTGGGATTCAGGATAAATGCATTCAACCAGGATCTACACTCTCACAAGGGCATCATGGACAAATACTTTTCTAATGATGCTCAGCAGAAAGATGCCTTTATGGTTGTTGCAATTGTTGTGGTCAACCTTATTCTTCTACAGTGTTACTATCTTTGCATCACCCAAATCCTCGGGCACTGGCACCTACCTCCAGCAGAAACAGAGAAATTTGTGCAGAACCTGCAAGATTCCTGTGCTTGATAAGCTCAGGTGGTGTAACATCAGTACATGGACCTTTGCCTAAGGCAAGTGAGTCAATAGCTTTGCTAAGCTCTTCTACTGTGGATACCATATCTAGCTCTGCTGGGACAGGCAGGCTTTCTATGGTGTCTAGTGCTTCCTCAGTGATAGTGTTTTTCCTAGAGTACAATTTAAGGTAGTGTTCCACCCATCTCTCCCAACTGTTTATTGCAATCGGTGATGGCTCCCCTGCCGTTGTTTTCAATGGAGCCCTTTTCTTTGCTAATGGACCTTGTTGCCACTTTGATCTGTTCATGCATGTCCCTGACATGCCCTGTATGGAAAGACATCTGGATATTCTGGCAGAGTTGTAACCAGTAACTATTGGTGCACCACTGTTGGACTTTACTTCAAGTGGCTCTTGGTGCATTCAGAGTTTTCTCACTCAGATCTTTCTTGTAATTTATGAGAGCGACTGCTTGCCTTCAATGACAGTTCCGTCGCAGTAACGTTAACCTTGAACCAGCCAGTATTGTTCCACTCTTACCATATGTTAAGAGTACAATGTCGTAGATGGTACCTCAAAGTATATTCCATTTCACTTCTGCATTCTGTGTGGGAATCACTGCACCTGTTTAATCGAGTCTCAGAACTGTTGGTTTTTACCTGAGGCAGTATGGCTGATGTTGATATGAGGATGGCATTTCAGCTTTGAATGAAAAAGCTTCAGTGGTTGTATCCTCACCCTAGTGCACATCGGGAAGTGATCTGTATCACAGTCAGGGCTGCGGTAACTGCATGTGTTGAGAATGCTGTTCAGAGAGTCACATCTGGTGATGATCAGATCCAGCTGGTGCCAGTCACCTGATCTTGGATATCACTAGGACATCTTGTATCATAGTTTGTTCTGAAAGAAGGTGTTAGTTACACAAAGCTTGTGTTAACAGCTAAGCTCAAGTAGTCTCTATCTGTTCTCATTTATCTTTCCTAGCCCATGATATTCGACGCAGGAGGGCCATGCCTCATGGTCTTGCCCATTCTTGAAATCCCTCAGTAGGTAAAGATGTTCTGACATTTGAGCATAGATATGCATGAGGTTAACTGGCTCTTTGAGTTGAAAGGCAGAGAGAGAGAACATGTCCTGAACCATTTATGGGAGGGGGGGTTCTATCATTGAGAGTAGCGAGTTGCTGACAGCGAAACTTACACTTTGCTCATGCACTTCCTCTAAGCATTACTCTGCCAGACAAACATGTAATGTTTTTCTTTCAGTGATCCGCTCTCAACAAGCCTGGACTCTTGTAGGAATGCTATGTTCAGCCCATCAAGTTCCATGTTGACCGCAACTGTCTAGTACATGCTATCAACCAGCTGCAATTCATCTGTCAGTCCCGTGCACGTGGTCCTGATATTCCAACTTACCAATCAAAGAGTTGGAACATCTTTTTGTTTGTTTCGTTTGTTTGCTTGGTGCGATAGATTCCGTCCATTTGTTGCCTCTAGACTCAGAGCTCCAAGCACATATTGAAGCAGATGGACTGTAATGCGTCAGCACCTTACCAGTTGGATGCTGCCCAACTTGAGGTGGCTGACCAGTGGTGCACGATTGTCTCTCCCACCGTCAGAGACATCCAGTTTTCTATACCATTCAAGTTGGGATTATCACTCAACTGCTGTCTCTCACGTTGTGTTAATGCTCTACGGCAAAACTAGAGTGACCTCTCCAGGGTGCAAGCCTAGGCAAAATTTATGGAGATTCTGGGCTGCACAAATGTCAGGAATTCCCCCCTCTAAACCTTCCTGGTTGAGTCCAAAGGAATGCAAAGCACTATGTTTGACATTGGCTTGCCGGCAGCAGTTGCCAAAAGGGTAACAGTCCTACTTTGAGCTCCACTACAGATTTTTTTGTCAGAGTTTGCTCCCTTGGCCTTCAGCTCTCCCAAGGTAGCTATGAGGCTGCGGAGCTGCTTGCCCATAGCTGCAAGATTGGCTCATGAGTGCCAGGGTGTGCCCACATGCTAATAGGCCTGCATAATGCATGTCTGGGAGCCAAGCCACCTCAGAGTTCCTCTGAAGCTTTAGCCTCAGGTCGTGAGAGACCCAGTTTCCATGTGTCATGATGAGGAGGCACAGCTGAGGACTTGCCAATGGAAAGGCTATGTACTTACAGGGAGAGACTTTCACTTTTGCATTGCTGATAGTCAGCAGTGTGGGCTGAAATCAGAATCAAACTAGTACCCAAAATCAGAAAGCATGCTAATTCTCTTCACCCACACACTAGTCATGTCACATCAGCCTTTTGAACGCACATATGTATGGAAAGTTTGATACACATTTGAAAACTGTGCTGATGGAATATTGTTATAAAGCTTAAAACACCATGCAAAAATGTACTTTTCTCATTGTATTAGCTGTAGTCAGCTTGTAACACTAACCATTTTTAGCTGCTTGCCTAAAGTATTATCAGGACCCTTAAAAGGTATGAGGTAGGTTTTTAGCCTGTATATCTAGTACAACTTTACAACAGTATTAATCTCAAATGGCACTCACTGGCATTATTTATCTGGAGATTTTGAAAAAGGTTATTCATAAATTTGCAAAATTGAAACTGCCATTCGGAAAAAACAATTTATATAATTTTAAAAAGTTATCTTGCAGTGAGGAAATGAGAGATTGCAAACTACTGTGCAAAAAATAATATGCAAAAATTTACAATCAGATATTATCCAGGATGTCCTGTTAGGCCAATATACATTTTAGGGAACAAAGCATAGTACAAGCTTTCACAAAATTCATGTTGAGAATGCGGCAAATTGGGTTGTTTGGCTGCGCTCTTGGCAGTGAATGGTTTGTGACATGGAGGACATAATGAGATGGTGAAAAGTGTATCTCTTTCCATTACTTTTTAATTGTTCATGGGTTGCCAGCAATGGCAAGGCTGTTGGTTTCAGTGTAAAATGTTCATTATGGTTATATTTTTGACTGAGGAAAATTAAAATGTATGCAATATAACCTATGGGCAGAATTTTCTGCCTGTCGGGCGTGCGGGCCTGACCCAATCGCAGGCAGGCACGGAGCCGATCGCCGCCATTTTACGTGGGCGGGCTAATTAAGGCCCGCCCAGCGTGACATCTGCTGGGAACCGCTATGCGCTTCCTGTGCGGGCGGCGGGGGGGGAATCCCTAAAATCGAGAGTGCGTTCTTTCACACATTCGCACGAAAGAGCGCACTCATTCCCCTGAGGCTAAGTGCAGCCTCGGGAAGATCGCCTCGACTTTTAAAACTATTAAAAATAGAGAAAAGAAAAATCCCTTACATGTCCCCTCATGTGAGAATGTCACATGAGTTGGGACATGTTCATAATTTACAGAACAACTTTATTACAATTTTTAAAACCCTACATGAAACCTCATTCCACCGCTGGATGAGGTTTCATGTTTTCTCTATTTGCCCCTGGGGCTCCTGACCTGCCCGCCAACCTTCCTTTAATTGATTAATTGATCCTGTCAATGGCCTCAAGTGGCCATTGACAGGTTGGCAGGCCTGCAGCTGATTTTGCTGAGCCCCGCCTTCCTGAAAATTTAAGTGGGGTGGGGTGACGTCGGGGGTTCCGCCCCCCCCGCTCGCCGACAGCAAAATTCTGCCCTATGTTTCAATTGAAAAATAGTAAATAAAAAATGCTGTATTGACAAAAATGATGGTGACGTTATAAGATGGTAGCCCTTGAAACTTTTAATCCAGTATGATTACAAGTGACACCATTTGTTGCGTTTATTATATAAACCTGTACAATTATCAATCCTGCAAAATTATTTGTAATTTAACAAACACTCAGTTTAATGCTTAGGTTTACTTAAGCAAACTAACTTTTCTAAATCTGTAATAAATAAGGTATAAAAAAAGCCCTGCATTTGAAGATTGGCCTCGATGATCATATGACCAAATCAATGTTACGATGTCTGCCAGTGGCACACTTGCAGTTTTATTTTCCACCTGGCTATTGCTGACATGTTAAACTTATAGAGGTCATAACCATTACTAATATTTAAAATTATTATATTATTATGAATATTTTTATCCAATATGAATCATATAACATCTTTGCCAAAAGAAAACAAATTTGTCATGTCACTTGGTTTCAGTAACCTATTTGTTGCTTGCATTTAGTGTCACGCTTCAGTGCTGCTCAGTGGTTTATTTTGGCTAGTACAACACTGCCCCCTTTTGTCCAGTCCTGTATATACGAATACAGTCCTGTATATATGTCCTAGATGAACAAATGAATTAGGAGCAGGAGTAGGCCTCTCGAACCTGCTCCACCATTCAATAAACCATGACCCCTCATTCTGGATTCTCCCACAAGAGGAAACAGCCTCTCCACATCCACTCTGTGAAGACCCCTCAGGATCTTAAAGGTTTCAATCAAGCCACCTATTATTACTCTTCTAAACTCAGTGGATACAAGCCTAACCTCTCCAACCTTTCCTCTGAAGACAATCTGCCCATTCCTGTTATTAGTCCAATAAACCTTTTCTGAACTGCTTAATACGCATTTACACCTTCCCTTAAATAAGGAGACCAATACTGTATATAGTACTACAGCTGTGGTCTCACCAGTGTCTGGCATAACTGAAGCATAACCTCCCTACTTTTGTAAACAATTCCCCTCAAACATGAAATCTCTTTTGAGGGTCAGTTTTCTGCTCAGCATGCAAGTGAAGAGACTTCTGTTGCTGGCTGCTTTTCTTTGGAAAACTGCTGGTCAATAGGTCTGGCAGACAGGGCTTAAATACCTGGTTTATGCAGCAGTGTGTTGCAGATTAACTGATATTACCTGAAGCATTTTGAAAGAAGGCAGTTGTGTTAAGGTTTGTGGCAGTGTTTGCCATTACAGGCTCTTCCAGTCATATACGAAGATTGCAAGTTGGTTTACAGGAGATGACAAAGCTCCCTCATGAAGAGCAAGCAGAGTTCCTCAGACATACCCAAGTAAATGTGCGATGGGCGTATTGATCCATCTCCTTTTTAAAAAAAAAGGACAGACCTGCATTTATATAGCACATTTCATGACTACATGACATCACTAAGCGCTTTACCGTCAATGAAATACTTGCTGAAGTTTGGTCGCTATAATAATGTAGGAAACTTAGCAGCCAAATTGTGCATAGCAAGCTCCCACGAACAACAGTGTGATAATGACTAGATAATCTGTTTGTGTCATTTTGATTGAGGAATAAATACTGGTCAGGGCACCAGGTATAACTCCCCTGATTTTCTTCTGTAAAATAATGCCTTGTGATCGTTTACATCCACCTGCGAAGCAGATACGACTTAGGTTTAATATCGCATCCGAAAGGCAGGGTCAAGGCAAGAAATCAGAAGATCCCTGATGCACATGCACCCACCTCTATGAACCCACGAAAATCCTCACTCTCCTTGAGTGCAAGTGTGCTCCTTATCAGTATGGTTTGTTTGAATTGAGAATATAACTCCCTTCAGTGTTGGGATGATGTAAAATGAAAGTAATTCAAACAAAACTGAAAATGTCAAATTAAAGAGCAAAAATCACCCCAAGAAAGACATGACAAGAAAATTAACAAACGCAAAGTAAAAACAAGTACCAGCTCACAGTCTCTTAAATCCGTTGAATATAACTTTTAAAAAAAACTTTTAAAGAAATAAGAATAAACATGCATCTATGTTATCTTTTTGCAGCCACTGAAATACTTGTGGACTCTATTCACTTGTGTAATTTGGCAGAAAGTGAGGTTGCAATGCACCTCTTTAAAATGTACATTCAGCAATGACTTATGCCTTTCAGAATTTGTGCAAAAGGCAAGGTCTGCCTCATTTGCATTATTTTTAAACCCTTTTTGAAACCTTATCACACCAGAAGAACAGCCTGACCAGAAGATAACAGGCAACACAAGTCTGCAAAATTGGCTTGAAGACTTCTCACACAAACCCCTTCTCCCACCCCCACTTCCTCTAAGTGCTAATGTTGTTTGTTAATCACCATAAAAATCATCTCTTAAGTCTTTAACATGAGCCATGATCTGTTTCTTTATTTCAATATAGTCAAATGTATTTAATTATGTAGTATGTATGAGTTATCTAAATATCTCCCTATTTATGTATAAAAATCTCCAATGTATTAGAAACAGTGAGTAGTCATGAATTCCAAAGAAACCACGTCTGAAGGTGGCTCTGTCAATGTTGGATGACATGCCCTTCCAAATAGAACCTGCAGTGACTTCCCAAGGAGATGTGTCAGGATCAAAACTTGTTAGAAATCTTTATTTGTTAAAAAGTAATTAATCATATTTTTAGAGATGTAAATAATCAATTGTGGTAATTGAAAAAGTACGGATTTTCTTGCAGCTGCCAGTGAAGGAGGGGCCAATGTATTTACTGTGTCCTACTTTAAAACCAGTGCTTACCTGGCTCAATCACCACAGCTTTACAAGCAAATGTGTATTTGCGCTGACTTTGACAAAGTGTTTTGCATTGGACCCGGTAAGTCTTTGTCATTCTGAACTTCCTATCCTTTCAACGCTATGATTATTAGAGGACTTAACTTGGGTAGGAGAGTCTTATCACTGGTGCTATATATTTATAGATGACATTGAGGGTAATGAAGGTAATTAGCTGCTGTAGTCCATGAAGGACCATCGGCATCACTCTTAGAAAGAGACAATTGGTTAAATAACTTGAGGGACACCACCCCACCTCTAGCTTGGGGCAAGGCATGAGGGAGGCCTCCATAAACTACCACGGCTGGTACTGAGATTGAACCCATACTGGTGTTACCATTCTGCACCACGGTCTAGCCAGATGGCATTAAAATAGTTAAAAACCGAGCCATTTCACTGTCAAAAAATGGCTGCTATCTTTATATATTATCCATTGATTCAGCACTTTCAGATTGTATACACGTTATAAAGAACACCTGTTTACAAACTAGGATCTTATTCATTTTACATTATATAAATAACTGATGTTTCATAGCAGTAGTTCTGATACAAATTATTGGAATGCCCCAATCTTTTAAAGGCATGCAGAAGTAGCATATTCTCACCATCCTTGTCAGCCTCCCACTTTTAATGTTAACATTTTACAACAGCGTTCAAATTTCTTTTTTTTAGACAAAGCTTAACTGTCCATTATGTTGTAACACTATTTATTTACATATATAGGATATTATATCACAATTAGTTTTGAACTTTAGAAAATGAACATAAATCTTAAGTTTACCATGTTTTACAGTGTTCCGAGCTGAGGACTCCAACACACATCGCCACCTGACTGAGTTTGTTGGGCTGGATATTGAGATGGCATTCAATTACCATTATCACGAGGTGGTGACAGAAATTGCCGCAACTCTGGTACAGATTTTCAAGGGTTTGAGAGATAGGTAAAATAGCTTCTGTCTATATTCAGTTAGTTTACTTCTTCACATGGTTTCATTATATTTTGCCTTTCTTAATGTTATTGCCTGGGAGAATGAATAATTTGAATGTTTGCAAGGAAAAATGTGTGTCAGAATGTTTGGTGATGCTCTTACATGGTGCATTATACTTGAAAATAATGTTACATTCTATCTTATTGAATTACTCAGCGGTAGCAGCCTTGTCTCTGAGTCACTTCAAGCCCATGTCAAGGATCAATGCACATAATCTATCCTAAAACTTTTCTCCAGTCCTGAGGGAGTCCTACATTGTCAGAGGTGCTGCTGTCTTGAAGATGAGATATTAAATCAAGGTCTCAGCTGCCTGTTCAGGGTGGCACTATTTGAGAAACCACAAGGGAATATCATTGCTCAACATTTCGCTCAATCAACAACAGCTTGCATTTAACCCCTTAAGAACATAAAGATAAGAGTAGACGTGGACCGTGCAGTTCCTCAAGCCCGATCCACCAGCCAAAAAAACATGACTGATTGTTGACCTAAACTCCACTTTGCCACCAGATCTTCATTTTTCCCTTCGAGTCCAAAGGTCTGTTGATCTCTGCCTGGCATATACTCAATGATTCAGCACTAACAGGGTTCTGGGGTAGAGAATTTCAAAGATTCACAATTGTCTGAGTGATGTAATTTCTCCTCATTTCAGTGCTAAATGACTGGCCCCTTATCCTGAGACCATGCCCCTAGTTCTAGACTCCAGCTAGGGAAACAACCTCTTAGCATCTACCCTGTCCCCTAGCCCTCTAAGAATCTTAGATGTTTCAATTAGATCATCCCTCATTGCTTTAAACTTCAAAGAGAATAGGCCCATTCTACTCAATCTTTCCTTTTAGGACAACCCTCTCACCCAATCTAGAGCTTCTTCATTGCAGCCCCTCTAAGACAAGTATGTCCTCTTTTGGTTAAGGAGACCAGAACTGTACACAGTACTCCAAATGTGATCTCACCAAAGCCTGATATAATTGCAGCAAAGCTTCCTTAATTTTCTATTCCCTCTGCCTTGCAATAACCCAACATAGCATTTGCTTTCCTAATTGCATGCTGTACTTGCATGTTAACTTTGTGTTTCATGTACAAGGACACCCAAATCTATTTGAACACCAACATTTAATTGTCTCTCATCATTTTAACAATTTTCTGTTTTCTTTCCTTACTGCCAAAGTGAATAACCTCAAATTTCCGCATTTTGCTCCATCTGCCACTTTCTTGCCCACTCTCGTAGCCTTTCTATGTCTGTTTGAAGACTGTTTGTGTCCTCCTCACTGCTTTTTTCCTAACAGCTTTGAATTGTCAACAAACCTGGATGCATTACACTCGATCCCTTCATTTAAGTCATTAACATAGATTAGAAATAACTGAGGCCCCAAGAGTGATCCTTGCACCATCCCATTAATAACAGCCTGCCAATATGAAAATTAATTATTTATTTCTACTCTTTTTTTCTGTCCTTTAACCAATCCCCTATCTATGCTAATATATTACCCTAAACAGCCTTTTGTGTGGCACCTTATTGAGTCTTTTTGGAAAATCCAAATATACTACATCCACTGTTGCCCTTTCATCTATCCTGCTAGTTACACCCTCAAAAAATTCTAATTTGTTAAACATGATTTCCCTTACACAATTTTGACATTGCCTAATTATGTTATGATTTTCTAAATGTTACCACTTAATAATAAATTCCAACATTTTCCTGATGACTCATATCACGCTAACTGGCCTGCGGCTCTCTGTGTCTCTTTCCCTCCTTTGTTGAATAAGGATGTTACATTTTTTTATCTTTCAATGCACTGTGATCATCTAGAATCTAGGAAATTTTGGAAGCACACAACCTATGCAGCCACTTTTTTTTTTAGAAACCTTGGATATAGGCTATCAAGCCCAGGGGATTTGTCAGCTTTAATTTCTTCAGTACATTTTCTCCTACATTATCATTTTTTGGTGCACCTTTGTCAGTTTCCAAAACTCACCCAATTCTTAGGCTTACCACTCTTGGCAACATTGTAAGCCTCTTCTTTTAATTTAATACTATTTTAATCTCTTTAGCTAGCCATGAATGGATCATTTTTGCTCTGAATTCTGGTTTATTTCTCAATGGAATGTATATTCAAGAGAATTATGAAATATTTCTTCAAATGTTTGTCATTGCTTATTTACTGTAATACCTTTTAATCTAATTTCCCAATCTATCTTAGCCAACTCATCCCACATACCTACGTAATTGGCTTTATTTATGTTTAATAGTCGGGTTACAAACTTTAGTATGTCACTCTTGAATTCAATTTGAAATTCTATGATTTTATGATTACTCTTCCCTGGATGATCTTTTGCTATTATTAATTAACTCTGTCTCATTACAAGAGACCTAAAATAAACTGTTCCTTGTTTGGTTCCAAGATATATTGTTCAAGGGAACTGTCTCAAATGCATTCCATGAACTCATCCTTCAAATTACTTAAGTCAATATCCAGTGTAAATGAAGATTAAAGCTCCCCATGACTATTGGATTACCTTTGCTACAACAGTTCTATAGTCTCCCTCAACAGAACCTCATCTGTGGTTCTACCTATGTCGTTGGTTCTCACATGGACCACGACAACTGCTTCCTTCCCTCCATGCTCCGAGTTCTTTTCCAGTAGTGAGGAGAGATCCTTAACCCTGGCAACAGGCAGGCAACGCAGTCTTCAGGACCCCCAATTGTGACTCCGGAGAACGGTGTCTATCCGTCTGACTCTACTATATCCTACCACTGACGGATCCCTTTTTATTCCCTCCACTTAAATGACCTTCTGTGCAATAGTGCTGTTGCCAAGTTGCCCATCTTTCCTGAAGTCTTTGTTCTCATCCATACAGGTAGCAAATACCTCGTACCTGTAGGACAAGACCAAAGACTGAGGCTTCTCCATCACTGCACCCTAGTCTCCATACTTGTCTGACCTGTGGTCTCACAGCCTTTGTCCCTGATCACTGACCAAATCTAAACTGCTACCTAACCTAACCGCCTCCTGGATCAAAGTGTCCAGATAACTTTCTTCCAGATGCCCCGCAAAACTTGCTGCTTGGACTCCCAACTCAACAGCTCTGATCCGAAATTCCTGGAATTGCAGTTAGTGGATTTGGGTACTCAGGATTTCACTAGTCTCCACCAACTTCCACGTGCTGCAGTTGCAACATGTCGCCTGCCCTGCCTCCTGCCTAACCTTCTATATAGTTAATAGTTAAGATTTTTATTCAGTTAGTATTTTTCATTTTATTAACTACTTAGTTTATCTAGTTTAAGTTATTGATTAAAATAATAGTTACAGTTTCCCAGCTCTATGTTTAAACCACTGCCATAACGTAAAGAGCAAAGAAAGTAATACTCACCAACCAAACCTGTGATGTTACTCCTTTATAATCTTTTGCCCTCGTGGTCTCTCTCTATCTCTATTAGAACAGGTCAACATGGTTTTACTAAAGGGAGACCCTGTTTTGACAAATTTATTAAAGTTTTTTGAGGATACAATTAGTAGGGTTGATAAAAGGGAACCAGTACATGTAGTATACCTAGATTTCCAAAAGGCATTTGATAAGGTGCCACACAAAAGGCTATTAGGCAAAATAAGGGCTCATGGTGTTGAGGTTAATATATTAGCATGGATAGAGGATTGATTAACGGAGAAAAAACAGAGAGTGAGCATAAACAGGGTTGTCTCAAGTTTGCAGGCAGTGAAAAGTGGAGTGCCGCAAGGATCAGCGCTGGGGCCTCAACTATTTACAATCTATTTTCAGGACTTAGATGAAGGGACAGAGAGTAATGTATCAAATTTTGCTGATGATACCAAGCTAGTTGGAAAGATAAGCTGTGGGGAGGACACAGGCTGCACAGAGATATAGACAGGTTAGATGAGTGGGCAACAAGATGGCAGATGGGCTATAATATAGGGAAGTGTGAAGTTATTCACTTTGGTCTTAAGAATAAAAAAGCAGAATATTTTTTAAAAGGTGAGAAACTTGTTGATGTTCAAAGAGATTTGGGTGTGCTTGTACAAGGAATGCAGAAAGTTAGCATGCAGGTACAGCAAGCAATCAAGGGCAACTAGGGATGGGCAATAAATTGCTGGCCTAGCCAGGGAAGCCCACATCCTATGAATGAATTTTAAAAAAGCAATTAGGAAGGCAAATTTCATGTTGGCCTTTATTGCAAGGGGATTGGAGTTCAAGAATAAAGAGTCTTGCTACAGTTGTACAGGGTTTTGGTGAGACTACATCTGGAGTACTGTGTGTTGTTTAGATATCTACATTTAAGAAAGGATATTCTTGCATTGGAGGCAATGTAGGTTCACTAAATTGGTACCCCGGATGAGAGAGTTGTCCTATAACGAGAGGCTGAAAAAATTGGGCTTATATTTTCTGGAGTTTAGAAGAATGAGAGGCAATCTCATTGAAACCTACAAAATACTGAAAGGGCTTGAAGGGTAGATGCTGAGAGATTGTTTCCATTGGTCAGGGAATCTAAAACATGGAGGCACAGTCTTGGGATAAGGGGCTGATCATTTAGGACTGAGACGAGGAGAAATTTCTTTGCTCAAGGGTTGTGAATCTTTAGAATTTTCTATCCCAGAGGGCAGTGGATGCTCCATCATTGAATACATTAAGGCTGGGATAGATGGATTTTTTGGTGTCTCAGGGAATTAAGGGATTTGGGGAACGGGCAGGAAAATGGAGTTGAAGCCCAAGATCAGTCATGATCATATTGAATGGCGAAGCAGGCTCTATGGGCCATGTGGTTTACTCATGCTCCTATTTCTTTTGTTCTCCCTCCCTGCCTCTCTCTCTCTACTCTCTATCCTCCCTCTACTCTCCATTCTCCCTCTACTTTTCTCCCCGCCGCTCAATCGCTGATGCCATTCTCAGTTCCAATGCATATCACAACACATCCAAACAAAATTGGACACCAAGCTAAAAAAGATATGAGGACTTTAGTAGGTTTAAAGGAGCGTCTTAAAGGTGGGAAGAGAGGTAGAGGAACAGCGGTTTAGGGAGAGTGCTCTTAGGGCTTAGGTTACAGAGAGCATGTCCACCAATGGTGGAGCAATGAATATCAAGGATGCACAAGAGGTCACAATTGGAGAAGCACTGATATTTTGAGGGTTGAAGGACTGGAGGAAGTTTCAGCGTAGGGAGGAGCAACGTATTTGATGAGTTTAAAAACAAGCATGAGGATTTTAAAATTAAGGCATTGTGGAACTGGGAGCCGAGTAGGAAGCATAGCAGTGATAGGTGTACTGGACTAGGTGCATGTTTGGAGATGTACAGCAGAATCCTGGATAAGAACAAGTTTGTGTTAGGTGTAAGATGTGTGGCTGGCCAGGAGAGCATTGAAATATTCAAGCCTAGAGAGAATAAAAGGCATGGATGAGGATTTCATCAGCAGTTGAGCTGAGGTAGAGGCAGAGACAGATGTTTTGGAAAATAGATTAATTAATCATGCATTGTTTTTTGTGAAACCTCGCTATGTGTAAATTGGTTGCCATATTTGCCTATTAAAAAAACCAGTGACTGAGTTTCAAAATTCATTAGGTTCTGCATTCAAGTTCTACTCCAGGATTTAAGCAAAAAAACCAAGGCTGACACCCCAGTGCATTACTGAGGGAGCATTGCACTGTTGGAGGTGCTGTTTTTTGCATAAGGCATTAAACCAAGATCCCATCAGCCTGCTCTAGTGGATGTAAAACACCCCATAGCACTATTTTGAAGAAGAGCAGGGGAGTCATCCCCAGTGCCCTGGCCAATATTTATCCCTCAATCAACTTCACAGAAAACAGATTATGTGGTCAGTATCACGTTGCTGCTTGTGGAAGTTTGCTGAACATAAATTGGTTGTCACATCTCCTACATTACAACAGTGACTACACTTCAAAAAGTACTTCATTGGCTATGATGCACTTTGAGACATCCACTGGTCATGAAATGTGCTATATAGAGGCTAGTCTTTGTTGCTTTTAGCTATGAAATAGAGAATTATTAAAGCATGTACTTCGAGGTGTCCTACAGGCGTGAGTGGTGCTATATAACTTCCAGGTTTGCACTTTCTTTACTATGGCTAGAATTGTGTTGCAAATACAACCCAAGGGATAGAAGTGACATCTTTTATGTTTGCTATTATTCAGCGTAATGGCCCAGATTTTGCTGGAAGAATGGATCTCCTGGCATGCCCCATTAACTAGGCTTGCTTATACATGTTTAGGTTTTAAGAAATTTTTGCCCACGTCATTGCTGATAATAGCTCAGTGAAGGCAACTGGAAGTCTGAGATCTTGGTGAACGAACAATGGGATGAACAATGTATTTCCTTGACCAAAGATTGAGAAATAAACAGAGGCAGGACTGAGAAGGAGGTTGAATTCAATGTCAGATCAAGTACAGAAAGAGAAAGAAATAGAGAGAAGGAAAGAAGATGGAGAGAAATTAAAAAAAGATTCAGAAAGGAAAAATAAGAAAAAATGTAAAATTTGACATTCTTAAAATCTCCTTAAAGCAACTGAGAACCCGAGTGACAGTGATACCATAATTTATAATTGTTCAGTTTCTGGGAAAATATTGATTGACAGTTATAAATAATTATCACACCGTTATGCTGCTCATTACTCAATTTGACTTTCTGCAGCAAGTTTAATGGGCAATTAATGTGCAAATGCAGAAACATCCGGAAAATCACTGAAGGTTTACACTGAGATGCCGTGTTCACAATGGGAACAACAGAACAACACAAATCGGCCATTAACTTGTGGTATATTTCTTCCTTGCTGCAAGTTGCTGGCCAATTTGCACAATAATAATGGCATTTTTTTAATTGTAAAGAAATTCAGTTACATAAAATTTTAAAACTTCCCCCTTTTTTGTTTAGATGCCAGACATAAAAATGGTTTGAAATACTGTATTTGCACAAGAACAAAAAATGCTGGAAAAACTCAGCAGGCCTGACAGCATCTGTGGAGAGAAAGACAGAGTTACTGTTTCAAGTCCGTATGACTCTTCTTCATACGTAAGGCTCTGAAGAAGAGCCATATGGACTCGAAACGGTAACTCTGTCTTTCTCTCCACAGATGCTATGTCAGACCTGCTGAATTTTTCCAGCATTTTTTGTTTTTGTTTCAGATTTTCAGTATTTTGCCTTTATCTTACTGTATTTGCACAACCTGTTTGTACCGGAATGTTGTCCCCTTTACAAGTACCTACTTATAAAGGATCTCTAACTTGAAACTAATCAATGCTGTACTTGGTCTGCGAGTAATTGATACTGTCACTGGATGCCGATAATACAAATTGTTCAGATGATCCATGTAAAATTTACACAAGTACAAAGCTCAGCAAAAATTAGACTAAAATAAATTGGGACATTTTATTGCACTAGGTTTGTTTTCGATATTTGACCAGTCATTAGTTAAAAGTACATAAAATATGACGTGCAATTTTTTTAGCTTATGCTTTGCTTCGTCTTGCAGATAAAACTAGAAGCAATAACTGAAAGCTAATAATTCATTGAAAAAATAAATTTTAATTGTCATCTAAAACATTAATGCATTGTATTGTTAAAACTGAACAGGTATCAGACTGAGATTCAAACAATATGCAAACAATACCCCAGTGAACCTTTTAAATTCTTGGAACCAACTTTGAGGCTGGAATTTCCTGAAGCTGTGGCCATGCTGAAGGAAGCTGGTGTGGAGATGGGTGATGAAGAGGATTTGAGGTAATGATAAAAAGTAAACTGTGCCATTTAATTTGATTCATAGAAGAAGCTTAACATGTTATTCTGTATTAGTGGCGCTGTGGGGAATGTTTTAACTGAAAAATTTGTAACCTCAGAAACTAAAACAATTACTTAATTTTTTGCATATCAGTCAATGAATAATTGACTCAGCATGATCAGGCACTGTCTTTTCAATATGACAGCAAACTACCAAGTTAATCCATCAGTTCAAAGATAAGCCAATTACATCTATCAAAACCCAATTACATCTATCAAGAAATTATTGGGAGAACAAGATATTGGTGATGTTAGTCATGAGTTAACATGATAAATTTTCCAATTCAATTCCTAGAATAATACAATCTTAAAGGTAGCTGATATTAGAATTGGCACGAGATGTTAAATATTGATTTAGCTTCACTACTGGTTACAGAGTGACAATGGCAAATTAAGATTGTGAGCACATTATTACATTTACCTTTCAGCACCCCAAATGAAAAACTCTTGGGTCGCCTGGTGAAGGAAAAGGTAACAGATATGATTATCATTTTATTCTTCAATGAAATTAATGCACTATATTCAAATATTGTTAAATATTCTGCCAAATCAAGGTATTTTGATATTATCTGAGTGCTACAACTATACTTAGCACTATGATCTGATTGGTCACTAGGTTACCTCAAATCAGTGAGACAGTCAGAAGAAATTGTTGTAGCATTAATGTGAGGTTGCCCTTGATTTATTAAATCCATATTTTCGCCAGTTGATTATGCTATTAATCTTCAGATGTACTTGTTAAGAGTTTTTGTTATTTTAAAAAGAAAGTATATTCCCACTATTATTGAAACAATTTCTGTTCCAATTTAACATGTTGTAATTTCAGATATAATCATGTCAAAGAAAGACAGACTTGCATTTATATAGCACCTTTCATGACCACCAGGCATCCCAAACTACTTTACGGTCAATGAAGTACCTTTGAAGTGTAGTCACTGTTGTAATGTAATGTAGGAAACCTGGGAGCTAATTTCATACTGCAAGCTCCTACGAATAGCAATGTGATGATCATCTGCTTTTCTGATGATGATTGAGGCATAAATATTGGCCAGGACATTAGGAATAACACCGCTGCTTCTCTTCGAAATATTGCCATGGAATCTTTTGCATCCCTATTGAGGGGGAAAATGGAGCCTCAGTTTAAAGTCTTATCCAAAAGACCCATGTATATGTTATGTTTTATGCACACAAGTACTTGTGTGTCACATCCCTAACAGAAAGAAGTTAACAAAAATTAGTTTAAATTTACCTTACTTTGCCCTGTTTGAATTTCATATGAACAGTTATAATACAGAAATATCTCCTAACTAGATGCAGAGTGGAGCCAGTGTATACCACAATTTGTTTTTCATGGGATGTGAGCATTGCTGGTGAGGCCAGCATTTATTGCTAATCCCCTAATTGCCCATGAGAAGGAAAATGTATGAAGGCTTTTTTGTTTTAGGTATCCCTGCGGGTGATGCAATAAATAAATATTGCCACGAAAGTTTGAACTACTGTAGCTATGATTGTACAGTAGCGCAGTATTGAGGATAGGTCTCTGATTTTGCTCTTTAACCAGCGTTCCCTATAAATCTTTGCCATATACTTTGCATTGTGTTAATTAATTGTGGGTGACTTTGTGTCCTGAGTACACTGCAGAAATGAGTTGGCGGTGAGTCTCATTTTTACTTTTGAACTAACAGAATCATTCTGATAATGAAATTCGGCTGCCTTAATGCATGTCTTAGGGCACTGTTGGCATGTATTCGTTTTCGTGTGTCAGGGTTCCCAAATGAAAATAATGTTTAGCTCTTGAGTTATATTTTATGCTTTAATTAAAGAACAATTTGTGCATACAAAAAATCTGAGTTGCTATGCAGGTGTAATAGGATCAATTTTACTATTTTTATTGTCACAGTATGATACAGACTTCTATATCCTTGACAAATATCCTCTCGCTGTGAGGCCTTTCTATACCATGCCAGATCCACATGACCCTGTAAGTAAAACTTTATTTTGAATTAACTGAAATCATATGATATAACATAATTCAGGCAAAAACAATATTATTTATATATTTTAATGACAATTTTTCATATAATCCAGAAATACTCAAACTCATATGACATGTTTATGAGAGGAGAGGAGATTTTGTCTGGCGCGCAGAGAATCCATGACCCTCAGCTTCTGACTGACCGAGCTCTCCAACTTGGGATAGGTATGTGTATACAGTTTATCTAAAAATCGAAACATTTACAAGATTTCAGGTTTTTGTATTCCTTGTCTGGATCACTGGATCAAAAATGTAAACATGACACAATGACCTAGAAATTAGATTGTGCTTCATGAGGTCAGCGGCAGGACTGTAGATTACTCGTCCTCCAGCCTGATTTTTTTTTATTAACGGATAGCTGCAGTTATCAATTGTGGCCCCAGAGACAGTTGGCCAGTCATTGGGATTGGGGGTTGGTTGCTGGATGCGGGAGAAGGGGATATTTGGAAGGGTGGGTGAGGAGGGGCACAGCAAAATTGACTGGCTTTGGCACCGGCTGAGGTTCCTGGGAACTGAAAACAAATGAGACTAGTTGATCTGGGAGATGGGAAATTTTTCCCTTCTTGGACTTGTTGACAGTCTAAATTTGATAACTTATAGAACAAGTATTACTGTTGCCATTTTACGTAATATCTTGTGCAGTAATGTAATTGAGATAAGTAAATCTTTGATATTTAATATTTAAACTTTTTTGTACACTTTTATACAGATGTAGAAAAGATAAAATCATACATTGATTCCTTCCGTTTTGGTGCTCCTCCACATGCAGGTGGCGGAATAGGTAATGTATTGTTTCTGCTCCTGGCAAATTACAGATGGTTACCAATAGGTTTAAACATGTAATTCTATTCATCCTTTTTTCCTTTTCTTGACATTTAGGTTTGGAACGGGTCACCATGCTGTACCTAGGTTTGCATAATATACGTCAGACATCTATGTTCCCTCGTGACCCCAAGCGGCTAACTCCTTGAACATGTCCAAAGGATAAGAAGACCTGTTGATCTATCATTATAAACTGGTGTATGTTTTTTTTTTCCAAAAATGAACAGTAATTAATACTAATAAGTGCCAAAATAACACACTTTCCATTGCACTGATAGGTTGCTAAGTTCACATTCAATAATGCAGTTTTAAAATTTTAAAAAATCTTATTAGACTGAACATTGAGATGCTGTAAAGAACAGCACCACTTGACCATTTCTAATGTAACAACAATTTACAAGTTAATGTTTGAAGACCATAGAGAGCTTATTGTAATTCATAGAGTTCTGTATACAGGCTGCATTATGTTATAGTTTGCATGTGAGAATTTACAGGATGGCTTGCAATAGTAGCCTTAAATTGAAGTGATAGATCAAAGTAAGAAAATTACAGGGTGTTGGTGGTGAGATAGTAACTTAGTGTGGTAGCAAATTTTCACTTTTAAATAAATTTCTAGACTCAACAAATTGCAATAAATTGATTAATTACTTAAAAATGTGAAGTGATTTTCTATCTTACTCTATTGTGTATTAATTCGCTAATTAACAACTGATACATTTCCAGGATTTATGAACAGATGCCAGTGCTTTTCACCCTTGCTATTCTTGCCATAACCCCTCTGTTAAATGAACAGCCTGCCTAATACCGCTGAAGAATTTCTTAGGGTGAGGGTGGGCTCAACATTTACTGCTGCATTTTATTTGCCCTACTGAATGCACTGGCACAAATTTTGGATCTGCATTAGCATTTTCTTGAGTTCAACAATACTGGTCATCCTGTAAGCAAGACCTTGTGGTCCCCAACATCTAGTTCTATAACGGCTTGACCCAATGCTATAAAAGTAGAATCCTGAGGTTCCAACAAGACCAACTGTAAAGTAAGTTATTTAACAAGAAATCCATGACCAGGTTAATGTTTTCAAAGTTACATTTTATCTAATCTTTACTGATCCTTGTAACCAAAAAATAGATCATGCAAATTTGAGGCTGCATGTATTTATACTGCATGTTGGTACAATTGGAGGACAAGACGCACCTAATACTAGTGACCATTCCAACAGCACGTGCAAATATCTGGAGAGGTGTTAGAATGTGTTAATGGCCCATGTCTCAATCAGAACAGTTTTAATGGCTATTGCACTTCCTTCAAGCAAAACTAAATTTGCTAATGACCATTTGTTTCAGAAAGTGCTGGAAATATTCATTAGCTGGCAACTTCTGTGGAGAGCAAAACCATTAATGTCTCGGGTCGGTGACTCTGCAACACAGTACCCCAAAGACACACTAGGGTATCCCCTTCGGAGGTTCCAAGGCAAGGTTTGCACAGCAATTGCCTGGAAGTGCAAACTTCCCCTGGACAATTGCCCTGCACTGGGAGCCATCCAAAAAATGCAATTTAAATCGCAAACTTTGGATGGTTCTGACTGAGTTACACCAAGAGTTACCCAGAAAAAGTTAGAACAATTAAAACCTCTTCTAACTTCTGGGTAACTGCTGCACAGACCCACACCGACCACCCCCACAGGACTCCTCGTAAACCCCAGGAGACTCTCCCCAGCCCTTTTTTCTCCCCCCCCCCCATGGGACTCCCCAACCACTCCGACCCCCCAGCGGTCTCCTCACATCACCCCACCCCACAGGACTCCCCCCACAGGGTGTACTCCCCCCTCCTTGAGCCGCCTCCCAGAGATGTCGACCCAACCCGCCCCCGAGACTGGACAGCTCCCCAAGGACTGACCCCCATGCCCACAGGCCCCACTTCCCTGAGACCCGACTTGACCCCACGTCCCCCTCCCCGAAACCCTTTCCCCTGAGGCCTGACACCCCTCCTCCAAGGACCAACCACAACAAGCCCCCGAAGCCCAACACTGCCCCTCTCGAGGCCTGACACCTCCCATCCCCCAAACCCACTTAACCTTATACATTTACCTTCTCCCTGGCCTGTCATGGACCTTTAAACTTCCCTTTGACAGAACTGCACTCGACGCTGGGCCCTGGGAATGCTCTACACTGCTTGCATCTCATTCAGCCTGAGTCAGAAGGTCGGGCAAGACTGGATTTCGGGTAAGCAACTGGGATCAGAGTGGCAGTCCGACACTGATTGCCACTTCAAAGTTCAGGCCCATTGTAACTTTAAACCAAAATCCCTTCCAGCCAACTGGCAAAAATCTTGAAACAGGACATCCTCAATAGAAAATTTTTCAATGGAACGTCCTTTGACACAGTCTAATCTGATCAGTTTCATGGAAGGAAAATTTCCATCCTTTTGTATGTTCTTCGTGCTACTTTGATTCATTTCTTTTTTAAAAATAGTATTGATGCAAATATAGCTTTTTGAAAATTAACGGCAAGATAAATTCAAAAGCAAGATACTGTAGATGCTGGAAACCTGAAGTAAAAACAGAAAATGTTGGAAATACTCCGGTCAGGCAGCATCTGTGGAGAGAGAAACAGGATTAATGTTTCAGGTCAATAACCTTTCGTCAGAACTGTAAAAAGTTAGAGATGTAATAGGTTTTATGCGGGTACAAAGGCAGGAAAAGGCATTGGGGGTAGAACAAGAGGGAAGGCTTGATTAGGTGGACAGTATGAGAGATTAAATGATAAAAAGAATGTTGGTGCAAGGCACAAGATGATGGTAATGGGACAAGTAAAGAAACAAAGGGTGGGTCCAGAGAAAGTATAAATGAGTAAAACAGTGACATCGCCATCGGCTGCCTTTAAAAAAAATGAAATGGATGCAGAGAGACTCGTATGTTGAATCTGGAAGGAGTAGACTTGTGTGAGACAGAAAGCTGGGGCCACATCAGTTATACAGTTTAGCACAAAGTTTAGTGAGATCTAAATTGAAGCAATCATGACATAGGAGATGGCAGCAAATATGTGTTGATATATACACATTTGTATACACAAATATAAAAATTGAAAAGATTTAACTTTAGCAAACAGGATTCATCATTTTTCTACTAGTGAACAAAAATTAATATTTGCTGCTGATACCAAGGAATGCTATTACTGAAGCATGGGAATTAGACTACAAAGCGCTCTTTAAACAATCTGATAATTTTTTGCATTAATTTACAACTTCACTGTTATTCACTTACAAATTAATGGATATTTCAAATTTTAGTTCCCAAGACACTATTACAAAGAGCAGGGGAGTTACCCCTACTGTACTGGCCTCAATCAACATCACAAAAATAGATTATCTAGCCATTATCACATTGGTGTTTATGGAAGCATGCTGTGTGCAAGTTAGCTGTCGCATTTCCTACGTTACAACAGCTACTACCCTTCAAACTACTTCATCGGTTCTAAAGCACTTTGGGATGTCCAATGACCATTAAAGATGCTATATAATTGCAAGTCTGTTTCCATGCAGGAAATTCATACTCTCTGCACAATTCTGTAGTCTGTTCCAGGAACCACTGATTTTCTCTGACGTGGGTGGAACAAAGAACTTGTAATACATATCCTAACTTTTGCCTATATATTTTATATGCATGCTCTCTAGGTTTCATATCCGAATCCATAGGAAGATGATCATACAAATTTTATTGATCAATCATTTATTTAATCTTGCGACCTGAGAGGTTACTTAGCATGAGAGCTGATTATATTGATTCATACAGTAGCAAGACAAGGAACATTGCAGACTTTGTCTCAGCTCCCAACTGGCTTGTGGGAAAAAAAACATTTTAAGAATAACATTCTCACAGTTGCCTAAAATCTTTGCAACTAAAACAGGATAATGCAAAATACTTAGTGGGATATTCAGTTTCTTTTTAAATGAGGTAAGTACCACTACAGAGTCTGTGATATCCACAACCTTGTTTTTATTTTAACACGTCTAACCCAATTCTGGCATGAATGTTGTGAAAAACTGTGTTTCTTGTATAAACAGAAGCTTGCTCAGGAGTTGGGAGATGGAGAGAGTGAGTGAGAGATTGGGAATGGGGGTGGGCAGAGGCCCAACATGGTGAGTGAGAAGAGCTGCCACTGGGGGGAGACTGAAACCTGTGGGAGAACACTGGTGAGTGAATGAGGAACAAACGAACGGAGACTGAGGAAGAACAAAGGAGAAAAAGGATTGTTCTTGAACAGAGAGCAAATAGACCTTAGGATGCTTCACCACAAGTGGCTATTTAAGTGGAGACTAGAACATTTAAAAGGCAATGGGATAAATATTTGGGAAAGAGGAATATAAAAGAATCTGAGGCAAATGGAGTTACAGGAGACTATCAATAACTGCTCCTTTATTGAATCAAAGGCCTGGGAGTGGTTTTGGTGCTGAGCTATATTTAGGATATTGTATGTAAAACACTGAACTTTCTATTTGTGCAATATTTCAGTTTGGTTCAGGTTGGTCTGTGCAGGCTGTTTTTTGTGTGTGAAGTCCAAGTACAGATCAGCTTTGACTGAGGCTCCAAATTCAGAGTTGTCACCTGCATACACAATCTGAGTCCAAGGAGATGGAGCCTATCAAAAGTGACATTGACTGGGGAGCCTAACTAGACCTTGTCCAATGTAGAGGAATTCTGACTACAGTTTAGGATGGATATCTGCTGGTTATAGGATTAGTACTGGTTTAAGGTAGGATATCTGAGCATTACACCTACTACTTTATACCATGAATTAATTATAGAACCATAGAATGGTTACAGCAAAGAATGGGGCCATTTGGTCTGCCGTGTCCCTGCCCTCTCTCTGCAAGAGCAACTCAGTGGGCGCCACACCTCTTTTTCCTTGTGATTCTGCATTTTTTTTTTCTCTTCAGATAATTATCCAATTCCTTTTTGAATTTCACAGTTGAATCTGTCTTCACCACATTTCCAGGCAGTACATTCCATATGCTAACCACTTACTGCATGGTTCTTTTGCCATTCACCTTAAATCAGCGTCCCCTGGTTCTCAACCTTGTCATCAATAGGGACAGTTTCTCCTGATCTACGCTGTCCAGACCCCTCATGATGTTGAACACCTCTTTCAAATCTCCTCTCAACCTTCTCTTCTGTAAGTAGAACAGCCGCAGGTATCTTGAGAGTGGGGAATTTAATTTCTGTCTCTAGTACCTCCACTTTCTTCTTGACGTCCAATTTGGGGAGGGGATGAAGCTGCCAGGTTATGTAACTTTTGTAATTTTAATATATCGTTTCATAAATATTGTTCCAAAAATACTCGAACTTCTGGAAATTATTTTCTTCAACTAGCTTTTAGCACAATCTTGGAAACTTGATAAATCTTTGCATTTTTTAAATTAAAGTTTAGTACACATTTGGCAGAAGTTATTTGCATCACTTGGTCTTATAAATTGAAATAAACATTAAAACCAAATATTAGAACAGCAAAAAAAGCTTTATTTTCTATCCATACTCTATTTGTTGGTAACAGTAGGCAATCTAAATTTCTTGTAATAAAAATCTGTTTTGGATTTGAACTGATCATTGACTAAATATTCTTCTACTTATCGTCCAGCAAGGGGTCAATGGGTGAAAGCCTACTGCATACACTGTGTTTAGAGAGCAATGCCCTGTCGGCGCTTGTCTTCTGCTCTGGTTCAGCACCCCTCTCCTCTGCCTCTTCTGACTTTATCTTCTCTTCCAAGATATTAAGGTCAAGATCTTCTGCCAGTATGAATTTGTGCAGGGTTTAGCACATCAACGTGTACTCTCTGCGGAAATGCTGGAGTTTATGGGCGTTGTTGTCTAGGCCAGCATTTATTGCCCATGCCTAACTGCCCTTGAGAAGGTGGTGGTGAGCTGCCTTTTTGAACTGTTGCAGTGCATGTGGTGTTAGGTACACCCACAGTGCTGTTAAGGAGGGAGTTCCAGGATTTTAGCCCAGTGACAGTGAAGGAGGGATGATATATTTCCGAGTCAGGATGGTGTGTGGTTTGGAGGGAACTTGCAGATGGTTGTGTTCCCATGTGTCTACTGCCCTTGTCCTAGATGGTAGTGGTCATGGGTTTGGAAGGTACCATCAAAGGTGACTTGGTGAGTCGCTGCTGTGCATCTTGTAGATGCTACACACTGCTGCTGTTGTGCGTCAGTGGTGGAGGGAGTGAATGTTTGTGCATGGGGTGCTAATCAAGCGGGCTGCTTTGTCCTGGATGGTGTTAAGCTTCTTGAGTGTTGTGGGAGCAGCACTCATCCAGGCAAGTGGAGAGTATCCCATCAAACTCCTGACTTGTGCCTTGTAGATGATGGATAGGAGTCAGGAGGTGAGTTACTCGTTGCAGGATTCCTAGCCTCTGACCTGCTCTTGTAGCCACGGTATTTATATGGCTAGTCCAGTTCAGTTTCTGGTCATTGGTAACTCCAAGGATGTTGATAGTGGGGGATTCAACGATGGTAATGCCATTGAATGTCATGGGGCGATGGTTAGATTCTCTCTTATTGGAAATGGTCACTGCCTGGCACTTGTGTGGTGCGAATGTTACTTGCCACTTGTCAGCCCAAGTCTGGATATCGTCCAGGTCTTGCTGCAGCTGCAGATCAATCCAAACACCTGAAGTGGCCCTTCAGCACCCAAATTGCAATAATGGTAGCCTGCCTGGTGCACATGTGTCTCATTGTATCTCTTTTCCACCTTGGTCTGCACCATCTAAAACAGTCTCATACGCCATTGCAGCAGGGGGTATGCTTTATTGTCAATAAGTCATGTGTGGGTGTTTTACATTCACTGGACATGAGAGCTATTACAGAATTCTGCATGACTAATGCATTAAGACATGCACTGTGTGCTCAGCATTAACACACAGGATGTGCAATAAAAACAGAAAATGTTGGAAAAAGTCAGTAGGCCTAGCAGCTGCCAGACCTGCTGAGTTTTTCCAGCATTTCCTGTTTTTATTTCAGATTTCCAGCATCTGCAGTATTTTGCTTTTATTTTAGTGTACAGGATGTGCAGATTGGTTTCTCATGATATGCAGTTGAGTGTCTTGCATCCCTTCCTGTTCATGTAGCTCTGTAGGCTTTCAAGGGGTGCCTTCAGTGCCATATGCATCCCTTTAAGGTCTCAAAGCACATTGGGGAAGCCAGATATATGATAGAAGGCCTGTGCTTTTTGCCAGTAACTAATCAAATATAATGAACTCGTGAACACTGAGTATTGATCATGTGGCAGATGCTGCTTTATATGCTGCACTGGTACTCCATGGATGCCTGGAATAGCCTCATCAATAGAAGTTCAGGGCTGTGGTGACCTTCATTTCATGATAGCAACATTATATGGGGTATTTAACACAGTAAAATATTCTTAGGATATAGCATACAGGGCTATGGGCCAAGTGCTGGAAAATGGGATTAGAATTGATAGGTGCTTGATGGCCGGCATGGACACGATGGGCCGAAGGGCCTGTTTCTGTGCTGTATAACTCTGACTTTATGACTATGATTCTAGGCGTTTAACGACAGCAAGATAAACATTAGTGATATTTTAGATACCGAGCCACAGGAGAAATCAAGACAGATGACCAAAGCTTAATCAAAGATGTAGGTTTTAAGAAACATCTCAAAATAGCAGAGAGGTAGGGAGAATATGGGAGTGAATTCCAGGACTTAGGCCCAAGGCAGTTGAAAGCACGCCCACTAATGATGGAATGATTAAAATCAGAACTTCACAAGATGCCAAAATTGAAGGAACATGGACATTTCAAAGGCTTGTACAGCTGGAAGAGCTTACACAGATGGGGAGAAATGAATTTTCAAATTGAGTCATTGTTGCACAAGGAGCCAGTAAAGGAGAGATAAGTGAACAGGATTCTAAGGATTTAAGATAAAACCAGCAGAGTTTTAGATGAGCACTAGCTTCTGTGGTGGAAGATGGAAGAGCAGCCAAGAGATCATTGAAATAGAGGAAACAAAGGGTTTTAGCAGCAGCTGAGTTAAGGAAGGGACGAGGCGTGCAATTATATATTGGTGGAAGTAGGGAGTCTTAGTGCAGATATGTAGTTGGAAACTTATCAAGGTCAAACACAATGATAAGGTTGTGAATGGTCTTGCTCAGCTGAAGGCAGTAACCTGAAATGGAAACAGTGGAGAGGAAACAAAGTTTCTGACAGGCACCAAAGACGATGGCTTCAGTCTTCCCAACATTTAGTTGGAGGAAATTTTTGGTCTCCAATATTGGATGTCAGACAAGTAGTGTGGCAAATTAGACAGTAAAAGTTCCAAGGAAATGGTGACGCGATAGAGCTATTGTCATCAGCATACATTTGAGACGTGATGTGTTTTTGGATGATACCGCCAAGGGATAGCATGTAGATGAGAAATAGAAGAAGGCAAAGAATAGATCCTTGGGGAACAACAGAAGAACAAAGTGTGGGAAGAGAAGCCATTGGAGGAGATTCTCTGGCTACAATTAGTTAGGTAAGAACAGAATCAAGCTGGGGCAGTTCAATGGAATGACAGAGAAGCTTTGGAGGATGATGGTGTAGTCAACTTTGTGGAAAGCTGTGTATAGGTCAAGAAGGAATATTTTATCATGGTCCCAATCACGAAGAATGTTATGTGATTTTAACAACGGCTGTTTCAATACTGAAGCCAGGTGAAAAACCTGATTGGAGGGATTCAAACGTGAAAATGTGGGAAAGATGGGTACAAATTTAGAAAACACCAACACGTTCAAGAATTTTTCTGTTGAAAAAGAGGTTTGAAATGGGATGGCAATTTGTCGGTAGCACCATGATGGTCCTGCAGCATGTCAGATTTCAGGCTTTAAGTCTTCTGGCGCCAGATCAGTCAACCAAATGTACCCTTACTGAGTGAGGCACAGGTGGCACATAACCAGCTCCTCTGACATCTTCACGTAGCTTATAAGGATATACACCCTGTGAGCAGGTTAACCGCAGTCTATTCCTGTGGCACATAATTCTTTGAGCCTCATTTCTCTTACTGTCCGGTTCCTCATCCTCCAGCGTAGCAGGGATGAGTCTTTCTTCAATCTTTTATAACACATTGGATGATTTCTGCAGCATCAGGGCAGGCCTGTAGCTTGAAATACCTTCCGGTCAGCAGATTAACTACTGAATTCATGCTGGTGCGTGCAATTGAGTTGCCAACCGTCCTGGAGGCTCCTTGAATTGAAGATCAATCTCCAAGACACTGCTGTGTGCATGCCTGGAGAAAAATTATCAGGGCATTCAAAAAGATTGTTATTTTTGTCATTTCCTTTGAACATTAGTCTTTACCAGATGTAAAATAACTGAAAATGGGGAAAAAAACGCTGTTTGGATGACAGTCAATCCAATTGGGTAATGAGTCTTTTTGCTTTCCAATTAGCGTCGGAAGGCAGAACGTCAGACAGATGGATGTGTTGGTCGACGAATGGCTGGAGCGTGAGGGAAGTCATGTGATGAAACCTTCAAGAATACATTTAATCACAGTTGCCAACCCTAGCATGCAAATGAGGAGGAAACTAGCCAGAGTCAATAGCCTGACTACAAAGTGAAACAGTGGCTGTCAACTCCTAGACTAGAATGGCTTGTTTTTTTTTCCCAAAAAAATTCATAAACTTTTATACTGTATAACAATTCAAAAAAACCAATTAAACATTACAAAACAAAAATAAAAATATCTGGAAAAACTCAGCAGGTCTGACAGCATCTGCGGAGAAGAACACAGTTAACATTTCGAGTCCGTATGACTCTTCAACAGAACTAAGGAAAAGTAAAAAAGAGGTGAAATATAAGCTGGTTTAAGGGGGGTGGGAGAAGTAGTGCTAGATAGAGGGCCAGTGATAGGTAGAGATAGCCAAAAGATGTCATAGACAAAAGGACAAAGAGGTGTTGAAGGTGGTGATATTATCTAAGGAATGTGCTAATAGGTGACATTAAGGGTAGAAAGCAGGACGAGCAAGGTACAGATAGCCCTAGTGGGGGTGGGGTGGGGGGAAGGGATTGAAATAGGCTAAAAGGTAGAGATAAAACAATGGATGGAAATACATTTTAAAATAATGGAAATAGGTGAGAAAAGAGAAATCTGTATAAATTATTGGAAAAAAGGGGATCGGAAAGGGGTGGGGATGGAGGAGACGGTTCATCATCTAAAATTGTTGAACTCATTCAGTCCAGAAGACTGTAAAGTGCCTAGTTGGAAGATGAGGTGCTGTTCCTCCAGTTTGCGTTGAGCTTCACTGGAACATTGCAGCAGGCCAAGGACAGACACGTGGGCTTGAGAGCAGGGTGGAGTGTTGAAATGGCAAGCGGCAGGGAGGTCTGGGTCATGCTTGTGGACAGACCGAAGGTGTTCCGCAAAGCGGTCACCCAGTCTGCGTTTGGTCTCTCCAATGTAGAGGAAACCGCATTGGGAACAGCGACTGCAGTAGTCTAAATTGAGGGAAGTGCAAGTGAAATGCTGCTTCACTTGAAAGGAGTGTTTGGGCCCTTGGACGGTGAGGAGAGGGGAAGTAAAGGGGCAGGTGTTGCACCTTCTGCGGTTGCATGGGAAGGTGCCATGGGTGGGGGTTGAGGTGTAGGGGGTGATGGAGGAGTGGACCAGGGTGTCCTGGAGGGAACGATCCCTGCGGAATGCCGCAAGGGGGGGGTGAAGGGAAGATGTGTTTGGTGGTGGCATCATGCTGGAGTTGGCGGAAATGGCGGAGGATGATCCTTTGAATGCGGAGGCTGGTGGGGTGATAAGTGAGGACAAGGGGGACCCTATCATTGTTCTGGGAGGAAGAGGAAGGTGTGAGGGCGGATGCGCGGGAGATGGGCCGGACACGATTGAGGGCCCTGTCAACCACCGTGGGTGGAAAACCTCGGTTAAGGAAGACATGTCAGAGGAACTGTTTTTGAAAGTGGCATCATCATAACAGATGCGACAGAGGCAAAGAAACTGAGAGAATGGGATGGAGTCGTTACAGGAAGCGGGGTGTGAGGAGCTGTAGTCGAGGTAGCTGTGGGAGTCGGTAGGTTTGTAATGAATATTGGTGGACAGTCTATCACCAGAAATAGAGACAGAGAGGTCAAGGAAGGGAAGGGAAGTGTCGGAGATGGACCATGTGAAAATGATGGAGGGGTGGAAATTGGAAGCAAAATTAATAAATTTTTCCAGTTAAACATTAAGGTTACATGAAACCAAAATAGATAAGTTACTTTCCATATAGTAATTGTTTTTGTTCCATATAGTAATAGTCACTGTCAGGTGCCTCACTATATTTACAATTACTGGTTATGCTTAAGGTGAACTATACAGCCCAAGGGCTTGTACTGTACACAGTTTCGAGGAGGGCATCAGACAGTGCATGTCAATCAGTCCCGGGCTGATCGAAGATCCTTTGCTCCTCCTCCCAAGAGCCGGCGGCCCCTTGCAGGCAGGTCACATGACCAGCCGGCGGCTCGCGAATTGGCTCTGCCCTGGCGGGAACCCAGGCACGTGACCCGGAGTGGCGCGAAATCCCGGCGTTGGTGCGCGCGCTGAGCCGGTTGTTGTTTGAATCTTTCTCGGGATGGATGTTGGGGAGGCCGCGCTAGGAGCCGCCGGGCAGCAGGTCAAGGATGAGCTGGCGGAGAAATGTCAGAAACTGTTCCAGGATTTCCTAGAGGAGTGAGTGGAGTTTGCGGGGACCGAGCGGGAGGCGGCGGCGGGGGCCGGGCGCGCAGCGGGCGGGAGGAGGAGGCCCCGGGGATGGACTGTCGGCGCACCGGCAGGCGGCTTCGCTCCGAGCCCCTCACCCCCTCCCCCGGGAGAGGGTCTGCACTCAGGAGCCCGAGGCCCTCTCACACACTCGGGGCAAGGTTTCCTTCCAAACCTCGGACCGCCCGCCCGCAGTGAGCCGCTGCCGGTATGTTCGGCGTCTGGGCCGCTGCGTTGCACTCGTGGCCCTCCTGGGGCTCCCGGTACCCGCTCAGCAACATCACTGAGGACAGCCCCGAATGATACTGCGGATTGCCTCCGCCTGCCCGCCATCTGAAACCGCTTCATTTACAATGAGCCCTCAGCGGTGCCGGCTGCGCCTGTCCCAACTTCTACTGAAATCAGAATGAAGTTTCAAAAGTTTATTTTCTCTTGAAGCAACTTTTTAAACTTGGTGCCAGTGGCTGAATCGCAGAGGCCCCGGCGAATTGTAATTATAATCATATATAATAAAGTCATGTCATTGAAGTTTTGATTTGAAACCTATATATAAAAGTTTAACAATCATGAAAAACACCTCATAAAGTTTCATTTTCTTTTCCATTAGGTATCTCTATACCATTAATCAGTAAACAAGTGGCTGATCTGTTTGTGATCTAGACTGAGGGATAACTGTTAGTAGGGGCAGAACTCCCAACTCCCCTTCCTGTGGTGCTTACAGGTTCTTCTGTGTCCACCTGAACAGGTGGGCAGTGCCTCCAGCTTAAAGGATAGAATCCGTACTGAATTGTTGAAACCTACCTTTGTTTTTTGTCTCAGCCTGCTCTCCTGCCCTGAGGGTCCCCGGTGGTCCTCTCGGAAAAGTGTGCCCCAGAAAACTGAGGCAGGGGTCTAGAAACCGAACCTGTCACTCCTCCCTGCCCCACCACCAATCCACTTTGTTTGCATTACTGCTTACCGTAGACTCCGCTCTCGCCCCTCCCAGAAGTGATGTTATGGAGAGGGAAATCTTTTTCTCCTGAAATTTGTTTCAATGGAATTGGGTGTTGTCCAGGAGTAGTGGTCAGAAAAAAAATCATTAAGTTTGTATATATGGGATGAATTCTACTTTCGTTTCAACTATTTGCACTTTTAATATAGTTAACTTCAAGTGGCACTATTGTATACTGTGTGGAAGGGCATATGGTTTAGCTCAAAGTTCCAATGACACCAAAATGGATTGTAATCTGGATTTTTTTTGTAGACATTAGTTAAAAGTTATATACTAGATTGCTTTGTTTAAAGGAGGCCTTGCACCATTGTCACTTTTTATTTTGGTGGTATTATGCGTGCAAGAGTCATGTTATTCCATATAATTCAAGTATAGCAAATCTTTCTAAACCTATTGTGATTAGTTTTTGTTCTATAATGCCTGTGATTAATGGCACAGGAGATATTAAGAATGATGTGCTGCAACAAAGAAATGCCATTCCTATCACCAGTAGGCCTGACTGTAGAAACATCTATTTTACGCTTGTTCTTTCTTCCAGATTCCAGAACAGTGATGGTGAAGTTAAATATTTACATGATGCTGAAGAGCTGATCCGCCCTGAAAGGAACACACTTGCTGTAAGCTTTGTGGATCTGGAGCAGTACAACCAGCAGCTGGCTACCACTGTTCAAGAGGAATATTATAGGTGAAATAAACATATTTAACTTTAGCTGCTAATCTATATTGAAACTTCCAATAAATATGTTTATGGTTACAGGCTTTGACATTTTGTGTATGAGAAATAACTAGTGGGTACCCTGTATTAAAATAATGTTTACAAAATTAAGCTTTTAAGAGGAAACAAGTTTGCTTTGCCTGGAGGAGGAAGCATCAGTTGACTAAATCCTTTAGTTGTGGAGGAGATAAATTTTAAATTCAACTTTAAAATTCTCAGTTAAAGCAAACTTATGTCAAATACTAATACTGTATGTTAAATATTAATACTAACACCTGAGGATCTGATCTATTTCTGTTTGTTACTCGATTTTTTTTTCCCCAGAGTTTACCCGCATCTTTGCCGTGCCGTTAGGAATTTTGCCCGAGACCATGGAAATATTCCGCCAAACAAAGAATTTTATGTAGCAATCCAGGATTTGCCAGCCAGACACAAGTAAGAGATAAATTGATGGGTTTTGCCTGTTTCAAGTAAAGTGAAATTAGAATTGTATGAATTATGAGTTTGTTTCTTTTAAGATGGCTGTTACATTTAGGTCAAAAGAACAATGACACCTTATCCAGCTCTTGTGGACCATTTTAAACAATGTGTTAAGAGTGCCCCATTCAGTTCACATCAGTTTTCCTTACTAGCTTTGGACAGACATTTGTTTGAGGCTAGATTTAACTATCCAGTTTACAGTCAATTACAGAAGAGGAGTGATATTTGACAGTTCACCAACTATAGATTTGAATTTAAACTGTGCTAACTGTCACACTGCCAAGTATTGAATCATTATGATTTCCAGTTTATGATTACATGCCCAGCTTCTAATTGGGAATACAGATTCAACGGAGCACTGTTTCAAAATCTTGCAAATTCAATACTTTTCCAGAAGTTTTTTTTACTGTATTATTATCAAATTAATACAAGGTGATGGAAAAGTAATATATAATTGATTTAGTTCCAGTTGGAATTAGTGATTCATAATTAGCCACAAAACGACCAATGCTAAACCAGCTGACTTCTCATTATCAAATAGAATCCGAGAACTAACAGCAGCGAGGATTGGAACCTTGCTACGCATCAGTGGACAGGTTGTTCGGACCCACCCTGTTCACCCAGAATTGGTCAGTGGAACGTTTATGTGCCTCGATTGCCAAACAGTGGTTAAGGATGTAGAGCAGCAGTTCAAATACACACAGCCAAACATTTGCCGGAATCCAGTGTGTGCCAACAGGAGGCGATTTATGCTGGACACTAACAAGTCACGATTTGTTGACTTTCAGAAGGTGAGAGTACAGCTGGAATTTGAAGTTTTTCTCTGCTCTTGTGTTATGATAAAATGCTTGGGAATTTTATTCTGGAAAAAATCTTGATTTTCTGGTATAGAAATGCCTAATAAATTTTTCAATTTATTTTTCATTAGGTCTTTTTTTAGGATGGTGTTGTGTAGGTTTCAAAGCAAAACTTCCATTAGTTTTATAATTAAATTTATATGGGTTAAATCTGCCATATTTCAAACTGACTTGCTCAATAAAGATCTTGTAAATATCAAAATGGTAGCAAAAGCACCAAGTGGGGGAGGGGGAGCAGAATCTTTGTTTTCTCTTCCATCGCCCCACTCCCCAAACAGGGTGAGGGGGGAAAATAATGGACTAGCTATCTTGGATACCCTAATTCAGCTCTTTGTGGTTTAATCACCATTAAGCTAAAGAAAGGGGAGCAAATTCCCATTTCCTTGCTAACTAATCAATGATACAACTGAAATAATATTGCATTTCAGGTGGTAGGAGAAGATAAATACTTGGTGAATACAGAAATAATTGCAGCAATTTTTTTTAAAAAACCTTGTATTTACTACAACATTTTAAAAATTATTTGTTTTAAAATATTGTTCCATTGGATGTCCCACTCAGCTCAATTGTCAGATTTCTGCCTTATTCTAAAGCACACTGGTGCTTGAAGGATTACATAATTGTGTAGGGTGTTGAGTCACTTCTAATTCAGTACTTTACCTGTCTATAATGTGACACCAGAATTCTGCTGACAGTGCAGCTGTAGTTCTCATTTTGGGAAAATAAAAATGTTCTAAAAGAAATGCAGAACCACTGTTATGGAAGTTACACAGATAAAACATAAAATTGATACGTGATATTCAATAAAAATATAACTTTGTCTTATGTACTTCAAGTATTCTCTGGAAATTCAAATGGAAGATTTAAAACCATTTAAAGACAAATTTCCCAGGTGTGGCTGAACCATGTGAGCTTTAAAGGAGCCAAATGTAAACAATATTGTTCAAAGAATGGCTGTTTTTCTTGTCCTGTCATTTGATTAAGTTGTACAGCCTTGATCTTTCAGGTTCGTATTCAGGAAACCCAAGCTGAGTTACCTCGTGGTAGCATTCCCCGCAGTGTGGAAGTTATCTTGCGTGCGGAAGCTGTGGAATCAGCACAGGCTGGTGACAAATGTGACTTCACAGGAATGCTTATCGTTGTTCCTGATGTATCTCAACTGACTACACCAGGTATTCAATAAAGTAAAGTAATTTGAGTCTAAATATGTGCTGTTTTTAGTATATGAGGTGAAGTAACCGCCCTTAACATCGAGGCAGATTTGACCGAAGCCCTGGAAAAACTGGAGTCACTGGGAATCAGGGAAAATTCCACGAAGGAGGATGGTTGTATTTGTTGGATGTCGACCATTTTAGCCCTGAGACACTGTTGCGGGAGTTCCTCAGAATAGTGTCCTAACCATCTTCAGCTGCCACATCAATGACCTTCTCTCCATTGTAGGGCCAGAAGTGAGGAAGTTCGTGGATGATTGATGCTAAACATTGTGCATTCATGATGACTCAGATACTAAAGCAGCCCGTGTTCATATGCAGCAGGACCTGGACAACTTTCAGGCTTGGGCTGATAAGTGGCAAGTATAATTCATGCTACACAAATGCCAGGCAATGACCATCTCCAACAAGGGAGAATCTAACCATCTCCCCATGACATTCAATAACATTACCATCACTGAGGCCCCCACGATCAACATCCTGGGGGTTGCTGTCGACTAGAAAATGAACTGGACCAGCTATATAAATAATGTGGCCACAAGAGCAGGCCAGAGGCTAGGAATTCTGCTGCGAACATGCAAATTAGGAGCAGGATTTGGCCACTCAGCCCCTCGAGCCTGCTCCGCCATTCAATAAGATCATGGTTGATCTGATTGTAACCTCTTGCCTACCCCTGATAACTTTTCACCCCCTTGCTTATCAAGTATCTATCTACCTCTGCCTTAAAAATATTCAAAGACTCTACTTCCAGTGCCTATTGAGGGAGGGAATTCCAAAGACACACTACCCTGTGAGGAAAAAAGTTACTCCTCACCTCATAAGGCCACCCCTTATTTTTAAACAGTGACTCCTGGTGCTAGATTCTCCCACAAGCGGAAACATTCTCTCCATATCCATCCTGTCAAGACCCCTCGAGACCTTAAAGTTTCAGTCAAGTCACCTCTTACTTTTCTAAACTCCAATGGATACAAGCTTAGCCTGTCCAACCTTTCCTCATAAGACAACCTGCCCATTCCTGGTATTAATCTAGTAAACCTCTGAACTGTTTCTAATACATTTACATCCTTTCTTAAATAAAGAGACCAATACTGTATCCAGTACTCCACATGTGTTCTCACCAGTGTCCTGTACAACTGAAGCATAACCTCTCTACTTTTATATTCAATTCCCCTCACAATAAACGATAATATTCTATTTGCTTTCATAATTTCCTGATTACAAGAGCAGGTCAGAGGCTAGGAATTCTGCGATGAGTAACTCACTTGCCAACTCCTCGAAGCCTGTCCACCATCTACAAAGCTCAAGTCAGGAGTGTAATGGAATACTCTCTACTTGCCTGGATGAGTGCAGCTCCAACAATCCTCAAAAAAACTCAACACCATCCAGGAAAAAGCAGTTCACTTGATTGTCACCTCATCTGCCAACTTAAACATTCACTCCCGCCACCACCAATGCACAGTGACAGCAGTGTGCATCATCTACAAGATGCACTGCTGCACTTCACCAAGGCTCCTTCGACTGGACCTGCCAAACCCGCAACCTCTATCACCTAGAAATTCAAGGGCAGAAAATGCATGGGAACAATATCACTGTTCCTGGGTCAAAATCCTGGAACTCCCTTCCTAACAGCACTGAGTGTACCTACACCACATGGACTGCAGCGGTTCAAGATGGCAGTTTAGCAGCACCTTGAGGGCAGTTGGGGATGGGCCATAAAAAAATGTTGGACTAACCAGCAACGCCCACGTCCTATGAAAGAATTTTTTAAAAATGCAATGTTTGTAGGCCAATGAAGGTTAGTGTAATTTGAGTGCAAATAATACTGAAGATCAAAATGTATCCTGGCAAATAGAGAAGTCTACAAAGAGCCTGTACCAACAAGCTAGAATAGCCCATCACCTTTCAACAGTTGTCTTCCACCCATTTTGATATTGCAACTTTTAAATAAACATCCAACTTGTCTTATCTTTTTTACTCTCTAACCTCAGTGGTATCTTGTATGTTGGATCTACATTCTGATTTCTGTTCAGCTTTTTAGAAGAATGCTATAATATTGCTGATATTTTGACTTGCATGTTATTGATAGACCCTTGAATAATGCAAAAAAGAATTGAAACTTTTACTAATGTATTGCCTGTATTCTATCACTAATATACAGGCAGCAGCTGATAACAAGCAATCAATTTTTTTTCTGAGGATAAGATTTGTAATTACTTCATTTGGATTTACACATTCCAATTTTTACCCTAGCTTGTAATTTGTTTCAAAAAATAAATACTCAGGAGATCGTAACAAGGTAATGTTAGAATCACTGAATTGTTACGGCGCATCACGTCTGCACTGGCTCTCCCAGATGAGCATCATAATTTAGTGCCATTATCCTGCTTTTTCCCTGTACTGTTGCACATTGTTTCTATTCAAATAATTATCTATTGCCCTCTTGAATGCCTCGATTGAACCTGCTTCCACCACACTTTCAGGCTGCGCATTCCAGACTCTAACCACTTGCTGTGTCAAAAAAAAATTTCTCACATCACAGTTGCTTCTTTTGCAAATCACTAAATCTGTGCCCTCTCATTTTCGATCCCTTGACGAGCGGGAACAATTTCTCCCTATCTACTCTATACAACCCCCTCATGATTTTGAACACCTCTATCAAATCTCCTCTTAGCCTTCTTTTTGAGAACAGTCCCAACCTTTCCAGTCTACCTTTGCAACTGAAGTTTCTCATCCCTGAACCCATTCTTGTAAACCTCTTATGCACTCTCTCCAGTGTGTTCACATCTTTCTTATAGTGTGGCACCCAGAACTGTGCACAGTACTCCAGCTGAGGTCCAACTAGTGTCTTAAAGAAGCTCAGCATAACCTCCCTGCTGTTGTACTCTATGCCCCTATTAATAAAGCCCAGGATACTGTATGCCTTATTAACTGCTCTCTCCACCTGTCCTGCTACCTTCAATGATCTATGCTCATATACACCCAAGTCTTTCTGCTCCTGTACACCCCTAAAGAATGGTACCTTATTTTATATTGTGTCTTCATGTTCTTCCTACCAAAATGAATTGCCCCTCACTTCTCCACATTGAACTTCATCTACCACCTATTTGCCTACTCCACCAACTTGTCTATGTCCTATTGAAGTTCTGTACTGCCCTCACAAAACTTGGAAGCATTGTAAACTGTATCATCTGCAAGCTTAGAAATTGTCCCCCGCACATCAAGATCTAGATCATTAATATATATCAGGAAAAGCAAAGGTCCCAATATCTACCCCTGGGGAGCTCTACTACAAACCTTCCCGCAGCCCAAAAAATATCCATTGACCATTACCCTCTGTTCCCTATTACTTGGCCAATTTTGCATCCACGCTGCTACTGTCCCTTTTATTCCATGAGCTATAACTTTTCTCAAGCCTTTTGTGTGGCACTGTGTCAAATACCTTTTTGAAAGTCCATGTACACCACATCAACAGCATTACCCTCATCAACCCTCTCTCTTACCTTTTCAAAAATCTCAGTTGGTTAAACACGATTTCCCCCTTAGAAATCCATGCTGGCTTTTCCTAATCAACCTGTATTTTTCTACTAATTCTGTCCCAAATTATTTTCTCTAGAAGTTTCCCCACCACAGAAGTTAAGAAGGTTTGTAATTACAGGGCTTATCATTATAATAAGAAATCAAAAACTTTTGTACAGGATTAATTATTTTAGTTTTGGTCTTGTGAATCATCGCATGTTCCCTTGCTGCACCTTGTAACATATGTCATGGGTGAACATTTAGGGAACAGTGATCCTGTTATCCGAAGGTTAAATTAGCTAAGGAGTAATCTAGAGCAAAAATACTTAACTGGTGGAGAGCTAATTACAGGAGTGAGAATAAATCTGTCTGGGTAAATTTGCAATGAAACATTGGCAGGCAAACTGTAACAGAGCAATGGGCTGCATTTGAAAAGGTGGTGGTTTTGGTAGCCGAAGCACATTTCCATGAGAGGAAAAGGGGCAGCACCAAAGCTAGAGCATCCTGGATGTCAAAACAAATAGCAAGATCGTGCAAAGAAAGGGTGCATATGACACGTGTCAGATTGATGATACAAATGAGAACCTGGCTGAATATAGAAAATACAGAGGGGAAGTGCAAAAGGAAATAAGAGAGGCAAAGAGACTGGCAACTAATGTAAAGGGGGAACCAAAAGTCGTAATTGGGCATATAAATAATAAATGTAGTAAGGGGGATCTATGCATGGGGACAGAGGACTTGGCTGAGATACTAAATGAGTACTTTGCATATGTCTTTACAAGGAAAATGATGCTGCCAAAGTATTGGTGAAACAGGAGGTAGCTGAGATGCTAGATGGGCTGAAAGTTGATAAAGAGTGGGTATTAGAAAGATTGGCCATACTTAAAAGTCGATAAGTCGCCAGGACCAGATGGGATGCATCAAGGATGCTGAGTACAGGTGGAAATTTTGGAGTATTGGCCAGAATCTTCTAATCCCTCTTAGATAGGGGAGGGGAGGTGGTGCGCAAAGACTGAATAATTGGAATTGTTACATCCTTGTTCAAAGAAGTATTTAAGGATAAATCCAGCATCTACAGACCAGTTAGTTTAACCTCAGTGGTGGGAAAGCTTTTAGAAGCAATAATCAGAGACAAAATTAACAGTCACTTGGACAAATATAAATTAATTAAGGAAAGCAAGCACAGATGTGTTGAAGGCGAATTGTGTTTAATTAGCTTGATTGAGTTTTTTGAGGTAACAGAAGGTGCTGTTGAAGTAATAATGCAGTTTGATAAAGTGATATCCAACAGACATGTCTGCAGAGTTGAAGCCCACATAATAATAAGGCTCAGTGGTGGCATGGTACAAAGTTGGCTAAGTGACAGGAAGCAGAATAGTGGTGAATTGTTGATGTTCTTCAATCCGTACAAGTGATAGGACCACTGCTTTTGATGTTCTATATTAATGGCTTAGACGTGAGTGCACACAGTGCAGTTTTGAAGTTTGCAGAAGATACAAAACTTGAGAGTATTGTGATCTGTGTGGAGGGTAGTGATAAGAGTTCAAGAGGACATAGGCAGGCTTGTGAAGTGGCAGATGAAATTTAATGCAGAGAAGAATGAGGAGAGGCAATATAAACTAAAGGTTACAATATTAAATGAAATGCAGGAACAAAAATCTAGTGGTTTGTGCACAAATCATTGAAGCTGGTGAGGAGGTTGAGAAAGCTCTTAATACAGCATAGGGTGTCCTGGGTTTTATAAAAGGCATAAAATACAAAAGCAAAGAAGTTATAGTGAACCTTCATAAAATATTGGTTCAGCCTCAACTGGAGTATCATGCCAAATTCTGGGCTCCACAATTCAGGAAGGATATGAAGGCATTAGAGAGGGTGCAGAAAATAATTATGAAAATGGTTTCAGGGATGAGGGACTTCAGTTACAAAGATAGATTGGAGAAGTGGGGAGTTCTCCTTGGAGAAGTTTGAGAGGAGATTTGACAAAGTTATTCAAAATCATGAGTTTAGACAAAGATAGGGAGAAGCTGTTTTCTTTGGAGGGGTGGAGAACCGTAGGACACATTTAGTGATTGCGAAAAGAGCCAGTGGCGAAATGAAAACTGCTTTATGCAATGAATGGTTGGTATCTGAAATGCGCTATCTGATTGTGACTTTCAAGAGGGAATTGGAAAAGCACCTGAAGAAAAGAAATCTGCAGGGTTACGGGGAAGGGATCGAGGAATGGGATTAGCTGAATTCGCTCTTGGAGTCGGCAGGACTTGACAGGCTGAATAGCTTCCTTCCATGCAGTAATGGGTCTTGGCCTCCTTCTGTGATAGAATCGTTCATTGTACATTGATCCCCACTTTATCAGACATCTTCATTTGTACCTTTTTATATTGATCGATCTTTCGCTCTCTCTCGATCTCTCTCTCTCTCTCTCTCCACAAACTGGATAACAATACATTATCAGTCTTTAAAGTCAGCTACAATGTTGTCCACAGTTCTGGCCACTCAACAAAAGTTATTTATTGTCACCGTGCCCTGAAAGAAATGAGGGTCAATTTTGTAGTTAAAGAGCAAAGTCTTTTTTTCTCCATGATTAATTAGTTGTTTTGTGTTTCTTTAGGTATCCGTGCTGAAACTGGGTCGCGTGTCAGTGGTGCTGCTGGATACGAAACAGAAGGAGTCCGAGGTCTTCGTGCTTTAGGTGTACGTGATCTGTCCTACAAACTGGCCTTCCTGGCATGTCATGTGGCGCAGACAAATCCACGGGTGTGTATACTTTATTTTAAATGTTGCATTGAAGACCATGAGATGGTCTGAAGGCACTTTTTTTCTCCATGTATCTATGGCATAGTTCTGGTTGCAATAGCACCTAACCACATCAAATCACAGTTTCTCTATATTTTAACTGTTGGTAAAATCTATCGCATGTGTTTTGTTAATCTTTCAGGATTGCAATATTCTGGTAGAAAATGATTCTGAATTGTCAATCTAACTTTGTGAAAAATGTTCAACTTTCCAGATAGCCAATTTGTGGTGGTGGTCAAAACTAAATACTTCATTTGAATGTTGCCCCACAAGTCTAGTCTGTTACTCTCTCCTCTGGTGACATTCAGCTTTTGCCACCATCTGTCTGGATCAAGGTTGAGATGAGATTTGGGATGCATGAAATTGGTCAAGGCGCTGGGGACCCTGCTCTTTGACATAGTACCATGGAATCTTTTACGTCCACCTGAGACGGGAGGCAGGGCCTCAGTTTAATGTCTAATATGAAACAAATGCACCTCCGACAGTGCAGCACTTCCTCAGTACTGCACTGGACTGTCAGTTTTATTTTTTTGTGTGTGTGTGTATTCAAGCCCTGGAGTGGAACTTTAACCCATGACCTTCTACAATAAAGACAAGAGTGCTAACAACTGAGCCACTGCTGACACCTGATTGACACTAAAACTGATGCTTTAGTCAGAAGTTATTCGCTTGGATAAAAGCTTAAATGGCTTGTTTTGAGCGGGGAAACAAGAAAAATGAGAAATAAAGTTTCAAGAATTAACCTGCCAGTTATGTTTTTTTTATTCATTCATGCTATGTGGGCTTCACTGGCTGGGCCAGCGTTTATTGTCCACCCCTAGTTGCTCTTGAGAAGGTGGTGGTGAGCTGCCTTCTTGAACCACTGCAGTCCATGTTGTGTCGGTACACCCACAGTGCTGTTACAGGATTTTGACCTAGCGACAGTGAAGGAACAGTGATATATTTCCAAGTCAGGATGGTGAGTGGCTTGGAGGCGATCTTCCAGCTGGTGGTGTTCCCACCTATCTGCTGCCCTTGTCCATCTATATGGTAGTGGTTGTGGGTTTGAAAGGTGCTGTCTAAGAAAACTTCGTGAAATTCCTGCAGTGCATCTTGTAGATGGTACACACTGCTGCTACTTTGCATCGGCGGTGGAGGAAGCGAATGAATGTGGGTGTGGTGCCAATCAAGCAGGCTGCTTTACTCTGGACAGTGTCAAGCTCCTTGAGTGTTGTAGGCAAGTGGGGAGTATTCCATCACACTCCTGACTTGTACCTTGTAGATGGTGGACAGGCATTGGGGAGTCAGGAGGTGAGTTACTCATCGCAGCATTCCTAGCCTCTGACCTGCTCTTATAGCCACAGTATTTATATGGCTAGTCCAGTTCAGTTTCTGGTCAATGGTAACCCCCAGGATGATGTTAGTGGTGGATTCAATGATGGTAATGCCATTGAGCGTCAAGGGGTGATGATTAGATTCCCTCTTGTTGGAGATGGTCATTGCCTAGCACTTGCCACTTATCAACCCAAGCCTGCATAGTGTCCAGGCCTTGCTGCATATGGACATGGACTGCTTCAGTATCTGAGGAGTCGCAAATGGTGCTGAACATTGTGCAATCATCAGCGAACATCTCCACTTCTGACCTTATGATGGAAGGAAGGTCATTGATGAAGCGGCTGAGGACACTACCCTCGAGAACTCATGCAGTGATGTTCTGGAGCTGAGATAACTGACCACCAAAAACCACAACTGTCTTCCTTTGTGCTAGGTATGATTCCAACCAGTGGAGAGTTTTCCCCCTGTTGCTAGTTTTGCTAGGGCTCCTTTATGCTATGCTCAGTCAAATGCGGCCTTGATGTCAAGGGCAGTCAGTCTCGCCTCACCTCGGGAGCCTCAGCTCTTTTGTCCATGTTTGAAACAAGGCTGTAATGAGGTCAGGAGCTGAGTGGCAACTGGCAGAACCCAAACTGGGCGTCAGTGAGCAGGTTACAGCTAAGCAAGTGCCGCTGAAAGCATTGTTGATGACACCTTCCACTACTTTGCTGATGATCGAGAGTAGACTGATGGGGCGGTAATTGACTGGGTTGGATTTGTCATGTTTTTTGTGTACAGGACATACCTGGGAAATTTTCCACATAGCCTGGTAGATGCCAGTGTTGTAGCTGTACTGGAAGACCTTGGCTAGGGGCGTGACAAGTTCTGGAGCACAAGTCCTCAGTACTATTGCCAGAATATTGTCAGGGCCCATAACCTTTGCGCTATTCAGTGCCTTCAGCCGTTTTTTGATATCACATGGAGTGAATTGAATTGGCTGAAGACTAGCATCTGTGATGCTGGGGACCTCCAGAGGAGGCCGAAATGGATCATCCACTCGGCACTTCTGGCTGAAAATTGTTGCAAATGCTTCAGCCTTATCTTGCGCAATGATTTGCTGGGCTCCCCCATCATTGAGGGTGGGGATATTTGTGGAGCCGCCGCCTCCAATGAGTTGCTTAATTGTCCACCACCATTAAGCTGGATGACTGGATGTGGCAGGACTGCAGAGCTTAGATCTGATCCGTTGGTTGTGGGATCGCTTAGCTGTGTCTATCACTTGTTGCTTATGCTGTTTGGCATGCAAGTAGTCCTGTGTTATAGCTTCACCAGGTTGACACCTCATTTTTAGGTATGCCTGGTTCTGTTCTTGGCATGCTTTCCTGCACTCTTCATTGAACCAGGGTTGATCCCCTGGCTTCATCGTAATGGTAGAGTGGGGGTTTTGCTGGGCCATGAGGTTACAGATTGTGTTTGAGTACAATTCTGCTGCTGCTTAGGGCCCACAGCGCCTCATGGAATACTAGTCTTGAGTTGCTAGATCTGTTCGAAATTTATCCCGTTTAGCATGGTGGTAATGCCACACAACACAATGGAGGGTATCCTCAATGTGAAGGTGGGACTTGGTCTCCACAATGACTGTAGGGTGGTCACTCCTACCAATACTGTCATGGATAGATGCATCTGCGGCAGGCAGGTTGGTGAGGATGAGGTCAAGTATGTTTTTCCCTCTTGTTGGTTCCCTCACCACCTGCTGCAGACCCAGACTAGCAGCTTTGTCATTTAGGACTCGGCCAGCTCGGTCAGTAGTGGCGCAACTGAGCCACTCTTGGTGATGAACACTGAAGTCCCGCACCCAGAGTACATTCTGCACCCTTGCTGTCCTCAGTGCTTCCTCCAAATGGTGTTCAACATGGAGGAGCACTGATTCATCAGCTAAAGGAGAGGAGGTTTCCTCACCCATGTTTGACTTGATGCCATGAGATTTCATGGAGTCCGGAGTAGATGTTGAGGACTCCCAGGGCAACTCCCACCTTACTGTATACCACTGTGCTGCCACCCCTGCTGGGTCTATCCTGCTGGTGGGACAGGACATACCCAGGAAAGGTGATGGTGATGTCTGGGACATTATCTGTAAGATATGATTCCCTGAGTATGATATGTTAGTCTATTGTTTGACTAGTCTGAGATAGCTGTCCCAATTTTGACACTAGCCCCCAGTTGTTAGTAAAGAGGACTTTGCAGGGTCAACAGGGCTGAGTTTGCCGTAGTCGTTTCCAGTGCCTAGGTTGATGCTGGGTGGTCGGTCTTGTTTCATTCCTTTTTTTGAGACTTTGTAGCAGTTTGATACAACTGAGTGGTTTTCAGAGCGCATTTAAGAGTCGGCCACATTCCTGTGGGTCTGGAGTCACAGGCAGGCCAGACCAGGTAAGGACAGCAGATTTCCTTCCCTAAAGGACATTGGTGAGCTAGGTAAGTTTTTACAACAATCAACAATGGTTTCATGGTCATCAGTAGACTTGTAATTCCAGGTTCTTATTGAATTCAATTTAATGCCGTGGCGGGACTCGAACCCAAGTCCCCAGAGCATTACCCTTGGTTGCTTGATTACTAGTCCAGTGACAATACTGCTATGCCATCGCCTGCCCATGTCACGTGCTCCATTACAAATTCTGACTTTATACATAGAATCATTGCAAATTGTTATGAAAACTATACTTTGGAGTTGAGAGCACAGATCAGGAACATTAACTCTTGACAGACTTTGGACATTCAGTACAAGCGCAGGCTGGGGGCGTGCTGCATGTTCGCAGTTCGGCAGTGTAAGCCCTTCAGGCTGAGGGTGGGTCCAACATGGTGCAGAGAAGAAAAATGGTGTGAAAACCCGGGTCAGCTGACCAGGAGTGGAACGTCATTGCCAGCAAGTGTCCCAGGCATGGGGCAGGGAGAGGTCCCAAAAAGGGGAGAGGGAACATGGAGGTACCAAATGGAAGTCCCAGGTAAAGGACAGAGACAGGTACCAGTTAAGGAAAAGAGAGGAGCAGAAGAAAGGCTGCGAATAAGAAAAATGCTGCAGGTAGCAGATTTAAGTGAAGAGGGCTAAATGAAAGCCCTGGCAATTGAAGAGGGCTCAGACGAAGCCCTGAAGCTCCAAGTGGGCAGCTGGCCGTAGTTGACTCAGTGCTGCAGACTGTTGGACAAAGCTATCCCTTTGGAACAGTTGTATCCTGGTGGGTGCGGCCGAAGATCTGAAGTTGTGCTTTTTGAGTTGATGTTTGAGCGCACGCTCGGGAATCCAAGAGAACAGAATCTCAAGAGGTGAGATTTAAACCCTGCACGGTGGGCTGTTATTGAAGCTATCTGAGTTGGAGCAGCTTTAGGGAGCAGCTTTTAGGGAGAATTCCAAGACGAGATCATCAAAGGTGTGAACATTGGAATCCCTCGAGAGAGGCAGAGTTTCACTGAGATTGGCTGACTGTTGGGTGGGGTGTTGAGAGATTATTGGACTCTCTCTTGGTTGCATCTGCCATTTATTTAGTGTGGCATGTCCAACCACAGTTGGCTTGTTAATTCACATGTATCTCATACTTACCCTGAATGTCATTATCAGAGATATTGTAAATTGTTTTATTTTTCTGACCTTTTATAATTAAAGTTTATTTTTGTTTGTTTAAAACCCATGGAGTCCTGTGGCTTTATTCACTTCGTGCCTTGAGTTTCAAACCTTGTCTACTATAAATAAAAAGCTGTTGGCCCCCAAACCAGATCTTACCAAAAAAATTGGCTTGGTCAAAGGTCATTGTTTTTTTTGGTTGTTCACTTCTCATAGAATTTGTTTCTGTGTTCTGAAAGGTATCTTAAATTGTATTTGTATCATGGTTTCATGTAGTGTTGTCGATTTATCTGTCTAAATCTCTGGAGATGTAGTTGTCTCGCATTGTAACTACTTGTTTTCTTTTTAAAATATAACAGTTTGGCGGTAAAGAAATAAGAGAAGAAGAACAGACAGCAGAAAGTATTAAAAATCAGATGACCGCTCAGGAATGGGAGAAGGTGTTTGAAATGAGTCAGGATAAGAACTTGTACCATAATCTTTGTACAAGTCTTTTCCCTACCATTCATGGTAAGAAGCAACATCTTGAATATGTATTTGTGTCTTTTCTTTAAAAAAATACATTTTTCCTTTGGTGTTAGTATGATCCAGATCTTTGGTCCTGAGTACTGATCTGTGGTTCGTGATCTCAGAAAGGGCCAAAGTCAGTTGGTGGTGTCATAGCTCAATAATACTAATTGACATCAAATAAGCATTCTAGAGCTGAATTTAAATATTGCTACTGGTGTATTTTAAGATGTTTCATTAGTATTTTTGCCCAGTTATTTTTGTGGTGTAGTACATAGAAACCACAAATGCAACTTTATTTTATAGGTAATGATGAAGTAAAACGTGGAGTCTTACTGATGCTTTTTGGAGGAGTTCCTAAAACTACAATGGAGGGTACTTCTCTACGTGGTGATATTAATGTTTGTATTGTTGGAGATCCAAGCACAGCTAAAAGCCAATTCCTTAAGTAAGTAATATCGCACTGTTGTGGAGAATTTCAAGCATCACTGCAGAGGCAGAGCTATGTAGAATATCAAAGTTTATTCAAGCATGTGCAGGGGAGAAAGTCCTTCTCCAAGAATCAACGGTTACATTAGCCATATTTATACTATTTCCTACTGTGGCCATATTATTCCAGCTAGCTCATTTAACAACAGTAAAATTCAATCAATTACAATTAGCCTATTTAACAATTGTAACGTCAATAAACAATTTATGGACCCATAGATGCCCCACACCAGCCCCTCCTGTTGGCTGTGGCCAGAACCTTCTGGGCTAGATAGGCCACCCACCTGGTTACTCTACCCGAGGGATGTCCAGGGATCCTACTGGACTCTGTGGTTGTTGCACCCCTAAGCTTTGAGCTTGCACCTCTTATGGCTCTACCTGTATCCTAACGATAGAGTGGGGCTTGGGTTTTCTGATGCCTATAGCTAAGTCTCTTTAAGTGCACCTCCACCCTCCATAAGCAGCATCTCTCATTTGCATCAGTAGACATTTGGTTGGATCTGTGGACAGAGGGGTATGCTCTCCCCCTTCCTTGTTCCTTGGCCACTGCTTTGTCAGCCTCTCAGCCTGCCTTTGCCGCCTTCCACTATAGGCTTTGAAAAGCAGGTATAAAACGATTGCCAATTGTACGTGAGGTGATCATATCCAAGGATGGATTTGTACATTAAGTCCCCAGTTCGACAAGTCCTGCCATCAAGTGGTGGTTTTAATTTCCTCAATGTCCTTCTTACTGACCCGATTCTTCTCCACAGGTTGTAGTAAACTTCTTGAGGTTTGGCGTTCAGTCAGGTGCCGTGGCAGAGATGGTACCTGATAACCAAACATGTTGACGTAGTCCCTTAGGTCACTTTTTAAGCTCATCCTGCACCTGTGTCTCTGTGAAGTTTCGTCTGTATGTGTTGATCAGTTGCTTGTGTCCAATCTGCACTGTGATTTCTGGGGTGAAGCAACAGGTGGGGTAGGGTATCTCTCAGATTTTATCTGCGTAACTAAAAGACCTTTGATTAGTAATTAGACAGTACTCTCCTTCACCAGCATAAGTGTTAGTTTGTAGCTGTCATCAATTACTTCCATGTTACAATTGGCCTCTGCTTTGGTTGTGTGAAACCCACAAGTTACACCTTGGTGGGTGTTGCACCCCTCCAATTTAGTCACCACTAAACTATCTCCTCCTGGGACTGCATATGGTAGTATGTCATAGTATGCAACATAATCAGATCCTTTTGTCATTCTGAAGTTTTCAACTTGGTAAAGAGTATAGCTTGGGTCCCTGGTGGTATTACAGGTATGCCCAGCACCAATCCCACCAAGGCCCGAGAAGTGACTTTACCGTTTGTTTAGATGGGATATACCTGCAGCATTCCACTGAGCTGGCATCCTGTTAACTGTTCATAACTCCCCCAGAGCGGGACTTACCCATTATGAATTTGCCTCATATTTTCCCTGGTCTGTTCAACAATCCAGTAACAACTAGATATGTTGTTTCATAGCATCTTTAAGGTGCAGAAGGAGGCCATTCAACTCATCTAAGTCTGCACTGGCTCTCTAAAAGAGCATTCCACCTAGTCCCACTCTCCTGCCTTATCCCTTTAACCTTGCACATTTTCTCTTTTCAGGTAGTAATCCAATCCCCTTTTGAATACCTTGATCGAACCTGCCTCCATCACCCTTTTAGGAAGTCTGTTCTAGACTCCGACCACCCTCTGGGTGGAAAAAATTTTGCTCACATCACGTTTACTCCTTTAGCCAATTATTTTGAATCTGTGCCCTCTAGTTCTAGGTGGTCTCTTGAGTGGGAGCAGTTTCTCACTATTTACCCTGTCCATACCCCTCAGGATCTTGAATACCTCTATCAAGTGTGCTCTCAGCCTTCTTTTCTCCAAAGAAAACCATCTCAACCCCTCCAATCTATCCTATAGCTACAATTCTTCATGTTGGGAATCATTCTTGTGAATCTCCTCTGGACTCTCTCCAATGCCTTCACATCCTTCCTCAAGTATGGCGCCCAGAACTGGACGCAGTACTCCAGATGAGGCCTACCTGGTGTCTTATACAAGTTCAACATGACCTCCTCACTCTTGAACTTTATCTGCACTTGTCTGTCAGCAACATGTCTATGTCTTTTTTGAAGTTCAGGACTATCCCCCATCACAGTTGACAACATTTCCAATCTTTGTATCAGCTGCAAATTTTGAAATGATGCCCTGTACACCACGGTCTAGGTCATTAATATATACCAGGAACAGCAAGGGTTCTAACATTGACACCTGAGGAGCTCCACTGCAAACCTTCCTCCAATCTGAAAAACATCCATTTATCACTACTCTGTTCCCTGTCACTCAGCCAACTTCTTATTCAAGTGCCCACTTTCCCTTTTATTACATGACCTAGAATTTTGTTCACAAGTCTGCTATGTGGCACAGTATGATATGCCTTTGAAAATCCAGATACAGCACATCGTGTTTCCTTTATCAACCCTCTCAGTTATTTCCTCAAAAAACTCGAAGTAAGTGAAACATGATTTTCCCTTGATGAATCCATGCTGGCTTTTCTTAATTATCCTGCACTTGTCTAAATGATTATTGATTTTATCCTGTGCGATAGTTTCCGAAAGTTTCCCTACGGCTTGAGGTCAAACTGGCCTGTAGTTGCCAGCTTTATCCTTCTACCCATTTTTTGAACAAGGATGGAACATTCGCAGTCCTCTGGCACCTCCCCTCTATCTAAGGAAGACTGGAAGATTATCACTAGTGCCTCTGCAATTTCCACTCTCACTTCCCTCAATACCTTTAGATGTATTTCATCTGGTCCTGATACCTTATCTATTTTAAGGAAAGATAGCCTTTCCAATGCCTTGTTCCTCTCGATTGTAAGCTCTTCTAGTGTACTAGTTATGCCCTCTCTCACCTCGACCTGGGTAGCAAGTTCTCCCTTGTAAAGTCAGATGCAAAGTACTCATTCAACACCTCTGCTATTTCTCCAGCCTCCACATGCAAGTCCCCTTTCTTTGTCCCTAATCGGCTCTACTCTTCCTTTTACCACCTTTTTATCATTTACATGCTTTTGGAAGACCTTGGGATTCCCTTTTATGTTCGCTGCCAGCCTCTTTTCATGCTCTGTCTTTGCTTTTCTTATTAGTTTCTTCACTTCTCTGGTCCTTCTACATTCAGCCTGATTCTCCATTGTATTTTCTACCTGACGTCTGTCATACGTGCACTTCTTCCTTTTAATCTTTACCTCTATCTCTCTCGTCATCCAGGGCGCTCTGGATTTATTTGTCCAACCTTTCTCCTTTAAGGGGATATAGCTTGATATTGCCTCTAATACTTTTTCTTTGAAGGAGGCCCATTGTTCAGCCACTGTCTTTTCTGCCAACATTTGATTTCAACTCACTTGACTCAGATGCATTCTCATCCCATCAAAGATTTCTTTCTGCCTTTTCTGAGGTGTTCTGATCTCCCTGGATTGATTTATTTATAGCATGAGCTTCTAAAATGGTAGCAGTGCCTTGCTGGCGAACTGTCAGGTTGTGATCCTCTGATAATTGGGCATCTTGGTTCTGGTTATTTTTTTTAAAAATGTTCTTAATCCTATTTCTCAAATCCCTGACCTTGTTGTCCAGTGTGTCCAGGTCTGTAGTGTTGGCCACAGAGGCGTCTGTATTAAATATTGTAGCCACATCATTTACCAGGCCCCTCTGTGTTCTACTCCTCCAGGGCTTACTGACGAGCCTCCCACTACCCTTTATACCCTACATAATTACCCTTTGGATGAGTCTGGTACAGCTTTTATGTTTTTACCGATCATCATTCTGGTAGATCTTTCCTGGTATGGTTCAACATTACAGGTGCCAATTCATGGCATACATTGTCATACAATATATTTCCAGTTGTGGTCAACGCTAAGCCATTCCTTGGCCCTTCACATACGGGTGGCAGTGCCAAGTCTTGGGCTTGGAGGAGTAGGGTGACGGATCGCTTCGACTGGGGTGAAACCTGTCTCACGAAGGCTATTACTCTTAATGCAGGCTTTCGGTTGATTTTGCGCTCATGTGCAGTGTTTCCTGGACTTGCAATGCTATTCATAAAAAACCACGTGGTCCAACACCTGTACTCCCCGATTTCCTGAGAATGAAACCCTGGCTTCCATATTATATCATTACTATCATCCCAACCTTCCATGATATCTTGTCCCCTCCAGCATTGCCCAAGACATTTTACTGTTGCAGTTGGGTCCCAAATTGTCAATCCATCTCCCACCTGTTTTCCCCCCCCCCAGTAGAAACCTCCACTGCCTCCTGACCTGTGTTTCCACTCCCATGTCCATTCCTGGTGAACCTGAAGAAGAGCCATACAGACTTGAAGCTTTCACTCTGTTTCTCCACAGATGCTGTCAGACCTGCTTTTCCAGCGTTTTCAGTTTTTATTTCAGATTTCCAGCATCTACAGTATTTTGCTTTTAACCTGATCACCTCCATCTGGGAGGACCCCTTCATGTTGTACTTAGGAAAAAATCTTTGATTCCTTGACTGTCCCATCAGGGTGGCCAGGAGAAGCACATGTATGACCCTCAGGTGTGACTTCTCTTTAGCTGGGATACCTGCAATGATATAATGAAGACATCAGCTTGTGGCCTTCCTTTTGGTAGAAACAGATTTGTGAATCATACAGTCTCACCTGTGACCGGCCATGTTGAAGCATACACATTATTATCTGGTAAGGTCACTGCCATCGTGGAGCAAATCTCATTCATTATGGTGCCCCCCCTGCCTTCCCCCAAAATCATTACCTTATCCCCTACTTCTGACATGTCCCGGGGGAGCTGTTCCCCCTCACTTCTTTCCAGGTCCACTGCTGCCTGCTGCTGTCTTATCTGGCAGTTACTTAAACTGTTTACACAACTCTACAATGTATCTTCATATCCTATATTTCAATGGCCAGTATCTTCACTCATGTTGGCAGCTCCACCTGCCCATGATGTTAACACTGTGGTCATATTGGGTGTAGCTCGCAGGTGCATTAACATGATTGGTAATACATCCACCCATCCTTTCCCCGCTCTCCCTTTACCTGTTTCCATCTTGTGAATAATTCTTATCAAGTATTATTTCTCCTTGCCCTTCAATTGTCTCAACCCAAAATTCCTTGCACTTTTTAATTTTACTCCCTCTGACCATCATCACCTGAATTGCCTTAAAAGTCAGTTTGTCTATGGGGTATGTGCCTTAATCATTTTAAAAACGTTTCCATGGTGTTCAGTTTATTTCTTCCACAAAACAAACGTTTGTTTTTGATTCCAAGAAGCCACTTAGACTGTTTTTCCATTAGCTTTTTTTCTGAAAGTTAGAATTTGTTGATCCCCTTAAACGTCAGGTAAGTTTCCCGTTGAATGCTTGAAATAGCAACTCCTGTCAAATTATTTCATCAATTCCAATTTCAGAAACAGTTATGCCCAGGCTTGATGGTTTTAAATGGTGGTTTTGAAAAATCTGATACTCATTGGTCAGTCTGTTTACATCAGATCTCCTGTTCTCAAGCAAATGATAACAATTGGCTTGAATGGGTTAAACCATTTTTAAAAGGTAAAGTAAAGCCTTTAGACCATGTCTATGCCACGGCATTGATAAATTCTCAGATTCTTGAAGCTGCTAGAAATCTTGTTACGTTTGTGGTTACCTGTAAATAAAAACACAAAGGTCCATTGTGCTTGAGGTGGAATGCATTAAGCAATCTAGAAGCTCAAGCTGCTGTAGGAAGAGTTAACTCTGCTAGTCTGAAAGAGGGTGGTGCAAAAACTGTTTCTTAAACAAAGAAAATCTCTCTCTCCTTTTTCATCTCAGATAGTAGTATTTTCTTGTGCTTTTCTGTTAAAGTGACCCCTTTGGTCCCAACCTACCACCATTCTCCATCATGTCTAAAGTACTCTAGGTCAAGTCTGTCTGACCCGTCTTGACACTGATGTCCCCCATTTACTCTTGTAGATACTGTCACATGTGTGCCCTCCACTTAGCCAAGGAACGGTGTACCCCCGTTTACTCTAGGAACGGTTCGTTCACATGAACCCTCCTTTTATCCTTAGTGTTTGGACATCCTCCTTTTCCCTTCTGTATGCCCAGTGGTCCTTGCACATTTATCCAGTGCCACCCTCCTCCATTTACGCCAAGAATGTCTGTGTTTACCCATGAACTGCACCCACCCCTGTTTACCCAAGGAACATCACACTGCACCAACTTCGATATTCTAGATCTGCCCACCTTGCTTTGGTTTGGATGCCCGTCAGGCCGGAGGAGTGGCCCGTCACTCCAACAGTCCTATTTAGAGTGTGGTATATGAATGTACTCACCTGTCTACTTTTAGACACAAGTACTTGTTCCAATCCCGAAGATCCTGCCAACTATGCCAATTGTTGTGGAGAATTTCAAGCGCAGGAGGCATAGATGTGTAGAATATTGAAATTTATTCGAGCATGTGCAGAGAGAAATATTTTGTGGACTAAGTCCTTCTCCAAGAATCAATGGTTACTGTAGCCATATTTATTTCCCCCTAGTGTAACCATATAATTTCAACTAACCCAATTAAGGACTGTAAAATTCAATCAATTGCAATTAGCCCTTTAACAATTGTAAAATCAACAAATCATTTATTGACCCATAGTTGCCCCACACCAATACCAAAGATGAGATATGAGATCTTTGACAGCACACATACTCGCAAAAGCCAGTATTTTTTTAACCACCTGTGACCCAACTATTATTATAGTAGTACTGTTAATTTGAAATATAATTAGATGTTCTTACCCTTGTCCCAAAATATGTAAGCATGTTATAATGAAGAATTCTTGCCTTGCACCTCCACCCTGTTATGATTAAATAATTGTTTTCATAATTTGATTAAAGAGAGTAAGGGAAAGGAGAGAGCAATGATTTAGTGAGTTTTTAATAACCCTTGGCTTTTTTAAAATTAAATGTTGAGGGTTCAGTGCTGCATAGTAGCATAGTGTGACATCGTTTTGAGCTTTGATTCTTTATCCAATATTATTAATTTTATCCACAGCTAGTACAGAGTGGAGCTGAAAGCTTTACCATCTTTAGATTCACCTATCTTTGCATATTTTTCTAGTGGCATAAACCTAGCTCTGAGTAGATTATCTGCCTAACCTCTCCGCCAGCACAAAGACAGGGAGAGTAAAAAAAAATTGTTAAACATTTGGTACGTTAACGGTTGCGTAATAACTATTCATTTTGTTTCACACTTTTTTAATTAAAAATTCTTGTTTTCTGTGTAAAACAGGCATGTGGAGGAGTTCAGTCCTCGGGCTGTGTACACAAGTGGCAAAGCCAGCACTGCTGCAGGTCTGACGGCTGCAGTTGTGAGAGATGAAGAGTCACATGAATTTGTCATTGAAGCTGGAGCATTGATGCTTGCTGATAACGTAAGGGCATTCCGCACAATTTATTCTTTGTTATAGGATTGTATCCCCTGAAATTTCAACGGTTAAGAGGTGATTTGATTGAAATCTTCAAGATATTTCTAAGGGGAATAGAGTAGGCGAAGAGAAACACTTTCTGTTTGTTGGGGAGTCTAGGACTGGGCATGGTCCAAAAATTAGAGCCAAATTTTTCAGGAGCGAAATTAGGAAACACCTCTACGTAATGGTGGTAGAGGTTTAAAAATTGCTTCTGCAAATCGTAATTGCTACTACATAATTCACTTTTTAATTTGAGATTGATAAGAATTTTGTTAAGGGATATGGGTCAGGGGTGGGTATTGTATGGAGCTGGGATGCACATAAGCCATGATTTTGTTGATTGGCAGGGCAGGTTCAGAGCTAAATGGTCTACTCCTGTCCGTATGTATGTTCATTTGACATTTAGTTTTAAGATTTCTGTGATCTAATGTAAAAGTGTATAATTCTTTGGATTTTGAATGCTAAGAATACTTAAGTCATAATGTATATATGTTCTAGCCTCTGGATTGGGGAAACCTCATCTGTCATTCATTAGGCACTCTACAGTGTTGACCATGAGTCACTAGAGACTGTCCAAAAGTTGTCTAATTGGTATAACCAGCATAAAGTGGTTAACGCCATAAGTCAGTGCATTCAACAGGCCCTGGTACTTTGTTGCATGTCCTGAGCTTTGGACTGTAGAATTTTCTTTTTATTTGCATCTGTGTTCATAGATGTCAGAAATAATTTGCTGATCATAAATTACAAAAATTTGTGGAAATTTCTATACTGAGAGAAACTCTAGAAATTTTTAACTACATTTTCCATTCTTTTTATAGGGTGTTTGCTGTATTGACGAATTTGATAAAATGGAAACAAGAGATCAAGTCGCTATCCATGAAGCCATGGAACAGCAAACCATTTCCATCACTAAAGCTGGAGTCAAAGTAATTTGTTTACATAATACAGAACCTTCTTTGGGTGTTTACTGTGAACTGAATCCTAAAAGGATGAATTATAGTTGATGCCTTCGGTAGGCAGTAGTAACTAGATGGCATAGTGCGATCTTGTGAAACTTAAGCATGAGTAAAGATTTATTTTCATCATTTCAAGTATTCTCTGATGGATGGTGCCTGCTAATTGCAATTTTCTCAACTTGTTTCTTTAATTTTTGCTTAGTGTTTCTTATCCTCCTTACCTTCTAAATGAATGATTCCAGATTATCTTCCTTACAAGTTTTTGCTTCATTCATGGGATGTGGACTTTGCTGACTAGGCCAGCATTTATTGCCCATCCCTAATTGCCCTTGAGAAGGTGGTGATGAGCTGCCTTCTTGAACCACTGCAGTCCGTGTGGTTTAGGTACACTCAGTGCTGTTAGGGAAGGAGTTCTAGGATTTTGACCGAGCAACAGTGAAGGAATAGCAATATATTTCCAAGTCAGGATGGTGAATGGCTTGGAGGGGAACTTCCAGGTGGTGTTGGTGTTCCCATGTGCCTGCTGCCCTTGTCCTTTAAATGGTAGTGGTCGTGGGATTAGAAGGTGCTGTCATAGGAGGCTTGGTGAATTCCTGCAGTGCATCTTGTAGGTGATACACACTGCTGCCACTGTGTCGGTGTTGGAAGGAGTGAATATTTGGATGGGGTACCAATCAAGAAGGCTGCTTTGTCCTGGATAATTTCAAGCTTCTTGAATGTTGTTGAAGCTGCACTCATCCAAACAAGTGGAGAGCATTCCGTCACACCCTGCCTTGTGCCAGGCTTTGAGGGAGTCGGGAGGTGAGTTACTCGCTGCAGGATTCCTAGCCTCTGACCTGCTTCCTGACGTTTGTGTGGTGCAAATGTTACTTGTTAGCCCAAGCCTGGATATTGTCCAGGTCTTGCTGCATTTGAACATGGACTGCTTCAGTATCTGAGGAGTCATGAATTATGCTGAGCGTTGTGCAATCATCAGCAAACATTCCCACTTCTGACCTTTATGGGACGGAGGTAATTGAAGCAGCTGAAGATGACCTCCTGCATTGATGTCCTGGAACTGAGATGATTGACCTCCAACAACCACAACCATCTTCCTTTGTGCTAGGTATGACTCCAACCAACAGTTTTTTTTCCCTAATTTAGTTTTGTTAGGGCTTCTTGATGCCATACTTGGTCAAATGCTGCCATGATGTCAAGGGCTTTCACACTTACCTCATCTCTGGAGTTCAGCTCTTTTGTCCATGTTTGGACCAAGGCTGCAATGAAGTCAGGAGCTGAGTGGCCCCGGTGGAACCCAAACTTGAGCGTAAGTGAGCAGGTTATTGCTAAGCAAATGCCACTTGATAGCACTGTTAATGACCCCTCCATTACTTTACTGATAATCGAGAGTAGACTGATGGGGTGGTAATTGGCTGCATTGGACTTGTCCTGCTTTTTGTGTACAGAACATACCTGGGCAATTTTCCACATTGCTGTCTTTTCCATTTGTCTATTTTTTCACTTAATTTTTTTATACCTTTAATTTTTCTGTTTTCTTAACTATCTTTGTGGGATGTGGCTGCAAAGCTATGTCAATAATACTTGTAAGAACATAACGTAAAATATGGCCCCTCGAGCCTGCACCACCATACAGTACAATCGTGACTGATCTTGGGCTTCAACTCCATTTTCCTGCCTGCTCCCCATATCCCTTAATTCCCTGAGAGACCAAAAATCTATCTATCCTAGCCTTAGATGTATTTAACAGTGGAGCATCCGCAACTGTCTCAGGTAGAGACTTCCAAAGATTCACACCTTTTTAAGTGAAGAAATTTCTCCTCATTCTCAGTCCTAAATGATTGGCCCCTTATCCGGAGACTGTGCCCCCATGTTTTAGACTCCCCAACCAGTGGAAATAATATGAGTCCACCCTATTAAGCCCTTTCAGAATTTTGTTGGTTGCAGTGAGATAGCCTCTCATCCTTCTAAACTGTAGAGAATATAATCCAATTTACTCAGCCTCTCATCATAGGACAGCCCCCTCATCCCAGGTACCAATTTAATGAATCTTTGCTGTACTGCCTTCAGTGCAAGCATATCCTTTCTTAAATATGGAGACCAAAACTGCACACAGCATTCCAGGTGTGGTCTCACCAAAATCCTATACAAGAAAGTCTTCTTTTTTCTTATACTCCAATTCCTTTATAATAAAGACCAACATGCCATTTGCCTTCCTAAATGCTTGCTGCATGTGCATGCTAACTTTCTGCTTTCCTTGTACAAGCACACCAAGTCTCTTTGAACATCAACACTTACAAGTTTCTCGCCTTTCAAAAAATATTCTGCTTTTTTTATTCTTAGGACCAAAGTGAATAAATGACTTCACACTTCCCTATATTATTGTCCATCTGTCCATATCTCTTTGCAGCCTCTGTTTCCTCCCCACAGCTTACCTTTCCACCTAGCTTGGTACCATCAGCAAGCTTGGTTGGTTTTTATATTGTAGTTTGTATTTTATTCATATGACAAAAGAAAAGTTAACTTGGTAGTGATGGCTCAAGGCGAGGATATTTTGTTTCAATTTGATAAGGTCAAAATAGAGCTAAGGAGGCTTGCTTTTTGAATTTATGGAAAAGGCTATTTTTTTCTTCAACTTAATGTTTTCTTTACTAAAAACTGCTGTGAATAGTGAGCAAGATAACTCAGTAATTTTGTCACATCAACCAGCATAATGAAGCAGAGGTATTGTCTCTCTGAATCTGGAGAGATTGGCTCTTGCGAACTGAAGGCCTGAGAGAGACAGTGTCCCTGTAAATTAAGTGAATATTGAAGGGGAATCTGCATCTGGAAAGTGGGGAAGAGAGAATGGAATCCTAGGAGGGAGAATGACTGTTGAAGTAGTTTTTAGGCAAGTAATGACATTTATTCCACCTACAGTTTTTAGTTTAAAAACCTGTGAATTGTGAGGTAATAAATTGATTCACCATTTTTGTAGTAAGCTGTATCTCAATGCATACAAGAGTAAATTGGAGAGAGGTAGTATTTGGGAATATGCACATTTTAAATAGTCCCATGAAAGAACCTCACAAGAATCTTTGCATTATTATTTGGAGTTCTGGTCTAGGAATCCAAAACTTTTCACCAACTCCCTAGAAGTACCTTTAAGTTTTTAATGTGTCAATCTCCCTTTAATAATTTTACAAATCTAGCTGTGGCAGAATGACTAGATCAGTGGTATTAACTGACTCAAAAATCCTCTTAAACTCTTTCAACTTGCCTCCTGCTCTCCATTTCCAGCCTCCTGACTTGCTGACCTTCCTGCTTGCCGCCCCTCCTGCTCGCTGCCCCCCTCTCCTGAATCATCACTCTAGAAGAGGGAAGCAGTGAGCAGGAAGGTCAGGGAGGGAAGTGGCCAGGGGAGAGTCAAGGAGGTGGAGAGGTAACTAGCGGGATGCAGGGAAGACAAGTGCTGAGCGATAGCTTCAGGTTCCAGGAACTGACACGAGGGAATTTCTGCTGTTAATTCCACCATGTCAGGCTTGACTCTGGCCCATTATTTTTCTGTCTTGGGCTAGAGTGGCAGTAAACCTCATTTAACCATCAGGATGTGTACAGCTGGAATAATCTTGATGGACTGTTGTGTGGCTGCACAGGCTTAGAGGAAGCACTGCTCCAGAGAGTAGAAGGCCAATTTAAAGGTCCTCCACCTTTCATGATAGGTCAATTTTCTCACTCCAAGAACTAATCTAGTGAATCTTCACCTGTACTGTCTCCAATGCAAGTATATACTTCCTTAAATATGGAGACCAAAAATGCATAGTACTCTAGGTGTTATCTCATCAAAGCCCTGTACAATTGTAGCAAGACTCCTTTATTCTTGAACACCAGAGTCCCTTGCAGGTATTTCAAGCATCTCCCTCCCCTGGCCCTGCACCAGTATGAGACTGACATGGGGGAGAACGGAGACCTTCCTCACTCCCTGCTGCCTATCTACCACCTCAGAGTCTTTGGCACCACCGGGCCTACTGTCTGTTGCCTTAGCAACTTCCTCCATTGACCCAATCTCAAGAACTGATCTGATCGACTGGCACAAAAACTGCGCAGAACTGAGTAATTTGCTTGGTCAAGTTTGACCCACACTCTGTCGTTGATTCAAATGACCCATGGAAGCCTCTGTAAACCAGATTGAATGTGGGATAGCAGAATATTCGTGATCTGGTTGACTTTGCAACAACCCAGTAGCTTTCATAGCAAAATTTCCCGATAATGGCCCACTAATTACCAGCTCTGTTCAGTCTATTCATGACTTGCTGGGTGGGATTTGAACTCTAGCTCCAGGATGCTAGCCCATAGATAGAACCACAATTATACAGTAACCTTTTGTTAATTTTGAAATATATACACCTGGGAATGGGAGGGAAATTAAAAATTCTTACCAAAGCATGGTTTGGAGCAATTTATGATGCATATAGTTTTCAAATTAACCTGTGGCTGGCAGTGGTGTGGTGGGGAGTGTGAAAGCAAGTTAAAGACCCTAAAACCAGTTTACTTTGAGGAGGGAATTCTACATGTATGCATTGGCCACACTTTTTAAGAATATATTTAATGAATGGCTCCTTAAGTAAAAAATTTGTCTCATGTTTTAATTTCTTCCCAATTTCTCAGAGAACCTCGTTAAGCCTTTTACCCCCCCCCAACTGAATTTCATGCATACCAGGCATTTTCCAGTATGTTACCCGAGTGGCTTTTGAACTTATTTATAGTTTGAAGATATAACCCATTGTAGACATTTTGGTATTATGCTTTTAGTTTACTCCATATTCTTCACTGCGCAACACTGTAAAGTATTTTTGGAATAAATTCAACTTTCTACTGACACATATTCACTTTCCATTAAACTTTTACCAGCTTGTTGTTCTAATGTTTTCCCTATCAATTTATTTTACTGATACAACTCTCTGTCCTAAGAACCGCTGGATGATCTTTCACACAAGTTCCAAATCCATCCCATGAATTTCTTTTGCTACTATTGTCACTGGATCTGTTGTTGTGTTTTAATTTTCATCTGCTTTCGGTACTTCTAGTTTCCATTCCAGTAAATTTGAACTTTATTCACCTTGGTTTTTGATTCTTGGTTCACAGATTGCATTCAATTTATTTCAATACTATCTTTATGAATCATTGGGAAGAATTTTCCCCCTGTCGGGGGGGAGGTTCAGGAGCGGGTGCACCTCCGATCTGCGCCCCCAATCCGGGGCGTGTCACCATTTTATGTGGGCGGGCCAATTAAGGCCCGTCCAGCATGATGTCCTATGTGCTATGCACTCCGTGTGCAGGGGGGGGGATTCCCTAAGCCGAGGATGCGCTCTTTCGTGCATCTGCCTGAGGCTAAGTGCTGCCTCGGGGAGATTGGCGCTAAATTCAAAAATGTGAAACATAGAAAAATAAAATTTCCCTGACATGTCCCCTCGTGACACAGTCACATGAGTTGGGACATGTCCATTACTTTTAATTAAACTTTTATTAAATGTTTAAAAACCTACATAAAACCTTATCCCGCCTGTGGATGAGGTTTCATGCTTTTTCTAAACCCCGCCAAGGCTCCTGGCCTGCCCACCAACCTTAAGGTTGGACGGGCAGGCCCTTTAATTATTTCAATTAGTTTTTAAATGGCCTCAATTGGCCATTGACAGGTCGGCGGGCGCACAGCTGATTTGACTGCGCCCCTGCCGACCTGAAAATTGAAATGACGTGGGGTAACGTCGGGAGTTCTGCCCGACGTCATCCCGCGTCATTTTACACTTCGGCAAGTGGGCCCCGCCCCCGCTCGCTGAACTCAACAATATCCTGCCCGTTGCTTTTTTTTTTGTACCTGTTGAACTCAATTTATGCTGTCTTTCTCCAGTCCAAATCATTTTTTTAAGCACTTCTTGCACCTGGCCATTGTCATTGAGCCTTCCCCACACTTGGATGCAAAATCTCAATTTGTCATTTTTTTTAAACTCTGGAGACCTCATATCTGTTTTTTCCTCAAAAATGAGAATTGGAGATATTGTGCACTCAAGCTCAAGCAAAATGGGGAACCAGCATGCATTACTAAAATTGTATGTGCAATAAAAATTTATCAAAAGCAGAGAATGAAAGATTTTTCTAAACTCAGTTAATAAAAAATGTCTAAATTTCAGTGCAGAAGATAAGAATTCCAAATTCACCCATTGTTGGGGAAATCCTGTTTTCTTTCTTTTAATTGTTAGGAAGTTTGCCTTTTTAAATAAGGAAATGCGAGTTAGTTTCTGTTGATTTATTAATGCTTTGGAAGTGAACAGTTAAGCTGCTGAAAATAATGGGAAAGTATGCTGTGTGTAAAATGTGTATAGATTGTGTTTTACCCTAAATGGATTAAAAGCTAAATTCCACTCCTCTAAAATCTTTGTTTTGATATAGGCTACCTTGAATGCCAGGACTTCTATTTTGGCTGCAGCAAACCCAGTTGGTGGACGGTATGATCGTTCAAAATCTCTCAAACAAAATGTAAATCTCACAGCCCCGATCATGTCTCGATTTGATTTGTTCTTCATTCTAGTTGATGAATGTAATGAGGTGGGAATATCATTTTTTCATATCCCATTTATAGTGTTTCAATTTTTAAACAACTTGTAGAAGAAATTAATGTAATATAATTGTTATAAACTAGGTAACAGATTATGCCATTGCTAGGCGTATCGTGGACTTGCATTCTCGAATTCAAGAATCCATCGAGCGGATCTACTCCTTGGATGATATCAGGAGGTACCTGTTATTTGCAAGGCAGTTCAAGCCAAAGGTCAGTCACTTAATGAATGCAATGTGACATTTATTGGACGGTCTTTTTGTGTAACTTTTACTAATCAAGATCACTTCTGAGGATTTAATTTTCTAGATATCAAAGGAATCTGAAGACTTCATAGTGGAACAGTACAGACGACTTCGTCAGAGGGATGGATCTGGAGTAACCAAATCAGCATGGCGAATCACAGTGCGTCAGCTGGAGAGTATGATTCGACTTTCTGAATCCATGGCTAGAATGCATTGCTGTGATGAGGTAACTGTTAAGCATTAAAGAGGTTTGTTCTCTTGTTTTAAGAGTGTATGCATTGTTGCTTATTGTGCTGTCCCTACTTTGCAACTCTCGTGTGTTATCATTATTTCATCATACTGGAGAGGTATGCCTGTCACTCCATCTATATCCTCCAGCAATCCTGTTCTACAGTTGCCTTTTTTTATGTTTTTTAATTAACACTTAGACCAAGGGCTCAAGTTCTCTACAAAGCTATATTGATAGAGCTGGAAAGATACCCTGGTTGAATATTTCTTTCTGGAGGAATCCTTTTTCCTTCTTCAACTTCAAGACCAAAACGATTGTAATTCTGCACAATTGATGTAAAGCTGCATTTCATAATTTCTTGGAACTGCCAGTTTTATGAGAAATGGATCGCTCTGTTACCCAGCCTTTCTAACTACTAGTCCAGCTGAGACCTGGGAAAACTTCCTGTGGTGCTGCATTTGGCAGTTTGCTGCTGCTGTTGGATGACTCGTAGAATTTTCCATACTAATAGTTTGCTCTGTTATCCCCAAATCCAAGGAATTATTCTATGTTTTTCATAATACATTAAATTTAACTATCTAAAAATCAATAAAGAAGCTTGGGGGTGATGATGGCATACAGTATGTAGTAACTTAAACAGAAAGCTCTACCAAAATGAAGCCTGTGCTGAATCTTTGCTGTGGCTTTATAGGTACAACCTAAGCATGTCAAGGAAGCTTTCCGGTTGCTGAACAAATCAATCATTAGAGTGGAGACACCAGATGTAAACTTTGACCAAGATGATGAAGGAGGAGAGGAAATGGAGCAGGAGGTCCATGAAGGGATCAATGGTAAACTAATTTTAATTGCACCAGAAAGGAATAAATCTGTAAACAAGTAAAGTTTTTAGACTGACTATGGATGTTGTTCCTTCCTCCACCCTAGTTTCTAAGAATATATTAATTGATGTGCTTTTACTTTTTAAATTTTAGAATGGTATGTGGCCTTTTATGATGGCCCTTATTTGTAACTAGGTTAAATACAATATTGATTTGATCCTCCTCCCCCCTTAAAGTTTATCCTTTCACACTCGTTCAAATTTGCTGCTGTGGAATTCCATCTTTTTTGTAATGGGTGGTTTGGGGATTGAATTCTCTCTCCTTAGACATTGACTCTAAAAAGAAAAAAAACAGTATGAATGCCTCAGGATTGAGAAACAATCCTGTTTCTCAGGACAAGCAGGTCCCAGAACAAGAAATAGAAAGCAAGTGGAAAAACATTAAAGTGAGTATACAACATGCTGCAGAGGAAATATTATAAAAGCAGAAAAGAGAAAGAGACAAGAAGTTGCTGACAGATGAGGTAATAACAATGACGATACAAAAAGGAAAGGAAAGAAACATACCTGAGTATGATAAAATTGAAAAGAAAATGAAGAATGCATGTAGGCAGGCTAAAGAGAAATGATACAATGGAATGCGTGATGAAGTATTAGAGCTGGAAAGAAATCACAAAATGAGTTATGTACCAAAAGTTGAAATCTTTGACACACAGTGGTTGTATAAAAGACAGAGACAGGATTGCAGTAGCAAAAAAATGGTCAGAATCTTTTAAGTTGTATTATGTGATGATCCAAATTGAGGGAGTCCTCATGATATAGAGGTAAATGAAGGACCAAACATTATGATATCAGAGGTAAAGTATGCTTTGAAATTGAGTACAGGAAAAGCTCCAGGCATAGATGAAATAACAACAGAACATCTAAAACTCCTTGGAGAAACAGAATTAGAAGTGGTTACAGAAATTTGTGATCAAATATATACCAACGGCTACATTCCAAATTACTTGAGACATTCGTTATTCGTTAAACTACCTAAAAAACCTAAAGCAATGGAGTGCAATCATTTTAGAACTAAGCTTAATGAGTCATCTCATTAAAGTGATCTTGAAAATCATAATAAAAACAATACATTTGAAGTAGAAATTGGCAAAACACAGTCTGAATTTAGACAGAGTTAGAACGAGAGGGAGTATTTAACCTAAGAACAGATCTTTGATAAATATCTAGATGTAAACAAGACCATTTACATATGCTTCATAGACTATGAAAAAGCATTCGACCATGTTTATCACCAAAAGTTAATAGATGTGTTGCTGAAATGTGACAGTAAAGGTGTGAGATTTATCCAGAGCCCATATTGGGGCCAAATAGTGAGCATCAGGCTAGAACAGGGGCAACCAGATATGTTTTAAGTGAAGAGAAGAGTATGAGAAGGCTCTGCACTGTTGCTAAAATTATTCAGCCTGTGCACAAATATTCAGAATTAGAGATGGACTTATACAGGTAAAAATTGAACATAACAAATTTGCTGTATGCTGATGACAGCACAACTTGCAGAATCAGAAGAGGCCCTACAAAATATCATTGATCAAGTAAAATCTGGAAGTTTAGAATATGGATTGAGTAATAACACCAAAAAGACAAAAAACAATGATAGTTAGAAGGAATACATTAGAAGAAACTAGAATGAAGGTTAAGTGGATGGTGTGGCAGTGGAACAAATTGATAAGTTTGTGTATTGAGTACAAATGATAACAAGATGGCAGATGTGATGCAGAAATTGGAAGGATAGAGATGGCCAGAAGTCATTTTATGAAGATGAAGGATGTTATCAACAAGAAAACTCTGGCTTGGAACAAGGCAAAGAAACAAAAGGTGCTACATTCTATCCAATTCCCTGTATGCCTCAGAAATCTGGACAATAAATAAAGATCTGTGGACGCTGAGACATATGCTAAAACATTTCAGATACAGACCAAAGACCACTGAAGAGGTACTTGAAAAAGCAAGAGCAAAAATAAATCTTTAATAAGTGACATCCAGAGAAGAAAATGTCATTATTTCAGCAATTGAAGTGTGTTCAAAAGAAAACAGGCATCCAGCAGAATCCTCACATATTGAGGAACCCATTCTGAGATTTGGACCTGCAGTTACTGCAAAGCTATTGTCCACGTGGTGGCTGACTTCCTAGAAAGGATGGAGGATGTTGGTAATCATGGTGACATTGATTTGAGTTTGCTTCGAGATGTTGTCTGGCTGTGGAATTGAAGAGAGTTAGTTGTAACAACTTTACTGGCATTCAAATTTGACAAAAATATAATTTGCAGGAGGAGCATCATAGAACCATAGAAAAGTTACAGCACAGGAGGCCATTAGGCCCATTTTGTCATGCCAGCCCAAGGACACCCAGGCACCCTTTCTAATCCCACCTTCCTGCACCTGGCCCATAGCCCTGCAGCTTACAGCACTTTAGGTGCAGATCCAGGTATTTTTTAAAAGAGTTTAAAGTTTCTGCCTCTACCACCAACTTGGGCAACGAATTCCAGACACCTACTACCCTCTGCGTAAAAAAGGTTCTTCCTCATGTCCCCCCTACACCTTCTGCCACTTATCTTAAATCTATATCCCCTGGTTCTAGAATTCTCCATCAAGGGAAACAATTTTATTCAGTCCACTCTATCAATTCCCCTCATAATTTTGTACACCTCAATCAAGTCACCTCTCAGTCTTCTTTGTTCTAAGGAAAATAACCTCAACCTAATCAATCTCTCCTCATAGCTACACTTTTTTTAACCCTGGCAACATTCTTGTAAACTTCCTCTGCACTCTCTCCAGAGCTATTACGTCCTTCCTGTAATGCGGTGACCAGAACTGCACACAATACTCCAGTTGTGGCCTCACCAGTGTTTTATACAATTCCAACGTTATATCACTAAGATAAAAGCAAAAAACTGCGGATGCTGGAAATCGAAAACAAAAACAAAAATCCCTGGAAAAACTCAGCAGGTCTGGCAGCATCTGTGGGAAGGAGCACAGTTAACGTTTCGAGTCCGCATGACTTCAACAGAACTAAAGAAAAATAGAAAAGGGGTGAAATAAAAGCTGGTTTAAGGCGGGGGGGCATTTGGGACAAGAAGAGCTGGATAGAGGTCCAGTGATAGGTGGAGATAGCCAGAAGATGTCACAGACAAAAGGACAAAGAGGTGTTGAAGGTGGTGATATTATCTAAAGGAATGTGCTAATTAAGGGTAGAAAGCAGGACAAGCAAGGTCCAGGCAGACAGCCCTGGTAGGGTGGGGTGGGGTGAAGGAATCGAAAAAGGCTAAAAGGTAGAGATAAAACAATGGATGGAAATACATTTAAAAATAATGGAAATAGATGGGAAAAGAAAAATCTATATAAATTATTGGAAAAAACAAAAAAAATGGGGGGAAAATCAGAAAGAGGGTGGGGATGGAGGAGAGAGTTCATGATCTAAAATTGTTGAACTCAATATTCAGTCCGGAAGGCTGTAAAGTGCCGAGTCGGAAGATGAGGTGCTTTTGCTCTGGTTTGCGTTGAGCTTCACTGGAACAATGCAGCAAGCCAAGGACGGATATGTGGGCATGAGAGCAGGGTGGTGTGTCGAAATGGCAAGTGACAGGGAGGTCTGGGTAATGCAGAACACCTTCGTTCTGTCCGCAAGCATTACCCAGACCTCCCTGTCGCTTGTCATTTCAACACACCACCCTGCTCTCATGCCCACATGTCCGTCCTTGGCTTGCTGCATTGTTCCAGTGAAGCTCAACGCAAACCAGAGCAAAAGCACCTCATCTTCCGACTCGGCACTTTACAGCCTTCCGGACTGAATATTGAGTTCAACAATTTTAGATCATGAACTCTCTCCTCCATCCCTGCCCCCTTTCTGAATTTTCCCCCTCCTTTTTGTTTTTTCCAATAATTTATATAGATTTTTCTTTTCCCACCTATTTCCATTATTTTTAAATGTATTTCCATCCATTGTTTTATCTCTACCTTTTAGCCTTTTTCGATTCCTTCACCCCACCCCCAATAGGGCTATCTGTCTGTACCTTGCTTGTCCTGCTTTCTACCCTTAATTAGCACATTCCTTTAGATAATATCACCACCTTCAACACCTCTTTGTCCTTTTGTCTGTGACATCTTTTAGTTATCTCCACCTATCACTGGCCCTCTATCCAGCTGCTCTTGTCCCAAACCACCCCCCTTAAACCAGCTTATATTTCACCCCTTTTCTATTTTTCCTTAGTTCTGTTGAAGAGTCATGCGGACTCGAAACGTTAACTGTGCTCCTTTCCACAGATGCTCCCTGTAACTGTTTGACATCCCTAAATGTATGACCTCACACTTCTCTATGTTAAAATCCATCTGCCACTTTACCGCCCACTCCACCAACCCATCAGTTGATTGCTTTAGCAAATGTTGGTATTCTTTGTAGCAAAGAATCAGACCTTTCCTACTGGGGAACCCAAGGAGAAAATAACCTAATTCAGTTGTTTTAAGTGAGAAATGTGCCAAACAGAACTGTTAATCTCTCTCAGCTATCCTTGTGCAGGCACAAGCTGTGAAGTCCTTTTTCTCACATTGTGTCATGGCTGAGGTCTGATGAATTGCATGGACCCTAAATAATGGTTTAGATAATAATGGGCATGCCAAAGGTACTGGTGATTTTGTTTTGTTTTATTCTACCATTGTGTACTGAAAGTTCATATATACTTAGCTTAGTAATGGATTCAGTCGTTCTAACAAATGGTAATTCCGACAGGACATTCTGAAATTCCAAATGGAATTAATGGTGTCAATGGCCATTCTGAAGACAGTACCAAAGAAGTGCCAAAATCCACAATGAGACTGTCTTTTGTGGAGTATCGCAAGATTTCCAACCTTATTGTTATCCATCTCCGGAAACTAGAAGAAGGTAAGAATGCGGATTACTCAATAGCTTCATTGCATAATACAGTTTAATATAGTGCTTTGGAAAAATGGTGCCCAAATCTTTTATCAGGTATATAATATGTTCTGACAGTTGTTGTGCTAAAATATTTGATTCTTAAATAACTGACCAAAGTCAAACGCCTCATAGAAGTCCCTTAGGTTTTTTTTTAAAGTTTGACCAGCTTAGAGCAATTCTTAGAACCTAGAACAAATGCCTTGCTTTGCAGTTGGGCAGTTGTGAAAATTCATATATTGTACTGTGAACCAGTCCTGTGTAGAGATGGATGTAAGAAAAAGCAACTATGCTCCCAATCTTGAATTAAATACCACATCAAAAGCTTGTTCTTGAAACATCTGATACTTTAAACGATGTTTTGAAAAAGCTGATAGGTGTATATTCATTGGTGGGAAGCATTGAGTGGAGTGCTCCCAGGAGTTAGAAGTGACAAGGATCTAAAACTAATTTACATTAGTTACCCCAGCATTAAAATCAGCCATAAGATATCCACAATTGTGGTGGCACAAAAACAGAAGGATTTAGATGCAATGCTATGCAATTGAGCACATAACCAAGCAGCTAATTTTAGCATGAGTAAATTATTACGCATAGGTGAAAAAATGGGACACAAATACACAATGAATAGAATTGGTTTAAGAGAAAGTCTTAGAAACACTTGTCTCCGAGCAATTAAACAATCCTCTAGGATGATAAAATACAACAAATTTTTGACAAGACCACAGTTAAAATCCTCCGCTAGCTTGTAGCCACCATGACATTTTTTTTTAAGTCATTCTTCCTTGACAGATTACAGATAAGAGCAGTAAGTATTGATCAGGTGTGAAGAAAACTAGTTATAACAAAATATTAGTGAACCGTGAAGTCTAGAAGAAAGCCAGTTAAGAGGAAAACACCCCACTGGGGGATAAATATTAAATGAATAAGGTTAAGCCAGTTTAACAACATCTAGGAAGTACCATTAGGCATTAGTGGAAATTAATGAGCAGGGCATTTAGAATGGAGAATTTCTTAGTTCAAATGATTTTGTAATAATACATCAAGCAGGGTAATGACACACAAAATTATAGAATGGTTACACGATTAGAGTTAAACAAAATAGAATTAGATAATATAACATAGAAAGCTAATGTATTCAGGGATGAGCCTAAATGGGCTGCATTGCCTTTCTTTGTTCCTATATGTTTGTACACTACTAAAATTTTACTGAAGTACTGTGCTTCCATCCATTTGCAACTGCATAATAAAATAAAGAACTTCATTTGGGACAAAGAATATTTTCTACTAGCTGAGAATAACTTGCGAATCTGCAAAAGAAATTATTGTTTGTTTTCAGTTGATTTTTGCTTTTAGTTTTGCATAGTAACAAACAAAATAATGGCTAGAACCTATCTGATCAACTGCTTTTTTGAATTTTCTTTGTACATGGTTGCAACCTTTAAGTGGCCAGCAGATAATTCAAAAATCAAGACTGCCTTAAACTATAAATCCGAGCGCCCATGCACACTCTTTTATCTTCTCTGCTGTCCAGCACCTCAGTTCAGGAACGGTAGCATAGTGGTAATGTTACTGAATTAGTGGTTCAGACTCTTGATTTAAAGCTCTGGAGGCACAAGTTAAAATCCCATCACAGCAGCTTGTGGAAATTAAATTCAGTGAATTAATAAATCTGGAATTAAAAAGTTAGTCTCAGTAAAAGTGACCATGAAGCTACAGGATTGTTGTAAAAACCCACCTGGTTCACTGTATCCTGCAGGGAAGGAAATCTGCCATCCTTACCCAGTCTTTCATACGTATGACAGAAATGTGATTGATTCTTAACTGCCCTCTGCAATGGTCTAGCAAGTCACTTGGTTGTATCAAACTGCTACAGAAAAGTTGAAGAATATTTTTAAAAATGGATAAGGCACACCCTGCCCAGTCACTAACCTCTGGGGACTTGTGCCAAAATTGGGAGAACTGTTCTACAGACTAGTCAAGCAACAGCCAGACAGTCATATTCACAGCCATATTCATACCTCACAGCCTATGTCCCACATTCCATCCTTGAGCATGGGCAGCAGTGGTTCAAGAAGGCAGTTCACCACCACCTCAAGGGCAATTAGGGATGGGCAATTAAATGCTGGTCTAACCACTGATGCTCACACCCCATGAACAAACTTTTTTTTAAAAAAGTGATATAGGAATGGAGAGAGTTTCTTTGGAAGCCCTCAACATTGACTCCCATGAAATATCAAGGCATCAGGTCAAACACTGGGAAGGAAACCTCTTGTTGATTACCACCTGTCACTCTCCCCCAGCTCCATGATAAGCACTACTTGGAAGAAGCACTGAAGGTGGCAAGGACATAGAATGTATACTGGGTGGGAGACCAATGTCCATCACCGAGTGGCTTGGTAGTACCGCTATTGACTGAGCTGGCTGAGTCCTGAAGGACATATCTGCCAGACTGGGCCTGCGGTAGATGGTGAGGCAACCAATCTACAGTTGCAGTCTTGACTACCAAAAGCAGGACAAATCCAATCTGGCCAATTCCCATCAGTTTGCTCTCAATCAGCAAAGTGATGGAAGATGTCATTGACAGTGTTATCAAGCAGCACTTAAATCAGTGACAAACTGCTCACTGATGCTCAGTTTGGGTTTTGCAAGGACCACTTGGCTCCAAATCTCATTACAGCTATGATTCAAACATAGACAAAAGAGCTGAATTCGAAGGGGTGAGGTGAGGGGGTGAAGCTGGGTAGAAGGCCAGTGATTGGTAGAGGCATGGGAAGGTGCCGTGGGTTTTCTGCGATTACATGGGAAGATGCCGTGTTCCCACAGCACCTACCCATGCAATTGCAGAAGGTGCAACACCTGCCCCTTTACCTCCTCCCTCTTCACCGTCCAAGGGCCCAAACACTCAGGTGAAGCAGCGCTTCACGTGTACCTCCTTCAATTTGGTCTACTGCATTCGCTGCTCCCAATGCGATCTCCCCAACATTGGAGAGACCAAACGCAGACTAGGTGACCACTTTGCGGAACACATTCGATCTGTCTGCAAGCATGACCCAGACCTTCCTGTCGCTTGCCATTTCATCACACCATCCTGCTCCCATGCCCACATGTCCATCCTTGGCCTGCTGCAATGTTCCAGTGAAGCCCAACGTAAACTGGAGGAACAGCACCTCATCTTCCAATTAGGCACTTAAAAGTCTTCAGGACTTAACACTGAGTTCAACAACTTCAGACCATGAGTTACCCCTTTTTTTTATCCCCTTTTTTCAATATTCATTTTCATTTTTTCATTTTTATTTTTTATCCACTTATTTTTATTTTTATTTATTTTCATTTTTATTCATTGTTTTATCCTGACCTTATATCCTATTTTTGATCTTTTTTCCCACCCCCACAAGGGCCATCTGTCACTTGTTCTTTCCAGAGTGCTTACCCTTGTCCTGCTATTATCACATTCTGCTTTCTGACTTAATGTCACCATCAGCACTTCCTTTAGCCAGCACCACTAGCATTAACACCCCTTTGTCCTTTTGTTCATGACATTTCTGGCAATCTCTCCTTTGCCTCCACCTGTCGCTGGCTTTCTATCCACCTGCTCCACCCCCCTTAAACAGTTTAAATTTCATCACATTTTTACTTCTCTTTAGCTCTGAAAAAGAGTCATATGAACTCGAAACATTAACTCTGTCTTTGCCTTTCTTTCCACAGATGCAGTTAGACCTGCTGAGTTTTTCTGGTGTTTTCTGTTTTTGTTGTAGTGATTTAAGAAGGGGGCTCACCATCACCATCTGATGGACAACACATTCTGGCCTAGCCAGCAATGATCACATCTCATAAAAAGAATTTTAAAAAAACTTGCCTCCTAAAGCCTGTCCACCATCTACAATGCACTCCACTTGCCTGGATGAGTGCAACTCCAATAACATTTTGAGAAGCTCGACACCATCCAGGACAAAGCAGCTCGCTTGATAAGTTCCCAGTCCATCATATTAAAAAAAAACTAGCTCTCCACCACTGGCGCACGGTGGCAAAATCTGGAAGGTGAACTACAACAACTTGCCAACCCTTTTCGACAGCACTTCCCAAACTCATCTCCAACTACACATCATCATAACTTGGAACAATATCACCATTCCTTTACTGTTGCTGGGTGAGAAACATGGAACTCCTTCCTTAAAAGCACTGTGTGTACTTACACCACTTGGACTGCAGCGATTCAAGAAGGTGGCTCACCACTACCTTCTTGAAGGCAATTGGAGCAATAGATGCTGGCCTTGCTTGTGATACTTGCATCCCACCAACAAATAACAATCTACACAACCACACACACAGTCCCCCCCATTCAAATAAATTCAAGCCCTTGTGCAAAAAAAACCAACTTGATCTCAATTCAAAAAAAATGCGAGTCCAGCTATGGAATAAAAATATACCCAAAGTGAGTGAAGAAAAGGAATTCTGTACTATACTTGACTTCCCAGTTGATTGGCCTGTTCCACTAGTTTTTTTTTTTTGCTGTCCTACATGTTTTTACTCATAAATTTTCCAGCCTGGAGCTGCTGTCCGATCTAAGTGTACCAGTTAGGAACCAGTTTTTGTAATCGCCCAAGAATTTAAGCCACTCGAGTCTTTGTGGATAAAGCACACAAAAGGAACAAATGCTACTGCTGTCTGGGTTGCAGAAGCCCTCAGACTATGCTATTGTAGCGTGGGTAGACTTACATGCGAATCATTCAAAAGCCAATTTGATGCTGTGATGGGGAGATTTGTGGTATTCAATGGAAAATGAGTCAAGTGAGCTGAAGTATCTCCCTCATTTGTACTTTACAGTGCATTGACTTTAGTTCAGCTTGGATGATGAGTAAATGAGAAATAACTCAAAAATTATATTCATATGTCATGAAGCTGATTTGTTTCATTCTGTCAGCAGAAGATGAAGATGCTTCGCCAAAGAAGAGTGAACTCATTAACTGGTATTTGAAAGAAATTGAATCTGAAATTGAATCGGAAGAAGAACTAATTAACAAAAAGAAATTAATTGAGAAAGTTATTTACAGACTTATTCATTATGTAAGTACAATACTTGCACATAGTCTGACCTGTTTGATCACATAAATATTAAATTCTGGTTTCTACAAATGATAACTGCTACTCAAATTAAAAATGGCTACAAAGTTATGACTGAACTTGCTTTACAAGTATTACTCAGTTGAATTTGTTTTATGGTTTCTGGGGTACAATTCGTGCAAGATGCTCATATGCTTTCTGGTTAGTTTGTTGTACCAGAATACCTTGTCTTGCACTTCCTTCAACTGTCGTGTGTAGTGAAGGCACAGTTTGGCAGTTGAATAGCAACAAGTAAACTCCTGCAAAATGAATGATCAACAGATCATTGGTCATGGGAGACTGCAAGACAGCAATGTGGGACCAAATAACTTCATAAATTTCCATACAATATAAAATAATAAAAGGGTCATTCGGACTCGAAACGTTAACTGTGCTCCTATCCGCAGATGCTGCCAGACCTGAGTTTTTCCAGGTGTTTTTGTTTTGGATTTCCAGCATCTGCAGTTTTTTGCTTTTAAAATATTTATCAGCAAGAGTATTGCAATTTGGTGCTGAAAATTATGGAGACAATGAATCCAACCCATAAATAAGACAGCTGTAGAAAATCAATCAATTCATATACAGTGGGGTGTTCTTCAGAGATATGAGTCTTAACTTTGTGTTTGAATTTCTAATAGGACCACATCTTGATTGAACTGAAACAGACTGGTCTGAAAAGCCGAAAAGGAGAGGGTGATGAAGTTTTGGAGCAGGATCCCTACCTAGTGGTTAACCCCAATTATACTTTGGAAGATTAAGTGCCAAATGTTACACTGGATCATCTTGGAATCTATAGTTTCTTCTAAGAATATCACTGAAACACCGAAATCTCTCTAACTGTAGGCATGAAACAAGATTTGATATCACCTAATGCTCTCATCCAGTGCAGAATTACTTTGGGTTTTGGCTCTGAACAAGATATTGAAATGCTCATCAAGGATAAAACCAATGATGCCTAGCACATTTGTTTAAATCTGTTTAATTTTGGGAGCTTTTATGCTTATTTTTGAAGTTCAGTGGCATTTTGGATTGAATGGTGAAAGGAGATTATAGTATGTACTTTAAAATTGTATTCACAACTTTTGCTGATAAAATAGTTTAAAATGCAGACATGTTTCCTTTCACATTGCTTGTTACGTTTTGCCAGTTACAATTTACTGATTTAAGATGAATTTAAAGAGGAAAAAAAAGGAAAAGTATAAGAATGTTATTTTGGATAGTATGACTGGATAACCTGCATTTATATTAAAACTAGATTACAACGATTGCATTATGTTTTTTAAAAAGGCCACAACCTAGATGAAGTTGAATTTTGATCCCAACGCAAGTTTAAGATTTTATGAAATCTTGTTTTGGTGGAATTTGAAATTTAATTTACCCATGAGGCTAATTTAAAGCTAGCTGTGCATCTGAGGCAATTGTTGTAAATATATTTCATGTAGAAAGCTGCCCTGAAATTGTGTGATGGCTTTATTAAATATAAAGCAAAATATATTTGCCCAGTGTTGTCATCCTACTAATTTTGAGCTTCTATCTATATTTCAATTTCCATTTTAGCTGTCACCTCCTGTTGTTTAATCCTAACACACACACACACACACACACGTGTGATATTGCTGAACAGTGAAATGGGGTATTTAACCAGTTGTACTCTTGTATAGGCCTTAACTATTATTGCAAGTGTGAGAATAGTGGGGAGAAGAATATTGCCTATAAAATCTCTTTGTAAGAGAAGAGAGAGATTGGACACCAACAGTAATGTAGGTTTATATTGTGCAGATCAGAGAAGATGATAAATCTTGAGATATCTGACTTGAGGTCAATTAGATTATACCAGGCACAAACCTGGTACAAACTGTTGTTTTGACTGATATAATAAATTATTTTATGGGGTGATGACCTCTTGTCAGATTTGATGTAATTGAGATTGTGGAAATCGTATTACTTGACTTTCCCCAGAGATCTGTTCCAGGACAGGTTTGAAATTGAAAGTGTGTTGAATGAATATCTTCACCTGTTCTTTGCAATTTATTGTATAAATGTAATCCACCCTGCAGATTAAGGTATAAGTGTTGAATTTAGCATACACCCATTATAGTTCAAAATGTTACATATGAAATCTATGCCATGCTTTTTTAATAAAAGGCAAGAAATCTTTGTTAAAGACTACTGATTTCCTGTTGAGTAATAGTAAAAAACTTACCAATGTGAAAGAAGCTTCAGCAATGAGCATATGGAAGGAGAGATTAGAAAGCATCATCAAAAGCTTAGTTGAAGAGTTAAGATTTCAGAAGGTTTCTAAAAAAGGCGAGGCATTGACATTAGGGAGGGAACTCCCTACTTAAGTCAGATTGGCTGTATTATTTTCTGACCTATCCCTTGCATCCTTTTTATATAATGGTACAATATTTGCAGACCTCTAATCCTCTAGTACCTCAGCTGTATCTAGTGAGGATTGGAAAATGATCCTCAGTGCATCTGCTATTTTCTCCCTGGCTTCCTTTAACAGCCTGGGCCTTGGTGACTTATCCACCTTCAAGGATGTCAGTCACTCCAGTACTTCCACTCTCACTGTGCTTATTGTATCTAATATTTCACACTCCTCTTTAACTAGGATGTCTGCATCATCCCTCTCCTTAGTGAAGATGGAGACAAAATACTCATTGAGAACCCTGCCCACATCTTCATCAAAGCACAAGTTACCATGTACATCTGTGATGGGCCCTACTCTTTCCTTAGTTATTCTCTTGCTCTTAATGTACTGGTAAAACATCTTTGGGCTTTCTTTGATTTTACCTGCCAATATTTTTTCGTACCCTCTCTTTGCTTTCCTAATTTCCATTTTTACTTCACCCCTGTACTTTCTATACTCCTCTAGGCTTTCTATAGTATTAAGTCTTTTGTGACTGTCATAAGCTTTCTTTTTCCACTTTATCTTGGCCTGTAAGCATTTGGACAACCAGGGACTCTAGGTTTCGCAGCACCACCCTTTTTTTTTGTAGGGACATGTCTACACTGTGGCAGTAGAATCTCGCTTTTGACACACTTTTCCCTTCTAATAACTGTATCCAATCCACTCTCGCCAGCTCACCTCTGCAGCAGGTGACACTTGCCACACATGTTGGCGTCTGGGACATAGGGAGCATCCACAATTTCCCACATATTACAGGACATGCATTGCACACGACCGAGCTGTCCTGCAATGTCTTCAATTTACTACTTTTATGTTTACTTAATAGAAGTAGACCAAAGTAAAATTAACAATATTACTTGGCCCTATTTATTAAATCTTACCAAAAGTACAGTTCCTATTTTATTTTAAAACTTAGGAATAGAATAAACCTTAAACACTTACTAGATACTCACCAAACAGCTAGCTAGCTTCTCCAACCAATTAAATTGCTTCTTTCCTGTAATGTCACAATTTGTTGTTTTTGGACTCTTTTCGAACTTAGCGTGGGCTGGTTCCCAGCAGCTGACAGGTCCACCTCTCTGACTGCACTTCCTGAAAGCGAGTGATGTAGGCCAGGCTCCCCAGACTGTATTTATTATCTCCCACAGGTCTGCCTCTCCAACTGCTCTTCCCGAAGATGGTTGATCTTAGGAATTTGTATCTGACACATTGTATCAAATTTCTGTACAAAGCTTTATTTTAAAAGGGTCTGAAATAATAGTAACTATGATAATATTGAGCTGACTTTAATCTTTCCCTTAAACTAAAATTATGCATAATTCATTAGCTAAATAATACATTTCACATTTTTTTTGTTTCTCATTGGTGCTTCTAGAAGGCGTTCCCTTTCTAACTGTGAACAGTAAGGTATAAAACAGATCTTGAACACTGGCAATGAGGTCCAGAAAAGTCTGCACTGCAGTCATGATTTTTGAAACTGAATTCTATGATGCAGTCAGGTAGCAAAGGCTGCAAGAAAATTGGAATGCAGGAGAGACTAATCAAGTTATCATTTGAAAATAGGCCACTGAGGAAGTGTTGTGCACTTATACTGTGAGAATTAGTTTTCTCACAACTGCTCTGTGTCCGTTTGTTGTGAAATTGAGCTCACCAATTAATTGAGCCTTACCTCAATTGTTTGCTCAGTCTTTGAGAACATTGAAGAAATATACACCTAAAAGGCATGAATGTCCAGTTCACGTGGGAATACTATTGTTATGCCCTTGTATAATTGCACATGATGCAGTGTGAATCAACTCAAAGACAAACTGCTTAAAGGAACGAACGACCTGATAACATTGAAACCAAAGAGTCATGTACATCAGACCCAATCTGATATAGGAGCCATGCTCTACAGGTCGATCATATCTTCTGTGCTGCTTTTCAAAGGGCCAAGCATGCAGCCAGGTACCCACATACGTATTTTACTTTTGACAGAATCGGACAGCTTTGTACAGAAATTTGACACAAGGTGTCAAGATACTATTTATTTTCGTTGTTCTTAATTTGTAAGTGCAAGAGAAACTTTTTTTAATGAAGATTAAAGTACTGATTAACATTCCTTCTAAGCTACACGTGTGTAGATGTGCAGCAATCCCAAATGTCATGCAGCTGTAATGAACAGGCTGCTCAAAACAGCGACTGAGTGGCAGCAGTGCTGAGCTTTAACCCCAGTGGCAATAATATGAACAGCTGGAGAGAGTGGGAAAAGTGCAGCTGTGCTTGGAGGAGCAGTGAATGGGGAAATTTTGGGAAAATTCTCAGCCACTGATCTGACTAAAAGTGATGGTGCCTGCCAGCCCTGAATTAGAGCAAGACTTGGGTGTGCTCCCAATTCCACTCAGTGGCACAGGACTCAATCTGGAGCTGAAAGGCTCACAACTGTAGATCACAAATCCAGTTGGCGCACACCATCTTGGCTGGATAAACATGCATGGTAGTATTTTCTCATGAGCGTTGGGAGCGCCATGCCAACACTATTTAGGGATCCCAAGCCTGCACTTCGTGGCAGCGTGCCCCTCACCGCATGTTTATAGGAGGTAACCTATTGATTGGCCACCTCCACATTTACTGTGTCATTAAGAACAATGGGTGGAACAGGGACACATACAGATGTGCAGGATTGCCTGGCAGCAATCCCACCAAAAGAGCTGCATACTGCTGAAGAAGACGGAAACCTGGTTGCATTCTTACTCATTTAATTGTAGCTAGAGAATCACTTACAATGGCTTTTCTTCCTTCTCCTGCACCATTACCTTTGGTGTCCCCCAAGGATCTATCCTTGGCCCCTTCCTGTTTCTTCTCGGTGACATCACCTGAAGATACAGCATTAGTTTCCACATGTATGCTGATGACATCCAGCTCTAGCTTATCACTATGTTTCCCGACTCCTCCGCTGTTGCTAAATTATCATACTGCTTATCTGACATCCAGCACCGGATGAACAGAAATTTCCTGCAAAATTAAATATTGGGAAGGCCAGAACTATTATTTTCAATCCTGTTCATAATCTTCTAAACTCTATTCCCTAGCTACCAACTCCAGCGCTCTCTCTGACAACAGTTTGAGATTAAAGTAGCCTGTTCAAAACTTTTGTCATATTTGACCCCGAAATGAGCTTCCAACCTCATATTTGTGCCTCATATTCACTTATTTCCACCTTAGTAACATTGGCTGACTTTGCTGCTGCCTCAGCTCATCTGTTGAAACCCTCATTCATTCTTTCGTTACTTCTAGGCTCGACTATTCCAGGGCACTTCTGGCTAGTCACCCACGTTCCACCCTCCGTAAACTAGAAGTCATCCAAAACTACTGCCTGTGTCTTAACTCACACTAAGTCCCATTCACCTATCATCCCTGTGCTTGCCAATGTGAGTAGAGGTAGAATGGAATGCTTAAGGAGAAGTAAAATGGGACATGTGAGGAGAGAGATGATGGGAGGCATGAGAGGGAAAGCGGAATGCAGGGTGTGAGAGGAGGGGGAATGGCAGGCGTGAGAGGCAAAAGGAGATGCAGGGCATGCAAGGGGTGGGGTGATGGGAGGCAGGAGAAGGGAGAGGTAGATTCAGACCAGAGAGGGGAAAGTTAAAATGGGACCAGTAGGCGGTGATGTGGTTTTTGTAGGATCAAAATCCCTTCCAACTGGGAAATTTATGGAACTATAAATTTCAAAAAGATAAGCTGCAGTCAGCAGTACAGGGCTGGGCAGCAAGGGGTTAATTCAGACACTTAGTGAAAACATAGTGACTCATCAAAAGGGTTTGGACGTTGACTGCTTTCAGGGAACAATGGTACCAGGTAAATGCCATTACCTGCCATCAACTGATGCAACCAAGAAGCCTGATTACCCAATACAATGGCACAAAGGACATATCATCAATACTCAAGGAATTATTCAACCACCACAGACAACAGTACTGGAACAGGGTCACTCAAACCCTCATTATCTTTGGAGCCAGGTGCTGTTACTGTACCACAAACAGCAGAAGTGCTCATACAATGAGAACTGATCATATTTGTCTGCATACATCTTCCATGAAAAATACTGTATTATTTCAACCAGCAGGAGCTGATGACATTTGTCTGGACTTTGCATGGAATCAACTAATGGACATTGGAACAACAGGAAATATGTTTTGACATGCCTGAGTTAAATTATTATAAAAGCAGGGCAGATCTGGGCTGTAGTCAAGAAGGAGGGTCAGGAAGGGTCAACCTGGCTTGTGGACCTACAGTTCTCACTGGAAGGACCAACCGTGTTAGGGATTGTAAGTGTTTTCAGCCATATCGTGGTGATGCTGGCCTGAAGGTTTTGGGCTGCAGTCGGAAGAAGGGTCGAGTTTGGTCACCTTGACTCAGGCCTACAGTCAACACCGGACAGACCAGCTGTGTTGGGGATTGTAAGTTTCATCCAAATCGTAGTGCTATTGGTCTGAGGGTTTTTTGAAGGTTTGGGGTGAAAACGTGATCTTTTTATGCTGGTACCTTGTAACTTGTTTCAGCCAAATCTTGGTGATATTGGTCTGAGGGGTTTTTTTTCTTAAGGTTTCAGGGGAGGATGTGGTGTTTTGCCTGTGTTTTTGCAAGTTTTAACAGAGTCGTGGTGACTTTGTGTCGGGTACTGGGAATAGGTTGTTTTACATTATGGGTTTTGTACTGTGTGGTAATGGGCGATTCAATAAAGCAAACGTGAATTATCAGAAGAAACTTGTCTTACTTGTCATTCTGTTCAAGCCATACACTTGTGAATCTGGTGTCACGAACTTGAGTATGGGGAGGGTCTCTGAGGGAAAAGAGGAACCCCTACGGAACATGAGAAACAAGTATAATTGGGCCTTTTAGGAGATGGGTTTATTGAGACATGAGGGAAGGCACAATGGGAATGCCTGTGAGGAAAGGGAGACAAAAGGTGGATTGGGATGTGTAACAGTCGAATGTAATGTGACCTGTTAGAGGTGAGATGGATTGGGACCACTGAAATCAGTACAGATTGAATTGAGCCTGCGAGAAGAGAGAGAACAGGACCACTGAAGGGTAGCAATATTGCCCCAAAGGTGCCCACATGACTAGCCACACAGCAATCTGAAATGTACTGTGCATTGAAATAAACAGGACACTCTCAACTTTGTGGAAGTTAAAATGTAGTTTGTCCATGGACAAGAAAGTAATGCTCAGTGGGGATTGTAGCCCCCCTTTACAAGAAAAACTTAGCGGGAGCATTGCTGGGTAGTACAACAAGCAACCATAATAGGTTTCACCTAAATACCTGGCTTGTTTCAGTTCCCATTTTTATTGGATTGTTCACCAGTGAAATAGCTTGGGGTGTTTTTTGACATGTGCAGGCTTACAGAATTGCATTATTGCTTTTTATGTTCACTCCAATTGGTTATTTTACACTATACTGGAATTGCCAAGTAAGCAAAATGAGATATTGGTTTCAAAAAGCTTGCAATAAATCGGGCAGTCGCTTAACTTTAAATTCACAGAGCTACATCAAGATGTTTTAGAGGCTTGATCAGCACAAAACCAGAAATGGACAACTGCCATATAAATAAGAATGGTGCATAAATAATCTAATCTATAATTTGAAGAGATATAAAGTGCTTGAACTTTGTTCTTGCTATTTTTGTCTGTTTAGGCATTGTGGCAAAAAGACGATTTCAAGAGAACCCTTGGAATGTGGAATTAATGCCATAACTGCAACATACAAAATTTATATTCATTGTGTTTGTTAGTTACCTTGGGGGTAAATTCAAACATTTGCTAATGTGGGACACTTAATAGATTTTTCCAATCAATGTCACCCTCTAGGTATCAAAGTTTTAGTAATCCCCTCTGATGTCCTTGCTATTTTCTTCCAGATTTGCCGATTGCAATACAATGTTTCTTTTTAATTATGTTTGTTATGGTAGATTGCCTGTGATACTCTTCACGGTGTTAAAGTTTTTATCAGAACAAGAATGTGCCAAATATCAGCATCATGAGCAGCCCTTTGTTGGAGAGTGGCCGAGTTATACTATTAGTGATAGAGTTGATCTGCAGACGCCTCTTGGATGGAAGCATTAAGTTTATTTACAATATACTCAGCAGCAACTACATGTGTGCTCTCAACTCCAACTCCATCGCTACACTGGCTGCCGAGGTAGCCCGTGCTACTCTCTTATTGGTTACTACAGATCATGTGATCTTCCTTAACAAGTATTATTCTTAAAGGTACATTACATACTAAATAAAATCATAATTACTACATTTCTCCCCCTTTAACTCGACTATACATATACTTACAAGTACATATTTTTCAAGATAACATAATATTTACACTGGGTAAGGAATTCACAAATTCAGTCTTTCAGGTGGTTTCCTGGAACGTGTGGAACGTCACAGCTCCACAACTTCAGATTCTTTGTCAGGAACCTCCTTTTCCAGAATTGCCTGAACATCAGGTGCTTCGGTGGGCACTTGCAGTTCTGTATCCTCAACTCTTACAGGAGCATCAGACATGTCAGTCCTGGGTTGAATATCCTCAACAGGGAATGCAGACTCGGTCATAATCACTGGTAGAACCATATCTTGATGATTTGTCTCTCTCTTCCTTAAACGGTCCACATGTTTATGGATGATCTGGCCTTCCATCTCCACGTGGTAAGATAGAGGTCCAGTCACCGCACTTATTTCACCCGGTAACCACTTTGGTCCTTCCCCGGAATTTTTCATGTATACCGGCTCTCCACAGTAAAATTCCTCTGGCGACTATGCCAGTCGTGTCTAGTGTTCTGGCTTCCCTAACTCCTTTCCACCTTCCCCTCTAAATTCATCCTCCTGAAATGGCATTTCAACAATAACTCTGCAGGTATGACACCTATTGTTGTGTGAGGGGTAGTCCCGTAATGAAAAAGAAAGTGTGCTAGCTTGGCTGCCAAGGAAACATCAGTTAGTTTTTTCATGCCTGCCTTGAATGTTGAACTGCCCTTTCAGCCAGCCTGTTTGAGGAACGGTGGTAAACTCGTAAATGCCGTGCCATTATCGGAAACGACTACTTCTGGTAGTCCATGAATGGCAAAACTCTGATGTAGTTTCTTAATTGTAGCGGCCAATATTGGTGACGTCACCTCATGTACGTCCAACCATTTTGAATGGGCATCAACAATGAACAGAACCATTGTTCCCAGAAAAGGTCCAACATAGTCAATGTGTGACCGCACCCGAGGTCTAACCTGGCCATGCCCATGGGTGTAACAGAGCAGTCGCTGGCAACTTTTGCAGTTGCTGACATTGAACATAGTGCTTTACTAAACTCCCTATTTCGCTATCCATTCCAGGCCACCATAGATAGCTACATGACATGGTCTTCATTCAGGAAATTCCTGGATGGGCACTGTGTAGTTCAATTAAAAGTGGCTCCCTACCCTTTGGAGGAGCTATCATTCATGCTCCCCACATTAACGTGCTATCCTGGCTGATTATTTCATGTCTCTTGTTGAAGTACGGTTTCATTTCGTCAGATACGGGCTCCTGTGACCAACCACATAGCACTTGTTCTCGTACTTGAGATAGGACTGGGTCCTGACTTGTCCAGCCTCTGACCTGTCGAGCACATACTGGCGAGGAATCTAAGAAATTTAACAAGAAAATAAATTCCTGTGGAACTGAGACGTGCTCATCGTTTTCGTGTAAAGGCAAACGACTAAGGTCATCGGCGTTTGTGATTTGATTGCCAGGCCTATGTATGAAAGTGTATTCATATGCTGCCAGAATAAAAGCCCATCGTTGTATTCTTGCTGAGGCTGTGGGTGATATAACTTTGTCCTCACTAAACAATCCTAGCAATGGTTTGTGATCTGAAACAATTGTAAAATGACGGCCATGAACATACTGGTGAAATTCCTTGACACCAAAGATGATGGACAGGCCTGTTTTACCTATCTGCGAGTATCCATTTTCCACTGTGGTGAGCGTTCTTGAGACGTAACCTATTGGCTATTCCATGCTGTCGTCCATCTGACGAGAGTGCACTTCTCCCACTCCGGGGGGAGATGCGATACATGTCAGCACCAATTCTTTTATCTGGTCATAATGCACTAATAGGTTGGACGAGTGCAACAATTGTTTCAGCTTTATGAAAGCTTCTTTCTGGGGTGCCTCCCAAGACCAACGTTGGTTCTTTTTGAATAGAGAATGCAGGAGGGGGCCAGCACTGTAGACAAATTGGGTAAGAACCGCCCATAATAGTTGATCATTCCTAGGAATGATTTGAGCTCTGATGCGTTCATTGGCGCAGGTGCCTCTCTTATGGCTCTCACTTTTTGCTCAACCAGGTGGAGGCCCTGTGAATCTACCCGGTGACCCGAATAGGTTACCTTCCTCGCTTGGAACATGCACTTCTCTTTTTTTAAACACACTCCAGCTTGCAAGAAACATTTTAAGACGTCTAAGTTTGCCAAATTCTCTTTTTCAGTGAATCCTGTCACCAATAAATCACCTAAATAGACTACAACCTGGGGCAGTCCCTGCAGTAAGATTTCCACTGTTCTCTGAAAGGTGGCACAAGTGGAGGAGACACTGAAAGGCAATCGTGTATATTGGTACAACCCTTTGTGGGTATTAATTATGACAAATTCCCGGGAGGCATTATCCAACTCTAGTTGTTAATAAGCATGACTCATGTCAACCATCAGTTTGTAGTCTCCACAAATTCGGACGCTTTGGTTGGGTTTAAGGACGGGGGCTATGGGTGCTGCCCATCCTGAGAACTGAACAGGTTGAACAGGTTTCTCTAAGCTGTTCAGTTCAATGTCGCTTTTTTCTCGCGAAGCATATGGTACCGGTCTCGCCTTCATGAAGTGAGGGGTTGCTTCCGGATCCACATGAATCTTGGCCTGGGGGCCCTGGATTTTCTCTAGTTCATCCTTGAAGATGGTGATGTACTTTCTAAGTAGCTCTTGTAGCCCACTCGCTCTCAACTAGAAAATTTCATACCATTCTAATTTCAGCTCGTTTAACCAGTTTTGCCCCAGGAGGTTTGGTCCTTCACCTGCTACCACCATCAAGGGTAGCTTTGCCAATTGGCTTCCATAATGGACAGTTACTCTGCTTATACCTTTTACTTGAATGTCTTCACCCGTATATGTTTTGAGTTTGGCATCTGTTTCTTCTAAATTTAATTGATGTTCACCATTATTCAAATATCCAAAGGTATGTTCCCCAGTTACTGTAGTGGAAGCTCCCATGTCCACTTCCATTCCAACAAGTTTGCTTTTATTTTCACCGTGACAAAGGTTGGTTCTGTCTTTCCAACTTTCAGATTAAACAATGAGTAAATGTCTAAATTTGTTGTTTCAGGCTCTTCTACATTGTAAATTTCATTGGGCTTATTCTTTTATTTACAAGCCTCCTTGAATCTTTCCCTGCATTGCCTCATTATATTTCCATTTCTATGACAATAGCAGCAGTCAATTTTTTTTAACTGCCAATCGCTGAAGGACTGATTGTTTTTACCTCTATTAAAATTATTCTTTGATTTCGCTATCAAGTTATTTTTCTTCATTCTTCGGCTAGTAGGGGCTGTTTGCCGCTTCTCGGCGAAGTCTTGCTTTTTCGCACCTCTTTTGGCTGAGGTTTCCCTACCGATGTGGAGGACAGCACCATTTTACCTACCCTGTATTGCTTTTCTGAATAGTGTCCTCTTTCACACCATACACTAAACAGCTCTGAGCATGTTGTTCAGAGTCATACCAAACTCACAATGTTCCATAGCTGCTTCAAATATGGCACATAGCATGCAACTGTCTCACTTGGGACTCTATTTCACAAATTAAACCTAAACCTCTGCATCGTGACTGAGGGCTTTAGTTGAAAGTGACCCTTCACAAGGTGCACCAACTCATCAAATTTCTTTGAATATGGGGCTGTAGGTGCCGTCAAACTTCGAATCAAGCTGTAGGCTTTTCTCACACAAGTACTCGAGAGGATCGCTCGCCTCTTCACTTCCCCCGTAATCTCATTTGCTTGAAAAAAGAACATAAGGTGTTCTATGTATTGAGACCAATCATCTGTGGGTGGTTCAAAAGATCAATTCTCCCAATTTGTGGCATTTTGAGAGGGGATAGCTTCTTCAATTCTAACGGAGCTTGCTACTTACAATCACTGGGTGAAGTAGAGTGCCAATTATTTTTAACTTTATTTCTTTTGTTCAGTCCTGTGTTATCCTCATCACCTGTTTGTTGTAGGGTGGCTGAGTTGTGCTATTAATGATAGAGTTGATCTGCAGACACTTCTTGGGTGGAAACATTAAGTTTATTTACAATATACTCAGCAGCAACTACATGTGTGCTTTCAACTCCAATTCCATTTCTATACTGACTGCTGAGGTAGCCCGTGCTACTCTCCTATTGGTTACGACAGATCATGTGATTTTCCTTAATAAGTATTATTCTTAAAAGTACATTACACACTAAATAAAACCATAATTACTACATCCATGAATAAGGGCGGGGAACATATGGGAGGGTTAAGTGCTGTGAGATTTTAATGTAATGGAGAGGGAGGATGAGGGTTGAGAAGATTGGGACTTGAAACTACCCTTGGCACCTTTCAATTAATCTCTCCATAACTTGCATTCACCTGTTATTTTTATCCAGACCTCCTGCAGCTTCACTTTTTCTCACCAATATTATGTTATGGACAGAAGTGCGGGCGGGTGGGATTAATTTAAACAACACTAATTTCTCCTCTCACACCACCTGTCCATAAACAGAAAGGCAGTTTGATTTGTTTACCCCTTTATAAGTGGTGGCATATTTCCCAAACCCTTGCTTTGGTGTGATCCAATTTCTATTAATAATTCCACAGCAAATCCTGATAGGATGAACTCAAAGCGTTAAGTTTATTTGCATACACTCAAAAGGCAGGAGGGGGCTCGCAATGTAGCCACTTGCACACTCATACAGTAAGGGAGAGATGGAGAGAAAAAAAAGATTTACAGAGAAAAGAATTATTGCTTCACATGGGGCCAGAGTCCAGAATCAAAGTCCAATGGGGAATTCCTTCACGGGGGTTGACAAGCTGAAAACCAATGCTGTATAATTCACTTTGCCAGCGGAGTTGACTTCACACAATGAGACAGGCCTGCGGAGATGAATCAGTCTTGTAGGCGGTGGTACAGAAGTTCCAGCAGAAACAGTGTAGAAGGGACCAGGTATTGAGTTTGGGCAGAGTCCCTTTTCTGTGCTGCTGTTAGTTAGATGGAAAAATGGCAGACTGAGTTTGCAGTATAGCAAGGCAATATAACTGATTCCACCAGCTAGAGGTTCATGTCACATGACTTCTACCTCTCCACATTGTCTTTGACAAGGGATATGTATCCCTCATTCGGGTCCTGTGATAGCTAATTGTTTCAACCATTAAGAATTAAAAGGAAGGTTGCGGTGTCCTTTGTCCTAGCAGATGATAGACTCCAGTTGGTCAGCCTGGCTTATAAAATGCAGATGGCCTTTGTATAGTTCTCTTTGAATTTGGTCTTTGCAGCCCACAATATGTCGTTAGTGTCTCTTCAGAGATAACGAGGTGTAAGTTTCCTCGAAACTACCAGATAGCTCCTTTTGTCCCTTTAATGGTTTTTGTCTAGTTTTCAAAATTTTATAAATAGTCATGAGGATATCTATATCTATTTTATGAAAAAATATACAGGGTGAAGTCTTAACCCCCTCACAATTTTCTCAGCCACATTTTTGAGTTATTGGTAAATTGATTCAATTACATTGTATGAATGTCCCAGGTTTAATTTTCTCTCTATGGCCAATTAATTGAAATCAATCAAGGTGACAATAGGAACTCTCTGTATTTTAGCAAGGAGAAAATCAATCACACTTGCGTTCCGTTTCTGACCACTGCAGCAATCCAAGATGCAAAGTACAAGTACAATATCACGTTGTGTTTGATTATATCTCTTTCCACACTTAAATGGCCTGTTGTTAATCATTGTCAAGGTGGACAAGAAAAATAGCCACTATTGTGAAGTATTGGAGATGAACAAACATCCATAGGGCGATGGCCCATTATGAATCAATGCCTTCTGCAGAGAAAGAGAATGTATTGGGAAAAATAAACATTTGTTCATTATTTTTCTGTTAAGTAACATTTATGATCTGGAATTTTATTACATGATGAGTGTTGTAAACTATATAATTTAAATTGGCAGTCCCTTAATGGTTGAGCATTCACAAAATAACTAACTTAGATACAGCTATTTATTATATAAAGACTTTACCCTTGTTCACCACACTAGATCTGTAAAATGGAGCTGCGCAACAGTATTTTCTTCTTTATATTTTTCACAGGGTTGTCTGTTGCAGAACTAAAATTACCATCTGAGTTTATGGTAATTGCTGGTCCATTAACAAATGTCCTGGTGAAGACTTTAGCAGAGGATGAAGATAAAGAACAGAAGATCAATTTCCGTCTAGAAGAAGAGATATGATACTTTTGCCAGGACCCTCTTCCAAGGCATCTAAAAGATCATCTTTCTACTTTACATAGGAAAGGAGTTTCCCATTACAAAGTAGTCCTTCCTTGGACTAGTATTCTGCCTGAGGGTACACCTGAGAAGGTAGATCATAACCAAATAAAATGCTATTCAAATCTTCTAAATGAAATAATAATTGCAAATCTCAAGCCTTTGCTAGTTCTACATGATAATGACATCCCCCGAGGACTGATTGCAAAGTACGGTGACTGGGAGAATGAGGCACTTGTTGATTCATTTGTCAACTATGCACGGTTTGCTTTTATAGCCTTTGGAGAAAAAGTTGAAACTTGGATAACATTTGATGATCCTTTAGAGATAATAAAATCTGAACATAAGCTACAGCACAATGGATCTTCATCAATCAAGAACATAATCCATGCCCATGAAAAGGCTTACCAAATTTATCACAATGAGGTGCAATACAAAGGTAAGGTTTTCTAAAGTAAGTATTAGAAAAATAATATTCTTCTGCTTTCTGCATGAAATAGATAATGCATAGAATGAAAGTTTTCAATTAATCATTTTGCCAGCTTGTAAATACTGAATTTCATCCGGGAGAAAGGATTCTACTTAATCAGCCCTACGTCCATCAACATAGACATCCACCCTCTACTCCAAACAGTGCACCTTAGCTGCAGTGTGTACTATCCACAGGATGCGCTTCGTAATCTGCCAAAACTTCTTTGTTCATACCTCTCAAACCTGTTACCTCCATCACCAAGGTGGACAAGGACAACAGGTGCATGAAAAAAACCATCACCTTTAAAGTTCACCTCAAATACCCTGACTTGGGCATACACGAGCATTCGAACATACGAAATAGGGGCAGAAGTAGGCCATTCGGCCTGTCGAGCCCGATCCGCCATTCAATAAGATTGTGACTGATCTGCTTGTGTTTCGAGTTCTACATTTCCATCTACCCAATAACCTTTGATTCCCTTGCTTAACAAGAATCTATCTGCCCCGCTTCCACTGCCTTCAGAGGCACAGAGGTCTAAAGTTGCACTACCTTCTGACAGAAAAAAATTCTCCTCATCTCTGTCCTATAAAGGTGATGCCTAATTTTAAAACAGTGCCCCCTAGTCCTGGACTCATGCACAAGAGGAAACATTCTTTCCACATCCACCTTGTCAAGACCATTCAGGATTTAATATATAATTTATTGTTACTGGGTCAATATCCTAGAATTCCAGACCTAACAGTACGGTGGTAGCACTTTCACCACACAGACTGCAGCAATTAAAGGAGCCACCAGCATATTCTATGGGGATCTAGCAATGGGTAATAAATGCTGGTCTTAACAAGAAGGATCCTAAGAATGAATATATTAAAAAAAACTGGCATCTTCTTTTTATATGAAACAATTCTAAAGTGTTTTAAACATCTTGGGTGCCTCAGGAATCAGTACACGACACCCACTGCTGTTTCGCATTTACATCAACCACTTGGACTTAGAAAAACAGTGTAAATTGATATAAAGTTAGGCGAGGCAATTAAGGCTGAGAAGGCAGATCAAAGTGCAAACTGTGTTGAACAAAGTATGTAAGTGAGAAAAGCGCTTCCAGATGAAGCTTTATATAGACAAGTGTGAGAAAAATAGATGATGTATGAATTTCTGAGCAGTGTCAGGCTAGGGATATATTAAAAGAAATCTAAGACAGCAGTGCACAAAATAGTCGTTAGGTGGAATCCATTGCATGAACTCTTTCACCTGGCTTCCAAGTTGCCTTCTTTCCCTCTCACATGTAATAGGAATATCGAGAGATCTTACATCAGGGCGGCTTATATCTGAGCGTTCAGGCATCAAACACCCAGCAGTAATGTCCCAGACACCACCATCACCATCCCTGGGTATGTCCTGTCCCACCAGTAGGACAGACCCAGAAGAGCACAGTGGTATATAGTCAGGAGGGAGTCGCCCTGGGAGTCCTCAACATCGACTCCGGACCCCATGAAGTCTCATGGCATCAGGTCAAACATGGGCAAGGAAACTTCCTGCTGATTACCACGTACTGCCCTCCCTCAACTGATGAATCAATACTCCTCCATGTTGAACATCACTTAGAGCAAGCACTGAGGGTGGCAAGGGTGCAGAATGTACTCTGGGTGGGGGACTTCAATGTCATCACCAAGAGTGGCTCAGTAGCACCACTACTGACCGAATTGGCCGAGTCCTAAAGGACATAGCTGCTAGACTGGGTCTGCAGCAGGTGCTGAGGGAACCAACAAAAGGGAAAAACATACCTGACCTCATCCCCACCAACCTGCCTACCGCCGATGCATCTAGCCATGACAGTATCGGTAGGAGTGACCACTGCACAGTCGTTGTGGAGACAAAGTCCCACCTTCACACTGAGGATACCCTCCATCGTGTTGTGTGGCACTACCAATGTGCTAAATGGGATAGATTTCGAACAGATCTAACAACTCAAGACTGGGCATCCATTAATGGCCAATGTGGGCCATTAGCAGCAGCAGAATTGTACTCGAACACAATCTGTACCCTCGTGGCCTGGCATATCCCTCACTCCACCATTACCACCAAGCCAGGGGATTAACCCTGGTTCAATGAAGAGTGCAGGAGGGCATGTCAGGAGCAGCACCAGGCATACCTAAAAATGAGGTGTCAACCTGTTGAAGCTATAACACAAGACTACTTGCATCCCAAACGGCATAAGCGGCAAGTGATAGACAGAGCTAAGCGATCCCACAACCAACGAATCAGATCTGTGCTCTGCTGTCCTGCTACATCCAGCCGTGAATGGTGGTGGACAATTAAACAACTCACTGGAGGAGGAGGCTTCACAAATATCCCCATCGTCAATAATGGGGGAGCACAGCGTATCAGTCAAAAGATAAGGCTGAAGCATTTGCTACAGTCTTCAACCAGAAGTGCCAAATGGATGACCCATCTCGGCCTCCTCTGGAAGTGCCCAGCATCGCAGAAGGCAGTCTTCAGCCAATTTGATTCACTCCATGTGATATCAAGAAATGGCTTAAGGCACTGGAAATTGCAAAGGCTATGGGCCCTGACAATATTCCAGCATTAGTACTAAAGGCTTGTGCTCCAGAACTTGCCACGCACCTAGCCAAGCTGTTCCAGTACAGCTACAACACTGGCATTTACCCAGCCTATATGGAAAATTGCCCACCTATGTCCAGTACACAAAAAGACCATAAGGCCATAAATAGACCACATGGTGTAGCAGCAGAAGTAGGCCATTCGGCCCATCGAATCTGCTCCGCTATTCAATGATATCATGGCCGATCTGATAATCCTAAACTCCACTTCCCTGCCTTTTCCCCATAACCGTTGATCCCCTTACTGATTACAAATATCTCTCTCTCAGTCTTGAATATACTTAACGACCCAACCTCTGCAGCACTCTGTGGTGGAGAATACCACAGCTTCACCACCCTCTGAGAGAAGAAATTCTCCTCAACTCTGGCTTAAACAGACGACCCCTTACCCTGAAACTATGCCCTCTGGTCCTAGACTCTCCCACCATGGGAAACAACCTCTCAACATCTACTGATGATGAAAAGCAGGACAAATCCAACCCGACCAATTACTGCCCAATCAGTCTACTCTCGATCATCAGAAAAGTCATGGAAGGGGTCATCAACAGTGCTATTAAGCGGCACTCCCTTAGCAATAGCCTGCTCACTGATGCTCAGTTTCTGTTCCCCAGGGCCGCTCAGCTCCTAACTTTACTACAGCTTTGGTTCAAACATGGACAAAAGAGCTGAACTCCTGAGGTGAGGTGAGAGTGACTGCCCTTGACATCAAGGCCGCATTTGACCAAATGTGGCACCAAGGAGCCCTAGCAAAACTGGAGTCAATGGTAATCAGGGGGAACACTCTCCACTGGTTGGAGTCATGCCAAGCATAAAGGGAGATGGTTGCGGTTATTGGAGCTCAGTCATCTCAGCTCCAAGACATCACTGCAGGAGCTCCTCAGGGTAGTGTCCTCAGCCCAGCCATCTTCAGCTTCATCAGTGATCTTCCATCCATCATAAGGTCAGAAGTGGGGATGTTCACTGATGATTGCACAATGGTCAGCACAATTCGTGACTCCTCAGATACTGAAGCAGTCCATGTCCAAATGCAACAAGACCTGGACAATATCCAGGCTTGGGCTGACAAGTGGCAAGTAACATTCGTGCCACACAAGTGCAAGGTAATGACCATCTCCAACAGGAGAGAATCTAACCATCACCCTTTAACATTCAATGGCATTATCGTCACTGAATCCCCCACTATCAACATCCTGGGGGTTACCATTGACCAGAAACTAAACTGGAAAAGCCATATAAGTACTGTGGCTACAAGAGCAGGTCAGAGGCTAGGAATCCTGCAATGAGTAACTCTCCTCCTGCCTCCCCAAAGCCTGTTCACCATCTACAAGTCAGGAGTGTAATGGAATATTCCCCATTTGCCTGGATGAGTGCAACTCCCACAACACTCAAGAATCAGCCCACTTAATTGGCACCACATCCACAAAGACTCACTCCCTCCACCACCAACGCACAGTAGCAGCAGTGTGTACCATCTACAAGATGTACTGCAGGAATTCACATAAGGCTCCTTATCCAGCACCTTCCAAACCCATGACCACCACCATCTAGAAGGACAAGGGCAGCAGATAAATGGGAATACCACCACCTGGAAGTTCCCCTCCAAGTCACTCACCATCCTGACTTGGAAATATATCGCCGTTCCTTCAATGTCACTGGTTCAAAATCCTGGAACTCCCTTCCTAACAGCACTGTGGGTACCTACACCACATGGACTGCAGCAGTTCAAAAATACCATAGCTAAATTTTACAGTTTTTTAATACTCATTCATGGGATATGGGCTTGAGATTAGCTGCATTCTTGAACCACTGCAGTCCACATGGTGTAGTTATGCCCAAGTGCAGTTAGGGAGGGGATTCCAGGATTTTGACCCAGTGACAAATGATATGCTTCCCAATCAGGATGGTGCGTGACCTGGAGGGAAAATTGGAGGTGGTGGTGTTCCCATGTGTCTGCTGTCCTTGTCCTTCCAGCTAGTGAGGTCATGGGTTTGGAAGGTGCTGTTGAATGAGACTTGATGAGTTGTTGCAGCTCATCTTGTAGGTGGTACATACTGCTGTCACTGCGCGCTGATGGAGGGAGTGAATGTTTAACGTGGTGGGTAAGATACCGATCAAGCTGGCTGCTTTGTCCTGGATGGCATCAAGCTTCTGGAACGTTGTTGGAGCTGCACTCATCCAGACAATATTCCATCACACTTCCTGACTTGTGCATTGTAGATGGTGGACTGGCTTTGGGGGGGCCAAGAGGACCTCGGCACCTCCTGACACCTCCCCATGCCATTTTGTCAGCCTTCCCGCCTCTTGGCCTAGTGGCTAGTACAATTCAGTCCCTGGAGTAGGGCTGGAACCCTCAAAATTTTGACTCAGACGAGAGTGCTACTGTAATAATTTAACATACTAGACAGGTTTCTACTTGAAACAGATAACTTTATTACAGAGAGCTTCTCAGAAGCTGTATGCTTGAACCAGGTCCTCGACTAGAAAAGCCATGCCCGCACTTAGGGCCTATTGGTCGGAATCTCCAAGAACAATCACGTGACCCCTGATAGGCAGTAGGAAAGACTATACCTTAGTTACTACATTTCTTCCCCCTTTAGTTTTTTTTACACTTCCTATTTACAGAGAACATTTGAATAAGCCTCAACATACACATATATACAAGTCAGGTGGTTAAGGGCTCAGTCTCTGAGGTGGTTTCCTTATTCGGTTAGAATGGCCTAGCTCTACCTTTTGAGGTTCTTCCACTGGATCAAAATGATCAGGAACTGCAGCATCAGATACATCATTAGAAAGTGGCAGTTTAGGGTTAGGCAACTCTACAGAGACATCGGATATGTCTATTCTAGGTCAATTGTTCACCTCAGGGAATAATGGTTTGACATTAATCACAGGCAGAATAGGTTGTTGCAATGTCTCTCTATTCCTAAGATGAACCAGATATTTTCAAACAATTCAGTCTTCCACTTCCACTTGGAAGGGCAAGGGACCAGTTCCTGAGACAATTGTACCAGGAACTCAACAAGGTCCACCTCCAAAATTCCGCAAGAAAACAGATATCTCCTAAAGTAAATCTTCGAGCTTTGCTAATAATATCATGATTCAATTTTTGATTACTCTGATTCTTCTCTAACTTTCCCTCTAAGTTTGGAAATACCAGACTTAATCTTGTACGCAAGCAGAGTTTCATCAATAATTCAGACGGCATTGAACCTGTAGTTGAATGGGACATCGCACAATAATTGAGAAGAAAGCGGGGAAGTTGAGGATCTAAAGTGCCTTCAGATAACCTCTTCATTCCAGATTTAAAAGTTTGCGCAGCTCTTTCAGCTAAACCATTTGATGAGAGATGCTGTTTTAATATGTCTGATTCAATTTAAACTCATGAATCTCTGAAACTCTGCACTGGTAAAGACTGTACTGTTACCTGAAACAATGACTTCCAGTAGGCCATGTATACTAAAACATTGATACAGCGTTTCAATAATTGCGCTAGATGTTGGTGATCTGACTTCATACACATTCATCCATTTAGAATGCACATCTACAATCAATAAAAACACGGTACCTTAGAATGGTCCTACATAGTCTATATGTAGTCTAACCCAGGGTCGAACAGGCCACTCCCACGGATGCAGTGGAGCTGAAACAGGGAACTCCTGCTGTTGCTGACACTGGTGACAGTGCTTGACCATGCTTTCAATGCCACTGTCTAAGCCTGGCCACCAGATATAGCTTCATGCAAGCATTTTCATCTTTGATATGCCTGGATGCATACTCTGAAGCTCTGTCAAGAGTGGTTCTCTGCCTTGCGAAGGGACGACGACTCTTGATCCCCACAACAAAATTCCATCTTGACAACTTAACTCTGTTTATCGGGCATGGAATGGTCTCAATTCTTCTGACACTGGTGAATTCAACCACGCTTGCAATACAAGGTCTTGGACTTTCGACAAAATTGGATCTCTGTTCAATTCCTTATTTGCATCACACACACAGGCAAAGAATCCAAGAAATTCAGTGCAAGCACAACTTCTTATGGCACCGGAACATGTACAATGCTATCTGGTAATGGGAGACGACTGAGTACGTCCGCATTTGCAATGTGCAAGCCAGGACGGTGCATAAAGGTATACTCATATGCAGATAATATCAAAGCCCAAGGTTGAATTCTTGCTGAGGCTATTGGCAGAACAGCTTTATCCTTGCTGAATAAACCCATTAATGGTTTATGGTCCAACACAATGGTGAAATGTCATCCATGCAGATACCGGTGGAATTTCTTCACTCCAAATATCACTGATAAACCTTCCTTTTCTAGTTGGGAATAACCCTCCACAGTTGCAGAGAGAGTTCTGGAGACATAGCCAATTGGCCTTTCTGAGCCATCTTCCATCCTATGTGATAACACAGCTCCCACACCATAAGGAAACTCATCACATGTTAATACCAATTCTTTCGATGGGTCATAATGTACCAGTAAACATGATGAATGTAATAGCTTCTTAACTTTCACAAAGGCTTCTTCTTGTTGCGAATTCCAAGATCAACGATGATTCCTTTTTAATAACAAGTGTAATGGTGCTAACACTGCTGACAAGTTTGGCAAGAAGTGGCTATAATAATTGATCGTGCTCAGAAAAGACTTGGGCCAGGATTTTCCCGTCGGCGATTTGGGGGCGGGGCCCGCTCGCCGACGGGAAAGTGATGCGGGCTGACGTTGGGAGGAACCCCTGACATGATCCCGGTCCCTTTAAATTTTCAGGAAGGCAGGCGGACAGCGAAATCAGCTGTCCGCCCGCCGACCTGTCAATGGCCAATTAAGGCCACTGACAGGCTAATTAAGATTGTTAAAGATCTGCCCGTCCAACCTTAAGGCTGGTGGGCAGGCCGGGAGCCCCAGCGGGCTTCTGATAATACATGAAACCTCATCCACTGGCGGGATGAGGTTTCATAACCGTTTTTAAAAAGTTTCATAAAGTTAACGTGTTTCTTATTAACATGTCCCATCTCGTGTGACATTGTCACATGAGGGGGACATGTTAATTTTAATATTTCTCTATTTTTGGTGATTTTTTACCTGTCAGTAATCTCCCTGAGACAGCACTTGGTCTCAGAGAGATGTGCGCTCTTTCGCGTGCATGCGTGAAAGAGCGCACTTTGACAGCTGGGGATTCCCCCTCCCACCCCCCCTCGGGCAGGCCAATTAAGGCCCGCCCACTCAAAATGGCGGCGGTCCCCGTTTCGGTGGCAGGGGTCGGCTATCCGCCCGCCGCCGAGCCGGTGGGGCCCGCACGCCCACCAAGGGCAAAATTCTGCCCTTGAGTTCAGTTACATTGGACGGAGAGAGCACCTCTTTGATTGCCCTAATTTTCTCTTCTACTGGATGCAACCCCATGTCATCCACCCTCAGACTCAGGTAGGTGACTTCTGGCACTTGGAATGTCCATTTCTCTTTCTTTAATCATACACCGGCTTCCAAGAATCTTCTTAACACCTCTTCCAGGTTGGCCAAATGTTCAGTTTCAGTTGACCCTGTGATCAGGACATCATCTAGGTATACTAATACCAGGGGAAGTCCTTGCAAAAGACTCTCCATTGCTCTTGGGAAGATTGCACATGCAGACGATACTCCAAAGGCAAGTATATTGACATAGGCCCTTGTGCGTGTTGATGGTTACACACCCTCTAGGTGTGCTATCCAGCTCTAACTGTTGGTATGTATGACTCATGTCCAGTTTGTTATAGGATTTGCCTCCAGCTAGCTTTGCATATAAGTCGTCCATCCTCGGGATAGGATATTTATCTAGTTTGACTGCCTTGCTCACGGTCAATTTATAGTCCCCACAAATGCATATAGTTTGGTCAGGTTTCACCACTGGGACTACAGGCACTGCCCATTCTGAAAATTGGACTGGTTGGATGATGCCCAGCTTTTTTAACTGGCACAGTTCTGCATCCACCTTCTCCTTTAGGGCATAAGGCACAGGTCTGGCCTTAAAGAAACGGGGTGTCGCCTGAGAATGAGATGATGCACTGGGGCAGGACAAACAAGGCACAGGAATACATGATGAATGGCAGGACCCTGGGAAGTACCGAGGATCAGAGGGACCTTGGTGTGCATGTCCACCAGTCCCTTAAGGTAGCAGGGCAGGTAGATAAGGTGGTTAAAAAGGCATATGGGATACTTGCCTTTATTAGCCAAGGCATAGAATATAAGAGCAGGGAGGTTATGCTGGAACTGTATAAAACGCTGGTTAGGCCACAGCTAGAGTATTGCGTGCAGTTCTGGAATCTGCATTATAGGAAGGATGTGATTGCACTAGAGAGAGTGCAGAGGAGATTTACCAGGATGTTGCCTGGGCTGGAGAGTTTTAGTTATGAGGAGAAATTGGATTGACTGGGGTTATTTTCCCTGGAGCAGAAGAGATTGAGGGGTGCATGATTGAGGTGTATAAAGTTATGAGGGGAAAAGTTAGGGTAGACAGGAAGGAACTTTTCCCCTTAGTGGAGGGATCAATAACCAGGGGTCATAGATTTAAGGTAAGGGGCAGGAGGTTTAGAGGGGATGTGAGGAAGAATTTTTTCACCCAGAGGGTGGTGGGAATCTGGAACTCACTGCCTGAAATAGAGGCAGAAACCCTCTTAACATTTAAGGAGTATTTGGATGTGCACTTGTGATGCTATGGCATACAAGGCTATGGGCCTAGTGCTGGAAAATGGGATTAGAATAATTAGGTACTTGTTTGATCGGCGCAGACTCGATGGGCTGAAGGGACTTTTTCTGTGCTGTAGACCTCTATGACTCTAATCTATATATATTTTTGCTTGCAAGCCTTTTAACTTTCCTAATTCATCCCAAAATACACTCATATTTCCTTAACAGTTTAGGAACTCCTCATGTCCTCAAGTGAAATATTTCAGACCAATTGAGCTTAACTCTTTGTAACCAGTCTCAGCCTAGAAGACTAGGCCCTTCACTTGTCACTATGATCACTGGAAGCTGGGCTGTTTGTTGCTTATAAGTCACAGGTACTGTGGCGATGTCCTTTACCTGTATGGATTCTCCAGTGTATGTCTTCAATTGAGCTGCTGTTCACTCCAGATTCAGCGAATCGGTACCTTCATTTAGGTATTTAAATGTGTGATCTCCCATTGCTGTGGTTGAGGCTACCTCCATTATTAGTGGCTTCCCATTCCCTTGGATGTGACGGTAATAGGTTCAGTTTTTATTTATGTGACATTGTACAGCGAATAGATACTGGCATTGGCAGCTTCAGGTTCTGCTGTATTATTCAATTCCGTCATGGGCTGTTTCAATGCATTGCTTTATTACGTGACCTTTCTAATAGCAGTAATGGCATTCTGCCTCTTTGAATCTGCAAGTGTCCGGTATGTGGTTACCCCCACATCTATAACAGATTAACCTCAGAGTCACTGCTGGAATGCTTCCACTAGGCCTTTTCATTTTTCTAGCAGCAGAGATTGTCTCTCGCTTCGCTGCTGTGTCTCTGGTTTTTACTCCATGCCCAGAGGTAGATTCCCACCCCACATGAAGAACAGCGCCATATTGTACGTACTGTAAAGCCTATGAGTCTCTCGTGGCACTTTTCATGGCTAGCGCTATTTCCATGGCGCGCTTCAAATCAATCTTGACTTCTGTGAGTCAGCGACGCTGAATGGCATCCTTGTGAAGTCCACAAACTAATCGGTCCCGCAAAATATCATTGAGTGTGTCTCCAAAGTCGCAGTGCTCAGTCAACTGCTTCAGCTTCATTATATAGGTTGCGATGGACTCTCCCGGGCCCTTACTCTGGAGTTAAACTTAAACCTCTGCATTATTACGGATGGCTTCGGCTGAAAATGCATCTTCACGAGGTTTACTAGTTCACTGAAGAACTTAGAATTGGACGCATTTGGGGCCATCAGACTGCAGATGAGATTGTATGTCTTGTTACCATATACACTCAAAAGGGTTGCTTTCTGCTTCTCCTCCATGGTAATTTTGTTTGCCACAAAATAAAAACCAAGGGGCTCTACATACTGTCTTCAGTCTTCCATAGTCACGTCGTAAGGATCAATTCTGCCGAAGAGTGGCATGACTGGTGATGTACTAACATTCACATGGCAAGGTGCAGCTTCGGAGATATTTTACCCTCATTGCCAAATGTAATGACTTGATGTACCGGACAGGTTTCTACTTGAAACAGATAACTTTATTTCAGGGAGCTTTTCAGAAGTTGTATGCTTGAACCAGGTCCTCGACTAGAAAAGCCATGCCCCCTCATCCCCACCTCCCTGGAATACCCGAGCTTAGGGCTCATTGGTCGGAAGCTCCAAGGACAATCTTGTGGCCCCTGATTGGCAGTAGGAAAGACTATGCCCTCAATTACTACAGCTACCAACTGAACCAAGCTAACACTACAATGTCAAGAAACTTCACAAAGAATGATCAATGTGTGAATGAAATTTTGAGTCGTGCAACTGAAAACTTGAATCATGTAAGGGAAAAGAATTGAAACAACAAAAGTTTATTGGTTAAAAAGCAGAATAATGTGGATGTTGGAATTCTGAAATAAAAGCAGAAAGTTCTGGAAACACTCAGTGGATCAAGCAACACTTGTGGAGAGAGCAACAGAGGTAACATTTCGGGTCGATGAACAGTCATTGACCTGAAGAGTGATTTGCTTTTCATGACCACCATACATCTCAAAGCGCTTTATACCAGTTAAGTACTTTTTTCGGAAGTGTAGTCATGTTGTCATTTAGCTATTTCAAGTACATCAATTGCACAATTCTAGCCAACAAGATTTCTGATTTTTTTTTGCTCAAGAGGTGTCTATGATCAGCTACAGTGATATTTATATGTTGTAAAATTTTGCCTTGATTTAATATTTGTAATTTATTAATATCTAAATGCCAGCAATACAAGTCACAGCATTCAAATTCAAATGACAGTAGAAGAGGGGAGTAGCATGATTTACTAAATAGAGACTAAAGTAGCAATGTCACATTGTTCAAAAGCTGCAACTGGTACTAAATGCATCTTCACACACAATTCTTTCCAAGGCTATTCTAGGATGCGTCATCATGATTGAACACAAAATTATGGTCAGCAAAAGATTATAATGTCTTACAATTTGCAATTTGTCCAATTATATTAAATTTCCAGCTTCAAGTAGCATGGTTATAACTTTGGACACATTTTCAAAAAGACCTTTCCAGTGTCTGCAATGTAAGCACTATAATACTTGGTTACAACCCTTTCACCTTAGTTCACAGTGGTTAAAAGTACATAATCTAATAAATAGATCAAATGAAACTTCAGTGTAGCTCCTGTGATTCAACAATATTTTATTCTAGCAAATGAAATCCATATAGGTTTGAAAAAGCTGCAGCTAAAATGTAATTTTTTCCCTTCCCCATTTTTCAACTTGAAGACCTAGAAATAAGTTAACAATGGGAACAGGCCAGGTTGAACATAGGTCAGGACACAAAGGGAAGAATTTTGCCAGACTACATGAGGTGGGATCATGGTGGTTGGTGGCAAGGGTGGCGGGGGCGGGCAGGGGGAGGCAGTAAAATTGGGGGAGCCGTGCCAGGGAATTTTACTGATGGCGGGGCTAACTTCAGACAGGCTTCCCACCACAAGGAGGCAGGAAGCAAATTTAAATATTAAAATTCCAGCTAGATGCAGACGGCCTTCCAGAGACTGCCCAGAGGGATGTTTTATTTTTATTCAAAGGGGCGGGCTGCAGGGAGGGAAGGCAGTTCCTGAGGCCCCAGGGATTAAGAAATTTCTCTTCCATCAGTGTAATTTGTATTTCTTCTAAAATTTTCTTCGACCTACCTGGTGTAGGCGGCAGGGCCCCTGCCTTCCTCAGCAGTGACCAATGTCCCCGATGGCATTGCTGAGGCTTGAAAACTGGCGGGATCTGATTGGGCCGGCAGTTCTAGGGGTAAAGCAACCCCGGCAGCAGCTTATGCCTGAGCCGCCACCCGTAAAATCAAGGGGGTGTCCTGCCAGCTAGCTATGCGTGTTGCTGACACACATTTCCGGCAGCTGTGGGGACACTGATGTTTTTGGGAAACTTCTGCTCAAGGCCTTTGATCGGGATGTGATTTAAATTATATATGGTCAAAACATTAACAGGTACTGAGAAAGCAGATGACATGAGCTCCATGCAATAATTCCTAACATTGTCAATTCATGATTAAAGATGATTTCAAAGTTCTTGATCTAGGTAAATCCTAGGAAATCTGGTGGAAATTTCTGAATGCTAAAGTATAAGCTAATGTAAAATCTTTCACAAAATTCAATCCAGGTTAACTGTTGTTATTTTTGTTTACAGGAGGAAGATTGTCTATTGTTTTGAACATTAATGACATGATTTCTACAGATGTTATGTTCCGGCCATTTCAACAAGTTATCAATGAGGTGAATTGACAGACTTGAAAACCTGGTCACTTACAAGCTGCACATCCCAAAAACTATCCGCATTACCATCCATTTGTCAATGCCTTCCTATTCCCAACGAATAATAGCGGGCTTGAAATTACACTGTGTGAGGATTAGTCCAAGAATGTTAATTTTTCACATGGTATAATTTCACAGCCAATATTGAAAAAAGCACAAAATATAGCAGCAACATGCACATTCTTTGTTGATGGACACAAGCATGGGACAGAAAGATAACAAGAACTAAGATAATTAATTGTATCATGATTTCATCAGTGAATAAGAGTATGATAAGTTTTCACAATTTGTGACATCAAATTCTCAGTACCCCTACAGTTAAGGTGACCCTTATTTTGTTAATTTAGTTTAATTATTTTAACTCCAAAAGAGTTACAGTTAAGGTGATTATAAACAAAATTATCTTTTAATTAACCTAGAACATCTGAATGTGTACAGCCTTCTTTTCAACAGAATCTTATATTAAAAAAGAAAATGCCTTTCATGACCATGGAATACCTCAAAGCACTTCATAGCCAATTAAGCACTTATGTAATGTAGCCACAGATGTAATGTAGATTACCTTAAAGCCAATTTGCACACAGCAAGGTCCTCAAGTAGCAATGGGATAAATAACTAGATAAATTAGTTTTAAGAGTTGGTCAAGGAATAGATGTTGACCAAGGCTTGAGATCAACTGCCCTGCTCTTCTTTCAATAGTGCCCTGGGATCTTTTCGGTCTACCTGAGAGGACAGATGCAGCCTTGGTTTAATGTCTCATCTAAAAGATGGCACCTCTGCCAGTGTAGCACTCCCTCAAATCTACATGAACTGTCAATCTGGATTATTTGGGTAATTTTAATATTAAAAAAACTAATCCAGCTTTTAAAACCCCAAAATAGCAGGTTTTTATTTCTTGTTCTCAGTACTTCTCCCCCCTTCTCAAATTATTCTCTCCTTTCTTGTTTTTTGTAGGCAGTGCACAAAATGTGGGCAAATTTGGTTGACAGTTGAATGGTTTCTAGGCCTAAAGTGCTCTTACGCTATCTACCAGGAGATGAACAAGAGTAACCATTGAAGGTCCGTCCTAAGGCTTCCTCGCCCACTATTGAGAAACACCTCATCTCTGTTTGACAGCTCCCCACAATAGCAGAGTTAAGATGGTGGGATGTATTTCCTGGTCATGGTGCTGAAGTGCACAGCACATATAAGGCTTGCCAACTATTCACTGGCCCAATTAAGCTTCCGGGATGGGATGTTCCAGATGACTAATTTACAAAGAGACCTGGCTCAACTGGTGCTGCCGAGGGTATTTCAAGGGGTGAGAGGCAAATAACATGTGTCAGCAGCCCTTAAAGAGTACTGCCAGCAGTTTAAAGGAATATGAGCACTTAATAGCCAACAACTTTACGGAAGCAATAGATATTTAAAAAGTATATTTCAGCCTTTCCAAAAACTGTAAAGGAGAAAAAATAACTGGCTGACAAAACAAACATAGAGCCAGGGTTTGAGAGTAATCATTTGATAGAAGTCAAAGTAACTGGTCAATATGAAGAAAGTGCCTTTAAAATAGTAAAACATCCCAAGGCACTTCACAGTGATATCAAATAAAATTTGACACTGAGCCACATAAGGAGCTATTAGGGCAGATGACCAAATACTTGGTTCAAGAGGTAGGTTTTAAGGAACATTCTAAAGGAAGAAAGAGAGGAAGATATGCAGAGAGGTTTAGGGAGGGAACTCAAAAGCTGAGGGCCCAGGCAGCTGAAGACAAAGGCACCTATGGTGAACCAGTTAAAATTGGGGATGCTGAAGAGGCTAGAATTGGGGGAGCGCAGATATCTCAGAGGGTTGCCGTTATAGACTTGATTTTCCAGACAGGTTTCTCATAAGAAACAGTGAACTTTATTTACAGGGCCTCAGCAGCAGTTAGATGATTCCATTAAGATCCACAACTAGACATAAAACTCCACCCCTAAGGTTCCCCGCACTTAGGGCTGATTCGTTCATATTGTCATGTGATACTACACAATACAATAAGTCTTAAAGCTATAGCCACTACATTCCTTAAATCTACAGTTACTACAGTTGCAGAGTTGGAACAGAAATAGGAAGAGGGTGAGGCCATGGAGAGATCTAAATACAAGGATGGGAATGTTCAAAACGAGACGTTGCTTAACTGGAAGCTAATGTGGTTCAGTGAGCAGAGGGCTGGGTGAATGGGAGTGCCTTTCCATGTTGCTTCTCCCTTACTGTGTGTAAACTGTGCTGATCAGTGAATTCTGTTTAAAAAAATGATTGAAAACGTTTTCTGTCATCCCATAATGTTACTGAGCTGTTTATAGTAATACAGCTGACATTAAACTGCTTGCTGGTTCACCGGATTATCACACACCCTGGCTGGAATTTTCCCGCCCTGAATCGGGTGGGAACAGAGGTGAGACAGCTGGCACATCCGGAAATCCCGCCTCCATTTCTGCTCCTCCACCCCGCCGTTTTCCCGAAGCTGGGAGTGGGAGTGGGCCCCAAACAGTCCCGCTCTTAATAACAACCACATTTATATTGGGGCAGGCTCATTAAGAGCCCAGACTCTGAAAAGTTTTCCGATTTTCAGCAAAGTGGCCAGGGTTCAGCAGCTGTTGGGTTTTACAACAGCTACATCGAGGTGGGAACAGTTTTAAAAGTTAAGCAAAAGGGTTTTGCCTTCCTTTACAGTTCATCAGAAATTTTTGGGTACTATAGCATCATTTGGGCAGAATTTTATGGTCCCCTGCTGGCAGGTTTGCAGGCGGGAGCGCCCGCAAAATTCTGGGTGGCCTTTCCGTCACCCTCCCACCCACCCCTGATCTGTCTGCAATTTTAGGGGAGGACAGGCAAGGCCTAGGGTGGCCTGTCCATACTCAACCCAATTGAGGATCTCAAGTGTCCAAATGTAAGAGCCGCTTCCTGTCAGGCCTCAATTTTGAGGCTGGCTGGAGGGGTTAAGTGTCAGTGGGGACAGCCCAGCAGATCACCATACCTGGGCCTTGGGTGGGAAGGGGGTACCTCCTCAAGAACCTCCTTTCCACATCAGGCGTCCCTCCATAAGGTATGCATTGCACGGTTGCTCCCTACTCCCAGCCTCTCCATCAAGACCCCTAGCCCACATTCCCAATCAACCCCCCACAGGCTTCACCTCCTCTCCCCAACATGAGAGCCCCCACACTTAACTAGTCCTGGATTCCAAGACTTATTTTTGTCCTGGCCACAATCAGATTGGCCAGCAGCCCTTTAAGGTGGAATTTCCATCCAAGTGAGTATTAAGTGGTTGTAGGGCTGCTATGATCAGTGGGAATGCATTAACCCGTCACCTGCAAAATCCTGTTCTTGTATCTGTGTTCATTAAGGTGAGTCATGACAGTGCTGCGATTGGGAGATTAGTCAGAAATTCCCATTATTGTTATATCATGTGATTAAGTTATTGCTAGAAGGTGAACAGAATAGACCTTAGTCTTTATTCAGTGAGCAACCCCAATGTTTGTAGTGTTGGCTTTGATAAAAGTACCTGTTAAAAATGAATATGCCACCCAAAGAGTTGTTGAGACGGATGGCATAGATATATTTAACAGAAAGCTAGACAAACACATGACGGGCAAAGAAATAAAAGGAAATATTGATGGTGTTAGATGTGGCAGGAGACTCATGTCGAGTATAAATATTAAAATATGTTGAAAAAAAATCAACAACTTGCAATCTGTACTCTTGTGCCTAAAAGAAAGCTGAATTGTAAGAGCCTCCTTGAAGACCCGCAAGTGCAATTAGCAGAAATTTGCAAGGTGATTAATCTGATTTGGGGCCAGGGTAAATTTTGTGGATGGGCCAACTTCCAGTGTGATGCTCTTTAAACTATCGCAAAATGTTGCAGAAACTTGATATGCCCTAAATGTAGTTTTCATTAAAAAAATTCTTTGATATTTCGTGCTGATTTGGCTGATTCCAAACAACTTGCACTTGAAAAAAATAGTACAGCTCAGCGGAACCTCCTTCCTTGCATCTTGAAAATCGTTAAGTCCACTGGTGAAGAGGGGAAAGTCTATAATAGAATAATCATACATGGACTGTGAATGGTGCAGCTAGTTCAACCAAACGACCTTTGCTTGCTCTGGCGTTTATTAAGATTGTTGCATTATAACCATTTAGAAGAAGAATTAAAAATGTAGTTGGGAGCTGCCGAAAGAATTAAGTACATTTAGAAATTGGATAATTCTTTATTTTATAAAATCCTGTTTTCTGTTTACAGGGAATGGTGGACTTGATTGCTGTAACTGTACCATATGATTGTGCACCAAATTGTAAGGTGAGATGTAGAGTGTAATACCGTACTAAAACTTAATTCATACTTATACTTGAATATTTACTTATAAGTACAATAACCTTCTTAGGTAAACCTCAACGAGTACATATTTCTACACACAAATAATTGGATGTTCACCAAGATATAAAGTATGATAACATTTCCTTTTACCTTTATTTCTCAGGATGACACGCTTCCTCCTTTGGTTAAATATGTAGGGTGCCCCATATTGTTGGCAGTCACGGCCGTCATCAGTGTTGTTCCACTACCCCAATTAACTGATTGTGTGCTTCTGTGGATGGCATTGGCCTTGTTAGTTTTTCTATTCTTCAAAATGAAGCTCAATCAGATGAGCATTTCTCTCAATCCTCTGACAGTGACCTAGCCAAAGACTGGTGAGATTCAAGTCAATAAAACTACAAAAAAAAACGGCAAATCACAATTGGTAGAATATTTTCAGTGCATGGATCACATACATCCTTAGCAATTGGTGAGTTTGTATCAGATCTCTGGGCCCATGCTGATTAGGAATCTTTGTTCTTTCAGATTGACCCCTTAGGAAATGAAATCTCAAAAGCAAATGAAGATTCTTTAGAGGAAAAGCTGACAAAAATCAAGGTACAAGTGAAGTAAAATATATTATTCCCCATGTACAAAGAAATGCAAATATTCTTCAATTTTTAGGTATTGAAATCAGCAGAAACACTGCAATTTTTCATATTGAATTGTTCATTTGCTTGGAGCATTATAGGTTATTATTAGAATCTTATAGCAAAGAAGGGGGCACTCAGCCTACCTGCCTGTGCTGGCTCTATGAAAGAGTTGTCCAATTTAGTCCCACAGCCCAGCTTTCTTCCCATAACTCTGCAAATTAGTTCTCTTCAAAACAATTGTCATTTGAAAGTTCCACTGAATCTTTTCCCATCATTTTTTCAGGTAGTATGTTCCAGATCATAATAACCCTTTGTGTGAAATAATTTCTCATTCCCCCCCTAGATCTCATGTCAATTATTTTAAATAATATAACCTTTGGTTATCAACTATCAACCTAATTGCTAGGAGAAACAGTTTCTCTCTCCTGCTCTATCAAAACCACGCATAATTTTGAATACCTCTATTAGGTCTCCTCTTAACTCTGTCTGCTCTAGGCACAGCAATCCCAGACTTTCAAATCTTTCCATGTATTTGAAGTCCTTTATCCCTGGTATCATCCTGATAAATTTCCTCTGCACCCTCTCCAAGAACGTCTTACCAAACAGTGGCGCCCAGAATTGTATGAAATACTCTAAATCTAACCAGTGATTTGTAAAAAATTAACATGACTTCTTTGTTTTTGTATTCAGTGCCCCTATTTACAAAGCCAAGTATCCCATTCACTTTAACTGCCTTATCAACTTGCCCTTCCTCCTTCAAGGATTTGTGAATGTGCATCCCCATGTCCTGCCTTTGTATACCCATCAAAGGGTACAAAGTGTTCAGAAAAGATAGGAGAGGAAGAAAAGGATGAGGGATGGCAGTATTGGTTAAGGAGACCATTGTAGTGCTGGAAAAAGAGGATGTCCCAGGCGATTCAAGGTCAGAATCAATTTGGCTAGATCTAAGGAACAAAAAGGGTGTAATTACATTGCTCAGTGTTGTCTATAGGCTGCCAACTAGAGGGAAGAATGTAGAGGAACAAATCTGCAGGGAAATTACAGAGATGCAGACATTATAGAGTAGTTACAATGGGGAACTTTAATTACCCGAATGTAGGCTGGGACAGTGGTAATGTAAAGGGCAGAGAGGGGGAAGAGTACCTATATTGTAGGCAGGGGAATTTTCTACAGCAGTATGTGTCCAGTCCAACAAGAAAGGATGCACTGTTGAACCTGGTTCTTGGAAATGAGGTGGGCCAAGTAAATCAAGTGTCAGTGGGGGAACATTTAGGAGATAGTGATCATTGTAGCGTATGGTTTAAGATGGCGGTAGAAAAGAACAATGCGCAATCCAGAGTAAGAATAATTAACTGGGGGAAAGCTGACTTCAATGAGGCACGAACGGAGCTGGGCCAGATAGATTGGAACCAAAGGTTGGTGGGAAAAATTGTAGCTGAATAATGGGCTACCTTCAAAGGAGAAATAGTTCAGGCACAGTCAAGGTATATTCCCTCAAAAGAGAAAGGTAGGGGAAACAAATCCAGAGTTCCCTGGATGAAAAAGGAGATAGAAATTAACATAAAGAAGAAAATGCTGCTTATGACAGGTGTCAGGTAGAAAATACAATTGAGAACCAAGCGGAATACAGAAGGTTCAAAGGGGAAGTTAAAATGCAACTAAGAGAAGTAAAGAGGGGTTATGAGAAAAGACTGGCAGCTAACATAAAGGGGAATCCCAATGTCTTCTGTTGGCACACATATAGTAAGAGGGTGGTAAAAGGAGGAGTGGGGCCGATTAGAGACCAAAAAGGGAATTTACACATGGAGGCAGGGGCCACAGCTGAGGTGTTAATGAATACTTTGCATCTGTCTTTATCAAGGAAGCAGATGCTACTGAGGGCACGGTGACAGAGGAGGAAACTCTGTCACTAGAAGGGTTCAAAATTGATAACGAGGAAGTGCTGGATAAACTGTTGGCACTTAAAGTTGACAAGGCACTGGCACCCAATGAGATGCATCCAATAATATTAAATGATGTAAGAGAGGAAATTGCAGGGGCACTGGCCATAATCTTTCAGTTTTCCCTAGACTCAAGGGAGGTGCCAGAGGGCTGGACAATTGCAAACATTAAAGCATATAGTATCCTGGGCTTTATTAATAAGGGCATAGAGTACAAGAGCAAGGAGGTTATGCTGAATTTATAAGATACTCATTAGACCTCAGCTGGAGTATTCTGTACGGTTCGGGCGCCACAGTATAGGAAGGATGTGAACGGATTGGACAGAATACAGGAGAGGTTTACAAGAATAGTTCCAGGCATGAGAAACTTCAGTTATGAAGATATATTGGAGAGGTTGGGACTGTTCTTCTTGGGGAGCAGAAGGCTAAGAGGAGATTTGATAGAGGTGTTCAAAATCATGAGGGGACTGGATGCAGTAGATAGGGAGAAACTGTTCTCACTTGTAAAAGGATCGAGAATGAGAGGGCACAGATTTAAAATGATTTGCGGAAGAAGCAAATGTGATATGGGACACTCACCCGATGTCAATGCGCGTCATTTCATGCTCAAGCGGGTCGGGCGCGTGCCTGCCTGCCGGGGTAAAAACTTTTCCCATGGGTTAATTAAGAACGACTAACTAAAAAAATTTGTATTTGACAATTTTAATGCAACACTTTGAGCGAATGGCAGTGTGTATTGATAAAGGACATGCTATATATATTGTACGCTTGAATTTTCAAAAGGTGTTTGCTAAAGGTTCTGCAAAGGCGCTTGTTGATAAATTTCAGGAACACAGCATCAAAGGTAATGTCGCCTTCAATTCTTTTCTTGACAAAATTTGGGTCCAGGTTCATCATTCATCATTTTATGGGTCATATCATGGGTACAGTGCACACACATCTTCAGATCTGACTTTTGGTTCAGAAAATGAGAGAAACTTTGGCAGCTTTCTTCTGAAATTGGGGAGAGTATGTTTTTCGTCACTTAAAGAAAATCAATTTATTGGTGGAATTTGATAAAACTGGCTCTAGGTATTCTAAATGTACAAATGTAAAACAAAGAATACCTACCAAGTAATGGTTGCAATCTACATTCTAAACTATAGAAATAATGTAGTTTTCTTCACATAATCTTTCCATCACAAGGAACCAGGTAATTTCACCGATCTGAAGGTTCTAACCAACTTCGCTCAACACAACCAGTTATTGGGGCTTTTTGAATCTGAATAACTCTGCCTTATTCAGAAATCTGAACACCTAACTGAGCCAGCAGCACACTAGTGTTTCAAAAGGGCTTGGCTCCACCCCCAAGCTTTGGCAGCCACTGGCAAAACTGTGTAACATTTGTGCAGAATAAATCTGGGGACAATTTCTGGCTGTGGTTGCTTTTTAAACATCTGTAAGGTTGAATTTCCTATGGCCTCGCCTGCTAGTGGAAGTGTGGTGGTGGTGGTGCAGGGGTTGCTCCCACCTGTTGTTTGCACCCCTGACCCTGACCCTGGCCCACTTTACACGATGAGGGAGATGAGGATATTTTGGGTAGGTTCCCATGCTATTTATGGTGCAGCTGGGACATCTGCTTCAGCCAGGGGAAGTTAAACTTAACCCTATGCTGCAGCATCGGTTGGCCAGCTGTGTCAGTCAAAGATTTTTAAAGAATTAAAAGTACTGTCAATTCTGAATTTTGCAATTTCCCTATTGCAATCAATCACTCTGCAATAGGTTGCAGAAGGGAAATCACCCATTTAATATTTAACCTTACTCCCCTACACAAGGCATTTAACAGTGCTGGTGGTTGGGGACTGGGAGGTGCCCAGGCACCCAGCACTGCTGCAACATAGATGACAGGATATAAAACACAGGATGTATTTCCCTTGTTCATTTTGCCATAATACATCCATCCAAATGTGGATAGGAGCAGAATGCACTCTCATTTCAAATGGAAATTGTAATGGGCAGAAAAAGGAGTAAGTGCCTGCAATTGCTGTCCCATCCCACAGTCTGCCCTGACATCCCAGATAACATAAACTTCAGGCCCCCCGAATTTTGAGGCCTTTATATCTTGTGACGAAGTCTGGTCAGAAGTATTTATCTTGACACAAGCTCTTAGCATAGGATTTGCTGTATACAATAATAAACTTCTTTCTACCCTGTGAACTGGAATTATGGATAGACTGAGGTGTCACAGATATGCTGAGTGAAGAACAGCGCTATTACTACTCCAATGGCATCTGAGGAAACATTTGGGAATTTAAGTTAAAATCAATCAGTTTGCTAAGCAATGGAAAAGAAAATAATGGTGTTTTTTTTTTTACTTTGCAGAGCATCAGCAAATTTTTACAGATTTTGATCTTTAGCTTAGACTTTTCACAATGTACTGTTTCAGCTGTAGGCAGTTCAGAGCTTTACCGAACGGCACTCGCTGGAATTATAAAAGGTATGTGAAGATTCTTCAACTTCCCAGGCACCAAAGGTCTCCTCTGCAACCCTGCACAATCCCTACACCCGACCACCACCAACCCCACTACCCCAATCCATCCATAGAACATTTACACATCGCTTTAGTAAGAAAGCAAATTGTATCACAATGGACTAGGAAAAGGTTGTATGCAGTTTTCTGCATTCTGGTGAGTTTTACTGAGGTCACAATAGTTGACTGGGGCCCCTTGGTGTGGGCAATTTAACCTTTTTAGTACAAGCGAGAATCCAATAAACAGTAAACCTCCTAAACAAATGAGTTTTATTTGTTTCTTAACATCGTTAGTAGGAATTGCTTATTTCATTGCTCATAGTGGTTGAGTGCTCACTTTGTAACAATTATTTTTTTTCTTTGGCAGCTGTAAATAACAATAAGGTGCCCATTATTGGCTGTGATGCCAGTCACTTCCTGGACAGTTTGCCACTGTATTATCAAACAAGCAACTCGGATAATGACAGGTAATTAAATTATAAAATATTTTAAAATCTTCATGACCATGTTGCAATTTATTTGTAATTAAGAAATGAGTTCATGAAAATTTGAAAGATATTGTACCCTAGTAAAAGCCAAGTGAAAACATCTTTAAGAGCATAAGAACATAAGAAAGAGGAGCAGGTCTAGACCCCATGGCCCATTGAGCCTGCTCCACCATTCAATATAATCATGGCTGATCTTGGGCTTCAACTCCATTTTCCTGCCTGCTCCCCATGTCTCTTGGTTCCCTGAGAGACCGAGAATCTGTCTATCCCAGCCTAAGTGTGCATCATACCTTAATATAAGGGGAGACGGTGGCAGTAATGGAAGTACTGTCACTCAACTAGTAATCCAGAGGCCCAGTTTAATGCTCTGGGGACATAGTTTCATATCCCACCACAGCAGCTGGTGGAATTTAAACTCAATGGATAAATCTGGAATTAAAAGTTAGTTTCAGTAATGGTGACCATGAAACCATTGTCGATTGTCGTAAAAACCAATCTGGCTCACTAATGTCCTTTAGGGAAGGAAATCTGCTGTCCTCACCTGGTGTGGATTTAGATATATGATTCTGGACCCACAGTCCTCTAAAATGCCCGAGCAAGTTACTCAGTTGTATCAAACTGCTACAAAGCTTAAAAGGAATGAAACCGGACGGACCACCCAGCATCAACCTAGGAACCGGAAATGACAATGGCAAACCCAGCCCTGTCGACCCTGCAGAGTCCTGCTTACTGGAAGGACTAGGGATTTGGGCCATAATTTGGGGAGCTGCCCCACAAACTAGCCTGACAAAGTCATACTCACCAAATCATATTATGCAGACAATGTCCCAGGCACCATCATCACCATCCTGAGTATGTCCTGTCTCACTGCCAGGACAGACCCACCAGAGGTGGTAGCAGAGTGGTATACAGTCAGGAGAGTGTTACCCTGGGAGTTCTCAAAATTGACTCCGGATCCCATCAGGTCAAACATGGGCAAGGAAACCTCCTGCTGATTGCCACCTATCTCCACTCCTTAGCTAATGGATCAGTACTCCTCCATGTTGAACAACAATTGGAAGAAGCACTGAGGCACTGAGGGTGGCAAGGGCACAGAATGTACTTTGTCGGGGGGACTTCAATGTCCATCACCAAGAGTGGCCTGGTAGCACCACCACTTGAAGAACCTGCTTCGGATACCATGAAGTAGGCTTCGTAGCCTTGAGTATGTTAACAGTGAGGGAAGAATTTTCTGTCCCCATTGGCATCAGGTGTCATGGTGGGCGTGAGCGGACAATATGGCGAGAAGGCCAAAAATCGGTTTCATGGCGTCGTGAAACCAGTTTGTGATCGTCTGCTCTGCCTGTCAATGGCGGTCCACCTTTCTGGCCGCTGCACGCTGGGAACATCATTTTAATACATCTGGATATAATTATAAACCCTGCTCACCGGATCATCTGGGCACATCGGCGGGCAAACATGCCAGCCCAGAGCACGTCTTGACAGGTGTGATGTGCAGAAGTCGGGACTTACCGTTAGCACCTTGCTCACATTGTGGACATTTGAGCAGCAGAAGATGCTGGAGCCCTACAGCTACCGGACCCTGGAGGAACACTGCATTGCGTGCTGGGTGGATTCTCATGGTCATGGCTCTGCTGCGAAGCAGCTCACGGAAGGTGGGAGGTCACCGTTGATGTCAGGAGTCTGCTTTGGGACATCGGGGTCTTGGCCATGGGCTGCTGATGATTGTCAAGGTGGTGGAGAGGAAGATCTAGGTTTGACTGGGAGAGGAAGATGTATAGGGGGGTGGGGAGGAAGGTCTAGAATTGACGGGGAGGAGGGTGTACTGGGGTGGGGGGGTGGTGGTGAGGTTGGGAGGGGGGAAAGAAAGATGTCAAGGGTGGGTGAAGTTGGGAGTGGGGGAATGAAGGTGTCAAGGGTTGGGAGGTCGGGGGAGGGAGTATGGGGGGAGGAAGGTGTAACAGGAGAGAATGCGGCATCCTGGAAGGTAGGTGTAAGGGGGGAAGAAGGAGACAGGAAGGAGTTTGGAGCGGGGCAGGACTTCAGGGGGAGCAGGGAATAAGGGTAGAGGAGGGAGTAAGGTGGGGTGGGGCCGATGTCCAAGTGAACATGCAAGGAAGGGGTCTGTGGAGTAGATGACTGCTTCCTGGATAACAAACTGAGGGTGGACATGGTAGGAGGGAATGGTGAGTATGAGAGAGGGCAGAGTAAGCCGATAGGGTAGGAGGGTGAGGGTGCAATGGTAGTGGTAGAAGGGACGGCAAGGGTGGTTGGTGGAGATTCTGAGGCAGACACAGACCCTGGGGTGTGAAGGAGGAAGTCAGGGGTGGAATTCTCGGGAAGATAGGGAACCTGCACGTTCACCTAGACATCCTGAAAGAAAAGGGTTCTGGTTGGTGGGGAGGTGGAAAGTGATGCTAAGGGTGTCAACAGTAATGGGGGAAAGGACATGGGTTACTGGGGAAGGGAAAAGGATGGGAGAGCTGAAAACAAATCTTACTACAACCGATCTGAAATTGAAAATGAGACGGGCCTTGTGTTGGGCAGGTGCAAGTGCTGCGTGGGCGTGCGATCAGTGGGTAGGTGGAAATGCAGGTCAGCTCTGACGCAAGGAAGGCTCCAAGTGCATGGGAGAGTGCTTACACGGGGCTCTGTAAGGCCCTGCCACACACACACTTCTCCCTCCAGAATCACTCCTGATCCGGCTCCATGGCATCCTCCACTCTTCCCATGGAGACCTCCATATGCCCAGATGTGGGCACCACTGCATCAGAGAGCAGGCGGATGCACCCCTCCGACTCGCGTACCACTCTGTTGAGGGCTTCTAACAGCTCTGCATGATGTTCCCCCACCTTCTGCTGACTCTCCACAATGAGTTGGAAGGCCCAATCCAGAGGCTTTTCATTTGACTCGGATCTCACCGATGCTTCTTCCCCAGCGGTCCTCTGAGTGCTGGGGAGCTCGGCTGAACCTGCCTCCTCCTGCTGCTGACATATGTCCGTGCAGTGAACACGAACCTACTCTAGATCTAGGTCCCACCAAGGAAAGTATCTCTGTGCTGGTGGAGGGTGTGGGTAAGCGCTGTGATTGGTCTTCCAGGCTGCTTATTTCCAGCTCTTCAGTGGTGGAGGATTCCTCTTTGCTGGAGGTGCAGACCTGGATGGAGCTGAGGGTCTGGCTGGCTGAGGGCGTCGGTCGCTTGGCAGAGCTCCTTGTGAACCAAAGTAGAGATAATTAGTGAATGGCAGCACAGTTAAAAGCAGGAGAGAGAGAGCACTCACAGTTGCGTTGAGGGAGGGATAATGTGGTGCAGGATCCTCACGTGGGTGTTCACTGCCGACCTCACCATCACTGCAGGCAAGGTCCACGTCCTCACCAGTCAGTACGATGACACGCTCCTCAAAGTAAGTGAAAGGTCTAATGTGGGCCACTGCACCCCCAGTCTGGGACCTCTCCCTGCTGTTGTGAGCCAGCTTCACCTGCATGAAAACACATGGAGAGAGTGTGAGCAGGACAAATGGCACTGTGTGGGATGTTTGTGTGGTGAGCGGAGCCATGGACGGGATGAGGACACGAGCTCTAGAGGATATGAGCCTGATGGAGATGTGAGGGGGTGTGTGTGAGTTAGTGGTGTTGTCCCTTGAGGTGTGAGATCCCTGTGGATGTGTGATGGGTTTGTGAGTGAGAGTTGAGTGATGAGAAGAGTGACTTACCCTGGCAGAATGGATAAGACCATTCATCCTCTTCCTGCACTGAATGGGTGTCCTCTTTTGCAGGGCATTGGCACTGACCACCAATGCCACCGCCTTCCATACTAGATTGGTGACCTTGCTTGCTGGTCTTCACCCAGGCAGGGGGGTTGAGGACTGCGCGACACGCCTCCACTGCATCCAGTAGGCGCACAAGGGAGGCTGGGGGCAGCACGTTTCCTCCATTTGGTAGCCATCAGTTCCCAGCAGCTTCCTATCCCTTGTAGAGTGCTAGCTCTGTGCAGGGGTGCCCTTTAAATATGGCACTCACTTTACTGAAGACCTGAGATGACAGTGGGGCGGGCGAATCAGAGGATGCCCTGCCAGCATGTCCCCCGGGAATGCAAAATTAATCAAGCAGGAACAGAACGATATGGTGTGAAAAGCCTCCATTACAGCTGGCGGGGTAAAGTCCTTTTTCCTGCTCTCTACCGCACTTAGGGCCGAATTGTCCCAGATTTGTATTAAGTCTTTATTAACAACTCAGGTATGGAGCTGACTTCATTCAAACTCTTTACCCTTCTCTGTACATCTCTAGACTGACCCTGGCTCTGGGTCATGTGCCTTCTTACATCATTGTGTCTGCAGTACTGTACTCAGACCCACAGTTATGTATCAGATCATGCTACTACACTACTGGGAGAGCTTGTCGATTCCTAAAGGACACAGCTGCTGGACTGGGTCTGCAACAGGTTGGGCCTATACCCATTGGAGTTTAGAAGAATGAGAGGTGATCTTATTGAAACATATAAGATCCTGAGAGTACTTGATAGGATGGATACCTGCAGGATGTTTCCTCTTGTGGGGATACTAGAACTAGGGGACATTGTTTAAAAATAAGAGGTCTTCCTTTTAAGACAGAGATAAGGAGAAACTTTTTCTCCCAAAGGGTCATTGCTGTGTAGAATTCTCTTCCCCAGAAAGCAGTGGAGGCCGGGTCTTTGAACTTATTTAAGGCAGATTTAGACAGATTTTTGCTAGGCAAGGGAGTCAAGGGTTATGGGGGGGCAGACAGAAAAGTAGAGCTGAGACCACAACCAGATCAGCCACGATCTTACTGAATGGTGGTGCAAAAGGCCAAATGGTCTACTCCTGCTCCAATGTTCCTATCTACCCAGCATTGTGGAAAATTGCCCAGGTATGTCATGTCCACAAAAATTAGGACAAATCCAACCTGGCCAATTGACTCCCCATCATTCTATTCTTGATCCTAAGCAAAGTGATAGAAGGGGTTGTCGACAAGCAGCACTTACTCAGCACTGATGCTCAGTGATGCTCAGTTTGGGTTTCGTCAGGGCCACTCAGCTCCTGACCTCATTACAACCTTAGCCCGAACATGGACACGAGCCATGGAGACGAGAGTGACTGCCTTTGACACCAAGGCAGCATTTGACCGAGTGTGGCATTAAGGGGCCCTAGCAAAACTGGAGTCAATGGGAATCGGGGGAAAACTCTCCACTGGTTGGAATCATACTTAGCACAAAGGAAGATGGTTGTGGTCAATCATCTCAGTCCCAGGATATTGCTGCAGGAGTTCCTCAGGGTAGTGTCCAATGCCCAACCATCTTCAGCTGCTTCAACAATGACCTTCCCTCTAACGTAAGTGGGGATGTTCGCTGATGATTGCACCATGTTCAGCACCATTTGCAACTCCTCAGATACTGAAGCAGTCCATGTCCTTATGCAGCAAGACCTGGGCAACATTCAAGCTTGGAATGATAAGTGGCAAGTAACATTCCTGCCATACATATGCCAGGCAATGACCATCTGCAACAAGAAAGAATTCAACTATCTCCCTTTGACATTCAACGGCATTATCATCGCTGAATACCCCACTATCAACATCTTTGGGGTTACCATTGACCAGAAACCGAACTGTGAGTACAAGAGCAGGTCAGAGGCTAGGAATCCTGCGGCGAGTAACTCATCTCCTGACTCCCCAAAGTCTGTCCACCATCTACAAGGCACAAGTCAGGAGTGTGATGGAATACTCTCCACTTGCCTGGATGAGTGCAGCTCCAGCAACACTCAAGAAGTTTGACACCGTCCAGGTCAAAGCAGCCTGCTTGATTGGTACCCCACCCAAACATTCACTCCCTCCACCACCAACACACAATGGCAGCAGTGTGTACCACGTACAAGATGCACTGCAGGAACTTACCAAGCCTCTGAAGACAACACCTTCTAAACTCACGACCATTACCATCTAGAAGGACAAGGGCAGCAGATGCATGGGAACACCACCACCTGCAGTTCCCCTCCAAGATGCACACCATCCTGACAAGGAACTATATCACCATTTCTTCACTGTCGCTGGGTCAAAATCTTGGAACTCCTTCCTAACAGCACTGTGGGTGTACCTACACCACACGCATTGCAGCGGTTCAAGACGGTGGCTCACCACCACCGTCTCAAAGGCAATTGGGGGAAGGGCAAAGCAATGCCGAAATCCTGCGAACGAATAAAATAAAAATAGTTTATTTAGGAGAAATATTTCTGTGATTGATTCACAGCATTCTAAGCAAAGAAATTATATATTTTTAAAATTATGTAAAAACCAGACAGCATAGAAATTGGTATGTACTTGAATAGGTGCCTTCATCCCTACTTTTTAGCCTTTTTGCTGCTGAAAGTCTCATTAGGACATATGTAACCTCCAGAACTACCCATTCCAGTACCTCCTGGTCATCCTCTCAACCTTCAGCCTCCATAAACTTCAGCCCATCTAAAACTATGATGTCCATATCCTATACTGTACCAAGTCCCACTCACCCATCACTCTGTTCTCTCTGACCTAGGTTGACCCTTGGTACACCAGTGCTTTAAATTTAACATTCTCATCCGTGTGTTTAAACCCCTCCATGCCCTCATTCTTCACTTCTCAATAGCCCCCTCCAGCCCTACAACCACCCTGCCAAATGTCTGATCTTGGCATCTTGTATATCTTTCCTCTCCTTCACCACTATTGGTTGCTATATCTTCAGCTTCATGCTATATTTGACCCTGAGATGAGCTTCCAACCACATATCTACACCATCACCATGACAACCTATTTCCACCTCCATAACATCGTCCAACTTCGCTCCTGCCTCAGCTCATCTGCTAGTGAAACCCTCATCCATGCCTTTGTTACCTCTAGCCTTGAATATTCCAATGCACTCCTGGCTGGCTTCCCACTTTCTACCTTCATAACCCTGAATTATCCAAAACCTGACCACCTATCAACACTGTGTTCGCTGACCTACATTGGGTCCTAGTAAAGCAGCTCCTCAATTTTAAAAATTCTCATCCTTGTTACCAAACCTCTCAATGGTCTCACGCCCCTTTTGACTCTAATCTCATCCAGCTCTGCAACTCTCAAAGATATCTTTGTTCTAATTCTGGCCTCTTGAGCATCCCTGATTTTAATCACTCCATCATGGGTGGCTGTCTGAAGCTCTTGAATTCCGTCCCTAAACCTTTCCCCTCTCTCTACCTCTCTTTTCTTCTTTAAGACACTCTTTAAAAGCTACCTCTTTGGCTCAAGGTCAAATTTTGCCATATTATGCTCCTGTGAAGCACTTTGGGACATTTTATTTTATATATATATATAAAGTTGCCGTTGTTACGTAAGCCAATGCTCTGGGATTTCCTCACAAAACCCCATCAACTGTCTACCTCCCTGTACTAAATAGCTTCTTTCTAAACAGCTCTGACCAAACTTTTAGTCATCCTAATGGCTTGGCATCCATTTTATTTGTTATACCTCTTTAAAAGAACCTTGGGACCTTTTCTACAATAAAGATGATTTATAAACGAAAGCTGTTGTTGTTTCAAGAATTCTTTAAGGGCCTCCGGCTTCCATCTTGAGATTTGCTGGTTGTAGCTCTGATTTCCTACTTGCAGTTGGGGCAGGACATCTGGTGTACATGTATTGCCATCAGCTGCCCACCCAGACATTTAAATGACACCATCCCGCCCTAGCCCCACTGTGATTTCCTGCTTGTATGTGGCCGGGTATTTGAAGGAGGAGCAGCAAACTTGAAACTTCGGTCCCTAAATTTTGTGTGCCTTCAGTATAGACCACTATCTTCGTTTTACTCAGAGATATTCTCCAGCAATAAGTGCACAACATATGCTTGTTTGGGTCTTTTTTTTGTAATGGGATTTTATCTGAGCACTTCACTGACATTCAGCCTAAAATATTTATGTTCAGTGTTTTGAGATAATGGGATTTCTAAATTGTTTTAACCATTTTTATTTAATGTTTTCAGTAACTTTTCTCCAGTGGAAGAAGGAAGCAAGCTTCAATTTGAAGAAAGTAACAGCGAAATCTACCTTCATAGAGCATCTCCCCTTTCATCTTATGAAACTGTATGGAAGAAGTTTTCTCAACAATCCGAGGTGGATAGGGACTCTTTCCTGTATGGCACTTTCCACAGTGCTTTCTTTTGGAGCACAGCTACCGCCTCATTTAAAATTGAGGGAGGCTGGGCAGAACAGGGGAAAGGAGAAAGTATTTGGGACAGGTTTGCTCATGAGGGAAAAATCGAAAAAAACCAGACCGCAGACGTTGCCTGTGATAGTTTCAATAAAATTGATTATGATGTTTATTTAATGAGAGGTTTACAATCTAACTCTTATAAGTTCTCCTTGTCATGGCCTAGAATTTTCCCTACAGGCTATCGGGCCAAACGGAACCAAGCTGGAATAAACTATTATAATAAATTAATTGACAGTCTGCTGGAGTCCAACATTCAGCCAATGGTGACTCTATACCACTGGGATCTTCCTCAAGCTCTGCAAGACATTGGTGGATGGCAGAATGAGGACATAATAAAAGCATTTAGTGACTATGCAGATTTTTGTTTTGCTACCTTTGGAGACCGTGTGAAGTACTGGATCACATTTAATGAGCCTTGGGTAGTTAGTTATGCTGGATATGGCACAGGAGAACATGCACCTGGAATCAGTGATCCAACTACTGCATCCTACAAGGTGGCCCATTCTATAATCAAGGCCCATGCTGAGGCTTGGCACATTTATGACAAAAAGTACCGTTCTCAGCAGCGTGGCCAAGTAGGGATAGCATTAAATTCAGATTGGGCTGAACCTAGCTCCCCTGATATTCCAGAAGATGTTTTAACAGCTGATCGATACCTGCAATTTATGTTGGGCTGGTTTGCTCATCCTATCTTTGTTAATGGTGACTATCCAGAGGCCTTAAAAACTCAGATAAGAAAATATAATCAGGAATGTCCTTCTGCTCCTGTCCAACTTCCATCATTTACAGAAAGGGAAAAACAACATATAAATGGAACTTCAGATTTTTTTGGTCTCAGTCACTACACCTCTCGACTAATCAATTCTACCGCTAATAAAACGTGTGTTTCAAACTACAATCGCATTGGGGATTTTTCTCCACAGGTAGACGCATCATGGCGCCCGACTGCATCTCCATGGATATATATTGTGCCCTGGGGATTACGAAGGTTATTAAATTTTGTCACCCAGGAATATACAGGTACCAACATTCCAATTTACATAATAGGATATGGTGTGCCAACAGAATATGGTGGCCCTGATTCAATAAATGACACCATAATGATAGAGAATATTGCTGCCTATATTAATGAGGCACTGAAGGGTAAGTTTATATTATTTGTGTAGTTATAGATAAAAATGGCAAAATAAAAATGAAAGTAACAGGGAATGATAATTATCCATAGATTACAAAGCCACTCTCTTCAGCTTTAGTATTGTTAATTATTGTATCACAAGATATCAACAATAATAATATAGCAAATAGCTGTGAACCTTGTATTGCAAGTACAGGTCTAGTATTGATGCATGATATTTATGAACACTCTACTAGTACATATTCATCTATTCATTCACTACTAAAACAGAATGTTCTCATTTATTTTAAAAGTGCAATAAACCTCAATTATTTTTCTATTAAACCTACATCCCCCCACTGTAAGATGCATTGTTTCTGGTGATCACAATATTTCAACCTTATAATCTAGTCTGCCCAGCTTTGTATGTTGTTGCCTGGTCAAACAAGGTCACAACTATCATAGTACACTTATCACAATGCCATGGCATATCAAACCATCTCCCCATGACCATTTAATAGCATCACCATCACTGAATTCACCACTATCAACATCCTGGGGGGTCATCATTGACCAGAAACTGAACTAGGCCAGCCCCATAAATATTGTGGTTGCAATAGCAGGTCAGAGGCTGGGAATTCTGTGGAGAGTAACTCATTTCCTGACTCCCCAAGGCTTGTCCACCATCTACAAGGCACAAGTCAGGAGTGTGATGGAATACTCTCCACTTGTCTGGATGAGTGCAGCTCCAACAACACTCAAGAAGTTCAGCACCATACAGGACAAAAGAGCTCATTTGATTGGCACCCTATCAACCACCTTCAACATTCACTCCTTCCACCACCGACACACAGTGGCAGCAGTGTGTACCATCTACAAGATGTACTGCAGCAACTCAAGGCTCCTTTGACAGCACTTTCCAAGCACAAGATATCTATCACCTAGAAGTTAAGGGCAGCAGATGCATGGGAACACCATCAGCTGCAAGTTCCCCTCCAAACCACATACCATCCTGACTTGGAACTATGTCGCCGTTCCTTCACCCTTGCTGGGTCAAAATCCTGGAACTCACTTCCTAAGAGCACTGTGGGTGTACCTACCACACATGGACTGCAGCGGTTCAAGAAGGTGGCTCACTTTCCCAAGGGCAGTTCGGGAAGGGCAATAAATGCTGGCCTAGCCAGCAATGCCCATATCCCATGAAGGAATAAAAGCAATGGATTGCCAAGGAAACAGCCACAGACTTCTCAACACACCCCCAATTAAAATGGTAGATCTGACATGGCACATTGAAGTATACTATTTTAAGCTTCTATCATCAGTTTTATATTAATAATGGTTCAAGGAGTCCAGATTCTGGTTTGCTGATTTGGAGTTTATTCTCCTACAAACTTAATCTGTTATTCCTGCCAGATAACAATTCCGTTAAACTATTTTAAATAGTAAAATATTCATATTTTCCACACAAAGTTCAAGCAAATGGCAAATTGCTATTTGTAATCAAATTTGAGGGAAATTGCAGCCAATACATTTTCTTAGATATACTGCAGAAATGCTGTGAGGTTTCATAAGCCCTTGCTAGCAAAAATGAATCAAGCGCTGCAAAGATTGTGAGTTTGGAAAGAAGGTATAGATATAGGTTACATAACAGAAATACAGAGCTGATGGTATTTTCACATTTACTTATGAATCTATTTTGTGAAGGACTATTTCTGCAAAATTAATGAAGAGTTTAAAACTTGCTGCAAAGTTGGCTGTTGTCTTTTAAACTATTTGATTGCCAGTCTCACAGTGATTAGTTACATATATTTACTGCAAAACTTAATTAACATTGCCTTAATTTCCACCCCTCCCACCCCCATCAGCTTCAATTATGGATAATGTTGATGTGAAGGCATTTACACTATGGTCACTATTGGATAATTTTGAAGGACCGCAAGGATACAGCCAAAGATTTGGGCTTCATTATGTGAATTTTGAAGATTCTAACAGACCCAGGACTCCAAAGGAATCAGCATATTTTTACACACAGATAATCGAGAATAATGGTTTTGTTAACAGCTCTTCCAACAATTTAATTCAGATCCTTATTCCCAACAACAATGTTAAAAGATTGAGGAATTTGCCAGCATCTGAAGTGCCCTCAAAGGCTAAAGTTGTGTGGGAGAAGTTTTCAAGTCAGGAGGTTATGGAAAGGGACAAGTTCTTTTATGACACGTTCCCAGAAGGATTTGAATGGAGTGTATCCTCTTCGGCTTATCAAGTCGAAGGTGGGTGGAATGCTGATGGAAAAGGACTTAGTATCTGGGACAATTTCACACACACGCCCAATATGGTCCAGAATGGTGACACTGGAGATGTTGCATGTGATAGTTACAACAAAATTGATGAAGATCTTTACATGCTCCGAGCATTGAGAGTTAAAAACTACCACTTTTCTATTTCATGGTCTCGTATTTTCTCCAACGGAAGAATTGAGTCACTGAATCTTGCAGGTGTTGATTATTATAACAAACTAATTGATGGTCTTCTTGCAAGCAATATAACACCAATGGTAACACTTTACCACTGGGATTTACCTCAAGCTCTTCAAAATATTGGAGGTTGGGAGAAAGAGGAACTGGTTGACCTGTTTAATGCATATGCTGATTACTGCTTCAAAACTTTTGGTGATAGAATTAAGTTCTGGATAACATTTAATGAACCCTCTGTATTCAGCTGGGAAGGATATGGCACAGATTCCTTTCCCCCTGCTTTAAACAAACCAGGCAATCTTCCATACACCGTGGCACATGTGGTGCTGAAGGCTCACGCCAAAGCCTTTCACACATATGATGATAAATACAGAAGTACACAGAAAGGCTTAATTTCTATCAGCCTTAATGCAGACTGGGTGGAACCAAAGGTAATTAATAACATCCGAGATATAGCTGCAGCTGATCGCTACCTGCAGTTTATTTTGGGTTGGTTTGCACACCCCATTTTTAAAAATGGGGATTACCCTGACGCAATGAAATGGCAGGTTGGAAACAAGAGTGAACTGCAACGTCTATCAGCTTCAAGGCTTCCCCAGTTTACAGAGGAAGAGAAAGCTCTCATCCGTGGTACTGCAGATGTTTTTTGTCTCAGTACATACACCACAAAAATTGTACGTCATCATATCGCCAAACTCAAACTGTTTTCGTATAAATATGATCGAGACACGGCTGAAGAATTTGACTCAAGTTGGCCAACTTCAGCTACTAAGAAATTTAAGGCTGGAGCCTGGGGCTTGAGAAGACTACTGAACTGGATCAAGGAAGAATACAACAATCCCCCTATTTACATAACTGGAAATGGGGTAGCGACAAAGCCTACTTCCACTGTGGATGATACAGACAGAATATTCTACTACAAAACGTATATCAATGAGGCTCTAAAAGGTTATTTGTTTTTATTTTTCTGCTACAAACAGTGCTGGGAGCGTTTATTGAGATAAAAAATCTAAGTGACCTTGTCTAACAAAATTATATAGAAATACCTGGATTTCTTTAGGAAGCTGTGACTTCTAGTTATTTCTCTTCATGCTTAAGCTAATTTTAGATCTTTTCTATTTTATTTAAAAGGTTATTCGAATTCTTGAATTTTCAACACACAGAAATTATGGGACCATAAAGTGAGAGAAAAGCAAGAGAAAAATGAGAAGGGTCGGGGCAGAAAAAACAATTGTTATAGATTGGTAGAAATAGGAGTTGTCTCTGCTCCATGAAGAATTTTCTCTGAATATTAATATTGTTTTCAGCTATATGCTGTAGTAGCTGCATCCTCATTATAGTGTACTGAAAATCCAGTAAAAGAAAATATTATTATAGAATTGAATAGTTAATGCAAAGTAACATAATTATGAGTCAAATAACCTGGAATTCATTCTTTTCTCTTTAAAAAAAATTGCAGCTTACAAGTTGGATGATGTTAATCTTAAGGGCTACACAGCTGCATCCCTCTTGGACAGTTTTGAATGGGTCAATGGATACAGTTTGCAATTTGGGCTGCATCATGTAAGCTTCAAAGACCCCAACAGACAAAGAACTCCCAAGCGGTCAGCACATTATTATGCAGAAATAATTCATGACAATGGCTTCCCACCTCAGAAAGATGATGAATTTCTTTATGGGGAGTTTCCGAAGAACTTTGCATGGAGTGCGGCTACTGCTGCCTATCAGGTTAGCTTTTAAGCCAGGTGCACGCTTACATAGATTTTGGTAGTAGAGAATGCAGTCCAGAACACAGAATTGATGTTTTATCATGATCATAGTGATTACATACAGAAATAGTAAACTTTCATGCCCATTGTTTATTGCTTGCCATGAGTTTTAATCAGAAAAAGGCCACAATTTCTGTATATCCATACTATGAAATTAAGTATCTAAACAATGGTAAATCTACAAATCGAAGAAAATTATGAGCAGGATTTTTCCGTCGGTGTGCAGGTGCAGGCCCGACACACTGACCCGTAAAATGACGCACGATGATGTCGGGCATGCGCCCTGACGTCATCGGGCACCATCGTGATATTTCGTTCGGTGAGCGCGTGCCGGAGTTGGCTGCGTGGCCGCTGAAATGTAAACAGCCAACTTGCGAACGCTGCCCGTCCAACCTTAAGGTTGGCGGGCAGGCAAAAAGACCAAGCGGCCTTTGCGTTTTTCAGGAAACCTCATCCACGAGTGGGATGAGTTTTCCTGAAATTTTTATCAAATAAATAAATTTTCATAAATTTAAAAACATGTCCCAACTCATGTGACACAGTTACATGAGGGGACATGTTTAAATCATTATTTAAATCTCCCTGCCTCAGGGAGATTTCTGCGCTCTTTCGCGCACATGCGTGAAAGAGCACTGGCCCCGACTCTCCCTCCTCCCCCTGCCCGCACAGGTAGCGACCTGTCGCTTATTACGCTGGGTGGGCCTAAATTGGCCCACCCACATAAAATGGCGGCGCAGAGCCAATCGCAGGCAGCAATCAGCACCACGCCCACCTGCCATAGGAAAAATTCTGGCCTATGTGAAAAAGAAATGGACTGGATTTTGCTCTCAGAGGTGACCTCAAAAAAAGATCTAGCTTTCTTTGTGCTGCATGCTTCCCCTTTCTTAATGCAGTTTAAATCTGCCGCCATGTCCAGGGAATCTCCAGGCATCCAGCAACAGAGATGGCTGCTTACCCTGCTTGCTGACAATCACATTGAAACATTTTCACAGGCAGCAGCCAAGAAATTAAAAGCACTGAATCCCTCCACTTCCAACTGAAACTTTCAGATAGTGCAACAGATGATTATGATTGGATTAAAATGGAAGCCAAAATGTTATGAACAAACTTTAAAAAACAATTTTAAAATATGTGGAATTTATCATAATGGAGAAGTAAATAAATTAGTTTCCCAGGCCCAGTAAGGATGTTTAGTAGTAATTGTGAAGTTAGTATGCTGTTAAAACCCAGTTACATCTCATTCAGCAAGGTGTAACTTTTTGCAGAGATTTTTATGGTGAGACTAACAGTGTAAGAATGGAAGTTTTTGTCAATTCACTGATTGCTTTGAGATTTCATACTGTGGGAATCTCACCCTCTGCAGAAGTGTAGAATCAATGATAGCAGCATCTGATTTCCGCATAGTTTGTGCATATGCTGACTCCCAAAGTTGCTGTCAGTTTCAGTGGAGGAATGACAGTGAACACTGACAATTTCACTGTCATTACCATTGCAAAATCTGGGCCACAACATATGAAATTATTCTATGCTCTGTCTCCCAAAATATCACGCCATTGTTATTTTAAGTTCATAAGATCATTAGAATGATGAGTCGGAGTAGGCCATTCAGCCCCTTGAGCCCGCTCCACCATTCACGAAGATCATGGCTGATCTGATTGTGCCTTAAGTTTACTTTCCTGCCAATCCCTCCTTGACTCCCTTTTAGATCAAAGATCTGTCTAACTCAGCCTTGAATATATTCAATGACCCAGTCATTGGGGGTAGAGAATTCCAAAGATAACTGATCCTCTGAGAGGAGAAATTTTTCATCTCCATCTTATTTTGAAACTCTGCCCCTAGTATTATCTATTATATAGTATGATCAATACTATTATCGATCACTACAATCCAGTTCCTACTTGCCTGTTATAATTGTATAGTTTCCTTTAGAAGATCATGATCTAAAGTCTTTCTTGTGCCATCTTCGCTTGTCATTAATTTCACTGTTTCTTTATGACATTTATAGTCTTTCCAATATCATAGACAGCACAGATAACTTTTCCAAAAGGAAGATTTCGGGAATAGTTTAATAATACTGAAGGTAAAGTAACCATCACAGTAGTTACTGCACTCTACCCTATTCTGCACCACAACCTCTGCTCAAATGGGCTGCCAGCTCTGACATTGTGCTACAATGGGGAGATGGTGTCACTGAACTAGTAATCCAGAGGCCCAGGCTCATGCCCTGGAGATATGGGTTCAAATCCCACTTTAGCAGTTGGTGGAATATAATTTCAATTAAAACATCTGAAATATAAAGCTCGGTAATGGTGACCATGACAGCTATCATCGATTTTTTGTTAAAAACCCATCTGGTTCACTAATATCCTTTAGGGGAGAAAATCTGCTGTCCTTACCTGGTCTGGCCTACATGAGACTCCAGACCACACAGTGTGGTTGACTCTTAACTGCCCTCTGAAATGGCATAACAAGCCCTTAATTTCAAGGACAATTAGGGATGGGCAACAAATGCTGGCCTTGCTAATGACACCCGCATCCCATGAAAGAATAAGGAAAAAAAAACTACAGCATAACCCCTCACCCTGGGGCAGAACTACTGCCATAATTTATTTTAGGAAATAGCCTTTCAGTTTTCTAAAGCCCAGGGACAACTCAATAGTGTGTTTCTATTTAAAAAACAGAAAATCCATTCATAGGGCAGGATTTTTCCATCAGTGAGCTGGGGGCAGGGCCCACTCGCCGACATGAAAATGACATGGGATGATGTCGGAGGGAACCCCCGACGTCATCCCCCCCAGTTTAAATATTCAGGAAGGCGGGCACAGCGCGATCAGCTGTCCGCCTGCCGACCTGTCAATGGCCAATTGAGGCCGTAGACAGGATAATTAAGCCAATAGAAGGCCCTGCCCGTCCAACCTTAAGGCTGGCGGGCAGGCCAGGAGCCCCAGCGGGCTTCTGAAGAAACATGAAACCTCATCCACCAGTGGGATGAGGTTTCATGCCTGTTTTAAAAAACTTTAATAAAGTTTCTGTGACATTTATTAACATGTCCCATCTTGTGTGACATTGTCACATGAGGGGGACATGTTAATAATTTTTTTATTTTTCAACTTTCAAAAACTGTCAGCGCTCTCCCTGAGGCAGCAGGGGGAATCCCTCCCCACCCCCCTGCACAGGAAGCGCATAGCGCTTCCCGTCGGGCGGCCCGCCCACTCAAAATAGCGGCGGGGCCCGTTTCAGCGCTGGCGATCAGCTGCCCACCCGCCGCCGAGCCGGTGGGGCCCGCCCACCCATCAAGGGCAAAATTCTGCCCTTAGAGTCTATCTTCATTAATGGTGAAATACACTTTCAAGGATATACAAGTTCAGAACTTGATACGTTTTCAGTGCCAAGACAAAACACATTAGGTTAGATTTTCTGTTCCTGTTGAAATACAATTTAGAATGGCTCTGTTAGTGCAAAGCCAGCCAGAAGTTCAATGGATCATACAGTCATAAAACAATTTCAGCACAGAAGGAGGCCATTTGGCTCATTGTGTTTGTGCTGGCTCTCTGTAAGACCAACTCAGCTAGTCCCATTCCCAATCCTTTTCTCTGTAGACATACATTTTTTTTCTCCTCAGATAATAATCCAATTCCGTTTTGAAAGACGCAATAGAATCTGTCTCCACCACATTCTCAGGTAGAGCACTCCAGATCCTAATCACTTGCTGCATAAAAAAAAAATTGCCAGTCACCTTTATTTGGTCTCCTCTGGTTCTTGACCCTTCTGTCAATGGGAACTGTTTCTCTCTATCCATTCTGTCTGGACCCCTCATGACTTTACATATGAACATACAAATTAAGAGCAGGAATAGACCACTCGGCTCCTCGAGCTGCTCCGCCATTCGATAAGATCATGGCTGATCTGATTGACCTCAACTCCACATTCCCAACTTCTCCTGGGTAACCTTACACCCGTTGCTTATCAAGAATCTATCTCCTTCTGCCTTAAAAATGTTCAAAACCTCTGCTTCCACCTCTTTTGAGGAAGAGAGTTCCAAAGATTCATGACCCTCTGAGAGAAAAAATTTCTCCTAATCACTGTCTAAATGGGAGACCCCTTACTTTTAAACTGTGACTCCTCTTTCTAGATTCTCCCACAAGAAGAAACACCCTTTCCACATCCATCCTGTCAAGACCCCCCAGGATCTTATCACTTTCAATCAAGTCACTTTTTGCTCTTCTAAACTCCAGGGGATACAAGCCTAGCCTGTCCAACCTTTCCTCATAATACAACCCACTCATTCCAGGTATTGGTCTAGTAAACCTTCTCTGAACTGCTTCCAATGCATCCACATCCTTCCCTAAATAAGGAGACCAATACTAAACACAGTACTCCAATGTGGTCTCACCAATGCCCTGTATAACTGAAGCATAGCCTCCCCACTTTTGTATTCAATTCCCTTCAGGATAAATAAATAGCTTTCCTAATTTCTTGCTTTACCTGCTTACTAACCTTTTGTAATTCATGCACTAGGACACCCAAATCCCTCTGCATCTCAGAGCTCTGCAATCTCTCACCATTTAGATAATATGCTGTTTTTTTATTCTTCCAAAATGGACAATTTGACATTTTTCCACATTATATTCCATTTGCCACATCTTTGCCCACTCATTTAACCTATCTATATCTCTCTCTAGCCTCCTTATATCCTCTTCACAACTTACTTTCCTACCAATCTTTGTGTCATCAGCAAATTTAGCAACCATACCTTCAGTCCCTTCATCCAAGTCATTATATAAATTGTAAAAAGTCGAGGCCCCAGCACTGATCCCTGTGGCACACCACTCATTACATCTTGCCAGAAAATTACCTATTTATGCCTACTCTTTGTTTCCTTTTAGCAAGCCAATCTTTTATTTCATGCCAATATGTTAACCCCTACACCATGAACTTTTATTTTCTACAATAACCTTTAATGTGGCACTTTATCAAATGCCTTCTGAAAATCTAAGTACATTACATCCACTGGTTCCCCCTTATACACAGCACCTGTTACTTCATCAAAGAACTCCCTTAAGTTAGATAAACATGACTTCCCTTTCACCAAACCATGTTGACTCTGCCTGATTACCATTCATTTTTATAAGTGCCCTGCTATAGTGACTTTAATAATAACTTCTAATATTTTCCCTATGACATACGTTAAGCTGCAGCTAATTGGCCTGTAGTTTCCTACTTTCTGTCTTTTGAATAAAGGAATTACATTTGCTATTTTCCAAATGAATTGAACCTTCTCAAATCCAGGGAATTTTGGAAAATTAAAACCAATGCATCAACTATCTCACTAGTGACTTCTTTTAAGACCCTAGGATGAAGTCCATCAGGACCCAGGGATTTGTCAGTCTGCAACAATTTGCTCAGTACCACTTCTCTGCTGATTGTAATTTTCTTGAGTTCCTCCCTGCCACCCCCCCCACTTCCAGTTCCTGATTTACAGCTATTTCTGGTTACTTGTATCCTCTATAGTGAAGATGGAAGCAAAATACCTGTTCAATTCATCTGCCATCTCCTTATTTTCTATAATTAATTCCACAGACTCACTTTCTATAGGACCAATGCTCACTTTGTTAACTTTTTAAAATATCTACAGGAACTCTTACTACCTTTCTTTATATTTCTAGCTAGTTTTCTCTTGTACTCTAATTTTCCCTCCTTATTAATCTTTTAGTCATTCTTCACTGCTTTTTATATTCTGTCAAATCTTTTGACCTGCTACCCATCCTAGCACAATTATATGCTTTCTTTTGATAATATCTTTGACTTTTTAGATGGTGGGTCTCCCCTTGAAATTTTTCTTTTTCATTGGAATGTATCTATTCTGTGTATTCTGAAATAGCCCCTTAAATGTCTGACACTGCATCTCTGTTGACCTATCCCTCAACCTAATTTGCCAGTTCACTTTAGCTAGCTCTGCTTTCACACTCTCATAATTGCCCTTGTTTAAGTTTAAAATGCTAGTCTTAGACCCACTCTCACCCCTTCAAACTGAATATAAAATTCAATCATATTATGATTGCTGCTTCGTTGGGGCGCATTCACTATAAGGTCATTAATTAATCCTATCTCATTGCACATTACTAGATCTAGTATAGCCTGCTCTCTGGTTGGTTCCAGAATGTGCTGTTCTAAGAAGCTATCCCAAAAACATTCTATGAACTCCTCATCTAGACTACCTTTGCCCATCTGATTTTTCCAGTCTATATGTCATTAAAATCCCCCTAGGTTATCGCTGTACCTTTCTGACAAGCTTCCATTATTTCTTCCTTTATACTTCATCATGTGTTGGTACTGTTAGGGGGCCTGTACACCACTCCCACATGTCACTTCTTTATCATTTGTCATCTCTACCCAAATCACTTCTACATCCTGGTTTCCTGAACTCATGCTATTGTGCTAATACCATCATTAATTATCAGAACCATGCCTCCGCCTTTTCCTAGCATCCTGTCTTTCCTAAATGTCATGTACCCTTCAATATTAAGGTCCCAAATCTATGTCATCCTGCAACCATGTCTCTGTCATGGCTATCAGATCGTACTTATTTATTTCTATTTGAACTATCAGTTCATCTGTTTTATTTCAACTGCTGCATTGTTATAACGTGGCAGATGACATGTGCTAGGCAGACCAAATCCACAAGGGAAATTTGGTCGCACTATCACAACGGTTTTACAATTTATATTTATTTTGAGATGTGTGCACTGAATTCAGAAGTAATGAGTTCACCAAGACTTTCAGAGATTTTAGAAATTTAAAAATTAAATTAAAATATTTATTAACAGAATAAAAGATTTTGAGTACATATTCATGACTAAAAATTCCTAATTGACCTGACTCCCAATTACACGCCCCCCTTAAGGCAACAGTCCAAAATAGATTTTAGATTTAAAATGAAATCAAGTTAACACAGTACCCACTTGACAGTGGAATTCCAAAAGACTTCCCCAACTTCAGTTACTTTATGTAGCTGACTTAAGCGCTAATGGTTGGAGACTTCTTGAAGGCTGTTTCACACACTCCTGTTAGATCTTACATGACCTTCTCCACCTAGCCTTTCATTCTCCTTTATCTATGTTACTCTCTTTTTAATATGTAAAGTCTATCGTTCTACATGTCTTTGAAACTGTATCTTTCTCATAATATAAAATCTTTCATATTGCCAATATTGTCAGTAACCTTTGGGAAAAATAAACACACTCCTCACCCATGCTTATCTGGCAAGTTGTAAACAGACTACGATCCCTTTGAAATCCAAACAATCCCTTCATTTATCTAAAAATGCAAATTCCCTTCACACCTTACATGCTAAGCCAGCAACCATGTTTACTCATTAGCATGTCAAGCACATTCCTACACCTAGCTTCTTTGATAATTTCACACTTGCAGTCTACTTGACTCCAAATCTAATTAAATCACACAGTCAGGACCACCTATACTTACCCCCATAAACCTACTTCACAATAAGCCAGAAAAATATTATGAAAATTATTATACTTTCGTGACAGTGTACATTCAGATAGAGAGCCCTTAGTTTTCTGGTAAGAACTTCTTGTGTCATTTAGAACCCCCACCAGGAAGACATATTATGGGCAGAAATTTACCATATTTAATATCTGTTCATACATGTGCCCAGCTTTGCTGTTGAGTTGCAGTGTTTGCAGTATTTAATATTTACCACAAGATGTTGCTAGTGCACTATGGGCTGTATCTTCCGGTCGGTGGGTGGGGGCGGGGCCCGCTCGCCGACGCGTAAAATGATGTGGGCTGATGTCGGGCGTGCGCCCTGATGTCACGGCACGTCATTCAGACTTTTAGTTCAGCGGGCGCGCACCAGAGTTGGCTGCGCACCCGCTGACCTGTCAACAGCCTATTAAGGCCATTAACAAAGTAGTTGAACTCATTAATGGACCTTAAGGTTGGCGGGCAGGCCGGGAGCCCCGGTGGGATTCTGAAAAAGCATGAAACCTCATCCACAGGCTGGATGAGGTTTCATGAGGATTTAAAAATCTCACAATATTTTAAAATAAAAGTTATGGACATGTCCCAACTCATGTGACATTGTCACATGAGGGTACATGGCAGGGAAATTTTTTTCTCACCTTTATTTAAAGTTTAAAATGTGAGCCGATCTCTCTGAGGCAGCATTTTGCCTCAGGAAGATCTGCACGCTCTTCCACACACATGCCTTAATTGGCCCACCCATGTAAAATGGCAGCGTGCCCCCAGTCGGAAGCCAACCCATGCCCGCTCCCACACTTCCCCTCCCCAACAGGGGGAGAAATGTTGCCCTATACTCTTAATAGAAACCAATTATTGACAAATTCACCCACTGAATGGATCTTCCTTTTATACAGTTCAGTTGATAATATATGTATAGATATCTACCATTCAGAGTGTTTGTGCCCTCATGGCTGATAGATGTTATTTGCTGGTTGCTAAACAATTTGACAATGAAGAAGGGGCAGATCATATGTTAATAAGTCTCCCTCTATATTTATTAAGGGCACAATTTGAGAATGAAGAAGGGGCAGATCATATGTTAATGAGTCTCCCTCTATATTTCTGAAGGGCACATAAAGGGCAAATAATGTTAAGATGTTCAGTATTTTATAGAAGTCACAATGCCAAGAAAATGTTTAAGCACATAAGCAAATTGTATATTTACTGTTATCTAATTGACGATAGATTGAAGGAGCTTGGAGAGCTGATGGAAAAGGACTTAGTATATGGGACACCTTTACTCATACTCCCTTGAAAGTAGGCAACGATGATACTGGAGATGTAGCGTGTGACAGCTATCACAAGATTGATGAAGATTTGGCTATTCTGAAACAACTGAAAGTCAACCATTATCGCTTTTCCCTATCCTGGTCTCGCATTCTTCCAGATGGAACCACAGGATTTGTAAATGAAGTTGGATTAAACTACTACATAAAGTTTATAGATGCTCTTCTTGCAGCTAACATTAAACCTCAGGTACATATCACGAATTAGCAAAAATACATTTGTTGGTCAATAATGCATAATGGATCACTGGAGCTAAACATGAAATGCAGCCACATACATGCAAAGCATTAACAAGTACACATGCATTTTCAGTTGGTAATTTTATTTTAGCATTTCTCATTTGAAATGTATATTAAAGGAGACTTCTACTCAGTTGAAAAAAGATAAGTATGAGTTTTCTTAAGGACTCAACTTCTTAAGGCAATCAGTAATTGAACCATTCAGACCAGGCACCAAGTTTAATCTCAGTCTAGTTTGAATAGACTAAGCTTGTGCAGTGGTGGTTTAGGGAGGGCAGAATTACACATGGTTGCTGTTCCACATCAGTACCCCTGCTGGAGAGTGCCTATGTCTGGATAACATGCAAGGGCAGCAGCAGAATCAGCTGACATGAACTGCATGCAGGAATAGCTCACCTGTCACCATTTAGGCTCACACAAGAAATTGGACAAGGTTCTGGTTTGGGGTAGGAGTGGACATTGATGTCTTAGATCCAGGGTCAAACCCCTTCAGGAAGGTAGGAGGAAGAACATTGACAGAAAATAGTGGGACATAAAAGTTAATTCTCAGGTAAACATATTTTAGCCTGTGATGAAATGGTGTTAAATTTAGCAAATAACAATGCATCTTTGCATTTTTTCTCTCATTTGCAATAGATTATTAACTTTGAGTAAATGAAGTGGACCAGTATTGACTAACATGATGATACAAGAGCATTTGTCAAGGATAATCTATTTTTAATGAATTTTAAAAGATTGTAGGGCCTCCTACAATCCTTTTGGTTATTAAAAATGATTGATTTTACAAGCCAAGGAGCAATATTTTATTTGACATTTGTTGATTTTCAAAGTCTGAGACTGCCATTTGCTTTAGTATCTTGCTGTCAAAAGATTGGCGGAGTATTTTGAGCATTAAGTTTGCGGTATCAAATGTACTCTTAAAAATACTGTGGCCACTTTTTCTGGGAAAAAAGTGAAAAACAATGGCGAATCCTCTATGCTTATCATCTGCTGGTTATCTACAGGTTACACTTTATCACTGGGATCTGCCTCAAGCTCTGCAAGATGTGGGTGGCTGGGAAAATTGTAGCACCATTGACCGATTTGTGGAATATGCTAATTTCTGCTTTCAAAGATTGGGTGACAAGGTCAAGTTCTGGATAACCTTGAATGAGCCTTACAATGCAGCACTTCTTGGTTATGGCTACGGCACAGCAGCACCAGGTATTGTATATGCACTGCTGTACTTTTTCAGTATCATGTATGTGTATCGTGCATGTAAAAGCTTTTAGGAGCAAGTACTGCCTATATTGCATTGAACGCTTTCCAAAGGTTATAATATGAACAATTTTCTCAAGATATTCCTTTATGAATTCTCTTTGCATCTTGCAGTTTTTTTTCTCTAAAGTGACTTCAGTGGCCTTAAGCTAACAGTATGTTGAAATCACACTTCAGTTCAGACTCCCATGTCACTTAACCAAATGTTTTACTGTTTACTTCCAAGGAAAATGGATGCCAGTAGGAAACACAGCAACCAATGCAATGTCTATTAATTATTTTGTGTTGATCACGATCATATCTGGTGCTGTAGGGAGGCAGAAACTCATAATGCAATTTTGGGCATAAAATCTCACTGAAAGAAGATCTAAATGTAATGGTTATTAGGGATGTAACTAATGACATCAAATTTAACCCAACCCTCCAAGTGGGAGTTCATAGGGTTGGATGGAATGCCAGTTTTACACCTTATACAATACTACTTTCCATTAACTTCAATAAAGAGTAAAATCAGGGTGACGTAAAACCATTGTTGTAGCTGATCCCACAAGTTTTGCCATGGGCAAGCTAGATCAATTTGCCTTCAAAATCCCCAATAAGTATACTTTTATAAAACATTCATTTTCTGTTTGTGGTATTACCAACTGCCTTAATTATAGTAATATACTGATAAAACATCAAAAGAACTCTGAACTCTATCATGAAAGTGGTGTTGATGCATCACAAGTTTAACCACATTATGATTTTGACTGTTTTATTCTAGAAAAGTATGAACTGTTTTTTATTTAACAAACCACTGCCTCTTGTGTTTTAAGGTATTTCCATGAGATTAGGCAGTGCTCCTTATATTGTTGGTCACAATCTAATCAAAGCTCATGCTGAAGTTTGGCACTTGTACAATGAAACTTACAGATCACAGCAGGGAGGGTTGATTTCCATTACGATCAATTCTGACTGGGTTGAGCCAAGGAACCCATATAAACAGGAAGATATTGACGCTGCAAATAGGCATTTGATGGTAAGAAACAATCTAGTATTTGTTTACATCTTATTTATTTAAATAAGCTGGGCTCTGTTAAGAAAGCGGGAAAAGAATAATCCCCATTCCTGTTCCTGATTACTGTTGATTGTTCACACACACACCCTCCAAGCCGAGACAATGAGTCAGAATTTGTGGTCACTGGCGAACCATTACATTTGCACTTGCTCATCGACTTTCTATGGGCTTTTGTAATGGAAGTTCTTGTCAGCCAACTGTCCAGAAAGTGTGGCGTCCTCTTCAGAGCATTTGGAACCTATGAACAAGGAGGGCAATTGAGCTGCTTAGATGGTCAATTAAAGGCCATGTCCTACACCCATGGTCATTTGGCCTGCATTGGGAGGGCTCACAGGTGGCCTCCCGCTGGGTTCTTGGTGGGGGGTGGTGGTGTCGTCCTTTATGGGCATTCCGTGACCCACAGAGGGCCCCCCGGCATCCATGCTATGACTGTCAGTACTTATGTTGCTGTGAACTAATGAAACACATTTTGGGTATATAAAGGATTTCTTCATTATTTTCATCCTTGTGCATTTATTATTCATTAACCAAGTAGGGGACATGCTTTCTGCTTTCAGGCTTTCAACATGCTGACTATCCTGTGTTTCCTCGTTTTTGTATGATAGCACCCTGCTTCACACGACACTTCAGCTAAAGGTCAAATGGGACTTGAGAACTCAACAAGAATGTTCTATTGTTTTGTGTTACTCTTTGCAACAGTTGTTGACAGTAATGGTTTTCTTTCTTTCGGATCACACTTCTGATTTTTCCACCACAGTACTCTCAATGCATTAATCAGCAGGACTGTAGATTCTTCACTGACTAAATATTTTGATTGATAAAAATTAAATATTCACTTAGTGATTAGAACTTGGCCACTTATTTTCATGGTCTGCAGACCTTCATCACATAGCTGAATCAACAGTAATGGAACACACCATTCTGAGTTTAGTTCATCATTCCAGAAATACCAGGCTGAATTTTACAGGTGGGGCATATTGCACGTGCCCCTGGAGGAAATGTCAGACCCAACCTACCCAAGTAGACCAGGCTGTCCCGTAGCAATAACATGCTGTGAGCAGCATGAACGAGGTGAGACTAGGACTTCTGCCCCTTCAGTGGGAGAAAGTTCGGCCCTCGAGAGCTGCTGACAAATCTCTAGCAGTTCCGTCAGCGCCAGAACTCAGTAGTGCGTGATGCTGGGACTGCAAATAAGTCCATTGATCAAGACAGCCATAGACTCTGGATCCACACAGGGAAGACCTGGGTTTTGAACGGGAAAGACTTGGGGGAGCCTAGAGAGGGCGGCAAGGGAGCTGGGGGTGCTTGTTTTGGAGGCCAAAGAGGAACCAAGAGAGCAGTATCATCTTGGGGCGGGGTGCCCTTGATGCACACAGGGCTCCCCTCAAAGGAAGTACACCCCCTTTCTTTCTACCTTTTAAGCAGTTTGCTTCAGAAAATGGCCTGCCCACCCCCGCCTGCCTGTGCCAACTGCATTATAGAGTGGACAGCGTGTTATTTAGCTCAGTTGGTTTGGTAACAAGTTCAATTGACCATTAATTATTTATTTTAAAATGGCAGATGGGCTGCGGATTTCGATGCTGGCTCACCTACCATATTATGGGGGACAGAACAAGGGGTGGGCAGCAATGTGGTGGGCTTGCCACCCCTGGTATTTTACATGTCCTCCCCGCTGAAAACACGCCCGGTGGGGGTGGGAGCATAAAATCCAGTCGCCCACCATTTTATTGTAGAATCAGAGTTAGCACAATGTGAGCAAGGTCCCTTTATGACTCCTCAGCCCAGCTTCAAAATTCATAGCTTGAAAGGAATGAATCCACTACATCTCAAGTGTCTATCCACTCTGTCTATTCTGTTATACAACTATTTAAATATAAACAAGGGCACTTTAAATGATTATACTGAGTCATACTCATTGTGTATTTATTTAATTATTGGACAGTGAGATTTCCCATATTTCATTTGTAATCAATGACATATTCACTCATTTCTTCTGACATGGATTGTATAATGACTGAAGAAGAGCTATAGAGTCAGGACACTGTTGAAGTGTAATTTTATGCTTTTTGTTATTTAAGTTTTATGGAGGTTGGTTTGCATATCCAATTTTCAAAAATGGTGACTACAACGAGGTGATGAAAGCACGTGTGAGAGAGAAGAGTTTGGCTCAAGGCTTGCCTAAATCACGGTAGGAAATTAAACTTTTCAATAGTTCAAGCATTTAAAGTGGCAATGCAAAACTAGATATTAGCAAATGACTTTGATTTGTCTGTTAGCTTAAAAGTATATAGAAATTTTCTCTGATTCACGAGCACATAGTTTTACTTTTTTTGTTATAAATTGGAGTTTTCTTTTAAATTAATGCTGATATTGAAAAATGATGCAAACCTGTGATAGCTGTTAAATTTATTCTTGAAAATTTAGTATCTAATAAAATAATTTAATAACATTGCTGAAATGGTTCAGATGGAAGACTAAGTAACATTTCAAAGATAGTTGCCAAAAAAATAATCGCTAGGACAAAGATACCTATACTTTCACAGCACCTGGGGAATTGAGTTTGCTTGGCAGATAAGAGGAAAATGGAGTGGAGAGCGATCAGTCTCACCCTCACCCTCACCCTCACCGCATTACCTTGGGATTTCCTGGGCTTCCTCAATGTATCACAGACCCAACATTTTCAGGAAGGCTCATGATGCACATAAACATTGGCATGGACCTGTCAATGGCCTGTTTCTGTGCTCTAAGAACTTTGTAATACATTGCAATATATTTCACAAAAAAAAATCAAAGCAGCAATGGAATAACAAAGTTGCCAACATTAAAACAAGTAATGTCATAAAAATCCCACAACTATTACTCCTTGGAATTATTTGAGAGAGAGTTAAGGAGGGAGTATTAATTGAGGAGTTACAAAGACTGGAGTTTACTTTACCAGTCAGGACACCCATAGGCTGAGCATTTTACAAGCCAGGTTGGGCTACTGAAATTTTCAGATTTTGTCAAATTTTACAGGACTTATAACAACATGGGACTCTTCTTTGGCCATAAATTAAACCTTTAGCATTCACTAAGATAGTTTTATATGTATTCTTCTCCAACTGTACCCTCTCTACAAAATCTTGTACGAAAATAATTTTAAATAAAAGCATCTGCAAATGTCAGATATGTTTAGTAGAGTTTGGTCAGCGAAACAAGGTTTGACATACTTGACAATTCATATAATCTTTTCAGACTCCCTGAATTTACTGAAACAGAAAAACAAAGAATCAAGGGAACATATGACTTTATGGGATTTAATCACTACACCACAGTCTTAGCATTCAATACCAATTTTGGAAATGCTATCCCAATGTATGATGCTGACAGGTAAGCGTTTTAATAATGGAAAATAGTGAAAAAAAATCATACTTAAATGTTGGTCAGACCATTGAGTTTTGAAAAATGTTACCCTCATTGATGCCTCTCCTCCATCATCCAGCTCTGTGAAACTCTCCTTACATTGTTCCCTTCTTACATATCCAAATCCATCCAGCGCATTGTCAGCAATAGCTTCAGTGATCTATCCCTATCCATCACCTCCTCTCTATTTACATGTCATCTGCTGACAACAGGTTGGTTGGCTGTCACACGTATGCTGATGGCACTTACCTCTACTCCTCCACCACTCACCTTGATCCCTCAACTATCTCTGCATTGTCAGACTGTTTTTCTAACATTAAGTCCTCAATGAACCACAACACTGCATCAAAAAGACCATCATCATCTTCAGCACCATCGCAAACTTCGCTGATTCCATCCCTTGCTAAGCCATTCTCTTAGCTTCAACTAAGTTAGTCACAATCTTGTTGTCCTGTTGGCCCTCATTGGTAACTGAATCCACTCCCCAACGCATTAAATTCAAAACCTTTGTCCTTATCTATAAAGCCTACTATGGCCTTGCCCCACCCTATTTCTGCAGCCTCTTCCAGCCTTATTTCCCCTCCCCAATCCTATATATTCATCTGACTCTGGTCTTATGTGTTTTCCTCCTTCGGGTCCCTTCATTCCTCATTTATATGACAGCCTTCAAACACCCCAGATCTATTTTCTTAACTCCCTTCCTAAACCTCCCTGATTTTCCATTTCTCTATCTTTCATCCTCAAAACTCCTCCTTGATCAAGCTTTTGATCACTGATCTCCTAATCCTCTTGGCCGCTGGATGTTAATTTTCCCTGCTCCTATTTAAGAAGCACCTTAGTATATTCTTCATATTAAAGGCACTACATAAATGCATGTTATTGGATAAATTCACTAAACCATTGGGATAGCAATAAGGGAAACATGTCAGCAATTTGGGTTGGGGTTCTATCAGTTTCTTGCTGTAACTGCAAGTATCTTTGAGAAACAATGTGATTAATAATGCTTCATTTGCAAATTATAGTAATATTTACTACATTTTGCTCAGAATAGAATACAGGAACATTTAGAAAGATATTGGATCAATTTCAATTTACTAAAATCAGCATTAATGGGGAAGTTATAGCCACAAAATGGGGTTGACAAACCTACAGCCCTATTAACAGCTGCAATCAGCCACCCTAACAATTTTAGAACCACTATCCAAAGTGTTATCAAAATGCCTGCCTGCTTATGGCAGTGGGCCCCTTTTAATATGCAATCATGGTCTTATGACGGACATAGCAGCTTGATTTCCATTTTGGGATAGACTGGTTGAAGCATGCAGTTTCTGACAGGTTTCACTTGCAGTGCAGTCAAAGTAGTAATGAAAAGCTAAGTTTAAAATAATTTGTGTGGGTTCTATAATCTGAGTTTCTATCACTCCAACTCCCCTCTCCCCAGTAACTGTGATGCCTCCCTGTACTGAGTTTGCTGCTAGTCCAGTTCCCTTTGGACTCCCTGAGAATTGACCAGCCTGAATCAAGCAAGCTGCACGAGGACATAACTGGCCCAACCTCTTTATCCCTGTAATGGGAAAAGTTGGATGAAAAAGTTAAAATTGAGGCCTATTAATTTGTGGTACTATAATTATAAATATAGTGAAAAAAACTATGAAAGATAGATATTTTGCTTCTAATGTATTCAATTCCAATTAAACCCAGGAGAGCTGTTGCGCAAACTAATTAATTCTCTATTTCTAGAGGAACCGGGACTACAGTAGACCGCAGCTGGCTTAGATCTGGATCTTTCTGGCTGAAAGTAACTCCATGGGGTTTTAGGAGAATTCTTAACTGGATTAAGAAAGAATTCAACAACCCGCCCATTTACCTAACAGAAAATGGAGTTTCAGAGCATGGGGATCAAGGCCTCAATGATACCTGGAGAATCAGTTATCATAAAAGTTATATAAATGAGGTTTTAAAAGGTAGAGTACATTTTGTGTCTATCATTCTTATTTTTTTGCTAGTTTTGTAGACTCCTTATATGTTCATATTGGCAACAAAAGCAACAGATCTACAATATACTCAAGTGAAGCCTAGGTAATAAATAACCTAATGGTTCACTGTTACACAGGTACTACATCAAACCAAAGAGTGCTTACTCATTTAACACTGTAAACAGTTACTAACACAGAGGCCTCAAATTTCTCCAGATTGCACTGTTTCTTTTTCAGCTAATTTAGCCCAAATTGGCCAAACTAGTATGAAAGCCCACACAATGTTCCAGGCAAATAAATTTTTTTTGGCTACAGGGACAATATCCTGGATATTAATTCATGCCATCTATCTCTTAATTAAGAGAACCTATTGGTGCAGTAAGTTAGAATATTGTAATTTCAAAATAAGGACCCAGATTTAAATCCACAAACCCACAGAATTGGTATTACATTCTACTTCTGACAGCTGCTCAGCACCCTGGTGAAATAAAGTTGGGCAGAGTTTCCACAAGAATAGTAGGCAGCAGAACCTGAATGATCTCATTGGTGCAGGAAAGGGAAATCCGTGGTTGGGTTAGCATTCAGGAGGCTTTAGCCCGCAACCCATCCTGCACCTAAGATGAAAGTACCAACTGAGTAGAGAATAAAATACTACATTTCCCAGTACTGTAACACTTTACGCCCATGAATATGACATAAATATCCCCCTCTTGGTAAAACTTGGGTATGTGTAATTTCCCAATTCAAAATGATGTGTGCTGCAAGGGTAAAACCTACCATATTATTGCACACTAATTTACTGAATAATGCCATCCTTCAATGTGGAACTTTGATCAATGTCATGGATGATGAAAATATCAAGTGAAAGTAATGGAAATGCTGAAACAAGGGTGGAGGGCTGTCCTTCAAATATATTACAGATAAATTGTACAACAGGAGTAGCACAAGGGGTGGAATATTATCAAGCTGCTTTCTTTGATACTACAATAAAAGCAAAATACTGCGGATGCTGGAAATTTGAAACAAAAACAAAAATTACTGGAAAAACTCAGCAGGTCTGACAGCATCTGTGAAGAGAAGGACAGAGTTAACGTTTCAAGTCCGTATGACTCTTCTACAGATTCTGAGTCATACGGACTTGAAATGTTAACTCTGTCCTTCTCTTCACAGATGCTGTCAGACCTGCTGAGTTTTTCCAGCAATTTTTGTTTTTGGTTCTTTGATACTACTATTGGTTGCATAAAGCAAACATATTTTCCCTCTAAGAGAATGTAAATTGAAAAGTATAAGGTATCTTAGGTATGATAGGGCAATGTTACAAACATGTGCTCCGGCAGGGAGACCTGGTCACAGCCACCGATATCAGGAAATTGTGAACATGCTGTCTGAGATTTCCATCAATTTTCCCTTCTGAATCAATAGAAAATTATGGCTATTGTGCCTATGATTTCCCGATATATATGGCTAATGAGGAAGACTCTCCGCTGGTAACATACCTTCTTAAGATCAGCCCATTTATATCTACAATAAATGTTATAAACTTTTGGCTCTGCCTGAATCACTTGTTTTGTTAAAAAGTAATGCACTTATCCCTGTGCACTTGTAACTTTGGCCCTTATGAGCCACAAACACACAAGTAACTAGGCAGTTATACAAAAATTTTTAAAAACCGTGAAAAATAAAATCAAGCCCATCAAATCTCATTCTATCTGTTAGATAGTTCGCACTCATGCAACACCCTGGCCAACATTTAGCAACGTGAACTCCTGGAGGTGGCAAAAATGAGAAAATAATCGGTTTATAGTTTTGGGAAGAGAACTTCTAAATTCCAATAATTCTGCTTTACAACAAATTCTGCATTCTAAATATTTGGCATGTAAACATTTTTTCTCACCTAGAATCTTGGGGTTGGATTTAACGGTTTTCCGTGGGGTGAGGGAGGCGGAATGGGAAGTGAGTGGTCCGCTTGCTCCCGCACCCGCCGTCTCAGCTTGATGAATCAAGTGTCAGACAGCCAACTAGCGTTGCAAAGGGAGGCTTCACATTCAATTGGCAGTCCAGGCCAGGATGTCATGCAGCAGAGGGGTTACACCGTGAACAGGGAGTCGGTCACAGCTACAAATTTAAAGGCCTCCCCCCTCCACCACCAACTACATTCTGAATCTGCCTTCACTTATTATGCAAGGCTCAAAAAAGTCAATAAATAAAGTCAGAAATCATAAAGACACTGCCACCTTCACCAGCAGAATCTGCTACATGCAGCCATGGTCCCTTCGACAGACCTGTTCTTCTGCCTGTGTGCTGCATTGTCATACCTGCTGTAAAGCACTGCCAAATGTTTTCCTGTTTGATGCCTGAAAAATGCAATGGGCACTGAAAATGTGTGTATAAGTGCTCTTGGTAATTCTAAAAAGGCTGGCGGGCTTCCAATTTTGGCGCCTGCTCACCTTCAGTAATTTCTGAGACTGGCCCGGTGACGTTGTATTGCCAACGCAACAACATGGCGTCATATATTCCATTCGCATGAGGGGTGCCCGCCCAATTTGCGAGTGTAAAATCTAGTCCATAGAATCATAGAATGGTTACAGCACAGAAAGAGGCCAATGGGCCTGTTGTCTTCATGCTGGCTATCTGAAGGAGGAATTCATTTAGTGTGACTGCCCTGCAAACCTTTCCTTTTCAGATAGTGATCCAATTCCCTTGTGAAAGCCTCAATTGACCCTGCATCCACCACATTCTCAGGCAATGCATTGATGATCCTAACCACTCGCTGTGTAAAACGTTTTTCTTCATGTCACCATTGCTTCTTTTGCCAATTACTTTAAACCTGTGCCCTTTAGTCCTTGATTCTTCCACCAATGGGAACAGTTCCTCCCTATTTACTCTGTCAAGACCCTTCATGATTTTGAATACCTCTATCATATCTCCTTTCAACCTTTTCTCCAAGGAGAACAGTCCCAACTTCTCCAATCTTTCTATGTAACTGAAGTTTCTCATACCTAGAACCATTCTCATGAATCTTTTCTGCACTCTCTCTAATGCCTTCACTTTTTTTTATTCACTCATGGGATGTGGGCATCGTTGGCTAGGCCAACATTTATTGCCCACCCCAAATGCCCTCTGAACAAGGGCAATTAAAAAGCCAACCACATTGCTGTGGGTCTGGAGTCACATGTCGGCCAGACCAGGTAAGGACAACAGATTTCCTCCCCTAAAGGACATTAGTGAACCAGATGGGTTTTAACAAAAATCAACAATGGTTTCGTGGTCATCATTAGGCTTTTAATTCCGGATTTTTATTGAATTCAAAATCCACCATCTGCTATGGTGGGATTCGCACCCGGGTCCCCAGAGCATTACCCTGGGTCTCTGGATTACTAGTCCAGCGACAATATCACTACAACATTGCCTCCACTTCCTTCCTAAAATGTGGTGGCCAGAACTGGATGCAATACTTCAGTTGAGGTTTAACATAACTTCCTTAATGTCCCTATTGATAAAGCCCAGGATGCCATGTGCTTTATTACCTGTCCAGCTACCATCAATGATTTACGCACATATACACCCAAGTCTGTCTGCTCCTGCACCTCCTTTAGAATTGTACCCTTTATTTTATATTGCCTCTCTGCATTCTTCCTACCAAAATTAATCACTTCACACTTCCCTGTATTAAATTTCAGATACCCACTTGTCCAAATTCTAAATTATCCTCCTCATGGCTCACAATGCTTCCAAGTTTTCTATCATCCTCAAATCTTGAAATTGTTCCCTGTAAACCAAGGTCAAGGTCATATATAGATATATATATATAATATAAACCATTCCCTGGGGAACTCCACTATAAACCTTCAGAAAAAACAACTGTTCACCACTACTCTTTGGGCAGAATTTTCCCTGAATTGCACTATGTGCAGTAGCGGATGTGAAAAAAGGCATTTTATCCGCTGGCCGTAATGGCGGGTTTTTGCGCCATATTGTCCGCTTCCCAGCATGTCCTGCCTCATTAATAATGCATGTATGGGAAACACGCCAGATCGCTAGCAGGCGGGCTTGGATTGCCCGCCATGCCGTGACCTCAGCCCTTCCTTGCTCCGGGCACCATATTTAAAGCGTACAAGAGCGTAGCCTACTGCGTGTCTTCAGACCAGAGGACTGCTCCAGGCAACAGATGGCCCCAAGAGCAAAGAAGATGGCAGCCCCCAAATTTAGTGAATCCTCTCTGGGGCACCTGCTGGAAGTAATGGAAGCTTGCCGCGAACTCCCCTACCACTGCTTTGGGCAATGAACAGCCACCAAGCTCACCAATCCAGCTTGAGAGGTGGTGGCGGTGAGGGTGAGCAGTAAAGCCCTCCAAAAGAGGACAGCCACCCAATGCCACAAGGGGATGAATGATCTCCTCCGTTCTGCCAGAGTAAGTCATTCTCATCACTCTCAACTCACACTCTCACAAACCCATCACACATGCACAGGGTTGGCACTCACTGCAAGCTCAAGGGACATCACCGCTCACTCTCTCACAAATACCCTGCCCATCGTTTCCTCATGCCATCCATGGTACCGCTCACTCCACACATGCCAGGCATCCTTGATAAAAGCAAAAAACTGCTGGATGCTGGAAATCCAAAACAAAAACAAAAATACCTGGAAAAACTCAGCAGGTCTGACAGCATCTGCAGGGAGGAGCACAGTCAATGTTTCGAGTCCGAATGACCCTTCAACAGAACTAAGTAAAAATAGAAAAGAGGTGAAATATAAGCTGGTTTAAGTTGGGGGGGGGGGGGGACAAGTAGAGCTGGATAGAGGGCCAGTGATAGGTGGAGATAACCAAAAGATGTCACAGACAAAAGGACAAAGAGGTGTTGAAGGTGGTGATTTTATCTAAGGAATGTGCTAATTAAGGGTAGAAAGCAGGACGAGCAAGGTACAGATAGCCCTAGTAGGGGTGGGGTGGGGTGAAGGAATCAAAAAAGGCTTATTTTAGATCACGAACTCTCTCCTCCATCCCCACCCCCTTTCCGATTTCCCCCCCCACTTTTTTTCCAATAATTTATATAGATTTTTCTTTTCCCACCTACTTCCATTATTTTTAAATGTATTTCCATCCATTGTTTTACCTCTACCTTTTAGCCTTTTTTACTTAGTTCTGTTGAAGGGTCATTCGGACTCGAAACGTTAACTGTGCTCCTCTCCGCAGGTGCTGCCAGACCTGCTGAGTTTTTCCAGGTATTTTTGTTTTTGCCAGGCATCCTTCTCGCCTGGTGTGGCAGGCATCTTGCTGACACTCTCTCCATCTGTCTCCACGTAGGTTGAGCTTGCTCACAACAACAGGGAGATGTTCCAGACTGGTGGAGGAATGCCCGACATCAAGATCTTCATGGCCTTTGAAAATACAGCCATCTTGCACAGTCTGATCCACAGCAGGTTGAGGCAGGGTGCTGGTGCTCAGGAATCTGGTGAACTCAAGACAGCTGATGAGCCTCTGGACTCGGTTCTACCTCAGTTGCTGGAGCTGCAAAGACAAGCTCAGGAACATTAGGAGAGGCTGTCTTCTGCACTCAGATTGCACAGCACGATGGAAGAGTCTGTGCGTCTTCAGTCTGAGATGATCGCGTTGGTATGCCAATGCACTGAGGTAAACACTGGTAGGATGGGGGCTGCCATGGAGACCTTGGTCCAGGACATTTGTCCTGCACTAATACAGGAGCTACACTCCATCACTGAGGCACTTGCTGGCATCCATCAGTGTCAACACGAGGTGGGGGGATGGGGCATCTCAAGCTCATTGCAGCTGCTCCTTCCTCTCAAGGAGTCAGCCAGGGGCCCTCAGGCACCCAAAGGGAGGAGGGTCAGCAGGTGCACACCCCGGGGCTATCCACCCAGGTAACTCCTGGAGTGGCCGGCCCATCCGATTCCCTCTTCCTGTGAGCCCACAGCTGCAGCTCCGCAGGCCGAGGAGGGTGCCACTGCCACACCGGAGTACCCTGAAAGTCGGCCAGGGCCCTCCAGGTGTTGGCCCTCCAGAGGACGCCCATCAAGGTCATCACAGGTAGCAGTCAGCTGGCTGCTCCACCTTCGTTGTGAGTTGTGGGGAGAGCACCAAGACGTAGTGGCAGGGTGAGGGAGGTTAATAAGATGTAGTTGCACAGTGTAGGCAGCTACACTGGTGCTAATCACTTGTGCATAATGTTCACAATTGTAAATAAACTCACAAAAATGTCTCCTTGTCTATGGCTCCTTGTTGTTATGAGCAGTGTTCATTTCATTCAGATGTGAAACCCTGGCTCCTGCACATGATGAAGGCAAGTGTCTCAGACAAAAACAGAAAATGCTGGAAAAACTCAGCAGGTCTAACAGCATCTGTGGAGAAAAAAATAGAGTTAACGTTTCGAATCTGTATGACTCTTCTTCAGAGCTCTGAAGAAGGGTCAGATGGACTTGAAACGTTAACTCTGTTTTTCTCTCCACAGATGCTGTTAGACCTGCTGAGTTTTTCCAGCATTTCTGTTTTTGTTTTGGATTTCCAGCATCCGCAGTATTTTGCTTTTATCACAAGTGTCTCAGTCAAGGGTCCCTTCTCTGCGCAATGTGTAACCTTCAGAGCAAAGTGATGGTCCAGCTTCACATTCACTGGGCACATTAGTGATAACCTGCACTTCGATGTGGCTTGTTTCTAGAATGTCTTGGGCAAGCGTCACAGAGTTCCGTGATTTTCTCTGTGTGCTCTCAGCACCTTTGAGATGGGACTGGCACACACCCCCCCCCCCCGCCCCCCCCACCACCCCATCTCTTCAGCATCTGTATCCAGTGATGTGTGGTCCTGAAAGGGACAGGTGACGAAGGTTGCCAAAGGATCAGGTGCTGTTAAAGTATCACCGCTGCGTCTTCATGATATGACCCTGTTCACAGAGCGCAAGCGAGCTGCCTGCAGCCAGACAGGAGTCAGATGTTCACAGAGGCAATGTGAAGATTTATGGAGTGTCCTCACCGTATGTAATCATCCTCCACAAATTTTGCAGCTGTTAGGGCCTCACGAGCATGCCTGCCTTTTCGGGCCACTGCAATGGCCTCATCACCAGCATCCTCGTCTTCCAGGATCACATCACCCTCATCCCCTTCGATGTCCTCCCCATCGGAGGAGACGTGCAACTCTCCCATTTCCTCCTCAGCCAGGTCCTCCCCCCATTGCAGCGCCAGGTTTGTATCATGCAGCAAGATATGATGATGCGTGGCACCATCCACGGATTGTACTGCAGTGGCCGCCAGACCTGTCAAGGCACTGGAACCTTATTTTTAAGATGCCAGTTGTGTGCTCCACCAAAGTCCGGGTTGCAGCATTAGCCTCATTGTATTATCTCTCTGCTGCAGACTGAGGCCGCTGCATTGACATCATCAGCCACGTCCTCTGTGGGTAGCCCTTGTCCCCAAGGAGCCAACCCTGCAGCCTGTGTGGACTCTGGAAGGTTTCAGTATTATTACTTCAGTATCTGAAGAATCGCAAATGATACCGAACACTGTGCAATCAGCGAAAATCTCTACTTCTGACCTTATGATGGAGGGAAGGTTATTGATGAAGTAGATGAAGATGGTTGGGCCTAAGATGTCCTGGAGCTGAGATGTCCTGGGGCTGAGATGAATAGCCTCCCAACAGCCATCTTTCTTTGTGCTAATTGTGACTCCAGCCAATGGAGAGTTTTCCCCCTTATTCCTAATTGACTTTAATTTTGCTAGCGCTCTTTGGCCCCACACTCTGTCAAATACTGCCTTGATACCAAGGATAGTCACTCTGTCACCTCTGGAATTCAGCTATTTTGTCCATGTTTGGACCAAGATTGTAATGACATCTGGAGCCACGGTGGAATCCAAACTGAGCATTGTATAACTGTATAAGTGCTGTCAATGACACGTTCCATCACTTTGCTGATGATTGACAGTAGGCTGATGGGACAATGGCTGGTTGGATTTGACGTGCTTTTTATGGACGAGATACCCGAGCAATTTTCCGCATTGTCGGGTAGATGCCGGTGTTGCAGCTGTACTGGAACGGCTTGGTTAGGATGCAGCTAGTTCTGAAGTAGAAGTCTTCAGTGCTACAGCCATGTTGTTGGGGCGCACAGCCTTTGCTGTAGCTAGAGTCTCAAGGAATTTCTTGATTTCATGCCTTTCAAAAGTTCCTCTACATTTTTGGTCACAGGTTGCTCCTGACCATTCTGTATTAGCAAGTCAAGTATTGTTCCCTCCCGTTTCCATGACCATTTAAGTCGTTTGGCAGATCTGAAATACCAAGTTACTTTTCCTATTCACTCTAATATTCCCAATTAATCTTCAGCAAATCAAACTCCACCCATCACAATTGTATTCTACTCCTTAAAGTAGAAATTAGTTGCCATTACAGTGTTCTTCAGGCAGAACATAGGGACAGAAAATACCCTATCACGTGCATTGCGTATTGCTAGATTGGTGTAGGCAGCATTGCAGGTATTCTGGGTGGATGCCTAAAACAGCCATTCGCCCCCTTGCCTACATCAAAGAGGGTCTCAGCTCCTTTGCAGGATCTCTAGGTAAAATCAATTCATTGTGAGCAAAGCTGGTGCCTAACCTGCCTGCCCTTTCAAAAAATTGGCAGTGGACACTAAAGAATTCAGGTCTTTTGATATATTTTTTTTTCAAAGCTTCCATGGAGACAGGAGGAATGGGAGTGCTCTCTTGACTCATTGCAAATACCCCCCACCATCCCACCCCCCCCCCCCCCCCCGGCACCACCATCACCAAGCCCCCTTTACCCTCTCTAATCCCCTTCCCAGGACTTAGCTTAGACCCGTTGCTGGTGAGGCAAGTGGGTCAACTTTTGCCATTTGCAACACTCAAGCTACCTTTACTGAGTCTGCAACAGACCCAGACAAATGTTTACCTCTTTACATCTTCCCTGATTTGAGTATAAAATGCCCATTTGCATCCTCTGTCCCAATTAGTGACTAATAACAGATGGTTGTAACTGGAAGGTTTGGTTGTTGTGTCGGTTGGTTACAATTTTTTAAACAATACTTACATTGAGATGAAACTCAGGTTAACTATTTTCTTTTCTGTATGTGTACACAGCCATTAAACTTGATGGAATCGATATCCGTGGCTACACAGCATGGTCATTGATGGACAACTTTGAATGGGCTGTAGGATATGCTGACAGATTTGGTTTATTTTACGTGAATTATTCTGACCCCTCTTTACCTCGCATTTCTAAAGCTTCAAGTAAATATTATTCTACAATTGTACGCTGTAATGGCTTCCCTGATCCAGCTTTAGGACCCCACAAGTGTCTCCAATTGGAAAGTAAGCAAACACATTTAAGTATATATGTTAATATCTGAAGAGCACATACTTAGTTGCTTTGACCAAAGACTTTTCTTAATTTTGCTGTTATAATTTTTGTCATCAGTTAGACACTTTTCTCAAGATTATTTTAGCATGTATTTATTGTACCAACTGAAACATTTTACTTATGGTAACTGTAACTGGTTTGTTCTACTAAAGTTAGAATTGAGTACATCATTTCTGGAAAAGTTGTATGATAGAACTGTGAACTGCACCAGGTTTTACCTAAGCTGGTAGAGGAAATATTGTTAATTTGCAGCACTGTAATTCTTTTTAATGAACACAAATGATATATACTTTTTTCTGTGCTATTTTTTGTGCTTGGGGTGTAGGTGACACTGGTAAGGATAAATTTATTGCTCGCCCTTCATTGTCTGAGAAGATGGTGGTAAGCCTTGTCCTTGTACTGCTGCAGTTCTAGTGATGATGGTCATTATATTATCATGTCAGACTAAACCTGGGTGTTGTCCTGGTTGGCAGTGGCTGCTTCTTTATTGGAGGATTTGTAAATTTTGCTATGGAGTCATTCACTGGTAGTGCCACTCCTATGACAGATGCAAAGTTATTGGTGAAGCAATTGAAGGTGGTTGGCCCAAGGATGCTCCCTTAAGGAACTTCTGCAGTGATATCTAGGGCCTGTGTTGAGTTGCTTCTGATAACAACAATGATTGTCCTTTGCTTCAGTCATTAGTAGGTTTTCCCTCCTAACTATACTAACAAATTTAATTAGGATTTCTTGGCTCCATGCTCAATTGAATGCTGCCTTGATAGCAGGGGCAGATACTCTCAACTCTCCTCTGGTATTCATCTCAAGCTCCATGTCTGGATCAATATTATTATTCAAGAGTTTAATAGCTCTTACAGAACCTGAAGCAAACATTGGTGGGTTGATTATTGGTCAATTGGTGTTGCTTGATGGCACTGTTGATGGCTGTGTGTATCATTTTACTAACGAATGGGAAGAACATGATAAGGCAGTCCTTCGTCAAATTAGATTGATTCTGTTGTGTAGAAAGAGCATACCCTGGCAATCTTGCCCATTGTCAGGATGATGATGGTTGGCTAGTGGAGTTCCTAGATCATCAGCACCACAGTTGGAATGTTGTCATGGCCCATATGTTATGAGAGGGCAGGTGGTAATTGCCAGGATGACCAAATCCCAAAGGGAAATTTGGCCAAGCTATCACAACAATTTGCAATTTGTACTTTTATTATGTGATGGTATGTGCACTGAAGTCAGAAGTAGAGAGTCCACTACCACTTTTGGAGATTTTAAAGGTTAAATTAAAACATTTAACAACAAAAGCAAACTTAAACACACAAGATCACAGTTACACAGTTAAATTTAGTCTTATAACGTTTTCCAGAAGATTTCTACCTAGCTATACTCCCAAATAAACATCCTTTTCCAGGCAACAGTTCAAATAGATTCTTAATCTATAATACATCCAGTAATATTACTGCAAGGCACCCACTGTCGCTATAAGGGAGGTATTTCACAAGCTTCTCTCTCCCTCTCACTCAACACTGGAAATCCAAAGCTTTTAACAAAACCTTGCTTTCTGGAACAAGCAAACACTTCTCTGGGGTGGCTAGAGGCTGCTCCCTCACAAGCCTTTCTTCACACAGTCCACCTTTCAAGATCTCACATAGTCACTCCTCATACAGCTTTTAATCTTTCCTTAAATGTATTTTCTCCCTTTTGATTCTTTAAATCCATTGTTTCAAACTTCCTTTGAAACTCAAGCTGTTTCAAACATAAGATCTTTCAAATTTCCATCTTGCCTTTGCTTTTGGGTGAATAAAGCATGATATCTCTCTACTTGTTTACCTATGAACTCCAGCAATATGCAACCATTTTCCTTGTCACCTTCTAATTCCCCTTTGAAATTCAAATAACCTCTCAACTTATCTACAAATGCAAATATTAGCTCGTCCATTTCCATTTCAAAATGCCTGCTTTTACACTTAACCCCTTTAAAGATTTAAACCTTGCTCTCGGTTTTCTGTTTAATTAAATTAGTCACACACACAGCCCCCATAAGCCTGCTACAGTATCTCACAGTAATATTAGGAAAAAAATATTTCCTTTACACACAACCCTGTGCTATGCCCAATGTACTCAGTGCTGCTTAATATCACATGAAGTGAACCAAACTGGCTGAACCCTGGTTATAAGAATGAAACTTCAGGAGACTGAGTAGGATCATTTACTTGTCAACTTTGACTGAAGAAACCTGCACCTGCTGGACTCCACCATGGTTGAGGATAAGGACATTCACGGAGCCTCTTCCTCCTGTTACTTGTCACATTCTTCACCATCATCTTCAGCTCAATGAAGGCTCTGATTGGTTGACTGCAGGACAACTTAACTCTGTCTATAATTTGCTGATTTTGGTGTTTAGCATATGCATAGCCACATGTTATAGCTTCACTGGGTTTCTACATCATTTTAATGCTTGCCAGATGCTGCTTCTGGCATCCTCTTTTTCACTCTGCATTGAAGCAGATTTAGTCTCCTGATTTGATAGTGATGGGGTATAATTCTGCTCCTGACAATGGCCCATAGCATCGCAAAAATGCCCAGTTTTGGGCAGCTAGATCTGTCCTTAATCTGTCCCCCAGCGCAGTGTTAATTTCACACTAAGTGGTGGACAACATTGTCATGATCAAGACAAGATTTTGTCTTAAAAAAAAAGTGATTACTTCCATTAGGGTTACTGTGACAGGTGTATCCATTCTATCTGGGGGATGTTGACTGACTGATATGGTTCTGAGAGTATGACAGTGTCAGGCTGTTGCTTGATTAGTCTGTGGAACAGCTCTCTGAATTTGGACACCAGTTACGCCAGAAGTTGACAAGGAAGATTTTGCAGGATGGATTTGGTTAGGATTGTCTTGGTCTTCATTGTCAATAAATCCATATAATTTTGTCCTCCTTAAACTTTGTAGCCATTATTTACAACAGGATGGCATTCTATGTCAAGGTATTTCGATATCATTACAAGTTAATTAAACAGCATGGGACTGGAGTTATGTATTGCCCAAATTAGTGAACCAGTTGAATTTTATGACAATCCAAAAATTTCCAAGTTATTTTTCTGGTGCTAGGGCACTTATATTGAGTTCAATTTGATAACTTCGGCTGGGTTGATAGTCCTGTACCATAACCATTAGATTAATATATCCATATACAGTCAATGTATATTTCATTTGTGGTTTACAGATATATTTATCCTTTTCTTCATTGGCCACTGGTATCATAACTATCTGCAATGCATATATTCAATGTTTCATGAAAACTTTAGAGTACAAACCCATGCATACTGCATAAAGTATGTTATCTCTCTATCAGTTTGTCATGAGGCATATATCACTTCAGTTGGAGCCCTGGTTACCTTACTGAATTAAATGCTGATGAATTTCTGAAACTGGGAGTAAGACCAGGGCTCTCTCAGTCACCCAGCTTAATGGAAGATCAGCAGAAAACACAGAGAAACAGCATAAGCAGTTGCTTATGCTGTTTCTCTGGAATTTCCACCAAAGTTACAGCAGAAGGTTTGAGGAAATTAACTCACCCGTCCCACCGTGGAAATTTCAGGTGCTGGTAATTAAAATTATTAGATTAAGTATGTTTTTGTCTTTTTAATTTTAATAATTGTTGGAGAAATGCATCAATTATTATTTTTGGTATTAATGAACAAGTGACAGTATACGAGATAGCTTTTCACCGAATGTTTACAAGTTGCTTCATTTTCTAGCTACCACCGTGAAACCCACAACAGTGAAACCCATATCTACTATCAAAACAACCACAACGACAACTGACACTAGAAGGGTTCATTTTCTGGGATTAGAAATATCTAATGTGGATGCCACAAGTGCTTTGTATACTTTGTTCGTTATTTTAATAATTGCTGTTGCTTTGTTGGCTATCTTTTCATATAAAACTTGGAAGATGAGAAGAGTAAACAAACAAAACAAACAACTAAAATCAACTTCTCACACAACTGAATTATCAATATGTCAGAACACTAACTTCTGAAGTTAGGTCTTCTGCAGGAGAAGGGGGATGAGGGGAGGAGATTCCAAATCTCCCAGCATATTTGCTGCAAAGCAGCTGCAGAAACCCAAAAGAAACAGTTGTTTATGCTGCTTTCCTAGAGCTATTGCTGAAATGTGTTAGGAGATTGAAACAACCCTCACACAACTCTCAGGCAGGGTTAAGTTTCATGTAATCTAAATTTTCAATAACTTTCAAGTTATTGTTTTTTTTTATTGTAGTCAACACTCGACAATTTAGGGTTGGAGTCTCCAGGAATTAAAAGATTAATCTCCAGGGTACTGCTGTGAGCAACCAGGAAAAAAATCATAGGGCCATTAAAAATTGTGTTGTTTTTATTTTCTGTGAAGACTTTCATTTATGAGTTATAAATATATGGATGGGACATGGATAAAGAAAAGATTGTTTGGATGATTCTTGGTTATCAAGTCAATCATATAATGAAGGGTCTATTAGCTTTCCAGGTGGCTTGAGAAGGTAATGCTCCACAACTGAGCAGAGAGACCATGCTGTCCATGTACCCAAATGGTTAAAGCTGGCAGGTGATTGGTGATTTAAAAAAGGAATATGAGTTACTTGGGTTTATAAATAAAGAAACAAAATAGAAAATCAAAGAGATGAAGCTAGAACTTCATAAATATTATTCAGCCTTAGCTGTGAATATTGTGGACATTTCTGGACACTGCACTTCAGGAAAAGATGTAAAGGCCTTAGAAAGGACACACAGGATGTTCAACAGGATGTTACCAGGGATGAGGGTTTTCAGTTCTGAGGAGAGGTTAGAAAGTTAGAACTGTTTTCCTTGGAACAGAGAAAAGTGAGATGATTTAATAGAGGATTTCAAGATGATGAGAGGTTTTGATACAGAAAAATTATTCCCTTTGGTGAATGGGTCCATTACTAGAGGTCATAGATTCAAAATCATTAGCAAAAGAATCAGGAAGGATTTGAGAATATTTTACTCAGTTGTCAGGATCTGGAACACTTTCTGAGGAGGTGGTGGAAGTTAATTCCATAAATAATTTTTAAAAGGAATTAGACATGTACATGAGAATGAAGAACTTTCAGGGTTACAGACAAAAGGTAGGTATCTGAGAATAAGCACAACTCTCTTCCAAAGAGCCAGCACAGGCCCAATGGACCAAATGGCCTCCTTCTGTGCTGTAGGTTTCTATGGTTCCATCTTATTCTAAGTATGGGTGTGTACGATGACCAATGGCATGATTGTGGGCCAGTGTGGTTAGAAGCAGGGAATCATGTGATGAGCCCTCCAGGAGCATGACTAGGATTGGCAACCCTTAGATAATGTAGTCCATGAAATATGATTTGTTTTAATAAAAAATTTACAAGCAAACTTAACACTCAGATTTTACTTTAAACTTAATTTTCATCTTTATGTAAAGTATTTCTGTTCTAGTTTGCACTGTTTGAAAGCCCTGACAGAATCACAAAAGCTATAGGTATGTAATTTCCTTGGCTAACTTTATTTAGAGAATGATGCACAATTTCAGGTACAAACTCTTCTGATTCTAGGGATGACACCACTGCTCTGAGATGAAAATTTTGCACAAGTCAAATTAAATGACGGTGACAACTAAAGGAGAGTGCCACAAAGAGGGACAACAATTTAGAAAGCTTCTGGAGAATTAAGTGGCACCTCAATCCATCCATAACATTTGTTAAGCTTGGACAAATATGGGGTTAGCAAGTAAAAAGGTTGATGAAAAAGGGACCCACAGGTGCAGACATGAATCTGTACATGAGCATCAGCACGGGGCAGTGCTTAGCTTAGCTTCCTCCTTGAAGGGTGTTGAAGTTTGAGATGTTGCAGCATGAGATGCTTGCCAGGAGGTTTGTTGTGTGCCACTCTACTGCACCATACCAGGTTAGCAATGCAGCCACAGCAGACCATTACGGTCCATGTACATTTGCAAACTCTGATGAATATTTACCTCATATCCTTGGAGCAGATAGCAGATCTTCTCTCCTCATTCAGATTCAGAAAGGGCAGGTTCCCACAATTCTTTGCAGTTGGAATTTCCAAGGCCTGCAGAAATGACAAATAAAAGCAATACTTGTTCCTGATCACGCGGGTATGCCTTCTTCCATTCGATAGCTTGAAAAGCATGACATACTGTGATAGGAATGCTTCAGAATATAGGTTAGAGAGGCATTCACATCTCATTGTCATGTAACCTGGTTCAGGTCTGCTTGCAGAAGAGGAGCTTCCACCAACATTGTCAAAATTATGCTTGCTACCTCTCAGTAGATGGTTGGTCCCTCTGCTATTGCCTCTTTGCGCCCTCGTCACCGCTTACTTTCCCATATAGCTTTCTATTGTCAGCAAACCTGGATACATTACACTCGGTTCCCTAATATAAGTTGTGATAAAGATTGTAAATAGCTGAGGCCCAAGCATTGATTCTTGCCATACAGCTAGTTGCAGCCTACCAACTCCGAAAATGACCTGTCTATTCCTATCTCGGTCTGTTAAGTAATCCTCAATTCTTGCTAACATTACCAATCCCATGAGCACCAATTTTGTGCCTCAACTTCTTTTGTGGCACCTTTTGAATGCTCTTTGAAAATCCAAATATTCTACATCCAATGATTTTCCCCCTTATGTCCTCAAAAAACTGTCCCAAAGTTGTTCCACCATCTACCAGGCAAAGTCACAAGTATGATGGAAATACTCCCCACTTGCCTGAATGAGCACAGCTTCAACAACATCCAAGATAGATACTTTCCACTGCAAAGCAGCCCACTTGAGTGGCACCTTATCCACTGACAGCCAGCAGTGGCTGCAATGTGTACCATCTACAAGATGCAATGCAGCAACTTGCGAAGGCTTCTTCAACACCATCTTCCATGCCTGCAACCTCCACCACCTAGAAGAACAAAGCAGAAGGTGCGTGGGAACGCCACTACCTGCAAGTTTGCCCCCCAACCCCCACCCCACAAGTCACACACCATCCTGACTTGTAAATGTCACGATTCCTTCATTTTTGCCAGGTCAAACTGCTGGAATCCCCTACCTAACAGTAAACAGACTGCTATGCACTACACGGACTGCAGCTGTTCGAGGAGGCTCTCCAGCACCTTCCCAAGAGCAATTAGGAATGGGCAATAAATGTTGGGCTTACCAGTAACTCTTAATTCCATGAAAAAAAATTCCCTTTCGTAAATTCACGTCGACTCTCTCAATATGATTTTCCAAGTGTACTGTTACCACATTCCTAATAAGAAGATTCTAGCATTTTCCTCTTATACAGATGTCAGGCCAACTAACTTATAGTTCCTTGTTTTCTCTCCCTCCTTTCCAGAATTACATTTGCTTCCAATACATGGAACCTTTGCTAGAATCCAGGAAATCTTGAAAGTTCAAAATCAATGCATTCAACTTTCCTTGTAGCTATCTCAAAACCTTAGGATACAGGCCATCAGATCCAGGGGATTTGTCGACTGTAAGTCCCATTAATTTCTACAGTACTATTTCTTTACTAATAATATCCCAAAGTCCCTCATTTTTACCAGACTTTTGGTTTGCCACTATTTCCAGAATGTTTTTTGTGCCTTCTGCCGTGAAGACAGATACAGGGTATTTGTTAAGGTCTGTCATTTCCATATTTCCCATTATAATTTCTCCTGTGTCTACCTCTAACAGACCAACATTTACTTTTGCTTATCTGTTCCTTTTTACATACCCATAAAAGCTGTTACAATCTGCTTTTATGTTGCTTGCTAATTAACTCTCATTCTATTTTCTCTATCAATTTTTGGCCCTCCTTTGCTGAATCCTAAAATCCTCCAAATCTTTGGGCTTACTGCTCTTTTTGGAAACATTATAAATCTCTTTCAAACTAATACTATAATTAATTTCTTTTGGTACGCATGTTTAGGCCACTTTTTCCATGGTGCTTTTATTCTTTAAGTTAGGAATTATTTAAATGTTTGCCATGGCTCATCTACTGCCATATCCTTCAATCCAGTTTCCCAATCTACCTATGCCAATTTGCCTCTCATACTTACATAGTTTGCTTTGTTGAGATTTAAGATCTACTTTTGGATTTAAGTAAATCACTCTTAACTCCCTATTGCTAGAGGAACCCTGCACCGTTGCAGATCTTGCCGAATTCAACAACAAGGCGCAAAAATGTGTCCAGTTCTGGCTGGACCATGTATAGACTGCCCGTGGACACGATAAGACGACGACTCTTAACTCAGTAGAAAATTCTACTATAGCATGATCACTTTTTCCTAGGGCCCATTCACTACAAGGCTATTAATTAACCCTTTCTCATTGTACAGTACTAGATCTAAAATAGCCTAATTCCTGGTTGATTTCTTGACATACTGACAATAAAACTCTTACGTACATTCCAACAATTCATCCGCCATTATTACTGCAAATTTGCTTTAACAATCTACATGAAAATTAAAGTCCCCCATGATTACATATTACCCTTGTTACCTGCATCTCCAATTACCTGATTTATACTCTGCCCAACAGAACTTCTCTTAGGGACCGGACTCTATAAATTACTCCCACCAGTGTTTTCTGCCCCTTGTTGCTCCTTAACTCCATGCAAACTGATTCTATATCTTGATTTTCGGAGCTAAGATATTTTCTCTCTATCCCTCTCTTGCTTATCCCATCCTTTGTTATCTTCAAATTACAGCACATCCAACAGTACTCTAATTTAAGTTCTACAATTCAAACATGGAGGTTTACCACAAAAGATCTAGAAGAAAAATGAAATAAAATCTTTAGTTTCGCTAGTGGAAGACAAGCTACAAACACATTGGGAAATTACAAAAGATGCAAAGATCATATTTTTTGAAAACCTTAAACATTTTATTATCAGCTTTAAATTAATAGGGCCAGAGGCTGGATGGTGTCCAGAGTTGTCAGCTAATGTGTCATACAGGCAGGGAATGAATAAACCTAAAGACAGGATTTCAAATACATATTACTGCAAAAGGTGTTTGAAAACATAATTTGGAATTTGCCTAAAATGATTTTTCTGCACATTCGCATTGTAGTAATTATTGCTCCCCCATCCCAGAATTAGTAGAATCATACAAATCCATGCAGCAGAGCAGGAAATTAAGAGTACAAAATGCACCTTCTGTCCAGTTTTTTTTTAAAATGGAAGTATACTTGTATAACTTTAGAGCAAAATAAAGTACAACTGTTTCTACTTTAACAAGGTATGAGCTACATTTGTTGAGTAGAATTTCCATTCCACGTATTGTTATCATCATCTGCATCATCCTCTGTTCGCAATCTGTAAATTCTTCCCTCCCTCTTGAAGTCCTCTCCACGTTTTTCAAGCAATCTCCTTCTTCTTACTTCCCTGGAAATGCAACAAAATCCTTTACCTGTACAAAAGGACACCCAAAATGATAGACACCTGCTGATGGTCCCCAAAAGCCTATGTTTTGATACAAAGTGACCCGTAAAACCATAGGCACTCACATATTACAAGTTTATTTGTTTAGAACATTAAACACTGGACATGAAGTATGAGGCAGCAACAGACAAAAGAAAAGACTTCTTGTGTAATAGAGATTTATTTACCCAGCATGCCTAGCTGCAGAGATACTGCTTTATCTCTGGGATTGAATGCTTGCACTGCTCCATCACAGGGCTGGAGGGATTTCTCTGCCACAATGGAAACTGGGTAAAGAGATCTCCATTTCACAAAAGCTAAGAACTCTAGGTCAGGTGGGTGCAGAAGCTGACATTTTGGGTGAGAGAGACAAAGTTGCAGGTGTGGGGCCTGAAGAAATGGGGGAGATGGAGCCAGGGGGGAGGGAAAGAGACGGCTCTTACTTTCTCCCCTTCACCTGCTCTTAGATGGTCCCCTGGTTCTCGTAACTTCTTGCACAACAGCCGCCAGTGTGAAACTACTAATACAGATTCTCAACTATAGGGGACCCATACTTTATCAGGTAAATGCAATAATATTTATACATGTGTTGATGTCAAATGATCAAATGCCATATGCTCAGAACATCACATGATCAAGCCTCCAGGAATACCTTCAACCAGAGTTGGCAACCTGCTCCAACAGTACACAGTGCTCCCTACCTGTCCAAGCACTTCAATCATCAGAAGTTGCAGCACACAGAGGGAGGGTGTCCCTGACAAGGATCTGCAGAAAATGAATCTCCCATTGCCCTTGCCAAATTTAGCCAGGATCTGTGAGACATTACGGCCCCACAGCAGCCGCTGTGTCCTGTGCAGGCTGCCAGCGAGGACATCAAGACATCCTCCTCTAATGCAAAATGATCCTGGGATGGCTATGAACCAGGAAAGCCCCTCGCCATGAGCTTCTCGCTGTTGTTGGAAGTGAGGGTGGATAGGCCAGGGGAAATGGGGCTTAAATAAGGAACCTTTAAAATGTACATGTATATTGGGTCTAAACTGTACAGTTATTTATTTTTGCCCTGGCTACATTTAGAACTACCTTATATATTTAGTGCATCATTAAACATAATGCATACATTCTATGAAATGAATAATAATTTTTGAAAATCAACATACCTAAGATCAGTACAATATTTTGTAGACAATATTAATTCTCAGAACATAAGCTTAAGTTAAATTTTACATTTTTCAAAATAAATTATATTGCTGTGGTACCTGTCTGTATCTGATGCATTGGAAGGTGCCACTCTGGAACTTCCTGACTGAGATGAAGAGGTAGTTCCTCTGGATGACCTTTGTGTGGAATTACTGGCAAACAAATAACTGCTGAGAAACCTCCAAACTGCAATAACTGGGTAAAATAATGTGTTCAAGAAAGTCCACAATCCTCCTTCTGAGGATCGTACCATTGATGAAGTTGATCTTCCACCCTAACAAAAATAAGAAATAAGCAAAGGGTTATTGAACGCATCAATCTAAATTAAAGCTGTGCAGGGGTTAGAAGTCTATTTTAGTTAGTGGCTGGTCTGTACAGATGAAAAGAATTGACTTTTAAAACATCTCCAGGTGCTGTGGTAAGCAAAATTACTGCCAAATGGAAGCATGCTTCATTGACACAGGTCGCTTAAAAAAAATTAGCCCTCCCCATTCCAGGATAGATTCCTACCTTCCACCCTAAACTCCAGTCACCTGACATCTTAAAACTATCTTCCACTCCCATTCAGACCTCTCTGTCTTAAACCTCCTAAGCTATTCAAGTAAAGCTCAAAGTAAGCTCGAGGAAGAGCACCTCATTTCTTGATCAGGCACTTTGCAGCTTTCTGGGCCCAACATAGAGTTCAGTTTCCGATCATAATCACTGCTTTGTTTCCGTTTTTGGATGGCAGCTGTTGGTAATGATTCTGCATTTTCCCATTTAAACATTCCCTAGACACACTAGGCCAGAACTTCCAATGAGTGGCAGTCACAGTTGAATTGCCACTCTATTCCTTTTAACTTACACTAGAATGCAGCTGCACATTTTTCACCTGACCTTCCAACACAGGCCGGTTGAGAATAATGCAGTGCAACGGGTTTCCGAGGCCTTCAGCCTAGTGCAACAGCATCAGGGAAAGTGAAGTCACAACCCCTTTTTACGACACTATGCTGTAAAGCAGTTAAGTTTAAAAGTCCCAGCACTTTGAGAAGCCAGGGAGAATGTAAGTGCTTAAGGTTAAGTGGGTAGGATGGGGGGTGGAGGGGGGGTAGTTAGTCAGGATGCAGGGGGTCAGGTGGTCAGCGGAGGGTTCAAGAAGGTCGTCGGAGAGGTGGGGAGGGTGGTTGGGGAGGGGTCAGTACTATAGTTACCCAGGAGTTAGAAATGGTTTTAATTCTTTTAATATTTCCTGGGTAGCTATTCTGCTAAGACAGTCAGAACCACCCAAGTCTCCAATTTAAATCAGAGTATGGATGGTTCCCAGTGCAGGGTAATTGCTCATTGGAAGTTTAAACTTCCCATGCAATTGCCTTGCAATCCTTACATAGGGACTTCTGGAGGGGTGCCCCAGCACAACTTCAGGTGTACCTCTCGTATACGAGCCCCTCAGAGATTGGAAGTTTTGGGCCATTTTTTGTTTCTTTATTCATCTCATTACCACTCACTTTTGCTTTGCACCATCATTTTTCATTTCATCTCTCCAGTCTTTTTATTCTATCACAAACCTTCCCTTTTGCTCTTTTCAACCTGCCTTGTCCTGTCTTTGTACTTGCTTTAAACCTGTGACATCTCAAACTTTTCAGTTCTGATGAAAGGTCATGGTCTGAAACGTTAACTGAAATCTGAAACGTTTCTCTCTCCACAGATGCAACCTAGATCTAGTGAGTGATTCCAGCATTGTGTTTTTAAATTATAAATTCCCAACTATTTATTTGAAAAATAAGATTCTGATCTAACTAACATCAAATTCTGTACTGCAATATTCTTGTACAGTACTGTATCATACAGTTACCATAAGTTTTCATGGACATCAGTGACAATATGGCTTCCAAATTCAATTTTAATTAATTCTTCAGTCTGCTCATAATAACACAAATTGATAATACTTTCATAAATATTGGCAGTATTGAAAAAGAATATCCACTGGAGTGGCTTACTTGTGTAATTAATTGCCCCTTCCAATATTGAACAAACAGGATATGTCACATTAGAAGTATTTTTATTCTACCATTTGCTAATTTATTTGACCTATGTATAAAATACATGAACTGTGCAGAATACTGTATCCAAAATTATATTTTACCTGTACATAACATATCAGTAAGCACAACAGGCAACTAAGTACAAAATTCCACAAAAATACTGCTTGTGAGTAATCTCAAATATCAAATCTTTAAATATTAAATATATTTTAAGGTAGATGCTTATTGTTTCAAAAGTGTTATGAAGTAGAATTAGGTACTAAAATATAGATTTTTCTTCTAAAAATGAATTAACAACTTTTTTTGTTTTGGTGATCAAGGCTATTTGATATCATTTGTGCTTGGGCATTAGCTGCAAATATTTATAAAGTGCTACTTTTTTGAAATTCAGAAATATTAAATTACTTCTTTTCAGTAAATTTCAGGTCTTACTGTGACAATAGATGGTCAGAAGGAGAAACGTTAATGTCATGTGCTTACCTCTTGCTATGTTTAATGAGATTAATTCTATTTGTTTTTTCTATGAAGTTTTATTTAATGGGTTATTCTGGTGATGGCTGCAAAGGGATGCCTATGTTTCCAACACGGTTCCAAATCAATCAATTTTAATTTTTGTCCTGAGTTTTTGCTTAGTATTTATATTCCTTTCCATGTTGGTTTTAACATGCTCCATTCAGGGTGCAGAAAAACCATTCTATAGGGAGGGAGAAAGCAAGAATTGGGGAAAAAAGGTTTTGCAAAACATACTGGGACAAGGATGATTGAGGCACTTGGTACCAACTCCAGCTCAGTCAGTGTTTTGTTGTAATCGTCCTGTGTAAATTGCTTCCTTGGAAAAGTTATTGCCAATTCAAAGTGTCCGTATATGCCTCCAACTTGCTGCAAGAAAACAAGTTAAATCAGATATGGATAATTTTGCATAAGATAACCCAGTAGTGCAAAAATTAGGTAAATATTACACCAGACAGATAATCAATTGTAAATAACAGTCAAACAAAAATACAAGTGCTTTCCTTGCTAAGTCCAATAGATATATTTAAATTAATCACAAAAACACTACAACAATTTGTATTTATATAATGTTTTTTACATAATAAAACATCCCAAGGCTCTTCACAGGAGCATTATGAAGTGATTAATTTTGGTACAAAGAACAAGGGGAGGTATATAAAGTAACGGGTACAATTTTAAAAAAGGTACAGGAGCTGAGGGACCCGGGGACGTATGTGTACAAATCATTGATGACAGCAGGACAGGAATTGAATTTTACTTCTAGGTCCCAGGGAAAACATATTCAAAACAAAATAAAACACAGAAAGGAGCCTCTAGGCAATATGATCATAACATGATAGAATTTCACATTCAGCTTGAGGCTGAGAAATATGGGTCTAAGGCTAGTGTTTTAAGCTTAAATAAACGTGATTACAAGGATATGAAGACAGAGTTGGGTAAAGTGGACTGAGAAAATAGGTTAAAAGGTGGGACGGTAGAGAGGCAGTGGCAGACATTTAAGGAGGTATTTTCTTTGCTCTCAAAGATATATTCCATTGAGAAAGAAAGAATCAGGGGAAGGATGCACCATCATGGCTGCTAAGGAAGTTAAGGATAGCATCAAATTGAAAAAAAGTTAGTGGTAGGTCAGAAGATTGGACACATTTTAGAAACCAGCAAGGAGTAACTAAAATGAGGGAGAAATTAGAGCATGAGAAAAAGCTAGCTAGGAATATAAAAATCTACAGTAAGAGTTTCTACAAGCACACAAGAACGAAAAGGGTAGCTAAAGTGAGTGTTGGTCCCTGACAGGGTGAGCCTGCAGAATTAATAATGGCAAACAGGGAAATGGTGAAAGTGTTGAGCAGGTACCTTGGATCAGTCTTCACTACCGAAGACTACAAATAGCATGTCAAGAATAGCCGAAAATCAAGTGCAGAAAATGAAGAAAGGAACTTAAAACAATCACAATCATTAGGTAAAAGGTACTGGGAAAACAATTAGGACTAAGGCTGATAAGTCCCCTGGACCTGATGGCCTGCACCCTAGGGTCTTAAAAGAAATGGCTGCAGATATAGTGGATGCATTGGTTGTAATCTTCCAAAATTCCCTGGATTCCGGAAAGGTCCCAGAAGGTTGGAAAACTGCAAATGTAACCCCTCTAATCAAGAGAGGGAGACAGAAAGTAGGAAACTATAGGCCAGTTAGTCTAACATCCGTCATATGGAAAACGCTTGACTCCATTATTAAGGAGGTATTAGCAGGACAGTTCGAAAATTATACTACAATTAGGCAGAGGTAAGATGTTTTTGTAAAAGAAAATCATGTTTGACTAATTTATTATAGTTCTTTAAGGAAGTAACAAGCAGGGTAGATAATGGAGAACCAGAAGATGTAATATATTTGGATTTCCAAAAGGCGCTCGATAAAGTGTCTCATAAAAGGTTACTACACAAAACTAAGAGCTCATAGGGCTGGATTTTACCGTCGACGAGCGGGGGCAGGGCCCGCTCGCCAACATGTAAAATGACACGCGGTGACATCGGGCGGAACTCCCGACGTCACCGCGCCCCATTTGAATTTTCAGGAAGGTGGGGGCGCAGGAAAATCAGCTGCGCGCCCGCCGACCTGTCAATGGCCAATTGAAGCCATTGACAGAGCAATTAAAGTAATTAGTGGACCCGCCCGTCCAACTTTAAGGTTGGCGGGCAGGCCATGAGACCCAGCGGGAAGTAGAAAAAACGTGAAGCCTCATCCACAGGCGGGATGAGGTTTCATGTAGGGTTTTAAAAATTTTAATAAGTCTTTTTGGAAATTATGAACATGTCCCAACTCATGTGACATTGTCACATGAGGGACATGTAAGGGAATTTTTTTTTTCTATTTTTAGTATTTTTGAAAGTAGAGGCGATCTCCCTGAGGCAGCACTTAGCCTCAGGGAGATGAGTGCGCTCTTTCGTGCGCAAGCGCGGAAGAGTGCACTCTCAATTTTAGGTATCCCCCCCCGCCCGCACAGGAAGCGTATAGTGCTTACGTGCGAATGTCATGCTGGGCGGGCCTTAATTGGACCGCCCATGTAAAATGGCGCCGCGCCTCTGATCGGGGGCGCCGATCAGAAGCACGCCCGCACACGCTCGCCCATCAACTTCCCCGACGGGGGGAAAATTCAGCCCATAGTGTCAGAGGTAACATATTGGCATGGATAGAGGGTTAGTTAGCTGATAAAAAGCAGAGAGTTGGGATAAACGGGTCATTCTTGGATTGGCAAATTATAACTAGTAAAGTGCCACAGGGATCAGAGATGGGGCCTCAACTGTTTGCATCTATATCAATATCATGGATGAAAGGACTGAGTGTATGGTAGCTAAATTTGCTGATGACACAAAGATAGGTAGGAAAGCAAGCTGTGAAAATATTAATTAAATGGAGAGAGCCTGCAGAAATCTGTGGTATGAGGGATCTGGGTGCCCTGGTACATGAATCACAAAAAAACTAGCATGTAGGTACAAGTGATTAAGTGATGGCCCTCTGAGAGCAAGTGATTAAGAAGGCAAATGGAGTGTTAGCCTTCATTGCAAGGGGAAGTGAGTATAAAAGCAGGGAAGTGTTGCTACAGCTGTACAGGGCCTTAGTGAGATCGCACCTGGAATACTGTGTATAGTTTTGGTTTTCTTACTTAAGGAAGGCTATAACTGCATTGGAAGCAGTTCAGAGAAGGTTCATTCGGCTGATTCCTGGGATGAAGGGATTGTCTTATGAGGAAAGATTGAGCAAGTTGGACCTATACTCATTGTAGTTTCGAAGAATGAGAGGTGATATCATTAAAACATAAACGATTCTGAGGGGACTTAGGGTGGATGCTGGAAAGATACTCCCCCTTGTGGGGGAGTCTAGAACTAGGGGGCTCAATTTAAAAATAAAGGGTCTCCCATTTAAGATGGAGATGAGGAGGAAATGTTTGCTCTCAGAGGGCCATTAGACTTTGGAATTTTCTTCCCAGTGAGCAGTGAAGGCTGAGTCATATTCAAAGATGAGTTAGACAGATTTTTGACAAACAAGAGACTAAAAGGTTATTGGGGGCAGGCAGGAAAGTGGAGTTAAGACCACAATCAGATCGGCCATGATATTAACGAATGGCAGGGCAGGCTTGAGGGGTCAAATGGCCTACTCCTTAGTTCTTATGATCTTATCCAATCATTAAGTAAAACTGGTGCTGTTATTTTGTTCCAAAGTGCCTGGGAACTAAATCAATAATTATAGTTTGGAAGTAATTAAACTTCCCCACCTTATCAGTTAGCTTGTGTGGGAAGAGCCAGTGTGATGAGAAAACTAAGATAAAACATGGGCACAGCTTCAAAAGAGGATCCATACAACTCAAAGGACGAAAAGTCTATTTGATCAAATGATTTTTTTTTACCGATTCTGCAAACTGCCTTGCTTCTGTTAAAGTGGCATCTGCTGAGAATTGGTTTGTAAAGGAAGATCCATCAGGGAGTCTAAACTGGATTCGGCACATTTTACTACAAGACAAAATATAGCATTTAAAAACTTGTAGTAAACACAGCATTTGTTCATCTAACTCCAAGTTCAACCTCATTGCATTGAGAATGCAAAGATCTGAAGACTGGCATATTTGATCAGGGTCTCAGTATTTTACAAAAGGGACAAATGGAACCTGAGTCTAGAAAGTCCAGTGGTAAAGGATGAAGCAGGAGCCAATCTTTACACACTTTATAAGTATTTATTCATAAAGATAAACATCACAAACGTGCACCTCCGAAACTCTAAACCGAATTCAAGCATGTATTTTTCACAGGAGCCCAAGTTAATACCTGGTTAATGCCTACCATCTGCGTCTAATTAAACACAATTAATATTAACACAACTAACTAGCTTCTTCGATGATTTATAAATCAAAAATTTTAGTTTAGCACCATTACAATGTCCCCAATTATGTGTTGTTTTAATATATTTTTAATGTTTCATTTGTAACAAATTCAAAAACAGTAATCATTGAACAAGCTCTGTAACACTTCACAGTACCAACAGTTTAATTCTTAGTATTGACAGTGGCATAGATCTTTATGTATGAGCTGCTTTTGACTTCCCAGGAATCCTGTTGCTATTTGACCTAAATAATGCTTACTTCCTGAATGTCTCAGAAAAGACCAAAGGAATTGGCTTCTAATCAGGGACCATATTTTATTACTGAAATAAATGCAAAATACTGTGGATGCTGAAGATCGGAAATAAAAACAGAAAGTTCTGGAAAGAATCAGCACTTCTGGCAGCATCTCTCTCCACAGATGCTGCCAAACCTGCTGAGTTTTTCCAGCACTTCTTGTTTTTATACCAAATTTTATCTCTTTGGATTTCAGATTTGGTGTTGTAAGATGACAATAATTTTGGCACCAAAATCTGTAATTCATCTAAAATTTTGTATCTTTCCAAATTTGATTTTTTAAAAGTGTATATGTATGTTGAATAATTGAAAAAGAATGAAATTACTGATCATGGATACATTCTGCCACTGAAGTTTAACCTCTCTCAACCCATTTACCCTTTCCTTCTGACTTGATAAAACTTAGAGCTTCCTTGGTACTGATGCTTCATGTTTTCTGTGTTCTTACATCATAATGTTTTGTGTGTGACAAGGACTGAAAGTGAGTTCTAGGACAGGAATTTTGAAGGCCAATGAAGGCAGGAACTGAGACGGGCAGGTGCGTAATTTCGCTCTGCGGCCAGCTTGCCAGCACCATCCCACCCTGAGCTATTTTTGGGAAGGCTGGATTGGGTGTGGAACGGCCACCCACATGTTGGCATTGGGAGTATAGCTGTAGCCTGGAGGTTGCCTCCTGGTGGCACAGTGGGAGGGGGGCAGGAACTTTTGAGGCCCCCCAACTGCCTATCTGGCCATAGCTGCGATCACAGGTTGTGCTGCGGAGGGGTTCCACCTCCACGGTAGTGGTCCAGTAGCACTGCACATTTTTTATTTCAAATATTAGAAGAAGTATTGACCTCAAGGTGGAGGCACCCTCCATCTCTCTCTCCCTTACATGCTGCAGCAGGGTGCAGCTCCTTCACTGCTGGAGGGCCTTCTATCAGCTCTCCAGCTTCGAGAATCCACCCGCCACTCTTAATCGATAGTGGTCAGAGGGCGAAATCACCAAGTGGTCAATCCAACCTAAATCAATGTCAGATGACTGTTCGCGACATGGTGCAGGGTTGGGACCTGCATTGAGTCCTGTATCAGGGTCCCGATCCAAAATGGAAAACCTGTCCAGAGTAGGATTACATTTGTATAATGAAACAGGAAGTGGGAGCAAAGAAGGGAAAAAAAGAGAGGTCACCTAACCACTAGCAAAGAGAACTTAAAGGAAGTGTCCCAGATAAATTTCCCCGATGCACAACAAGGAAAAAATCCTATTAAGTATGTAAATGAATTTCAAGGATTTTAAAGCATTTTAGGATGCAAGTTTCGTAACTAAAATGATATCACACTATCTCTTGCGCAAAGACTGAATTCAGAGAAACTGAAAAAATGAATACCAGATAGTAAATGTAAATATTTTGAAATGTTTTGTCAGATACTATACCTTCTTTCTTCTTTGTTCCTTGATTCTTCATTGGCCTTCCTTTGCAGCTCAGATGCTCTTTTGGCTGCTTCTGCTTCTTCCTTTGTCTTTGCATAGCGTGCAGCTCTCTCTGCACGGTCCTAATAAGGAAAATTATTGCCAGTTATTACTGTATGTTGCTGTTCATTTCACTGATTCATCTATGTTCACATAAACCATAATAGAGCACTCATGATCTTTCTCTTCTTTATGCCAAAGTATTAAACATTAAACAATTTAATCTTTGACAAAAGTGCATCCTTTAATCTTTATATCTGTTGACTCTAGTCTTGGCTAGTTTGAGGAAGAACTAGTATCATTTCAAAAGAAACCGAGGTATACTTTTGGAAAAGGGATTTAGAAGTAAGCTGAAAATGCAGATTTTATGGATGGACTCATTAGCCCTGTTCTTAAAAATGCATTTTCTTACAGCATTTATGATTAGTTTAAGTTAGTTGATAAATTACAAAAGGTATACTTTATGCAGATATGGCAGTTTTAAAACACAGGACTCTCCTGGTTTGAATTCTGGTCTCAACTGGCAAGTGTTGCAATTATGAATAAAACTGTCTACAAAAGAGAGGAAAACTGGAGCAGCGCTTTCTCACTTCAGTTACATGCACTTTCAGATAGGCTGATTGTGGCACTGGGATGATGCTGTCCTAAGATACATCCACTGGTTGGACCGTCTTGCTTTCTTAAATAAATGGAGATTTTGGATGCAATGAAGCTAACTTTATGACAGACTGAGACTGATTCTGCTCTCCTAAAGTATCCAGTTTTGATTTTACACAGGTTGAAATATTAAAACTATGAAATTGAACAAGATTATTAATCTCAAAGCACAAACCAATGCAATCTGCTGTCTTATTCTTTCTCGTGCTAAGCGCTCTTCTTCTTTATCTCGGCTTCTTTCCTCAAGCATTCTTTTCGTTCTGTCCTCCTCTTGTTTTCTCTTGAATTCCACCATTTCCTTGCCAACTTTCCTGCGTTCAACTTCAACTTTAATTTCATTCTAAAAAAAAGTTAAATGTTTGAAACACTTAAGGACCAATTCATTTAACAATTTAAATTTAGTATATTTTAACCTTTTGTCTCTATAAGGCAAATAGAGTCAATGAAGTCTGCCTCGGTTAGAAGGCCAGCCAGGTGTTGCACTCCTCCATAACCACTGCTGTGCTTTATTTTTAACTCACCGCTTTACAATTTCCACAAGATGGTAGGTGGAATCACTAATTTGAAGCTGCAAGTACTAAAACACTTCCATGATATACATTACAACAAAAATCACAACTTCAGTTGTTCAATCCTCACAAATAAGTAGTCCTGATGATATATTGTGCATTACATAGTATATTGGATCGGTGAGACAAAGACCGAGTGAATAGTGAATTAGGTTCACGTGGTAAGTTCTGGTCAGTCTTTTTCAGGTTTAAGTATAGATAAAGAATCAAGCACTGACAATAGAACTGACGACCTTCAAGTAAGTTAGATTAGTTTGTTAAACAGGGAACCTGTCTGGTAGTGGCAGTTAACTGTCAATCAACTGAAAGCAGTTGGCTCAATTGGTGTTAATTACTGTAGCAAAAAGTTAAACAAGCTAGTGAATCATTAGAAGGTCTATAAAAGAGACAGGTTTTTCAACCCGCATGATCAGTAAGGGGCACGCAAGGAGACAGGCGACTACGCTGGAGTGAGACAAATACCGAGTGAGTAGTGAATTAAGTTCGTGGGAATTTGGTGCGTATGGGAAAAGGGTGTGGTATATATAAGAATTATTCTACTTTAATTAAGAAAGTAATTAAATTAAGCTAACTAAACAACATAAGAGAGCCCATAAAGCAGTAGAGAGAGAGAGAGCCGGGAGTTTACAGATAAAATCTAAAAGTGATGTCGCAGGAGTCCCGTAAGTTGACTGGTTGGTAAATATAGGTCTTTCTGGACTCGGCACAGAGATGATGATTGGTCATAGAGTCATAGAGTTTTACAACATGGAAAGAGGCCCTATGGCGCATCTTGTCCACGCCGGTCATCAAGCCCTTATCTATGATGATTGGTGAGTGACAGGTGAGTTATTATATTATACCATACTGTAGTAAACACTATATAAAGTTTAAGGTATGTCAGTGCAGCTTGGCTATGTGGAATGTGCATCCTGTGGGATGTGGGAAGTCATGTAGGCACAAAGTGCCCATGATAGCAACATCTGCAGGAAGTGTCACCAGCTGCAGAAACTGGAGCTCTGGGTTGCGGAACTCGAGCGGCAGCTGGAGTCATGGTGGTGTATCCGCAAGGCTGAGGGTTACGTGGTTAACATGTTTAGAGATGTGGTCACACTGCAGTTAAGAAGTACACAGGCAGACAGGGAATGGGTGACCACCAGAGTATCTAAGAGCAACAGCCTCAAGGAATTCCTGCACTTTTCGCCCTCTAACCGCTTTTCCATTTTGGATACTGGTGAGCGAGATGGTTCCCCTGAGGACTGTGGCAAGAGCTAAGTTCGTGGCACCATGGTGGCTCAGCTGCACAGGAGGGGAGGAGGAAGAGTGGAAGTGTTATAGTGATAGGGGATTCCATAGTCAGGGGAGCAGACAGGCGTTTCTGTGACTCTTGGATGGTATGTTGCCTTCTTGGTGCCAGGGTCAAGGATGTCAAAGAGCAGGGCATTTTTTTGTGGGAGGGTGAACAGCCAGAGTTCATGGTCCACATTAGGACCAATGACATAGGTAGGAAAAGGGACGAGATCCTGAAAGCAGGTTTTAGGGAGTTAGGAAGGGAATTAAAAAGCTGAACCTCAAGAGCAGTAATCTCAGGATTACTCCCAGTACCCCGTGCTAGTGAGCATAAGAATAGAAAGATTGAGCAGTTCAACACGTGGCTGGAGAAATGGAGTAGGAGGGAGGACTTTAGATTTCTGAGGCATTTGTACCAGTTCTGGGGCAGATGGGACCTGTACAAGGAGGACAGGTTACACCTTAACAGGACTGGCACTAAGGTCCTCATGGGGAGGATTGCTAGTGCAGGGGGATGGGAATCTGAGGGGAAATTCAGAGTGGGGAGAAGAAGAATTGGCAGTGGGAAATAGAGAAGTATTAACTGATGAGGATATATTGCAGAGCAGTATCAAGGTAGATAGAATACTTGGAGAGTTTGACAGAATTAGAGTAGGCAATAGTAAGTCAGGGATGGGGTCAGAGGAAGGGGGAAAGTAAAAAAGCTTAAATCAGGGCTAATGTGCACGTATGGGAATGCACAGAATGTGGTTAATAAGATTGGTGAACTATTGGCACAGGTTGACAAATAGAATTATGATATTATTACTATAGCAGAGACCTGGCTTAAAGAGGGCAGGACAGCACATCATATATTCCTGGGTGCAAAGTGTTTAGGAGAGATAGGAAAGGAGGAAAAGGGGTGGGGTGGGTGTAGTGGCAGTATTTATTAAAGATTAAAGTACTGGAGAGACAGGATGTTCCAGAGGGGGTCAAGGGTGGAATCCCTCCGGCTAGAAGTAAGGAATGAAAAAAAGGTTTAGGTTGCCCATGGAAAAGAACAAGGAACAATCTAGAGCAGGGATAACTAACTGGGGAAAGCCAACTTTGATGGGATGAGAATGCATCTGAGTCATGCGAGTTAGAATCAAATGCTGGCAGAAAAGAAATAGGCTGAACAATGGGCTACCTTCAAAGAAAATGTATTGCAGGCAATGTCAAGGTATATTCCCTTGAAGGGGAAAGGTTGGACAAATAAATCCAGAGTGCCCTGAATGACGAGAGATAGGGGTGAAGATGAAAAGGAAGAAGTGCACGTATGACAGATGTCAGGTAGTAAAAACAATGGAGAATCAGGCTGAATATAGAGGGACCAGAGGGGAGGTGACAAATTTAATAAGAAAAGCAAGGAGAAAAAGCATGAAAAAAACTAAGGGAATCGCAAGGTCTTCTATAAGCATGTAAATAATAAAAGGGTGATTAAAGAAAGAGTAGGGCCAATTAGGAATAAAAAGGGGACTTCCACATGGAGGCAGGAGAAGCAGCATAAGTATTAAACGAGTACTTTGCATCTGTCTTTACAAAGGAAGTAGATGGGGCCGAGGTGAGAGAGGAGGTAACTGATGCACTAGAAGAATTTACAATTGAGGAGGAGGTGGTGTTAGAAAGGCTATCTTTACTTAAAATCAATAAGGTACCAGAACTGGATAAGATGCATCCCAAGGGTACTGAGGGAAGTGAGAGTGGAAATTGCAGAGGCACAAGTGGTAATCTTCCAGTCTTCCTTAGACACAGGGGTGGTACTAGAGGATTGGAGAACTGTGAATGTTACACCCTTGTTTTAAAAGGGGTGCAAGGATAAAGCCGGCAACTACAGAGCAGTCAGTTTAACTTCAGTGGTAGGAGAATTTAGTATAGTTCAGGACAAAAATCAGTAGTCACTTAGACAAGTGCAGGATAATTAAGAAAAGCCAGCATGGATTCATTACGGCAAATTATGTTCAACTAACTTGGAGCTTTTTGAGGAGGTGACAGAGAAGGTTGATAAGGGCAGTGCTGTTGATGTGGTGTATATGGATTTTCAAAAGGCATTTGATACAGTGCCACACAAGACTTGTGAGCAAAATTCTACTTCATGGAATAAAAGGGAAAGTTGGCACTTGGGTAAGAAATTGGCTGAGTGATAGGAAACAGAGACTAGTGGTTAATGGATGTTTTTCAGATTAGAGAAAAGTTTGTAGTGGAGTTCCCCAGGGGTCAGTATTGGGACCCTTGCTCTTCCTGATATTATTATTGATCAAGACTGTTCAAGAGCATGATTTCAAAATTTGCAGATGATACAAAGATTGGAAACGTTGTCAACTGTGATGAGGACAGTATTGGACTTCAAAAGAACATAGACATGTTGGTGGATTGGGCAGACAAGTGGCAGATGAAGTTCAATGCAGAGAAGTGTGAGGTGATTCATTTTGGCAGGAAGAATAAGGAGAGACAGTATAAAGGGAGAAACTCTAAAGGGGGTGCAGGAACAGAGGGACCTTGGTGTACATCTACATAAATCACCGAAGATGGCAGGGCATGTTGAGAGCAGTTAATAAAGCAGAAAGTATCTTAGGTTTTACTAATAGAGGAAGGAGGTCATGCTGAACTTGTATAAAACACTAGCTTAGTTAGGCCTCATCTGGTGTACTGCGTCCAGTTCTGGGCACCATACGTGAGGAAGGATATGAAGGCATTAGAGAGAACAGAGGAGATTCAGTGATTTAAGGGATAAAGAACTGTAGCTATGAGTTTAGATTGGAGAGGCTGAGACTGTTTTCCTTGGAGAAAAGACGGCTGAGAGGAGACATGATAGAGGTATTCAAGATCGTGAGGGGTATGGACAAGGTAAGTAGTGAGAAACTATTCCCACTCAAGGGAACATCAAGAGCTAGAGGGCACAGATTCAAAATAATTGGCAAGAGGAGGAAAAGTGATGCGAAGAAAAATGTTTTCACCCAGAGGGTGGTTGCAGTCTGGAACAAACTTCCTGAGAGAGTGGTGGAGGCAGGTTTGACTGAAGTATTCGAAAGGGAATTGGATTGTATGTGAAAAGAAAGAATGTGCCAAGTTACGGGGATAATACAGGGGAGTGGGACTAGGTAGTATGCTCAGCGAGCCAGTGCAGACTTGATGGACTAAATGGCCTCCTTCTGCACTGTAAAGATTCTGTGAAATAGACCATCTTCAGGAATACTATCAGCAATGCCACAGGAGATTAATAAATACAAAATTATTCACCACGCACTAGTGTTGAGTAACAAAATATACTCTTATGTGCTTAGGTTGGATACAGCAAGCCCTAGTGGTGTTTAATTTATATTTCTATGCATTCCATGACATGACAACAGGTGTTGTAGAATTCACTCAGGTTGTTATAAAACAATTCTATTTTGACTGCAAATAAACAATAACCACACTTCTCTATATTGTCTGGTGAAACTGATTTATTTCAAGCTCTTTTACATACATTTTTCTTGTCGTTTCAGATGACATAAGACTGAAATTGCTCAGTTGCAGTATTTCTGTACTTGCTAAATGAGTATCGCATCAAAATGTTTAAGAATTAATTTATCCAAAACGCAAGACAACTTATCTGTTATGGAATTTATTTCAAACAGGTAGATAACCTGATGAAAACTACCTTCCTAAAAATCAACAGCAGTCTCATTTTTTTTAAGCAGCTGGATGCTTGTAACAATGCAGCATTCACCATTTTGAGCTGTCAGATTGAAACAATGGCCCCTTGTGAAAGTGTGAAAACTTCTCCAGGTTGCTGTCTGGCAGATTCAAAAAAAGGTGCTTCAAAAGTGGTGCAATTCACAATTGAATTTATAACTCCAAAACCTCCGAAAGGAATCCTGGGTGAATTCATAAGAAACAAGCAAAGCCATTGAGCGCTAACTTTCCTGACTCTTGCAGCAAAATTATATTATCAACTCTTTTTTAGAGCTAAACCCAGGATCTCTCTCCCTCTCTCTCTCATTAGATCAATTATTTATTTTTTAAAACTGAATTCAAATTCTCAAACTGCCACATGTTTTCCAAATTTTAAGTCAGAGCATCTGGAATACTAGTCTAGTAACATTATTTAATAAACATCTACATCCCCAAACACAACTTCACATACAATTAAAAGCACATGGAAGAAAAAAATCATAAAAAGTAATATCTACCGTTAATTCATCCTCTTTTTTCTGCTCTCTCCGCTCTTCAAGCTTCTTAGTGAGCCTAGATACAAATAACAAGATGCTAGGCAAATATATAATTTATTTTTAACTGTGTCACCATTCAGACTATGGCCTGGATTTCGCAATCAGCGGAGAAGGAATGGCACTTGCCATTGATCACAAAAAACTGCCCATAAAGATTTAGTGAGTTCTAGATTTCCTCATTTTTGATGTCAATCTCAATTTGGTATCATCTATGGGAGATCTGGGACATCCAGCAGAGCAGGCAGAAAGTAGGCTGATCTGCCAATCAGATCGCAGAATTGTGGAAGACAACAAAGTACGATGTAACAAGCAAGGAATATAAATCACACTTAAATCATTTTACAGAGCGCAAAATAAAGATTAGCAACACACATGGAGCTAAGGGAGAAATGTGAATATAAAAACAAAATTATTTCACTAAAATCTGCAGTTTTTATGTTTTTCTAAGGGACTGAGACTCCACATATGTAAAATTCATTTTTCATAGACTATGACTTCGTACATCCTTAAAAACTCAGTTACACTTCATTCAACAAGGCATAATTTTTTTCAAGAATTAGCAGTAAGAAAAAAGTGTGTAAGTAGTTGAAGTTGATGACAAATCAGTGATTTCTAATGATTCCATCTGTGAAGGCTGCAACTGCACCACCTGTAGAGGAGCAGGATGTCCATTTTCAGATTCCACATTGATTTGTGCTGTGTGGATGGCAGAAATTGCTGTTGGTTTTATACACTAACAACAGCAAACACTGAGTTTCACCATCATCACAACCACAAGTTCTGGGCCATCATGTAACAAACACATGTTTTATTAGAAATAATGAGCTTCAAATTTTCAGGTTCAATTTATTCTAAAATTATGGAAAACAAAATCAAACTAAAACAAGTACCCTTTGTACAGTCAAAAAGCCAGGAACTAGTAATATTCCAATTGCTTATTTAACATTAACAATGAGCACCTATTAACAAAATATTAACAGAATAAATATTTTAGCAGACCATTCGAGTAACTGTTCAGTACAGGCACAAAGGGTTAATTGAGAATACCTTTCAACTCGGGTGTTAAGGTCTTCTGAAGCTTGAGAAGGAGCAGAAGGTTCATCAACGCAGCATTTATCAGATGGACCAGCATGATCAGAATGATCTTTATGTTCAGGCATTTTAGAAGGTGATTCTGAGAGAGCAGCACAAACAAAATGCATTAATTTATCTTCAAACAGAATTACATTGCACAACATGAACAGAAGTGCACAAATTTCATTATTTGAATGACTTTAAATGATATTTAACTTTTTCCACTAAGTGATTCTAATATTTTCCTTTTGTGAAGTTAATGTCTTTTTGTTGAAATATGATTCCATGGGCATCAGTTGCTTTTGGTGCCTAGCACAAATTGACATTTATGTACGAACTCACATAGCAACTGTTAGCAGGCTATTCAAATAACAGTAGGCATTATTGTTAAACCAGATCTACCCTCACCTAACATCTCTCAAAAGCAATTTTGAGCAAGGGATACTGGAAAGGGATCAACTGCAGGAACATTCATGAGTTATCCCTTCTCTAACCCAAAGACATGGAAGACAACTGTAATTCCTCCAGAACTACTCCAACCAAGATCAGCTAATTTCAAACAAAATAAAGATCAAACTGCGGGCTTTTCTAGTCTATTTTACAAAATATGTTGTATGCAGATGTCCCTCCAGCTTCATAAATAGACCAGAATATCAACATTACTAATTTCCCATGAAAACATCTAATTGTTTATGCTACAAAGGCCTCAACCACATTCCTACCAACCTATTTGAGTTGTGTGAAGAACTAGTCTGACGTCGGTCCTGAATTTTCTTTCTCAGCATTGTAAGAAGTTGTATATTTTGACAATGTTGCCAAACTGCACAATCTCACCTTCCATGGTATATCAAAATCTGATTCCCTCCTCCCTGCACCAAATCTCAAGATTTCCCACCTTCCTCGGCATGTTGTAATCTCTGACTCACCATGAGCAATGGTGAGACACTCAAACAAAGCACCAATCATCCATTACACACACACACTCTCACATTCACTACTTCTCTGTCAACAAGTTAATAAGTGGTGTTGTAGCCTGATAAAAGCACACTTCACTTATTACACTGACAAAATAGTATTGATGCATTTCTGGTGATTCTCCACATTTCACATGCCTTAACTGTAGCATCCTGGCAATTACAAGTGCAGGTGTATTTAAGTATTTAATGGATAATGCTGTAAAACGCAGTATTTTAATGTTAAAAATCATATTTTGAGCCGCAGCCTTCGATTTTGAGAAAGAAAAGTGGCAGGCAAAAGTTTTTAAAACATTTTGAGCAATTTAGTTTGTTTTTGTTAGGATTCATTACTGCTCATAGTTAGAGTTCTGATTTAACGTTCTTTTATTAATATGAAATCTAAACCATCCACCACAGTACATTTGGATATGAATGTGACACTAGAAGTGTTATGAACAAATAGGTCGGTAATGTGCAGTAATACGGCTTTTAAAATAATGAATCTCCTATGGTACAGCCCATACTAAATCAGAAAAGACATTATTTTGTAAGGACCAGAACATCATAATGTACAAAATAGAATGCAATTGTATGTGCCCTTAAGCCTAGAAAGTGCAACTTCATGAAAAGTGAGTTCATCTTTTAACGTTCCAATTGGAGATGACTACTGGCTATATTCTAAATTTGTGATGGTGTGAAATCTGTATGTTCTTGGAAGGAGATGAAACACAGCATTTTAAGATTATTTTGAATTTCTAAGAAAAGGAGACAAGTGCAAGAGGCAGAAAGTAAAATTATTCTAGTTTAATTACATTTTCCAGTATGGACCCAATGGGCCAAATGGCCTCCTCCTGTGTCATGTCTCGAAGAGAGGAATTTCTGACAGGAGGCCTGACTGGGTTAAGTGCCTGTCAGACCCCAAGAGCCACTGGGGTGGTGGCTGCTGCCGGTAATACATTAAGGGAGAGGCCTAGGATTCACTAGGGGGACCCAGGCCACAGTTAAATGGGCGCGGGATGGAGGTTGTGGTGAGGGGATCGGGAGAGGGGGCCAGGAGGCTTGGAGACAAGGGGATGGCTTTCAGTGGTCATCTCCTGGCCAATACCAGATCCCGATGGCCTTCTGGAGGAATGGGAAAACTGTGCTTCTCGCATTTAATCCCTGAGCCACCTCTAAACTCTGATGGGCTTAGGGATAATTGCTGTCAACTGTCCCAATAACAATAAAAATATAAAACACTTAAGAAGTCACTGTGTCTTTCTCAGGCTTAACATTATTTATATATGATATGATTTTTTCCCCCCAAATGACTGGAAAAGTAGCTGGAAGATGAGTTGTGAAGCTTTACTTCAAAAACATTTCTACAAGAAAACTATTTGGTAAAAAAGAGAAAAATACAGGCTTAGACATATGAGACAGATGGAGGGTGGGGTGATTAGAGTGCCTGCACTTCATTATACTAAGATTTCAAATAATCGATGTTCATGTAACAATTTACTGAAAAATAAACTCATTGTACAAATGTGCTAGATATTTACTAAGCCGCAGTGATGGAAGCACTAATTATCTATTTTCTGGGAATGAATCAAAAGATGCTTGCTCATCTGCAGAATCTTCCATCCAACTTTAACTGGTGAAAGTAGAATGCTTCCAACACAGCATCATCTCAGATTCATCTTAAGCAACACGTGCTTGTTGAAAATTAGAAAGGCAGAGCAAATAAAAGAAAGGGTCCCCCCATCCTAATGTTCTCCCCTCTTCCACTAACAGTGGAACATGTTGCGCAGGTAATAGATAGGTAGGTGCTTGATAGCCGGCAGACACGATGGGCTGAAGGGCCTGTTTCTGTGCTGTTTAACTCTATGACTAAATCCAGTGCTTCATGAAAGGATCACAACATTGGACCTTAAAAACTCAAAGCTAGGATTTCAGCTTCCTTAATCAAACAGTAATACTTATTTCAGTGATATTGGTTGAGGGGTAAATGTTAGCTAGGGCACCAGGTATGACTCTTTATCAAAGATGTGTCATGGAATCTTTTATGTCCACCTAAGGTGGCTTCGGTTTAATGTCACGTTTGAGAAATGGCACCTCCAGTGCAGCACCTCCTTAGTACTCCACTGGAGTGCAAGTGTATTTTGCACTCAAATCTTTGCAGTGGTGTTTGAACCCAGAAATTTCTGAGGCAAGTGGTTTAGCACTGAGCCACGGTTGACAAACAGTAGAGCCTATCAAAATAAATTGCTGAAAATATCAAGAAAGGCTTTCCAGACAAATTATAAAAAAACTTTTATCGAGGTGCCAACTCCTTAAGTTCAACTTGAGCACTCAAAAACAATCAAACCATTTCCTGAAAATGATCAGGAAGTCTCACTAATAAACAGACAGCCCACAGGCATTCTTTTGCAATACATGTTGCTGGTTGAATTTTTCAAATCCCAATACTTGCAATTTTTTCCTACTGTAATGCACGCTTTTTTTACCACTGAGTGTCAAAGCCTATACACTGTAGTTATTGTTACTGGTTTGTACAATTCATTTACCTTTGGCTCTTACTTGAAGTGTTGCTGAAGCCATTGTCTCTGCTGTTTTAGTATCACAAACTTGTGGCTCATTAGCTTGAGCAGTTTCTGGAAATTCACTTGCTGAAGCCTGGCTTTGGCCTATATGGTTTTCCTGGTTGTCACCTGCCGCTGCTATATTCTTTTGTCTATGCATCTAACAAAAAGCAAGGGAAATACACACACTCAATTTGGGACAAATCCATAGAGATCCTAAACAGATACGGAACTTGTGAAACATATTAAACCAATCAAAAATGGACTAGATTAGGTACATTTCATTCAGTAGCTCCCAAACGGTGAAATTTGAATCAGTAAAGTTAGATGCTTTTGCATCTTGGGAGAAATGAAGTACACCTCTTCTAATACATAAATTATAAATAACGTAGGTGTCACACTCATCTGAGTCAGAAGGTTCAACCCACATTCCTAAATCTGAATCATAATCTGGGTTGATAATTCAGGGCTGTACTGAGAGAATGCTGCAGCGTTATAGGTGTTGACATTTGCAAGAGGCCCTGTCTACCCTCTCGGGCAGACATGAAAGATTCCATTTCAAAGAAAGCAGGGAAGCTGGCAAGCATTTGGCCCGCAACCTATATTACATCAGATTATCTGGTCATTTATCTTTTTTTTGTTTGTGGGACCCTGCTGAGCACAAATTGACTGCCGTTTTCCCTACATTACAACAGTGACCCACTTTTCAAAAATAATTCATTGGCTGCGAAGTGCTTTGGGGCATTTTGAGGTCAAGGCACTATATAAAATGTAAGTTACTTCTTTCCTAAAATGAACTCTCACTGCTGTAAAACTACATTAAAGAATTACAAATCTAAACACATTTCAGTGTCTGGAGGAAGCAAGGTCCCACAAGCAACAAAAAGATAAATGACCACAAGTTAACTTTCCACATATAAGCACGCTGATGTGGTGTATTTGAGCTATAGTATCACAGCAAACACTGCTGGGTGAAGGGGCAAGAGTCTACCCAAAGGCAGCCATGAATGGAATAGCATAACTAATTAACAAATCACTTGCACATTCAGGCAAGCTTTCAGCTAGACATATAATAAATGAGCATTCATTATGAGTTTTGTGAGTTACTACAAGGCGAATTACAAATAGTTATGCTCTGATAAATGGCATTACAAAAACAATGCATATCCAATGGTTCAAAGCAGTAGCAAATAAAGATAATGGTGCATTCCATATTGTCAGTAATTCAGTTCTTTTAATGACTGCGCTGTATTTTCAGGAAGGAAATTTTGGTTTCAAAATAGCCACATTTGGGATGAGAGGGCTTCATTAGTATGCTGGCTTAGTGACTAAATAATTATGCTCAAAGCCCATTTTCTGACAGTTTAAGCGAGGGAAGAAATACATAGCCTTTGATAAAACATCCACACACTTAACTATCCAAAATGCTTCAATCTAGAATAGCATAAATTTGGGAAAGCCAAGAGAATTGCTAAAATGGAGCAAAAGAAGCACTTAATAGCTGAAACTCCATTTTAGTTTAATTCATTCACGGGATGTGGGCTTCGCTGGCTGGGCCAGCATTTATTGCCCACCCTTAGTTGCCCTTGAGAAGTCGGTGGTGAGCTGCCTTCTTGAACTGCTGAAGTCTGTGTGGTGTAGGTACACCCACAATGCTGTTAGGAAGGGAGTTCCAGGATTTTGACCCAGTGACAGTGAAGGAATGGCGATATGTTTCCAAGTTAGGATGGTGAGTGACTTGGAGGGGAACTTCTAGCTGGTGGTGTTCCCATCTATCTGCTGCCCCGTCCTTCCAGACGGAAGTGGTCATGGGTTTGGAAGGTGCTGTCGAAGAAGCCTTGGTGAATTCCTGCAGTGTATCTTGTAGATGGTACACACACATGCTACTCAAGCTGTTGAGACAACTGAGACAGCTCTTCTGATTTTGGCAGAAGCCCCCAGATGTTAGTAAGGAGGACTTTGCAGGGTCGACAGGGCTGAGAATGCTGTTGTCATTTCTGGTGCCTAGGTCGATGCGGGGTGGTCCATCCGATTTCATTTATTTTTGTGACTTTGTAGCAGTTCGTTACAACTGAGTGGCTTGCTAGGCCATTTCAGAGAGCATTTAAGAGTCAATTCCTGGTCTGGAGTCACATGTAGGCCAGACCAGGTAAGGACCACAGATTTCCTATGCAACAACCTGACACAGTCATTCTCACGGAATCATACCTTACAGTTAATATCCCAGACACCACCATCACCATTCCTAGGTATGTCCTGTCCCACTGGCAGGACAAAACCTGCAGAGGTGTTGGCACAGTGGTATACAGTTGGGAGGGAGTTGCCCTGGGAGTCCTCAACATCGACTCCGGACCCCATGAAGTCTCATGGCATCAGGTCAAACATGGGCAAGGAAACCTCCTGGTTACCATGTACTGCCCTCCCTCAGCTGATGAATCAGTGCTCCTCCATGTTGAACACTATTTGGAATAAGCACCGAGGGTGGCAAGGGTGCAGAATGTACTCTGGGTGGGGGACTTAAATATCCATCACCAAGAATGGCTCAATAGCACCACTACTGACTGAGCTGGCCGAGTTCTAAATACCATATCTGCTACACCTGCGGCAGGTGGTGAGGGAACCAACAAAAGGGAAAAACATACTTGACCTCATCATCACCAACCTGCCTGCCACAGATGCATCTTTCCATGACAGTATCAGTAACAGTGACCACCGCACAGTCATTGTGGAGGCAAAGTCCCGCCTTCACATTGAGGATACCGTTCATCGTATTGTATGGCACTACCACCATGCTAAATGGGATAGATTTCGAACAGATATAGCAACTCAAGACTGGGTCACCATGAGGCACTGTGGGCCATCAGCAGCAGCAGAATTCTACTCAAACACAATCTGTAACCTCGTGGTCCGGCATATCCCACACTGTACCATTACCATCAAGCCAGGGGATCAAACCTGGTTCAATGAAGAGCGCAGGAGGGCATGCCAGGAGCAGCATTAGGCATAACTAAAAATGAGGTGTCAACCTGGTGAAGCTACAATACAGGGCTATTTGCATGTCAAACAGCATAAGCAGCATGATAGACAAGAGCTAAGTGATTCCACATCCAATGGATCAAATCTAAGCTCTGCAGTACTGCCATCTCCAGTTGTGATCGTTGTTGGACAATTAAACAACTCACTGGAGGAGGGGGCTCCACAAATATTCCCATCCTCAATGATGGAGGAGTCCAGCGTATTAGAGCAAAAGATGAGGCTGAAGCATTTGCTACAATCTTCAGCCAGAAGTGCCGAGTGCGTGATCCATCTCCGCCTCCTCCGGAGGTGCCCAACATCAAAGGTGCCAGTCTTCAGCCAATTCGATTCACTCCACGTAATATCAAGAAATGGATGAAGGGACTGAATACTACAAAGGCAATGGGGCCCTGACAACATTCCAGCAACAGAACCGAAGACTTGTGCTCCAGAACTTGCCGCACCCCTAGCCAAGCTGCTCCAGTACAGCTACAACACTGGCAACTACCCAGCTATGTGGAAAATTGCCCAGGTGTGTCCTGCACACAAAAAGCAGGACAAATACAACCTGGCCAATTACCGCCCCATCAGTCTACTCTCGATCATCAGCAAAGTAATGGAAGGGGTCATCAACAGTGCTATCAAGCAGCACTTGCTTAACAATAACCTGCTCACTGACACCCAGTTGGGTTCCGCCAGGGCCACTCAGCTCCTGACCTCATTACAGCTTTGGTTCAAACATGGGCCAAAGAGCAGAACTTCCGAGGTTAGGTGAGTGACTGCCCTTGACCGAGTGCGGCATCAAGGAGCAAAACTGGAGTCAATGGGAATCAGGGGGAAAACTCTCTCTGCTGGTTGGAGTCATATCTAGCACAAAGAAAGATGATTGGGGTTTTTGGAGGTCAATCATCTCAGCTCCAGGACATCACTGCAGGAGCTCCTCAGGGTAGTGTCCTCAGTCCAACCATCTTCGGCTGCTTCATCAATGACATTACTTCCATCATAAGGCCAGAAGTGGGGACGTTTGCTGATGATTGTACAATGTTCAGCGCCATTCATGACTCCTCAGATACTGACCAGTCCATGTCCAAATGCAGCAAGACCTGGACAATATCCAGGCTGGGGCTGGGAAGTGGTAACTAACATTCACACCATACAAGTGTCAGGCAATGACCTTCTCCAACAAGAGAGAATCCAACCATTGCTTCTTGATGTTCAATGGCATTACCATCACTGAATCCCCCACTATCAACATCCTGGGGTTACTATTGACAGAAACTGAACTGGATTAGCCATATAAATACTACAAGAGCAGGTGAGAGCCTAGGAATTGTGTGACGAGGCACATGTCAGGAGTGTGATGGAATACTCCCCATTCGCCTGGATGAGTGCAGCTCCCACAACACTCAAGAAGCTTGACACCATCCAGGACAAAGCAGCCTGCTTGATTGGCACCACATCCACAAATATTCACTCCCTCCCCCACCGATACACAGTAGTATCAGTGTGTACCATCTACAAGATGCATTGCAGGAATTCATCAAGGCTTCTTTGACCAGTCCAGCAACAATACCACTACGCTATCGCCTCCCGTTTACATATTAGATGACTGGTTGGTAGTCTACCAATGTTTTGGTTATTTTAAGCTTCAAGATTCAAACATGAAACACAAATACAGTATCAATAAACTTCATTGCTAGATAAAATGATAATTTCAAATTTCTTACGTCCTTAACTTTCTGAATTCGAGTTACTAGTTCCAATGCAGTCACACTTCCAGCAACAACTTCCAAAGGGATTCCATTGTCTCCTATAAAAAAACTTGATGGAATGCACACCACAGGATCTGGATGTTATTAATTTAGGGTACTATACTGAGAAAGTTTGTAATGACAAGTTGAACAATGCTGTTACAGATCTTATTCTTGTGATTTTGTCTATAGTACAAGGTAACAACTCAAATTTCAGATTCTAAAGGTTTGCAAAATTATAGTACTTGCACTGAATTACTTACATCAAGATGTATTACTGGTGGACAGCTGCTGAGTATTTTGACCCCAATAAAGCAAATATTTTCTCCGCAATGTAAATCGTAATGCTTTTATAAAGCAGACAGCTGAATGTAAAAGCCATTTTGTGACAGCTGTAAGGCAAACCTGAAATGTCCTTTGGTGGAATTAATTCTACTAATTAATTCTAGCTTCCGTAAAAATCTGTTATCTAATTCTTGAACAACTCAGAAAAATAAAATTATTTAAATGGTAGAAAAAGTATTACTTATTTATCATCAATGTACAAGGATCCCTTTTATAACAATGAAACAAGATGGTCTAATACTAGTTCATAGAAGTCCATCTCAAAGAGGAAAACAGGAAGACATTTCCTGTAATGAATTTCTTAATTAAAAATTTATTTTTCCTTGCTCCTTTTCCTTTAATTCCTGACATTTGATCATTCATTTTCTTTTAAAAACCTCTTAACTTCTTGTACTTTTTAGTCTCTTCTTCTTCCACCATCCTGCCTTTGTCTTTTTCTCTTTCACTTATCCCAAGAACTCAATAAAATTCTGACTCATCCTTCATTTCCCAGCTTTAATTCAGTGATTTACATGAATTAACTTAGTCATCTGGTAAATCAGTTTAGAATTCAGTCCTCTGCTTCTTGCTCATAATTGTTGAAAAGGTATGGCATTCACAAAATTCCACAGACTAAACAGTAAAAAAAAAATTAACCACAACTTACTGCATTAACATTTTTTTTTCCAAGTGTTATTTTCCCACGGACAAGTTCCTCTCCGCTAAAATAGCTAAAGGCTCCAATATATACAAAACGAGCTCCAAAAAGTGCCATCCCCTCCCACCACACACACACATGCACGAGCACAAAATATGAGGCCGCCTATGCACCCTTTTCCCTAGATCTTGCACTATTTTCTCTGTCACCGTCGGGCTGCTTCTCTGAAACTTAAACCTTGGAAGCTTGAAACTTGTCAGATCAGAATGGAAATCATTATTTCTCTTCCATTGTATGATCTAGTCACACCTATATTCCTTCCACCATGAAGCTTTTTATTACAGAAGATTGTTCATATTATAGTGGTTTCAACCTTTTTAAAAAAAACAAAATGTTACTTTTCCTAGTATTTTGATAACCAATGAAAGTTTCAACAGGCCCTCTCCTGACTGGAGGCTGTAACTTTGGTGAAAATCCCGGAGGCGAGTTTATGTCAGTTTTACAATGGCCCAAGGAAATTCCCAGTGTCCATTTCTAAAACAAGCCCAATTTAGACCCATTTACGAATAATGGCATATAAATGATTTAATACCAAAGGCTGAAAGCATTACATTGAGGTACATGATTACAGTGTGTAAGTTTCCCCAGTTTCCTTATTTACACAAATTCTTAAGAGGATTCATGATGAGAAATTACAAGGCATAATTTACATTTATCAAGTGGGCTGAAATGATCAATGCATGTAAACAGCAATCACAGCCATTAGTTAGGCAGAAACTGTACACCACAGTTCCTCAATATTTATACCATACTTTGATAATTAAAACAAAAATGATCATTTTATAAAAAAATTAAGCGAAAACTATATTGTTATTCAGATTGCAGGCTTCTTTCACTGATATTTATTAGGGCACAATAGATATGTGGCTATGGTACTGGACTAGTAACTTGTACTCGAGTTAAAATCCCATCATAAGTTGTGGAATCAATAAATCTGGTAAATTGTATATTGGCACCAGACAAAAAATTTCCTCAATCAAATGCAAAGTTTTTTGGGGTTCAATTACAGCAGGGCTGTTCAAGACAAGGCTTTTGAGGCAAATTCAGTTTGTTAATCCTTTGCTCTGGCCTGCAAACCTGCTGCTGAGTTCTTCTTTCTGGCTTATGCATAAACTGATTTTTTTTAAACTTCCTGGATTTAGAGGACTGGTAAAGGTTGCCTCCCAACTGATGGACTTTGACCAATGATGGAGCATCCTTTTTGTACCAGTTCTTCGAGCCTAGGGATTTAAAAGACTTCAAGCTTCCAAGGTTTAAGTTTCAGGGAAGCAGCCCAGCAGTGACAGAGAAAATTGTGCAAGCTCTAGGGAAAAGCATGCATGGAGTGGGGGGGGCCTCATATTTTGTGTGCGTGTGTGTGTGGTGGGAGGGGATGGCACTTTTTGGAGCTCGTTGTTTTGTATATACAGGAGTCTCTCAATCCGAGGGTATCTCACTGTGTAGAGGCAGTTGGCATTTCTACTTATCATATGCAGCCCACTTACTAGATTTGGCATGTAGTTCTGGCATTCAGCTCCAAAGAGCTGGAGATCCCTGAATTACAGTACCTCAAAAAAAATGTACTTTTATGCATATTACACTTCTACTTTCAAGAAGAGATTGATTAAACAATATTGAAAGGATACAGATTTGAGAAAACTGCACACATGTTTCACTGTAGAAAAAAAAGTAATAAACACCTTTATCAAATATTATGTTATATATTTATTTTAAAACATCACAATGACAGTAAATCCAAACAAAAGCAACATTAGGCAAACTATCTACATTTGAGACACTTGCCTTTTAGCATCTATTTTAATAGCAACAAAAGAGTTTACAGTTGCTTCTGCTACTTCTTCAGCCTCCCAACTTGCAGCCATCCGTGTTGATTGTTCATCATCCCCTAAAAATAAAAATAATCAGCATTCAGAACATACCAGAGATGCCTTTTCTGAACAACACGTGCAGTTCATGTCCACTTTCAAATCAGATCAATATATACTCTTGATCATGCTTAATGTGCTCTTATACACCTATCCATTTACAGCATATCTGAACGATGCATCAGATCAATTTCAATATATTCTGTAGATGTGAAATGTAAAATTACTTCAAAGTTATACTTAAAATGCCTACAATCTCCTGCAGGAAAACTAAGAGGGAATCCAAAATAGAACAGTGCCAATATATCCTTTCATTTGGTACTTGGGAATGCTTTCAAAGACAGGATTTCTTTAGTTTGAAAGTCTGAGAAAAACAATTGTATTAAAGATAAATGGAAACAACAAAAAAAAAGTTTAAAACAAAATACTCCAGGTACTGGAAAGCTGATACAAAGCATAAAATGCTGGAACAATTATCTATAAAGAAAGGAAAAATACTTGAAATGTAAACATTTGTCTTTGTTAAAATGCTGCCCAAGTATTTACAGAATTTTCTGTTTTTATTTAGTGATAAAAAAAAGCTATCGTTCCTTGCTTATTATGATTTTCAACTTAAAAGAGACACAGAAATCCTGAAGCCAAATACCATTAATGGCAACACAAACTAAATACCTCAAGTATCTTGATAATAGATGCTCAAACTAGAGGCCGCCTTCAAATAATGATGAGGTACCAACACACTATTATCATAAACATACTGATGGCCCCAAAAAGTGTATTTATTAATTATAATAAAAGCATAGCTAACAGCCTGAAATAGGGCTCCACTAGATCACTCTGATGTTCTGATCTAAGGGGAAACAGACCTGGGATTTGTAATTGGCTAGCATTTTTGTTTGTCTCAGTGAAACCCTCTTGATCTCATATATATTCCAGGGTCTGGGTGTGGAAACGTGCTGGGGACCTAGAGAATGTGGGAGTCAGTCCACGACTTGTCAAAAAATTTTTAAAAAGCACTTGGCACAGTGCATTGCAGAGGTCTTGTGGTGCACTGCCTCTGAGCCAGAAGCTCCAGGTTCAAGTCCCACTCCAGGACTTGATGGCCAAGGAAGCTGCATTCATAACAAGGCCAAACGGGTTGAGTATCAATTTGTAAATCTTTCTAATGCTTGCCAATCGCAGGTGCCAAGTGTGGGAGAGATTCCTGGTCTGCCATGGGATGGAAAGAAATTGGAGGCTACCATCACTATCCATAGCCCCAGGCTATAACATACATGTAAACGTGTATGTTGCCAAAGCAACTTGGGAGTCCAGTTGGCTGGACGGCTGGTGTGGGATCAGAGTGCTGTCAACAGCACATGGTTCGATCCCTGTTCCAGCTGGGGTGGGTTCGAGACCTACCTCCTTGATGTATCCATGTTGGTTGGACCTGCCTTTGGGCAGAGAACTCAAGAAGAAGAACAGCGCATAGTAATATTCAAGAGTGCTTACACAGGCCCCTCAAACATGGTCATTAAGTTCTATTAGACGGCTCCTTTTTCTAGCAGCAAATGGTGGGAAACATTGCAAAGATGTGCTTCCCTCATTAGTTTATCTTATGGGTGTACAAAAAGTCTGCTGTTGGATTTGGTTGGCAGAAAGTAGCCAGGAAAGGGGCATGTAACAAATTAGTTTGCTTTCTCCATCCCCCTGCCCCAGACTTGCTGAAAAAGTAGTAACCAAAAGTGAAAGACCTAGCCAAACTAGTATTACTCAAGGAGAAATTGTATTTATAAAGCACTGTTAATTTAGGAATACATCTCAAGGTGCTTCAGAGGAATTTAAACAAAGAAAAATGACACTGAGCCAAAGAAGATGGTAGTTGGAAAGGAAAGTAAAAGTCTGATCAAAGAAGTGGACTTTAATGAGTTTTAAAGGATGGAGAGAGGCAGAGATGTTTAGAAAGAGCTAAAAGTACAACCACTAATGGTGTAAAGGTCAGAGAGGAGGAACACAGTTCTTAAGAAATTTGTAGGGCTGGAGGAAGTTACAGAGGTTGGCAACTGTGAAGCCATGGGGAAATTTGAAAATAAGAATGAGAATTATAAATTTGAGTTGCTGGTGGACCAGGAGCCAGGTAGATCTGTGTGTACAGGATTGATGGCGAATGGGATTAACACTAAAGGAGATCTGACAGAGACTGGGAAAACACCAAGAAAGACACCTAAAACAATTCAGAACTGTGTTATTTCATTTTTTGTTAAGTTCAATTTCATTTTTTGTTAAGTTCAAAGGAAGCTCTGAAGTATTAAAAGCAGTTAATCTGAAAATTTTCTAAACATTATTGGTGGGTAAGGTTTTAGAACCAATGATCAACACTCAAGGAGCTTGACACCATCCAGGACAAAGCAGTTTGCTTGATTGGCACCACATCCACAAACATTCATTCCCTCCACCATCGACGCACGGTAGCAGCAGTGTGTACCATCTACAAGATCCACTGCAGGAATTCACCAAGGCTCCTTCGACAGCACCCTTCAAAACCACAACCTCTACCATCTAGAAGGACAAGGGCAGCAGATAGATGGGAACACCTGGAAGTTCCCCTCCAAGCCACTCACCATCCTGACTTGGTAATTATTGCCGTCCCTTCACTGTTGCTGGGTTAAAATCCTGGAACTCCCTTCCTAACAGCACTATGGTTGTACCTACACCACATGCACTGCAGGGGTTCAAGAAGGCAGCTCACCACCACCTTCTCAGGGGCAAATAGGGATGGGAAATAAGTGCTGGCCCAAGCCAGCGAAGCCCACATCCCGTGAATTAATCTTTAAAAAATTCACAGGGAAAAAAAACAACAGGCACTTGGAGAGGTTTGAGTTAAGGAGATCCAGCATGTATTTGTAAAATTTAGATTAGTCAAGCATGATCTGCTTGATCTTTTTGCTGAAGTAACTGAGAAGGTTGATGAAGGAAATACAATGGATGTTGTCCGACAAAATAGCACAAAAATGCTGGTTAATAAAATTGAGGTACGTGAAACAGGAGAGTCAGCATCAGTTTGGCTAAAAAATTTAGCTTCAGGACAGAAAGCGGGGAGTCGCGGAAAGTGGTTATTTTTCACACTGGCAGAGTGTGACATTGGTATTCCCCAAGGATCAGTGTTAGAAGCTCTGCTTCTTTTTGATACATATCAATGACTTGGATATTGGCATAGGGTGTGAAATTTCAAAATTTGCCAATGATACCAAAGTTCGAGGAGTGGCAAACAATGAGGATGATACAAATTGACTGTGTCAGACACAGATAGGCTTGCAGAGTGGGTAGGCAAGAGGAAAACAGATTTTCTGGCAGAGGGGATAGGGAAGGCAGTATAGACATAACACACAGTTCTAAAGAATGTGAGGGGAAGAGGGACCTTGGGGTGTATGTGCATAGATCCTTGAAGGTGAGAGTACACAATGTGAGAGTGGCAAGCAAAGCATATGGGACCATTGAGCTTATGCTGGACCTTTATAAAGCTCTGGTTCGGCCACATCTAGAGTAATGCGTCCATTTCTGGTCAGCACTCTTTAGGAAGGATGTGAGGGTACAGAGGAATCATTTTTTTTACGCAGCAAGCGGTAAAGGCCAGGATGCCATTACAAGGTTGATGGAAGCAGAGGCGATGAATGATTTCAAAAGCAAATTGGATGGGCACTTGAAGGAAATAACTTGCAGGTCTATGGGGAAGGTGCAGGAGAATGGGGCTGACTGGATTGCTCTACAGAAAGCTGGCATACATGCGATGGACCGAATGACTCTATGACAAATAAGGTGCAAATATTTATAAATACACACATGGGACAAATCAGAAGAAAACAAAGACACATAATGAACCAGCAACAAAAGGTTAGTGTTGTTCACATATGAGAGAAGGTATAGGAGGTAGGAAGAAGAACCAAATTATGGATTAAGTTTACTTTGATAGTATTGCAATTTCTGGAGCCAAAATTTGCAAGTCATTTTTCGAATAATAACATAGATGACAGTGTACAATTACTAACGATATACAGCTAAGACTGTAATATCAATTTGAGAGTTGAATATCAAGGTGAAGCCTTGTACCTGCTGTGCTGACTCTGGAGAAAAGTTATATTAACTGTGGTGATTACTCTCATAACTATGCTACCTTTTATATGCTTCAAGTTAGGAAAATTAAGTTGTGTTAAAGATAAAACTTTATGTTACAGTTCATTTCTTGATCTCTGGTGAGGCATAAGTGAAATGGCTTTCTTTGCTCAAGCTATTGGCGGATATTTTTTAATTGTTAATCTGTTTATCTTAATGCATAACAAATTAAGCAAGTTAAATAGGACAGCATGTTTTCAATCATGAACATTCAAAGGTCAAATTTAGATACATTTTCAACATCAGCTGTAGACATTGCAATTGTGCAGCAAATTTATCCCTATGCTTTGAGTCCAAAATTTGAATTTCCAGGGTTGAGGTGCACATTAAATATCCTATACTTACACTCAAAACATAAATCTGATTATTTTGCTTAAATTGTTAAATATTGCTCTGTGGGATACAGCATGTTATTTGCCTTATCAATTTGTGAGAATGATAAAAAAATTGACTCCCTTATAATTCGTACAAAAGGTTGAAGAAAAACTATTGACATCTCAGTTCCTTATTTGTGTAATTAATCGACTGGATGTTAGTTCTCTCTCATTGTGGTGACAATCAGGACGAGAGATATGCTTGCTTGAAGAGCGTTGGACTGATGCTGTCAATATTCTCTGTTGGTTTCAAGACTTTTTTTTTACATGTTCAAATTATGCCAGGAAGCACTGAATGCTTGGTTTATCTTTAGTGTTTTTTAAAAATGTTGTGAAATTTCTTAATTTTCCAAACTCCAAAAACCCCACAAGCTAACAAGAGAGAGCAGCTGCAAATAAAGAGTAAACCTGTGGCACGAGTTTAGTATTTATTTATGTTGGTGCACCACTTTAAAATTTCTTATCCCTTAAGATTGTTAGCATCATCTCTAACTGTACACAATGTACTTATTTACAAAATTACTAAGTCAACATTATAAATGCAAATATTAATGCAAATAACAATCTTCCAGGAAGCAACAAGTATCATCTACATTTTGCACAGACATTGCAGAATGTTTATATTTAATATTTATCATCATTAAACAATATTACTCCCTTTGCTATATTTGTCCTTTTTGACTGAAAAAAATACCAGATTAAGGGTCAAGATAGGCTTCAGAGACCATGGGATGCATAACAACATGAGAAAGTGAAAATTTTGCATTTGTATAAGCTGAAGGCTTCAAGAGTGAATCCTCAAAAATCCTACCTACAGTTCTAAGATCACCTTTTTCAAAAAATACTTTTGATTTTAACTAAGCAGCTCAGAGTGGTCAACATTGTACAACGTGGTCCTTTATCTCCAGGTTTACAGAAGAACGTTTAATGTACATATGCCTACAAACTGACTCAACAAAATATTGACTTTGACAGTTTGGTGTGCATATATAGATTCAGGGAGAGATATGTGTGACAGGTGAGGTTGGATAATAACACCTTCAAAGAGTCACATGAGAAAGAAACTTTACAACTTTAATGTTTATTTGCACCATTACACAGTGATGCACAGAAAGGTGCACATCGTGTTATTTGTGCACAGCAAAACAATGAGGGACACCGACATACATAGCCCTTCCATCCATCAAGTTGTTTTCTGAAGTTTATCAAACACTGTGAAGACTGCCTTTTAAATCCTTTCTGGCCACTGTGATTTGGGGATATCAGATACATAGCCCACAACAATATTTTAGTCAAAATAACAATCAGTTTCACGAACCATGTGAAATGTCTGAAAATTTGGAGTACGGTTGCCTCCAAATATCCAGTGCGTTATTTACACAGCAGCAGGAACCATTGCTGCAGCGCATTTGTTTATAAATAAAAACCGGAAACCCTTTTAGTATTTATAATCTGGTTAAAAATTTAAACGGGGAAGCTAGAGATGACGTGTCCGGCCTGGCTCCGGCTCCAAGGGCAGGGTGAAGCAGGAATGACAAGGCTTCTTTCCGGCTAGGCCGAGCCCACCTCCAACCATCCCCCTCCCCGCCCCCCCGCCTTCCATACCTCGAATAAAAACTATAAAAACCGCGTTGTGTTGCTTAGCGAAGGCGATGGCGTCGGGAATGCTGCCGTTGAACCAGCGCATTGTGCTAACACTCTCGCTCTCTTCACCCAGCCCGAACCAGCGCCACTCAGCTTTCTTCCTCCTCCTCCTCCGCCGCCGCCGGTCCCTCTCCCGTTCACTAGGGCAATGACGCACTGCCCACCTTGCACCAGTCACACTCGCCTTAGCGCCGTCAATCACCCGGGGAGGCGGGCCATGAGACTGTCAATCACCCGGAGAGGCGTGCCCTGTGACTGTCAATCACCTGAGGAGGCGGGCCATGTGACTGTCAATCACACCTTGGAGGCGGGCCCTGTGACCGTTAATCACCCCGGGGAGGCGGGCCCTGTGACTGTTAATCACCCCGGGAAGGCGAGCCCTCTCTGTCAATCACCCCGGGAAGGCGGGCCCTCTCTGTCAATCACCCCCCGGAAGGCGGGCCCTGTGTCCGTCAATCACCCCGGGGAAGCGGGCCCTGTGTCCGTCAATCACCCCGGAGAGGCGGGCCCTGTGTCCATCAATCACCCCGGGGAAGCGGGCCCTGTGTCCATCAATCACCCCAGGGAAGCGGGCGCTGTGTCCGTCAATAACCAGTGAAGCGGGCCCTCTGTTAATCACCCGGGGAGGCGGGCCCTGTGATTGTCAATCATCACAGGGAGGCGGGTCCTGTGTCCGTCAATCACCCCGGGGAGGCGGGCCTTGTGGCTGTCAATCATCCGGCGGCAGCTGTTACCGCAGACAAAGCCCGCTCTGTCACTGTCAGAAAGGAAAGCGAGAAGGTCCATGTTCAGCGCAGGATTAAAGCCGAGGCCGTTGCATTTGGTCCATGCAACGAGACCCCGAGGCGGCCTTTAAGATTTGCCTTTGTGCCCTCTCAGATCTTGTGGCGAATATTCAAAGAGCAGGGAGCGTACATTTACCAAACCATGCCTACCTAGGTTGACAAAGGCTAAGGTCTACAAACAATAATGTGAACAATTTTGCTGGGTACTCTGATCAAAGCATTTAAATCCCCTGTCGCGCATGCGCTCCCTCAGTTTGATGGCGACCGGCGACAAAGTGCGGATTTCCGGTTTCTGGTCTGACGTCATCGCGCGCATGCTCCGGCCAATCCCGATGTCGTCATTGCCAACCATTAACGTCACACCCCTTGCTTGTCATCAATAAACCAACCTTGCAGCTTCCAATTAGGTGAAACCACCAATGCTGGAGATTTCTCAAATTCAGCCTGATCTTGCAAAAAGAAACAGAGTATGGGGGTCACGTTCGTGTGGAGTAAACCATTGGAAATATAATCATCCACTATTTTAAAAGAGATGACATACTCATTAACTATAGGCCAGTCAACCTAATGTTGGTGATGGGGAAGTGTTTCAATTAATTGGGATGAGGGATGGGCTAATAATTAAAATTCAACAAGGACAAGATGGTACTGCATGGCAGATAGGACCGAATAAGAGAAATGTTCCCAAGGGTCAATTTTTGGACCATTGCTAATTTTTTTTACATATATTTATAAACTGGACTGGAGTGTAAAAGGCATAATCTCAAAAGTTTGCTGATGATGCAAAATTCAGAAATGTAGTACCCAGTGAGAAGGATGTTATCAGACCCCAGGAAGACGTGGATTGGTGAGATGGGCAGATTCATAACAGGTGAAATTTAACAGAGGAAGTTTGAAGAGATTAGTTTTGGTAGGAAGAATAAGGAGATAATATAAATTATATGGACCACTTTTAAAGTGGGTGCACAAACAGAGTGAGCTTGAGGTGTGTGCATACCAGCCTTTGAAACTCTTTCGAGTTATCAACAGTCACAGATTTCAACTCTTTCGAGTACAATCACAGTTCTTGGTTTCCGGGAGTGGGACATGAACCCACAACCCTCTGATTCAAAGGTGAGGGTGCTATGAACTGAGCCACAGCTGACACCTCCTACCAGCCTTTGAAGGTGGGAGAAGTTGAGAAGGCTGTTAAACAGGCTTTCGGGAGCCATGACTTCCTAAACAGAGGCATAGAGTTCAAAACGAAGCAAGTTTTGCTAAACTTTTGCATAACACTGGTTAGGGCCCAGCTGGAGTATTATCGCTAATTTAGGCACACTTTTGGAATGATACTAAGGACTTAGAGAAGGTGCAGAGGAGATTTATTAGAATTGTACCATGGATCAAAGACTTTAGCTATGTGGGGAGATGAGAGAAACTCAGTTTGTTCTCAGGGCAATACTCTCATCCCAGGAATCAGTCTGGTGAACATTCATTGCACTCTCTCTAAGGCAAGTACATCCTTCTTTAGGTAAGGAGATAAAAACTATGCACTTTACTCCAGGTATGATCTTACCAAGGCCCTATATAATAGGATTTATTTAGTCTTACAGTTTAATTCTTTTGTAATAAAAGTTAACATAAAATTTGCCTTCCGAATGCTTGCTGTACATGCCTGTTAACTTTCCATGATTTGTGTACAAGGACATCCAGGTCCCTCTGAGTACCAACATTTCCCAGTCTCTCATCATTTAAAAAATGTTTTGTTTTTTATTTTTTGTGCAAAAGTGGATAATTGCACACTTCCCCACATTATATTCCATCTGCAATAAAATCTAGGTAAAAGAGTAGCAGCACCAGGTGTACCTGAAAATGAGCTGTCAACTTGGTGATGCTATAACACAGGACAACATATATGCTGAATCTTAAAGTACAGGAGACCATTGGCCCCATCACACATGTGCTGACTCGTTAAAAGAACTGTCTAAGACCCACATCCCAGGCTTTTCCATACAACCATGCAGAATAGTCCTCTTCAAGTGCATGTCAAATTGTCTTTTGAAATCTTTCAGATAAGATCCAACATCCTTTCAAGTCATGTGTTCCAGACATGAACAATCCTTTGCATAAAGACATTTCTTCTCATTTCCACTCAAATTATTTTACCAATTATTTTAACTCTATGACCTCTGGTTACCAACCCAGTTGCCAGAGAAATTAGTTTCCCACAACCTCCTCTGTCAAATCTCTGTTTTTTGAATGTCAACATACAAGATACATTAGTGTCATCATCAGCTCTCTATATTACTTCATCAAATAACTCAGTCAGACAGGATTTGCTTTCGACAATTCTGTGTTGGCTGCCCCTTACTAACCTATGTTTCTCCAGGTGAGAATTAATTTTGCCCTTGACAACGGTCTTCACTAGTTTCCCCACCAATGATGTTATACTGCCTGGCCTGTTGTTACCAGGTTTATCTCTTTTTTTAAATGTATTTGCAATCCTTCATTGCTCTGGCATCTCTCCATTAATCAAGGAGGGTTCAAGATTGTGGTCAGAACATAACTTATCTCCATCCTAGCTTCTCAGCAATAGATGTCTCACACCTGGACCAGGTGATCTGTGACTAAACAGCAAAAGCAACATGCTACAGATAGAACAATGATCTGATCGTTGCTTGTGAAATTGCAAAGGTCTGCAGTCTTGCTACATCTAGAGGTTCCATGAACATTCCCATCTTCAACAATAGCAAATCCCAGTGAGTGAAAAAAGGCTGAAGCACTTGCAAACATCTTCAGCCAGGAATGCTGAGTGAATGATCCAACTTGACCTCCCTCTGAGGTCCATACAAATCCTAACCAGTACAGTTACTTGTGTCTACGCAACAAAGTGGAAAAGTGCTCAGCTATGTCCTGTCCACAAAAAGCAGTCTTAACATTGTTAGGAAATAGAGATAGTTTAAGTAAGTTATATTTGTATTTGTGGGTGTTAGGAATGAGTTTTAGCTTTAATGTTTAAGTTTGATTTGTATTTATCTGGGTTAAAAGTCAAATTGAGTTTTAGTTTTACTTTAAAAGGGTGTTTGCATTTCTAATGAGGTTTTTATGAGGCAGATCCCTTCCACAGACACACACAGAAAAACTAAAGAAACAGCAGTTTTAAGCAGTTTGAAGCCAGGACTCGAGAGAGACTGGACAGGAGGAGAGGGAGCTGCAGATTTCCCAAAAGAACCAAAAGGTCCCAAGGCTAAAGGAGTGAGATGGAAACAGGAGAAAGCCCCAAGCAGACCTTCTAGTCAAAGGAAGGACAGGGACCTGGAAAAGGTCCTGTTAAGTGAAATTAAGAATGCTGGGCAGAGAAAAGCTCCAAACTTCAAGTTTAAAGAGGTAAGGGCTTGAGAAGTGGCAAGAAGGTCCAAAGAGACAACTGACGGTCTGTAACTCTTTGCTATGGGCATATGAAACAGTGGTGTACTGTTGACAGCTGAGTTGGTGAGATCGAGTGCATGGAAGACAGTTTGAATGCACGTGGTGACCCCGGGAGAGGAACATCGGAAGGAGAATTTGAAACCCTGGAGATGAACCCTTGCGGAAGGCATCTGAGAGAAAGCGTTGGCTTGGGAGAAGATTCCAAGGAGAGGCCATGGAGAGTAGAGATTGGAAATCCTTGTGTGAAAGATGGAGTGTAGTGAGACCGGTTGACTCATGGTGTAACATGCGTTTGGGGGGAGCTGAGGAAAGATCCATAGCATCTGGTTGAGATGGCATCTGTCATTTGGTTTCAGAGTGTGGTATGTCTGACCACAGGGTGCCTATTGGTACATGGACTGTGTACTTACTATGGTCATTAAAGTATAAGATAGCTTTTGTAACTTATGTTATCCTTACAAATCTGTATATATCTTTAAACATATAGTTGTGGGTGAAGGAGTATTGTAATATAGTTCATCTTTTCTTGTTGAATAAATGTTTTATACTTTTGTTAAAAGTTCATCAGCTGACTCCTTGGACTCTGTTCAGTGGTCACTCTCCACATATCTAAACAAACAAATAAAAGTTAGGATCTATCAAGCTGGGTACCACCCTGGGATCAGGCTTGTCCAGGAGTAATTGCAGCTGAATGGTTAAATATTTTGTTACTTTAACATACTTAAACTTTAAGTAGTTAGCTATTGCAACTTAAGTTTTAGTTTTGATGTAAAAATACAATACCTGCTTTCTGAATTTCTTGTGGAATGGGATTCTCAAATCCAATTGTTGTCAAGATTGATGTGTTTAGCATAGGGCAGTTAGAAAGCAATTTGGAACATAAAAATGCACACATTCATACTATTGCCAAAAACAAAACCCAACATAGAGTTTTCCAATAAAAAAAATCTCCTACATCAGGCTTGGCTTCTTACATGAATCCAAGTAACACAATCCTCAACAAACACATATCCTCCATCTAATGTTTTAGTGGACAAAATTAATGTTACCAGATTCAACCATTACTTCAATGGCTATACATCCTTATATACTATGTTCTCCTGCTATATTGTTTTCCCTTCCAATTTGATGCCAAGTGTGCTTTACTCTCATCATTCCAAATCTTTTGTTTTTAAATGTCAGGGAAGTGAATTTCAGTCTGAGGTGACTTTTGTAACAATTTGTTATCACTTCAAAAAATAACAGCTAAGAAAGACTTGCTTCTTGGTGATACTCCGTAAATTCTTGACTTCCACATTTTGTTCCCCCACTGCACTTTACTTCCTTGGACATTTTCAGACTTGTTCTTGTAGTTTATATATGGGACTTCTCTAGCCTTACCATACCAACTCAAGAATAATACCCAAATAACCTTTGGGGTGCTGTGCATTGCTGATATTACAATATTATGAACTGTGAAATTAGAAAATGTATCAAAACATGAAAAACATGACAAAAAATCTTTTTACAAGGATGCCCCTGCAATTTTTTCTATTGAATTATTTATTAAAGTATGTGAAAGGTAATAAAACAATCCAGTGCTAAAAGCTAGTTTCTCTAAAATACTGCTCATTGTCCTGAATGCCAGCAGAGTTCTATTAATCAGCTACTGACATTATTTGTTAATGGTTTGAACTCCCCTTTAAATTATAATTCATTATGTTTACCACATTTATTCTGCAAAAGAGAAAACCCATGCTGAAAGCAAAGCAGTCACCTTATCCATGACCAACATATCAACTGTTCAAGTGCAGTGAATGATTAATCGGCAGTGAGCAGAGTGAAAGATTCATAAAATTATATAAATTCAGGAGAAAAACCTAATCTAATAAATACAAAAGAACTCTGAGAAAATCATCCATGATACTTTCACTCTGTATAGGGCTTAACAAAATTTACTCTAGTTGGAAATTTACAGAGCAATTCTATCTGACTTTCAGTCAGTGTCAAGTGTCATGGTGCAAGCAAGTAGCCAGTGGACTTCATAGTTGATGTATGAAAATCTTAATCCAGAAGTGCATCCTGTAATGCAGATTTAAAACAAATTAGAAAAACACAGATTAGCAGGGCACTCAACTGACACTGTTGAAGTTAAACTTTTCAGTTTTTGCCTTATAATCTTCAAATTCTAATTTTAATTATTTTGTTGAATATTTTAAAATCTTCAACATGTTGGTAAATCACTATACCAAAGGCTCTGTTCTGTGACAAGATGGCAGTATAGTGTTTGGAACAATGGTGTGTTATCACTGGTCTTTCTCAAACTACTATATTCAACATAGTCAACTAGTCATCCTCTTCCAGTCTCTCCCTCATCATCTGTGGCACATGCTACACTTAGTTCAATTCATTTTTTCACCCCAACATAGCATCTCCTTGTGTCCCACATGGTTACCTCAGAATATCAGTTTCATCCTTGGTCCCCTATTTCTAGTCCAAGTGTCATCTCATTCAACTCCTATCAAATCCTCCAAACCATACGCTCAATTCTATCCCTCCCAATTGAATTTATGCAGTTCCAGTGCTCTGATTAATTCCAAACTGAGCTTCAAGGCCCAAATCTTATCTACCACAAAGGCCATGTTCCCCCATCTTTGCAACATAACCTGCCTCCACCCTTTTCTCACCATCCCAAACCATCATTTTGTTGATGAAACCTACATCCAGGTTATAGTCCCTTCCAAGCATGACTTTTCCAATGGTGCCCTCACACAGGTCTTCCAATCACCATCCTGCATAAACTACAATTCATCCTAAATTTAGCATACCATTCAGCAAAAAATGACTGATTCAACAATGCTGTCCTTTGAAGCAGAGCTTTGCTAGACGGGAGTTTGAATTTATAGGAACGTCAATAACACCGCAGTGTAATTAGTTGCCCCAAGCTCTGTGCTAGCAAGTTTAAACTCGATTAAGTGTTTGCATGCGAGTCTCAATCCCGTATCGTGTCTATCCTCACCAACCCACAGTATGACCAAATAAGAACAAAGACTAGAAAATGCAGTGTTGCAAGTGGCACCCAAACCATACCAAATGCAAAAAAGGATGGATGCTAATCTTCTTAGATGAGGTCAGATTGCCAGCTTTTCAATGTACTATAAAATAGAAAAAAATGGACCCATTATCCTAACAAGTACTTTTGCATCATTTAAAGCAAAAGAAGAAATATTTACAAATTTCAGTTCAGTTCTGTAAGCAAAGTTGGCAACTTAATTGAAAGATTGAATCTACAAATATTTGAGTCACTCAGCAGCCAAGTAGTTGAGGTCCCTGGTCAGCACCCAAAAATGGTAATTAAGTTTGCCTGACCCAAATAAAGTACAAAGAGTATTTTTATATATTTGTAAACATTTATTTTTTTCCTTGAACTGAAAAAGGGGGGGGAAAAAAAAAACTTGCATCAGCACACATTGTACAGCCTGGCAGGATTTACACACAACCGAAAAGAAATCATAGGTTTGTATGTCAATAATGTAACAATTATATTGATGTCCAGTGATCCTCAATATTGGGTGAACTTAAAACACTTAAACTTTCTAACAAATGTCCAGCATTTAAGAAATAACACAAAAACATTGCAATCGGGGGGGCTTCAAAACAACAAAAAAAACGTCCACACAAATAAATTTACGAGCCCAATTATTGAGTCTGAAGTTGACTTAAAATAGGGACTGCGGACAAATTTTCAAACTCATTGTATCCAAGGTGTCAAACTGCAAAATCTTCAGGCTTCATCTAAAGGCATTATTTTCACACATTCTTCTTTGTAGATCACTAGTGACCAGCCAAGAAAGATAATGAAACACTTCATTCCCACTACTTCGGGCTTCTCCAAATTAGTTTATTTGATTTTTTAGGCAAATTCATATTTTGCTGGTTGTGCTGGGTAAAAACCTGTTAAGGCGAGTAATTATTGGCTGATGGTATCGACATGAGTTGCTGTACAATGGAGCTCTGGATTGGATACAAGATTCACAAATATAAAACAAAAAGGCTATAAAATTTGTACTGTGGTTCTACAGCATTCTCCATATAAAGATGCTGCTTTGTGATATGCTCAGATACTTTGTTGTGACAACGGTGAACATAAATTAGGAAACTCATCGCCTTTTTTGCTGGATCACTGGTTTTCTTCAATTGTTAGGTCATAAAACACCAACGTTCCAGGAGTCTATACGTCAACAGAAACCATTATACAAGCCCAATCGAAGAGGGAAAAACAGTGGAAGAGACTGCAAGTCCAGTGCAGCATTTACTACTGAGAACTAGCCCTTTCCATAATGTGAAAATCGTAGTGCTTCTTGCTTGTTCTCAGTTTGAATTTGCTGGAGTTACTTTGTTTCAACAATGCATTCTGAGCAGCTGGTTTTGAAGGAAATATCGCTATGATTGTGTACATGGATGCCAAGTCACTGGAAGGTTTTGAGTGTTCTGTATTTGTGTTACTATCGCCACTACCACCACAATGTGGTTGAGTGTCTCGCAACCATCGAATCTTGGCACCAGCTTTAAAGAGTTCACTTAAAAGTTTATCAGCTTCTGTACGACTAATTCCCTCTGGCAGGTCAGTCACCTCCAGGACTCTGCTGACAACTGAAAGACAGAGAGAAGACAAGTTATGCAAATTGAAAACTAGCAACATTAACAGTTTAAATCGTATTTGTTAAAACTTTATTTTCTGTGTATGAGGTTATATAAATGTAACAGGCTACATCCAGAGGTGACTGCAACAAGGACAGATGCCAACAACTTCAATCCTGCTGAGAGCACAAAGATTTGCAGGAATTGAGTTGGAGTTAAGTCACATCCTGATGCAAGCTCAGCTTTGGCATACCATATAATGGTTAGATCTGAATTTGAATATCTGCATACAATGCATTTTCTCTTTTTAAATGAAGAGAAAACAAATACAAAATATTTAACATATTAATCATTCACCAGTAAAGCTTGCCATAAGAATCAATAATGCAACAGCATGGTCACCAGGATTATAGTGAAGTGCATGTGAAACTTTGTTGTAGGTTTTATTCCACCACTGCAATTTTGATGTTGTTAGGGAGATTTTAACATTATGTCCACAAAAACTGTGTCAAACACCGAACACTACGGTTGGGATCTAAAGTAAAAACTTCAAAACTTTATTTGTACCTGGAAAACTTGTGAAGCTAGGATGAAGTACTGGTGGTTGTAATCTGCGACATGTAATGAAAATGGTGGAAGCAATTTGTGATGATGAATTAAAAAGAATCACACAAAAGTACACGGTCACATTATTCATGTTTAGACTTAAATGAAATTATTCCTACAATGTAATGGTGCTAATATGTTAAGGTTACTGAGACGACAAATTCTGAACAGGATTAAGATAATATGGATAATTCTCAATTGGGCACTCCACTGAGAGTGCCCGATCTACGAGTAACACAGAGTGTGTTATGGTCACAATCACTGATTGTAAGCCTTTCAATCATCAAATGACAATGACATCATGACCAAATCAGTTTTAAATTTAAAAAAGCCTTCCCCCAGAAATTTTCAGCAGGAACCCACAACAGTATGTGCAGTTTGAGTGAAACAATAAGTAGGGATCATGACAGGATCAAATCTATACATTTTCTGAAAGTACAATATTCACATTGAACAGATCACAATATAATTTTTATTATTCATTGATAATATACACTGAAGAACATATCACGAGATTTTGAAGAGTATATGAAAACAAAAAAAGTAAGCAACGAATAGAGACAATTGTTTCAGTTGTTTGTTGTACTTTAATAGACAGTAGCTTAATACTGAAAATCTAGTGGAAACATTTTTTGATCTTATTTGTCTGCGCCAGACCTTCCTTTGGAGAAGTAGCACCTGAACAACTATTGCTTTTTAGTTTTCCAGTTACTTAAAATGGAAAAGAGCATGGAGTTGAGCTTAGCGTGCATTTGGAGTTTCAGATAACTGGAATTATTCTGAAAATGTCTGATTACTAAACAGGATGCTGTAAAACAAAATGTTTTAGGTATCCAAAACATGGCACCTGGCTGTGTAGGCAAAAGGTGTAGCGAACTTGTACACAGCTGGAGGAAAATTCCTCGCTTTTCTTCAAATAGTGGCATGGGATCATTAAATATTCAGCTGAATGACTGGAACAGGCAGACAAGGCTAAAGTTTAGGGTGCATTTATTTGCAACTCAAGTAGGTTGGACCAGATTTCTGATTTGGAGGATGAGGCACAGCCAACAGTTTCTGGAATGTGTAATTTGATCCAGTCTGATATACAGTAATCCAAGGACTTCACAATGTATAATCTGATCCAGGGTCAGACAGCTTTATGAAGGTCATCTTATCCAGTGTTCTGCAATTTTGGCTGGCAAAGTAAAATATTTTATACTCTAATGAATGGATTAGTTACTTCTTTATGCTTTTATCTTCTTCTGAAAGTGACAACAATTCATTAATTCAGAATAAAGGGACCAGGATCAAGGCTTCAACTTTAAAACAAAAAGAATAAAATTCAACAACCTGGTGCAGCAAGGATGTATCATTGCAGTGAGCATGACCTGGTCTTGGTCATTTGGCAAGGTCTTCCATCATCCACCAGTGCATCCACCTGGGTGAGAAGCCCTTCCTTCTGCTGCTTGACATGCCGGTAGGGCTTCAGCCAGTTTGGAGACTTGCATGGGCCCCAGTGCGTCCACAAGGGGCTGTGGAAGGGAGTGAGGAGAAGCCCTTCCATGTTGTGGAACAAACTCAGGCTTGCAGAGTTACAGGACGGAAAGTGGTATCTCTTGCAACTAGTTAAGGCTGCATTACGTTGCTGCTCCCCATTCTTCTCTTCTCTCCATGCCCCCCCACAAGTTTCTGAACCATCTCCCCCAATTGGGTTCCAAGCCTACTCCTACCCTGCTCCCCCAGCTGCTATGCCGCCAGCCAACACCACATCCAGCGCCCCTTACGCCCCTCCCCAGCTGTATCCTTCTCCCGTGCACTGCACCCCACCCTGATTCCGATTGAGAGAAAACTTTCCAGTGGAAATTAATCCTTAATTATTTGGTTTATCAGATTCAATTTTTGGAGTTTCAAAAAAGGTATTGATGGTTCAGTTTTTCAAAGCTAAGAAGCCCAACTGACAATTCCAGGTAGTGACACTAAGGAATCATATTGTAGTATCTGCAGAACAATGGAAAATATTTCCAATGTTGCTAGTTCTTAAGAGTGATAAAAGTATTTACATGTTAAAATGTTGTCCAGCTTCGTTTTCTAAGTATTAGAACCGGTTTAACATTTATTGTGAACTGCCAGTTTACCAAAATGTGATTTCCTTGATGCAACCTGTCAGATATATCAGCAGAAAAAAAGTGATAGATTAAGAAATATTTAAATAGAACATATGAACTAGGAGTAGGCCATTTAGCCCCTCAAGTCTGCTCCGCCAATCAATAACATCATTGCTGATCTGATTGCGGCCTCAACTCCCATTCCATCTACCCCGATAACCTTTCACCCCCTTGTTAGTTAAGGATCTATGTATTTCTGCCTTAAAAATATTCAATGACCCTGCCTCCACTGCTCTCTGGAAAGTAAGTTCCAAAGGCTGAAGTTGGTGCAAATCGTAGAAGATCTATTTTGTTTCGAGAAAGTTAACAGCAAATCTTGGGTCACCTTTAGCAAGTTCCTAGTATCACTAGCCAGGTGACTGACGTGCACGCACGCGCACACACACACACCGCCTTCCACCTACAACTTACTAGGCATATTCTCAAAGACACCCCACCGGGGCTTGAGTACAGCTGCTATTTTGTCAATGGTTACACTAAACTCTCGATGTTCATGGTTTGTGCCCTGTCTTCGCTCCAAGGCAACAGTACCCCCAAACTTTACTCTTTGGAAAATGAGGAAGGGAAATAAAAACTACACAAGGGAGTTTTTGATGCAAGATTTGCACACTGAAAGCAAGATTCAAATTTGTAATGGCTCTATCTATAGTGAGTGGAATGTCACTTGATCTCTTAAAGGAGGAATTTAAATGGAAGTAACAACAATGATTAGGATCACAATCTGTAATCTAGGGGACGAGCAACTGCTTCTATATTACCTTAAATTAGGGAAAAAAATCTGAAATTGTGGTCTCCCTTTTTGCCTGCAACGTGAGTCACTTGTTAGCTCACAAGTGCTAACTTAACCAGAACTTTGACACGTTATCTCTGATACCAGGACTTACTTATATACCTCTTGCATTTTCTTTCACCCTTTGCTTTGCAAAGCATTTGGATTTTGATTGAAATAATAAGCACTTGGCTCAGAAAGGCCATAATGCAGAGTTCTGAAATATTACTATGCTTTCTTTAAAAGCAATATTTAGCCACATGGCATTTAGAGGATAAATGCATTGTACACTGGTAAAAAGCACTGCATAGTGATATAAAGCCATTGTCAAGAGAGTCCTAGCCTTGATTTTGGGTCTGTGCTCAGTTAGCTTATCTCTGAAATAAAAACCAAATACTGTGGATGCTGGAGATCTGAAATAAAAACAAAGTGCTGGAAAAACTCAGCTGGTCTGGCAGGAGAGTTAACATTTCGAGTCAAATATGACTCCCCTTCTTCAGTTCCAAAGAACAGTCATATTGGACCAAAACGTTAACTGATTCTCTCTCCACAAATGCTGCCAGACCAGCTGAGTTTTTCCAACACTTTGTTTTTAATGTCAGTTTTATCTCTGACCTCTGTGACACTTGTAGATAGTTAAGGGGAAAGGGAATGGGGTAAAGCAAAACGGGAAGAGCTACATAGGTTGAATAGCATTCCTTCTCAGCACTGATTTTTATAACTGAGTAACAGTTATGGCAATTGCCTTCAATGCTCTTGGACTAGGAAGGACAACAAAATTAAATCCACTGTGATGCTTGCTGTAGTTGAATAGTCTACTCACATACAGGACTGAGGCTTGCGAGTAAAGATTGAACACTTACATAAGGTACTGGAAAGTTGCCAGTATCTAAGCACTAGAACAATGCTTAGATAAGATAATTTTATGCTTATGTATGATGTTAACTTGTTTTTGGTTTGAGACTGGCTTCACCTGAGAGTTAGGACTTCCATTGGTGAATAAATAGGTCACAATAGTATATATTAAAATTTATTTAATCAGTTGTTGATGGAACTTGGGAGGTACAACTTCATTCATAATGTCATTGCAGCAGATCCTTGCAAAATATAGACCAATTAGCTTGACATCATGGGGGGGAGACATAGCGATTCTTTACTCAAAAGATGTAATAGAAAAACTTCCAGAAACTGAAAAGAGTACTCAACATTGATTCCAAATGGGAAAGTCATGCTTAATGAACCTTATTGTATCATTTGAAGACCAGAAAGGGTAGATAAGGTTAATGCAGGAGCTATTATATACTTGAATTTCCAAAAGGCTTTCAGTAAGGTACCACATAGTCAACTCATGACTAAAGGTCAGAACATGTGGAGTCAGAGGACAAGAATCAGAATAGATACCAAGCTGAGTACAAAAAAGAAAAAGGTGGTAAGAAGTATTCCATAAGGATCGTTGCTTGGAGCAGTGTAGTTCACCAATTTAATAAAATGATTTGGAACTGGGAATCAGAAGCACAATTTTAAAATGTATGCATGACACCAAATTATGGGGATGTAGTTAATACAGAGTAGGATTGTGACAACATTTGGGAAAACATTTAATAAGTTTGCAGAATGAGCATGTTATTGGCAAATGAACTTCAATATAGATAAGTTTGAGGTGGTACATTTTGAAAGGGCGAATAAGGAGGCCACAAAATTCCTTGGAAAATAAGTATCTAAATGGGGTAGAGGAATAGAGGGATTATTAAAAATAGCAACACAGGTCAATAATGCCATATGCAAAGAAAAGCACTGGCCTTCATTTCTAAGGGGATAGAACTGAAAAGCAGAGAAGTTATGAGAACTTGAATAGAACCCAGGTTAGTCCACACTTAGGAGTACTGTGAACAGTTCTGGTTTCCATATCATAAAAAAGGAGATTGAGGCACCGGAGAAGGCACAAAAAGATATGCTAGAATGATACAAGAATTGAGAGGTCATACCAATTAGGGAAGATTGATCAGGCTCGGGACTTTTTCTTTAGAAAAGAAAAGATTTGATGGATGATCTGAAAGATGTCTTGAAGATTATGAAGGGGTTTAATAGGGTAGATGTAGAGATGTTCTACTTGCAGTGGAGTCTAGAACTTGAGGTCTAGTCACTGATAAATCCAATCAGGAATTCAGGAGAAACTTCTTCAGCAAGAGAGTGGTTAGCATGCGGAACTTTCTAATACAAGTAGTAGTTGAGGCGCCTAGCACACATGCACTGAAAGGGAAGATAGATAAATACGAGAGAGAAAGGATCTAAGGATATGTTGATGGGGTTAGATGAAGAAGGGTGGGAGGGGGTTCATGTGGAGTATAAACACTGGCATGGACCTGTTGAGTCAAATGACCTCCTTCTGTGCTGTAAATACTAGCCAACACTATGTAAAATGAACGTGGAATACAGCACATTTTGACTCCATGTAGAGATTTTGCATTTATTTACGTACCAGGTTCTCCTGCGCCAAGGTCTGTTGACGCTGCTTTCCTTGTCTGTTTCTTTCCTCTTCCTCCATGCCTACTTAAATTCTGACCCTAAAATTTCAACACAGACACTAAACCTAAAATTTCAACAAAACACTAAACCAAAAATATCTAAATAGTTCTTTCAAAACAAAAAGGTACAATAGTGTATTATCAAGGAGAATACGTGCTGAGCAAAGCAAATACCAAATGTAACCAAAACAACTGGATAACAAAACATCATAGAATAGTTACATGGGGTAGAGTTTCCATTAGATATGCCCACAATCAGCCTAACCAGCACAAAAGATCAATAAAAGATCTTTCTTTAAAATATTGAAGAATTTCAAGTGCAATTAAGCTCTGCACAAACTGAGTTTCTGCAATCTTATGTGCTGATTTAAAAAAAAAATCATCCTGGAAACCGGTCCTGCCTAGAAAACCGCTCAGGTTCCCAAATCAAATTAACCACCGTGGCAAGTTTCCACACACCTGTTGTGGGCCTCTAAGAAGGCTCTTTAAATTAAGCTTTTATTTTAGGAGAAAGGGCACTAATAGTTTTAAATGCTTCTAAGCTTAAAAAGAATTACCAAAAAACTGACTATTGTAGAGCAATGGATCTGGTAAATGGGTTCTGAATCTCTGTTAAAAGTTATTTTTAGCATTTTTGAAGTCATTTTTAGTTATTTAAAACCAGATCACTCACAGGTGGTGTATGAGACACTATCAAATATACTTATTTTTTGTGATAAACCCATTTTCAGCTATTAATAAAATGGTACCAGTTTACCGCTATTAAATATGTCAAGAAATATTAAAATGTAATTTTTTTCTATTTAAAAATGCTGCCCAATTGGACTGGTTCATAGGAGATTTTGTTAAGTGATATGCAAATAAATTTGAGTGGAAACTTGAGCCAAAATACTCAACTCAGAGAAGTAGCAAAATTTTGAGCCGTTTTTATATCAGGTTTGTTGATTGAACACAAAGTAGAAATTTCACTTCCAAATGATGTCAGATATGACTTTTCCCAAAAATGTTAACAGAAATCCCAACAATTTTTGAAAAGCAATTTGGTTCAGGACATAATAGCTTTGGTGATACTCAAACCAACCTGTTGTGTTGAGACTATATGCGGCCCATGTAGAAGAGGACGGATTGGAGCATTGTATTGCAAAGGCTGGCCAAGCAAAGGATAACGCCCATCTCCTTTAGAAGGAAATAAGTTTGTAAAATACTTACTCTGGTATAAAATTTCAATTTACAATCTACATAAATCAGTGCTTTACTCATGCATATTTAAAGAAAACTCAAGGCATCTATGACAAAATACCAAGTCAAATCAATTCAAATCAATGAGGCTAAAGTTCTCGTTAGTTATTGGAGGTGCTTCCAAGTGTTAATAACAACTACTTTTAAAGCAATTAGGCCATCAATCACTAATAATAAATAGGACCACTGACTGTTTCCAAGTACCATATACCAGAGAATAAATAATTGGTGTGAGCAGGAGACAGGCTGGGTAAGAGAGACTACAGGTCAAGTGATGTGAGAGGGGTTCTTCTTCCTAAAACTTTCCTTAATGTCATGGCATGACCAAATGGGTAGCAAAAATTAATACACTTCTTCAAATAAAAAACTTACAGCTAGTTGTGCATCAATTAAACCTATGACAAATTTGGGGTAGTTTACATCATACTTCACTGCATCCTGTAGTCCAAGTCACATTGCCATGCTTGACATCTTTAAATGTAAAAGAGCAACATAATTTTAGGAGAGTAATACGATCTGGTTCTGCAATGATCAGCGAGCAAGTTAAGCCCATTTCTTCTCCCCCTCCCAAACAACGGTTGTCATTTTGGGGATGTGCTTACAAATGTAATATTTACATTATCCTTGTATTTTACAATTATCATTTTCTTGTTACCTATTGTATTAAATTTGTAAATCAAAATTAACTGGTATCCCAGCATGAGCCAGCACCTGCAACATAGCAGGTGAGGGAAACTTAAAAAAAAATGAGTACAAAAAAAATCACTTGAAATGCAATATATTGTTCTAAGCTCTGTAGACAATTGGTGCACTAAAGTAATGTAGACTTTTGTTGGTTTGTAGAGCCCTTACATCCTCAAATTAACTTGGAGTACTGTAGTAGTGAAGTGTTTGCTACTGGAAGCAGTCAAAATGACATGTCAAAGAAGAAAGATGATGTAAAAAAGACAGATGCATGAGAAGACAGCGACCCAGGAGGGAAAGACAAGAGATAGCACAAGGTGCAAGGGGTGGAGGGAAAAGGAGAGAATAAATTAAAGCGCTAAACACACACAAAGTGATAGATAGACATAGCTATATCATATTACGTAAAAATAATGATGTCACGTGACAGTTTACAGCCCCTGAACATTTTTGAGGTGATAAAGAGAAAAAAAAAGTATGACAAGGAGGTGAAGGGTTGGAGTGGAAGATACAGCATGCGAGAGGGTGATATAAATAGATATCGATCTTCCATCCTAAAGATTTCTTTCAGAACTCACGAATCTGAGTTTTTAATAGGCTATCCATATGACTCTGCCTTCTCATACTGGGATCAGCCTTATTCACTTTCTTTGCACTGCCTCTAGGATTTGGATATTTCTTTGTTTTGTTCACCAATAACAAACATAATACTCAAGGCGTGGCTTGATCAGATGGGTAAAGAGCCTCAGAGATTGCTGCATGAGACAGATCGGGAAATAGCAAAACAATGGAAGTTTCTCTCTAGGCCCCTAACATTTGTAACTCAAGGATGTTCTTAGATTTCCACAGGCTTGTATCTGGGATAGGGAAGGGAATGCTATAAAATAAAACCTCTTGTACGTGTGTGTGCATCACTAGTAGAGATCTCTGCAGGGAAACTGTTCTAGGCAATGATTCCATGGAGTTGTGGTGCCTATTAAAAATGTATGAAATTATAAAAAAAATAGCCTGCCTCTTGGTGGTGAGGTGAAGCCACTCCAGTCATATCCATGGCCACTTCCCTGCTCAAAGGAATCTAGGATGATGCTTGTGGAGGTCCTGGAACTAGGATGGTGATGGGCAGCATCTGGAAAAGGTACAGAAGATGGGATAATGCTCATTTTTACAGGGATTACTCTTCTTGGTAGTGAGATGGGCTATAATAGGGCAGCTTTTGAATGAAAATACTGAAAATAATCCTTAAAATAGATTTGGGTGATGGCCCTTCAGCTGATGCCTTGTTGCTCAGTTGCAAGAATGCTTGTACTAGTGGCTTAAGGCTTAATCAGACTATTCCTGAAGTCAGGTGATGTTATACAACTACCAATTTCTCTTTATAATGTAGCAGTAGTAAATTTCAGCCTTTGCCTGTCAAGCAGGAAGTTTAAGCTAACAAGTATTGTTCATCTGAGTCACTGCTGACCTTAAAACTGGTCTGTTTAGAAGCCTCAGTAAACCTAATTAAAATGCATGCCAGTGCATACTGATTCACATATTTCAGGGAATTTCAATGTTGATAAGAAATACAGGAAAAATAATTAGTTCTGCAATGAAATGAAAACATTGGGTATATGTCATCCTTTTTAATTGGAGTTTATGTGGAAGCAGGAGATTGACTGGTACTGAATCAGTTGACTGAGAATTAAAATTTTCACTTGGTGGAATAGCAACCTGTACTGCAGCAACTTGCCAAACCTTCAACAGCAACTTCTAAATCTGCAGCCTCTATCACCTAGAAGGACAAGGGCAGCAAATGCATGGGGACACCACCACCTGAAAGTTCCCCTTCCAAGCCACACACCATCCTGACTTGGAATGTTATTGCTGTTCCTTCATTGTCGCTGGGTCAAAAACCTGAAACTCACTTCCGAACAGCACTGTGGGTATATATGGACTGCAAGGGTTCAAGGTGGTGGCTCACCGCCACTTTCTCAAAGGCAATTAGGGATGGGCAACAAATGCTGGCCTTGCCAGCGACAAGTGAATGAATAAAAAAAGTAACAAGAATGAAACTATGGCCACGATAAAGTAAGGAAGTGGTACTGATCTAAAAAAACGAGTTCACTAAGTGAGGAAAACTAAAGTTACTGATAAAAAGGCATGTCAGTTAGATTTATCTTATATGGAGTTCCATTTTAACTTCTATATAATTATGCAATGTAGGATTGTGTAGATTGTCACATGAAAGAGTAAGAGAAATGTGCAAAATTGGGGATGTTTGTAATTACTCTTTGGATTTGTAAATGCTTAAGATACTGAGCTCAGAATTGTAAAATGTGAGTGGACCAATCATCATTTGGCCTGTTTATAAACATTATTTTTAAATGTATAAGGACTATTACATCTGATTTGTACCGAAAAAAAAAATCTGTTTTATCAGATATTCAATATGCAATACCATATTGATTTGAGAAGTAAATTATAAATAAGAGCTGGCTGGTTCCATAGTTTGTGCCATATTCTCTTGTAGGTGGTTTTGAAGAGTATTCTAGATCGACAACAGCACATCTGATGTGACTGTTTATGGATGTTGCAGATAGGGGTGATCAAATTGCCAGAGTTCCAGCAACTAAATTAGCTGTTTGATTCAACAAAGATTGATGCTGGAATAAGAAGTTGAATCAATAGGCCCAATGCATGGCCTACATGAAGGTCTGTAGAGCCTCTGAAGCTTTCTTCCTTTATAGATATATATTATATATCGGTATTTATGATTCACACAAGTCTTCTCCTGCTCCTCTTTATCTAATTCTACCAACATACCCTCTATTCTTTTCTCCCACATGTGCTTATCTAGCTTCCATTAATTGCACCTATTTGCCTCAACTATTCCTTGGGTAATGTATTCGATATTTTTTTCCATTTTTCAGATCCATAAGTTTCTCCTGAATTCCTATTGGATTTATTAGTGACTATGTTATAGTTATGGCCACTAGTTTTGGTTTCCCTCACAAATGGAAATATCTTCTCCACATACATCTATCAAACTATTTTGTAATCTTAAAGGCCTCTAACGGGCCACTTCTTAACTTAATTTTCTGGAGAAAGGAGCCCCACCTTTTCAGTTTTTCCTGATTGTTTATAACCTCTGAGTTCTGATGCCAACCTTGTGAATCTTTTTTGCATCTTCTCCAATGCCTTTACCTCCTTTTTATAATATGGAGACCAAAACCATGCACAGTATTGTGTGTGTGGTCTAAGGTACTATACAATTTTAACACATTTCCCCTGCTTTTCAATACCGTCCTTCTCAAAATGAACCCTTGCCCTTGGTTTGCTTTTTAATGGCCTTAATAACCTGCATCACTAATTTCCATGATTTTTGTATCTGTAACCCTAGTTTAATTTTCTCCTCTATCCCATTTAGACTTATATTATCCAAGCAGTAGGTGTTCTCCTCATTCTTAATGTCAAAATGCATCACATCACTTATCTATATTGAAATTAATTTGCCAATTAAACATCCATTCTGCAAGTTTATTAATATCTCATATTTTGTTGCATTGTTCCCATGTTTTAACTACACTACCCAATTTGGGGTTGTCTGTAAATTTAGAAACTGTACTACTGAATTTTGGCTAAATCATTAATATAAATTGTGAATGACAGTAGTCTCAGCACCCCACCCTTTGGAACACCATTTACCTTTTGTCATCTGAGTAGCCACCTTTAACGCCTACGCTCCCTTGTGTAGCCAGCTAGCTATCTTTTCTGCTCCTGACCAACACATGTTCTAACATTAAATGCAAGTCCACTAATGTGATAACTTATCAAAGACCTCTGGAAAATCCAAATATGTTATATCTGCTGCATTAACGTTGTCTGTTCTTGAGGTTCGTTCTTCAGAAAATTCAATAAGGTTGGGCAAGCAAGCTCCTCCCTTTTGAAATTCGTGTCGACTACACTTTATTAGATTTTTGATTTCTAGATGTTCTATTACATCTGAGTAAAGATTCCATTATCTTTTCTACCATCGATATTAAGCAAACTGGTCTATAGTTCCATAACCTATCTCCCTTTTTAAATACAGAAATAACCATTAATTTTCTGGCACTATTCCCTTTTCTAACACATTTGTTAGATGTAATACTGCTGAAAGGAGAGACACGCTGTCAAAGTTTTTCTTTTTGCACCTATCAGGACAGATGCAAGGATACCAAATCTCAAAGGGAACAGCAATTTATACTGTACGAGAACAGGGTGCTAACTAGTTGGCAAGTGGACCCTGATTGATGGAGGTGTTGTTATGGAGAATGCACCAGGGAACAGTTAATTGACACAATTTTGTTTAAATTCACACCAGGCAAGTCGACTCTTGATTTTTTTATTTGATTTATTCTTTCATGGGATGTGGGGGTCACTGGCAAGGCCAATATTTGTTGCCCATCCCTAATTGTCCTTGAACTGAGTGACTTGCTAGGCCATTTCAGAGGCAGTTACAAGTCAACAACATTCCTGTCACCACCGTCAACACCTCTTTGTCCTTTTGTCTATGACATCCTTTGGCAATCTCCACCTATCACTGGCCCTCTATCCAGCTCTACCTGTCCCACCCCCCCTTAAACCAGCTTATATTTCACCTCTCTTCTATTTTTCCTTAGTTCTGTTGAAGAGTCATACAGACTCGAAACGTTAACTGTATTCCTCTCCGCAGATGCTGTTAGACCTGCTGAGTTTTTCTAGGTATTTTTATTTTTGTTTTTGTTTCACATTCCTATGGGCCTGGAGTCATATGTAGACCAGACCAGGTAAGGATGGCAGATTTCCTTCCCTAAAGGGCATTACTCACAACTGGTTGTAAATAGAGCCCAAACCATTTACTCACTGTGCAAGCTTGATGCCGAAATAGGACGCATCAAAACTATCCTGTGGGATAATGACTACCCCGATTAAATGATTATTTGCTGTGTATTGTGCAAACTCATGAATGGACCCAAGGCCTCCACTTTCAGGCCTGTAAAGTGCCCAGTCTACCTCAGATTACCAAGGGCAAGGTGCCTCAAAGATTTGCTACTATGCAGCAGCAACACGAGTGGTACTCTCCACCAATGGGATGCTGCCATCAAACCAAAAAGATGTTCTGCCTACCACACAAATGAGTAATGTAGAATATGAATCTCAGTGATGATGCAAGGTATGTAGGCCATATGTCCCAATGACTGGTGGATTGTATCAAACATCATACTCCTTCAGCTGTTTGCAACAGGCAAAGTAGTAACTGAATTCAAGCAGCCATGCTTGCAAAGCTCAAAAATGGTATCCAACATTAGATGCGATTCCACGATTGGACAACACTTACTAAATAATCCAGATTGTGCTAAAAGTTACACTAACAACCAATTTAAGATTGTCAGGCTTGTAGTGTAGCCCATTTGCACGTGCTAGAAGCTACATATATTCACACACAAGGCCCTGTCCTTTGCAAACAAAAATAACATGTCCACACATTGTGCCTTTTTCAACTAAACAAAAGCTTGGGGACTGCCATTCCCTGGTTCATTCCCCATGGCAATGCCTTGACCAATCGGTTGAGTTGCCTGGTTTGAATTTAAACAAAAGCATGGCAGTTAACTGTTCCCTGGTCCATTCTCCATTGCAATGCTTCTACCAATCAGAGCCTAAGTGCCAACCAATCAGCACCCTTTTCTCATGCAGTATAAATTGTGTTCCCTTTGAGATTTGTTATTCTTGCATCTGTCCTGATGAGTGCAAGACAAAAGCTTCGACAGCATGTCTCTTTTTTCAGCAATACTCAGTTCTGTACTACCAAGCAATTATTTTATATGTAATAGCGCCTTTGCTATCCATTCGGACCAGGGGTTTTATCCTCTCAGTTTGGTTAGTTTAAGAAGCTTGCATTGTATTGCTATTTCCCTGAGCCTGTCAGCTCTCTCTTGTGCAGCAATTTCTTAACACTAAACTGAGAGAAGTGGCTATGGTACTAACTTTACGCAAAACACTTTTGGCTCAAGAACATTAATCTTCCTTTGCAGGTGTCTCAGATGGGTTTTTCTTTACAAATAATATTGTTTCCTTTCCCACCTACAAAATTGCATGCATTAACATTTCAAAGAAATAATATCAAATACATTATGACCCAATTAATTTCTGAATAGACTGCAACAATGAAAAGGAAGGCAGTTAACTCGCACTGGGACTATGAATGAATGAAGATGTTATATATTTTTACAACTCTATCTGAAGCCAATTTTAAACTCACCGCCATAACAAAAATAGATGACACACTGCCGAACATAAGAACCGGAGTCGACCATTCAGCACCTTGAGCCTCTCCTGCCTTTATTAGATCATGGATGAGCTTTATATCAACTCCATTTACCCACCTTTGATCCTTACCTAAGAAAAATCTGCTGATTTTGGTCTTTAAAATTTCAAGCCTTAATGGTAAAAGGTGCTTCCTGATTTCACGACTGATTGTCCAGGTTCCAGTTTTAAGATTGTTCTCCCTTGTCATGATTCCTTACCAGAGGAATGTTTCATTCTGTATAACTGATCAAATGCCCATAGCATTTTAATAACCTCAAATGGATCACCTCCTAACATTTGAAACTCAAGGGAACACTCCTAGCCCTTTTGAAATGAAGTCCAACATTCCATTAGGCTTCTTGATTATTTTTTCACCTGTGCACTAACTTTTAGTAATTTGTTTACCTGGATGCCAAAATCCCTTTATCCTAGACAATCCCTGGTTTCTTGCCACTAAGTATTTTGATTTACCTCTCTTGGATCTAAAGAGGATGACCTCATCACAACACAAACATCTGCCACAGTCAATCTTTGTAACCTCCTGCTCCCATCTATACAGCTTTAGTATACCTCCATCATCTGCAAGCTCAGAAATTTCTGTGGCTGACACAGAATGAAGGCTATATTTTTGTCACAACAGCAAAGGAACATTATGCATCTTAATTAAAATCAAAGATGGTCAAGTACATAGTGATTTGTATCTGAAACAAGTACCTTGTCCAGGGACCATAGGTCGAGGAAACTGTGCCAATAATGGAAGGGGTCCTAATCCAGTGCGGACATTTTTTATAGTCGTCATTGGTTGTGGTGCTGGAGATTGGGCTGGAGATACAGCAGGACTACCTATCTGTGGACTGCTCTGTTTTAAAAAAAAGAGTCAATATCAAATTCAATCAAATGAACTCCAAAGTAAAGTTAGCTCTCTTACTTCATGAACTTAATCTTAATTTACAAAAAAATAAGTGATTTAAAGTCCAATGTACAGAAGAAACATTAAATCCTGGCTAAAGTAATGGGCATAAATTGAAAATCAAATCAGTTAGTTGTTGGGGCAAGCATTCAACCTCTAATCATAATATATTAAATGACAAGGTCATGTTCTAGATATTTCGTGAGGAGGAGCACTGTTTGGACTTTTTGCTGCCTGGGACTCAAGCTAGGGATTGCTCAAGGTCGGTGCAGAATCCCTCCTTGCCCTCATCTGTTGCCTCAAGTGTAGCAGCATATGTGCTGATGACAGTGGCATGCTGATTCTGCATTAAGGTAAACTGGGCAGTCATGAAGCGCTTGCTTATCACACAGGGCGAGGCGCTGAGGCGTCATACGAGCTTATTTTTGATGGCGAAGCCCACCCATGGAAACATCTTCACCCTTCCAGAAAAAGCTGCACCTACTGCCTTGTTCCTTCAGTTGGCCTTTCTAGCACTTCATGTCTCACCAAGGGTGGCAATGTCAATGTTGAAGTGCTTAAGTTCCCGAGTTACAATGGTGGTGTGGCGCTCAGGTCTATCACCATCGGGATTGTCCATGTAAGTCCTGAACGTTCCAGGTTGCAAATTTTATTTTGACGAGTGGAAGATCCTGTGCGTGCTCACTTGGAACCAGCTCCACTGGGCGGGACATGTCACTCGTATGCCTGACATCAGATTCCTGAAGCAACTGTTCTACTTGGAACTTGGTTGCAGCAGGAGACACCCCAGGAGGACAGTGGAAACATTTGAGGGATGTCCTCAAAGCATTCCTGAAGAGATCAAACATCCCCACTGACTCAGAGTCCCCCGACTTGTGATTGACCAAAATGGAGAGGTTTATTCGAGAAGGTAACAAACACATCAAGAGACTTTGTTGGGAGCATGTAGAGGAAGTTGAGGCACGGAGAGAGTGCACAAACCTCCAAACACCTCACCTGCCTGACCCTTCAAGCATCATCTGCCCAGCATACGGCAGAGTCTGCCAATCATGCATGGACTTAGCCATCTCAGAACCTATTGAACCAGAGGAGTGGAAGCAAGTCATCCACGATCCCAAAGGACTGCCTGAGAAAGAGATATCCAATGGTAGCGTGCTGTCTTATTTGACTAAATTGTCATATGGTTTACACCATTTGACTTACTAATGCATGTTTAAAAAATTACCCATTTAAAAATCATAGCACTGCTCTTTCTTGATAAGTCATATGTATGGATATGGAGCTCTATATCTCCACTGATCCCAAGTTAAGTGTCAGAATTTGAACTGGCATGTAAGGAGAACTTTGGAAAAACATGGATTAGGACAATAAATTTAGATAATGCTTGGAATTTAGATTCAGATAAAAGATTTCAAATAGATAATCTTAAAGTGAGTGATAAACTTAATGCAATTTTTAAGGGAAGAATTTTCCCCCTGTCGGGGAGGAAGTTCAGCAGCGGGTGCGTGCAGGCGCGCCTCCGATCGGCGGCCCCAATCAGGGGCATGCCGCCATTTTATGTGGGCGGGCCAATTAAGGCCTGCCCAGCGCTATGTCCACCAGGAAGTGCTATGCACTCCCTGAGAGAGTGGGGAGATTGGATTCCCTAAGCCGGGAGTGTGCTCTTTCGTGTATGCTAAGGCTAAGTGCTGCCTTAGGGAGATCGGCACCAAATTCAAAAATGGTCAATGCACAAACATGAGTTTGGGTCATGTCCATCACTTTTATTCAAACTTTTATTAAATTTTTAAAAACCTTCATGAAACCTCATCCCACCCGTGGATGAGGTTTCATGCTTTTTCTGAAGCCCGCTAGGGCTCCTGGCCTGCCCGCCAACCTTAAGGTTGGACGGGCAGGTCCATTAACTACTTGAATTACTTTGTAAATGGCCTCAATTGACCATTGATAGGTTGGTGGGCGCACAGCTGATCTGGCTGCGCCCCCGCCGACCTGAAAATTGAAATGACGCGGGGTGATGTTGGGAGTGCCACCCGATGTCATCCCACAGGCCCCGTCCCCCGCTCATCGACCTCAATATCCTGGCCTAAATGATTTAATTGCCTTTGAAGGATCAGAATGCAATCACCTATTTGGTTAATGCCACATTATCAAGATATACAAAACCTGTCCAAGATGTTACAATTATGAGGTTTATAAAGTTATGTTTTGGGATTGTGTCTTTAGCTTAAGGTAAAATGAAAGGAGTCATGCGACCTGTTCTATCTGACAGCAAGCCTGGGTGGTTTAATTGTTAGAGATTGAAGGTGGCCCAGATTGTTTTACTGGGAAGAGGTGCAATGGGGACATGTTTGGAGACAATGGCAGCAGCCTGTGTGCTAACAATGGAAAGACTTAGAGTCTCCAAAGTCCCAGGAAAGTGTTGAGGATTGTAAACAATTCTGCTTTAAACTGTCCATTTACTTCCAAGAGAAAAGAGAGTTGGGGTCGCGAGGAAAGCTAGTCAGCATTTCTATCTGGACACAAGGTCCATGTGATTCACCTCGCCACAGTTGTGGCCTGAGACGGGAAGCTACAGAGGAACCCATTGTGATATTTAAGGAAAGCCTGTAACGCAATATCACTGAATATCTAAGAGGTCTGCCAGGATCTGGATGAGGGAGAGCAGCTATAGGCAGCAAGACCATGTAGGAATGCAGGTGGGAGCTCATGCTTGGATTACAAAGACCAAATTTGTAAAGATTTAAAATAAGGCTGAAGGGTTTGCCTTGCTTTAGCTAGAGAGAAGTCTCCAGGAAAACTTGCACCGTGAAAGACATTTCTAGCGTTAAAAAACTTTCCAGAATAGGAAAGGAAAAGATTGGAAGCAAGCCCTCAGGCGCCAAGAAACATTTTGGATTGGTTCTGAGAGAATTGAATGTCTACTTAACGAACAGTGTAACATATACTTGATGGTTGTTTTTGGTTGTGTTAAAAGTTCTGTTCTGTAGTTTGAAGTATAAGTTGACAACAAAAACAGTATTTAGTCAATTGTGCTTTTTCTGTTTGTTATAGTAAACATCTTAAAATGCGAAATCTTGTCATGTCATCTGTTCAGCTATTAAACCGGAAGTTCGAATTTCTTTTTTAAAAGTTATTGGTCTCTAAGGGAATCATAACAAAGAAGATATCCACAACATTTCTCCCTTCTGTTGTATATAACATGAATAAATGAATACAAGTTACAGGATATCACTAAACATTATATATCCTTTAAACTGAAAGAGTTGCATACCTGTGTGGTAATCTCTGGATTGTTAAATTCTGCAGATTTGAGTCCTCTCTGGTCGACGGTGAAATATTTATTTTGCTTCCACTGAGGTGGAGAATGAGCCCGTGGATGAGGGTTGTTAGGTATGCTAAGCTGCATCATAAGCATTCCACTACCATGTGGTGACACAACAGCTGAGAAAAAATACACAGAATATACATCAGTGTTACTTTGAATGCATACATGGTGAAAATAAAAACAAAGGTACTGTTATTAAATCTTGCCCTTGATTACATTTTCCCTATCACTACACATCATAGATAGTAATTACACCAGTATAACTTCAAAGTTTACAGATCTGTGCAATTAAAAAAACTTTGGGACCAAACATGTAAGTTGCATTAGATAGAAACAAAAAGCTGTAAGCATTCAGAATAAAGCTTGTGGCAGGGGCTGAAAACAACGGCCTTGGTCTTCTTGATGTTTAAATTGAAGGAAATTGCTGTTCATCCAAGGCTGTATGTTGAACAAGTGTCTGACGACTAGACACATCAGAGGGCTCAAGAGAGGGACTGGTGGTGAAATAGAACGAGTGTTATCAGGATACATATGGAATTGACACTGTCTTTGGGCGTTGCAGTCAAACGATAGCATGGAGATGAAAAATAAGAGGGGGCAAGGATGGATTCTTGAGGGACTTGAAAAATAATGGGACGTGGACAGAAATAAAAAGGAGCCAAAAGGATCAAAATCTAAAATAAAATTGTTTTGATGTGCTAGAAAACCATATTCAGATTAAATACTTGAAAGTTTATTAAACTTCCTTTTGTTTTTTCATATTCCACATGATGATGCATTTCATAAGATATTCTAATATTTCTTACAATTGAGATTGATAATTTATTACAGCTTGTATCAAAGTAAATCCCATCTTCATAAATTTACTGTTTGTAATATCAAAACAGTTCTAAAAACTGCAAAACAAAGCAGCACAATATTTAAATCATCTAAATACTTTTATCAATCATAAACTGGCAACACTAGAACTACATTGTTCATCAGCTGCTGCAATGCGATGGCTTAGTGCCACTAGCTAGAAGTTTCATGTGAGCTTCTTAGCTTTAAAAAACAGAATCATAAATAGCTTTTATGAAATCCCAAAAATTATATCTAATAAATCAAACACAAAGATTAATTTCCCGAGGTAGGTTTAATCTCTCCCAAATCAATTTAGGGGTATAAAGGCAACAACTAGGATCGGTGGCAATTAAAGTCAGGTGAAAAAGGTACGAACATTATTGGGTTAGGGTTATTGCTTGTACTGCACAAAAATACTGTATTGATTGTCAGAAAATAATGCAATTGAATATTGCAGGGAACCTGTTGTCAAACATAAAACTCATCTTCAACAGATCAATAGGGAGAGTCAGGAAAAATGATTAGAATGTGATATAATCCACATGAATTCCTGTTATTTTGCAGAGCATGTGGCTAAAATCTACTTTTCGCTCCTGTGAAGTACAGGTTTTCAAACTGGCCTCCGTAAGAGAAATGCTTGGAGGACATCAGATTCCTAAATTTGACTGGAAATACCCAGCAGGTCAGGTAGCATCTGTGGAGAAACAGAGTTAACATTTCAAGTCAATGACCTTTCATTAGAGCTGGGAAAAAGTTAGAGATGTAATAGGATTTGAGCAGCCAAAGTGTATGGTGATGAGGCATGAAAAGAAACAAAGAAACAGAAGATGTGCCGAGAGCAGGTGTGCAGCTGACAGCAAGCAAAATTAAGAGAAAAACCGAAACATGCAAAGAAAAGGAAACAAAACAGGGGGAACAAAGTTTAAGGTCTGAAATTGTTGAACTCAGTGTTGAGAGGCTGTATTGTGCTGAATCGAAAGATTGAAAGCTTGAGGAACAGCATTCCTTAAGCTTCACTGGAACAGTGCGGCAGGCCAAGGACAGAGATGTCAGCACGAGAGGAAAATGGAGAATTCAAGTGACAGGCAACCAGAAGCTTGGGATCATGCTTGTGACTGAGCGGAAGTGTTCTGCAACACCCGATCTGTGTTTGGTCTCCCCAGTGTAGAGACCACCACATTGTGAGCAGCGAATACAGTATACTAAATTGAAAGAAGTGCAAGTAAATTGCTGCTTCACTTAGGAGGAATATTTGGGGGATTGGAAGTGAGGAGAGGAAAGATAAAACAGGTATTATATCTTCTGTGTTTGGATGGCAAGGTGCCATGGGAATGGGACGGGGTGTTGGGGGTGACTGAGGTGTGGACAAGGTTATCATGGAGTGAATGGTCGCTTAGGAATGCTTAAAGGGAGGGGAGGATGTGTTTGGTGGTGGCATCATGCTGGTGGAAAATAATCCACCAAATACAAAGGCTGGTGGGGTGGGGGGTAAGGACAAGGGGAACACTATCGTGGTCTGGGAGGGAGAGGAAGGGGTGAGATCATGATGGTGGTGGACATGATCGAATGTCCTATCAACCAAGATGGCAGGGTGGGAGGGGAAGTTTTGCCAAGATCAGGTTCTGAAGGGACTGCTCCCTCTGTGATACCCTGGCGCACTCCTCAGTCACCCCTAACCACCGATCCCCTTTCCCCGGCACCTCTCCATGCAAATACAGGAGATATATCAACTGCCCTTTTACTCCTCTCTGTTCAAGGTCCCAAGCACTCCTCCCAATTGAAGCAGTGAGTTATGTGTACTTATTTCAATTTAATCTACTGTATTAGCTGCTCACAATGTGATCTCCTTTGCACTGGGGAGACCAAACGCAGATTGGGTGACCACTCTGCAGAACACCTCCGTTCAACCCACGAGCATGACCCAAGCTTCTGGTGGCCTGTCATTTTAATTCTCCACCTTGCTCTCATGCTAATATCTCTTGTTCTTGGCCTGCTGCACTGTTCCAGTGAAGCTCAATGAAAGCTTGAGGAACAGCACCTCAACTTTCAAATAGGCATTGTACAGTCTTCCAGCTTCAACATGAGTTCAACAATTGTTGTATAATGTGCCTGCATGCCACTGTAATGAAATGGTGCTTGCAGTGCAAGGGTTAATGTGGAACTGGAGAATAGCATCGCTCACGGTATCATGTATAGAGGCATATGGTAATAGACTGAGAGAACACAGTCTAGAGAACACACTCTGGAACCAGCCTGCACGGAGGTGACAGCACCGTGACAGTACAGTATGACAGTAACCTGCAATCTGTAAATAGTTAAAGATTAACAATAAATGGTTCATGTTTAAATATACAAGTCTCAAGATTTTATCGCTGCAACATCTAACGAACCCATATTACAACAATAATTTCAGACCATAAACTCTGTCCCACCATTTTGTTTCCTTCTCTTTGCATGTTTTGCTTGTTCTCTTATTTTCACTTTCAGACAGAAGCATACCTGCTCCAGGCAGATCTTTTGTTTCTTTTCTTGTTCTCTCACCATTCCCTTTGGCCCTGTAAGACTAACTCTTCTGTCATTCAATTTCTCCTGTCTTCCACCCTGTCACAGACCTTCCTTTGTCCTTATCCAACCCACCCCTTGCTCAAATCCAATTACATCTCAAACTTTCCCCAAGTCTGATGAAAGGTCATCGACTTGAAACATTAACTCTGTTTCTCTCCACAGATGCTGCCCGACTTGCTGAGCATTTCCAGCATTTTCTGTTTTTATTTCAAATTTCCAACATCCGTAGTATTCTGCTTTTCCTTAATGTGATTGTTTACTGGTAGTTGATTTCAATTGCTACCTGCCATTTTTAAAAGAAAATCTCAATGTCTGCATTATTTTCCTTTGGATAGCTTTTAAGAACACTGACATGTTTTATAGCCTGCAATTTGATGTAGTGACAGTGAGGCTATCAGCGCTCTGACATTAACTTATTTTACCTGCACATGCACAGTTAACACAAAATCTAGAAGCTATTGTCAGAGACACCCTGCTCCTCCACAGGTTGCATTGTTGCAATCCTCACCGGCACTGAAATCACTATAATGGTGTCAAATGGGGATAATTACCCATGAGTCCCACGCTAAACCAGCTGAAAAAGTGAGGGCTAGTGCACTCAGGAGTAACTAAGTTTAAAGCAGTGTAATAAGTGATAAATTACTACTAAACAATCCTCTCTGGTGCTGAAAAAATTAATTTTGCAAGTTTGAATTTCATTTCCCTTAAGAGGAAATTAATGGGGATCTTAAAAAAACAAAAATTATTACCCCACCCCAAGTTTTTCTGTGTCTCTTATCTCTCTCCCTTAATCCCATCTGTATTTCCTAATTTTTATTATACCTCCTTGTGCATGATTTCCATTTCCTGTTTCTTACTTCCTGGTTTAGGCACTGCAAAGTTCAATGAGGATTCTTCAATCTGATTGGTTGAAGAGCCTCGCTGTTACTTGCCCTGTACAAAGGCATCACAGGTCCACCATAAAGGGCATTGTACCAAAACAGATGCCAGATGATTGCCCATGAAAAGGCTTACGTAAGATAAACAGCAAAAGCCATTCCTTAGCTACCAAAAGGAAAATCCATGCTGGAATTGGTTTAAACCTTGTGACGAAAAATCCAATCTTTTGATCACATTAACACTGATTACCCTGGAGAAGGATGAACAACACAACTGCAGAGTCAAAAACATACTGTACAAGAATAGACACATATAAATTATTACATACATTAAGCATTATATAGAATATCATATTGAGCTAGGTTAGAAGACAATCAAGAGAAAGACTTCACAGTTTTAAGAGACAGTCTTAAGACAGCAGGGGAGCGTGTGAAGAAATAATTTTGACTGACAAGTGTAGGTAAGTGAATTGTTATCTCTTCTAATCATTAGGGCAAAGAAAATACATCAAAGACAAGCACATCTTGGTACATCTAATCCACACATTTGTCCTATGTAACCAAACATATATTACAACACTCTGATGCTCGGAGTAAAGGAACTGTTCAATCTACTCCATCTGCAGATCAAAGACAATATCTCCTGAGATATCTCCTTCAAAGAACAGAGAAGATCCAGGAAACTGGGGGAGTTCTAAAGAACAGCAATGGAAGAGAGAGAAAAGATAGAAAGCAGCAGGGGATATCAAGACTAACACAAAATGGTTTTAGAAAATGGATAGTCAAAATAATATGAGCCCTTTAAACAGATATGGGTAACATTGCAAACAAAAGTACAGAAATGGTAGGGCCAGTTGAAGAATTACTTTGTTAGTCTTCACAGAAGAGAAAGAATATTATACCTGAAATCTCAGGACAAGTAATAAAAGTATCAAAAGACTGGAAAGTTAACATAAGAAAACAATATTAGAAAAAAATAATGGCACTAAACACTGACAAATGCACATGTCCTGATGGTTTCCACCCCAGGGTTTCAAAGGAAGTAGGTGCATCCAGAATGCTTCAAAGCTCTTTTGATTCAGCAATTGTTCCTTCAAGATTGGAAAATTGCAAATGTACCTCCATTATTTAGGAAAGGTGAGAAACAGCAACTGAAACTAAGGAATTGTGCACTTGTTGGTCTAAAATCTGTTTTGAAAAAATTACTGGAATATATAATGAAGGGCAAGGTTTTTGAAAACTTAAAGTAATTTCAGCTGAGAGGGCACCAATATGGATTTGTAACGGGCAGGTCATATCTAACAAACCTATTTGAATTTTTTTTAGGAAGTCACTATAATAGCGGACAAGTGGCTTTGGATATAGTTTATATGGACTTCAGAAAGAGACTGTTCGCTCAAATTAAAGCTCATGGGATTGAAGGCAAATTATTGACCTGGTTAGGATATTAGTGGCAGAAGACAGAATAGGATAATGAGTGCGTACTCCAGTTGGAATGAAGTGGCTAACAGCGTCCCACAAGGATCTACGCTGACGTCTCAACTATTCGTTATATTTATTAATGACTTAGATAATCTAAGAGAGCCATATATTCAAGTTTTCTGATAACACAAAGATAAATAGCATAAGAATAATTTTATTGTAAAGAGATGCCGACTGATTGAGTGGGCAAAAATGTGGCAGATGCATTTCAATGCAGGCAAATGTGAGGTCCATTCAGGGCCAAAAAAGAATAGATCTGAGTATTTTCTGCTAAGAACAGAAGAGGTCCAAAGGGATTTAGGGGTTCATGTGCATAGATCACTAAAATGCAGTGATCAGGCAAAAAAAAAATCAAAAAGGCTAATGGAAAGTTAGCTCTTCTGCAGCTACACAAAGCCCTGGTTAGATCACCTGGTTAGAGTACTGCAAAACATCCTAGGCACTGCACCTTCAAAAGGATACCTGGAAGGAGTGTAGCACAGATTCTCCAGATGGGTTACCAGGGCTCCACGAGTCAGGTGGAGGGATATGAAGCCAAGAATGATAAATGGACTTAGAACACAGATCAGGCATGATGTAATTGAATGGCGGAATAGACTTGAGGGGTTGAACAGCTGAGTCTACTCAATCTATCCTCATATGACAAGCCCTTCATCCCAGGAATCAGTATAGTGTACCTTTGGTGCATTCCCTTCTAAGGGAAGTGTATCCTTTCTTCGCTAAGGAGACCAAAACTGCACACAGTACTTCATGTGTGGTTTCACCAAGGCTCTATACAATTGCAAGACTTTTTACTTTTATAATCTAATGTTTTTGTAATAAAGGCTAACATACCATTCTCCATTACCGTTAAAGTTGAGTGGGCACAGAAAGGCTGAATACTGGGATCATAAAAATTTGACACTCATATCAGAGGTCAGGATTTGCACTGGAAGTAAATATCCTCATCAAATTTCTGTTCTTACGTTGACAATTTTTAAATTTGCTGTATATGTCATGTTCTCCATTTTGGGTAGCACTGTTCTATTGTGCCTCTAGGAGGCTCCCCATCAAAGTCACATCTGTAATTGCACACAATACCCAAGCTGGGGCCTAACCAGTGATTTATAAAGGTTTAGCATAATTTCTTGGCTTTTGTACTCTATCCCTCAGTTTATAAAGCCAAAGATCCCATGTGCTTTTAAAACAACCATCTCAACTTGTACTGCCACCTCCAAAGATTCGTATACATTCATCCCAAGATCTTGGTTCTTGTACCCCTCTTAAGATTGTATCATTTAGTTTATATTGCCTCTCCTTGTTCTTCCTACCAAAATGTATCACCTCACACTTCTCTGCATCTGCCACGTTTTCAGATTTCATCTATGTCTTCCTGAAGTCTATTACAATCCTCCTCGTTGTTTACCATACTTCCAAATTTCATGTCATTTGTAAACTTTGAAATGATACCCCGTATACTCAAGTCTAGATCATCAATATGCATCAAAAGTAGTCAGACACCTGGGGGACACCACTGCATACTTCCTTCCAGTTCGAGAAACAATCTTTTACATCTACTTTTTGTCTCTTAGTTCGTTCCGTCTCCATGCTGTCATTGCCCCTTTAAATCCCCTAGGCTTCAATTTTGCTAACATGTCTATTATGTGTTACTTTATCAAATGATCAATTGACCTTGAAATCAATGCTCTGGTGAATTACGGGTCAGACGGATTTTCAATTTTTATATAAAAAGAATGATTGCCAAGGTCAAGGTTCAGATCAGAGGTTAATTACTGTTTTGTCAAAGAGTTTTGCAGATTGTATAGTACTGAACTCAGAAGCATTCAACATTTTAAAATTATTTTATATTTTTGGGAAAAATGCAATGTCTGAACTTCCAAATGTAGCTTTTCAATAAATCTATGGCAGATGTTCTGTGGTGTGCTGATGGTGTGTTGGGGGATAAGCAGCATTATGTTTTTAATATCATGTAAGTAGCAATACATTGTCAGAGCCACTGATATATAGTGATTGAATTAGTTAAATCCAATTTTAATTGTATGGCATGACTTTTTTTCCCTAGCGTCCTGAATGTAGAATTTTATAACTCAGAATTTTTTCCACAAGAATTGTAAATAAGTAGTCTTGTTCATTATATGTTCCTTTACCATTATACCTGATTTTTTTTTTTTTACAGACTTTTATTTTTAAAAGCAAGGCAGTTAGTCAGTGACATGCAGTTGGCAGATTAGTGTATGGAGTTTAGAAATAGTGGCGGGGTTAGCTGGGCTCTGATAACACAGTAGAACATGGGGTTTGATAGCAATGCAGAGGCTCATTTACTAAGTGGCTTGAGTCTGACAGTTTCTGGGGATAAGAAAGATAATGATGTGTTTACTTGATTGAAAAGGAAGATTTTTAACTACGTTTAAGGCCAAAATCAAACGGGTAAGGGCTTTGAACTGAGAAAAGTACACCATTATTTATAGTAACAAAGCCAATACAAATAAAGAACAGTTGGATATCTTGGAGGTAGGATTTAGCAGTTTAATTGGACAGTGAAATGTGCTATTTTTCATGCTTCATGTTTTTTATGTGGAGCTTAAAATCTTATTTGGACATAAGAAATTTCAATAATTGAAGAAAAGTAGTGGAGGAAAGGAATTAGGAATATTGGCTGGGTAATCATTGATTCACCTCTTGCAAATCTGCTGTCCAAAAAGTAAATTACTGAATCCAATTAATAAATCTACAACTCAGTTGAAAGATATTTATTGAGAGAGGCATGTGGCAAGAATGAGACAAGGAACGAGAGACAAGAACAGGAGAAAAAGAGAGAAAAAAAGAGAGAGAATTGGAAGAAATGTATTTCAAATGCAAGATTTTTAATCTACTATTTGTGGATCTCTGATTTTATAACAGTGGTGTTATGTCATGTAATGCCACAGAAAGTGACGGAATAAATCAAATTCTATGTTTTATTACATGCTATTGAGATCTATGTCTCTCTGGAACAAGAAAAAAGACATTTATTGAATAGCAGTTTGTTTGACTTTCAACTAGAAAATTTTGCATCATCAGTGAAGTAGGTGTGGCACAGGGTTTGTTAATGGTTAGTGTTGCTGTTAATTATAATCATGGTTTACTTCAGGTAAACATTTCAACATGTTTTAACATAAATAAAGATCTATTACATGCTTCCAGATTTTCCTGACTTCAATAGAAATGAGAATTGGGCATGTGGCCAATCCATTGTCACCTTTTATTACGGCTCCGCCAAGTTGGAAGTTACACTCACAGGACAAATATCCCACGATTAGAGAACACTTAACTTGTATTTCCACAGATATACAAAAACAAAAGGCATGACAGTTTATCAACTATCAAAATAATTCTACCAATTGGACTTGAAGCATCAGGGCTCTACCCCTTGGAAACATGTTTCAAAACTTTTATCACCTTTGTTTATACTTAACTGAAGCAAAATAAATCAAAAAGTACTTTAAACAAATGCAGTTATCCCTCATAGTTGATTTGAGGACATGCAGTTGGTCTCCGATCACTATTTTCAGCTTACCTTGGTAAGTAATAACCAGCTATATAGAACACCTGGTAACAATGTGGATAGTTCTCAGGAAGTGCTTCTGATGAGATCAACACCAATATGTTTGCTACTAAGAAGTTAACAACAAAAAAGACGTACCTCAATGCTACACCTAACCCCACCATCCATAGGTTTAGTTTTCCCTCACAATAACTTATAGCCAGATCCACAAAGTGGGCATTCTACTTCAATCCAGCTTACAGTAATAAATTTAAAATATCATAAGAAATGATTAGCACAACCTTATGGACAGATATTTAAATTTCCAATTTGAATTATGACATAACACTTCTTCAATATATTGCACTGGGTAATCAGCCAATGACAACTTTTCCCAGCTCTGCCACCTTTGATTAACATCAAGACTAGACTGGATAGGGATGCATGACAACACTCTACACTAGGTCATGCAAGACTGACAAGAGTGATGAAATTCTGTGATTTAAGAACACAAAATGTCGATTTTTATGGAGAGCTCAAGTTTCTGACAGCATAAATAGGAGGAGCACCCCCTAATTATTACTCTTATTCTAACATTATTTGGAAAAAGTTAAATTTACAATAAGTTGCACAAATATATTACTGACTACATAAGGAGCAAATATGGATCAACAACCAATTTTGTATAAAGGACATTGCGTGAAATATATTTTCAGAAAATAGTTAACATATAATTGGCAAACTATAATTGGTGAACTAACTTATTAATACAGGCAAGCATGAGTTGGTAAATTTTCGTTGGAAGAATAAGGTGGCCATAAACTCCTTGGAAAATAAGCAACTAAAGGGGATAGAAGAACAGAGATCTGGGTGTACAAATACACAAATCACTAAAAATGGCAATGCAGCTTTCTTGAGGCATGGAATAGAAGAGCAGGGAAATAATTGCTGCGAAGCCAAGCTTTATATCAAAAAAGACTTCATGTAATTATTGGCCAAAAACCACTGATTGAATTTTAAAAAGATTCAGGCACCACTCCAGTGACTTGAAACTGCAGTTTCAAGATGGCTGAACATTTGCATCATAGTACATGGCAAATTCCAAAGCCATTGAGTGGAGCCAACCTGTTTGCAGGAACCCAAAGATAATCAGCTGAGAAGAATGTGAATGAGCCACATCTCCAGAGTCATTCGCAGGACATCCAGACTCAACTGGGTGGGGACCAAGCATTAGATGTAATCACTTCAGACAAAGGACCCTGGCTGAGAGTGGAATTCACCCAGCATAATCCACACCTGGAATCCACTAGCCATAACCATATTTGGATTACTGGTCAGTTGGAGAAAGAGAGAAAGAGAAAATCATGTGATAAGCCAGCAAACCCATTTGTGTTTTAAGAGACTGTCTTCTCTAGGCCACAGACAGAAGCAGAAAAAATGTCGAACTGGCAAGATCCCTGTGTGTGCCTCCCTCTCTCTTCCCCGAGCCCTGGCTGTTGACTATCCACGTGCCGCAGGCAGAGATATTTTTTCAAAGAAATCAACCCAGCAGCTGCTGTCTCCAGGTCTCAGGGAAAAAATTAAGGGACACTTTGATATGGTGGACCACATGTCAGGGGAGGGTGTTCTGGCAACTCCAAAAGAAAAGATAAATCGTCTGTCGACCCTTCTCTATCTTTAACTTTAATTGGACTCTAAAAAGTCTGTTTAATCTATCCTTCCACTCAGTAACTTACTGGTGCATTTGTGTGCGTGAAAGTTGGAGCATTTTTATTATTTTACTTAGACTGGTTTCAGTGCAATAAATACTATCCTTTTCTCTTTTTAAAAACCCAAGAAAACCTGCCTGTGTGTGTCTTTTACAGTTACAGCACTTAAACACTCACTGAATTGGCTAATACATCCTTTTTAAAAAAAAAACCCTTGTTGCGGTCAAACGAGGAGTGGGAAAAAGAGGGGAGCCATTCTACTTCTCTTCACCTGATTGTAACATAATAAACTTGCATAGAAGCTTGGTTAGACCACACTTGGAAAACTGTGAACAGTTCTGATCTCCATATCATATAATGATACACAGGCACTGAAGAAGAATGCAAAAAAAATTACAAGGATGATACTAGAACTTAAAAGGCCATACCTTTCATGAAAGATTGAACAGGTTGAGGCTCTTTGTCTAGGAGAAAGACTGAGGTTTGACCTGATAGAGATCCTTATGGTTATAAAAGGATTTGATGAGGTAGGCATACAGAGATGTTGCTGCTTGCATGGGAGACTATAACTAGGGGCCATAAATTTAACAGTCATTAGTAAATCCAATAGAGGATTTAGAAGCAGCTTCTTTACTCAGAGTGGTTAGAATGTGGAAACTACTACAACAAGTAGTAGTTGAGCAAAAAATATAGATGCATAAAAGGGGAAACTAGATGAACACAAGGGAGAAAGGAATAGAAGAATATAAAAACAAAAAACTGGATGCTGGAAATCCAAAACAAAAACATAAATACCTGGGAAAACTCAGCAGGTCTGGCAGCATCAGCGGAGAAGAACAAAGTTGACGTTTCGAGTCCTCATGACCCTTCAACAGAACTAAGCAAAAATAGGAGAGGGGTGAAATATGGGTGCCCCCCCCCCCCCCCCCACCTTAAACCAGCTTATATTTCACCCCTCTCCTATTTTTACTTAGTTCTGTTGAAGGGTCATGAGGACTCGAAATGTCAACTTTGTTCTTCTCCGCCGATGCTGCCAGACTGCTGAGTTTTTCCAGGTATTTCTGTTTTTGAATAGAAGAATATGTTGGTTGGGTTATATGAAAAAGAGTGAGAGGAAACTCGTTTGGAGAATAAACATTCGGTGGGCCAAATGGCCTATTTCTGTAAAGATTTGTAATGTGTGTAAAACCCATCACTTATCTTAACCTTGTCACTTTGCATCTTCTCTCCCATTTCTCCCTCCCTCTCCAAGTTGAACTCTTCCCTAGAGGATGCTTCCTGATCCCTTGATTCCCAATCCACCCATTCCTCGATCTTCTTCCTGGACTCAACACCTGGCCACATTGATAAAGGCTTTCTCTGTATATGTTTTATTCTCACTGAATGGTGGAATAATCTCAAGAAGTTAAATAGCCTAAGACTGTGCTTATAACCTTCAACATGCCATTACCTCTAGCTGTGTGTTCTCTTTAGCTTAAGCCCTGCTTTCAGTAAAGATAACTCCATCCCAAAGTCACTGACCTCTGTGACACTTCATTCCTCATGGACCTTTCTGCAGAATCTAACATGGTGGAATTTGCCTTCTTTTACTGTTTCACCTTATATGGTAGTTTACATTCCATAAAAAGAAATGCAACTAGCATAGCAACACACAAGTGAGCCAGGTTGTGCCAAGCTTCACAGAAATGGTTATCTACCAAATTATAAAAATCTTTTGTTAAAATGTCAGAAACTGAGCAAAATTACTCGCCAGATATTTATTTCTAAAAGCAATAATAACTCGACAAATGCAGTGCGGTTGGGGCGGGGGGGGGGTGCTTTCACTTAAATGCAAAGTAGGTTGAAAGAAACAGGTCTTGTAGCGCAAAGGACACCTAATTCAGAATTTTTCAGTGCTCTAAGGAACTTTAAGAGAAAATTTTATTCATCCATGGGATGTGGGTGTCACCAGCAAGGACAATTATTGCCCATTCCCTTAAGAGGATGGTAAATACAACTGAGTGGTTTGGTAAGCCATTTCTGAGGATAACTAAGAGTCAACCTCTCCTGTGGGTCTGGAGTCACTTATAGACCAGGCTAGGTAAACACAGCAGATTTCTTTTTCTAAAAGGACACTAGTGAACATGGTGAGTTTTTAATGACAGTTCAGTAGTTTCATGGTCATCATTACTGAAGAAACATTTTTAAAAAATTCCAGATTTATTTAATTAATTGAATTTAAATGCCCCAGATGCCATTATTGGATTTGAACTCATGTTTCCAGATCGTTGGCCCAGGATTTTGGATTCATGTCCAGTAAAACTATTCTGGTAACATAACCACTATGCCACAGTATGTTTCAAATTATATAAAATGGTGTTCCGTTTGCTATAACATTAGCAAAACTACATATAATCAATTGCATTCCCAAGAGAAAATGTGTTGAAATCAAAACTGCCTGCACCTAATTGGAGTGCTTCATTTCTTAATACTTCAATTTTATAAATGAAGCCATTGGAGATGACCTGAGACCACTGGGGATCAGATATTAGATTTTTTAATCCTCTGCGCTTAAGTAAATGCTTCATTTTTCCTATAGTCCTCCACCCTATAATTATGTTTCAGAAAGAAAAACATAGGTAACTGACTGCATAATCGTGCACCAGTCATCATTCTTTAATAACAGAAGACAGATTTAAAATGGAAAAAGCAAAAGTCTTAATATATCAGCACTCCTGAAAATAAACTCGAGTTCCTTTAGCTTCTTTTTATGTTCATGTTCAAAAACTCGTCCCAGTCAAATGCCATCAGCACTGTTTAAAACAGAAATATTCAGAAGTTCAGAGATTCAACAAATGAAAAATTTGTATTAATGATTTAATTCTTAAAAGGGACACTTTCTAATCTCCATGCAACAACAGCCTCCGCACTTTATTACAGTTGCGTTGAACAGTACTCAAGGAATCCAATACTCGCTCCTTTCAAATGCAGGTACAGTGTCTCAAAACTGGCAACTTCAGGACAGAGGCCATGCCAGATTTTGGATCTTGCTGGTTTTCGTAATGGGGGTTTGGGCCGGGTCAGATCAGGCCGAGTTGGGTGGGGTCAGGGCTGCTTGGGCCGCTCAAGAATGCGGAAAAAGACAGGCATGTGAAGCTGATAACTAGTCCGGTGTGCCACTGCGCTAATGCAGCACCTAGCCCGACAAGCTAAGAAATTATTTTACTAATCTGATAAAATTAAAATTCATGGATGGTAGCTCATAACTATGTCTGATTTTCAGATTCAGACATCTCTGGTTTTCGGATAGCCAGACTTGAGCCGCTGTACCTGTAGTAGCAACCAACTATGACCAGAAAGTATTTTGAGCAATGCTGTGCATCTACTTTCACCATTTTATACAAATTTACCCTGTAGTTGATGCTGTGCTTTTATTGCCACCACCTGCATCAGTTATGCTCATTATATACCATCTGTTGGAGATTATTTTTTCAAATATAAAATCACCAATTAAAAATGCCTTTCCATTTCTTTTGCATTAAAAATGATTAGGTGAATTACTAATACAGGATGATATTACAGGCATTTTAGGTGATGTGGACGGATAAGCCATGCTGGATTGCAGAATTGTATGGTCCTGTTGTGATTTAGATAGTGTTTATGGTGATGTTGACAATGGCTATAGCTGAGTAAAAAATAGTGGTCCCAATTCTGGTGTTAATTGTAGACTAGAGAACTAAAAATCAGATTATTAATATTGAAAAATAATCTGTAAATGCTACTTAATTTCAGAATTAATAAACCATGTGACCTGGAAGCTGTCAGTTGAATTCAAAGCGCAAAATATCTTTCATCAGGCGTCTAACACTTAATGTAATGTTAATTTTGCACTAAGGTTCACCATCAATGTAGTTACTGTAATTATGAACACTTGAATCGGAATCTGTAGATTCAATAACCTCACAGAGGATCACAAATTTAAGTATCAATAACTATGGTAATATCAAGAAACGCTTAGAGTTAGAAGCTGCAAACTGAAAACACAATGCTACTTTCTACAAAGTTTAAAAAAAAACAATCATATAAAACTAATTAAGCGAAAATCTTTTCTAAGAGTTGCAAAAATATTTCAACATGGACTTTCTGAAAAGAATCAGATATTTGAAGGATTAACATATGAGCTGACCGAATAGTTGATCTCAACTAGGAGAGTGATTAAGGAGTTACAACTGGTCTTGGTGCCGCTGTCTTACTGGGAAAAGAAGAAGGGCCAGAATATCAGGAGAGGAGAGGATAAAGATCAACAAGTGTTATATTTGTAGTCAAGCACACTGATAACAGATCAATGAAAGCCATTTGCACAAGGTCGAAGAGGAAGTATATTTGACTGAACTACTGAACTGCTTCCTAATCTTTAAATGTATACAGGCACAACTGAGGCCAAACGGCCTCAGCACGAGAGCCTCAAAATGCAGCACTCTAGGCATGCAGGCTCAATCACCATATTGAGTTCCCTACCTCTATGATGGTGGCAGCCCCAGCAAAACCAGACTTTTCATCAGGCTTGTTGCCCGAAGAGGCAGCAAAGAGGGATGTAGGAGTACACAGCAAGGGAGTCATGACTGAGCAACTCCTGTGCAATTCCTGGTTAACAATGAGTAATTGCTTGGGCCACGTCTTCTAACTCATAATTTGTGCCTACACCACAGAACTTGATTAAGGGAAATGAGAAAAATAAAGTGTCTTCACAATTTTTCTTTAAGCAAACTTAATATTTTGCAGTCTTTCCATTCAAATATTTACCAAAATAAAACAGGTTTCTTTAATGGAGCTTGGGAACGCATACTTTTCACCAAAATCGATTGATGAAACTGAGGTATCTGTGATTATGGGTTCCACTCAATGACACCATGCTGTCACTTCAGATGACCTCCACACAAAATTGCCACTCCCAAGATCCATGTAACCAACAGTCCTAAAGCATAACACTTTGAAACAAGGAGGTGCTAAGTCACATTTAGTTATCATGGGGCACTTCAACTGAATATATTTCCACTTTGGAGAGGTGTTGGCAGTACATTTTCCTTCATTAAGTTTTAAGCTGCAAATCTACACTTCCCTCTTTAAAATTAATTTCTCTCTTTTGAATTTAGTGTTCTCGGGTCCAAAAAAGTACTCCCAGGCCTACTCCTACTCATTGTTCGTATGTTCATATAATGCACACCATAGACAATATTTTTGCAGCAGATGTTATTTCTACTAACTGTTACATTATAAAAACTGTTTTCTGAATCAGTTTCCTATTTACATTGAAATGCAGTATTGTACTCTGTGCTGCACAATTCAATCACCCTTTTAACTGAGATTCCCTTACAAAACAGCAAGCAAATACGATCGAGGCTAAAAGGCTTTTCACAAAGGAGACCTGGCCTTTAGTGGCTGAATGATACAATTTCAAGATGTTACATTCAATTCAGCCAAGAAGCAGCATTAGCTTCCACACTACCAGGAGTATTATCCTCCGAATTTTTGTTCCTTTGCATGTGATTCCTTTCCTTTTACCAAGCTAGAATTCAAATATTTTATGCAACACAAAGAGCAAGAAAGGCACACAAATGGGGTTCAGTTTAAGCTTTAATGGCAGAAGTATTTTGGAAATCAATTAAAATGTGAACCTTTGACACACTATGGACAAGTATCCAACAGAAAAATACTTAATATTTTATACATTTTATACCCTGAAAACAGTAACAAATCCCCATAACATAATTGGCAAATTACTGGTACACAATTGGAAACAGAAGCTGATGTTTGTTAAGATAAAACTTAACAGCTTTTTTGGATCAGGTGGTTCATCATCACACGCAATTTCCAATCTAAGCTACTGAAAAATGAAAATTAAAAATAATTTCCCTCTGGCCTATTATAAAGTGCACAATCTTTCTCCATAGGCATAAACTTTCAAGATTAAACAAAACCAAATGGGAAAGATCTCAGCCCTCAGGAACAGATCTGCCTTCCAACTTCCATTCATGATTTGGAGATACAAGTTGATTTCAAACTTCTAAAGGTAGCCATGATCTTGAAACAAACTGGACTTCAAAAACATTTTGCTTACCATCCTATCAGGAAGATGGTCACCAGTTGGTCACTAGACAACTGACAAGCATCAGTATGAACCCTTGCGAGGCAAGCAGCAGGTACCAGGAATTCCAAAAATCATACTGAGCAGCATACTAACCATGGAGAGCTACTGAGGTTTAGTTGCATAAATATTTGTAGAAATCTGCAGCAATAGCAACTTTTGTTGTTGACAATTGTAATAATGTAATTTGTCAGATGATTACACCTGTAATTGATAGTATGTTACAAGGCATCCCAAAACGGAAACAATTATCTGTGTAAATAGTGGACAAATATTTCCCACCATTTCTACAATGTTGTAATAGTTTAGACTATGCTTACACTTTAACAACAGCCACGATTACACTAAATATTACAATCTCAATAAGAAATTAATAGTCTGGGGTTGGTTCATGCTCTAAGAGCCTTGGTGGATGAAGTGCTACAGTTCTCAATAGGGCCTCTCAGGTAACAAAGGGAAAATGATCAAATCTTCATCATTAGCCCGCCATCCTGACCAGAAGTGATACCTCTCAGTTGAGTAGCCTACTAAAGTTTACTGGCTCAGTCACAGGTGAAGAATGGCCACTGGAGTACGGGATTATTACAAGTATACCACAACCAAAATGTTATGCTTATCAGGAAAGAGAAGACTGAGGGATGACCTGAAATAAGTTTTTAAAATTACAAAAGCGTTTGATAGGCTAGAAATAGAGAAGATATTTTCAATTTTATGGCAGACCAAAACAAGGGCCTTTAAAACAGTCATTTATAAGTCCAATGGAGAAATTATGGGAAACTTCCTTCACCCAAAGAATGTGGAACTCACTACAAGGAGTAGTTGAGGCAAGCAGATGCATTTAAGGTGAAACTAGATAAATACACAAGGGAGAAAGGAAGAAGGTTATACTGGGAGGGTCAGATGAAGAAGGGTGTAAGCAGCCTTTTACGGAGCATAAAAACCAGCGCGGACCAGGTCGGCCGAACGCCCTGTATCTGTGATGCACATTCTATGTAACTGGCACCCATGAAGCACATTCCAGCCTTTCAGGAAAACGAAAGAGGAGAATCAATGGATGAGGGATAAAAAGAAGTGTATAAAATATATAAATAGCAATTTAAATAGTTCTACTCTTTTCTATTTAATTCACTGAACTTGTCAGTTGGCTTGAATCAAAACTCTTTTTTGGCTGAGTCTATTTGCAAAATTGAACACAGAAATTTTGCTAAACAATTACTCATACACCAGATTTTAATTGATTTCCTACCTTGTAGAGTTTTCATTCTTTGAATGATCTGCATCCTCCAGACACCATGGGAGTAAAGCCTAGCTTGAGTGGTTCTGTGGAAAATCACCTGCCTAGCATGCACACAAAAAACGTTGTCATGATGTTGCAGATAGGCAATGCTGCAGTTGGTCTCCTACTCCCACTGTATACAGCCACAGGACCTGGTTGCTTCACCTGTACTGAATGCAATTGATTGCAAAGCCCATCTTTTTTCTCCTTCTCTTCCAATAAGCCTTGTTCCAATCAATCTGAGCTGATGGGGCAAGTTAAATGGTTCCTTTTGCATTACTTGGTTGTGGAGGTTAAGTCTGCCTCCTTGTGGAAATGGCATGGCCGTTCATTAAATAGGCTGCAGCATGAATGAAATTGCTTACAGAATCAAATCCTTTGCGCAAGGTACTCTGTTACTCTTTAGTTGGTCTGGCTGAAATTAGGCAATTCAGTATTGCTGATCAGTGCTTCCTCCTTGGCAGGATCAATCGTGTTTTATCTTTGGTTTAAGTAGTACATCTATACAGATTGAAGAAGTGCTCATTGCACTCACTGGAGCTGGAGAATTCCTGATGCCAAACAGTGTTCTATTTGGCAATAGTGCATGCCCAGAAATGTCTGACTTAGAGAGGCCAGATACTTTAACATTGGTGGTTCCCATCTTAGAATGGCCACCTTTTTTGCCATTTTAGATTTAGTTCTCATATTTGGCACAGATGTTCTTTCACTGGTTAATTGGGACAATCGAAAAATAATGATACAGCAGCTTTTGACATGTTCTGATAACAAATATCTAATGCATTGATTATGGCCATCAGCAGCTGTTGATGGGCAACAACAATAACTCGCATTTATACAATGCCTTTAACAGAGGATGACATCCCAAGGCGCTTTACAGGAACGTACTCTGACAAAATATGATACTGAGCCAAAGAGGGCTTGGCTAAATAAGTAAATTTGAAAGATCTGGCAAAAGGAGTAAGATGCAGAAACAGGACCTAGACAAATGAAGGCACAGTTTTAAAAGAGAACAGGGATGCACAAGAGGCCAGAGTTGAAAGAGTGTGGAGTTCTAGAAGGTTTGTAGGGCTGGGGGAAGTTGCAGAGATAAGAAAGCGGTGGGGGGGGCGGGGGGGAGGCATGGAGGGATTTGAAAGCAACAATGAGAATTTTTAAATTGAGGCATTGATGCACTGGAAGCAAATGTAGGTCAATGAGTACAGGGATTATGGCTGACCTGTACGTGGCGTAGGTGAGCAGGCAGATAACAGCTTGGGATGAGCTTAAGTTTATGGAGGGTGGAATAGGGGAGGAGGGTGAGAAGAGCATCGGAGGTAATAAAAGCATTGATAAGGATTTCAGAACCAGGTAAGCTGAGGGAGAGGTGAAAATGGGAAATATTATGGGGGTGCAATGAGGTGGTCTTGGTGATAGAGAAGATATGGGGGTCACAAGCTCAGATTAAGGTCAAGGAGAATGTTGAAACAGTTTATTTCAGCCTGAGGGAGTAGTCAGAGAAGGGATAGAATTGGTGGTGAGGGAATAGAATTTGTTGTTGGGGGTCAAAGATAATGGAGGAATGTGTAATTGGAGAAAATTGCAGTTCATCCAGAAGTGAATATCAGACAAGCATTCTGACAACACATGCAGTGGAGGATTTGACAAGATGGTGAGGTAGAGCTGGGTGTTGTCAGTATACACATGATGCTAAATGTCATGTCTCTGGCTGATGTCACCAAGGACCAACATAGAGATGAGAAATAAGATGGGACCAATGATAAACCCTTGAGGGACTTTGGAAGTGATGTTGTGGGGACAAGAAGAACAGTTATTGCAGAAAATTCTCTGGCTATGAGTGGATAGGTTAAGAATGGCAACAAGGTGAGTACAGTATCACTTAGATGGACAAAGGAGGAAAAGCTTTGGGAGAGGATTGTGTGGTCAACCATGTCAAAAGCTGCAGAGAGGGAGAGAGAGATGCAGAAGAATAGTGTATCATAGTTACGGGGAATGTCATTAAGGTCATTTTGATGTTGTGGCATATAAACTGTGGGAATAAAATCAAGAGATCAGGAGGTGGATATCATAGACAAGGTGAACTTGTTGAAGGAATGGGAGGAGTCAATAGAGGCAGATGGTCCATATCCAGAAGCTCCGTGCATTAATAGGAAATGATGTGGAAAAGGGCAAGGGAGAGGGTTTTAAGAAATGGCTTGTGGTGGAGAAAAGAAGCAATGAGTTTTATTTGTTTTCTAGGATGTTCCTGGGGGAAGGCAAGGAGACATGACTGAAGGGCCCAGAGGATAAAAAGGCCCAGAAGGAAGAGAGATATAGTGGGCTACGATCAGAAGCAACAGCCAAAATGGGCACAGGAGAAAGTAAACAGACTTGGAAAAAATTCAGACAGACATGTCATAGTTTTATGCAATGAATAAGGAAGAGGCAATGGACTGAATTTTCCTAATCCCATAAAAATTGGGTTGGGGAAAACTAGAAACTTTCACGTCAGCACGGCTCCCCAGCAGAATCCTGCCTCCGAGCAATCTTGCTGGAGGCGGGGTCTGACTGGCAACAGCTATCCGCCTTGTAGCAGCAGGTGGTTAATTATGCTCACTTCAGTCCCCACTTGGGGTCAAATTGATGACAACAGACAGGAAACCCCTGCCCCTGCTGAGTGACACTCAGCGAGGCCTCCTTGAAATCCCACTTTTAGAGCCCTGGGTGCCAAAGGCCTGCAGCTGTGACAGTGGGCCATCCTGTGGAGTGGTACCCCTCCACCTGATGGCTTGCAGCTGTGGCCACACTTCTAGTTCTTCAGAGGGTCCCTCCATCTTGAGGGCCCTTTTATTGGGCCTGCTGGAGGCAACTTCTTAAATGGCCACTTCTGGGAACATTGTGACCGACGTCTGCCACAGCCACTTCCAGGCTCCCAACCTGGAATTGAGCCCAATGTTGGGAGTTTCCAAGGTTAAATTGGGATGAAGTACATTTCGCTCAGCATTCAAAGCTTTTTGCAAAGATTAGTGTAGACATAGTGTCAATGGAGAAGCGAGGGCACAATCTCTATTCTGAGCTCTGTTTGTCTTTGGTTTGTTGGTTTAAGTTCTGTATGCTTTATAAATTTCTTTAAAATAGCTGTATAGAGAAAATAGGGTTGGTCAAGGTTTGTTGCCACATGTCCTGAATACAGTATCACTCAGCACACTAAAGGCCTGTGAAACAATTAAAGAATTCTTATGTTATTTGTTTGTCCTACTGGGGATGAGCGTTTTTGTTGATGTCCATAATGGACTGTTTGTTGGCCAACAAAAACTGATACCAATGCTTAATTTTCCAGGAAAATCTTTGAAAAAGCAGCAGACTAGCATATTGGCAATAAAGTACAAAGTTTTATAACTGCAAAGACCACCTCGTATAAACTAACGTTAAAGAGAAACTGGAATCTTACTCAACTCCTCAATTAAAAAGGTGCAATTGAAGCAACAGAGAACACACCTTTTTAGTTGTGGGAAAATAAACTGGTTCAGTGGTGGAAGTGTTATGGCTTTATACGACACAGGAGTAGAAGACTGCACCTGGCATCATCTCCAATCTCATCCCAACTTTCTTTTCACTGCATGCTAAGTGTGTGGTGTTCCCAGGACTAATGTTATGCTTTATTCACAGTTTGGCAAACTATTAATGATGAACTATTCTTTCTAAAACATCAAAAACTTATACAGATTAACTGAAGTGTGACTGAGGATACTTGAAAGTGTTGATTGCGACCTCTCCAAGAAAATGCACTGTATAGCCAAGAACAGTAGGACAAACAGGAACAAAAGCAACAAAATAGGACAGGATTTAAATTGCACTTTGCTTGAGCCCAGGAAATTCTTAAAAGATGCTTCAGTGAATTACAAAGTGCAAGCCAGATCAATGAAAGAGCCAAAAGGATTGACTTCACCTGTGTTTCTAATAGTTTATGACCGGAAAGTGAAAAACAAGTGGCTTCATATCTGCCAGGTAGACCAAAGAGAGTAAGAGAAGTCTTTGGTAAGATTTGGACAAGTGCCTTTAAAAGTGCAATGTTAACAGCAGAAGCACAAACCTTGTGTTCCTGTCAAACTCAACAGTACATCAAGGCCCAAAAAGTGTCTTTGTGATTTACTTGTAAAAGCCAGGTCAGGTCTGTAAGTGTGTTTTATTCTATTTTTTAAATGAGTTTGTGAAATAGAGAAAATCCTTTTGGATAGCTTCGATGTTCAGATATAACAAGGTGTGACTTAACACTTAAATTAATTAGAGAAAAGTTAGAGACGAAGATAGATTGAGGATCAAACTACACAACGGTAGAGGCTCAGGTAAAGGTTATCAGAATAATAAGTGAATAAAAGCTTAGAGAACTCAGTTCAGAGAGAGAGACAATGTGGCATTGACTGTCAATTTCATTATTTAAGTTCTCAAGAACTACAATGTAATCATACATAATCATCTTGGTACGAATAAGAAAAGACAGCACCTGATAACAATAAACAACTGGAACAGTGTAAGAGATGATTCTACCCAGCATGCAAGCACTGCAAGGAGGGTGCAAGCGCCTTTACTAATGTCTTGAACTTAAATATGGAAACCATCTGATAAACTTATACACCTATAAGAGGCTACATGCAGTGTAATCTTAAAACTGCTGTTCTGAAACCGAGTTACCTATGTTACACTAAACCGAATTCAGTTAAGGATGGACAGCTGCAATGCTGACTGTATTACAGCATCTGAAGTTCAATTTAGCCACTGTGGTACTGCTGTAGTTTTGAAACCAAGCTGCTGAACTATTAATGGTGATTATTCTGATAACCACACTAGCTTTGCTTGTTTACAGTTTGGAAACATTGTTAGAGATACAGATTTGTATCACCATTCCTTGCATGACCACTGGCAAGAGATAAATGTTGCAGTTTGTTCACATAGTTGCAGTTTTTTTTTTATTTAGTTGGTGACTGGGTGAACTTCATTAATATAATGAAGTGTATATATCTAACTGATCTCCCATAGAACTGTATACTGGGAGCTAAGATCAAGTGCAATTTTCAGGTGAAAAGGTAGGCAGGATGGAGGGCTGTTGGTGGTGGTAGGGAGGAGAAGTTTGTAGCAAGGCACACAGAAGTAATTCAGTTCCCATGTGAAAGTCATACATCTGTCCTTTTTTTATATTACCACAATAAAGTTATAAATTTGAATGTGTTACATTTATAACGTAACTGCCCAGGAAAGCCTGTAATTACACTTTTTTGCCAGTGGAGATTATAAAAGATCATAAGAAATAGGAGTAGGCTATTCTGCCAATCAAGCTTGCTATGTCGTTCAATAAGATCAAGATCTGATTGTGGCCTTAACACCACTTTTGCTGCCTGTTCCCTTTAACCTCGAACTACTGTGTCGATCCCCTTATTTTTAACTATGCCCCTTAGTTCTAGATTCCCCCACGAGAGGAAACATCTTCCAGGCATCTACCCCGTCAAGCCCCCTTATAATCTTATGAGACCACCTCTCATTCTTCTAAACTCCAATGAGTATAAGCCCAACTTGCTCAACCTTTCCTCATATGACAACCCCTTCATCTCAGGATTTAGCCTACTGAACCTTCTCTGAACTGCTTCCAACAAAAATATATCCTTCCTTAAGTAATGAGACCAAAACTGTACACAGTACTCCAGTTGTCACCAATGCCCTCTACAGTTGTAGCAGGGTTTCCCCACTTTTATGTCAACCTGCTTGCAATAAAGGCCAACATCCCATTTGCTTTCATAATTACTTGAGGCACCTGCATGCTAACTTTTTGTGATTCATGTACAAGAACACCCAGGTCCCTCTATAAAGCAGCATTCTGCAGTCTCTCTCTATTTAAATAATATTCTACATTTCTATTCTTCCTGCGAAAATGGACAACCTCACACTTTCCTGCATCATACTTCATCTGCTAAATTCTGCCTATTCAACTAACCTATATTCCTTTGCAGGCCCTTTGTACCATGCTCAAAATTTGCTTTCCTGCCCATCTTTACATCATCAGCAAATCTGGCCACTATACAGTCTTACAATATAGTCTGTCCCTTCATCTGAATCATTAATATAGGTCGTAAATAGTTGAGGCACCAGCATTAATCTCTGCGATGCTCCACTAATTACTGTTTGCGGATTTGAAAATGACCAAATTATCCTGATTAAAACAAAAAGCTAAAAGCTACTGCGGATGCTGGAAATCCAAAACAAAATAAAAACAGAATTACCTGGAAAAACTCAGCAAGTCTGGCAGCATCGGTGGAGAAGAAATCAGTCAACGTTTCGAGCCCTCATGGCCCTTCAGCAGAACTGAAGCATAGTTTCAACAAGGGAGAAATATAAATTGGTTTAAGGTGGGTGGGGGGGAAGAGACACATTGAGGGTGTGGTGTGAGCAGATAATCAAAAGATGTCAGAGACAAAAGGGTCAAAGAGGTGTTGAAGGTGGTGGTCTTTGTCTGAGAAAAGTGCTAATTAAGAATGCAAGACAGGATATTCAAAGTACAGCTCTAGTGGGGGTGGGGTGGAAAGACTAAAGGTTTTAGTTTTAGATTTAAAAATAATGGAAATAGGTGGGGAAAGAAGAATCTATATAAATTATTGAAAAAAAAGGCGGGTGGGGGGGGGAAAAGAAACGGGGTGGGGATGGGGGGAGGGGGAGTTTAAGATCTAAAGTTGTTGAATTCAATATTCAGCCCAGAAGGCTGTAAAGTGCCTAGTCGGAAGATGAGGTGCTGTTCCTCCAGTTTGCGTTGGGCTTCACTGGAACAATGCAGCAAGCCAAGGACAGACATGTGGGCAAGAGAACAGGGTGGAGTGTTAAAATGGCAAGCGACAGGGAGGTTTGGGTCTTTCTTGCGGACAGACCGCAGGTGTTCCGCAAAACGGTCGCCCAGTTTGCGTTTGGTCTCTCCAATGTAGAGGAGACCGCATTGGGAGCAACGAATGCAGTAGACTAAGTTAGGGGAAATGCAAGTGAAATGCTGCTTCACTTGAAAGGAGTGTTTGGGCCCTTGGACGGTGAGGAGAGAGGAAGTGAAGGGGCAGGTGTTGCATCTTCTGCGTGGGCATGGGGAGGTGCCATAAGTGGGGGTTGAGGAGTAGGGGGTGATGGAGGAGTGGACCAGGGTGTCCCGGAGGGAACGATCCCTACGGAATGCCGTCAAGGGGGGTGAAGGGAAGATGTGTTTGGTGGTGGCATCATGCTGGAGTTGGTGGAAATGGCGGAGGATGATCCTTTGAATGCGGAGGCTGGTGGGGTGATAAGTGAGGACAAGGGGGACCCTATCATGTTTCTGGGAAGGAGGAGAAGGCGTGAGGGAGGATGCGCGGGATATGGGCCGGACACGGTTGAGGGCCCTGTCAACGACTGTGGATGGAAAACCTCGGTTAAGGAAGAAGGAGGACATGTCAGAGGAGCTGTTTTTGAAGGTAGCGTCATCAGAACAGATGCGACGGAGGCGAAGGAACTGAGAGAATGGGACGGAGTCTTTACAGGAAGCGGGGTGTGAGGAGCTGTAGTCGAGGTAGCTGTGGGAGTCGGTAGGCTTGTAATGGATATTGGTGGACAGTCTATCATCAGAAATTGAGACAGAGAGGTCAAGGAAGGGAAGAGAAGTGTCAGAGATGGACCATGTGAAGATGATGGAGGGGTGGAGATTGGAAGCAAAATTAATAAATTTTTCCAGGTCCCGACGAGAGCATGAAGCAGCACCGAAGTAATCATCGATGTACCGGAGAAAGAGTTGTGGGAGGGGGCCGGAGTAGGACTGGAACAAGGAATGTTCCACATACCCCATAAAGAGACAGGCATAGCTGGGGCCCATGCGGGTACCCATAGCCACACCTTTTATTTGGAGGAAGTGAGAGGAGTTAAAGGAGAAATTGTTCAGTGTGAGAACAAGTTCAGCCAGACGGAGGAGAGTAGTGGTGGATGGGGATTGTTGGGGCCTCTCTATCTCGGACGGCCCGCTTCTATCTCCTACCCAAAATCCACAAACAGAACTGTCCTGGCAGACCGATCGTGTCAGCCTGTTCCTGCCCCACGGAACTCATTTCTCGTTATCTTGACTCCCTTCTCTCTCCCCTTGTCCAGTCCCTTCCCACCTACATCCGTGATTCCTCTGACACCTTACGTCACATCAACAATTTCCAGTTCCCTGGCCCCAACCGCTTCCTCTTCACCATGGATGTCCAATCCCTCTACACCTCCATCCCCCACCAGGATGGTCTGAGGGCCCTTAGCTTCTTCCTTGAACAGAGGCCCCAACAATCCCCATCCACCACTACTCTCCTCCGTCTGGCTGAACTTGTTCTCACACTGAACAATTTCTCCTTTAACTCCTCTCACTTCCTCCAAATAAAAGGTGTGGCTATGGGTACCCGCATGGGCCCCAGCTATGCCTGTCTCTTTATGGGGTATGTGGAACATTCCTTGTTCCAGTCCTACTCCGGCCCCCTCCCACAACTCTTTCTCCGGTACATCGATGATTACTTCGGTGCTGCTTCATGCTCTCGTCGGGACCTGGAAAAATTTATTAATTTTGCTTCCAATCTCCACCCCTCCATCATCTTCACATGGTCCATCTCTGACACTTCTCTTCCCTTCCTTGACCTCTCTGTCTCAATTTCTGATGATAGACTGTCCACCAATATCCATTACAAGCCTACCGACTCCCACAGCTACCTCGACTACAGCTCCTCACACCCCGCTTCCTGTAAAGACTCCATCCCATTCTCTCAGTTCCTTCGCCTCCGTCGCATCTGTTCTGATGACGCTACCTTCAAAAACAGCTCCTCTGACATGTCCTCCTTCTTCCTTAACCGAGGTTTTCCATCCACAGTCGTTGACAGGGCCCTCAACCGTGTCCGGCCCATATCCCGCGCATCCTCCCTCACGCCTTCTCCTCCTTCCCAGAAACATGATAGGGTCCCCCTTGTCCTCACTTATCACCCCACCAGCCTCCGCATTCAAAGGATCATCCTCCGCCATTTCCACCAACTCCAGCATGATGCCACCACCAAACACATCTTCCCTTCACCCCCCTTGACGGCATTCCGTAGGGATCGTTCCCTCCGGGACACCCTGGTCCACTCCTCCATCACCCCCTACTCCTCAACCCCCACTTATGGCACCTCCCCATGCCCACGCAGAAGATGCAACACCTGCCCCTTCACTTCCTCTCTCCTCACCGTCCAAGGGCCCAAACACTCCTTTCAAGTGAAGCAGCATTTCACTTGCATTTCCCCTAACTTAGTCTACTGCATTCGTTGCTCCCAATGCGGTCTCCTCTACATTGGAGAGACCAAACGCAAACTGGGCGACCGTTTTGCGGAACACCTGCGGTCTGTCCGCAAGAAAGACCCAAACCTCCCTGTCGCTTGCCATTTTAACACTCCACCCTGTTCTCTTGCCCACATGTCTGTCCTTGGCTTGCTGCATTGTTCCAGTGAAGCCCAACGCAAACTGGAGGAACAGCACCTCATCTTCCGACTAGGCACTTTACAGCCTTCTGGGCTGAATATTGAATTCAACAACTTTAGATCTTAAACTCCCCCTCCCCCCATCCCCACCCCGTTTCTTTTCCCCCCCCCACCCGCCTTTTTTTTCAATAATTTATATAGATTCTTCTTTCCCCACCTATTTCCATTATTTTTAAATCTAAAACTAAAACCTTTAGTCTTTCCACCCCACCCCCACTAGAGCTGTACTTTGAATATCCTGTCTTGCATTCTTAATTAGCACTTTTCTCAGACAAAGACCACCACCTTCAACACCTCTTTGACCCTTTTGTCTCTGACATCTTTTGATTATCTGCTCACACCACACCCTCAATGTGTCTCTTCCCCCCCACCCACCTTAAACCAATTTATATTTCTCCCTTGTTGAAACTATGCTTCAGTTCTGCTGAAGGGCCATGAGGGCTCGAAACGTTGACTGATTTCTTCTCCACCGATGCTGCCAGACTTGCTGAGTTTTTCCAGGTAATTCTGTTTTTAAATTATCCTGATTTCCTGTTTCCTGTTACTTAGCCAATCCTCTATCCATGATAATGTATCACTCCCAACATGATCTTGTGAGGTAACCTTTTATGTGGTACCTTATTGAATGCCTTTTGGAAATCCAAATACACTAGATCTACTAGTTCCCATTTGTCCACTCCGCTTATTACATCCTCAAAGAACTCTAATAAATTTGTCACACATTACTTCCTTTTCACAAAACCACGTTGACTGCCTGATTGTCTTATATGACCATGTTGACTTTGCCCGATTGAATGTATTATGCATTTGAAAAAACAAAACACACACAGACACAGCATATAAAGAAAAGGTGAATTCTGAAATATTCTATACATTCTATAGGCATAGTACATTTTCTAGTTAATTGCCCTTGTCTTGTAATTTTAGCAGGGGCTAGGAGCTCGAGTCCAAGACAGGCATTCATCATTCTTATATGATTTAAGTTCATAAGAAATACCAAAAGGAGTTGGCCATTCAGCTCCTTGAGCCCGCTCCGCCATTAACTGAGATCATGACAGATCTTCTACTTCAACACCATTTTCCTGTACTATTCCCACACCCCTTGGTGTTTTTAATAGGTAGAAATCTATAGATTTCAGTCTTGAACATACTCAACAACTGAACCCCCATAGCCCTCGACACAGAATTCCAACAATTCACCACCCTCAGTGAAGAAATTCCTCCTCATCTCAGTCCTAAACGGCCTGCCCCTTATTCTGAGGCTATCCCCCGGGTTCTAGACCTTGCAGGCAAGGGAAACATCCTTCCTGCAACTACCCTGCCAAGACCTGTAAGAATTTTGTATGTTTGAATGAGATCACCTCTTATTCTTCTAAATGCCAAAGACTAAAGGCCCAGTCTATTTAATCTTTCCTCATAGGACAATCGCTCCATCCCAGGAATTAATTTAGTGAACCTTCGCTGCACTCCCTCTATGGCAAGAATATCTTTCCTTAGGTAGGGAAAGCAAAACTGCACACAATACTTCAGGTGCGGTCTCTATATAACTGCAGTAAGACATTCTTAGTCTTATGCTTAAATCCTCTTGTAATAAAGGCCATCATACCATTTGCCTTCTAAATTGCTTGTGGTACCTACAAATCTACAGGTTAGCATTCAGTGACTCATGAACTACTTCACCCAAGTCCCTTTGAAGTTCAACACTTCCCAGCCTCTCACCACTTAAGAAATACTCTGCATTTCTGTTTTTTCTACCGAAGTGGATAACCTCATTTCACCATTGTATCCACATTGTATTCCACCTGCCAAATTTTTACCCACTGGCTTAAACTCTCCAATCTCCTTGAAGCGACTTTGCATCCTCCACACAACTCACACTTCACCTAATTTTTATGTCATCTGCAAATTTGGAAATATTACATTTAATCCCCAAATCCAAATCATTGATATAGATTGTGAATAGTTTGGGGCCCAAGCATTGATCCTTGCAGTACCCCACTAGTCGCATTTAAATGAAAATTCTGTGAAAACGTTCAATACTACTGGATTTAATTTACCAAACAAAGCAGCATAATTTGAGATACAAAGTTCATTTGCTCACCTGCACACTGCTGGCTTGGTAGCTGTTGAGAGTTGCATGGGGAAGATGGCCGAGGAAACTGCATCTGGTCCGTTCCTGGAGGCTGCAGATAACCTACTGATGAACTTTGGAAAGAGACAACGCTTATTATGTGTCAAAACTATCTGGATCCGGGTCAGACAAGTCCACTCTGTGCTATTACAAAAGCAAATTAATCTTTTTTTGTTACACTCTGCTGGTCTTTTAATGTCCAATTTAATCTTTTACCATTCCTACCAGCTGCAATCTATTCTAACAGGAATAAAATGAAATATTCAGACAGACAGCATCTTGAAGCTAGAATTGTAGCCAACAAGACATGCCAATAGAGGTCTTGGGATTGACATAGCTGTGAAAAGCAGCTGGGATAAAGTGAAAATAAGAGGCATCAAAACAACACAGCAACAGAAATGTGTAGGGACTTGTTGCTAAGAACTTAGTTGAATACAAACTTGGTGATGCTAACAGGCAATCCCAAAGTATGGCATTACATTGCAAATCTAAACGTTTATACAAATAGCAACATGAAAGTGATTCTATCCATTATACAAACAATCAGAAATCATACTAGTGAAATCATCTCACTGCACTTGGAAAGATTTGTCAAACTAACTCGGCAGGGGTGTGGGAACCAAGAGAAAATATTAGAGAGGAATACCAGGGTGCACAAAATAATGGGAGGGATAGATAGCACTAGTATAGAGAATAGCAAATTAATAGGTGAAGTTGGGGTGAGGGTGAAAGTCACGAAATCTGAATCAGGTTTACTATGCATGTATGTGAATGCATGCAGTATAGTAAATAAGACTTTGGAGTTGCAGGTGCAGATTACCATGTGGAAATATGATGCTGTGGCGATAACAGAGACCTGGCTCAAGGAAGGGCAGAACTGATGTTAAATATTCCTGGATGCAAGGTGTTCAGAAAAGATAGGAAAGGAAGGAAAGGAGGAGGGGCGGTGGTATTGGTTAAGGAGAGAAGTGCAGTGCTGGAGAAAGAGGATGTCCCAGAGGGTTCAAGGACAGAATCAATTTGGTTCGAGCTAAGGAACAAAAAGGGTACAATTACATTGCTTGGTGTAGTCTACAGATCGCCAACTAGTGAGAAGGATGTAGAACAATTCTGCAGTGAAATTGCAGAGATGCAAGCATTATAGAGTAGTTATAATAGGTGATTTTAACTACCTGAATGTAGACTGGGACAGTCGCAGTGTAAAGGGTGCAGAAAGGCAAAAGTTCCTAGATTGTGTTCAGCCAAATTTTCTACTGCAGTATGTGTCCAATCCAAGAGAAGGCACACTGTTGGACCTGCTTCTTGGAAATGAGGTGGGCTAGTAGATCAAGTGTCTTAGGAGGCAGTGATCATTGTATTGTACGTTTTAGAATGATGATAGAAAAGGACGATAGGGAATCCAAAGTAAGAATAATTAACTAGACGAGAGCCGACTTCAATGGGGCAAGAAAGGAGCTGGCCAGTAGGCTGGAATGAAAGATTGATGGGAAAAACTGGAGCTGAACAATGGGCTACCTTCAAAAAAGAATTGGTTCGGGTAGTCAAGGTATATTCCATCAAAAGGGAAAGGTAGGGTAAAAAAATCCAGAGTGCCCTGGTTGAAAAAAGGAGATAGAAATTAAAATAAAGAAGAAAAAGTGTGCTTAAGACAGGTGTAAGGTAGAAAATACAATTGAGAACCAAGAGAAATATAGAAGGTTGAGGGGGGAGGTGAAAATGCGTATTAGAGAAGCGAAGAACGATTATGAGAAAAGACTGGCAGCCAACATAAAGGGGAATCCCAAAGTCTTCTATAGGCATATAAATAGTAAAAGGGAAGTATAAGGAGGAGCAGGGCCGATTAGGTACCTAAAAGGGAATTTACACATGGACGAAGGAGCTATAGCTGAGATATTAGATGAATACTTTTCATCTGTCTTTACCAAGGAGGTAGATGTTACCCAGGCCATGGTGACAGATGAAGAAGCTGTCACTCGAAGGGCTTAAAATTGATAAGGAGGAAGTGTTGAATAGACTGTTGGTACTTAAAGTTGACAAAGCACCAGGACCGGACAAAATGCATCCAAGAATATTGGAGGAAGTGTGACTAAAAATTGCAGGGGCACTGGCCATAATTTTTCAGTCTTCCCTAGACTCAGGGGAGGTGCCAGAGGACTGGAGAATTGCAAACACGACGCCCTTGTTCGAAAAAGGTTGTAAGGATAAGCCCAGTAATTATAAACCAGTCAGTTCAACTGCAGTGGCGGGCAAGATTCTAGAAACAATTATTCTGGATAGAATTAGTAGTCACATGGAAAAATACGGGTTGATAAGGAAAAGGCAGCATGGATTTCTAAAGGAGAAATCGTGGTTAACTAACTTGGAGTTTTTTTTGAAGAGGTAACAGAAAAGGTCGATGAGGGTATTGCTGTTGATGTGGTGTACATGGATTTTCAAAAGGCATTTGATACAGTGCCACGGAACAGACTTGTGAGAAAAGTTATTGCTCATAGGATAAAAGGGACAGTAGCAATGTGGATACAAAATTGGCTGAAAAATAGGAAGCAGAGAATAATGGTCAATGGATATTTTTTGGGCTGGAGGAAGGTTTGTAGTGAGGTTCCCCAGGGGTTGGTATTGGGACCCTTGCTTTTCCTGATATATGTTAATGATTTAGATCTTGGTGTGCAGGGGAAAATTTCAAAGTCTGCAGATGATGCAAAGCTCGGGAGTGTTATAAACTGCGAGGAGGACAGTATAGAACTTCAGAAGGACACAGGCAAGCTGGTGGAGTGCGCAGATAGGTAGCAGATGAAGTTCAATTCCGAGAAGTGTGAGGTGATGCATTTTGATAGGAAAAACATGGACAGACAATATAAAATAAGGGGTGAAATTTTGAAGGGGGTGTAGGAGCAGAAAGACCTAGGTGTATATGTGCATAGATTATTGAAGGTGGCAGGACAGGTGGACAGAGCAGTTAATAAAGCATATAGTAATCCTGGGCTTTATTAATAGGGGCACAGAGTACAAGAGCAAGGAGGTTATGCTGAATTTATACAAGACACTTGTTAGACCTCAGCTGGAGTATTCTGTACAGTTCTGGGTGGCACATTATAGGAAGGGATGTGAACACGTTAGAGAGAGTGCAGAAGAGGTTTACAAGAATGGTTCCAGGGATGAGAAACTTCAGTTACGAAGATAGATTGGAAAGGTTGGGACTGTTCTCCTTGGAGAGAAAGAGGCTGAGAGAAGATTTGATAGAGATGTTCAAGCTCGTAAGGGGGCTGGACAGAGTAGGTAGGGAGAAGCTGTTACTGCTTGTAAAGGCATCAAGAACGAGAGGGCAGATGTCTAAGTGATTTGCAAAAGAAGCAAATGTGACGTGAGAAAAAAAAGTCTTCACATGACAAGTAGTTTGGGTCTGCATTGCCTGAAAGTGTGGTGGTGGCAGGTTCAATCGAGGAATTAAGGAGGGCATTAGATGATTATCTCAACAGAGGGTACGGGGAAAAGGCAGGGCAATAGCACTAGGTCATAATGCTCATTTGGAGAGCCGATGCAGACATGATGGGCCAAATGGCTTCCTTCTGTGCCATTGAAATACTGTGACTCTGCGAAGTAAGGATGTGGGACTTAAGGAGTTCTAATAGGAAGTTTTAATAACAGTGATTTAAAGTTCAGAAACACCTTGCTCAAAATCAACTTTCAATCTATGGAAAAACATGAGGGACAAAATAAGGCATTATCCAAGTTCTGATAAGTTGGAACACATTTTTTTCTCCTTTTTCCCCATTTTATCTGTAATTGGAAGAAATAGCAGCAACTTGGACTCACACTGGAAGGTCCTTTCTCCACCTATCAACAGGCTTGAAATAATCACTGGCACATAAACCCTTAGAAAATTATAATGAAAGCAGTGGAACCAGTAGGTATAATACTTAAATTTGGTACTCATGCATTCAATGGAGAGGTTATCAATCCAAATTCTAAATAGATTTTGCACAAGTTAATCAGCTGCGTATTTTAATATATGAATGAATCCTTGTGAAAGCAAACTAAAAAGGTCTTTTATGTCATTGGGAAAGATCCACAGAATGCAATTCAAATTTTCTAGCATTATTCAGGAGCAGCAAGATTGAGATCACTAGAGGCAGATGGGAGTAGGCAATAATCAAGGATGGTGAAACAGTCGTGTGACATTTTAAAAAAAGAATAAACTAAAAGAAGAACTCAATGAGACTGCAAAACTTTAAAAAGTCATCTCTTCTGCATGCCCATAGAATGAAAGCAGGAAGATAATATTTTCTTACCGGCTAATACAGCCAACAAACACCAATTTAACTTTTCTACGGTCTGGAAAACAGTAAACTTAGATTTGTGGGTATCGACAAGAGAACAGAAGATTGATCAAATATAATAATTGATCAAATTGAATTTTCAACATGTCTCCACCATCCCCTCCAAAGACAACACAAGCATCAAGAGAATTGAACAGGACCTTTCCTAAAATACGTGAAGATTAGAAGCTTGACTACTGTATGGTGAAACACAAAGTCAGATGGAAGCAGGAATGAAATGAAAAATATACCTATTTTGTGAAGTGAGCAAAATGGGCAGCTTAAAACATTTTACCAAAGACACTGACCTCATATTATTCTGTTGAGTTGGTGGGATAACACTGTAATAGACTGGCATTCCTGCAGAAGGTAAAGGCCCTTGGTTTGAATGACTTGGAATTAGAATTGGCTGTTGATAGGACTGCTGACCCATTCCTTGGGAGCCTGGAGTCAATGATATCTGAATTTTAAACACGTAAAAAGAAAGATAACATGTAGCTTTCCAATCACTTTGCAGGCTGTGTTACACCCAAAAGGCCAAAATAAATTATGAAATAAGATATTAAAGAGTAGCAATGAATTATTAAAGTATTTATAGCTTTTCAAATGTTAGCCAACAATCTACTGGATAACATCCAGGACTGGGCCAAGAAGTGGCAAATACTATTTTACCAAGTGTCAGGCAATAACCATCTCCAACAATGAACAGCATAACCACCTCGCCATGACATTCAGCAGTGTTACCATTGCTGAGCCTGCTATAATCAACATCCTAGAAGGTCACAATTGATCATAAAATGTACTAAAACAGCCACATAAATATATTGGCAACTAGTGCAGGTCAGAAGTTGGGTATTCTGTGATAAGTGGCTCATCTCTTGACTCCCTAAAGACATCGTACCACCACCAAGACAAAGCAGCAGTGTGATAGAATGCTCTTGGTTCGATGTCTGTAGTTTCAACAACACCCAAGGAGCTTGACACTATTTGAGGACAAAATAATCTGCTTGATCCGCACTCCATTTCATTGTTTAAAAATCCATTTCCTCCAACCTCAGCGTACCATGGCTGCAATGTGCACTGTCTACAGGGTGTATTGCAGCAACTTGCAAGTGCACCTTTGGCAGCACTTTCCTAGAAAAGGTCTATCACCTCCAAGTCACACACCGTTCTGACTTAGATGTACATTCCCAGCTCAAATTCCTGGCGCACTCTACCTACTGGTACTGTGATAACACCTTCACAACATGTACCACAGCAGTTCAAAATGACAGCTGACTACCACCTTTCTCAAGGGTACCAAGGGTTGTGCAATAAAAGCTCGCATTGCCAGTGACACTTGCATACTGAGGATGAATTTTTAAAACCTTCAATTTCAGGGTGTATCGAACAGCTTGATTGCAAAGTATACAGTAAACTGTTTTGGAATAACCCAAACCCAGGAAGACATAATACAGACATGGGGAGGAGAAGTGCGGACTCAGACTCTCCAGCCTATAATGTGGTTATCCAGGGTGCAGTAACTCTGGAGTAGCTCTCAGGTTGTTACAAAGTTATGGCCCCTGATATTTACAATTGAACTAAGCTAGCATGTTACTGGAGCAGCTGGAATAGAGTCTGAGAAGCTACATGTTAGTAACACAGTTGATAATTTAAAAAAATGTCAAGATTAACTTTCTTCTATATAAAAATTCAGGGGTGGATTTGCAGGGTGTGGAGAATGGCATGGTACTTTTAACAATAGATACTCATATAGACTATTTCTCAAATTAGATGGCAAAACAGGCAAGAAAAAAATCATTGAAGATGACATACCTGATAGGACTGCATTGAAGGATACTGGACCATCATGCCTTGCATCTGATTGCCCATACTGTTATGTTGGCCACTCACAACATTTTGATTTTGAGGCTGAACACTAACCAAGCCCTGATAGCTCTGCTGCTGACTTGACATCACAGTTTGAAAACCTACAACAAAATAATTCCAGATTTATAATTTAGTTTATTTCCCCTCAAAACACTAAATTGGTGCAATGGCCAATAATTTGAAGGACTTGTAATGCCTTGGAACATTAGCATTGGTAAAATGGCAGTAGCATTGTGGTATTCACACTGGACTTGTAATCGAGACACCCAGGGTAATGTTCTGGGAGCTGGGTTCTAATCCCACCACAGCAGATGATGGAATTTGAATTCAATAAAAATCTGGAATTAGAAGTCTAATGATGACCATGAAACCGTTGCTGATTGTTGTAAAAACCCATTTGGTTCACTAACGTCCTTTAATCTGCTGTCCTTACCTATGACTATAGAGTGCCTACATGTCACTCCAGGTCCACAGCAATGTAGTTGATTCTTAAATTCCCTCTGAACAAGGGCAATTAGGGATGGGCAATAAGTGCTGGCCTAGCCAGTGATATCCACATCCCATGAACAAATAAAAAAAGGCACTTCAAGAAAAGCATCTTACTTAATAATAAAAAGCTTTCAAAATGATGGGTCTTTGTAGCTGATTCTGCATTACAAGTAGCACCTTCAAATTACATTTTTTTCAAATTACATTCAGTGAGTACATTTTGTTGAAAATAACTTGTCCACTTTTATATTAGAAAATAATATGGTACAGAAGAAATTTGCCATTTTAGTAAAAATATCAATTTTGATCGTTTAAAGCTTCCCTCAATTCTTGTGGGTTTCAGCAGGATTTAGAGTAACTAAACAGGATTGTAGCTTCTTTGAACGAGCTTTTGGTCACCTGCCCTAGTATCTCCTCCCTGATTCGATGCCCATTCTTGCTAATTATGCCTCCCCTGTGCTTCTGAGGACATTTTTCTTTGTTAAAAGATATAATGCAAATGCAAGTTTTGTTTTTTGAAGGCTTTTATGGTTGGGTTGGAAATGATGGCTTCAGCTGTCCCAGTATTTCAGTGAAGGAAATTGTGGTTCATCTGAAACTGGATATCAGACAAGCAGTCTTACAACACAGATGGGTGGAAAGATAGTGGAGAAGTAGACTTGGATGTTGTCAGTGTAAACATGGAAGCTGAACCCATATCTGATCATATGGTATAAGGACAACATGAAGAGGAGGTTGTTCAAGGATAGATCCTTAGGGGACTCCGGAGATAAAGGTGCAGGGATATTCAGTAACTAGAGGGCATAAATTTAAATTTGCAGCGAGAGGTCAAGAAATCTGCTTTTTAAAAAAATGTTGAATGTTTATAGAATCTGAAATATATAACCAGAAACAATACTGAAAGTAGAACCCAGAAGAGTTTTTAAAAGGGGAAATGGATAAAATGTTTGAAACAAACTTAAAAAGGGAGGCAGGGGACCTAGCACAGTGTGATGGGCTGAATTGCCTCCTTATGTGGTGTAAAATTTGATATTTCTAATCTTTTATTGTCACGTGAGCTCCAAAGTACAAAGTCAACATTTATTGGTGCCCAATAATGAAACAGTTAATCTAAAAGCTGACCGTTTGTTCCAGAACTACTGTTTCATAATTCGTCAGTATATTGTAATTTATGAAAACTATCTTATATATTATACAAAAATAAATATGTCACTATTTTGGGGTGATATTGTAATTTCATCTAACAAACTCAAATGACCACTTGTACTAATGAATTAATGTGGCTAAATTTACATACTATGTTACGAAAGATGAAATACCAAATAATTGTGCCTGCATTTTAAATGAAGTGAAATCCTAAAGTAATAGGTATTAGATAAACAGCACAATGTTCTCTATTAAACAGGAACACCTACCATACCACATGCTGAGAAAATACTTCCCTTAGAAGAATACTCTATTTTTAGCAAAATACTCAATGGCCAGATTACATGATAGATGTTATCCATGACAACCATCTAAAGTTCTCACTGAAAACGGCAGGAGACTGCAGCACTACTGTGAATATATTTCAATTATTTCAGCACTGCAGAGCAAACTGCGGTCAATTTCCCCTGAAGAGAGGAAAGTAGGGCAAAATAAATTGATGGTTCAGAACCTATCCTCAGGGCTGCAGGCACCATTCCATTTTTAGATGTTTTTAGTCACCTTACTGTCACAAAAATGGAGAAACAAACACAGTACTTGGTACCAAAGACAATTCAGGAGGAGTGAAAGAAATTTTCCACAATCCCACTTTAAGCAGAAAATATGGTTAATTTCATGCATTTTACAGTAATGAACTAAATCAGAATACTATTACAAATGAAAAGTTCCCTACTCATCTTCATAAAAATGAAAATGTTGTTAATCTTCATATTCACAGAATTTCAGGTATTACTACTAAGCATATCCCATCCTGGCACTTAAAATAAATATAGGTTACAAGATTCAGTCCATCATATTTCATCTCGATATTATGAGTCATCTATCTAGACATTTTGCCCCGTAGTTTAAGAAGCAGCTGAAAAAGAGACCGGTTCACTGTGAGAAATCTAGCACTCTCGGACAGTGCTCCGGCCCCGTATTCAACAGCTCATAGAAATGCTGATTATCAATTCACAGTCAACATCCTTGAAACATATGCAAGAACTGAGATTGACAGAAGATTGAGAAGTCCACAGAAAGAAACTCCAGGTCTGTTCATTCAGCACCTCCTATTTTCACAAAATGTATGAGCCTGGATTATCTTTTCAGTAAAATATTTAAAATGTGAGCATCATAATTCTTTAACTTCCTCATCTCTAAGGAGACATTATTCCAAGCACTTGAAGATGATAATTTAAATGAAAACCAAGTGCTTAGATACAAAAACACATTTTACAAAGGTTAGAAACCATCATATGAAAGAAAACGTGCACAAACAGAAACCAACCTGTTTGCTGGGCAGTTTGTGACAATGGCTGGTTCTGCTGAGTGTTGTAATGGATAGGGGCTACAGGTCGATACTGCTGATTGGAATGGGGATACTGACCTGGAGCACAGTAACAACTAGACAGCTGTAAAAGGAAAAGAAAAACAGTTCTTAAAGAGGATTGTTGCCATGAAACATTAGCTAAAGATTTTTTTTGAATAAACACAATGGACGATGATCTAGTTTGCACAATAAGCTGTCAGTGTAACTCTGATCAATTAAATACACCACCATCACATCATATATATCATGAATGTTGTATTTAAGCACCCACCCTGTATAACAGTATCAATCCCCTTTAAGGACCCCAAAAGATTATACATTGGTATAATCATTTTGTACATGGGGCTTTTTCTTATACCATTAAGAAGCATCAATATATAGCAAAAAAGTTACCATGATCCAAGATTAATGCTTGTTACTCATTGATACAACATAGGATTTGCTTTTTTCAATCCATTTTACTCGATCTCCTCTGCAAGATCCTTTTCTGTACTGCACAAATCACAATGTTATAGATGCAAAGCAATCTTAGAATGGTATTCCTGAATTGAATTTGATGAGCAAATTCCAATGTGCAGTTTTCTAAACAAACAATAGTAGAGTAGAACTCTGAAGGGTTAGGCCAACATAAAAACTATTCTACTTCAATCCATTGTGCAATAATTGTATATTTGGTCATTATAAGACATCATGAATGATCCCTATAAGGTGGGCACATGCATGGCTACGCAGCTATCTGTGATGTACCACACATTGAAATAAACATGTTGCGCACAACAGCAAGATTGAGTGGGATATTAAACCCCAACAGTAATAGTGTGAGCGCCTGGAGAGTGCTGAAAAAAGTGCAGCTATGATTGGAGGAGTAGTGAGCTTGAGCTGGGGGGAGTGCGAGGTGTCCCCTGCCTTGTGGAACATGCAGGGAGATCAACGGGAAGTGAGGAGTCTGACAAGATCAGAGTGTGTCATGGCAGACTGAGCTTCAGAAGGTAGGAGGGCGAATGGGATGTGAGAGAGAAGAGGGCCAATGGAAACAGTGAGAAGAAAGGTGGGTTGGAACGTGTGAGAATAGAAGTACAATGTGACCTGTTAGGGGAAAAGTGTGTTGGGGGCCAGGGAAGGTGGGAGTGGAATGGGGCCTTTGAGGGTAGGTAGAATTGGACAAGTGGGAGGAGAGCAATTTCATGTGTGCACGGTGATGCAGAAATCTGGAACGTACCGTGCATTGAATAAACAGCAATTTGTAAAAATTCTGTTACTTTTAAAATGTAAACTGCCCATGGACAAGATTATAGTGCTCAAAGAAGTTTGTAGCTTGCCCATTACAAAGAAAAATTAGAGGGAACATTGTGCACCATCTATAATACCACCAGTATATAGAGATCCACATTTACAAGATTCACACTTTGCTCCAACGAGAATTAATGTCAGGAGATGCCTAGGGCTGGTTTAGTGCTGTGTAGAGGGTATAAGCTGAAGTGAAAGGTTTCGAACAAGCAGTTGTAGGAGATGAGCATAAAGCTGCAGGATGATGGCATTTTTAAGGACTTCAAAAGGGAAAGGGAGCTTCGGGATAAGTGGCAGCTGGAGAAGGCAGAGACAGCAAGTTTTAGTTTTTTTTTGAATATGGTGATGACAGTGGTTTTGAAAGGGGGGGCGAGAGATGGTGTCTGAAATTTAAATACAGAGCTGGCTTTCCCATGCTAAACACTTGCTGCAGCATGCATTAAGCTTCTGGAAATTAAAGTGTTTCTATATATTCAGATGTCAGCAGGGATAATTTTGAGACAATCATCTTTTTAAATAGCTCATTATCTTGTCATGTCTTCCAATATTTGGGGGTGGGTATAAGTCAGTGCTATTGTTGGGTTTAGTAGGGCATTGGATGTAACAGCTAATAAAATGTTCCTTGCATATCCTGCCATGTTAAACGTAATTTTTCTAACAAATGCCCATACTCTTGTCTTATTGTCATGACTTACTCTGCAATGCTCCATGCTATTCCATCAAGAGCTACCTTGGATAGATCTGAAACTGTCACTTGCAGTAATGACTGACCAGTCTTCTCTTTCTCTGTTGGTTTTTCCCATGTAACGTGTAGGGGTGGTGCGGTCACCACAATAATGACTGATCACTTCTTCCAATCAAACATTTTTTTGGGTAGTTTTACAGCTAGATGCCCTTCCAGCCAATAACCCTGTGATTCGTCTTGGCTGGGGACTGGTAGCAGTACACACTGCACCAGTGGCTGGGTTCTTTCGTAGCCAACAAGTCCTGGAGTGGGACTTGCTGGGACCTTCTAGCTCAGAGGCAGGACAGGTACCCACTGAGTCACTCCAGTTCCCCAGGAATTGATCGGATTAGTATTTTTAATTATTCCCAATATATTCCTTTAGTCTTTACTCATTTCATCCTGAACTTTTAGCATTTTACTCCTGGCAACATCGGTGAACCAGATAGAAATAAAGCCAAGCTCTTAAACTTCTTCAAGGAGCATGCCTCACAGCAACAAGACCCTTAACAGAGGCTGGTATTTAAGCTGATATTGTTAGCTCTCCATTTTAAACTGCCTGATATGATTAAAATAGCAACTATGCTCCAGAGATGATATTACGAAGTACTATCACTTGTCCCTCTCCAATATAATGAACGAGGATACTTGTTCTATCCAGTTTTCATTACCCGGAAGCCATTTTACACTAGTTGTTGTAACACAAAATGGAATTTGGTTGTGAAATTCTTTTCAAACTGGTTGTCTGTGTAACTTCAGTACAAGAGTAGCATTTCGACCATTCCCCTTTAAATCGTGGATTCTTTTTTTGACCAATTTTCTATCTTCCGCCCTGCTGAATTAACATAGGGCTGGATTTCATGTGCTCCCGTCAGCAGATTTAAAGAACCTGCCTGAAATTTTACTGGGCCTTGGGGGTTGTGGGGGGGGTGTTGTTGGAAAAGAGATGTCGGGCCTTGGGTCTATTGAGGCCCTTGTGGCCAATTCATAGGCCTCATCCCATCATCACCAGTATTTGCAGATGTCCTGGGTTGCTCCCCCCACTCCCACCTTGAACCCTCTTTCCCACTGGCCTCTTGAGCCATGTTCCCCTACCCTTCTAACTGAGACACCCAACTCTGCACTTGCCTGGACTCTTCAGCTTGGTGGGACTACCTATAGTCCCAGCTGTGGCCATCGTTTCCAGCTGGTGCTGCAGGGACTACAGAGCTGGGGCCAATCTGATTGCCTCGTCTTAAAATAATTAACACTGCTCCCAGCATTAAAGTGCTGTGGGGCAGCCATCGGGTTCATGGGCCCTCCCATCTAGCCCCAACATTTTAGCCAGGGATAGGGACCAGAGTGCCCTGTAAAACCCAACTTACAGACACCATAAAGTAAGCCATTCTGTCCCTCAAACCCATTTCACTATTCATTGATCTGTGACCTAACTCCATCTACCTGCCTTTTCCTCATATCCCTTAATTTCGGTTAACAAAAATCTATCAGTTTCATATTTAATATTAACAATTAGCCTACCATCAACTATTGTTGGCAGAAGAGAGATCCAAAGTTCTACCATCCTTTGTGTGGAGAAGGGTTTCCCTAATTTCATTCTTGAAAGGTTGGCTCTAATTTTTGAATTATGCTCCCTAATCTTAGTGAGTACCCAACCAGTGGAAATAGTTTCTTTCAATCTACACTCACTGCTCTCCTTAATATCGTGAAAAGTGAGATCAAATCACCCCTTGATCTTCTTATTCCAGGAAAGTGAACCTCAAAAAGGTTATATCAGGTGAGAATGATCGTAAAATAGCATATTGGTACTACAGTTCTCTGGCTCTGATTTATCCCCTTTTCTGAAAATTGGAATTGCATGAGCTACCGTCCAATCTAAGGGAACTACCCCTGACTTTACTGAGCTATTGAAGCTATGGGCAGAGGCCTCAGAGCACCCAACCTGTCTCTTTAATTGCTCTTGGGTGAATGCCATCTGGACGTGCAGTAATTATCTATTTTGAGATTTCCTATTCTATTGAAACTGATAGCGCTATTAATTTTAATATTTATAATGTTCAATGCAGGGCATCCCATAGCATCCATGTCCACAGGAATATAGACTGTTGTTATTCATCAAACAGCATTATAAAAAAAAACTACACATAACTGTAATATTTTAAGATCTAAAAATATTGGTTTATGCCTTATGAAGAAAATGGAGAAAGATCTACAATTTTGCATACTAGCAAAAATTAATATTTAATTTTTGTCTTGGGATAGCGTGGATTCTTTTGGATGGAATTGGCTCCAAGTTGACATGTGAGGTTGGAACCACATCAATCTCCTGTGGCAGATTCTTCAACACAAAACCTTAAACAGACAAGTCTCCAATATTCCACTATTCTGGCAATGATTTACTGGACAAACCAGTTCATTCATGGCATGAAGGAGAACAGATCAATCTGGGAGAGGGGTGGGGGTCAGGAGAACATGTTTTCTCACTCATCTCTCGATAATCCTGTAATTCAGAGTACTGTTAGAGAGTGGGCCTATGTAGACAAGCAGCTTACCAGGTTGATGTGCTGCTAAACTACAGTTTCAGTGAGTTGAACTCCAATGGTACTCTTATGATCACTAAGACCACCTAAGTTGTGGCCTACCTGAACTCATGTTGCTGAGTTTAAGTGAGTGGCATGCATTCCTACACAGAGTATATATGTGCTATAAGGCAAAGGCTGAAATTAATATGGATTTCTAAATAGCTTGGAGACTCTTAAGCATGGTTACAGGTTTCCATACATGCCAACCAAACAGCACAACCATAATAACAGCTATTATTGACAAACTTGAATATAGATTGTATTAAAGTGTTGATCACTGTGTCAAGTGCCACACAAGTAAGTTTCTAGAGACTTAGAATTTTATTTCGGCTACAAATGGTAAAAAAAAAACTGGTTTAAGCACTTCAGTAAGCTAATGGTGAAATCAGTAACTCAAAACCAGAAATGCTTGTATCCATTAGCTTTAATAATAAATTAGGACCTTAAAGTCTAGAGCTACCTTTTCTTACAATAATTATGCATCTCAAAAATCTCATCATGTAAAAGCTGACATTAGCGGGTTTCATACAAGCATCAGATAGAGGCTGCTTCAGCTGCAAAGACATTGACAGCAATTAATGGCAATGGTATGCAATAGATATGTTTGATGATTATGGGCTCACTGATCAAGAAGTTCACGCTGCCCTTAAGTGCCGCCTCTGCTCTATGTCAAGAAAACAAGAAATTGTGGTATTTTTCTTCTGGTAATAACCATGGCATATTTTCTTATGTACTGGAAGTCAGGCTGTAATTGGATTGAGATCTAGAATGATGGCAAGGGTCTAAAGTAAACAGTAAGAAGTGGTTTTGATATGTTAATGAATGAAGAGGAACTTCAATCAGAGTTTTACATAAAGAAATAACAGGAATGGTTTGAATCAGGTTGTTTTAGTTCAAAGGGGGATATATGCAGGTTGTAAAAAGGCATAAGGAAGTGAGGTAAAGATAGGGTAAGTTTGTTTTTACAATATAGGGTAAGTTTGTTTTTACAAGCCTAAGAGCTAAAGTAAAGAAAGCATTTCTGAAGAGACTGGTTGAAACAATGGGAGATCTCAAAGGGAAGGAACCTATTTAAGGAAATACTGAAGCCTATGTGAGGGGATAGCTGCTTAGATCTCCCAGAAGCCAAGAGAGTAGCTGGTCAGAACTCCCAGAAGACAGTGTAACCAAGGCCAGACCTGAAGACCCAATTGCTGTCATCTTCAGAAGACACCCCAAGGAAAAAGCACTGTGTGGTAAAATTACTAGACTTCTTTAGATTTTAAAATCTATAAGGGTAGTTGCTGAACAGAAAAGGGAAAGGTTAGCTCTTGAGGGTAGTCAAGTTTTGTGGAACTGTTTTAAAATGTGTTCAAATGTAATTGTGTTTTATTTTTCCCCTTTATTCTTTTAATAAATGTTTACTTTATAAAATCATCATAAGCAGTCAAGGAAATCGTTTCCTGATTTCAGAACCGCTCCTCATACTGCACATATTGCAAAAACCGTTTTGGCATCTGTTTCAAGTTTCCCTCTGGGATTTGGGCAGCTCAGCATTTACCATCCACCATGCCATAACATATAGTTTGACCTCAATTAAGTCGATAATTGTACAAATTTAATCCCAATCAAGTGGACAATAAACAACAAAGCATTCTAAGAAATTTTGCCTAAAAAAATCAATTCCATTTTCATCTAGATGCTTAATGGAACAACAGAAGAAAAATGAAATGGACCTGAGTTAATAACATATTTGATGGGGCAGAAAGAATGGAATTTCTTTCCTTGATACCTGAATGCATTTAGAAGTGAAGAGAGCTTGCTCATATCTGGTGTACACAAGGTTGCTGCACAAAACAAATCAGAACTTGACACAAACCTAGCAGCTGACAGACAGGGCGAACAGCTGATATATTGAGTATAAATGTTCCATGGGTGCAACATAAGATGGTACTGAGGACCATTATCAGGGTGATGTAAAAACTTTATCCTGTATGTACTATGTACTTTAATTTACATACCAGTGCTTAAATGTTAACATTAAGTTCTGTTCTCTGACACTAATATCCTTTAACTTGAACATAAAATCTGTCTTCCATAAAAATATTATCTGACCTCGAGTCAGTATGATGAAAAGCTTGCATGCAGCATCAGTTCTGTATTTTAGTTGGATTATTTGAGGAAATGCAGAATGATGAGCTCCTCCCCGAGAAAGGTGTTTTTTACGCTTTCAAAAGTGCTTTTGGTAATCCTCAAGCTTGATATGTGAGGTAACTAGCTAATAGATGTATAATGAGCTGAAGCAAGAGATGAGGAAATGAACAAGAAAGGAGTTGGGACATCAATTAAGGTTATGTAGGTGGAGGGAGTGGGAACTGGGAGAGATGCCCAAGAAGCCGATAATGAATTTTGAGATGTGTATGAAAGTTTTTTAACATAGTTGAGAAATTACCCTTTTTTCTCATTTTAATGTTAACTGAGAAACTGATATCCTGTGCTTTGTTATTTTTACCTGCTGAATAGGCTGCTGCATATATCCCTGTTGTTGAAGCACCTGTTGATTAACCGAAGGACCAGAGGCAGAATAGTTAGAAGTAGGGAGTGGCTGTCCTGGAGATGCCATGATAAATCCAGGTTGCTGTTGTGGCTGAAGTACCACAGATGATGGGAATATGGCAGTGTGGGTATCTGGAGCTTCAGCAGATGGCTGACGGCCAAGGCTCATCTGGCTAAACTGGGCCCCAAGGCTTTCTTGCTGCATGGAAAATAAAAGTTGTGATTAAAATAGAACTGTATGAATAATTAGGGCTTTTCCTCTCATTCTATATACCAAAAGGCATGCAGATGTTTATGAAGCCTTTCTGAAAAAGGTCTAATTCAATGGTAGTGAAAGCATCTACCCTTTTCATTTAAAGTAATTAAGATTGAGAAAACACTTTTAAAAAAAAATTATTCATAAGACATTAGTGTCACTGGCAAGGCCAGCAGTTACAGTTGGCACTTAATTGCCCTTGAAGTGTTGCTGGTGGTAAGCCACCTTCTTGGCAACTGAACAGCTTGCTAGGCCATCTAAAGGGTAGTTAAGAGTTGACCACATCGCTGTGGGACTGAAAAAAGATGGTGGATTTTCCTTCCCTAGTTACTTAGTGAACTAGATGCATTTTAATGACAATCTAGTAGTGTCCTGATCACCATTACTGCTGTTACCCAATCTATTTAAGTGACTGAATTTAAATTTCAAAGTAGCTGTACTAGAATTTGAACTCATGTCTGCAGATTATTAATCTAGACCTCTGGACCAAGTGAGGAATCGTTGCCGAGAAACATATATTATTGAAGAAACATCAGCATTCTATAGAACTGACTTACTAGATTTTGAATATAATGTCACATGACATAGATATTTACCAAGCCTGTTTTCTGACAAACATCATGATCGTGTTTTTATTAAAACAACATCTTGTCAAGAATGTAAATTTTACATGGCATGTTTACATTACAACCTGTTGGTTGTCTGTATAACAACTAAGTCAGTAAAGTAGATTTCTTTGTACTTCGCACTTCATATTTGATGTCTTTCCATTAATATTCACATTTAAACAACAACAAAAGGAAATGGAAGGGAATGGGATCAAATGTATGTTCAGAGTGCTCGCACAATGGTTGAAGTTAAAAATATGAAATCAAGGATCTGCACCAAGGTTGTTTTAAAGCACGGGTTTCTCGCTTAGTCTGTGGAGGCACTCTTGGACATGTCTGTAATTTACATTAATAGAACAATGCTCCAATGGAAGAATGATTCTTCAAAAGGCGATAGTTTCTACAAAGTTGAATGTATTACTTCATTTTTGTTGAAATTATACATAAAGAGCTAGTAATTTGCATTTGAAATAAATATTATCCCCTTTAATTAAGTGTTGTGATATTAAATATAGCAAAGACAGGCAAAAAATAAATCTATGAAATCAAATAATTTTTTTTACATACATTATGCATGTGTATGCGCACTTCTTGTTAATTTAAAAATATAAGTTGGTTTTAGCTTAAATCCAAACAGAAGTATTTTTAATAAATTACTTTGTGTGAGTTTAAGTGAATTATACTCAAACTATGCTTTATTGCTACTGCAAATTAAGTAAGTCAAGGGCAACGTTTTTAACATTCTCATTCTAAGCGTAAACATTTAGAATTAACGAACAGCTTCTGCTGTCATATAGCTATAGGTACTTTTCAAAAGTAATAAAAAGGCATAAGGAGATTTTTGGGGCAGTACCTTTTGTTCAAAGTATTCTCCCTTCTAACAGATACTGACACTGTTACCAGAGTTTTTACATTAAAAAAAAATCAACTTTAGCATGTAAGCCCTTGGGCTGCCTTCCATTCTACTATCCTAATTTAAGGGCATTGCTCGATAATCAAAGGTAAACTTTGAACAAAATGCAATTTCCCAATATTTTCCTTCCTGTTTAACCTAATTTACAAGCTGTAAACTTTCAGGTATATTCTTTACAATTGATAAATATGCCCATCTTACTCTCTTGCAGAATCAAGGGGCTACAGCTATAGATTTCCACAAGAATATTAAGAAAATATTGAAAATCAATAATATAGAAATATTATCAATGCTCTAAAAGGCACTATTGAACCAGATGCTGAACTTTGGCATGTATTATTCCTCTAACATCACTTCCCTAGATGTCTGGTGCATTTTTTTTTTAAAAAAGGTACTTCTAGTTTGCTCTTGAAAAAGTGTTCCTCCCCATGTGTTTAATCCAATATTATGACAAAATTATTATGAGGGTAAATAATGTCAATGTCGATGGAATCCAGCAATTAAACGTCTGTCTTCAAATGTAGTATAGTGAACGAAAGATAAATAATGTTTACCCTGCTATTAAAATGTAGATCTCTACAGTTTTATCTGTAAATCAAAATTGGTTCTTTAGAAAAAGGCCAGAAAAGGCTTTGTTTTTGTTCTAAGCATTTTAGGCACAACCATATTTTAGTAGCAGACACAGATTTTACCGTTTTAAAGATAAATGTTGATATTTAGAAAGGAGATCCGCCAACTATCAAGAGCAACTTATAGCAAGTACATTAATAATAAGCAGTAATGAAAAGAAAGACTTAAACGTTTACAAACTAAAGATCTTCAGAAAGATGAGAAGAGAATATTGAGTGTCAATACCACAGTGTATTGCTGGGTGGGTGATACTGGCAGGAGTTGAGGTGGGTAAGAGACCGCAGAGTACTGGATAGGCTGTGAAGAAGACTGCAGAGCCCGAATTGGCTGAAGAAGCAATAGTTTGCACAGTTAATTTAGCAATGTTAGCCTCATAAAACCCAAAAAGGTTGCAGTATTACAAAAAAGCATCAAGATGTTACTATTCCAATTTTCTTTAATTTACAAAGCTGTCAAGAAACATCATTTGATATCCTTATAGTTATTGCAAAAATCTCTATGCCACAAATCAGCAAATACTTGAACTTTAAAATGATTCCTTTAAGTACACTGTCTGATATGGCTCACCTGGTTCATAAAATGCATTCCTGTAATTACTTTCAGTGTACTGAAAACAGCATCTTAACTTACACAGGAAAGTAGGTTGCAACTGAGGCTAGGCAAACAACTGGTAGAGAACTGGCTAGGAGCTAAGAGAGAAGATAATGGTATGTACTACAATTAGCAGCATGTGACTAGTAGTGTCCCACTGGGACCTGTAGTAAGGCTTCAGCTTTTTATTCTATTTATAAATGACTTAGATAAAGGAATACAAAGCTGTACACCCAGGTTTGCTGACAACACCAAATTAGGTGGCTCAGCACGTATTGTAGATAGAATTAAACACTGATAGATTAAATGATCAGGCAAAACTATGACAGATAAAGTTCAATGTGGGGAAGTATGAATTCATTCACTTTGATCCCAAGGATAGATTGCGAGAAGCTAGGAATTGTGGACGAGAAAAGAGATTTAGGTGTCCAAATACAGAAATCATGAAAATCTAATGGACATGCACAAAATATAATTAATTTTACAACTCTATAAAGCTTTGGTTAAACTCCATTTGGTGTTGTGTCCAGTTTGAGGCAGCGCACCATGGGGAGGATATATTGGCCTTTGAGGGGGTGCAATGCAGATTCACCAAAGTAATGGCTTAAAAAGGGTTAAATTATGAGTACAGGTTAGAACCATAGAAAAAAGTTACAGCACAGAAGGAGGCCATTCAGCCCATCTTGTCCATGCCAGCCTGAGGACACCCAGCTGCCCTTTCTAATCCTAACTTCCTGCACCCAGCCCATAGCCCTGCAGCTTACAGCACTTAAGGTGCAGATCCAGGTACTTTTTAAAAGAGTTTAGAGTTTCTGCTTCTAACAGCAACTTGGGCAGCGAATTCCAGACACCACTACCCTCTGCATAAAAAAGTTCTTCCTCATGTTCCCCCCTACACCTTCTGCCACTTATCTTGAATCTATGTCCCCGAGTTCTAGGTTATATTGATAAGATCTGTCTTGCTTTGAGTATAGAAGATTAAGGGGTGAACTAATTGAGGTTATTAAAAGGAGTTGAAAGGATAGGTGGAGGAAATATTTTCTCTGGCGGGAAGGTCCAATACAAGGGGGCATACCTTAAATTTAGAGCTAGGCCATTCACACAAAGTGTAGCGGCAATCTGAAACTCTCCCTTGAAGAGGTGTTGAGACTAACTCGATTGAAAATTTCAATACTGAGACTAATAGATTTTTGATAGGTAAGGGTAGTAGACAATATGGAACTATGTTAAAATACAGATCAGTGATGATTTAACTGAATGGTGGGACAGGCTGAATGTTCCAATCTTATTTCTATGTTTCCAATTGAAGGACATATATAAATTGAGATATTTTGTTTTATTGTCAATCCTCAATTCCAGCCTGCTTTATACATACCTATCACTTTAATCATACTCATCTAATTTATGCTTTCCAAATGTCAATTTTTTACCTCATTTCACAATTAATACAGCTCATTTTCTAACTCCCATGGCTGATTATGGCAGATGGTTATGTGCCATTTTTAATTCCAGATATACTCAAACATATAGAACTACTCGATCAAAATTAAAAAGTGCCAAATTTCAGCTTTCAAATGTGATGTGACAGAATAAAATATATTGTCCTGAAGATAAACCACCCCAGTGAAAAAAATATTTAAAATAGAACACAGCGGAGAACAAGAACCAATTGTGCTGCTGAATTTTCTTTTACGCATCCAATGCACTTTCTTATCACACAGCTAGTGATAGCCATGCTACACATAGAGGCGGTGGATTCAATTTAATTGTCTATTCCCTATTGTTAAATATCTTCCTTGTGTAATTCTGATCTATAAATGCAAAATTACTTCTTGGTTTTTGCTGACTGCATAAATTAATATTTTTATTTTTCCAAAAGTTCTATTCAAATATTAATTTGTAACATTCAACTTAAACATTACCAACTAAAGTCAACAGGTGAAGAACTAGATTAAGATTCCGCTCAACATTACTAATGACTAATTATCACTGGAATTTAATTGCCTGTTGTACAATTCAGCTTTTAAACCATGATCAGCTAACCTGAGAAAGGATGTGATTTACTACTTGCTGCTGTTGTGGAACAGGTGGTTGCTGTGCAGGGCCAGCCAAAGGGTTCCTCACAGTCTGCTGGGCTGGAGGCGGATTATACACTACTGCCGTACCATCTGGATTCATGAATGGCTGCCCTGGGTGGGAAAAATTGATTCATGTGTCAATTGCAATTAAATTGTTTTAGAAAATAAATTTTAAAAAAGCATTTTTAAACTATATTCAAGTGATCAGGTTGAAGAGTAAAGGAAAATTGGAAAGCAAAGGAGGAATACTTTAGCTTCAGAGAACCCGAGGAAAATGCCTTTAAGTATACGGCAGATCTTGGTTCTGTGTAAGCAAGGAATACAAGGGCTAGAAAACACATTCTCCTGTCAAAATAGCAAACTCACTACTCAAGGATCATACTGAAGAGCAAAAATAACACCCACGTAACTTCCTTCAATACCAACTGTCTCCTTTAACCTTTCTACACTGCCCTCAGCTCTCACCGAGAAGTGGAAGAAATTCATGGGCTGCTTCATCTTTAAGATGGAGATAATCTGTTCAGCTGCCTTCCCCACTTACCCTTTCCTACCAAACCAAACCTATCCTCTGTTATTATGATCATGGTGCATCATCCCCGCTCATCTGATCAACCTCCCTGATGCCTGACACAGCCAACGGCTTTAATACAATTTCTTTAGTGCAGTTCAGCGGGACTGCCTTTGCTTGGTTCCGCTTTTGCCATCGTAGTCAGAACATCTCCAGCACTGGCTTCTTTTCCCACCCTTGTGCCAATTGCTCTGGAGATCTGAGGGATTTGTCCTTTGCCCACCTCCTCTTTATTTGCATTCTGTTCCTTGGCAATATAATTTACAGACATGGGGTCAGCTTCCACATATACACTCAACTCACCCAGCTCCTCCACTCATCTATGCCCTTTCAAGCCCCCTATTTCCAGTGTTGTCAACCATCATCTGCATCCCTGTCAGAACCTCCACATTCTTGTTATTAATGTCACCCCGTCCTTCCTGGCCATTGTCTCAAGGCTGATCTCAATCTATCGTTCCACTGAAACCTACATTTGAGTTTCTGACATTATAAGCTCTCCATTTCAAAGACCGCCTACTTCCTTCTTTGAAATATTGCCATTTTCCATTCCAGCCTCAGGCATGCCAAATACTACTCCGAATATTCCTATTTCTCTACATGCTCCATGAACTGCAACTCATCCAAAACTGCTGTATCCATCCAATTCCACAACAAATCCCACTTCTATTTAATCACTGCTCTTGCTAACCTCCACTGGTTCCCAGTCTTTCAATGCCTCAAATTTTCAATTTTCATCCCTGTGTTTAAACCCATGGCCCTGCAATTCCCCGTCTCCAACTTCTACCAGCCCTACAACCACTCTTCTACCAAATACCTGTTCCTCTGACTTATGTGCATCCTCCATCACTTCAGCCTCAACACTGTCAGCTGTGCCTTCACCTGCACAGGACCCATACTCTGCCTCTCCTCCTTAAAACCCACCTCTTTGTCTAATCCTTTGGCACCGCTGACTATCTCCTATGCCGTGACATATATTTCTATCTGATTAGACTTCTGTAAAATGCCGCTGTACATTTTTCTATGTTAAAGGTTCTATATAAACGCAAGTTGTTGTTGGCAGTTCTGCCCCGTTTAATCCCTATCATTTCAAAATGGTCATTTTCACAATTCCTTGGAGCAATTGATTTTCAACACTGCTCAGTATATTATTCTGGGATGGTTAGCATTAAGCCATCTTTGTTGTATCAGTGATCATATGAAATAAAACTCATCTCTAGGCAAAAGGCTAGACATGGAGGCAAAGTGAAGACCTGAGTATGTGTGAGAGACAGGCCAGGAGTGAATTAGACATATTTCAGTCTTGACTATTCAAAATCAGCAACTGTCTTTTATCTCAGAATACATAATATGCACATATGTTAAAAGTACATGCATGATTACCAGCTAAAGGGCAAAGCAAAAGGCATTGCTCAGCAATATTACCTTGGTGTACATTGACCAAGATTTTTTGGGGGAAAAATCCTTTCATAAGTCAATATTCAATAAGAGCTAAGAGATTAAAGGTATCACAGCACACAATGTGTGTCTATTAAACATATTTCAAAATGTAAAAGTCATAACATTTTAAAATTCAAAAAGAGCTAAAAATTTTAATTCTCGATATCAAAATTATTTCCAGTAATTGCAATATCCTCAATACAGTAAATAATGAAAAACAAGTAAATTTACCATAAAATCATGAAAGGACTATTTGACGGAACACCCAACACATATGCACTATGCAAGATCACTGATGCGAAAAGCATCTGTTGATATCATCCTACATTTGCATTTTAACTAAAGTGAATCTTGTAGATAGTGATTTAGCCAGGTCACCAGTCACTACATCAAATATAATTTAAAACTCTTAGCATCTCAGGGGGCCATGAATGGATAGAATGACTCATAATGTTTGTTTCTAATATTTATTAATTATAAACATTTATTAAAATTATATTCATGAACTCGGCCTGTGCAAGCCTCTTAAAAAAAAACTGTGAAATTAGACAAAACATTCAATGAATAGTCAGCATCTATATTTGTAAAAGTTAAAACTCGCTTACTTTAAACAGAAAGATGCCCATATGTCCTTTGAAAAGTAACTTTATAAATCATCAAACCACTCCTGCAATCCGAGTAGCATGTAGAACTAAGCATCCAGATATTCCTTCAATTTACTACACATTAATTTTATAACCAATAATGTGATTTTTGACAATCTAACTTTTAAATTACAATTCATTGCACCCAATATCCTACATTAAAAAGGGAGAATTTTATCCATGCATCCAAAAGTATTTTTTTCCTGAAGCATTTACTTTGTAAATACCTGATGAGTGCAAATGGTAGATCGCTTTGCTTACCTCTAATTATTGCAAATTTACCTAAAAGTGTTCACACATTTCAGTTAGAAATTAATAATGTTTTCAGCAAGTAGTGGATTGTGGATAAAAAACAAACATTTTGAACTCAGTCCTTGGTTGGTGAGTGAAAGAAAGGCAGTAAACCAATTTTCATTTTGATATGCATCATATTTCACCAGGGCGTCCTGATAGTCTGGCTAATGTGTATTTGGAAGACTCTAAATCAACATGCTAGGTTTTGGTACTTTATTCTCAGTTATAAGACATCACCTAAAGCTGGAAAACTTCACAAAAACAAGATTTCAGTTCATTCACAGAAATATTAGAATAACTGCATTGTTCACCATTTTTCTCAGTGTAATTTTTCAATATTTCCACTCTTTCTCTTTTGGCAAGAAAGGACTTTTCCACAATCATAATCAATGCCAATGCTGAAAAAGATGAGAGTAATATGTTTTTCAAGGGCAGAACTTGCTTGCAAGGTTTTACTTCTCGTGGTGACATTCTTGGTACCACAAAGAACTCATGTCAGCAGACTCAGGTTGATGGTTAATATTTGCCCATGGAAAAGAATGAAGCTCAAAAGGAAATCTGGAATTTAAACTTCAGTCTCTTAATTGATATCTTTTAATAAGAGAATCATTGGAATACCAATCATGGAAAGATATCAGGAAACTTTCCAGTTTAGATAATTAATTGTTTTCCTTCACTAAAACAGAAACCATTTGAATAGTTTTGCCATGTGATGTAAATGGGCTTTAGATCCATCATTAAGTTGGCAACAAAAATAGTGCATTGGAAATCAATGGATAAAAAGGAGAACATATCCAATTACAATAACTAATTGACAATATTAAATAGCAAAAATGTAAGTGACAAATATCAACTCCCCCTAGGCATCAGAATACAGTCAATGCAGCTATGCCTTTTAAAAGTATCTGATAAGTATCCCTCTGATTTTTTTTAAAGGCAGCGTTGTATCGCATATGTCATGTTATCTTTTCAATTAAACATTGTGCTTTCTGTATTTTCCTAATTCATACCCAATAAGAGGTCATCCTGTGACTCTTAAGTCGTGTACCTTTTGCTATCTAAGCAGGGATGGTTATAGCACATAGTTTGAGATTGTAGATGCGCACCTACTAATTCTTTCAGTCATGGAAAGTAGTGGGATGGTGGGGCGGGGGGAGAGAAGAGGGGGAAGTCACATTTTTCCCAAAAGACAATAATTTTAATTTTATGTCAAATGAGGTTGGAATCTAATTTGTCATTATGTGTTAGCCTTCCAATTGGCCTGTCCCAGTCATGGTTCAAAAACAGTTCCATTATTACAGTTGATGGTTACTTAATTCGGTATTACTCTGATAACCAGATGTTCCATCTATGCATAAAGCCAACAACAACTTGTATTTATATAGTGCCTTTAATGTAGTAAAACAGCTCAAGGCAGGTCAGAGAAGCCTTATCAAACAAAAATGTCACCAAGTCACATAAGGAGATATGGAGATAACAAAAAGCTTGGTCAAAGAGGCAAGCTTTAAGAACTGTCTGACAGGAGGAAGGAGAGAAAAAGAGGTGGCGAGATTTAGTGGGGGAATTACAGAGCTTTGGGCCCTGGCAACTGAAGTTACAGGCGACAATGGTGGAGTTATTAAAATCAGGAATTCTCAAGAGGCTAGGTTTGGTTTGGAGGGTCATAGGGCCAGAGGAGACTACAGCAATAGGGAGCGTTGGACCATGGAAGGATTTGAAAACAAGGATAAGAATTTTAAAATTAGGGCATTGCTTACCCAGGATCAATAGCAATGATTTACAGGAATTAGTCTAAGTTAGGATACAGGTAGCAGAGTTTCAGATGACCTTAAGTTTACAGAGAGTAGAATATGGGAGGCCAGCCTCCCATATGGGAGTGTAAGTTTAGATACACAAGGGCATGGATGATGGTTTCAGCAGTAGATAAGCTGAGGCAAGGGCAGACTCAGACGACATTACAGATAGAAATAGGCAGTGTTAGTGATGGCACGATATATAATTGGAAGCTCATCTTGGGGTCAAATACGATTGTGAAGTCTGGTTCAGCCTCGGGCAGTTGCCAGAGGGGATGGAGTTGGTAGCTAGGGAAAATAGTTTGTGGCGGGGGCTGAAATCAATGGCTTGGGTCTTCCCAACATATATATTTGGAGGGAATTTCTGTTCATGCAGTCTGATGATTTAGAGATAGTGCAGGATTGAAGAGGTGGTGGTGGTGGGGCATCACAGCCAATGAGCAGAGCAGCTATCCCTGAATTGTAGAAGCATCAAAGTGCAAACCATGACAACTATTTAATATTCTAAAAAGAATTATATTTAGGAAAAACATTAAATAGGAAAATAAAAACTTATTTGAAAGATTTAAATTGTACAATTTTTAAAAACATACATGACACAGACAATTGTATTATTTATAAATGAAAATTAAGTTACAATGCATATTTGAGGAAAATAGCTACATTTAACACATAGGCACCAAGGAACATTTAATGACCTGAACAACATTTATATTAAAATAGTGCAGATTTTCATTGTAAATTCCAATCTACAAATATATTGCATATAAATCCCAGCAGTAGATACCAACCTGTTTGAGGGTTCACGAGAATACTGCCAGGTGGTATGCCTGCAGCTTCCAAGGGAAGCAAAAAGAAGCTAGTGCTAGTAGGAATCACTTGCCCACTCATGCCACCATCAAAGGAAAGAGAATTACTAGTGTTGACAGCTGAATAGACGGCTGGCACACCATGAGTCTGGCTCATAGCTGTGACTGGAAGAGGTTGATGGGTGCGAGAGAGGGAACCCGTGGATGACCCTACACTACTAGAAGACTCTGAACCTGGGAAAGGAGTAATGAAAAATCTTTATCTAGAGACAGAAACATCATGCCTTTTTCCTTTCTATGCATTAAGATGAATTGTCTTAAGAGTTCAAACATGCACAATATTAGGAAAATCAGCAAATCCCCTATTGACTGTAACATGTTAAAGTATTAAAGCACAAACTAACAACCATTTAACAGAGCAAATTCTTATCTCCGATATAACTGTATAGCTACAACATGCAAACGAAGCAAGAGATGAAAGCATAAGCTTCACAAATAATAACAAAAGCAGCTCCTATTGAAAGATCAAGACGTTAAGCAGCTAACATTTTTTCCTTGATTTTGTTTCTGTATCTAGTTGCAAACATCACAGAATGAAAATAGTTTTAAGAAAATCCAAAATAAGGCAAAAGTTTCAGAGCATTACAATGAAATTAGCAATTCAGGTGTAAGAAAGAGAAAGCAAGCTCATAGCACAGGCCAAAATGCAATAACAGCAGACATTTTTTTTGAATACAAAAAAAAATAGGGTTAACTCAAATTAATGTAGGCCAGTATATATCCTCAGACAAAGATAAAAATTATTAAATTTGAGTGCAGAACAGCATAAAAGAACTTCAGAGAAGTGAGTGGATGAACTAAAGTGTAGATTACAGATATATTCAATGAACCGGATATTCCTGGATTGTTTCAGCAGTATCAAATTGGGATGTGCACTTTTTTTGGGATTTTTCTAAAAACAATTGCAGCCCACATTACTTTGGCTAACCAAAGAAACCTAAAACAGTATAGCACTAATTAGTCAAAAAAAGTCAGAAAGAGTAATTATTTAGAAATGACTTACTGGCTCCCCAATAATTTAGCATTTAAGTACATTGCCTGGTGCACTCCTAAGCCACATGGACAAGAAGGCTCCAGGTTTGACCACTGATCAGTATGGAACGAGCTCGTCTCAGTCAGGAAAGCACTGAGATACTACTATTGGTTTTAGCAACCCTGAGCTCAAAAAAGCAAAAATCAGATTCCTGCTACAGATCACTGTGCAGTGACCAGGGTTGCGAAGTACATATGCAGATGTCCATCGAGGGCAAGACTGGGCTCAGCTGCAGCACTCTCCTTAGTCGATTAGTGTGCAACCACTCAATGTGTCAGCTCAAATGTGAATAATGGCCAATTTGGTGAGGTACTGGAGGGCTGCTGGCATCTGAAGAATCGTGCCCACAGTCACAGCCCTCACCTTTGGGAAAGGAGAAACAAAAAAAACCCCTTACAATAGCTAATCAGTCATAAAAAATGGTAAGAAATAGAAAAGTTGGTTTGGCCCTCTGAAAGCCAGCATTTGCCAAACTAGTACTTTACTGTGATAGTGCATTGCTGCATATAAGGAGAATGTACCTGTTTTTGAAAGCCTGCCTGTACTTTTGCTGCTACCAGAGCTATCACCTCTTGCCAGTACAGAAATTCCACTGAAGCTGCTAGCTTTTGTCATTGCTGGTTTCAGGTTGCGGTTTGAGCTATCCGAGTCTGTACTGCTCCAAGGGCGTGGCTCTGACCACTTTAGCTCATTTTCAGTACTGCTCTGACGACTATTGGAGGATCTCCCCGTTCCATCCTTATTTCCTCTGTGAGGTACAAAACAAACTTAACAGTTATCTTAATTTTCCAACAATTCAAAAAGTAAATAATGAATGAAATTGGCAGGATGCATATAGTCATGCAAACAGATTTTCTGACTTGAACAGAAAATTATTTAACAGAAAGCTCTCTTGTACCTAAATATTTGTCGCCTTTGTTGTGTGCTAGTAGCAGTTTCTTCTTCTTGAATTCTGTTGGTGTCAACAGGAGATTTCAGAATTTAGTACAAAATACCATAAAAAACTAATCAATTAAGTTTTTTTTTGAATCAGCGCTTACCTTTTATCTGTAAAGTAATTATCCTGGGAGAATGATAACTGAAACAAAAACAAATTTTTAATTACACTGATAAAACTATCAAAAAATTAACCCAATAATAAACATCCATTATATTTTTACCCCACCATAAACTAAAGCTAACATTATTCTTTGGTGCCAATGCTATAAAAAATACTGTATACTCTTCACCATTTTCCGCATGTGAAAGACCATTTAAAGTTAAAAACGGTCCTTGAAGCACAAGCCAATGTTTTGAGCAAATCATGTAGTCTCTTTTATGCTAGTTTTATTCCACCCTCAAAAAAAATTTGAAGTGATGCAGTGGCTTAAACAAAATCAACAACTAATACCACAACAACAATATGCAAGCTGTTGATACAAAAAAAAGTTTTTATTTTGTTATAAATGATCATAGGGCGAGCAACTTTACTGAATGTTTACAATTTTATAATAGCAATTAGAGTGCTTGGAAGACAACTTTTGAAAGATTCTTCTTTGAACAGGTCAATAATTCTTGGCATACAATAAAAAATCTGCTGGCTAGACATCCAACACAGTGGTATCTGGTACAAGAACACTGTTTGAATGCATCTCAAGGCTTCAACACTATTTTGAAGCATCTGAACTTTCATATAGAAGCTATAATGAAGAATGCAATTTTTTAAAACTGCAGAAGTAGCATTGCTACATAGTCACAAACCTGCATTAAAATCATGCTATAGCTGCTGTTAACTTGTTGGCTTCCCACCCCTCTCAGACGAATCATCTGCCTATAATACGCTGCACTAAGCTCAGAAAATAGAAAAAATTAAATCTGCCAATGCCTGAGCAGAGCATCTTGGAAAAATGATCCAGTTTTTAATAGCTTACACATCTTAAAACATTTTAATACTTGTTAAAAAACTCATTTACTTTCTTGTTCTGTGAAAATTTTTAACAGTATAAGGTCACGAACAGTAAAGATGCTCCTAATGAGCACTGATGACCAGCACTGGGCTACATTATATTCTCACCATTATAAAAGTCTCTGTTGTTTTTAATTTAGACTGCTTTCTTGAAGATGTTTAGTGCTCTGAAAGTGTTTTGATGCAAGTGTGATGTAGGGAAAATTCATCTTTAAAAGGAGCTTGAAGTGCTTCAGTCCTATATGCCATCTATCAGAAGCATTATTTACTTTCCCATTTCTTGTACTTCATATTCAAACACACTGCTATAGGACAACAGCTTTCTATCATGTAACAGATCTTGATAACTATTTTTCCTATGCTATGGTGGCAAAACACATCATTGCATGCACTGCACAACACCTGATTGTGGCTGCGACTCAAAAACACCCACCCCAAATTGAACTAGTAGTTCAAAGCTCTGCCAAACACTCTTGCAGGGGAACCTCAACATGATCACTAATCTGCTCTGCAGAGAATTTTCGATTTGTGGCCATATAATAGTCAGGAACTAATGTATAATGTTATGCTGATAAATAAATTAGCTGCAGATAAAATACACCCCAGGCTGCTCTTTTATGTACTACCTGCTCACGCAGAAAGCAAGTTTTCAATTTTCTTACAAGAATTGCCCCAAAACAGTATATGGAACAGCATTCCATATGAATCAGCCAGACTTCACAAAGATTTCCAGATTGTGGCTACCATCCAACTTTCAGTTTACTAATGTATCATATACTCTGAACTCTCCACAACCAAATCAGTCAAATCCAATACCTTCCAGATTTTCAACTACTCATACAAAGCTAGCAAGTCTAAGTTGCACATCCAATTTAAAACCATTTATTTACTTTTCTCCTTTCCCACCCTATACTTACATCTTGAGAAAATATCCTATCTCTGACCCGCTGATATTCCTCTTCCCTCTCCTCTATTGATTTGCTTCTTCTATCATCCCGCAATCTGATACGTATCTGGAAATTTTGAACACATCGTCTTCTTAGGAGATTGAAATATTTCAAAGTAAAAAAAAATTGAAGCTTTAACAATAGCAAAAATATATTTTTTTTTTGAAAACAAATTCCAAAAGTGCTTTTTGGACTTTAATTTGTCTGTATTAGTATGTCTACTCTCCTTTAAAAAATAGTGTTTTCTGTAATGTAATTTTCATTCTCCCAAGGCAGTTCATGCTTCCATCACAACTGCCTTGACTTAATTCCAGATATTTTCCTGATTTTGCCTTATATTTCTATTCAGCGGTTGTAACTGATTCATTCAAAACAAATAACCTGTTTAATGTATAATCTCTTACACTTCATTACTATGAAATATTCCATTAACACCTGTGAACAATCTCTTGGTTAGAAGAAATGATTACAATTTGAGTGATTATTCGTGGGTTGAACTGAAAGTAAACTGTGCACCCAAATTTTAAACTGATCAATCTAATGGTTAGGAATCACTTTAAAAAAATCCTCATATGAAAAACACAACCTAGAACAACTTGGGCACTCTTAATCATTAAAAAAACAAGTTATATGTTCATTTATGAGGAATCCTCCATGAAAAACAGGTGAATAAGTTTCATCGACAAATATTTGCCACCACGTTAAACCCAACTTTTTCCAGTACAAACAGCAATATCCTTCAAATGCTTTTGCTGTTCTTATCTTTATCAGAGTGTCAAATAATGCTTACTGCAGCGACCATATAGGACTTGATGCACAGGACATGTGGTACATATATAGACACATATACAAGCATTGTGAGCAATGTAAAATTAGCTATCTGAGTAAAAATGGAATATAAACTCTTGGCTAAAATGATTCCATTGAACTTTTAAATATAATGGATGTAGACAAAAAGATTATGGTTTGCCAACTTCCAACAACTGAATTATACTATGAAAGTTGAATCCAGAACTTATTGCATACCACCCAATAAATAAGTGACCTGAACTAAGCTAGATTCCAGAGCAATAATCTGAATCTAACTGGGTCCCTCCAACTGTTTTGTGACCACCATCCCCTCACCTCCACAGAAGCAGTGCCTGTACAGATAGCACAAAAATATATTTTTAAAAATGCTAATTATGATCAGGTAATTGATTAAAAACATTCCTACTCCTGCTGCATGGCAATTCTATATGCAGTACTCTGGCATTTTTTAATACAACCATTTTGTACTATAATAGAGCATTCAAACTTGGGATACAAAAATTAGGTATTTCAAGAATATAAAACTCGAATGTAATCTTTGCCCCAGAGAAATTTACAATTTTATTTAACTTAGATAGTCATAAAACAGCTTGTATTTTAACACAGAGGTGGAATCCAAGACTGCAGACAAACTGAGCACTTACTTGGTTATCATCTTTGTCATTGCTCGAGTTATCTCGTTTAAGGATATACCTCTTCTGAAAATCATCAGTTGTATCTTCTTTTATATGTTCACAAAACTTCTGATCAGGTCTGCAAGAAAATTGAACAATGACTAATACAGAATTATACAAATTCTATATTTCCAAGTGATTGAAGGTAAGAGATATCAAATCCAAAGAATATAATGTGTTCCTATTCTTGGAATTCAACATCAACATTTTGCACAAACTTTAGGAGATTATCTCATAGTTCACCACAGTGAATTTTACATTTCTTGCTTCAATCATCCTGGTGAGTTTTGTGGGCAAAGCATCAATTTGATGTCCAATCTCTCACTGTGGAACTAAACTGAATGTCTCAACTTATTTTGAGAGGAAGGAGGCTTTCACCCTATCATTAGGGCTAGATTCAATCCTGGGTCCTTTAAGGATAGCCCATGGGGTAGTCCAAAAGTCTATTCTGAAACATATTTGCAACAATCTGCTAACACCGTTTTTAGCATTTAGGCAATATTTAGACTGCTCAGATTCAATTGCTGCTCACATTTAGAGTTTCTTTATGGTTTTTAGTACTGGAAGGGAACTAAAAGCAGGTGGCTGTCTGATCTTATTTTTTTTTAATTAATTTGTGTTGCACTTGTTTTCAGTGTAGCAATTTACTCCTCTGAAATAGGTACTATGGCTAGATTTTAAGTACACTTTCAAAAAATAAAATTTTGGGATTCCTTCCTTTAAACAGGGAAGAATTTTAGAATTATTCTCTATTTGCATTTAAGAATCAAAGAAATTTTTTTGGCTATAGAATTGAATAAAGAAATCTTTGTTAAAGAAGTTTTAAACCCATTTCACACCAGATATACTGACCTATGCATGTTTGTAACTGCACAAGAAAGATATACAATGAAAGTGTTGACAAACCACAAGAACCAGGTTTATAAACATAAATGAAAAGTTTTACATACATATTTATACAAGAGTAGTGGAAACCATGCTTAATATTAAACTGAGTATAATTTGACTGCTTGAAAAATTTTCAATGCTGTTAACATTTAGTATTTGTTACAGTTAATGCCATCAAATAATGTCACTTCAAATCCTTTACCATTTTACCTGCAACTTCCTGTCTTAATCTATCAAATCAGTTTCCTAATGTCACAACACTGAAATGTACCCAACCAAAGCCAACAACATCCTCTTTAACCATGGAGCACTGTCCCCGCTTTACCACTCTGCAGCCTGGCATGGTCAACTGCACCACACTCCTCCAATGCTTGTCATCCATTGTCCAACTCCAGGAGATCTGCCTTTGGTTGGTATCACTTCTACATATCTAATCATTGTCATAGCAACTTGCTGTTCACAAACCATTACCTCTGGAATCCCCAAGAGATCCATCCTCATCCTATCCTCTTCTTATCTATATGCTATTCCTTGGTGGCATCATACAAAGACATGGGATAACCTTTCATAAGTACACAGGCGGTTCCCAGTGCCACCTTTCTTAACCTATCTACTGCCTTGGTTTTCAGACGACTTGTCTGACATCTAGTCTTGCATAAGCCACGAGTTACTCTGTCAAAACATTATAAAGATCAAAGCTTTGAAGTCCCTGTCACAACTGTGCACTTTGGAAACCAATTTCATCTGGTAACGTGGCTGCCGTCTCATATCTAACCAGGCTGTTTGCAACTTTGGTACAATAGCCGAGCTGCGCTCTGATCCCATAACCCTTTTCATTACAAAGACCAGTTGCGTCCATGTCTTTATTTCCACCTACCCATTACCCCATGTCCTTGCTGATCTACACTGGTTTCAGACCCTCGCTACCTTGGATTTAAAATCTATTCTTATATCTGTAACCTTCACCAGTCCAACAATTCTACCTTCACGCAGTCTCTGCTGCTGTGACTCTGGTCTCATGTATCCCACCTCTCCCTTGGCTCCTTTACTGGCAACAAGGCTTGCAGTCATGTAGGCTGCATGCTTTCGAATTCTCGTTCAAAACTCATCGGATTTTAAACTCCTTTCTTCTATCTTATGATCTTCCTTAAAATGCATCTTTGGTCACTCTTCCCAATATGCCCCTCTTTGGTTCAGTGTCCTTTAATTTTTTTTTTGAGTTTGCCTCTGTGAAGTGCCTTAGGGTACTTCTTTGCATTCAAAGTCCTTTAAAAATGCAGGCTGTTGCAATTATAATTAGTAAGTCAAAATGGTTTCTTTTCCCCCGTCCCTTCATACCCACCACCAAATCCAATATTCAAACAAATATTTAAAACACAATCAAATTATTAACTTGACTATAAACAAAACATTTCAGAAGTTAAATCACTTACATTCTTGTGTTGCTAGTTTTGTTTATAATCACAGCTTTTCCTGTTTGGTCAACATTGTGATCCAAGCCAAAGTATGCAGCTACTCTGTGCAACAACATCCTGTGGTAGGAGGTCATTGGAGGAAACTTCCTATATTGAATACTGAAGAAGAAAGAGAAACCACTGGTGACAACACACAAGCTGTGAAAATATATTTGGCCTATGTGTGAATATCAGCTCTTACTTGTTATTACTGATAAAATCCAGAATTTCTTGTTCTAACTTCAGCAACATCATTCTATCCCTGGAGAACAAAAAACAATCTTCAGTTGTGTTCATTTGCCAAATACGTCATGTCGTTCAAACACTTTAAACCAACCAGAAACTATGTATTTTTAAATTCCTTCCAACAATCAAATGATGAACCTATCGCTAATTGACAAAATGGTGATTGCTTTGCCCAGTATGCACGTCCAGTTAATTAAAACACAGAGGGATTTATGCATTTGTCTATTTATGCAACAGTCAACTGATCTACATTAAGTTTCTTAAAAAGGCTACAAATTAATAAAAGCTAAATCAACTTAGAGCATTACATTCATCTCCAGGCTCGCAGACTAAGAAAGTTGCATGCAAAGAATGCATTAGAGTTGTGTCTATTGTCATTTTGGGAATACAAGTGGGGGACTCTGGGTGGTCAAGTTGTTCCTCTGTCAGTTCTGGCGACGAAAGTGTAGAACAAAGTTAACCCTTTGTGGCAGACTCGGAATCCGATATTCAAGAAACCTGAGAGATTCTTCCCATTAGGCTACAGGAAACCCAGCAAACCAATGTCCTTGTGGCGACAAAAGTTTTGGCTATATAATCAGTGAATTGGTGCTGGTTTATCTGGTTAAATGCCCTCAGCATCCGTGCTTACAACTTGTCACCCAAACTTGCTTGACTCAAGCAAGTGTAATGTATCCTGTGGGAGTGCAATTTGAGACAAACAGAAGTTTCGCCTGTGTGGATTTTTCAGGAGCTAGGAGCCTCTTAATCAACAAATGATATTAACTTGCCTTTCGTAACCAAAACACTCCATATGCAATGAATTGCTCAAGTGCAGTCATTGCTGTTTTGTGGGCAATGCGACATGCAGCCCATCTGCTCACAAGGGCCTCCAAACTCCATTGAGATGAATGATGAGTTAAGTTTTGCTTTGGAGGTGTCGCTTGACTCAGAGAGTTCCAACATGTGCTAAGATGACACTAATCATAAGACTAACAATCTGCAATATTTCTTCCAATCACTGCTGCAAAGTGCACGTGCATACATCAAGACAAAACAGGAACCTGAATAACTGCAGTAGCCTTTGAAGTAGTAGTTGAAGTGCTTCTAAGACTCACTGCCATTGCTCAAATGAAGTATGAAGTCCTGTCCCATGCCCTTCAGTAAGAGAAAGAAACCTTTGGGGAGAACTAAATACCATGTTCATCATCATGCGCAATGCTGTATATACTTATGTACAAGTAGAAGCATTTATTTTGCTATTTCGTTCTCAAAGTACAATGCTTGCCCCAAAGCACAATCACAAATGTTTAGTATCTATGCAGTGATTTTGGATGTGCTAGATTTGAACACATACATCAGGTTTAAAGGCCCAAACGTCCTCTTAAGCACACAGAGCTAGACCTTCTCCTCTAGGGAGCCTTTGTCTTCTTCATTCTGCTGTCAGGTTGCTACTAAATGTACCCTTATATAAAGGCCATACCTCCGCTCAGGTTTCTCTTTTAACTTATGGTTTCTGTTGAGAATGGTGACTGCCACTGGCCATTACACCAATGATGGTAGATCCAGCAGTAGCATATGAGTGTATTCCTATCTACTGTTGCACTTCCAGCATTTAATGTATATTAATGGTAATTTAACCTCTCAATTTCAGTCCCAACTAAAGCCAGCAGGAACCTGGGTTGAAGTGAGGAGGAATATCACAGTCGTTCAAAGTTGAACAACAGGAATACAGAAAACATAATTCTCTATGCTAACATGAAGGTTACAATTTTGGGGGATAAAAGTATTGTTAAATTTAACCAAGGCTAATTCATTATTCAGCCATTTCCATTGTAGGCTGACATGGAAGGATTCTATTATATGCATAATAGTAGCATTTCTCATTGAAATCATAGCACATGATGTGATTATTCAGTTCTACAGGGTGTTAGTGTTCCAACTGCATTTATTTTAATCATACTGCCTTGCTCATTCCCTCATCATTAAAATTATTTGCTGTGTACTTTTACAACATTATTTGAATGGAGTGGATGGGTGGTTAATATATAGATCGCCTTGCGCATAAATGTATGCTGTATTCTTATTCTTTATTTAGACAATGTGCAAGTTTGAATTTGCTTGCTTACAGTAAAAAAAAGCAGAATTTGACTCAGTATAACTTTTTGTGCATTGCATATTCATATAGTAGTTCTGCAGAATGGTGTTATGGAGGTTCTCATATTAGGTTTAGTTCTTCAGCTTCCTTTGGTAGTAGTTTCTCTGCTCCTACCTTTGAAATATTTGCACGTGTGTGTATGTTTATGAACACATGGTCGGAATGTGCATTTTTTTTTAAACTGCTGGTAGTGGTCCAGAATTCTTAAAATAGTTATGGCAACCATGGTTACAGTTGCTGATAGGAAGGTGAGTGCTCAGCTATTTAACCATTTAACTGTCATTTTGGTTCATAATGATGGCTGGTTTGATCTTTGATCTCAAGTACAACGAATAAATTCCAAATGTGTACAACACTATCATAAGCATTGCATAATTGAACATGTTGCATCTTCTTCATATAATCAAAAATTCATTTCAAAAATACCTGGGATTATTTTTCAAAGTATTTACTAAAAATTCATGAAGATCTATTCCAGTGGAATCTGTGTACTCTTGGCTGGAATCTGGTTAAGAGAGAGATTGAGAAGTTCCATTCATTTTACAAGCAACTTGGCAAGCATCCAAAATCTGAAAGTATTTTAGTGAAGAAATGTAGTGTAAACCTCTTGATAACATTTTTTTATGCAGTTTATCTGGTTTGTCCGTGCATTCTTCCTTTTCAGCTTCATCTTTTGTGGTCTGCTCTTCTTTATCAAATGCTTGTGTTAACTGGAGCTGAATTTTATCCTGTGTAAACACAAGGTAAATTGTCAGAACAATATTCAATGTGACGAACAGTTTTAACATATTTATAGTTGAGTGGGGTGTTTAACAAAAATGGTTACTGCAGTTCACATACTGTTTCTTTCAAAATACTTACACAATTTTTCCCTAACTGATTTCTTTGGCAAATGTCTTGGACAGTGTGCTACTGATCCACTCAGCAGACTGCACAAAAGACTACAGAACGGTGATTTTCTGTTTCTCATTATTCAAAGTTAAGTGAACAGTAAAAATATAATGCTGAGTAAGTCAGGTGGTATAACCATGAGATACACTCCTCTGTCAAGCAAATAAATTATAACTGTACAAAGAGGAACAGGCATTTGCAGAAAGCAAGGGTCACAGAGGAAGTATGAAATTGTGAAGCTACAGGTCTTTGAAGGCTATTAATTTTAGTGCGTAAAGCCTCCTTTCAAAGATCAGTTTGCATACAAACAGTTCCAAGTCATCAGAAAATAGCCTCACACGCACACGATAGAATATTATTTCACCATGCACTATAACTCATGTTGCAAGGAGATCAGAGCCCCTGTGCTTTTATGCATATGTACAAAACATAGCTGTACCAGGAACCTCTGGTAACTTGATATCTGTTGATATCAAACCAGAGAATAGCCCAAAGATTGGGCTAGGATTTATCATCAATGCTGAAGGAAGTCGTAGGATACCATTCAGGAATGTCTGTTCTTACTTGTAACTTATTGGCAGGTTTCTAGCTGCTTTCCTTACTTCTGATTCATACATTGCCTATACCTTCAATTTTACTTTATTTTACTTTGAGCCCATGAACAAAGGGTGACGAGCATTTGAAAAACTTAGAGGAAATGCATATCAACAAAGACATCTGATGTGTCAAATTGAAAATCCCATGGCTTTGCCATTGATCAGTTACAAGGTATGTTCTCTGCTTTATCTGCCTGTATTGACTTTGTGTCCTTTGTAGTATTGCCGTTTCCTCTCAGTTCAAGTTTCTGTGCGATTGTCTGTGTGGTGTTTGGCTGTGTTAATCTTCTGTATTGTTATATGTTTCTCAGTCTTTCCCCTGTTTTTAATTATTGGTGGAGACGTATTGCCTCTTGCTCTTAGGCTCTTTGATCTGTTACTTATCTATATTGATGCTGTCACTGCTTGTCTCTGATTTTGCTTTACTTTTTTCCCCTGACCTGTCAATTACTTTATCCCTGTATGCTTCTTGTTCCTCGTCTTGCTGGCTTACAAAGTCACCTACTCAGCATTTCCCCATCATGCTTGTACCCATTTCAGGTCCTTGTGGTCTTGTGCAAAAGCTTTTAAGATTTGCATGCTGAGGCACTATGTAATTCACAATGTTGTTGCAGATTTCTTGCAGGCTCATTCCTCCTTAATCTCCCATGAACCCCTCACAGTTCCCCACTGTTTGTCTTGCACTGGTTGCCCCTTTACCCCAACATACCTTTGGACCTCCTTGGTTACCAACCTTTTCCCTCCCATTCTCCCTCATCATTTTGTCCTCAGCCTCAAGGTATTGCCTCACTTTTGCCATAGCAAATTATTTTTACAGTAAATTTACATTTGCCTCCATGGTCAGAACACCACAACAGAGATTTTGACTCGGTAACATAAGAGCAGGAGTAGGAGTAGGCCATTCAGCCCTTCAAGCCTGCTCCGCCATTCAATAAGATCATGGCTGATCTGATTGTGGGCTCAATTCAACTTTCCTGTCTGCCCCCTATAACCCTAGAGGCCCTTGTCTATCAAAAATTTAACTCAGCTCTGAATAAATTCAATAGCCCAGCCTCCACTGCTTTCTAGGGAAGAGAATTTCACATACAAATGACTCACTGAGAGAAAAAAATTCTCCTCATCTCTGTCTTAAAAGGGAGATCTCTTATTCTTAAACTGTGCCCCCTAGTTCTGGTCTCCCACACAAGAGGAAACATCTTCCCAATATCCACCCTATCAAGTCACGTCAAGGTCGTATGCATTTCAATAAGATCAGCTCTCATTCTTCTAAACTTCATTGTGCTATGGCCTAACCTGTTCAATCTTTCTTCACAAGATGAGCAAGTGTTGGCCTGGTTCTGCTGACTATCCTTCGTTAGGCCACCTGTCAGGCAAGGTCTAACTATTCCCATGGTTGCCAAGCACCCCTGAATTTGCTTTTGTTTCTGCTGCATTATTTTCAACATGTCTGCAAAACTGGTAGTTTACTTTTGAAACAGCTGATTGTGCAAAAATTAGGCAACAGAAGTAGGCTTTTTGATGTGGCTAAAGCTGTAAAGGTTAAACAGCCAATTCAGAAGGCCTTAAGGGACTGAAGACAGCCAAGATTTGAAGGTGACCCAAGTTTGGGCAGCTTAAACAATCATTTCAGTCAAAGAAATAGGCAACTAAGGGATAGCCAAGCAAAGAAGTATATAAATGGCAATGCAGGAACAGAAGTGAGATGGGGTGGATGATTAGTATTTCATGTGTTCAACCCGCTGGGAAATACAGATAAGGGAGCTACAGTGCGACCTATGGTTAGGATATTGAATTTGCAAGTTAATCAATCATCGTTTTAAAATTGAAAGTTAGATTGTTACCTTAGGCATTACATCCCAGGCATCATCAAGCATTTTAAGTCTGGAGAAAATCATAGAAGTGTGACACAGGCTGTGTACACAATTATACAAAATTTAATATCCTACATATATGAATTAAATACTTGAGCAACTGGTTATTCTAGATACATTTTAAATTACTCTACTGTGTCAACCAACGCACAAATTGTCACAAACCCCTTATGTTCCTGAATATAAATCGTTTCAAAGATGTTGGATTAAATTATGTAGCCTTTACACATGAAAATAAGAGGGAAAAATAAACATGGCTCATCACTCTTGAAATCACAACACAGAATAAATCGCCAAGTTATTTCAGTTTCAATCTACATAGATCACATTACTGACTCAATGGTTAACTCCAAGATTTGTCAGGAATACACAGCTCCTTCCAGGTCCTAATTGTCTCACCTACACTGCAGACGTTGAACCCAGCTTTTTAAAAATCTCTTAACAATCATACAACATCCTTAAAAGTAGCAATCTTCACCATATACTCAAATGACTACTCCTTTCTCTCTCTCTCACACACATACACGCTCAAATAACAAAAAAAAATGAACACAAGCTAACAACCAGGTGCATGAGATTTGTACAATCTTGGTGTACAAATTTACATATCCGCAACTAATCAAGACCAAAGGAATTTTACTTAATTAATTTAAAAAGATTTAAAGTTATGCGGCATATAAAAAGGTACTACATTTCAGACTCAGTGAATTATTACCATGGATAAATGACAAGTTACTTTTAAGTACCTGCTCCATTCCCACTCTGACCTCTCTGTCCTCGGCCTCCTACATACTTTCAATGAAACTCAATGGAAGCTTGAGGAACAGCATCTCATCTTTCAATTAAGCATTTAACACCTTGTAGAATCAAGACTGAATTCAGCAATTTTAGATCATAACATCTGCTCCCAATTTTTTGGACAACAGGCAATTTCCTAAAACTCAAGTTAAACCTCAACTGCTCTGTTTGTACAACTGAGCTTTAAGTTATGCAGTCCAATATCATTACTTTTTTGCTAACCCACCAAGCTTCATTATGTTCCTTCATTTCAGGAAAGATCACAATTCTGGAATTTCCCCCCCAGTGTCTGCTCTCTTGTTCCCGGCCCTGAAGTTTTACATGTATGATGTTATTCATTCACAACTACGAAACTAGCTACATTTGTCTTTTAAGTGATTTATTTTTATATAAAATTCATTGAATTTCACAAATGTACAAACATTTAATGTGGCATACCTACATTCAAAAGTACTTATGGAGAAGGGAAAACAAAAGTGTAATTAGGAGCTCAAATCTAACAATTTAGTCTTCTGGTACAAGCAACGAACTTTCTACTATGTAACATCCATAACAAGTTAATATTCTCAAATTATTTTGAGTACAAATGCAAGCTATGAAGGTAGAATTAATTTATTTTAGTTATCTCACCAGCATATTAAAATATCTAGCTTAGTACAGTTCATCACTTCTAAACAGACATACTTGAAAATGGTCTTAAGTGAATATTAAGCCCGAAAGCCACACACTATCTTTTTAGCACTGCATGATCTTCAAGAGTGCAAATACTGACACAGAAGCAAACTAAAATTATGAAAAGTAAAACTATATAACTTATTGCAACCATTGAGTTCCAGAAGATGCAGTAAAAATGGCAAATGGGATTAAATTTGGTAGACTTATTACTGAAGTATTTGTTTTTGTACGTAAATCACAGAAGTTTTGTACACTTGTGTGCTTCTTCGCACATTACCACAATTCAGCTCCTGTTCTTCCAAATTTAAGTTCAAGTAACTTTGGTGCAATGTAACCAATGTGCATTAAATGCATGATGAGAACTTAACAAGACAATTATTTCTCTCTGAAATAAAGCCTTTATTTAAAGAAATAAAATGCTACACCATCGGACTAGAGTTTTTACTTATTCCATGTACTGTTGCATTTTACCTGATTATCCCGTGGAACATCAGCTGTGGGCGGAGGAGAAGACTCTTCACACACAGCCAGGCTCCTTACTAGCTTTAACTTTGCATTTGACTAAAGGAAAACATTCATTGTTAGGGCAAATGCAGTGACGCAGAAATATATTTAGCTACATTTATTTCATCAAACGTTAGCTCATTCCAACCATATACCCTGCAACAGCTTAAAATGAGGTTTGAAAGCTAATTTTTAGTTTCAAAATATCCAATAAGATTTTTAATTTGTTTGTTTGGATATTCAAATCTTTCTTCCTTAATGTGCACTCTGCCCAAAGACAAGTCCTTGGCTCATTGTCTGCTGATGCTTCATCCTCAGCCAATTTTCTTGGCAGTTTTGTCAGTGGTTGTTTGGCATTGCCTTCTGCTTTCAGGGACAGGGCGAGGAGGTAGGTCCCAAGATAACCTCAGCCGGAACGGGAATCAAACCCGCGCTGTTGGCATTCTCAACCACATGCTAGCCATCTAGCCAACTGAGCTAACTGGCCCCCCTCCATTTAAATCTAAACTATTTGATGAAACTGGATGACAATAACCTGTACTGCCATATTATGTTGTTACAGGGTATAGTCTTCAATATACTTTCCTACAGCAATTGCCTAAATAGTCTATCTACTTCACTTAAGTATACAAAATTCAGAACCCAAAACAATTGTTATACAATTTCCTTCAATCTGATCCTGCCATAAATATAGAAGTGTACACTTGGCTAGGTATAGTACGTATAGGTTTATTGTCTCATATTTATGTGAAGATGCATTTACCAATACTCTATAATTAGGGCTGAACTAGACAATGTTGCCAAAATCATGGGAATAGGAATGTTGAAGTTAGTTCTGTTGTGAAGTTATGGAAACTCAGATGAAAATTACAAATTATGTTGCACCAGGTACCCATATGTTTGTCAACTAGGCTTCTCAACATCTTGGACCCTCAGAAAACACAATTAAAAATTATGTTTGACAGTTTAATATAAATTTAATACAACCTAAAAATTATGGGAAAGTACATGAAAATACATAAACAGAGCATTCTAGTGTTAAATTTGACCTTTGACATTACATAAATCTCAAGGTGTCATTAAGCACCTCACAACAGAGAAGTGCATAATTTGCACAATTCCATGCACACTTGAGAAACAGACTGGATACTATTTATTTTTCCATAAGCCAGCTGACTCATTTCAATATGGTGAACATTTTGCATAATGTGGCATGTTGTCAGTTATTTCCATGCATTAGGAACCAATGAAAATGCATTCTCTTAAAAAATGGTGATTTGATCTTTTGGTGATTTGATCTTTTGGTGACTATCTTATGATAAAGTCTTTCATCCCAGACAGTTTTTTTTAAGCATCTTAGAGATGCACCTTTTTCCAAGTTCTAATAAAACTGGCAATGATAATACCCAGAGCAAACATTAAATATATACTCTTTGACAATAAATTCCCAAAAAGCAAAGAAAAGTTTGCTTTGAGCTATAAGCACTAAGCACACCACCATGCACAATTGCTATTGGTCCAAAAATGCTTTCACAAAAGCAGAATGAAAAACTACACACAGTTGAGCAATCACAAAATATGGATACATCTAAAAGCACCTAATTCATTTTCAACTGAACATAGAGAACTTTACTAAGTGAAGCACTATAAAAAGCACTGCAAAAAATTTGTACAGCAAAACCCAAATTGGGGAAAGTATACATGCATGAGGATACAAATCTTTGAGGATAAAGTGCCGCAATAAAGAAAACGATTTAAATAAAATACATTTCTTGCAAACAATAGTCATAATAGAGTCATCAAGGCGTAAATGATTTCCTCTCGCATGCTATAACACACTTCTACTATACCTTTGACCTTTTCCCCGCCTGTCCAAGACTTTGTATTTGTCTCTGCACGGTGGACAAGAGATCATTACAGTAAAATAATTGAATGCATATGACAATAAATTTCCAAAGGACTGAACTTTCAATATCCACCTGAGCCAAATGGCATCTAACCCAGAATCAATATATTCAATTACAAACCAAGCAATGTGATTCAACAATCAGAAATCTTCAGCTCAACTTGATGGGCTGTGTTATGAGGTAACTCAGCCAAATTTCCTATTTTCTCTTCCCTTCCATTATGAGAATGCAGAATTGGATTTTCATAAATGTGTTAGACTAGAATAGCAGGCTAACTAAACCAAAAAATATAAAACTGAGCTGTTTACTAAGTAGAGGTCCACTATCCAGCACACACAAAGAAAATTAGCAGAAAACATCCTCATTATAAATGCATCCACTGCTGAGAGTTCTCTTTTCAACTACAAGTGACCACAAATATTACTGTTCTAGGGTTATCATTGATACACATGGTGTCACAAACAAAAGCATAGCCTTCTGGGTTCAACATAACTTATCTTCAGATCTGGCATTAATGCTGCTGTTTAACACCTAAAATGTTTAAGGTAATTAACTGTCTCATATGCAAAATTCAGTAGGTATGATTAATGTTATTTTTGGTAACTGGGCAACTACAAGGAAAGCAATTTAACAAAATTTGCTTGATGAATCTTATTTTTATTAACATATCATAAGGAATTGCTCAATTTCCTAAAATTTGTTCAACTAAAATTTGTAATTTTGAATGGCATGATGGATAAATTTGCATTTGTCATCTTCAATTAAACAATAGTTAGATACCCTCTAACCTACGGCTGTAATCTGAAGATTTTTTACATTATATTAACAAGAATATTCAGAAATACTTTGTATACAACCATGTTGATCTACAATTCATTCAACATGAAATTCTAAGCATAATTTAGCTCAAGCAGACTTAACAGGTAGATACCACTCTTCATGAGTTCCCAAGTATCAGTATTTTTCTTTGATGTATACATCTTCCATCCTAGCCAAGGATGCCAACAAATGTAATGATGCCAACAGGCCCAGCTCATAAAAGTTGATTTTTATTGGCATAAATACACAAAGAAAGTCATTCATTACATCTAGCACAACAGAAACCTCCCTTATTCTCCATCACAGCATCTAACTGCCTCTACTGACTGAACCAGACTGTTTGTAAACTCTGTCATGTTTAAGCTACAAGGAGAACTTTTAGCTACATATCCATGCTGTCACCAAGGCAGCCTATTTCTACCTCCGCAACACTGCCTAACTCCGTCTCTGCTTTAGCTCTTCTGCTGCCAAAACTCTCATTCATACCTTTAGTGCCTCCAGACTTGACTATTCCAATGCACTTCTCTCCGGCTTCCTGTATTCTACCTTCTGAGACCATCGAAAACTCTGCTTCTCATATCATAACTCGCACCAAATCCTATTCACTCAGAAACCCTGTTCTTGCTGACCAAGACTGCCTCCCAGTTAAGGGACACCTTGATTTTAAAGTTCACATCGTTGTTTCCAAATTGCTACATGGCTTGTCCCCTCCCCATTTCAGTAGTTCCAGCCCAACCACCCTCAGATATCTGCGCTCCTCCAATTCCAGCTTTTCAGCATCCCCAATTTTAATCACTCCACCATGGCTTAAGCCCCAAGCTCTGATACTTCCCTAAACTTCTCTGCATCTACACTTTGCTTCCTTCCTTTAAAACACTCCTTAAAATCTAACTCTTTAAGCAAGCTTTTGCTCAACTGCCCTAATATCTCCTTCTGTGGCTTGGTGTCAGATTTTGTTTGATAATGCCTCTATGAGGAGTCTTGGGACATTTTATTATGTTAAAAGCACTATATAAATACAAAATTGTTGTTGCTTTTCAATGATTCCAGAGCTTTGCCCCCACTACTCACCCAGGTGGCTGCTCTACACATTGGTCACTCTTTGGATAAACAAGTACTTACTGACAGTAATCTTTGGAATGCTGTTTCTCAGAGAGTAGTGGAGGCTAGGTTATTGAATATATTTAAGGCTGAATTAGACAAGTTTCTGATTCAGGAAAGTAGAATTAAGGCCACAATCAGATTAGCCATGATCTTATCAAATGGCAGAGCACGTTTGATGGGCCGAATGTCCTACTCCACCTCCTATTTCTTACGATCAAACTGGCATTGTTTTTAAAGTCTGCGCTCTTGCCATTGGCGGTTTTCAGAAACTGGGGATAACAATTTATCTCTAATTCGAAGTACCGGAGAGTTGTACATATTAATATGAATTAAAATTTTAAAAACTTGAATATTCATAAGAAATTTATAGCTGTGTACTAATTGACTGCTTTCAGTCATTATACAGATGCTTTCATTGCTTGAAAATGATTGAATTAATGACCTCAGGTCTAATCATTCCAGTTTTCCTCTCCTGTATTACCTTCTTCATATAGTACAATTCTGTCACATTTATTTTTCCCCTTTATTGCTAAATGATACACAATGTTATAGTGCATTATTTATTGGTTCAGAGTTTATTTTTCTGTAAGGTTAACGTACTTTTCATGTGGAAAAGATGCAATCGTTAAACCATAGAAAATTCAGTTGTACCAAATATCTCACTGAAAGCAATTGATAAGGCATTCAAAAACTTCTCGTTTCATAAGCTACTATAGCTCAATAATTTTGAATAATTTTTTTAAAATCTGAAAACAAGGGTCACATTGTACAATAGATACCAATCTCAGTATGATGCATTGTTAGCAGTTATAAATTACAAGTTGTTTGAGTTACAAATATATACTTGCATAATACAATATCTTTTCCAATCAAGTCACTAGCTTAAGAGGGTAAAAAGAAATCAGCCAGTTTACAGTAACAAAGGCAATCGCATTTTATGTGAAGAGGAATGTGGGGTAGTAAGCTGCTAAATATAGCAGAATTTTAAGGTTAGTGAAGAAATGTGGATCCTTTTTACTTTTGGTGCAAATCTTAAAAAAATGAAAATCTGGAAATACAAAAAGCTAAAGCTGTCATTTGGTTTCATACCACTTAAGTCAGTGAAGATACTGTAGATGTGGCAGCACTGCAATATATTGGTGCTGATGTCCACACCAAGCAATGTTACTAAACTATGCTTTATGCAAGTTGTAACTTTTCCCACATCATTTAAGAATGCAGTATTCAGGAGCATATAACAGTCAACAAAGCCAGATATTACAAATGCTTATTCTTTAAGCTCTGCCATGAAAAATACAGTAGTCCCAATTAACCACATGTGGAACAGCCAAAGTCTTGTTTTCAAAAGGCTTGAAGTGCAAACTTTTACACACAGTTGTTCAGACAACATTTTCAACTGAAAATGGAAATGGCACCCTCACCTTGAGCTCAGAAAACTTACTGTTGCTAACTCCTAACTAAAGTGACAAATTACATCCTCTTGGTTGCGACAGTGGTGCATTATCTCGAGTCATCAATCTCAGCCTGCCTGTGGCTTTTGATATGACTGACCTCACCATCTTCCTCCCACTCCTTTCCCCTTTCATTCAACTGAATGGGACTATCTGCATTTAGTTCCACTCTTACCTATCCAGCCATAACCAGAGAAGTTCCTCAGTTGGCTTCTCTTCCACACCCCCTCCTCCCCCGACCACCAGTACTTGAGAAGTTCCCAATCCTTGGCTGCTTCCTACATGCTACAGACATTATTCAAAGACACGTGTCAGGTTCCACATGGTGCGGTAGAGCTGGGTGTTCTTGGCATACATCACTTTGATCACATCTTGACCCGCCATCAACATTGTTGTTAGCAGACCACTTGTCCCACATTCAGTCCAATTTCCTCCAATTAAACATTGTGCAGGCCAAAGCCAATTTCTTTGGCCCCTCTACAACCTTATTCTCTCACCACTGATTCCACCCCCTTTCCAGTCCTCTGTGCCAGCCTGAACTAGACATGGCAACCGCATCCTGGCTGACCATGAGCGGAGCTAGACCTCATTCTCTCCACTAGAAAGACTATTCACTTCCACCCCATGCCATTGCATGTCTCTGCCTCTGCCTCAAGTGTTGAAACCTTAATATATGTTTTAGTTACCTCTATACACGACTATTCAAATCATCACCCTTCATAAACCTAAGCTTATTTAAAACTGCTGCCTGTATCCTAACTCGCACCAAGTCCTGTGGCCAAGTCTAGTGTGGGGCCATTATACAGTGAGAGGAGCAGCTGGGCCATTAACAGGGAGAGGGTATGAGGGGAACAGGGCCATTAACAGTGAGAGGATTCTGAAAACAGTGCGACAAGAGAGAGTAATAATCAAAGTGTGAGGTCACAGGGAAACAGGTAAGTGACTGGTTGGTGAGTATTTTGCTACTTCATCTTTCAAAAGTGTGCAATTCATTCATAATTGTAAGGTTTTTGTTGGTAGTAATGAGATCTACTAGCAGTAGTAAAAGGTTATTGGGAGTAGTAGGGTTTTTAATTATAAATTAATTAAGGAAAAATAATCAATTAACACACAATAAAGATGGCAGGGCAGGTGCTGTGCCATGACTGTGGAATGCGGGAGCTCCTGGACACCAGTGTAATCCAGGGAAAACACAACTGCAGTAAGTGTCTGTGGCTTGAGGAACCTTGGCTCAGTCATTGAGCTGGAGGCAGAGCTGTGGACACTGTGATGCATCAGGGTGGAAGAAAGTTACCTGGACACTTTATTCCAAGAGGCGGTCACATCCCTTAGGATAGGCAGAACTTTAGAGCTGGTCAATGGTCAGGGACAGGAGGGTGTGACGACAGCTATCGGGACACAGAATGTAGTGATGGAGGAGCCTCAGCCTCTGGCTTTGTTTAACAGGTAAAACATCAAAGGTAATCACCTCTGGACTGTTACCTGAGCCATGTGCAAATTGGTATGTGGTTAAACAGATTAGAGAATTAAACGCGTGGCTCAAAGAGTGGCGGGAAAAAGGGGTTTGGATTCATGGAGCACTGGCATCAGTACTCAGGGAAGAGTGCGCAAGTCCATTGGGATGGGCTGCGTTTGAACCAGGCTGGGACCAATGTCCCGGTCAATTGTAAAGTAGGGCTGTGGACAGGGTTTTAAACTAAGAGGGGTTGGGGGGGTGTTGGGTAAAGGGAGCCTAAGAAATCCAACGAGAAAGGCCAATATATTGGAACAGGATGATGATGTGGGTAAAGGCAAGCAGAGTGGGACAGAAAGGGACAGGGAATTTAACAAAAAATGTACATCAGCGAATAACATCATTGCAGGGTATGGAAGTAAAAAAATGAAATTAAAGGATCATTTTCTGCATACATTAAGACTCTGCAATAAGATAGATGAATTCGTGACACAAATTGAGCTAAATGATTTAGATCTAATCACTATTACGGAAACATGGTTACAAGGTGATCAAGGTTGGGAAGTAAGTGTTCCAGGGTACACAATATTTCACAAAGACAGATAGAATGGCAAAGGAAGTGGGGTAGCCCTTATTGTAAAGGGGGACACAAAGAAAATTGAGAGAAAGGATCTGGCCTCTGAAGATCATGAAGTAGGATCAGTCTGGGTGGAATTTAGGAATAGCAAGAGTCAGAAAACACTGGCCCCCGAACAGTAGTCATAGAGGTCTACAGCACACAAAAAGGCCCTTCGGCCTATCGAGTCTGTGCTGGTCAAACAAGTACCTAATTATTCTAATCCCATTTTCCAGCACTAGGCCCATAGCCTTGTATGCCATGGCATCGCAAGTGCACATCCAAATACTTCTTAAATGTTATGAGGATTTCTGCCTCTACCACCCTTTCAGGCAGTGAGGTCAGATTCCCACCACCCTCTGGATGAAAAAATTCTTCCTCACATCCCCTCTAAACCTCCCGCCTCTTACCTTAAATCTATGCCCCCTGGTTATTGATCCCTCCAACAAGGGGGAAAAGTTCCTTCCTGTCTACCCTATCTATGCCCCTCATAATTTTATACACCTCAATCATGTCCCCCCTCAATCTCCTCTGCTCCAGGGAAAATAACCCCAGGCTATCCAATCTCTCCTCGTAACTAAAACTCTCCAACCCAGACAACATCTTGGTAAATCTCCTCTGCACTCTCTCTAGTGCAATCACATCCTTCCTATAATGCAGATTCCAGAACTGCACGCAATACGCAGGCTGTGGCCTAACCAGCGTTTTATACAGTTCCAGCATAACCTCCCTGCTCTTATATTCTATGTCTCGACTAATAAAGGCAAGTATCCCATATGCCTTCTTAACCATCTTATCTACCTGTCCCGCAGCCTTAAGGGACCGGTGGACATGCACATCAAGGTCCCTCTGATCCTCGGTACTTCTCAGGGTCCTACCATTCATCGTATATTCTCGTGCCTTGTTTGTCCTGCCCAAGGGCATCACCTCATACTTATCCGGATTAAATTCAATTTGCCACTGATATCGATATCCTCCTGTAATCTAAGGCTATCCTCCTCACTATTTACCACCCCACCAATTTTCGTGTCATCCGTGAACTTACTGACCAGCCCTCCTACATTCAAGTCCAAATCGTTTATATATACCACAAACAGCAAGGGACCCAACACCGATCCGTGTGGAACCCCACTGGACACAGGCATCCAGTCACAAAAATACCCCTCGACCATCACCCGCTGCTTCCTGCCACTCATCCAATTCTGGATTCAATTTGCCAAATTGCCTTGGATCCCATGGGCTCTTCCCTTCATTATTAGTCTCCCATGCGGGACCTTATCAAAAGCCTTGCTGGAGTCCAAGTAGACCAAGCCAAATGCATTGCCCTCATCTACACACCTGGTCACCTCTTTGAAAAATTCAATCAAATTGGTCAGACATGACGTCCCCTTAATAAAACCATGTTGACTGTCCTTGATTAATCACTGCCTCTCCAGGTGTAGATTAATTCTGTCCCTCAGAATTGCTTCCAATAGTTTCCCCACCACTGAGGTTAGACTGACTGGCCTGTAGTTCCTTGGTTTATCCCTTCCTCCCTTCTTGAATAACGGTACCACATTGGATGTCCTCCAGTCCTCTGGTACCTCTCCCTTGGCCAGAGAGGTATTGAAAATTATTGCCAGCTCCCCTGCTATCTCCTCCCTTGCCTCACGCAACATCCTGGAATACATTTCATCCGGGCCTGGAGATTTATCTACTTTTAAGCCTGCCAGACCACTTAGAACCTCCTCCCTTTCTATGCTAATTTTTAAAATTATATCACAGTTCCTCTGCCTGATTTCCATACCCACGTCGTCCCTCTCACTTGTGAACACCGACACAAAGTATTCATTTAGAACCTACCTATGTCTTCTGGCTCCACACACAAATTACCACTACGGTCCTTAATGGGCCCTACTCTTTCCCTAGTTAACCTCTTACTCTTAATGTACTTGTAAAATAACTTTGGATTTTCCTTTATTTTACCTGCCAATGTATTTTCATGCTCCCTTTCTGCTCTCTTAATTTCCTTTTTAAGTTCCCCCCTACACATTCTATACTCTTCTAGGGCTTCCACTGTTTTGAGCCCTCGGTGTCTGCCATAAGCCTCCCTTTTTCTCTTTATCCAATCCTGTATATTCCTTGACATCCAGAGTTCGCTGGATTTGTTGGTCCCACCCTTTGTCTTTACTGGAATATGTTGGCCCTATACTCTCCCTATTTCCTTCTTGAATCAGTCCCACTGCTCTGACACAGATTTACCTAAAAGTAGCTGCTCCCAGTCCACTCTGGCCAAATCATATCTGATCTTATTAAAATCAGCCTTCCCCCAAATTAGAACTCTGCTTTCTGGCCCATCCTTGTCCTTTTCCATAACAATCTTGAATCTAATGGAGTTATATTCACTATCTGCAAAATGCTCTCCCACTGATACCTCTACCGCTTGCCCAGCTTCATTCCCTAAAATTAAGTCCAGGACCGCCCCCTCTCTGTAGAACCTTCTACATACTGGCTTAAAAGCTCTCCTGGATGCATTTTAAGAATTCTGCTCCCTCTAAGCCTATCACACAATGACTAACCCAGTTAACTGTTGGGGAAGTTGAAATCCCCCACTATTACTACCCTATTATGTTTACACTCCTCTGAAATTTGCCCACATATCTGCTATTTTATTTCTCTCTGACTGTTTGGGGGCCTATAGTAAACTCCCAGCAATGTGATTGCTCCTTTTTTGTTTTTTCAGTTTTACCCATATGTCTTCATTTGAGGAGCCTTCTAAGATGCCATTCCTCCTTATTGCTGTAATTGATTCCTTGATCAATATTGCAATGCCCCCTCCTCTTTTACCTCCTTCCCTGTCTCGCCTGAAGACCCTATATCCTGGAATATTGAACTTCCAATTCTGCCCCTCTCTGAACCATGTCTGTGACAGCAATGACAACATTAGATCTAAGTTAAGCAGATCATTAAACAAGAAATTATTGGAGCCTGTAACAAAGGAAATATAATAATTGCAGGGTTGTTAATCTTCATACAGACTGAGACAGTCAAATTGGCAGGAATGGTCTAGATGATGAGTTTGCAGAATGTTTTCATGACAGTTTCGTGGAGCAGTACATCGTGGAACCAACTAGGGATAAAGGTATCTTAGATCTAATATCGTGTAATGAAGTAGGGTTAATTGGTAATGTCATTGTAAAAGATCCACTTGGAAATCGTGATCATAGTAGCATTGAATTCCATGTTAAGTTTGAAAGTGACATATTCCAATCGCAAGCATAAATCTTAAACTTAAAACAAAGCCAATTACGTAGCTATGAGGGGGGGAACTGGCTAAGGTTAATTGGGTAAATAGACTACAAGGTATGAAGGTAAATGGACAATGGGAAACATTTAAAGAAACAATTCAAAATCTTCAAAAAAAATACATTCCATTGAAGAACAAAAACTCAGCAAGTAGGACCCATTTGTGGCTCACGCACAAAGTTAAGGATAGTATTAGATTAAAAGAAGAGGCTTACAATGTTGCAAAAAACACTAGTAAGTCTGAGGACTTGGGTGTTTTAGAAACCAACAAAGGGCCACCAAAAAGTTGATTAAAAGGGAAAAAATAGAATGGAAATAAATTAGCCGGGAACATAAAAACAGATTGCAAGAGCTTTTATAAGTATATTAAAAGGAAGAGAGTAGCTAATGTAAATGTTGGCCCCTTAGAAGTAGAGACAAGAGAAATTATCACAGGGAAGAAGGAAATGGCGGAGGCATTGAACAAATATTTGTGTCCGTCTTCACAGTAGAAGACACAAGTTCCATACCAAAAATAGGCAACAGCCTCGGGGCTAAAAACAAGTGAGGGAATTAGGGAAATTAATATCCGCAGAGAAAAAGTATTGGAGAAATTTAAGGGACTAAAATCCTACAAATTCCCAGGCCTATACCCTAGGGTTCTAAAAGAGATAGCTGCAGAGATAGTGGAACTGCTAGCTACGATTTTCCCAAATGCCTTAGATTAAGGAATGGTCCCACAAGATTGGAAGTTGACCAATGTTACACTGCTTTTCAAGAAAGGAGGGAGAAAGTAGTGAACTGCAGGCTAGTTAGTCCAACATTAGTTGTTGGGAAAATGTTAGAATCTACAATTAAGGAAATCTTAACAATGCACTTAGAAAAGCATAGTATGATTAGAACAAGGCAACTGAAGGGAAATGCTGTTTGACAAAGTTATTAGAGTTTTTTTGAGGTTGTAACTAGTAGGATAGATAAAGGGGAACCAGTGGATATAGCATACCTGCATTTCCAAAAATCATTTGATAAAGGTGCTGTATAAAAGGTTAATAGGCAAAATAAGGGCTCATGGAGTTGGGGGTAATATATTAGCATGGATAGAGGATTGGTTAACGGATAGAAGAGAGAGAGCATAAACGGGGCTTTTTTCAAGTTGGCAGGCTGTGAATAGTGGAGTGCTGCAAGGATCTGTGCTCGGGCGTCAGCTATTTACAATCTATATTAATGAGGACTTAGATGAAGAGACAGAGAATGATGTGTCTAAGTTTGCTGATAATGCCAAACTAGGTGAAAAGGTAAGCTGTGGGGAGGACAGAGAAGCTGCAAAGAGGCATAGACAGCTTAGGTGAGTGGGGAACAAAATGGCAGAAGGAGTATAATATAGGGAAGTGTAAAGTTACTTACTTTGGTGGTAAGAATAGAAAAGCAGAATATTTTTTTAAAAGGTGAGAAACTTTTAAGTGTTGATGTTCAAAGAGACTTGGGCATGCTGGTACAAGGAATACAGAAAGTTAGCATGCAGGTGCAGCAAGCAATTAGTAAGGTAAATGGCATGTTGGCCTTTATTGCAAAGGGGTTGGAGTGCAAGAATAATTAAGTCTTACTACAGTTGTACAGGGTTTTGGGGAGGCTGCATCTGGAGTACTGTGTGCTGTTTTGGTCTCCACATTTAAGAAAGGATATTGGAGCTGGTATGGCAAAGGTTCACTAAATTGGTCCCTGGGATGAGGGGGTTGTCTTAAGATGAGAGGCTGAGTAAATTAGGCTTATATTCTCTGGAGTTCAGAAGAATGAGAGGTGATCTCATTAAAACCTACAAAATTCTGAAGGGGCTTGATAGGGTGGATGCTGAGAGATTGTTTCCATTGGTCGGGGAATCTAAAACACGGGGGTACAGTTTCAGGATAAGGGGCTGATTATTTAGAACTGTGATGAGGAGAAATTTCTTCATACAAAGGGTTGTGAATCTTTGGAATTTTCTCACCCAGAGAGCTGTGGATGCTCCATGATTGAATACATATAAGGCTGGGACAGACTGATTTTTGATCTCTCAGGGAATTAAGAGATTTGGGGAGCAGAAAGGAAATTGGAGTTGAAGCCCAAGATCAGCCATGATTGTACTGAATGGTGGAGCAGGCTCAATGGGACATGTGGTCCACTCATGCTCCTATTTCTTATGTTCTTATATTATCACTCGTGTGCTTGCTGACCTGCATTGGATCCCAGTCCAAAAGAAATTTTAAAATTCTCATTCATGAATTCAAATCACTCATGGTCTTGCCTCAACCCATCTATGTAACCTCTTCCAGCCCTAAAACCCTTTAAGAACTCTGCACTCTTCCAATTGTGGCCTCTTGTGTCACTCTCACTCCCTTCACCCCGCCACAGGCTGTCGTGCCTTCAGTTGTCTAGGTTCTAAGCTCTGGAATTCACAGCTCAAACTTTTCCACCTCTCCTCCTTGAAGACGTTCCTTAAAAGCCATCTCTTTGATTAAACTTTCAGATGCATCCTAGCGTCTTCTTCTTTAGCTCAGTATCAATTTGTGTCCGATTATACTCCTTTAAAGTATCTCATGACATTTTACTAGAATAATCAAGGTACTTCAATATATTATTACCAATGTTATTGCATATGTTACTCACTCAACTAAACAACCTACAGCACAAGGTTACATGAACTTTTCAAACACATTTGAAATCTTAAGCATAAAGAATTAAACACTAAGGGGCAGTGTAGTAAAATCAGTACTCAAATGATTCAGACATGCGATGCTACTGGACACATAATACCACTTGCTACTGGTTTAATTTAAAATGTTAGCCGAAAAATTTTCATGGTTAGATTTTAAGCCTTGCACATTTTGAACAAGAGATTGTGCAGGTAATGGCATCTTCTGATGTAACATAGTTACATGTACAACACAAAAAAATAAGCCACTTGGCCCAACCAGCCTGGGTCAACATTTAAAGAAAGGAATAATGCTCCAAATGGGCAAATAGTCCCAATCACATTTACATGCCCTGTTTTTAAATCCCTTCAACTTCTTTCCTTCATCTGCCTTGTGAATTGAATCCTGAATGTTGAAAAGCATCTGTCTTAACCACTACTTAGAAATGAACTCTACAAGCTTAAAAGAAGTTTCTCTTGGTCTCTGTTCTAAATCTCTTACATTTAAGTTCGTGTATGTGTCTTGTTTTTTTTTTAAATCAGGCTATGACAAAAATTTGTGTGTTTTAAATGTGCAACTAACGGTAAATCCTACCTTAGAAAGTAAAGTAAATGTGGTAAATAAGTTATCTCCAAATTTAAATGTCCAACTGTTCTTAATGCAGTAGCTTCACTGCTTTATTAATTACAGCAAATCAGAGTATAGAAAACAAAAACAGAGATAATTTAAAATATATGCAAATTGTTGGTAACTTCATATTTGGTAATATATCAAGTATATGTATATTGTAAAATTAAATTTGGATGCATGCGTCAATAAGTTACCCACAAGCAGAAGCCGATTGTTTTGAAGTAATTGAAAGCCAGATAGGAAACCAAATTTAAATTTTAAGACTCTACTCAAAATTGATAAATTGCTAACAGACTCCACCCAAATAATTTTTAAAAATGTAATTAATTAAAAAATGATTTTTCAAATATATATTGCATGTCAACATGAAACTATTTCATATTCACAATAGTAACAGAGGAAATAGTAGACCTATATAAATTCTAGAAGATGTGGATAAGCTTAACAGCTCTTACCTGAGAGTCAATTCTGTTATCCATACAGCTTTCATCCTTTTCTACCGCCTTTGGTTCATGGCTTTCTGATTTTACCAGGCTTTCTGTTAATGTTGACTGCTTAAGGGATTTCTCTTTAGCCCTCATTGCTTCAGCTTCTTCTTTTATAATACTAGTATCAGACATCCTCATTAAACAAGTTTACTCTGCATTCTACCAAAAACATGGAACCTGTAGCAAGATACACAATACAAGCTTTGAATTACAGAGCAAACTTACTTCATACATTAAAACAACAGCATTTTTCTCTAACTGTTCAAATAGATACAGACGCTTCCGATATGGCAAAATTACTATTTAGTGTTCCATTCTAGGTTTAGATCTGGAGCCTCAATATAATTCTTTGGAGAAGCAACAGAACACATCAATACAAGAAATATATTGCCTATTGTGTATTAGGATTTTCAAAGGCATTTGATAAGGTGCCACGCCAATGGAGCTTTGTTAACAAGATCAATGAAGATGGTATTGAAGGGACATTGGCAGAATGGATAAGAAGTTGACGTGTAGATGATAGATACTTTTCAAACTAGTAGAGTGTAAACTACTGCTCTTCACACAGCATGCATATGTACTTAGATGGAGAGAGCACAGTAATTCATGTGTGGTTTGCAAATTTATATGTAGTTACGTTAAACATGAAGGTGACTGCAAAGGAATTCAGGAAGCTACAGATGGGTTAGTAAATTGAACATTTGGATGTCAGATGGAATTTAGTGTTGAGAAATGCGAGGAAGAGTAATGAGAAGCCATACCCCAAATGGCAAAACTTTAGAAGCAGTACAAGAGCAGGGAGACACAGGTGCTCATATAAATAGCCTGAAACTGAATGAAGCTAGAAAAGTGGTTTGGCACCAGGTTTTTTAAATAGGAAGCATAGAAGACAAACTATGCAAATTATTGGTAACATCACATTTGATAATATATCCAGCTTTGGATACGCTGTTTTAGGAAAAAGGCTGAGAACATCAAGAGAGTACAGAAAGATTTGCCAAGATAAAATCAAGGACGAGAGGCTTTATATGTGGAGGGACTAGAGAAGCGGAGGCTTTTATTTCCACTAGCAAAATAAAAATTAAAATAGGGCATGGAAAAGATGTATTAAACTATGAGGTCTACAGCAAATGTTACTTTACATTTTACCTTCTGCCTGAATTGACAAGTCATACAACTCAGGATGATCCCAGGTTTGATCCTGATGAATTAGTCAATGACAACCATGGCCGCAGAGGGGCAGTGCAATTGGTGACAGTATCCCTAAAATAGCAGACAGTTCCTGATCGTTAGAAATATTATGAGGAGGACAGGATGAGGCTCACTTGATCCCTCCATGGTGACATGGCTTGCAGACACTCATTGATTAGACTATGGAACTTAAGCTCAGTATAATTTCCAGAACCTTCCCAACTTGAGGTGAGCGCAGATTGGGAAAGGAGAGATTATACAAGAGAAAATAAACATAAAATTTAGAAAATTAATTATTTGATTTAAGCTTTCTGTAACATTAGTGGGTCCTTTTCTACACCAGCTACTGTATCAAAAAAGAATTAAGTATGAAAGGAAAAATTGGGAAAAAAGCAAATGCTTATTCATCTGCAGGAATTCTTTGAGAATTACTTCCTGCAAGTTAGCAGTTTTAAGGCTACCTAATGGATATAATTAACTTGGATTTTCAGAAGTTATTTGATTGAAATTCCATATGTACGCCTACTTAAGAGGGTTGCAAAATTTATTACAAGATCTTGGATGACATCATGACCTAATCAGGGAGCTCTTCATCATCAAGTTGACATTTACAATATTATTCCCCTATAGAATTTAAAGAAAAATGGCAAGAAATGAAGTCACTGCTGTATCATACAAATGGCATGAGAAAAAAAAACTTCAATGCAGAAACTGTTGCTCCCTCTGAACTTGCTCCCCACACAGACATCCATGTTGAGTATTCAGTTATTGAACCCATGTACCAAGAGGAAGCTAGCACAATACTCCAGTTTTCACATGCAAAGAGGTGAGTATTAAGTACACCAGCAACTAATAAATCAACTGCTCTGTTAACTCTCAATTTCCTAGCATGCCCACCTGCAACACCAGCCATGACCCAGGAAAAACTCAACTGTGTTAGCAATAACATTCTCCATTGCACAAGCTGAAATATGATCTTCAGAATGGAAAAAAAAGTTACAACCACAGTCTAGCTTCAGAGCTGATGACCAAAGAATTCATGTGCTCACACACAGAAACTGTGTCAGCAGCCCTACTCTAATACAAGTAGAGAGGACTTAGCTCATTATGCTCATAATGGGGGGTGGAGAGAGTTAAAGAGGCATTTTGACCACTTGTTTTCTACCCTGATTGTGCATGATTATTCTTAAACATCTTGATCCTCAGTTTTAAGGTATACCAAGTTATTCTCTTCTTACATACAAAAAATACTACTACTGCAAAAATTCTTAATTGGTTATTGAATGTTTTGAGATGTCCTGAGGATGTAAAAGTGCCGATAAATGTCATCAATCCCACTTATTACATACATATCCCAATATCAAATTTGCCTTAATGGTAAATGCTTTACATTGATCAGATGTTTTCAGGTCATAGTAAATGATTTGCCATTTTAGCCATTGACAATCAAACCATCTTATGTTATACACATTTATTGTTACCTGTTTCTATATACTTGACAGTTCTTTCTGCATGAATGATAAGGAGCAGGTAACTTTACACACTTTCCTGTAATAATTACTGTGAAAAGGAGGAAAGTATTGTTTTCTAGTGGTGGCTTTTCTAGTTACAGCTTTTTGGAGGATTCAAGAAAAAAGAGATAGATGATCTGCTCAGCTAATGGAGGAAGAGAATCCTTCATAAAAGCCAGACAGAATAAACACTTATAAAAGTATAACCCAAAGAGCGTCAGCATGGGTCTGTGATTGGTCAGATAATCCAGATGAATTTTTTGATGTCACCAGCATCTGGATAGGGGAGTGCCTAAAGATGTCAACTATATGAACTTCCAGAACGCATTTGATGAGGTTTCAACGAAGAGATTATGAATAAAAATAAAAGTACATGGACTCGCCGAAGGCAACCGCGTGACTTTGGTTGGTAATTATGGGAGGCACGAGACAAAAAGACAAAAGGGAGTATTCTGTCAATGAGAGAGGTTGACAAGTGGTCTTCTCCAGGGTATCTGCACTGGGTTCTCAGCTTCTCACCATATATATTAATGGCCCAGAGAGGGAAAAAAATGTGTATTCAAGTATGCAGATGATTAGGAAGCACATTATGTTGCATTTATGGAAGCAGAAAATTACAAAGGGGTATAGAAATAGAGTGAATGAACGGGAAAAATTATGGCAGATGGATTTCAATGTGGAGAAGAATAAGTTTTTTTTTGATGGGGGGGTGGGGTTCAAAAAATTGGACCTGTAAAAAAGCAAAAGGGTTTAGGTGACAGTGGACACAAACTACTAAAAACTAGGGTACAGCTATACAATAAGAGGAGACCAATGGAATTTCATCTATTCATTCATGGCATGTGGCTGTCACTGGCAAGGCCAGCATTTATTGCCCATCCCTTGACAAGTTGGTGGTGAGCCATCTTCTTGAACAGCTGAGGTCCATGTGGTGCAGGTATACAGTATTGTCAGGGAGGAAGTTCCAGAATTTTGACTAAATGACAATGAAGGAGTAGCAATAGATTTCCAAGTCGAGATTGTGTGCGACTTGGGTAGGAACTTGCAGATGATGGCGTTTCCATGTATCTGCTCCCTTTGTTCTTTTGGATGGTAGAGGTTGCTGCTGAATGAATCATCAACTCAGGGGTTGGAATAAAAAAAAGAATTGATGCTTCAGTTAGACAGAGCCTTAAAGCAGCCCCATTTGGTAGTACTGCCTTCAATTTTGGACACCAAACCTTAGGAAAGATACATTGGCCTTAGAGGGAGTACAACAGATTCACCAGAATGTTACCAGGGCTCAAATTATAGGAACAACTTGCATAAACTTTAGAAGGCGAGGGGTGATCTAATCAAGGTCTTTTACATGATAATGGGATTTGATAAGGCAGGTGCAAGTAAGCTATTTCCTTTGGTGTGGAAATCCAGAACATGGATGATAATTCTTAAAATTTAACAATAGCATCAGGAAGCAATCCCCCCCTCACTCCCCACCCCCACAGATAATAGTGCCAATTTGTAAATCTTTCATCCAAAAAGCTGTGGATGCTGGTCAATTAAAAATTTTAAGTCTAAGATTGATAGGTTTTTGTTGGGTAAAGGTATGAAGAGATGCTGAGAAAACGCAGGTAAATAAGTCAAGGCACAGATCTAACTGAATGGTAGAGCAGCCCTGAACAACTGAATGGGCTTACTCTTGTTCCTACACACTATTGCAATATTGAATTTACGTTACAAAAGCTCAAGACATATAATTTACAAGGTGCTAGAGCTGTTACACTACTACAAACACTATAATGAGGTAATCAATTAATTCTGTGCTATATAAAGCTTTTTTCTAAAAACCCAAAATATATCAGTTAAATTTTAGTTTGAAGTCAACGGAATTGAAATTCCGACCACCACAGAAGAAACATTCACAATGATTATTTTTGCACATGGAGAAAATGAACAAAATGCAGAAATTGCACTTGATAGAATTATTCTCTAGTGTCATACTAGCTTTGCTCCACTTGGTTAAATCTAAACTTGCACCTTTAAACTTTGCCCATTTCCCTATCTCTTTGTTTTGCTTTTCCTCGTTCGACTAACTGTGCCCTTTTCCTCCCTTCCATTATTTCCATGATCATTATAGTTGATTGCTTTGCAATACACAAGATTTATACTGGTTGATTCCATCTTACCATGCGCTCGGGACTTCTAAAGAGCAAATGTGACATCCACATTGTGGAGTGTTGCTGTGCACAATCAGCAAATGTGATGAATGGCCGGTTAATCTGTTTTTGGTGATGTTTGAGGAGGGAACAACGTTGGCCAGGATACCAAGAGAACTCCCTGCTCTTTCAATAGTGCAATGTGATCGTTTATGTCCACCTGAACAGAAAGACAATAGCTTAAATCTGGAAATTATCATATGAGCTATCATGTGGGAGAACATATACACTACCGCTCCATAGCATAACATATCAGCACACAAACATATTGCAACATTTGTTTTAAGCTAGATATAAGTGTGGTCATGAACTTAGGCCCACTTAAAAATAACATGAAATATATAGATGAAAAATAACTTAAATTAAGTGTGGAAAAAGACTTGTGAATAAAAACACACTACTTAGTGCAATTTGCATTGCAATGCCAGAACCAGGGCAAACAAAGTCCTGGGTTTATTGCCCAAAGCACCCATTACAAAAATAGGACTGCAAATAACAGCATTATCTAAAGCTTTGATAAAAGCTCATTTGTGGTTGTGTGCCAGTTTTAGTTCCCCACCTCAGGAAAGACAAGGTGGAGAAAAGAACAACACAACAAAGATGACCCCTGGCTTGTGTACACCAAAGATGGAGACAGCCTTGGTGTCTTGAGTTTGTATTTATTAGAAGCATTGTGACAAAAATAACTGGATCAGATTCCCTCAGGGCAAAGGCAACAAAAAAATACAGAATGTGCGAGGTGACGCAGATAGACAGAACAAAGGATGATCCACATGAATTGCGGAGACTGAAATTAGGTTGAATATCCACACTTTTACCAAATCTAGACAATGATTAAACTGTGAAACAGGATTCCAGAGGATGGATTGATTCCTTTAAGGTGATAGATGAGCTTCTGCAAAAAGCGGTGATCACAGCATATTTAAGAACAGTAAAGCATTCTACATATTAATGACTGAGTTTGAGTCCTACTGGAACCCACAAGTGGTTGGAGAGGGATTTCTGACAAAGGACTCCTCAACTGGCACAGGGTCTGCTTTTTTTGCTTTTCCCAGGTGGGGTCATTATGTGTCAGTTTATGAAGGCAAACTTGTGCAGAAGTGAGCATGCATGGGTCTACTTGTCTTTCTTCCATCCCAATGTATGAAACAGACAATATAATGAGCATTATAATCCATTCGAGGTGGTATTTAGTTACTATTTTAGCAAGTGCCTTATTTTTTGATTCATCCTCTAATGTTTAAAAATTCACCTTTAGTAATTCAGATTTTTGCTGTTCTGCATTAATACACTAATTTACATTTTGAATCAAAGTTGAGGATTTACCTTCAGCTTTTGACAGTGATGTTTCTGTGGTAATGAGGTAATAAACAAAACCAAGGTTCCTCCTTAGTGCTGCTGATTAGGATGTCAATTGTACTGAACCTGCTGGAAGCTGACAAGAGGAGTCCCATGTCCTTATCACCAGTGTGGAGTGCTGGTCTGAATACTCCTTCCACTGATGAGGTAAATCATTCCCAAACACCTGAACGAAGACAAATATTTAACTTAAAAACAACAATCCGAAAGACTGTATCTTATCAACTCAAAATGTTCAAGTTCAATATAAAATATTAAGCCTGGATCCCTTCAAAGCCACCCACATAATGTTCCTTCCAGAATCGACCTTTCTTTTCTCTGCCCACACATGCAGTTAAATGAAGCCTACACACTCTGACGTACCACAGTATTTGCTCATTGAGATCAAAAAGATGCTTCAACTTAAATCAATGAATCCCTGAACAAGAAAATAAGCAAGTCAACAATAAAAAAGGGATGTAGTCTGATCAGCACTTCAGCACGCAAGTACATTTTAACCTCAAAATAATTTTCCATCTGGGAACAGCTGATATGCTTAACCTTTTTTAGAACACAAAGATAAAAGTATGTATGGATCCTCAAAACATGTTGACTATCTTCACAAGCAATTAGAATATGCATGTAAAAATGCTAACACAAAGTGTAAATGAACAGAAATGAGAATGAGTACAGTATTTCATTTTTAGTTGTTGGATATAACATTAAGTAGATGAAATTCATCAATTAAACTCATGATAGCCTGGAACATGTACTAGTCATCTCTCCAAGTGAAGTAATTTGTTCCATCCCACCTTAATCTATGATTTGTTGTAAACATTATTTCAATCTTCAACAAGGTAAACAATCTCTTGTGTGATACAATTCAAATCTTTTTGTGCAGTTATATTGGACTCAACTTAAATATAGTGATAAATGCTGCCATAAAAAAAAGTTAAATACACTCTGAATGAGACAGTTACAGATGTCCTTTGTTACAATGCAATTGTGTTACAAGCTTATAGGTAATTTCATAAGCTAGGCATCATCAAATCAGTCAGCAGTCTTAACTATTATACTCCGTAGTTCAAAATCCACAATTCTTTTCCTGGAATTGCAAATTTCCTTTATAGCCTCCTTTTGGATAACATTTATATACAAGATTTGATTCCCTTTACTCTTTTTGTTCATCTAGGATTTTTCATGATAGGAACAATGGTATTTTGTTGGTATGCAAAAGGTCACCATCATACATATCTCAACATCCAACAATTTAAAACTGTTTCATTCTCTCCAATAGAAAACTGGTCATTTTCTATCCGTCAATGAAATTGACTGACAAGTAGAGTCATAGCATTACACAAGACAGGGAAAGATCACTCAGCCCATCAAGTCTATGCCAGCTCTTTCAAAGAAGTTAGTGATAATAATCAAATATTAGGCAAACACTTGTTTAGAAACAATGATTATCACAAGTTATCTCCAACTTTACTAATAACAGCCTAAGTTACAATCAACTGTGAAAAAGTAGCATGCAAACTAACAAACCAATTATTAACCAATCAGCTAATTTGTTGCATGGCTTTACCAATATTACTTAAAAGCTAAAGAAATCTCTCTGTTGAAGGGGCTTATTGCTCACTAGACCATTGTACGAACATGGGAACAGGAATAGGTTAGCTCATGGTCAGCTACATGGCTGGCGTGTAGTTCAGATTCATGCCAATGGCATGGATTCAATTCCCGTTCTGGCGGAGGTAGATTTGGGGCCTGCCTCCTTTCTCTGCCCGAGAGTGGAAGGTAATGGCAATCCACCACCGACAAAAAAAGCCAAGGAAAATGGTTTAGGATGAAGCATCAGCCTTCAGGCAGAGCACACAGGGAATGGAATAATGTGGTGTTTAAAGCCTTTGTCCCCACATTTAAGTGGTAGCACAATTCTAGCTTGGGAAACCTTCCAGGGACTGGTCACATTTGAATATCTCAATTATTAAAATTGATTTGAAAGATGACAGAGCAAACAAAGTCCTTGTAAATCCTTCTGCCAAAAGATATATTGTCTTCAATGTTAATTGTGTTTACGCCTATGTTTTATCTGATAACACTCGATTCTCATGCTTTTATAGGGTGTTCCTATTAACCTGCCAGCGACTATAGAGTATTTAAAGATCTGCTTTGGAGCTGCATACAGTTGAAGGTTCTGTTCACAAGGTGACGCTGTGGAGCACTCCATTTTTCCAGCGGAAAATTGAAATTCTATCGTGGGAGGTGAGAAAACAGGTGAGATCCTTAAGTTTTGTTACGGTCACTTTTTAATTTACATTTTAACTGCATAGCTGTCGTCATTGTTCTCCCTCTAGGTAACATTTCTCTCCATGCTATTGATCTTAGTTAGATTATCAGTACAGAATTAATGTACTAGGTCAGGAGGCGCAAGATGAAGGAGTCTTAAAAAGGCCACAAAAAATTGTTTAGAAAAAACACAATTTGGAAATAAAACTAAAAGGGATCATAAAAACTGAAAAAAAAAGGATCATTCTTGCCCTGACTGTTTTGAAAGGTTCCAGGTTAAAAGTATTGAAAATATTGGATTCAGGGGAAAGATCAGCAAGAATGAGGAACTGGGATGAAACAGGATATGTTTCAATTTCATAAAACAGTGTATCACAAATATTTGCCCAATTGATTAACAGTTTAACTGATTAGCATATCACTATAAAGTACTAATGATAAAGAGGTAAACATCATAATTTGATTTCCTATGTTAAATACAACAAATTTCAGATAGGGCTGTGAGAAAGATAAATCAGTTTGAACACTTTTTAAATAAAGACCAAGGTATGATATGTTATAATGTTGCAAAATAGTAAATTACCCAGCAAACCATCGTTTTCCCCAACAAACATACTATTGAGACTTTTATTCCCCCAACACCTTGCACACAAAACTGAACTTTCCATACTTGACTGTGGTTCCTTCTGCCCCTCCCCGGCCAACAATGGTACTGTATCTGGTGTAGAGATCATAGAAATTGTGGAGAGTTTTGACATAAGGTTTAGTCATGTTTCTTTTTTAAAATCAAATTATTTGTAAATTACTTCTAGGTACTTAATGTATTGTAAAATATACATACAGAATAAAACACTGAGTCAAATGCCTATGAAGAAAAAAATGCTAGTTGATGGTGGTTCATGATATAAATTTTAGACCAACAGATTTGCTGCTAAGAGTAAGCAATTATGAAACTGCAGTGAAGTACCATTACCAAATCAGATAAAGTACTGCTCTTAAAGCCAACATTTTTATTGATTGAATGGACAGTCCAGTGGTGTGTTTATAAAACACTGGAGAGTAAGACTTTTGTAGTATGTGGTCTGCTACAGTAATATACAGTCTACACCATGCTTCGCAATTGCTTATTTGAATTATCCATTAATTTAAATTCGAATTGTGCAAAAGCCATCTCAAATGAAAGCTTGCTTAATCTGAATTATTGATTAATTCAGGTTTCCAATTTGAAAGGGTCCTTAGTGAAGAGCAAATATAAATATTTTTAAAAACGGAATATAAAAATAAAATTTATAAATCAGCCTAGCAGTAGCAGCACTCCCTATTTTAGTGCAGTACATCGTTGAACTAGAGACGAGGAGCCACTTAGAAAAAGACTTCTATCACAGAGGAAAAAAATCCTGATCAAATATGTGGATGATAACTGAGAAACAAAGAAAGTTTGTGATATAGAAATTTAACAACTGCTGATTTCCAGCAGCATTTTTGCAGCCAATACAACTTCCCTGGGCAATCCAATGTCCTCTTAGTAAAAAAGGCAAGAGAATTCTCACTGGAGAATTTGGAACTACTCTGTGGTTTACCATGAATTACCATCATGAGATGCACAAGCACCAATGCGTAAAAACATGTCAGGTAATGGAAAATGCAAATAATGCCAAATATCAACTTAATCTAAAACCTGTAGGCACAATATAAAGGATGTACTCTTGTGTTCTTTAGTTAGAATGCTGAAGCCAGTTCTCAAAGTACTACATTGCAAGTTGGAACAGTTGGTTCAATAAATAACAACTGTATAGCTCATGTGAAATGCTTGCATCTAAATATTGAAGGAGTCAATATTTTACTGCCAAACATTAAGCCCTTGATATAGCCAATGGATGCAGGTGAAATGCACCAATAGTTGGAGTCACATCTGGCACAAAGGTATGTGGTTGCGACTGTTGGGAGGCCAATCATAAGGAATAGAATTGAAAAGCAGAGTGGTTATGTTAAACATATATAGAAACTTAGCTCATACTCAAGAATACTGTGCACAATTGTTGCCTCTAGATTATAAACAGAATATAGAGGTACTGGAGAAGGTACAAGGATGATATCAAAACAGAGACATTATAACTATCAGGAAAGACTGGACAGGTTGAAGCTTTTTCATCTAGCAAAGGCTAAGGGATGACGTAAGAGTTTCTAAAAGTGTGAAGGGGTTTGATAGGATAGACATATAGAAGATGCTTCCATTTGTGGTGGACTCCAAAACTAGAGGAAACTACAAGATAATCACAAACAAATCCAAGATGTAATTCAGGTGAAGCTTCTTTACCTGGAGTGTTTAGAACATGGAACTTGCTACCTACATGTTGTAGCAAAGACAGCAGGTAAGAGGCTGGGTATTTTCCGGCAACTGGCTCACTTCATCCCCAAAACTACTCCACCACCAACAATGCACAAGTCAGTAGCATGACAGAATGCTCTCCACTTCCCTGGATGGGTGCAGCCGTAACAACAGTCATGAAGTTTGACACCATCCAAGGACAAAGCAGTCCACTTGATTAGCAGCCCATTCACTACATCAAACATTCAGTTGTTCTACCACTGTGGGCTGCAGTGTGCATTATCTACACGCTGCACTGCATCAATTACCAAGGCTTCTTCAACAGCATCTCTGAAACCCATGACCTCCCACCAACCAGAAGGTCCATGGAAATGCCATCACCCAGTGATTCCCTTCCAAGTTACACACCATTCCCATGTAGACATATAATCACTGTTCCTTGATCGTTGCTGGGCCAAAAGCCTGAAACTCCCTGGCTTAGCAATGTGGGAATACATATAGAGCATGGATTGCAATGGATCAAGAGGAAGGCTCGCTGCCACCTTCTCCAGGGAAACTTGGAGTGGGCAATAAATGGTGGTAGCCAAAAGTAAAAATATTTAGTTGCATGTATATGGGCTATATATTGCCAATGCAGTTGTTAACATTTCATGACTTAAAGAAAAGTTATCAGTATTGTTCAAAGTTAATGAATTTACATCAGTACAATTAGTCTTCAAAAATTAAATTTCATTGTTAAATGGAATGTCACAGGGGAGTGACAACCAAGCCAGTCGGAAGCAGATAACAATTTTGGAGGTGGGTAACTCAAAAATACATAGGCATTACCAAAACAAACCAGAACAATGAGAACCAAATTCAAGGCATGGCAAATGGTTAAAAAAAATCAAACTCAGAAACCTGAATAGAGCATCACTCTCCAAATTTATGTAACTGATCAAATACGGATGTCATTGATTATCATACTTACAATAAGGGCACTGCTAAAGTTGGATTGAGGGCTGATCAGAATTGTAGATCTGACAGCCTGAATATCCAGTTTTCGTTCACAGTATCAACTGGTGTCGAATGGTTGCAGAACAGAGAGCATCATAAGCAGAGTGCAAAAGTTGGAAACTTGATGCAACTGTGTTTCTACTCGATGAGTAGTGTGCAACTGAAATTTACTTTAACGTTTTGAATTTAACTTGAAACTGTAAAAACCGTAAAAGAAAGTCGGTACTTAACAAAAACTGTGAGTGGCAGTTATCTGTCAATCAACTGTAGGTGTATGCCTGAGTAGGTGCTAATTACTGCGAGTAGGAAGCTGAGTTAGCAGTAGTAACTTGGATGCGAGCCAAACAAAGTGTTGAAAAGTAGACAGTAGCTGCTGATGCAGAGTGGTCGCAGGATAAAGTGCATCCTAAGCAGTGTGTAAAAGTTGGGAATTTGGTGCAAGTGAGAAATCAGTGCAGACAAGGAAGGTGGTGTTGCTTTTTTGTTTCCAATACTTAGTGGTCATGTAAACTTGAGACAGTAACTTTTCAAAATTTTTGCTCAGTGTTTTAATGCTTCTTGAAAATTAGTGTTTAAAAAAGAAAAAAAACGTACAAACTAAAAATAGATACAAATAATATGGACTAAGATATGGCAGAGCAGATTTTGTGTCTGAGCTGTAATATGTGGGTGTTTGTGGACAGTGAGACTATCTAGGATGGACATATCTGTCTCTGTTCCCAATCACTCCAGTTCAGAACCATTGAGCTGGGGTGAGGGTTGGAGACACTCCGACATAAAGGAGGGGGAGCAGCATCTGGGCAGCTTGCTCTAGACTTCAGTCACCTCAGAGAAGAGCAGGTTCAGAACAGGGTTAGTCCTGGCCAATCATGTGCAGAGTAAGGAGAAAACCAGGTGAGATAGAAAATGAGGATCCTCAGAAATGGATTCTATTCAACAGGCATAATGTACTTGCTCCCTGTTAGGATAAGGAGGAGGACTGTGAGAAGGATAGCCAGAATGTGGACCATGGCAACTGGTAGCAGGAAATTGTCCAAAGGAGTGGGGAGAAGGAGGAGGGGAAGTTTAATTTGGTAGCTGCAGGGGCATCAATAATTAGGGGGTCAGATAGCATCCTTTGTAAGCATGATCGAGGGTGGCACATGGTATGTTTCCTGCAAGGGTAAAGGATATTTGAAGTAGCTTGAAAGGATATTGGAGAGTGATCCAGTTGTTGTGATCTATGTTGGGACCAACAACATAGCGAAGAGTAGGTAAGAGGTCAAGTTTGGAGAGCACCAGAAACAAGGAGCTAAATTAAAGAACATGACCTCAAGGATTATAACCTCCAGGTTATTAACTAAGCCACATGCAAATTGGTATAGGGCTCAGCAGGTTAAGAATATGAAATTACAGCTGAAGGGGTAGCACGGGAAAGGGGGTTTTCCATTTCACTGGGACAGGAAGGAACTGTACCACTGGGACGGGCTCCACTTGAACTAGGCTGGGACTAGGGTCCTAATGGAAAGGACAAACAGGACGGTCAGAAGAACTTTAAGCTAGTAAATGGATGTGGGGGGCTTAGGTGTAAGAGGAGCTAACAATAATAGTTCAAACCAAACAAAAATCATGAGAGTAGAGCAACGGTCAGAAATTGTGCTTTCGGTCATACAGGTAAAAGGAAAACTCAAAGATGTAAGAAACACGTGAGTAAAATTAGAGCTGAAGGACAGGTTGGGTGTGCGGCCTGAACAAACATTCCTTATATAAAAGGGACAGAGTATAAAAGGAACAAAATGAACAAATTGCAGGTGTAAATTCAGCTTGGAGGGCATGACATGGTAGCCATTACTGAGACATGGCTTTAAGATGATCAAGACTGGGGGCCAAATATACCAGAATATAAAAGCAAAATACTGCAGATGTTGGAAATCTGAAACAAAAACAAAAATAGCTGGAAAAACTCAGCAGGTCTGACAACATCTGCGGAGAGGAATACAGTTAACGTTTCAAGTCCGTATGACTCTTCATCAGAACTAAGGAAATATAGAAATGAGGTGAAATATAAGCTGGCTGAGGGGGCTGGGACAGGTAGAGCTGGATAGAGAGCGATAGGTGGAGGCAAAGAAGAGATTGCCAAAGCTGTCATAGACAAAAGGACAAAGGGGTGTTGACGGTGGTGATATTAGCTAAGAAATGTGCTAATGGTGACATTAAGGGTCGAAAGCAGGACAAGCAAGGTACAGATAGCCCTAGTGGGGATGGGGTGGGGGGAAGGGATCAAAATAGGCTAAAAGGTGGAGATAAAACAATGGATGGAAATAAATTTTTAAATAATGGAAATAGGTGGGGAAAGAAAAATATATTTTAAAAAATTATAAATTATTGGGCAAAAAAGGGGGATCAGAAAGGGGGTGGGAATGGAGGAGAGAGTTCATGATCTAAAGTTGTTGAACTCAATGTTAAGTCTGGAAGGCTGTAAAGTGCCTAGTCAGAAGATGAGGTGCTGTTCCTCCAGTTTGCGTTGAGCTTCACTGGAACATTGCAGCAGGCCAAGGACGGACATGTGGGCGTGAGAGGAGGGCGGTGTGTTGAAATGGCAAGCGACAGGGGGTCTGGGCCATGCTTGCGGACAGACCTATTTCCATTATTTTTAAATTTATTTCCATCCATTGTTTTATCTCCACCTTTTAGCCTATTTCAATCCCTTCCCCCAACCCATCCCCACGAGGGCCATCTGTCACTTGCTCGTCCTGCTTTCTACCCTTAATGTCACCAATAGCACATTCCTTAGCTAATATCACCACCGTCAACATCCCTTTGTCCTTTTGTCTATGACATCTTTGGCAATCTCTTCTTTGCCTCCACCTATCACTGGCCCTCTATCTAGCTCTATCTGTCCCACCCCCCTCAAATAGCTTATATTTCACCTCATTTCCATATTCCCTTAGTTCAGATCAAGAGTCGAAACGTCAACTGTATTCCTCTCCGCAGATGCTGTCAGTCCTGCTGAGTTTTTCCAGCTATTTTTGTTTTTATACCAGAATATAAGGTTGACAGGAAAGATAGGGAAAATGATAAGGGGGAAAACAGTACCCTTAATGATTAGCAATAAAATACCTTTAATGATAAGAGGACAGAAAATATAATGTGACATATGCATGAGTAGAGATTTTATGATTAGAATTAAGAAATAGAAAGAAAATTAACACTATGGCGGGAAAGATGTATCAGCCTCCTGATAGCAGCTGTGAAGTGGTCAATTGCATAAATGTAGGGATTAGGAAGGCATGCAATGAAGTCACAGTGGGTTTTAACTTTTCATATAGTTTGGGATAAGCAGATTGTGCATGCCAGAATTTCTTGAGTATGTCCAGGATAGTTTTCTGCAAAAATGTCCGACAACCAACAAGGGGGAATGCCATATTAGAATTAATAAGCCACATTTATCAATAGCGATCACAATATGATCAAGTTCAATAAACAGCTGCTAAGATTCTAGGTTTGGGTAAAGTTGACTTCAATATGAGACACACACTGTCCACAGTAAACTGGACAAGTCTGCTAACGGAAACATGACAAGTTCAGTGGGATGAGTTCAAAAAGAATTTGATATTCATCCTGATGGCCATCTATTCATCCTGATGACCATCTTTGTGTGCGGCTGCATCAAGCTGTGTGTCGGTCCTCGGTACGCAAACACCAAGTGTCACTACGTGCTGAGGTTCTACTTGCCCCTGGTGTTGCGAAGGATGGGTCTGGCCACGCTGCTGCGGAACGCTCCAAGTAGTTGGACCGTGCCGTACCACCTGTCCCTCGTGGAAAAATTTATGCAGAGAAACACCTTTGACCACAAGTCCATCAGGCAGTGGACGGCATGTAACGTCTTAAGAGGCCCTGCGGGAAAAGGAGAGGGTGGATCCTTTGGGATGGTTCCCCAAGCAGACTGTCAAAGTCATCTGGCAGAATGCCTCATTGCCAGAACTTTCCAATAAGCACCAAGATGTAGCTTGGCTGGTGGTGAGAAAGGCCCTCCCCGTCAGATCCTTCCAACACGCCAGGAGTCTCAGCCCCTGTGCACGTTGCCTTCGAGGTGGCTGTGGTGGGGACGAGACCGTTGTTCATCTCCTTGTGGATTGTGCCTTTGCAAAGAAGGTCTGGAGAGAGATGCAGTGGTTTCTGTCGAGGTTCATCCCTAGTAGTTCTGTGACACAGGATTCTGTGCTCTACGGACTTTTCCCAGGGACACACACCAAGACAAACATCAACTGCAGCTGGAGGATCATCAACTCAGTGAAAGACGCTCTTTGGTCTGCCCGAAACTTGTTGGTCTTCCAGCGCAAAGAGTTGTCCCCGACCGAGTGTTGCAGACTGGCACATTCCAAGGTCCAGGACTATGTGCTAAGGGACGCCCTAAAGCTTGGGGCAGCCGCCGCAAAGGCGCAATGGGGAAAGGTCGCTGTCTAAGACTGTCTGCCATAATGCACCGAAGGGCTGGGAACTGTTTAGAGCCCTTCAGGCTGTACAGCTCACAATGAATGTATGCATTGAATACTAATTGTATTATAACTGTATTGAAGCACCTCAGAGTGCAACATGATGTATGTTGATAACTCCAATACCATTGTCTGACTATCTCTAATGACCATATTGAAATGATTGTAATATTCACTGATTGTATTGATGCACCTTGTGATCCATGTGTAAAAGTTGAATCTGATTGTACTTTTTGTGATGGCGATTTTGCAATGTTTTGTAATGTTCTTCTAGATCTTTTATGAATAAAGTATACTTTTCAAAAAAAAAAATTTGATATGATACAGAAGCAGCTTATACCCTGATAGAGGTAACAGCTCTACTTGCTAAGGAACAACATAAATCTGAAAGAAAAAGTCTACAAACATTGAAAAACGAAAGATCCTGGTAAAATGAAAAGATACAAAGAACAGCAAAAGGTGACAAAACAGAGAGCTACAAAAAGGGATGAAGTCATGCTTTGGCTACCTAAAGCCCCAGTTCATCTACGCCTGCAATACTGAGAGCAGATCTGGGCATCACACCTTAACAAGGATACACTGGCCCTGGAAGGTAAGCAGCGCAGGTTTACCAGAATATTACCTGAAACACATGGGTTATATTGAGAGATTATACAAACTGGGGTTGTATTGCCTGGAATTTAGAAGGTTAAGGGGTGACATGATTGAAGCTTTCCAGACATTAAGGGGAACAAATAGGGTAGATACAGAAAAACAATTTTTGCTGATTGATGAGAACTAAGAAACGTAGACAAAAAATTTAGTCAGATCTTTCAGGAGTGAAATAAGGAAACACGTCTACCTACAAAGGTAGAAACTCACTTCAACAAAAGGCACTTGATAGTAGATCAACAGCAAATATTAAATTTGAGATTTTTGTTATCCAAAGGTATTAAGGGATGTGGAGAAAGAGTGGGGATTTGGAGTCAGGACACAAATCAGTGACGATCTTACTGAATGGCGATAAAAGTGCAAGGGGCTAAATGATCTATTCCTGTTTTTATATTGTGAACTAAATGTGGTTTTAGTGTTCAGCAATTCAGACAACGGATAATAAACAACTCATCAAATACACATTCACTGGAAAAGCACACATCTTTGCAACCATATTATCAACAGCGATGGAAAACCTAAGAGTGCAACATTCAAAACAGAAGACAGAAAGGTGACATTACCGTGGAGTAATGGGTGCTCTTTTGCCAATGGGGTTGAGGTTAAGCTTAAGCATATTGTCACAATGGGGCACAAGGAACTTTGATCTGTGAACACCTCATCTGGGAATGTTTGATATTCATACCTTCACCTAAAACATATGGTGCTCCATTTCTCAATACCAACATTTGCATGTGAACGAGAACAAAAATTCCATGCCGAAGAGAAAAGACAGTCTAACGCCACATGCTGTAGTGCCAATGAACAGCATCATAGAGAAGAAAGTATTTGCACTTATATAGTGCTTTATTTCATCTCTGAGCGTACCCCAGTGCTTCACATCCACATTAGCTTTTTCATGAAATGCAGTCACTGTTATCATGTGGATAAACATGACAAGATTCTGTAGATAACAAACACAATGGATGACTATTACTTTTTATTAGTACTGGTCAAGGGGCGAATGCTGGTCAGGATAATTCCCTCTCTGAATAAAACGACAGCACCTTTATATCCACCAGAACAAACAGATCTTTCTGCAAGAAAGTCACTTCCAGCAAAGCAGCATTCTTTCAGTGTTATATTAAAGAGTCAGACTTGATTTTGTTCTCAAGTCCTAGAGTGGGGCTTACATCAAATTCCTTCTAAGAGGTAAGAGTGTTACTAACTGAGCAAAGATGAGAACTTTGAAGAATGACACTCCTATCTCATCACACCAATGTTCTTGCCTCATCCACGTCCACAGTGGCTGACTTAATAAGAGCACGAATGCCCACTGTCACAGGAATCACCATGCTTCCCAGCATTTAAACTGGAATATACTGGCTACATATGGAAGCAAGCTACTTTATTAACCTTAGTTATAGGTGGCGTGTTGCCTAAGACAACACACAAAGGGGAGGAAACAAAGTTGTACCCTAAAGATCTGAAAAAAAAATTACCTTACAAATATATATATTTTATTTAAAAGGGAACCACATCATATGTTCTACTGTATTTTTCATAAGAAAGCTGTTTATCTGTTAACAGGTGAGGAAGGAAAAGGGAGCCAAAATCTTGGTTTTTCTGCTCTGAAGAGTCATGTGGACTCAAAACGTTAACTCTGCTTCTCTCTCCACAGATGCTGCCAGACCTGCTGAGTTTTTCCAGCATTTTCTGTTTTTATTTTGGTTTCTATACTTTTTCTGACATTTACACTGGTGTGGGTAATGCAGCGATGATCCAGAAAACATTAGGTTCGTTCTGGAGGCCAGTTGTTATCATCATCATATATAAACCTTTGATATCATGAATTCTGAAGTTGGAAGCTGAGATCTGTCCTTCCAATCATATCTATTAATTATTTGGGCGTTTCCTTGGAAAGTTAACCTTCCTAAAATGAAATCTGAAATAATCTATAATCATAATAATATTTCCTTACTTGCTGCTATCACAGGGAATAGAAAGCATCGATGTCAATGAACAGGTTAGTTCAGACAACAGAAACAGAGGAGCTGGTGGCAACAAGTTGGAAGGCACTCCAACCCAGAGGCAAATACAAATAAATGCAACCTGGATTTTCAGGGAGGGTGGGGGGAGAGGTGGTGAAGAAATGAGAGGAGACTCCTCAAACTCCCAAGTTAACCACTGCACAACATATTACACAATCAGGAAGCTGAAACATTTGAGTGCTTAGTTGAATGCCACAATGAAGGCTGGAGCTATAGCATTTTAAAATTGAAAAGTTAAGACGAAAATCCAAGAATTCGTGCAAGACCACAGAACCTGACAGCACGTCTGTGCTGGCTCTTTACTAGGGTAATCCAAATCTAATTCCACTTCCTCGCTTTCTTCCCAATTTTTAATATCTTTCTCAACTTCAAAGACTGAACCAATTGTCCTCTAAAAGATGCAATAGTTTCTGCCTCAACCACTCCCCATGGGAAAGCATTCCATGTTCCAACAATCCTGTGTAAAGAAATTTCTCTTGACCTCGCTCTTAGACACAAACTTAAATTGCTGGCTCCTTGGCACTGACTCCCCACCCTGAGGATATAGAAAAACAGAACGAGTAAATCAGAAAGAAATATTAAAGCAGACCGCAAGAGCTTTTACAAGTGTGTAGAAAAGACCAGAGCATTAAAAGTAAACATGAGTCCGAGAGGCTGAGACAGAAGAAATTATAATGGGGTATAAGGAAATAGCACAGATGTTAAACAAACATTTTGTGCCCATAATAGCACAAAACACAATAAGTATATAAAAAACAGTGGGGAACCAAGGGTCAAAGGAGAGTGAGAAACTTAAAACTACTTAATAAAAGCACCATAGAAATTAATGGGACTAAAAACTGACAAAACACTTGAACCTGATGGCCCACACCCTAGGGTTCTAAAAAAAGATGGTTGCAGGGATAGTCGATGTATTGATTTTTTAAATTAGATTATGGGATATGGGCGTCTCTGGCTGGGCCAGCATTTATTGCCTGTGCCTAATTGCCCTTGTTCAGAGGGCAGTTAAGAATCAACCACATTGCTGTGAGTCTGGAGTAGTCACATGTAGGCCAAGCCAGGCAAGGACAGCAGACTTCCTTCCCTAAAGGACATTAGTGAACCAGATGGGTTTTTACAACAGCTGGCAATAGCTTTGTGGTCATCATCAGACTTTTTAAATTCCACATTTTTATTGGATTCAATTTCACCATCTGTCATGGTGGGATTCAAACCTGGGTCCCCAGAGCATTACTCTGGGTCTCTCAAATACTAGTTCAATGACCATACTACTATGCCACCACCTTCCAAAATTTCCTGGATTCTGGAGCGCTCTGAGGATTGATAGGTGGCAAATGTTATTCAAAAAAGAGGGGGAGGGAAAAAAAGGGTACTACATTTCAGTTAGTCTGGCATCAGTCATCAGGAAGTGAAAGGAAGCAATAATAGGGCACTGAGAAAATCATAATATAATTAAGCAGAGTTAATATGGTTTGGGCTATGAGAATGAATGTGTTGTGAGTAGAAAAAAATGAATCTTGTTTTCACACTAGCAAAGATGCAAGGAGAAGGGGTGAACCATTTCAGCTTAGGAGGAACAAAAGTGAAAGGGTCATAGCAGCAAATGACCACTTAAAAATAAGAGACATAAAATGCCACAGGTTGTAGGTCAAATCTTTCCTTGTATTCTGACTTGAATTACAAGCAAGATGTCCGAACAGCCTCCCTCGAATTGGAAACACTATTAAAGAGGAAAGGAGGGGGCTTTGACAATTCAGCTGTTCTACTTGAGATATTTCATTGCAGTACTGAGTAAGCACTGCACTGTCAGAGGTGCCATCTTTCATTTGAGATGTTAAACCAAGAACCCATCTGTCTGCTTGGGTAAAAGATCCCATAGCACTATTTAGAAGAGCTGGGGAGTTATCCTGGTAAAAGCAAAATACTGCAGATGCTGGAAATCTGAAACAAAAACAAAAATAGCTGGAAACACTCAGCAAGTCTGACAGCATTTGTGGAGAGGAATACAGTTACCGTTTCGAGTCCGTATGACTCTTCTTCAGAACTAAAGAAATATAGAAATGTGGTGAAATATAAGCTGGTAGAGGGGAGTGGACAGGTAGTGCTGGATAGAGAGCCAGTGATAGGTGGAGGCAAAGGAGAGATTGCCAAAGATGTCGTAGACAAAAGGACAAAGGGGTGTTGATGGTGGTGATATTATCTAAGGAATGTGCTAATGATGACATTAAGGGTAGAAAGCAGGACAAACAAGTGACAGATGGCTCTAATAGGAGTGGGGTGGGGGGGGGAAGGGATCGAAATGGGCTAAAAGGTGGAGATAAAACGATAGATTTAAAAATAGGTGGGAAAAGAAAAATATAGTTAAAAATGATAAATTATTGGAAAAAGGGGGATCAGAAAGGAGGTGGGGATGGAGGAGAGTGTTCATGATCTGAAGTTGTTGAACTCAATGATAAGTCCGGGAGGCTGTAGAGTGCCTAGTCGGAAGATGAGGTGCTGTTACTCCAGTTTGCGTTGAGCTTCACTGGAACATTGCAGCAGGCCAAGGACGGACATGAGAGCTTGAGAGCAGGGTGGTATGTTGAAATGGCAAGCAACAGGGAGGTCTGGGCATTATCCCGGTGTCCTGGCCATATTTACTCCTCAATCAACATCATAAACAGATTATCTGGTCATTATCACATTGCAGTCATGGGAGATTGCTGAGCACATATTGTCTGCCACATTTCCTAAACTACAACAGTGATTACACTTCAAAAGGTACTTCATTGGCTGTAAAGCGAATTGGGACGTCCAATGGTCATGAAAGTTGCTTTATAAATGCAAGTCTTTTTTTTCTTTTTAGAAAGCAATGCTAAGAATACCAGTAGGTGAAGAATGACTCAGGGACGAGCTGTCAAAGGTGAGAGATGATAGTTACTGATTAGGCTTCTGAAAGGTGACAAATAAACTATGACGAATTGAAAAAGACATTTTAGTGCCCCACTGAAGGGCACAGGTTACGATATAACAAGTCAGGAGTGTGATGAAATACTCTGCACTTGACTGCATGAGCCCAGCTCCAATAACACAAGAAATTCAACACCATCCAGGACAAAGCTTGATCACCACCCCATCGACCACCATCAACATTCACTCCTTCCACCACGAGCACACATACCATCTACACCATGCAGCAACTTACCAAGGCCCCTTTGTACCACCATCCAAACACACAACCTCCACCACTTAGGAGGACAAGGGCAGCAGTTGCATGTGAACATCATCACCTGAAAGTGTCCCTCCAAGCCACAAGCCACCTTGACTTGGATCAATATCATTGTTCCTTCACTGTTGCTGAGTCAAACAGCTGGAACTCCCTGCCTAACAGCAGTGTGGGGGGGACCCTTACCAGATGGGACTGCAGTGGTTCAAGGCGGCAACTCCCCTTCTCATGGGCTGTTAGGGATGGGCAACAAATGCTGGCCTTCACTGTGACACTCGCAAAACATTAAAGAATTTAAAAAAAATCAATGGCTGCACAACAAGAAGGTTGGAAACAGTTGGTGGCAGTCTGAAGGAAGTTAATGAATATAAAGTGGAATCAGTAACAACAGTTCAGCGGGTTGAATGAGTGAGAGTAATTATTGATATAGAGGGGAGAGAGACAGGGACTGACCCACAGAACCATTGAAGTGATACAAAAAGATTGACGCAGACAATACTACAGCAAAGAGAAAACAATTTGACAGGAAACTAGAATGCAACAATACAGCTTTAATTGAAGACCTTGGATGTTAAGCTGTGGAAGTGCAGAGCTCGATACCAATGTCTTGTCACCACCTTGGAGGTCACCAAAATGAATAAACAGTACGCAAGAAAAAATCCCAGCAGACGGCCAATCAAATTTGATCCTCTTTTGCAAATGTCTGAAGTAGTTCTAACTGTAAGTTGATGCAATAGACAGCATCACATCCCAGGTCACATTGTTTATGTGGTCAAGAATGGAGTGCTGATTTGGGCTGCATTTGAGTGCTTCAGTTGGAGTTTGGTGAGTGAGGGAGTTTGGTGAAGAGGGAAGGAGGTGATCCTTTCATTTTCTACCTTTCCTCAGAAAGAAGAGCAGCAGCCTTGTTAAGTGGGACAAGGTGAGTATTTCTACTGTCCTTAAATTTCTCTAAACTAGAGGAAGTAAAATTGAAGGGCGTAATTTAAGGGCAAGCCATGGCAAGGCAACCTGGTCACGTGGAATGCTCCTCCTGTGTGATGTGGGAAGTCATGGACACTTCCAGTGTCCACAGTGACCACATATGCAGGAAGCGTCTCTAGCTGCAGCAACTTGAAATCTACATTTCGGATCTGGAGCAGTGGCTGGAGTCACTGTGGAGCATCCGCAGGGCTGAGGGCTTTGTGGATAGCACGTACATTGAGGTGGTCACACCACAGGTAAAATGTGCACAGGCAGAAAGTGAATAGATGATGACAAGACAGGTAGTGCAGGAGTCCACTGGGTCCAGCTCCCTCTCCAACAGATTTTCCATTTTGGATTCTGATGGGGGAGATGGTTTCTCAGGGGAATGCAGCAGGAGCCAAGTCCATGGCACCACGAGTGGCTCAGCTGCACAGAGGAGAAGAGAAAAAAAAGTGAGAGAGCAATTTTTTAAAAATTTGTTTTTGTGGGATATGGGCATCGCTGGCCAGGCCAGCATTTATTACCTATCCCTAGTTCAGGGGGCAACTAATGTAAAGTCATCCACATTGCGGTGGGTCTGGAGTCACATGTAGGCCAGACCAGGTAAGATCATTTGTGAGGACATTAGTGAACCAGATGGGTTTTTACGATAATCGACAATGGTTTCATGGTCATCATTAGACTTTTAATTCCAGATTTCTATTGAATTCAAATTCCACCATCTGCAATGGCAGAATTTGAATCCGGATCCCCAACATTACCCTGGGTCTCTGGATTACTAGTCCAGCGACAATACCACTACATCATCGCCTCCCCCTAGGGGAGATGGTGACAGGGGAGTCTATCGTAAAGGGGACAAGACAGACGTTTCTGCGGCTGCAGACGCGACACCAGGATGTTATGTTACCTCCCTGGTGCTAGGGTCAAGGATGTCACTGAGCGGCTGCAGGACATTCTGAAGTGGGAGGGTGAGCAGCCACGACCAGAGGTCATGGTCCATATCGGTACCAACGACATAGGTAAAAAGAGGGATGAAGTCCTGCAAGCAGAATATAGGGGGCTAGGAAATAAATTAAAAAGCAGTACCTCAAAAGTAGTAATCTCAGGATTACTCCCAGTGTCACGTACTAGTGAGATTAGGAACAGGAGAATCGAACACATGAATGCGTGGCTGGAGAGATGGTGTAGGAGGGAGGGATTTAGGTTCCTGAGGCATTGGGACCAATTCTGAGGAAGATGTGACCTGTACAAGCTGGATGGGTTGCACCCCAGCAGGGCCAATATCCTTGCAGGGGTATTCACTAGTGCTGTGGGGGAGGGTTTAAACTAGAGTGGCGGGAATGGGAACTTGAGTGGGGAGACACAAGAGAGGGAAACAAAGATAGAAATGAAAGGCAGAGAAGTAAAAAGCAAAAGTGGATGGCAGCAGATAGGGCCATAGTACAAAAAAGATGTGTAAAAAGACAAGTCTAAAGGCACTGTATCTGAATGCACAAAGCATTGGCAATAAGGTAGACGAATTAACAAATAGATGTAAACGGGTACGATATGATTGCGATTAGAGACAGCAGGGTGACCAAAGAAGGGTACTCGATATGTAGGAAGGACAGGCAAAAAGGAAAAGGAGATGGTGTAGCATTGTTAGTCAAGGGTGAAATCAATGCAATAGGGAGAGAGGATAGTGGATCAGAAAATCTAGATGTAGAATCAGTCTGGGTGGAGCTAAGAAGAAAGAAGGGGCAGAAAACATTAGTGGGAGTTGTAAATAGGCCTCCAAATAGTAGTGGTAAGGTAGGGGACAGTATTAAACAGGAAATTAGAGATGCATGTAACAAGGATGCTACAATAATCATGGGTGACTTTAATCGACATATAGACTGGGCAAACCAAATTAGCAATAATACAGTGGCGGATGAATTCCTGGAGTGTGTACGAGATGATTTTTTAGATAAGTACGTCAAGGAACCGGCTAGGGAACAGGCTTTCCTAGATTTGGTTATGTGCAATGAGAAGGGGTTAATTAATAATCTTGTTGTGTGAGGTCCTTTAGGGAACAGTGACCATAACATGTTAGAATTCTTCATTAGGTTGGAAAGTGAAGTAGTCCAACCCGAAACTAGGGTCTAAAATCTAAACAAAGGAAACTATGAAGGTATGTGACATAAGTTGGCTAAGATAGATTGGGGAACTTCATGAAAAGACATGCCAGTGGTTAGGCAATCGCTAATATTTAAGGAACTAATGTATGCATGACAACAGTTATATATTTCTTTCTGGTGCAAAAACGCAATGGGAAAAGTGGCCCAACCATGGCTAACAAAAAAAATTAAGGATAGTATTAGATCCAAAGAGAAGTCATATAAAGTTGCTAGAAAAAGTAGCAAGCCCGAGGATTGGGAGCAGTTTAGCATTCAGCAAAGGAGGACCAAGAGATTGATTAACAGGGGAAAAATAAAGCATGAGAGTAAACTTGTAAGGAACATAGAAGCGCACTGTAAAAGCTTCTATAAGTATGTAAGAAGAAAAAGATTAGTGAAGACAAACGTAGGTCCCTTACAGTCCGAAACAGGAGAATTTATAATAGAGGCCAAGGATGTGGCAGAGCAATTAAACAGCTATTTTAGTTCTGTGTTCATGGAAGGCGGCACAAATAACTTCCCAGAAACACTAGGGGACCAAAGGTTTAGTGAGAAGGAGGAATTGAAGGAAATTAGTATTACTAAAAAAAAGTCCTAGAGAAATTAATGGGACTGAAAACTAATAAATCCCCAGGGCCTGATAATCTACATCCCAGGGTACCAAAGAAGGTGGCCATGGAAATAGTGAATGCGCTGTCATCATCTTCCAAAATTCTGAAGATTCTGGAACAGTCCTAGCAGATTGGAGGGTAGCAAATGTAACCCCAATATTTAAAAAAGGAGGGGAAAAAAAAAAACAGGGAATTACAGATCGGTTATCCTAACATCAGAGGCAGGGAAAATGCTAGTGTCTATTATAAAGGATGTGGTTACAGGACACTTAGAAGATATCAACGGGATTGGACAAAGTCAACATGGTAGGGAAATCATGTTTGACAAACCTTCTGGAGTTTTGGAGAATGTAACTAGCAGAATAAATAAGGGAAAAGCAGTGGATGTGATGTATCTGGATTTTCAGAAAGCTTTTGATAAAGTCCCACATAAGAGGTTAGTGTGCAAAATTAAAGCACATGGGATTGGGGGTAATATATTGGCATGGATTGAGAATTGGTTAGCAGACAGGAAACCGTAAGAATAAATGGGTCTTTTTCGGAATGGCAGGCGGTGACTAGTGGGCTACTGCAGGGGTCAGTGCTTGGGTCCCAGCTATTCACAATATATATCAATGATTTAGATGAGGGAATTAAATATAATATTTCCAAGCTTGCTGATGACACAAAACTAGGTGGGAATGAGAGTGGTGAGGAGGATGTTAAGAGGCTTCAAGACAATTTAGACAGGTTGAGTGAGTGGGCAAATACATGGCAGATGCAGTACAACGTGGGTATGTGTGAAGTTATCCACTTTGGTAGGAAAAACAGAGTGGCATAGTACTGTTTAAATGGTGCTAGATTGGGAAATGTTGATGTACAAAGGGATCTGGGTGTCCTTGTACACCAATCACTGGAAGCAAGCATGCAGGTGCAGCAAGTAATTAAGAAGGTAAATGGTATGTTGGCCTTCGTTGTGAGGGGGACTTGAGTAAAGAAGCAAGGATGTCTTAATGCAGCTATACAGGGTCTTGTTAAGACCACATCTGGAGTAGTGTGTGCAGTTTTGCTCTCCTTACCAAGAAAGGATATACTTACCATAGAGGGAGTGCAGCGAAGGTTGACCAGACTTATTCCTGGGATGGCAGGACTGTTATATGAGGAGAGATTGGGCTGACTAGGCCTGTAGTCACTGTAATTTAGAAGAATGAGAGGGCATCTCATTGAAACGTATAAAATTCTGACAGGGATGGACAGGCTGGATGCAGGGATGATGTTTCCTCTGGCTGGCCATTTAGGACTGAGATGAGGAAAAATTACTTCACTCAGAGGGTGATCCTGTGGAATTCTTTACCACAGAAGGCTGTGGAGGCCAAGTCACTGAATGTATTTAAGAAGGAAATTGATTTCTAGACCCTAAAGGCATCAAGGGGTACGGGGAGAGAGCAGGAGTATGGCGTTGAGATAGAGGATCAGCCATGATCATAGTGAATGGCAGAGCAGGCTCAAAGGCCTGAATGACTTACTCCTGCTTCTATTTTTCTTTGTTTCTATGGTCTTCAAGGACTATACAATGTTGAAAAAAAACTTTATTGCTCTACTAATATTTTTGCACCAAACAATTCAATATCGGTTTTCACCCATTATCCTTCACATAGGGGTATCCCTAACCTCAGCCAGGCCTCTGCCACATCACTTCTCCAGGGATACAAAAAGAGAGTTTAAACAGAAAAATAAGGTGCAAGAAGGTTACGTTAGGTGGCTGTCATAGACTTTTTCATGCCCTTCTCAACAGTTCCATTGACAGACAGAAAACCAGGCCCAATGCAATCACACTTGCACACCAGAACAAAACGTGATGCAACTGAAATATTTTCTAAATGAGGAAATGCATACAGCAGTACCTTCACACATAATAGAACATAAAATAACAATGAATTCATGCTCTTTATTACATCATGATAGCTAATAATTTTTGAATACATTTTTTCCTAATTTAACTTACTTGCATTAGCACATTATTCCAAGAATCGTTGTGTGAAAGTTTTTTTTGTTCAAATGCTACATTCCATTATTTTCCAGTTATTTCCTCAGCTCCTAACTTTGATTGCTTTTTGTGAAATGCTACAAGATAGCATAGGTATTTAGGAATACTGTACTTGCTAAAATGGATTATTACAAAGCCTACATAATAAAGCTGGTGTACTTCATGCAAAATGATTTTATTTTTGTCAGTTATTATGCCGAAAAATAGGACTCTTTATGAATAAAATATACTCAGGGAGAAAAAAAGACCAATATGCACAATTACTTAAAAGTATTTGAGATAGTTACAAAGAGTAACTATCATAATCCATGAAAAGGAAATCACCTTTCAGTAAAACATTTGCTATTACTTTGGGAGGCCGACACATTTTAATTTTCTGTAATAGCTTCTACAATGCAGTATAATGTAATGTTCTAGTATTCGTGCAACTTCAATTGCTGTAAAGCTCTCACGCTTGCTTCATTCTCACGAATTACATGGTCATACCATCTCCTTGATTGTACCGCATCCGATCAGATATTTCCAGTTACCCTGAAAAATGTTATTGCAATTTTTTTGAAAGAGCTTTCTATATTCAGACATATTTTGCAGTTCCATTGTCTGAGTGTTTTACATCCCTCTCATGAAGTGTTTGGCAATATCCATGACATGCACTAATGAAAATTAAGTTTCATTGCATACCGCCCTAACAGGATCCAGCATATTAAATTTAAATTGTTTTATTTTATAAAAGCCAATAAGTAAAACGATTGAGCTACAACACAATGTATCAAAAATTAAGGGGAAAAATGGCACGCCTCCTGCTCGTCTTCCGACCACAACTCATCTATTCCAATGGTCAGTGAGCTAATCATAAAAAAGACAGAATTCAAAGATGGGCAATTCCAGTTACAGAGGAACTTAACTACAAGATAACAAGATCAGAGAGCTTGTCAAATTCTAAAAAACACAATAATCAAGATCGCTACCGACTAAAATGAGGTTAATGTTAGGGGTGCAATATGATACCCGCATTAGCAAAATCACAATTCTATTTCATTACTCATCATCGCTTTCTATTCGGTGAGTCGAAAACACAAATCGCAATGTATTTTAGTATAAAGGCGGTAAGATTTTATGTCTGATGTACTCAAGTCCTATATTTATACTGGGCTATTTTAGTAGCATGACTGGACCTTGTTTTATCTATTACCCAGATTCAAACAAGCTACTCTCCCATCAATTCCATACTATAAAATGCAGCCTCCAGAGAGAGAAAAAAAAAATGCCGGGTTTAGGTCTGACTACAGTGGCTGAATAATGAACCATGCCGAACTCTCACCTGGTTACAACATGTCGTACACTCTCTCGATAGCTATCCACACGCGTGAATGTACATACAAAAATCTCTGAATACACAGCAGATATAACGAGCTAGGGTAACATCCAGGCTAATACTAACGCACACGTACTGTCTGTTTGAAATCATTTCCCCCCCCCCCCCCCCCCCCCCGCTGCCCGGTGGTTACTGCATCTCCCCCAGCACACGGCCAGTATTTCGGCCTATTAGAAGGGGGGAGGGGGTGGGGGCCTAGGCCGCCGAGCTAATTTTACCCAGTCAAACCTTTCCATACGTCGCTTCCGCGAACCCTTTATCCGTCCGACACAAGAAACGGTGATGACCTTCTCACTGTGCGTGGCGCTCATTTACCACCGGGGGGTTTTTTTCTCCCCTCTCTCTCTCTCTCTCGCTCTCTTCTTGCAGTGAAAGCAGAAATACCAACCCCTGATTCAAACTAAGGGATCAGCCATGGGAGAAACGGATTTAATTTTTTTTAAAAAAAACTTACCAGCCTTCCACCGAGAGAATTTGTTGCATCGAGTCGGGAGCATGGCTGAACCCAGCTCCCTCCCCCTTACCCCAACGGCCCCCCTCTTTCTCTCTCTCTCTCTGTCTTTCCCTTCAGCCAGCTCCAACCAAGCCTAATGGAGGAAGCGGTGACGCTCGCCGACTGACACTGGCAAGGACCAATAGAGGCCGCAGCAGCAGCAGCCGCCGAACCCGGAGTTACTCTAAATATAAACGTTTAAAAGGCTCAGGAGGCTACACCCAAAACCAGAGCTTCCCGTTAGCACTGCTCACAAGTCACTCTGCGTTCGTTCGACACACTGGACAGTAAAGTGCAAATAAATTAAATGGCACATGTACATGTGGTGTTGAACAAAACACCCATCTGAACTGCAACACCAACTAAGGAGCATGGGCGTGTGGTCGGTTATAATGTAGAGAAACATCTCTGTCCGGGTAAACATATGATAAATTGGAATATGGCAGATTGCACTAAGCTTTGATCCCCCGTTCTTTGGACTGTTGATTTTTCTCTTCCCATGGCTCCCAATTGTCCAGCACCCCTATCCATGGTAACCAGGCACTGGGCTGGTGCCTTCGACAAACACTGCCCAGAGGCACTGATGTTCAGAAATTTCGTCGCTTATATTTTGCACTGATCTACAATTATGCTGGGCTGTAACACATGATAGATGTCAACAGGTTGTCCTGACAACAATTTTATTTGCAGCCCCACCCCACTAAATCATGTCATTTGCACGCCAAATGGATCAATTTTCTGCAGCTAAATATCAGATTTGCTTATTTATTTAAATTATTAAGGAGATTCTGAAGCAGTTATTTTTGGGGGGGGGGGGGGGCTCAGCAACAATTTTTCTTGCTTTCTGCTATTCTTCCCCCTCCCCCCGGCAGCTGCCAATCATCAGGACACAATGGTGACCCTGAGCCAATGAGCGCCGCTAGAGGGCGGGGCTAATCCGCCATCACGTCAGATTAAGGCAGCGGGCGCTTCGCTCGAGCTCCGGCGTCCGCGCACGGCGGAGCTTCTCTCAAGGCTGCTCGTCCATTTAAAAAAAAACCAGAACCCCAAATAAAACCTCCCACTGAACAAGACAAGAACGCGTCAGCCTTACCCACCATCCGTGTGCGAACTCATCGAGCGGCCAAACAGGAAACCGGCGCGAATAAAACCTAAACCCCCCGAAATCTATAGAAAAAACCCCCCACCCCCAACCAGACGCTGACCCGGCATCACCGCCCAGTGCCCTGCGTCATCACGCCATGCGTCACTCCGTAATGGCGGGCGGAGCACGCCGGCGCGATGACGTTGCTGGCTGGGTCTGAGCGCGGTTCTAGGGACCAATGTGACAATGTAACAGTTCTTCACTTGGGGAAACTTGTTCCTGTATGCAGTAAGTTTGGGTTTTTATGTCTGCGAAATAAGAGATAGTGTGCTTATTTTAAATTTGGTGCTTTAAAGTGGTTTTATTTTATTTTATGATTCTTAGTAAAACTGTTTACACAGTATTTTTTGTTTGTAAAGTATTTTAAATTTCATTTTGACGTTTGCTTAAATCATTTACCAAAATGATTTGTTGAAAGACGGTATTGTATAGAAACTATACTTCTCTGATCGGGGGAGGGGATGAGAGAGATACGTCGTAGTAGAGAGCTGTTAAGTTCGTAATGCATTGAAAAGATATATGGATAGTAATACAGTTTTTACATTATTAGGAAATTCTACTAATCGCGCCTTTTGCACTGGAAAATATCCTTACACATGAAGTGATAATAGAACTGACACTAACCTATTCCATCGAACAACTCAAACAGGTAGCGATGCTCCTTTAACCATGTGATGCTGCAAAATGCCTCTTCCTGTTGCAATGTTGTTGCTGTGTTGGTGAAATTTTCCAGACAGGCTTACTGTGGAAGTTTACTTCAAAAAAATTATTGGGATATCCCACCTGGTTATCTTTAGTTAAAATTCGATTTGTTTTTGCTGGGAAAGAATATTTTTGTTTCTGTTCATATTTGACAAAATAAACTGCAAAAGCAATCACAGTACTTGGAGAACTCCAGTGCTATAAAAATTCCAGGGACCCCTTGTAACACAAGTATTTTTTCTATGTAAAACTAGTTAGACAATTAAGTCAATTTTTTGCTTTGTTAACTGTTATTATGAAAATGTCTAAAATCATGATTCATGTGTTTTAGGAATATAACTTTTAGATTGGGGATTTAAGTGTTAAATGTAATGGGAAAGAACACCTGAGCTTGAGAGGTTGGTAAACAAACTTCAAATAATTACTATTGAGAGGAAGATTTATGTGTACTTACAAGGTCCGAGTTAGAAGGCTGAGAGCCATAAAACAGCAACTGGGGACTGGAAGGCAGGAAAGCTGAGAAGGATTGCTCTGTCTTTGTTAGAGATGTAAATTATTCTTGTAATTCCCCAGATCAAAGGAAGGTTGAAATGCCTCTGGTAAACAAGGGAAGTTCTTAAAGTTCTGATGAAGAGTCATACGGTCGCGAAACATTAACTGTATTCCTCTCCGCAGATGCTGTCATTGTGGCTCAGATGAAAGCTGTGGTCATGTGCTGTGGCTGCAAGCTTTCTTGCGCCTGCTTGAGCGCTGAAGCTCAAGTCACTGGCTATTGCTGAGTCAAAAATTATGGTGCTTAAGCATGGGTTTAAAAATTCTTGAGAGACGTGTACGCAATTCTTAGTGGATACCTTGAAACCTGGCGAACTTGGTACTTAAAGTTGATAAGGCACCAGGACCGGATGAGATGCATCCAAGAATATTGAAGGAAGTGAGGGTGGAAATTGCAGAGGCATTGGCAATAATGTTTCAATGTTCCCTGGATTCGGGGAGGTGCCAGAGGACTGGAGAATTGCACCCTTGTTCAAAAAAGGTTGTAAAGATCTGCCCTGCAATTACCGACCAGTCAGTTTAGCTTTGGTGGTGGGGAAACTTCTAGAAACAATTATTTGGGATAGAATTAATAGTCACGTGGAAAAATGTGGATTGATTCGGAAGAGTCAGCATGGATTTGTTAAAGGAAAATCATGTCTAACAAATTTGCTGGAGTTTTTTGAAGAAGTAGCAGATGGTTGATGAGGGCAAGGCCGTTGATGTGGTGTATATGGCCTTCCAAAAGGCCACACAACAGACTTGTGAGGAAAGTTATAGGTCATGGAATAAAAGGAACAGTAGCAACGTGGATACAAAATTGGCTGAGGGATAGGAAACAGAGTAATGGTTAATGGGTACTTTTTCAGGCTGGAAGAAGATTTGTATTCCCCAGGGGCCGGAATTGGGACCCTTGCTTTTCCTAATATATTTAAATGATCTAGATCTTGGTGTGCAGAGGACAATTTCAAAGTTTGCGGACGATAAAAAACTTGAGAATTGTAAATTGCGAGGAGGATAGTGTAGAACTTCAAAAGGACATTGACACATTGGTGGAGTGGACAGATAGGTGGCAGATGAAGTTCAATGCAGAGGTGTGTGAGGTGATGCAGTTTGGTACAAAGAACGTGGAGAGACAGTATAACATAAAGGGTACTATTTTAAAGGGTGTGCAGGAGCAGAGAGACCTGGGTGTATATGTACATAAGTCACTAAAGGTGGCAGGACAGGTAGAGAGAACTGTTTCGAAAGCACACAGTATTCTAGGCTTCGTTAATAGGGGCATAGAGTACCAGAGCAGAGAGATTATGATGAACTTATAAGATATTAGTTAGACCTCAGCTGGGGAATTGTGTTCTGGGTGCCACACTATAGGAAGGATGTGAATGCATTGCAGAGCGTGCAGAAGAGGTTTATGAGATTGGTTCCAGGGATGAGACTCTTCAGTTATGAGGAAAGATTGGAGAAGTTGGGACTGTTTTCTTTGAGAGGAGAAGGCTAAGAGGAGTCTTGATAGAAGTTTTCAAAATCATGAAGGGTCTGGACTGAGTAGATGGGGAGAAACTGTTCCCACACATAAACAGATCGAGAACCAAAGGGCACAGTTTTAAAATGTTTTGCAAAAGAAGCAAATACAAGGTGAGAAAATACTTTTTCACACAGCGAGTAGCTAGGGTTTGGAATGCATTGCCTGGAAGTGTTAAAAACAAAAAACTACTGCGGATGCTGGAAATCCAAAACAAAAACAGAATTACCTGGAAAAACTCAGCAGGTCTGGCAGCATCGGCGGAGAAGAAAAAAGTCGACGTTTCGAGTCCACATGACCCTTCAACAGAACCGAGTATAGTTAGGAGAGGGGTGAAATATAAGCTGGTTTAAGGTGGGGGGCGGCGGGGGGGGAGAGAAGTTGAGGGTGGGGTGGTTGTAGGGACAAGCAAGCAGTGATAGGAGCAGATAATCAAAAGATGTCACAGACAAAAGGATCAAAGAGGTGTTGAAGGTGGTGATATTATCTAAAAGAATGTGCTAATTAAGAATGGATGGCAGGGCACTCAAAGTACAGCTCTAGTGGGGGTGGGGTGGAAAGACTGACAAGGTATTAGTTGTAGATTTAAAAATAATGGAAATAGGTGGGAAAAGAAAAATCTATATAAATTATTGAAAAAAACAAAAGGGAGGGGGAAGAAACGGGGTGGGGATGGGGGGAGGGAGTTTAAGATCTAAGGTTGTTGAATTCAATATTCAGCCCGGAAGGCTGTAAAGTGCCTAGTCGGAAGGTGAGGTGCTGTTCCTCCAGTTTGCGTTGGGCTTCACTGGAACAATGCAGCAAGCCAAGGACAGACATGTGGGCAAGAGAGCAGGGTGGAGTGTTAAAATGGCAAGCGACAGGGAGGTTTGGGTCTTTCTTGCGGACAGACCGCAGGTGTTCTGCAAAGCGTTCGCCCAGTTTGCGTTTAGTCTCTCCAATGTAGAGGAGACCGCATTGGGAGCAACGAATGCAGTAGACTAAGTTAGGGGAAATGCAAGTGAAATGCTGCTTCACTTGAAAGGAGTGTTTGGGCCCTTGGACGGTGAGGAGAGAGGAAGTGAAGGGGCAGGTGTTGCATCTTCTGCGTGGGCATGGGGAGGTGCTATAGGTGGGGGTTGAGGAGTAGGGGGTGATGGAGGAGTGGAACAGGGTGTCCCGGAGGGAACGATCCCTACGGAATGCCGCCAGGGGGGGGTGAAGGGAAGATGTGTTTGGTGGTGGCATCATGCTGGAGTTGGCGGAAATGGCGGAGGATGATCCTTTGAATGCGGAGGCTGGTGGGGTGATAAGTGAGGACAAGGGGGACCCTATCATGTTTCTGGGAGGGAGGAGAAGGCGTGAGGGCAGATGCGCGGAAGATGGGCCGGACACGGTTGAGGGCCCTGTCAACGACCGTGGGTGGAAAACCCTGGAAGAGTGGTGGAGGCAGGTTCAACTGAGGGGACATTGGCTGATTATTTAAATAGAAACAATGTGCAGGATTGTGGGGAAAAGGCAGGAGTTTGGCACTAACTTAAAATGCTCAGAGAGCTGGTGCAGACACGATGGGCCGAATGGCCTCCTCCTACACTGTAACAGTTCTGTGACTCTGAGTGGCCCACAAACCCCCAGTGGTGAACCTCTGGGCTACAGTATACTCTTACTTCAAAGTTGCTGAATTTAAATGATCTGATAACGAACTTTCAGCTCTAAATTCCTACTTGTGTTAATCCAGACTCTCTTATTTCTCACAAATATGTGTTATTGATGTTGAATTATTAAGATTAGATTGTAACCTCTAAACTCAATTTGTCTTTTTCCCCATAAGCTTTTTTAATTGTCTATTTTTTCAAAAATTTCACCTGCTTCCATTTTCAAAGCTGTTACAAATTCTGCTTCCACTGCTGTATATGGTGGGGCATTCCATATCTAAACAGCTCTGTTGTTTAATAACTTCGAACCTTTCCTACTTTTTGTGGTGCTATTAAATTTATAGCCTCAAATTAACAATTCACAGATCAATAAGAATAGTTTTGATTGAGTAAATTAGGAGAAGCTCGTATATCACATGTGCTTCTCAGGTGTGATTTAAAATCCTCCAGTTTCTCTCACCTCACGATAAGGAAGGCCTCAAATTCCTGTTGTCATCTTTGTAAATACCTTCAGTATTTTTTTGTGGCATTGATATCCTTCGTGTCAGCTGCCCAAAACTATAGGCAATCTTACAGTTGCAGCCTAAACAATGATTTGTATAGATTTAGTATTGTACCTTTCCTCGTGTACTCTATACCTGGATTTATGACCTCTAGGGCTCTAGATCCCTTGTTTTTTATATTCTTTCATTGGCTAGGCCAGCATTTTTTGCCCATCCCCCATTGCCCTTGAGAAGAAGATGGTGAGCTGCTGCAGTCCATTCTTGTAGGTACACCCACGGTGCTGTTATGGAGAAAGTTCCAAGCTTTTGACCCAGCATCAGTAAAGAATGGCGATATAGTTCCATGGAGGGCAAGTGGCTTTAGAGTAACTCCGCAGGAGGGTGAGTGGCTTGGAGGGGAACTTGCAGGTGGTTATGTTCCCATGCATCTGCAGCCTTGTCCTTCTTGATGGTAGAGGTTGTGGGTTTGAAAGATGCGTCAAAGAAACTTTGGTGAGTTTCCGCAGTGCATCTTGATGATGGTACATACCGTTGCCACTGTGCGTTGGTGGTGGAGGGAGTGAATGTTTAAGGTGGTGGATGGGGTGCCAGTTGAGCAGGGTGCGTTGTCCTGGATGGTGCCGAGTTTCTTGAATGTTGTTGGAGTTGTACTCGCCCATGCAAGTGGAGAGTATTCATCGCACTCCTGACTTGTGCATTGTAGACGATGGACAGGCTTCGGGGAGTCAGGGAGGTGAGCTACTCGCCAGAGACTTTTCAGCCTCTGACCTGCTCTTGTAGTTACTGTATTTATATGGTTGGCCCAGTTCAGCTTCTGGTCAATGGTCCCCCCCCACAGGATGCTGATAGTGGAGGATTCAGCGTAATGCCATTGAATGCTAAGGAGACGTGGTTAGATTATCTCATGTTGGCGATAGTCATTGCCTGGCACTTGTGTGGTGTCAATGTTACTTGCCACTTATCAGCCGAAGCGTGAATTTTGTCCAGGTCACGGACTGCTTCAGTATCTGAGGAGTTGAAAACTATATTGAACACTGTGCAAACACCACCAAACGTCCCCACCTCTGTCCTTATGCTGGAGAGAAGGTCATTGATGAAGCAGCTGAAGATGGTTAGGTTTAGGACGCTACCCTGAGGATCTCCTACAGCAATGACCTAGGACTGAGATGATTGACCTCCAACAACCACAGCCATCTTCCTTTGTGCTTGGTGTGACTCCAACCAGTGGAGCGTTTTCCCTCTGATTTCCATTGACTTCAGTTTTGCTAGGGCACCTTGATGCCATTCTCAGTTGGAAATGCTGCCTTGATTTCAAGGGCAGCCACTCTCACCTCAGCTCTTTCGTCCATGTTTGGACCACAATTGTTATGAGGTCAGGAGCCAGGTGGCTCTGGCAGAACCCAAACTGAGCAGGTTTTGCTGAGTAAGTGCCACTTGATAGCATTGTTGACGACGTCTATCAGTTTGCTGATGATCAAGAGTGGATTAATGGAGTGATAATTGACCGGGTTGGATTTGTCCTGCTTTTTGTGGACAGGACCTACCTGGGCAGTTTTCCACATTGCCAGGTAAGTGCCAGTGTTGTAGCTGTACTGGAACAGCTCGGCTAGGGGTGCTGCTAGTTCTAGAGCACAAGTCTTCAGTACTATTGCTAGAATGTTGTCAGGGCCTACAGGCTTTGCAGTATCTAGTGCCTTCAGCTGTTTCCTGATATCACGTAGGGTGAATTGAATTGGCTGCAGACTGGTATCTGTGATTTGTTTGTCATCCCATTTTTCAAAATGTATGGATTTGAAACATAAAGTCAAAATTTTCAGCATTTTTTGTGTACGTTCTGTGTATTCTTCACTTATTTTATGCGCATTGACTTTTATTCAACGCCGATTTGCAGAATCTACTATCTCTTTTACATCCTCATGAACAAGCTTGTCTTTGTTGTTGATTACGGTCTCCATTTGTACCTGCAAACTTCAATATGGCATCCATACATCCCAAGTTTTCCACAATTCCCTCTGTGTCTGAAATTTATAATGCCTACAATAAGGTAATAATAAAAATTTAATAATCACATTTTCACAAAACATGATTAACTTTATTCAAATTCTTGTAATGCTTTAACTGAAATTTTTAATTCAAAAGCTACAGAATCTTCCAAAAACCTCGATACCGACTTGATCATCGCCCTGTACAAAATTACCATTTGTTGAAGGTCATGCAGCCTGAGCGGTTGCAAAGTGTGTGGTTTCCCAGATGTGTCAGTAGCATTAAAGATAAACTTATGTTAGATTTATAACAACATTTATTTTGTTATAGTGATGAACATTTATTCAGATACACTATCTTTCTACAGTAGTATTACATAGTAAACCTATTGGCAAAATTGAGGCCAATGGGATTCATGAGCCAGTGGCAGTGTGGATAGAAAATTGACTAAGGGGCAGAAAGTAGTGGTGAATGGTTGTTTTTCAGGCTGAGGAGAATACAGTGGTGTCCACCACTGGGTCTGCGTATTAGGACCACTGCTGTTTTTGAAGCTCATTAAAACTGTTCAGTGAGAAGCATTCAAACAAGCATTGAACTTAATTCAGGATGAATTTGTACCCTTAAGTGGCAAGAGCTCCGCTTAGCAAATAAAACAGCCATTGTTGACAAAAGGTGAGAGATAATATGAAAATAAAATAGAGAGCATGCAAAAATGCAAAGAGCAGTGTAGGTTTTTGTTATTTGTTCATGGGATGTGAGCGTCGCTGGCTAGCCCAGCATTTATTGTCCATCCCTAATTGCCCTTGTTCAGAGGGCATGTAAGAGTCAACCACATTGCTGTGGGTCTGGTGTCATATGTAGGCCAGACCAGATAAGAATGGCAGATTTCCTTCCCTAAAGGACATTAGTGAACCAGATGGGTTTTTACGACAATCGGCAATGGTTTTGTGGTCATCAGACTTATTTTCCAGATTTTATTGAATTCAGATTTCACCATTTGCGTTGGTGGGATTTGAACCTGAGCCCCAGATCAATGGGGACTGGAAGAGATTTAAAGATCAGCAAAGGAAGAGAGCTGCAAAAAGGGAATATGACACACAGATTTCACTCTTATTTTAGAGGAAAGGGATAGTCAGTGGAAATGTGGGCCCTTCAAAAATAGAAATGGGTAATTTTGCAAATGAAAATAGTGAAATGGCAGACTTGTTGAATAATTACTTTTTGTCAGTCTTCACAGTGGAGGAGAAGGTTAATATACCTGATAGTATAAGGAAATTAATCATTAACAAAGGACTAAGTTTAATGTAAGTAAGACAACAGTTTAGAAAGAAAATAATGGCACAGTATTAAAGACTGACCTTCTCCTAGGGCCTGATGGTTTCCACGCCAGGGTTTTAAAGCAAGTAGGTGAGGAAATTGAAGATGCTTTAGCTATAATTTCCAAAGTGCGCTCATTTCAGGAATTGTCCCTTTTTAGATTGGAGAATTGGAAATGTAACACCATTATTTAAGACAGATGAGAGAAACTAGGAAATGATGGACCTGTTGGTCTAATGCCTGCTGTGGGGAAATTATTGGAATCTATAATTAACAGTAGAGTGACTGAGCACTTAGGGGAATTTGAGCTGATTAGAGAGAGTCATCATGGATTTGTAAAGGGCAGGTCATAATGAATCCAATTGAATTTTTTGAGAAAGTAACTAAAGTAATAGACATGGGAATGTATATTCATGTAGTTTATATGAACCTCCTGAAATCAATCTGTAATGTTCCACATAAGAATATGTTAAAGCTCATGAATTGAAGGAAAATAATTGACCTGGATAGGAGGTTGTTTTGGCAATAGAAGACAGGTAATAGTGATAATGGGTATGTGTGCAAATTGGAATTAAGTGACTTGTGGGGTCACTTAAATCAAAATAGATTTGTGCTGGGACCGCAACTATTTACTATGCCTATAAATGGCTTAGCTAACACAATAAGAAACTGACCTGAAAGCATTCTGAACTCATTTTCCAGGCTACCTTTGCCGATTTAATTTGTCCAACATATATAATTGCAGTGCATTTCTTAGAAGCCCCCATATTTCTTCTCATTGTTCAGCCAAGAGCAAGAGTCCAGATGGCTGTGTTGCCTGCCCAGTGCCAGGGTTTGGGACATCTGCTCGGAGCTGGAGAGGAACTTGGAATGGGAGCATCTAGTTGTCGTAGCCTGCATAGGCACCAATGACATAGATTGGATTAGGAAAGAGGTTCTGCATTGGGAGTATGAGTAGCTAGGGGTTAAATTTAAAAAAAAACAGAACCTCAAAGGCAATGACCTCTGTATTATTTCCTGGCCACGAGCAAATTGTTGAAGGGTAAATAAGATTAGGGAGTTGAATGTGCGGCTCAAAGATTGGTGCGGGAAGAGTGGGTTTTGATTCATGGGCTACTGCGAGGGAAGATGTGGTAAATTAAAGGAAAAGGATGAGGCAAGAGAGCAAGGTAGCAATAAGTGTAATGATAATTACAGCATGGTAGGAAGAGCCAGATCATTAAGACAAGATATTAGGAAATATTTTTCGTGCAAAGGGTGGTAGAAATCTGATACTCTTCTTGAAAGAAGGTCGTGGGATATGGAGCCAAAATGGATGAATGGACTTAGGATACAGACCAACCATGGTCTCATTGAACCAGTTCAAAGGGCAAAATGGCCTACTCCTGTTCCTATGTTCCTTTGCTAGTGACATGGACCTGGGTGATACAGAGCATAATTTCAAAGTCTGCAATTGATATGAAACACATAAAGTAGCAAAGCAGCAAGGAGAATAGTAAGGTAATTCAGGTGGACATAAACTGACCAGTGAAATGGGTGCGTGAAATTTGATGAAATGAAATGAAAGTACAGTAATGTGAAGTGATCCATCATGGTAGGAAGAATGGGGAGAGCTGATATGAATGAAATGGTACCATCAGGAACAGGGTGATACTGAGGGTGGATGGACACAAATCTTTGAAGACAGTAGAAAAGGTTGAGAAAGTACCTATAAATGCTTATTTTTTTATTTATTCTTTCATGGGATGTGAGAATCACGTCCCTAATTACCCCTTAGAAAGTGAGCCACTTCTTCAACCACTGCAGTCCATCTGGTGCAGCTACACCCACAGCGCTGTTAGGAAAGGAATTCCAGGATTTTGACCCAGTGACAGTGAAAGAATATAGTTCCAAGTCAGGATGGTGTGTGGCTTGGAGGGGAACTTGCAAGTGGTGATGTTCCCATGCATCTGCTGTTCTTGTCCTTCTAGTTGGTAGAGGTCATGGGTTTGAAAGATGCTGTCAAAGGAAGCTTGATGAGTTACTGCACTGCATCTTGTAGATGGTACACACTGCTGCCACTGTGTGTTAGTGGTGGAGGGAATGCATGTTTAAGGAGTGGAAGGGGTGCCAATCAAGCGGGTTGCTTTGTCCTGGATGGGATGGTGTCAAACTTCTTGAATGTTTTTAGACCTGCACTCATCCAAACAAGCGGATAGTATTCCATCAGACTCCTGACTTGTGCCTTTTAGATGGTGGACAGGCTTTGGGTACCTGCCTCAGAATTCCCAGCCTCTGACCTGTTCTTGTAGACACAGTATTTATATGGCTGGTCCAGTGAAGTTTCTAGTCAATGGTAACCCCTGGAATATTGATAGTGGAAGATTCAGATATGGTAATGGCATTGAATGTAATGGGAAGATGGAGATATTGGAGGGGATGGTCATTCCCTGGCACTCAAGTGGCAAGCAACATTCAGGCCACACATCAGCCTAAACCTGAATGATGTGCAGATTTTGCCACATACAGGTGCAGACTGCTTCAATATCTGTGGAGTTGCGAATTGTACTGAATATTGTGCAATCATCAGTGAACATCCCCATTTCTGACCTTGGAAAGAAGGTAATTGATGAAACAGCTGAAGCTTAGGTTGAGCCTAGGGTACTGCCCCGAAGAAGTCCTGCAATAATGTCCTGGGGCAGAGCTGTTTGGCCTCCCACAACCATCTTCCTTTGATATGACTCCAACCAGTGGAGAGTTTTTCCTGATTCCCAATGATTTCAGTTTTGCTCAGGCTCCTTGATGTCAGACTCGGTCAAATGCAGCCTTGATGTCAAGCACAATTACTCTCTCCTTCCATCAAGAGTTCAGCTCTTTTGTCCATGTCTGGACCAAGGCTGTAATGAGATCAGGAGCCGAATTGCCCTGGCAAAACCCAAACTGGGCGTCAGTGAGTAGATTAATGCTGAGTTAGTGGTGTCAACGACCCATTCCATCACTTTGATGATTGAGAATTGGCTGGGTGGGACTTGTCCTACTTTTTGTGATCAGGACATACCTATACAATTTTCCACATTGTCAGATAGATGCCAGTATTGTAGTTGTACTGGAACAGCTTGGCTAAGGGCATGGCTAGTCCTGGGGAACAAATCTTCAGTAATATTACTGGAATGTTGTAAGGGCCCGTAGCCTTTTCAGTATCCAGTGCCTTCAACCATCTCTCGATATCAAGTAGAACCAATCAAATCAGCTGAAGACTCGCATCTGTGATGCTGGGCATCTCAGGAAGTGGCTGAGCTGGGTCATCCACTCAGCACTTGTGGCTGAAGATGGCTACAAATGCTTCAGGCTTGTGTTTTACACTGATACGCTGGGCTCCCCCATCATTGAGTATTGGGATATTTGTGGAGCCAGCTTCTCCTGTTCGTTGTTTAATTGTCCACCATCATTCACGACTGGATGTGGGAGGACTGCAGAGCTTACATCTGATCTATGCGTTGTGGGATGCTTAGCTCTCTTATAGCATGATGCTTCTTCTGTTTGACATGCAAGCAGTCTTGTGTCCTAGCGTCATCAGGTTGATATCTCATTTTTGGTTATGCCTGCTGCTGCTCCTGGCATGATCTCCTGCACTCTGCATTGAACTTTGGATTTACAAAACCCAGGACCTTTTGCTAAACCTTGGGTAAAACACTGGTTAGGCCCCAGCTTGAGTACTGTGTCAATTTTGGGCACGACATTTTAGGAAGGATGTTGAGTCTTTAGAGGGGGTGCACAGGTAATTAACGAGAAAGGTACCAAGGTTACAGGATGTCAGTTATGTGGAGAGATTAGACAAGATAAGGTTGTTCTCTTTAGAGCAGAGAGGGTTAAGGAGAGATTAAATAGAGGTGCTTAAAATTATGAATGTTTTTGTTAGAGCACATTAGGATAAACTTTCAACTGGGAGAAAAGTAGGTAACTGACGGGCACAGATTCATACAGGACATTAACAAAGAAATCTGGGCACAGATTCACACAGGACATTATCAAAGAAATTGATGGGGAAATTGTATTTTTTTTAAAACTCTGAGTTATGATCTGAAATGCAGAACCTGAAAGGGCGGTGGAAACAGATTCAATAAAACCTTTTGAAAAAGAATTGAATAACAACCTAAAGGAGGAGAATTTGCAATGTTTTGTGGAAAGGGCGGGTTGGCTGGAAACTTGGATAGCTCCTTCAAAGTTCCAGTGTAAACATGATAGCCTGAATGGCCTCCTTCTGTGCTGCATCATATGATGCTATATTGTTAGCTCGTAGGCTTTGTTTCTTAAGCAGTGAAGTATGATTTTTAAATTGTAATACCTTTAAAATTGTTGCAAGTGTACTAAGATGGTGGCCACTGAACTTTGAAACAGCAACTAACACTTATTTCATATTAGAACTTACCAGTGCTGTAATTACCTCTTTAATGGAATAAGTTAATTGGAGATACGAGCATACAAAGCAGGAGCGGATGTATTACTGTACACTAATTCCCATGTTTCAGTGAGTTGTAATTACGAACATAGGTGTAAGAACAACAGTTAGTCCTGACAATTCACTGTTCCCAATTCAGTAATGTCAATGTCTTATCAAATACATTGTTATGGTTTGTTAATGTCAATTACACTGTTGAGGGAAACAGCTGATGGATATTTGAACACATATAATTAGGGGATAGCTGGGACATTGGGTGGAGGTAGAGTGTTAACACTGAACAAAATCAATAATCTATATCAGCAAGGAAAGCCACTGTGTCTTAGTTTTGACTTCACCAACTAGTACAGATCCTGTTAACATTGGTAGCAGAGGGTGGTTGGCCTAAAGTTGAAGACTGGAAGCTAAGATACCTTTTCAGACAGATTGAAATTGGAGTTATTTTGGAGAGGAATGACTGAAACCAAGTATGAAGTATTAAGGTATGATTTTCCACCATTGTTCTGTGAAGCTGAACCTTACGACCAATGGAAGAATGAAGTGGATATATGGGCATGGGTTATGTGCTGACCAAAGAAAAAGCAAGGTAAGGCCTTGGCACTTTCGCTTCCCACCAGAAGCAGGATTAGGTGTAAAGTATTTTTGGAGCTAGAGGCTCATCATTTGGACACCTGAGGAAGGTTTAGATAATCTCTTAAAATTTATGGACAAAATTTATAAGAAAGATTGACCTGTTAAATGCATACGAGGCATGGTCAGATTTTGATAAATTTAAAAGAGTGGACGGTTATTCCATAGAAGAATATATCATGGAATTTGACAGGTTATAAAACAGATTGCAGAAGTTCTATTTGGATATCCCTAATTCAGTGCTTGTTTTCAAATTGTTGGATTGTGCTAAAATATCGAACATGGATAGGTTCCTGGTCTTGACTGGAATTAGATTCTCAAAAAGAGGTACGTTTTTGGAACAGATGCATGAAGCTTTTTTAAAAAACATTGGGGAAACATTCATTTCCAACCACTTTAATGGCACCAATGGAACATTTAGTGGTAACACAAAAATGAAGGATTCGATGCTGGCAGCATTTCAAGATCATTTAGATATGGGGTGCAGGCGTCAATGCGAAAGAAGAACCATGAACAAAAGAAATATGGATAGAGACCCTTATGGTAGCTTCAACAGATGACAGGATTTGGGTAACTACGGCAGGAGAATGAACCCCGGGAATAACTAAGGAATGGTAACCTGGTGCTTCACATCTGACTCAGGATATCATTTATGCGATGAATTGTCCAAAACGGAATAACAGGATTTTGAAATAACACATTCAAGGAAGGATTGACAAAACTGATCAGTCAGAAGGAACTGTACTGGTCACCAGAAGCTTTATTCTGGTAATGGGTGTTTCAATTGCAGACTCATTCAGTTGTGCTGTTAGACAGTGGGTGCATACCCCCAGTATGTGAAGTGGATTGGTTAAAAGATCTGGATTAACTAAATAGTAAAGACTGAAGTAAGGTTAAGGAATATGAAAATTCTACTTACTTCAGGTTTGGGGGCGATAACATGTTAAAGTCACAAAAGAGAGTGGTAAACCATTTTATTAGTACAGATGTAGTATCCAGTGAAATACCCTTACTGTTCAGTAAGCCATCTATGAAAAAGGCTCAAATGAAATTAGATGTGGAACACAGTAAGGCAATTGTTTTTGAATAAACTGTAAAACTACACATTTCCCAATCGGGACATTATTGTATTCCCTTAACAAGAGCAAACGTTTCTGATCACGATGTTAAACAAGTGCTGATGACATCAGGGAGTGGGAGTTTAAAGGAAAAAAAGGCAAGTTGTTTTAAAACTACATCGGCTGTTTGTCCCTTCATCTTATATTCATCATAGGTTAAAAATTCTGCTAAAGGTTGCAGGGTAATGGATGATGATTTTACTAAACTTATAGAAGAGATCAGTGAGAAATGCAATTATATGTAAAAAAAAAAGAGGACACAATCACTGCCCATCGTGAGTCTCCCATGAGCTAGAGACTTTAATGAAATTGTAGCAATTTTAATTCATTGCCACAGAAGGCTGTGGAGGCCAGGTCATTGAGTATATTTAAGACCGAGATAGATAGGTTCTTGATTGGTAAGGGGATCAAAGGTTACGGGGAGAAGGCGGGAGAATGGGTTTGAGAAACTTATCAGCCATGATTGAATGGTGGAGCAGACTCGATGGGCCGAATGGCCTAATTTCTGCTCCTATGTCTTATGGTCAATGGACATGAAGGTATGGGATAAGGGCAAAAACATTCTTCTCTTACACTTCATAGACATGGCAACTAGGTTCAGTCTGTCAACAGTAATATATAGTAAAGACAAAAGTAATTGTGGACAAGATAATGGAAAAATGAATAGGAATTGGACTGGAAGCACTGGCTAAATCCCTGACTGACAATGGTGGGGGGGAAGTTTGCCAATGGTGAATTTAAAAGTATGTGTGAAAATATGAACAATATAGAAATGAACACAGCAGTGGAAAGTCCCTTTAATAATGGGTTTGTGAAAAAATCACGGAGTAATTTTTGAGATACTTCACAAAATCTTAGCTGACAAACCAAGCTGTAAACTGACCTTTGCCCTGGTGTGGGCAGAGTATGTGAAGAATTCAATTCAAATGGTTGGGGGCTACAGTCCTTATCAATTAGTTTATGGGGGAAATCCAAAAATACCTTTGGTGATGTGCAATCATCCCCCGGCCTTAGAAGGGAGTGCGATTAGTTCAATTTTTTCTGAGCGCTTGAATGCCCTGTATGCAGAGAGAAAGGCATTTATGAAGGCTGAGGTTTCAGAGAAGATTCGGCAAGCCTTACAGCACTGTGTAAGGCCATCAGAAATAAATTTTAATCCAAGGGATCTAGTATATTACAGAAGAGAAGGGCAGAAAGAATGAAAAGGCATGGGTAAAGTGATGGGCAGTGATGGAAAAAACAATAATTTTATAACATGGCAGTCAAATTGTTTGGGTTAATTCCTTGAGGCTAATTGGTACTGATTATACATTTACAGAATCTGAACGGGTAACAAAGTGAAGAGGCACTATGCACTTTACTTACACATATGTTGGGTAATTACCAGGTGTGGATTATGTCAGTTCAAGGGATGATTAATGTCAACAAAGTGAGACTGAAGCACACGATAAGGCTATTTATTTCAAAGGACAACTACTCAAAATTGCCACTGGAGTAACACATATGCCAGTAGGGGCCAGCGAATGGAGGGGTTCCACCATTATAGAGAGAGCAGGAAAAGCCACTGGTAAATACAAACATTGGCTGAATGCACAAGATGTGGGACAGAAGGTAAGAAGGAGTGGCAAAATGAGGTAGAAATGTGGAAGGCCAGAAAACGCAATGAGAGTTCTGAAAATGGACTGGGAAGCGACCACGGGCTTGGAAAAAGCACTCTGATCATAGGAGGGAGAGATCATGAAGCAGTAGTCTGGAAGGTGACAAGGCAAGTAGAGGTCATAGTTTGACAAGAACAGGGATCATAGAACAGGCTAGGAATGCCACTAGAAATAGAAGCCCTTATGATCGAGAAGCTTTAGTGGCTACTAACAAATTAGAAGATAAGTTGACAAAGGATGTCAAACAAAAAGTTGGAAAGTATTTGGTGTATACACTGAAATATCAGACAGGGGACAGCCAGCTTTATCACTCAGGTGGATGCGCATAGAAAAGGTACTTCTGGATGGCACGTATAAGGCTAAAGCTAGAATAGTGGCTCTGCGTTTTGAAGAAATACTTTGTGATCAAAGTGTCAGGGTGAATTCCCCTACTGCAGGAAAAGTGAGTTTGAAGATTTTCTTAGCTCTTTTAGCAAAATATTCCTGGAAATATAAATTGATTTATCTAAAAACTGCATTTTTGCAGGGTGAGAGATTTCAAAGGGAAATGTTTTTGAAATGATCTAAAGAAACTGGCGAAATAGAAGGGATACAGTGGAAGTTAAACAAACGTGTTTATGGGTTGAATGATGTATCAAGGGTATGATATTTCTCAGTTAGGTTGGTCCTGCTGAAAATGGGTTGTATTCAGCCAAAGGCAGACCCAGCAATGTTTTTATATCACAAAGAGAAACTAGCAGGCATCTTTATAATGCATATTGATGATTTTCAGTGAGGAGGTTCTGCAGAATTTGAGCAATGGGTGATAGATAATATAAAGGAGTTTAAGATTGGAAGTCAGGCTTTGAGGGCCTTTAAATATATAGGGTTAAACATTAAACAGAATAAGTCAGGATTGACCTTGAATCAACAATCTTAGAAAATGTCAATCGCATCCCAATAAATCGGCAGGTCCTCACAGAAAGAGGATCTTGCATCCAAGGAAGAAACAGACCAATTAAGAAGTTTGTTTGGACAGTTGAACTTGTTGTGCACTCCGACTTGCCCTGATGTCAGTTATGATGTATTGGAACTGAGTACTATGATGAAACATGCTACAGTTGAGGAAGTTCTGAGATCGAATAAAACATAAAAGAAATTACATCCAGAGAAACGCACACTCAAGTTTCCAATCTTGGGTGTTCCAGAAAATATGAGGTTAATCGTTTTTAGCAGTGCTTCATATGCCAATCTTTCAGATGGATATTCTAGTACAGCAGAGTTTATCATGTTCTTGGTGGTTATTGCTTATAGTTTAAGGTCTTTTTGTAGTTTATAATTGTATATTCTGTAGTAACGAGGATCAGGAAAGAAGCACCCTAGAATAATTGATTTAAAAGATTTAATTTAAAGGGATAAGTCATGGCAGGAGAGCCCAAAGCCATGGTGTGCTCCTCGTGCTCCATGTGGGAAGCCGGGGACATTTCCGGAAGCCGGGGACATTTCCAGTGCTGGGGACCAGCATGTGTGCAGGAAGTGTGTCCAGCTGCAGCTCCTGGAAGCTCGGGTTTCAGAGCTGGAATGGCGGCTGGGGACACTGTGGAGCATCCATGAGTCTGAGAGCATCATGGAAAGTACATTTAGAGAGGTGGTCACACCGCAGATGAAGGGACGAGGGAGGAAGGGAATGGGTGACCACCAGGCAGTCCAAGAGAAACAGGCAGGTAGCTCAGGAGTCCCCTGGGGTCCCGCTCGCAAATCGGTATTCCATTTTGGAGGCTGATGAGGGCACTGGTTCCTCCATGGAGTGCAGACAGAGCCAAGCTTCTGGTACCACAAGCAGCCTGTCTGTACAGGAGGGGAGGAAGAGCAATAGTAATTGGGGATTCTATAGTCAGGGGAACAGATAGGCGTTACTGTGGCCGTCAACGTGACTCCAGGATGGCGTGTTGCCTCCCTGGTGCCAGGGTCTGAGATGTCACAGGGCATCCTGAAGGGGGAGGGTGATGAGGCAGAGGTCATGGTACATGTTGGCACCAATGATATAGGTAGAAAGAGGGGTGAGGTCTTGAATCAAGAATTCAGGGAGTTAGGCAGTAGACTAAAAAACAAGACCTCTCGGGTTGTAATCTCTGAATTACTTCCAGTGCCACGTGCAAATGAGCTCAGAAATAGGAGAATAGCGCAGATGAATATGTGGCTTAAGAGTTGGTGCAGGAGGGAGGGTTTTAGATTCCTGGATCACTGGGACCGTTCCTGGGGAAGGTGGGACCTGTACAAGCGGGATGGTCTACATCTGAACCAGATCGGGACTAGCATCCTTACAGGCGGGTTTATTGTGCTGTTGGGAGGAGCTTAAACTAATTCAGCAGGGGGAGGGGACACAGAATGTTAGCAGAATAGGGACACGTCATAATACAGTAAAACAATCAAGTCAGAGGGAGTACAGCTGTATTGTTTCAAGGGAGTAAGGTAAGGCTGGATGGCCTCTACTTTAATGCCAGGAGTATTACAGTTAAAACGGATGAGTTAAGAATGAGGATTGACACGTGGAATTGTGATATAGTATCCATCACTGAGATGTGGTTGAGGGAGGGGCAGGATTGGCAGCTCAACATTCTGGGATATAGAGTCTTCAGGCGAGACAGGGGAGGGGGTAAAAGAGGAGGAGGAGTTGCATTATTAATTAAGGAGTCAGTTACTGCAGTAAGGAGAGATGATATCTTGAGGGGACATCGAATGAAGCTTTGTGGGTAGAGTTTAGGAATAAAAAAGGGGCACCCACATTGTTAGGTGTTTATTATAGACTCCCAGAGAGTCAGCGGGAAATTGAGGAGTACATATGTGCACAATTTGCAGAGATGTGTAAAAACAATAACAATAGGGTAATTATATTAGGTGATTTCAACTTTCCCAACATTAATTGGGATAGACATAGTGTTAAGGGCTTGGATGGAGTGGATTTCCTGAAATGTGTGCAGGAGAACTTTTTAGGTCAATATGTAGAGGGTCCAACAAGGGACGGCGCAGTGCTGGACCTAATTCTGGGGAATGAAGCTGGACAGGTGGCTCGGGTGGCGGTGGGGGAGCATATTAGTGATAGCGACCACAACATGGTACAATTTAAGCTTGTTATGGACAAAGAATTAGACAAGTTGCAAAAAATGTTTTAGATTGGGGGAGAGTGGATTTTACTAAAACAAGGCAGGATCTGGCCAAAGTAGACTGGGAACAGCTACTTGTGGGGAAATCTACAGAAGAGCAGTGGGGGGGCATTCAAAAAGGAAATGGGGAGGGTAGAGGCTCAACATATTCCCTCTAGAGTGATAGGAAGGAGTAACAAGCCTAGAGAACCAGATGGATGACCAGAGATATTCAGGATACGAAGAGAAGGAAAAGCGATGCGTTTAGCAGGTACAAGGGGAGCAAATCAGCGAAGGCATTAGTGGAGTACAGAAAGTGCAGAGTGGAGCTTAAGAAAGCAATTAGGAGAGCAAAGAGGGGATATGAGAGAGCTCTGGCTGGTAAAAGTAGGGAAAATCCCAAGATATTCTATAAGTATATCAATGGGAAGAGGATAACCAGGGAAAGAGTAGGGCCCCCCATTAGGGACCAATCTATGGGTGGAGCCAGAGGACATCGGTAGAGCATAGAACGAATACTTCACATCTGTCTTTACCCAAGAGAATGAGGATGAAGGTATGGAACTCGGGGAGAGAGACTGCGAGGCTCCTGAGCAAATTGATATAGGTAGTGACAAGGTATTGGAGGTATTGGCAGGCTTAAAAGTGGACAAATCTCCAGGTCCGGATGATTTGTGTCCCAGACTGCTGAGGGAGGGAAGGAAGGAGATCGCAGGGGCTCTGACCCAAATTTTCAATTCCTCTCTGGCCACGGGGGAGGTGCCAGAGGACTGGAGAGCAGCTAATGTGGTTCCGCTATTTAAGAAGGGTTGTAGAGATAAGCCAGGGAACTACAGACCAGTGAGTCTCACATCAGTGGCAGGGAAATTATTGGAGAAAGTTTTGAAGGAGAGAATCTATCTCCGCTTGGAGAGGCAAGGATTGATCAGGGATAGTCAGCATGGCTTTGTCAGAGAGAGGTTATGCCTAACAAATTTGATTGAATTTTTTGAGGAGGTGACCAGGTGTGTAGATGAGGGTAGTGCAGTTGATGTAGTTTATTTGGATTTCAGCAAAGCCTTTGACAAGGTCCCACTGGGAGACTTATAAAGAAGGCAAATATACATGGGCTACAGAGTAATTTAAAATTGGCTTAGTTGTGGGAGACACAGGGTGATGACAGAAGGCTGCTTTAGTGTCTGGAAGCCAGTGTCCAGTGGCATACCACAGGAATCTGTGCTGGGACCCCTATCATTCACCATTTATATAAACGACATAGATGACTATGTGGGGGGTAGGATTAGTAAGTTTGCGGATGACACAAAGATTGGCCGAGTGGTTAACAATGAGGTTGAGTGTCTTGGGCTACAGGAAGATATAGATGGGATGGTCAAATGAGCAGATAAGTGGCAGATGGAATCTAACCCTGAAAAGTGTGAGGTGATACACTTTGGAAGGAGTAATTTGACAAGGAAGTATTCAATGATCGGAATGACAGTAGGAAATTCTGAGGAACAAAGGGACCTTGGCGTGTGTTTCCATAGATCTCTGAAGGCGGAGGGGCATGTTAGTGGGCTGATGAAAAAGGCATATGGGACCCTTGCCTTTATCAATCGAGGCACAGATTACAAAAGTAGGGAGGTCATGTTGAAGTTGTATAGAACCTTGGTGAGGCCACAGCTGGAGTACAGTGTGCGGTTCTGGTCGTCACATTATAGGAAGGATTGCACCGGAGGGGGTGCAGAGGAGATTCACCAGGATGTTGCCTGGGATGAAACATTTAAGTTATGTAGAGAGTTTGGATTGACTTGGGTTGTTTTCGTTGGAGCAGAGAAGACTGAGGGGCAACCTGATCGAGGTGTACAAGATTATGAGGGGCATGGATAGCTGGATAGGGAGCAACTGGTCCCCTTAGTTGAAGGGTAAGCCACGAGGGGACATAAGTTCAAGGTGAGGGTCAGGAGGTTTAGTGGGGGGATGTGAGGAAAAACCTTTTTACCCAGAGGGTGGTGACAGTCTGGAATGCGCTGCCTGGGAGGGTGGTGGAGGCAGGTTGCCTCACATCCTTTAAAAAGTACCTGGGTGAGCACTTGGCTCGTCATAACATTCAAGGCTATGGGCCAAGTGCTGGTAAATGGGATTAGGTAGGTAGGTCAGGTGTTTCTCACGTCTCGATGCAGACTTGATGGGCCGAAGGGCCACTTCTGCTAAAAATAAAAAAAAAAATTCTAATAAATGTTGTCCATTGCCTGGGAAGCGAAGAAAATAAAAAGGGTAGTTTCTAGCACCTAGCTGCTGAACCAGTGGTGTTAGTAGAAGTAATAGATATGGGTATGTACTTATCTGATATACTGAAGGAAATCCTATGTAAGGTGCATACTGAGAAAAGTTTGCCCATAAAATGCAATGTGGTTAACTATTTTCTTTGGGACAGTGTTCATTTGACAAAGGGTGTCACTGAAAAAAGATTGAGGAGTGACCTTGCTGTAGTGTAAAGGAAACGTTGGAAAGAAGAGAGAATTCCAAAATAAAATGGGTGGATGCAAGTCACCAATTGTCAGACTCTTTCACAAAGAGAGGTGCTTGCTCTAAGAAAGCATTAGATATACTGGAAGAGAGATGCGCTGTGTTATAAGGAGAATATGGAAGACCAATATTTTCTTAGATTGTTTTGTAATTATTTATATAAGGCAAAGAAGAAAAAATATTTTTGTTTAAAAAAGGTGAAAAATGGGATCTATTAATGGTTGTACTATAATGTGCGACATAGTAGATGAAAAAATATGATTTTGTTTCTTTTGCATTAGTTTGAGACATTGTTCATATATTTTCAACAGTCTTAATTTAAAGAAAAGAGCCAAAGTCTTATCAATTATATTGTTAAGGTTTGTTAATGCCATTTACATTGTTAACAGGAACAGATGATGGCCATTTGATCATCTATAAATCAGGGATAGCTGGTACACTGGGTGGAGGTGAGGAGTGTTGACTCTGAACAAAGTCAATAAACTCTCTCAACAAGGAAAGCTCTGTGTCTTAGTTTTGACTTCACCAACTGGCGTGTATCCTGTTAACAAATAAAACATTGGCCTTTTGGATTTTGTAGTTAATAATGAAGCGACCGTCCTCACCTCTGACCTCGAATGAAGATGCCCACAAATACTCAACGTTAACTTGATTATGGTTTTAATTGTAGGTGATCAGCAACAGTGATCTCACCTGGTAGGCTAAGCAGTCATTGAAGAATTCTTACAGACAGAAAACCAAGGAATAAAATGCGCATATTATCTTCTACTTCTCAGTCATTCTTTCCGAATGCACTAATTTTTAATTTGAAATATTATGAAGTAATTTAAAAGAAATTCTATTAAAAGCCTATGGAATTTTTATCATAATGGAGAATTTTGACATTTGACAAATGTAACATTAGTTTTTCAGGGCCAGAGAGGTTGTTCATTTATAATTCCTACTTCGTACACTGTTAAAACCCGAGTTATACCTTTTTCAACAAGGCAGAACTTTCTCAAGTTTTTTCAGTGACTAATAGCAAAAAGTTAAAGTTCACACCAAATCAAGTATCACAAAGATATACTATATGGAATTAATTTGATATGTCATCGACTGGTTTCACACATTAAACTTTTAAAAAAGGGCCATTTCACTGAAAAATAAAGGCATTGACACAGAATGGCTGCCAATTTGCATCTGTGTAGCCGTAGTTCATTTCATGGAGATATAGGATCTATGGAGGCAACAACAGACAGTTACCTTCCTGGAGATGTGAAAAGCTTCCTTCCTATCTCCTCCAAATGGAAGTATGAACCATTCAGGAGTTAATTGCAGGAAAATTAAAAATTAATCACCTCCGCTATCACAATGGTTAAGACATGAGCTGATCGGCTTCCTTTTAGAATACAGTTAAGTCCCGCCGTTCATGGGGTTACGTTCCTGCAAAACTTCGCAAACGGCGAAATCGCAAACAACGAGCGTGCTTTTCCATGTTACTGAATTAGATAGGTTCCAGCCATGTGAGGGGAACATTGGTTTGGGCGGTTACTCTGCTCTAAATTGTGGTGCAGTATCTGTATTCGACAGACGGGGGAGCCTCTGAGCAATACATCGGTGGAGATTTCAAAAGGAACATGTCCGAATTGCGCTGCAATGACGGCTATTTCCGTGTTAATCCTTTCATTCGGGCTGCACTTCAGTTGCAACCATTCCGGTCTCTGCTCTGTTATGGCTGTTGCCTCCCTAGGGTAAGAAGAGAGAGGGAGAAGAAACTGCAGATGAGCAAACACTGCTCATGCGATGCGCGATTGTGTGCGCAAAGCGCAGGTGAGTGAAAATGCGAGTCAGGAAGTCACAAACTGTGGGACTTTACTGTATAAAGCTTCCATGGAGAGCGGTATTGTGAGACGATCTTTTGTGTGGATGCTTGAATTTGGGATTTGGCGGAGATATTCTAGCTGCTGGAGCTGCTGTCTCTCTTCTGTGTCTCTCTCTCTACACAATATTCCATCGAAGCTTTGAACCCTGTTTTGCTGAGTTAAAGGTGTATCTACATTCCTACAACAGACAGACTCTACTAATAGTCATTGGATTTCTACAACAGTGTTTCCTGGAGAATAGGGACATACCAGCCACAACTTTAAACTAACTGCCTCAGCTGAAGAGCCTATGCCTCTGGATACAATCAGTAAATCTTTATTGACTCCTTTTTTTTCCATCTGCACTTTAACTTGGCCAAGTTTAACATCTGATTCTCTGTAAAGTTGTATTTTTTCTGCATGCTTGGGATTTGAGTGTGTGTTTGTGTGCATTCGCGGGAAGTAGGATATATTTGTACATTTTTAACATTAATATTTTTACCTGGATGGGTTTTAGTACAATAAAACCAATGCTGTGCGTGTTTAACTGAAGAATATCTGTCTGGCTTAAATCTTACAAACTTCACACAGTCGAGTGCATTATGAATTGGCAATACAGCACCCTTTTTAAAATCCAAAACCTCTGCTCCAACCTAACGGGTAATGGGAAAAGAGGAAAACCAGCTTATCCTTCCTCGCCTGGTTACAACACAAGTGATTTCTATAGATCCATCTGTGGGGACTTGAGCAGTGTACCGTGTGGTAGAGAAGAGAATCCCTGATGGGAACTTCTGGATTTCCATGTTTAACTGTGCATGTGTGGACTCACAAAATTTGCTGTCATTTCAATGTTGTAATGACAACGCTGAAAATGTTGACATCCTTACAACTGAAAACTCTGGGCCATTTACCTTTTTCAATTACAGTTTAGAATCAGACTAGTTTAGAGGTACAAAATCAAAGAAAAGCTCATAGAGTTACATGTCAAACAGCAACTAAATGGAACAAAAAGAGATTTTATGCCAAGATATCCAAGCATGGTCAGTCACACTGATATGTTAGTTGTCATGAAGAGATATTAATGTCTATAATGTTGTTGGAAATTATTTTTAAATTGGAATTGTAGTAGAGTCTGTGTCTATGTGTGTGTCTTAATTGCATTAAAGCCAGCTAGTCTGGGTGCTTTGATGTATAGTAGTTTGAGATGTTAATTAGATAAACATAAGGAGTAGAAGGTAAAGAGTAAATTTGCATTTGTTGAATAAACCATTCAAAAGAATGGGTAAAATCTTGCACCCAGCTGGGAGACACCAAGCAATATGTTTATATTACTGATAAAATTGGTGGAATGAAAGGATTATTGTCAGGAGAGGTAAAAAATTTTTAAAAAGCTAGCATTACAATGGAAAATTTACATTCAAAGGGGAAGCTAGGTATAAACAGAAAGGAGCTTGTGTGTACAAGCCAGGGAGAGGCATTTAAGATCTAACCAGCTTGTAAGCCGACAGCTGTCTGAAAGGAACCAAATTGCAAGGGACCTCATTTTGAATTTGTGCAGTCAAATGTGCTTTGCCTGTTTAAAGCCTATGAGTTTTTGTTGCCTTGTTGAAGATTTATCTGGGAGTGATAAATTTGGGGATTTGTTTAAAGTCATTATGGCAGTGTATTTTTTGTAGACATGTATGTGTTTAATTTGTTTTTATATAAAACTTAATTAAACATTAATTAATTTAAAAAACCTCCAGAGGCTTGGTGGTCTTATTCCTGAATTCAGAGCTGCATCTCAAACATACCAATTGAAAATATAGGTTATGACAGTTGTTCAAGTTTCCCTCTGGGATTTAAACAACTCAGCCTTTACCAGCTACTGTGTCATAACATTGTTCAATGCAAAATAAGCTCTTTGGTGAAAAAAAAAATGTGCAAACTGAGTTATTGATCCACATTAGCTTTTCCTTATAATTTAACTCTGGTATAATCATATAATGAGAAAACATGTTGATTGTCATGTATTAGAGGTGAGAGGAATGTATGAAAGTGGCAATTGCAAGAAGAATTTAGATTTGTTGTGGGATATCTAAAGACATGAGACGCAGTCAGCTGCTGGTGAAAGTTTATTCTATATAAGTATGTATACAGGGATAGCAGATTGCTCTAAGGTTACAGTTTCTTCTATATATCTATACCATCCTCACGATACTTCATCATTGACTTACATTGTTCATATCTCACACGTCTAGTTCTGTAATTCTGCAATTACAGACTGAGTCACGGAATGACCTGACCTTTCACACAAATGACACCAGTAGTTTGTTCAAAAACACAAACTTGCTTTATCTAGCCTTAATACATCATCCAGTCATCCACTTATCTTAGCCTGACCCTGAAGTCAGGCATCAGCTTTTCCATTCAGTCATCCACTTATACTAGCCTAACCAAAAGGTTACATTTCTTACTAGGAATACTAGTGATACCTTTTACTGCAAGCACTTTTAAATCTTAAACCAGCACTTTTGTCAAGCTTGAGTATCCCATTGTACACAACTTCAGATTCAAAGGGTCCGATCAGTCTAAATTCTGAGCTTAGAACTGTAAAATGTTTGAGTCTTCAAACTATATTGCCTAGTGTGTGGCTGTAAGTACTACATAATTATGTGTATACTTAAGCACTATTGTACATACCATTATACTTAATAAATCTATGAAAGCTTCTCCTCAATGTTTCAAGAATCCTATTGATTTTGAGGAACAGATCGAACATCTCATAAATAAAATCATTGTCTAGAACAGATATGATTTAACTCGTATATGTCTGTGCCAGCCGTCCTTGATCAATCTAGATGAGTATTAATGTCTACATTATGTTCTATAGAAGCTTACTCACTATCCTTGTTAGGCTTTTAGTTTAGATTCACTGAAGTGGTTCTTTTTTTCCAACTTATTAGACCTCTCCGCTGCAAAAATAAACTTGTGTTCCTGTGCAATTTAACATTCATTTTGTCTTCCAATCTAGTTCCCTTGATATTGAAAATGTTTGTAACCTCTGTTTAATCAAAAATATTCAACAGACCTATAGACAGGAACAAAATCCTAAAAGGAATTATAATTATTTGAAATAAATTAATTTTTAAATAAAGGGGAAGCTAAGTGTGGGGGAATTGCTTTTAATGTAATGTAATTTATCTCCAATTCAGTTTTACTTAAAACATGCTGGGAAGAAAATTTAATTACCTGCCCCTTTTTCCCACTCCCTGCCCAGTTCTCGAGAAGCCACAATCATCATCATTTCTTTCCCCCTTTATTTCTCCCAATTCCTATGGAGTCTAACACCCTGAATCTCAAACAATCAACAAATCATTAATGCAGTCAGCACTTGTTGCCCATCCCTAATTGCCCTTGAACTGAGTGGTTTGCTAGGCCATTTCAGAGGATAGATAAGAATCAACCACATTGTGTGGGTTTGAGTCACATCATAGACCAGATATGGATGGCAGCTTTCCTTCTAAAGGACATTAATGAACCAGATAGGTTTTTACAACAATCAATGATACCACTACTGAGATGAGTTTTCAGTTCCAGGTTTTTCTATTAATTTAATTTAAATTCCACCAGCTGCCGTGGTGGGATTTGAACCCATGTCCCCACAGCATTAGCATAGGCACCTGGGTTAATAGCCTAATGACATTACCATTACGCCACCATCTCCCAGTTATTTGGAAAATGTCGTAGACTGGAAATCTGTCAAAACTGGTGAGTAAGGAATAGATTTGTGTGAAAGTTATAAGATACCAATGGAAGATTTACTCTTTATTAGGGAAACATTATATATTGTGAATATGTTTATGTAATAAGCATCTATGATTTTGCATAGCAGATATCTTCACCTGATGTATCAATTAACTTTTTCATATGAAAGCAAGTGAAGGACTCGTGCTAAGTATAGTAATGGATGATCAAATGCTTCATGGTGCTGTAAGTCAAAAGCTGTTTGAATTATCTATATCATGTAATCAGGTAGGGTTGAATAATATTCTATTGTTTTTAGGTCAGATTAAAACAGCTTTCTCTGTTTTATTTATTTTACAACTGTTTCTTTGTTCCCCAGAAAAATAATCAAAGGTGCCATGATCCGCCCAAAAGGATCATACCAAAAGTCAGACTGTGGCAAATATCAGTATTTGAATTAATTTTGAGTTCTGAGATTACAATCTGGTCCTGCAAATAAATTAAAAATTTACTTTCTGGAAGTTAATGTTTGTTTGCACTAACTGCTTTATTTGGTAGTAAGTTTAATCTTCAGCATGAGAAGAGTTAAAGTTCTCTTTGTAATCTGTAATTAATTTTTTTTAAGCAAAATGTCAATTGCAAGGCTTAACCTATATTCTAAAAATTTTTAAATAGAGTTGAAGAAGCCATGAAAAAAGTCCAGCAGATCCAGCAACGCCTTCCCTCTTTATTCTCTGAGGACAAATGCTCGGAAGATGAATTTGATACCATGCTGTTGACACTGCCTGAAAAGCTTAATCAGAGATTGCTTCCTTTCCAAAAAGAAGGAATCAAGTTTGCCATTGAGAGAAATGGCAGGTAAGCAAACCGTTCTCATTTTGGAATTGTGATCATAAGCCTTTTAATTGCTGATCTCCCATGGTATTGTACATAGGGGTTTGGATCATACTTGATGTTTATCAGCTAATGTTACCTGCCGCTTAAAGGCCATGCCTTATACATTCTTTAGAAATTCAGGTAATAATAGCTGGGATTGAATGGAGGTGAGGAATTTGCTTGTAAATTTAAAGCCCTAGGTCAGTGGGAGTGTATTCTTTAAAGCTTGTTTCACTTTTATAGCCAAGTGTGAATCTGATGTGTGACAGATGTAGGACACTTGCTTTTACTGGGGCAGAGAATACTGGAAGATGACGTCTTTAAACCTGGCAACCCTGAAAGTACTGCATAATTAATTATAGACTTCTTCTAGATTGTGTCAAAACAATGTTTAATTGATTCTAAATATTGTTGATGAAGGAAAAGTGCACATGACTCCCAACAAGGCTATTTGGTTCCAGGTCACTATCCTACGAGTGCATGTCAGTTTATACTTTTCAATTCCATGTGTCTGAAACTGCCAGGAGCCAGGGCATCCAGATGTTATTTTCTTCCTCTTAGCTGAAGTTACTTAATAGCCAAGATTTTGTGGTCAGCGACAAAGCGACAGTGCTTGCCACTGACCAGGAAGAAAACTGCCCACAAACATCTATGGTCTTTGGCGTGAATTTCACATTTCCCAACATTAATTTGAATCTGGCGCCAAGTCAAGGGGGTCTTCAGCAATAGTGATGTCATCAAGCAGGGTTAGCAGCCAATCACATAAAGAATTCTCACGGATGGCAAACCAGAAATAAAATGCACTGGTTATTTTTTCAGTATTTTGCTTTGTAAATTTTATGAAATAAAATTGGGACATACTCATTAAAAGCTGAAATATCATAAGCTTAAAAAATAATTGTATTAAATATGGAACTTTTATCAGAATGGAAAAATTGACAGAAAATTAGTCTTCCAGGGCCAGAGAGATTGTTCAGTCATTAAGACTTTGTATGCTGGTAAAAATGCAGTTCCACCTCATTACCAGGGTGGAACCTTTTTGCAAATTTTTAATATGCCCACTAAAGGAAACTCTCATCAATTCAGTGACCTCTAAAGACTGCTGTCTGCAGGGACATCAACAGTGCACCATGTGGAGGAACAGGGTATCACTGACAGTAAGTTCTGGATTTCCACATTAAACTGTGCATGCCCAGATACCAGAAGTTGCTGCCAGTTTCACAATTGTAATGATGCTGAACACTGACAGTCTCGCTGTCATTACAATGGCAGAATCCCAGCCCACAGCGTTATATAGCTGACAATTCACAACTTCATCTGAATGGAGGCACAATTATGCCACAGCAGCAACTTGCATTTAACATAGAGAAACAGATCCCAGGCACTGCAGAATCACAAGGAAAAAATGCATTTTCAGCCAAAAAGAAGATTTTAGGAGGGGTTGGAGAGGTGGGTTTTAAGCAGGGCCTTAAAGGAGGTGGAGTGTTTAACAAGGGAATTCCACAGGTGAACTACCGTCTGATTTGTAAGCTAACATTGCAAATGCTAGAACCAGTCTAAAATTCCGCTGTTTTTTTCTTACTGTTTCATGGGATGTGGGTGTCACAAGCAATGCCAGCATTTATTGGCCGCCCCTAATTGCCCTTGAACTGAGTGACTTACTAGGCCGTTTCAGAGGGCATTTAAGAGTCAACCACAGTGCTGTGGGTTTGGAGTTACATGTAGGCCAGACCAGGTACGGACAGCAGATTTCCTTCCCTAAAGGACATTAGTGAACCAGATGGGCTTTTATGACAATCAGTAGTTTCGTGGTCACCACTACTGAGTATAGTTTTCAATTCCAGATTTATTAGTTGAATTTAAATTCCACCAGCTCCTAGTTGAACCCATCTCCCCAGAGCATTAGCTTGGGCTGGATTACTAGTCCAGTGACATTACCACTACACCAGCATCTCCTTTAATTTTTTTTTTTGCACTGTAGACACCCAAAGATCAATTTGAAACCCTTTGTACCCGTGGAAAATAAATTGCAAATTCCTGCCATAAGTCAATTTTGTGTAGCGTGCAGTAATTTTCATTGGTAAAAATGGGGTTTAGCAATAATACAGAATAGTGTGATTTCATTTGAGAATGTTTGCGTTCGAGTGGGCATATAGAGAGGAGCAAACTGTTCTTTTCAGGCAATTAATGTGTAAGTATATAATATCTTTTGCTGCATTTCGTACTCCCAAAAGCTCTTGCACTCTTGGAAATGATCTTTTGTAAGGCATTATAAAGGTTATGAAAAATATATTTTCGTATATTAGCTATACCAGTGTATTTTTGACAGACCTGAGAGTGCTTCCCAGGGAGCCTGAGGCAATAACCACGAGATGTATGTAGGAGCAGAGTTGCGTGGTGGTAAAAGGCTATATGAGGTGGCAGAAATCATGTCTTAAACCCATTAACTAAGATTACATCGTGCAACAAGGCGAAGGAGTTAGCACTTGGGGAGGGGGGGGAAGACAAACATTTGCAGTTCAAGTTGGTCATTGTTCTTGAATCTAAGTTTCCATGATTTTGGTTTGGGAAATAATCTTTGGTCCTGAAAAATGAACTGTCGGTCTCTAGGCAATATCTTCTCGTGCACATTTCCTACCTGCCACATAAAATCTGGTTAGTCACGGGTGGTAAACAAGAAAGTCTGAATAAAAACTCTTTTTTTTGTGATAAATTAATTTTCAGCTAACAGCACATTACCCACCTTCAGTGTAGTCGAGGAATATTTTTAATGCAAACCTTTTTTTAAACTTTATTCTGTAGAGCTGCACAATCGGGCTGGTTCATGGAAGATTTTATGTTCAGCAATATGCAAATGAGTTTGAATGGAATCTTGAGCAAACGAAGCTTGTTAAAATTAACGAAGGTTTGAGTGCAATTTGTGCCTGGGTCGCCTGTTGTGCCCAAAGAAGAAACTCTTGGTCGTTGTATACTTTTACACTAATTATCTAAAAAGAATAGTCTGCTTTTCAGTATTCTGCTGCACATACCCTGCCTTGCATTTCAATCAATCCTTTACTCTCTGCTCTATAATGCATTAAATTCAAATCATTATTCTTACCTATAAATAACTCAAAGGCATTGCTTGATAGCAGCCCTGTGCTTTCCTTCACTATATTCCCTTTTGAATCCTCCAGCCCTTCAAATTTGGCCTTCTGAGTATCCTCCCACCAGTGGATGTACAGCATTCAGCAAACTTGGTTCTACTGCTTGCATCTCGCTCCGTAAACTTCTCTCTTCCCTTCTCTCCACTTTGTTAAACTTCCTCAAAACCCATGTGTTAGGCCCAGTCTTTGGATATTTCTTCCAGACTCAGCATCTATTTTCATTATGCCTGCTATATTTGTGGGGCCTCTTGGGACTCAGTTTGCATTTAAAATGATATATGAATGCAAGTTGTTTTAAAGATAAATCGATGTGTGCAGAGTTCATACTTATGCTCTAAAATAATATTTTTCGTGTTTCACTATAGTGTAGTAAATGTCAACAGCTGGTTATGATTTGCAATATTTATATATTTGCAGACAATGATCTCTATCCTACACCTTTATGTATCGACATGTAATTTATTTTTAAGAGCTATGACCAAAAGAAAAAAACTAGATCCATTTTGAAGTGGAGACTAAGGAATCCTTGATCTGCAGTGTTAGGGCTTTGTATGTAGGTGGGGAAATGAAATATTGTGGATGTGCTAGAAAGCTGACTCACAGCAGTGGGGGATATCTCAGGAGTATCAAGAAGCAATAAGATTGTGATGTTTTTTGACTTCTGTTTGACATTTGGATTTTATTAACTTGGACTTGGTAAAATTGAACTGCACTATTTACAATTTAATATATTTAATTTGTATTACTTGCATACACTTTAAAGCCACCTAGTCTTTTTCCCAATAGAATATTGCTGATTCTGAAATGCAAATTATCTACATAAGTGTCTCTTGCTTTTTTTTCTTTTCAGTATCTCTTCTTACCCTTTTCATCAACATATATTCATTCAAGTCCCAATTAACTGAAATTGCAAATGAAAGAGTTAAGTAAGATTAGCAGGAATTCTACTAACATTTCTTACTTTGTATATTGTTGCGTGTGGCTCTCCCCCTTCTGTATGTATTTCTAGCCTTCAGCTTTTCTTCAATGTGCAATGCTCTAATTCAGGTAAACAACATGCCCTCTGAAAGGCTATCTACCTTCTTGAGCAGAGTTTGCTACAATTACGATCACCCTGTCTCAACTATCTTCTCTGGTATTTTAGGCTGCTTTATTTTCAGTGATCCGTTTATCTTCTGTTGTGACGACCTTTGACCCAGAAGCAATACAGTAAGGAAAATTTGTAATAGTTTTAAAATGCCTGTGGAGTCTGCAATTGTTTGATGAATATGGCTATCTTCACCTTGAAGAATGAACAAGAAAAGTGATAAAGCTATGTAAAATGATTTCTGAAACAAATCTAGATAGAGCTGGAGATAGGCACTGTTGTGAGGTAGAAACATGTAGTCTTGACAAAGAATAAGATATGGTGTTTAAAGTTCAGCTTGGCTTGGTTCCCTCTTTGAAGGTAGCCACATCTGGTCTAGAAGAAACATCAATTTTGGCTGCACTTTCTGTTTGGAATTGCAAAATGTTTGTAAAGGGAACAGAGGATAGATCCTGGGTGGACTTGGTTTGTGTGTAGCAGGGAAGAGAAACCGAATGTTGATGATGCATTGGCTGCATTAAGTAGAAATGGAATGAAGCAAGAGCAGTCTCTTGATGGCATAGAAGAGACATTGGAGAAGGTTTGACAGATCAAATGCTGAGCAAAGACTCAGGAAAGATAAAGCACCATAGTCACAGTAACATAGAATATCATTCATGGCTTTGGCCAGGGTGTTTCTGATGTTTTAAGAAGCCCGCCTGGCTTGATTTGAACAGGAAAATCTGGGATAAATGAACATGATGTTGGAAACATTCAAGGGCTTTAGAAAATAAAAAGGAGGTTGGAGAAGAGTGGTATTTTGTGGGAATAGATTTTTCCTTGAGGAATTGATAATGGCACTTTCGAAGAGAATGACAGAGCTAGAGATAAGGATACCACTGTATGCCAGCCAGCTATTATTGGAAATGTACCAGCTGAGATAAAGAGCTGAGTAGCTCTTTGAAATGAAGTGAGAACTGAACAACTAGGAGGTGGGTTGCTGAACAAAATGTGCATTGAGAGGGCTGGGGAGGGAGGACGTTGGGCGAGAAACTGCAAAAAGATCGGGGCCCAAGGCTGGAGTGGTTGAGAGACAGGCAGCAGCGGACCAGAGGAAAGGATGGAAACAGTGAAAGCATTTGCATGCTGGCCTTGATCGCTGAGATGAAGAGGTGCATGAACACTTTTCCTTTAGTATTTGAGATGAGCAGACAGGGGGCAGTTGATCATGTAGAACCGCTGTTCTTGTCTTCCAGCATGATCCTTGATTAATAGGCTATTTTGGATGAAATGAGTCAGGCATAGTATTGTTTTATATGGCCGAGCCAGATTTTGCAATTGATGACTAAGTCAATCATGAGCTTAGAAGTATTCAAATGTGGATTCTTCTGACTTGCTGGAGCAAAGATGTGGAGCTGCAGCTTGCAAGTGATAAAGGTAGGACTAGGATTAATTTCCTGGGAACTAAGACATTTAAGGCAGATGGCCTTAATATCCATCATCTAGAAGGTGCAATTCAGGAGTATGATGGAATACTGTCCAGTTGCCTGGATGAGTGCAGGTCCAACAGCACTCAAAAGGCTTGACACCATCCAGGACAAAGCAGCCCACTTGATTGGCATCCATCCACCAACTTCAGCATCCACTACCTCAGTCATCGATGGACAGTTGCAGCAGTGTATACAAGATGCACTGAAGCAACTCACCGAAGCTCCTTTGACAGCATCTTCCAAACCTGTGACCTCTACCACCTAGAAGGACAAGGGCTGCAGGCACATGGGAACACCACCACCTGAAAGTTCCCCTCCAAGCAACACATCATCCTGCCTTAGAACTTTATTTCTGTTCCTTTACTGGTGCAGGATCAAAATCCTGGAACTTGCTTCCCAGTAGCACTAAAGGTACCTGCACCAGATGGACTGCAGCGGTTCAGTAAGGTGGCTCACCACCACCTTCTCAAGGCAATTAGGGATGTGCAACAAATGTTGGCCTTGCCAACAATGTCTACATCCCATGAGCAAATAAAAAAAAGGTGTTCTATGATAGAAAATAGATAATAGCTGTTTTCTTGTTTCATAGAATTTTGCATACCCTCTTGTCAATTTGCAAGCACAATTACAAATATGAGCACCATATATTTAGTACTAGCCTAATTTTATTGATCAATTTCATTTTTAATATGTACTAAAAATGGTTTGAATGCTTAACAACTGAATAGTTGTCTGACTATAATTTTGAATTTTATTTAGATTATAAGTGTCTGCACATTTATTGTTAAAAATGTCAAAGTGTTTCCATGTTGCAATGTGTGAATGCCAGCAAACTGCAAAGGAATTTGGCTAGAACAGACAAGAATCTCAAAAGCAAGATTGCCTTTTCAAGAAAATGGCTTTCCTTGCAGCAGGGTCTGAAAACCAGTGAATTGGAGACAAGATAAGGCCAGCAAGTCCACCAGGGAAACTAGGAATTCAGCTTTTGAGGACAGAAAAATTTAACATCTAGTGTCATTACTGAAACCTGCACATGCCAATGGGAAACAGAAGGATCACAATGCCGCCATGGGCAGGGAATGAAACTACAGTATTGCAAGTTTACACAGGCAAAACTGTTAAAATTTGGACATAGAAAATTATAGAAAGTGCATGCGAGTTCGAGATTTTTGATGTAGATAGATTGTATAGATCTTCTTTCAATCCACTATCAATATAGCTTTCAGACAATTCAAAGAATTCAACACTGGCTAATTTGTACCGTATTTAAGATTGTAGGATGGGAGAAGTTACTGCCATTGCCATCAAGCATAACATAGCAATGGCACTTCAACAGAATCAAAACCCTTCTTCTTTTGCTTGAAGTGCAAGATTAGTTTGCAATTAATTCTGATCTCATTAAATAACTTTATTTTGCATTTTAAATTATCATAGCCACAAAATAAAATCAAAGATTGAGAGAAATACTGACACAATATCTTTAGTCTTTTGTGGGCCAACCCAAGAGTAATTTTAGGCCCAACTCATCCTTTGTGTGCTGTTGCAAAAATAGGTTACCACAGCAACCAAAACCAAGTCTTCACAGTAGTTTGAAAATTAGGAGGCTCAAGCTAGGATATACTTCCAGTTAAAGTATTTGAAGTGTTATTTTACACAGCATGTTCCATTGAGAACATGTACTGAATGTACTGTTATTGTGGTCTGAATATAGCATCAGCTGCCAATCAAAATTACAATTAATATTTCAAATATCACTGGTTAGCATTCCAATCACCATAATAATTTTAACTGAAAGTTCACAATGAATGTATTTGAATCCTAGCTTCATCATCTTGTCATTGGTCCTAGGTTATTTTGATTTTGCTTAAGGAAAAGAACAATACTCAAAGAGGTTACAGCCATCAGCAAATAATGTATTATTATTGAAAGTAATTCTATATGAACCCTTTGGATTTGGGTTTAAATTGAATTTGTACATCTTATAGTAGAACACAGGCATTCGTCCCACAATTTGCATAGATGGAGAGAATAGCAACTTCAGGAGAGTAAAATTAAGCACTGATTGGGCTTTCTCTATTTTCTTGAACAAACTTTAAGTCAGCAGCAAGCATTACATATTTAAAATAATTAATGCTGAACTTGTGTGATATTGTTTGAAAATTTCTTTGAAGACAGTAATGATGTTTTAATTTTAAATATTTAAAATATGATTTTTCTAAAAATTTAATTCTCATGTTTTGCATCCCTGCATACATGACATTATCAAACAAAGTTCAGTCAATGTTTTACAGTTGGATGATTGACATTCAGATATAGACCTCCATGCCTTTGTAAAGGGAATCTAAATGGATTAGAAACCGTTGGAATTAACAGCAATAGCGAGTGAAGCCAGGCCAAATAGAGAGCATAAAATAAAAACAAAATGCTGGAACTACTCAGCCGGTTAAGGCAGCATCTGTGGCGAGTGAGAGTTAACTTTTCAGGTTTTTTCAAATAAGACTTTTCATCAAATAAGGAGCATGTTGTATTCATAACAAGCCTCAAATGTCTCTCCTTGATAGAATATAGGCAAATACATGGCTGGTCACTTTAGAGGGTATTTCAGAGGCAGGATTTTAAGGAGATGAAAATGGAACTAGGGGAAATAAACTGGAATGTTTTGCTATCAAACGTAGAAATAGAGCAGCAGTGGGCATCGCTAGCTAAGACAACAGTTGTTGCCCATCCCTAATTGCCCTTGTTTAGAGGGCATTTAAGAGTCAACTGCATTGCTGAGGGTCTGGAGTCACATGTAGGCCAGACCAGATAAGGACAGCAGATTTCCTTCCCTAAAGGACATGAGTGAACCAGATGGGTTTTTACAACAATCGGCAATGGTTTCATGGTCATCATCAGATTTTTAATTCCAGATTTTTATTGAATTCACATTTCACTATCTGCGTTGGTGGGATTCAAACCTTGGTCCCCGGAGCATTACCTTGAGTCTCCAGAATGCTAGTCCAGTGACAATACCACTAAGTCACTGCCTTTTCTGCCCAACTCAGTTATGATTATCTCAATATGGTGTGGATGCTTGGCATGCTAGCTCGAATGAGTATTTTGTCCTACCATCTAATCTTCAGAAGCTTCCAAAAGCAGCTCAAGTGAAAGTGGTTGAGCTTCTTAGCATGATGCTGGTACACAGTCCAAGTCTCGCATGCGTAGAGCGGAGTTGGCAGATCTGTTGCTGTACAGATTTTCATATTGGTAGGCAGACTTACTCCCCTTTGTTCCCAGACTGATGTTTGAAGTCTGTTGAAAGCTGCACTTGCTTTGGCAATACTTATATGTGTCTTGTCATCAATATAGACAGCAAGAGAATGTGTTACTGAGATAAGTGAATTTATCCACTACTGACAGCTTCTGGCCATGGACTGAAACCTTGGGCTCAAGAGAGCGTTCTCCTGGAGCAGGCTGGTTCATTACTTCAGTTTTCTTCTCACTGATCGTAAAGCCAAAGTTGACACATGCATCAGAAACAAGTCCATGCTACATTGTATGTCCATACGAATAAGGAGCAGGAGCAGGCCATTTGGCCCCTCGAGCTTGCATCGCCATTCAATAAGATCATGGCTGATCTGATAGCAACCTCAAATCTGTATCTAGCCTACCCCCCAGTAACCTATCACCCCTTGCTTATCAAGTGTCTATAAAGCTCTGCCTTAAAAATATTGAAATACTCTGCTTCCACTGCCTTTTCAGGAAGAGAGTTCCAAAGACTCAAGACTCTGAGAGAAAACATTTCACCTCATCTCTGTTTTAAATGGGCGACCCCTTATTTTTAAACAGTGACCCCGAGTCCTAGATTCTCCCACGAGGAAACATTCTCTCCACATCCACCCTGTCATGATCCCTCAGGATCTTAGATGTTTCAGTCAAGGTTGCCTCTTACTCTTCTAAACCCCAGTGGATACAAGCCCAGCCTGTTCAACTTTTCCTCATAAGACAACCCACCCACCCCAGGTATTAGTCTAGTAAACCTTCTGTGAACTGCTTCCAACATATTTTACATCCTTCCTTAAATAAGGTGGCCAGTACTGTACACAGTACTCCAAATGTGGTCTCACTAGTGCTCTGTGTAACTGAAGCATAATCTCTCTACTTTTGTATTCAACCTCACTCGCAATAAATGATAACATTCTGTTAGTTTTCCTAATTACTTGCTGTGTCTGCATACTAGCCTTCTGCGATTCATGCACCAAGACACTCACACCCCTCTGCACCTCAGAGCTCTGCAATCTCTCACCATTTAGATAATATGCTTCTCTTTTATTCTTCTTGCCGAAATGGACAATTTCACATTTCCCACATTAGACTCCATTTGCCAGGTCTTTGCCCATTCACTTAACCTATCTATATCTTTTTATAGCCTCCTTATGTCCTCTTCACAATTTACTTTCCTACCTATCTTTGTGTCATCAGCAGATTTGGCAACCATCCCATCCATCCCTTCATCCAAATCATTTATATAAAATTTAAACTGTTGAGGTCCCAGCACTGATCGCTGTGGCACACCATTCATTACATCTTGCCAACCTGAAAAAGACCCATTTATGCCTACTCTCTGCGTCCTGTTAGCCAGCCAATCTTCTAACCATGCCAATACGTTACCCCCTATACCATGAGCTTTTATTTTGCACAATAACCTCTGATGTGGCACTTTATCAAATGCCTTCTGGAAATCTTAAGTATCCACTGGTTCCCCTTTATCCACAGCATAGGTTACTTCCTCAAAGAACTCCAATAGGTTGGTTGAACATGATTTCCCTTTCACAAAACCATGTTGACTCTGCCTGATTACCTTAAACTTAGCTAAATGCTCTGCTATAACTTATTTAATAATAGCTTCTAACATTTTCTCTGTGGCAGATGTTAAGCTAACTGGCCTGTAGTTTCCTGCTTTCTGTCTCCCTCTCTCTTTGAATAGTGGAGTTACATTTGCTATCTTCCAATCTATTGAGACCTTCCCTGAATCTAGGCAGGTTTGGAGAATTAAAACCAATACATCAACTATCTCCTAGCCACTTATTTTAAGACCCTAGGATGAAGTCCATCAGAACTTGGGCACTTGTCAGCCTGCAGCTCCAGCAATTTACTCAGTACCACTTCTCTGGTGATTGTAATTTTCCTGAGTTTCCCCTCTTCCATTTCCTGATTTATAGCTGCTCTTGGGATGTTACTTGTATCCTCTATAGTGAAGACTGATGTAAAATACCTGTTCAATTCATCTGCCATCTCTCTGTTTTCCATTATCAATTCTCCAGCCTCACTGTCCATAGGACCAATTCCCACTTTGATAACTAGTTTCCTTTTAAATTATTTATATAAACTCTTACTACCTGTCTTTATGTTTCTGGCTAGCTTTCTCTCGTACTCTAATTTTTCCCTCCTTATTAATCTTTTGGTCATCCTTTGCTGTTACTTATATTCTATCCAATTTTCTGATCTTCCACCTATCTTTTGCACAATTATATGCTTTTTCTTTAAGTTTGATACTATCATTAACCTTTTTAGTTAACCACGGATGTGTGTCTGTTCCTTGGACTTTTTTTCTTATTAGTTGGACTGTATCCTGTGTATTCTGAAATATCCCCTTAAATGTTTGCCACTGCATCTCTATAGACCTATCCCTTAACCTAATTTGCCATTTCACTTTAGCCAGTTCTGCTTTCATGCCCTCATAATTGCCCTTATTTAAGTTTAAAAACATGGTCTTGGACCCACTCTGCTCCTCAAACTGAATGTAAAGTTCAATCGTATTATGGTCACTGCTACCTAGGGACACCTTCACTATGAGATCATTAATTAATCCCATCCCTTCCAGCTCTGAATCAGCAGCTAGTGCACATTCATCAGCAAACAGGAGATTGTGAGCAATGTCCTTGGAGACAGTGATCTTTGCCTAGATCTAGCTCAAATTTAGCAGGTTCCTGTCCATGCGAGATCTGATTTCGATACCAGGATCACCATTATGGAAGATGTTGGAGATTATGGCGGAGAAAAAAAAACGTGTTCAAGAGGGTTGGCACCAGCATACAGCCCTGTTTTAACTCCATTAGTACTGAGAATGGGCCACAAGACTCGCCACCATCTAGGACATGTGCAAGCACGCCATTATGGTACTGTTGAATTGTGATAAATTTCTCATGGCAGCCAAATTTTTCCATTCCCTTTAAATGCCTTCATGGCTGACAGCATCAAAGGCCTTGTCAGGTCAGTAAACATGGTGTAGTGGTCCATGTTCTGTTCTTGGCATTTCTCCTGGAGGTGTCTAATGCAATCACCATATCAGTGGTTCCTCAACTTTTTCTGAAACCCCACTGACTCTCTGGTAGCAGATCTTGATTGAGATGTTGCACTAAGCAGTTCAGAAGGATTCTGGTGAAGATTTTGCTAGAAATGGGGAGGAGTGATATTCCTCTATGATTGTCGTAAGTCTGGTGTTTTTATTCCCAGTTCTACAGGTGGACAATGAAGGCATCTTTGTATTCTTGCAGTATGGCTCCTTACTCCCACATAGACTGAAAGAGTTATTGACCAGGCATTGACCTTCAGCCTTGTAGATTACAGTTGGGATAGCATCAGTTCTTGGAGTTTTGCCTCGAGACAGGAGCTTTATTGTGCTTGTCTTGACTGCCATCCACCGCCATATCCTATAAACTCCAACTTGCTCAAATCTGTACCACATGGAATCTCACTTATCTATGAACGCTGTTGTTGGTATTCTTCACTGGCTCCAGGCCCCCAAAACACGAAATTCAAAATCCTAGCCCTCACCTGTAAATCCTTCCATGGCCTTACCTCATGCTTCCACTGCAGTCTCCTCCACCCCTGCTTCCCCAGTTGTTTCAGAATTCTCTTCCTAAACCTCTCCACCTCGCCCTTCATCTTTTGTTAAAAACCTCATCAAGACCTGTCTCTTTGACAAAGCTTTTATTTACCTCTTTTATTCTTCCCTTTCCAAAATTTATGTTGGTAGCAATATTCCTTTAGAATGTTTGTTTCTATTTCAGTGGAGATATTGCATTATTATGAGCTTTTGTTATGTTCAGAATGATTGGTTAAAACATTGCAGATGTTGAGCATTGAAAAGAAAAATTCTAAACTGATATTTTCAGTAAGTTAATTAATTCTGAGATTGGAGAAATATTTTCTCGCTATATTCCTGATTCCTTTAGTGACGTTATGTCAGTAGTAGTTAACTACGGCCCTTACAATTTACTTGTTTTTTTTGCTTTGAGCTATGTATTTCTAATAATTTGGTGTAGCCTGGATATTTTGCAGTTACAGGAGATTTTGTATCATTCAAAGAATCATGTTATAGTTGGGTCTTGTGGTCCCCTCTGTTGCTTTGGCTGAAGTCAATTAGGTCTAGTACAGTATGTCTGCCTGGATTACATTGTGTGTTTTTTTGCTATATGAGAAAAATGATTCACATATTCTAACAGAATGACTTGTAATATGATTTAGGTCTAAAAGTAACTGTTTTAAATGTTAATTAGGAAAAAAGATAATTATTTAAGATAACTAAATCAAAAATTCAGTACTAAATTGAGACCTGTGAATATTTACACAGCTGTTCTCTGCATTGGTCTTTCACTTGTTACTGTTTGTTTTTTGTTCTTTTTTTAGGTGCATGATTGCTGATGAGGTAAGAATATTCATTAAGCTTTAGTCCTTAGGCAGAATTGTAATGCTGTAAATGAATATCACATACCTGCTTCCAGTTTGCTCCACGTTGTCTATGCTCCAGCATTTTGAAAAAGGAAAGAATTAAATACACAGGTAAAGAACATACAGAAAAATGGTCAGAGTAATGGAATTAAATTATCTAAGTATTGATTATTAATCCAAAACCCTATACAATAAAACATTCAGTCACTATCATTAGTAATCCCGATAATAGTTGTGCATTGCAGGGCACAACACCCTATTGTTATGGAAATGCATCCTGCAATTCACTGTGAACACCACCATGGAAGATGCACTAAAATATGGTAATAAGAATAATAGTGCAATATGTTATCACATTTCCTGCAGTACAGTGATCCGTTAATTTTATAAATTTATTCAAGGCTCTTTGCACATAATTATCAAACACAAAATTTACACCTCCACCAGAAAATTTCTTCTTGCTGATGTGCCAGTTTACTCATTTGGATTCACTCTTAATACAAATTTGATTTGCTTGGCTAGCTTACTTTTTAACAATGAAATTGCTCAAAAAAATCCAAGTCTTTTTGGCAATCATTTTTGTCAGTAATTGAAATTTCAAATAGCCAAAATAATGTTAAAAAAATTTTGCGTTAGAACTCAATGTCCCAAGCTGTTCTCTTTAATGCCCTATTTCCATTTTTATCCTCTTCCCCCAAAGGCCTGGTCATCTGCCAGAAGCCTTGGCTGTAGTTTGCCATGTGAATAGCTCAATCCTTTCCTGGGTTTTACAGCCCATTGCCTCTCTTCCTTTCCCTTCCCTGATTATTTAAGCGTGTAAACATGCCTACCAATTCTGGACTTTTGCTTCTCCCTCCAGGGTTTTGTCAGGCCATTTGCTGGCAAGCTGAATTGAGACAGCACAAAGTACAAATGCATATTCTGCAACTAAAAGCTTGGGTTACCAGGAGTTTTGACTGGAGTATTATTTTCCAAGCAGCATGGGAATTGGCACTTGGGATCAAGCAGGCAACACGGGTTGCCTGGGACCCGTGAAGATGCATGGGAGTTATAAGACATGCCCAAACAGAGCAGACCACATGGTGGACAGTGAAAAGAAACAGGTCCTCCAGCAAAAAGATTGAAGTCCGAAGCTGATTTTGAACTAAAAGTCATGGCATTTGCTAATTCATCAAATAACTGTGCTGCAGCGAGGCAATTAAGTGCAAGTGAAAAACTGATGTGTGAATGGAAGAAGGAGGAATCTGCACTGAAGAAGATGCCTGAGACCAAATGCAGCGTCAGAACAGGGACCAGCCACGGGCCTGATCTTGAGATCAGGACTGGGTCCTTGGAAATCGTCAGAATGGTTATATCATCGCCAGAAATGCAATAAGTGCATAAGTATGTATGCAATTAAGTTGGCCAAATCAAACCCTGAGTCCAGCAAAGACTTCAGAGCAATAGCTAGTTGGTGTTGCCGCTTTATGGAACAAAAGTGTCTAGTTTTTCAAAAGAAGTTGAAGATCACCTGAGGAACTACCAAAAGACCTTGATGCCAAAATGACCAGTTTCCAATGATTCAACATCAGACATTGGCAAAATCATGAGTACCGATTATGTCACATCGGCAACATGGGTGAAATGGCCATGCATTTCAATATGTCCCAGCAGCTGAATTGTGGAGTGGAAAGGTTTGAAAACAGTTTTAGTGGAAACCACAGGACATGAGAAGACAAGATTGATGGTGGTACTAGCCTGCATGGTTGATGGGACAAAATTAAAGCCTATGGTAATTTTCAAGTGTAAAGCCATGCCGAAAATCAAGTTCCCTGCAGGAGCTTTTGTGCATGTCCATGACAATGGTTGGATGGATGGGCTGAGTGTCATTGGTTAGGCAAGCATTTAGTGTCCGTCCCTAATTGCCCTGGAGAATGTGGTGGTGAGCTGCCTTCTTGAACCGCTGCAGTCCCATGTGGTGTCGGTACACCCACAGTGCTAGTAGGGAGGAAGTTCCAGGATTTTGATCCAGCTACAGTGATACAGGAATGGCAATATATTTCCATGACAGGATGGTGTGTAGCTTGAAGGGAAACTTGTAGGTGGTGCTGTTCCCATGTGTCTGCTGCCCTTGTCCTTCTCGGTGGTACATGTCTTGGGTTTGGAAGATGCTGCCTAAGGAGCCTTGGTGAGTTTCATGAGGTTAGTGCATCTTGTAGATGGCACACGCTGCTGCCACTCTTCATCAGTGATGGAAGGAGTGAATGTTTGTAGATGGGTTGCCAATCAAGCGGGCTGTTTTGTCCTCGATGATGTCGAGACTCTTGAGCGTTGTTGGAGCTGTAATCATCCAGACAAGTGGAGAGTATTCCATCACACTCCTGACTTGTGCCTTGTAGATGGTGGACAAGCTTTGGGGAGTCAGGAGAAGAGTTACTTGCTGCAGGATCCTGAGCCTCCAACCTTTCGCAGCTACAGTATTTACATGGCTAGTCCAGTTCAGTTTCTGGTCAATGGTAAACCGCAGGAAGCTGATAATTCTGGATCAATAATGTGTGGAATAGGTGTCCCGGCGGCCTATGCAAAGAACGCAGCTTATTTTTGTGGGGCATGTTCAGATCCCATATAATCGATGAGATCAAGCGGCACCTGTGAAAAAATAACACTCATATTGCAGTTAAAACAGGGATCTAATGTCCATAGTTCAGCCTTTGGATGTGTACCTCAACAAGCTATTCAACGGATGGTTGATCAAGAAAAAAACCTTCAAAAATGTGGAAGTTTGTATACTGCCTACTTGATGTTTGTGGTATCATCATCAAATCATGGGATGCCATTAATGTACAAACTGTTAACTGATCGTTTGAAAAATGCAGAATATCCAATTCAGAGGATGGCAAGGAAGGTGATATATTGTGAAAGGATAATTCTGATACTGAAAGCACAAATCTGAGCCAGAGTGAGATCCTTACAATAATGTCATAGCCAGTGTGACTCGGAATGACTTTGATGAACTCTTTGCACTGGATGTTGAGGATGATGAATTTGGCTATTTTTCAAGCATTTTAATTGTTTAAAGGAATCCTTGTAGATATAATTCATTCAATTAAACGTGTCACATTGATTTAATATGAATTGCCAGTGTTATGTTTTATTCGCATTCCAATGTGGCATCCACCTACACCCAGACCAATACCGGTGGTTCACATTTTTATACTGTGTGTAAGCTGACTCCCATTTTTGGAAGTGTTTTCCGAGGCTTCAAAGGTCAACTTCTACGCCACGATCTACAGTAACCTATAATATGGGTAACTCTGTAACAAAGCAGCATTTAATGGCATGGTTAAAGGGGTAATATTTTCCAGTGTTGCTATTTAGTTAGTAAGCATCCCAAGAGGTCCTGGTAAGAACTATTCTTCTCATCCCACAGCTCCTGTTTCCATTGATAATATTTCTCGCATTAACTGTTGTCATTTTTGTTTCATTTCCCCAAAATGAATTCAAAATGAACAAGTTACTCGATAGGAATTATATGAGAATCAGAAACAGGTCTTTGGGCCCAACCAGGCAATGCCGGTGTTCACAGAATCACCGAATTGTACGGTGTAGAAGGACGCCATTCAGCCCATTGTGCCTACAATGGCTCACTGAGCATTTTAACTTAGTGGCTATCTCCTGCCCTTTCCCCGTACCCTGCACATTGTTTCTATTTAAATAATCATCCAATGCCCTCTTGAATGCGTCAATTGAACCTGCCTCCACTATACTTCCAAGCAGTGCATTCTAAACCCTAACTACTTGCTGTGTGAAGAAGTTTTTTCTCATGCTGCACACAAGCTTCCTCCCACCCCTCGTCATTCTAGGAATTCACAGCATTGCAGCTTATGTGTTTGTGTGTGTGGGTTTGTAATTCTGCTGATGGAGCAAACCCAGTATAACTTCGAGATCAGTTCCCAAAGTAGAATATAAAAGGGGCAAGAGTATTGTATGGAGGTAGCTCTTGGAACCAGACAGTGCTACAGATGCCAACATAGTTACACAATCCTAATCTTTCAAACTGTAATGCTGTTTCATTTCATTCAATGCTCTTGACTCAATATTCACACTGAGCAAGGGATTCAGCAACACTTTTTACACAAGTAAGCAGTATCTACTTTGAACTGCTAGTATTGGCAATAATGGAGCAAAACAAAAAGTACTGCATGAAATTGTACAGAATCCAGGACATGGAATCACCCCATCAGTCTATGCATGTGTTTATGCTCCATACGTGGCTTTGACTAGTCTAATTACCTCATTGTACCCTGTTCCCATATTCCTCTATTCCCTTCTCCCTCTGCATCAAACTTCCCCTTAAAGATATATATTGTATTGGAATCATCCACAAGTGGGCACAGTTTCTTCACTTTCACCCTATCAAACCCCTTCATAATTTTAAAAACTCCCATTACTTCTTGGTCTTCACTTTTCCAGGAAAATACATGCAGCCTGCATGATCTTTCCTAATAGTTTCATCCTCTCAATTCTAGCAACGTGGTTGTAAATATTTTATTCACTTTTTCCCAAGCTTCAATGTTTCTTTCAGTAGTATAGGGACCAGAACTGCGCAACACACTCCCAAGTATAATCTAACCAAGGTTCAATATAAATTACGTAGTATTTACAGCACAGAAACAGGCGTATCAGCTCAACTACATATACCGGTGCCAAGCAGCCTTTAAAGTGCTGGCTAGTGCAGCATGGCCAACTCTGCATTCCTTGGCTAGGCCTGTTTTATGATGTTCATTTTTATGCAGTCCCATGCTACCAAAATGCAAACTATTACACAGAATGAAGTTGTATAAAAAAGTCATTGTTTGTAAATGAAATTAAGGAATGAGCAAGTAAAGCATCTGCTATATATGCTGTAAAATAGATTAAATGGCCATTCAGTTTTTAATTTTTTAAAAGTCACATTGGAGCCCAAATCTCTATCGACCTCTTTTCCCTCCATCTATAGCAGGAATCAAAATAGTCATTAAGTGTAGACTTCTGATTATGAGGAGAGTTATTAAGTGTTTCAAATGTAAACATGTTCATTGGAGTAACTACTATGGAATCAGCTAAATCTATCAAGTCTGGCACCACCTTTTTGTTCTCTCTAGCTCTCGCGCTCTCTCTCTCTCGCTCTCAATTTCCCCTTTCCCGTTCTCTCCACTCTAACTTTGAAGTGCTTCAAATCAATTTGGCCTACTGTAATTCTCATTTATTTTTCAAGTTTCTTTCTTTAAGAAAAGTGCAGCTGAATTGGCTAAGAACTAACTCCAAAGACCAAGTTGGATCTTGACTGACGCCATCTTGCCTAGATCAACAGGCTGCCAGTAAATAAATCAGTGATACCCAGAAGCAATGTATACTTGAAGAAATAAACTTGTTTGTGAGATGTTATGGTTTAAATATAGATCTTGATTTCATTTTAATTTGGTTATTTCAACATATATTTGGGTGCTGCAGTAAAGACTCTAGAAATGGATGCTTGCTCTAGTTTCCTAACAGGTGCATAGACCAAAACTTGAGATTCAAATGAGAGGATTTTAGAAGTCTGTTCTGTATCTTTTAAGATTGGCTTAACAAATGAGGGATCATTTTACAATCTGAAAGTTTATTTGGAAGAATCATCTTGAACTAAAAGCTAATATCCTTAAAAACTTCACACTTCAACAATATTTGTACACAAATCAAAGTCATGCTCTGTAAAAATGATCATGTTGAATAAAATTGTGCCTCTTCAATGTACCTTTACTTATGGAATTTTTAATAATTAATGTTAAATGCTGAAAGGAATTGTGTTGTTGCATGATGGCATTGAATGACCATTCCATTAAACAAGTGTATATCATTCTTCTCAGTTTCAATAATGTATACCTGATCATCATGCCCTTTGACTTGCAGTTCCACTAACATGCTAATGCAGCAATCTGATCTTTTCCTAATGCTCTACATTTAGCATTTATGAAAAAATATAAATTGTTTACAGAATAGTTAAGGATATTCATTTTTTACAGATGGGCCTTGGGAAAACTATTCAAGCAATTGCAGTGGCCTACTTCTACAAAAAGGAATGGCCCTTGCTGATTGTGGTCCCATCATCTCTCAAGTACCCTTGGATAGAAGAGATAGAAAAATGGATTATCGAACTGAATCCAGATGATATCAATTTAATCGAGTCTAAAAGTGATATTGGGTGAGCTTGTGAAAAACGTCCATTTTCTCACTATGTAAGATCCAATCATATCTCCGTAAGTAAAATCCAAACAGCTATGCTAATGCAAACATGTCCTTTCATAACAAGATTACATCACAACTACTAGCTCACTTGGATCAAGAATCACTTCATCTTGTTTCTTGGCGTGGAAGTACCTCACAGTTTTAGCTTTGTATTGAATAGAGCTGGAGCAATTTGGAAATCCAGGCGACTATATTTATTTTTGTACGCATGGAGGGACTTGAGGAGCTGAGTTTTGGCGAAGGAAAATCGGAAAGTTTAGAACCCTTTTGATGGAAGACTTCAAAGGTCTCGTGTATGGTGACAGTAAAGGATATAATTGTGTGTTGGCGAGGGAGTCATTGTGGAGGTTGGGGAGAGATCAAGAAGTACATCAATGGACCTGGTGAGATTGAGTTCAAGTGTAAATTGAAATGCAGGTGCCGGCTGGTGCTGAAACTGAGGGTGGTTGAGAGGAAGAGATTTTGTTGAGGAAGGTGGCTGGAAGAAAAAAGCAAGAAAGATATTGAGATGTTAAAGAGTGAAAAGTTTGATCATAGGCAAGTACATTAGGTTAAATCAATCATGGTGAAATTCATCATCATGTTATTCCCTGCAAAGTAAAAGTCAACAAGAAAAGTTGGAACACATTTTATGCAAGCTTTGGGCACATTATGCACAACATTTGTCTTAATCTTAAAGCTGTTGGTTTCTAAAACAGCCTTGAGAGATCACCACATTGGGCTTTCTGGGAAGAATAAAAGGTACTAAAATGATATAGGATCATCACTGCATAGCTATCATTTACCTAGTAGGTTTTGCACCCTGTCAACTTCTGAATGCTGATCCAGCACTCAAAGCAAACTTAAAATTTTAGTATTACCACTAAAATAATCTTGTTTCAGTCAGGAGATAAATGCGATATTATTTTCCCCTCTGTCTTTCTGTTGTGAATATTTTACACAGGTAGTGCTTCTCTCTCCTCAATACTAGTCCCTTTTTGATCAATGAGTCACCTTATCTTGAAGACAAACATCTTTTCGCAGCTTATATAAACTTTCCTAAGGGAAAATGATTCCATCATGTTTGATAAATGGCACTAGGTCATCTTATCAGTTGTGCTGCATATTTTTCAGCTCAAAACTGCAGGGGCTCTCAATCTGCTTGCTTTTTTTTTCTCATTTGCATAAATTGTGCCAGTCAAGACTCAAATGTATCCAAAATGTAGCAGTATTTCTTTACCATCAAAATTAATCTCTGTATTCTTGGTTAAATATTTTCAAACCATATGGAAATAAAATGAAAAGAAAAAATAAAATGATTTGTTAATGTTTTTACTTGCCCCAATTTGGCCTTCTCAAGGAGAATTGGGGATGGGCAATAAATGCTGGCCTTCCCAGCAATGCCCATTAACAAATAAAACAAAACTCCGCTCCCTAGCTACCGATTCTATCCCTCTTCCTGGCAGCTATGTGAGGCTGAACCTGTCTTCACAACCTTGGCGTCCTATTTGACCCAAAGTCAGCTTCTGATCACTTATCTATATCATCACCAAGACCACCTGCTTGCATTTCCAGAACATCACCTGACTCCACCACTGCCTCAGCCCATCTGCTGCTGAAACCCTGATCCATTGTTACCCCTAGATTTGACTAATCCAATACTGACCTCTTATCTTTCACCCTCCATAAACTTGAGGTCATCCAAAACTCTGCCTTCCGTGTCCTAACTTGCAACCAACCCATCACTCCTGTGCTCACTGACCTACACTGGCCCCTGGTTGAACAATGCCCGATTTCTAAAATTCTCAACGTTGTTTTGAAAACACACCATGGCCTCGCCCTTCTCTAACTCAATGAACTCAACCAGCTGTACGACCATTCAGTTTACAGTTTATCTCTGATTCTGGTCCCTTGCACATCCCTGATTTTAATTGCTTCACCATTCCTTCAGCAGCTGAGGCCCTAAACTCTGGAATTCCCTTCCAAGCTCTGTCAGCTGTGGCCCGCTGGGTAGCATTCTCATCTCTTAGTCAGAAGGTTTATCTGAATCAGAAGATTGTGGGTTCAAGCGCCATTCAGGAGACTTGTGCTCAAAAATCTAGGCTGACATTCTAGTGCTGCACTGCCAGAAGTGCCATTTCTCAGATGACTTGTAAAACCAAGTCTGCTCTGTAAGGCAGAAGTGAAAGACTCAATGGTACTATTTTGAAGAGGAGCAGGAGATTTAATCCCCACTGACTTGGCCGATATTTATCTCTCCAACAACATGGAAAAAAAACATATGATCTGGCCATTATGTTGTTTATGGGAGCTTGCTGTGCACAAATCGGAACGAAGAAGAGTTATGTTGGACTTGAAACCTTAACTCTGTTTCTCTCGCCACAGACACTGCTAGACCTACTGAGTTTTTCCAGCACTTGCTGTTTTCATTTGAGATCTCCAGTATCTGCAGTATTTTGCTTTTATCATTCTTGTATCTCTTTCCCCTCCAACATTATAACAATGTTTTAAAATTAGGCCTTGCACATGCTTATGCTTACATATGTTTTTATTTAGAAGCACATTGTTACAATTGTGATTCTGTTATCTTTGTGGAGACATGAAAACATCCATTTTTTGACTGGAGCTTGTTGGGGAAAAATAACATCATTCACGAAGCTAAGTACAAATGATGAAGGACAATAAATTCCCCTAACTCATTCTTTTATGGAAATCTGCAATCCTGTGCCCTCATTTCCCCCCACCAATGCCATTCATTGTATCTAACTGGCTTCTGAAAAGTTTTGCCTCCTCATGAAATCCTTGGAGAGGCTTAATACTCACTATATTAAGCTTGAGTTTCAGCCGTTAAAATTGAATTTTATCAAATGCTTTCTGGTAGTCTAGGCACACATATATTGTAGAACTTTCCAATGACTCATTTAAGATGTTGCATCATCAAAGATTGTCAGTGTGGTCGGTCAAATATGGTCTGCCCCTTCTGAAACTATGTATCATTGTCGTCAGCTATCCCTTGATTCAAGGATGACGTACTTAGTTGCGAGTTTCTGCCACGGGTCTTCTTGTGACTGAACAGGCCGATTCTGGACCTACAGATCTTTGGGCACGTGGGGCAGGACGTCCCACGATGTAGTGGGATTCAGAGTGCAGGATTTGATTTCTTTTCTCTTCTGTGCTGCTGCGCTGCCTTCATTATTCATGAGACATTGCGACTCAAAGCCTGATGCAGCTTGATGGACAAGTTGACGCCATTTTGAACAATTGGGAGTAAGCTCGCCCCCGCCACTCATTAATGTCAATGCTGCTGCACTTCAGGGAGAGCTGCAGAGTGTCTTTGAAACATTTTCTTTGTCTTCCCCTGGAACGCTGGTGATTTGAGAGTTGAAAAAGCAAGACCTGGTGAGGGAGATGCTTTTCAGCCATCCGGATGTAGTACCCAGTCGATTAAGGTTGGTTTTGCAGGTGTTTTGTCTGAGTGCTTGTGGAGCTGGCTTCAAGAAGGACACTAGCATTTGTTACGATTCTCCCATTGAATCGGAGGATGCGGCAGAGGCATTGCTGATGGAATTTCTCTAGCGCTCTTATGTGCTGCTGATACACGACCAGGGTTCACTATAGTACAGGAGGATGAGGATGGGCAGCTGCTCTGTACATTAGGAATTTTGTTGACTTGAGTTCCTTGTTGTCAAACACTCACTGCGGTCGTTTGTGAATTATCTGACGTTGGATCTCCTCGTCAATGGTGGCCTTTTGAGAGAGGTGGCTGGCAAGTTATGGGAAATGCTCAACATTTTCCAGATTGTCCCCTTCAACACATGTATAGTAGGTGGAATGTTTGGCTGACCAGGTGTGGGCTGATATAAGTTTTGTTTTGTCCATTCAGAGACAAGCTGAATTTCTTGTAAGTAGAATTGAAGAGATAGAGAGTGGCTTGCAAATCTGGCGCAGAGTAGGCGATAACACTGCAGTCATCTACAGATTGTAGATCATATATGCCTATGGTGGTCAGTTTAGTTTTGGCATGGAGAAAACTGAGGTTAAAGAGGTTTCTATTAAGGTGGTATTTAATATTTGCACCAGATGGCAGTTGATCTTTGATTAGGTGAAGAGCATCTGTCAGATAGATTGTAAATAGCAATGGGGCTGTCACATGGTCTTGCTTGACACTGGTCAGATTTTGAAGGCATTTGTTTCAGATCTCCCATTCAGGACAGTTTCAGTCATGTCATGAAACATTTGCAGGACGATGATGAAATTTCTTGGCACCCAAATCTTTGGAACACAATCCGTAGAACCTTGCAATTTACTGAGTCAAATGCTTTGGTCAGGTCGATCAGTGCAATGAAGAGTTCCTGGTGATGTTCTCGGTATTTTTCTTGTCTTTGTTGCCAGACAAATCCCACGTCAGAGGTTTCACTGGAAAGTCTAAAGCTAAATTGTATCTGTGGGAGAATTTCCTCAAACACAGGAAATAGGCGATTCAGGGGAATATGTGTCAGGATTTTCACTGCTATGGACAAGAGGGTGATACTTCAATGGTTTCCACAACATGATTTACCTCCCTTGAAGATAGTTACAGTTGTCACATTCCTGAAGTAAGGGTGGGGGGAATTACATGGTGGGAGTTCTTTTTCCTCTTCAATCTATCCGATCAGTGCATGGAGTCTTATGTAAGTTCTTATGGGGAAAGAGATGAACAACAGATTTTATTTAAATAAATTTGCTTGAAGTACTTTGCATTATTAGAACATACGAATTAGTGGCAGGAGTAGGCCATTCAGCCCCTAGAGTGTGCTCTGCCATTCAATAAAATCATGGCTGATCTGATTATAACCTCAACCCCACATTCCTGCCTCTCCCCGATAAACTTTTACCCTCTTGTTAATCAAGAATCTATCTAGATCTACCTTAAAAATATTCAAAGCCTCTGCTTCCACTGCCTTTTGAGGAAGAGAGTTCCAAAGACTCTCAGCCTCTGAGAGAAAGAAAAATTCCCCTCATCTCTATCCTAAATGAGCAACCCCTTATTTTTAAGCAGTGATCCCTAGTTCTAGATTTTCCCACAAAAGGAAACATTCTCTCCACATCCACCCTGTCAAGACCCCTCAGGATCTTAAAGGTTTCAATCAAGTCACCTCTTACTCTTCTAAATTCCAATGGATACAAGCCTAACCTACCAACCTTTCCTCATAAGACAACCCGCCCATGCCTGATATTAGTCTAGTAAACCTTCTCTGAACTGCTTATAAGGCATTTACCTCCCTCCTTAAATGAGGAGACCTGTACTGTATACAATACTCCAGATGTGGTCTCACCAGTGCCTTGAACAAAGCATAACCTTCCTGCTTTTGTAATCAATTTCCCTCACAATAAATGATAACATTCTATTAGCTTTCCTAATTACTTGCTCTGCTTGCATACTAGCTTTTGTGATGCAAGCACTAGGACACCCAGATCCCTCTGAATCTCAGAGCCCTGCAATCTGGCACCATTTAGATAATATGCTTTTTCATTCTTCCTGCCAAAATGGATAATTTCACATTTGCCCACATTATACTCCATTTGCCAGATCTTTGCCCACTCACTTAACCTATCTATGTCCTTTTGTGGCCTCCTTATGTCCTCTTCACAATTTACTTTTCTACTTGTCTTTGTGTCATCAGCAAATTTAGCAACCATTCCTTCAGTCCCTTCATCCAAGTCATTTAGCCAGCCGGAAGATTGAGTATTTTGGTACTGCATGAAATGTTTCACTTGAAAGATATTTTCCAATTAAATGTTCATTTCTGAATAAATATTTCATAACTTTTTCAAATATATTAAAATATTCATCTTCATTGCTGTTACTTTGGATTTTGTAAAGATATAATAACTTTCACTCAAAATGAGAAATCTTTGTTTAGGACTCTTTTTGAATATTAAATAAATCTGCCTTGGCTGGAAAACTTGGCAATAATTTCCTTGAGGGCACTGTAAAGGAGTTAAAAAGGGGATGCTGTAAAATACAGGGCGAAATGTTTCTAAATGCCTTAGGTGCCCCTTGTGATATTCTTCAATTAGATTTCTTGAATTATCTATGTACATGAAAATAGCTAAACTTGAACACCAAGATTGCCTATGCTCAAGGATGAATTGTCTCTGATACAGATCAGCCATGATCTAATTGAAAGTTGGAACAGGCCCAAGAGGCTAGATGGCCTACTCATGTTTCTATGTTGCATTAATGGGTTAAAAGAACCTCCCTTGAGTTGTGGATGACCGCCTTCCAAAATGTCAACAGTAACGTCTTTCCATTATAGTATCTAACTGTGTCCTGGCCTGCACTACCTCCTTGTAGCAACTTGTTCCAGCTTTTGATTACCTTTTATAAAAGAATTTCTTCCTGGTGAATGTCCTAACCTTGCCATTCACAACCCATTATCATTATTGCATGATATAAATGCAAAATAGCTAAAGCACCATAGTTTTATATTCCTTCATGGGGCTAAGAAGTGCGAAAACCATTCTGTGAAAAAGATGTGGATTATAGGGTTGATCAACACTGAAACAAATAAATCACCTCTGAAATAGATGGAATAAGGAATGAAATTGTTATCCAAGTGGCTTCCTTACGTACCACATTGGACTGACAAACCTGATTATGCAGAACAGTACTACTTTTGGATAAACAATTTTGGTATAGTTTACAGATTACAAATATACATATTTATGTAAAGATAGTACTGTCCATAAAAAATATTTCCATAGTGAGTAATCTCAATTTGTTTTGTTTGTATCTTGCAGGAGAATTCCAACCAGCAAAGTTACTATCGTGGGTTATGGCCTTTTAACAACTGATGCACAGACTTTAGTAGATGCTCTTTACGATCAAAATTTCCAAGTTGTTATAGTTGATGAATCCCACTACATAAAATCACGTAATGCAGCACGAAGCACAATTTTGGTGCCTATTGTACAGAAAGCTGCTAGGGCAATTCTGTTGACTGGAACTCCGGCACTTAGTCGCCCTGAAGAGGTGAGCCTGTTAACATTTTTTTATATAACCTTTGTAGGAGTACATCAATCAACTGAATATTTCCAGCATTGTCTGTTTTTATTTCAACTAATTGATCAAGGCCTATCGAAAACATACTTTTTCTGTGTAATTCAAGACTAAAGTTGAAAATAGTTGGTGCATTGTATTTGCAGTTTCTTATTACTGATAAATCTCCGTCTAATCACTAGGCAACTATATCTATACAAATACCAGCACTTTGGGGACTCTGTATTTATATTTAAGCCCAATGATGACAATATTAGTTAAATGTAATGGTTATTGTGATTTTAGCGATGTTTTTAGGATCTTATTTGGATTCCCTCCATTATCTGTGAAAACTGCAATCAGTGGTACTCATCATGAGCCTCCAGTTTTGTTGTAGGAGTACATATTCTCTCTCTCTTTCTTTTTTCAGGTACCATGCCATAAGGATCTCTAAATTGACATTAGCAGCTCAGAACAATTTTTCCTTGCAGCTAGCAAGGCCAAATTCCTTCATAGAGCATATCCTTAAAGTGGTTTGGTCTTAGTGTCAGCACTCTAGGACAAACCATTTCTCTCTTGTACACTGTATTCTTTAACAGGTACAATATTATGACAGTAAGGGATTTTCTACACAAGAAGTTTGGTATTGGCCTGGCATGCTTCAATAATGAGCAGTTGTAGCTACTGGAATATCAATTAATTTGGTAAGTTGGCAAATTGAGGAAGGCCCTCAATGGCACACATGTCAATCTTAAAACCTATTTAACACTCCAAGGGGCATTAATTGGCTAGAAGCAGGATGTATGCCCCTCCATACAGGTGGAAGTTCTGCTTCAGAGATCTGCTGGCTAATCTGATTGGATGGCAGCTCTGTAGCTCCAGCAGTGCCAGTGGTAGCAATGGCCAGGACTAGGACTGTGCAGGACCAGCTAAGTGTGGAGGAGAGGTCTCAAGGTAGGGAGCAGAGGTGAGACCTGGGAGGAGTGGGAAGACGGGGTTGGGGATCTGGATGGATAGGCACCCTTGGGAGTGGAAAGGGGTTCTTGAGGGTTGTGCCACCCCCGCCTCCCCCCATCCAACTTCCCACCCAAGGCCAGGGCAGGGTGACCTGCTGGCTTCCCTCCTGCCCCTGAATTTCTCCCACAAGCCTGAAAATGGATGTAGCCCTTGAGTGGTCAATGTTTGGCCACTTGAGGGCCTCCTTTGGGGCAAGGACAGGCGGGCAGCCCTCAGGCAGCCAGTTCCCGCCTCGTGTAAAATTACACACAGGTCGGAGGGGGGGATGGGAGGGCAGCAGGAAGGCTGACTGGGAAATTTTGCAGCCCTCCCCACCCAACCTACAAATCAGCTAGAGGGAGAACAGAAAATTCTGCTCAGAGTTAATGTTTCTGGTTGATGAGCTTTTATCAGAACTTTGAAAATTTGGAGATTTATAGGTTTAAAGCAAGTACAAAGGCAGAGAAAGGGTGGGAGGGGAAACAAAGAACTTCTATACTTCTATCCTATTGCAGACCTTGCTGTTATTCCACCCCCATCCCCCCCCCCCCCTTCCAATTTGGGAGAAAATAAACCTGGGAATTCCCTGTCCGACCCATCTAGGTGATTGAAATTAGTCCTCGAGATCAGTCTGCTCTGAATTCCCTGAAGTACCTACTTTTTTATAAGAGGTGGTGCTGCCCAATTACATGCAGGTTCGGCTCTCGCTTGAAGGGATTCAACATTCAGCATATGAGTTGGCAGCCTGTACCAGAGGTTCACTGTTCTGTGGAAGAAGAATCTCCTCCTGATAACTAAACTACATTTGGCATTATACAACTTGAAATTATGACCCCTGATCCCCCCTAACCTATTTAATTGGAACAAACTGTCACTTGTAACCCAATATACTGCCTTCATTTTCTTATAGATCTCAATCATATCATCACTAAGCCTTCTCTAAAATGCAGAATCCCAACTCTTTTAGACCACCATGATAACTAAGATGGTTTATACCGAAATTTAGCCTAGTGGCCCTTCTCTGCACCCTTTCCATAGCCTCAATGTCACCCATCCTGTGAGAAGCCCAAAACTGGACACGGTATTGGAAGTCAGGCCGAATCAAGGTCTTGTACAAGGACAAAATAGTATGTCTTGTCTGTACTCAGGTTGTCCTGTGAGTGCACCCCAACACACTATTTTCTCAAACTATCAGTTCAAGGCATTGCTCATGCACCTTGCTATGATCCGGTTAGGGATCAGTAACTTTTTGTTTAAAGAAGACAAATTTTGCAATCCCGGTTACCCACTAGGAGAATAAAGCCACAATATTCCATGGTTTTAAGCGAACAAAATAAACTTTGCTATACAAAGTCAATAAAGTAAAACAATCTACAATACCTATCTTATACTCTAACATTCAGAATTAACATGAGGTAAATATGATTTAACAGGCAAACTGTGGTTGTAAACACTACTCTGCACATTAAAGGGCGGATGCAGCCAAGCAAGATTCCACCAATTTCTCAGCAACCCACCCAGACACCAGTGATCACTGAGCCTCTCAATCTCCTTCAAACTCTGTTTCTCTCACAAGGGATTTCAGCTCTTCACTTTCAAAAATCTAGCTTCTGAATTCCCTCAAAAGCGCTCTGGCTTGGACTGCCTCAATAACTCCATGAGCTTCAAACCTCATGAGGTCCCAACTGCAATTAACCCCTTCTTCATTACAGAGCCTCTTCCCCTGCTGCAGAACCCTCAGATCTATTGAAACCAGAGCACCTTAAGTTTCGCCTGTCACCATGACAAAACAGCCTTTCAAGGTTCACTGAATGCTTTTAAAATAATTTAGCTTTAACCCCCAGGACAAAACATCTTTCCTGACTCCAGATCATGTCTGCAGTTCTCCAGCCAAGTAAGCCCACCTGATGTTTTATGGCTCCATCTCTTTTTCCCCGACTCTATTAAACAAACATGGGCTACCTATGAACTTCCATTTTCTTTTAGGTGTTCTGGAAATCTTTACAACTCAGCATTTTAGTTATCTTCACAACAATCTTCCCGGAACTAAGCATTACCTCTAAAATATTAGCATGAACCGTGAGCTAGATATTCGTCACAACCTTGAGAGATGTACTGTACACTAAAATGCCCAAATCCACCCCCCCCCCCCCCCACCCCCAACCGCCTTCCAGTCATGGGCCCTATCTCTCAACATATTAACAATCCATCTGAAGCAGACAAGCATCATCTACAGCCCAAACACTCACCTAGATTTTAGACCATGCCCCCAACACCTACATCCAGAAAGAAGAATATTCCTACTACTGATCTGGTCTCTCAACAGTTTGCCTACATCCTGCCAGCCAGCTCTCAATCCAGCTCAGTACATGACCACTAATACCAGAGGCTTCAATTTTATGGTGAAGCTTCTCGTGTGGTGCCTTATCAAAAGCTTTTTTTAAGTCTCAGCGTCTACTGAGCTTCTCTTGTCTGCCGCTTAGTCAGTCCTTCAAAAGCACCATTAGATTTGTAAGACATAATCTTTTTATGAAGCCATATGGGTGTCCCTAATATATACCTGTCTATGCAAGCACTCATATATTACATTTCTAATGATCCCTTGAACATCTTACTCATGTCAAAATCCAGTTACCTGGTCTTGACTTGCCACCATTTCTAAAGATGGGAAGTTACATTACACTTTTTCCAACCTACAGGGAGCATCCCAGAGTCCAGTGAGCTATTAAAAATGAGTTAGAGGCTCCACAATACATCTTCCATCTCCATGAAGACCCTCTGCTGGATATCATCTGCCCCAGCTGCTCTATCAAGTTTCAAGCTCTTAACTCTTTCTAAAATAATATGTTCATCTAATTTAATACTAGTCTATTGTTAAAACCATTCAATTCTAATCATCAAACATGATCTTCAAGAGTGAAGACCAGTGCAAAGTATTTAATGTTTCTGCCTTTGCAACCTGTTTTTAAATATCCTTCAATGGCCCAATAGAGTCTTTGACAGTTTGCTGACTCTTCACAAAACTGGAAACTTTTCCCATTGCTTCTACAAATGTTCATGACCATTAGTTTTTTAGCTGATCAAATAGCAGACCAATTTTCTTCAGTTGTTTCTTGTACTCTCTTAGTTCCTTCACTGTCACTGGATCAAAATCCTGGCATTCCCTACCTAGCAACACTGTGTGTGTGCACTGACACCACATGAACTGCAGCGGTTCAAGAAGTTGGCTCACCACCACCTTCTCAAGGACAATTAGGGATGGGCAATAAATGCTGGTCTAGCCAGCGATGCCCATGCCCTGTAAATGAATTAAAAAAAGTTGTGTTAGGTGCTTTTAATCTATCATAGAATCGTATAGCATAGAATAAGGCCAAGATAACTTGGAAGCTCTTAAATGCAGAGGCTTATATTCATTTCATTTCCATTGATTTTGTTTCCACATTTGCACAGCTTTTCATGCAGATTAATGCATTGTTTCCAAGAAAATTTGGAACATGGACTGACTACGCCAAGAAGTATTGCAATGCTCATCTTAGGTAAGATAAATAATTGGGAATATTTAGCAGCATATTTTTCTTTAAAGCCCTGTGCCTTTGTATGGAATGTGATCCTCTAATACTGTTATACGCTGAAATAACAAAATTGTACTTCATGGCAAGCACTGTTCAACTGCTGTTTTTTCCTGTTTGCTTTTTGAATAATCTGGCCAATTGGTTTTGCTCTTTATTGTCCAGATGACATTTTATTTATTGGCAGTTTGGGCTACTGAAAAATCAGTCCATCTTTATTTGTATCTTATGCCAATACTCTATTTTCATTTCTGATTATTGACAACAGAGATAAAAACAGAAAATGCTGGAAATACTCAGCAGATCAAAAAGCATCATTGGAGAGAGAAACAGATTAGGTTGATGATCTTGTGTCAGGATGAATTGAGACTTTACTTCTATGATAAAGTAGATAATTAACTTGTTAGTAAATGGATTAGTATGCTGATGCAATACTGTAGACACATACAGTATATTGTTATAATGCAAATCCCACTATGAAGAAAATTGCCCTTGTTATTAGATTGTTTAATGTATTGCTGTTTCTAATTAGCTGAATCAGCTGCATGATCTTTGATATCTGTCATCTAAAGTGAACTTGGGCGAATATGTTTGAAAAAAATAACTTTATTTTAATTTTTCAGTAATCAGTTGTTTGTTAGGTTCCAAAGCTTGGTTGGTTGCAATTAAATCCAAGTGCCTTTTTCCTAAAAATGTGTCTGCAACATAATGATCTTCGCAGTGACTGTTCAAGTAAAGTTTTGGTCGCTAAACTCTCAAACAAACTGGAGGAAGGATATAATACGGTCAAATTGAATTTATGTATCAACCAACTTTCCTTTATATTTATATTCATATTTATTTTATGTTTTTATTTTAAATGAAATGTCTCAGTTTGCATTGTAAAAATGAGAAAATGTTTCTAGTGTTTCAATTGCCATACAATAACAGGTATTTTGGCAAAAGAGCTCAGTGGGATTGCAAAGGAGCCTCCAATTTAGATGAGCTTCACCAATATTTGAGTAAAATAATGATCCGACGAATGAAGGATGAAGTTTTGACCCAGCTGCCTCCTAAAATTCGACAGCAAATTCCATTTGATTTGTCAAAGGAAGCTACTAAGGTGAGGGTTTATATAATGCCGTTCTTGTATGAATTTCTGGTTTGAGGATAAGTTGTTAACTTTTCTAGCTAACATTTAGAAAGTCCAAGGGTGGAATTTTACAGCCCTGTCACAGCGGCGAGCCGTCTGTTGACTTTGGCGGGGCTGTAAAATTCTGCCCCAACATTTCTTTTGCTCTGATTCCAAGCATCTAATACTGCCAGTATGCCAGGTCTCTTGCGACTGATGCTGTGCTTGGTTGCTAAGTAACCTCATGTATTTTCTGAAATCATGGATTTGTAGGTGCTCAATTAAAGAGAAATTTTAAAATTGAAGACATTGAATGAAAATATGACTTTTTATATTTGTTTCACTTTTCAATGCTTTAAGAATGAATTTTTTAATGTCAAAAACATTTTAAAATATTCATATACTTTTAGATCTTTGTATACATTTGGCTTTCTCTGTTAAACTTGAGAAAGAACATCTTGCTGTGTGCTTGTACCAGCTTTACCTCTATCCTCGCCCCACTTCATTCTCAAATCCCAACTCCTCCCTAATTATGTTTTGTGTTAAAACTTTCTCCGTGCTTTTGCCTACAGGTCCTAGATGACAATTCTAGGTCAGGGAAAAAAAGAAATGGTGCATTCAACATACAGCGTCACTCTGCAGCTTACACTCTATGCTGCAGCAGATCAATTTGTGTATCGTGATTATGATTCAACATTTTTATGGGTAGAATAGATTTTGCATTTTCTGAAGTTAGAGACAGCAAACTTGATTGTTGCTGATAAAAGAGACGTGTCTAAGCTTTTTGTCTTGCACTCATCAGGACACTCGGAAGAATACCAATATAAGGGGGAAATCAACAATTTATACTGTATGTGAAGAGAGTGCTGACTGGTTGGCAAGTGGCGTTGCCATGGAGAATGCACCACTGATGGTGACTGACAGTTAACCACCAAACATTGTTTGAAATTTAAACCAGACAGCTTGACCCTGATTGGTCAAGGCACTGCCCTGAGGAATGAGTCAGAAAAAGACTCTCACTTGTTTTGCTGAAACAGGCGCAATGTATGTACATGTTCTTTCTGTCTGCAAAGGACTTGATGCTGTGTATTAATATATGTAGTTTCCAGTACACGCAAATGTGCCACACTGTGAGCCTGACTGACGATCTTAAATTGGTTGTCAGCGTAATTCTTAGCACATTGTGGATGATTTAGCAAATGTTGTTCAACCACGGAATGCATCTAATTTTGGACACTGTGTTTTGAGTATTGCAAGCACGCACTGGTTGGGTAAGTTCTTTACTCTGCCTGTTGCGAACAATGGCAGGGGCATGCTGTTTGATACAATTTTCAGGTCTTTGGGACATACAGCCTACATGTCTGGCATCACTGGCATTGAAATTCATATACCACATTACTCATTTGAGTGATAGGCAGAACGTCTTTTTAGCTTGACAACAGCATCCTGTTAGTGGCGAATACCGCTCATGCTGCTACTGCATAGTAGCAGCGTGAAACAGCTAACTTCACCTGTTGCTCAAATTTTTGAGATACCTTGCCCTTCCTGAGTAATCTGAGGTAGACTGGGCACTTTTCAGGGCCAAAAGTGATGGCCTTGGGTATGTTCTTGAGATTGCGTGATATACAGTGTGGAATGCTCTGATCAGGGTAGCCATTATCCTGCAGGATGCCTTTGATACGCCCTATTTCAGCATCAAGTTTGCATTGTGAGCAAATGCTCAGGCCCTATTTACAAAGTTGCTGACAAGACCAACCTTATAGTGTGTAAAGCTGTAAGAATTCCAATGTGTATATTGACCAGTGAAGGTAGGCTTGTGATAGACCATGGTAGAGAATCCCCTGGCAGATTTCTCAACTAGTACGTCAAGGAAGGGGAGTTCATTTGACTGCTCCATTTCATAGGTGAATTTGAGCGCAGGATGGAGTCCATTAAGACATGTAAGGACATTGTTACATGCAGTTGTGGATTTAAATGTAGCAAACTTATCATTCACATATTGGAAATATGCAAGAGTTAGGAAATTTGATTGTGTTTTACAAATGCATTAAGTCACACAATCTCTACAACTTTGCAGTATGTCAAGACTTTAAGTCTGTGAAAAGCATGCGTCTCTTCTCATTTTAATGTAGGCTGCCTTTATTTCTTCTAATATGCAGACCCAAAAGAGATTTCACATTACTACTTCTCTGACTTATCAACATTACGATAAAATAATTAATTTTGTAACCTATATAAAATAATGCACACTGGCATTGAAACTTGCCTATCTTGTAACGTTCAATTGTTACGTGTAGAATATTTGATTTATTTGTCTAGTAGGGAAGACGGAAAACATAATGTTAATGTAGACAAGAATTGTAGCAGCAAATGACTCGTTTAAATAGCTCTTCTCCAAAATATCTTCCACTGTTATTACGAGTACACACAGACCTGTTCATTTACTTTTATCAGGCAAAGACTGTCCTAAATTCATATCTGTGACACAAATGTATTTAGTACTTTATGATTCCTGGCATTCTGACTTTCTAAATATTTAATAATTTCCCCTTGAAACATTCTTGGTCCTTGATTTATAGCACCGGAGTAAAGAATTTCCATCTTCACCCCCAGCTTGTCACAAGCTTCTATAATTGAACAGAACATGTGACTGACCTATCCAGCATTGACGTTTTTGCAGGAACAATCTTGTATCTTTGGGAATTTTCCTGCTCTTGTTCCTCTACTGCTGTACAGGATGAAACTGGGGCATGCATCACAGATCCATTAATTGCTCTGCCCTTTTTTGTTCAAAACATTTATCTTTCTGCCCACGTAGGAAATGAATGGCAGCATTGAGGAGTGGGAGAAATTAATGAGAGAGCTGCATTTGAGTTCTGCGGAGACAGATAACCCCTTTGTACAAGTCATGGGTCTCATCACTCGCATGTACAAACAAACAGCTATTGCAAAGGTAGATGCACTATCGGTTAATTTTTCTATAACAGTTTGTCAATTTCAATATAAATTAAATATAAATTTAAGCTATGTTAAGTATCAATCTAGTGCTAGATTTGTAGTCTCAATTTCCAAAAAAAATCTGAATACTTGAGCCTTTTTTTCCATTTGAGCTTGTTTACAACATGGTCTTTTAGTCCATTGTGCTATGTTCACAAATTACTCAACTATCCAATAAGTGATTTTTTTTTATTGTCCTAATGTATTGTTGCACTGTTTTTAAAAATATTCATGGCCCATTTCCTACATAAGCTCTTCTATCAGGAGGGCAAGACAGTTCATTCAAATTAATTGCCATGGATACTGTTAGTGCCACTTGTCACTATGCTAGAATGTGTAATTTTGCAGTGCAGAAAAAAAGCCTCGACCAATTTTATTTTCTATTTCAATCAGCTAAACCTGCCAGATCTCCCTCTAGGGGAAACATGATTGTGAAAGGCAGTATAGACTGAGATTTAAACTCTTACCACTTAGTTGAAAAAGAACTCTCATTTCTATACCACCTTTCACATTCTCAGTATGTCCTAAAGCAAATGTAGGCAAATTAAATTTTGAAGTCATTTTTTTGTAACCAACGTTGTCAACTTGCACATGGCAAGCTCCCACAAACAGCAGTGAGATAAATGAGCACATAATCTGTTTTGGTGGTGCTAGTTGTGGATAACTAGCAGGATGCTTCAAATAGTGCCTTGGGATCCTTTACGTCCATCTGAACAGGCAGGTGGGGGCACAAATTAATGTAACCTAAAAAAAAGTCCCTCGCAACCTAGCACTTCCTTAGTGTCAGCCTAGATTATATGCTCAAGTCCTAGAGTGAGACCTCATAGAATCGCACAACTCAGTAGAGGAACATTTGGCCCATTGTGCCTGTGCCGACTCTTTTAAAGACTTATCCAATTCCTTCCACTCGCCTGCTCTTTCCCCATAGCAATGTAAATTTTTCTTTTTCAAGTATTTATCCAATTCCTTTTTGAACATTACTATCAAATCTACAATTAAATGCTATCTATCATCCTTTCAAACGGTGAATTCCAGACCTTAACAACTTGCTATATAAAAAAAAAAGAAATTCTCCCAACCACCCCTATTGATTTCGCAAAATCATTTTGGGAGAAATGCAAAATGTTTAGTTCTTTATCACAAACTAGTATTGCCAATTTAAAAATGGAGTACTTTTAAAATTGTTGCAATTTCAGAAGCATTTCAATTAAGATTCTAAACTTCGTAATTAGTACATTCATTATTGAATAAATGTCCAGATGTATTATTCTTTGTTTATTGCTTTTAATGTTTAATGCATACTTTAAGCATTTCAAAATGGATCTTTTATTGTGCTGATTTTTGTGATATGAGTTAAGTTCTACTTTGTGATATGTAAGCTTTTATAGTTGTATGAAAATGGTACTTGCATCTGTGTCATAGGCATTTATTTAGGGATTACCATAAATATTTGGAACATTATCTTGAATGAAATCAGAAGGGATTCAAACCAAATATTTGGTTCACACATGCAGCACCATTGAGCTTCTTCTTTATTTATGCTGTGGAATATTAAATATAATTCATCTCCACCCAATTCTGAGTGTGAATCAGCTATTTGTGTGTGAAACTTTGATCTAAATGGTTTGTTTCATTAACTGACTTCAAATTGTGTGAACAGTTGCCAGCCCTAATATAGATCCAGCAAAGATTTATGTATGGTTAGTATGTCCTAGTACTAAACACTTAATTATTCATGTATCAGTCTATATGACACAATTGAGCAGCAAGCTTACATAGTTGATTTTGTTTTAGGCAGGAGCAGTAAAGGACTACCTGAAAATGATGCTACGTGATGCAAAAGTGAAGTTCTTGGTTTTTGCTCATCATTTAACCATGTTGCAAGCTTGCACAGAGGCTGCGTTAGAAAGTAAGGTAATGTACATTTTGAACCATTGTCACCTTTTTACCAAAGTTACATTCACTGTTGAAGCAGTTACTAATCAAAACGATGTCATTTTACTCCATGATCCAGTTTAATAACCTTTTATGGTGAAATGAATGAAAGAACTTGAAATGTATATAGTATTTTTCATAACCTTGGAATGTCCCAAAGTGCTTAATTACCTACAAATCTCACACATTGTTGTTCATGAATAGTCTAGGGTGCAGTTCAAATTTGGAGTGGGAGCAGGAATAGGCCATTTAGCCCTTTGAGCCTGCTCTGCTAAGATCATGGCTGATCTTCTACCTCATCTCCACCTTCCTGGACTCTTCCCATATCCCTTAATTCCCTTAGTACCTAAAAATCTGTTGACCTCTGTCAACAACAACTGAGCATCCACAGCTCTTTGGGGTAGAGAATTCCAAAGATTCACAGCACTTTGAGTGCAGAAATTTCTCTTCATCTCAGTCCTAAATATCTGGCCCTTTATACTGATACTGTTCTAGATTCCCTAGCCAAGGGAAATGTTGTCTCAGCATCCATCCTGTCAAACCTCTTAGTTTTATGTTTCAATTAGATCACCTTATTCTTCTAAACTCCAGGAAGTTTATAGGCCTAGTCTACTCAATTTCTTCCCTCATCCCAAAAACTAGCTTAGTAAACCATTGTTCTCCCTCTAGAGTAAGTATATCCTTCCTCGTGTGAGGAGACCAAATTTGACATAGTACTTGAGATGTGGCCTCACCAATATCTGTATAATTGTAGTAAGACTTAACCTTTATTGCAAAGGGGTTGGAGTTTAACATACCATTTGCCTTCCTAATTCCTTGCTGCCTCTGCATGTTAACTTTGTGATTTGTGTGCATGGATATCCAGGTCGTTTGCATGCAAACATTTCCCAGTCTCTCACCATTCAAAAAATATTCTGCGGTTCTATTTTTCATATCAAAGTGGCTAACTTCACACTTCATCAAATTGTATTCCATCTGCCATCTAGTAACACTTCATTGCTAACTTGACTTGCCCCTGTGAAAATCCAGGCAGTTATACAAAAGCAAAATACTGCAGATGTTGGAAATCTGAGATAAAAACAGAGAATGCTGGAAATACTCAGCAGGTCAGGCAGCACCTGTGGAGAGACACAGAGTTAACGTTTCAGGTCGATGACCTTTCATCAGAATTACATCTGGTTATAAACTGCTGAGGTATCAGAGGGCAGTTGTAAATGCTCCTACACCTCAGGCACCCAATCAGTCGCCAGCTTTCTTTCTAAATTCAGTCAACACGTAAAGCATCATCCTTGTTACATGTGCTATCCATCAGAGTGAAGAATTTACCTCTGCTTCATGAAAGACAATGAATGAGATTAGTTACAATAGCTATTTGTAGGGTTACATAAGAGAGCTGGGTTTACTTGGTGGTTTTCCTGGAGTGACACCAACTTACATGAGCTGAAGTATTTTGTCTTATCTGCATAAAATTCAGTGCCCTGTGTATTTATCATTCATTTTACAAGTGGACTTATGGCTGCATGATTTTCTGAGACAAGGAACACCAGAAACATTCTGAGGAAGGAACAATGATATCCCAAATGTATAACAAACAAGAGCTATGGTGAGCCATATTCTGCTTGCATGAACACTGAATATAAAAGCATAAGAAATAGGAGCAGGAGTAGGCCATTTGGCCCCTCGAGCCTGCTCTGCCATTCAGTAAGATCATGGCTGATTTGATTGTGGCCTTGACTCCACTTTACTGTCTGCCCCCCATAACCCCTGACTCCCTTGTCAATCAAAAATCTGTCTAACTCAACCTTGAATATATTCAATTACCCAGCTTCTTGCCATCTGGTGTAGAGTTCCAACGGTTAACAACCCTTTGAAGGAAAAAATTCCTCCTCATCTACATCTTAAAAGGTAGATTCCTTATTCTGAAAATGTGTCCCCTAGTTCCAGATTCCCTAACAAGGGGAAACATTCTCTTAACATCTACTCTGTCAAGCTTTCACAGAATCTTATATGTTTCAATAAGATCATCTCTCATTTTTCTAAACTCCCTGCGCTAGCAGGGCAATCTATTTACAGAATCTATTTTTAGAATTAAGTGTTCAAACTTGAGGTTGAGAATTGTTTAGATCCTTCTCTAGTTTCTCTCTCCTCATTCATATCCACGCCCAATTTTTCCTACTTGCCTGATGATCCCGCTTGTGCGCCAGCAGCCAAGAAATCTACAGCTTGTTCATCATTGGTATGTTCTAAGACTCAGTGGAATTTTTAAAGTTGAGAGAACTTCCCTCTTTCATGTCTCTTCCATCAACGTTTCTGAAGAGCTCTAGAACAGTTGAATCTGCGACTCATTCAGCTCATCGGAGATTCTTCCTGCAGTGGATTGGGAAATGTGTTGCAGAGTGACTGAAAGTGAGACAGGAGAAATGAAAATTTAATAATTTAAGTGTTTTGAGAAAATTATGCTTTTGAAAATTCATTTTTTGACAATTTGATGTGCTCAATGATGTTTGAGATGCACTTTGAGGTGCCCACAATGACTGATCGTTGAAATTGTAATGACTGCATTTGTCTCAATCCACATTTCCAATCAATTGCTTGTTTTGAGTTTAGTCTGTTATAATCACTTTCTATATTTAATCCTGTTTTTATTAGCAATTTGTTGCAATAAGTTGTGTGGTGATCAATACGAGGAATTTATTGATTTGAATGGACTTTATCTGTAGGATAGTTGAATGAGAAGTTTTGGCCATTGCAGAGGTGTCTGCTTTAATTCTATCTTTCCAATATCTTATATCAAACCTTCTAATAGGATTTTTGCCAGAAGTACAAGCAGCTCAGTAATATTAGTGTAAATAATCAGCCAAAAGCTGGCACAAGGAGCACTAAGAACAAAGAATGTGGTTCTATAATTTCTGGTGCCCTGTGTGGAAAATGAGAGTCGCTAGTCTTAAAATTGCTTGCAGAGCAGCCAAAAGGACCTGGCTGAAAGAAAAGGCACAGGCAGCAGAAGATGCAGGCCGTAGAGGGCAGCCCAAAAAGTATATAAGGTTGTCACAGCTCTGCCAAAGAAATGAAATGTAGTAGCTGGCATTGGTGTTGAAGGGGCAGATGGGAATATGATCAATGAGGTTGAGCACTTAAAGGAAAGATGGCAGAAATATTCACCCAGCTCTATGAACCAGATCCAAATGCAACAAATAGACAGCCTGTACCTTGGCAAAAGATGGAACCAGAATTGCTGATTAGTGAAGTTGAACATGTAATTAAGAAGCTGGAGAACAGCAAAGCAACAGGCCTAGATGTCGTACTTGCTGACTTTATGAAGGCTGGAGGAGCAACGGCATTCAAAGTCATGAAAGAAATCATTGACTGGCTGTGGAGAAGTGTAAATTGGCCAAAGGATTGGCTGGTGATGTTGCCAAAAATTCATGATGCCCAAGAGACAGCTCGTTCAGGCACATAACGATTAGCCTGATAAGCCATAGCTCAAAAATGCTCCTTGAAATTATCAAAGGCTCTCATACTTCATACCAGAAATAGGTGAGGAACAGTTCAGTTACACGACAGGCAAAGGGACTTCAGATTCTAGTGTTGTGCAACATAATTGTAAAGTATGTTATAAAGCAAAATGACAAGGAATTGTGGTTACTCTTTGCAGACTGCATCCAACATCGGCCTGCACTTGGAAAAGCAACTTGCAAAATTCCTGGTATAGAGCATTGTGTGCTGTATGGGTGTGAGAGCTGGACCCTCTGTAAAAGAGGATTACAACTTTTGAAATATAGCTCTGACAAAGGGTCCTTATAATCATCTGGACAGAGCACAGAACCAACAAATTTGTCCGTGTGAAAATTGGAGTTGCAGCATCTATAATAAGACCATAAGATGTGGGAGCAGAAGTAGGCCGTTCAGCCGATCGAGCCTGCTCCGCCATTCAATGAGATCATGGCTGATCTGATAACCCTCATTTCCATTTTCCTGCCTTTTACCCATAACCCTTGATTCTCTTACTGATTAAAAACCTGTCTATCTCAGCCTTGAATATACTTAACAACCCAGCCTCTGCACCTCTGCGGTTAAGAATTCCACAGATTCACTACCCTCTGAGAGAAGAAATTCCTCCTCATCTCTGTCTTAAATGGGTGACCCCTTATTCTGAGATTATGCCCCCTGGTCCTAGACTCTCCCACAAGGCAGAAAAACCTCTCAGTATCTATCCTGTTAAGCTCCCTAAGAATTATATATTTCAATAAGGTCGCCTCTCATTCTTCTAAACTCTAATGAGTATAGGCCCAACCTACTCACTCTCCTCAAAAGAAAATCCCTCCATTCCCGGGATCAACCGAGCGGACCTTCTCTGGACTGCCTCCAATGCTAGTGTATGTTTCCTTAGATAAGGGGACCAAAACTGTTCACAGTGTTCTAGGCGTAGTCTAACTAGTGCCTTGTATAATTTTGACTGATTCGAAGAAGCGGAAATTGATAAAGTACGAACACTAGAAAAAGCGAAGTAAGAGTCCAGTGGTAACAATAGCAGGTGAAACATCAGGAGAGAACAGGCCAGGTTGGAGAAGGACTGCATGGGTGGGAAACATTGGAGGGCAGGGAGGAATGATGGGAGCATGCAGAATTGAGGTAAACAGAGAGAGTTGCCCCTCTTGGACTCGAGTTCGTTATGGATGGAGTTTTATTATTCAGTAGCTTCAAACTGGAAACTTTGTATACTTTGAAACAAGATAATAAATGATCTTTGAAGAAATACTAGGAGAAAGAAGCTGGCCCTGGTGCATAGGAATCACAAGTTGGAAGGCAAACAGGTAAGTGAACAATGGGAAGCCTTCAAAAAGGAAATGGTTTATTTACAAATTAGACATTCCCATGATGGATAAATGAAGGGCATCCAAAGCCACCGTTCCCAGATAACTAAAGATATGAGTTCAAATTGAAACAAGCTCATGCCAATTGTGTGGTTCATAATACAATAGAGATCTAAACTAAATATAGAGTACAGAGGATATCTTAAGCAGAGTATGCGGGGCATATAGAAAGCATGAAAATAGATTGGCGGTTAACAAAATGGAACCCCGAAGTTTTCTATAAACACAAAATAGTAAAATGAAGGGTGGGACTGATTAGGAAACAAAAAGGAGATGTTCTTGTGGAGGTGGAGGTAATAAATGAGTATTTTGCATCTGTCTTCACTGGAATGTTGCCAGTTTCATAATAAAGGAGGAGGCATAATGATATTGGATAGGCAGTAATGATATCTATTAAATATATTTATCTATAAATAGATAAAGAGGAGGTGCTTAAAAGTTTAGCATTACACAAAGTAGAAAGGTCAACCAGTCTGAATGGGATGCATCCTGTGTTGCTGAGGGATGTAACGATGAAAATTGCAAGGGCTCTAGCCATAATTTTTCAATCCTGTTTGTATGTGGGGTAGAGCCAGAGGACCAAAGGATTGCAAATGTTACACCTGTTTAAAAAGACCAGGGGGAAACCTGGCATTTACAGGCCAGTTGGCCATGTTGGCTACGATAATGTGGCGGATGAATTCCTGTCATGTGTGCAAGGTGTGTTTTTTTGGACCTGTGTTGTTGAGGAACCGTCTAGGAAGTGGGCTGTCTTGGATTTGGTGTTGTGCACTAAGAAGGGGTTAATTGGTAATCTTGTTGTGCAGGGCCCTTTGGGGAACAGTGACCATAACATGATAGAATTCTTCATTACGATCGAAAGTGAAGTATTCCGATCTGAAACTAGGGTTCTGAATCTAAGCAAGGGAAGCTATGAAGGTATGAGGTGTGAGTTGGCTAAGAGATATTGGGGAACTTCATTAAAAGACATGATGCTGGATAGGCAATGGTTAATATTAAGGGAACGAATGTATGCGTTGCAATAGTTATACGTTCCTTTCTGGTACAAAAACACAACAAGAAAAGCGGCCCAACCATGGCTGGCAAAAGAAATTAAGGATAGTATTAGATCCAAAGAGAAGTCATATAAAGTTGCTAGGAAAAGTGGCAAGGCTGAGGATTGGGAGCAGTTTAGCATTCAGCAAAGGAGGACCAAGAGATTGATTAACAGGGGAAAAATAAGGAATGAGAGTAAACTTGTAAGGAACATAGAAGTGGACTGTAAAAGCTTCTATAAGTATGTAACAAGAAAAAGATTAGTGAAGATAAGTGTAGGTCCCTTACAGCCTGAAACAGGGGAATTTATAATAGAGAACAAGGAAATGGCAGAGTGATTAAACAACTACTTTAGTTCTGTCTTCACAGAGGAAGACACAAATAACTTCCCAGAAGTGCTAGGGAACCAAGGGTCTAGTGAGAAGGAGGAATTGAAGGAAATTCGTGTTACTCAAACAATAGTACTGGAGGAATTGATGGGACTCAGAACTGCTAAGCCCCTGGGGCCAGATGGTCTATATCCTGGGGCACTAGAAGATGTAGCCATGCAAACGGTGGATGCGTTTGTCATCTTCCAGGGTTATGTAGATTCTGGAGCAGCCCCGGCAGATTGGGGGATGGCGAGTGTGGCCCCACTGTTTGGAAAGGGAGGGAGAGAGAGGGCAGCAAATTGCAGACCAGTTAGCCTGGGTTGGTGGTAGGGGAGGTACTGGGGTCTATTATGAGGGATATGTTGACAGGACACTTTTTAGAGAGTATCAGATTATTGAGACACATTGCGAATAGTTGGGGCCCAAGCAATGATCCCTGCGGTACCCCACTAGCCACCACCCTGAAAAGGACCCACCTGTTCTCACTCTCCTTTTCCTGTCCGCCAACCAATTCTCAATCCACGGCAACATATGGCACCCTATCAAAAGCATTCTGAAAATCCTACTGGAGTTTTTTGAGAACGTGACTAGCAGAACGGATGAGGGGGAGAACCAGTGGATGTGGTATATTTGAATTTTCAGAAGGATAGGGTCCCACATAGGAGGTTAATGTGTAAGGTTGGGGCACATGGGATTGGGGGTGATATGTTGGCGTAGATTGAGTCTTGATTGGCGGACAGGAAACGGAGAGTGGGAATAGATGGGTCCTTTTCAAAGTGGCAGGTGGCGGCTAGTGAGGTACCACAAGGGCCAGTGCTTGGACCCCAACTATGCGCAATGTGTTTCAATAATTTGGATGAGGGAACCAAATGTAGTATTTCCAAGTTTGCTGATATTACGAAGCTTGGTGGGCACGTGAGCAGTGGGGAGGGTTTTGGGGGCTTCAAGGCGATTTGGACGGGTTGAGTGAGTGGGCAGATTCATGGCAGTTTCAGTGTGGCGTGGGTGGGTGTGGAGTTGTCCTTTTCGGTAGGAGGGGTAGAATGGCAGGGTATTATTTAGATGGTGATAGATTGGGAAATATTGATGTGCAGGGGGACCTGGGTGTCCTTGTGCACTGGTTGCTGGGGGCAAGTGTGCAGTTGAAACAGGCAGTTGGGAAGGCGAATGGTTTGTTGGCATTCGTTGCAGGAGGTATTTGGTATGGGAGCGGGGATGTCTTGCTGCAGCTGTGCGGGGCCTTGGTGGGACCGCACCTGTGTGCACTTTTGGTCTCCTTAGCTGGGAAGGGATGCACTTGCCATGGCGGAGGGTGCGGCAAGGGTTTGCTGGACCGATTCCTGGGATGGCAGGATTGTTGTGTAGGGGGTGAGATTGGGCCAGCTGGGCCTGTGTTCGCTGGAGGAATCTCATTGAAACGTAAAAAACGTATAAAATTCTGATAGGGATGGACTGACTGGATGCGGGGATGTGTTTCCTCTGGCTCTGGGGGTCTAGAACAAAGGTTCACAGCCTCAGGACACAGGATGGACTAATTGGAACTGAGGTGGGGAGAAACTTCTTTGCTCAGAGGGTGGTGAACCTATGGAGTTCTCTGCCATAGAAGGCTGTGGAGTCTAAGTCACTGAATATATTTAAGGAAATAGATAGATTTCTAGGCTCTAGAGGTTAAAAGAGAAATGGGGAGAGAGAGTAAGGCGTTGAGGTAGAGGATCAGCCATGACCATGTCGAATGGCGGAGCAGGCTGGAAGGGCCAAATGGCCTACTCCTGCTCCGATTTTGTATGTTTCAATGTAAGTTGCTGGTAGGGAAAAGCTTATAGAAATATTCTGGGTCAAAATCAATTTACGTTTGGAAGTATGAACTAATAAATGAAAGTCAGCACAGATTTGTTAAAGGCAAATGTGCTTGATTAACTTTATAATGAAGTAACGGAAGGTTGATGAGAGGAGTTTGGAGGACCTTGTGTAATGTAGATTTTGCAAAGGCATTTTAACGAAACACCAAACAATAGACTTGTTAGCAAAATTAAAGCCCATTGGGGATTGAAGGGTCAGTGATAGCATGGATATGAAATTGGTGAAGGGACAGAAAACAGAGAACAGTGGTGAATGATTGTTTTTCAATTTGGTGGGAGGTATACTGTGGTGTTCCCCAGTGGCCAGTATTAGGACCATGAGTCCTTTTGATATACATTAATGACCTAGATCTGGGTATTCAAGGCATAATTTCAAAATTTGCAGATGCCATGAAACTCGAAAATGTGGTAAACAGTGAGATAGATAGTAACAGACTTCAGGAGGACATAGAGAAACTGGCAAAATGGGCAAATACATGGCCATGAAATTTAATGCAGAGAAGTACGAAGTGATGCATTATGGTAGGAAAAATTAGGTGTGAGAGTTTGAACTAAAAAGCACAATTTTAAAGGGAGTGCAGGAACAAAGAGACCTGGTGGCGATTACACACAAACTTTTGAAGGTGGAAGGACAAGTTGTAAAGGTTGAAACAGCTTATATTTCACCACATTTCTATTTCTCTTTAGTTCTGATGAAAAGTCATATGGACTCGAAACGTTAACTCTGTCTTTCTCTCCACAGATGCTGTCAGACCTGCTGAGTTTTTCCAGCAATTTTTGTTTTTGATTTTGTTTCAGATTTCCAGCATCCGCAGTATTTTGCTTTTATTGTAAAGGTTGATGTTTTGAAAAAAAATCAGATGGCATCCTTGGTGTTAGCACTGAAGCAAGGAAGTTATGCTAAACCTTTATAACATTTTTGAGTATTGTATTCAGTTCGGGCACCATGCTTTAGGAATGGTGTTAAGCCCTTGGGCAGGGTGTGGGAAGAGATTTTCTAAAATGGTACCAGAAAATGGTACCGGGGTGAGGAACTTCAGTTATGTGGAATGACTGGAGTAATTGGCGTTGTTCTCCTTTAAAGCAGAGGAGATTACGATGAGAGGTGTTTAAAATCATGAATGTTTTTTTGTACTGTAAATAGAAACAGTTTCCTGTGGCAGAAGGGTCAGAAATCAGAGGACACAGATTTAAGGTGACCAGTGAAAGAACTAGAAGCATCATGAGGAAACAATTTTACACAGCAAGTTATGACCTGAAAAGCAGTGCCTGAAAGGATGGTGGAAGCTGGTGGATAGCTTTCAAAAGAGAATTTGATAAATAATTGAAGGGGAAAAATTAGAATTATGGGGAAGAGCATGGGATTGGGATTATTTGGATTACTCTACCAAAGAGCTGGTACAGGCAAGTTGGACCAATTGGTAATCTGTGATGTATCATTCTGAATCTATGATGCAAACTGTTCCCTACTCTAAAATATTGGGTTGACATGAAATGATTATAGATATCCGAATTAATGTGGCAACTAATATTTCAGGAATCAAATCTTTTAGCATCCTGTTGACAGTCACGTTGCTGCTCAGTATTCGTTATGTTCAAATGCAATGTCATTTAACAGCTTGGATTATTGTTTAGGCACGGTACATAAGGATAGATGGTAGTGTTCCATCTTCAGAAAGGATTCATCTTGTCCATCAGTTTCAAAACGATCCAGAGACTCAAGTTGCAATCCTCAGCATCAAGGCTGCTGGACAGGTATTGTAATTATCACAAAAAGATCTATAGGTGTTTGTTTGAGATACATCGAATTTTATGAAGCAGAAAATATATTTGCTAAGTGCTGTTGGATATTATTTATAAAGTTTGTGTTATTTGATGCTCAAGGCTATATTTTTTTTCTCCAGTTTACTTTTGTGTTTCTCTTGTTTTGTGACAAGATTGGAATAGATGAAGCAATGTTTTCAGTTTCATCCATGTTGCCTTTTTTTGCACTATTATTTCTTTCCATGTGTTTTTCATTTTTGCATGTTTTTTTTAGATATTTAACTTGTTTCTCTTTCAGCACTTTTGGTGTTTTTCAGTAACTTTTTTCCTCTTTTTGTCATTTTATTTCTATCTACTGTTGTATTGAACAAAGTAATAAAACTATTAAACTAAAATGCATTGCTTAAACAGCTAATTATTGCTCAACAGAATCATCTACATGACTGGGGCAATTTGTTGGTGCAGTGATAGCCTCATTAGTACATTAGTATATGAATGCGTTGTCCTGCAGGATGGTAGGATGTGTGTTCCCTGCTCACAAATCCCTATCTCAGCTGGGTTATCTGTAGAATTGGTATCTAGTGGTCGGACTGATTCCCAGATTATGGGAAAAAAAGATCATGAATGAGTCAACCTGTGCTTCTACACTCATCATTGAGGCTTCAAAGAGGAATTATCAGAGGCTTGGAAGTAGGCATTATTTACAACAGAAGAAACCCTTTTAGCCCCAAGTTTTCCCCGTGGAGTATTTCAATCAAGTTTATCAGTCACCCAAATCTAACTGCAATATTTTCACTTGTATGCTACTGTCAACAGACCTGATCACAATGTTGCTGTGACCTAGCCATGAGTTGCGCAAACAAGATTTTTCTCTTTGATTCCTTTCTACCCTTCCCTTCTGGGAATGTGCCTGATTGCTATTTGCTATTTTCTCACTGTAATAATCCTGCATTCTGAGTTGCAGAATTCAACTGGGTGCAGAACCAAGATCCTGCATGTTTTGTGCAACCTGATGCATTAAGACTTGAAATTATAAACTAGTTGCAATGATTCCTTTCAAGCCTGGGCATGCCAAATTGGAATAGTAGCAGGTCTTAAAGTATGTAAGCAGCTAGTATGTTCTTCCACCTAATTTTATTGTATTAAATATTTATGATACTAGAATTCAGAATTTTTATATTGATGTGTGATTTTTACACCAGAGCAAACCTAAAAACAGTGACTGTTTCCTTTTACAAATCCCTCATAGGGTTTAACATTTACAGCTGCTACACATGTTGTCTTTGCTGAGCTGTACTGGGATCCTGGTCACTTGTTGCAGGCTGAAGATAGAGCTCACCGTATAGGACAGTGCAGCTCAGTTCACATTCATTACCTCATCGCCAAAGGAACGCTGGATTCGCTCATGTGGAGTATGTTAAAGCGTAAGGTACAGTTTTACTGAATATTATATGAATATTTACATAACAGAGTCATACAGCACAGAAATAGGCCATTCAACCCATTGAACAATCCCATTACAGAGAGATTGTTTCTTCTTGTGGGGAAAGGCATAACCAGAGGCCATCAATATAAGATGGTCACCAAGAACTCCAGTAGGGAATTCTGAAATAGCTTCTTCAGCAAAAGAGTGGTGAGAATGTGGAGCTCAATACCATAGGGAGTGGTTGAAGCAAATAGTATAGATACATTTAAGGTGAAGCTAGACAAACATGTGAGGGAGAAGGGAAGAGAGGGTTACAATGGTAGATTTAAATGATGAAAGCTGAGAGAAGGCTCGAGTGGAGCAGAAATGACTGCATGGACTGGTTGAGCAGACTAGCCTATTGCTTTGTTGTATATCCTTCGTAATTAGTTCAACTGTCCTACTCTTTTCCCATATCCCTGAAAATGTTTCCTCTTCAACTATGTACTGAATTCACTTTGGAAGTTTACATTGATTCTGCTTCCATCATCATAGCTGACAGGTTCTAGATCATCTTAACTCGCACCGTAAATAGAATTCTCACCTCCGAACTGGTTCTTTTGCCAGTTATCTTAAATCAGCATCCTCTGGCTCCCAACCCTCTTCCCAGTGGAAACAGTTTCTTCCATGCTTATTCTACCAAAGCCCTTTATCATTTTGAACACTTCTATTAAATCTCCCTTCAACCTTTCCTGCTCCAAGGACAACAGTCTCTGTTTTTCCAATTTTTCAATGTAATTGAAGTCCCTCATCCCTGATACCATTCTAATAAATTTTTTCTGCACTCTCTAGAAGGCCTTGACATCCTTCGTATGGTATGGTGTCCAGTATCGGGCACCTGTGGCTTAAACAGTGATTTATGAAGATTTAGCATAATTTTCATGCTTTTGTACTCTACGCTTCTATTTATAAATCCAGGGATCCCAAATGCTTTTCGAACTCGAAGAAATTCTCCTCTATTTACCCCATCCAAACTCTACATAATTTTCAGAATCTCAATCAAATCTTCTCGGTCTTTTGTGCTCTTAATCTTAATATTTCAAATCACAACATTATTAGCTAGCACTCCTGCATCTGAGCCAGAAATTCTGGGTTCAAGTCCCACCCACTCCAGGACTTGTTGGCCACTAAAGGAATGTTTGTGACAAGGTTCAAACAGGTTGATAATCAGCCTGCTAATTCATCCAAAACTTTCCCAGTATTCCCCAAAGGAAAAAGTGAATGCATTCCCACTTCTTTACCTACCACTGATTCTTCCTGCTCCACCTGTGCACAAACCACTGATTTTTCTTGCTCCTGGATCTCAGAACTCACAGTATTCTTATTTCCAACACTTATCTGCATTCCAACTACTGCAATAGATTTTCCTTGTAACGTCCAACACATTGACTTTGTGTGCCCACCTTATTACAGTGAAAACATTTAAGTCTTCGAGTGTCACTTCTACCCTCAGCACCTTCTTTTCTGGTCTGAGGAGAAATGTCCTGAGAATTTCCAACTGCCTCTTCCTTGACTACCTGCCTTTCTGTCTGTCACCTTCCCACCTTCTATCCTTCTCGGATTTAAGAGAGTGACGAAAAATAAATTTAGATCTATGAACTAGCTCATTATCATAAGCTATCTCTGCTACTTGCCTTGCCGTTTTAACCCTCTGATCTTCCACATGAGTTCTAACTACCGAAGGAATTGAATCTTTAAATTCTTCCAAAATAATTATTTCTCTAAGAGCTGCATATGTTGTTTCTACCTTTAATGCCTGTATGCATCAGTCAAAATTACTCTGCTTTACTCTCTCAAACTCAATATAAGTCTGACCAGGCTACTTCCTCACATTCCAAAATTTCTGCCTGTATGCCTCAGGACCAACTCTCATGCAGCTAAAATAGCCTTTTTTACTGCCTCATAATCCACTGATACCCCTTCTGACCAAGATGCATATATCCCATGAGCTCTACCTCCCAACCTAGACTGTAAAAGCAATGTCCAGATTTCTTATAGCCATTTCATTTGCTCAGCTATCTTCTCAAACATCCCTTTCTTCAAACTCCGGAAGAGCCTGCACAACTTTAAACATCCCCACCCCCCCGACTGGGTTTTGGGTTGGAAGTGGTTGTTTCCGCATCAGAACCTTCCTCAGCATCTGAAGACTCTTTTTTAACTTCCAGCCTTTTGAGCTGATATTCTCTCTCCTTCTCTCTTTCCTTCATTGCTAACTTCTCCTCTGGAGGTCAAGTGTTCTCATTTCCATTTCTCTTTGAAACGCTCTCTCTTTTTCCTTTTCCTCTAATTCAAGTTTTTTTATTTCCATTGCTTGTTCGAGTTCAAGCTGCTTCATTTGTAACTGAAGTCTCACTACCTCCAGCTGTGACTCACTAGTTTCAGGTATCCCTTACAATTTCAAATGCTGCACTATGACTTCAATTATGCCTGCTTTATTTGCCTAACTGCAACTTATCCGCTAATTCTGTTAATTGTGCCTTAGTTACTTTTTGTAAACCAATCAGGGTTACATCTTCTACTCCCAGAAACGTCTAAGCAATTGTTAAAGCCATTTTTGCAGTCTAACCACTTTAAAATCCCTCAACATCAACTCCTGAGTTCAATGTTCTTCTCGTACTCATACCCTTAAGATTCACCAACCCCAAGACCATAAGACATAGGAGCAGAATTAGGCCATTCGGCCCATTGCGTATGCTCTGCCATTCAGTGAGATCATGGCTGATCTGATAATCCTCAATTCCACTTTCCTGCCTTTTCCCCATAACCCTTGATTCTCTTACTGATTATAAATCTCTCTATCTCAGCCTTCAATATACTTAATGACCCAGTATCTACAGCCTCTGCGGTAAAGAATTCCACAGATTTGCTAGCCTCTTGAGAGAAGAAATTCCTCCTTATCTCTGTCTTAAAAGTGCGACCCCTTAGTCTGAGATTATGCCCTCTGGTCCTAGACTCTTCCACAAGGGGATATAACCTCTCAGCGTCTACCCTTTCAATCCCTCTAAGAACATTTTATGTTTCAATAAGGTCGCCTCTCATCCTTCTAAACTCCAATGAGTACAGGCCCAGCCTACTTAACCTCTCCTCATAAGAAAATCCCTCCATCCCAGGGATCAACCTAGTGAACCTTCTCTGGACTGCCTCCAATCCCAGTACATCTTTCCTTAGATAAGGGGACCAAAACTGTTCACAATATTCTAGGTGTGGTCTAACTTGTGCCTTGGTATAGCTTTAGCAAGACTTCCCTATTTTTATATTCCATCCCCTTTGAAATAAAGGCCAACATTCCATTTGCCTTCCCTATTATCTGCTGAACTTGTATGCTAGCTTTTTGTGATTCGTACACGAGAACCCCCAAATCCCTGTGTGCTGCAGCTTTCTGCAGTCTTTCTCCATTCAAATAATATTCAGCTCCTCTATTCTTCCTGCCAAAGTGCGTAACCTCACGTTTTCACACCTTGTATTTGTAAAATCTTTGCCCACTCATTTAACCTGTCTATATCCCTCTGTAAACTCTGTGTCATCCTCACCACTTGTCTTCCCCCTTTTTTTGTGTCATCTGCAAAATTGGTGATCGTACATTCACTTCCCTCATCCAAGTCATTTATATATATATATATTGTAAATAATTGTGGCCCCAGCACTGATCCCTGTGGCACACCACTAGTTTCAAGTTGCCATCCTGAAAATACCCCCCTTATCCCAACTCTGTCTTCTATTAGTTAGCCAATCCTCTATCCATGCTAATATACTACCCCCAACACCATGGGCTCTCGTCTTATTAAGTAACCTTATGTGCGGTACCTTATTGAATGCCTTTTGGAAATCCAAACATATTACATCTACTGGTTCCCCTTTATCTATCCTGCTTGTTACCTCCTCAAAGAATTTGTCAGGCATGAAGCCATGCTGACTGCTTGATTATATTATGTATTTCTAAATGCTCCGCTATTACATCCTTTATAATTGACTCTAACATTTTCCCAGTGACAGATGTTAAGCTAACTAGCCTATAGTTACCTGTTTTTTGTCTCCCTACCTTTTTGAATAAGAGTGTTACATTGGCAGTTTTCCAATCCTCTGGGACTTTTCCAGAATCTCAGGAAGATTACTACAGTGCACCCACTATCTCCAGTCGCTACTTTCTTTAATAACCTAGCATGCAACCGATCAGGTCCAGGGGACCTATTGGCCTTTAGCCCCATTAGTTTCCCTAGTACTTTTTCTCTAGTGAGAGTTATTGTATTTATTTCCTCCCCCTATTTTGCCCGTTGACTATTTAGTATTTTGGACTGTTATTAGTGCCTTCTACCATGAAGACTGATACAAAATATTTATTCAACTCCTCTGCTGTTTGCTGGTTCCCCATTATTATTTCTCCAGCTTTGTTCTCTACGGGGCCTATGTTCACTTCAGCCTCTCCCTTCCTTTTTTATACATTTAAAGAAGCTGTTACTGTCCGTTTTTATATTACTTGCTAATTTACCCTCAAAGTTTATTTTCTCCCTCTTTATTTTATTTTGGTCATCTTTTGTTGGTTTTTAAAACTTTCTCAATCCTCCGGCTTACACTAATCTTTGTCATGTTGTATGTTTTTTCTTTCAATTTGATGCTATCCTTAACTTCCTTGGTTGGTTTATCCCCTTCCTAGAATTCTTCTTCCTCACTGGGATATATCTTTGTTACGAGTCATGAATTATCTTCCATTGTTCATCAGCCGTCTTTTCTGCTAAACTCTCTTCCCAATCCACTCCAGCCAACTCTGCCCTCATTCCGTTGTAAGTACCCTTATTTAAGTTTAGCAAGTTTCTCACTCTCAAACTGAATACTAAATTCTACCATGTTATAGTCACTGTTTCCTAGGGATCTTTTACCCTGAGATCATTTATTAAACCTGCTTCATTAAACATTACCAGATCCAAAATAGCCTATCCCTGGTTGGATACCCAACATATTGTTCTAGGGAGCTACCCCTAATACACTCTATGAATTCTTGCTCGTGGCTACCTCTGCCAATTTAATTTTCCCAATCTACATAAAGAATAAAAAATCCTGCAGAGAGCCCCAATTTTGTTATGATATGGCAGGTGATATTTGCCAGGCTGACCAAATCCACAAGGGAAACTTGGCCACACAACGATTTTGCATTTTGTATTTATTACGATACGACCTATGCACTGAAGTCAGAAGTAATGAGTCTACTACCACCTTTAGAGATTTTAAAGGTTAAATAAAAACATTTATTAACAAAAGAAGAACAAACTTAAACACACACACACAAGTAGCACAGTTTTAACAGTTCTTAAAATTTCTACTTAACCAGGCTCCCAATACACACACTCTTTAAGGCAACAGCCCAAATAGATTCCAAGTTTATAAAGTCATCCAGCAATATTACCACAAGTACCCACTGGACAATGGACTTCCAAAGGCTTTTAACACAACTTTGGTTACTGGAACAGCCAATTTCTATAGGGTGGCTAGAGGCATTTTCCCCAAGTCTGTTTCTCATGGTTCACCATCCAAGATCTCTCACTGTCACAACTCATAGAGCCTTCCATCCATCTTTAAATATATTTCATCTCTTTTTTGTTCTGTAATTCCCATTATTTCCCTCTGTCTTTATAGAAGTTTTCCTAGAATATAACAATCTTTCTGTTATATGTCCAGTACTTTCGGGAAAATCAACATAATAATCTTGCCTTATTTATCTTGCCAGTTGTAAACATTTTCCATGTCCCTTTAAAAATCAAACACTCCTCCACTTATCTAAAAATGCAAATTTCATTCACACCATATCTCCTGACCTTACCCTAGATTGTTCATCTCAATTTCATATACCTGTTTTACACCTCACTTATTTGATAATTTAAACATTGCAGTCTAACCGTCTCTAGTTTAATTAAATTAGTCACACACACACAAGCCTGCTTTAAAATATCCCACAATAATATTAGGAAAAATTATGATAGCTCCTTGACAGCAATAGCTCAAAATTTTGAATAAAATTATATATATATTTATCATAATCTTCAAAGAGAACAACTGGGTTTACAAATAAATCCAAGCTTGTTATCTCTGGGATACTCCAGAACTAATTTGAACATACTGAGTGTTTGTCACAAATAAAGGAAAATGATACCAGAGTCTGTGATCTCTTCAGATTTCTGTTTAAGTAAAGACTCTAATCCAGCCAAGATGGTTTAATTATTAAATATATTGTTGTTTGTTTTACTTCCTCTTGCCTCATAATCGAATAACTTGCTTTTATTGTCTGACTCAAACTTAAAGAATGGACGCTTGGCCAAGTCACTGTGGAACTGTACTCCAGCTTGTCATAGCCTTCAAGAGAGAAGGAAATATTTAAGCAGGAAGAGAGTAGAGAAATTAAAACTATGTATATGTATCAATTATTTATTTCCCTTTGCTTCCCATTATGTTCTTACTTTCAGCATTCTCACCCTTAATTCCTCTGTCAGATAATGTGGTATATAGATTTCTGTACAGTTACAATCAGTGTATTTCCACGTTCAGTTGACTATAGGGTCTTGCTAATTATTCATTCCTGAAACTGGTGTGTTCCATCATCATGAAGTTGATAGCTAAGAACTAAGTGTAAGATAAATTGGAGTTGGCATTGCAGTTTAATGATGAGGCATTAGCCTGAAGCTGTACTGCTGGGTTTAAGAAAATTATCAATTAAAATGCAGAAATCATAATGAATTTAGAATATTTCTGAGTTTGAAGTTTTGTTTGTTGATTTTCAGCTTTGTGGGTTTAGCTGAAATACCAAATTAGTTTATCGATTAGTCAGTGGAGATAAGTTACTTTACTTTTCAATTACAGACTTGTGTTACAACTAACACATTAAATGGAATAAAGCAACGCTTGGAAGTAGAGGAAGGAGATAAAGAAAAATGGGATTTCTTGAACACTGCATTGGCCTGGGTGCCAAATGAAAATTTATCAGGAACTGAGGATGGAGCGTTTTTCACCCATGTAAGAACATGAACTGTGCTATGTGTAATATAAATACTATTTTTTAAACCTTAATTGCTAATTACTATGTTGTTTGATTACATGTATTGCAATAGAGCATTATGATGAGTAACATCTGTCTCATATCACCTGTTTGCTAATATTAATACAATAGGGCCAGTTGTAATGTTATACATATCCTCGACCACCACTACATTTTCAATTTACCACACCTTCTTTGCTACATCCTATTTCTCTACTGCATTGTAGTGAGAAAAATCAAGAAATCTCTCTTCAAAGTTGCAGTATGCAATAAAGAACAAAACAGGAATGAAGCAGTAATTCAAATTACAGGTTCCATCAATGATCATAACCCACAAGAGTATCTCCAGTAATTTATGATATCAGTCGAACAACTTGATTTGTGTTTGCACTCACTGCCATAAATCTATGTTATTTTTAATTTGCAAAATATTTCCTCAAGCTGTGTTCCTTCAGATCTTTGGTTTCTGCAGAGAAAAGCTTTAATACAGGATTTTAGAACTTCACAGTAAAAAATATGAAGATGGCTTGCAAATAACAGCAGTTTCATTCAGTTATCCGGGTAGACCATAACACTTCACATGGGATATATTTGGGTATTTTTAAGTCTGTTCTGAAATTTGGGATAAATCAGATATCCCCTTAATTTAGCTATCCTGTTTTAGCTTTTGTTTGGGATGGTGTGGTGCTTTCAGAATTAAAGATCGAAGTAATCTAGCGGAGAGAATGGTAGTAGCATCAGTAAAGTCTTAGACATAGAAATTGGATTCGGCCCCAAATGGACATGCAGAGGGTGGAGGCACAGACTGCAGGCGCATGTTCAAGTGGTCAGAGAACACAGAAAACTGGTGCTGGGACCTCACTATAATGAGACAGGTGTGCAAGCAGTGCTATCCATGCTGCTTATTTCCTGCTCTTCCAAACAGCCAATCTGATGTGTCTGATGCCACTTAAAGGCATTCAGTACCTCTTTAAGGGGAGTGCAGTGTGGCTGTAGATAGCACGAAATGTTCTGAAAGGGATAAAATGTCTGCAACTGCTCTAGAAAAGGCTCCCAGGTTCTCCAATGCAGGTTTGGAAGCCCTGGCCCAGGCAGGAAGACGTGTATTCTGTTCCTTTCAAGCAGACGGAATTCGCAAAAGGCAACACTTAAGAGAATAGTAGAAAGATGTATCCAAAGAGCTGAATGCAAGGATCTTAGCTCTTGGGACATGGCTACATTGCCACAAAATGTGCAGACATCACCAGAGTTGTCAAGGTAAAAATCCTTCCTCTCACCCCTGCACTATTGATATTGAGGAGTTCCAGGGCCTGTACACCACTCTGCTGCCACCCCTGGTGAGTCTGTTCTGCTGGTGGGATAGGTCATGACCAGGGATGATGATGGATGAGTCTTGGCCCTGTGGAAGATGGGTTGTTGTCTCAGGACGACAGCTTGTCTGTTTTCCCACCACCCACTCTGCCAGTACCCTTGTTAGAGTTATACAGACAGCTGGGTCAGACTGCTGTAGCATATGCCATGATGCTACATTCTGCAATTCTGCGCTCAAGGCCCCAGAGCTGCTCAAGGTTGATCACCACAGCCATCTGAAGTGCCTTCAGTAGAAGCTCGGCAGCTGCCTTCCTCCCAAGTTTTGCTGGAGCTGCACTCATCCAGGTAAGTGGAGAATATTCCATTACACTCCTGACTTGTGCCTTGTAGATGGTCGACAGGCTTTGGGGAGTCTGGAGGTGAGATACTCCACAGGGTTCCTAGCCTTTGACCTGTTCTTGTAGCCGCAGTAATTAATTGTCTCGTTCAGTTCAGTTGCTCGTCAATGTAACCCCTAGGATGCTGATGCTAGGGGATTCAGTGATGGTAATGCCATTGAATGTCAAGGGGCAATGGTTAGATTCTCTCTTGTTGGAGATGGTCATTGCCTGGCACCTGTGTGGCACAAATGTTACTTGCTATTGTCAGTCCAAGCCTGGATACTGTCCAGATCTTGCTGCATTTGGACATGGACTGTTTCAGCATCTGTGCAGTCGTGAATGGTGCTGAACATTGTGCAATCATCAGTGAACATTCCCACTTCTGACCTTATGATGGAAGGAAGGCAATGGCAATGGCAACGAAGCAGCTGAAGATGGTTATACGCTTAGGAACTCTGCAGTGATGTCTTGGAACTGAGATGAATGACCTCCAGCAGCCACAATCATCTTCCTTTGTACCAGGTATGACTCCAACCAGCGGAGAATTTTCCACCTGATTTCCATTGACTGCGGTTTTGCTAGGGCTCCTTGAAGGTAGACTCGGTCAAACGCTGCCTTGATGTCAATGGCAGTCACCCTCACCTCACCTCTGGAGTTCAGCTCCTTTATCTATGCTAGAACCAAGGCTGTAATGAGGTCAGGAGCTGAAAGGCCCTGGTGGATCCCAAATTGAGCGTCAGTGAACAGGTTATTGCTTAGCAAGTGCCACTTGATAGCATTGTTGAAGGTCTCTTCCATCACTCTACTGATGATCGAGAGTAGACTGATGGGGCGGTAATTGGCCGGGTTGTATTTGTCCTGCTTTTTATATACAGGACATACCTGGGCAATTTTCCACATAGCCTGGTAGATGCCAGTGTTGTAGCTGTACAGGAACAACTTGGCTGGGGGCACGACAAGTTCTGGAGCATAAGTCTTCAGTACTATTGCTGAAATATTGTAAGAGCTCATAGCTTTTGCAGTATCCAGTGCCTTCAGCTGTTTCTTGGTATCATGTGGAGTGAATCGAATTGGAGATTGGCATTTGTGATGCTGGGGACCTCCAGAGGTGGCTGAGATGGATCATCCACTCGGCACTTTTGGCTGAAGATTGTAGCGAATGCTTCAGCCTTTTCTTTTGCACTGATGTGCTGGGCTTCCCGTCATTGAGGATGGGGACGTTTGTGGAGCCTCTGCCTCCAGTGAGTTGTTTAATTGTCCACCGCTATTCACGACTGGTTGTGGCAGGACTGCAGAGCTTAGATTTGATCCGTTGATTGTGGATCGGTTTAGCTCTATCTGTCATTTGCTGCTTATGCTGTTTGACACGGAGTTAGTCCCATGTTGTAGCCTCCCCAGGTTGACACCTCCATTTTTAGGTATGCTTGGTGCTGCTCCTGGCATGCCCTCCTGCAGTCTTCATTGAACCAGGGTTAATCGCCTGGCTTAGTGGTAAAGGTAGTGTGGGGGATATGCCGGGCCATGAGATTACAGATTGTGTAGACGCTCTTCCTCTCTCCCTTACCTGCAGGCCGCAGCTCCTTTTGTGCGGGCGGGCCTCCTAATGTCTCTTTAGTTTCAAGAGGTCACCCACCGTCCTTAATTGGACGGTGAGTGCGCCTTCCGGCCGCTATTTTGCCAATCCAGGCAAAATCTATGTGGAGTGACCACTCCCGATACAGTGCAACATTGATAGCTGCATTTGACCCTGACATCGGGGTCCTGACCAAAATAGTAAATCCTACCTCATGACTGCCTCCAATTTGAGGCACAGGTATCTATATGTTGCTCCACTATCAAGTTGAAGTGTGAGAAGTGCTCCCCGAAGACCTGCTGTAGGAATGGCCTCCTCTGCAGTGTCATTCTCCCAGGTGCTCATGCTGACTGGTGTTTCTTTGCTGCTGCTCTAAGGACCACCGATGAATGAAATAAAATTCTTGCAAGTATCAGCACAAAGTTGTTGCTAGAACTCTAAGTCAAGTGAAGAAATCAGCTTTTAAAAAGTCCCAGCAACCAACCTGTATGAGAGGAGATATGCCCTCTAAATAGCACTGCTTGTTAATGCCCCATGCCACCCCCCCCCCCCCGCCCCCACCACCCCCAACAACTAAAATGTCAGTTGGCAATCCACACACAAAAAAGACAATTGCCTTGCAGTCATTTTACACTCGGCGAGGCATTAATTGGCTCAGGACAAGACTTCTACCCCATCAGGAGAGGAAGTTCCGCCTTAGAGAACTGTCGGTCAACCTGATTGGTCGGAAGCTCTATAGTCCCAGCAGTGCCAGGTTCAAGTGGTGTCCACTGCTGGGACTACTGCCAATCCCCAAAGAAGGAGGTTATTGAGGCTGTGCTACACTGTAAGTTGGAATATCTGTAGGGCCTGGCTGGCAGGCCCCAGCTGGAGGGGTGGGGGAAGAGGTGGGTGAGGTTATGACCTGGTGGCGGGGTGAGGGTTCTCTGGATTCCTAGTCCTTCACCCCTTAAAAGTAGTTAAACAAAAATACATAGTAGTATAATAATTTTGTGTGGCTGGGAAGGCAGTTATAGTTCGATGTTGAGTTAAATAAACTATTCTGTGGCTTCAGCTGACGTGGTCTGAATTGTTGTGGGCAGAAGGTCAGTATGTGGGTGATGATCTGACTTGGACGGCCACAGTCACAATTTGAGCTGCTCCTTATGTTCCACTGTAGAGCAAGTGACCACATCTTCCCTGGTCCGTCTTCAAAAACTTGAGGGTTGTCTAGATTTTCTGTGGAAAGTTGAGACCTGGGAGTTCACCACTTGGGTCAGTTACCAGGTTTGTTGGTGATGTTTACAATCAGCCAGGAGGTGCACCATCGAGAGGTGGTGAGAAGGTATCAATCATGTCAAATGTTCCACAAATTGAGACAGTTTTATAATATAATTAAAGTTTGTCTTAAAAGGAAAATAATATGTGTGACACATTCTGTTTCCAAGCTATTTAAAATTTTCTGTGGGGGTTGAAGATTTCTCAGCCGGTTTTTACAGATTGTACTGACGTCAATGCTGTGATTTTAGATTTTGTCTTCCAAAACATTGCAACCTGAAAACCTCCTTGGTCTAAACACCTCATTGCAAAAATTGAGCTGCTTACAAACATGAATATTGGCAAGCTAAATCTTTTTCTGAACTTTACAATCTAATTCATGTTAACAACGCTGACTGACATTTAGAGCTGCTAACTTGCATGGTGATATTATCCCTTTTCTCTTTTCTGTACATAACTAAAAGTGGTAGAACAATCTTTAGTCACAGATTTATTGAGCTTAACGTGACATGAACATGAAGTTTTTCATTGCCTTGTTAGGCATAACAAAGCTTTTAGAAAGTTAGATTTAAATTTGCATTAATTGTTGAATTTAATAAGCACCTTTAATAGTTCATAAACTTTGCAAATTTCATCTGAAGTATTAATGCAAGACTAAGTGCTCCCAGTTTAATGGGTCTTTAAGCTTTACAGATTTCTAATTTCCTGGGTATGTTGATTGCACAAGTATTTGTCCTTATTTTGAAGCAGTGAATTATACTTTCCTTTTAGTTTGAGAAGGAGAAACAACATGACATCCGCTCGTTCTTCTCGCCAAAACCCAACTCTTCAGAGAAGCGCAAGAGAACCACTCAAGATTTGCCAACCAGCCAGTTTTCTGATATAATTGAGCTGAAGAAATCTCCAGATTCACCCAAATTAGCTCAGCAACCACAAGAGAAGCTGGATAAAATAAATGCAAGGGAAGCTGGTGAAGATGAGAATGAAGAAAAATGCAAAACATACAATGATGAGCTGCCGCTAAAAACTAATTTTGAACCACAGACTAAACGATTTAAATATTTAAGTACACCAGTCCAAAATTGTGCAAGTACAAAAAAGAGAATGGCCAAAGGTGGAACGACACCAACCCCATTCAAAATTCAAAATACTCAACGATTCCTGGGTGAAACACAACTTACCTCAAGAAAGCTGCCTATAACTGAAAAAACGTGGAACTGCAAGGTGTGCACATATAGCAATAATACCTTACTGTCTTACTGCGAAATTTGTGAAACCCTCAGAGATATTGGTAAGATCCTTTTTTTGAATTTTCCATCATTAATAAATTTATTATAAAAATATTTCTTCGAAAAAAGTCTCGAGTTATTAGTGTTTTACTTCAACTGAAAATAGCTGGCTATTTCAGTGAACCAATCATGGGGGAACTTTTGGTACTTTGGAAAAAATAGGTTTTATCAAGAAGTAGTTAACATTCAAGCTGTCCAAGCAATATTTCAGACTGAAGCTTTTCTTAACACAGGTGATCAAAAAGGAGAAAATCTGTCTTGTCAAGCAAATTCAAATGAAAAGGAGTGTGAAGGGAGAACCCAACCTCAGACTGACTGTACTGTCCTATCTGACCTGGAGAATGAGGAAAAAGATGAGTCAAATGCACCTACAGAGCAGATAAATAGTGAACAGATACACAACAGTACAGCGAAATCTGAGGAAAGCTTTGTACCTGTTGATATCGACGAAAGCAGCAATGCCGTTTCCATAACCGAAGGAAGAATGTATAACACGAATCAACAGCAACCAGGTAATTCAGTTTGTCCTTCATCGATTACTACAACTATTTAAATATATTTAATTGTGTTTAAATACAAGTCATTCTTGAATTATTTCTTGTAAGGGCTGTACCCAATTTAGTTTGTTTCTTAAGAGCGAGTTTTGCAACGTTGTTTCATAACCATCCCAGAGATCGTGGAGCAAATCTCCAAAGTATGTCTAAATCTTTAAACCTAGGTTATTCATCTTTCATTAGTTGCTTTCCATGCCACCGTACTTTATACAGCATCTCAGGAAGCAGTATTTGATCATCTTCATGTACGTTGATTATATTAGTCTATGTAATTCAATAACCTTCAGTTCAATTCCTAACCAGATATTTATCCAACATTTTTTAAAAAAAGAATGTAAGAACAAGAATTAGCCATTTGAAGCAGGGGCTAACATTCTATCAGATCATGGATGATCTGTACCTCAACTCCATTTACCCACCTTTGCTCCATATCTCTTGATACCCTTAACTAACAAAAAATCAACCGCAGTCTTTAAAATTGCTATTGGCCCAGTATCCAATGCCTTTTCTGGGTGACAGTTCCAGATTTCTATTGCCCAATATGTCAAAAAGTGCTTCCTGATTTTTCTCCTAAATAGCCTAAATCTGAAGCCATGCTTGTGTCCCCTTGTTCTGGATATCGCCCACTGGAGGGTATAGATTCTCTGTTTCTACGATAGCAAATATGTTTTTTTTTAAAACATCTCAATTAGATCACCCCTCAACCTTCTAAATATAAGGAAATTCAAATCAAGTTAATGCATTCACAAAATTAGCCCTTTAAACCTGAGTACAGTCCTGATGAATGTGCATTATACATGTCTTTTGTAAGGTTTGTTGCCCAAAGCTGAAGGCAGTATTCCAGACGGGGTCTGACTAAGTGATCTTCACAACTGAAGCATCTATTCTTCGGTTTTGAATTTCAATCCCTTTGAGATAATGACCAACATTCCATTAGCCTTTTTGATTACTTTTTGTACCTGTGTACTAATATTTACTGAACTGTATACGTGGATGTCTTGTGATCTCCTTAAAAAATTCAGCTAGAATAGTCAGGCATGACCTACCATCCACAAATCCATGTTCACCCTTTGATAAGCTCATGCTTATGCTCACTCTTTGTTAAGTTCATGCTTATCTAAGTGCTTAATCGTTTTGTCTGGTGATGAATTCCAAGAACTTTTCCATAAGTGATATTAAACCGATGAGCCTGTGGTTTCTCCCTTGGTTCTTCCCTTCTTGAGTAACATTTAAAATTTTCCAAATGAAAGGCATAATTCCAGCATTCAAGAGCTTTGAAAATGACCAATGCATCTGCGATTTCCTCACCCATCAGATCTTCAGGTTGTTTATCTTACGTCATGGTATTTTCTCATTGCCATTTTCTTTACATATCCTAAATCCATTAACTTGACTTATTTCTAGATTCCCTTAAACCTTTAATGCTTTATCCTCTTCCTCCACCATGAAATGGTTACCAAGTTCTCATTTAACGTATCTACCATTTGCTTATTATCCCTTATAGTCTTGCTCACATCAATTTTTAATTGCCCCAGATTCCTCTTTGCCTGTTCAGAGAATACACTGAGCCTTTTGAAGCTCAAAACTTCACACTGTTCACCAGATCAGAGAAGCATCAAATACTCTACACAGGGGTCATCCCTGCAGCTTTTAAAGTCTCTGTTGGCAATTATCATCCCATAAGCCATCTAGTCTAATCCAACCATCAAGCGCTCCCTTTGAGCAACTAATTTCCTTTGCTGTTATGTACAATATATTCTGTTTCAGGGGTGGTCTGCAGCAAAGAATTCCAATCAACTTCTGCATGCAGAATCTTTTTTTCTAATCATTTTGTGATTATCTGAAATATATGCTCTCTTATTATCGGTTTCACCAACCCTTTATGTTCTTCAAGACATCACTTGGGTCTTCCCGAGCCTTCTCTACAGTCGTGAAAAAAATTTAATTTCTCAAAGGTGTAGCATTTCATAGAACTTTCCCATGAATCCCAACACTGCTTCCACTGCCCCCCACCGCCATCCCCATCCCCCTATTTCTTCCCTTCCTTGTCTTGAGTGCATTGAATTCTTGCTGGTTACCTTGATCAAATGAGTGTCAAGAGATTTAACAACAATCGCAAACCCGTCTTCACACCATATGGTTACTTGCAGCAGTTTCTGATATTTTTGAAATGTCTACTTTGCTGGCATCCCAAATTTGAATGTGTGTAAAGAGAATTTTTTTTTTCAAGAGGAACTAATCGTGGCATTTCTTCCAAAATTTTCTGGTATAGACCAATCTGATATACCTTGTGACAGCAGTGTTCCAGTTTATGATGGCTTCATGTTTAGCGCAAGCAAGAATACTGATCGAATATATCTCTACACCAAGGTATTGTTAGTAATTTAAACTCCATGCATAGATGCATACTATTGTTTCAATGTGCATCCATGTGTCTTACATTGCTGTTTGATTGACTTATAAGCGTAATCAAAGGTCATCAGCAACCTTATAATTAAACTTACCAGAAACAAATCTAACTTTTTTAACCAGTAAATTAGAAAAATATAGGTTCTGTTTCTGACCACAAATATTGTATACATTAAATGCATAGAATTTTTTTGCCTACTTGAAAATAAACAATTTTCATTTTTACAGTACCTTCCATGCTGTTGTGATTCTATGGTTATTTCATGTTTTTTCACAGCCAATTAGTTATTTTTGAAGCATCAGCACCGTTGTTTTAGAAGCAAACATGGCACAGCAAAATAATTGAGACAAATGATGAGGTAACTGTTGGGTGATGCTGGTTGAGAGATAAATGTTAGCTGGAACACAGTTCCTGAATAATCCATAAGATCTTTTACATTCACCTAGATAAGCAGACAGAGCCTTGGGTTAACACCTCGTCAGAAGGCAGCACCTCCACCAACACAGCATTTTCTCAGTACTACACTGAAGAGTCAGCCTGGATTATGCGCAGCAGTCCGAGAGCTGATTTTAACTGTCTGCACCTGTCAAAAGTGGAGTTGTAATAGCCTGAAAACTGTCAGTAACTCATTGCCCTATTTATGGGGCCATCTGTAATATGAAAGTCGGTACTATAACATACATAGGAATATAATTTCTATTTTGTGGCATTCGTAAGTGGAACCCATGTCACAGACACTTAGCTCATTTATAGGGGCAATGAGCAACCTAACCAATAGTCTTTAAAGGTAAAGCTGGAAACCACTGAAAAAACAGTTTAGTTAACTTTTTAGTTAATTTAAACATTTGTTTCTTCTGATTGGCTCCCTCCCCTCTCCTCTCAGGCTCCAACTGCTATTCAGCATTACTATTTTGGTGCATCCAGTACATTGGTTGCAAGCAAGGCCTTTGCCTCAAATTGGCTTGGTCCTCGGATGGGTTACGTGGCAGGCAGTGGGTATACATTGAGCAACTGAACTTTAAAATCATCCCCCAAGTTGGTACTTGAACCTACAACCTTCTGGTTCAGACTTAGGAATGATAAATCTCATGGTGGAATACAGTTTGATTTGATTTTTGCTCTCTGCTTCAAGATCAATATGGAAAACAATAAATCTAGGATACTTCTGCCTTGATTTTAAGTCTAAATACAATAGCATAAAAACTGGCTTAAATGAAGGAAAGTAGCTGATTTTAATGGGGGGTGGTGGTGGTGCCAAGATAGCTTCTAACTATTTATAGCGAGCGTAGGGCTACACACCTCAGAAAATATGGAGTGTCATAATGAATGCAACTTAGTCTGCAATTTCCTTTTTATTTTGTACTGTTCAAGGTTCCCTATGACAAAAATGCATCATTGCAATGGTGCAAATCCCCAGGAAAAACTGATTCATCACTGAACATAAAGTTGCTTTCCCAAGCATCTTAGTTTTTGCACTGCAGAATTGTTTATCCTCACCATGAATACTTTCAGCAAATGTGTTAAAAAAAACTATGTAAAATCAGGCCTATATGTAACAGCAGTACATTGTATTAGCAATTGAATATAATGTACATTATTATCTCCCTCTACTGAAGGCACATGCTGCCTGTGTACCAAAAATAAATTGCCCACATAGTCTACTTCTGTTCAGTCAGTTTTTATTTGTTTGAGGAAAAATAGAATTGTCTAGCAGTTCAAATTAAACAATTTTTAAAGAAAATAACATGGATTTCTTTTTTAAATTACTATTTGGATCATTAAGAATGGAAGCAAGCAAGAGCAGTCGCACTGAGCTGGACAATATAAGGGGATGCAGTGGCCGGTGGTATTGTCACTGAGCTGGTAATCCAGCCGGGTAATGCTCTGGGGACCTGGCAGATGGTGAAATTTGAATTCATTAAAAAGTCTGGAATTAATAAGACTGACGGTGACCATGAAACTTGTCGTAAAAACCCTTCTGGTTCACTGATGTCCTTTAGGGAAGGAAATCTGCTTTCCTTACCTGGTCTGGCTGACACGTGATTTCAGGCCCTCAGCAATGTGGTAAATTCTTAAATGTCCTCTGAAATGCCCTAGCAAGCCACTCAGTTGTATCAAAGAAAAGAAACCAAACGGATCACCCAGCATCGACCGAGGTACCAGAAATGACAACGGCAAACTCAGCTCTGTTAACCCTGCAAATTCCTCCTAACATCTTGTGCCAAAATTGGGAGAGTTGACTCACAGCCTGACATAGTCTTACCCATGGAGTCAAATCTTATAGATAATGTCCCAGACACCACCATCAGTATCCCTGGGCCTGTCCTGTCCCACTGGTAGGATAGACCCAGCAGAGGTGGTGGCACAGTGGTATACAGTTGGGAGGGAGTTGTCCTGGGAGTTCTCAACATCAATTCCGGACCCCGTGAGGTTTCATGGCACTAGGTTAAACATGGGCAAGGAAACCTCCTGCTGATTACCATGTACCATCCTGTTGAATCAGTACTCCTGCATGTTGAACCCCGTTTGGAAGAAGCACTGAGGGTAGCAAGGGCGCAGAATGCACTCTGTATGGAGCACTTTAATGTCCATCACCAAGAGTGGCTCGGTAGCACCGGTACAGACCAAGCTAGCCTGGTCCTAAAATACATAGCTGCTCGTCTGGGTCCTCGGCAGATGGTGTGGGAACCAACAAGAGGGAGAAACATCCACCAACCTACCTGCCGCAGATGCATCTGTCCATGACAGTGTGGGTAGGAGTGACCACTGAACAGTCCTTGTGGAAACAAAGTCCTGTCTTCCTGTTATGTGGTATCACCACTGTGCTAAATGTGACAGATTTTGAACAGATCTAGCAACTCAGGATTGGGCAACCATGAGGTGCTGTGGGCCATCAGCAGCAGCAGAATTGTACTCAACCACAATCTGTAACTTCATGGCCTGGCATATCCCCCACTCTACCATTATCACCAAGCCACACAACACTGGCATCTACCCGGCAATGTGGAAAATTGCTCTGGTATGACCTGTACACACAAAGCAGGACAAATCCAATCCGGCCGATTACCGTCCCATCATTCTACTGTCGATCATCAGTAAAGTGATGGAAGGGGCCATCAACAGTGCTATCAAGCGGCACTTGGTTAGCAATAACCTGCTCACTGATGCTCAGTATGGGTTCTGCCAGGGCCACTCGGCTCCTGACCTCATTACAGCCTTAGCCCAAACATGAACACATGAAAACTGTCCGCTGGGTGGAGTGGTATCAACCACAGAGGAAGATGATTGTGGCTGTTGTAGGTCATACATCTCAGTCCCTGGACATCACTTCAGGAGTTCCTCAGGATAGTGTCCTAGGCCTAACCATCTTCAGCTGTTTCATCAATGACCTTCCAACATAAGGTCAGAAGTGGGAATGTTTGCTGATGATTGCATAATGTTCACCATTCATAACTCCTCAGGTATTCAAACAGTCCATGTCCAAATGTAGCAAGACCTGGACAATATCCAGGCTTGGGCTGACAAGTGGCAAGCAACGTTCGCACCATCAAGTGCCAGGCAATGACCATCTCCAACAGGAGAGAATCTAACCATCACCTCATGACATTCAATGGCATTACCATCGCTGAATCCCATAATATCAACATCCTGCGGGTTACTATTGTCCAGAAATTGAACTGGACTAATCATATAAATACTGTGGCTGCAAGAGCAGGTCAGAGGCTAAGAATTCTGTGGTGAGTAACTCACCACCTGACTCCCCAAAGCATGTCCACCGTCTACAATGCACAAGTCAGGAGTGTGATGGAATACTTTCCACTTACCTGGATGAGTGCAGCTCCAAAAACATTCAAGAAGCTTGACACCATCCAGGTCGAAGCAGCCTCCTCGATTGGCACCCCATCCACAAACATTCACTACCGACGCACAGTGGCAGCAGTGTGCACCATCTACAAGATGCACTTGAGGAACTCACCAAGGCTCCTTAGCAGCACCTTCCAAACCCATGACCACTACCACCTAGAAGAACAAGTGCAGCAGGCAGATGGGAACAACACCATCTGAAAGCCCCTCTCCGAGCCACTCACCATCCTGACTTCGCAATATATCGCCGTTCCTTCGCTGTTGGTTCAAAGTCTTGGAATTCCCACCCCAACAGCACAGTGGGTGTACCTACACCACGTGGACTGTGCGGTTCAAGAAGGCAGCTCACCACCACCTTCTCGAGGGCAATTAAGGATTGGCAATAAATGCTGGCCTAGCCGGCGACGCCCACATCCCATGAATAATTTTTTTTTCTAAATGGTGCAGGTCAAATCTTGGGGGGGATTTGGTTTGAAGAGCAGGGGAACATAAAGGATGTGACAAAGACAGCTGAACAGATTTTAAAGATCCTTAGAGCAAAAGAATTCCATGAGTTATTGCACTTGTTTTCAGAGACAGCAGAGGGCCATGTCAGTGGGGAGAAAATACGGCAGCAGTTATTTTGCTCTCCAGACAATCCTGCACAGTATTTTTCCTTTTCATTGGTTCTTCGAATATGAGCATTGCTGGCAAGGCCAACATTTATTGCTGATCCCCAGTTGTCCTCGAGAGGGTGGTGGGGAGCCCCCTTTTTGAACTGCCGCAGTCCATCTGGTGTAGGTAAATCCACAGGTTGTTAGGCAAGGAGCTCCAGGATTTTGACCCAGGAACAGTGATATAGTTCCAAGCCAGTATGGTGTGTGACTTGGAGGGAAACCTGTAGGTGGTGGTGTTCCCAAGCGGCTGCTGCCCTTGTCCTTCTAGATGGTGGTTGTCGCCCATTTGGAAGATGCTGTTATAGGAGGCATGGCGAGTTGCTGCAGTGTGTCTGGTAAATGGTGTACACTACTACCACTGTGCGCCAGTGGTGGAGAGACTGAATGTTTAAGGTGGTAGATATGGTGCCAGTCAAGCAGGCTGTTTCATCTTGGATGGTGTTGAGATTCTTGAGTGTTGATTCAGCTGTATGAATCCAGGCAAGTGGAGAGCACTTCATTACGCTCCTAACTTGAGCCTTGTAGATGGTGGATAGGCTTTAAGGAGCCAAGAGGTGAGTTACTCACTGCAGAATTCCCAGCCTCTGGCCTGCTCTTGAAGCCATGGTATGTTTATGGCTTTTATATGGCTTTATCTATTTAATTTTCTAGTCAATAATGGTAATACCATTGAATGTCAAGGGAAGATGATTCAATCCTCCCTTGTTGGAGATGGTCATTGCCTGGCACTTGGGTGGGACGCATGTTATTTGCTACATAACAGCCCAAGCCTGAACGTTGCCCAGATCTTGCCGCTTATGGATGCGGACTGCTTCAGTATCTGACAAGTTTTATATCATAATAAGCACTGTGCAATCATCAGCAAACATCCTCACTTCTGATTAGTTGGAGGGAAGGTCATTGATGAAGCTGCTGAAGATGGTTGAGCCTAGGATACTACCTTGAGGAACTCTTGCAGCAATGTCCAGAGGCTGAGATAATTAACCTCACAAAAACCACAAGCATCTTCCTTTGTACTGGGGATGACGCCAACCTGATTCCTATTGACTTCAATTTTGCTAGGGCTTCTTGATGCCACACTCAATTAAATGCTGCTTTGATGTCAAGGGTAGTAACTCTCACCTCGCCTCTTGAGTTCAGGTCTTTTGTCCATGTTTGGATTAATGCTGAACTGAGGCCTTGAGCTAAGTGGCCCTGGAGAAACCCAAACTGAACACGGGTGAGCAAGTTGTTGCTATGTAAGTGCCACTTGATAGCACTGTTGATAACAACTTCCATCACTTTGCTGATGATTCAAAGTAGGTTAATTGGGCAGTATGTGGCTGGATTGGACTTGTCCTTTTTGTGGAAAGGGCTAATCTGGGTAATTTTCTACATTGTCTGGTAGATGCCAGTTTTGTACCTGTACTAGAACAACTAGGCTAAGAGTGCAGCTAGTTCTGGAGCACAAGCCTTTAGTACAATAGCTGGGATATTGTCAGGGCCCATAGTCTTTGCTGTATCTAGTGCCTTTAGCAGTTTCTTGGTGGAGTGCATCGAATTGCCTTGGCACTTCTGGCTGAAGGTCATTGCAAATCCTTTAGCCTTGCCCTTTGCACTGACATGCCGTGATTCATCATCAATGAACATGGGAATGTTGGTGGAGCCACCTCCTCTAGTTGTTGTTTAATTATCTACCACCATTGATGACTGGATGTGGTAGGACTGCAGAGCTTTGATCTGATCCGTTGGTTGGAATTGCTTAGCTCTGTGTAAAGGAGGCGTGGAATCCTGTGTTGTGGCTTCACCAGATTAACACCTCATTTTTAGTATGTCAGGTGCTGTTCTGGCATCCTCTCCTACACTCCTCTTTGAAAATGTGCCAGGGTTTTTTTGCTTTTCAAGATAAGGTGCCACATCAAGAGATATTGAGGAAAATAAAAGCTCATGGTGTAGGGTGTAACATATTGACATGGATAGGAGATTGGCTAGTTAACAGGAAACAGAAGGTAGGTATAAATGGGTCTTTTTCTGGTTGGCAAGATGTAATGAGTGGTGTGCCGCAGGGATCAGTGATGGGGGATCAACTTTTTACAATTTATATAAATGACTTGGATGAAGGAAACGCAGGTATGGTTGTTAAATTTGCTGATGAGACAAAGATAGGTAGGATTGTAAAATGTGAAAAGGACACGAAGAGGCTACAAAGGGACATAAGTAGGTTAAGTGAATGGGCAAAGACCTAACCCATTGAGTACAATGTGGGCAAGTGTGAAATTGTCTATTTGGCAGGAAAAATAAAAAAGCTTATTATCTAAATGGTGAGGAATTGCAGAGCTGAGATGCAGAGGGATCCCTGTGTCCTAGTGCATGAATCACAACAGGCTAATATACAGGTACAGTAAATAATTAGGAAAGCTAATAGAATATTATCATTCATTGTGAGGGAAATGAAATACATAAATAGGGAGGTTGTGCTTCAGTTATACAGAGCACTAGTGAGACCACATCTGGAGTACTGTGTACAGTATTGGTCTCCTTGTTTCAGGAAAGATGTAAGCGCTTTGGAAGCAGCTCAGAGAAGGTTTACTAAACTAATACATGGAGTGGGTGGTGAATCTTAAGAAGAAAGGTTGGACAGGCTAGGCTTGTATCCGCTGGAGATTAGGAAATTAGAAGAGTAGGAGGCAACTTGATTGAAACATATAAGATCCTGAGGGGTCTTAACAGGTTTGATGTGGAGGGGATATTTTCTCTTGTGGGAGAATCTAGTACTAGAGGCCACTGTTTAAAAATAAAGGGTTGTCCATTTGAGACAGATGAGGAAATTTTTTTTCGCTGAGGGTTGTGAGCCTTTGGAACTCTCTTCCTCAAAAGGTGGTGGAAGCAATGTCTTTGAATATTTTTAAGGCAGATCTAGATAGATTCTTGATAAGCAAGGAGGTGAAAGGTTATCAGGGGTAGGGGGAATGTGGAGTTGAGGTTACAGTCAGATCAGACATGATCTTATTGAATGGTGGAGCAGCCTCGAAGGGCCAAATGGCCTAATTCTGCTCCTAATTTGTATATTTGTATGATGATTCTGAACAATTGATTAGAATAAATTTTAGTTTGAAATATTAAGATTGTAGACTACATTTCATTCAATTTGCTTTGTACAGTCTTATCAATACAGCTATTTCGAACAGTCTTATCAATACAGCTATCTTAATGTACTTGTTTATTTCTACTATATATAATAGAAAGTGTGTTATTTTCCCTGGTGTTAGATCCCCTTGACAACCCCAGACATCATCTTGATCATTTTTATGAAGTGCAGGACTGAGGAGTTCAAGTAAACGATTACCACTATTTGTTTATTATTAGGAAGGAGAGCCTTTAAACTGCAATTTTATTCCTCTCGATATAAAGTCAGAGAACTGGGAGGATTTACCAACGTTCTTTGATCAGAAAAAAAATCGTGCAGCGGTAAGTTTGAGTTACATTTTGTGTATTTAAGTGGAATATTTTTAAGATGTGTGCTTTCGTATGTCAGATATTGTTGGAATCCTTTAATCTGTAATAGACATTTTGCAACAATCCTTATACCACTACTTGCATTGTATAAAATTAGGTTTGACAAAATGCACCTCCTTAAACTGCCGCAAATACTGTGCAGCAACTAAAGCATGATGAAGTATGTGGTGGACACATGGGAATAACGCCACCTACAAGCTCCCCCTCCAAGCCACACACTGATTGGGAAATATATCACCGTTCCTTAATTGTCGCTGAGTCAAAATTCTGGAACCACCTACCTACCAGCACCACAGATGTACCTACACCACATGGACTGCAGTGTTTCAAGGAGGCAGCTCACCATCATCTTGCCAAGGGCAAATAGAGATGGGCAGTCAATGCTGACCTTGCTAGCAACACATTTATCCCATGATGAAGTGCTTCTCCATGTTGAACACCACTTGGAGGAAGCACTGAGGGTGGCAAGGGCACAGAACGTACTCTGGGTGGGGGACTTCAGTGTCCATCACCAAGAGCGGCTCGGTAGTACCACTACTGGTCGAGTCCTAAAGAACATAGTTGCTAGTCTGGATCTGTGGCAGGTGGCGAGGGAACCAACAAAAGGGGAAAACATACTTGACCTCATCCTCACCACCCTACCTGCTGCAGATGCATCTGTCCATGACAGTATCGGTAGGAGTGACCACCACACTGTTGTTGTGGTGAAGAAGTCCCACCTTCACATTGAGGATACCCTCCATCGCGTTGTGTGGCACTACCACCATGCCAAATGGGATAGATTTTGAACAGATCTAGGAACTCAAGACTGGGCATCCATGAGGCGCTGTGGGCCATCAGCAGCAGCAGAATTGTACTTGAACACAACCTGTAACCACATGGCCCAGCATATCCGCCACTCTAACATTACCATCAAGCCAAGGAATCCACCCTGGTTCAATGATGAGTGCAGGAGGACATGCCAGGAGCAGCACCAGGCATACCGAAAAATGAGCTGTCAACCTGGTGAGGCTATAACACAGGACTACTTGCATGCTAAACAGCATAAGCAGCAAGTAATAGAGCTAAGCGATCCCACAACTAATGGATCAGATCTAAGCTCTGCAATCCTACCACATCCAGTCGTGAATGGTGGTGGACAATTAAACAACTCACTGGAGGAGGAGGCTTCACAAATATTCCCACACAATGTTGGGGAGCCCAGTACATCAGTGCAAAAGATAAGGCTGAAGCATTTGCTACAATCTTCAGTCAAAAGTACCGAGTGGATGATCCATCTCGGCCTCCTCTGGAGGTCCCCAGCATCACAAATGCCAGTCTCCAGCCAATTTTATTCACTCCACATGATACCAAGAAACAGCTGAAGGCACTGGATACTGCAAACGCTATGGGCTCTGACAATATTCCGGCAATAATACTGAAGACTTGTTCTCCAGAACTTGCCACAGCCCTAGCCAAACTGTTTCAGTACAGCTACAATAGTGACACCTATGTGGAAAATTGCCCAGATATGTGCTGTACACAAAAAGCAGGACAAATCCAACCCAGCCAATTACCGCCCCATCAGTCTACTCTCGATCATCAGTAAAATAATGGAAGGTGTCATCAACACGCTATCAAGCAGCACTTGCTTAGCAATAACCTGCTCACTGATGCCCAGTTTGGGTTCCACCAGAGCCATTCAGCTCCTGACCTCATGACAGCCTTGGCTCAAACGTGGACAAAAGAGCTGAACTCCCGAGGTGAGGTGAGAGTGACTGTCGTTGACATCAAGGCAGCATTTGACCGAATGTGGCATCGAGGAACCCTAGCAAAACTGGAGTCAATGGGAATCGGGGAAAACTTTCCACAGGTTGGAGTCGCACCTAGCACGAAGGAGATAGTTGTGGTTGTTGGAAGTCAGTCATCTCAGCTCCTGGACATCACTGCAGGCGTTCCTCAGGGTAGTGTCCTTGGCCCAACCATCCTCAGCTAGTTCATCAATGACCTTCCTTCCCTCATAAGGTCAGAAGTGGAGATGTTCGTTGATGATTGCACAATGCTCAGCACCATTTACAACTCCTCAGATACTGAAGCAGTCCATGTCCAAATGCAGGACAATATCCAGGCTTGGGCTGACAAGTGGCAAGTAATGTTTGTGCCACACAAGTGTCAGGCAATGACCATCTCCAACAAGAGAGAATCCAACCATCACCCCTTGATGTTCAATGGCATTACCATCACTGAATCCCCCACTATCAACATCCTGGGGGTCACCAATGACCAGAAACTGAACTGGACTAGCCATATAAATACTTGTGGCTACAAGAACAGGTCAGAGGCTGGGAATCATGCGACGAGTAACTCACTTCCTGGCTCCCCAAAGTCTGTCGATCATCTATAAGGCACAGTTCAGGAATGTGATGGAATACTCCCCACTTGCCTCGATGAGTGCAGCTCCCACAATACTCAAGAAGCTTTGCACCATCTAGGACAAAGCAGCCCACTTGTTTGGCACCACATCCACAAACATTCACTCCCTCCACCACCGACGCAGAGTAGCAGCAGTGTGTACCATCTGCAAGATGCATTGCAGGAATTCACCAAGACTTCTTAGGCAGCGCCTTCCAACCCCACGACCACTACAATCCAGAAGGACAAGGGCAGCAGATAGATGGGAATACCACCACCTGGAAGTTCCCATCCAAATCACTCACCATCTTGACTTGGAAATATATCGGCGTTCCTTCGATGTCACTAGGTCAAAATCCTGGAACTTCCTCCCTAATAGCACTTTGGGTGTACCGACACCACACGGACTGCAGCGGTTCAAGAATGCAGTTCACTACCACCTTCTCAAAGGCAACTAGGGATGGGCAATAAATGCTGGCCCATCCAGCGAAGCCCACATCCCATGAATGAATAAAAGAAAGAATTAAAAATATTGAGTTACAAGAAGTTTACTAAAGAACTTTAAATGTTCATACAATGGCAACTGAATAATATGGGTAATTATACAGCATCTTTCAAAGTGTCAAGATGTCCAAAGAGCTTTACAGCCAATGAGGTTCTTTTTGAAGTGTAGACTTTAGACAATCAATTTTCATACAAGAAGATTTCACAAACAACAATAACATAATGACCAAGTAATCTGTTTTAGCTGTTAGTTGCTGAATAAATACTAGCTAGAACATTGAGAACTCCCTTCATCTTCAAATAGTGCCATGGGATCTCTTTGAGTGGGCCTCAGCTTAATGTCTCATTTAAAGGACTTTTTTTATACTGTACTGAAATATCAGCCTGGATTATATGTTCAAGTGTCTGGCTGAGACTTGAATCCACAATCTTCAGACGCAGAGGAATGAATGCTTCCAGTGAGCATAGGCTCATTATTGCTCATCATTTGAAAATAATTGAAGGCATTTTCCATTGAAAATGGTGCTACTAGTTGCACTTTGAATCAGTAGTTAATTTTAATAAGCATTGTTTTTAAAACATGCAAGTTGTCAGGACCGTGTTTATGTGCCTATGCTTACACAGTGGTGCTTTGGATGACAGAGTCTCAATATTAATTTTAATAATTATATGTGCTTCAATCATGCTAGAACAGTAGTTCCCAAACTTTAAGATCCCGTGAACACCTTTCATGAAAGTGTCAAACCTTGTGAACCCCCTCGTAAAAATAAATATTTTCCAGTGATTTTCTCTGTTACCTGAGTATGAACTATCAAAGCAGTGATCTTGGAAATATAAAATTTGTTTTTCTTAATGTCACTCTATTGCACAATATTAATAATTACATTATTTATCATTACGTTATCTATTTGATATGAAAACACCAGCACTTTTCCAAGATTTCACTTACATAACTGGTGTCAGCTTCTGAAGCTAATGCTTCTGGCTTTTTTTTAAAAGCCTGACAGGTCTGGCTGCTGGTTTTTGATAGTTAAATAACAGCGAGTGCACCTGCCCCCAGTAACTGGTATTTGCCTCCACTTTCAGCCCCCTCTCCTAAATCTTGCTTCAACCCTTCAAACCTCAGCTTCCACAAGTCATTAAGGGACTTACTTATCTTGCAAAAAAAAACCTTCAATCCAGTGCATTCAATTGCTGTTTCTGACCCCTGAACCTCGAGGATTTTGGTGAGCTTTTTGAACCACGAGGCTGTCGGAGATCAGAAGCAGCTCCAATAACTGAAAAAAGGGAGTTTAAAAACATTGGCACTCTAAAACTCACCTCACCTTCAGGATTTCAGACAGGAGGTTACAAGGGGAAGGTAAACAACTCCGAAGCACACCTGACCACCAACGACTCCCCTACTGCAAGTCCTGCCACGAGGTGCCAGATAAGATACATTCCACTGGCTAATGAATGCTTCTGTTAAGAACAGCAGCAATCATTGGCCAAGTAGTCTGTCAATTGGGATGGTCTTCTAGTCTACAGTGACAGATTACTACTCCAGCCCAGACACTTCTTCTAGGTTGGCCATTATGGGATTTTTTCTGCGAACCCCCTGAAACATTTTGCGAACTCCAAAAGGTTCACGTGCCCCACTTTGGGAACTGGAACAATAACTAGTGATGACTTCCGGGCTCCAATGCATGGTATTTCTTTGAAAATTAATTTCAAGAGATGTTGGATATTCATAGCCATTCACTACATAAAACCATTGGTAGTACTGTTGGTATTATCATTGTTAATTTAGTAAAGGAGAGTGTATTGTTAACTTATACCCAGAAAATCTTAACATTATCTTAAAGCACTTGCTGTTCTAGAAATAGCAGGAAAGTAAGCAACTGGGTCTGCCACTATATCAGTTTGTTTTACCTACTCTTCTGTATAAATCTGTATTTTAACTCCGATAATTTTTAAAAATGAATTTACAGCTTCTGCGATTTGTACGAGAATGGCTCAGCTTAACTGCTATGAAACAAAGAATAATTAGGAAGAGTGGCCAGGTTTTCTGCAGTCCTATTCTTGCACTAGAAAACATCTCGAAAGCCCAGCGTGTACAGAGCTGTACGAAAAGGTAAGGCTTTATTGAGATGTTCCTAATGTTTGCCACCTCAGTTAATTAAGACTTCCCATTTTCTTAATATGGTATCTTTTGTTTGCTTTGTTCACTATGTAGCACATTCTGATCAAGTTTGATTAAAATGTTAGTCCTTTGTCAATGCTGGAAGGGAGAGAGAGATTATTGCTGATTTTTTAGAGAGAGTCTGGTCATTGGAATTTTTTCATTTTTTTTTATTCCCGAATTCCTATTTGTTCCAATTGTTCAAATGAAATTTAAAAATAAAACTTGAAAACTGGTGTGCACCATGCATACAGACTAGTTATTTTGTTTTATTTATCCCTGCTTTAGTAATTCTATGCTTCTTTGTTCTTATTTTCCAATAATAAAAATTGTGCCCTGTTGAAAATCAGTATAAAATATTTCTTTCGTTTAGATTTATAACAAAAGAGGATGTCGCTGCTGTGTCTCTGAATAAGACACACTGTGAAGGAGGAACTGTACGAGTTATAGCAAGAGGGACTACATTTCATGACAAAAATAAAATCAAAGCTTCCAACCAACCAATTGAGAAAAAATTAAACAAGTACGTTTCTATGGTTTCCTCTTTAAACAATATGCCAATGAGAGATAGAAATGATGCATTCTCTGTGTGGCTCAGTTCTTGCATAGCATTTCACCACTGAATAAATAATCAAACAGCTTGTCAGAAAGCTACCTTTCAATTCAGATACAGTTAACATTGTCAGTGAAGTAACTGAATAAGGTGGCTTTAATGTCATAAAGCTAATTGTAAAATTTTATATGATAAGCATGCATTAAATAATGGTGCTACATCAAGCTTTTGTTCACTCAACCATCTGGCTTTTTGTACCTTAAAAGTCTGAAATTCCGATTTCACAACTGTGTCAATTGAGTAATATTAATTGTCAGAGGTTTATGTTACAAGTTTATTTAGCATTAATGATCCATAAATATTTTTCCCTTGTATTTGAGCCTGAAAATATGCTACTGTTGCAAAGAACTTTCTGCCAGTTTTCTGAAAATATTCAATTTTAAACATTGTTGCAATCCACCAGGTGTAATTATTAAATTTGAGATACAAATATGCCAAGATGCTTCATACAGTTTAGTTTAGTTTATGATCTGATCGCCAATATGATTATCAAATTTAAAATCATGTGACTGTATTTAAAAAAAAAAAATATGTTTGATCATTTGAAACTTAGTGTTCATTTTTTATTCTGCAATCCATGTTAATAATTAAGTATAAATGGAGTAGCGACCTCTATATGTAGCCATGGCTGCTAAATAATCATCCACTTTATAGATGTTAGAGCATGCTTTGAAGTGAATTAAATTTGAGCAAAGAAGATTAACACTTGGTAGAACAGTCATATTTACAAAGAGCTAACACATTTTAAAGATGTAACATTTTCTACTTGTCGTTAAATCGTTAAAAATGTGTATTGTATTTGTCTTACTTCCAGTGACACAAGTGAAATCATTGAGAATAAAATCTGCAATAGGGCTTCTGAACTGCCTCTAGCTGATGAAATAGCTGGCATCTCCTTGAAAATTGGCTATGTACAAGCTGTGAACAAAGAAGGAAACCCACTTTGCCTTCATTGTCAACAGCCAACAATCCAGGTCAGCAAACATCATGAATCTACAGCTTGGGACACACGATATTGCTCCCAAAAATGTCAGGAAGACTTTTTGGTGCGGTCCAATCGATGCTATATGAGATCAAAAGTTTTTGAAGCTGAACGTGGAATCTGCCAGCAGTGTGGCCTCAATGCTCAGCAGCTGTACCTTCGCGTCCGAGATACGCTGAGGACCCATCGGAAAGAGCTACTTGAAAATACATGGCTGGCGCAGCTTCCACTGGATCAGGTAAGTGGAAAAACTAATTTTAACATGTTTTGCTTAACCTTAAATGAAGAATTTGCAATGTTCACTTGCATTACATTTTATTGTAAAATAAAATATATGAGAACACAAAATGAGGCAATAAGGCCCAATCATGTTCCTGCACTGAGTTTCATTTCTTATCCCTGCCAAAATCATGCCAGCTGCCCCTCCTCATCTGCTTTATATCCAAATACTGATAGAGAGTGAGAGGCATATCCTTGGGCAACGTTACTGCTGCTGCCCACATCTCTTATATGACACCTGTCTGAGTGCCGGCCCTTGCTTTGTTACTTTCCAGGCAATGTTTGTGGACTCTGAAATTGAGCAGAAAAGTGTTTACTCTGGGGGCTGTTTTGATCTTCCATTCTCTGAGTTGATAATCCCCTTGTGATTCCCTCAGGGTTGGATCTAGTATTAAATGAGAAGGCTTTCACCACAATGAGATGAGTAATTTTATCTCTCACTCAACACACTGATGCAGACCATAGACAAGCCAAATACTATTGGCTCTATTGTTGTACTTGATTCATCAACCTTGGCTCATCAAAGCTTTTGTTAGCCACAGACCAATTTGCTCCCATGCTCTCTTGAGTAGCCTCTTAGCTTCCATTTTCCATAATCTTGAGCTCACAACTTGCACCTAATCTCATTTACCCATCACTGCTGTGCTTGCTAATCTATATTGGCTCATGGTCTATCAATGCCTCGATTTTCAAAAATTCTCATCCTCACCTTCAAAGCCCCTCCTGGCCTCACTTTTCCCTTCTTCCATGGCAGCCATGCCTTTAACCATTTAGGCACTAAGCTCTGGAATTCCCTCCATAACTTCTCTGCCTCTCCACCTCCCTCCCTCTCTCGCTCTCCATGACACCCCTTTAAACCTTTGACTAAGCGTTTGGTCATCATGCTTAATGTCTTCTTTGGCTTGGTATCCATTATTGTCTGATCTCTCTCTTATGGTTCGCTTTACTTTATTAAATACATTATGTAAATATAAATTAATGGTTTAATTCATCCATTGCTGATACTTTTTAATTCAACTTTTTCAAGTTATTTTTACCCTTACATTACACCCTTATTGTTATTACCATAAGTACTCATTTCACTTTCATTCATTTAATTCTACCTTAAGCAGCAGATTTTAAACAAATACACAAAGGCATTCCAGTTATTTCAAAAAACAGTTGTTGCACTTGAATTTTAGATTATGCAAGGTCTAAAGAATCACTTATTGGTTTTCAAACAAATGGCTAGGCTATGACTTCTACAATTAACCTTAGCATCCCAGGGCTAGAGAAAGCAAAATCTCCCAGTAATCCTGCTGCTCATCAGAAGTGGGATGTTAGCTGATTGCATGCTGTTGAATACAGTTTGCAACTGCTCAGATGCTAAAGCAGTCCATGTCCATATACAGCAAGACCTGGAAAACGTTCAGGCTTTGGGCTGATAAGTGGCAAGTAACACTTGGGGCCACGCAAGTGCCAGGTAATGACCATCTCCAACATCTACCACCTCCCCTTGACATTCAATGACATTACCGTCATTGAATCCCCCACCATTAACATTCTGTGGGTGACCGTTGACCAGAAACTTAACTAGAGCAGCCATATAAATACTGTGGCTATAAGAACAGGTCAGAGGCTGGGAATTCTAACTCACCACCTGACTCCCCAAAACCTGTTCAACATCTACAAGGCACATGTTAGGAGTGTGATGGAATACTCCCCACTGGATGAATACAACTCCATCAATACTCAAGCTCGACATTATTTAGGACAAAGCAGTCTGCTTAATTGACACACCTCCTCAATCACCTTAAGCCATCACTCTTCCACTGCTGGCACACCGTGGCTACAGTGTGTTACATCAATAAGATGCACCACAGTAACTTGCCAAGGCTTCTTCGACAGCACCTTCCAAGCCCTTAATCTCTACCATGTAGAAGGGCACTGTAAAAGGAAGCACCGCCACCTCCAAACTCCCCTCCAAGTCACACACCACCCTGACTTGGGAATGTATTGCCATTCTTTCATTGTTGCTGGGTCAAGGTCCTGGAGCTACCTCATGAACAGCACTGTGGGAGTACCTTCACGAATTCTGTGGTAAACCTATCCTGCAACCGCTAACTCAAATTATTTAAAGAATAATTTTTTTGATTTTTTTTTCTTTTTCACATTTATTTTCTATTGGTCCATTTTTGTTTACCTTTCTATTTTACTTCAATCTTTTCAAAATTCATGTATATATCTTTCTTGTCCTTTCAGCATCTTCCCCATAACTCTGCAAATTAGCTCTCTTCAAGGACATGTCCGTTTGTCTTTTGAAAGTTTCCATTGGATGAGATTCCACCGCCCTTTCAACTAGTGTGTTCCAGATGTGAAAAACCATTTGTGTGGGGAAAAAAAATTCTCATTTCCCCCTGGTTTATTTACCAGTTATTTTAAATCTATGACCTCTGGTTAATGACTCACTTGCCAGAGGAAACAGTTTCTCCTACTTTCTCTATTGAAGCCGCTCATAATTTTGAACACCTCTTGGTTCCCCTCTTAACCTTCTCTGCTCTAAGGAGAACAATTCCAGATTCTCCAATCTCTCCACCTAACTGAAGTCTTCATCCCCAGTATCATCCCAGTAAACCTCCTCTGTATTCTCTCCTAGGCTTTGACATCCTGTCTAAAGTATGGTGTCCAAAATTATATACAGTAATCCAGCTGATGTCTAATCAGTGATTTTATGGCGGTTCAGCACGATTATCTTGTTTTTGTATTCATTGCCCCTATTTACTTAGCCAAATATCCCATATGCCTTATCAACTTGTCCTGCCACCTTTAAAGATTTCTGAAGATGCACCCCCTTGGACCTTCTGCTTTGTTAACATCCACCCCATTCCTACATACAAAAGTACAATTTAGATTATACACTTATTCATAAATTGCATCTCTCCCTTGTCTGTCCATTTCACCAGTTTGTTTATTTGAAAAAGAGCAAATGGAAAGAGCAGCAGAATAGATTTCCATGCACTAGTTTTTCTTTCTTTCAAAGTTTGGGAGGGATAAGAAACTTTTACTTTTCACAATGTGGCCTTCACTTATTGTACAAATCTCAGATGTTGCTTTGTAATTCTATAGCATTTAAAATCAAACTCAAAAGAAGTAAAGCTGCATTTATTGTGCAAAAAGGAGTGCATCTCCTTTTAAGGGTATGTTACATAGCACAGTGTGAAAGGCTAGTGGGAGACCTGGATATATTTGCCAACTTGCTTGGAATATTGGTTGTATGAGATGATTGTTATGCTGAGTGTCCTACAGTCCATCAATACTGGTGGCATAAGTCTCTTAAAAGGGCACCGTGTTTAAATCTTCCTCCACTGAACATAGATTATGTCACACACACAATGTATACAAAATGTTGAGACATCCTATTTTTTTGTCTTGCTCATGCTTTCTCTTTATGTAAAAATAATTTCTTGTGACACAGTGACATTGACAAAGGCACATTTCTTGCTGATATTTAGTGGCCTTTGAAAGATGGTAGTTGTCCACTACTATCCTTGTGACGGCCTTCCATGATGTTATTATGTCAGGAATTATAGATTTTGATGAGTGTGGTGGTGAAGGAACAGCAATGCATAGCCAAGTCAGCATGGTGTGTGCTCGCACAGATAACTGGCCTGGGGAAAACAGGAAAGTGTAGCAGATCATGGAGGAGGAAAGTGAAAACCCAATGAGGATGGGAAGAACACTTCAGTCATCAGAATTTAAATGTGAACCTGGTTTGAGTAAGGGATGTGAATAAACCATTAAGACTCTATGAGTTCAGTATATTTTCTGCAATGTTAGCTGTGAACTTAGTAAATTCCAGTGCTACTAATTTCTCTGCAGTTGACCACACCACCCTTCTTCAACACCTGTCCGCTGTAGTCCAACTGGGTGAGACTGCACTCACCTGGCTCCATTCTTATCTATCTAATCATAACCAGAGACTCACCCACAATGACTTTGCTTCCTGCTCCTACAGCTTCCCCCCTGGTGATAGATCTATCCTTGGTCCCCTCCTATTTCTCATCTGCACAAGAAATAGGAGCTGGAGTTGATCAAATGGCCCATCAAGCCTGTTCCATCATTCAATACAATTGTGGTAGATCTCTGGCTTCAACTCCATGTTCCTGCTGGCTCCCCATATCCCTTGATTCCCTAAGACCAAAAATCTATCCCAGCCTTAAATGTATCCAACATTGGAGCATCCACAACCCTCAAGTAGAGAATTCCAAAAATTCACAGCCCTTTGAGTGAAGACATTTCTCCTCGTCTCAGTCCTAAATGATCATCCTCTTATCCTGAGACAGTGCCCCCATGTTTTAGATTCCATGACCAGCGGAAACAACCTCTCAGCCTATCAAGCCCCTTCAGAATCTTATAAGTTTCAATGCAATTGTGTCTCATTTTTCTAAACTCCAGAGAACATAAGCCCAGTTTACTCAGCTGCTCATCGTAGGACAACCCTGTCATTGCAGGGACCAATCCAGTAAATCTTTGCTAAATTGTCTCCAATGCAAGTATATTCTTCCTTAAATATGGAGACAAAAACTGTACACAGTAATCCAGTTGTGGTCTCATCAAAGCTCTGTGCAATGGTAGCAAGATTTCTTTATTCCTGTAGTCCAAACCTTTTGCAATAAAGGCCAACATGCAATTTGCCTTCCTAATTGGTGGCTATACCTTCACGCTAACTTACTGCATTCCTTGTAAGAGCACACCCGAGTGTCTCTGAATGTCAATATTTGCAGGTTTCACACCTTTCAAAAAAAATTCTGCTTTTTTATAATGATCAAAGTGAATAACCTCACACTTCCCCACATTATACTCCATCTGCCATCTTAATTGCCCACTTGCTTAACCTGTCTATATATCTTTGCAGCCTCTGTGTCCTCCTCACTTCTTGCATTCCCACCTAGCTTTGTATCGTCAGCAAACTTACTTAGATGAAGATATAGAGTAATGTGATTAATATAGATTATAAATGGCTGAGGCCCATCTACATGCTGCTTCTTAGCGACATCATCTGAATATACTGCATCAGTTTTCACATTTTGACAACACCCAGCTCTACCTCACCACTGACCTCTTGACTCTTCCATTGTTTTTAACTATTAGACAAATTTTTTGACATCCAGTACTGGGTGAGCAGAAATTTCCTTCATTTAAATGTTGGAAAAACCAAAAGCATCGTCTTCGGTCCCCACCACAAACTCCATTCCTTTACCATCATGACCATCCTTCTCCCTGACAACTGTCTTTATGGCACCAAGTCCCAATCATCCATCACCTTTGTGCTCCCTGAGCTGCATTGGTTAAGCAACACCTCAATTTTAAAATTCTCACCCTAGCTTTCAAACCCCTCCATGACCCTGTCCCTCCCTGTCTCCGTAGGCTCCTTAACCCCACAACCTTCCAAGATATCTGTATTCCTCAAATTCTAGCTTCTTGAGTATCCTGATTTTAATCACTCTGCAATTGGTGGCTGTACCTGCCGCTGCTAAGGTCCTAAGTTCTATAATCCACTCCCTAAGCCTCTCTGCCTCTCCAACTCTCTTCCTTTAAAACCTACCTCTTTGACTAAGCTTTTGGTCATCTGCCTCAATATTTATTTACATGGATTAGTGCCAAATTTTGTTTTATAACAAAATGTAATTTCCTGTGAAGCACCTTGGGGTGTTTTATTATGTTAAAAGTACAATATAATTACAAGTTATTTTATATATTTTCTTCCTAAAAAAAGAACACAGCCTCTGTGTAGTCTACACCGCAATCATGACCCAGTTTCTATGGTAATGTTTTCTACAGTAATAAATTAAAATTCCCACAACACAATCTCATATAAAGCAATTTTGTATTTTATTGAATTCTCTCCCTCTCATGTAAGGTAGCTTTATTTGCAATTTATAAATGAATTCTTCAATAATTTATTACGGCATCATTAAGATCTATTTAAAATCTGTGATTTGTCCTTTTTTTATATTCTCTTGGTTTCAGTTAAATGAAATTATTTGGGATCCAACTGAGGGCCAGTTCTGGCAAGTGGACCACGTGAGACCAGTATATGGTGGTGGAGGACAATGCTCCCTTGAGAACCTACAGACACTTTGTACTGTCTGTCATAAAGAGGTTAGTAAAATGGTATTACTATAATCAAATGGTTGAAATGACATGATTCTTTTTCCACAATGGTATTTTTTCTCATGTTTTTGTCTTCCTCATAATTGATGGGGAAAACTAAAAGGCTTGGGCGAGTCAGTCAAAGAATAAGATGCAGTACTGCTGTCACCTGAGGTGTAAAAATAAGAGTCTTATTAACTTGGATAAAAGCAAAATACTGAGGATGCTGGAAATCTGAAACAAAAGCAGAAAATGCTGGAAAAACTCTGAAGAAAGGTCATACGGACTCAAAACGTTAACTCTGTTTCTCTCTCCACAGATGCTGCTGGACCTGCTGAGTTTTTCCAGCATTTTTTGTTTTTGTTTCTTATTAGCTTTAGCTGGCTTTGATGCCTTACACTTAATATCATCATGAGAGAGCTATGTAATATAAGTCACAAGTTTACAGTACCATGCTGCACTCAAAACTCAACATTTGCTATTTCTATCCTCTGGGCACCAAAGTAAACATAATAAAAATACGAAATATCAGGTGCCATCAATGATCCTGCTACAGACTGTGCAAAAGATTTTTTTTATTCTTGGACTGAAAAGCTAATTGCTTTGCTGATGCCATAAAGTTTAGGAAACACACTGTACTGGTTCTCCCCCAGCACCCTCCCTACAACATTATAGAGCTGTACAGGCTAATTTCCTGCAACAGCACTGGTTCAAATAAGATCAAAATGTTAGGTGTAGCAAGAAGCAGTAAATTTTCTGGTGATTTATTGGATGTTATGAGCAATTCTTTTTATTTATCCTCACTGAGACCTCTGAATTCCATTTTTTGGAATGTGTTTTTATGAGATCCATATAAGTCATACTAAAAATTGAAATTCTTCCATGATCACATGTTCTTAAACGCAAGGTATGTTTCCAAAATAAAAACAAAATGCTGGAAATACTCAGCAGGTCAAACAACATCATTCTGCTTTTGGGCTGGGTAAGTTTCAGCTTTGTGTGTATTTTTGGCAGGGGGGGTGGAATTGGGCACAAATTGCACTGGTTACGTTACAGTTCAAAATTTACACTTGATGCAACTCGTATTTAAAATTCTCCTTTCATTGTGCTATTAAAACGACTGAAAACTAGAAAAAACAGCACAGTACTAATGTGCATAAACGATGTACGGTTTCAAACTTTAATTTTCATATTTTGTGGTGTGAGTTAAGCATATTCCCTGGTCCCTGACTGCTCACACTGATTTTCAATTGTTAATGTCCATATTTGTGTTATGGCATACGTTAATGAGATTGGCAGGAAATTTCTGTGCAAATAGGCACAGCTTAATAACATAATTTCAGGTGTAATTTACAGATTGCAAACTCTTCCCCCCTCCAAACTCCACAGGAAATCCCACCCTAAGTGATAATTTTAATTTCCTGAGCAGGTGTATAAACCAAAACATTTAAAAAACCTTTCCCAAATCAAAAGGGAAGATATTTATCCAACATATCACAGTGAGAGGTTTCCTTTGTAAGAGCTCTTAAAAAACAATGGGAAAACTGGAGTTAAAGTCTTGGAAGAGAATTAGAGCTATGTCAATTGTAACACTTGCTCTTTTTAATTACTCTCATTGGGATCTCAGTTTAATGTCTACAGGATGTCACTTTCAATAGTCAGGATTCCCAAAGCCTCCGAGAGATCCTCCTAATTGATCTGATTTATGAGATTAAGTCCACTGAGGCACAGTTTAGACCTAAAGCTACTTGGTAGCAAGAATTTTGTTAATGTATTATGATTAAACTCTTCTAATTAGTCTTTTCTTTGGAATGAAAAGAATTTAGTAAACTTGAAACGTGCTTTTAATTTTCTTGCATTTTTTAAAAAAGAACTAAGTTCACTGTGTGTCTTGTGAAATAATTAAAACATGTGTAGGATCTAAAAATTGCCTTATGGATTTAATATGTACATATTCAATTTCTTTGCCTGGTATTTTAACCAACTCTGTGAAGGTCCTGATGAGGACATAGATTTTATATAACAAATATGGCTAAAATAGAGAATTTTTAATTTTAAAATACCCATGAAAAATCTGAAATCTTACATTTGGATAAAATGATGACTTTATTCATTCTTGGGATGTGGAAAGCATTGACAAGGCAATATTTATTGCCCATCCCAATTTGATTAAGAACTGTGTCACATGTCAGGTAGGGTTGGGAAGTCCTCTCCCTAAAGGACATAAGTGAACGAATTAGCTTTTGAAAACAATATAGCAGCCTTCGTGAGCATTTTATCTGGTACCAGCCCACAAATTACCAAATTTATACCCCAATCCTTCAATGCTCGACCTTCTTATTCTCCTGCTGCCATCCCAGGCTCGACACCCTCTTGGATAAGCCTACAGCTTTCTTCTATGCCTCTCTTGACATTCTTCAAAGGGTCCATCATGTCATTTCTTGCTGGTCCCTTACAAGCAGCAACCCAAATACTCCGGCCTACTCTTGCCAAACTTCCAATCTTGACCATAAGACATAGGAGCAGAAGTTAGGCCATTCGCCCATTGAGTCTGCTGTGCCATTCAATCATGGCTGATAAGTTTCTCAACCACATTCTCCTGCCTTCTCCCCGTAACCTTTGATCCCCTTACCAATCAAGAACCTATCTATCTCGGTCTTAAATACACTCAATGACCTGGCCTCCACAGCCTTCTGTGGCATTGAATTCCATAGATTTACCACTCTCTGGATAAAGAAGTTTCTCCTCATCTCTGTTCTAAAAGGTCTTCCATTTACTCTGAGGCTGTGCCCTCGGGTCCTAGTCTCTCCTACTAATGGAAACATCTTCCCCACGTCCATTTTATCCATGCCTTTCAGTATTCTGTAAGTTTCAATCAGATCCCCCCTCATCCTTCTAAACTCCACCGAGTATAGACCCAGAGTCATCAAACGTTCCTCATATGTTAAACCTTTCATTCCTGGGATCATTCTCGTGAACCTCCTCTGGACCCTCTCCAGGGCCAGCACATCCTTCCTGAGGTACGGAGCCCAAAATTGCTCACAATATTCTAAATGTGGTCTGACCAGAGCCTTATAAAGCCTCAGCAGCACATCCCTGCTTTTATATTCTAGTCCTCTCGAAATAAATGCCAACATTGTATTTGCCTTCCTAACTACCGACTCAACCTGCAAGTTAACCTTAAGAGAATCCCGGGCTAGGACTCCCAAGTCCCTTTGCACTCCAGATTTCTGAATTCTCTCCCCATTTAGAAAATAGGCTATGCCTCTATTCTTCCTACCAAAGTGCATGACCTCACATTTGCCCACGTTGTATTCCATCTGTCACTTCTATGCCCATTCTCCTAACCTGTCTAAATCCTTCTGCAGCCTCCCCGCCTCCTCAATACGACCTGACCCTCCACCTATCTTTGTATCATCTGCAAACTTAGCCAGAATGCCCTCAGTTCCTTCATCTAGATCATTAATGTATAAAGTGAAAAGTTGTGGTCCCAACACAGATCCCTGTGGAACTCCACTAGTCAGCGGCTGCCATCCTGAGAAGGACCCCCTTATCCCCACTGCAAGGTGCAAGGTGTTCACGTTGGCGATAATGGCAGCAGTCTGAGTTCAGAATTGGTAGACTAAGAGATTCCCAGAAAAATGTTTAAAATATCGGGTTGTAAACAGTTGTGTTGTAAACTGTCTCTTTACTTCTAAGATGAGAGTTGGGGGTCAAGGATAGCTAATCAGCATTTCAAATTGTATGCAAGGTGTTTCATGTTGCCATGGGGAAGAGCGCAGAGGAAGCCATTTTTGAGATCAGATTACAGGCTTCCCTACAAATTTATGAATATCACAGACAAACAACAGTTTTGTGTGGTTAACAGGGGAAAGAGGCTGTTTGGCTTTACAATCTCTAGTCGAAAGTATACATTCCACAGCTATCTAAGTATTCTTGGAGATTTGTTCTAGCATGGCCAGAGGGGGAAAAGTCATCAGGACAGATTTTACTGCAGATGGTGGATTTAGGGAAGCGCTTGAGGCAGTCATTCAAAGTTGCTACTTGGTGAAACGAGGAAGGGGGAGCAACTGTGGATTGTTTGCGATAAGGACTTTAATTCTGTGGAGAGCGTGATAAGTATAAAAGGGGACGGTTCCTTTCTGTTGTTTAAAGTATAAGTTGCATACAGAAAGATGTTTAGTCAATAGTGCTTTTTTAGTTATCTGTTACAGTGAAAGTTTTAAAATGTGAATACTTTCAGCTGTTAACTGAAGTTTGAATTTCTTTTCAAAAGTTATTGGTCTCTATGGGGATTGTGACAACATTGAAGGTGGGCAGAGGTAATGTTTTCACTCCTATTTGTTTGTCTGTCTGTAGACAATATCTCAAAAACTAATGGACAGATTTCAATGAAACGTGGTACATAGGGTATGATCTAAGGAAGAAGTGATTAGTTTTTGGCTAAGATCCAGATCTGGAAGTTTTTAAACATTGGGAGATGGGGCAAATTCACTTTATTTTTAGAATGTTTATGTTTATTTAGAATGTGTTGTTTTAAAATGTTGTGGTGGAATTTGTCATAGTTGTCAAAATGTGAACAGAGTTTTCAGCAGGTTGCTGGATGTGGATTGGCCTGAAGCCACCTCAGTGAGATGGAAGCTCTTAAGAAAAATAACTTTTTTTAGCTTTGTAGTTGCAGAGCACCAACCACCCAGGGAAAAGCCTCCGGGAAGAGCTGCATAGTTGTAATAACATTGAGTTAATGCAACCTGGCAGAGGTATGCACTCCACTGAGTGTCCTCTTCATTTGTTTTTCATTAGACAATTAATTTACACAAGTTGGTGAGCTATATATATATATATAGCTGTATAAATGCATATTTATGTCTACTTGTATAAAAGCTGCAAATATGTAACATGCAAATAGTTTGAACCCATTTCATGTACCGTGGTGCCAGATATTGCTTCCTTAATGCTACAATATTGAATGTATATATTTTGTTTTAAAAAGCTAGTGTTTTGGAAACCAAATAGATGATTCACAGTAAGCACTGCCACCTTGCATTTGATATGCCTCTGATGATGTAAACTGTAATTTATTATAAAACTTGAGATATTATTGTCCAAATGACTCAAAAGGTAACAATGAATTGTAAAATTTCTCCTTCTATAGAGAACAGCAAAACAAGCTAAAGAAAGAAGCCAGGCAAAGAGACTTTCAGATACTTCCAAATATGCGTCAGACATCAGAAGTTTTTTTACAAAGAAATGAAGAATAAGTACAAATATAAAATGTTTGCAAACATAAAATATAACTAGCACAGTTAACAGGTTCCTAGTTTGTTTTTGTATGCACTATGTGATTTCTTTTTCATGTAATAATCATAAAATTCAGCAAAACCTTTTAACTTTGTGTGCATTTATTTTTACCCCTTACTGCCTAATTCCGTATCCCATAAATGGCTTCCAGATATCGACCCAAACTGTATATAATTACCACAAAGAACTGTGGAGTAAACCCAGCTAAGATGGCCACTATAATGGAAAGCATCTAACCAACATTCAGCCATTCCCTGGGAAATCAGTATCCTGTGTGAGAAAATTTTAATGTCACATGTCACACTACTTTACACCGTAGCTTAATTTTTTTGGATAATAGTGTGCTATTAACGTAACTGTTGAAATTCCAGTTATGTTTCATACATGTTGGACATAGATTAGAACAACTGAGCTTGATACAAACATGGGTCTCAGGGTGAGAGGGCAATGATTTTTTTTAATATAAAGCACACCTTGAGGTGCCACCCCTGCACCTACAGCTGAGGTGGTGGCAGGCTGCAAATCAGGATGCCCTGTGGTTTGGGATGATCTTGGCTGTATTCTGACTACCTGAGGTCTGGAGGATTCCAGCTCTGTTGCTGCGTCTACTGGAGATGCTGGGTTCACTGGCAGAGGGGCTGAGAAGCCACTGTCCACACTGGCAGAGTTGCCACAGGCAAATCCCAAAGAGGAAAGTGGCATGGAAAATTCACTGGCAGAGGGAAAGTGATCATTGACCCACTTGTGGCACTGCAGCTATGGTCTGGGGTAGGGGAGTGACTGCAAAGCTACTGACCTTTTTGATCTCTGTCCAGACTTGCTTGGTCAGGCAGGGCAGTCTCTTGTCGTTCCATGGGATGAGGACCTCCCACTTTGCTGTTGCAGCCTGGAGGAGAAACTGCATGAAGACATCACTAAACTGTGGGGTCTCCCATTGTCTTCCTTCCAACATTGTTGCAGCAGACTCCCAGTAGGCTCTTTGGGTTGTCTGTTCTGTTGGATGGCTCTTCTGCAATTTTGCCAAGACAATTGTTTAAAACGAGGCAGCAGTGAATGCAGGGTGAGCACTTTAAATATGGCACCAACCTTTGTTTTAGGTGGCACTTCGTTGCCTGCCCCTGCTCTTTAATTGTACAGGCCCCGGTGCCTCCAATTAGTTAATTGGCCAGCCGCCAAGTGATCACATGCAGCCAGCCAAGACTATCGAATGGAAGCAACACACCGTCAGGACCTGGCAGAAAGGAGTTAGGGCCATGATAAGATCACTGACAATCTTATTGAATAGTGGAGCAGGCCTGAGGAGCTGACTCCTGTTCCTATTTCTAATGTTCTTATAAGATCTTTCCCCTGGCTGGGGTGTGGTTAGCTATTTAGAACTGAGATGAGGAGAAATTTCTTCATGCAGAGAGTTGTCAATCTTGGGAATTCTCGATCCCAGAGAGCTATGATACTCAGTTGAGTATATTCAAAACAGAGATCGATAGATTTTTGGGAATTAAGGTATATGAGGATAATGCAGTAAGGTACAGCAGCCCTGATATCGAATGAAAGAGCAAGCTCGAATGGCCTACTCCTGCTGCTATTTATGTTATTAAAAGTATTAAAGTAGGTGATTTGTACTATTTATTGATGCAATAAAATACTTAAAGCATCCACAACCAGAAAAGTCTTTATGAAGTGGAGTACATGGTACAGGCAAACAATTTTTTGAGACCGTTCCAAAATCCTTCCAGGGCTGTAATAACAATTATATAAACCAAGTACTGCCCTATATTCAGCAAGATAGCAACTGAAGTAATGACCATATCAAAAATTCACTATGCACTAACTAGTATCATTTTACAGTAGTCATAATATTTTACATTTGGACAGTCATAACTATGCTATTTTCACTTATTTCAACTTTAATGCTGAAATTGACATTCAAACCACCAACTGCACTTATACCCAATATTAGCAATCATGGAATATACTGCCTGAATCAGTGCCAGTTTTCTACATTGCATGCATTATTGTTATGCAAAAACATTTTTGTAGCATTTCAGATTGGGCCACTGATATATTTAACAGCTACAGCTTAAACATATTCCTTTATTAAGTGTAACTCAAATATGACAAAATGTAGGAATGACATTAGATATAACCATATAAACTAATTAAATGAGTTAATTATCAATTCAGCCAATCTTAGAAGAACGATGTGTCTGATGAAAATGCTCCAGCTAGACGAAATTCATCTTTTAGCATAACACAGTACATGCGTTGTGGTAAAGATTTGGAGTACGGTGCAGGACGTGGCACAGTTGTCCGAAGAATTATTTCACGTCCAGTTGGAGGGGGAAATTCCGAGAGTGCTCCTGAGCTTGACCTGTGCTCATCAGAAGAACCTGGCTTTCCAGATTCGTCTTCAATTGGAGTCAGAGTAGTAGCCTTAAACAGAACAGATTTATTTTACACCAATTATGTCTGAACAGTGGTTAGAATTCATTCACTAGTTACTGATGAGACACAAAACAATTATTTAATTGTATGTATAGAATTTAATGTGGAAGCTGGAAATGAAATTGACCAAACGTAGATGCTGAAAGTGATATTGCCAACAAATACACTATTTAGTGATTCAACTGGCCCTATGTTTAAAATTATTCAAATAGATTACAAGCTAATTACAAATGTTTTAAAAATACAAATTAATTTTTATGCAATGTAAATGTATATTTTAAAGTTCAAATGCTATTCATGATGTAAAACAAACTTGCATTGGATGAACATTGCATGTTTTTCATTGGAATTTGCAATTTGATTACAATATGAATGCCAATTCCATATTTTGAAATATGTAAAATAATATACTTGGAAAGAAACACTTTCCATAATACTAATGACATTTCTTTGTGAATGGTCTGGTCTGGTAAAGCAGGTGGACCATAAAAATACAACCTTGTATTTAAACATATTGGTCCAGAACTTCCAAACTCCATATGGTCGTACCCCAGAGATACCCCCCAAGATTTGCTACGGGACCCCTCGGAGGTCCCGTACACTGACTAAAGAGGAACTGCTGGAAAGTTTGGACTTCCGATCGGCAATTCCCCTGCACCTGGAACCTTCCAAAAAAGTCTCCGACTGTTAACTCAGTCGGAGACTTCATGGTTCCAACTCACTTACCTGAACAATTACCCAGGAAAAGTTAGAAGGATTAAAACCAGTTCTAACTCATGGGTAAATATACGATCTACCTCTGCCCTCATCCACCCACCTGCCACCCTACCACCTCACCCACTTACCATCTTTCCATAGCTACTCAGTGATTTTGGGACCTTTAAACTCTACTTACCAGAATACAGCAGCTAGTACCGTAAAAAGGGGGCATGGCTTCTACGCTGATTCTCTCTACTGCTCCCTGTGAGGATTGCTGCACTGTGTAAGTTTGGAAGAGTCCTCCATTGGAAGATAGGCCCAAAAAATCGTAGGAAGGCAAGTGGGTTACTTTTTGTTTGATCTGGGTCAGAATTAGGGTTTCTGACTCAGATCGGAAGTTCTGGTCCAATGAAACAGAAGCCAGAGAGAATCAAAATGTGTTTTATGTGAGACGGTTGCCATTTATACATTGCCCTTAAAAAAACTGCATCTACATGAGGCATGACACAAAGGGTAATGGAGGAGAATGGCTGGTTGTTACCTCTTCAGTAGATTCAGCCAGCTTGAGAAGGGTTGAGAGAGAAGTAGTATTAGGAGAGAAACACAATGATGAAGAAAGGAAAGTCAAATCAGATGGTTAATAAGGGGTTAAACAAAAGTTAAACTAAATATACTATTTAGAACATGAACATACCCTTTTGACATAAAACACTAAAATGATCAATAATTTAGACTGACTATTTTCTGGTATTTATTACATGTACATAATCAACAACTAAGAACTATGTTCTAAAGCAATAGGTATATCAAGAGACTCGGCTGGTCAAACCGCGAGGAAAAAAAACTAAGCTGCAATAATTTTCCCAAGCACTAAGATATTGTTCAAAATGATCTCATGATATTTTAAGTTAACTGGGTGGGCATTTGGGAACTTACCAGTTTACATGTGAGTATATCATGTACCTTAATCTGAACGTGATCAGATTTTGTACTACTTGCTGGTTTTGTCAGTTTGATGAGGTGATGGGGGGGGGGGGGGGGGGCGCGGGCAGGAAGCGGTGCCAGTGGCAGGCATTGGAAGTGAGCAATGAAATGCCAAATCCCTAAAATTTAGAAGTATCTCAATCATAAAATAAATTTTATAGTTCACACTGTTAATAAATGCTGAAGATGATAAAATATTCTAGCAGTGAACCTAATTCTGAATGCCAACTTTAACAACATTGACTACTTGTGCGTGTAGATTTTCTGTAGATGCCATTAACAGTGGAGCACATTTAAGTAAAAAGGCTACTAATCATCAAAAAAAGATAGTTGTCCTGTTTATTTTCCTAAGAAATTTGTTAATTTAACTTAACACTTTGCTTTTCTATTTTAAAAAAGTGGGACAGTTTTCACTGTTACAGTTCATTGAAAAGATAATCATTCAATTGTATCCCAAGCTTATTACCACCGCTGCCCTTGGATCTTACTTGCTACCACCATTTTGCAATTAAAATGATCTATTCAATTAAATATGTTCCACTCTATAAATGTGTTGGTAGCTACAAATACTCTGTACATATTAGCGTCATTATATAATTGTGATTAGTGGTGACGAGCTGGATTTATTGTTGCAATGTATTGTTATGATCCTAGACCAGACTTCCAAGTTTTTGGTAAGATCCAGTTAGGAACCAATAGTACTTTGTTTAAAGTAGAACAAAGTTTGAGATTCAAGACACTTGCTAAGCAAATAAAGCCATGGGTTTTGAACAAACAAAAATAAACTTTACTATATAAGGTCAGAAAGATAAAATAATTTAAAATATCTATCTTATACTCTAACATTCAGGGTTAATAGGAGGTACACATAAATTAACAGGCAAGCTGTGGTCAAACACACACTACAGCCTAAATGGCAAATCCAACCAAGACAGAGTCCATGGATTTCTCAACAACCCATATACACAATAAACACTGAGTCAACCAATCTTGTTGAAACACTGTCTCTCTCACAAGGGATTCCAGTCTTCACTCTGAAGATCTCATCTTGGAATTCTCTCCAAAGTCCCTCCAACTCAGATGGCCTCAATGACAGCTCACCTCTCATGGGAGACTCCATTTCCCTGGATTCCTGTGTCTCTGCACTCCAGCACCAACTCACAAGCACAACTTCATTCTTTGTCCGCTCCAAAGGGGTACCTTATGGCCCCAACGGCCTGCAGCATGGAGTCACTAACCTTCTGTTGCCTTCTTAGATCTTCAGGACTTCTCCCAAGCCCCCTTTGATTGCCAGTGATTCTCTTGAATCCTCACCACTTAAAGACTGCCAACCACAGCCTTTTATCTTCTTGGTACCTCTTTCTCTACTCCTGTTTCTTAACTGGAACCTCTCCCTGTCCCCTGCCTGGGACTCTTCCCTGAAGATGGTGCCCCACTTCTAGGTCACAGGACTAGGGTTTTTGCACCTTTTAAAAAAAAGTCTTCACGCAGATGCACTGGGCCCGTCCTTGGCCCTAAGAACTATAAAAATGCCGGATTGCGCATGCGCCACCCGCTCCTAGTCTGTGCATGCGCAAAGCTCCTGAGGCTCCTTGGAACTTGAGCTCCTGAGCTCTGCTCTACTTTATATTGTTATGAAATCCAAACTTAAAGAAAATGGAAAATCAGCTTTCCCATGAAAAACAGAAATAGCATCATTGGTTCCAACAGCCCTAAATATTTGAGGACAAATACAGAATGCTTGCTCTAATTCTTAATCTATATAATACTGACAGATACAGCAGTAACTTGATCGACTAATCCCATGGACTGCACTCCACCCCTTTCCAAAAGCAGCTGTGACTTGAGTTCCTCTCTATTAAGAATCTTGACTTTGTAAGAAAGCTAGGATCAGAAGATCCAACAATACTTAATGTCAGGATGATTATCTTAAGTTTGATATAGGCTATGTCTGTGTTTAACCTGCCTGTATAGACATTTACAAAACTATATCACTAATATAGAGTGTTAACAGCTTCACACCGCTGATTGTTGCTCAATAAGTTGTCTATTCCTTGTTCAAAAATTATTTCAAAACCAAGCAATTCATTCCTGATTTATATTTTCAATAGCTTGTCTCCTTGGCTTAAATGAAAATTTGCATTTTTGTAGTACCTTTCACAACCTCATTACATCCCAAATTACTTGATAGCCAATTAAGTTCAGGCAATGCTGTATTGTAGAAATTATGACAGCTGGTTTTCACACAGCAAGCTCTGACAAACAGCAATGTGATAATGACTGGATAAATGTTGGGGACAGCTTATTCAAAATCGCACTATGGGATCCTTTACATCCACCTGAGATGATTTAAAATCTCATCTGAAAGACCAGTGCAGTATTGCCTCAGTGTCAGCAGAAATTTTTGTGCTCTTTAACTCTCTGTATTGGGACTTGAACCCATAACTTGTGACTCAGAGGTAACAGTGCTACCAACTGAGCCATAGCTAACAGAACTGACACAGGACGGCAAGCCATTTGAGCTCACTGTTGACATACTATATAGGGCAGTCAAATGATACCAGCTGAAATATTTTAAAGGGAACAGCATCTCGAATGGTTCTGCAATATTACGTTGCACAGACTTAACTGAAAGTATAAAGAGCAATAAACAAATATTTCTGTTGTAACATAAATGTGTCTCTCCCCTCCAGTTAGCTACTCTGCCTTTCACTTCTTATTTATGTTAGTCCCTGCCTGTATTTGTGTTTGAATTGGAATCTGTGGTAATTTGCTTCCCAATGTATAACCTCATATACCCTTGGTTTTCTTACTTTAATGAAAGAACTTGACCATGTGTTCACTTGCAAATTCCCTTGCACAATGTCATTATCTGAATATTAAGTGAAGAAATAAACTGTATTGCATACCATTTGTCAAGTGTTTTGCCCCACTTTACAAAGATCATTCATCAATGGTATTTCAGAATCAAGTAGTGATAGATTTAATTTCAGTTTGTCCTCACCCTCTGTGCATTCACAAACAGTTTGTAAATAATGCTCCCTGTAGGCCCTCGTCCTGCTCCAATGACTGGTACTTCTGGCTGCTCTAAAAGATAGCTCACAAACCTAATAAAAATAAATCAGTCAGTGAATGACAAAGTTTTCTGACATGTCAACCTTCTGCATCTCTAAGGGCATGCCCAACTTTTCAGTTCAATTTTAAACAAATTCCAAAGCTAGATTTATGTAAGACTAATAGAAACATTAAATATTAAGCTTTTATCATACATGGAGCACATTAAATATCATTAGTTAGTGCTGCATTAATAATCCATACTTCTAAGCAAAAAAAATCAAACAATGAACTGAAAACAAATGTTACACAATATATTTTTAAAAATCCATTTATGCGATGTAGGCGTCGCTGATTAGGCCAGCATTTATTGCCCATCCCCAATTGCCCTTGAGAAGGTGGTGTGAGTTGCCTTGAACCGCTGCAGTCCCTGTGGTGTAGGTACACCCACAGTGCTGTTAGGAAGGGATTTCCAGGATTTTGACCCCACGCCAGTGAAGGAACGGCAATATATTTCCAAGTCAGGATGGTGAGTGACTTGGAGAGGAACTTGCAGGCGGTGGTGCTCCCATGTATCTGCTGCCCTTGTTGCTAAACATACTTAAGATTGCAATATTCTAATAATATATGATATCCAAATCTCTGACAATGTTTTTTTGTAAATCCCACTATTAAACAAAAACACAAGTAAAACTGGATTACTCCAAGGTATTTGCCGATGTAATTGAGAGCCCCTGCTTGATGTGACAGTTCCCCTCGAGAATGTTCCTATCATATTTCTGCAATGCCATCAGAGCAAGACCTCAAGCAGAAGCTGCTTTCCTGCCCACAGGAACCTAGGGAAAACGAAGGAGAATGCCACCAGCGTGTAAGATCCTGAGGGGACTTAAGGGGAAACATCCTCTCAGCATCCACCCCGTTATGGGACATTAGAACTAGGGGACACAGTTTAGAAATAAGGGGTCTCTCATTTAAGATGGAAATGAGAATTTTTTTCTCTCGGGGTCATTGGTCTACAGAATTCTCATCCCCACAGAGCATTGGAGGCTGGATCATTGAATATTTTTAAGGCTGAGTCAGATTGACCCCCTTGTCAATCAAGAGTCTAAGGGTATACAGGGTAGACAGGAAAGAGAGTTGAGGCCATAATCAGATCAGCCCATGATCTTATCAAATGGCAGAGTAGGCTCAAGGGATCAAATGGCATACTCCGGCTCCTACTGCGTGTGTTGGTATGTAATACAAAGGAGCAATTTTTTTTGAAACGCAATATTACTTTTAATAATTCTGCTTTAATGTTCAGCATAATAAAGCAAAAAACAACTGCATCAAAAAATATTTAGAGCAATCTCAGGACAAAGCAGTTTTATTTTTATGTTGAAATCTATCTTCAGTGTTTAAAAAGTTAACAAATTGGTTAACTAAAATATTTTCTATTGTTTACAAAAAAAGCTGGAGTTTTATAAACTTGTCTGTGGCTCTAAATTTGTAAGCACCACAAAACACCAATATTTTGGGCTACTGCCATTTAACAGAAAATTATATTTATAGCTCAGTATCATTAATTGAGCAAAAGGCAATTAGAGTAGTCACCTAAGCATTAGAAAACAACTACTAACAAGCTATTAAGGATGGAGCTTTGATATTAAATGGAGAACAGCAGCTTCCATTTGTATAGTGTCTTCAATGTAGCAAAATGCCCCAAGGAATGTTATCAAATGGAATTTGATGAGCCATGTGAGACGTTAGAACAGGTGGCCAAAAGCTTGGTCAGAGAGGTAAGTTTTAAGAAGTGTCTTAAAAGAGGACAGAGTGGCGGAAAAGCTTCGGGAATTCCAGAGCTTGGGGCTGAGGCAGCTGATCATACAGCCTCCAATTGAGCCAAGCAGATAGACCCAAGAAATATACTATGGGTGGAATTTAATGCCTTCCCTGGGCTAGATCAGAGGCTAGGGTTGCTGTTTTATCAGGCAGGAGGGTATGGGGCGAAGATCCAGCCACCTTACACCTCGCTCCAATTAAGTCCAGGGTGGGAAGGCTTGCAAGTGGTCTTCCTGCCCAGAGACCAAATGAGGCCCTTAAGTTGGCAATTAAAGCCAATTAAGGGCCTCATCAAAGTGCCATGTATTTAATCAGCATTGGGCAGGGGAGTCACCATGTGGGGAGACTGCCCAGCATGCTTGCAGTCTAGTTGAGCACAGAGGATTGGTCCCTCCTTCAAAAAGCACTCAGTGCCTAATTGCAGGACCTGATATCAGGAAGTAGGGTGCCCACTGAGAGCCTCACCCCTGTCCTTTCCTCCAGCCCCTGGCATCCCCCCGTCGCCGGCGACCCCTATTCCACCATCATTTACCTTTCACTAGGGATCCGTAGTAAAGGCCTAAGTGAATTACCAGCAACAGCCAATGTTACTGGGGTCACTGCTGATAATGGAGAGATGCTTGGCCTGCGGTAAGTTCTGCAATCAAATATGCCCTATGAAGTCAGGAGCCCAGGTGACAGGTTTTCCATTGCCAAATAGCAGCTTAATTCCTCTAGGGGTTCCTGGAAATTGGGTTGGCAGGGGTGCTGCCAGTTTTGGTGGTGGATGTTGGTCACCCTACAGCTCTTATCAAATTCTGTCCTCGAATTCTGCCCTGTATATTGATATGACTCTAACCCTCTCATAGATCTTTTCTACATTTATGCTGTAGTAAATAGCTTCTCGATGTTTTTAGAATTATGTAATCTTTCTTAAAATGTTATTTAAATTACACTCCATCGATCTAGTGTAGCCCCAAACACTGCACAAACTTATTCACTGTCCATTTTAGATTTACCAAACTGACAAAGTTTCTAAGTAAATGCAAAAAAAATGATCAAGTTACAGATTAATAAATCAACAGAATACATCTTTTACCTTTCCAATTCTTCACGTTCCTCTTCCTTTTCACATTTCTTAATTCCAAATTTGGCTTGAAGTGATCGAGATCTTGCAATAATGGCTTCTGAAGCTATTATCTGACTAATTATTTCCTGGAAAAGAGGCCATTTAGTTATGTTTTCCTATTTTCTAAAGTCTCTTTTGTCTATTTGTAAATCTTTTGAGAGGTAATTCCAGCAAAACTTACTTCCAACTTTTTGATGTCAGGGTTTGAATATCTTAAAAGTTTGCTAGCGTGAGTAATGATGTGCTGAATTATTTTTCTTACAGAGGGAATATCTTCCATAGATTCTGTTAAAGGTGGTATATAAATTAATAGTACCATTAATACTGAAAGCACAAAGATAATGCAACATAGAAACTAGACCAGAAACTAGGATATTTTACAAGCCTAACAAACAACTTGAGATTTAATCAGTCAACTCATTAGATATAAATTGTGAAATGCTAAAACTTTTCAATCATAAACAATTATAAGTATTTAAAACTGTTAATACCACATCTGTTGTATTATCTAACAAAACTGTTTTACCTTCTTCTTTCACCTTCAGCAATGCAGCATGCAAAATGCATGGTAGTAAATGCCTAGTCAAATCTGCAGGTTTTAAGCCAACCAAATAGTGAAGAACCTGTAAGAAAACATGTCTCATTATGTCATGTACACAGGTCTAAATCTGCAGATACATACAATTTAAAGTATGACTAAAAATCCATCAGTAAAAACTTAATAAAATTACATTTTGAATTACTTCCTTATTGCTCAAAACCTGGAGTTGTAAATTACATCGGTCTTACCCTACATACAAAAAACCTTAAGCACATCAATTTCCTCTGCATATCTTAAGAAGTTCAATAAAATTTAAAACCATAAACATCAAGTCATCATGTACTTGGGTATGCCTTGATGTGGTTCTCTGCCCCATGAAGTACAAAGAAACAGATCATTCAACCAAACCAGTTTGTGTTCACATTTGCCCTCTAGTTGAACAATTAGTTCTAATCATATACCTATAACCCAATTTTGCATGGCGAGTTAGTTCTGCCTCAACTACTAACGCTGGAACTAAATTTCACAGATTTACAATTGTGTGTGAAGACATTTTCATGCCCTCTGTTCTAAATCGCTTATGTTTAATCTTGTATCTATGGCCCTTCATTTTTGACCCCTCAAATACAATGGGAGGTATTTGATTTATATTTGGAGATATTGTTTGGAATCCTCTCTCTTGCCAGAACAAGTACTTTGCCTCCGAATCACTGAATGTTATAAGACAAGAGGCTACCATTCAGCCAATCAGACTAAAGGATCTATTCTAGTTTTGAGTCCAGTATGTCTCTTCTTGGGAATTATTCCTTCTGAGTAAGAGTCAAATTGGACTCAAAATGTGTAATTAGGATTTTATTTAGTGTAATGTACCTTGAAGTAATGTATACTTTTTGAGGAAGATCACATGATCTGTAGTAACCAATAGGAGAGTAGCACGGGCTACCTCTGGCAGTCAGTGTAGAGATAGAGTTGGAGTTAAAAGCACAAGTTGCTGCTGAGTACATTATAAACAAACTTAATGTTTCTTAATGTTTCCACCCAAGAAGTGTCTGCAGATCAACTCTATCAAAAGTAGCAACTCGGCCATCCTTACAACAAACTGGTGATGAGGATAAAACTGGATTGAACAAACGAAATCAAGTTAAAAAGAAATTGGCACTGTACCTTGCCCAGTGATTTTAAGTAGCAAGTTCCATTAGAATCAAATAAATAATCCCCTCTCAAAATGTCACAATTTGGGAGAATTGATCCTTTTGAACCAGCCACAGATGATTGGGCTCATTACATAGAACGCCTCACATTCTTTTTTCAAGCGAACGAGATTACGGGATAAAGAGAAGAGGCGAGCGATCCTCTGAGTACTTGTAGGAGCAAAACCTACAGTATGATTCGAAGTTTGATGGCACCCAGTGCCCCAGATTCGAAGAATTTCGATGAATTGGTGGACTTTGTGAAGGGTCATTTTCAACTGAGCTCCCAAATTGTGGCATTTTAAGAGGGGATTATTTCTTTGATTCTAATGGAGCTTGCTACTTAAAATCACTGGGCGAGGTACAATGCCAATTTCTTTTTAACTTGATTTCGTTTGTTCAATCCTGTTTTATCCTCATCATCAGTTTGTTATAAGGGTGGCCAAGTTGTTACTATTGATAGAGTTGATCTGCAGACACTTCTTGGGTGGAAACATTAAATTTATTTACAATGTACTCAGTAGCAACTTGTGCTTTCAACTCCAACTCTATCTCTACACTGACTGCCAGAGGTAGCCTGCGCTATCCTACTATTGGTTACTACAGATCATGTGATCTTCCTCAAAAAGTATGCATTACTTCAAGGTACATTACACTAAATAAAATCCCAATTACACATTTTGAGTTCAATTTGACTCTTATTCAGAAGGAACAATTCACATCTCTAAACAACATGCTCAGAGATTGTTTAGTGTGTGGTGTGAATGAGGATTCTATTCTGAAAAGATTATTGTCTGAAGTGAATTTGGATTTCAAAAAGGCGCTTGAGAAAGCACTGGCCATGGAAGGCACAGTAAGAGATTCAAAAGCAATACAGGGTGTGCAAGACGGCACTGTCCTCTACATCAGGCAGGAAACCCCAGTCGAAAAGGGCACGAAAATGCAAGACTCTGCCGAGAAACGGGAAACAGCCCCCACTAGCCAAAGAATAAAGAAAAATAACTTAGCAGCAAAATCGAAGAATAATTTTAATTGAAGTGGAAACAAGCAGTCTTTTAGCGATTGGCATTTAAAAAAAATCGAATGCTACTATGGTCACAGAAATGGACACATAATGACGCAGCGCAAGGAAAGATTCAAGGAGGCTTGTAAACAAAAGAATAAGCCCAATGAAACCTACAATGTAGAAGAGCCTGAAACAACAACAAATTCAGACATTTACTCATTGCTTAATCTGAAAGTTGGAAAGACAGAACCAATATTTGTCACAGTGAAAGTAAATGGCAAACCTGTTAGAATGGAAGTGGACAGAGGAGCTTCCACTACAGTAATTGGGGAATATACCTTCAGATATCTGAATAATGGTGAACATCAATTAAGTTTAGAAGAAGCAGCCACCAAACTCAAAACATATATGGATGAAGACATTCAAATAAAAGGCATAAACAGAGTAACTGTCCATTAGGGAAGCCAATCAGCAAAGCTACCAGTGTTGGTATTGAGAGGAGGAGGACCAAGTCCTCTAGGGTGAAATTGGCCAAGGGAAATCAACCTTGATCGGCCACCTGTTTTGAGAAAGGAGTGTGTAAGGACTCAACAGCCTGAAGAAATGCAGGCTGTCTTAAGCCAAAATCTGGAAAAACACCAGAAGAAACTCGAAGAGACCCTGCTTAATGACAGAGTTTGAGATGAGGTGAGCAACCTTCGCAGAAAAAAAGAAAACCTATTAAAAGACGTTCACACACTGCAAGATTCCCTCAGGTCAAAGTTTGTATCTCTGGAAAAGTATGAAGAGAAACAGACAGAATTCAACACTTCTCTGCACAAACTGAAGAACGAGTTGGCAGAGAAGACAGAACAATTCTCAATTTTCCAGGAGGCAGCAAACAAATACAAAGAGACGGAGGAGCTGAAGAATCAGCTAAATGAAGCCAAAGAGGCTTTCGAAGCAAAAGTCGCAGAATTTTCCAAGAAGCAATCAGATAATTAAATCTTGGGAAACTCAGCTACTGAGCTCAGACAAGTTGAGCTGGCATCTGAGAGAAGTCTGGCCAATAGTGAAGTCAAAAAGAAGGCCGAAATTAAAATCTGCACTAGAAAGAAGATACAGAAATACTGGTAGGGCTTTAATTCTGGCAGTGTACGAATACACTTTCATACATAGGCCTGGTAATCAAATCGCAAATTCCAAAGGCCTCAGTCAGTTGCCTTTACAAGAAAACGATCAGCACGTCCCAGTTCACAGGAACTTGTTTTACTCTTAAATTTCTTAGGTTCCTCGCCAGTATGTGCTCGACAGATCAGAGACTGGACAATTAAGGACCCAGTCCTATCTCAAACAAGTGTTGCATGGTTAGTCACAGGAGCCCATATCTGATGAAAAACCGTACTTCAACAGGAGACATGAAATAACCAGCCAGGATGACATCTTATTGTGGGGAGCACGAGTGATAGTTCCTCCAAAGGAAAGGGAGCCACTTTTAATTGAATTAGTGTCCATCCAGGGATTTCCCCGAATGAAGACCATAGCAGGCAGCTACCTATGGTGGCCTGGTATGGATGGCAAAATAGAGTTTAATAAAGCACTGTGTGCAATGACAGCAACAGCAAAAGTTGCCAGTGACACCTCCATTACACTCATGGGAGTAGCCAGGTAGACCCTGGGTGCGGTTACATGTTGACTATGTTGGACCTTTCCTGGGAACAATATTTCTGCTCATTGTCGATGCCCATTTAAAATAGTTGGACATATATGAGGTGAAGTCATCAGGGTCGGCCGCTATAACTGAGAAACTACATCAAGAGTTTTGCCATTCACGGACTATCAGAAGTAGTCGTTTCCGATAGCGCATGGCATTTGAGTGCTGAGTTTCAACGGTTTATCAGCCTCAATGGAATCACTCATGTAAAAGCTGCACCGTACCACCCTTCCTCAAACAGACTGGCCGAAAGGGCGGTTCAAACGTTCAAAGCAGGCAAAAGGCTAACTGGTAATTCCTTGGCAACCAAGCTAGTGTGCTTTCTTTTTCATTACTGGACTATCCTTCACACAATAACAGGTGTCACACCTGCGGAGTTATTGTTGAAACGCCATCTCAGGATGAGACTGGGCTTAATAATGCCAAATTTAGAGGGGAAGATGGAAAGGAGTCAGGGAAGCCAGAAAACTAGACACAGCTGGCATAGTCATGAGAGGAAATGTAACATGGGAATGCCGGTATACATGAAGGACTTCGGAGAAGGACCAAAGTGGTCACCAGGTGAAATGTAAGTGCTGTGACTGGGCCTCTATCTTACCACGTGGAGATGGAAGGCCGGATCATCTGTAAACATATGGACCATTTAAGGAAGAGGGAGACAAATCACCAAGATTTGGTTCCGCCAGTGATCATGACCGGATCTGTGTTTTCTGTTGAGGATACTCAACCCAGGACAGACATATCTGATGTTCCTGTAAGAGTTGAGGGTGCAGAATTGCAAGTGCCCACTGCAAGTGTTCAGGCAACTCCAAAAAAGGAGGCTCCTGACAAAGAATCTGAAGTTGTGGAGCTGCAACATTGCACACGTCATCAGGAAACCGCCTGATAGACTGAACTTGTAAATCCCTTACCCAATGTAAATATTATGTTGTCTTGAAAAATATGTATTTGTACATATAATATGTATAGCCAAGTTAAAGGGTGAGGAATGTAGTAATTAGGGTTTTATTTAGTATGTAATGTACCTTTAAGAATAATACTTAAGGAAGATCACATGATCTGTAATAACCAATAGGACAGTAGCACGGGCTATCTCTGGCAGTCCATGTAGAGATAGAGTTGGAGTTGAAAGCACACCTATAGTTGCTGCTGAGTACATTGTAAATAAACTTAATGTTTCCACCTAAGAAGTGTCTGCAGATCAACTCTGTCAATAGTAGCAATTCGGCCACCCGTACAACAAAATGTTAACTCATTTCTCCCTCCACAAATGCTGCCAGACCAGCTGAGGTTTTCCAGCACTTTATTTTTATTTCAGATCTCCAGCATCCGCAGTATTTTGGTTTCATTTTAGTCTTTACTGCTTCTGCTCTCTGTATATTTTGATACTGTGAATCCCCACCTGGGGAAAACCATTGTTTACATCCCTTTCCTTCATCTGAAAAACATTGATTAAACAACACTATCTTTTCTGTCCTGTAGTCAATTTTTTGTATCCATTTTTGTATATTCCCTTTAGTATAATCCACCTCAGTTATATCAACACAGTTCCTATGCAGCACTTGTCAAGTAACAGTCAAAATCCATAGATACACCATTCACTGTGTTTCCTTTATCAACACATTCCATCGTTTCCTTAAAGGCCTCTAATAAATTTGTTAGGTACAAATTGTGTTTTTCCAAAACAATACTGGCTGCCTTAATTAACTGAAGTCTTTCTAACAAAGTCCTAATTTCAGCCAATTTTATGCCCTCTACAATAGTATTGTCCAATTAAAAACTGCTAACTAGACACGAGAGTGGCTGCAGGGACTTTATTTTCGCCACATATGCCAATTTTAGCAGAAAACATCTTACATATATTCAGCAATACAGGTAAATGAGCTTCACACATATATTTACTTAAACTTCTACAACCAGTCAACAAAGAAGTAAAACACACAATCAGAAAGCATTCACTATTCTTTTTGTCTTACCACTTCACCAATACACACACAGAAAACTTAAGGTACACACTATGCACGTGAGATTATTGAGATCACATGCCCAATAATGGAATCTATTAATCATTTTTTATTTACTAATCAGAAATGCAATAAACTACATCTGGATTCCCAATTAGCTACACATTGCTAGTGACTAACTTCTTGGACAATAATGCTCTCTCAGAGATTTTCTACTACCAGTATTAGGTTATAGTTACTCAGTTATTGCCTTTTTGATTTTCTTGTATAAAACCGCTTTACAAACCGGTGGAAAAACTTTCATATCCAAGCATATTTGATTGTTGAGAGAGTCAATTATTTCTGTGCCGACTTCCCTCAGCAATGTACAATACAGGACAACAGGCCACAGTGCCTTCTTCACTTTGAATTTCACCAACTTTTTCAGTACTACCTCCATAACTATTGCTAGCCTAATTCTTGCAGTTCCTGCTCTTATATTGTTCCATCTCCAATACCATATCACCTGTAAACTGAAGCAAAGTCTACCTTCATGACAAAGTTCCTTTCTCACTTCGAATTCTCTCTAGTCTTTATTTTGTTGCTTTTCAAGTGCCTAAGACCGTTCATTATTTCCCTGCCCTGCAGCCATTTTCCATTCCTTCCCCCCAGCTTTCTAACTTATTTTTTGCTTCCCCTCATTAATGTAACTATTTAAATCAGTTATACCTTCTCAGCCTCCCTTGTGTCATCAAAGAGACGTCTCTGTCGTCGAGCAGGAATTGGCTTTGCCGTTTCCCAAGCCTCCACCCACATGTTGCCAGGGATTTTCATTCTGGCACTTAACTCTCTTCTGAGAACCTTGTCACCTGCTTCATCGGTGAACTCTTCCTCAATATAGTCACGAGGAGAGTACCACCTCACAAAATCTTCCAGACAACAGCCAGGGTTCGCAGCCTAAAAAAACAAATCAAAAAATTATTTTCGTTGTAAAGTTACATTACTTCATTGAAGATGTAGTGTTATCACTCAAATTTTTTTTAATTGAAGAAAAATTACTTCATGTAAACCTGTATAAAAAAAACCCAGCATATATTTGCTTATATCCATTGCCCTTCTCTCCAAAGGGTTACTAACACAGCTGTTGTACAACTGTGTGTGCACTATCAGCCCTCCAGTAATTTGCTTGAGTAGCCACTTCACAATGCTTCTGAACCTTCAGTGTTTTATTCACAATGAACCTCAAGTCCCTCTCTTGCTCTGCAACTTCAACAGTTGTCTCTGCATTGTATGCACATGCTTGAAGTTCCCACACTCAAATGTATAATATTATTTTGTGTATTTTGTTTAGAAAAATAATATGTTCAAGCTTACATAACTAAATTCTATAACCACTGTACACAACTATAATTTGCTGTGACGAAATCTCTTAACAGTGCACATTACCCAATCATATACACATCACTTGATCTTCCAGTGCACTTTGAACAGGTGATGTTATTGCAGCTCTGTTCCAGCGCAATTCTAGCTCACAAAATAATGAATTTAACTAAGCAATCAAACTTCTGTAGGAATTATATCATAGCTGCACAACTTCTTTCTGTGATGCAGTACAATTCTGAATGTACCACAACCAACCCTTTCCATTCATTCAAAAGACAGGAATAATATTTTTAATAAGATAGTGTTCCTCTATAGTTGATGATTAGGAAGATTGAAATGCTGACAATGTATTTTACCTTAAAGGATTCCATGTCTGACAGCAAACAGGCACTCTGCATTCTAGCACGTAGATGTGCTCCTTCAGCTGATGTCCCCAATTTAGCTAATACCTCCGACTGTTCTTCTAATAAATCTTCTGTCATTGGTGCTGGCTCCTGACAGGATGAAAGGTTTCAGTAAATTAAAATGTCTGCGTTAGATTTGTTTCCTGTGCTTTGTAGTAAGTGTGATGGGGGAGGGTGGGGAGGAGAAAGCCTGTGAAACAGCAAGAAAATACACCTCCTTAAATTGACAATTTGATTATTATACAACACTGGACTGTGAAAAATCTAATAGGTCATTCCACTGGCTTTACAATGAATCTTTTCCAAAATTTGTCCTTCTGGTGGTGGCATGAGTTACAAGAATCAACAACAGAGCCAGATAATCTGCTCCTAAATCTCTACCAGAGCCGCTCTGAATGAAGCATGAGGGTTTGATTAGATTCTGTGATTTGCACAAAGATGGCACTCTCACAATTTTTCCATCCAATGTTTCTTGCACCCCATGACAAAGGGTTTACTGCATCCACTTGATTACTTCACTAACAGCACAGCTGAGATTGAAACTTAAAAGGAGAATGTGGGGAATTTTAATCACAAAACTGAAATCCTCCTACTCTTTCGACTGAAGATTTACACAGCGCAGTTTGTGGCTACAGTTTGCTGAAAAACTACTTAATCATTCCATCTCATTGATGTAAAATAACTTGCATCAATAGCTTGCACAATGAGAGGTTTCTTCAACACTTCTGCTTTACGTGAACTTCGAGTAAAAGTTATTCCATTATTATCCAAATATAAGACATCTGGTAAAATAAATTTCTAACTTTTAAAAAGACACTGCCATCATCATCAAATATAAGTTAACATTCTATACTGTTGGTATGGAAGAGGTGAATGGGAGGGAGGAATGGAAAATATGATATTCTGATTGTAGCAAAAGGTTTTCTCACACTTTTGAGGAATACAATTGGCTCCTTTTTCTGAATGAGATTTTTTTTGGAGGGATGGTGACATGCAGGTGTATGTTTATGAATTTGATTATTTTTCACTGGTTGCTGTTGACCAGTCCCACTTTTCAAGACATTGCTTATTACGATGTACATTTATTACAGTGCACAGTTGTTTTAACGCAAAGTAAAATATTGCATGTTTACTTTCCAAAGTATTCTAGGACTGGAAATTCTGCCAATGGTTTCTTGATCTCCACTGTAACTTTTCAGCTGTTTATGCCAAACCTTTAGGGGTTCCTCAACTTGACCCCAGAGGGCTGTGGAAGTTCAATCATTCAGCATGTTCAAAACAGAAATTGCTATATTTCTGGATACTAATGACATCAAGAGACATGGAGATAGTGCGAGCAAGTGATGCTGAGGTATATGATCAGCCATGATCTCATTGAATGGTGAAGCAGGCTAGATTTGCCGAATAGCTTACTCCTGTTCCTACATTGAGTGTACACACATACATACATGCTGTGACGACCTTTGACCTGGAGTCAGTACAGTAAGGGAAATTTGCAATTTCTTAAAAATGATTACAGATTCCACAGACCTTTCAAAATTGAAGTAAAGGAGTTTGCTTCAATTGTAAAGAGGTCAATTGCAATTCTCTGGTCTATGTACTGGTCTATGTAACCTGGTGCTCTTGACCTGGAAGCAGTACCACCAGGAAGAAGTTAAGAAAGAAGCTGTGTGGCTGGCAAACACTAAGGAGAGCTGCAGACACAAAGGAGGGTTACAAGTAGAGGAGTTGGAGGGTGATGGACCAGATGCAGATACAAAGAGAAGACAGGGAGAGGAACACATCGAACTCTTGAGAGGAGAAAAGCAAATCAATTTCAGGAAGAGGTCAGTTTTTCTGTTTGGCAGAAAAGGAGACAGGAGCTCTTGGAGACAATGTATGAGCTGGTTTAAAAAAAGTCTAAAACCCGGAAAGTTGTGCAAATACCTCAGGAGGTGTTACATTGGTGGACCTTTTCCCGGAAGTGGTCAACCGTGAACCGGGATGTTACCGGTTGGTCAGTTGAAAAGGAACTCTGAAAAGTTACACTATCAGGACTACCATGACTCAAGGGGGAGAGAGTTCATAGAGGTGTGCCTTGCTGACAATAATCATACCTGTGAAACTCAGGGGTGAAAGCTGTTGTCAGATAGGACTCCTGACCTAACCTGTGTGAATAAAGAACAGCATACTGTGGAACAATGTAGCTATACTTGCTGAAGGGAAATGCTTGTGTTTGTGTGAAATGTATCTTTGTTGTACTGACTATTTAAATTGAAATTTACCTTTTTATTTGAAGTATTATTTGCCTGTTAATTCATGTTTAATTTGCATTGGCTCTGATTCATGTTAAAGTGATCTTTTGTACAAAAAGTGAAATTTTATTCATTAGTTCTTCAGTTGGGGTTCATTTAGTAAATTTATTTTGTTTTACGGTTCCCCCATGGGGAGGTCGTAACAACACCGGTATGTGTACACATTTAGCAACTAGGAGTCGAAATCCTGCCCAATTGTTTTCCTTCTTGACGAGGGATATTTAGACTAATTGGAAAGCTCCAACTATTAAATCAGCTAAGATCAACAGATTTAGCAGGGACCAGGAATCAAACAGAAAATGCTGGAAAAACTCAGCAGATCTAGCAGCATCTGTGGAGAGAGAAACGGAGTTAATGTTTCGAGTCCGTATGACCCTTCTTCAGAGCTAAAGAGAAGTGGAAATGTGATGAAATTTATACTGTTTGGAGGCGGGGGGGTGAAGCTGGTTAGAAGGCCAGTAATAGGTGGGGACAAAGGAGGGATTGACAAAGATGTCATGAACTAAAGAACAATGGGAGTGTTAATGGTAGTGGCATAAAGGTAGGAAAGCAGAATGTGATAATAGGGGATGGGATGGGGGGTGGAAATAAAGGATAGGAAATGGGATAGAAGGGGGGGATAAAACCACAGATAAATGAATAGAAATAAAAATAAAAATAAGTGGATAAAAAATAAATGTAACAAAAAAGGTGTTTAAAAAAAAAGGGGGTGAGGATGGAGGAGAGAGTTCATGGTCTGAAATTGTTGAACTCAAATGCTAATTCCAGGAGGCTGTAAAATGCCTAATCGGAAGATGAGGTGCTGTTCCTCCAGTTTGCGTTGGGCTTCACTGGAACATTGCACCAGGCCAAGGATGGACACAATAGCAGGATGGTGTGTTGAAATGGCAAGCGACTGGAAGATCTGGGTCATGCTTGCGAACAGACCGGAGGTGTTCCGCAAAGTGGTCACATAGTCTGCATTTGGTCTCCCCGATGTGGAAGAGACCACATTGGGAGCAGTGAATGCAGTAGACCAAATTGAAGGAGGTGCAAGAGAAGCACTGCTTCAGCTGAAAGGGGTGTGTCGGCCCTTGGAAGGTGAGACAGGAAGAGGTAAAGGGACAGGTGTTGCACCTTCTGCAATTGCATGGGAAGGTGCCGTGGGAAGGGGATGAGGTGTTGGGGGTGATGGAGGAGTGGACCAGGGTGTCCCAGAGGGAATGGTCCCTACGGAATGCTGTCAGGGGGTTGAGGAGATGATGTGTTTGGTGGTGGCATCAAGCTGGAGATGGCAGACGTAATCCTTTGAATGAGGACCAAGGACAGAATTTTCTGCCTATCGGGCGGGCGGAGCAGGAGCGGCCGCGGGCAGGCGCAGACCCGAGCCACCATTTTGCGAGGGCAGGCCAATTAAGGCCCGCCTAGCGCATTTCCAACTCCCGTGAATAGTGGGAGTGTGTGGGATGTGGCGGGCGTGCATAGACCGCCGGGTCCAATGGCGACCCAGCAGTCTGTTTAAAGAAAGGCCTGGTAACCTCCTGTAGACTGCTCACAATGGCCACTTCCAGGTCACACCGCAGGGGGTCGGCTGAGCAGGGCACACTGGAGGGAAGGGCAGAGGAGCAGGGCAGGCTGCAGGGTAGGCCAGCAGGGGGCCAATGCGCCCCTTGCTTTTCTGATAACTGCCTTGCTGCCCTCCTCAAGGAGGTGGCAGCACAGCAGGAGGTGTTGGTCTGCCAAGATGGGAGGAGGTGGTCCCCCTCCACATGACCAAACGTGCCTGGGAGGAGGTAGCGGAGGTGGTGAGCTCCCGCGATGTGATGCGGCATACCTGGATCCAGTGCCATAAGCGCTTCAACGATCTGTTGCACTCTGGAAGGGTGAGTACCATGTTGGCATTGGGCATTTAACCCTGCAGGTAGCCTTAGCCTTTGAGGGCCCCCCCCGCAAGTCTTACTGTCGTGACTGCACTGAGTCACATTGGGCATTTCTCGTACACTGGGCGGGAAAAGAGATGTGCCCACGCTTACATCAGCCTGAGTAGTTCATGAGATGAGTTCTCCCCCAAACTATGCGTTGTTCTTAGTTGCACATGACTAGTCTGGGGGCAACCCGCAGGAGATGCAGCTAGGCGCATACTCAGAACTCCAACACATGTCCTGTTCACGATGATGAGACTGTGGAAGGGGAGACTCAAGGTCTCGTGGCCAAGAGCCATCTGCTGCCCTCGACGCTGCATGTAGTTGCGACTCCTTGCTATAGGAGCAAAGACCGTGTGTTTCCTAAAGTGATGGACTGAGAATGTGTCCAAGGTGGCCGTCGGGGGGTGTTGGGAGCAGGCGTACTATTTTTGTGTGACTGATCAGCAGTAGCGGGGAGAAGAGGCACTGGAGGCCTGATATGGGCCACTGTGGTTGGGGTGCAGCGGCGCATGTAGAGTCCATGTGCAAATTTACACAATGAATGGTCTTCTCTGTTTTTCAGGAGAAGAATGCTCACAACGTGTGTGAGCATTCGAGGACTGGAGGTGGCCAGGCCCAGCTCACGATGTTAAGCCATTTCGAACAGGAGGCTCTGGAGCTTGAGAGGCGCCATGCGTCAACTGGTGTCGGTGAGGCTGGGGTGGAACGGCCAGGTATTTGAGGCCAGCAGTGAGATCCGCTATGTCCTCCCAACATCCGTAGCATTGATGATTCTTTGATTTGTTATTGTTGCAACATTGCTTGGTCACAGAGTGATAGAGTCAGAGGTTTGGATGATAGACAAAGATCCCTCGGCCCTTAGAAGATACGCATGTCAAGTACCTTCCAAAATCGCCCTATCCCATTTCCCACCACTATCCCCATGGCATCGCAACTGCACATCCAAATACTTATTACACGTTAGGAGGGTTTCTGCATCCACCACCCTTTCAGGCAGTGCGTTCCACATTCCCAACACACAGTGTGCAAAAGTTGTTCATCACATCACCTGTCAACCTCATGTCCCTTACCTTAAATCTATGCCACTTGATTACTGATCCCTCCACCAAGAGGAAAAGTTCCTTTCTGTCGACCCTATCTATGCCCCTCAATGTTCTCAACCTCAATAATGTCCCCCTCAATCTCCTCTGCTCCAGGGGAAATAACCCCAGTCTATGCTACGTCTCCTCATAAGTCAAACTCTCCAGCCCAGCCAGCAATGATCTCTGCACTCTCTCCACTCCAATCACATCCCTCCCGTCAAGCGCATTTCACAACTGCGCGCAGAACTATAACTGTGGCCTAGGCAGCGTTTTCTGCACTTGGAACATGACCTCCCTGTTTCTATATTCTATTCCTCAGCTAATAAAGGCAAGTATGGCATTTACGTATTTAAACACCTTATGTGCCTGTCCCACTACCTTAACCGGCCTGTCGACATGCACAGCAAGGTCCCTCTGATCCTCCTTGCTTTCCACGGTCCTACTATTCCTCATGTATTCCCGTGCCTTGTTTCTCCTGCCCAAGTGCATCACCTCACACTTATCTACATAACATTCCATTTGGCATTCCTTAAGCCATCTGACCAGCCCGTCTGTATCCGCTTGTAATGTAAGGGTATCCTCCTATTTGCCACCCCACCAGTATTCGTCTCCATAGGTTCTGGAAGGTTGAGCGCATAATGAGCCAGGGGGAGAAGGGGTGAAGTGTGTCACTGTGTGCACGCTAACTGATCCACTGTCCTTGTTGTTCATTTCAGCATCAGAGCCTGGCCACCAGGAGGAATTCCAGATGCCCCCTCTCGCACCTGAGGGTCCTGAAGTGTTACCTGCGTCACATCATTTCTGAGAGGCAGGCACCAGCGCAGATACTAGCACCTCGGTGGGCATTATAACATCTGCTACTGTCCCGGGGCACAGTGGAGAGGGCACCACAATCGCTGGAGGAGCTGGCAGAGACAGGGCACTGATGGCGCCAGCAGTCGGAGGACTGCAGGGGATCAGGCACATGCTCAGTCGGTGCATGATGATGTGCTGCAGGAGTCATCCACAACGTAGCAGCTACAGGAAATGCGGCTGGGTGTGCGGGAGCACCTGGGAATGTTGCATGAGACTATGCTTCACTTGGTGTCCATGGTGGAGGAGTCCACGCGGAGCATCACTGATGCAATGAGCCTCATGGCAGAGCGTCATGCTTCCTCCATGAGCAGAAGCCTCCAAGAGAACAAGCAGGTTCTCCTGGGGTTACGCTGGGACCTGCAAGCCCTCACAGCACCAGTGACCACAGCTGGTCATTGCCAGTGTGGCAGATGGCATGGGCTTCAAGCTTCTCAGCTCGTTGTCCATCCATTGACAGTGAGCAGGGAGGTCCGGGGCGACCTCACGTCGGCGGAGCAGTTGCCTGTCGTATCTGTGAGCTCCTCTCACAGCACTCCGGATGAAGGTAACAGCTGCTCCGCCCCTCTCCCAGTGACCGCTTCATTGGATGAGGCTGCAACGACTGGGGAGATGCCAGCTGTGCATCTGGCAGATCCCTCCCAGGCAGTCCCAGCACAGGCTCCACAGGCCAGAGGACGACCGCAAAGGTCATCGAGGCCAACAGGACAGCAGAGTCAGCAGGCTGCCGCTCTGAGCGGTGGGGCGGCACCAAGACGTAGCACCCGTAAACGTACACATAAGGCACCTTAGGCACACCACGGGTTTCTCACTGGTGCTTTTGTGTTGGCCCTAGATTAGGGACTTATTATTTGTTTCTGCTTGAATAACTTTTTGTTTTGACTTTGTGTGAACTTCTGATGGTGAAACCTAAAATCAGATGTGTTACCATGGCTGAGGGTGGCTCCTTTGTTCTGTTTTATGTATGTTTTACATACATGTTATGAGTGTTTGAGTGGACATTGAAGTTTATATCCAAAGCCCTTAGTTGCAGATGATGACCTGGCAGATTTAGCACTTAAGTGCCGAGTATGGATGCGCCAGGTAAGGCTGGTCCTGCTGATTCATTTGTCTGGAGCTAGCTGAAGATTCGTTGGATCGAAGTCTCCCGGGTGTCCCTGCCTCCTTGGCGTAGTCCCGGGTCAGCGTTTAGCCCCTCATTATTCCCCTGTGCTTCTTCATCCTCAGAATCAGTGCTGGACTCATCGTGTGCAGCCGCATCCACTACATCAACGTCTTCTTCGTCCATTGCGTCCCCCCTTTCCAGCGCAAGATTGTGGCGAGTGCAGCATGCAACCACTATCACCGACACATGATCTGGGGGGGGGCTACTGGAGTGCACCCCCTGAGCGGTCCAGGTACCGGAAGCGCATCTTGAGAAAACCGATGGCTCTCTCCACCACAGCCCTTGTGGAGGTGTGGCTCCTATTGTAGCGCTGCTCAGCTTCTGTTCTTGGATGGCGGAGAGGCATCATGATTCACCTTCGGAGGGCATAGCCCTGGTCAGCCAACAGCCATCCATCAAGCCGGGCTGGAGCACTGAAGAGCCCGGGTACCTGGGAGTGTCTGAGGATGTAAGCATCGTGGGTGCTGCCTGGGCATCTGGCACAGACTTGTAGAATCTGCATCCTGTGATCACACTATCTGCACGTTCATGGAGTGGAAGCCCTTCCTGTTGACGAAGGCACCGGGCTCACCTGCTGGTGCCTTGATGGCCACATATGTACAGTCTATTGCACACTGGACACGGGGGAAGCCAGCAATGGCCGCAAAGCCACTGTGCCTGGCTTGCCTGGTCCCAGCGGAAGTGGATGAAGGTCAATGCACACCTGAACAGAGCGTCTGTGACCTGCTTGACACAAGTGTGGGCAGCTGATTGGGAAACACCGCAAAGGTCACCCACCGAGCCCTGGAAGGAGCAAGAGGCATAGAAGTTGAGGGCAACTGTGACCTTCAGCGCCGCTGGCATAAGGTGTCCACCTACACAGTTAGGAGAGATCTCAGCGCCATTCATTTGACAGATGTAGTTGACTGTCTCCCTTGAAAGTCGGAGCCTCCTTTGGCACTGCACCTCAGTCACACTGAAGTAGCTGCTTCACTGCCTGTATACCCTGGCAGCAGGATAGTGGCATCTTCTGCGGCCCCTTCCACCTTGGACTACTCTTGGCCTGTACTCCCAAAGGTGGCTCCCCTGGAGGCTGATTGTGCACTCCCGGCCTCCTCCTTATTCTAGCCCTCGCTTCCTCCTCAGAGGAGCTGCCTCCAGTGGACATGTCAGAACCCATACCCAGGCTAAAGAGGGGCCTCTGGAAAGCTGCAGGCCTGATAAAGATTACTGACTGCAGAGTGCTGACCTGAAGGTTCAAAGTACACAAAGCTGCTGGAATTTGTTCTGAACTGCTACAGATCACACAGGCAAGTTTAAAAAACTTTCTGCAAAAATACTCTCAGACCAGATTGACAACCCCACTGAGCCCTCTTATCCCGCCCACGGATGAGTTTGATTAAGAGTCTCTTACCCGCCTGCTTGTTGAGCCGGTGCGCCGACCCAAAGATCACACAGGTGCCTGAAAATCGCCATCGATCGACGACTTAAGGGCCTTAACTAGCCCGTTAATTACTGGCGGGCGCGCATCGGACTTCATCGCGCCCCCGCCCAGCGAAATATTGCGATGGTGCACGGTGATGTTGGGACACTTGCCTGACATCACCGTGCATCATTTTACACGTTGACGTGCGGGGCCCACGTGCGGGGCCCACGTGCGGGGCCCACCCCCCGCACATCAAGCAGAAAATTCTGCCCAGGAATCGGATACCGGTCTTTCTGCTTTCTTGGTGACAAATTTATCCACTTGATCATCAAGTGTAATTAAATATTTTGAATTTATTCATGTGAAAGATGACTTTAAAAAGTTACTAATATAATCAACATATAAATAACTTGGAAGTATCCTTGTCAGACACTTTATTTTAAAATGCAGTAGAAGTTGGAAAGTAATATTTGTTACCCAAAACATTTCTTACCTGTGTAACTGGAATATAAAGTGGATCTCCTGTGCGAAGCAGAGTCAGTTTACCATGCTGATGCAGACGTGCCTCTGGTCTCCACTTTTGGCTCTCTTTCTTTCCTCCGTCTTTCACCTCTCCTTTCGTTGTTCCTTCTTTCACTTCGCTGTCTTTCAATTCTTCTGTGTCACTCAGACATTCGAAAAATTCATCCTCGCTGTCACTCCATGAGTCCCATGATTTCTGCTGAGATGGTTCCCCTTTGTTATCAGAACACTCTGGTGTCCCTTTACTATTTGACGCCTTCCGCTCCATTGAGCCACCCAGTGCATTTTCAGCTGCTCGTTCCCTTCCATCATCTCTTGCTTTTTTCCTCTCAATGCAACAATTCAGCATCTTAAAATTTAAAAAAGTTTTCACAGCAAGTTAAAAGTTTATACCATTGTCCACTTCATTCCTCCCCCTCTCCTTATATTCAAGGGCTCAAATGCAGCCTCCAATACAACACTATACAAGGTAAACTGCATCTAGCAAAGCACAGCTCATGCTGTTCCACCATTCTGTGGTCACAAAAACCACTGTTGATTCTAGCACATGCCACACAATTTCTCTTTGGCATTTTCCTCTCATTTCCTTTCTTGAAACAAGTTTTCTGATTCCAATCAAATCGCTTCCAAAGACTCAAATTACACTATCTGGTGTTCTGATTTCAAATAGTGCCAGTTGAGCAAGAAGAGGAAGGGTAGAGAAGGGAACTGAGAGTACCGCACATTCAACAACACCTTTCTCTCTAAATTTGCAAGATTCAATGATATTCTGTTCTGCAAAAGCCAGCTGAGCTTTTATATAAATTAATGTTACAGACAACACTGCTTAATGAATTAATGGAAGTTGACTGCTAAGCAGTGTAGGGCTAGGCAGATATAAAATTACATAGAATATATAGCACAGAAACAGGCCACTTGGCCCAACCAGTCCATGTTAGTGTTTATGTTCCATTTAAGGCTCTTGTCTTTTCTCATCTAAATATATTTTGGCAACTCTCTACGTATTCCCTTGTCGAGCCACCCCTAAACACACCCATACTATTCACTTCAACCATTCCCTGTACTAGTATGAAACACAATTTCACCACTCGCTGGATAAAGATATTTCTTTTGAATTCCCTATTCAATTTCTTGGTGGTGATTATCTTATAGTGATGATCTCTCACAATATTCCCTCGGTGTCTGTTTTATCAAATCCTTTCATAATTTTAAAGACCTCTATCAGGTCATTTCTCAGCCTTTTGTTTTCAAGAGAAAAGAGACTCAACTTATTCAAAGTTTGCCCACCAGTACAAAGAACAAAGGAAGAATGCAAAGAACAAAAAAAAAACAAAGAAAAGTACAGCACAGGAACAGGCCCTTCGGCCCTCCAAGCCTGCGCCGATCATATTGCCCTTCAACTAAAACATTTTGCACTTCCGGGGTCCGTATCCCTCTATTCCCATCCTATTCATGTATTTGTCAAGCTGCCTCTTAAACACCACTATCGTACCTGCTTCCACCACCTCCTCTGGCAGCGAATTCCAGACACTCACTACCCTCTGCGTGAAAAACTTGCCCCGCACATCTCCTTTATAGTTTTCTCCTCTCACCTTATATCTATGTCCCCTAGTAATTGACTCTTCCACCCTGGGAAAAAGCTTCTGACTATCTACTCTGTCCATGTCCATACTTGTTGAATCATCTTTGTAAATCGCTTTTGCATCTTCTCCAATGTCTCTATATCTTTTTTAATAATATGGCAACCAAAATTATACATAGTACTCCATCTGTGGTCTAACTAAGTTTCGAAAGAAGTTTAGCATGACTGGTCTACTTTTCAATTCTATTCTTCTAGAAATAAACCCTAATGCTTGGTCTGCTTTTTTTTAAAATGGCCTTATTAGCCTGTGTTGCTACTTTTATTGATTTGTGTAATTTTATTCCAAGATTCTTTTATTCCTCTGCCGCCTTTAGATTCCAACTCCTAAGTAATATGTGACCTCCTTATTCTTCTTAACAAAATACAATACCATAAACTTGTCTGTGGTGAAATTCATTTGTCAATCATATGTCCATTCTGCAAGTTTATTAATATCTTCTTTAATTTGTTCCAGTCCTCCACAGTATTGACTATCTGCCCCCCAGCCCCCTCTAAAATTTGGTGGCATCCACAAATTGAGATTTTCTGAAGTCTAAATTGTCAATATAAATTGTGAACAACAATTTGCCAATATGCCAATCAGAAGATTGAAACCTGAGCAAGCAGGGACATTGTGTATGTGGTATCTGTTTAATTGGATAATGGGGATTTGGGTGTGAGCAGTGATTGGTGCAACAAGGTTCACTGGCTTTTGAATTATAGCATAGTTATAAGGGGTCTCAATGGGCAATCAGTGTAGAAAACTTCAGGGAAATACAGGAGACATCCAGGAGGCCTGATCAGCAGGAAAAAGCAGAGGATGTGAACACCTACAGTTGCAACTTCTACCCAAGGCACAACTGGGTAACATAAGGCCCAATTGTACTCAGAAAACTGTTGCTCAAATCTTAAAATATATTAAGTTTCATCTGTACTGAATAAAATTGAATCACCGTCACCTTTATGGGTCCATGTCAAATCATTGCAAATTAAAGTCTGAAAAGGCCTGCACTATTCACTATTATATTTCTGGTTTCTAGGGATTTTCTATTTTCTCCTTTAGTAGGTATGGTAAGGTAATTAGCCATAGTTCACAAATGACCATAGGCATCTCCCTCCATGAGAGAGGCAATTGATTATATATAGCTTGAGGGGAACCAGTCCGCAAACATGGGGCCAGGCGAGGAGGCAGGCCTCCATGAACTACCACAGCCGGTATGGGGATTGAAGCCATGCCACTGATGTCATTCTGCATCACACTCTAGTGATCTAACCAAATGAGCCAACTGACACCCCACCCTTTAGTAGGGATTCCATTATTTTTCCTACCAGCAATGTTATGACTGGTCAATAGTTCCTTGAACATTTCTGACCTCCTTAAATGTCGGTATTACATCATCTAACCACAGTTCTCTGGCATTGTTTCTTTTTCTAATGAATTATTAAAAATGTGTAACAGGGCTTCTGCTATTTTGTCCCTAGATTCTTATAAAAAGTGCAGATTTAATCCATCCTGACCAAGGATTTTATCTGCTTTGAGTTTGATTATTTTATTTGATGTTACTTTTTTTATTTTAAATGCAGCTCTCCCATTTCTAATTTCATGTTCTGATGTGATTTCCAATTGAACTGTTTTTTTTTTTCATTCTTTCTCGGGGTGTGGGTGTCTCTGGCTAGGCCACTATTTATTGCCCAACCTTAATTGCCATTGAGAAGGTGGTGGTGAGCAGCCTTCTTGAACCGCTGCAGTCCACCCACAGTGCTGTTAGGAAGGGAGTTTCAGGATTTGAATCCAGCGATAGTGAAGGAATGGTGATTTAGTTCCAAGTCAGAATGGTGTGTGGCTTGGAGGGGTGCTTGCAGGTGGTGATGTTCCCATGCATCTGCTGCCCTTGTCCTTCTTGGTGGTAGGTTGCAGGCTTGGAAGCTGCTGTCAAAGGAGAAGTGGTGAGTATCCCTCAAATTCTGTAGCAAAGTAATTATTGAATATTTCTGGCTATTTCGCTATTGCTACATGTGCCTTTATCTGCCCATCCCTTAGTAGTCCTATACCTTTCCAGACATTCTTTCATTTACACACCTGTAGAATAGTTTACCATTTTCCTATATGTTCTTTGACAATTTAATTTCATAGTTCCTCTTTGCCTTCCTAATTGGTTTTTTGACTTTTCTCCTAATCCCTTTGTATTTTCCCTCGTCATGCTTTTCCCTGCTGTCCCTGTAGTTAATGTATGCCACATTCATTATGTGCATTTTCTTTCCTTATGTCTTTATTGATCCATGCTGTTACATCAGTGTTTACTTTTTTTTGGCAGAATATGTGTTTCCTGGACTCTGTTAAGCAGCATTTTAAATACTTTTCATTGTTTTTTTTTTAAACAGTGTGCCAATATTGCAGTCCATTTTATTTCCTCAAGTTTTAGTTGCAGTACCTCAAAAGTGTTTTTTTTCCCCCAAAGTATAAGCCTGGTCTTTGTCATATTCAGGTTCTTGTCAACTACTATCTTAAAATAAATTACATTATGATCGCTGTTGTCTAGACATCCCTACATTTACCTCAGCAGGTCTGACAGCATCTGCGGAGAGGGAGACAGTTAACGTTTTGAGTCCGTATGATTCTTCATCATCTGCTGAGTTTCTCCAGCTATTTTTGTTTTTGTTTCAGATTTCCAGCATCCACAGTATTTTGCTTTTACCTACATTTACCTCCCTTATCTGCTCTGGTTCCTTCCCCGTTACTAGATCCTGTAGTGAATATTCCCTTGTTGGGCTTCTTATGTCATTCCCTTATACCTTTTACCCATCTCTTCTGGCCAATTGAGGTAGTTGAAAACTCCCTTGATTATTCTTCTATGTTTTCTTTCCCTAATTTGTTTCACATATCTTCTTCCATCTTCCTTCCACTATGAAGTAGTGTGTAGACTTACCCCTATTAGCGAGATTGATCCTTTTTTTTACATTTTATCTCTAACCACATGGATTCTATTTCATTCTTAATGATAGATGTATCACCATGGTATCTCTAGTAAGTAGCTACTTCACCTGCCCGTTTTCTCTATCTTTCATAAATATGTTATATACTGTAATATTTAATTCAAAGTCCTCATTTCATATAGCCATTTCACCGTAATCTTTACTATAGCTGGCTCCTCGAAACATATTATTGCCTTCAGCTCCCATATTTTATTGCAGACAGTATGTGCATTGCTGTACAGCATGTTTAACAATTTTTTAAAAAAGTGTGTTTCTTCTCGCTTTTTTCGCCATCTTTTTACACACCTGTTCTATAAATCTTTTTAATCTTGGCTATTTATGCCCTCCTAGCTAAGTCTGTCCTGTGCTCACTTTTCCTGTTTCATCTATATTCAGGCTTGTTTCATATTTTGTTGATTCCTCTAGCTGTCTTACTAGTTTAAAGCCAAGATACAGCCATTTTCTTGCTGAGGCTCTCTTTCAGTGAGAAATGTACACTTCAAATGACGTTTCACAGGGCAATAATCCAAACCAGGTAGGAGAGGATGTAGTTCCAATCGCTGATGTGCAAGGTGAAATGAAAAGTTACTGCCAAAAAAACAAATTTGCCAACAAGATGTTTTGCTCAGTTAAGTACTAGAATTAACTGCACAACATGAACTGAAAAAGCTCAATGTACAATCTCTAACAATCTAAAATACCTAAAATGCCAGGGATGATTCCTGCTCAGAGAATAGATGCCGATAAGTACCAGATGCTTAAAATGTGGGTGAAATATCATAACTTATTAGCAAAACTACTTTTAAAACCAATGACACTGCAAAAATTCAATACAAAAATACATATCCTCTACAGTTTATTAGAATTAAGAGTTAAGATAATTAGCAATTAAGGACAGTTTAGGAGAATGATGTCCATTATTTCAGAATATGAAGTCAAAAATTATTTTTTCTGCTGAGATAAGAAATGGTGTTTTAGCAGTGCAATGCAATCAAAAGCTTAATGAGATAGCCAATGTTTAATATTACCATTTTTCATAGTGCTTACCTAAAATTGAGAAGCACTCAGCAAGACTATCCTTTTCCTTGTATTGAGATATTCAGTCAATTCAACTGCAAACATGTTGAAGAATTACATTTAAAACGGCTACCGTCATAAAAATGAATGGTGGAATTTTCAATCTTACCTGCAGTTTTTGATGTAATAGGCAGCATTTTAAATCTGGAGGTCCAGTAGCTAACCTGTAAAACAAAACTAATTATTTGATTGTTGCTTTATGATAGCATTTTATAGCAATACATATATTCAAACTTGCATTCATCAAATTCATCATTAAAATCTTTATTTAAAAAAAATCTTCATATACTCCAAAACAACACATCCTAAATTTCAAGACCTGGACAGGTACACAACCTGGATCAGACTCCCATCAGTCATTAGAGGGTGCTGAATGTGGAACTTAATTTTCCATGCTGCACCAAATGACCCAGCATTGTTTGCAATCTGGGAATACAACTACAAATGCTAAGATTGACCTAGGCTTTTGAATGCATGGCAGAAGTCTTAGTTTAAAAAAACTTACCCTGGTACAAGATAATTATTTTCCAATCTGTACCGCATTTCCAACACAAATTCCTGCCATAAATGGGCCACACCCCTCATTCCGCCATGATAAAAGTTAACCATACAGAGACACAAAGCCAGCTTGTATGTCAGACTGTCTGAGGGAGCAGATTTAAATTGGCTGTAAAGGCTCTGATGAAAAGAAACCATAAAACATAATGGAAACGATTAGTACATACAAGATTACCAAATTTATATATCGGAGTTATTAAATTTTAAAAACTGAAAGGTCAGATAGTTTGAACAGATAGTATAGCACAACAATTAAGGCTGAGGAAATTAATAACCAGCTCACTTGCGTCAGCCTAAATGATAAAAAAACTTTTAACCAGTAAACAAATTTTTGCATAAATTTATAGATTAAATTACAAGTTGGTACAGAAGCCAGGTTAGTCACAGTCATGATGGGTTAAATGGCCTCCTTCTGTGCCATAAATTTCTATACTGCCATGATTCTATGACTTCTGAAAGGGAATTTGGTAAATGCTTAATAATATTAAATAGCATGGGGAAAGAACATGCAAAAGAGGAAAAAGCATGCAGAGTAGTTTAAAGTAGATTGTTGCAACATTAAATCAAATAGCAATGGCGCAGGCACACTGGGCCAGATTGTGCTGACATTTAAAAAAAACAGAATTTTTAGAAAGAAATTCGCATGCCAGTCACCAAAACAAAACTGTAGCACTTATATAAATCCAAACTTCAAAAAAGTGTTAGACAACAAAACATGCTGCCAAGCCTAAATAGGTTTTACATGTACTTAAGTATCAGGAATACTGAACTAACATGTAATTCCCAACTGCTTGAAGTTTTATAATGCCATGCAGATTAATGCAGATGGAGATCTCCAAATGGGGAGGAAAAAATATTTTCTCATGAGAAATACAGTGTAAAATTGCAAAAAAAAGGTTACAGAGCACATCAAATAGGAGAAATCAACAAGGAAAGTCCATTTTATTGACAATGCAGGAGACAAACATGAGGGAAAGAATGAAAAACAAAGCAAGAATAGCACATTTTCAGTTTTAAGTCTTACAGGAAATAATATAAACTTTGGAGGGAGACAGGTTCAGCATGCTTGTGAAAATGCTGCAAAATTTTATTTTAGACATCAGCTTGTAATTCTGGCCAATGATAGTCTGAGTATGCAATCAATGCATCCATTATTAAAATCATGATTAGAGAAAGATAAAAAAGTATAGAGCATTCCCACATGTATGAAATTATTTGTTATGGCTCAAAAAAATTCTAAGTTAGTATATTTCTCAGATCCACAAATATTGTCCTTATCCTGGAAGGGTTATGTAAAGATATTTGGCTATAGCTGAGAGCAACATTTGTAATATATCCAATAATAAAAATAATAATATCCAATAATATAAACTGACAGTTTCATTCAAGTGTTTCATTAAAGATGGTTGAATTTGCGCATTTAGTTTTCTCCTAGAATTTACTCTTGGACACAAGACCTTCCCTACTCTCCTGCTTTCACACACAATACACACATACAAAACATGCACACATTTCCCTATTATCTGTCTATTGAATGGAATCTAATCCTCTGAACTGTAGTTCCTCAACTGTGTGTAATTTAAGTATTAAATGCTAGAAAAGAAATTAGAACTTGAAAAATATGAGGTCTTTCATGACCCTGGATGTCCCAGGCCACCATCTTATACATGAAGTACCTTTGAAGTGTAGTCACTGTTGTACCACAGGAAACACAGCAGCCAGTTTTGCACACAGCAAGGTCCCACAAGCAGCAATTAAATAAATGACCAGATCTGCTTTAGGTGTTGATTGAGTTTAACTGTTTACTAGGATACCAGGAGAACTTCCCTGCTCTTCTCCAAATAGTGCAGTGAGATCTTTTACATCTACACAAGAGGATATCCCAGGTCTCTGAATGAGAACACCTCAAACTTCAGTGCTCCCTCCACATTGCTATCAAGCGTATCTTAGATTATGCGCTCAAGTCTCTCGAGCAGCACTTGAGCATATGACCTTTTGATTCAACATTTTTACTTGCATATCAAAAGGAACTGCACATGCATCAACACTAACATTAGCCTGAAGCTCATACTATGCTAGTTTGGAACAAGAATTGAATAATGAATACTGAATAACAATTTGTGCATACTATATCAAATTCTGCAGCAAATTTGGCATCTTCAATTGTCGCCATACCATTTCCTCTTGATGTTCTTATGTTAGCATCATAACTGCTGAGCTCAGCAGAAAGGAACAGGTATAACAAAGTTTATACCAATCATTACTGAAACATAATATTTTGCTGCAACATGCAGAAGGTGAAAAAAAATCAACCTCTGACAATTAAAAGAGTTAAAAATACTTTCTAGGGTTGAACTGGGTAGAAGATTCTGGAACCTACATAACCCTCTTCTTCGAAAGTCGCAATATTGCTTCCTCTTGAGGTACTACGTTTAGCATTAAATGCATCAGCAGCAGCAGCATCTGGGAACAGAAACTACAACATACAAAATAACAAGTTAGATTACATTTAATTCTTCTTTGTTATGGAGTGGTGTGTGCTTGAATTGGTCATTTAACTCTTGAACCCACATTTATGTTACCAGTGTAATTCCCATCACAATTAACAAAATATTTCTATTATCATTTTACTAAAGATGTAGACAATAATTCATAGCAAAATGAAATGATCTCAACACCCTATTTCTTCAAGATTCAAACATATTTACACTTTAAAAAAAAACTGCTTGTGTTAAAAATTAGGCACTTTATGTTTTGGGTCAATGCTGACTCCTTTAAATCCAGTCACAATACATAAGCCATTTAAAAGCCAACTGCAGTCAGATCTCTCTACCAAGCTTATTCCAATACAATGCTGAAAGATTCGGTTACAGGCTGGAGGGAAGGGTAATACAAAATTAAACAATGCTAGGCCCGTTGTTTAGTTTGCAGCTGATTGACAGTTCCTTTGTAAATTTTAATAATGAGATATTCAAAATTGAGTAACTGTTATCTAACTCATCTTCTGGATGTAAAAGGGATGTTTTATTTAATGAGGAGTCTTGGAATCAGTTGGTTTGGAACTCTAGGAAAGAAAAACACAATTTGAAGTTCCAAAAAGCAGCTTAGATTAATAAAAGCGCTCATAGCAATCGAGACAAAAAGAAAAAACACTGTATTGAAAGTGACTTGAGGAATTAGCTTAGTCTTTAGAGTTGTGATCTTTTTACTGTTTTGTCTACTAAAGGAGACATTTCATGGCCTGGATTTTGCGATCAGCAACAAAACTGCTAATCTCGAAGAAAGCGGCCTACAAAGAATTAGCGATCTCTGTTGTGTGTATTTCTCAATGTTAGTTTGAATCTGGTGCCAAGTTGAAGGGATCTCCAGGCATCCAGCAAAAGTGATGTCATCAAGTAGGGTAAACAGTCAATCACATTGAATTCTCAGAGACAAACAAAATGCATTGAATATCCTTCACTTTTTATATGAACTTACAGAGTGAATTAAAGAATGGGACATACACATTAGAAGCTGAAAAAACAAAGTTTAAAATATTAAAAATTATGGAATTTTCATAATGGAAAAACTTATATTACTCAAATATTAAATTAGTTCTCCGGAGGCAAAGAGATTAGTCAGCATTGTTATTAATGCCTCAATATTGCATTAAACATCCAGTTTCACCTTATCAACAAGGTGTAACTTTTTCTGGGCTTTTAACAGCAATATTACAATGTGAAAAAGGAAGTTCTCCTCAGTTCAGTGATTTAATTTGCAGGACTTCAACACAGCACCCTGTAGAGGAGCATGGAATCACTGACAGCAACATCTGAATTTCCACATTTAACTGCACATGTGCAGACATCAGACGTTGCTGTAAGTTCAACAGGATACTAATGGTGAATGCAGGTGGTTTTGCTGTCATTTGTCATTATAACCACAAAATCTGGGCCAATATTCTCTACTGAAAATATATAGAAATGACCATTAATTATTTGTCTGCCTTTTGATAAATGAATGCGCCTAATGATTTAAACTTAAAGTTACATCTGGAGGTAGTGTTCTGTTCTCTCATCCTAAATTGCCTTCCCTTTGATTAGTTCAGTAACTAAAAGCGAACAATAAGCAAGATTTCATTACCTCAGGTGCATTACTGAAAGTTTATCTCAATCTTGAGGCTAAGATAAACATTATCAAACATTTGGGGCTTGCCCATTACAATAATGTAATATATGGGCCAAAATAATCTATAGTAATAATATAAAAGACTCAACTAACAGTGCTTAGAAATAATTGTGTCAATTTCAATATTTCTCAAAATTCATCAAGAAACAAATTTACACAAAGTTTCTGTTATTAAAATCTTCAAGACCAATGCTTAGGCAGTTTGTAACAATATTTGAACATGTGAAAGTATATGGACTTCAAATCATTTAATATTTTATAATACAGAATATGCCACCATTAGGGCAGTTTTATGCCATTTATACCCCTTCTCTCTACCCAGAGACAGCAGAGGTCAAGGTGCACAAGGGCAGCAAGGATGTTATATGGACTTGATGTGTGATGATAGCCTCCATGAAGAAATTGTGACTGACATTACATATAAAGCAATAATGTTCATCACTAGAAGATATATATTACATATAGCACACTAAGGAATATAGCTTTTTAAAATAATGTTACAAACTTAATGAAAGTAGCTACCACAAATCAAAGTTCCAATATTTTTACAATGCGACAATCTACTTCCCTTAATTCAAATTTCTACAATTTATGTTGTCTTGAGAATTCAAACTTCTTTTTAACCCTAAATTTTCCTTTTGTTGTGTTAATTACATTGAAGGCAATTTTTCATGTCCCATAAAAAATTAAATCTTAGTGCAAAAACTGCTTCAAATTATCAGTAGATTGTACTTTCAAACAAAATAGCAACTTACTAATAAAATTGAGTTTAGAACTTCATTGCTAATCGGTGATTCTTCCACGCGTCTATGTTTATGCATCCTCTTGCGAGCGCTGTGAACCATATTTGACATCGTGGATAGTCTAGGCATGTGAACAGCTGTTGGTTCTGTGAGCTTCTGCAGTGCTTGGCTGATATCTGCATTCTCTACTAAAAAGAAGCATTACTATAATCAACTTACTTAGTACACAGAAACTCTATTTTGTGCGCAAGCCAAGTTCTAAAAAATTGGTTAATCTGAATTTCAGAATTTGCTGTTTTAACCTTTGCTTTCATCTTCAAAAGCTGACTTTCCAAGGAGTTCATCGGTCGATTCTTTCCGGCGACAAAGTTTAAAGAACTCGGTAAGAAAATCTCCTATATGTAGAAATTGTAAAACCATTTAGGATTTCTAATAGAATTTTATTAAAACAAACTTTTGAGTTCACTTTCACTTGCAGTTTTTTACATTATAGTGGAATAATTCATACCCAACAAGCACTGGGGGTTATCAGCTTTCCTCACTCTGACAGACCACTGGGGTGCTTGTAGAGCATCAAGGTCCCTGGCAAAAATAAGTTAATAATTGTGAAATGTATTTACAGCTTCATAAGCAGTTTAATAGCTCTGCTTCAACACACTATAGTTACAATATTGTCAGATGCTATCAATTTCCCTGCCATTTGGAAGAATGCTATTCTCTCAACCTCGCACTTTATTTATTCTATCGCACAGCTACAGAATTAAAATAGGTGAGTTTCAGAAGTACTCCTAGACACCTTCACTTTTCCTTTCCCTGCTTATTTTCATTAAGAACAAACATCTATTTTTCTAAGCCCTCACACATTATCAATTACTTCTGAAGTGCAATGAAATTAATTGCCACGCACCAGGTACCAATCTTCCATGTTGAATTTTATCTCAGTATTTTTCCCAAATCTCAGCAAAAGCTAATTAAATACTTTCTAAAAAATAGTTAAATGGATTAGAGGCTGAAGGTCCTAAAAATTCTGTACAAACAGAATGTCTTAGGATAACAAAATATTACAGATTATAAATGTGATTTTTAAAAAATACTTTTAATAGCAAAATAGCAAATTTGTTGTTTTGCAGAAGGGCCAAAGGATGAAATTTCAACAATTCTGAGCTTTAATTTAAACATATTTGTAAACTTGATTAAAAAAAACCTTAATGTCAAAGGTAAAATTGAAGCTAACCAGTACTCACGAGTATACATCATTGTCAACAATAATGCCTTCTGTGAGGTGAGGCCAAGTGGTGGCTAAATGTAATTCACTAAAATAGAAATATGGTAATAGTCAGAATCTTATTCATCGTTATTAAAATACAGTAAAGCTCTGCTGTTAAACTTCTAAAGAAAATGTGGAAGAATATTTCTGTTAAAGAAGGATCATTCATCTAATTGAATGGCGTTCTGAGATCCAACTCAAAAAACTCAGACAAATTCATTCAACTGTTGCTATACAACTGTATTGTTTTTCATGCACATTTATGAAGTATATTATATTCTATTCCTCTCCTCCAGTGACAGAGACAACTCACCTCATGCCAAGGGGTGGTGGGATCAGGGACAAGGCAAAATTAATATGGTACCACTACCATTGTGTCACTCAGAATGTGTTCCTGCCTGCCCCATCTTTAAATTATTCAAGGCTGATACATAACTGCCACCTTGCTTGAAGTTAGTAATGTTAAAGTAAATTCAATATGTGGATAAAATGTGCTCCGACATGTTATTCATTCAGAATAGAAAGGGTCTACGTTCAATAACTAGCTTGTTTTGAGTTTGCTCATCTCAAGGCGAGGAAGTGGAAGATCAACCACTAGTGTCACTTTTAATCACCATCTAGTATAATCTACTGGCCCTATAGTTTTGTTACACAACAGGGTGAAATTTGAATACACGTATCTTTTTTTTTTAAGAAAAGCGAATGGTACTACATAGTGGCCATCGGATCATGGTTAATATCATTACTGTAATGGAGTGCCTAAAACTGCATACTATTCTAACTATCGTCTACATTATCTAACACCATTTGTATTCAATGTATTAGGTTGTGTTAGTGCACTAGGTAATGATTACCATCCGAACACCTTCTCAAGGGTGATTAGAGATGAACAACAAATGCTTGACTTACCAGCAATGCTCATGTCCCATGAAAGAATAATTTCAAAAAGTACCAAAGGGTGAATGCATGATTTAGTTACACTGACCTTAACTCTTGAATAAAACACACTGCTGTAAATCTAAGTAGAAATCAGTGTTTCATTTATAAGGTTACATGTTGTGGGGTGGTTAACCTTATTTGCCCACCCAGTATCGGTTTCTAGCACTGGAGTCGATAGAGATATTAACCTACTTAAATAACATTAAAAATATTTAAAAATTTAAAAAATTAATCATTTCATCTAACTGAAGCTTAGCAGTTAGCCACTTCACCTGGCCAGGTACCGTACCAAGTGGCAGTGGGGAGAGTAAACTGCTGAACTGCATTGGCAGCTCAGAGACCAAGTATATAAATTCCATTTAAATAACTTTAAAATGCCCAGATTTTCCAAAAAATAGAAGAACTTTCATAAATATTTTAATATTTATTGCATTATGACATTTTAAAAATAATTTTGCTATATCTTTCATTCTTGAGCCAAAATAAAATCTACATTTTCATATCAAATTTAGTTGGGACTGCTGCAGAAGCACGCCTTTGGTACATTCCAAGATTCTAAGGGCCTACTTAAAATAGCACACGGTGTACAATGGGTCAGGAATTTCCGAAGATTTTAATTTTAATTGAGGTGCAACCAACTATACCATTTCCTAAGACACCAAAAGAGAGCACTCAGATTGCCTAACTCCGCCACACAGTGTTAACTCAAATTTATTACAATTATAAATAAAAACAGAAATGCTGGAAATACTCAGCCGGTCAGGCAGCATCTGTGAAGAGAGAAATAGAATTAATGGCCAGAATTTTTCTCTTGTCGGGTGGTCTCGGCAGGAGTGGACGGCGTCGGTTGGGAAGCCGCCCACAATCAGCTCTGCTCTGCGATTTCACACGAGCGGGCCAATTAAGGCCTGCCCTGCGTAGATCACAAGCGGCAGCGCTCAGCACTACCTGTGCGGGCAGGGGGGAGGGAGAGTGGGCCTGGTGCGCAGGTTGCTCATGTGCGCTAAAGAGCACTTCAATCTCCCTGAGGCGAGGGAGATTGAAGTGCTTCTTAAAAAAATTATTAAAGACAGTAGAAATTTAAAAATAAAACATGACCCCTCATGTGCCTCTGTCACATGAGCTGGGACATGTTTTTAATTCAAAAATAAAGTTATCAGCTAAGGTTTATTTGTTTTAGGAAACCTCATCCTGCTCATGGATGAGGTTTCCTAAAAAACTGTAAAGACCGCTTGGCCTTTTCGCCTGTCTGCCATCCGTAAGGTTGGACGGGCAGTGTTAATTTGATTTTAATTAGCTTGTTAATGGCCTTAATAGGCCTTTCAATTATCGGCGGGCGTGCAGCTAACTCTGGCGCGCACCCGCCGAACGAAATATCATGCGTCATATTACGCTCGGGCGTGTTGGGCACGTGCCCGCACGCCAAACGTAAATTTCTGCCCAACGTTTCAGGTCAATGACTTTTCATCAGAACTGGGAAAAATTAGAGTGGTGATAGGTTTTGAGCAAGGGAAAGGACAAAAAGGAAGATCTGTGATAGGATGGAAGACAGGAGAGATTGAATGACAGAAGAGTTGGTCTTACAAGGCCAAAGGGAATGTTATGGAGCAAGAAAAGAAACTAAGAAACAAAATATATGCCTCGGGCAGGTGCACTATTGTCTGAAAGTGAAAATAAGAGAAAAACCGAAAAATGCAAAGGAAACAAAATGGGGGGACAGAGTTTATGGCCTGAAATTGTTGAACTCAATGCTGAGTCCAGAAGGCTCTAAAAGTGTCTAATTGAAAGATGAGGTGCTGTTGATCAAGCTTACTTCGAGTTTCATTGGGAAAATGCAGCAGGTCAAGGACAGAGATGTCAGCGTGAGAGCGAAATAGAGAATTAAAGTGACAGGCGACTGGAAGCTCAAGGTCATGCTTGCAACTGAACGGCAGTGTTCTGCAAAGCGGTCACCCAATCTGCGTTTGGTCTCTCTAGTGTAGAGGAGACAACATTGTGAGTAGCGAACACAGTAGACTAAATTGAAAGTATATGTAAATTGCTGCTTCACCAGGGAGGAGTGTTTGGGACCTTGGTTAGCAAGGAGACAGGAGGTAAAGGGGCATTTGTTATATCTCCTGCTTTTGCATGGAAAGGTGCTGTGGGAAGGGGTGGGGTGTTGGGGGTGACTGAGGAGTGGACCATGGTATCACAGAGGGAACGATCCCTTTGGAATACTGAAAAAGGAGGTGCAAGGAAGGTACATTTAACAGTGGCAGAAAATGATCCACTGAATACAGAAGTTGGTGGGGTGGAACATGAGGACAAGGGGAACCCTTTTGTAGCTCTGGGAGGGAGGGGAAGGGGTGAGACAGAAGTGCAGGAAATGTGGTGGACATGCTCGAGGACCCCGTCAACCATGGTGGGGAGGGGGAATCCTCAGTTGAGGAAAAAAGATGACATCTCAGAAACTTTGGTGCGGAGCGCTGCATCACTGGAATAGATGAACCAAAAGATGGAGGAACTGGGAGACTGGAATGGAATCCTTACAGGGTGTAGGGTGTGAAGAAGTGTAGTCGAGGTAGCTGTGGGGGTCAGTGGGCTTGTGATAATTATTAGTAGATAGCCTATTGCTAGAAATGGAGACAGAGAAATCAAGGAAGGGAAGGATGCTCCATTTGGTTGCAAGAGATGTGCATATTTGTGCAGGACCTATAGAAAAACTCAATAAAAGGAGGGCCAAGTTTAGGCAGAGCTCTCTTGCAGATTTGTGATGCCAGTGCCATTCATAGGAGAAAGATTGATCACCTTTGCATCCTGGGCACAGGCACTACGGTTGTACTATTTATAATGGAGTTATGATTTATGTTTCAGTGTATTGTTTGTAATTGGTAGTAAGATTTATATTTAAGTATATTTAAGTCTCTATGTAGTCCAGTGGTAGAACTCTTTATTCAGCTGGTAACAGATGAGCAAATAAGATCCAATAACAGGTAACCTTACAACTGAAAAACATTTCTTCTACTTAGATGTATTTCAGGATCAGACAAATGAAAATAAGCACATGTATAGCCTTGTTTTCTGTTACTGCTGGCATTAAGAAATCTCTCAGCCTCACCTAATAGGGTCTTCACATGCTCCAAATGGTAATTTTCCAAATTCTAGACCACCCACTTCTCCTCCAACCAATGCATCAAAATCTACATATGAAGGAAAATTCTGTATGAGGCACTTTGCATCCATAAAATGTTAGAAACTTGTCATCAAAATCTTATAGCTAACAAACATGTATAAATTAACTTTAAATTCTAGAACTATGCAGGCCATTAAATAAAATACAGTAATACCATATACCACTGCTTTTGTAGGGAGTGGAACACAAGACTTTTCCTGTTGCACCCAAGAGTAATAAGATTTATCCCATATACACCAATTTCTTGACTGTCTTCAGTTTTTATGACATCTGTAGTACTCAACTAAGAGTAAAGCTTGCATCACAAAACATTGCACAGCATAAAAAATGTTATGAATGTCAATCATGATGTGAATGTGATAACATGAACACGCTTGTGAAACCTCCACACCAGCACTGAGATCCTGATAAAGTTGTTTGCAGACCATATGTTTTAATGTAATTTTTGTGACTTGCTGCAAAGTACTTTACAAAGTTATTTGACTAAGCACCTTTCTGGATGGCTAGAATGAAGCTATAAAGGTGTGCAAGCCACTTTGTTATGAAATTTTAAATCCTGTGTACAGTTGTTCTACTAAGTAGCTTCACCTTACAAGCGCCAGCTTCAGGCATTCAGGGATACATGACTTCACAAGATGTATAATATACTAAGCAATGCAAACTTCACAAAAATGGTAGTAACCCCAAAACATTAAGATACTTAAAATTAACTCAATGTACCTAGACATGTTATAAGTTGCCTACACACCAGGACTAGGTGATCTGTCAGTAACCCGAGGATATATTACTAAATATAAGCCTTGTAACAACAATCATTTTGCTCCCCATAGTCCAAATTTCTGCTGCCCACCCCCTGACTGGTATCCACAAACATCACCTTGTGACCTACTAATTGTAAAGAAAGAAAGACTTACATTTATAGAGAGCTTTTCATCCGATGTTTCAAATGCTTTAGAACCAATGAAGCATTTTTGAAATATAGTCACCATTGTAGTGTAGGAAATGTGGCAGCCAATTTGTACACAGCAATATCCAACAAACAGCAATGAGCAATGTAATAATGACCAGATAATCTGTTTTTGTGCTGTTGATTGAGAGATAAATATAGGCCTGAATTTTATTGGTGGGGGGGAGGTGGGGTGGCGGGTTAATCAGCATACTGCTCGCTCTCGCTCTCCTTCTGCGTCGGTGCTGTGAAGGTGGGGAAAGTCAGTCCCGAATGAACAACTTTTAAAATGCCTGTCTTGCAGAACAAGTTCAGGGGCGGACCTCCACCCCTCAGTGGACAGGAAATCACACCCTCGTTGCTGACAAGACTGACTGGCTGGCAGCTCTAGCAGTCCCAGCAGCGCCAGAGCTCAGTAGTGGGTGCTGCCGGGACTTCCAGACGGGGCCTCGATTTAATGTTTCGTCAAAAGATGGCACCTCCTACACCACTTCCTCAGTATTGCACTGAAGTGTGAACCGTGACTTTTATGCTGAAGCCCTAGGGCTGGTTTTAATGCAGCCTGTTGCAGCAGGAAACATAGCGGCCGGGCCCATTTAATCATGGGAGCCCCTGCTTCAGCTTCCCGGTGCCAGCAAAACCTCCTCAATAAAGTCAGCAGGGCTGACGCAGGATTCCTCGCCATCAGTGGGATGTTAAGTAGGCTCATTAATGAGCCAAATAACACCCATTATCCCTGAATGGTGGTTCAATTCCTCTCTTGCCTAACTCACCTTTGGTTTGGGGTCTCACAATGATCCTGGGCCTCTGGTGGGTGCATTGCCGTCAGCAGCCACTGCTCCCCTTAGTACTGGTGGCGTGAGGAGACACCCATCGCTTATCAGTTGGCAGCTCTCAGTGTGCGGGTCTTCCGCAACTGGGGGCTTCAACTGCAGGGAAGACCTGACGGTGGCCCATTAAGTGCCTGAAGGGCACTTGATTCCATTGGGCCTTCCCCACAAACTGATGATATCTTGCGATGGTTGTCCAACCAGTGGGCGAGACCTTGTTGGCCCAACAAAATCCCAGCCCTGGAGTGGACATGAACCCAGAACCTTCTGACTCAATGGCAAGAGTAATACCAACTTCACAATGGCTGAAATATAAAATTGTCATAAAAGTTTGCCAATAGTCAGTATTTAATTTTAATTAGCCTTTATTTTAAGTTCAGAGCTACCAGGTTTAAGCATATTGTTTTAAGAAGCAATTAAGCTTTACCATCATGCATGTTGCTAAAGCACAAGAACAGCCAATTCAGCCCATCAAGTCGCCTCAATATTTTATCCATCACCACCCAGTCTAATCCCTGCTTGCATTGCATTCCCTTTAATATTCCTCTTTTTCAGGCAATTAAATCTCTTGTAAAATAATTTATGGATTGTTTCAACAGCTTGTGGCGGAGAATTCCAAATTCTAACCACGTTCTATATAAACTGAATTAAAAGCCATTAGCAAATATTATTTTCAGCCTTGGCTTTTCTTAATGCTTGCCTTAAGATCAGAAAATATAACATCTATCCATAACCTTAAAGGCATTTAAAAAAAAAGCCAAACTTTTAAGGAGAAGGATCTTTCATTATTGATGCAATAAATTGCAACACTGTGCAAGCGGTCTAGCAGCACATTTCTAATCCAGTAAATCCAACACTGAGGAGTTAAAGAGGGATAGCAGCCATTTGTGATGCAGCTATTACTGATGCAATTAAATTCTAACACTGTTTAAATGTGAGGGCAAACAGCTGTTACTAAGGCAACAATTTTAAATTGTGCATTAGGAAGAGGTGAAAGGCAGCAACACAAGGCAGACATTCAAATCTATTACTATTTCTATGATCTATCATAACATATTTTATGCACTCAAATTTAAACATGGTGCCTGATCCGTTATGCCTATATGTGGATGAACATTGTGCTGTGAAGACCATTGCTGCAATATACCATTCGCTGAACAATATAGCTATGTGGTAAAATTAAACGTACTAACTCAAGACTAATTATCTAAATTAGAATGTTTCATGTTCATTAAAAGCTTGAACTCAATCAACTGAAATTTTAAAAATCCAATCGAAATCCATCAAGTTTTCATTAAGCTATTGGGTTAAAAGCATTTTTGAATCCAAGCCAATGACAGTTCCTCCACAGTTACAGGCCATCCAAAAAAAAATAGTTTCATGCAAATACACTCAAAATCTACTGAAATGGAAGCCTTCAACTATTATTTCAGTGTGCTTAAAATGCAACTGCTCATAGGCCTACCACTAAGATTAATTCTGCTCCCTCATGTTTGCATAAGTTGCAAGCACAGCTTGTAATTCACTTTTACTTTGTAATAAAAAGCTATTTTCTACCTTCTTTTGTCTTTCTGCTTCATATATCATAACCCAACAGAAGGGCTAATCAAGTAGCATGTTCATTGGCATTTGCTTGGTTTACTTAAGTAAACCAGTTAATCATAAAATAAAATTCAGCACTGTGAGCTATTGTAGTACTCACTGGGTAAAAAGCGAAAATTCAATGGTTTGGCACTGCACAGCTGGTATAAGTCTTAGCATATGCTGTCAGGTGCTTGAACGGTACGGTACGCCCATTACGTGGAGGGCAAGAAAAGCTCTGTTGATTAGACAAGTTGATAGGAAACTGGTATTATGAGCAGAAATTTTAAAAAAAAGAATATAAGCACATAAATGGAGATTAATGAAGATTTTCCAATCTTCACTAGATACAGGGGAGGTACCGGAGGACTGGAGAAATGCAAACGTAGTTCCATTGTTTAAAAAGGGATCAAAGGAAATGCCAAACAATTATAGGCCAGTTAGTCATACACCGGTGGTGAGCAAATTAGTAGAATCAATCCTGAGAGATAGGATTAACTGTCATGTGGAAAGACATGGACTAGTCAGGGATGGTCAGCGTGGATTTGTTAAAGGAAGGTCTTGCCTCACAAATTTGATTGAATTCTTTGAGGAAGTGACAAGAAGGGTTGATGAAGGTAGTGCAGTGGATGTTGTGTACATGGATTTTATCAAGGCATTTGACAAGGTCCCACATGGCAGATTGGTCAGGAAAGTAAAAGCCCATGGGATTCAGGGTAATGCAGCAAACTGGATAAAAGGTTGGCTTTGTAACAGGAAACAAAGGGTAATGGTTGATGGATGCCCTTGCGAATGGAAAGTTGTCTCAAGTGGTGCTCCACAGGGCTCAGTGTTGGGACCCTTGCTGTTTGTGTTATATATTAACGATTTGGATGTGAACGTGGGGGGCATGATTGGGAAATTTGCAGATGACACAAAGATTGGCCAAGTAGTGGATAGTGTAGAGGATAGCCATAACCTCCAAAACGATATAGATGGGTTGATGGAGTGGGCGGTAAAGTGGCAGATGGATTTTAACATAGAGAAGTGTAAGGTCGTACATTTAGGGAGGTGAAACATTAACAGGGATTACAAAATAAATGGGAATGTACTAAGAGGGGTAGATGAAGTGAGAGATCTTGGTGTACAAGTACACAGGTCCATGAAGGCAGCAATTCAAGTAGACAAGGTTGTAAAGAAGGCATATGGAATGCTCTCCTTCACTGGCAGAGGTATAGAATATAAAAGTAAGGATATAATGTTGGAATTGTATAAAACACTGGTGAGGTCACAACTGGAGTATTGTGTGCAGTTCTGGTCACCACATTACAGGAAGGACGTAATAGCTCTGGAGAGAGTGCAGAGGAGGTTTACAAGAATGTTGCCAGGGTTAGAAAAGAGTAGCTATGTGGAGAGATTGGATAGGTTGGGGTTATTTTCCTTAGAACAAAGAAGGCTGAGAGGTGACTTGATTGAGGTGTACAAAATTACGAGGGGAATAGATAGAGTGGACAGGATAAAATTGTTTCCCTTGATGGAGAATTCTAGAACCAGGGGACATAGATTGAAGATAAGTGGCAGGAGGTGTATGGGAGACATGAGGAAGAACTTTTTTTACGCAGAGGGTAGTGGGTGTCTGGAATTCACTGCCCAAGTTAGTGGTAGAGGCAGAAACTTTAAACTCTTTTAAAAGTACCTGGATCTGCACCTAAAGTGCTGTAAGCTGCAGGGCTATGGGCCGGGTGCAGGAAGGTGGGATTAGAAAGGGCGCCTGGGTGTCCTCGGGCTGGCATGGACATGATGGGCCAAATGGCCTCCTTCTGTGCTGTAACTTTTCTATGGTTCTATGGGGGGGCCAACATAAAGATCATTACAAGAATCTCAGCAAATAGCAAAGTCGCTCAGCATACAATGGTAACTCCATCCTTTCCTCCTCCCTCATCTCGGAAGTTATCAACAAATGGAGAGCAACAAAGTCAAGGAAGGAGGCGAAATGCAAGCAGATTTAAAGGGGAGATAGTGGCATTGTGGTCATGTCACTGGACGAGTAATCTACAGGTCCAAGGTAATGGTCTGGGGACACAGGTTCAAATTCTACCACAGCAGCTGGTGGAATTTATATTTAAGTAATAAATCTGGAATTGATAGCTTATCTCAGTAGGTGACCATGAAATTACCATTTGTCATAAAAGCTGTTGCCGGAGGTTCACCAGTAACGGTTGTTGGCTTAGTACAAAGAGGAGAAAAGTCAATTCTCTCTTAACTCTAAATTCGCTTTATTCACGTCGTTAGATCATCTACATATAGCTTATACGTCTGCTTAAATATAGACATGCAGTTTACAGCAGGTTATACAGTTTTATACCCAAAACTAGGATCTAAATGCACACCCACTAGGTTTTTCTGACACTCCCTGAGCGGTCACAGAATATAAAAGCTAATACCCGAAAAGGAGAGCTGACGCTGGCCAGGCGTTCCGTTCTCTCTCTCTTGTCTCTATGTTGCTGATGTAGGTTCTTCTGTTTCTGCGATGGTTGGTCTCCGGAGTCTCGCTGTTCCACGCCTGAAATCCTTCCAGTATTATACTGAATCTTCTCTCTTCGAGTTGTGCTGTCTCTCTCCCGTTGGTTTAGGCCTGCTTGCCTGATTTGTGGCATATTCTCATTGGCTCTGTTCAAAGACTTGCGGTATCACTTCATTCCTCCTTTCTAAATAAGGACTCATCACATTTCCTTTGTCTTCAAGACACTCAGCTATTTCAAAACTGGTTCTAGTCAGTTCTGCCCAGTGACTGGAACTCAGGTTTCAAAAGTTGCTCAGGCCAGTGACTGGACTCAGGTTACTTCAGGTCAAAAGTTGCTTTTGCCTGTGTCAGCAGTTTAGCTGCAGCCCCTGGCCAACAAAACCCATCTGGTTCACTAATTTCCTTTAGGGAAGGAAATCTGTCATCTTTATCTGGTCTGGCCTACATGTGGCCCCAGACGCTTAGCAACATGGCTGATGCTTAACTGCCCTTTGAAATGGCCTAGCAAGCTGTTCAGCTGTACCAAACCGCTACTGAAAAGCTGAAAAGAAATAAAGCGACTGAGGCACATTACTAACATGTGGGCACTTGAGCCAAAGTTGGGAGAGCTGACCCACAGACTCGTCAAGCAACAGCCTGACATAGACATACTCATCGAATCTTATCTGACAATGTCCCAGATACCACCGTCAAAATCCTGGCCCAACAAAACCACCAGAGATTGTGGCACAGTGGTATACTGTTGGGAGTGAGTTGCCTTGGGAGTCCTCAATATCGACTCTGGATCCCATAAAGTCTCATGGCATCATGGGTAAGGAAACCTCCTGCTAATTACTACCTACTGCCCTCCCTCAGCTGATGATTCAGTACTCCTCCACGTTGAACACTACTTGGAAGAAGCTATGAAGGTGACAAGAGCACAGAATGTCCATCACCAAGAGTGACTTGGTAGCACCACTGCTTACCGAGCTGGCCAAGTCCTGTAGGGCAGGGCTTCTGGCAGGTGGTAAGGGAACCAACAAGAGGGAAAAACCTAGTAGACCTCAAGTGCATCTGTCCATCACAATGGTTAGAGTGACCACTGCACAGTCCTTGTAGAAACAAAGTCCAGTCTTCACATTGAGGATACCATCCACTGTGTTGTGTGGCACTACTACTATCGTGCTAAATAGGATAGATTCCGAACAGATCTAGCAGCTCAAAACTTGGAACCCATAAGGTGCTGTGGGCCAACAGCAGCAGCAGCATTGTATTCAACCACAATCTGTAACCTCATGGTCTAGCATATCCCTCACTCTAACCTTACCATCAACCAAGGTATCAACCCTGGTTCAATGAAGAGTGCAAGAGAGCATGCCAGGAGCAGCACCAGGTATACATGAAAATGAAGTGTTAACTTGGTCAAGTTATAACACTGGACTACTTGCCAAACAAGCAGCAGCATATGATAGACAGAGCTAAGTGATCCCACAACCAATGGATCAGATGAAAGCTCTGCAGTCCTGCCACATCCAGTTGCGAATGGTGGTGGACAATTCACCAACTAACCAGAAGATACAGCAAAGATTATAAGCACCGACAATATCTCGACAGTCGCACAGAAGACTTGTGCTCCAGAGCTAGCCTCACCCCTAGTCAAGCTGTTCCAGTAGCTATAGCTATAACATTGGCATCTATCCAACAATGTGAAAAATTGTCCCGGTATGTCCAAAAATATCCCCATCAGTGACTGCAAAAGTCAAGGCTGAAGCATTTGCAACTATCTGCAGCCAGAAGTGCTGAGTGGACAATCCATCTCAGTCTCCTGAGGTCCACAGCATCACAGATCCAGTCTTCAGCCAATTCAATTCCACATGATATCAAGAAACAGTTGAAGGCACTGGATACTGCAAAGACTGTGAACCCTGACAACATCCCGACAGTAGTAATGAACACTTGTGCTCCAGAACTAGCTGTGCTCCTAGCCAAGCTGTTCCAGGACAGCTACAACATTGACATCTATCCGACAACGTGGAAAATTGCCCAGGTCTGTCCTATCCACAAAAAACAGGAAAAGCCAATCTGACCAATGATTGCCCTATTATTGTACTTTGATTATCAGCAAAGTGATGGAAGGTGTCGTTGACCGTGCTATCACGCAGCACTCATGGTAATAACCTGCTCACTGATGCTCAGTTTGGGTTCCACCAGGGCCATTCTGCTCTTGATCTCATTCTAGCCATGATCCAAACACAGACAAAAGAGCTGAACTCAAGAGGTGAGGTGAGTGTGACTGAGTGACTGCCCTTGACATCAAAGGAGCATTTGACCAAGTGTGGCATCGAGGTGCCCTGGCAAAATTGAAGTCAATGGGTATCAGGGTGAACCCGCCAGTGGTTGGACTCATATCTAGCAAGGAAGACTGTTGTGGTTGTTGAAGGCCAATCACCTCAGTCCCAGAACATCGCTGCAGGAGTTCCTCAGGGTACTGTCCTAGACCCAACCACCTTCAGCTCCTTGATAAATGACCCTCCCTCCATCATAAGTCAGAAGTGGAAATGTTCGCACAATATTCAGTACCATTCACAACTTCTCAGATACTGAAGCAGTACATGACCATATATAGCAAAAACGTGAACAACACTTAGGGCTTGGGCTGATAAGTGGCAAGTAATAGTCGTGCCACAAAAGTGCAAAGCAATGCTCACTCTAACAAAAGAGAATCTTACCACCTCCCCATGACATTCAATGACATTACTATCAGTGAATCCCACACTATCAACATCCTGGAGATTACCATTGATCAGAAACTGAACTGGACCAGTCATATACATACTGTGGCAACAGGAGCAGGTCAGAGGCTGAGAATTCTGCAGCGAGTAACTCTTCTCCTGACTCCCTAAAGCCTGTCCACCATCTACAAGGCACAAGTCAGGAATTTGATGGAATCCTCGCCACTTGCCTGGGTGAATGGAACTCCCAAGACACTCAAGAAGCACAACATCATCCTGGAAAAAGCAGCCCGCTTGATTGGCACCCCATCCACCACCTTAAACATTTAGTCTCTCCACCACTGAAGCACAGTGACAGTGTGTATCATATACAAAATGGACTGCAGCAATGTGGCAACATCCAAGCCTCCTTGAGCAGCACTATCTAAAGCCACAACCTCTACCACCTAGGACAAAGGTAGCTGGCGCATGGGAACACCACCACCTGCAAGTTCCCCATCAAGCAACACACCATCCCGACTTGGAACTATATTGCTGTTCCTTCACTGTCGCTGGATCAAAATCCTGGAACTCCCTTCCTAAAAGCACAGTGGGTATAGCTGCACCAGATGGACTGCAGCAGTTTAAGAAGATGGCTCACCACCTTCTCAAGGGCAATGAGGGATGGGCAACAAATGCTGGTCTTGCCAACACCCTCATCCCATGAAATAATTTTTTAAAAATATGTTTAAAAAAAGCAAAGTATGAGCACGGACAAATTAACTAAACTCAGAACTATGGCCTGCTGTTTGAATTTTTATGGTGCTCAATGACAGCCTTTAAATTGCACAAATAAAAGATGTAGTCTTATAACATTAAATACAACCAAGCATGTCCTACCTGGAGGTTGCTGGGGCCAGGAGTACTGTTGCCAGTCTTGAAGGACGTATGTAAACCGAATAGCTACATTTATTGGGGGCAAAGGTGTCAAAGGGCACCCCTGGAAAAGAAAAAGATACAAGCAGCTTTAACTCCAATAGGGCTAAGTAAACATAAAAGACCAGGCTTAAATTTCTTACAATTCAGAACTCAATTCATTCTTTGAGCTTTAAAAACATTAGCAATTTTATTTGACAAGTAAATCACTGGTTAAAAAAGATATTAAAACGGATGCAAAAATAATAAAGTGCAAATAATATGTTAATTACATAAGACAGGGGTTGTCAACCTCTGCTTCTCAGACTCCTTCCCGTGTTATAAAAATTCCACAGATCCCCTTTAACACAAGCATTTTTCTGCATAAAAACTCAATTGAATACATTTATTTTAAGCTTTTTATTCAAACTTAATGTGAAACTTTGTTGCTGGTGCTGGGCACCAAATTGATGCTTGAGTGAGGGGCATGAGCATCAGATTGAGGCTTGGGTGAGGGGTATGGGAACCAGATCAAGGTTTTGGTGACAGGTACAGCATTGTGTTGATGATGTACACTTTCTTGCACCTGCGTAAGCAATAAAGTTGTTACTGGCAGTTGGTTGAATCGAATGGTCAAGTGCAGATTTAAAAGAGTGCTGGGAGTTGGGTGAGTGAGGGAGTTAAGTGAAGAGGGGAAGGAGGTGCCCATTTGCTTTTTTAACCTTTTCACCCTGTAGGAATTAGTTCTTACTGTACTACAGGGGAAGAAGCTAGCTGCTTGGTGAGTATCTGGTAAGTGGTTAAGGCCTGTTCTATTCCTAAGGTTTAAAATAGTACACGAACTGGTGTTAAGGTTAATAAAATAGATAAAAGAAAAGGAAAATAATTAATTGCACAAAATAATTAAGTAGTTAATTAAAACACATTAAGGATGGCAAGACAGGTGATGTGTCATGGCTGTAGCATGTAGGAGCTTCTGGATGCGCTTTGATCCAGGACAAACACATCTGCAATGAGTGTTTGCGGCTTGAGGAGCTTCAGCTCAGAGTCACTGAACTGAAGGCCAAGCTGCAGGCACTGCGATGCATCAGGGAGGGGTCAAGATACCTGGACAGATTGTACCAGGAGACGGTCACACCCCTTAGAATAGGGTCTTCTGATTTGGTTAGTGACCTGGGACAGGAGGGTGTGACTGCGAGTGAGGCAGGTAAGAGGACCCAGAGGGGAGGAGTGCAGCAGCCTCAGCCTTTGCAATTGTCCAACAGGTCTGACGTTCTTTCAGCCTGTTTGGATGAGAGTGGAGCTGCAGGGTGGATGAGCTGACTGGCTATGGCGCCATGGTACAGGAAGCCATTTAAGTGGGGCAAGGGGGAGCAAAAAGGAATGTAGTAGTAGTATGGGACAATATAGTGAGGGTCATTGACATTGTTCTCTGCAGCAAAGCGTGAGAGTCCAGCCTGCCCGATGCCAGGGTTCGGGGTATCTGCTCAGGGCAGGAGAGGAACTTGCAGTGGGAAGGGAGGATCCAATTGTCATGTCCATGTAGGTACCAACAACGTAGGCAGGACAAGGAAAAAGGTTCTGTTCATTCAGTATGAGGAGCTAGGCACCAAATTGGCATAGGACAAATACAATTAAAGAGATGAACGCATGGCTCAAAAACTGGTGTAGTAGAAGTGGGTTCCAGTTCGTGGGAAAGGGAGGGCTGTCCCATTGGGACATAGTCTGCATCTGAACTGTGCTGGAACCAGTGTTCTAGTAAGCTGCATAACTAGGGAAGTAGGGAGGATTTTAAACTCTATAGTGGGGGTAAGGGATCAAATTTGGAAAGATGCGATAAATCAAAGAGTAGAGACAAGGCAAGAGAGAAAGATACAAATATAGGAAAGGATAAACAGACAATTACATGAAGAGACAGAGAGTACAAATCTAAGGGCAGATAAGGCTAGAAGTTAAAAAATAAGGACAAAACTCAAGGGTGGAATTGTGCGGTAGTGGGCGGGCAAAACAACATCTTATCTGCCGGTCATGATGGCAGGTTATCACGCTGTACCGTCCCAAAACCGCCGCATTACTTATGCATTCCCAGGAAACACACCGTTTCCATGGTGGGGGGAGCAGGCTCTCATTCGCCCGCCACGCCATCACCTCGCCGCTTCATCATGCTGGGCGCCATGTTTAAAGTCTAACCACGTGCACACATCTCAGTGCTTCCAGCCCACGACTACTGCAGGGAAGATATCCACAGAAGGCAAAAAGACTGCAGCCCCCAGGTTTAATGATGCGTCACTGAAGTGCCATTTGGACGCCGTGGAGTCCCGCCGCGATGTCCTCTACCCTCACTCTGGCCAAAGGACAGGCAGCGACATTACCAATCCAGCATGGCAGGCGATGGCTGTGGTGATCAGTGCCAATGCTGCACAGAGGCTGGCCGTTCAACGTAGCTAGAGGATGAAATGATCTCATCCATGCATCCAGGGTATGACAACCATCTCATCACTCTAAACTCACACACTCAAGCCCATCACACATTCACTGGCACATCACTCACTGCCAGCTCAAGGGACAACACCACTCATTCTGACACACATACCCTCATGTCCATCTGGCCTCATCTCCTCTGGAGACTGCCTCCTCAGTCCTCACCATCTTGAGGCCACTTGCACAGATCAACATGTGCCCCCCACACACACCCTGGAATATCTTCCTTCCCCAGTACAGCTCTCGTTCTGCAGCCTCTTCCCTTGCCCAAGGCCACTTCTCCTTCTTCCCCAAGCAAGACCTTACCCTGCAGCCCTTGAAAAGCCACCCACATATGACTGATCTTGTAGGTAGAGACCTACCCGTGAGCCCCCAAAAGCGATGTGGTGCTGTCTGTGAAGCTCGGCGCTGATGACTGAGAATGCTGACCGAAGCAAGGTAAACAAACCTTGAAGTCCCAAGCGAAGTGCAGCCCCCTCAGGTGCACGTCACTTGTGTGCTGCTGTGAAACATGTTGGTATGTTTTCCTGCCAACATTGGCAGGAAATCCAGCTGGGCGGGATTGGGAGCGGTGGGCAGATGAGTCCAGCAGGCTCGCCTTATAATGATATGCTGATGTCCTACAACAAGGTTCCCGACGTCCAATGGCAGGAAACGCAGCCCGCCATCAACAGGCTGAGCAGACAAGGGCAAACTGGTTTCACGCTGTCATGAAACTGATCGCACCATATTGTCCATTCATGCCACCGAACACACCCGATGCCAGCGGACACACAAAATCCCAGCCCAAGATTCTGTATCTGAATGCACATAGCATTCGAAACAAAACAGGTGAACTGACAGCTCAAATAGAAATAAATAAGTACAATCTGATAGCCATTACAGAGACATGGCTGCAGGATGACATTAATTGGGACCTGAATATTGAAGGGTACATAACATTTAGGGAGGGAGGGAAACTAGGAAAAGGTGGAAGGGTGGCTCTGTTAATTAATGATGTTATTAGCACAATAGAGAGGGATGACCTAAGTTTAGGTAACCAAGACTTGGAAGCGGTTTGGGTAGAGATGAGAAATGATAAAGACAAGAAATCACTTGTGGGAATAGTGTACAGGCCCTCTAACAGTAGCCACATCATAGGACTAAGTAAAAAGGAAGAAATAATATGTGCTTGTCAGAAAGGTATGGCAATAATCATGGGGGATTTTAACCTACATATGGACTGGAAAAATCAGATGGGCAAAGGTAGCCTAGATGAGGAGTTCACAGAATGTTTTCAGGATGGTTTCTTAGAACAGCACGTTCTGGAGCCAACCAGAGAGCAGGCCACACTAGATCTAGTATTGTGCAACAAGATAGGATTAATTAATGACCTCAGTGAAACTCTTTCGAGTTATCAACAGTCACAGATTGCAACTCTTTTCGAGTACAATCACAGTTCTTGGTTTCCGGGAGTGGGACATGAACCCACAACCCTCTGATTCAAAGGCGAGGGTGCTATGAACTGAGCCACAAGGCGACCCTAGGTAGCAGTGATCATAATATGATTGTAAAATTCAATCAGTTTGAGGGAGAGAAGGGCAGATCCAAGGCTAATATTTTAAGCTTAAATAAGGGCAATTATGAGGGCATGAAAGCAGAGCTCGCTAAACTGAACTGGCAAATTCGGTTAAGGGATAGATCAACAGAGACGCAGTAGCAGACATTTAAAGGGATATTTTAGAATACACAGAATAGATACATTCCAACGAAAAAGAAAAATTCCAAGGGGAGGATCCACTATCCATGTAAACTTAAAAAGTTAAAGATAGTATCAAACGTAAAAAAAAACATACAATTGCCCAAGGATAGAGAAGATTGGACAGAATATAAAAACAGCAAAAAACAACTAGAAGATTAATAAGGAGGTAAAAATTAGAGTACAAGAGAAAGCTAGCTAGAAATATAAAAATCAGAGAGTAAGAGTTTATGTAGATATTTAAAAAGAGAAGTTAACAGAGTGAGCACTAGTGAGTCTGGGGAATTAATAGTGGAAAATATGGAGTTGGTAGATGAATTGAACAGGTATTTTGCATCGGTCTTCACTATAGAGGATACAAGTAACATTCCAGAAATAGCTGTAAATCAGGAAATGGAAGGGAGGGAGGAACTCAAGAAAATTACAATCGCCAGGGAAGTGGCACTGAGCAAATTGTTGGAGCCGTGGACTGACAAGTCCCCAGGTCCTGATGGATTTCATCCTAGGGTCTTAAAAGAAGTAGCTAGTGAGATAGTTGATGCGTTGGTTTTAATTTTCCAAAATTCCCTAGATTCGGAGATTGGAAATAGCAAATGTAACTCCTTTGTTTAAAAAGAGAGGGAGACAGAAAGCAGGAATCTACAGGCCAGTTAGCTTAAAAGCTGTCATAGGAAAAATGTTAGAAGCTATTATTAAAGACATTAGAGCAGGGCACTTAGATAAATTCAAGGTAATCAGGTAGAGTCAACATGGTTTTGAGAGCAGAAAATCATGTTTAACCAATTTATTGGAGTTCTTTGGAGAAGTAACATGTGCTGTGGATGAAGGGGAACCGGTGGATGTGCTATACTTAAGATTTCCAGAAGACATCAAATGTTACTGCAGAATATAAAAGCTCATGGTGTAGAGGGTAACATACTGGCATGGATAGAAGATTGGCTAGCTAAAAGAAAACAGCAGGCATAAATGGGTTATTTTCTGGTTGGAAAGATGAAACAAGTGGTGTGCCACAGGGATCAGTGCTGGGGCCTCAACTTTTTACAATTTATATAAATGACTTGGATGAAGAGACTGAAGGTAGCATGGCTAAATTTGCTGATTACACAAAGACAGGTAGGATAATAAGATGTGAAAAGAACGTAAGGAGGATACAAAGGGAAATAGGTGGGTTAAGTAAGTAGGCAAAGACTTGGCAAATGGAGTATAATGTGGGAAAGTGTAAAATTGTCCAGTTTAACAGGAAAAATTAAAAAACATACTATCTAAATGGTGAGAGATTGCAGAGCTGAGATGCAGAGGGATCTAGGTGTCTTACTGCATGAATCGCAAAAGGTTAGTATGCAGATATAGCAAGCAATTAGAAAGCTAATAAAATGTTATTGTTTATTGCGAGGGGAATTGAATACAAAAGTAGGTTGGGAGGGAGGGGGGAAATTATGCTTCAGTTATACAGGGCATTGGTGAGACCACATCTGGAGTACTGTGTACAATATTGGTCTCCTTATTTAAGGAGGATGTAAATGCATTGGAAGCAGTTCAGAGAAGGTTTACTAGACTAATACCTGGTATGGGAGGGTTGTCTTATGATGGAAGTTGGACAGGCTAGGCTTGTATCTGCTGGAGTTTAGAAGGGTAAAAGGTGACTTGATTGAAACACATAAGATCCTGAGGGGTCTTGACAAGGTGGATATGGAAAGGATGTTTCCTTTTCTGGGAGAATCTAGAACATTGTTTAAAAATAAGGGGTTGCCCATTTAAGACAGAGATGAGGAGAATTTTTTTCTTTGTGTCTTTGGAACTCTCTTCCTCAAAAGATGGTGGAAGCAGAATCTTTGAATATTGTTAAGGCAGAGCTAGACAGACTCTAGATAAACTAGGGGGTGAAAAACTATCTGAGGTAGGTGTGAATGTGGAATTGAGGTTACAATCAGATCAGCCAAGATCTTATTGAATGGTAAAGCAGGCTCAAGGAGCTAAATGGCCTACTCCTGCTCGTTGTTCGTCTGTAAAAATTCATTTGAGAGGGGCGCAGGCAGATTAAGCAAAGCTTGCAATCCACTCATTCTCTGGTTATTTTTGGCTGATCCTTTGAAACTTCTTGCAGATCCCCAGTTGAGAACCCCTGTCCTATCCCACATCATATCTTCCTCACTCATCACCATGATCTACATTGGCCAACAGTTTTCTAACAACTCAAATTTAGCATTTTCATCTTTGTAAAACCTTTGATAGCCTCAGCCCTCCCCATCTCTGTAACATGCTCCAGCTTTACAATCCACTACATCGCATTTCTCCAACTCTGGCCTCTGCACAACCCTGCTCCCTTTGCCTCACCCTTCATACAAATGGGGAAAGAAACAGATAGGCAGGTGGGGCGGTTGTTAGGCCATAAAGTGATTTAAAAATGAGGATGAGACTTTTAAATAAAGTGTTGAGGACCAGTTGCCAATATATGTCAGCGAAGACAGGAATGAAAAAGGGGCTAAGATACAAGCAGTAGCATTTTGGATGAACTCCAGTCTGTAGTTGCTTGAACAAAGGTAATACTGAGTCTCTATAATAGTGCAAAGTTCCTCTCCCTAACAGTATGTTATGAGGAAGCCGTAAAGTTGCCTGTAGGGCAGTGGATCATACAAACAACTGGCTCCCAATTAAACAACAACCTCCAACTTTAACCATTATTTTGTTTCGGGCAAAACTAAAGGGCCCTTTCTAGTTACATTAGAGTGAATGAGACGAGAGAAAAAAAAACTATCATAACAAGGAATGAAGAGGAGGCCTTCAGAGATAAGGTGAAACAATCAACAGTCAGAGAGGAAGATGAAAAATAATGCAGCAAAAGCATAAACAAAAGGTGAGAAGAACGTGGGAGCTCAGAGTTCTGTAACTGAAACTAACGGCTGAGAGGTAGTGAGGACCCCAGCTTGAGAAACCCCAAGATATAATATTAAACTAAAATACACAGATGCAGTTTCTCTCTTCTAAATCTTCCTTCACTGCCACTTATGCTAAAGCACAGACATGCATAATAGTAAAACCTCCATGTTTCAATGTCTCCTCATCTGCATGAAGTACTTCGGAAATGTAACTTCTCAATATCTAATAATCTTCATCTTTTGTTTTATTTCTTACTTGAAAGCAACCAACATTGGAAGGCACTGCTCACCAATGGGAGGAAGATAAACCTTAATAAAGGACATCCACTCCTTTGAGGAGCAGCCCATCTCCATGCAAGGAAATTGAATCTAAAAGGGTATGGAAATTGGAGAAGTGGGTAAGTGTTAGGTAGGAATTAGTATCCCAATGATCATTCCAGAATGTTGCAATGTAAAATTCTACCAGCAGGAGTAATATAATCTTTCTAGGAGATGGAGAACATGTAAAATCTTGCCTAAGCCACAATAGTATTACCATACCAAGTTCCTCCTTGGCACTCTGTTCTTTTTGTAATTTTGTTTCCAGAGTTGGCTCCTCCCGGAAATCATCAGAAAACAGCCTCTGCAGAAGCAGCAACACACTGTACGCCCCATTAACACACTTAACCCATCCAATCACCAGCTCAAATACATGCACTCCAGAAGATTTAGAGACAGCAGTCAGCACAAATGGTGAGTCATGAGGGAGCAAGAGCAGGTGAAGGAAGTGGTAGTCCCTACTGGAGATTAAAGTCACCTCCCTCCTCATCAATTGTCAGGGTACTAAGCTTCTATGGTCGAGGTTTTAAGAGAGGATGTTGCTTGCTCAAACCAGATTGTTGGATTTACTGGTCAAGAAGCTACCACCAAATGGCAGCTGATATAGAGGAATCCAGCAGTCATACATGGGACGCTGAGAGTTGATTTGTAAACAATGACAATTCTGTGACAATCTGAAACATGCCTTTTAGCCTGAAAGACAACAACTGCAGATCAGTCATTATCCAGGCCTTCAATTGCATTACTACCGCATCATTAGGCATGAATACTGCTAAGCTTGTTCAAATAAAGTGCAAGCTGGGAACAGGTTTCCATCCATAAATCAGAAGAGACTACAAACTGATGGGATGGAAGTGATCGCTGAAGATGTTGCTGTCTATTAGGAGATCAGCACTTCCACACGACTTGTCCACCCTTCCCTCAGTACTTGTCAGATGGCAGGCTGGGTCAGGCTGTCCCTGCACCAGTAGATAGTTCATAGTCTACAGGGGTTATTCAAGACTTGCGGATGAAGAGTTCAAGAGCCACCTCACTCCCAGCATTATGTACCAAGACACAAGTTAGACCAGTCGTCTAGTCTCCTGTCAGTGGAGATTCACTTCAAAAGAGGACAATGATAGATAACCACATAAACAGAACGCCCCATGGAAAGGGAAGCACTGTGCTGATTCACATAAACACCATATTATAACAAATCACTGCCGGAACTTAAATCACTTTTCTATTCATGCTTTTGTGCTATAGATCAACAGATAAATCAAAAGTTTGTGTGTTGATTGAAAGCTTGGGAATAGAAAACAAGTGCAGGTTGGCTACTGTATGCAAAAATAGGAGGAATCCTTCTCCTTGCTAGTGAACCAGTTGATAGGTCACTCCAGAGAGGACCGGGCAAATATCTTCAGCAGCTATCAATGGGGGCTTGTGACAGTAAGCCATCATGCAAAACAAAAGGTAATCATTATACCAAACATGGCATCCCTGAATGAAATAGTGAAATGTCACTATCATTTCTGATGCAGAAATTAACTTTTAATTCAAAAGGCCTAAAATAAAAAAATGTTTCTATCCAAAAACAGTTTGCCTCTTTAAGGCAGATAACACCTAAATGGTAGCTCTGGAAGCTAAAGCACCAGTTGCAGCTGGGGATGTTTGTCCCCTAACTGCATCTGGTATTGGAACAAGAAATGGGAGTGCACAGATCTCCGACATTCACTTGTACGCAATTTATATTGCTTCACCTTCTTCAGATGCAGTCATATGAACCACCTGGAAAACCATGCAGGAATTCAGCCACATTAACATTCACGTACAAATCGGGCCAAAGGACTAGCACCCACTTTTCCTGTCCATTGTACACATTTTTTTAGGCACTAAAATCAGAAATGTCACTTCTATATTCATTTTTGAATGCATTGCTATAGGAAGGATCTCAAAGCCATGTTAAGGCACAGAAAAGGTCTAGCAATATCCAGGAATAAAAAGCTTTATTTAAGACAAGACTAGAGAAAGTGGAGCGCTTCTTACTAGAAAAGTGGCTAAAAGAATTAGAGGTGTTCAAAATGATATGGAATTTTTATAATGGTTGTTGTAGTAAATGGGGAAAAACTAATTCAACTATCAGCGAGTGTATAACTAAAAGATATATTTAAAATCATACAAAAACAAAAATGCAGAAGGCTGTTGGTATAAACAATATCTTAACTGGATCAGTAGAAGCAGAATCCATATAGCCTTTAGAAGGGAAATAGAAAAAGGCAAAAGGAAATGTGGAAAGGTTGGGGCATGGAACCAAACGGATTGTCTTTTCTGAGAGCCAGGACAGGCAAAATGGGCCAAATAGCCACCTCCTCCGCTGTGAAATTCTATGATTCCAATCAATGTTCCCTCTAAAGTGTGTGCATGTGTAGTAGCCTGGAAAGTATTGCACAGACTGCCCACAAGTTGCCCCTTTTAAGTTTACGCCCATAGTGATGGGCAAGTCACACACAGCATAAAAAAGTTAGAAGAAACACTGATTGCAGCTAAATTCAGTAAAGTATACTTCAAGATGCCAATTAAAATGCATTTCTAAAAAGTACTTACAATCTTCGATTTAAATACGTCCAGTAGACCAGACAGATGATTATATTGGTTTGGCACTTTCCGAAGATGAACCATTTCAAAATCTGTTCGAACACCAGGGCCTTCACATGCACCCACGTACATCCTTCTTGTCTTTTGTTGGATTTGCACAAATAAGGTCACCTGACTAATTTAAAATACACAAATTCAAGATTTAGTAACAATGCTCCACAGACAAGTTACATGTAGTTACCACTTCTAACATAAATCAATATTTAACAATGAAACATTTGCTGAAGTTTCTTCTTTTCAAGCTTAGTGGCCTGGAATTTGTGGGGATTTTTTAATGGCAAACTGTCAGCATTCGTCATCATTGTCCCTCTGAAACTGAACATAACTTCAGGATTTAGCACAAGTGCAGATTAGCATGGAAATTTTGAAAATGTGGTGTTACTCACTGTTTTGCCACAGACTGTGTTGTGGCCCACCTCCCCTACACTCCCCACTCACCCAAGCCAGCAATCATTGAAATCAGTTGATGTGGCGAGAACGTCCTCTTTTCTGTCCTCATATTGCTGTTAGAAAGCCCACACAAAATTATATTTTGTTCAATCAAGTGTAACTTGGTTGTTAATGGCGATCTGAGCAATAACTACTGCTGAGCAACAGATTTGGCCCTTGAAAAATAATTTTATATATATGGTTTGCTGTTAAATGTTACCATTAAGATTAATTGAGATTTTTTTAGACTAATTTTCTAAATAAGTTTGTTCATGATATTTTAGCTTCTACCTTCACCCAATGTGTATGTCCCAATCTCTCCTTTTTTCAGTGCAATTTTTTAAAAAATTGATTTAATTTTAGAGCTTTTCATTTCTTGGATGACTGTGTGAGAATCCTTAAATATGATTTGGACAGTTTGACAACATCATTGGAACTCCACGCTGGGAATTCCTATTAAAGACCATTACAATTTTGGTTAGGGCCTTGCTGATGGCAGAATTAGTTTATTCCCCATTTACTAAAACAACAATAAAAACCCCATATTGTTTTGAGCACCTCTAATTCTTTTAGCCTCTTCTCTAGTAGCATTCTTCACTAGGCATTCTCAGTGTGCAGCTGGACTGATGTCATCAAGCTGGCCAAGTATCCAATCACATTAAAGGATTTTCACAGTTCACCATACAGGAAACAAAAAACACCAAAAAATAAAATCACTTTTACAAATGTTTTATATAGAGCAAATTTAAGATTGGGACATCCACATGAAGTAGTACCTAAAACATTCTGAAAAATATATTTTTTTTTAAAGTTAGCTCATAAAATCTACTGATTAATAATTTAAAGCACTCTATGATTACAAAATTATTTTTTCAGGGCAGATTCCATTGCTCATAAAATGTTATTAATCACACTGTCATTAAAAACCCATTAATGCCCGACTGAACAAGGTGCAATATGTTGTGGAGTTTCGAACAACAATGTGGAAGCAGGAAAGTTGAAACTGATTGCCAGCTCTGAAGGGGGCCCATGCAGCCTGTACTGAAGCCTGGCATAACTGGCTGTAACTTCAGGATTTTCACAGAAATTAGCACAGGCCTGAGATCCTGAAGTTACAGTCAGTTTCAGCAGGTATGCTGGTGAATGCTGGCAGTTCACCATCAACCCCAACACCACTCCCATCTCCAATAAAGTTCAGCCCAATATCCCTAAACTGGTATTTTACTCTCAATGCCCTATAACAAAATTATAATACATTTGTTAATGCCAATGATGTCAGAAACAAGCTACGCATCAAAGTGGGCAGTAATAATAGAAACAGAGTCCTCGACCAAGGCATCGAATAGGAATTGTCCAACTCTTAATGATTTTTAATTAGATGGTGCTTTGTACTTGACTAAGTGGACTGAGTTTGGGTATTGCCTTCAATTTAGTTCAGTTAATAGCAGGCCCTCAAAGATGATTTGAGAGCATCCTGCAAGATTGAACTAAACATAATTCTTATTTTCCCCAATTTCCTCAAATCGTTCGTTATCTTGCTGGACAAAATCTTCAGCAGGAAAATTATTATTACAGCTGGAATTGCGTGATTTCACAGTAACATAGTGAGTGACCTTAGGATGCACGGAGAGCCAAGGTTCAGTTAAATGTGTATCAGCATAGAGCTGAAAAGTTAATATAGGTCTGGTACATTGGTGCTCCAAGCTTTTTTGTCCACGTAGGCCACATATCTATATTTTGGGAAGTGTCAGAAGACATTAGGCCTAACCTGTGTTTCCATCAGTATGCATAAATCCCAAAATGATGATAACTCATCTTGGTGTTCTTATTTCAAAATTATCCACTAGGAGGCAACAAGCCTGACTAAATTTTCATAAACGCTGAAAAGAACAAACTAGCTGGCCAAGTACTGATGGCCAGGGTTCACATGGGCTACAATATGGATATCCTTGCTGTAGTCTATGTCAGAAAAAAAAAAAGCACTGCCTCATTTAAGGGGTGATGGTGGCAAAGTGACACTTAGCTCATAATCCAGAGGCCTAGGCAAATGCTCTGGGGACACGGTTCAAATCTCACCACGGCAGCTGGTGGAATTTAAATTCAATTAAGTAAATCTCAAATTGAAAAAAGTTAGTCTCAGCAATGGTGAATCAATTGTTGCAAAAACTGATCTGGTTTACTAATGCCCCTTTGGGGGAAAGAAATCTGCCTTTCCAGGTCTGGCCTACATGTGACTCCAGAGCCTTGGAAATTTGGATCACTCTGAACTGCCCTCTGAAAGGGCCCGGCAAGCCACACAGTTCAAGGGCAATTAGGGATGGGCAACAAATGCTGGCCTTGTGCCGCCCACACTCACATCCCATTAAAGAATAAGAATAAGTGGCCAGGTAAAGTCATAAGCTGCATACTGCTTATTCTTCCAAAGCTTGAAGCACTACCATGATTCTTATGCATTATGCATTGATTATATGGCTTGTAAAGGAAGAACGGGTAGGTGGTGATAGCAGATGGGTTGCTATCACTTCTAATCTTCTCTGGATGAGGGGAAGGTGCCAGAGGATTGGGAAGTGGCAAATGTGACACCCTTGTTCAAGAAAGGGTGCAAGGACATTCCTAGTTAACTACAGGCTGGTCAGTTTAACATCAGTGGGGGGTAAGGTTTTAGAAACAATAAATTAGAAAAAAATTTAACAGACACTTGAGAGTCATGGCACAGGTGGTGGCTATTCAGTCCATCAAGTCCAGGCTGGCTCTCTGTCCAGCAATCTAATCAGTCCCATTCCACTGCTCTATTCCTGTAGCCCTGCAAGTTCATTTCCCTGTGGTATCCATCTAATTTCAATATTCTTGGAAAGGTTTGAGTTAATTAAGAAGTGGTACGGATTTGTAAATGGCAAATAACGTTTGACTAATCTAATTGATCTTTATGGTGCAGTAACAGAGAAGGTTGATGAAGGGCATGCAGTGCACGTTCACCATATGGATTTTAAAAAACCATTTGACAAAGTATCACATAAAAGGCTGGTCAACAAAATTGAGGCTTGTGGAATAGGGAGGTTCTGTGTCAGGTTGTATAAAACAATTGCCTTAAGTTGTAACAGATGGGTTTTTTTAATACTAGAAGATGGTAGTGTTCCCCAAGGGTCAGTGATTTTATATGACTTGGAATACAAAGTCAAATTTCAAAATTTGACAATGAAACCAAACTTGGATGTGTTGCAAACAGTGAAGATGATACAAATTGACTGTAACGGTACATAAATAGGCTAGTTGAATGGTTAGACAGTGACAAGTGGAATTTAATACATAGAAGAAGTGTGAGGTGCTGCATTTTGGTAGAATAGATAGGAGGAGGCAGTATATACACTTTGTGGCACAGTTCTAAAAAGTATGCAGGGACAGAGAGGTATGGGTGGGGGAAGTTCATGTGCATAGATCTTTGAAAGCAGCAAAACATATTGAGAGAGCAGTTAGCATAAGGGATTTTGGGCTTCATAAATAGAGGTACTGAGTACAAAAGCAGGGAGGTTATGATGAACCTTCATCAAGCTCACAATTAGAGCGCTGCATCCACTTCTGGTCACCACACTTTAGGAAGGATATGGAAGTCCTTGAGAGGGTGCAGAGGACATTTACCAGATTGGCTCCAGGGATGAAAGAATTTAATTACAAGGTTAGGTTGGGGAAGTTGGGTTTGTTCTACTTGGAACAAAGGAGATTGAGGGGTGATCTAATAGGGATGTACAAGATTAACACAAGTTTCAATAAGGTAGATAAAGGAAAGCTGTTCCTTTTAGCTGATGGTATAGGGATTAGAGGACTCAGCTTTAAGGTTTTCAGCAAGAGATATGGGGATGTGAGGAAGAACAATTTTTATGCAGCGAGTGGTAATGATCTGGGAACTTGCTGCCTGCGAGGGTGGTGGAAGCAAAGAGGATCAATGATTTCCAAAGGAAATGGAATAGGCAGTTGAGAGAAATAAACTTGAAAGGGTAAGAGGATAGAGCAAGAGAAAAGAGGCTGACTGAAGGGCTTTGCAGAGAGCTTGCATGGACTCTGGGTTGAATGCCCTCCTTCTGTGCTGTAAAGGCTCTGACTCTATGTTTGTCTAGTGTTGCTAGAAGAAACGAAGCATCCAATGTACGTGATGAGGGTAATTTAATGTTTATTGCCCTGTAGTATGAACTCACACAGCTAACTAGATTGAAGGTGATTTCAGTATAAATGGTCGGCAGCATCAGATGCTGCCGGACTTGCTGGGTTTTTCCCAGGTATTTTTGATTTTGTTTTGGATTTCCAGCATCCGCAGTTTTTTGCTTTTATCTCAGTATAAATGTTGACAGGAGTTTTGCATAAAACCTTTGGGCAAGAAATCAACACCTACCATTAGTAATATATAGACATTTGCTCAAACTGAACGAAACAACAGCTAAAACTTGCACTCTTGATCAGAAAACAACTCCTTAACTTTATTAACGAACGAGTGTATGCCCACAGAGGAGTAGGACTGCTATTATTTTTCCTTCCTGAGGTCAGATTTCTAAAGTATACATCCTGAATAAAGGCTGTATTTCAATTTTCTAAAGTATTATAGAATGTTGCATATCCCACCAAACCACACCCCCAACAAGTGGCTTGTCCCCTTTTACATTCCATCATAATTCAAAACATATTTCACTGCAATAGTCTTAAAGCCTAATTACTTATATTACATACAATGTCTATATGCTTTGACAAAAAAAAACTCAGCAAGCAATTGGCAGAAACAAAGCACAATCAAAAGCAGCTAACTTCCATATGTTATCCCACTCAGCTCAAAGAAAAACATCTTAAACAACTATCCATACCAGTTCTATGAAAATCAGAATGCAACAATTTTTCAAGACATATATATGTCATTGCATTACAGATCGAGCAATCCTTTCTAAAACAAACGTGGAAAACACCTCAGCTACTGGCTACAAGCGTTTTAAAGGCTTTGCACCTGACCTTGTCTATAACATATGAGAAAGCAAAATTTACAGGCTGCAAGTTAGATGCATCTCTCCAATTTCAGGTGAAGCAAATTTTCCAGTGATGACAAACTAGCTGGATCAAAGACAAACTTATTTCTATTTAGTCATGAGGCAGACATCAATTATGTTGAATTATACAGAAAATAAAATTCTAAAGTCTATTCAGAAATCATGTTGGTTCCCTGCCCACTCATTTATAAACACCTTCTAAAAAGACACCAACAAAAATCAATTCAGGCTGAGAGGGACATAATGCAAAAAATTGTTCTGATTTTCAAATACCTAAAACAATTCTTACATCCCAGGAGAGCCTCAGACTTGCCTTCTGCTCTATGTTTCTTGAACTGGCCTTTGAATGATGTGTTTCAGGCTGCTAAGCATGTGAAACTTTTCCAATCTATGCCAAAACATGCTTCACTGCTCCATGGTGTGACTTAACTATGCTGTGTGCAAACACGATTTATGCCCTTTATCGATATACTAACAATCAAAAGTTAGCACAATCCCTTTTGGGTTTATCTTTGAGTACATGTATGTGTTCTGGAAACAACAGGTTGGTGTGTTAGCTCCTTTAATTAAACTATTCATGTCTTCAGTTCAGGAAATCCAGCTCCATTAATCAAAAAAAGATTACTTCTGCTTCGTCCTCAGTGGTTGCTTTCAGTACAAAAACAGCTCTTATAAAAGTCACAAATGACATCCCAGTATTAAATGTGGAAGATTGGGTGTGGTTGAGCAAATCAGTAGCTGTAGAAATGTTGGGGACAATTGTACAACAACCCCCGGCAGACATGTTTTAGGCGGGGGGAAGCACGTAAAAGAGGTCAGGTGGGAAGCTCAATACCTTCCCACCCACCTCCCTAACCACCAAGCTGATGAAACAGCAGGAAGGAAGGGGGGTGGGGGTGGGATTATCTCCTTTGGAGGGTGCCCTGTGCGCTTTGGGGGCCCATGGATCTTTCCCCCAAACCGCTTTGTGCCTCCCCACCTGGCCTCCAAAACTGGTCCCGACCCCACCTCCTCCACCACCCCCCACCCCAACCCACCCCGTTTCGATGTCCAATCCCTCCCGCCCAAGAAAACCCCAGAATCACCTTGTCCAGTGTCCATTACAACTCTTCATGGGCCTCCTTGCAGTTCCAGCAGCACCCACTATTCTCTTCTGGTGCTGCTGGGACTGCATGAGCTGCCGACCAATCAGATTGGCCGGCAGTTCTTGAGGGCAGGGCTTCCTTCCACTAAGGGACAAAAGTCTGACCTCAGCTTGTTAAGACTTTCTTTATGCAAGACCTCCTACAGCCAAAATATGCTGCGGCTGGCCTTAACAAGCTGAGGGTCAGACTTTTGTCCCTTAGTGGAAGGAAGCCCTGCCCTCAAGAACTGCCGGCCAATCTGATTGGTCGGCAGCTCATGCAGTCCCAGCAGCACCAGAAGAGAATAGTGGGTGCTGCTGGAACTGCAAGGAGGCCCATGAACAGCTGTGTATGAAAGCCTTTCTTCTGGAGGGCGGCAAGCAGTACACTCCCCACCTTCCCATCTGAAAAATTTAGCCCATTATGGCGAATGTAGGGTCAAAGGCTAGGTAGTTGGAATTTGAAGGTTCAGTTGTATTTGAATAAGGGCATGGATTTTTCCAAGGGCGAATACAGGTGGTAATAGGTTTTGGAACATGGAATGAAGATGTGGGTGGAGAGTGACACAAGGAAGTGGTCAGAGATTGATACAATGGGACTAGCAAGATTATGTGAATTGCAAGGTCAAGGTGGTGGCTGTGATTATAAATTGGGGAGTTTACATGCAGGGAAAGATTTAGGGAGGATAAGAGGGCAATGAGTTGAGACAGAGTTTAAAATCATTGAGGCTGAAAGGGCGTTCAGTGCAGAGGCTGAGGGAGTAAAGCAGTGAAGTTACCTTGGTGAGAAAATTTTTATCGTACTTGGGAAGGCGGTAGAGGAAATAAATTTTGAATGATAGGTGAGAGGGGTGGAATAAGGCGAGATGCTCAAAGGAGGAGAAAGTGCTAGAGGATTAGGGAGTCAGGCCAAGGTGTGATCTAGTGATAAGTGCCACACTGCCAGTCTTCACAAGTGGTGGAAGATGTAGCCAGATGGGGAGGCTTCATTAAGGGGAAAGATGTCATCACCCCTCAGCTAGGTTTCCATCAAGGCCATAATGTTGACACAATTATGCACAATATTTCATGGGTGACAAGGGCCTTCTTTATAAATGAACAGACATTCTCCAAGGAGATATATAGAAGGGTAGTGAGAACTGATCTGAAAGAGTTCACAGAGTCAGCAATGGGAGAAGTGAATTGGACAGGAAGGAGTTTGGCAAGATTAGCCTCCAGTGGGCACAATGGGTGGGAAGATCGACAGGAGAGTGGGATGGTCCAAATAGAGTTGCTGCTTGTAATGAGCCAGCACGAACGGCTCGATGAGCCCTTCAGGGGTTGTCAAGATGCCAGAGGGGAAACTGTAGGCTTATCCAAGAGGGAGTCAAGACTGGAACAGTGGCAAGAGAGCAGGGAGGTCAAGCAGCACTGAAGTATTAATGTAGGATGTTGAAGGGCAGAATACCTGAGAGTAGAAAAGTGAAAGGAGGTGTGACAATAGAAAAGAGGGGATCTAGGGGGGGTAAAGAGAAAAGAAGAAGAAAAAGAGAAAATAAAATGATGGGCTCGAGTCTACGACAATTCAAATTATTTGATCACCAAGTTCAAGTTTCTCTCCTTCAGTGTTCCATGTGTGAACGTCTGATACAATCCATATAGCATTTTCAAATATTTACCTACCAACCAGTGTTTCCCAATGCAATAGAGATGGAGCTGAGCAGAATGTTGCACTTTGATTCACTGATGACCGCATCACTACTTGCTGCTGGAGAAATTACCACAAACTCCCGTAAACCATACCTAGGATAAGAAACACCTGAAGATGATGAATTTGCTATTGATCGCTATTCATCAATTTCAGCATTAATGGCAAGATGCAAGTCCATCAATCTATACATTTCAGATTTGGCTGAAGTATATCATATATCTTTTAAGTTCTTAGAGGACTTCTTTCATAATCAAAAATCCTTACTTATCCAAGCAGCATTTGAAAGCCATGTTTTTCTTAAACCCATGCTGCCTAGGTTGCATTACCAGGATGACCGAGTGTAAAGCAAAAGTGGTTGTAATTTTGCTGTACAAGGCATTAGTCAAATTCAATCTGGTATACTGTTTGCAGTTCTCTTCACCAAATGGTAGGAATATTATTGCCCCTGAGGAGAAACACAGGGAAGCAACAAAAATGATTATATATCTATTAAAAACCTTGATTATGAGCAATGCTAAAGAAGTTGGGCTTGTTTTAATTTCAAAAAGATGATAAAGTACTAAATTTTGAAATTTCCAAGATTAAAGAGAAAACAGACAAAAGTAATTCACAGACAAAAAAAATTACTCACTACAGTGGAAGGTTCAAGGGCCAGGACACACAAAATTAGGAAATCAGAAGTAAGAAGGGAGGGCAGTAGAACATTTTCACCCAAAAGTGAAGACTTGTGGAGTGGGTTACCAATGAAGGCCATTGGGTTCAAATGAAAAATTAATGAGTTTCTATAAAGAACTGAACAAAATGTAGGAAGGCAGATAGGTGGTGACTATCCATGAAAAGCAACAGGTCTGTTGAGCCAAATGGCTTTCCTCAGTTCCTTTATAAAAAGATAGCAACAGAGTTGTTCATTCAGCACCTCGGTTCTGCCCCATAACCCAACCAGATCGCAGTCAATCTGTACCTTAGCTCAATCTACCCATTTCTGGAAATATTTACATCAAATTCCATGTAATCTACTCAATTCAAATGGTTAAACAAATCATTAAATCAATACTATCTTCCATCTTCCACCCATTCAAATGTGAATTTTCCATGGTTTCCCCTCCCTTACAAGGTCCATCATTTCAAAATTGTGCTCTCAAGCTACTCCAATGACATGGTGACAGAGTCATCCCAAAGCAGTTCCATCAATTTCACCGGCAGTGAGCACTCCATAGGCATTCAAAGAAAGAACTTATATTACCAAACTGACAATATTCCATTGGTGTGGATAACTTAATTGAGCTGATGTTTCCTACAGCACCCAGGATGGATATTCAGTTTATCTTTTAAATGGTTAGACAGATGGAAAATACTTACAATGAAAACACATTCTCTAGCCTTCCCTTCCCCTTTAAAAGCATAATTTACACAAATGTATTCACATTTCTAAGAAGTGCTACTGCTTCCAGATAAAAAAATTGGCAGCAGTTATGTTGCATTAATGGGCTGTCATACTGCATCAGAGCTCTAAACTGGTTGGTATTTGCGTTTAGCTCCCAAACACACACAGGTCTGAATTTTTCATTTGTCGGGCGGGGCTTGGCAGGAGTGGGTGGTCGGGGGACCAACTGCCGCCCACGGTCAGCTCCACACCGCAATTTCACACCGGCGAGCCAATTAAGGTCTGCCCTGAATGGATCATGAGCAGTAGCGAGTGCTACCTTTGCGGGCGGGGGGAGGAGGGAGAGCAGGCCTGGTGCGCAGTTCGCACATGCGCGCGAATGAGCACTTCAATCTCCTGAGCTGCCTCAGGGAGATTGAAGCGCTTTTTAAAAAAATTAATAAAATAAAAATTCAATGACACATGAGATGGGACATGTTTTTAATTTCAAAAGAAAGTTTTTATTTAATTTGTAATAGCTTTAAGAAACCTCATCCCGCTCGTGGATGCGGTTTCCTAAAAAATGTAAAGGCCGCTTGGCCTTTTTGCCTGCCCACCAACCGTTAGGTTGGACAGGTCGCGTAAACTTCAACTTAATTACCTTGTTAATGGCCTTAATAGGCCTTTCAATTATCGACGGATGCGGAGCCGACTCCGGCGCGCGCCCACCAAACAAAATATTGCGCGTCATCATATTGTGCGTGTCGGGCGCACACCTGCATGCCAAAGGTAAAATTCTGCCAACAAGATCTTTCCTATTACACACCATAGAAGCATAAATTCTAAACTTGTGTGGGCTGAAGTATGTGCAGTGTCAATTTCATACAAAATTGTCAACTGCACATGAATTATAAATAACAAGAGTTAAGTAATGTTGAGAACATGCCTACCATCTGACAAGACAATGAGCTCTGGGTGGAAAATCATTGTTCATGGACAGTAAATCCTGCATAGCTTCAGGAAGAGCATCTGTTAAAATATAAATTTCCTTTTTAAGAAAAAATAGGTCTCTTAAGAAAAACGAAACTGAAATCCCTCAACAGAAAAAACTAATTCCATTAACCATGTACAATCATAAATATTGGTAATTAACTGGATATGATTGTGCAGGAGACCAATTTGCAATACCCCACCCCTAATGAACATTCAAGAAGTTTTGGATCTGAAAAGCTCTACTTTTATATTTATTAAAAAAAATCAAAAATCGATCAAATTTATTCCTACTCAAAACCTTCAGAAGTACATTATACAATCAAATACTTTAATTCTCCTTTAATGCAAGTTTAAAAACTCAAAGCCAACACAGGTAACCAGTCATACCTTCTTCAGACTCTTCTTTTATTTCTTTATCAGTTAAAGATTCTTGTTTGAGATAATGATGTGTTATACTGAATTTATAGTCTGCAAAAGAAATCTCATCGGACTTCTCCTCCCACACGCCAGAAGTTAGTTCACCCTGTAAAATCACAAAGTACAACACTATAGCTTTACAGAACAGTAATTATGAATAGTTATATGAAGAAACAAAACAAATGAACTTAAAAGCAAGTTTACACTAGATCCCTGCCAAAGACCATAATTCCAGAGGTTGAAGTTATTATCCAATGGACATGGTAATGTAGCCACTGGCCAGTGGCAATTATTCCGATGTTGAAACATCCTTTCTCACTATACGAATGATGCTGGAAGATATTTTATAAACTGCCGTAAATAAATCCAATATAAATATTTGTGGAGAATACAATCAACTCTCTTGCAAAATATGTATATTGCCTTTATTCCAAGCCATTTTATTTATTACACAATTCTTTTGATAAGAGATTAAGGAACAAGCAATGCTGTATGTTACTTAATTATAAAAGGTGCATTTAGTAAGACAAACCTTTTCCAAAGGTTTTTTTGCAGTGCTTCCAATCAGTTTCCAATTGTTCAGTACTTCTTCAATTTTTGACACAAATCTAAAGATATTAAAATACAGGATGATGTTAAAATACCTGAAATAATTGTTATTAATCCTAAAATAAAGCCTTCAGGATGTTATGATTTATAGATATAGATTTCAGTCTAGAAACAAATTAAGAATAGTGTTTTTACTGTATTCCAAGGATAAGGATCAATTCTTCATGGTTGAAACTGCCATTTTTCAATTTCTCTTAGATTGTCCCAAGTTACTGGATGCTCCTGCATCTCCCAATCCATTCAAAGCAGTAGCACTGCCTGTGTTTTTTTGCCCCTTGTGAAACATTATACTTTTGGAACCTTCATTTACAAAATAAATTATTTATGTAACTATTCCTTAAAAGACAAACAAACTAGCTTATAATTTCCAAAAGGCATAATTTTAATTGCACAGACATAATTACTTTTCTAACACAAGTTAAATCTGCATATATTACTGGAAATCCTAATAATAAAAGCTGCAATACAAACACAATTAGTCACAGTAATAAAAACAGAATTAGCAGAATTCTTTTACACTAAACAGCTTCCTTCCACACATCTCAGTAAACTAAAAAACTGAACCCTTTAACTGCTTCATCTTTATCAGATGCACTTAACCTTCTGTATTTTACATGGCTCATTTGCTCAATTCAAGGTTGCTTAAGTTGAGCAATCTGATGATGCACATTTTTTGAATATTAACTTCCCACTTTACTGTCATATTTTGTTTAATTTGCATTCCAAGATCATTTAAATTTATTTTGTTGATAAAAGAACTCTGAGATATAAAGGAGTAACTTATAAGGTTGGAGTTCAAAAGTGGTCGATTACTTGTATTAGCCCATCACAGTGGGTTGAATCTAACTAGCTTTCAACTGAGCTACTAATTAAAGAATGAATCCCCAAAAAAAATGGTCAGATTGACACCCAAGAGGAGGGAAATAACAACATCAAATTCCTCTATCTTTTCTCCAAAGTTGAAGGGGCAGTAAGACAATCAACTCCCCAAGGATGCTGTGAACCAGCCATTAGAGGACTGTCTTTCTCCCGCTCCCGTGCTAAACCATATTAGGGTATTTTTTGACTCTAAGGGGAGAATTTTCTCTGTTAAGGGGGTTGGGCAGGAGCAGGCTCGCAGCCATTTTACATGACGCGCTCCCTGTGCAGGCGGCGGGAGCAGGCTGAGTCGGGGTACGCGCCCGAAAGAGCGCAGAAATCTGTGCCTCAGGAATATCAGTTTGATTTTGAAAAATTTTAATAAAGAAGAAAAAAAATGTTTTTAAGACATGTCCCCTCATGTGACAGTGTCACATGAGCTGGGACATGTCAATGAATTTTACTAAAAGTTTTAATTAAACTTTTAAAACCTTCATGAAACCTCATCCTGCCCTGAGGTTTCATGATAAATGTGAAGGCTGCCTGGGCTCTTTGCCTGCCCGCCAACCTTAAGGTTGGACAGCCAGTCAGTTAAGTACTTTAATTAGTTTTTAAATGGCCTTAATAGGCCTTTGACAGTTTGGTGGGCGCACAGCCAACTCCGCTGTGCGCCCGCCAAACTGAAGATCTGAATGATGCGCAGTGACGTTGGGATGCACACCCGACGTCACTGCACATCATTTTACGTATCAGCGAGCAGGGCCCGACCCCGCACGCCAACCGGGAGATTCTGCCTATGTGTCTGACAACTAAATATTTAGGCTTTTACACAAAATTTGACTCCACGGCGGAGGCACACTAGTTTCCAAGCAATGAACATTCTTGACAAAATATGCTGTCTGACTTTTTCCATGATTTTATGGTGGGTCTGTAACTAGCACTGTTATTGGGTTGTATCAATATCATCGCAATTTTTCAATGTTTTCATGCTCTGCTATTATGGGCTGTTCTATTTTTTCTCAAGATCAGTACTGTAAAACTATTGCAGTTCTCAAATGCAATGAAATTTACAAATAGTATGCAACAGAATGCACAATCTTATTAATTCATTGTTTATTATTTTATAAGTTGTGTAACATTGTAATTGATTTTTGTTTCTTCAAATGTAGGAACCCAATCACTGAACTTCAGTCAGGCGAAAACAAGCCATGCAATGTGGCACATACCTGTAGTTACATAGATTCTAGACAAGAAACAAATTACAAAATGGAAATTACAAGATTAAAACTCCAAAACTATCCATAATTATGGTGGGAATTACTGATCTTATACTGTGAATTGGCTGAGATTGCTTCAAACTGAGGGGAAAAATTCCAGACACCGGCTTTCAAGCATTTCTACAGATACATTACAAGGCTCATTTTAGCCTCTAAATGTTAAGTAGCAGAAATGATGTATAGGTTATTTAACTTCTAAATGTATCATAATGTCCGAGGAGCTACTTCATAACTGCAATAGCAACATATTAAGCAAAATATAATTCCATGTGCAACACACAATTGTTAAATGACTTCAACAGTTAAGTTGCCTTGAATATTGATCTCGCAACTTCAAAAATAGTGTCCTGAAGATTCCTTTAGTAGCAAATAGCTCCGAAAATTGTCATTAATGATTCTGATTCCGAAAGAATCCAAACATGCTAAAATTGATGTAAAAACTTGCTGGCTGCGCACTAAACAGGGTCTCCAAAATATTTAAATCCGAGTAAACAGATAGTTATTCACGGCTGTTTGTATTGGTGTGTGTCTACGCCTGACAGCTGTCACAACATTATCACGATATGGTCAACACCAAAAGTGCTTGTGTGTGTGTGTCAGGGACGCTCGTCGGTGAATTCGAGCCCGAGTTCCAACACGCGACATCAACGACTTCCAACGGCCACGGGCTCGATATCGCACCGGCTTCCCCTCCCTCCCTACCTCTCTCACTCCCTACCTACCTCTCCCACTCCGACGCCGTCGTAAAGTCCGTGATTTCAAACACTTCCGACTCCGGCTGTGGGAATTTAAAAAAAAAATGACAAGCGTGTGAGAAATATCGGTAAGTGACCGATTGCAACGACAAGCCGTATATTTTCACGGAAAGCGAAGATCCTTCACTTACATCACTGTCCGCCGCCATCTTGAGATCTGTTTGTTTGTTTGTCTGTGGTGAATTGTGGGTAGAGGATCCCACTTCCTGGTGGAGAGGCATCAGCCATCACTGGGACAGGATGGTGAGGGTTATGCGGCCCTCTTAGAACAACAACAAGTTATTGCTACTTGCATTTATATGTCGCCTTTAACGCAATAAAACGTCCCAAGGCACTTCACAGGAGTAATAGCAAATAAACATTTGACACCTAGCCAGATGAAGAGATTCTATAGGGCTGCTGATTGGTCATAGAGGTGGGCTGTCCTAAATGAGGATGGAGAGGTTCAGGGAGGGAATTCCAGAACTAAGAGCCTCGGCAGCTGAAGGCCCAGCTGCCAGTGCTGAAATAACAGGACTGCGTGTGATATATCAACATAAATAGTGAGGCTGCTTGCAAGCCAGCCACAGCAAATGAAGCTGTGTTGGATGAGCCACATCACTGGGGTGGTCACTGGTGGAGGCCATGAATACCTGATTGGTCAGCAAGTGCCCATGAGTAAATGGACCGTTCCTCAGGCTAGACTGCTGTATTACGGACAGTGCTAGCTTCAAAATACTGGACCTAAGGGCATCCAGTACTGCAACAGGGGTGCTGAAATCCAGACTGTCCAGTAAAAAAAACTGGACTTCTGGCCACCCTACAGATTATATTTAGTTAAGTGCTATGAAAACCATTGTCTTCAGCACCTGCCACAAACTGTACAATTGCCACCAATTCTATCCTACATTCCTGCTACTGTCTTAGGTGACTACTGTTTGCAACCATACTGTTGCTGCTGAAACTCTCCTTTATCTGTTGTTGCTCCCAGGCTCAACTATTCAATGTTCTCATTGCTAGTCTCACATCCTTCTCACTCTGCAAACTTAAGCTAATTTAAAATTCTTGACCTCTCTCTTCTCTCTTAAGGTTTCCTTAAAACCCACCTCTTTGACCAAGGTTTTGGTCAACTATCATAATAAAGAGACTGCAAAATTCTGCATTTGGAACCTGGGTGTTTAATCTTGTATCTATGGCCCTTGTTCTTGATTCCTCAGCTACTGGGAATAGTATACTTCTTGATAAGGCCCAACTTGCAGACTGACTGACCTGCTTGGACATTTTCTCTAATCTTCTTTGGCCTTACAATATTTATCCTGATAAACAGCTTTTATTTCCAAATAAGCATGAATCACAAAAAGTTAGCATGCAGGTACAGGAAATAATTAGAAAGACAATTGAAATGTTGGCCTTACTAGCAAGGGGAATGGAGTATAAAAGTAGGGAAGTCTTACCACAACTGTACAGGGCATTGGTAAGATCACACCTGGAGTACTGTGCACAGTTTTAGTCTCCTTATTTGAGGAAGGACATACTTGCATTGGAAGCACGTTAGAGAAGGTTCACTTTGCTTATTCCTGGGATGAAAGGGTTGTCTTATGAGGAAAGGTTTATCATGTTGAGCCTGTACTATTTATTCATTTTCAAATTCCTCAACACACACACACACAAAGGGTCTGCAAAAATGGGCAATTAAAGAAAAAACTTTTTAAATGGATAAAATTTGCATGGTTTTGACAGTGTCGATCTGGTGCTCCCTCATGCAAGGATGGATTGCTTATCCGAATAGATATCTGGAGGTTCTCACCAACAGATCTTCAGCATGGAGAAGAATAGAGACAGATCAATTCTTCTCATCTGAGCCTCTCGGGTTTCCAAATACAGACAAGTTCCATGGAGATGAGGATTTCTAACTGGATATTGATAACCACACTGTATTTCCAGAAAGGCAAGGAGAGCATGAATTGGGCAGCTTTTCCCCTTCTCAGTTCACTCCTAACTGAGTTCAAAAAACAAGTTCAAAACATAACTCATCTCTGTCAGGTGATTTCCATTAAATCACTAGGGCTTTTGCCTTTAAAGTGTTTTTTATTCCATTAAAGTAATTGCAGTTCCAATAGACAAATAGATCTCCTCAGTTGCCATGCTGGTCATTTAGCTGAAGTCATGTGATTTCTTGGAAAAGGCATGTCTCAAGTGCCCAAATAATGCAATGTCCTTCCAAATTTAAAATATAAATAAATAGTTCTTGAAGATATGGTTCTAACACAGTCCACATTGATTCACCAGTAGAATTATACATTCCAGCATTATTTTGGTGAAATTACACTGCCATTATAAAAATGTATCATCTAGCCTATTGTGAGCAATGGTATATATATAATTTCCTAGTTCACATATAAAAAATACTAAGCTTTTGATTTCACCTCCTACCATGTGTCCATCTGAGACTTCCAACTTGACAACCCAGGGAAGGCAAGAAACTTGTGGAAAATTCTGGGCAGAGTTCTGCAGCAATGGCACAGTACAGTAGTACATTAGCATGTTAGCTATTGGATCCATTGGATTTTAATTATTAACATGTTCATTAACATAACTAATTGTAGCATTGTTCCATTGTAGCATTAGTGGCCAAAAATAATTCATGTACTTTTAGCAGTAAAATAATTATAGTTCTGACATACGTCCGGATATGGATAGATTTAGAACGCAATACCTGATGAGTATTTATGCACAATTATGTAGAAAAAATAGATGTTACAACACGGAAACAAGACATACACTCTAACCCATCTGTATTTGTGTTTAACTTTGTGCAAATAGTTCTAGTCCCACTTGTCCACCCTGTTCTATATCCATCCATCCTCTTTTCCTTTATCCACCTATCTAATCTAATATTGAACATTAATATAGTTTCTGTCTCAACCATTAACACTGGTGTGAATTCCACACCTCACAATTCTGTATAGAAAAGTTTCCCCTGCCCCAAATCTATTATGTTTAATCTTGTATCTATGGCCCCTTGTTCTTGATTCCTCAACTACTGGAAATAGTATGCCTCTTGATAAGGCTCAACTTGCAGACTGGCTGATCTGCTTGGACATTTTCTCTAATCCTCTTTGGCCTTTCAATATTTATCCTGATAAACAGCTTTTGTTTCCAAATAAGCAATGAAAGGGAAGGGAAGAATTTGTATTTATATGGCACCGTTCATAGCCACAGGACATTTCAAAATTCTTATCCATTGAAGTACTTTTAAATTGTAATCACTGTTTTAACATAGGGAAAGATGGCAGCCAGTATGCACACAACAATGTTCCAAAAATGCAGTGAGGCACACAACAAGATAATCGTTTTAGTGATGTTGGTTCAAGGATAAATATTGGCCAGAATACCAGGAGAATTACCCTGCTGTTCTTCAAATAATTCTATGGAATTGAGAGAACCACGGTTTAATGTCTCATCCAAAAGATTGCACCCCAAATGAAGTGTTAGCTTGGATTATATGCTCAAATCTCTTGTGTGGTTTGAACCCATAACCTTCTCACTTAAAAGCAAGAATGCTACCACTAAACTATGGCTGACAATTACTCAAATGATCTTTGACCACTTTTCTGCACTCTGTGCCCAAAAACGTAATGAGTGCCTGATGGGCAAGTTACCGTTTCTATGGGAAGAAAAATCAGAATAATGCAGGCAATGACTCTAGCCATGCTCCAACTACATATACAGAGGCACTGGCAAACTGAAACAAAATGCATGTAAAATGTGCCTTATCAGCTAGTGTGCGAGCCAGCTAAAGAGCAGAGAGAATACATTCATGGTCTTAGTTTGTTTCTTTATGTGTTGTTATTTCTTGGTCTCTGAATGACACATCATTCCCATGCAGCGCAGTTCAGTAGAGAATCAATCTTCTTCCTCAATCCTGTGGCATACGCCTTAAGGCATCAATCCATTGCTGGAACAATTAAAATTTCATTTCAGTTAAATGATTGTTTTATTTATCTGATAACTTCTAAAATGAATCTGGAAGATCCCATATAATTTATGTTGTAGCTGAAGTTAAGTTTGTGTTTAAAGACATTTTTACAAGTTTTATATATGTATATATATTTATATATCTGTTTATACTTATCAACCTTTAGTCACAAGTTCCAACCTTGATGAGATGTAAAATTTTGAATATTTTGCTAACAAATTATTAAAGATTATGCTTTTAGGTGTCATTAATTCAGAGAGGCACCAGTTGTTTGCAATTTCAAAACAGAAAGAAAACTTCAATCTTCTATCTAAGGGCAGAATCGTCCCAGATTTGCATTAAAAAGACGTTTTACCTGCTGGCCGCAATGGTGGCTTTTTACCCTGCATCACCCCAAACCCGCTGCATTAATTATGCATTCCCAGGAAACACGCCGTTTCGATGCCAGATGGGCTCTCATTTGCCCACCATGCCATCATCTCATCGCTTCATCACGTTGGGCGTCATATTTAAAGTTCAGCTGCACGCACACCTCTCAGTGCTTCCAGCCCACGACTGCTGCATGGAAGATATGGCCTGAAAGGCAAGAAGACTGCAGCCCCCAAGTTTAGTGACTCATCCCTCGGGCCTTTTGAATGCTTTGGGGGCCAACCATGATGTCCTCTACCCTGGCTCTGTCTACAGGATGGGCATCAGCATCATTAATCCAGCATAGGAGGTGGTGGCAGTGATGGTCACACCAATGCCCTGCAAAAGAGGACAGCCACTCAGTGCCGCTACAGGATGAATGGTCTCATCCGTTCCACCAAGGTAACTCACTCTTCTCATCACTCTCAACTCACACATTCACAAACCCATCACACATCTACAGGGATCTCACACCTCAAGGGACAGCACCACTAACTCTCACACACACCCTCACATCTCCATCAGGCTTATATCCTCTCAAGCTCATGTCTTCACCCTGTCCATGACTCCACTGAGTGCACAAACGTTCCATGCAGTGCCATGCATCCTGCTCACACTCTCTCCACCTGTTTCCATGCAGGAGAAGCCTCCTCACATCAGCATTAGGCCCCTTGCTCACTTTGAGGAGTGTGCCATCGCGCTGACTGGTGAGAACGTGGACCCTGCCTGTGGATCCTGAGGATCCTGCACCACATCATCCCTCTCTCAACGCAACTGTGAGTGCTCTCTCTCCTGCTTTTGACTCTGCTGCCATGTATTAATTATCTCTACTTTGGTTCACAGGGAACTCTGCCAAGTGACCAACACCCTCAGACAGCCAGTCCCTCAGCTCCATCCATGTGCTCACCTCCAAACAAGAGGACACCTCCTCCACTGAAGAGCTGGAAATAAGCAGCCTGGAAGATCCATCACAATGCTTACCCACATCCTCCACCAGCGCAGAGACACACACCTCGGTGGGACCTAGATCTAGAGCAGGCTTGGGTTCACAATCAGGTGATCACTGCATGGACGCAGATCCAGAGCAGGAGGAGGCCTGCTCAGCTGAGCTTCCTGGCACTCAGAGGACTGCTGGGGAAGAGGCATCTGTGAGTCTGAGTCAGATGACGAACCTCTGGATTCAGCCTTCCAGTTCATCCTGGAGAGTCAGCTAAATGCAGGGGAACATCACGCAGAGCTGTTGGAAACCCTCAACAGAGTGGCTCGCGAATCAGAGGAGTGCGTCTGCCTGGGCTCTGATGAAGTAGTACCCACATGTACACCAATGGAGGTCTCATGGGGAGGATAGCAGATGCCATGGAGACCCTGGTCCAGTAGAACGCAGAGATGCGTGCAGACCTGCACTGCATTTTGGGAGCCATGGGTGAGGTCCTGCAGTGGCAACATGAGAAGGAAACGGGGAACATTGACGTCCCTCCTAGGTGCTCCTTCCCCCCAACAAGTCAGGCCTGGGCCTCGGGCACCTGAAGGGAGGAGGAACGACAGTTGGACACCCCTGGGTCATCCACTCAGGAATCTCAGAGGCTGTCTATTCCATCCAAGTCCCGTTTGCCTGTGAGCCTCTCAACCTCATCCTCTCTCACCGCAGAGGGAGCAACCAGCCCACGAGTGATTCTGGAGGGAGAAGTGTGTGTGTGGCAGGGCCTTTCTCCCACGCATGCGGATCCTTCCCGTCTCACACTCACCTCAATGCCCTGGTATTTTCAATGCTGCCTGCTGGTGCCAGCTTTCAGTTGTCCATCTGAACTAACCTGCATCTCCGCCCACCCACTGATCACACTCCCATGCAGCACCTGATCTCGCCCACCACAACTCTTGATTCACTTTCGATTTGGACAGCATGATGCTAATTCAGTTTTACTTTCACTCCCCTGTCCTTTACCTCCCCCAATCACCCATTTCCTTCCGCCCATCACAGTTGACCCCTCCGGCATCACATTCCACCTCCCCTCCGTGACCTACCAGCCACAACCTTTTTCCTTCAAGGATGTCCTTGTGAACATGCACATTCCCTTCCTTCCTGAAAAACCCACCCTCATCCATATTAACACCTCTGACCCCCTCCTTCCCACCTCGAGGGTCTGTGTCTGCCTCCGAGTCCCCACCAACCACCCTCACCGTCCCTTCTACTGCTACCGTCAAACCTTCACCCTCCCACCCTACCGCCTCATTCTGCCCTCGGTCATTCTCACCATTCCCTCATACCATGCCCACCCTCAGTTCGCTCACCAAGAGACATTCATGGACCCATCAGATCCCTCCCTTGCACGTTCACCTGGACATCTCCCCACTCCGGACCCCTTCCCCCCAGAGCCCCCTCCAGACACCTGCTCCACTCCCTCCCCGCTTAGTCCTCCCACCCCCCAGACACCCGCCCCTCCTTAGTCCCTCCCCCTTCCTGACTCCCTCTGCCACCCTTACTTCTTCCCCCATTGTTAGTCCTTCCTCCTTCCCGAGACCTTCCTCCAGCCTTACCTTTTCCTCCCGCCTCACTTCTTCCTCATGCCTTACTCCTTCCCCATTCCTGACTCCCTCAGATACCCTTACTTCTTCCTCCAGCTTTACTCCTTCCCCCTTCCTGACTTCTTTCTCCACCCTTACTCCCTCCACCTTTACCCCCTCCCCTCTGTGCACCCCTTCCTCCCCATGGACTCCCTCCCCTCTCCGCACTCCTTCCTCCCCGGATTCCCTCCCCCTCCACACTCCTTCCTTTATACCTTCCACTCCTCCCTCCCGACACCTATCTCCCCATTTGCCATCTCCTCCCCACGTTATCCTCTCCTGTCCCCGTACTCCCTACCCCCTCCCAAACTCACCCCCCAACACCTTCATTCCCCTCTCCCAACCTCAACCCCCCGGCACCTTCATTCCCCCCCCTCCCAACCTCATCCTCGACACCTCTTCCTCTCCCGGTTGATCCGAGACCTTCCTTTTCCAGCTCCTCGACCATCATTATTGTGAGCGTGAACGGCGACTTTCCAACTTCCGTGAACTGCTTCGCAGCAGAGCCATGTCCATGAGAATTCCCCCAGTATACCATGGACGTTCCCCCAGTTTGCCATTGGTGTCGGGCTCCAGCATCTTCTGCTTCTCGGATGTCTGCAATATGAGCAAGGCCCTGGCTGTAAGTCCCGACTTCTGCACATCACACTTGTCAAGACGTGTTCTGTACCAGTGCATTTTCCTGCTGACAGTGGGTGGACAATCCAGCGGGGGGGAATGATTCCAGCAGGTTGGCCTTATAATGATATGCTGAGTATTACAATGGGGTTCCCAACATCCGATGGTGGGGAACGTGGCCTGCCATCGATGGACTGAGCGGACAATCACAAACTGGTTTCACGGTGTCGTGAAACCGATTTTTGGCTTTCTTGCCATATTGTCCACTCATGCCACCGAACACACCCAACGCCAGTAGGCACGGACAATTCCACCCTAAGTAGCGTATAGAAACGGAGGAGCAAGAGTAGACCATTCTTCTTCCGAGCTTGATCTGCCATGCTATTAGATCATGGCTAATCTGCACCTCAACTCAATTTACCTAACTATGTTCCCTATCTCTCGATATCATTAGAAAATAAAGATCTATGACCACTGGTAGCTCGCAGTCAAACATTGAATTATTGCTCAGAGGGCTTAGGCTCAATGTTAGGCTGAACAGAAATTCACAGGTGAATTTTAGTGTTTTTTTTAAAATGGGCCACAAGATGGTGCACTTTACAGTGGCTGAGTGCTTTATCTCACTGGGGAGAAAAATAAGCAGAAAGAACTTTCCTGTTCATAATCTAGAGATCGGAGCATCAAGGCACAGCATCAAAGTTCCCAAGGGCATCCACGATCAGACATTCAAGTCATTTGTAGCCATGGACCCACTCACAAGGTGCATATCACTGCCATCGAAACCAGCCTTTACCAAAAGCATGCAGGATTCAACTGCATAAGCAAAGGTTTCACAACCACATTTGCCAAAATGATTTTAGTTGTTCACAAGTCAATACAAAAGATTTATTTAACATATATACTTGTGTAAAAGTCAAAATTTGAGACCAATTTTTTAGGCCAAAAATCAGGTGGTTGACTTTTACACGGTTACTGTTTTTGAGAGATTAACATGCATGCTTGATTTGGGCCAAAAAAAATCACATCAAGTAAAAACCAACAACACTCAAGAATTCATATTAATTCTCCAACATTTATTTATTTTATAACATTACAAATTATATACATTTCATGCAACACAATATAAAATGTACTATAATGAATTAACTACAATATTTCTGGTTGAACCCTCGAAATCACTCTGATCATTATCTGCATCATTGAACAATTTGTCCCAATAGACTGGTTGTATAACATCATTATCTTCCTTGTCTTCATCATCATCATCGTCATCATTGGCATCATCATCATTGGCATCATCATTCCACAAATAATCGTCCTTGGTTCAGTTGAATGCATTCGATATTCTACATTTTAGAAATGATATTTTGACAATATTGGGATCAAGTTCATTCCACGCTTCTGTGACACATTGGCACAATGATGCTTGTGAGGGTGCCCACATATTTCTGCCCTTAGTGAATGCTTTTTCACTTTCCAACGTCCAATTGTTCCATATCTTTTGTATACTATCCTTGAGAGGTTTCTTTATGCACATGTCCAAGGGCTGGACAGTACTCGTAAGACCGCCAGGAATAACTGCCACATCAGTGTTAGTTAATCTCACATCACAAACTACATTGTTGACAAGGTGGGATTTGAACACATCCCACATGAGCAAACTTTTTACTTTGCATAGTCCTCCTGGTCTCAAATTCCACATATTGTTTTATTTATTTATTGTTTCACAGGATGTGAGTGTTGCTGGCTAGGCCAGCAATTGTTGCCCTCCCTAATTGCCCTTGAGATGGTGGTGATGAGCGGCCTTCTTGAACCACTGTACTCAATGTGGTTTAGGTACACCCACGGTACTGTTACGAAGGGAGTTCCAGGATTTTGACCCGGCAACAGTGAAGGAACAGCAATATAGTTTCAAGTCAGGATGGTGTGTGGTTTGGAGGGGAACTTGCAGTTGGTGGTGTTCCCATGCATCTGCTATCCTTGTCTTAGGTGGTAGAGGTCATGGGTTTGGAAGGTGATGTCAGTGGATGTTTGACAAGTTGCTGCAGCACATCTTGTAGATGGTACACACTGCTCATCTAATCAGTTGGTGTGCCGGTGGTGGAGGTGAATGTTTAAGTTGGTCATTGGGGTGCAATTAAGCAGGCTAATTTGTCCTGGATGGTACTGAGCTTATTGAGTGTTGTTGGATCTGCATTGATCCAGGCAAGTGAAGAGCATTCCATCATACTCCTGACTTGTGTTGGAGATGGTGGACAGGCTTTGGGGAGTCAGGAGATATGTAACTTGCTGCAGGATTCCCAACCTCTGACCTGCTCTTGTAACTATAGCATTTATATGGCTGGTCTAGTTTAGTTTCTGGTCAATGGTAATCTCCAGGATATTGATAGTGGGGGATTCAGCAAAGGTAATGCCATTGAATGTCAACAGAAGATGGTTGGATGCTCTGTTGTTGGAGATGTTGGCACTTCTGTGGTGCAAATATTATTTGCTACTTATCAGCCCAACCCAACCCAAGTTGTTCAGATCTTGCTGCATATGGACATGGACTGCTTCAGTGTCAGATGAGTTGCAAATGGTACTGAACATTGTGCAATGATCTGCAAAGATCCCCACTTCTGACCTTATGATGCAGGGAAGGTCATTGATGAAGCAGCTGAAGATGGCTGGGCCAGGATATTACTCTGAGGAACTCCAGCTATATCCTGGGACAGAGGTGATTGACCTCCAACAACCATCTTTCTTGTGCTAGGTATGACTCCAACCGGTGGGACCTTTCCCCCTGATTCCCATTGACTTCAGTTTTGCTAGGGTACCTTGATGCCACACTCAGTCAAGTGCTGCCTTGATGTCAAGGGCAGTCACCCTCACCTCTTGCATTCAGCCCTTTTGTCCGTGTTTGGACCAAGGTTTAATGAGATCAGGAGCTGAGTGGCCCTGGTGGAACCCAAACTGAACATCAGTGAGCAGATAATTAGCATGTAAGTGCCACTTGATAGCACTATCATGACATCTTCCATCCCTTTGCTGATGATCGATGAGGGGGCAGAAATTGGCCAAGTTGATTTGTCCTGCTTTTTGTGGACAGGACATACCGGGGCAATTTTCCACATTGTTGGGTAGAAACCAGTGCACTGGAACAGCTTGGCCAACGTCATGGATAGTTCTGGAGCGCATGTTTTCAGTACTACTGGTGGAATGCTGTCAGGGCATTGTATCCGGCGCCTTCAGTCTTTTCTTGATATCATGTTGAGTGAATTGAATTGGCTGAAGAGTTGGCAGTTGTGATGATAGGGACTTCAGAAGGAGGCAGAGATGGAGGATCCATTTGGCACTTCTGGCTGAAGATGGTTGCAAATGCTTCAGCATTGTTTTTTGCACTGATGTGCTAGGCTCTGCCATCATTGAGGATGGGGTTATTTGTGGAGCCTCCTCCTCCAGTGATTTGTTTAATTATCCACCGCCATTCACAACCTGATATGGCAGGACTGCAGAGCTTTGATCTAATCAGTTTGTTGTGGGATCAATTAGCTCTGTCCATCGCATTCTGCTTTCACTGTTTGGTGTGCAAGTAGCTTCAACAGGTGAACACCTCACTTTTAGGTATGTCTGGTGCTGCTCTTCACATGCTCTCCTGCACTCTTCATTGAACTAGGATTGACCCCCTGGCTTCATGATAATGCTAGAGTGGGGGATATGCTGGGCCATGAGGTTACAGAATGTGTTTGAATACAATTCTGCTGCTACTGAGGGCCCACAGCGCCTCATGGGTTTCCAGTTTTTAGTTGCTAGATCTGTTCGAAATCTATTCCATTTAGTATGGTGGTAGTGCCACACAACATAATTGAGGGCATCCTTCATGTGAAGACAGAACTTCATCTCCACAAGGATTGTGCAATGGTCACTCCTACCAAAACTATCATGGACAGATGCATCTGCAACAGGTAGAATGTTGAGGACGAGGTCAAGTAGGTTTTTCCCTCTTGTCAGCTGCTTCACCACCTGCTGCAGAGTTTAGCAATTGTAGGTGGTAGGTGGTAATCAGCACAAGTCTTGTTTCTGTTTGACCTGATGCTCTGCGACTTCATGGCGTCCAGAGTCAATGTTGAGGACCCACAGGGCAATTTCTTCCTAACTTTATACCACTGCGTTGCCACCTCTTGTGGATCTGTCCTGACAGTAAGATATGATTCCGTAAATATGACTATGCCAGGGTGTTGCTTAACTAGTCTGTGGAACAGCACTCCCAATTTTGGCACAAGCTCCCAGTTGTTAGTACGGCAGACCTTGCAGGGTCGACAGGGCTTAGTATACTGTTGTTGTTTCGGGTGCTTAGGTCGATACCAGGTGGTCTATCTGGTTTCATTCCTATTTGACTTTTCTGTAACAATTTGGTACAACTGAGTGGATTGCTAGAATTTCCTGGTATTTAAGAGTCAGCCAAATTTCTGTGGGTCTGAAGTCACATTTGGACCAGACCAGGTGAGGATTGCAGATTTCCTTTTTGAAAGGACAGTTTATGGGTATTTAATTAGTTTGGACTATTCAAATTGGAGATAGCATTGGTCTGAATCTATTGCAGACAATAAGACAAATTAACCTTCATAGTTGGTAAGAATATTAAAAAGTAACTGTAGACAAGTTAATTATAAACTAAAATAAAAGTAAAAAACTGCGGATGCTGGAAATCCAAAACAAAAACAAAAATACCTGGAAAAACTCAGCAGGTTTGGCAGCATCTGCGGAGAGGAACACAGTTAACGTTTTGAGTCTGTATGACTCTTCAACAGAACTAAGTAAAAATACTTAGTTCTGTTGAATAGTCATACGGACTCAAAACGTTAACTGTGTTCCTCTCCGCAGATGCTGCCAAACCTGCTGAGTTTTTCCAGGTATTTTTGTTTTTGTTAATTATAAACTATGTAGTTTAGTCTAGAAATTCTGCACCATTTATTACTTTCCTTATCCAAAGAATTGGTATTGTCTAGCTTCCATTATATCAATTATATTGTAATGTCACCTTTGCTTCGTTGGTAGCATTTTTGCCTGAGAGTCAGATGGCTATAGGTTCAAATGTCACTTGAGCACAAAGTTTAGGCTGACACTTCAGTGTAGTAAGAGTGAGTGCTGTATTACTGGAGGAACTGGCTCTCAGCTGAGACATTGAACTGAGGCAATATCTGACTGCTCAGGATCCCAGTGTCCTCAATGAACATTACTAAAATCAGCTTATCTGATTATTTGTTTATTTGCTGTATCCAAACTGACTACTGTGTTTTCCTGTATAATAACGGTGACTGTACTTCAAACGTATTTTATTGCTGTGGTGTGCTTTGGAGCATTCTAAAGGCTTAATAGAGTTGTGTAGTTGCAAGTGTTTGATGTTTCTTTATTGCTTGTTTATCTTTGTCCTACCACTTCTTGAAAGGCACAGAAATTGTCTAGTAGCGAAAGACAAATAAAGAAAATTGTTCAGATTTTTTTAGGTGTTCTATCAATGCTCACCCATGAAAATAATTTAATAGGAAAGCTGAAATATTTAGAGCAAGAATGGTTGAAAATAAGCCAAAACGGCTCTAAGACTGTGTACTTGATATAAATTTTCTAACGTTGATCACAACAACCAAATTCATAATGGACAGGTGATTACACTCAGCCGACTTTTGAAAATTGTCGCCATTGAACGGTGACAACAGCTTCAAAAATATTTAACAGCGACTGTCTATGGGTAATAGGAAGTTTAATAATAAACAAGTATAACTTGCATGTATTGGCCAATCATTTCCTCTCAAGTTTATCAGACTTATAGAATTGTTCTTTTGCGTTTTATTGCTTTTTCATACTACACCTTACAATGACTGGCAACTGGGACATTGGTAATTTTAAGGAGCAATACCAGGAATTTTAAGACAGTTAACTCAAGTTCCTTATTTTGTGTAATTATCACCAATATATTAAAAGTAAACTGGAGATAACAGCATTTGCGGTTGGGACAAATAATCTATTTGCCTTTTGCAGTCCAGCCAAACCTTGCGATGTGTGTCGATACTGTCAATTCGCTTAAAAAAAATCCAGGGACAACAAATGTAAGTGATTTAGTCAATTCTCACACAATATCCAAAATTGAACCTTTGGCACTAATCTCTTTAATCTTTTTGGTGGTGTTGTTTTCTCTCTGGAAAGCTTTTGTCCGGTTGCTCTGTGAAAGCTTACCCGTAGTTTCAGCTCCAACTGTTGCTACTGGCAACCAAGCTGTAAACGATAAACCTCCGGACAGAGCAACGCCGAGTCCCTGGGACAGAGCGCCGCAGCGCGCCTTCCAGATGCTGAATTAGATCGGCCTTTGCACTTTTCAGCAGCATTACCTCAAGATCAAAGGTACAGAAAATACCGTCATTGATGTTATAGTTTAAATCTCTTTACGAGCTCGTCGGACTCCTCAAAGAATCAGAACATGGTTATTTATCCCTTGACTTCCACTTTGGTTTTCACACGTTAGGATCGTCAAAGGTGACTACACAGCAGAAAATTATGAATAATTATGAATAATATGGGTTGATTCATAAGATTTAATGGTTGTGGCTTTTTCCTTTTTTGGTGATACTAACTTTGGAAGTCTTATTCTAAATTGTCGAGATCAAACCGTAATCCTTGCGAATTCCGACCAGCTGGGGGTGCAGGTACTCTCAGTAAAGGTTCGGTAGCTGAGTTTATTATTCAGGTGTCAGTGGTATAATGGCAGTTTTAGCAGTGACTATTACATTACACAGGATATACGTCACAGAATCAGGGCCATTCTGCCCTATCAGTCCATGCTCAACTCCAGCCTCCTCCCAAATTTCCTCATTTAAATCTGTCATTCTAATCATCTATCCCCTTCTCCCTCATATGCTTACCTAATTTAAATGAATCTATACTGTTCAGTTCAACCAGTCTCTGAAGCAGCAAGTGTAATCTGGCACATAGAGGGTTAACGTGGGACTGAGTACAGTACACAGTGGTGAAAGAGAACACATGACCTGCACCTAGAGGACAGTGTAGTGTTGGACAGAGCCCTGTGTAGAAGCAAGCATAGAGACAGGTCCTAGCTTGGACCTTTCCTGTACCTATGCATTAAGTTTCTAGTAGTTAATAAATACTTTCTTGTACCTATGCATTAAATTTCTAGTAATTAATAAATACTTTCCTGTACCTATGCATTAAGTTTCTAGTAGTTAATAAACACTTACCTAAGACCGCGAAGACATTCTGAACTATGCCCAACACCTTACAACATGGTGGCAATGAATGGAATAACCAAAACCTTGCAGAGACCGCAGAAGAAAATTAAAATCCTGGAAAACTGAAGGAAAAATCAAAGAAGCATTTTGACCTGAAGAAAAGCTCAAGAAGTGAAGGTGCAGAAGGAAATCGCCAGAGGAAAGCTCCAAAGCAAGGCTTGGAAGCTGAAAGCAGAAATAAAATTCCTCACTGCAGCAAAAGACTGAGTTGAATCCCATGGAAGTCCAGCTTCAATATTCAATACCCAGAGCTTGCAGAGTCAGCAGACCTAGCAGGGTTGAGCTAAAATTTAAAATTCCTGGACAACACAAGTCCTGAAAAAAGTTGAATACTGCAGTGGTCAGAAATTGCCATTTAAATCGCAGTCAAAGAATTCCCGAGTTGGCACCTGAACATGTGGCGGCCAATCTCACTCCGAACAAAAAAAATTAATTAAAAATTAAATGTGACTGAGTAGGCAGCTTTAAAAACCTAGCAAAAGCCGGGATTCAACATTTCTAAGACCTGAGAACATTACGCTAAAGCGGGGAAGACTAACCAGTCGATCCAGGCAGCCATTGTTGAAAAAATATAAATGCTGATATCGCAAACGCCATTACTGCGGGAGCCCACCAAAACTGGCAAGTGTGAGAAAACCCTTTATGAAGAAGCATACGGCAGTGCCATATGGCGGCGAAGAGCAGTGGGAAACCAGGGGATTGGGAAGCTTACAAAGACCAACAGAGGACAACTAAAAAAGAAATAAGGAGGGAGAAGATTAAATATGAGGGTAAACTAGCCAGTAATATAAAAGAAGATTGCAAGAGTTTTTTTAGATATATAAAGGGTAAGAGAGAGGCAAAAGTGGACATTGGGCCGCTGGAAAATGACGCTGGAGAAGAAGTAGTGGGGAACAAAGAAATGGCAGAGGAACTGAATAGGTACTTTGTGTTAGTCTTCACAGTGGAAGACACGAGTGACATCCCCAAAGTTCAAGAGAGTCGGGGGGCAGAGGTGAGTATGGTGGCCATTACCAAGGAGAAGGTGCTAGGAAAACTGAAAGGTCTGAAGGCGGATAAATCACCTGGACCAGATGGATTACATCCCAGAGTTCTGAAGGAGATAGCAGAAGAAATAGTGGAGGCGTTAGTGGTGATCTTTCAGGAATCACTGGAGTCAGGGAAGGTCCCAGAGGACTGGAAAATCACTAATGTAACCCCCCTGTTTAAGAAGGGAGTGAGGCAAAAGACGGGAAATTACAGGTCAATTAGCCTGACTTCTGTCGTTGGTAAGATTTTAGAGTCCATTATTAAGGATGAGATTTCAGAATACTTGTAAGTGCATGGTAAAATCGGGCAAAGTCAGCATGGTTTCATCAAGGGGAGGTCATGCCTGACAAATCTGTTAGAATTCTTTGAGGAGATAACGAGTAGGTTAGACAAAGGAGAGCCAATGGATGTTATCTACTTGGACTTCCAGAAGGCCTTTGACAAGGTGCCGCACAGGAGGCTGCTCAGTAAGATAAGAGCCCATGGTGTTAGAGGCAAGGTACTAGCATAGATAGAAGATTGGCTGTCTGGCAGGAGGCAGAGAGTGGGGATAATGTGGTCCTTCTCAGGATGGCGGCCGGTGACTAGTGGAGTTCCGCAGGGGTCAGTGTTGGGACCACAACTTTTCACTTTATACATTAATGATCTAGATGAAGGAACTGAGGGCATCCTGGCTAAGTTCGCAGATGATACAAAGATAGGTGGAGGGACAGGTAGTATTGAGGAGGCGGGGAGGCTGCAGAAGGATCTTGACAGGTTAGGAGAATGGGCAAAGAAGTGGCAGATGGAATACAACGTAGGGAAGTGTGAGGTCATGTACTTTGGTAGGAAGAATAGAGGCATAGACTATTTTCTAAATGGGGAGAGAATTCAGAAATCTGGAGTGCAAAGGGACTTGGGAGTCGTAGTCCAGGATTGTCTTAAGGTTAACTTGCAGGTTGATGCGGTAGTTAGGAAGATAATTCCATGTTGGCATTTATTTCGAGAGGACTAGAATATAAAAGCAGGGATGTGCTGCTGAAGCTTTATAAGGCTCTGGTCAGATCACATTTAGAATATTGTGAGCAATTTTGGGCTCCGTATCTCAGGAAGGATGTGCTGGCCCTGGAGAGGGTCCAGAGGAGGTTCATGAGAATGATCCCAGGAATGAAAGGCTTAACATATGAGGAACGTTTGAGGACTCTGGGTCTACACTCGATGGAGTTTAGAAGGATGAGAGGGGATCTGATTGAAACTTACAGAATACTGAAAGGCCTGGATAGAGTGGACATGGGGAAGATGTTTCCATTAGTAGGAGAGACGAGGACCCGAAGGCACAGCCTCAGAGTAAAGGGAAGACCTTTTAGAACAGAGATGAGGAGAAACTTCTTTAGCCAGAGAGTGGTGAATCTATGGAATTCATTGCCACAGAAGGCTGTGGAGGCCAGGTCATTGAGTGTATTTAAGACCAAGATAGATAGGTTCTTGATTGGTAAGGGGATCAAAGGTTACGGGGAGAAGGCAGGAGAATGGGGTTGAGAAACATATCAGCCATGATTGAATGGCGGAGCAGACTCAATGGGCCTATTGACCTAATTTCTGCTCCTATGTCTTATGGTCTTATGGCCATCTTGGACTTTCGGAAACCTCTTAAAGCTGTACCTGAAATTTAAAAAATTTAGTCATGGATTAGAAATCCACTCTTCCAGATCAATTTGCATTTATGCAAGGCCCAGATCAATCACAAAATTGGGACTTTGGAGAAAGAGATTCCTTAGAAACATGATTGCTCCAGCTCTGGATAAAAAGCCAAGTTAACATGCTGCTTTATTTGCTAGGACTGCCACTTTATGGGCCTGGAGCAATCTGACTTCCAGTCTTAAGCATGATTCTGGAACCACTAAGGTACAGTGGCAAACAAATTTTCAAGCTGACGTATGTCGTCCATAACCAATCTTTTTCTCTCTCGAGCAGCGTTACCAGTGTAGCCCTGAATCTCCTCAAAATGGCAGAAGATGTCAAGAGAACCACTGTTGTAAATTATACAGAACTGCAAGTTCCCAAGAGCTCCAACAAGAAAGATTCTCTCAACTGGGACTTCAGCTCTGAATTGTCTTCTCTTTTTGCTGAGCAGATTTGTCCACTTTTGTTACAGGTGCCAGAAGCCCCTCATTGGCCAGACCATCCAACCACTCAGATGGTTACCACAACATCTTGAATAGATGACAGTCAAGAGAGAAATCAGCAATGAGAAGAGCCTCAACCTTGGGCTCTGATGCCAGATGGAGAGATAAACCCTGAGACCACAGAGGGACACTGCAATCCCCAATCAGTATGACAGTGCCACAAACGATGCTGGAACCAAGTAGTAGCCATTTATTGATGACAGCACACCACACAGCCAAATGCAAATGTGAGCTTACTATCAAGTCACACCCTCACAACAGGAAGAGCCATCTTCCATCCCCGCATGCATCATGGCAAGCCACATGAAGGAGGAAGAGAAAAAACACACGCTAGAGATGAGCCCAGAGTTTGTCCATCCTGTAAAGATGGTGTAAACCCATTGCCATCTAACACTACAATTGGCGATTCAATGCCAAAGATGAAAAGACACCCAGATGCCAGAACAACCTCCATTTCAACAAAGTTTGCCTGCAGCGACAGAGTCTATTACTCCTCCAACAGTAATGAGAACAAGATATGGAATTGTTATAAGGCCTCCAGATCACCTGAACCTATGAACTCACAGACTTGAAGAGGGGAGATGGGATAATAGCAATGATGTAAATACATGGGGTAAACTGGGAGAACTTGTAAATATGTTGGATCAAGACTTGGAGGAGGTGTAGTATAAGGGTCTGGCACATAAAGGGTTAATATGGGACTGAGTACAGTAACAGCCACACAGTGCTGTAAGAGAACACATGACCCGCACCTCGGGATCAGTGTAGTGTTGGACAGGACCATGTGAAGCAAGCATGGAGACAGCTCCTGGCTTGGACCTTTACTGTACCTATGTATATAGTTTCTAGTAGTTAATATATACTTACTGTTGAACTACCTAAGACTACAAATACCTTAATAAGACCTACTGAACTATACCCAACAGCTTACAACAGCAAGTTCCACATTCCTATCATTCTCTTTTTCATCTGAACTCCCTATTGGATTTCTTGGTGACTATCTTATGTCAATGGCCTCTAGTTACGCTGTTCCCCATAAGTAGAAACATTCTCTCTGTATCCACTCTATCAAAACTTTTCATAATTTTAAAGACCACTACTAGGTTACCCCTCAGCCTCATTTTTTAAGGAGAAAAGAGACAGAATGGTGTGAAAGAATGGAGAGTAAGAGCAGTGCTAATACTGGTAGAGCCTCCAATTATACAAGAGGGAGATCTTGCAGTAGCAGTACCTATAGTCAGAAAAGTGGATGTAGAGGCCACAGCTTGAATAGGTTAGATGACGATAAAAGTCCACAGGACAATCCTGTAACAGAATTGATGCACAAGTCCTCATAATCGTAAAGTTTTGGTGGCTGCCAATATACTTGAGGATAAACTAATAAGGGAGACAAAAACAAAGGAAATTCGATGGTTAGAAAGTGTTTGGAGTTTATTCTGAGATACTAGATGAGACAACCAGCCTTGTCACATAGGTGGATTTGCACAGAGAAGGTCCTTGCTGAGGGGATTTGTAAGGCTAAAGCGAGGCTAGTTGCTAAGGGTTTTGAGGAGTGAATGGGTGGTGTTAGACTGGATTCTCCCACAACTGGAAAAGTAATCTTAAAGTCTTTTAGCTCTTTTGGCCACATATTAATGGAAATCTTGATGTTGTTGTAACTGCTTTGCCACAGGCTGTACAGTGGACTGCCTTCCCCCACCCCCAACTCCACCAGCAAACATTGAAATCAGTTGAAGTGGCAAGAACTTCCTCTTTCCTGCTCTCATATCCTTGATAGAAACCCCACTAGAAGTTAAGCCTTGTTCAATGAGGTGTAATTGGGTTTTTGAATGGTGATCTAAGCGATAGCTATTAATGGTCATCAGAATAATAATTACTGCTAAACAATAATCTGGCCCTGAAAAATTAATTTTATATTTGTGGAATGTTGTTAAAGATTTCCATTATGATTAATTACTAACTTTTAAAAGTTAGATGTTTTAAATTTTTTAAAAGTTAGTTCAGTATATTTCAGCTTCAGCCTTAAACCCATGTGTATTCTAAATCTTTAGTTTGCTCTCTTTAAATTTTTTAAAAATGATTTGTTTATTAGTGTTTATCATTTCCTGGTAACTTGTCTTGTGAGAATTCTTTAATGTAATTGGCTGCTTGGACAGCTTGATCACAGCAGTTCAACACTAGGAATCCCTATTAAACAATGCTACAATCAATTGCACATCGATAGAGTTAAAGTTTGCGTCACAGAGATCACCAGGTCAGAGACAATGCCCTTGCTTCACTGCTGATGGCAAAGCAAAATCCAGGCCTATATTTATTCATGACTGAGACAATGCAATAGAGGGCCACATGTCCAAGTTTGCCAATGTTGCAAAGATTGCTGAAATGGTACATAGTGTAGAAGGGAGTAGAAAAGAGACAGTGCTGTAATAGGTTATGCAAAACAATGTAGATAGATTTTAATACAGGTAAGTATGAGGTTATCTATTTTGGAACAAAAAGGGATCCAAGTATTTTTGAAATAGTGAAGAGCTAGGAACGGTAGAGGTCAAAGAGATTTAGGGATCCATGTACACAGGTCACTAAAATATAATAGTCAGGTTCAAAGAAATAATTAGTCAGGCTAGAGGACTTTAATATAAAGGGGAAGAACTTTTGCTACAGCAATACAAAGCCCTGGTTAGATCACTTCTGGAATACTGTGTAATGTTTTGGGCATCGTACCTAAGAAAGGACATATTGGCCTTCAAAGGAATGCAATGCAGATTCACCAAGACGTTACCGTGGCTCAAAGGGTTAGATCATGAGGATGGATTATATAAATTAGGCCTGTATTCCATAGAATCTCCCACGCTAGATCATCCAGGCACATTGGTGTGATTGCATGCCGACGTGTTTCACAACTGCACATAAGCAACATGCACCTGCCGATCTGCACTTCGCTTGGGACTTTGAGGTTTGTTTGCCAAACCTTGCTTCGGGCAGCACTTGCAGTCATGAGCGGCAGGCTTCGCAGATAGCACCATAGCACTTTTAGTGGAGCTCACAGGCGGGTTTCTAGTTACGAGACCAGCTGTAAGGCTGGGGTGGCTTTCAATGGCTACAGTCTATGGCTTGCTTGGGGAAGGGGAAGAAGTGGCCTCAGGCAAGGGTTGAGACTGCAGGGCTAGGGCATTACTGGGGATGGGAGAGTATCCCAGGGTGTGTAGGGATACATATTGATCTTACAAGTAGCCTCAAGAGGATGAGGGCTGAGGAGGCAGTCTCCAGAGGAGATGAGGCCAGATGGAGATGTGATAGTGTGTGTGAGTGAGTGAGGTGCCAGTTAATGTGTGATGGGCTTGTGAGTGTGTGAGTTTAGATTGATGAGATGGTTGCCTTACCCTGGCTGCATGGATGAGATCATTCATCCTCTTCTGCATTGAATGGTGAACTTCTTCTGTGCAGCATTGGCACTGACCACCATTGCCACTGCCTCCCAAGCTGGAGTGGTGAGACTGATGGGTCTTCTGCAGCCAGAGTGGGGGTAGAGGACATTGCAGTGGGTTCCAACGGTGTCCAGAAGGCATTCCGTGGATGCGTCACTGAATCGGGGGGCTGCATGCAGCCAGCCAGGGAAATTGCGTGTCTCCTGGGACTGCATGATTAATGAGGCAGGAGTGGGACAATATGGCGTTAAAAGTCGCCATTGCTGCCGGCGGGTAAAGGGTTCTTTTTTCCGTTTGCTACCGCATTTAGTACTAATCTGGGGCAATTCTACCCTATTTATATGCGCACAAGTGAATTCACAGTTAATGTCAATGCCTACATACAATTAAATAAAATTTACATACAAGTAACATACAGTGAACAGACAAATCCATGGTAAAACAAAAACAGAATTACCTGGAAAAACTCAGCAAGTCTGGCAGCATCGGCGGAGAAGAAATCAGTCAACGTTTCGAGCCTTCATGGCCCTTCGGCAGAACTGCAGCATAGTTTCAACAAGGGAGAAATATAAATTGGTTTAAGGTGGGTGGGGGGGGGTGGAAGAGACACATTGAGGGTGTGGTGTGAGCAGATAATAATCAAAAGATGTCACAGACAAAAGGGTCAAAGAGGTGTTGAAGGTGGTGGTCTTTGTCTGAGAAAAGTGCTAATTAAGAATGGAAAACAGGATATTCAAAGTACAGCTCTAGTGGGGGTGGGGTGGAAAGACTAAAGGTTTTAGTTTTAGATTTAAAAATAATGGAAATAGGTGGGGAAATCCATGGTGACTCGTTCTAATCAGCTCAAATTTCTCTAAGTGCTCAGTCAATCTGCCCTTAATTATTGTTTCAAATACCTTCCCCAGCTTTTGATCTCTATCTCCTCTTCCCTCCAGTCTACTCCTAACCCATTGTTGTCAAAATGGAAGAGATCAAATCCCTTTTTCCTCAGCACTGATCTTTAAGTAACAAACCAGATCCCTTTCATCTTAGCACCACTAAGATTTCTATCCTCAACATTAGTGAATCAAACAATTTCCCCGTATTTATTGTTACACTTTTACAATTTCCAGTGTTCAGAGTTTTTCTTTAATTCTCTTTTGCTATGAACAATATATAATTTTAAGTTGAATTTGTATACCTACATTTGTGTGTTAAGAAAGGTAAAAATGGTTTCAGTTTCATTTGTGTTTTGTTTATGAACGTTGGCGCCTGGGTGTCTAGATAGTCTTGTGACTGAAAGGCTTCAGCTCCTTTGGGTTTGTTTGTATATATACATTTTTAATAAGGTTTTACAACCCCTTAAGTTAAAGATGGGTTAAAATGGTCTGAAAGTTCAGTGATTCTGAAAAACAAAACACAAAGTAGAAAAGCCTTATTGTTGCCTAGGGACAGTGATCCAGGGACACAGACACAGGAAAGACAGGAGTTGAGAGAGGAGTGGTGTAGTACATGTGTCAGAGAGAGAAGACAGGAATTTAAAGCTCTCTGAGAAGAAAAACTGCAAAGCCAGTGAGACCGTAGTTAATTGAATAATCAGTTATGGGACTCAGTAAAGAGATCAGTTTAGCAGAGGTGCTACTGGAAGATTGAGTTTAGGCAGTTCATTTGTTTGCTCTGCAGTTGAAAAAACAGTGAATTTAGAGTGTGGTTTTCGGATGTCTCAGGGAGAGATACGAGTTCGGTGAGAAGCATCAAATGAATGCTCAGGACCTCACCAGAAGAAAACCATTTGCAGCTGTGCCAGTCCCAAGTGAGAAACCTTTGTGTCAAGCTAATGGTAACTCTTCACTGGTTCATATGTCTGTAAAGATATTGCTGGGGTAAAGGAAAAGTGGGAATTTAAATCGTCTTCTTGTGTTTGTATTGAGATCTTTCCAACCTTTTTGTTTGGTGTAATATGGTTCACTGTTCTTGTTTTAATAAATATTTTATTCTTTGTATCAAAAGTTCATCAGCAGACTCCTGTGAATTTGTTAAGTAGCTTTCCTCCACGGTTTCTGAAAAAAAAAGTTAGGATATATCATGCCAGGCTTCACTCTGGGATCTGACTTGTCCAATATTAACAGCAGCTGGGATTGTAACATTTTTTTTTATCTCTGCAATTTACAGTATTGCAAACATCACTCCAGCTCCCCCTGCCCTAGCCCCAAACTTTCATTTTCTGTAGCTTCTTTCCTATATCCCCTCATGCCCTCTCTCATATTGTCTATGAGACCCACTTCCTGTTCCATTTATCCTATTTTGCTGATTATCCAACTTTCCCTCCTGGCCCCAATGTTAGCCGATAATTTAAATGGTTCTCTCTCTTCAGGTTTTGTCCCTTTCCTTTAAATCGCCCATCATCACCACTCTCTTCAAAAATAAACCCTTGACCCCACCATCCTTGCAAACTATCATTCCATGCCTGGTCTCCCATTCCTCTTCAAAGCCCTTGAAGAGGTTGTCATCTCCTAAATCTGTTCCCATCTTTCCCGGAACTCCATGTTTAATTCCTTCCAATCAATCAGGTTTCTGCCACGTTACCTAATTGCTTAACAAAGTCACAAATTACATTCTAAGTGTGCATGAGAAAGGTAAACTTTCCCTCCTCGTCCTTCTTGACCTGCCTGCCGTCTTTGACACAGTTGACCACACCATCCTGTTGAACATATCCAGCAGGGTGGGAATGTTTCTCACCTGGTTCCAGTCTTATTTATCTAATCGTAGCCAGAGAATTATTTGCAATGGCTTCTCTTCCTGCTCCTGCACAATTACCCCTTGTGTCCCCCAAGGATCTATCCTTGGCCCCCTCTGATTTCTCATCTGCATGTTGCCCCTTGGCAACTTCATCCAAAGGCACAGAGTTAGTTTTCTTATGTATGCTGATGACAGGTCTACCTCACCACTACCACTCATGACTCTGCTAAATTATCAGACTGCTTATCTGACATCCAATACTGAAGGAAGAAATTTCCTTCAATTAAATAGCCATGGGCCCAGATCTTCTGAGGAGCAGCAGTCATCATTTGATTGCTGCTCCACTCAAAAATTTCCCCAACTCAACACTGCTCCACATTTCTTCTGGAACCTTCCAAACTCAGCTTTACCAGAAATGCAGAGCACAACATCCATCAGGGAACTCCGTTGAAGCGAAGTAGTGTTGGGGGAAGTCAGGACACATGTCCCCTTTTTATGGCACTAGCTGCCGTATGGTAAGTTTAAATGTCTAGTCTTTGAATGTCAGTAAATGGATGAGCGAATGGGTGAGTGGATGAATGAGTGAATGGGTAGGGGGGTAGGGTGGGTGGGGTAAGTTGGTGGAGTGAGTGGGTGGAGTGGTATGGGGGAGGGGACGAGGAAGTAGGTTGAGTTAAATGGGTAGAGTGGGTTGAGGTGTAGTCGGGAGGGGAAGGCGGTTTGGGGCCTAGGCGGGACAAGTTGGGTAGGGGTATTTGGGTCGGTGGGGAGGGTAGTCGAGTAGTTGGGGGTCAGGGAGGTAGTCACGGGGTCTTGGGGTTGTAGTCAGAAGTTCTTGTAGGTCGGGAGGGTAGTTGGGGGGAGTCTTAGTAGGGGGTGGGGGGCCGCGGTGGTGGGATTGGGGGGTCAGTTTTGGAGTTACCCAGGAGTTAATCTAGGTTTTAACCTGTCTAGCATTTCCTGGGTAACTATTCAGGTAATTTCCGCAGAACTGTCTGAAGTCTCTTATTCTAGCTCAGAGTCAGAGACATTCGCGGAGAAATTGCCCATCGGAAGTTCAAACTTCCCAGGCAATTCCTACGTTAGTCACTGCATTAGGACTTCCGCAGGGCCTCGACGTGCATCTTTGGTAATATGTCTGATCTCTGATGATCCAGAAACCAGAGGATTTGGCCCATTGTTTTCACTCCCCGTTCTAATTCCTGTTTCCAACTAACAACTCAATCATTCTCACTAGCAACAACCTGATATTAAGCCAGGCTATTCACAACCTTGGTGTCATATTTGAATCTGAAATGAGCTTCCAAATCATATTTGTGCCATCATTAAAACCACTTATTTCCAGCTTAATAAAAGGGCTTAACTTCGCCTCTACCCTCCTCTACCATTCCAACACACTCCTGGCTGGTTTGCCACATGCTAGTCTGTAAACTTGAGGTCATACAAAACTCTGCTGCCTGTGTCTTAACTTGTAGCAAGTCCCATTCCCTATTACCCCTGTGCTTGCTGACTTACATTTGCTCCCAGTCAAGCAATGCCTTGATTTTAAAATACTTATCCTTGTTTTCAAATCCCTCCATCCCTTGCCCCTCCCTATCTCTGTAATATCTTCCAGCCCCACAACCTTCCAACATTTTTACGCTCCTCAAATTCTGGCTTCTTGTGTATCTCCAATTTTAATTGCTCCACCATTGGTGGCCATGCCTTCAGTTGTCTAGGCCCCAAGCTCTGGAATACCTTGCGTACAACTCTCCACCTCTCTACTTTGCATTCCTCTTTTAAGACTGTCCCTAAAACCTATCTCTTTGACCAAGCTTTTGATCAAATGACCGAATATGTCCTTATGTGGCTTGGTGTCATACTCCATTTTATAATTCTCCTGTGAAGTGCTTTGGGAAATTTCATTACCTTAAAGGTGTTATATAAGGAATTCAAACCCACGATCGCTACCATCTAGAAGGACAAGGGCAGCAGATACATGGGAACACCACCACCTGGAAGTTCACCTCCAAGCCAGTCATCATCCTGACTTGGAAATATATCATCGTTCCTTCACTGTCGCTGGGTCAAAATCCTGGAACTCCCTTCCTAACAGCACTGTGGGGGTACCTACTCTACATGGATTGCAGTGGTTCAAGAAGGCAGCTCACCACCACCATCTCAAGGGCAACTAGGGATGGGCAAGAAATACTGGCCTAGCCAGCGACGCCCACATCCTGGGAATGAAAAAAATATAAGTATGAAGGTTTAATTACCTTAAAGGCGCTATATAAATATAAGCAATTTTTTTAGCAGGCAATTAATTCTAAACAGGCGTTCTCCTATCTGTGCTTATTTCCTACATTATAACAACGATTGCATTTACAAATTACTTCATTGGCTGTAAAATGCTTTGAGACATTTGGTGGTCGTGCAAAACACTATATAAATTCCTTCCTTTCCCCCTCCCTTCCTACTTTTCTCCCTCCCTTTATTTCTTCCTCCCTGTCTCCTTCACTTTCTTCATTCCTCCCTCCCTTCCTCCTTCAGTCCAAAATCACTGTCCTCCCTCCCTCAGCCCAAGATCACTGCCCTCCCTCCCTCTCTCAGCCCAAGATCACTGCCCTCCCTCCCTCTCTCAACCCAAGATCACTGTACTCCTTCCCTCTCTCTTTGTCCCTCAGCCTAAAGCCACTGTTATTTTGTTTTTTAAATACCAATGACATTTTTTCTTCTGTATGTATTTCAAATAAAAAATGAATGATAGACAAAGTCCCCTAAAACATTTTAAATGGATTATTCTATGAGGTTGAATTGCATTTCATTGTCATTTAATAACAAGGTAAGCCAAGTTGATTTTTAAATATATTTTTACAATTTTGTTAGAGAAAGATGAAAATGGACGAAATGAATCCAATGCTTGACTTCTTGGTTATTGCATCAGAAGGCAATCTGAAAACTATAGTACAGAATCAAATGCTGACTAATGAAACCGAAATCACGAACGTCAATTTACAGCATCCTGACGTAGGCTGCACACCTCTCACTGGAGCAGCTCAGAGGGGTTATACAGAGGTAAGAAGCATATTGTTCCATACTTTTACCAACACGTTTTTCTGACCTAAGCTAGCCTTTCCTTTCTATATAACTTATGTAAAATTGCACCTTACTAATGCATAGATTGAAGTTTCTCTTGATGGCTCAGATGAGCCAATTCTTCTATGTAAAGTGGCACTGCATAGAGCACATTTCAGCAAATCACTGAGATGTGAGTTGTGATATTTTTTCTAATAGGCATAAAATCAAGAATTGTGCACTCATGATTTCCCACAATGTACTCATTGCAACTGCTGGAGTGTGGAGTTAGCTCCAGTAAATTTATCTAATAAATAGCTTAGCCACCTGTTTCACTGATAATCAATATAGGGTGCAATAGAAATAGAAGCAGAATGGCATAACAAACCTTCAGTTGGTACGTACTCTCACACTTTGCCAACTCAAATTCCCTCTGTTAAATTAACTTTTTGTCCCCTTAACATGGAGTAAAAGACAAGCTGCAGCATGCAGATTATAATGGGTGTATGATCCCAGCAAGCAATGAGATTCCATGTGAGGCTTTTTGTGGAGTCAACGGAAGTAAGGATGTGAGTGCAGGAACATTTGCAAGTGAGAACAATGAGTGAGGAAATTGCAAGTGGCAGAGTTGATTAGTAAAATGGTTTATTTTATGAGGTTTAATTGCATTTCATTGCCATTTAATAACAAGGTAAGACAAGTGTAGGAGTTCCGCTTTTCCCTCAGAGGCAAGTTCCTTCTGATAATTCACAATTGCTTTATTGAATCACCCACAACCCCACAGTACAAAACCCAAAATTTAAAACAACCTATTCCCAGTACCCTACACAAAGTCACCACCACTCAGTTAAAACTTTCAAAAACACAGGCAAAGCTTCCCATCCTGTCCTGAAACCTTAAGAAAATAACCCTCAGACCAACATCACCAAGATATGGCTGAAACAAGTTACAAGGTACCGGCAAAAATAAAACAAGTTTTCACCCCAAACGTTCACAAAGCCCTCAGACCAATATCACTATGATTTGGCTGAAACTTACAATCCCCCAACACGGCTGGTCTGTCTGATGTTGACTGTAGGCCTGAGTCAAGGTGACCAAACTCAACCCACTTCCAGCTACAGCCCAGATGCTCAGATCTGCTCTGCTTTTGTAATAATTTCACTCAAACATGTCAAAACATATTTCCTGTTGTTCCAATGTCCATTTAGTTGATCCATGCAAAGTCCAGACAAATATTATCAGCTACTGCTGGTTGAAACAATATGGGGTTTTCCATGGAAGATGTTCCAGATGAATATTATCAATTCTCATTGTAGAGCAATTCTCCTGCTGTTTCAGGTGGCACAGTAACAGCACAGTAAAAGCACCTGGCCCCAAAGTTAATGGGGCTTGAATGACCCTGTTCCAGTACTATTGTCTGTGGTGGTTGAATAATTCCTTGAATTTTGGGCCATTGTATTGGGTAATCAGACTTTTTGATCGTGTTATTCAATGTCCAAACCCTTTTAATGAGTCACTGGCCAGAATTTTTCTGTTGGCGAGTTGGGGGCAGGGCCCACTCACCGATGCAAAAATGATGCGGGATGACATCGTGGGAAACCCCCGACGTCATCCCACCCCATTTAAATATTCAGGAAGGCAGGCGGACAGTGAAATCAGCTGTCCACCCGCCGACCTGTCAATGGCCAATTGAGGCAGGTCAGGAGCCCCAGCGGGCTTCTGAAAAAACATGAAACCTCATCCACTGGCGGGATGAGGTTTCATGTCGGTTTTAAAAAACTTTAATAAAGTTTATGTGATATTTATTAACATGTGATACGTGACATTGTCGCATGAGGGGGACATGTTAATAATTTTTTTATTTTTCTATTTTTTAAGTTTATAACACTTTCAGTGCTCTCCCTGAGACAGCACTTAGTCCCCCCCCCCACACCCACACAGGAAGTGCATAGTGCTTAACTGGCCCGCCCACTTAAAATGGCGGCAGGGCCTGTTTCAGCGCTGGCGATCGGCTGCCCACCTGCTGCCGAGCCGGTGGGGCTCGCCCGCCCATCAAGGGCAAAATTCTGCCCACTGTGTTTTTGTTAAATGTCTGAATTAACCCCTTGCTGCCCAGCCCTGATTGCAGTTTATCCTTTTGAAATTTATTGTTCCAGTCATGAGGTCAAAACACGTCCGTGGATTTGAAATTATCTTCCATAAATTTCCCAGTTGGAGGGGATTTCGATCCTACACAAGTTAATTTTTAAGTTTGATCTTTTTACAATTTTGATAGAGAAAGATGAAAATGGATTAAATAAATCCAATGCATTACACGTTACAGATTTTCTGACATCGTGTAGCCATTTACGGAATGGTGAATTGGCACGACAGCACTGGGGCCCTTCTTCCAGTTATCTGCTGCATCCTCCTTGGAGCCCCCTTCTATTATTTATAACGTGTGTTTCACTCCTAAGCCTAACTTCCCGAGGCAGCACTTCAACACCTGTATCCCCAAAAAACAGAGGATTCTATGTCCTGCAACAGTCCTCTCTGATACTTTGAATTGCAATTTTGGGAGCCAAAGTTGTGACAGTAATTCTCGACTCCTGAGGCTGCTGTAGCCCTGAGCCAGTATGCAATTTCCCATCCACAAATAGGGTAACTTCCGATGAGAGGCATTGCCAATGTCTGGGTTTTACTTTGTGTATTTAAATTAAACTGAACCCAGAAAATATTGTTGTGACAGTGCTGCTGTCATCTGGCTGATGGAGAACCCACCCCATCACACTTTACTGACATCATGCAACTGAGGAAAATGCAAGCTAAACCTTCAGTCAGAGAGTATTTGTTGTGATAGCAACTCTAGTTGAATTCTAATACTCAAGTAAATTACCCTTTCCAAGTACATAGCTCATGCATTTACACAATTCTTTTATTAATACATATTGTGAAATTGACCTGGTATTGTCAGGAAAAGGAAGAAAGCACAATGAAAGAAAGAATTCAGTTAAAAGTAAATCAATAGACATCACAGCAGCTTGTTGGTTAGTATTAATTTCACAATGGGTTAAATTGACCTGTAAAACTTTAAATTGATTTTCCACTGGTACAGAAAGCAAAGCTTTTACCCCACTCAGGTCTAAGATAGATGGATTGCTTTAATAATTTTGTGATCAGAGAAGCTTTACCACAGTTCTACAGGTTGTATGCTTGCTTTTGAAGAAAGGGGTTTACATCACTCTTTTTAATCACAACGGTGAGACAGCCATACATGTGGCTAATTCTGTTGTCCAGGGAAACCTGCTGTCCTCTGTAACCAAAACCAGCTTTTCCAACAGGTGTCTATATAGGCTTCCTGCCTGGGCATTCTCATCAACTCCAACAGCTGCTGGTAGGTGTTGTAATCTGATGAATAATAGTATTATGGTAGGCTTGTTAGTGAAAGAAAGTGAAGGGAGCAAACAATCTTGTCCAGTTGCAGTTAATTTAATTAGAAAGAGGCAGACGAAATGGTCATGGGGGTTTGAGTGGAATAAACATAACTCAAGCGCCATCTGCTGATTGCTGCATTAGATTAAGGAATAATTAAGTTTAGCGTCAATTTTGGGTTGAGCTTGTTGCTTTGTATTCACTTCCTTCTTAGTTTGCGTGAGTACATCGAGTGAATACTGCATGTCTATTGCAGTTTTTTAAAATTTGCTTCTTGGGACGTGAGCTGCTAATGTAAATCCCTAGCTGCCCCGAGAAGAAGGTGGTGGTCCTGTTTCTTGAACAGCCTTCTTCTGGTCACAATGGTGTAACACAGGAGTTACGTATTGGCATACTGGGTCAGAACAACAGGTTTCCTTCCTTTAAGTATATTAGTGAATCCAACAGCTTCATGGTCACTTTTACTGATGCCAACTTTCTATCTCCAGGTTTTAAAAATTGAATTCAAACTCTCAAACTGCCATAGTGCGGATATGATTTACATTCTCTGGATTATTTGTCCAGGCCTCTGGATTATGAGTCCACTAACATAACAACCACCATACCTATCTATTGAAGTTTGAAAAATACATGCACATTTAGAAAAATAATTTGTAGGAAGTGCCTTTCATCTCCAAGGCATCACTAAGTACTTCACAGATAATTAATTAGTTCCAAAGTTGAGTTTCCTTTTGTTGGCAAATAGAGCAGCCAATTTTCACACGGTAAGGTCTTACAGACTGCAATGAGACAAATGACCAGTTCATTTGTTTTATAGTAGTGTTGGTAGTGGAATTGTTTTTTTCCTTATTCATTCACGGGGCATCGTTGGCTGGGCCAGCATTTCTTGCCCATACCCAAGTGTTGTAGAGAAGGTGAGCCGCCTTCTTGAACCACTATACTCTATGTGGTGTAGGTACACCCACAGTGTTGTTGGGAAGGAAGCTCCAGGATTTTGACCCAGCAACCGTGAAGGAGTGACGATATAGTTCCAAGTCTAGATGGTGAGTGGCTTGGAGGGGAACTTGCATCTGCTGCCCTTGTTCTTCTAGGTGGTAGAGGTCATGAGTTTGAAAGGTGCTGCCGAAGGAGGTGTGGTGAGTTGCTGTAGTGCATCTTGTAGATGGTACACACAACTGCCACTATGCGTTGGTGGAGGGAGTGAATGTTTAAAGTGATGGATGGGGTGCCAATCAAGTGGACTGCTTTGCCCTGGATGGTGTTGAGCTTCTTGAGTGTTGTTGGAGCTGCACTCATCCAGGCAAGTGGAGACTTCCATCACAATCCTGACTTGTGCCTTGTAGATGGTGGACAGGCTTTGGGGAATCAGGAGGTGAGTTACTCACTGCAGAATTCCCAGCCTCTGACCTGCTCTTGTAACCACAGTATTTATATGGCTGGTCCAGTCCAGTTTCTGGTCAATGGTAACCCCCCCAAGATATTGATAGGGTGTTAATGCTGCTAAGACCCTGGAGGAACTCCCAGCTCTTTTTCGATTAATACTATAGGATCTTTTAAAGTCACCTGTAACACCAGACAGTACCACAGTTTAAAATGTCATCTAAAAGAGTGCATCTTCAAGAAAGCAACACTCTCTTAATGTTACGCAGAAATTTAAGTTGGACGATGTGTTCAAGTCTCTAGAGAGGAGCTTGAACCCACAACTGTCTGAGTGCTACCAAATGATTGTATTGTGGGCTGGCATAATATGCTTGAGTTTCAATTGACAAATTGTTTCCATACTGACCATCTATGCATACAAACTGTAACCCTATTCATGTAATCTTTAACAGCAAGATGAATACTTAAAAATTCTTTGAAATTAGAGTTTAAAATTCCTGATAACTACATTTAGAAACAAAAGAAATGAAAAGCTTTCAACCAAAGATGCATTTTAGAAATATGCTAGCAAGTATTGTACATTGTGGCAAGAATCCATTTGAAGTTGCTCAATATTACATATAGGGCAGAATTTTCAGGCTGACGGGCGAGTGGCGGAGCCTGCACATCAGCACGTAAAATGTTGTGCGCTGACGTCGCGCGAGTGTGCCAACGTCAGCGTGTGGCATCGCGATATTTCGTGGGCGGGCGCGCTCAGTTCACCTGCCATTAATTGAAAAGCTCATTAAGGCCCTTAACTTGCCAATTGTCCAGGATTTTGAGGGGCCCGTGCAAACTTCGGGTCGGCGCATGGGCCCAACGGGCAGGCGGATAGGAGATTATTTAAGAAACTTTTGCAATGTCGGGATATGTGGACTCAGAGGGGTTGTTCGTGTTTTACATTAAGTTATAATTGTTGAAAGTGTTTAAAAGTTGCCTGTGTGATTGTTAGTAGTTCTCATCGATGTCCAAGAGGTTTTTGTATAATTTGAAACCAGTTTGCAGACAGCATTCTTTTTCGATAAAAACAAAATACTACTGCGGATGCTGGAAATCCAAAACAAAAACAGAATTACCTGGAAAAACTCAGCAGGTCTGGCAGCATCGGCGGAGAAGAAAAGAGTTGACGTTTCGAGTCCTCTCCAGTGGAGGCAGCTGCCCTGAGGAGGAAGGGAGGGATAGAATAAGGAGGAGGCCAGGACTGAACAATCAACCTCCAGGGGAGCCACCTTTGGGTGTCCAAGCGCAGGAACAAGGGGCGCAGGGCCAAGAGGTTGTCCAAGGTGCAAGGGACCGCAGAAGCCGCCACTATCCTGCTGCCAGGGTATACAGGTGGTGAAGCAGCTACCTCAATATGACTGAGGTGCAGTGCCGAAGGAGGCTCTGACTCTCAAGGGAGACAGTCAACTATATCTGTCAGATGATTGGCCCTAAGATCTCCCCTAACTGTGTAGGAGGACACCCCTTGCCAGCGGCTCTGAAGCTCACAGTTGCCCTCCACTTCTATGCCTCTGGCTCCTTCCAGGGCTTGGTGGGTGATCTTTGCGGTGTCTCCCAACCAGCTGTCCACACTTATGTCAAGCAGGTTACAGACACTCTGTTCAGACAGGTATCCACCTTCATCCACTTCCGCTGTGACCAGGCAAGTCAGGCACAGCGATCCAGAGGCTGGCTTCCCCCGTGTCCAGGGTGCAATAGACTGTACACATGTGGCCATCAAGGCGCCAGCAGGTGAGTCTGGTGCCTTCGTCAACAGGAAGGGCTTCCACTCCATGAACGTGCAGATAGTGTGTGATCACAGGATGCTGATTCTACAAGTCTGTGCAAGGTACCCAGGCAGCTCCCACGACACCTACGTCCTCAGACACTCCCGGTGCCGGCGCTCTTCAGTGCTCCAGCCTGGCTTGATGGTTGGCTGCTGGGTGACAAATAAGGCCTTAGTACAGAAACATCAATGTCCACTCAAGCACTCATGATAATTATGTGAAAAAGAAAAAAGCACCACAATGAAAAGACCTTCAGCCATGGTAACAAATGTGGACTTTATTGTGTCCAAAATTAAAGCACGCATGATTATTTCACAATGACAGAAAAATGGGTCCCTATTCTAAGGCCAACACAAAATCATCGGGGAGTGCTTAAGGTGCCTTATGCTTATGTTTCCGGGTGCTACGTCTAGGTGCCGCCCCATTGCTCAGAGTGGCTTGTGAGACAGCCTGCTGACCCTGCTGTCCTGTTGGCCTAGATAACCTTGGCAGGCGTCCTCTGGCCCGTGGAGCCTATGATGGCCCCGCCTGGGAGGGAGTGGCCAATTCCTGAACTGGCACCTCCCCAGTTGTCGCAGCCTCAACGGAAAAACGTTGACTGGCAGAGGGGCGGAGGAGCTACTGCCCTCATCCGGAGCACCATGAGAGGAGCTCACAGCGACGACAGGCAGTTGCTGCGCTGACGTGAGGTCCATTTCGACCTCCCTGCTCACTGGGTGACAAAGGCTATCGCCTGTGAAGGTGGCTCATGACGCCACTACGCTGTCCAAGAACAGAAGCTTAGCAGTGGTACAATAGGAGCCAGGGCACTGCAAGGGCTGTGGTGGAGAGAGCCATCGGTCTTCTCAAGATGCACTTCCGTTGCCTTGACCGCTCAGGGGGCGCGCTCCAGTACCCCCCAGATCGCGTCTCTCTGATAGTGGTAGTCTGCTGTGCCCTGCACAATCTTGCGCTGGAAAGGAGAAATGGAATTGACGATGAAGACCTTGACGCCCTGGATGAGGCTGCACGTGATGAATCCAGCAGTGCCTCAGAGGATGAGGAAGCACAGGGCTATGATGAGGGGCACAACAACAACCCACGTTTACACCAAGGAGGCAGGGTCACCCGGGACAATTTAATCCAAAGAACCTTCAGCTAGCTCCACACACATGGATCAGCAGGAACAGCATTGCCTGGAACTTCCAAACGTGGCACTTAGGTGCTACAGGGGGGCTGCGGTGCGGACATGTGGGTTGATCTGGTGGTGATGCTGAAATTAACAACAAGGACAGTGCATCAGTTAGCGTTCATTCACTTCAACCTTTCATCCCTTTTCCCCCCCAGCCTCATAAGTCGCTCACCCTTAAAGACCCTAAGGAGAAGAACACTGGTGAGGTGAAAATGAGTCAAGACGGGCCCCAACCATTAAACGCACATGCAGACGTTCTTCAATGCGCACCAGATAAAGACTACTAAAGGATTAGAACAAAACAAGAAACAAAGATTCCACCAATTTTAGGAGCCTCTTTCTCTTCTTTTTGATGTCAATCACCTCCTCAGCCATATTAATGACCCTGAAGGTAACTGTGGAATCCAGACATGCCATGTGGTATATTTACTCCCCTGACCTCTCAGTCTGAGTCCATTTTGGGAACACATTTAAGGCAATTTACGGACCATGATGCTTATACTTAGCATCATTTGCAAATTCTGATGCATTCTTCTATATTCCCAAATACAGGTCAAATATAAAAATATAAATTTGCCATTTTCGTTTCCTTAACTATCTCATAAAGCACTATAATATCATCTCTCAAAAGTTCAAGTTTCTCCAGTCTTTCCTCATAATTCAGTCCTTTGACATTAGTGATCAGCAGCTCCCACGCTTTGGTGGTCTAAGTATTTTGGGAAGCTAATGTTCAGCAAGCATACACATACAGCTTGCTGGTGGAGTGGTGGGTGCAGCAGAACCTAGTAGCTTCTCCATGAAGCCAGTCCAGAAGACAGGCCCCGAGGCAGAAAGGGGTGTGGAGGGTTGGAGGTAATTTGGAAAGAGGACCACTGAGTGGTCAACATCGTGCCTGAAGACTTTTTGAGGTCAGGAAGCTTGACAATGCTTTCTGAGCAGCCTCCAGCAAATCTTTTAAGGACTGCTGGTTAGGCTACTCAATGTCTGGTGCCAATGAATACACAAAGGGTGAAATTTTCTGTGCCCACTGGCATCGGGCATCATGCTTAATGGCTTACAGAGACGAAGGAGAAGAGAGCGACGGAGGCGCCTGGCTGGGCAGAGGGAGGAGCAGCACTCTCAGGAAGAAAGACTGGCTGGGGATCCTGCACACACTGCTGAAGAATCACAGCGAGCCGTCATTAGTCGGCGCCTATATAGACCCAGGGTCTTTAGACGTCGCATTTCATTTCTGCACATGACCAAGAACTAGTGTCTCTGAAGACTGCGCATGTCCAGGAATCTGGTCGGTCACATCTGCCACCTGCTGCAGGATTTGGCGCCACGGGGACATGGAGGGCATCCACTGCCAGAGGCCATGAAAGTGACCGCGGCACTCAATTTTTATGCCAGCGGCTCCTCCCAGGGCTCCACAGGTGATCTCTGTGGGATATCACAAGCCTCCACACACAAATGCATTCATGAGGTCACGGACGCCATCTTCGTGAAGGCACACAATTTTGTGCATTCACCCGGGATCAGAAAAGCCAGGATGCAAGAGCATTTGCCCAGAGCTCAGGTTTTCCACAGGCACACTGGAGGCGCTCAGATCTCTGTGGCAACAAGTGGTCAACTATGTCGGTCGCAAGGGCTTCTACTCGCTGAATGCTCAGTGTGTGACCACCACAAACGCTTCCTGCAGGTCTGTGCACGGTTCCCAGGGAGTGTCCACGACTCCTACATTCTCAGTAGGTCTCAGATCCCTGACATCTTCCAGGGTCTACAGAGACTGCAGGATTGGCTCCTCAGGGACAATGGCTACCTACAGAGGGCATGACTGATGACACCCGTACGGTGGCCTCGGTGCAGCAGAGAGAAGATATAACAAGGCTCATGCTGCAACTCACATCTTGGTGGAGCAAACATTTGGAATGTTGAAAATGTGGTTCCAGTGTCTGGACCGGTCTGTTGGAGCCCTGCAATACTGCCTACAGAGAATGTCACACATCGTCATCACCTGCTGCACCCTTTACGACCTGGTGCAAGACGAGGCAGGCACACTTGGGGAGCCCTCATAGCTGCTAGGTTTGTGGAGGATGATGGTGACATGCAGTGAGGAGACATTATAGATCCTCACATTGCATCTGTGAATAGTTGACTCATGTCTGGCTGATGGGAGCGCACATACCCTCTGTGGTAAGGCTCCTGTTATGGAGATGTATCGGATGCCTGTAGTTCCTACATTCCAGGAGGATGATGATGACATGCAGTAGGGACATTCTATAGATCCTCACATAGCCTATGTGAACATCTGACTCCTGTCTGGCTTGCGCTCTGAGAACAGGGTCATATCATGGAGAGGCAGCGGGGAAACTTTAACTTTTCCTGATCCTATGGCATTCTTCATGAGCTGAACCCTTCAGGACCACACTGTCAACAGACACAGATCTTTATGAGAAGGGGCTGCACCTCAAAGGAGCACAGAGAGAATAACAGAACTCTGTACTGCCAGCCCAGGACATTCTGGTAAACCCCATCATATGACCGGTGACAGTGATGGTACACCATCAGTGTGCTGGGAAAGTTGCACATAGCACAGGGAAGAGGTCCTGGACTGAAAAACCTGCCTTTATCCTATGCAGGAACCAAGGTTTCACAAGTCATGACGCAACAGTTGTTAAAGGCTGAGTTGTTTAAATCCCAGAGAGAAACTTGAACAATTGTCATAACCTATATTTTCAATTGGTGTGTTTGAGATGCAGCTCTGAATTCAGGAATAAGACCACCAAGCCTCTAGTGATTTTTTTATATAAAACTAAATTAAACATTTATTAATTTGACAGCAAATTAAACACATACACATGTCTACAAATTGTCACCATAATAACTTTTAAACAAATCCCCAAATTAATCACTCCCAGGTAAATCTTCACCAAGGCAACAATAACCCATAGACTTTAAACAGACATCAGGCAAAGCACATTTGACCTTACAAATTCAAAATGAGGTTCCTTTCAATCTGGTTCCTTTGCACAGTTGTAGGCATACAGGCTGGTTAGATCTTACATGCCTCTGCCCTGCACACACAAAACTCCTTTCTGTTTATACCTAGCTTCCCCTTTGAATGTACATTTTCCATTGTATTCCTAGGTCTTTTACTTTTTACCTTTCCTAACAATAATCCTTTCATCCCACCAATTTTATTAGTACTATAAACACATTGCTTGGTGACTCCTGGCTAGCTGCAAGATTTTACCCCCACCCTTGAATGCTTTATTCAACAAATGCAAATTTACACTTTACCTTCTCCTCCTCATATTTATCTAATTAACATCTCAAAACTACTATACATCAAAGCACCCAGACTAGCTGGCTTTAATCCAATTCAGACACACACACAGACACACACATAGACACAGACCCTACAAGTCCAATTTAAAAATAATTTCCAATAACATTATAGATATTAATATCTTTTCATGACACACATCTGAGTGATACGAACACTGCTCATCAGAACAAGGAGCCATATACTGGGAGACATTCTTGGGAGTTTATTTACAATAGTGAACATTATGTACAAGTGATTAATACCCATGCCCAGGCTGTGCAACTACACCACCTTAACCTTCCTAACCCTGAGGCTACGTCTTGCTGCTCCCCCACAGCGGAGGTGGAGGCAGCCTGCTGATTGCTACACCCTTTCTGTGATGACCTTCACTGGCATCCTCTGGAGGGCCGAGACTGGAGGGCCTCGGTCTGCTTTTGGGGTCCTGCTGTGTGGCAGTGGCACCCTCCTCGGCCTGTGGAGCTGGATTTGCTGGGGTCACAGGAACAGGGAACTTGGATGGGCTGGACACTCCCAGAGTTACCTGGGTGAATGGCCCCGGGGTGTGCACTTACTGATCCTCATCCTTATGGGTGCCCCAGGGCCCCTGGCTGACTCCATTTGCACCCCTCTCGCATTGACACTGTTGGAGGCCACCTATGGCATCAGCAATGGAGTTCTGCTGCGCAGCAGTGCAGGGCTGATGTCCTGGACCAAGGTCTCCATGGCAGCCACCGTCCTACCAATGTTGACCTCGGTGCATGGGCATGCTGGTGCTATCATCTCAGACTGAAGGCAGACAGACTCCTCCGTTGTGCCTTGCAATCTGAGGAGTGCAGTGGATATCCCTTCCTCATGTTCCTGAGTTTGCCTTTGCAGCTCCAGAAACTGAGCTATGACCGAGTACAGAGGCTCGTCACCTGACTCGGACTCAGCAGATTTCTGGTCTCCAGCAGTCCTCTGAGTGCTGGAAACCTGGGAATTCTCTGCCTCTGCCTGCTGTGGATCAGACAATGCAATGTGCTCCCCAGATTGTGACCCCGAGGCTACTCTAAAGCTCGGTCCCACCGAGGTGTCTGTTTCTGCGTTGGTGGAGGGTGTGGGTGAGCACTGTGACGGGTCTTCAATGAGGGTTTCAGCAGATTCCTCTTCTGAGGTGTCTGCGGGGCTTGTGTTGTGGAGTCCCTCGGCTGTTTCCCAGATGTGCCTGTGAAAGCAAGGAGAGATAACTAGTGCATGACAGTGGCCTATGAAACAGGACACATCACTCACAGCATGGTTATCCAATGGATTTTGCACTGCTGGATTCTCACTTGCTTAAGCACCGCCGACCTCACCATCAGCACAGGAATGGTCCAGCTCTTCACTGGATGGTGCTTGTCACTGCTGCAAGAATGTCGTGGGCAGGCATCATAGGATTCCATCATTCTCTCTCTGTGTGTTCTCAGCATCTTTAAGGTGAGGTTGGCCTCCGTCTCGTCAGCATCCGTGAACAGTGACTCTGTGCTACTGAAGGAGTAAGGTGCTGAAGGCTGACAAAGGATCAGGTGCATTTAAAATTTCACTGCTGCGTCTCCATGATGTGACCCTGATCCCACAGTGCAAGTGAGCTGCCTTCAGTCAGACAGGGGTCAGACATTCACAGAGGCTATGTGAAGATCCATGGAGTGTCTTTATTGCATGTCATCATCAAACTTCTGGAATTGAGTGACTATTAGGGCCTTTGCTGTGTCTCCATGATCGGAGCCTTACCACAGAGGGCATGTGTGCTGTCATAAGCCAGACCGGAGTCAAATGTTCGCAGATGCAATGTGAGGATCTATGGTGTCTCCTCACTGCAAGTCATCATCATCATCCTCCATGAACCTAGCAAATATGAGGGCCTCCCAAATGTGCCCGCCTCGTCTGGCCGGTGTGATGGCCTCATCGCCGTCATCGTCGCCTTCGAGGGTCTCCTCACCCTCATCCCCATTGACGTTCTCCTCATCAAAGGAGACCTCCAGCTCTCCCATCTCCTCCTCAACCAGCTTGTCTCCCCGTTGCAGTGCCAGGTTATAAAGGTTGCTGTAGATGATGACGATGCATAACACCCACTATGGACTATATTGCACGGCTCCACAGACCGGTCCAGGCACCGGAGCCTCATTTTAGCATCCCAATGGTTTGCTCCATCAAGATGCGAGTTGCAGCATGAACCTCATTATACCTTCGCTCTGCTGCAGACTGAGGCCATCGCACAGGTGTCATCAGCCACATTCACTTCGGGTAGCCCTTGTCCCCAAGGAGCCAACCCTGCAGCCTCTGTGGACCTTGGAAGGCGTCAGGGATCTGAGACCTACCTAGAATGTAGGAGTCATGGACACTCCTTGGAAATGTGCGCAGACCTGCAGGATGCATTTGTGGTTTTTGCACACCAGCTGCACATTCAGCAAATGGAAGCCCTTGCAGTTGACATAGTTGACCACTTGTTACGATGGAGATCTGAGCGCCACATGAGTGCATTCCATCACACCCTGCACCTGTGGGAAAACCGAGATCTGGGCAAATCCAATTGCTTTTGCATCCTGGCTCTCCTGGTCCTGAGCGAAATGCACAAAGTTGTGTGCCTTCACGAAGATGGCATCCATGACCTCATGGATGCATTTGTGTGTAGAGGCTTGCAATATCCCGCAGAAGCCACCTGTGGAGCCCTGAAAGGAGCCACTGGCGTAAAAATTGAGTGCCGTGGTCACTTTCAGGACCACTGGCAGTGGATGCCCTCTATGTCCCTGTGGTGCCAAATCCTGTAGCAGCTGGCAGATGTGACTGACCAATTCCCTAGAAACCTGCTGTCTTTAATGACACTGGTTGTCAGTCATCTGCAGGAATGAAAGGCGGCATCTATAGACCCTGGGTCTAGCTATGTGCAAACCAGGTGACAGCTCACTGTGGCTCTTCAGCGGCGTGTGTGGGAGGCATACAGCTAGTTCACCAGGCTCCGTGCTCCTGATGTACTTCTCCTGCAGGATGAAAAAGAGAAATGCGTGGGTTAGCTTGGGTGTTCTAAGAACTTCTCTTGGTTAAGTCTGAAGGCCCCTTAATGTATCCTGGAGATTGCTGGCCACCACTTGGATGGTTAGAGTTTACTGCGTTGCATGGCTGCCCGAAACCCCACCCTCCTCTGCCCCACTCCACCTGATAACAGCTTTGCCCATTGGACTGCATGCTGTGCTGTCAGCTCAGGCGCAGACATTCTCCTAACCTGCACTGCAAGGCTGCACTGTTAGTTTGAACCATGGGGGAGATTGGTCCAAACCGGAATGATGACTTTGCAAGAGGCTGTGTGCGCCTCCACCAGTGACTGCTCCATGGCCAGCTTTTGCAGGGAGATTGTACAACTTGAGCAGTCATCTAACTGTTGTGCAGTCCTCTAAAATGCTCATTAGTTTGCAGTCTGTGCCCGAGGGGTAAAAAGCTCTGGAGCACTTGATGGCACCTTCATTCCTCTGCGTTGTCTGAGTGGGCAGATAAACTAGAGGCCCAACTCCACACATGTAAATGTGGCTATGGCTAAAGTGTCTCAGCTGTGGAGGAATGGTCACTTCATACAAGGTTTCCCTGATGCATGTCCGCTCCCCTTCTCCCCCAACCCCGCACATGCTTGTGCACTACCATCAACTGCAGGGTAACTCTTGCCCCTCCACCAAACTCACCTGAACCGCAGGGCAGCCCTTGCTCCCCCCTCCCAAACTTGCCTTAACCTCAGTGTAATCCTTGCCCCCCCCCAAACTCGCATCAACCACAGGCAGCCCTTGCCCACCCACCCCCCACTCGCCTCAACCTTGAAGTCCAACAGGCGACCCTTACGAGTGCTGCGCAACATTACTATGCACTCACCTCTGAGTTTCCCTCAAAGTGTAGCCTGCCAAGTTCACACCTTATATATGCTGTTGTGATTCAGCGTGGCGGGAATGATTCCGGCAGGCTGGCCTTATAATGATTTGCAGATATATTACAATGAGTTTCCCGAAGTCCGACCGTGGGAAACGCTGCCCGCCATTGACAGGCAGAGAGGACAATTGCAAACTGGTTTCACGACGTCATGAAACCGATTTTTGGCCTACTCACCATATTGTCCGCTCAGGCCACCTAACACGCCCGACGCCAGCGGGCATGGAAAATTCCGCCCTACTTTTTTTGGCAGATTGAAGGGGGCAGAATGGAAACTGAGTGGTCTGCTCTCTCCTGCCCCACATCTCAGCTAGTCTAATCAATGTTGGATGACCAATTAGTGGCCGTCCGGTGGGAAGGAGGCCAATTTGAGTTGCAAAGGGGAGCTCCACGCTAATTTGGCACTGTAGGCCGGGACATCATGTGGCAGAGAGGTAATGCTGAGAACCGGAAGTCGGTCACGGCTACAAGTTTAAAGGCCTCCTGCTCTCAGAATCAGTCTTTTTTTTATTGAAGGCTCAAAAAGATACAAAATGAGATTTTAAAAAAAACATAAAGATGTTGCCATCTTCCCCAACAGAATCTGCTGCTACCATGGTCCCATTGGCCCCCTTCCTTTCCCCCTTGTGCCACCTCATCATAGCTGCTGTAAAACACTCCCAAACATTTTCATACCCAGTGCCTAAAAAATGCAGTGGGCAATGAAAAATTGCCGACGATAGGGTTGTTAACGAGCTCAGCTAATTAGTAAGTTCAAAATGGCAGGCAGGCTGCTGACCATAATTTCGAAGACTGGCGTGAAGATGCCGTATTGCCAACCCAATGTCATCACGCCCTATTTTACGTTTGCACAGGGCAGCAGTCACCCGATTTACTGATGTAAAATCCAGCCCGTTTTTTCCTGTTACTCTTCTGTGGAAATAGAAAACTTATATTGAAGTGACAGTGTGATTGATCTCCAAACATGAAACAGTTCGCTCATTAGCAAACGATTGCAGCTCTTTTTTTTTAACGGGGAGCTTGGAAAGCATGGGATTTATAAAGATCGCAGGTAACAGGAGATGGAAAGTTTAAACAAAACTGTTTATAATTCTAACAATTAAAATCCTTGGGTAAACAAGTTCTTTAATATATGGTAATATTTTCTTATTTTCTTCCAGTCAGGAGAAGAGTCATTGGATGTAAATTGCAACAAACTCGATGGCCTGACTCTCCCTGTGTTAACTGTACAAGATGTGGACATGTTGGAAAAACTGAGGGATCTTACATCAGCAGAATACAGACCAGTGGAGATTGTTCAAGAACTTCTCAGACATAATGAGTATGTTTAAATTTAATGCAATGGAAAATGTATTGTCTTCAAACTGTGGGACATCTAAATTAACCTATTTTGGTTTGGTATTGGGTCCAGATCAACTTGAATTCCTTATAAACTGCTGATGACTTTCATGCAGGTGTTAAGAGTAAGCCAAAATTACTAATTGCTTTGAATGTTCAATGAAGCCAGATTGCCAGTTAATGAACTGTAGCCACATCAAAGGCAAATTGAATAAAACAATTATATGGCAGCCCTTTTAAAACCCCAAATTGATTATCACAGACTAAAAATAAATTATTAAATACATGAGGGTGAGAAAAAAATGGATTCTTGATCATTATGACCTTGATTACCAAATTATTGCTTAGGTAGCAATTCATTTATTTATTTCATTTTACAGCATTTGATCATTTGTTTTTGTATTGTTTATTAAATTTTGGTGTTACATATTGTTTTATTGTTTTACTTATGGTTTTAGAATAGTTGGATGCATAAAAACTTAAAATAATCTACTGGCCTTTATTATCTTTAGAGGAACATTAAAAACTACAACTGGGCGATATTATAACCATTTTCAGTTCTTTTTACAAATGTTGTCTTTGTAAAGAAAACTGTGATTAAAGTTGCAAAATATGAACATTAACATACGTACATAACGTCTGTAATTGTTTGGAAAGATCTTAACAACTTAATTATTTAAATTAGTGGCATATTTACTGTTTCAAGTCGGTTGGAGTGGGGAAGAGAAATTTTACACAACAGATAAATTAATTAATTGAAATATGCTAAAAATAATGCATTCAACTCTACTAAAAGGCCAGGACCGAAAAAGCAGCACACACATGCTGTTAGACCCACTGTCACTGACAGCCTAGGAGTAAGTACCCTTCCAAATTCCTCCATCAGTGATAAGCCTCAGCAAATTGAATCCCAATTCAGATGCTCAGCATTCGTGTTTTCAATTTTTCCTCCTCTTGCTTCTATTGATTTTCAGTCCCCACAGGCATTTACATCTCCAATTGTATCAGCTTTTTTCTATCACCCTCACATTATCAACATTGACTTCATCAGCATTTTAAATTGTTTAATTGTACTTTAACAAGACTTGCATAATAGTCGATCATCACAAGTTTAAAAAAAAGATTGAGTGTTTTAAAAAATGCTGGAAACACATAACAAGTTCATCAGCATTTGAAAAGAGAAAGGATGGATTCTTGTTTCATGGTGAGACATTTTGTCAGAATTCAGTTCACTTTTATGTCAGGTTATCGGCTTTTGCAGTTTTATTGCACACAAGAATTGACTTGTTTTTAATTTTAATGTTTTACAAATGTTTACACAGTTCCTGGTACAACACAAAACATGCTATTACTTGGTATTAGCAAATTCATACATGAAGCATCTTGTACAGTTATTTGCTTTTTCATTTTGGATAGGGTTACCCATTGACATGGCTAAGTTTATTTTTGTCCAGGTTTATGGGACTGAGTGGTTGGAATTGACTTATGTATTTGCCCGAAATCCAGACATGAAAGTCAGGCGCGTTGACTTTTGGGAGAACAGAGATAGATCCCTGCCCCTGAATGCTGAGGCCTGAGGTGAACTTGACATTGGGCCTTGGGCCTTGGGCCTTATTTCAATTGAGACAACTAAACAAGTTTGCAGGTAAAGCAAGATGAAAGAGGGGCTGCTGCCACACCAGCAGTTTAACACACTACATCATGAATGCACTTAAAAGCTTTTCCCAAAAATATAATGCTTTTAAAAATATATATTTTCCTTTTAACCGCCTCCACATTTATAATATCTATAAGCTCCTCCACTTTTATAAATATGCATAAAAAACTAAGTTCCTACAATATTTCTATTGAACAGAGTACAATATTATGTTGTGCTTTACAGAGATTTGAATTTTTGTGATTCAAACAGGAAATCGGTTACTCAGTATGCAGCCCAAGTGAAAAACACAGTACGAAAACATCAGGCTGAAGTAATAACAAAGCAACTACCACTACAAGGTAAACTTGCTTGCTTCCATTTGAATTATGGCTTTCAAAGATTTTATGTGACATAATTGCTTTCTTCTAATATATAACAGGAGTGTAAGGTGAAATAATTTAGACAATGATAACCAGCCATTGCATATAAGGTCCTACATCTGGGAATATTTCAAGTTAAGTGCCTGAACCAGCAAAACTTTCAAATCTATTAAAAAAAGACAGAGGCAAACGAGTGCAGTTTGGAACTGAGTGTATCCCTGAAAGTTTGGTGAGTGGGGAGTAGGTGAGGAGGTGAAGGAGGGGCTCCTTTTGCTTTTTCTTTTTCTAATTTTGCCACCCTGTAGGAATTGGCTCTTTCTCTACTACAGGGAAAGAAGCTAGCTCTTTGGTGAGTATCTGGTAAGTAGTTAAGATCTTTTCCATTCCTAAGGCTTAAAATAGTATAGGAACTGGTGATAAGTTCAATAAAATGTATAAGAAAAGGAAAATAAATAATTGAATAATATAATTAAGTAGTTAATTAAAACACGTTAAGATGGTAGGACAGGTGATGCGTCATGGCTGCAGCATGTGGGAGCTCCTGGATGCCAGTGTGGTCCAGGGCAAACACGTCCACAGTAAATGTTTGCGGACCGAGGAGCTTTGGCTCAGGGTCATTGAGCTGGAGCTGAGCTGCAGACGCTGTGACACATAAGGGAGGGGAAAAGTTATCTGGATGCTTTGTACCAGGAGGCAGTCAAACCCCTGGGTTTAGATTTTTCTGGTTTGGTCAGTGGTCAGGGACAGGAGGGCGTGACTGTGAGTGAGGCAAGGGGACCCAGAGGGCAGGGGTGCAGTAGCCTCGGCCTTTGCAATTGTCCAATAGGTTTTAGGTTCTCTCAGCTTGTTTGAATGAGAGTGAGGCTGCAGGGTGGATGAGCTGACTGATTGTGGCACTGTGGTACAGGAAGCCATTCAATTGGGGGGAGCCAAAAGGAATGTAATGGTAATAGGGAACAATATGGTGAGGGGGATTGACACTGTTCTCTGCAGCAAAGAGCAAGAGTCCAGACAGCTGTGTTGCCTGCCTGGTGCCAAGGGTCGGGACATCTGCTTAGGGCTGGAGAGGAATTTCCAGTGGGAGGGGGAGGATGCAGTCCTCGTGGTCCATATAAATACCAACGACATAGGTAGAACTAGAAAAGAGATTCTGCACAGCCAGTATGAGGAGCTAGGCACTAAATTAGAAAGCAAAACCTCAAAAATAATAATCTCTGAATTATTACCTGAGCCATGTGCAAATTGGCATAGGGGAAATAAGATTAGAGAAATGAATGCGTGCATTAAAGACTGGCGTGTGGAAGTGGGTTCCGGTTCATGGGGCACTGGCACCAGTACTAGGGAAAGTGGGAGCTTTACCGCTGGGACAGTCTATACCTGAACCCGTGCTAGGAAAATGGTGTTCTAGTGAGCTGCTTAAGTAGGGAAGTATAGAGGGCTGAAATAGTGGGAGCAAGGGATCAAATTTGGGAAGATGTGATAAACCAAAGAGCAGAGACAAGGCAAGAGACAAAGTTATTAATGTGGGAAATGACAAACAGACCATGACAGGAAGGGTCAGAGTGTGCAAATCTGAGAGTAAATCAGTGGATAATGCCAGAGGTTACAAAAATAATAAAAGGACAAAAGTAAAGGCTCTGTATTGGAATGCATGTAGATGAACTGATAGCTCAAATAGAAATAAATAATTATGATCTGATAGCCAATACAGAGACATGGTTGCAGGATGACATAGATTGGGACCTGAATATTGAAGGGTACATGACATTTAGGAATAAGCTAGGAGAAGGTGGAGGGGTGACTCTGTTAAATAATGATGGTATTAGCACAATAGAGAGGGATGACCTAAGTTCAGTAAACCAGGATGTAGAAGCGGTTTGGGTAGAGATGAGAAATGAAAAAGGCAAGGAGCCACTTGTGGGAGTGATGTCCAGGCCCCATAATAATAACCATACCGTAGGACAGGGTATAAAGGAGGAAATAATGAGAGCTTATCAGAAAAGAACAGTGATAATCATGGGGCAGAATATTATGCTCGGCGTGTGGGCACGTACCTGAGCATAAAATGATGTGCGATGACATCGAGCGTGCAACCCAACATCATCACACAGTCTCGCAATATTTCATTCGGCGGGCGCGTGCTGGAGTCGGTTGCATTCCTGCTGATAATTAAAAGGCCTATTAAGGCCATTAACATTAATTAAATTCAAATTTACGCTGTCCGTCCAACCTAACGGTTGGTGGGCAAGAGGAAAGGTGAAGCGGCCTTTACATTTTTTAGGAAACCTCATCCATGAGCAGGATGAGGTTTCCTAATGCAAATAAACATTAAATAAAAACTTAATTTTTGAATTAAAAACATGTCCCAGCTCATGAGGGGACATATTTTGTTAAGTTTTTATTCTCTTCATTTTTTTTTACATAGTGCTTCAATCTCCCTGAGGCAGCCCAGGGAGATTGAAGCACTCTTTCTCATGCATGCGCAAACTGTGCGCTAGGCCTGGCTCTCCCACCTCCCCCGCCCGCACAGGCAGAGCTCAGCGCTGCTGCTTGCGATCCACGCAGGGCAGGCCTTAATTGAAATTATGATCTGATAGCCAATACAGAGACATGGGGAGGAATTTGTGGCTCGGCGAGTCGGGGTGGGGCCCGCTCGCAGAGGCGTAAAATGACGCGGGGTGACGTCGGGAATACGTCCCGATGTCACCGCGCTTAATCTAGATTTTCAGTTTGGCGGGCACGCAGTAGGCTGTGTGCCTGCCGAACTGTCAAAGGCCTGTTAAGGCCATTAATTAACTAATTAAACCTATTGAGAAAGCTGCCTATCCAACCTTAAGGTTGGCGGGCAGGCGAAGAGCCCAGGCAGCCTTCGCATTTTTCATGGAACCTCATCCACAGGCAGGATGAGGTTTCATGAAGGGTGTATAAATTAAATAAAGTTTTTCATTAAAGTTCATTGACATGTCCCAGCTCATGTGACACTGTCACATGAGGGGGCATGTCTTAAAAAAGTTTTTTCTTTACTGAAATTTTTCAAACTTAAAACTTATCTCCCTGAGGCACAGAAGTGCCTCAGGGAGATTTCTGCGCTCTTTCGCACACATGTGCGAAAGAGCACACTCCCAACTCAGGGAACCCCCGCCTGCACAGGGAGCGCTCAGTGCTTCCGGGTACACGTCACGCTGGGCGGGCCTTACTTGGCCTGCCCACGTAAAATGGCGGCGTGGACCCGATCGGAACACCGATCGGGTCTGTGCCTGCCCCCAACAGGGGGAAAATTCTCCCCATGGTCACAGGATGACATAGATTGGCACCTGAATATTGAAGGGTACATGACATTTCACCGTGTGAAATCGCGGCGCGGAGCTGATTGGGGCGGCGGTCGGCTTTCCGACCACCCCCACCGAGCACCCCCGCCACGGGCAAAATCCTGCCCAAGGGGATTTTAACCTGAATTTTGCCCTTGACAGGCAGGCGGGCCTGACCGACTCAGTGGCCGGCCAGCAACCAATCGTCGCCGCCGAAACAGACCCCACCGCCATTTTAAGTGGGCGGGTCAATTAAGGCCCGCCCAGCGTGACGCCTGATGGGAAGCCTTCCTGTGCGGGTGTGGGGGGATTCCCCAAATGCGAGAGTGCGCTCTTTCGTGCATGCGCTCGAAAAAGCACACATCTCCCTGAGGCTAAGTGGTGCCTCGGGGAGATCACTGAAAGGTTGTCAAAGTTTAAAACTAGAAAAATAAAAAAATCATTAACATGTCCCTGTCATGTGACAATGTCACACGAGATGGGACATGTTAATAAAAGCACAGAAACTTTATTAAACTTTTTAAAAACCGACATGAAACCTCATCCTGCCAGTGGATGAGGTTTCATGTTTTTTTAGAAGCCCGCCGGGGCTCCTGGCCTGCCCACCAGCCTTATGGTTGGACGGGCAGGGCCTTTAATTGTTTTATCTACCCTGTCAATGGCCTCAGTTGGCTATTGACAGGTCGGCAGGCGGACAGCTGATCGTGCTGTCCCCCCGCCTTCCTGAATATTTAAATGGGGCGGGATGATATTGGGGCTTCCGCCCAATGTCATCCCGTGTTACTTTCGCGTTGGCAAGCGGGCCCCGCCCCCAGCTCGCCGACGGAAAATTCAGCCCATAGACTGGGAAAATCAGATGGGCGACGGGATGGTTTCTTAGAATAGCACGTTCTGGTGCCAACTAGAAAACAGGCTATACTACACCTGGTATTGTGCAATAAATAACTAATGACCTCATAATGAATACACCCCCCCAGGTAACAGCGATCGTAATATGATTGAGTTTTACATTCAGTTTGAGGGAGAAAAGAGTGGGTCTAAGACTAGTATTTTAAATATAAATGAGAAATTATGAGGGCATGAAAGAAGAGCTAGCTAAAGTGAACTGGCAAATTAGGTTAAGGGATAGGTCCATAGAGATGCAGTGGCAGACATTTAAGGGGATATTTCAGAATACACAAAATAGATACATTCCAATGAGAGAAAAAGAAGCAAAGAATGATTAAAAGGTGGAAAAATTAAAGTATGAGAGAAAGCTGGCCAAAAATATAAAGACAGATAGGAACAGTTTCTATAGATATTTAAAAAAAGAAAAGAGTTAATAAAATGAGCTTTGGCCCTATAGAAAGTGAGTCTGGGGAACTAATGATGGAAAATAAGGAGATGGCAGATGAATTGAATAGGTATTTTGCATCAGTCTTCACTATAGAGGATACAAGTAACATACCAGAAATAACTATAAATCAGGAAATGGAAGGGAGGGAGGAACACAAAGAAAATTACAATCACCAGGGAGGTGGTACTGAGCAAATTGTTGGAGATGCAGGCTGACAAGTTCCCGGATCCTGACGTTCTTCATCCTAGGGTCTTAAAAGAAGTGGCTAGTGAGATGGTTGATGCATTGGTTTTAATTTTCCAAAATTCCCTAGATTCAGGGAAGGTTCCATTAGTTTGAAAAAGAGCTAATATAACTCCATTATTCAAAAAGGGAGGAAGACAGAAAGCAGGAAACTACAGGAAAGCAAGAAACTACTATGTTAGCTTAACATCTGTTATAGGGAAAATGCTAAAAGCTATTATTAAAAATGTTATAGCAGGGCACTTGGAAAAATTCAAGGTAATCAGGCAGAGTCAACATGGTTTTGTGAGAAGGAAGTCATGTTTAACCAATTTATTGGAGTTAAGACCATAAGACATAGGAGCAGAAATTAGGCCATTCGGCCCATCGAGTCTGCTCCGCCATTTAATCATGGCTGATAAGCCATGAGTTCTTTGAAGAAGTAACATATTCTGTGGATAAAGGGGAACTGGTGATTGTACTGTACTTAAATTTGCAGAAGGCATTTGATAAGGTGCCACATTAAAGGTCATTGTAAAAAATAAAAGCTTGTGGTGTAGGGTGTAACATATTGGCATGGATAGAAGATTGACTAGCTAACAGGAAACAGGGGGTAGGCATGAAAGGTTGGCAAGATGTAACGACTGGTGTGCCTCGGGGATCAGTGCTGGGGCCTCAACTTTTTACAATTTATATAAATGTCTTGGATGAAAGGAGCAAAGGTATGGTTGCTAAATTTGCTGATGACACAAAGATAGGTAGGAAAGTAAGATGTGAAGAGGACATAAGGAGGCTACAAAGTGATATAGATATGTTAAGTGAGCGGACAAATAGAATATAATGTGAAAAAAATGTGAAATTGTCCATTTTGGCAGGAAAAATAAAAAAAAAGAGCATATTATCTAAATGGTGAGAGATTGCAGAGCTCTGAGATGCAGAGAGATCTTGGTCCCCTAGTGCATAAATCTCAAAAGGTTAGGATGCAGGTACAGCAAGTAATTAGGAAAGCTAATAGAATGTTATTGTTTATTGTGAGGGGAATTGAATACAAGAGTAGAGAGATTATGCTTCAGTTATATAGGGCATTGGTGAGATCACATCTGGAGTTCTGTGTATAGTAATGGTCTCCTGATTTAAGGAAGGATGTAAATGCATTGGAAACGGCTCAGAGAAGGTTTACTAGATTAATACCTGGAATGGCTGGGTTGTCTTATGAGGAAAGGTTAGACAGGCTAGGCTTGTATCCGCTGGAATTTAGAAGAGTAATTGAAACATATAAGACCCTGAGGGGTCTTGACAAGGTGGAGGTGAAGAGGATGTTTCCTCTTGTGGATGAATCTAGAATTAGGGGTCACTGTTTAAAAATAAGGGGTTGTCCATTTAAGACAGAGATGAGGAGAGTTTCTTTTCTCTCAAAGGGTTGTGAGTCTTTGGAACTCTCTTCCTGAAAAGTGGTGGAAGCAGAGGGCAGAATTTTTAGGTCGGCGTGGGTGCCCGACCTGATTGGACACAAAATCACGCGAGATGACATTGGACGAGTGTCTTGATGTCATCCTGCACTGGCATGATATTTCGGTCGGCGGGCACATGCGAGTGTTGGAAGCACACCGCCGAAAATTAGGAAGACAATTAAAGTTGTTAAAGTTCCAATTGTCCCCAATTTTTCATGGTCCATCCAACCTTACGGTTGGCAGACGGGCGAATCTGCCAGGTGGACTTTGCATTTTTGATGAAACCTCATCCAAGGCGGGTGAGGTTTCTGTTATTAAATTTTTTAAAATAAAAATGTATGGACAGTTTTCATCATTCATATGTTCAGGTGACTGATTCTGATGTGTGGACATTTTTTTCTGGATTTCAAAATCTTTATTTAATTGTTTTGAAGTCTTCAGCTCCCTGACGCAGCTCTCTGCCTTCAGGGAGCTTTCATTCAGCGCTCGCCCGCGCCTGCGCTTATGTCAGTGCCCGGCCTTCTCCTGCCCCCACCATGGAGGCGCTGAGCATTTCAAAGCGCATTTCATGCTAGCTGGCTGTTAATTGACCAGCCAGCAAGAAATCGTGGTTGGGCACTGATCACACACGACGTTCCGTTCCATAGCCACTCATGGGCCTGCCGATCGCGCCTGCGCGCTGACCTAAAATTCCTGCTATGAGTCCTTGAATATTTTTAAGGCAGAGTTGTATAGATACTTGATAAGCAAGGGGGTGAAAGATATAGGGGGTAGGTGGGAATGTGGAGTTGAGATTGCAATCAGATCAGCCATAGTCTTATTAAATGATCGAAGGGCCAAGTGGCCTACTCCTGCTCCTAATTCAAAAATTCATTTAAACTAGAAATGTCTATAACACTATTCTGTAATTTTTGGGAAAATAAGCAGTTTCTAAGAATTTTAATTTTGATTACTGTTATTGTTTTATTCTGGTATTTGTAGTGGGTTTAAATTTAAGCAGAAATGCCACTCGATGTGCAATGCTTCCTTTATAAAGAATATACAAAAAATATATATTTTACTTAATATAATTAATATGTTTATATCAATCAATTATAATTCATAATTAATAATCAATATAATCAAAATATTTTATCTTTGTGGTAGATTATTCTAATTTATTTTAATCTGAAAGAGGGTTTATCATGATCTGTCATATCCTAAAAGCTGGCTGTGAGTAACTTTGGATGCAATGTCCAACCATTCATTTTTTGTTAAAAGCAAAATACTGCAGATGCTGGAAACCTAAAATAAAAACAGAAAACGCTGGAAAAATTCAACAGGTCTGACAGCATCTGTGGAGCGAGAAACAGAGTTAATGGCCGGGATTTTCCGTCCCTCATTGAGGGCTGGACCTGCCGCAGGTGAGGTGGTGCCCCAGCCAGAGGTCCATTGACTTGCAGCGGGACCGGAAGATCCCGGCGGAGGGCAGTGTGGAAAATCCCGCCCAATGTTTCAAGTCCGTATGACCCTTCTTTAGAGCTCTGAAGGAGGGTCATACGAACTCGAAACATCAACTCTGTTTCTCCCTCCACTGATGCTGTCAGACCTGCTGAGTTTTTCCAGCATTTTCTGCATTCATTTTTTGTTGCTTGTTATTTAAGTGAATAAGGATCTGTATTTTTTCTGTTCATGGATAGTCAATCCAGTGCTCAAGCCCAATCAAGAAGGCCTGAGAGTCAGTTAAGGATCCAACCTAAATACCCTAATTGAGCAAAAGATCATATCCATTTCAGTATCATAATGATCGTCACGGCTGAAAATTGGTTGCATATCTGTGTATGGCCTTCTCTATATTATGTGTTCACCAGGCAATGGTTGTAACCACAGTTACAACGGATTTAAAATTTATAAGGACTCTTAAATGGCAGAAATAAAATGTTATATTTTGAGAGGTGTATAGCTGAATGCAAATTCTTTGTAGCTTTAACACCAGGTAGGCGGTGGCGTCGTGGTACTAGCAGACTAGTATTCCAGAGACCCAGGGAATGCCCCGGGTTTGAATCCTGCCACGGCAAATGGTGAAATTTGAACCAATGAATACCTGGAATTAAAAGTCTGATGATGACCGTGAAACAATTGTCATAAAAACCCATCTGGTTCACTAATGTTCTTTATCTGCCATCCTTATCTGCTCTGGCCTACATGTGACTCCAGATCCACAGTTGACTCTTAAAATTGCCCTCTGAACAAGGGCAATTAGGGATGGGTAACAAATGCTGGCCTAGCCAGTGATGCCCACATCCCATGAACAAATAATACCAGCAGCATCTAGCAAATTCTGCAGGTGCTACCAAAAATTAAACTAGGACCACTGCTCTTAGATAAAAACAAAATTATTTTAAGGAGATCCAAATTCAGTTTATTTTTAATTTGCAATTTTAAAACAATTGTCCTTTGATTTTGTAGCCATGCAAACAGAGGATATTTTTGACTGCTCTCCTAATACAGAATCACCTTTTGTGGACAGCTTCCTTGCATATGGAGAAAAGATCGGGATAAACGTTGATCTGAACATCTGTAGTTTGCAGGTAACAGGATGTGTTTCATCTTCCTGTTGAAACAGGAATCAATTTTGAGTAAAAGAAACAAAAACACATTTTACTTCACATAAGGGGTTTCTTCTAATCTTCAGTGATGTTGATTACCTGGAATTTATAATTGTCCTATAAATAAACATTTTGGGACATTTTTTCTGGTAATGCAAACAAAGATATAATAGAGGGTTTGATGAGCATATCAAACATTATAATGTGCAGGTACTTCTCTACAACATGCAATGAAGTACAAATAAACAGAAAATACTGGAAATACACAGCAGGTCTGGTAGTATCTGTGGTGAGAGAAACAGAGCTAATGTTTCAGGTCAAGGACCTTCTTCAGAACTGAAGGGAGCTAGAAATGTGATAGGTTTTAAGCAAGTGAAAGGAGAGATGTGGACAAAGAAGAAAATCAAAGGTCTGTAATAAGGTTGAGGGTGGAAAGGCAAAGGGAATGGTTATAGTGAAAAAACAAAAGATTTGCCCAGAGTGGGTGTGGACAGCAGAATAATAAACAGCTGTATCCAAAAGCAAAACATGAAAAACAAGATGGAGAACACAGTTTACAGTCTAAAATTGTTGAACTCAGTGCTGAGTCCAGAAGCTATAAAATGCCTAATCAAAAGATGAGGTGCTGTTCCTCAAGTTTGCATTGAACTTCACTTGAACTTGTGCAGCAGGCTGAGGATGGCGTTGACAACAGGGTGGAGATTTAAAATGGCAAGCAATTGGAAGCTCAGGGTCATGCTTGCAGATTGAGCGGAGGTGTTCCACAAAGTGGCCATCCAGTCTGCATTTGGTCTCCCTAATGTAGAGGAGACCACATTGTGAGCAGCGAATACAGTAGACTATATTGAAAGAGGTACACTGCTGCTTCACCTGGAAGACGGTGAGGAGAGGCAGTAAAAGGACAGGTATTACGTCTCCTACATTTGCATGGGAAGGTGCTGTGGGAGAGGAATGAGGTGTTGGGGGTGGGGGGGATTTGGGAGTGGGCCAGAGTGTCACGGAGGGAACAGCCCCATCAGAATGCTGACAGAGGATGGGAGGGGAAGATATGTTGCTGGTGGCATTGTGCTGGAGGTGATAGGAATAGCGGAGGATAATCGTTGGGTGTGGAAGCTGGTGGGGCGGAAGGTGAGGGTAAGGGGAACCCTCTCGCAATTCTGGGATTGAGGGGAAGGGGTGAGAGCACAAGTGCGGGAAACAGGTTGGACATGGTTGAGAGCCCTTTTAACCACAGTGGGGGAGAATCTTCAGTTGAGGAAAAGGAAGGCATAACAGAAGTACTATTTTTACAAAAAAAACGTTATTGCAACTCGAATCAACTACAAAAAGAAACACAGTAAACACGGCAAAAACTTCAGAGCGTCAGACTGTTGTTTGATCCAGTGGTAAGGCTGAAGTATATGGTGTCAGAATGTTGCTCAGTCACAGGGCACTGACCACTAACTAATGTCACAGCAGAGCCCTTCCCTCTGTTGGCTCCATATTTTCTTCCTCCTCTTTTGTAGCCTCTTCCTCACCCTCCTTTTCAAGTGGCTTCTCGTAAGCTTTCTCTGTGGGAGTCACTATCACTCCATCCCAAGTGGACATTTCCACAGCTAAACTGCTGGCATCGAGTGGGAGATCGCATCATCAGAACAGATGTGATGGAGAAACTGGAAGAACAGAATTGAGTCCTTACAGGAAGCAGAGCGTGAGGAAGTGTAGTGAACATAGATGTGGGAGTCAGTGGGCTTATAATGAATATTAGTTGATAGCCTATTGATACCTTCTACCAATGAAGTACAACCTGATTTTACTGCAGTTCAAATCATGGCAGTATAGTACAGCATTTAAGTTTGAAAATATCATGAATATCTGGGAGTCTGCATGGTAGACTTGGTGAAAAAAACCTTCTAAAACCTTGAGTATTTCTATAAGATTGCCTAAAAGGTTGGTATAAGGAGGAGTAAGTTGATTCGGGACCAAAAAGGGGATTTACACATGGAGGCAGAGGACATAGCTGAGGCACTAAATTAATACTTTGCACCTGTCTTTACCATGGAAGAAGATGCTACTCAGGCCGGGGTGAAAGATGAGGTAATTCAGACACTAGATGGGTTTAAAATTGAAAAGGAAGAGGTATTGGATAGGTTATCTGTGCTTAAAGTTGATAAGGCACCGGGACTGAATAAGATGCATGCAAGGACACTGAGGGAAGTGAGAATTGAAATTGCAGAGGCACTGGCCATAATTTTTCAATTTTTCTCAGACTCAGGGGTGGTCCTGGATGACTGGAGAATTGAAAATGTTACACCCTTGTTCAAAAAAGGGTGTAAAGATAAGTCCTGCAACTACAGGCCAGTCAGTTTAACTTTGGTGGTGGGAAAACTTCTAGAATAAATTGGGACAACATTAATAGTCATTAAGGAAAGCCAGTATGGATTTCTTAAGGGAAAATCATGTTTAACTAACTTGCTGGAGCTTTTTGAAGAGGTAACGGAGAAGGTTCATGAGGGCAGTGCTGTTGCTGTGTCTACACATGATCTTCCAAAAGGCATTTCACACAGTGGCGCACAACAGATTTATGAGCAAAGTTATAGCTCATGGAATAAAGAGAAGGTAGCAACATGGATATGGAATTGGCTGTGTGGCAGCAAACAGAGAGTCGTGGTTAATGGATGTTTTTTGTGCTGGAGGAAGGTTTGTAGTGGAGTACATCAGGGCTCAGTGTTGGGACCCTTGCTTTTCCTGATACATATATTAATGACCTAGACCTTTGGTGTACAGGGCACAATTTCAAAGTTGGCGGATGATACAAAACTTGGAAGTATTGTGAACTGTGAGGAGGATAGTGTAGAATTTCAAAAGGCCATAGACAAGTTAGTGGAGTGGGCAGACAGGTGGCAGATGAAGTTCAGCGCAAAGAAATATGAAGTGATTCATTTTGGTAGGAAGAACATGAAGAGACAAGATAAAATAAGGGTACAACTCTAAAGGGAGTGCAGGAGCAAGGGGACCTGAGGGTATATATGCATAAATCATTAAAGGTGGCAAGACAGGATGCGAGAGCAGTTAATAAAGCATACAGTATCCTGGGCTTTATTATAGGGGCATAGAGTACAAGAACAAAGAGGTTATGTTGAACTTGTATAAGTCGCTAGTTCGGCCTCAGCTGGAGTTTTGCGTTCAGTTCTGGACACCACACTTTAGGAAGGATGTGAAGGCATAAGTGAGGGTGCAGAAAGGATTCGCAAGAATGGTTCTGGGGATGAGGAGTTTCAGTTATGAAGATAGATTGGAGAAGCTAGGACTGTTTTCCTTAGAGAAAAGAAGGATGAGAAGAGATTTGATAGGGGTATTCAAAATCATGAGGGGCCTGGAAACATAGAAAACAGGAAAAGGTCACTCGGCCCTTCGAGCCTACTCCATCATTCAGTATGATCATGGCTGATCATCTATCTCAATGCTGTACTCCTGTGCTCTCCCCATAGCCCTTGATGCCTTTAGAGTCCAGAAATCTGTCTATTTCCTTCTTAAATATATTCAGTGACTTGGCCTCTGTGGTAGAGAATTCCATAGGTTCAGCACCCTCCGAGTGAAGAAGTTTCTCCTCATCTCAGTCCTAAATGGTCTACCCCATATCTTGAGACTGTGACCTCTTGTTCTAGAGCCCCCAGCCAGAGAGGTCTAGACTGCATCCAGTCTGTCCATCCCTGTCAGAATTTTATATGTTTCAATGAGATCTCTCATTCTTCTGAACTCCAGTGAATACAGGCCTAGTTGGCCCAATGTTTCCTCATATGACAATCCTGCCATCCCAGGAATCAGTCTGGTGAACCTTTGCTGTGTTCACTCTATGGCAAGTATATCCTTTCATAGGCAAGGAGACAAAAACTGAACATAATACTCCAGGTGTGGTCTCACCAAGATCCTGTACAACTGCAGTAAGACATCCTTGCTCCTGTACTCAAACCCTCTTGCAATGAAGGCCAACATACCATTTGCCTTCTTAACTGCTTGCTGCACCTGCATGCTTGCTTTCAGTGATTGGGTGCAAGGACACCCAGGACCCTTTGTACATCAACATTTCCCATCTGTCACTATTTAAATAATACTCTGCCATTCTGTTCTTCCTACCAAAGTGGATAACTTCACACTTATCCACATTATACTGCATCTGCTATGTATTTGCCCACTCACTCAACCTGTCTAAATCGCCTTGAAGCCTTTTAACATCCTCCTCATTGCTCATATTCCCTAAAGGACCCCACACATCAAAATTATTAATTAAGTCCTTCTCATTGCACAATACCAAATTTAGGATAGTCTGTTCCCTAGTTGGTTCCTCGACATACTGGTCTAAAAAACCATCTCATACATACTGCAGGAATTCATCTGCCACAGTATTATTGCTAATTTGGTTTGCCCAGTTTATATGTAGATTAAAGCCACCCATGATTACTGCAGCACCTTTGTTACATGCATTTCTAATTTCCTATTTAATGCTGTCCCCTACATTATCACTACTGTTTAGAGGCCTATAGACAACTCCCACTAATGTTTTCTGCCCCTTGTTGCTTCTTAGCTCCACCCTGACTGATTCTACATCTAGATTTTCTAAGCCAATATCCTCTCTCACTATCGCACTGATTTCATCCTTCACTAACAATGCCTTGCCACCTCCTTTTCCTTTTTGCCTGTCCGTCCTAAACGTCGAGTACCCTTGGATACTCAGTTCCCAGCCTTTGTCGCCCTGCAGCCATGTCTCTGTAATCACAATCATATCGTACCCGTTTACATCTATTCGTCTACCTTAATGTGAATGCTCTGTGCATTCAGATACAGTGCCTTTAGACTTGTCTTTTTAACGTTTTTACACTTTTTGTTGTACTGTGGCCCTATTTGTTGCTAGCCCTTGTTTCCTCTGCCTTTCACTATTGCTTTCTACTTTTATGTCTTTTATTCCTATCATTGTTTCCCTCTCGTGTCTCCCTGTTCAGGTTCCCATCCCCCTGCTACTCTAGTTTAAACCCTACCCCACAGTACTAGCAAATACCCCTGTGAGGATATTGGTCCTGGTCCCTCTGGGGTGCAACCCATCCAGCTTGTACAGGTCCCATCTTCACCTGAATTGGTCCTAATGCCTCAGGAATCTAAAACCCTCCCTCCCACACCATTTCTCCAGCCACGCATTCATCTGCTCTATTCTCCTATTCCTGATCTCGCTAGCACGTGGCACAGGGAGTAATCCTGAGATTCCTCCCTTTGAGGTCCTGCTTTTTAATTTATTTCCTAGCTCCCCATATTCTGCTTTCAGGACCTCTTCCCTCTTTTTACCTATGTCGTTGGTAATGATATGGACCACAACCTCTGGCTGTTCACCCTCTGCCTTCAGAATGTCCTGCAGCCGCTCAGTAACATTCTTGACCCTGGCACCAGGAAGGCAACATACCATCCTGGGCAGAGCAGATAAGGAGAAACTGTTCCCACACATGAAAGGATCGAGAATAAGAGGGCACAGATTTAAAGTAATTACTAAAAGAAGCAAAAGTGATATGACGAAGAACCTTTTCACACTGCAAGTGCTTGGAATGCATTACCTGAGAGTGTGGTGGGGAAGGTTCAATTGAAGCATTCAAAAGGGAATTAGACTGTTATTTGAAAAGGAAGAATGTGCAAGGTTACAAGGAAAAGGTAGGGAAATGGCACTAGGTGAGTTGCTCATTACGAGAATTGGTGCAGACATGATGGGCCAAATGGACCCCTTCTACAATTCCGTGATTCTGTGAATTCGGGTGTGACCTCACTCTCCTGTGAGCTGGTGCCAGTGCAGTCCTTAATCCCTGCACTGGCTGCAGGCCACTTGTGCCCAGTATCTCACCACGTGCAGATCCCAACTCTATGCTATCTTCTAGCACTGTCAGTACCTGAGCTGGTGGTTGCAAGTGTGAAATAAAGTGACAGTGCTTTTTCATCTACACCGTCTTCCAGCTGTTTCTCCACTGTCTGGCCAGGTTGTAGTTCTGGGAATTTGAAAGGAGCAAAGCACAAAAGTAAGCTTCTGGTGTGCAAAGTGGAGGAGAGAAAATAAGAGGTGCAAGCCTATATTATCTGCAACTTGTAAATGGGAAGAGAGGGCTCGTTAAGGGAGGTGATAGGATGTGAAAAGGAGGAATAACTATGAGGACACCATCATCTTTGATAGATTCAGTCCTGTCGCTAGCCATTGTCTCAGCAATGGCCATCCCAATAATGGCTAATGCCATCTCCTCCATGGAGATTAGAACATGCAGGTGCTCTAGTCCTCATTTGGTTAGCTCCTGCCAACCTCTATGCGTTATTTAGTCCTAAGAGAGAGGGAAATGTGTTAATCAGTGTCATGCAATCTGTTTAGACGTTGAGGCTGTAATGTTTGATTAGCTGGCAGTGAGTGCAAGCTGTGAGATGTGGATGTGAGGCTTTATTCAGTGCTATTTGCAATGGAGTTTATGAACGACAGGTGTGAGTCCTGATTGATAGAGATCGTAGGTAGATGAGTGATATGGGTGTGGTGAATTGAGCCATATCTGAAACTAATGCCGTAATTGGTAGGATATGGTATTTGAGGATGCTTTCACTGACTGTAACCATTCGTGTGAGGTCATTGAACTTCTGAGGCATTGCATATACGCCCTCAGGACCTGAGTCCTGACATTGACCTCCATGGCCATCTGCTGTCCATTCCCTTTTGAGTGTGTCTGGATGACCTCATGGTCCATGCGGCTATAGGACATCACTCCTCCTTTCTACCTCCTCCACCAAGGTTTCCAATGCAACATCTGAAAACGTTAGAGTATGCTGTTTCCCATTTGTGTCATTCTTCAATGTTTTCCAGGTCAAAGTTACTCCCTGCATGACTGCCAGCACCTTGTAGTAGAAGGGTTTGATACATAAAGGGTTAATGCGGGAATGAGTACAGTACCGCCCACAGTGAAAAAAGAAGACACCTGACCCAGAGCCTGGGTCAGTTTGGAGATGGTCACAGTTAGGTTAAGACCTAAAATGGGGTCAGCTCCATACCTGTACCTTGTACTGTAAATATATACATAGTAAGAGTTGTTAATATAGACTTGCTGTTAACATACTCCAGACTGGAAGCCTACTTGATTGGGTCTGAAGCAGGATTCTTCATGATGGCAGCCTCGGGATTAAAACCCCCCATTGTTACAGAGTTGATTTTCCAGGCAATTTGGTGGAAACATTGAACTTTATTTATAAGACAACAGCAACAACTACATGTGCAACAAGCTCTATAACTAAAGAAGCACTCTCTCCTAGAGGTTCCCCATGCTACAAACTGATTGGTTTACACAGATCATGTGATCTTACAACACTGGATTATTCTTAAAGCTACAGTCCTACATTTATGAAAACTATAATTATTACATTCTTTCCCCTTTAACTTTTCTACACATTTTGTAGTTACAAGGATTTTTATCTCATGACATTACAATATTTACACAGGTCTTGAAATTATAAGCTCAGTCTTTCAGGTGGTTTCCTGATTCATGTGGAACATCGTAGCTCTATGACTTCTGAAACTTTTGCAGGAACCACATTCTCTGGAACCACATTAACATCGGTACCTCATTAGGCACAGGCAGTTCAGTGTCTTCCACTCCGATAGAGACACCTGGCATGTCCATCCTTGGTTGAACAACTTCAACAGGAACCACAGGTTCAACAATGGTTACAGGTGGAACAATCATTTTGTTGGAGTATCTCCCTTCTTCTTAATGATCCATGTGCTTGCAGGTGATCTGGCCCTCCACTTCTACGTGGTAAGACAATGGTCCCGTCACAGAGCTTACTTTACCAGTTAACCACTTTGGTCCTCTGCCAAAATTCCTTACAAAGACTGTTTCACCAACAGTAAATTCTCACTTATGACAATGCAAATCATGAGTCGCTTTTTGGTTCCCTTGATTTTTCTCCACCTTCCCCTCCAAATTGGGAATTATCAGGCTTAGTCTTGTTCAAAGACAATGCCTCATCAGTAACTCTGCAGGTGTTACACTATAGTAGTGTGGCGGGGTTGTTCTGTAGTGAAATAGGAAACGAGCAAGTTTAGTTTCCAATGATTCACCTGTTTATGTTTTCATTGTCTTTTCCGAACCTTCTTCCTCCTTTTTGTCTCCTTTCTACCACAGAGTTTAGTCCCGTCCTTCATTTTGACTTTACTGTCAGCCAGACTTCTCTCAGGTGAAATCTCAACTTGTCTTAGTTCAGTAATTGAGCTACCCATGACTTCATTATCGACTCGCATCTTGGGAAGTTCGACGACTTTTCCTTTCAAGGCCTCTTTAGCTTCATTCAGCTGATTCTTCAGCTGTTCTGTCTCCTTCTTGTATCGGTTTCCTCCTGGAACCTTGAATATTGCTGCATCTTCTCTGTCAACTGGTTCTTCAGTTTGTTCAGAGTGACAAACAGGTTTTCCTTTTCTTTGTGAAACTCACTCACTTCGTCTTGAATTCTGTGATTCAGCAGAGTCTCCTTGGGTTTCTTCTGCTGTTCTTCCATGTTGCTGTTTAAGACCGTCTCCATTTCTTCAGGTTGTTGAATGACTACACACTCCTTTTTCATCCTGTGGTGTCCTTAGACTCTCCAGGCTCTTTCTGAAGCACCTTACCTTGTTTCTTTTTCAACTCAGGAACTCTTCCTGCTTCCTTTTGAAATCCCACCAACCAAGGTTAATTTCCCGCAACCAATTTCGACCTAGAAGGCTTGATCCTTTGTCTTCTACCACCATCACTGGTAGTTGTGCTGTTTGGTGTTTATAATAAACAGGTACACTGGTAATACTTTACTTGGATTTCTTCATCTGTATACTTTTTCAACTTGGCAGAAGTTTGTTCCAAATTTAATTGTTGAGCACCTTTATTTAAATAGCTGAAAGTGTGTTCTCCTACTATAGTGGTAGAAACATCAGTGTCCACTTCCATTTTTAAGGGTTTCCCATTCACCTGTAAAGTGACACTGATTGGCTCTGTCTTCCCTACTTTCATGTTGAATAAGGAATAAATGTCAGAATTGGTTGTTTCTGGTTCTTCCACATTATATACTTCATTTGACTTTGTTTGTTGCCCGGAAGCCTGTTTTAATATTGCTTTGCAATGTTTCAGTATGTGCCCTCTTTTGTGACAAAAATAGCACTCCACCTCTTTATATTGGCAATCGTTAGGAGTATGATTATTTTGACATCAATAACACTTAGTTTTCAAATTTACTGCTGAGCTGTTTCCTCTAAATTTCCGGTTAGTGGGGACTGTTGCCCGCTTTGCGGTGGACTCCAGGCTTTTTGCACCACTTTTGGCTGACCTTTCCCACCCCACTAGGAAAACGGTGCCATTTGGTACACCTTGAGTCACATGTGAATCCCTTTCAGCACTTTCCATCACAAGCGCTATTCCTCACACTTTCTTAAAATCAAGATCCACTTCAGCCAACAATCTTGGCTGAATAGAATTATCTTGTACACCACAAGCCAAATGATCCCTGAGCATTTTTTTCAGAGTTTCACTGAAATTACAATATTCCGTTAGTTGCTTTAATTTCGCCACATGTGTAGCAATGGTCTCCCCTGGGGCTCTATTCTGTGAATTGAACCTGAACCTCTGCATTGTGACTGGGTTTTGGTTGAAAATGTCCCTTAAAGAGGTCTATTAATTCACTGAAGGTCTTTGAATTGGGGCACTGGGGCCTTCAGGCTTCGAATTAGATTGTAGGTCTTGCTCCCACAAATACTTCAGAGAATTGTTCTCCTCTTTTCCTCCGCTGTGATTTCACTGGCTTGAAAGTAGAAACCAAGACATTCTATATATTGAGACTAGTTGTCTGTGGCTGGCACAAAGGGATCGATTCTGCCAAACTGTGGCATCTCGGATGAATATATCTTCCTTTCTTTTTAATTATCTTAGATACTCACCATCGCTGGGTGAGGGAGAGCTCTGGATCTGATTTATCCTCGTTGCCAGTTTGTTATAGAATTGATTTTCCAGGCAACTTTTCTTGGTGGAAGCATTGAACTTTATTTAGAAGACAATAGCCGCAACTACATGCTTGCATCAAGCTCTATAACTAAAGAAGAGCTCCCTCCTAGAGGTTCCCCGTGCCACAAACTGATTGCTTTACACAGATCATGTGATCTTCCAACACTGGATTATTCTGAAAGCTCCAGTCCTACGTTTAACAAAACTAAATTACTACACCCATCGTCACAAAAATGCTGAGGAACTAAGAAAAAGGACACCTTCAATGGATTCGTCATGGAACCTAAGTACCAACTGAAGCTACATACACTGAGAAAAAGTGACCAGAAAGAAAAAGCTCCAGAAACACAAGAGCCTGGAAGCAGACAAGAAAGGTAGAAGTTTTACTCAAGCAGAAGGCTCCATTGCCTTCCCCTTGTAAATCCAGCTTCAGCAAGCAGCACTCACAGCCTGCAAGGGTGAGCTAAAATTTTTTAAATTTCCCACCAGCTAGTTCTAAGAAACCCCTTTTAATTTGTTCAGTCAGAAGTGTTGTTTGGAAGCAACTTGTTGCTAAATCCGATTCCAAACTCCGAGTCTTGGTGTGTGGCTTCCAAGTCGGACAGGGGAAAAAAAGAATCATTATTAATAATTAATTTTGTCTGCTCCAGGTACATCATGGCCATCCAGGTTCAGAAACAGCAAGCCCATCGTTCTTTTCCAAGAGCCCTGACTCATAACATGATACTGCCAAATTACTTAAGCTGGCAAACAGCTGACCTCCATCACGCTTGCGGTCCCTTTTTCTTCAGGCAGAAGTGTGCCACGGCCATTTTGCAAAGCCCACCAAAAACTGGAAAGCACAGGAAGATCCTTTGTTCAGCAGCAACTGACGACACCATCTTGGAAGCCTGTAATCTCTTAAAGCTGTATCCACACTTTTTAAAATCTTCAAAAATTGATTGCAATTCCACACTTCCAGCTTCACCGGGATTCACCTATGGCCCAGATCAATCACACAATTGGAATCTTTGGAGGAGAAGATTTTTAAAATATAGCCTGGGTTAGTCTAGAGATGGACACAGTTGGGTTAAGACGTAGAATGGAGTCAGCTCCATACCTGTACCTTCTACTGTAAATATGTACATAGTTAAGAGTTGTTAATAAAGACTTGCAGTTAACATACTCCAGATTGGAAGCCTACTTTGAAAGAGAACTCACTTTGAATTCGACTCGTTCAGGGTATCATGTTTCTTTGCCTGGGTCTTTTAAAATCTATGTGTCTTACTGTTGCCTTAATGAAAGTGTAGCTGGGAGTTAGATTGATTAGGGGATTTAGAAGTTATCTTAGTGGTAATTTGTAGATCTATGTATGTATTTAAAATCGTTTCTCTTATTAATAAATGTTTAATTTAGTTTTGTAAAAACCTATAAGACTTGGTGGTCTATTACTACTGAATTCAAGACATGCATCTCAAAATGTACAAATTGAAAATTAGTTGTGACAGTTGTTTCAAGTTTCCCTCTGAGATTTGAACAGCTCAGCATTTACTATCTGCTGTGTCATAACAGGTACATAAAGGGTTAATGTGGGACTGAGTACAGTAAACTGCAGTGATGTAAGAGGACACCTGACCCAGAGCCAGGGTCAGTTTGGAGATGGATACAATTGGGTTAAGACCTAGAATGGTGTACGCTCCATAAATGAAGCTTCCACTGTAAGTATGCACATAGTAAAGAGTTGTTAATAAAAACTTGCATTAACATACTCCAGATTGGAAGCCTACTTCATGGTATCTGAAGCAAGATTTTTCACACCTCAGCTGCCACATTGCATCCCCCCTTTAAGAGGTACAGGCTAACTTTAAGTGGAGCAGGTGAGCTTTAAGTGGTGCTAGTCATTCATGATATTGGGCCCCTGCTGATGCGTCCAGCCAATTAACATAAATTGGTTCCGGCTGTAGGCTAAAATTATTGAAATAAGCAGGCAGCATAAAGTTAGTCTGTTGCCTTCATTGCAATCAATACTCCAGGTTAATCACACATCACAGTTCTCAAGCTTATTTTTGGGAGCTATCAAATTTAGCCCTCTCAGTATCTGGTACACTGAGAGACTTATAATGTTCATGTGATTTTCTGGCCTTCAGGTGTCGACTGAGAATTCAGAAAACACAAACCGTTTGATGAGCAGAAATACAACTTTAGCTTCCAAGAAAAGCACTTTGGTCAAACAATCTGATAGAACAAACACAGAATTTCAAAGACTAACACAAGGTACTGTTATATAATACCTTGGATTGTAATTATTTTGACCAGGATGATAGAGGATATAGAGTTTCATTACAAAAGATCCCCCATTCAATGACTTCTTACAAATATTTCAGCACCCCAATAATAGGTTCTTTGTCTAATGCTACTGTAATTTTAATAGCTTTGAATGAATGGATAGTGCACTCTTAATATCATATTTCCTTCTTTAGAATAGGGCATTATTGTTCTCTTCCTAAAGATGCAAGATAACATCTGGGCAAGCATGCTTTGGACATGTAAGCAACTCTGTGATCTGTTATATCTGTATATACAGACTAGTTATGCTGCAGGGGGCCTGATTGCACAATAAAGAACAGGGTTGCTTAACGTGCAAGCTTTGTGAGAAGCTGTAAACAGCACAGTGCTGCAGATTATATACAGAGGCAAAGAATAAGAAATTTCTTTCCAGTCTCAAGTATACAAACCTCATTCAGGTGCCACCGACCAATACAGGTATACTCTGCTATTGCTTAAGGTGTTAATTTACAACTTGTTTAAGACCATAAATATCTTTTTCTATTTGAATTTAAAGGGGTACTGTTTTCTTGGTGAAGGTTATTCAGCAAATTTTGGTAAGAAGAAGAGTTAATTCATTTTATCCATGCTAAAATCATATTCAAGTGGTGAAGTGATGTGCTGAAATATAATCTGTCGTACATTGTGTGTTATAAACAAAGGTTTGCCAATTCCTTTGTCACGAAAATGGTTTTCTGTTCAAACTGTAGAAAAAGCTTGCTATTGCAAACATGTTTCTTATGAAGATCCTATGATTTAGTATGAATGTGCCTTATTAGAAGCAGAAGTGCAGAACAAGCAATTCCCACTGCCCACTGAAGAAAGATGTAGTTTGTTACTTATGGGACAGAAAATATATCTTCTCTTGTGAGAGTTCTTCCTGGAGTGAGCTGGGGAGAGAATAAGAAACATTAAGGAAAATTGAAACTTTTCATTTTTTATAGAACATCTTTAAAAAGTTTCCCCCTTAGAAACATAGGACTTAGGAACAGAAGTAGACCATTTGGCCCTTTGAGCCTGCTCTGCCATTCAATAAGATCATGGCTGATCTGTTTGTGGTTTCAACTCCACTTTCCTGTCTGCCCCCCATAACCCTTGACTCCCTTGTCTGTCAAAAACCTATCTAACTTAGCCTTGAATAAATTCAATGACCCCAGCCTCCACTGCTTTCTAGGGAAGAGAATTCCACATACTAACGACTCTCTGAGAGAAAAAAATTCTCCTCATCTCTGTTTTAAAAGGGAGACCTCTTATTCTTAAACTATGTCCCCTAGTTCTCGTCTTCCCCACAAGAGGAAACATCCTCCCAGTATCCGCCCTGTCAAGTTCCCTCAAGACTTTATATGTTTCAATAAAATCAGCTCTCATTCTTCTAAACTTCAATGGGTAAAGGTCCAACCTGTTTAGTCTTTCTCTATAAGATAAGCCCTCATCCAAGGAATGACTCAAGTGAACCTTTGCTGAACTGCTTCTAATATAGTTATATCTTTTTTCAAAACTGTGTACAGTACTCCAGATGTGGTCCCACCAAGGCTTTCTATTCCATTCCTCTTGCAATAAACACCAACATTCCATTTGCCTTCCTAATCACTTGCTGTACCTGCATAATAACTTTTTGTGACTCTTATTTCTTATTTCTGTTAGATTCCTACTTGCTGTAACTTTTCACACTGCCTCTGTTACAGGGAAGGTTAAGTAATCTGGACCAGAGCATTTTCCCCAAACATAAATATTGCTCCTTTATTAGCTAATAGCAGAAATGCTATGTTAGGGAAAATTTATGTTTAAATGATCTCTTTTAAAGCTTAGACAGGAGTTAATGAAACTTGTCTGTTGAGATAAATTGAGCTTGAATGACCATTGAGAGAGAATTTGAACTTGAGCGTCTGAATGGGAACACCCCCACTCTACAATATTAGTCAGACTGAAGTGCCCACAGTTTCTGAACAAGCATTGTCGACATAATTTTTATGTGCACAACAGGCCTTTGCAAAGACTGCACAATTTCATGTAAGTGTTTAAGTTTATTGCAGTTCAGTAGTCACAATTTATGCATTTCTATAACGTTATGGCAAATATTTTGGAGAATTTCCTTATTTTATTGTGAACCTTTGTGAAGTTGGATATTTAAATTGTTCTAAAATGCTTATGTAGTTGCAACAGTAATACAATGACATTTGTCTCTCCCCAGTTCATAGAAATACTCTTTTTCTCCTTCCAATTCAGACTGGAACTTTTCCTCTTCTGTCCAGTTCAACCTGGTATCTTAATCACCCTCCAACCCATCCATCTAATTAACATTGGCGCTCCATTTCTAACCCTAGCCTTGTTCCCCAATCAGCTTTACTCTCGACTCCTACATTCTGCTGTTGTTTCAGGGAATTGAATGCCATTGCATTCTTGCAGCTGCAATTCCTGATCTGATGAGAGCTCTTGTTCACAGCCTCTTGGAGGTGCAGCAGGAGGTAGAATCCAATAGTGATGATGAGAGGAAGAACCATAACTGCTGCTGGTTTTTGCCCCCAGTTAAGCGGACAGTGTTCGCAAAGTACAAAGCGGTTTGCAAGAAATCAGCGACCTGTTTGAGGAAATGTGATCTTATTTGTTTGAATTCTTGTTATTTTTGATTGCCATATTTTTTATCTCTGAAAGCTTTGTTTATTTGCAAAAGCAATATCAACTCTTCTCAATAATTCCAATTATATCTGTCTGGCTCTGTAGAGTACCTCAGGTTTATTAAAACTGTTGTACAACATTAAATCAATATTTAATTTAAATTTCTTAGTTCAGTGGTGAAAAATTATTTTTATGAAAAAATAGTTTTTGAGCACTAGTATAGAGTACTAGTGAATATTAAGTCCAGCAATTACAGACCAGACAGGTTAAACTCAGTGGTGGGACAGTGGCAGCATGGATACAAAGTTGGATGAATTACAGGAAACAGTAGAGAGGGCTTTAAACTAAATAAAGCAGTGGGGGGGTGGGGGGTGGGGGGTTCTGGAGAGGGGATACGTAGGCTTACAAAGCAAAAGGATATGGCAGCATTGCAGGGTAGCTATTTAGGCAATGATACCCAGAGTGTGACAGGAATGGTCAGAGTGTCCGAACATAAAAAAACAGCAGCAAATAAGGTCAAAGTGGGAAAAAATGATTAAGAGGCAAAATTAATGACTCTTTACTTAAATGTACTAGTATTCAGAACAATATAAATTAATTAACAGCACAAATAGAGGTTAATGGGTATAATCTTATAGCCATTATGGAGACATGGTTACAAGGAGATCAAAGCTGGGAACTAAATATTCAAGGGTATGTGATTTTTCGAAAGGACAGGCAGGAAGGAAGGGGTGGTGGGGTAGCCTTGTTAGTATGAGATGGAATAAGTACGATAGCAAGAAATGATCTTGGATCAGAGGATGTAGAATCCATATGGGTGGAGGTGAGTAATAACAGAGGAGGAAGACACTGGCAGGAGTGGCCTATAGGCCCCCTAACAGTAGCTATGCTGTAGGACAGAGAATAAACCAGGACATAATGAAGGCACGTTACAAAGGCAGTACATTAATCATGGGTGACTTTAATCCTCATGTAGATTGGGAAAGTCAAATCGGCAGAGGTAGCCATGAGCAAGAATTCATAGAGTGTACTCGGGACAGTTTCCTAGAACAATATGTTGTAGATCCAACCAGGGATCAGGCTGTTTTGGATCTGGTAATGTGTAATAAGGCAGGTTTAATAAATGAACTCAGAGTAAAAGATCCCCTAGAAAACAGTGACCATAACATTGTAGAATTTAGCATTCAGTTTGGGAGTGAGAAACTCGGGTCAGAAACAACTGTGCTGAACTTAAAAAAAGATAATGGAATGAGGGCAGAGTTGGCTGGAATGGACTGGGAAAGCAGTTTAGCAGAAACGATGGTTGATGAACAATGGCAGACATTTAAGAAGATAGTTCATGACTCACAACAAAGATATATTCAATGAGGAAGAAGGAAAGAAGGATTCTAGGAAGGGGATAAACCAACCATGGTTAACCAAGGAAGTTAAGGATAGTATCAAATTGAAAGAAAAAACAAATAACATGGCAAAGATTAGTGCTCAGCCAGAGGATTGAGAAAGTTTAAAAGCCAACAGAAGATAACCAAAAAAATAATTAAGAGGGAGAAAATAAATTTTGAAGGTAAATTAGCAAGTAATATAAAAATGGACAGTAAAAGCTTCTTTAAATATATAATAAATGAAGAGAGAGGCCAAAGTGAACATAGGCCCCTTATAGAATGAGGCTGGGGAAATAATAATGGGGAACAAGGAGATGGCAGATTTGGTGAATAAATACTTTGCATCAGTCTTCACGATAGAAGACACTAATAGCATTCCAAAAATACTAAATACTCAAGGGGCAAAAGTGGAGGAGGAAATAAGTATAATAACTATCACTAGAGAAAAAGTACTAGGGAAACTAATGGGACTAAAGGCCAATAAGTCTCCTGGACCTGATGGGCTGCATCCTAAGATATTAAAGGAAGTAGCTGCAGAGATAGTGGATGCACTGGTAATAATTTTCCAAGAATCCTTAGATTCTGGAAAAGTCCCAGAGGATTGGAAAGTTGCCAATGTAACATCTTTATTCAAAAAGGGAGGGAGAAAAAAAACAGGTAACTAAAGGCCAGTTAGCTTGACATCCATCATTGGGAAAATGTTAGAGTCTATTATAAAGGATGTAATAGCAGAGCATTTAGAAATGCATAATATAATCAAGCAGAGTCAGCATGGCTTCATGAAGGGGAAAATCATGCCTGACAAATTTATTAGAATTCTTTGAGGAGGTAACAGGCAAGATAGATAAAGGGGAACCAGTAGATGTAATATATTTGGATTTCCAAAAGGGGTTCAATAAGGTACCGCACATAAGGCTACTTAATAAGATGAGAGCCCATGGTGTTGGGGGTAGTATATCAGCATGGATAGAGGATTGACTAACTAATAGAAGACAGAGAGTTGGGATGGGGGGGAATTTTCAGGATGGCAACCTGTAACTAGTGGAGTGCCACAGGGAGCGGTGCTGGGGCCACAATTATTTACAATATATATTTATGACTTGGATGAGGGAAATGAATGTACTATCGCCAAGTTTGCAGATGACACAGAAATTGGTGGGAAGGCAAGTGGTGAGGATGACACAAAAAGTCAATAGAGGGATGTAAACAGATTAAGTGAATGGGCAAAAATTTGGCAGATGGAATATAATGTGGGAAAATGTGAGGTTATGCACTTTGGCAGAAGGAATAGAAGAGCTGAATGTTATTTAAATTGAGAAAGACTGCAGAAAGCTGCAGCACAGAGGGATTTGGGGGTCCTCATACATGAATCCCAAAAAGCTAACATGCAAGTTCAACAGGTAATAGATAAAGCAAATGAAATGTTGGCCTTTATTTCAAAAGGAATGGAGTATAAAAATAGGGAAGTCTTGCTAAAACTATAGAAGGTAATAATTAAACCACATCTAGAATACCGTGAACAGGTTTTTGTTCCTTTTATCTAAGGAGAGATGTACTGGCGTTGGAGGCAGTCCAGAGAAGGTTCACTAGGTTGATCCCGGGTATGGAGGGATTTTCTTATGAGGAGGCCTGTACTCATTGGAGTTTAGAAAAGTGAGAGGTGACCTTATTGAAACATATAAGATTCTTAGGGGGCTTGACAGGGTAGATGCTGAGAGGTTGTTTTGCCTTGTTGAAGAGTCTAGGGCCAGAGGGCATAATCTCAGAATAAGAGAGATGAGGAGGAATTTCTTTTCTGAGGGTAGTTAATCTGTGGAATTCTTTACCATAGGGGCTGTAGAGGCTGGGTCGTTAAGTATATTCAAGGCTGAGATAGACAGACAGATTTTTTATCAGTAAAGGAATCAAAAGGCAGGAAAGTGGAGTTGAGAATTATCAGATCAGCCATGATCTCATTGAATGGCAGAGCAGACACGATGGGCCGAATGGTCTACTTCTGTTCCTACGCCTTATAGTTGTGGACGGCTGTTTTTTGCATGGGAGCATGGTATACAGTGGGGCTTCCAGGAATTGATATTAGGAACACAATTTTTTTGATCTATATTAATGACCTAGCCATGGTGTGCAGGGAACAATTTCAAAATTTTCGGATGATACAGAACTTGGAACTATTGTGAACTGTGAGGAGGATAATGATGCACTTCAAGAAGACACAGACAAGCTAGTGGAATGGGCTGAAATTTAATGCAGAGAAGTGATGCATTTTGGTGGGAAGGATGAGGGAATGCAATATAAAATAAAGAATACAATTCTAAAGGGGATGCAGGAACAGTGGAACCTAATGTATATATGCACAAACCGTTGAGGGTTGCAGGGAAGGTTGAGAAATTGGTTAATAAAGCATACAAAATCCTGGGCTTTATAAACAGACAAAAGCAAGGAAATTATGGTGAACCTTTATAACACCTTTACAAAGATTGGCCGGGTGTTTACAGTGAGGTTGAATGTCTTGGGCTACAGGAAGATATAGATGGGATGGTCAAATGGGCAGATAAATGGCAGATGGAATTTAACCCTGAAAAGTGTGAGGTGATACACTTTGGAAGGAGCAATTTGACAAGGAAGTATTCAATGAACGGCATTACATTACACTAGGAAGTTCTGAGGAACAAAGGGACCTTGGGGTGTGTGTCCATAGATCTCTGAAGGCAGAGGGGCATGCTAGTGGGGTGGTGAAAAAGGCATATGGGACACTTGCCTTTATCAATCGAGGCATAGATTACAAAAGTAGAGAGGTCATGTTGGAATTGTATTGAACCTTGGTGAGGCCACAGCTGGAGTACTGTGTGCAGTTCTGGTAGCCACATTATAGGAAGGATGTGATTGCACTGGAGGGGGTGCAGAGGAGATTCACCAGGATGTTGTCTGGGATGAAACATTTAAGTTATGAAGAGAGGTTGGATAGACTTGGGTTGTTTTCGTTGGAGTAGAGAAGACTGAGGGGTGACCTGATCGAGGTGTACAAGATTATGAGGGGCATGGACAGGGTGGATAGGGAGCAGCTCTTCCCCTTAGTTGAAGGGTCAGTCACAAGGGGGCATAAGTTCAAAGTGAGTGGCAGGAGGCTTAGGGGGGATGTGAGGAAAAACTTTTTTACCCAGAGGGTGGTGATGGTCTGGAATGCACTGCCTGGGAGGGTGGTGGAGGTAGGTTGCCTCACATCCTTTAAAAAGTACCTGGATGAACACTTGGCATGTCATAACATTCAAGGCTATGGGCCAAGTGCTGGTAAATGGGACTAGGTAGGTAGGTTAGGTGTTTCTCATGTGCCTGTGCAGACTCGATGGGCTGAAGGGCCTCTTCTGCACTGTGATTCTGTGAACTGGTTCGGCCTCAACTGCAATACTATGTTAATGTTCAATTCTGGGCACTAAACTTTAGGATGGATGTGTAAGCCTTAGAAAGGATGAAGAAAAGGTTTATGAGAATGGTTCCAGGGAGGATGGTTTTCAGTTCCAAGAATAGATTGTAGAAGCTGGAGTAGTTCTCCTTAGAGAAGAGAAGGTTGAGGGGAGATTTGAAAGAGGTGTTCAAAATCATGACGGTTCTAAACGGAGTAGATAGGGAGAAAGTGTTCCCATTCGCCTAAGGGTCGAGAACCAGAGGACATCAATTTAACCCGATTGCCAAAGGAACCAAAGGTGACATGAGGAAAAACTGCCTGAGAGTGTGGTGGAGGTAGATTTAATTGTGGCTTTCAAAGGGGAATTGGATAATTATCTGAATAGAAAAAAATTGCAGGGCCTTGGAGAAAAGGTGGCAGAGTGGGACCAGCTGAGTTGCTCTTTTTTTAATTTATTCTTTCATGGGATGTGGGTATCACTAGCAAGGCCAGAATTTGTTGCCTATCCCTAATTGCCCTTGAACTGAGTGGCTTGCTAGGCCATTTAAGAGTCAACCACATTGCTGTGGGTCTGGAGTCACATGTAGGCCAGACCAAGTAAGGTTCCCTAAAGGAACAAATTGGGTTTTTAATGACAATTGATGATAGTTTCATGGTTACCATTACTGAGTCAAGCTTTCAATTCCAGATTTTTTTAATTAATTGAATTTGAATTCCATCAGCTGTTTTGGTAGGATTTGAACCCCTGTCCACAGAGCATTAGCCTGGGCCACCGGACTACCAACCAAGTGACAATACCATTATGCCACCATCACCCCTTCTCTTGCAGAGAGCCAGCATGGACAGGACAGGCCGGACTCAATGATTCTATGAGTAAATTGTCAGCTGAGAGTTGAAGCTGGTAACATAAAGTGAAGTGCAACTTCACAAGTTTTCTCTGCTAAACTAATACTAATATCTACTCCTGAACAAAAATAGAAAATGTTGAAAATACTTAGTTCAGATAGCATCTGTGGAGAGAGAAACAGAGTTACTGGATGGAATTTTCCATTTTGGAGACTTAAGTGTGGTGGCGGATAGGAAAATCGACGTGATTCCCGCTGGGCAGCAGGGCGGGTATTTGCACCCAATCTTCCGCTTTTAAGCTCATTAATTACGCATCAGGGAGGGGCTCATTGAATCTCGTGGTGGAGCGGCAGTGATTTGTCAGCCCCTCCGTTACCTCATGGAGCCAATGGTCCTGGCATCATATTTAAACAGCAGTCACACACATATTGACTCACTGCAGGCCAGATGTGTGCTGGTGAGCCAAACCATGGCAACTAAATGAAGCAAACTATCTGCCCCACAGTTCGGCAAGGCCTCCTGGAGATTCTCCTCTAGGCTGTCCAAGAAAAGCAAGAGGTCCTCTTTCCTTGGGATAGGATTAGGAGGTCCTCCAACCTGACCTCGGCAGCTTGGGAGGTGGTTGCCAGGGAAGTCAGGGCCTGTGCTAAACATGAAAAGGACTGTCCTGCACTGCAGGAATAGAATGAATGCTCTGCTCCACTCCACCAGGGTAAATGAGCCTTCTACTAACTCCAAACTCATGCTCTTATAACATCATCAGGCAGTCTAAGGGTTAGAGTCCACAGGGATGTCACACACTACCAGCAGATGGGTCTTCAGCACTGCATGCCTGCCAGCCACTTGAAGATTACCATCGCATGTAAGATCCTGCACAAAAGGCACCCTCAGCCCTTACTGGGGAAGGCTCAGCATACACAGCAGGTATGCATGCTTCTGAACTGCTCTTTCATCCGTAGTGCTCACAATCAATCCATCTGTCCGTATGCAGGAGAAGCTTGCCCATAACAAAAGGGAGAGATCCAAGACCAGAGCGAGGACCCCAGAGTTGCTGAACCACTCCCCCTTTGAACAGGAGGCCACTGAGTTGGCTGTTGAGGATAGAGATCATTGCTGGGTGGAAGGCGAGATCAACAAACCAGTGAGGATACATCCTGTATACATCAACAACATGACTGTGAGTGATCTATATTGTAGGAGCTTGCCTAGTCAATGACTAATTCTCTCATCTCTCTATTCCAGGTACCAGCAAGAAAAGGCGGAGGATGACCTCCAGCAAGCACCTCAGCCCCAGCCCCCACATCACCTCCGATGAGGATTCTGAGGATCTGTCTAATGAAGAATCATCACTGCATTCATCTTCACCCTCCGCCAGCACAGATACAAGTACCTCGGTGGGACCTAGTTCTCGAGGAGGTTTGGGTTCGCTATGTGGTGAGCACCTCACAGACATGAGTCCGCAGTTGGAGGAGGCAGTGATAGCCAAAGTCTCTGACACTTGGAGGACTGCTGGAGACCAGGCCCCTGCTGAGTCCAAGTCCGATGATGAGCCTCTGCAATTGGCCCCAAGAGACATGTTGGAGATGCAAAGACAGGCAGGGAAACATCAAGTAAAGTTGTCAGAGGCCATCACCAAACTGGAAGAAATGTGCTAAATCTGCTTTCTATGATGACAGATTATCTGTACATTCAGAGAGTGAAATCCTTTTCTATCAATGGATCAGACTGTCTGCTGCCAGCGAGCTCTCAAGGCCACATGAATGCAGTCAACGGCGCTCGCCCTGCACTTGTGGGAAGCTGGAGATTGCAGCAAAACTTACAGCTTTGGCAGCCTGGCTTGCTTCATTCATGTAATAGTGAAAACAGCATCTGTCACCTCCCTTATACATTTGTATGTTGCTGATTGCAAGATTCCACAAAGGTTTCCAGTGGAGCCATGAAAGGATCAGCTTGCAAAAAAGTTCAGGGTGGCGGTAGTCTTCAGAGCAACCAGCATTCGATGCCCTCCAAGTCTGTGTGGCGTGAGTTTCTCATGGAGAATGTGGCAAATATGAGTCACCACATCCTTAGACAAGTGAAGGCGCCTGCGGCACTGTCTTTTGCTCATCTGCATGAGGTGTGACTTCTGTAGACCCTTGATGGCTCCAAACATCTTCGTGGATTTGGATTTAGCCCCTTTTCATCAGCATCTGGACATCCTGGGGCCAAACTGGCTCTTGTTCTTCAGGGCAATGATCTTCCTGATCTCTGCCTATCAGCGATGGGCCCTTCTTCTCCTCATTCTAATCAAGCCAGTCAGGAAGGCAGCATTGCCTGCAGCCTGCATTTTCCACTCTGGATTCTATCTGTGAACAATCGTGCAATCAATGGTCGCACTCCTTGACTGGTCTCCCTCCATATATATACAAGGCATGAATGCACTCGCCAACCATAGACTTACCTTCTGTCTGTACATCGCATACCAAGGCCATCGCTTGTAAGATGATATCATCCTAGAGGACAACAAGTGGCTGATTTTTCCAGTTAGGCATGACTGCGCATTCACAATGAGAGCCTTAATTAGGGTCAAAAGACCCAAGTCTTAGGAGCCACATTCAGCCTTGTTGGCTGTCCTCCAGTGGCCTTTCCAACAACTATGGCTACCCAGCCCTTGCTCATATGTCCTGACTGCAAGCATGGTGCCTTGAATGCCATGACCAATGGGCAAATGGAGGCTTGAAGGGCATATGCTACCTCTGTGCAGCAGACATGGCTAGTGATTCTTGGTCACTGCATCCATTCTGATATGCCTCTGAAAGGATCAGATGCCAATTAAGAGCATATGCACCACAGTACCTAAACTTAATGGATTCTCGCCTGAATGTGTACCATTAGTAATGGAGCCAAGCTCATTCATTGTGAATGAGACTCTCTAGTGCAGCACTCAGCTGAGCCCTGCCCCCCCACCAGAATTTCAGTTATACAGTTATAAGGTGCCCCTTCAATCAGCCAAGATTTACTGTGCTGAACTCCTCTCACAAGCCCTGAGACCCCTCCCTGGGCAATTATTTTCCTCAATACAACCACAACAACGTGGCCTCAACCCCAGGACATTCACTGACTCCTCCTTGGAAAGTTTTCTGACTCTTGCGCCAGGAAAGTCTTTCACTACACCACTCTGTTCTTTGTCCCTGACCACCCCCCCGCCACTTCTGCCTCCACCCTCCCCCTTCCCTCCTGTGTTCCACCACACTCACACACTACACTCTTGCTCACAAGCTCGCTCACACTCACTCGCACACTCTCACTCATTCACCCGCATGCATACTTTCTCTCGCACGCACCCTCTCTTGCACGCACACTCTCTCTCAAACGCATGCACACTCTCTCTCAAACGCATGCACACTCTCTCTCTCACGCATGCACACTCTTTCACACATGCACACACACTGTCTCGCATGCACATTCTCTCGTGCATGCATGCGCATGCACACTCTCAAGCACGCATGTGCATGCACACCTTCTCTCATGCACGCACCTATATTCTCTTGCACGTGGGTGCGCACATACTCTTGTTTGCACGCACACTCTCTCTCTCTCATGCACGCATGCACATGCATACTCTATTGCACGCATGCGCACCCACACTCACTCTCGTGCACGTGCATACTCTCTCTCATGTACACATGTGCATGCACACTCTCTCTTGCAAGCACGCGCATTCGCACTCTCTCGCGCATTCGCACACTCTCCCTCGCATGCATGTGCACACACGCACATAAGACCATAGGACTATAAGACATAGGAGCAGAAATTAGGCCATTCGGCCCATCGAGTCTGCTCCGCCATTCAATCATGGCTGATAAGTTTCTCAACCCCATTCTCCCGCTTTCTCCCCGTAACCTTTGATTCCCTTACCAATCAAGAATCTATCTGTCTAGGTCTTAAATACACTCAATGACCTGGCCTCCACGGCCTTCTGTGGCAATGAATTCCATAGATTCACCACTCTCTGGCTAAAGAAGTTTCTCCTCATCTCTGTTCTAAAAGGTCTTCCCTATACTCTGAGGCTGTGCCCTCGGGTCCTAGTCTCTCTTCCTAATGGAAACATCTTCCCCACATCCACTCTATCCAGGCCTTTCAGTATTCTGTAAGTTTCAATCAGATCCCCTCTCATCCTTCTAAACTCCATCGAGTATAGACCCAGAGTCCTCAAACATTCCTCGTATGTTAAGCCTTTCATTCCTGGGATCGTTCTCGTGAACCTCCTCTGGACCCTCTCCAGGGCCAGCACATCCTTCCTGAGATATGGGGCCCAAAATTGCTCACAATATTCTAAATGTGGCCTGACCAGAGCCTTATAAAGCCTCAGCAGCACATCCCTGCTTTTATATTCTAGTCCTCTCGAAATAAGTGCCAACATTGCATTTGCCTTCCTAACTACCGACTCAACCTGCCAGTTAACCTTAAGAGAATCCTGGACTAGGACTCCCAAGTCTCTTTGCACTCCAGATTTCTGAATTCTCTCCCCATTTAGAAAATAGCCTATGCCTCTATTCTTCCTACCAAAGTGCATGACCTCACACTTGCCCGTGTTGTATTCCATCTGCCACTTCTTTGCCCATTCTCCTAACCTGTCCAAATCCTTCTGCAGCCTCCCCACCTCCTCAATACGACCTGACCCTCCACCTATCTTTGTATCATCTGCAAACTTAGCCAGGATGCCCTCAGTTCCTTCATCTAGATCATCAATGTATAAAGTGAAAAGTTGTGGTCCCAACACTGACCCCTGCGGAACTCCATTAGTCACCGGTCGCCATCCTGAGAAGGACCCCCTTATCCCCACTCTCTACCTCCTGCCAGACAGCCAATATTCTATCCATGCTAGTACCTTGCCTCTAACACCATGGGCTCTTATCTTACTGAGCAGCCTCCTGTGCGGCACCTTGTCAAAGGCCTTCTGGAAGTCCAAGTAGATAACATCCATTGGCTCTCCTTTGTCTAACCTACTCATTACCTCCTCAAAGAATTCTAACAGATTTGTCAGGCATGACCTCCCCTTGATGAAACTATGCTGACTTTGCCCGATTTTACCATGCACTTCCAAGCACAGTCTTGTATGCATGTGTAATCTCGCACATACGCGCACACGTGCACTCTCTCTCTCACACGTGCATGCATGCGCACACTCAGCCATGCACACAAATGTGTACTCTCTCTTTTGCGCACACACATGCACACTCTCTTTCTCACAAGCATGCACTCTCTCTCTCTCACACGGATGCAACCCCCAGCAGGCCCAGCCTCTTCCCCGCCCTCCCCAACATCCCCCCCCCCCCCCCCCCCCCCCCCACAGCTCCCCCAGCCCGGCAGCCTCCCCCTGGTGCTCCTCACCACCTTCCCCACCACCCGCACCCCCCAACCACCCAGCAGCCACCCATCCTCCCCCGCCCCTGCTGTCTGGTAGCCAGAACCTCCCCCGCCCAGCAGCCAGTCTCTGCCCACCGCCCCTCCATCTCCCTGCCTAACTGCCTCTTGCTGCTCAGACCATGGCTCCTCCTGGGCCTGTGCCAACCTGGGTGCGTGAGAGTGTGCATGCACATGCGTACAGGAGAGAGTGCATGAGAGAGAGAGAGAGTGTGTGTGTGCATGCGTGTGAGAGAGAGAGAGAGAGAGAGATGGGCCTTCTCTTCCTCATCTGGATGAGAGTCAGTAGGAAGGTAGGGTTGCCTGGAGCTTGCATCATCTAGGCCTCAATGGATCTGTGAATGAGTTGATGTAATAAATGTGGGGAGCATATTCTTTACAGGTTTTTCTCCATCTTGGCCACTATGCTAGTGCTAAGCCCTCTGGCTGGCTGCCCCATCCCACCAGTTCTTCATGAGAACCTTCCCTCTGACACTGTTCATCTTGCCTCCAGTACCCTCGAGACCCTATAGAGAGACCATTGCCTTGGCAGCATAGCAGGAGTAACCATATGAGCCCTTGTCAGCATGACCATTCACTCTGCCATCCACCAGCTGTGCCCCTTGGAAGCATCCACCTCCCTCCCTTCCTTCATCCCTGCCACTGACTGCAGCCAATGGCAAATGGCACAGAATGAACAGCACCTCCAGATCTTGCTGGGATCTCGATGTTATAGGACCCATGAGTCGGAAACAAACCTGCTACCATGCGGGCTTCACCATAGAGAGGAGAATATAACTGAGCATGGTTCTCATCCAGTTGCCTCATGATTATTAGGGTATCCCTTTAGTCAGCTAACTGTGCTGACCTTGAACTTCTACCCCCAGCCAAAATGATCCTCCCCCTAATTTGAGATCTCGCAGTTTTACATTGACTAGGTTGACTAGATGAGAATTGAAAAATGGTGCGCACTACATTGGAGACTCTCTGCACAACCTTCTACCTGTCACACACCAATTCTCCCCATCACCCTTGACCCACCGGATATAACCATTCCTGTCCCCTCTGTTACCCTTGAACCCCACCCCCATTACCCTTGAGCTTTTAACTATTACCCTCCACATGCCTTCTCTCCCCTCTGAGCCTACATCCATTACTGTCTTATGCCCGCCCTGACCATTCCCGTTATCTAACCATCTGTTTCATACATTTCAGTGACCCCCTCCCAATGAAACCTACCCAACTGTCACCCTAGACCTACAGCCTACCACATTCCACTTCCCCCTCTCACCGTGACTGTTCCCTCTGCTGCCTAATACCCTCAGTTCCACCCCAGGACCCCACCATCGACAGCATCGACCCCGCCGTCTAGGATCTTTCCCACTATCCTTCCACGGAAACCTCCACTCCTCACTAGCCACAGGACACCCAGACCCAACAAGAAAGGCCCTTCCCACATCGTTACCTCTTTCCCTCACCTAGACAGTCTGTCTCCCTTCCCCTGACAGCCTCCCTCCCTTTCTTCTCCCCCCACCCTTGTTTGCCTCCCCCCACTCTTCCCCTCTCCTTACTTGCCTCCCCCTTCCCTCCCTTTCCCCCTCCCCTCGATTGCCTCCCTGTCCACCCTTCACTCCACCCTTCGACCTTAGCCCCCCCTTCCACCTTACCACCCTTAGCCTGCCTCCCATATCCAGCCTTTGCACACACGTACCAGCGTGTGATATGAGTCAAGATTTGTGAGCGGTCCACAAGAAGGCAAAGCAGCATCTATTCACCTCAAAGTCGAGGAAGAAGTCAAGCTTGCCAGGTGCACATCACTTATATACAGACATAAATGTGAACATTCTAATTTTTGACTGGCAGGGAACTTAATTTGGCAGCGAAACTTAAGTCCGACGAGGTTGCCTTTTAATGAGCATGCATGACATGCTAATGCACGCAACAGAGTTTCCCAACATTGTTTGGGAAACAATTGGGAAACTGATTTTTGGCCTCACACCAAATTAAGTTCCCCTGCCTGCAAAGCTTTCCGCTGCTGGTGGGACTGGAAGATTCCGCCATGGTCTCCAACTGCGTCACACATGCCATTCACAAAAAGTAGCAGAAAGAGCCACTTCTGCCCTCCTTTATCCCATCCAGGCCTCAGAAATGTCTTGGGATAGAATTGTTTGAATTCAAAAGGAAAGTATTTCTCATAGTAGTAGAGCGTTATTGCCACTGGATAGAGGTGAAAAAGCTACATGGCTGAAGCTGTTATTACCTCCTCAAAGGGGATGTTCTCTAAACACAGTGTTCCAGACATTGTCACCTCTGACAATGGGCCACAATCTGCCAATGAACATTTCCAATGCTTCATAGTATCATATGGATTTATCCACGTCACGAGTTTGCTGAAATGCCCTCAGTCTCATGGAGAGGCTGAGAGAGGGGTACACACTATGAAAGATCTACTAAGGGAGAATGACGACTTTGAGCTTGCCCTGCTCAGTTATCACTCTACATGTTTGCAGAATGGTTCCACCCCACGTGAGCTTCTGATGGGATGCAGCCTAAGAACCTAACTTCCTTTCCTTCCCCACACATTGATACCAAATGTCAAGGTGGAAGACTATGGTTGGGCTAGAAAAGGGAAGAAACTTACAGAGCAAGTCAAGCCTGTACTTTTAACCAGACACAGGACTTGCAACCTTCCTACTCTCAAAAGGGGAGACATGGTATGGACTAGAGACCAGTAGCGAGAAAGTACTATAATAGAGAAGCTACAGCAATCAAGATCATATCTGGTCCAGATACAGTCAGGCATCATTCGAAGGAACAGCACTGCCCTGATTTCAATGGACAGAAAACCATTAGCAGGATGGGCTGCATATTGTGAGCCTCAAGAGAACAGCACACCTACAGAACCACAAATGAGGGAAACCAGGTGTGACAACCCCCAGGAACTGACTTTGGAGTGAATGGATTCCCAACTACCTCAGAAGGAACTCTGCACTCATTCAAGAAGACTGGAGAAACCACCAAGGGGACTTTCCCTTTAAAAGCCGAGACTTTAGGGGAGATGTAGGAGGATAATATATGGATAAAGACTTGGAGATGAAGAGTAAAGGGTTAACTCTAACAATAGCGTCATAGTGAGGGGTCACACAGAGAAGATGAATGAAACACCTTAGAGAGGAGTTGGAACTATGTCCTGATGTTCTATGATGTTCTGTGATCTTGCAAAAGTGATGTCAATAAAGGTATTTTGAATGAAAGACCATTTATTCCAGAAGAGATCTTGTCACAATAACAGAATTATGACTCGAGGCATCCCAAAATGTAGAAAATTGCTAGATTACTAGAAAGTGTTGTGTACCCATGGTACCTTTACTTAAATGAATATTAAAAATTTGCTTTGCAGTACAGGTAAGAGTGAGACCAACAATTGATGTTATTTACATGGAAATCGGACAATAGAAATCTGATGATCTCACACACACAGTTAAACACAGAAATCAAGAAGTTGCTGTCTGAAATGCCTTATGTCTCCAGAAACGATGGCATCTTGCTGTTTGAATCACCATTCACATTGTTCAGCATGAAGTTTGTATTTGTAGAATATATAGTAAAATCACCAGAGAATGTTAGGGCTTGCCCATCCCAGTGTTAGTGCCCTTTTAATGGTGTGGTAAATCTTAATTAGTGCCACAATTTGCCAATGAACGTCTGGTACTGAAAATTAACTTTTACAATTACAATTAACTTTTACAATTACAGTCTCATTCTTTCAGATTTTAATTATTGTCAAGAGATTTTAATAAAATGTTATTGTTTACTACTTTGTCTCCTTTTTTTCTCTCTTCCTTTATCCAATCTTTTTCTTTTTGGTTTTCTGTAACTGATATACATTTTATTCAATATTCTAGGTGACACTTCCTAGTTCAGACTTTGCATTGCTCATTGATGATTTTTAATCTATTGGGTAAGGAAATAGGCTGGAGCTTATTTTGTTCACAAAGGTCCCAGATACATTGTGGAGGGTGGTGCGCTTTTTCAAAAGGCAAAGGTTGCATTTATGTGGTGCCGTCCATAAGCTCAGGATGTCCCAGAGTGCTTTATAGCCAATTAAATACTTTTGAAGTGCAGCCACTGTTGCAACATAAGAAACGCAACTATCAATTTGCACACAGCAATGTGGTCAAGTAATCTGTTTTCATGAATTGATTGAGGGATCAATATTGGCCAGGACACTAGGAGAAAACTCCCCGGCTCTTCTTCAAAATAGTGTGATGGGATTTTTTTACATGCACCTGAGAAAGCAGAAAGCTTTTGTTTAACTTCTCATCAAAAGACAGCACCTCTGACAGTACAGCACCCTCCCTCAGTGCTGTAGTGAAGAGTTGGCCTAGATTTTAGTGCTCATTTCACAACCTTTTGACTCATATACTACCCGTAATTTAAAGTAAATTCCAATGCAAGGCCCCATAGAAAGTCTGGTGCCATTTGTTTGTCACTGAGAGCAACTCCAGTCCATTGAATAGCTAATCATTAATATTCAAATCATGGCCTATTGGCTTGCCCAATAATAACATTTCATGACACTTATACTGCCTATTATATAGAAAGTAGATTGAGTTGTACTAGAATATCATTTTGGATAATCTTGTTTTAAAATATCTTTAATAGGTCAGCAGATTCTCCTTGATTTGAAGACTGGAAAAAATATATTAGAAGATATGACTTATTTTTACAATGAGTTAGAAACAAGTCGGTAAGTACAATACCACCAATGATTTTAGTAAACATGCTGTAGATTTTAAAAATTTGAGTCTTTAAAGTGTATTTGTAGCTTGAAGCAAAAATATGATTCATTTGAATTGATAAAAATATAATGGAGATAGCTGCAATGGAACCAAAAAGAGTTAGGAAAATTTCTGCTGAAACATGATTCAAAAAGATTCTTTATTGCTTGGTAGCTGCAGGAATGAATAGTTGGCTCTCAGAAAATAGAGAAATTTGATTGTCAGCCTCATGGTAACTAACACCCTCTTTTATTACAAACCACTTCTATTATACATAGCTCTCTAATCTGTTTCTGGTGCTGTGAAATCTGTCCCTGCTTACATTGTGAAACAGACTCCACAGCAACCAGAACAAAACAAAACAACTGGACAGGCGTGATCTTTAGTTCATAGTCATGGTTTTTACCCAATAAATGAGGAGGTTTCACAATCCAGCCTGTGGGAAATCATATTCTTTGCCAGAAAAATGGCATGCAGTTAGTAGAAAAAAATGGAAAATGTCTTCTGTATCTTATATTAAGACATTTTTGAGTCAGATATCATGGGAAACACCATTTTTTTCTTTTCTTATTTATTTATGGGATGTGGGTGTCGCTGGCTAGGCCAGCATTTATTGCCCATCCCTAACTGCCCTTGAGAAGATGGTAGTGAGCTGCCTTCTTGAACCACTGCAGTCCACGTGGTGTAGGTACACCCAAGGTGCTGTTAGGGATGGTGGACAGGCTTTGGGGAGTCAGGAGGTGAGTTGCTCACCACAGGATTTTGACCCGGCAACAGTGAAGGAACGACAATGTATTTCCAGGTCAGGATGGTGAGTGGCTTGGAGGGGAACTTCCAGGTGCTGGTGTTCCCATGTGTCTGCTGCCCTTGTCCTTCTAGATGGTGGTGGTCATGGTTTGGAAATTGCTGTCTAAGGAGCCTTGATGAGTTCCTGCAGTGCATCTTGTAGATGGTACACACTGCTACTGTGCATCGGTGGTGGAGGGAGTGAATATTTATGGATGCGATGCTAATCAAGCGGGCTGCTTTGTCCTGGATGGTGTCAAGCTTCTTGAGTGTTGTGGGAGCTGCACTCATCCAGGTAAGTGGAGAGCATTCCATCACACCCCTGACATGTGCTTTGTAGATGGTGGACAGGCTTTGGGGAGTCAGGAGGTGAGTTGCTCACCACAGGATTCCTAGCCTCTGATCTGTTCTTGTAGCCACAGTATTTATATGGCTAGTCCAGTTCAGTTTCTTATCAATGGTAGCCCCCAGAATGTTGATAGTGAGGGGATTCAGCGATTGTAGTGCCATTGAATATCAAGGTGTTATTGTTAGATTCTCTCTTGTTGGAGGTGGTTATTGCCTGACACTTGTGTGGCGTGAATGTTACTTGCCAATTCTCAGTCCAAGCCTGGACACTGTCCAAGTCTGGCTGCATTTGGACATGGACTGCTTCAGTATGAGTCATCGCGAATGGTGGTGAACATTGTGCAATCATCAACGAACATCCCCACTTCTGATCTTATGATGGAAGGAAGGTCATTGATGAAGCCGCTGAAGATGTTTGGGCCTAGGACACAACCCTGAGGAACTCCTGCAGTGATATCCTGGAACTGAGATGATTGACCTCCAACAACCACAGCCATCTTTCTTTGTGCTAGGTATGACTCCAACCAGTGGAGCGTTTTACCTCTGATTCCCATTGACTCCAGTTTTGCTTGAGTTCCTTAATGCCACACTTGGTCAAATAATGCCTTGATGTCAAGGGAAGGCACTCTTACCTCAGTGAGCAGGTTATTGCTAAGCAAGTGCCGCTTGATAGCACTGTTGCAGACTCCTTCCGTCACTTTACTGATGGTGGAGAGTAGACTGATGGGGAGGTAATTGTCTTGGTTGGATTTGTCCTGCTTTTTGTGTACAGGACAAATAGATATCAACAGACAAATTTTCTTTAAAAGCAGTGGAATGAAAATTGAATGTTTCTTTAAAGGGTGGAAAATCTGTTCTGTTAAATTACTATCCAGTCAAAGACAATAATCTACCCCAATGCTCTTAAATTATATAATCTTGTGCATAACAAAACAATGATAGGCTAATTTAGTGAGGGAGCCAGGCTCAGAGGGGTCAAGGGCTAGAGATGTGGGCTTACACTCCTAAAGAGCACTGTTTACTCCTAATGTTAGCAGAATAAGGACACATCATAATACAGTAAAACGATCAAGTCAGAGGGAGTACAGCTGCAATAAGCTTCAAGGGAGTAAGGCAAGGCTGGATGGCCTCTACTTTAATGCCAGGAGTATTACAGGTAAAACGGATGAGTTAAGGGTGAGGATTGACATGTGGAATTGTGATATAGTAGCCATCACTGAGATGTGGTTGAGGGAAGGGCAGGATTGGCAGCTCAACATTCCAGGATATAGAATCTTCAGGCGAGACAGGAGAGGGGGTAAAAGAGGAGGAGGCGTTGCATTATTAGTTAAGGAGTCAGTTACTACAGTAAGGAGAGATGAGATCTTGGAGGGGACATCGAATGAAGCTTTGTGGGTAGAGCTTAGGAATAAAAAAGGGGCAACCACATTATTAGGTGTGTATTATAGACCCCCAGATAGTCAGTGGGAAATTGAGGAGCAAATATATGTACAATTTGTGGAGGTGTGTAAAAACAATAACAATAGGGTAATTATGTTGGGTGATTTCAACTTTCCCAACATTAATTGGGATAGACTATAAGACCATAAGACATAGGAGCAGAAATTAGGCCATTCGGCCCATCGAGTTTGCTCCGCCATTGGCTTGGTAATGATAAGTTTCTCAAACCCATTCTCCCGCCTTCTCCCCGTAACCTTTGATCCCCTTACCAATCAAGAACCTATCTATCTCGGTCTTAAATACACTCAATGACCTGGCCTCCACAGCCTTCTGTGGCAATGAATTCCATAGATTCACCACACTCTGGCTAAAGAAGTTTCTCCTCATCTCTGTTCTGAAAGGTCTTCCCTTTACTCTGAGACTGTGCCCTCGGGTCCTAGTCTCTCCTACTAATGGAAACATCTTCCCCACGTCCACTCTATCCGGGCCTTTCAGTATTCTGTAAGTTTCAATCAGATCCCCCCTCATCCTTCTAAACTCCATCGAGTATAGAACCAGGGTCCTCAAACGTTCCTCATATGTTAAGCCTTTCATTCCTGGGATCATTCTCGTGAACCTCCTCTGGACCCTCCCCAGGGCCAGCACATCCTTCCTGAGATACGGGGCCCAAAATTGCTCACAATATTCTAAATGTGGCCTGACCAGAGCCTTATAAAGCCTCAGCAGCACATCCCTGCTTTTATATTCTAGTCCTCTCGAAATAAGTGCCAACATTGCATTTGCCTTCCTAACTACCGACTCAACTTGCAAGTTAACCTTAAGAGAATCCTGGACTAGGACTCCCAAGTCCCTTTGCACTCCAGATTTCTGAATTCTCTCCCCATTTAGAAAATAGTCTATGACTCTATTCTTCCTACCAAAGTGCATGACCACACACTTGCCCACGTTGTATTCCATCTGCCACTTCTTTGCCCATTCTCCTAACCTGTCCAAATCCTTCTGCAGCCTCCCCACCTCCTCAATACGACCTGACCCTCCACCTATCTTTGTATCATCTGCAAACTTAGCCAGGATACCCTCAGTTCCTTCATCTAGATCATTAATGTATAAATTAAAAAATTTGTGGTCCCAACACTGACCCCTGCGGAACTCCACTAATCACCGGCCGCCATCCTGAGAAGGACCCCCTTAACCTGACTCTCTGCCTCCTGCCAGACAGCCAATCTTCTATCCATGCTAGTACCTTGCCTCTAACACCATGGGCACTTATCTTACTGAGCAGCCTCCTGTGCAGCACCTTGTCAAAGGCCTTCTGGAAGTCCAAGTAGATAACATCCATTGGCTCTCCTTTGTCTAACCTACTCATTACCTCCTCAAAGAATTCTAACAGATTTGTCAGGCATGACCTCCCCTTGATGAAACCATGCTGACTTTGTCCTATTTTATCATGCACTTCCAAGTATTCTGAAATCTCATCCTTACTAATGGACTCTAAAATCTCACCAACGACCGAGGTCAGGCTAATTGGCCTGTAATTTCCCGTCTTTTGCCTCACTCCCTTCTTAAACAGGGGGGTTACATTAGTGATTTTCCAGTCCTCTGGGACCCTCTCTGACTCCAGTGATTCCTGAAAGATCACCACTAACGCTTCCACTATCTCTTCAGCTATCTCCTTCAGAACTCTGGGGTGTAATCCATCTGGTCCAGGTGATTTATCCACGTTCAGACCTTTCAGTTTTCCTAGCACCTTCTCCTTGGTAATGGCCACCATACTCACCTCTGCCCCCCGACTCTCTTGAACTTTGGGGATGTTACTCGTATCTTCCACTGTGAAGACTGATGCAAAGTACCTATTCAGATCCTCCGCCATTTCTTTGTTCCCACCACTACTTCTCCAGCGTCATTTTCCAGCGGCCCAATGTCCACTTTTGCCTCTCTCTTACCCTTTATAAATCTAAAAAAACACTAGACATAGTGTTAAGGGCTTGGATGGAGTGGATTTCTTGAAATATGTACAGGAGAACTTTTTAGGTCAATATGTAGAGGGTCCAACAAGGGATGGTGGTGCATTGCTGGACTTAATTCTGGGGAATGAAGCCGGACAGGTGGCTGAGGTGGTGGTGGGCAAGCATTTTAGTGATAGCGACCACAACATGGTACAATTTAAGTTTGTTATGGACAAACAAATCAACAAGTTGCAAAAAAATGTTTTAGATTGGGGGAGAGTGGATTTTTGTAAAATAAGGCAGGATCTGGCCAAGGTAGACTGGGAACAGTTACTTGTGGGGAAATCTACAGAGGAACAGTGGGGGTGTTCAAAAAGGAAATGGAGAGGGTACAGGCTCAACATGTTCCCTCTAGGGTGATAGGAAGGAGTAACAAGCCCAGAGAACCATGGATGACCAGAGATATTCAGGTTACGATGAGAAGGAAAAGAGAGGCTTTTAGTAGGTACAAGGGAAGCAAATCAGCAGAGGCATTAGTGGAGTACAAACAGTGCAGGGTGGAGCTTAAGAAAGCAATTAGGAGAGCAAAGAGGGATATGAGAAAGCTCTGGCTGGTAAAAGTAGGGAAAATTCCAAGATATTCTATAAGTATATCAATAGGAAGAGGATAACCAGGGAAAGAGTAGGGCCCATAAAGGACCAAGGGGGCAATCTATGGGTGGAGCCAGAGGGCATCACTAGAGTGTTGAATGAATACTTCACGTCCATCTTCACCCAAGAGAATGAGGATGAAGGTATCGAACTCGGGGAGAGAGACTGCGAGGTTTTTAAGCAAATTGATATAGGGAGTGACAAGGTATTGGAGGTGTTGGCAGGTTTAAAAGTGAACAAATCTCCAGGTCCGGATGATTTGTGTTCCAGACTGCTGAAGGAGGCAAGGGAGGAGATCACAGGGGCTCTGACCCAAATTTTTAATTCCTCTCTGGCCACAGGGGAGGTGCCAGAGGACTGGAGAACAGCTAATGTGGTTCCGCTATTTAAGAAGGGTTGTAGAGATAAGCCAGGGAACTACAGGCCAGTGAGTCTCACATCAGTGGTAGGGAAACTATTGGAGAAAGTTCTGAAGGAGAGTATCTATCTCCACTTGAAGAGGCAAGGTTTGATCAGGGATAGTCAGCATGGCTTCATCAGAGGGAGGCCATGCCTAACAAATTTGATTGAATTTTTTGAGGAGGTGACCAGGTGTGTAGATGAGGGTAGTGCAGTTGATATAGTTTATATGGATTTCAGCAAAGCCTTTGACAAGGTCCCACATGGGAGACTTATAAAGAAGGCAAAGGCACATGGGATACAGGGTAATTTGATAAGGTGGATTCAAAATTGGCTTAGTTGTAGGAGGCAGAGGGTGATGACGGAAGGATGCTTTAGTGACTGGAAGCCAGTGTCCAGTGGTGTACCACAGGGATCTGTGCTCGGTCCCCTATTATTTGTCATTTATACAAACGACATAGATGACTGTGTGGGGGGTAGGATTAGTAAGTTTGCGGATGACACAAAGAGTGGCCGGGTGGTTAACAGTGAGGTTGAGTGTCTTGGGCTACAGGAAGATATGGACGGGATGGTCAAATGGGCAGATAAATGGCAGATGGAATTTTACCCTGAAAAGTGTGAGGTGATACACTTTGGAAGGAGTAATTTGACAAGGAAGTATTCAATGAACGGCATGTCACTAGGAAGTTCTGAGGAATAAAGGGACCTTGGCGTGTGTGTCCATAGATCTCTGAAGGCAGAGGGGCATGTTAGTGGGGTGGTGAAAAAGGCATATGGGACACTAGCCTTTATCAATCGAGGCATAGAATACAAAAGTAGGGAGGCCATGTTGGAGTTGTATTGAACCTTGGTGAGGCCACAGCTGGAGTACTGTGTGCAGTTCTGGTAGCCATATTATAGGAAGGATGTGATTGCACTGGAGGGGGTGCAGAGGAGATTCACCAGGATGTTGCCTGGGATGAAACATTTAAGTTATCAAGAGAGTTTGGATAGACTTGGGTTGTTTTCGTTGGAGTAGAGAAGACTGAGGGGTGACCTGATCGAGGTGTACAAGATTATGAGGGGCATGGACAGGGTGGATAGGGAGCAGCTCTTCTCCTTAGTTGAAGGGTCAGTCACAAGGGGGCGTAAGTTCAAGGTGAGGGGCAGGAAGTTTAGGGGGGATGTGAGGAAAAACGTTTTTACCCAGAGGGTGGTGACAGTTTGGAATGCACTGCCTGGGAGGGTGGTGGAGGCGGGTTGCCTCACATCCTTTAAAAAGTACCTGGATGAGCACTTGGCACGTCATAACATTCAAGGCTATGGGCCAAGTGCTGGTAAATGGGATTAGGTAGGTAGGTCAGGTGTTTCTCACGTGTCAGTGCAGACTCGATGGGCCGAAAGGCCTCTTCTGTACTGTAATTCTGTAACAGAATTATAGAGTTAGCCCATCATGATCTTGTATGTTAAAATTCCAAGTATTTGTGGTTAAATGTGTTAATGTATTAGTTAATATCGCACAGAGAAATTCCATGTTTTATGGTCACAAATTTTGTATTGATATTCGTAACGTTGAAATCAATGATAAACAAATTATAAGAGCTTACCTATGGTAAAATAACTATATACCCAAATTAATTTGTTGCCCTTTTTTTAAAAAAAGGCATTTTGTTCCACTTGGTTTGTGGTTACAAACGGGAACTTAATTTCCAGGTTATATTGGTGAGGGCTGTTCACCCTCAATCCTTATTCTCTTATCAGATCACTTCAGCAGAAACTGACAGGCAGGTCATCTTTTATGTAGAATGGCAGTTGGGCTCAGTTGATAGTACTTTTGCTTCTGGGTCGGAAGGTTGTGGCTTCAAGCCATTTCAAAGACTTGAACACAAAAATCTATGCTGAAATTCTAGTGCAGTGCTGAGGGATGCTGCAATGTTGGTGGAGCTGTCTTTCAGATGAGTCATTAATCTGAAGCCTGATCTGCCCCCTCAGTTGGATGTAAAAGATCATCTTGAATTCAGAGCATGGGAGTTGTTGCTGGTGTCCTGACCAATGTTTATCCTTCAATTAGCATCATTAAAATAAATTACAGGTATAGTGTCTCAAATCTGGCTATCTGAAAACCAGCTGCTATGCATTAATTTTTATGATTAGGTGTGTAAAATAACTTACCAGCTTGTTGGGTTAGGTGCTGCATTGGTGCAGTGGCATGCCAACCAGCTTCGCGCCCCAGTCTTTTCCCACACGCAAAATGGTCCGAGCAACCCTTGACCTAACCTGAACCGCCTGACCCAAAACCCTGCACAGACTCAGTCCTGAGATTGCCAGTTTTGAGACACTGTATATGGTCATTTTCACATTGCTATTTGTAGGAGTTTGTTGTGTGCAAATTAGACTCTGTTTCCCACTTTACAACAGTAACTACACATTAAAAAGTGCTTAATTGGCTGAAAAGCACTTTGGAAAATCTTGAGGTCATGCAGGGCATTATATAGGTGCAAGTTCTTTCTTTAATAGAAAGGAAATGGCTTAGGTTTCATTTGAAACCATAAACATCTCAAATTTGTTCTGTTCATGACAGCGAAAACATAACCCAATATTTTTCTTGATTTTATTAATTCTGAATGCTATACAGGTATAGACAAATTTCTACCCTTTATAAAGGCTCATCAATCAGGTTTGTGCAGCAATACAAAACAAGTTAGCCCTGATTTTACTCAAATCCCATACCTTTCCTGTCTCTCTGCCATTACAAATTGCTGATATAGCACAGAATTAAACTTCATTTCTCACTGTTAATGGAGCTGAAATATTATTGAAGTTCCATATGTATCCTGACTTGGAAATATATCGCCATTCCTTCACTGTTGCTGGGTCAAAATCCTGGAACTCCCTCCTTAACAGCAGTGGTTCAAGAAGGCAGCTTACCATCACCTTCTCAAGAGTGGTTAGGGATGGGCAATAAATGCTGGCCTAGCCAGCAATGCCCAATTCCTGTAAAATAAATTTTAAAAAACAAATGCACAATGCTGTTATTTGCAAGTTTTATTAAAAAAACAATCTTTTTCATCTCAAGTTCACAATGATGCATAGAAAAGCTCAAAAGTTAAACTCATGCAGTGGAAAACAAGAACAAATTATTAGTGAACAAATGAGTCTTGTGTTCATATACTTTTGATCAGTGCTTTCCTTGCAGCTTTAGTGTAGTCACGTAAGGTACATTTAAAAGCTGAGTGTGAAGTTAACACAGGTACACAGATAATAGATTCAAGAAAGGTAATGTAATTTATAATATCATCGACAGCACAGCTACTACATTGGCAAATCCTTGGAAAGCACTTAGAGAAAAATTACGTCATTCATCACTTCCAGATGAAACGCTGCTGGATTCTATGAAGCTAAGGAAGACACCTTCGTTAAATTTATTTACCAGAATGAAAAAGGTTAAAAATGTGCTCAATATTGAAGATATCACTGGAATGCAGGGCTCACAATCTGAACCAAATATCAGTAATACTGAAGTACATCTGGATTCCTCACAAGACTGTCAAACTCATATTCAGCAAAGTAAGCAGACTTCCATGTTTTTGCTCTTTCTATCTTGGTACAGTACTATTTTGCACAGATGTTAGAAAATATGTAGAGAATAATGGATCTCTGGAAGTGATTATAAGGCACTAATCTCCAAATGTTCCACACAGGTCTAAGTTGTGAGTACAAAGCTGGAATAACTTGTAATTATTTTGAGAACATACAAAGCTGGAAAGTACCATTGTGACCGTCCAACCATTCCTAAAGTTAAAAAAAAATCACTGTACTATCGAAATTGATTCTTGCAATTCCAGAGCAGGAATAATGATCAGTCGAATATCTGTCATCAGTTGAATATCTGTCAACTTGCTGCACATGACAATACCTACTTCAATTTCTGCTTTGCAATGTAATCTCCTACCCACTCAGCCACTCAGTGGGCTGCTTCTGGAAGCTCACTTGTACATATTCAGAAATTCTGAGTGCAAATGCAGCTGTTTAATGAGTTGGAGCAACCATTTAAAGGGAAGCAGACTAGTAGAGTCAGAGTCATAGAAGTCTACAGCACAGAAAAAGGCCCTTTGGACCATTGAGTCTGCACCGGTCAAACAAGTACCTAACTATTCTAATCCCATTTTCCAGCACTATGTCCAAAGCCTTGTATGCCATAGCATTGCATGTGCACCTCCAAATACTTCTTAAGTGTTACAGGGGTTTCTGCCTCTACCACCCTTTCAGGCAGTCAGGTCCAGATTCCCACCACCCTCTGGATGAAAAAATGTTTCCTCACATTTCCTCTAAACCTCCTGCCCCTTACCTTAAATCTATACCCGCTGGTTATTGATCCCTCCACCAAGGGGACAGTTCCTTCCTGTCTACCCTATCTATGCCCCTCATAATTTTATACACCACCTCAATCTCCCCTGCTCCAGGGAAAATAACCCCAGTTTATCCAATCTGCCCTCATAACTAAAACTCTCCAGCCCAGGCAACATCCTGGTAAATCTCCCTCATTCTCTCTAGTGCAATCACATCTTTCCTATAATACGGATTCCAGAACTGCATGCAATACTCTAGCTATGGCCTAACCAGCGTTTTATACAGTTCCAGCATAACCCCTCTGCTTTATATTCTATGCCTCGGCTAATAAAGGCAAGTATGCCATATGCCTTCTTAACCACCTTATCTACCTGTCCTGCTGCCTTAAGGAACTGGTGGACATGCACACCAAGGTCCCTCCGATCCTCGGTACTTTCCAGGGACCTACCATTCATCGTGTATTACCGTGTCTTGGTTGTCCTTCCCAAGTGCATCACCTCACACTTATCCGGATTAAATTCCATTTGTCACTCATCAGTCCATCTGACCAGCCCGTCTATGTCCTCCTGTAATCTAAGGCTATCCTCCTCACTATTTACCACCCCACCAATTTTTGTGTCATCTGCGAACTTACTGATCAACCCTCCTACCTTCAAATCTAAATCGTTTATATATACCACAAACAGCAATGGACCCAACACCGATCCCTGTAGAACACACTGGACACAGGCATCCAGTCACAAAAACACCCCTCGACCATCACCCTCTGCTTCTTGCCACTTAGCCAATTCTGGATCCAATTTGCCAAATTGCCTTGGGTCCCATGGGCTCTTACCTTTGTTATCAGTCTCCCATGCGGGATCTTATCAAAAACCTTGCTGAAATCCAAGTAGGCTATGTCAAATGCATTGCCCTCATCTACACACCTGGTCACCTCTTTGAAAAATTCAATCAAATTGGTCAGACATGACGTCCCCTTAATAAAACCATGCTGACTGTTCTTGATTAATCCCTGCCTCTCCAAGTGTAGATTAATTCTGTCCCTCAGAATTGCTTCCAACAGTTTCCCCACCACTGAGGTTAGACTGACTGGCCTGTAGTTCCCTGGTTTATCCCTTCCTCCCTTCTTGAATAATGGTACATGTTGGCTGTCCTCCAGTCCTCTGGCACCTCTCCTGTGGCCAGAGAGGTATTGTAAATTATTGCCAGCGCCCCTGCTATCTCCTCCCTTGCCTCATTCAACAGCCTGGGATACATTTCATCCGGGCCTAGAGACTTATCTACTGTTAAGCCTGCCAGACCACTTAGAACCTTCTCCCTTTCTATGCTAATTTCTTTAATTATATCACAGTCCTGATTCCCACACCCACGTTGTCCCTCTCACTTGTGAACACTGACACAAAGTATTCATTTAGAACCCTACCTACATCTTCCGGCTCCACACACAAATTGCCACTATGGTCCTTAATGGGCCCTACTCTTTCCTAGCTATCCTCTTACTCTTAATTTGCTTGTAAAATAACTTTGGATTTTCCTTTATTTTACCTGCCAATGTTTTTTCATGCCCTTTTTTGCTCTCTTAATTTCCTTTTTAAGTTCCCCCTACACATTCTAGGGCTTCCACTGTTTTGGTATCTGCCATAAGCCTCCCTTTTTCTCTTTATCCAATCCTGTATATCCCTGGATTTATTGGTCCCACCCTTTGTCTTTACTGGAATATGTTGGCCCTGTACTCCCTATTTCCTTCTTGAATGAGTCCCGCTGCTCTGACGCAGATTTACCTAAAAGTAGCCGCTCCCAGTCCACTCTGGCCAAATCATATCTGATCTTATTAAAATCAGCCTTCCCCCAATTTAGAATTCTGATTTCTGGCCCATCCTTATCCTTTTCCATAACAATCTTGAATCTAACAGAGCTCTGACCACTATCTGCAAAATGCTCCCCGACTGATCCCTCTACCACTTGCCCAGCTTCATTCCCTAAAATTAAGTCCAGGTGCGCCCCTTGTAGGACCTTTTACGTACTGGCTTAAAAAGCTCTCCTGGATGCATTTTAAGAATTCCACTCCCTCTAAACCTATCACACTATGACCAACCCAGTTAATGTTGGGGAAGTTGAAATCCCCCACTATTACTGCCCTATTATTTTTACACCTCTGAAATTTGCCTACATATCTGCTCTTCTATTTCTCTCTGACTGTTTGGGGGCCTATAGTGCACTCCCAGCAATGTGATTGCTCCTTTTTTGTTTCTCAGTTCTACCCATATGGCTTCATTTGAGGAGCCTTCTAAGATGTCATCCTTCCTTAGTGCTGTAATTGATTCCTTAATCAATATTGCGATACCCCCTCCTCTTTTACCTCCTTCCCTGTCTCACCTGAAGACCCTATATCCTGGAATTGAGCTTTCAATCTTGCCCCTCTCTCAACCATGACAGCAATGACCTCATACTTCCATGTGTTAATTTGTGCCCTCAACTCATCTGCCTTAATCGTCAGACTCCTTGCATTAAAGTAAATACCATCCAACCTTGCCAAACTCCCCTGTGCCTTAACTGGCCTATAATTTCTATGCCTTCCAGGCTCACTTGCTCTCTCTTCTAATTTTGGCTGTGCATCTCCCCCTGCTGAACCTCCTCTCAGGATCCCATCCCCCGCCAAGTTAGTTTCAACCCTCCCCAAAGGCAAACCTTCCCGCAAGGATGTTGGTCCCATTCTGGTTCAGGTGCAACCTGTCCCCCTTGTACAGGTCCCACCGCCCCCAGAAACAGTCCCAATGTCCCAGAAATCTAAACCCTTCCCTCCTGCACCATCTCTCCAGCCACACATTCATCTGAACTAACCTCCTGCTTCTGTACTCACTAGCGCGTGGCACTGGAAGTAATCCAAAGATTACTACCTTTGAGGTCCAGTTTGTTAATCTGTTTCCTAGCTCCCTAAATTCTGCTTGCAGGAGCTCATCCCTCTTTCTACCAATGTCATTGGTACCAATATGTATCACGATCTCTGTCTGTTTGCCCTCCCCCTTTAGAATGTCCTGCAGCCATTCAGTCACACCCTTGACCCTGGTACCAGGGAGGCAACATACCATCCTGGAGTCACGTCTATGGCCGCAGAAAAGCCTGTCTGTTCCCCTTACTATCGAGTCTCCGACCACTATTGCTCTTCCGCTCTTTTTCCTCCCCCCGTGCAGCTGAGCTGCTCACAGGGCCATGAGCGTGGCTGCACTGTCCAGAGGAACCGTCACTCTTACTGTTTTCCACCACAGAAAAATGGTTCTCGAGCGAGATGCACCCTGGGGATTCCTGACTACCTGCCTGACACCTTTCTTCTGACTGATGGTCACCCATTCCCTCTCTATTTGCACTTCCGTAAGCTGTGGGGTGACCACGTCTAAAAATGTACTATCCACAAATCTCTCAGCCTCGCGGATACACCTCAGTGCCTCCAGCTGCCGGTCAAGCTCCAAAACTCGGAGCACAAGTAGCTGCAGCTGGTGGTAGTTCCTGCACACGTAGTCGGTCAGAGCACAAGGAACATCTAGGACTCCCCACATGTTGCAGGCGGGACTGAGCTGCCTTGCTATGCCTCTAGTTGAAAAAAAACCTTACTTTAAGTTAAATACAGTAAAAAAACGTTAAATTATGTATGTACTTTAAATAAAAACTAGAACCCTTACCTTTCCTTAGCTTAATCTATTTTAAACTGGAGAAAAAAACTAGAGAAAAACACTTGCCCACTACTCACCAATCAGCTCTCACCTTTGTGCTGACGTCACTTTTTGAAACTTCCCTGCACTCGCGCTGGTTCTGATCTCTCCGCTGCTCTCTCGCACTGCCTTGTGATGTCACTCTTGTTATTTTAAACAAGAACTGACTGCGGGCACTCTTCCCAGGTTGTCTTATGAGGAAAGGTTGGACAGACTAGGCTTGTATCTGCTGAAGTTTAGAAGAGTGAGAGGTGACTTGATTGAAACATATAAGCTACTGAGGGGCTTTGACAGGATGGACGTGGAGAGGATGTTTCCTCTTGTGGAAAAATTTAGAACTAGGGGTCACTGTTTAAAAATAAGGGGTTGCTCATTTAAAACAGAGATGAGGTGAAATTTTTTCACCCAGAGGGTCGTGAGTCTTTGGAGCTCTCTTCCTGAAAAGGTGGTGGAAGCAGAGTCTTTGAATATTTTTAAGGAAGTGGTGGATACTTTCTTGGTAAGCAAAGGGGTGATAGCTAATCGGGGGTAGTTGGGATGCAGATTTCAGGTTACTATCAGATCAGCCATGATCTTATTAAATGGAGGAGCAGGCTCGAGGGGCTGAATGGTCTACTCCTGCTCCTTGTTCGTATATTTTCTGGGAGTGGAAAATGTAACTGGAGTATTTGAAATCTCTGACTAAAATTCAGTTGAAAGAATTAGCAAATGAGTGCAGACAGAGAAAAAAGTGGAACTTTATAAGGCTGATATGGTTAAAGTACTTACTCAGCATTTAAAGTTGGGGGAAGGGATACCTGAAACTAGTGTGTCACAGCTGGAAGTAGTGAGACTTCAGTTGCAAATGGAGCAATAGAAAGAGATAGAGAAAGGCAAAAACTTGAACTGGAAGAAAGAGAAATGAAAAAACTTGAGTTAGAAAGAAAAGAGAAGGAAAAAGAAAAGGAAAGATTGTTTAGAACTAGAAAGGAAAAAAAAACTTCAATGGGAAAGCAAGGAGCAGGAAAAGGAAAAGATGAGAGAAATATGAAAGTTTGAACTTCAGACAATTGAGGAAAGAGAAAGCAAAAGAGATAGAGGGCTTCAGAGAGAGAAAGAAGCGAGACAATATGAATTGTCTAAAGTGAAACTTAGAATGAAGGAAGAAGGGAGAGATGGTGATTCTGATGGTGAATCTGATTCCTTTGAGGAATTGATTTAACTAAAAATTTTCAGTTTGTGTCCGAATTTACAGAGGATGGAGTTGAAAGATATTTTACCTCATTTGAAAAGATAGATATGAAGTTGAATTGGCCAAGACATGCTTGAGCTATCATGTTACAGAATGTTTTTTTTCAGGTACAGCAATGGATGTGTATGCAGGCTTATCAGAGGAGCAGCCTGCAGATTACAAACCAGTAAAGGCGGCAACATTAAATGCTTATGAGCTTCTCCCTGAAGATTATCAGTTGAAATTTAGAACTCGATTGAAAAGACTTTATCAGACTTATGTGGAGTTTGCAAGAGAAAAAGAACTTATCTGGAATCAACATCAGGGCATTAAAATTAGATAAGACTTTTGAAAATGTAAGAGAGGTTATGATTACGGAAGAATTTAGAAATAGCATTCCAGTAAACATTAAGACATATTTAGATGAAAGACAAAGCAAAAAGATCAGGATAGCTGCTGTTTTAGCTGACACATAGGATATTTCCCACAGTTAAGTATAGGAAAAGGGTCATATGAAAATCAGCGAGGAAGTTGGAGATTTAGAAAACTTAGTGATGGTAAAAATGTTAGTAATTAGGATCAAGCTGAAGGACACCAGTCTATTAAAAATGGAAAGGTGGAAAGTAGAGTTGAAAGAAGGAATCTGATATGCTACCATTGTAGTAAAGCTGGGCACACGAGATCAAGTTGTTGGAGGTTAAACAGGAAACCGATTGAGGTAATTGAGACTCAGAAAAGTTCTGTAATTAAGAGTATTGTGGACTATGAGATCAGAGGTAAAAAAAAACAATGGTTTTTGTGCAGGTGGAACAGGATGAATCAGTGGTAGCCAGAGAAGTGGGAATGTGTTCATGGCTTACCCAAGGGAGTTCTGAAGGGCAGGTGGCAGAGATGTTTAAAGATTTTATATACGAAGAGAAATATATATCCATGTGTACAGGGAAGAGCAGGAAAGGATGTCAAAATTTTAAGGGATACTGGGGCTAGCCAGTCCTTAATATTATGGGATAGTGCTATCTGCTATCCAGAAGGGTTATTGCAGGACAAAATATTAATTAAAGGAATCCTTGGCAAAGTCAAACCTATTTCATTGTGTAAGATAAATTTAAAAAGTGATTTGAAAACTGGAGAGGTGATTGTTGGCGCAGTAGAGAAATTGCCCATTGCAGGAGTTCAATTTATTCTAGGGAATGATATTGCTGGATCACAGCTATTGGCTATGCCTACTGTAGTAGAGCAGCCAGTTAAGACACAATGAACAGAGGTGTTACAGAGAAAGCATCCTGGATTGTTTCTAGATTGTGTGGTGACAAGGTCACAAACGCACAAGTTTAAACAGTAAGGGGGGGAAGCTAAAAGACAGGAGGATATTGAAATTCAGTTGGCTGGATCAGTCTTTGAAAAGATGACTTAGGAGGAGATTAAAGAGGATGAGGTTGAGGTGTTTAGTTCAGTGCAGTTAGTGGAATTGCAGCAGAAGGATTTAGATTTGAAGAAATTGTATCAGACAACTTATTCTGAAATAGAACAGAATACATTCTAGAGTGTTATTACATTAAGAATAATGTGTTAATGAGGAAATGGAGACTGTCTCATGTTCCAGCAGATGAGAAGTGGGCGATAGTGCACGAAGTAGCAATACCATCTGGGTACCGGAATGAAATTTTGAAAGTGGCTCATGAAATTCCAATGGCTGGACATTTGGGAATTAGGAAAATTCAAGCTAAGATAGAAAAACATTTCTATTGGCCTAGACTACGTAAAGACGTAGTCAAATTCTGTCAAACTCGTCGCACATGTCAGGTGATCGGAAAACTTCAGGCAGTGATTAAGCCTGCACCTTTAATTCCAATTCCACCATTTGAGGAACCTTTTAACTGGGTCCTAATTGATTGTGTAGGACCCCTCCCAAAGACTAAAAGTGAAAATCAGTACTTACTGACAATCATGGATGTGTCCACGAGATTTCCAGAAGCAATTCCTTTAAGGAAAATTACAACAAAGGTGACTATAGAGGAGTTAACTAGATTCTTTACAAGATATGGGGGTTACCAAAAGAAATACAGTCAGATCAGGGATCAACTTTCATGTCACAACTGTTTAAGGAAGTGATGAGCAGCCTAGGAGTAAAGCAATTTAAGTTGTCAGCCTATCATCCTGAATCACAAGGTGCTTAGAGAGGTGGCATCAGACTTTAAAGACTATTATTAGAGCATATAGTCAAGATTATCCATATAACTGGGATCAAAAGATTCCATTCTTATTGTTTGCTATTAGGGATGCCCCTAATGAGTCAACAGGGTTCAGTCCTTTTGAGTTAATTTATGGTCATGAAGTAAGGGGACCACACAAACTGATTCAGGAGAAATTAGTGAATCACAGTTCTGAAACAACCCTCATGGTTTATGTGACAAACTTCAGAGAGAGATTAAGTACGGTGTGTGAACTAGCTAAGAAACATTTAAAGAAAGCTCAACAAGTGATGAAGGTAAATACAGTCAAGAGGGCAAAGGCTTGTAGTTTTGAAGCTGGGGAAAAAGTGTTACTATTGTTGCCAGTGTCAGGCAAAGTTTAGTGGACCTTACCAGATTGAAAAGAGACTGAGTACACTACATAGTAAGTACCCCAGATAGAAGGAAGAGTCAGTGAGTGTGCCATGTAAATTAGCTCAAAAAATACTTCAACAGAGAGGATAAACAGGAGGAGGTACTGGTAGTTGTGAGTAAGGAAACAGAGGTAGGAATTAAGGATTCTGAAATAGGTCTTCCTGAAATAGGGTCTTAAAAGAAGTGGCTAGGGAGATGGTTGATGCGTTAGCTTTAATTTTCCAAAATTCTCTAGATTCGGGGAAGGTTCCATTAGATTGGAAAAGAGCTAATGTAACTCCTTTACTCAAAAATGGAGGGAGACAGAAAACAGGAAGCTACAGATTTTCTTAACATCTGTCATAGGGAAAATATTAGAAGCTATTATTAAAGACGTTATAGCAAGGCACTTAAATAAATTTAAGGTAATTGGGCAGAGTCAACATGGTTTTGTAAAAGGGAAATCATGTTTAATCAATTTATTGGACTTCTTTGAGGAAGTAACATGTGCTGTTCTGAGAAACTATCCCATTGCCCATCTGATTTCAATCATACTATGATTGCTGCCATCTAGGGGCACCTTCACTAGGATTAAGGGGTGTCAGCTGTGGCTCAGTTCATAGCACCCTCACCTTTGAATCAGAGGGTTGTGGGTTCATGTCCCACTCCCGGAAACCAAGAACTGTGATTGTACTCGAAAGAGTTGCAATCTGTGACTGTTGATAACTCGAAAGAGTCTCACTAGGATTAATTAATGCCTCATATCTTGTTGCACAATACCAGGGCTGGGATGTTCCATGCCTGCCAACGTCAGTGTGTTCAGTGGCGTGAGCGGACAAAATGGCAAGAAAGCCAAAAATTGGTTTCATGATGTCGTGAAGCCAGTTTGCAAGCATCCGCTCCACTTGCCGATGTCGGGGTGTATTCCCCACCATCAGATGTCGGGAACCTCATTGCAATACATCAGCATATTATTATAAGCCAACCCGCCGAACTCATTCCACCCCTGTCCGTCCCCCCACCCCCCCCTCACTAGATCGCCACCCACATTGGTGGGAAAACATGCCGATGTTTTTTACAACAGCATATATAAGGCGTGCACTTGTCGGGCTGCTCTTTGCTCGGGACTTAAAGGTTTGTTTGCCTACCTTGCTTTGGTCAGCACTCGCAGGCATCAGCAGTTGGCTTCACAGACAGCACCACATCATTTTTAGGGGGCTCATGGGCGGGTCTCTACCTACCAGATCAGCCATATGTGGTTGACTTTTCAATGGCTGCAGGGAAGGGTCTTACTTGGGGAAGGGGGAGAAGTGGCCTCAGGCAAGGGAAGAGGCTGCAGGACGAGGGCTGTATTGGGGAAGGAGGGTATCCCAGGGTGTGCGTGGGGGCATGTGTTGATTTGTGCAAGTGGCCACAAGATGGTGAGGGCTGAGGAAGCAGTCTCCAGAGGAGATGAGGCCAGATGGACATGTGAGGGTGTGTGTTTGAGAATGGGTGGTGATGTAACTTGAGCTGGGGGTGAGTGAGATGTCAGTGAATGTGTGTTGGGCTTGAGTGTGTGAGTTTATGGTGATGAGATGGTTGCCATACCCTGGGTGCTCGGATGAGATCATTCATCCTCCGTCCCAGGTCTAGTAGAGCCTGATCTCTGGTTGGCTCCTGAACGTACTGTTTTAAGAAACTATCCCAAAAACATTCTGAGTTCCTCATCTAGGCTACTTTTGCCCATCTGATTTTTCCAGTCTTTACACAGATTAAAATCCCCCATAATAATTGCCTCACCTTTCTGACAAGCTCCCATTATTTCTCGTCTGGACCTGGTAAAAATTTATTAATTTTGCTTCCAATTTCCACCCCTCCATCATTTTCACATGGTCCATCTCTGACACTTCCCTTCCCTTCCTTGACCTCTCTGTCTCAATTTCTGGTGATAGACTGTCCACCAATATTCATTACAAGCCTACCGACTCCCACAGCTACCTCGGCTACAGCTCCTCACACCCAGCTTCCTGTAAGGACTCCATCCCATTCTCTCAGTTCCTTCGCCTCCATCGCATCTGTTCTAATGATGCCACTTTCAAAAACAGTTCCTCTGACATGTCTTCCTTAACCAAGGTTTTCCACCCACGGTGGTTGACAGGGCCCTCAACCGTGTCCGGCCCATCTCTCGCGCATCTGCTCTCACACCTTCCTCTCCCTCCCAGAACCATGATAGGGTCCCCCTTGTCCTCACTTGTCACCCCACCAGCCTCCGCATTCAAAGGATCATCCTCCGCCATTTCCGCCAACTCCAGCATGATGCCACCACCAAACACATCTTCCCTTCACCCCCACCCCCCCCCCCACCCCCCGGCGGCATTCCGCAGGGATCGTTCCCTCCGGGACACCTTGGTCCACTCCTCCATCATCCCCTACACTTCAACCTCCTCCCACGGCACCTTCCCATGCAACCGCAGAAGATGCAACACCTGCCCCTTTACTTTCCCTCTCCTCACCGTCCAAGGGCCCAAACACTCCTTTCAAGTGAAGCAGCATTTCACTTGCACTTCCCTCAATTTAGTCTACTGCATTTGCTGCTCCAAATGCGGTTTCCTCTGCATTGGAGAGACCAAACCTTCGGTCTGTCCGCAAGCATGACCCAGACCTCCCTGTCGCTTGCCATTTCAACACACCACCCTGCTCTCATGCCCACATGTCCGTCCTTGGCCTGCTGCAATGTTCCAGTGAAGCTCAATGCAAACTGGAGGAACAGCATGTCATCTTCCGACTAGGCACTTTAGAGCCTTCTGGACTGAATATTGAGTTCAACAATTTTAGATCATGAACTCTCTCCTCCATCCCCACCCCCTTTCCGATCCCCCTTTTTTACAATAATTTATATAGATTTTTCTTTACCCACCTATTTCCATTATTTTTAAATGTATTTCCATCTATTGTTTTATCTCTACCTTTTAGCCTATTTCGATCCCTTCCCCCACCCCACCCAGCCCAGCCCAGCCCAGCCCACTCCACTAGGGCTATCTGTACCTTGCTCGTCCTGCTTTCTACCCTTAATGTCACCTATTAGCACATTCCTTAGATAATATTTTGGTTATCTCCACTTATCACTGGCCATCTATCCAGCTCTACTTGTCCCCCACTCACCCCACCAAACCAGCTTATATTTCACCTCACTTCTATTTTCCCTTAGTTCTGTTGAAGAGCCATACGGACTCGAAACGTTAACTGTGTTCCTCTCCGCAGATGCTGCCAGACCTGCTGAGTTTTTCCAGGTATTTTTAGTTTTATTTTGGATTTCCAGCATCTGCAGTTTTTTGCTTTTATCCCATTATTTCTTCTTTGATAACCTATCCTACCTTATGGTTAATGTTAGGGTGCCTGTACACCACTTCCACAAGTGACTTCTTGGCTTTATCATTCCACATCTCTATCCAAGTTGCTTCTATATCCTGACCCACACCTAGGGGTCAGTCTAGTGTTAGACAGAGCCTTGTGCACAAGCAAGCATGCAGACAGCTCCTAGCTTGAACTCTTTATACTCTTTCGAGTTATCAACAGTCACAGATTGCAACTCTTTTAAGTACAATCACAGTTCTTGGTTTCCGGGAGTGGGACATGAACCCACAACCCTCTGATTCAAAGGCGAGGGTGCTATGAACTGAGCCACAGCTGACACCCTGGAACTCTTTATACTCTTTCGAGTTATCAACAGTCACAGATTGCAACTCTTTTCGAGTACAATCACAGTTCTTGGTTTCCGGGAGTGGGACATGAACCCACAACCCTCTGATTCAAAGGTGAGGGTGCTATGAACTGAGCCACAGCTGACACCCCTGGAGCTCTTTATAAAAAAATTCTTTTGAGTTATCAACAGTCACAGATTGCAACTCTTTCGAGTACAATCACAGTTCTTGGTTTCCAGGAGTGGGACATGAACCCACAACCCTCTGATTCAAAGGCGAGGGTGCTATGAACTGAGCCACAGCTGACACCCCTGGAACTCTTTAGAGTTATCAACAGTCACAGATTGCAACTCTTTTGAGTACAATCACAGTTCTTGGTTTCCGGGAGTGGGACATGAACCCACAACCCTCTGATTCAGAGGCGAGGGTGCTATGAACTGAGCCACAGCTGACACCCCTGGAACTCTTTATATATGTACTTAGTTCTTGTAGTTAATAAGTACACACACTTAACCTACTTAAGACTCCAAAGACCTTATTAAGACCTACTGAACGGTATCCAACATACTACAACAGAAACAATCAGCAAGACAGAATGTGGCTGAAGGACAGGGACAGTCAAAGTGAGCTGGAGGTGTAACAAGGAGCTGTCACAGATCCTCAATCACATTAGCATTAGAAATTCTGTTAGACCACCATCTTGTGGTAATACAAGGAAATGTTACAGGCAAACGTACCCTGCATGGACAATTTGAATGTTCTTATTGGAGTGTTCAAAAGGTCTGCAAACCTACATGTGAACTTCAATATCTTGTGGATAGATAGGTATACTGGAAAGATTTTTTTGGATGTTTTTGTACAGTTTTGGTATCAGTGAGATATTAGTGTGCAATGACACTCACTGCAGGATTCACAGTTGTAATCATTGAATTTTTGAGGTGATAATTAATAAGCAATTACTGCAAAATAGATTGTGTTCACTATATGGGTATTCAATATTCTATCAGCTTTTTAAAAATGTTTATCGTATTTGATAGAATTAAAATGCAACTAATCTTAACAAGTGATATAGCTATAAAGATCTAAAATCTTGAGAGTTTTTCTAGCTAGTTTTTAATTGCAAAGGCAATTCAAATAGATTTACAATTTTGCAATTTTACTTACAAAATCTTTTAAATTGAAGCTTATTTGAACTACAGAACTTGATACTAAATTTCCAATTTTGTTTTTCATTGTTATTAAAAGAGTTAAAAAAACAAGTGTCTACAAATTCAGAAAGTAGCAGCGACACTCTCAAGGTACTGTGAGATTCCAAATTTATTTTCTTCTTTAATATCATCTGCACATAACTAAGTTTTGTTATTGTAAATTATTGCAACTAAATTTTGTTATTGTCATCAAGGAAGTCAGATAACATAAGTTTTCACTCATACTTCTCGTACTCATTTTATTCCATTTTACTTTTTTTGGGCAGCAGGTAGACCTTGAGATTCTGATTCTTGAAACTCACTGCTATCTGGGACCCCAGGAAAATTGCTGACCTTGCCCTCAGCAGTAATTTACTCCCCTCCTCATTTAAAACAGTCCTCCAAGATTCACAGAAGACTGCTGAACTAGAGATGCTAATTCTTTTTGAAAGACTACATACTGGGACAGCTTCTTGGCTCAACACCCACTCTCTCTGCCATCAACCAACACACAGCAGAATCTCCATATGCTCAAATAAAAGCAAATTACTGTGGAAGTTCTGAAGAGGAGTGTTTCTCTCTCCACAGATGCTGCCAGGCCTGCTGAGCATTTCCAGTACTTTCTACTTTTATCTTCATTCACTCAGCCTGCCAAAGCTTAAATGTAGTATCCAGTGAAGAACACAAACCCTAGAAAAAAAAATCATGTGTCCTTTTAGACCCAGATACAATGCCCTAAGACTACTGTACAAGTATCACCAGCAAGAACAATCCACAAGACATGGTAAAAATCATGAGCAATAATCTCTGATTTCTTTGGCTTTTAGCATTCCTATGATTTATCTATTATTTTCATTGAAGTGTTCCATGACAAAAGCACAGCGCCACACAACTATTCTAACAATTCTTTTATATGTGATTTTATTGGTTGATCCTTTATAACTTAAAAGAGCATTAACAAAGCATTGAATATGTGATGCCACTTCTGCTTTAAGCAGAAGAAAAACAGGATAAATTGTGACTCTAAACAATGTATATGACTTCAGATGAAATCTAAATCTTATACTTTTGCAAGCTGCAGATTTCTTTACCGCAGCCAAGCACCAGCAATGCAAGACCTCCAGTTCCTGTGCGACTTCTTCCAATAGAGGGTAAAAGAGTGACAGTTAAACAAAATGAAAGTGATATCTCTAATAGCACTGCTATAACATTGCCTTCAAAACGATACGCACATTATTCTTTATTGCCACATGAATCAACCACAAGGGAAGGAGGAGTGAACAGGCAATCCTTAGCATTGTCTCGCAGACAAAAAACTTCAAATGAATTCTCTAGTGCCAGTACACCCAGCAACCAAAGGTCCTTCAATATGGATGAAGGTCCTGAAAAAACACAGAGCCATGAACCACAGTACTTGGATGTACAGCCATCAGAAACAGGATTTGACAGTGAGAATAATGACAAATTGTTAAGTTTACTTCTTCCTATGCCTCTCGATAATTACGTGGACTGTGTAGCTGCTAGTACGAAAATCAACAAAGAAGAGCTTGTAGGTCAAGAAATGGCTAAATGTTTGTGTCCAGAGGATGTCACTCATATAATATCTTCAGAAAATAATATGAAGTGCACTTCTGCTGGATCAGATAAAAAACGCAGATACGAAAAACCTGAAATTGTAGGAACAAACTTAACAAATGACAAAATGTTTAATGTTAGTTATTGCAATGATGATATTGTATTATTGAATACAATTCTGTGCAGCAAGCTGAATTTAGCAACTAGCAAACCCCTTGTTGAAGAAAATATGAATGCGCGTACTCTTAATTCTGTAGGCGTGGGACCAATTCAAAACACAAATTTGCAGAATGCACCCAACATGAAAATATCAGCTAATGAGGTTCTTCCAAGCAGACAGGAGATCAAACCAAGTGATAATCTGCTTCAAGGAGAAGAAGCAAGAGAAAGTATAAGCCATGATGATACAACTCAAAATTTAGCAGAGATTTTTGGACGTAGTGTAGCTGCACCAAAACAGATTGTCAGGACAAAATATACCACTTATATAAAAGAAACAAACATAGTACATAAGGATATGAAAACTGACTTAAAAAATAATTCTGTCATGCATGCCATAGTGGCAAAACAATCACCTACCAAAGCATACCATTTTCCAAAAAAGACTCCTGTTAAAATGAAAAACACCAGCTCTCGTATGTCTTACAATGCCAACCACAGCTTCAATATTTTAGCATGGAAAGAAAGAGAAGAGAAAATGAAAATGAGCAATATCAATTGTGTCAATCAAAGGAATATCTCTGCTCCAGAAAGAAACAAATCTAGTTCCAAGTCATTACAGTGCCACTCCATTCCAATAGAAAGTTGGATGAGGAAAAGCACACCTGTGCCATCAACCGCTCATTTACTAAAATACAAAAAAGGTCCAGGCCTTCCTTCACTGGAGAATCTTGATCTACACCAAGTTTCATCAAAAGTACAAGGTGGAACTAAATACCTCTTGAAAAATCAATCACTTTCTAATGCACAAGATCTTCCACATATCAACAGAATTTCAAATGGTCTCAACAAATCACCAAATCTAAAGGTTTCAAGACCAAATTCCACTAATGATTTCTCAGCATTAAAGTATAGTGATATGTTTCAGGAAATAAATCCAACTGAGAAAGGCCCAGGAATATATGAAATGTTTGGCACTCCAGTGTATTGCATCATGCGAAAGTCCACAACATCTGAAACTAATGATCCAGTTATTCATTCTGCACCACCTAAAGGACGATTAATATGCAAGAATTCAAAATCAAATCACATAATTATAAAAAATAATGCAAAGAAGACAAAAAACAATCTGAATTCTAAACATAAGAGAAGTCACACAAATGTGAAAAAAAAGAATGTAGATGCATTCCAAGATGGAGAGAAAAACCCCCCTTTGTTCAACAGTGATGAAGGACAAGAAAATGTAGTGATAATTTCTGACCATGATTGGCACATAAAAACTTCCAGGAATGAGGAATTATTCCATGAATTAAATAGCCAGGAAGATGGCGGTCATCTCTCAGGTGGTGCCGAATCCCTTCATTCATTACTAGATTATGAAGCTCACCTAGATAACCAATATTTGTCAACCATTATGGAGGTTTCACTTAAGCAAACTTCAGACAAATCTGACATTTCAGAGGGTGATGAAGGTAACTGTAAGGAGTCATCTAGTACTTCTATTACTGGAGATGTACAAGATCATACAACTGATCAGTCTAAGTCCTCAATGCTCTCAAAAGCTAAGAGCACAGATTGTATTGCCACTGATTTATGTGAGTTGCAACAGCATCTGAGTAAAGATGATGTAGATATGGGTGAAAGAAGTGAATTTTTAGAATGCCAAGGGACTATTGATGCACATGAGTCTACAACTGCTTTGTCAAATAAATTTAACTGGGATGTTATAGAGGATGAAGCAGAATCTATTGCCTTACTTACTGAGGAAGACCAAGATAACGCCACTTCTCCTATAGTAAAAACAACTTCAAGCCCAGATTTGAATCATACAAGCCTTCCAGTTCAACCACTGATTAACAGATGGACAACAGAAAAAATGTGCCTAGCACCTTGTTTAGAATGTGATCATCAAGACAGTGTTACAGATGAGTTGCTTAGTTGTCTAGCATCAGCATTGTTGCTAGAAGAAAAAAATACTTGTGCTAACAATATAGAAGTCACCAAACACATCCTACATAAGGAAGATTATGATAGTAAGGACAGTTTGTTTCGAAACAGAAATGGAAAGATGATAAATGAAAAAAACCTTCAGGTAACTTAATTTTAAAAATTTTACACTGACCTTTAGCTGATGGCAGTAACAAGCTTACAAGGCACTAAATTGCACTGTTGGAAATCAAGAAAAAAATTTTTAGGAAATCTCATAGGCATGGTTATTTTGTTCCAACAGAGTGCTGAATATACTGTTACAAAACTACTCAAGACTTCCAGCAGGCCGAACAGTTCACTTTGTAACTCCATAAGGTCTGAATGTAGCTCCAGTTGTGAGGATGCCATTATATGGACCAAAGGCAATGTGCTTGGCAAAGGAGCCTATGGCACAGTGAGTATCTGTAAATTGCCTTTGATTTCAAAGATCAAATGTTAACAGTCAGTAAGATAGTAAATTGTAATATTTTCCCCATCTTTGTTACAAAAATTGATTGAGTTATTAATAGATTAAGTGGATGGGCAAAACTGAAGCAAGTGGATTTCGGTGTAAACAAATTTGAGGTCATCCACTTGATACCTAAAAAGGATAAAATAATAATTTCTAAATGGTGAAAAGCTAGAAACAGTAGAGATCCAAAGAGACCAGGAGGTCCATGTACGTAGATCATTAAAATGTACAGAAAATAATCAAGTCCTCGTTAGGCCACACCTGGAGTACTGAGAGCAATTCTGGGCACCATACCTTAGGAAGGCTGTGTTCAGGGTGAAACAGATAGTTTCTCCCAATCTACCCTATTTTCATTATTTGGGAAGTTCATGAACTGGGAGCAGAGTCAAAATGCTAGAGCCAGGCCTTTCAGGAGTGAAATTAGGAAACAGTTCTTTACACAAAGGCAGGTAGAAGTTTGACGCACACTTCCATTAACAGCAACTGATGCTAAATCAATCGTTAATTTAAAACCAAGTGATAGATTTTTGTTAACCAGGCTGGCAGTTAAGTGAGCAGCTAGTTCAGTTGGCTAGATGACTAGTATGTGGATCACTTTCATTCCAACAGCACAGGGTTTGATCCCTGTTCCAGCTGAGACAGTAAAAAAACCCACAGTACTTTGTCATGGTTCAGCAAATAATCACCAAGGACCAGCCTTCAGGCAGGAGAAAGAAGTTGGTATCAAGGGACAGTTATATGGAGTTAGGTCACAGGTCAGCCACAATCTTATTGAATGGCAAATGGTCTATTCCTATGTTCTTGTTGTTATTACAACAGTGAAATTTATATAATTATTATTTTTAGGACTGTATCTTTTGATTTGTAAGAGGGTTATAGTTTGGGGCCGTGTCTTTAAATTTAGGGTCAGTGAGAAGGATCATGTGATCTGTGCTGGCATATACCTGACTGTAAGAGCTGGGTGGTAATTTGTAAGGACCAAAGGGAAGATTAAAATTGTGTTACTGAAGGGAAGGTGACCGATATTTGCATTTGAGGACAATCACAGTTGTTACTATGTCTGCGATCAAAAGACTAAGCCTCCTGAAACCCATAAAGATGCTATTGGTATTAAGATTGTAAATAGTCATGCTGAAATCTGTCCCTTTATTTCTAACATGAAAGGTTGTTGTGGTCAGATTCAGCTAATTGACATTTTAACTTGGTGACAGGACTAAGGGGTTTCCCATTGCCATGGGAAGGGGATAGGGGAACCCATTTTTGGGATCAAGATACAGGCTTTCCTATAAACCCAGGAATATCATGGACATAGACAGTTGCAGTTGAGTAGTTTGCATCTCACAGAGTAAAGGGAACAAGAGATAAATGTTAGTTAGGCCTGCGACTTAAGCAGAGCAAATACTATATCGCTCACTACACAGGTTGTGCCATGGGAGCTTGCGCTCAGTTTGGAGAGAGTTCATGAGGGGGGGAAAAAAAGAGGCTGGAAGATTTGCCTAGCTTGGAGCTAGAAGAAGAAATCTACAGTAGCCCTTTTAATGAAAGGTAGTCAGCAGTCAGCTTGGCCAGGAGCCATAAAGCAACTGTGGGAATAGATTGGGAGACAGATTGTGTCTGTCCAAAGTCAGGACAAGGAGCATAGAGGCCATTAAGAACCGGGGTGTTCCTGCTTATTAAATCACTGAGCACAAATGCAGTGGGCCAAGCTCAAACTGAGAGTCCATAGTCGTGAGGTTTTTGAAAAGTTGGAGGGTTCTTAGCCAAAAGTTAATGGAAGGATCCTCATGAAATCTCATACCTCAGAATAGATGGAACACTGAGGATAAATCAAAGTGAATTCTGGAGAGCTGTGGCATACTTGCTTTGGTTCCAAAAAGAGAAGTGAAAGAACCCTCAAGATCTCCTAATGTGTAAAGGAACTCTTGGGTGGAATTAGGAAGCAAAAGGAGAAGTGGATTTATACTCTCAAGTCTTGACAAACTATGGTGTTAAGTTGGTAGTGCTTACTTTAATTTCTTTTAATATACAGTAAATTTTGATTTTGTTTAAAAATGTGAAATCTTATGGCATAGTTCTTATAACTAATCACTGGGTGTTTGAATTTCTCTTTAAACATTAACAGTCTCTGTGGAGATTATAACATTAAAATGCTCTCTTGTCTATAGGGATTCCAGTATTTTATTTAGAAACATAGAAATATTTACAGCACATAAAGCGGCCATTCAGTCCATTGTGACAGACCCAGCCAGAAAAGTGCTATTCAGTCCAATCCCATCTTCCAGCATTTGGTCTGTAGCCCTGTAGTTTATCCATGCCAAGTACATATCCATCGCATATCTGTAAGTGTTTTTTTAAATGCAATGAGGGTTTTTAGCTCTACAACCCTTTCAGGCAGTGAGTTCCAGCCACTCATCACTCTCTAAGCAAAAAAAAACTTCAACTTTCCTCTAATCTTTCTACTAATTACTTTAAATTTATGTCCCCTGGTTATTGACCTCTCTGCTAACAGAAATAGGTCCTTCCTATCCACTTTTAGGCCATCAATACACCTCAATTAAATCCTCCGTCGGCCTCCTCTGTTCCAAAGAAAAGCCAGCCTATCCAATTTTACTCATTGCTTAAATTCTCCTTTCCTGGCAACTTCCTCGTAAATGTCTTTTGTACCTTCTCTAGTGTGAGCATATCCTTCCTGTAACAGTGAACAGAACCGTAAGCAGTACGCCAGCGGTATAACTAATGTTTTATACACATAACCACCTTACTCTTATATCTAGGCCTCTGTTAATAAAGTATCTTGACCACTTCATCTACCTGTCCTGCTAACTTCAGGGATTTGTAGATATACACTCCAAAGTTCCTCTATTCCTCTACACGTCTAAAAATTCTTCCTTTTATTGTGCATCCCCTTCCCTTGTTGTCCTTCCCAAATGCATGTCTCACACTTCTCTAATTTGAATTCCATTTGCCACTTTTCTGCCCATCTAACCAATCCATTGATATCTTCTTGCAGTCTACAGCTTTTGTCCCATCAACCGCATGACCACTTTTCGCATCATCTGCAAATTTCTTACTCATGTCCCCTGCATGTTAAGTCTAAATCATTGATATATAGTATATACAAAAACAGAAAGTGACTCAGAACTGAGCCTTGCAGAACCCCACTGGAAATAACCCGTCACTGAAACACCTGTAAACCATAACATTTTGCATCTTTCCTCTGAGTCAATGTTGGATCCAACTTCTCCCTTTCCCTTGAATCCCATGAGCTTTTAAATTTTCTGCCCAACTTGCCATGTTGGATCTTCTCAAAAGTCTCACTAAAATCCACAACCTACCCTCATCAGCCCTCCTTGTTACCTCCTCAAAAAATTCAATTACAACCAATCAAGACAACACCTTCCTTTAACAATTCCATGCTCTGACTTTGATTAATCCTTGTCTCTAAATTAAGTTTTATACAGTGTCAATTTTTCTTTCAATAATTTTTCCACCATTGAAGCTAGGCTGACTGGCTTGTAATTACTAAGGCTATTCCTTTTTGCATGAAAAATCAGAAATGATTAGGGAAGAAAAATGCAGTACAACCACTCAATCACCTTGAATGTATAAATCGTTTAGCTCATTTGAGATACCTACTGGTAACCAAAATACAGTTTTAATCATTTATGCTTACTCTTCAACTTAAAGAATTTACTTAGGATAAAGTTGGTTTAGTACACAAATTTATTTCAATTCTGTTCTTGCAAGAGTACATAAGTTCTGTGTATTTCTAAACATTTTCATTTTCAATTTTAGGTGTACTGTGGTCTAACCAGTCAAGGTCATTTAATTGCTGTTAAGCAGGTTTCCTTGGATGCAACAAATCAAATTGCAGCAGAAAAGGAATATCATAAATTAGAAGAGGAAATAGAGTTACTTAAAAACCTAAAACATGTCAACATTGTGAGTTTTCTAGGTACAAACCTAGAAGCCAATGTTGTCAGCATTTTCATGGAGTTTGTTCCTGGTGGTTCCATTGCTGGTGTCATCAGTCGATTTGGGCCATTACCAGAGCCTGTTTTTTATACATATACTAAACAAATTTTAAAAGGAGTGGGCTATTTACATGATAACAGGGTGATTCACAGAGATATAAAAGGAAACAATGTCATGCTTATGCCTAATGGTGTGATAAAACTTATTGACTTTGGATGTGCCAAACGCATGACTTGTGTGAATATGAGTGATACACACAGTGTAATGTTAAAATCAATGCATGGAACTCCTTACTGGATGGCACCTGAAGTGATTAATGAGACTGGACATGGCAAAAAATCTGACATTTGGAGTTTAGGCTGTACCGTGTTTGAAATGGCATCAGGGAAACCACCTTTGGCTCATATGGACAAAATGGCAGCCATGTTTTATATTGGAGCACATCGAGGTCTGATGCCTACCCTGCCTGAGGAGTTCTCTGAGAATGCAAGAGATTTTGTACAGATTTGTCTAACAAGGTAAGTGTATTTTTAAATAATCAATCTCATGTGATGTTACAAATTGGGAAGTAATTTATAAATTCAACACCTGGGCAATAATGTGCAGAGTGGATTGCCCGCCCATTATAGAATTTATCCAATTTTACATGCTTAGGACATACAGCACCGAAACAGGCCATTCGGCCCAACCAGTCCATGCTCCACTCCAGCCTTATGGGGAGATGATGGCATAGTGGATAGTGGATAGTGGAGATGCCACTGGACTAGTAATCCAGAAGCCCAGGCTAATGCCCTGAGGACATGGGTTAAATTCCATGAAAAAATATGGACTTGAAAGCTAGTCTCAGTAATGGTGACCATGAAACTATCATTGATTGTAAAATTCAATCAATTATAATCAATCAAAACAAGTCCTTCCTTTAACAATTCTATGCTGTCTTTGATTAATCCATAAAATTGGCTAAAATCCATGTTCTGCACTAATGTCTTTAAGGGAAGTAAATCTGCCATCTTTACTTGGTAAAGCCTACATGTGACTCCAGAGTTGACTCTTAACTACCCTCTGAAATAGCATAGCAAGCCACTCAGTTCAAGAGCATTTAGGGATGGGCAACAAATGCTGGCTTTGCCAGCAATACCCACATCCCATGAAAGAATAAAGAAGCCTCCTCCCATCTTTCCTCACCCAAATGTACCATCTATTCCCTTCACCCTCATGCTTGGCTGGTTTCCCTTTAAATGCATGTATACTATATGCTTCAACCATTTCCTGTGGTAGAGCGTTCCACATTCTTATCAGCTTTTGGGTGAAGAAATTTTTATTCCTTGGAATGGGGTTGGGGGGCCTGCCCAGCCAGAGTGCGTATATAATTCATTCTCCATTTCACGAATCAACATATATTGCTGCGCTTACTTATTATAGTTGAATGGAATAGCAAATCTACAACAATTTGGTAAGCAGAGAAGTGGAACTGGTTGAAGCACAGAGGCGCCTTTTGCAATACAGTTTGAAGAGCTGGGAGATGCAAAACAGATTTGAGCTTCACCTTTGGTGAGAGGGCATAATTTCAACCTGGCATGTTTACACGGTCAATTTTCATTGGCCCAAGAGCTACCATTGTTCACCAGTATTAAGGGGCAAATTGCACTGCAACTTCCAATGTGCACACATACTTTAAAGTAAAAATCAGTAAGTTACTGTCCAATTTGTCCTGCTTCTCCAAAGGTTTTGTTACACCATATCTAGGAGATTCAACATTCAAACACCTGAAGGAGAGTTTGCTGTTATGGTACTTGCACTAACTTTTTCTGGTGTACATATGAACATATGAATTAGGAGGAGCAGCCCATTCAGCCCTTCGAGCCTGCTCCACCATTCAATAAGATCATGATTGATTCAATTGTGGCCTCAATGCTGCCTGTCTCTACTACCCTTTGATTCCTTTGTTAGTCAAGAATCTTTCTACCTCTGCCTTAACAATATTCAATGACCCTGTCTCTACTAGTCTCTGGGGAAGAGTTCAGCAGACTCACGACCTGCTGAGAAAAAAATTCTCCTCATCTCTGTCTTCAGTGGGAGACATTTTGTGTCCCTCAGTTCTGATCTCTCCCACAAGGGGGTAGATGGGAATGTGGAATTTGAAATACAAACAGGTCAGCCATGATTTTATTGAATGGTGGAGCAGGCTCAAGGAGCCTAATGGCCTACTTCTGCTCCTATTTCATATGTTCGTATCATTTCAGCGTCCACTCTGTCAAGTCCCCTCAGGATCTTATGTTTCAATAAGTTCACCTTACATTATCAATGGATACTGCCCCAACCTGTCCAACCTCTCCTCATAAGATAACCCCCTCATCCCAGGAATCAATCATGTGAACCTTCTTTCAACTGCTTCTAATGAAATGTCCTTTTTCTTAAATAAGGAGACCAAAACTGTACACAGTACTCTAGATATGGTCTCACCAATGCCCTGTATAACTGTAGCAAAACATCCCTACTTTATATTCCATTCTCCTTGCAATAAACAGCAACATTCCGTTTCCCTTCCTAATCACTTACTGTACCTGTGTACTAACTTTTTGAGATTCACGGGCCAGGACACCCAGATCCCTCTGTACTGCAGAGTTCTGCAATTTCCCTCCATTTAGGTAATATGCTGCTTTTCTATTCTTCCTGCCAAGGCAGACAAGTTCACATTTTCTCACATTATACTCCATCTGCCAAATTTTTGCCCAATCACTTAACCTATCTATATCTCTTTGCAGACCTCTTCTGTTCTCTTCACAACTTACTTTCCTATCTATCATTGTGTCATCAGCAAACTTGCAACTATGTATTCAGTCCCTATATCCAAATCATTGAAATAGATTGTAAATATTTGAAGCCCCAGCACTGATCCCTGTGGCACTCTACTGCTAACATCTTGACAATCTGAAAATGACTAATTTATGCTTACTTTGTTTCCTATTATCTAACCAATTATCTCTGTGCTAATATGCCACCCCTACACCATTAGCTTTTACTTTATACAGTAAGATTTGATGTAGCATTTTGTTAAATGCCTTCTGGAAATCTAAGTACACCACATCCACAGGTTCCCCTTTATCCATGTTGCTACTTACTTCCTCAAAGAACTCTAGTAAATTAGTCAAACACGAGTGTTCTTTCACCATCCTGATTGCACTGAGAGTTTCTAAGTGCCCAGCTATAACTTCCTTAATAGATTGCAGCATTTTCCCTATGACAGATGTTAAGCTAACTGGACTGTGGTTTTCTGCTTTCTGACTTCCTCCTTTCTGATTTCCTCCTTTCTTGAATAGAGGAGTCAACTTGCTATTTTCCAATCTGATTGGATCTTTCCAGAATCTACAGAATTTTGGAAAATTAAAACCATCACATCTACTATCTCAGTAGCCACTTCTTTTATGACCCCAGATTGAAGTCCATCAGAACCTGGGGACTTGTCAGCTTTTAGTTCTAATAATTTTCTCAGTTCCTTGGGTGATTGTCATTGTTTTAAGTTCCTCCCTCCCTTTCACCTTGATTCACAATTATTTCTAGGAGGTTATTTGTACCCCCTACAGTGAAGACAAATGCAAAATATCTGTTCAATTCATCCTCCATATTCTTCATTATTAATTCCTCCAACTCAGTCTCTGGAGGACCTATGCTCACTTGAGTTACTCTTTTTCTTGTTAAATACCTGTAGAAACTCTTACCATCTGTTTTTATATTTTTAGCCAGCTTTCTCTTATACCCTGATTTCTCCCTCCTTATTAATTTTTTAGTCACTTTGCTTTTTTTTAAAAAATATGCTGTCCAATCTTCTGACCTGCCACTAAGCTTCACGGAATTGTGCGCTTTTACTTTCAGTCTGATACCATCTTTAACTTCCTTAATCAATCATGGATGGTGCATCCCTCTCAATGAGTCTCTTTTTCTCACTGGAATGTGTCTTTGCTGAGTACAATGAAATATCTCTTTAAATGTCTGCCACTGCATCTCTACTGACCTATCTTTTAACATAGTTTCCCACTTCACTTTAGCCAGCTCAGTCCTCATGCCCTTATAATTGCCCTTATTTAAGTTTAAAACACTAGTCTTAGACAAACTCTTCGCTCCTTCAAACTGAATGCAAAATTCAAGCATGTTACGATCACTGCTACCTAGGGACTCCTTTACTATGAGATCATTAATTAATCCTGTCTTGTTGCACATCACCAGATTAAGGATAGCCTGCTCTCTGGTTAGCTGTAGAATGTGCTGCTCTAAGAAACCATCCTGAAAACACTCCATGAACTCATCTTCTAGGTCAACCATGCCAATTTGATTCATCCAGTCAATATGTAGATTAAAATCAACCACCACTATCACCACTCTTTTGTCACAAGCCCCTATTATTTCTTCTTGTATACTCAATCCTACAGTGTCGTTACTGTTAGGTGCTCTATAAACTATTCCCACAAGTGACTTCCTATCTTTAATATTACTTGTTGCTAACAAAACTGATTCTACATCTTGATCTTTAGAACTAAGGTAATCTCTCACTATTGTACTAATGTCATCCTTAATTAACAGAGCTACCCCTCCACCTTTTCCTAGCTTCCTATACTTCCAAAATGTATCCTTGAACATTCAAGTCCCAGTCATTATCATCTTGTAGCCATGTCTCTGTTATGGCTATTGGATCATGATATTTGTTTCTGTTTGCACTCTCAATTCATCAGTTTTTTTATGGATGCTATGGGCATTTTGATAAAGAGCCTTTAGTTCTGTCCTTTTACTATTTTTGCAACCTTTAGCCTTATCTGCTGGTTTACTCAAATTTGTACACTCTGTCTCTCTGCCATGCTTAACTATAATTTGCCTTATTGCTATCTTGCTCTCTTGCCTTCTTTAATTTATCACATCTTCCCACACTTGATCCCTTACCCCCACTATTTAATTTAAAATCCTCTCTACCAGAACATTGGTCCCAGCACGGTTCAAGTGAAGACAGTCCCAACGCTACAGCTCCCGCTTTCCCCAGTACTGGTGCCTGTGTCCCATGAATCGAAACTGTTTCTCCCACACCAGTCTTTGAGCCACGCATTCATCTCTCTAATCTTATTTACCGTACGCCAATTTGCTCGTGGCTCAAATAATAATCCAAGATTATTACCTTTGAGGTCCTGCTTTTTAATTTAGCCCCCATCACTCATATTCCCTAAGCAGAATACTCCTACTATTTTGTTGGTACCATGGCCACTGGATCCTCCCCCTCCCACTGCAAGTTCCTTTCCAGTCCTGAGATGATGTCCCAAATCCTGGCAGTAGGCAGGCAACACAGTCTTCTGGATTCTCACTTTCAGCTGCAGAGAACCATGTCTACCCCCTGGCTATACTGTCTCCTCCCGCTACCACATTCATAGAAACATAGAAAATAGCAGGGTTAGGTCACTCGGCCCTTCACGCCTTCATGGCTGATCCTCTATCTCAATGCCATGCTCCCGCTCTCTCCTCCTTAATGCCTTTAGAGTCTAAAAATCTACTTCCTTCTTAAATATATTAAGTGTCTTGGCCTCCACAGCCTTCTTGGGTAGAGAATTCCACAGGTTCACCACCTTCTGAGTGAAGACGTTTCTCCTCATCTCAGTCCTAAATGGCTTACCCCGTATCCTGAGGCTGTGACCCTCTGTTCTAGACACCCCCCAGCCAGAGGAAATATCATTGCTGTATCCAGTCTGTCCAGCCCGGTCATAATTTTATATGTTTCAATGAGATCCCCTCTCATTCTTTGGAACTTCAGTGAATACAGGCCTAGTCGACCCAATCTCTCCTCATCCTGCTATCCCAGGAATCAGTCTGGTGAACCTTCGCTGCACTCCCTGTATGGCAAGTATATCCTTTCTTAGGTAAAGAGACCAAAACTGCATACAATACTCCAGGTGTGGTCTCAAAAAGGCCCTGTACAGCTGCGTAACGTCCTTACTCTTCTACTCAAGTCCTCTCGCAATGAACATACCATTTGCCTTCTTAACTGCTTGCTGCACCTGCATGCTTGCTTTCAGTGATTGGTGTACAAGGATGCCCAAGTTCCTTTCGGAAATGTTGATGCACAATTTATCAGCATTTAAATAATATTCTGCCATTCTGTTTTTCCTACCGAAGTGGATAACTTCATACTTATCCACGTTATACTGCATCTGCCATATATTTGCCCACTCGCTCACCGTCTAAATTGCCTTGAAGCCTCTTAATATCCTCCTCACCACTCACATTCCCAGTAAGTTTTGTGTAATCAGCAAACTTGGAAATATTGCATTTGGTTCCCTCATCCAAATCATTGATATATATTGTAAATAGCTGGGGCCCAGGCAGTGATCCCTGCGGTACCCCACTACTCACCATCTGCTACACCAAAAAATACCCATTTATTCCTACTGTTTCCTGTCTGCTAACCAATTCTTAATCCATGCCAATATATTACCCCCAATTCCATGTGCTTTAATTTTGCACACTAACCTCTTCTGTGGGACTTTAACAAAAGCTTTCTGAAAATACAAATACACCACATGCACTGGTTCTCTCTTATCTATTCTGCTAGCTACATTCTCAAAAAGCTCCAGTAGGTTTGCCAAATTTGATTTCCCTTTCATATATCCATGATGATTTTGTCTAATACCACTGATGTTTTCTAAGTGTCCAGTTATCACATCATTTAATAGACGTATGAAGTGGCAGATGGTATGTGCTGAGTGGACCAAATCCACGAGGGAAACTTGGTGACGCTATCACGATGGTTTTGCAATTTGTATTTATTACGAGATGTGTGCAATGAATTCAGAAGTAATAAATCCACCATGATTTTTAGAGATTTTAAAAATTAAATTAAAATATTTATTAACAAAATATGAAAGATTTCAAGCACATACATAAGACCACAATTACTTACTACGATAATAACTCCTAAAATTCCTAATTAATCTGATTCCCAGTTACACTCCCTTTAAGGCAGCGGTCCAAAATAGATTTTAGATTTAAACAGAATCAGTAAGTTAACACAATACCCACTTGACAGTGGGTCAATAGCTTTTCCCCAACTTCAGTTTTGTTATATAGCAGACTTATGCACAAACGCTGGAGGCTTCATTAGGGCTATTGCACACATTCCTGTTAGATTTACATGGCCTTCTGACACATAGCCTTTCATTCTCCTTTATATATGTTTCTCTCTTTTTAATATGTAAATTCCATTGTTCATTATGTCTTTGAAACTGCATCTTCCTCATTAAATAAAACTTTCATGTTGCCAATATATTGTCAGTAACCTTTGGGAAAAATAAACACATTCCTTAGCCTTGCTTATCTGGCTAGTTTTAAACAGACTAAGATCCCTTTGAAATCCAAATATCCTTTCATTTATCTAAAAATGCAAATCCCCTTCACACCTTACATGCGAAGCCAGCATCCATGTTTACTCCTTAGCATGTCAAGCACCTAGCTTCTTTTGATTTCAAACTTGCAATCTACTTGACGCCAAATGTAATTACATATCACACAGACCCAACTATACTGACCCCCATAAACCTACTTCACGACAATAAAACAGAAAAATATTGTGAAAATGATTATACTTTCCTCATAGACTCTAGTATTTTCCCTACTACTGATGTTGGGCTAACTAGTCTATAATTCCCTTTTTTCTCCTCCTTCCTCTTTTAAATAGTGAGGTTACATTGCCACCCTCCAATTTTCCCAGGGCTATTCCAGAATCTACAGAATTTTGGAAGATGACAACCAATACATCCACTATTTCCATGGCCACCTCCATTAATACCCTGGGATGTAGATCAGGCCCTGGGGATTTATCAGCTTTCAGTCCCATTAATTTCTCCAGCACTTTTTTTTTAGCAATAGTGATTTCCTTCAATTTCTCCTTCTCACTGGACCCTTGGTTCCCTTCTGGGAAGTTATTGGTGTCTTCCTCCGTGAAGAAAGAACTAAAGTAGTTGTTTAATTGCTCTGCCATTTCCTTGTTCTCTTATAAATTCTCCCATTTCAATTGAAAGGGACCTACATTTGTCTTCACTAGTCTTTTGCGTTTTACATTTTTATTGAAGCTTTTACAGTCTGCTTTTATGTTCCTTGGAAATTTACTCTCATACTCTATTTTTCCCTCCTGAATCAATCTCTCGGTCCACCTTTGCTGAATTCTAAACTGCTCCCAATCCCCAGGCTTGCTACTTTTTCTAGCAACTTTATATGATTCCCATTCGGATCTAATACTATCCTTAAATTTCTTTTGCTTGCCATGGCTGGGCCGCTTTTCCTGGTGTCTTTGCACCTGAAAGGAATGTATAACTGTCGCAATGCATACATTCGTTCCTTAAATATTAGCCATCGTCGATCCACCATCATGCCTTTTAATGATGTTCCTCAATTACCTTAGCCAGCTCTCACCTCGTACCTTCATAGTTTCCTTTGTTTAGATTTAGGACCCTAGTTTCAGATTGGACTACTTCACTTTCCATCCTAATGAAGAATTCTATCATGTTATGGTCACTCTTCCCTAAAGGACCCCACATAAGATTATAAATTAATCCCTTCTCATTGCACAATACCAAATTTAGGATAGCTGGTTCCCTAATTGGTTCCTTGATGTACTGGTCTAAAAAAATATCTTGTACACACTCCAGGAATTCATCCGCCATAGTATTAGTGCTAATTTGGTTTGCCCAGTCTATATGTAGATTAAAGTCACCCATGATTATTGTAGCACCCTTGTTACATGTATCTCTAATTTCCTGTTTAATGTCATCCCCTACTTTATCATTACTGCTTAAAGGCCTATATACAACTCCCACTAATGTTTTCTGCCCCTTCTTCCTTCTTACCTCCACTCGGACTGTTTCTAAATCTAGATTTTCTGAGCCAATATCCTCTCTCACTATTGCACTGATTTCATCCTTAATTAACAATGCCACCCCACCTGCTTTTCTTTTTTGCCTGTCCTTCCTAAATATCACACACCCTTGGATATTTAGTTTCCAGCCTTGGTCACCCTGCAGCCATGTCTCCATAATCACTATCATATTGTACCAATTTACATCTATTTGCAATGTTAATTCCCCTACCTTATCACAAATGCTCTGTGCATTCAGATATAGTGCCTTTAGACTTGTCTTTTTAATATTTTTACACATCTTTTTTGTGCTCTGGCCCTATTTGTTGCTAACCCTCGTTTCCGCTGCCTTCCACTTTTGCTTTTTACGATTCTGTCTTTCATTCCTATCTTTGTTTCCATCTCATGTCTCCCCGCTCAGGTTCCCATCCCTCTACCAATCTAGTTTAAACCCTCCCCCACAATACTAGCTGAAAGGGAGTTCAAGCACCCTCCGATCCCGCAGCTACCACACCAGACTCCAGCTTCTTTTCACCAGCTTTATTCAAGCATATGCAGGGGAGCTGCATCCATTCAACAAAATGGCGCAGAGCTCCCCAATTGATTACATTCCACTACTTTTGTACTATTTTCTTATCACAGTACATTTGAATGCACCAAATCAGTAATTGACACACTTCTTACTTTAATATCTCTACCTAATTGAACTCTCATACACATGATTAGGCTATCCAATTACATTCAAGGCACATATTCATGATGCTACCATCCAATCAGGATCAAGGCACGTACACATGAGCCCTGACCTTGTCTCAGAGCTGCATGTGGATACCAAAGCTTATCTTTGTCTCTTGTTCCAGTCTTTACCCCTTTCACTTCCCCCTTCACTAGTGAATACCCCTGCAAGGATACTGGTCCTGGTCCTGCTGGGGTACAATCTGTCTAGCTTGTACAGGTCCCATCTTCCCCAGAATCAGTCCCAATGCTCCAGGAATCTAAATTTCTCCCTAATACACCATCTCTCCAGCCACACATTCATCTGGTCTATTCTCCTATTCCTGATCGTGCTACCATATGGCACTGGGAGTAATCCTGAGATTACTACCTTTGAAGTCCTGCTTTTTATTTCCCAGCTCCCTATATTCTGCTTTCAGGACCTCATCCCTGTTTTTACCTTTGTCGTTGGTAATGATATGGACCATGACCTCTGGTTGTTCACCCTGCTCCTTCAGAATGTCCTGCAGCCGCTCAGTGACATCCTTGACCCTGGCACCAGGGAGGCAAGACATCATCCTGGTGTTCAGTCTGTGGGCGCAGAAATATCTGTGTTGCCCTTACAATAGAATTCCCCATCATTGTTGCCCTCCCACTCTTTCTTCTTCCCCCCACCCCAGTGCAACTGAGCCACTCATGGTGCCACAGACTTGGCTCTTGCTGCATTCCCGAGAAATCTTCTCCCCCAGCAGTATCCAAAATAGAAATTCTGTTAAAGAGGGACAGGGACCCAGGGGACTCCTGCACTACCTGCCTAGTGCTTTTACTCTGTCTGGCAGTCACCCATTCCCTTTCTGCCTTTTTACCCTTTACCTGCAATGTGATCACCTCGCTATGTGCTACCCATAAAGATCTCATCCTTGTGGATGCTCCAGTGACTCCAGCAGCAGCTCCAGCTCCGAAATGCAGATTTTGAGTAGCTGCGGCTGAAGACACTTCCTGCACACGTGATCACCCTGGATCCTGGAAGTGTCCCTGACTTCACACGTCACACAAGAGGAGCATTCCACTTGGCTTAGCTGTCCTGCCATGATTTACACTTAAATTACTCCCTTTTCTTTTGTTTCCTCTAGTTTAGAGATTAAGGACAGAAGAAATACTCACCAGGTCCTAGTTACCAAGGCCACCGCTCTCCTCTGAGGAAAGATAGAAAATGAAAGGATCCCTGCTTCCCTCTTCACCAAACTCCCCACTCACCAAGCTCCAACTTAAACACTCTAATGCAGCCCAAAGTGGCACTCCAACGTAGACTATTAACTCCTCTTTTCTCCCCCCCTCCACTTGAATGGCTTCCTGTACCACAGTGCCATGGTCAGTTTGCTCATCCATCCTGTTGCACCCACTTTCATCCATACAGGCTGCAAGTACCTTGCACCTGTGGGACAATTGCATGGACTCAGGCTCCTTCCCTTCTACCTTCTAAATCCTCTTACCTGCCTCATTTTCAGTCACACCCTCCTGTCCCTGACCAAATCGGAAAACCTTATTTTAAGGGGCGTGACCACCTCCTATCCTAAGGAATGTTTTTAAAAAAAAATCATTTAGGGGATGTGGGCTTTGCTGGCTGGGCCAGCATTTATTGCCCATCCCAAGTTGCCCTTGAGAAGGTGGTGGTGAGCTGCCTTCTTGAACCGCTGCAGTCCATGTGGTGTAGGTACACCCACAGCACTGTAAGGAAGTTCCATAATTTTGACCCGGCGACAGTGAAGGACTTGGAGGAGAATTTCCAGGTGGGGGCGTTCCCATCTATCTGCTAGCCTTGTCCTTCTAGATAGTAGTGGTCGTGGGTTTGGAAGGTGCTGTCTAAGGAGCCTTGGTGAACTCCTGCAGTGCATCTTGTAGATGGTACACACTGCTGCTACTGTGTGTCAGTGGTGGAGGGAATGAATGTTTGTGGATGTGATGCCAATCAAGTGGGCTGCTTTGTCCTGGACAGTGTCAAGCTTCTTGAGTGTTGTGGGAGCTGCACTCATCCAGGCAAATGGGGAGTATTCCATTATACTCCTGAGTCAGGAGGTGAGTTACTCGTCACACTATTCCGAGCCTCTGACCTGCTCTTGTAGCCACAGTATTTATATAGCTAGTTGAGTTCTGTTTCTGGTCAATGGTAACCCCCCAGGATGTTGATAGTGGGGGATTCATTGATGGTAATGCCATTGAACATCACGGGGCGATGGTTGGATTCTCTCTTGTTGGAGACGGTCATTGCCTGACACTTGTGTGGTGTGAATGTTACTTGCCACTTGTCAGCCTAAGTCTGGATATTGTCCAGATCTTGCTGCATTTGGACATGGACTGCTTCAGTATCTGATAAGTCGTGAATGGTGCTGAACATTGTGCAATCATCAGTGAACATCCCCACTTCTGACCTTACGATGGAAGGGAGGTCGTTGATGAAGAAGTTGAAGGTGGTTGGGCTGAGGACACTACTGAGGAACTCCTGCAGTGACGTCCTGGAACTGAGATGACTGATCTCCAACAACCACAACTATCTGCAGTCACATTTTCAGTGTCCGCAACTCAACTTCCAGCTCAATGCCTCAGAGCTGAATCTTCTCAAGCCGCAGACCTGTTTGACCTGGATCACACTGGTGTCTAGGAGCTCCCACGTTCTGCAGTCACAACACCATCACCTGCCCTAATTATTCTTCTTTATTTATAATAAACCCTACTACTCCTAATAAGCTTTACTACTGCTAGCAAACCTTATTACTAATGAAACCTTAAACATATGTAATTTATTAGTAACTGTAAGGACAAACAAGCAAAATACTCACCAACCACCAACTGCTTCCCTATGACATCACTCATTATTTTCAGAAGTTGGTCCACAGACTGGTTAGCCTCTTTTCTCGCTGGGTTTGCCACTCTCACTACTCCTCACGCCTCATTTGAATTTATTGGGTCTGCCATGCTCTCGCTCCCCCTCACACTATTTTGAACTCACTGGGTCTCTTTGTATGTCAATTCAAGTGTAAGTGGATATTTAATGGCATGAGAAGTCTTCATTACTGTTAAACAACCCAAGCCAACACTGAAAATTTACTTCTACAAGTGTGGAGTCACGCTGCCTCAGATATCACTTGTTGTAGATTTTGTTTCTAACTCTTTCTTTCCCTCTATTTCGATTTCCACACCTGACTTCACATTGAATTTCACATTTTAACTTACAGCTCCTGGTTTGTACTTTGTGCCCCAGTAAGGATCAAATATAATTGGCTGTAAAAAGCTGCGGCTTGCCATGTTCACTGTTCCCATGTACACTGTGGAGGGCGCTGCGTTGTTTCAGATATATGATGACCCTCGGTTGTGGCTCAAGAGGCAACAGCTGTAAATTCAACAAATGGCAAGCGCCATTTGTTCCCCCATTAACTGCAAAATCTAAGCCATTATAAATGTATTTAGAAATATGAAAATGCTATAGGTAAGTTTAAGCTACTGAGGTGATGCACGATTTTGCTACGTTTCTTAGGTTTGAAAGCTTATATTGAACCCTAGACATTCCAGCTTTTGAAGGAAAATTGGCAGATGAAATTGTTTTAAAGAAAAACTATTGGTTATATTTATTTTCTTTTAAATTGGTGCCTTGTTCATAACAGAATTAGGATTACTGTCAAAGCAGTTTTTAAAAAAAGCATTGCTTTGTGTATTGGATAAATTGTGACTTCAGTTTGAAGTTTGTTTTGTCTGTTATTTATAAACATTTAACATCAGCAAAATATTTGCACATCCATAGAGGTATGCCAAGTGTGGACAGGTAATGAACATGGATGTCATTAGAGCCCTGATCCAAACGTGAGCACAAGGGCTGAATTCCAGAAAGTAAATGCCCTTGATAGCAAGACAACATTCTAATCTGTATGGCATGAAAGGCTCTAGCAAAATTATGGTCAAAGATGATCAAAAGGAAAACTTTCCAGTGGCTAGCATTATACCAGAAGCAGCAGCTTATTGTTAGAGGCTAATCAGCGTAGCCCCAGGACATCATTGCAAGGGTTCCTCAGGGTAGTATTCGCAGCCCAACTATTTGCAACTGCTTCTTCAAGAGTCTTCCATTTTTGAAACAGGAATTAGGGTTGTTTGCTGATTGTGAAGGATTCAGTTCCACTCATTTCACTGATAGTGATGCAGCAGGCCTTGGACAGGCTTGGGCTGATAAATGGCAGGTAACATGAGATTGGTGGAGTCTCAACAGTCCCAGCAACAACTAAACGTCAGGTCATGGTAAAACCAGAGGAAAGGGTCGCGTTAAGATCTGCTCCTTTAGAGCTGGTCTCCAGTTCTCAACATCCGCTGGCTGTCATGCAAGGGTGACTGTGCTGAGCACGTTGGGCTTGGCCACTGTCGAGTACCTGACTGCCGAGATCCAGGAGCAAGTGGACAATAAGGTCCCCGAGACAACAAGCAGACCTGCATCATCCCCGCCACCTGCAGCTCACCATCCACAATGATGAGGAGTTCAACAAGCTACTGGGAGGGGTCATTGTAGCCCAGGGTGGAGTCATGCCCAATATCCAGGCTGCACTGCTGCCTAAGAAAACTGGACATCCCTGCAAAGTTTAACACCTGAAGAGACAATATCAGAAAAAAATCACTTGAGACAAGTGGCAGACAGTAATCCTCCCTGAAGGAGATTCAACCATGTCAAAAGCAAATTGCAGTTTTGAAAATTTTGAAATACATTAAACACAAAACTTTTAAAAATCTGTTTGAATTCAAATGCAAAGTGATGGATTCTTGCAGTAATATGAATAAGTCAGTGGGTGGCACATTACAATAATGTCCATTGTACAAAGCAGGGTAAGCAAACTTCTGACAGTATTTGATGCTGCAAATTTTAAACAAAACTTTAGTAATATGATCTTGTGACTATGGTAAATGTTAAAATTAAGAAACAAATTTCTCAATTAATTGGTCATTCTTGCCCTGTAAAACAATTTCATTGCTTGGTCAAGTTGCTAATGGAATGGTCAGTATGAATATTATACCTTGTCTGATAAAGTAGTGTAATGGCATATCAATAATTTTAATTAAAAATCCTCTTGAATCCAGTGACCAGCATGAACGCCCTTCAGCAAAACAGCTCCTTCAACATCCATTCATTGCAAAGAAACAAAAACAGTCTTTACGGGAAGGCAAAATTATTAGCAGAAACCATTTCAAGCAGCAATAATGAAGTGTCACCACTGGACAGCAGAAAAATTTTCAGCAACAAGGAAAAGCAAATGATATACATTAAATTATGTATTTTATATGGAGGATCATATTTACAAATTCTAAAAAGTTTATAAATATATGCTGTATGTGAAAAGCTATTTTATACAGATTGTGTATATTACATTTCATGTAAATTTCATTACAAAAAGTGCACTAAGTTGTTTCCATTGGTCAATTAGGGAAATATTCTTTTGGCAATATTACCTTTGAAAACACAAGCACCCACCCACATTTATAAAAACAAAGATTCTGTCTGCTTCTGCTCTTGAGCAAAGCTTACAAGTTACTGTTTGCATCATAGCACAAAAAGACTGCATTTAAAAAACAAAAATGGTCTTGATTATTTGAAATAGGAAATGGCTGGCATAGCCACTTGACTTCTGTGGTAGTCAGAGTGAATACATTGCAATGGCATGGTTGAGAAGCAGAACAGTACAGCTGTGGGTATATTGAACAAAACTACAACGTGGAAAATTGTCCAGCTTTGTCCTATTCAAAGCAGCAGGAAAAATCCAATCCAAATTACTGCGCAGTCTATTCAGTCAAAGTGATGAAAGATGTTGACTGTGCTATCAAGTCACACTTACTCAGCAGTGACCTGCTCACTGATGCTCAGTTTGGCTTATTCCACTCCTGACCTCATTGTAGCAATGGTACAAACATGCACAAAAGAGCTGAGCTCAAGAGGTGAAGTGAGTGACTGCCCTTGATATCAAGAGAGCACTCGACTAGGTGTGGCATCATGGAGCCCTAGCAAAATTGGAATCGGGGGAAAACTCTCCACTGGTTGGAATCATACCTGGCACAAAGGAAGATGGCTGTGGTTGTTGGAGGTCAATCATCTCAGTCCCAGGGCTTTGCTGCAGGAATTCCTCATAGTAGTGTCCTGGGCCCAATCTTTTAACTGCTTCATCAATGACCTTTTCTCCATTGACCATTTACCAGAAACTGAAGTGGATCAGCCATATAAATACTGTGGCTGCAAAGGTCAGAGGCTGAAAAAGATTCACCATCTGTCTCTCCAAATTCTATTCACCCTTTACAAGGCACAAGTCAGGAGTGTGATAGAATACTCTCCACTTACCTGGACGAGTACAGCTCCAACATCACTTAAGCTTAAATTTAGCATCGACATTGCAGGAGTAAGTTTATGAAGCTCCCCCAAATCCATTAAGATACGCTACAACTTCAGGAAATAAAGTTTCTCAGGATGTAATTAATACACTAGATTTTGTATACCCCTCAAAATAATCCCCAATTATTTGATTAGGAAGACAAATGAAACAAAACTATACATTTCTACAGATAGCCTCAGGGGTGACTGAAGGAGGATACAGACCACTAAGTTCACCATGAGAAAAATCAATGACATAATGAAATCTAATTATCTGATATAGTGGTAGCATACATTTTATTTAAATTCAGAATGACTTTTCTCACTATATTGAAGGGGAATCCAACACACCTTAAATCACATTAATTTTTCTTTTTAAAAATGCATCTAATAATTATAACTATCTACAATGAAGTTAGTGCCTTGTGGCACTCTTGACAGAAGAAGCTGGAAGTTTCCTCTTGCTTCCAATCATACCACTTGTTTCTGCCCATTTGGTCTGCACAGTTCAGCATTACCATTTGCAAACTCCAGCCACCATCACCATCCCCTTTCCAAACTAGTTGTTGGCAGTTCAACGGATGGCTGAGAATTTGCTTACTATGCAATTTTGATCAAAGCATGTCAAGGGCATTACAGATCTTCATAGAAAGTTGGTTTATCAAAACTCGAATTCTAAGAATGAAGCCAAGATTTTTGTAATTTTACAAAATAGTCTGCATAAATTCAAAATTTCCTTTGAATTTTCAGTGTCTAGACAAGCGACTTAGTGGTTATATTCCATCCAAACTTCTGCTTGCTTATATAACAACCAATGCAACGTTACAAGCATTGGATATAAGAATTTATTTGGTCATGCAGGGAAACTATAGGTTTCACCAGCACATTTTAAAATCTAAGATTCTGATGTTTAAGTTGCAAATAAAGTGATCATTTATATGATAAAACTAATGAAAACATTTGCCACTTTTCTCTGCACATACAGGATATAAAAATTCTAGAAAAAGTCATAACATGCATGCAGCCTTCTCCATTCTCATTTTTTCTTTTGCCACTCCTAACTTTGACTTAGTCCTGCTCTGCAAACTGTGCTTTTACCTTTGGTTGCACTTCAGCACAGTATCCCACCTCGCCCCCATAAAAAAACACTGCAGAGCAGCACTGAAGGAGGCACTAGCTGCATCTATCTTGATAGTCTAAAGTACACACCTGAATCTCAAGTCTAAAGGAACAAAAATGCCCAAAGATTATTTCTATCCCCTGCCCCAAACTTGACAAGATTATTTAAAATTTCCAGTTAAGAAGTCATTGAACAAGAGAGATTGGGAGGAATTTTAGACATGTACAGGAGTTATACTCAATTTAAGACTGCTTAGTTTTTCCTAATAGCATGGGCCACTTTGGAAAAGATTAGTAACTATACAGGGAACTTAAGTTCTGGAACACAAACAGGGTAAAATCCTAGAACAATGATCAGGGGATATCTTAAAAAATACAAGGATTATATGCTGATTTTTTTCAAAAATGATTCAACTACTTTAAATATATATTGCATGCAAGTATCTAAAGGCAGATAGGATGCTCCAAGATTGCAAGCACGACTGATTTTGACAATGTGCTGATTCATGTATTCATATCGGCCTACACGTGATTCCAGACCAACAGCACTTAAATGGGCAATTAGGGATGGGTAATAAATGCTAGCCTAGCCAGCGACGCTCACAACCCATGGGCGAATTTAAAAATTGTTAAATAGACAAATTTACCATAATGCTACTTGCATCTGATCTGAGATTGAGTCACTGAAGGCTACAAATTTTAGATGTTGACATAAGGTTGAGAAAAATCCTAATCTTACAGATTGTTCTTTTAACACAATTCACCTTTGGAAACATTACTCCCTTAGGAATAGTATGATTCAGAATCTTATTTGGAATTTAATGCTACATAGAGTACCTGAATCAATTTTACACTGAATTAGTTTTAGGCCCGTTTTTAGCTGTCTGTTTTATCCACCCAAAAGCAAAGATCTAAAAATAGCAAAGATATGGTGGTCTTTGGTTTGTTGAGAGCAATATTTTATCTTTATTTGGCATTTGACAATGGAAAAGAGTGCATTGCAATTCATGTACTAAGCAATAGTGAATCACATTGATCACTGATGTACACATGTTCAAAGACATATATGGAGCAAGGTTCATCAGCTTTGTGTTTTCTTTTCACTTAAGACAATGATGTGCAAGGCCTGGCTAATTGTAACAAAAATGGTTGTACAAGAGGCATCTTCTTTCCAAAGGGACAAAAATAAGCATCTCAAACCAAAATTATTAAAAGATCTCTCACTATGGTTGCCAGAATTGAAATCAGAGTAGCATTAAAAAATTAGGGAAACATGGTTAAGTAAAATGATTAGATAGAGAAATGCTTAAGTGTGACACTGCACAAAACAATTTATTTGTATTATCATACAGTAAAACTGTTGTACGTATCTGATGCTTTGAAGATATTTTAGACTCATGCATACATCTACACGGAAAGCACCATATAATAGATCCGTTTCTACCTGTAGGGTCAAACCATTAGTACATCTACAAATGCAAATCAAGGCACTTCATTTCTAGGGAGACAGACCACTGGTTTTATGTTTGCAGAATGAAAATGTGTTACGTTATGGGCATGCTATTCCAAATGCTTAGTTTTGACTACATTTTCTTTGTTATAAAATGGATGTGTTACAAAGTTCATTCTGTAACTAGATACTTTAACTGCCAAATTTACCTCTTGCAGGCTACAAATAGAATCTATTGTTTCTGTGCAAGAACAATTAATGAATTATTGTAAAACCAGATCTTGAAACAAGTGAGCTGCCTCCTTCATGGCTCAATTAAGGATGATCCTGGGACAAAATGGCAGAGTGAGAAATTATGGTAGCAGAAACCACTGTTACAAATGTTCACCAGAAGTTTCACACCTTACCATCTATGCAGCAAATTAGTAAGAAAGCAATTCTAAGACTCAGGCATTCTGGTCTTATTTTATCTTTTAAGCAAAGATAGAATCAGACTGCATGCTGCACCAGGTTATCAACTGCATTGAGATGAGAATTAGTCAATTGTTGAACCATTATTAAAAGACGTCTAGCTAAATCATCCCACGGCGATGCCAAATATCTGACTCACTCAAACATCCTTGCTTCCTGAAAACATCTTTTCTTCCCACTATAATCACAAAACTGAAAATTCTCAATTCTTAGCTTCAACTGTTTTGACATTTAAACATATGTTACTTTTTCTTTATAAGGCTAAACTCAAAAATTACTCCCCAAAAGATGAACTGTAAAATATTTCAGTGTAGTGTAGATCCAGTGTGGCCATGCAGTCATTTAGATTTGGGAAAGGAAACACTTCATTATTCTCCATGCCAACAGCATTGATAAAGCTCACCTCCAGTTGCCTGCATCAGAGGTGCAGAAAGCTTCAGTGAACTGGTGATATCAAGCATAAAACCATGATGCACCCAACTCCTTTTAGTACTATACTTTGCAAAGGCAGCTGTTATTATGAAATTATTGACTCCTTCCAGAATTGTTTTGCAGGTTGTGGTTTATTTTTGATCCAAAAGATTTTTTTTGGAGTGGGATTCAGTACATTTTTTACACTTTAAAAAGGAAAAGAAAATCTAAAACAAGGCAGCCTAAAATCCATATATAGATATAATCTTTAAATAAAAAGCATGCCAGCTCAGCAAATATTCTAAGAGTGACAAGCCATACTTGTGTTGCTGCATGGCAGTCCATTTAGCTGTATAAGATGGAATGTTCTACGGATGGCTAATGTGTAAAAACACACAAATGGCCTGACAATTACTGGCATTCTAGCACTGGCAGTTACCTGTATTTTGTGCATCCAGGAAAGAAACAAGAATTGCAAAGTACTAAGTACAAAGTAACACATTGAACCATGTATTTTCTGGGTCCCATGTAGTCACTATAGGAAGTGCTTTAGACCACTTGGAGAAGGCAATAAACTTGCAACTTCACAGATACAAATCTCACTATTATTAACAGCCTAAGTAACCACTAATCCTCTGATGTCATAATAGGTCATCATTGGAAGATGCTTTTAAACAAACCCTTCCCCACCAGCACAAACCTATATTGTCAGTGTGAACCCATTCGTTTGCATTTATTGTTGGCTTAAACAATGATACACCTAACATGAACCAAATGCAACAAAACAGCAAATTTAGAAGTAGGGCTCTGCTATATCGACTGCCTGCATCACTACTGAGGAACCAACTTTGGAGATTATATAATCTAAATTAGGTACCACAAAAAAAATCTACAAAATTAAAGTGGAACTTAAAGCAGCAAATAACTGAAAGTAGACTGCTATAAACCTAAGATTTTATCCAACTGAATTACAAATAAATTGGCAGCATGCGACAAAGATCTTTTTGTTACAACTTTGAATAGATATTTGTACAGGTGAGGGATTAATGTATTAAATATCCCATGGGATGTTGTAGGTATGTATGCGTATTCACGATTAGATGGCAAATCTATAATATTCAGAGGTATTTTTCACACTAATGTTCATCTTCTTGTTGAAAGATATTTGCTTTCAATCAAAGATCTTAAATTGGCAAGAAGTTTGAATACTGGGAAGCATCAGTTGCCGTCAAAACCAGGAAGAAACAAAATCTATCTTAAGTGAACACCTGAATGCAAGTGTAAGTTTATTTGACTATAAATAGGGCAAAGCCAGTAAAATTTAATATGAAACAATTTAAAAAGTAATGTTTAGATATTATTCTAGTTTGAAGACAGTTAACAGCTTTTGTGCACGTTTGTCCAGGGTTTTGAAGTCCATACATAACTATCTGAAAATATAATACATCAATACAGGCTAAAGCATTCACACGTGCCCATACGAGGAAGGAAAATAAAATAAAATAAAAAATAACAAAATCTTGTTGTAACATGGTTTGTGAAGTCATAAAAGTTATAACGACTAACTTTCTGAATACATATTTTTCCTTAGGGTGCATATTATAGTTAACAAATCTAAAGGAGTTGTCTTGCAGCTAGTTAAGAATATATTTTCTGGATGTATGTGAGTAATAATGCATGTATAGCTGCTGCTGTGTTACCATGGTTTTCAGCAACTTCTTTCACCTTAAGTTTGAAGGCTGCTGTGTAGCTCTCTCCTTTCTCCGCCATGTTAACGGTTAAAATTTTAAACTCAAATTATTAGTCTTATACAAGGTGGTTCATGATAGGCAATTGTTATTAATGAAAGTACACTTAGTAAGCAATCTCAGCTAAGCTGACTGATTTGATAGGTGCTACACTTTGCACGTTAATGCGTTTGCTCCTGGAAGGAAACTGTTCCAATTTTAAGCATACTCCCAAGGGAAGCCTATGAGCAAACTATGGAGGACCTGTCAGATGATTTATTGCTGCCCTGAGAAACTTGTCTGCATGTCACATACTACGTTCAATTGATCAATAAATACTGTTGGCTCATTCAATTGACCCGAGCATTGTAAATTTTGCATGGGTTTGAGGGCTTGCCGTTCAGAAAATTTGACTTCATGAAAATTGTAGCGAGTATTATATTTGGAAAAGTACAGTAAGATCCTTGGTATCAGGTACTAATGGAATACTCAGTTAACGGTTAATATTCCATTAGGAGAAATATACAGCAAAGTAGTTGAAATTGAAAGGGGGATATTGGCTTTCAATATCAAAAAATAGAATGCGATAAAAGTTGGAAACTCTAAAACACAAGGAATGTTTCAGCCAAACAGTCTATGCTTCTATTAGCAAGTATCTAAAGTGCAGTATGAGCAGATACCAACCTGAATTGTTGGTTTAGAAATAATTCAATGCAGTATGGTGATAAGAGCAAAATGTTTCAGTTATATATTAGAAAATTTGTAGCTAAACAGCAGTCTTCATTTCAAGCTAATGTTTCATTAACTGCTACATTAGGCTCAAAATACTTTTCAAAGCTTATACAGTTTTATTTGAATGATGCAGCATTAATCGCGACAGAGCAAAAAAAAGACTCCAAGAAACAACTTGAATAGCTATCACATTTATTGATGAATTCAACTAAGAAATTTTCAATGTTAAGAAGGTAATATCTGACCAGTGACAGCAATTTTTCACATTACTATTATGGCTCGAAGAATGCTTTAGTCTCAAATACTTAAGACCAAAATTACACTGTGCAGTTCTTAAGACTAGGCTGCCTCGCAGGTTATTCTTGCGTTGTCCCCACACACAAAATAGTTAGTGTTTTCTGTAACTACAATAATTAAGATGTATGGTATAATTTTCAACAGTACTATTTTGGTGCTTCTATCAGCCATAAAGGTCAGATAATACCTTTTTAAGATGTCCTTACTTGTGTAGTTGACTGCAAACCTATATATATGCCTGGGGAAAAAAAATTACATCATTAACAGTAACTTGTTCCTTTTACTTTATAATCCAAGCATACAGAAGCTGGAAAGTTAAGATTCTGATTGACACTTTGATCCCTGTAGATTAAGATGTATTTAAAGTAATACTTAAAGAGCTAACCTAAAAAAATACAGCTATTATACTTGTGACTTAACTTCTCTCCTACATGAGTCTCGACAATTTTTTTTAAATGTTACATTAATAACCCAATGTAATCAAGAAACAGCACGGTGCCTGGGTAAATTACTTCAACAAGCCATGAAAATTGTTAAATGCACTTTATAGCAAAGTCAGTCATATGTAAACCTCTCTCTCTTTTTTTAAACTTTTTATACTTACAAGCAGCTCCAAACCTGAGTATTCATAGTACATCTAAACATACAAAAATGTATGTACATTTTTCTCCACTTTCTGGTAAACTAATACAGTTGTCTCTAATGTCCATTTTACATCCCTTTTGTCCTAGAAACATGCAAAATCACCATACAATAAAAGGACAAAAATGAAATTTGAAAAAAATTGCACTCTTTTGGAACATGTGGCAATATGAACATGGGCTTTGACAGATTGCAAAACCAACATAAACTGCCACATCATCAGTGTGCACAACACATTAGGCATTAAACCTTCACAAGCAGCAGTCTGCCATCTTTAATTTTCAATTGCTGAAATATCGGCAAAATTAAATATGCACATTTCATGCTAGAAGTTACAGTATGCAATAATACTATATGTATTATGTAGAGCACAACCCTTTCAACATTCACCTCTGATTATGCTTACGCTAATCTCCTTTTCAAAGTGGAGAATGGGGAAGCAGCGTTCAGATCTGATGGAAGCAGTGGCAGCAATGACCTTTGTCACAGCTGGATTAAGAGGGAGTAGAATTCCAACTTCAAACACAGGCTGCGAATTACGGCTACATGTTCACTCCTTGGGCACTTAAGAGTGACTCCAGCATATCGTAAGTATCTTTGTAGTCCATGTGCTGGCTGTTTGCATTGTATTCTGGATTGGTGTTGTGACCGTTGGCCTCTGTAGGTTTCCTATCCAGTTTCATGAGGGTGCTGAGTTGTCCATAGCCCACCTGGTATGTGACAGTGGGAGGAGGGGAGGAGGGAAGGTTAAGAATTAAGTTGTAAGGGTATATATACTGCTTCACAGAGGAGGAAGAAGAAGAGGAAGAGGAAGAAGAGCTAGATGAAGTACCTGCTGTCTTGGAGGTTTTGCTCATTTTGGGATGGTGGTTGTGAGAGGTATCACTGGCGTGCGCCCTCTTGCGTGAAGAGCTGGAGCCAGTGGAAGTGCCATCACTGCTCAGACCTACGGGACTCCGCAAAGTTCCTCCTTTCGATCCATCAATACCGTGTTTACTACTCCCACTACTGCTGCTGCTATGCGAATACTTGTGGCTGCTACTATGATGATGATGGTGAGAAGAATGGTCCTTGCGTTTCTCCTTATGTTCCTTCCCTGCATGTGGACTTGTGTGCTTGCTCTTACCACTGCCCTCATCTGAGGAGCTATGTCTTTCAGAGGAGGGAACTTTAATTTTCATTTTTAGCTCATCCTTAGAAGCCTTTTCTGTGGGTGGTATGGGTATCCTTAATTTAAGCAAACCCTTTTCCTTTTTATCTGCTGTATGTCTCTCTAATTTTTCTGATGAAATCGGGATTTTCATCTTAATTGGTGAAGCCACAGCATTACTATTATGCTGAATTTGCTGCTGTGCTGGTACACGTTTCTTCTGTTGTTCTACCAGGGCTTGAGCAGCAGAGGCATATTGTTCTTTCACATCAGACTCCAGTGTTTCTAGTTTGCGTTTCTGTACTGCAAGCTCTGCAGCAAATTTCTCTCTATATCTGTCCAAAGCTAATTTTTGAGGAGCTGGTACAGATGGAAGGGGGAATCCATGATGTTTGCCATTACCAGATTTAAGATGCTCATGTTTACTTGATGAATGCCCTGAACCTTTTTCAGATCGATGATGGCTTTGAGCTAACTGTCCAGAAGTTGACTGCTGAATGCAGATCATGTCATTTTTGTTGACAGGTACTGATAAATCTTGTTTGTGAGAATGAGCTTGTTCCATGTTCTGGTGTGGATGCTGAGGCCACTCTTGTTGGGAGGTAGAACTGAATGATGTAGTAGCCATCATTTCAGGGGCATGCGCTGGAATTGAAATATTACTAGAGTTCAATGATGCAGGTAGGGCAGTTGTGGAATTGGATTTAGGAAAATTTGCACTTGAAGCAGGATCACCACCAACAGAACACGTAGATTCATGGGGCCCAGACGAACCAGGAAGAACATTATCAGCTATCTGGCCATCTATTTTTGGTTTCTTTGCAGCCTGATTAGCCTATGAAGGAAGGAAACCAAAATGAAGCTAATACTTACAACAGTAAACAAAATGATACAAATTAAGTCAACATTACAAATTAAAAGCTTTACCCGCCAGTTTCGTATCCTCTTCAATCTGCTTGGAGTTTTCTCTAGTATTTGCAGAAATTCATGTGTTAACTCTGCAAATAAAATTCAAAGTAAAAGTTAAGCCATAAAAAGATGGTTCTGACAACAATTCATATTCCTTTAGACATAAAATACTTTTAAAAAAAACTAAGAATGTGATTGTGGTAAATTACGTTAGGTACAATTATTTTTGGAAAAGCTTACTGACTGATGTTCACAATTTCAAGAGTTTCCAGCTATAAGGACTACACAACAGGAAATTAGACATGCCACTGCATCTTTTAAATGGGGACTTAGTATTATACCAGTAACAGAATCCAATGTTAATTTTTGAAGACTAATTTTGAAAGGAGATTCAACTTGTCCCATTTTACAAGTTTGCCATTAATCATCAAATCCTTATGGAATATCTAGTAGGAGACATATAAGAAGGCAATATACTATTCTCAGACTACCACGTGATTTGTGCAATTCTGGGAAATATTCCACAAGGTTGCTTTATGAATTTCACCCGTGTGGAAGTGCTAGAAAATAAGTAAAATGCATAATTTAGAGAAATGTAAATTTTCTGTACAAAATACTCTATATTCTCTAAAATAAAACAAAACTTCTAAGGAGAGACTTTCTGTGCTCCACCACAAGTGTGCCATTTTGGATCTTCTTCCTAAGCCACTCTGGTAACATATGTTACAGATTTTCCTCATCACTGTTAAGAATGATTAGGGTGAGAAAGGGAGACATGTAGTGTGCATTATCAAGGGCTGTGATAGCTCAGCACACTTTCCATAACAGCATAAAATTACTTCACTGCACTTTTTCTAGTGCAAAACATTACTGTTTCACTACATAGCTTTGTTTTACAACATAAAGACTGTAAATCTAGTTTTATCTACAAATTTACAACTAACCATCAAGTAATTCCAGAGTTACAGATGGATCCACATATTCCCACCAATGTTTGCCATCTGTGGATACAGGTATTTCCCAGTTGGACCACTTGCAAGCCAGATGAATACACACGCATGCTATCACAGTAGGTTTGTACTGCAAGCAAAATGTTGTCAGGTGCAAACTGCAGTGGAGAATATTGATGATCGATGGATCATGAAAAAAAAATACAAAAAAAGAGACAAAAACAGGAAGCTTATTTAGTTGTTGAGTGAAAAGATAAGACATCAATATCTGCAGAAGGTGGGTCAGACTTCCAGCACAAAGCTGAAAATGGGTTTACTCCAGATAGCATATGGACGAACATGTTGCAAATACACGCCCAATGGAGGTAGTATATATACCATTGTACATTGGCTTAATGAAAATTTTTGTCAAGCTACTATCCACCATGTTCCTTACTAGGTAGTTTAAGCTTTAAGAAATCCTTTTCAAAATGTTTGCAAGGCAAAAAAAAAATCTGGTCATGAACAACTCAACATTTAACAGTGGTGGTAAATTATATTATTCTTAGTAGCAATGTTCAAGAAGTATAAAGTGATCTTTAGCAAGTTTGTCCTGGCAAAAAAGTGCCAATTCCTTGCACTCAACCTGCATCCCCACTGAAGTTTGGAATAGCTATCTAGTAAGGAAAATCGTTATGGTCAAATATTTTTGGAAGTTCAGGCATTAATTCAACAGAGATATAATTATAATTAAATCAATGTGCATTGGTTGTTTATACTTTTCTTTGAATGTGGGTTTGCATAAAATCCAGACCCTACAACAGCAGCAAAATACAGGATCTGTTCTAGTTTTTACATTCTTTCCATTCCAAACCATATTTTATGCAACTTCAGTATGTTATATAAGTTGTTACTATCAATGAGCAGCTATCTGGTGATATGGGTGTGCTTGATATCAACAATAATCTCAATTTAGCTAATAACTTAATTACCAAATTGAACAAAATGTTTTGAGTGCTATACCCTATAAACTAATTAAAATGATATTTGATTAAATTTTGGCTACAGAATTCCAACATCAACATTTCTATTACCCACATTTGGTGCCTCCAGTTAGTTTTAGGAGGCCACTGAATAATTTCCATTGAAACTGGAAGTACAACCCAACAACTTGCAGTTCTTAAAATGTGCTGTAATGTTTTAATCTGAAATCATCAAAATGTTGTTAGCAAAAGTCAAATTAATGTTGAAAAAATTAAATTTTGCAATTCAACGAGAAGTGTAAAAATGTTAAATGCTTTTATACTTACCATAATGCTTGTGAATTCTAGGTTAAGTTTATCTCTTTGTAATCTTTAGTTGCTATTCAGGCTACCAATTTTTAGAGTTATGCACTCAGAATCGAGTTAATGTAACCAGAGAGCACCACTACACTTCTCATTGTGCATTTAACCCCTTAGTGCCCAAAACACCCTTGTACAGTACACCGCACTGCAAACAGAGAGATACCATCACTGCAGATGAAAGGACATTTCTCTGTTGCAACAAGGGCTTGAGACACTTGTTAGGGGGCCCTGCAGTAAGGGAAGCAATAGTGTGCCTGAAACTGTGCAACAAAGAGGGTCAGGATAACAACCTGTTGGTAGCCATGAAATAGGATGTCTGTGCCAAATCCTTGCTTGCTGTAACAAAAATAAACAAGAATTAGCTGAAGGAAAAACCAAAGACAAAAGTTTAATATCTTTGGACATCATTCACCAAATTTAGTGGTTGTAATCATTATTCACTGTGCTTCATTGAATAATTATACAGAACTTTAGTTGTGTCCAATGTATATTTACTATTAAACACAAAAGACTCACCTCTCACTAACTGGGTACATTTCACCACATCAGTATGAGGGTGCTCTATAGTAATCTCAAAACCTGCAAAATTAAATCAGTTAAATTAGTCCCAATTCATTTACAAAGACAATATCACAATAGGAATATATACACTTTTAAAAGAGGTATGGAATAAAAATCACCAGCCCTCAACTGAAAAGTAGACAGTGATTAAATTCAAACATTTACAGTTAAAGGATATTAAAATAAAACTAATTAGAAAAAAGCAGACCAAGTTGGGCACTAGGTGAGAACATACTATATACATGAAAATAGCAAGATTTTGCAGATAGGCAATTTTGCATATAGGCCCACTCAAGCACTGTCTAAGACTTGCAACAATGCACCAGCTCATTCTCATTCAAAGCTACTGAACACTGACCTTTCTCCCCGACTATACCCAGATTGAGTTTATGGATGATAGTCCCACAATGCTATTAGGTGGGTGTATCTTCACCACTGCAGCAGTTCAAGGCAGCCCACTAACTACTCAAGGGTAACTAAAGATGGGCAATAAAATACCAGTCTTGCAAGAGATGTACACATCCCATTTATGAAAAATATGATAGGCATAGAATGGGCATCTGAAGGATGAAGACTCCACCAGGCATGTAATCCCCCACACACTGCAGAAACACCATGGTGAGGGGTACTAGGTACTAGGTGAATACTTAATATGATTTAACATTAAAACAATCATTGAAACAAAGACATTTGTCCAAAGTCTTGGAACTTGCTTTCATCAAGTTGCATGCATATGAACTCAAGTTGAGTAGAGATAAAGATTGATAGATCACAACATATTTGCTTCTGTAAGGGTGGTTAAGATGTAGTCAGGTGTATTAATACTCTGGCCAGATGTTGATGCAGAGAGATATACAGAAGTGGCAAGAACAATTCTTATAACCCAGAGCAGGTTGTTTCTCATATTCATTTCAGGCTGCTGGTGTTTCCTTTGCTAATTACCTTGGTGACAGGGAAGCCATGAACATCAAGGGTTCATGATGAGGCCTCTTTTTCAGGCAAAGTTATGCTGCCTGCAGCCATAATCCACAAGACACGAGCTAGGATCTACACTGTACACCCTCAGGCTTCTCCAAACACCAGCAACACACCAATATTGTGTTCAATTATTCTTCCAATGAGAGCCTTACTATAGTGCTTTTAGATAAACCAGGATGTCATCAGCCATAACTGCAAAGATTGGCCTTGATCTGCCAGAAAATACTTCGCTATTCTAGGTTACAGTGCTGGGAACTCCTTGTGGAAGCTCCTATAGAAACAGATATTCATCTGCATAATATTGTGCAGTTACCTGCAAATCAGTTGTATAAGTGTGGAATACTTTCCTGTCAGCATAAGTAGAGACATTGTGACTTTTAAGTTGAAACTGACACTTTCACATTTGTACAAGTGACAAGATACATATTTCAACTCCAGATGAACCAACATGCTTTCAATAGAATGGTTTAAGACCGGTGCCTTGCTACGATACAACTGGCCTTAATGCTCCCTTGATTAGATAGGTTCCTGGACACTACCTAGCTACGCATAATAAAAATTTATTAACTTCAGATGAGAAAAGGGCAATAGATTTGACTCATGTCCCATGCAATGCAACAGAATAGCTAGAAACTCATTGTGAATAATGGCGACTTGGGAAATTACTGCTTGGTGATCAATGTCAGTGCAGGCTACCCACAAAAGTAGTCAATTCATTTGACAGAAGAGTACAGAAAAATAAAAGAAAGGTATGCCCCTTTGTAGAGTTCAGGACAAAATTTGTACATCTAAAAGTTGTGCAGTGAAGACAATGCAGGCATCTGTCACTCAGAAGGATCCATAAATATTTGAAGCCAGAATCTAGACTAGCAGAACCATTCTGCTGGAAGTAGGGCAGTACTTGCAAGCTTCAAAACCGATTGATCCAGAAAATACTACAAGCGGCAATGATGGTAGTGTAGAAAATCAGAACCATTAAGTAAATTGCTGTCCTCTGTGTATGAGTGTCAATACTGTTGTTAACTGAGAAAGAAAGCACTTTGCATTGATACAACGCTGTATCATTGAATAAACACCAAGTACAACGAATTGTTTTTTAAAAAAAAAATACACTGGCTTATGCAGAGAAATACAGTAGCCATTTTACACAAAGACCCCATGAATAACAATGGATACAATCACTGCCTACAAAACTGGAAGCAGCAACAAAGCAAAAATCACTGAAGGTTTTCAAAAGTATTAGAAGGATCAGATTAGCAGGGAAAATACAACTTATAAAGAGAAAAACTGTAATTTTAGTTCGACCCAAAAATTCTGTTGAAAGATCTCAAAACACCTTCACGAGCACAAGGATTCACCACAAGTCATCAATTCCATGCAAATAGTGTGGGTGAATGGGCGCTGTGGTCTAAACTGACAGGATCCAGAAAAATAGACAGCAGTCAAAATGAGAAAATGGAAAATAGGAGGATTGAAGCAGTAAAAATTTTCATTAAAGTCAACAGTAGAAATAGAAAATAACTTACTTTCCAAAAGTGGATATGTAATATTTTCACTCAAGTAACCCTAGCCAACTTCTGGCAGCAGTAAGTTATGATCATTTATAAGCTGCTACACGCCAATGACTAGTCAACTTGTCAAACTTTGTTCAACAGACTTCAATGTTTCTTGAATAAGTTTTTTCCAGAAATACATTATGGATAATATCCTGCAATTTATTTTTAAAAAAACTTTAATTCTTTGTAGGACTCAAACCAGAAGAGTAGCAATGGATGAGGGTATTACAGGAGTAAATTGGAGCTAACTGAGGAGCAGTGATAGTTGGCTCAGGGCAATGGGAGGAGATACTCAAATTGTAGGAAATCCAGTAATGAAGGGTACCAGAGTGAATATGCTGAAGGATGAAGGGGAGCACAGGCAATAGGGATTTCACAGTAATAGAGTGGCAGTCAAGTATCTTTCATCTTTTGCCTTCCACCCTCAGCAAAAAGTGGGATGGGAGACAGCTTCCAACATACATGGATTTGAACTACCTGTTTAAAAGGAAGCCCGTACAGCAATGGGGTGGTAGGTTTAGGGGCTAGTGGCATAATAGAAAATTACTACAGGTTGCAACAAGCTTCATGGAAGGCAAGACAACATGAAGGGTTGGAAGCAAACAAGGCTGTATTTGCACCCTCTACCTAGCCGAGAATCATCTTCCCAACAACACTAACAAAAGCAAGGAAGAAATTAAGAAAAAGAGGTAGAGATGAGGACACTTTCAAGTGGCAGAAATATTAAAGGAAAAAAGACACTTTCCAATTCATGCTGGTATCTTCCAGCTTGTGGCAAGAAAATTAAAAGTATCTGAAAATTTTCAAATTTCCATCACCAAATAATCTCTAGTTGGTTTAAGGATCACTAACTAAACTGAATAGCCTTACTGAGATAATGAAAGCTCAATAAGCACAAATGCACTTTACCAGAAATTAGAGCACTGCATGGTGTGACACTCCTTTTGTAGAACAGTACATTATTCCACTTCCTGTTAAGTGAACATCACAAAAACCTGCTACCAATAGAATAATAAATTTCCATCCATCCCTATAACAGAAGCAAAACACTACAAATGCTGGATAAACTCAGCAGATCTGGCAGCATCTCTGGAGAGACTAACAGCATTAAACATGATTCTTCTTCAGAACAGTTAACTGTTTCGCTCTCCAGGTGCTGCCAGACCTCCTGAAATTTCGAGCACTTGTTTCCCTCCATCTTTAATATCACTGACTACTCCTGTTCCGGACGGATAGGCAAAAAACATGCAGCCCTAAGAGTTATCCACAAACCAAGAACAAAAAAGAAAACCTCAGTGTAGAAACCATTACTGAATGAAGCCTAACTTGAAATGACATAATTCACCAGAGAACAGGAAACAACATGCAAAATTCAAAGACTGAGAATGTGTGTGCACTGTGTAAAGCATTTCGACAGTCTAGAATACATTGCTCTAGCATCTGTGTAGTTAAATGCTTTTCCCTTCAAAACACAGTATGTCATTGTAATCTTGCCCCTATTCCAACTTACCCAAGGTTTGCAGTATTATACTTTCAAGTATGACCAGGTCTTGGGCCTGTTGAAGATATGCCTGCAGTTTAAAGAATATATATTAGAAACTAATTTGTACAGTGGAATCTAAAGCAAACAATCTCATCCCTTTATAAACATTATCCCTCAAGTGTCAACCCTTTTGTACAAGTAGTAGCGAAAATATAGTTTTGCAAAGTTTGTGTTAGATTTCATTTAGCTATAGCAATGAAAATTTGTATTTGTACTCAGGAATAACTAGCAAAATTACTTTTACACTCAAGGTAAAATTTGCAAATCAAATTGGGTTTATGTATCCTAAATGTCATGTTGCCATATTTACAACTTACATCACTCTTAACATCTAGTGGCTGTTCTTGAGGGTTCAAGCAGGCATGTACCACCTTTATGACATGTTCAAGTTTACGCGGCTGTTCCTCTACTTTTGCAGCCAAGAACAAAGCAGCAGGGGAAATTACCTGTTAAGAATTTTCAAATGTTAAATGCTTGAATAAAAAATTAGTACCTAACAAAAAACATATACAAAATTTTGATTCAGCCTCATTACGTTAACTACCTAAACATTACTGTGCACTTTAATTAAAATGTTACTGCTCTTAAATCAATACCACTAGCATTGCTCCCAAATTCCAGATAACATAACATGGTAGTTTGTTTTCACGTGGTGCAATTTTTCAGCTTATATTTGGCTATGCAGCACTTAGTGCTATTTAAAAGAAAATAAGCCATTTTGCCTTTGGAGCATGAATTTTAAACACCATTGAATTACAGGCAAAGGTGTTTCAATTCCCACGCTTTTGTGGATTACATTATAATTTAGTCTCAATAATCAAACTAATAACTTCAATAAAAGCAAAATATTGCAGATGCTGGAAATCTAAAACAAAAACAGCTGGAAAAACTCAGCAGGTCTGACAGCATCTGCGGAGAGGAATACAGTTAATGTTTCGTGTCCGTATGACTCCATCAGAACTATGGAAATATAAAAATGAGGTGAAATATAAGCTGGTTGAGGGGGTGGGACAGGTAGAGCTGGATAGTGGGCCAGTGATAGGTGGAGGCAAAGAAGAGATTGCCAAAGATGTCATAGACAAAAGGACAAAGGGGTGTTGATGGTGGTGATAATAGCTAATGAATATGCTAATGTTGACATTCCTTAGCTAATATAGCCACCATCAACAGACATTCTTTAGCTAATGTGGGCATCAGAGCAGGGCGGTGTATTGAAATGGCAAGCGACAGGGGGGTCTGGGCCATGCTTGCAGACAGACCTATTTCCATTATTTTTAAATTTCAATGTAATCCATTGTTTTAGCTCTACCTTTTAGCCTATTTCAGTCCCTTCCCCCCCACCCACCCCCACGAGGGCTATCTGTCACTTGCTCGTCCTGCTTAATGTCACCATTAGCACATTTCTTAGCTAATAATCACCACCGTTAACACCTCTTTTTCCTTTTGTCTATGACATCTTTTGGCAATCTCCACTTATCACTGGCCCTCTATACAGATCTACCTGTCCCATCCCCCCTTAAACCACCTCTTCTCTATTTTTCCTTAGTTCTGGTGAAGAGTCATACGGACTCGAAATGTTAACTGCATTCCTCTCCGCAGCTGCTGTCAGACCTGCTGAGTTTTTCCAGCTATTTTTGTTATAAAATCAAAGTACTTGTTGCAAAACTAAAACTGCAATTAATCTCAAATTTCCATAGTCTTCACTTGTTCTTCCAATATCAGGCCTACAATCAATTAATCAATTGCGCTACCAAATTCTGCCAACAGCAAAAAAAAATAAAAACACTTACATTTCTATGAAACCTTGTGAAAGAATGTTGCATATAAAATCTGTGCATATAAACAATTGCAGTGTTGATGGTCAATTGGGAGCTAAAATGTATGTCAAGGAAAGTATACCCTACGGACATTAAGAAAGCATGTTAAAATTTTTTGCTTAAAACATAACCAAAATGAGGTATTGATGAAATATAATTCATTGGAAAATAATTATAGACCAGAAAAAAAATCAATTTCATCATAGAAAGCAACAGAAAATAAGTCTTTCTTTAACTCTTGAACTTGAATTGACACCATTCTGAATTGCACTGTTTCCAGTCCTAAAGGAAACAGTTGTGGTAGCCTCAGAAATATTTGCAATCAATAAATTTACTCTGGGAGGCCTTGGTTTCCAACCCACAGTACCGTTATAAATTAGCTTTTTCGATAGTTTTTGCAATAGATCAACTAAGGCACCACGCCCCCATCCAAGATTCTAACATATAATTGGTTAGTTCAGCAGCACTAAAATAAGCTCTGGTGGAAACTGACTGCTACATGGAACATGACAATTCAATCTTATCTGCGGAGCGTTCAGCAAGACACTGGTGTTAATTAAGTCTTGATATGAAACGATCTAGGTCTTTGGATTGGATGGAAATCTTTTACAGAAAGAGAAAGAAATCAAAAAGTAGCTGGGTCTGTACGATACTGCTTCATAATCTTCGTCATTATGGAATTGGAATACACCAAATTTAAATAAAATACATGCAGTTGTGTAGCAATAAGAATGCACTACGATAAAGGAGACCCTCACAATTTACTCCTGTAGGATTGAGTGAAGGCAGGAATAGGAAATTAATTTAAGTGTTCAGTCTTGCGAAATAGGCAAGTCAGCTCAAAGGTTCAAAAGTCAATTTAAGCAAAAGATATTTTGCGTATATAAATTCTAGCCCCATTATGAAAGTAAAGGGCCATCTGAACACAAAACAGCCTTGTCCTCATCAAAACTTGGCAGGAATTACATTATGATTTCCAATCCCTGATGACTTGGATCATACTGACTGTTCATAACTATGTCACTAAAATCCTTACTATATATATATATTTAAATTTACTCAAAATTAATGTTTTTAGATATGTCACTTTCAACAAAAACAAAAGAACCAGCCAGTCACCTCTCTACTTACCCACAGATTGCTTCACCCAATATCATGAAACATTACTCAGATTAACATATAGGAATCTCATTTGTCATAGGCTACATTATGAACAGCAACATGGTTCATTCCTTTCCTAACAATGGGGAAACAGCAAGAAGCAGGATTAATTAGATAGCTCTACCAAAGAGCTAGCACAGGCTGTATCATCCTTTGGTTCTAAGCCATCTCATACTATGTCTGTGGCAAAGACAGTGTCACTTTTTTTTTTAAAAAAAAGGACAGATGGGTTTTAGTAATACAAGAGCTAGAGGTAAGATTTTTCACAATGATTAGAACAGTATTTTTCTACTCTGCTAAACGCTATTCTAATTAATTTAAAAATAATCGAATACTGCATGTCACTAATGCTAAGGCCTTCGGGCCTTTTTACAACCCCAGTGTTTCTTCATGTTCCAAGTTACACAGAACATTACAACAACAAAAAAAAATCAAACCGATTGGCGGATTAGTCAGCAACTCGGAAATAGCTAAGCATAAACTATGTCGAACGACGCAGTTGAATCGGCAACTCATTAGCTTGGATAGCTTGCATTTCACATCTAAACGCCCCAGAAAATAATTATTTCCCTCCCTCATCAGATATGACTACAATCCTTACGGCGCAATTCAAAACGGATCTCCGCTTTACATTTGGCATTATGAACGAGCCTGCAAAGATAAAACTACGGGTGAGAAACCGTGTGGGATTTTGTTTTCTTATCGATCAGGGTCGTGTGACTTTAAAGCGTGGCGCCATTAACAGGATTGCCGGTCTGCTCCCGGCAGCCATGTTGTCTTTTGTGCCCTGTTGCACCGCCTGTTCCAGATCCATCCTGCGGGCCTCTCCACGCGTTTGTTCCAATTGCCGAGCTGAAAATGCGAGAAAACGGACCGTTTTTTCATACGGGAGGCGATTCCCTCCCCCCACCCCACCTTCCCTAAATTCGAGTCCCACAGGCCCCCGGGGTCCAGGAAACGTCCCGCTTTCTCAGCGGGAAACTGCAACAAACGCGGCGCCGCCAAAACGCCGACTACAAAAGACAAGCGGCCGGACTCGGGGCTCCGGAGCCGCTTCTCAGCGCATCGCTAACATCTTTAAATACACAGCAAAGGGACTGCTCCTGCTTAGGCGGCCGCCTTCCCTTAGGCCTACCCTCCCCGCCCGCCCGCCCGCAGGCCGGCCGGCGCGGCCCGGCACCGCCATGTCAGGCCAGGCCGGGCCGAGCCGGGTAGGCCTCCCGCTCCCTCTCCCCGGACATTCCTAGAAACTGTTTCATCTCCCGCACGGGAAGGATACACGTTGAGCCGCTGACCCATGTCCTGGACTAGGTTGGCGGCCTGCTGCCGGTACGACAGCTCCTTGTCGGTGTCGATCCCGCACCGCCGGGATGGCGTACTCTCCAGCTGTTCCCGGGTGAAATACCATTTCGACGATGCGGCTGAAGCTGCCATTGAGCCGACACCGCGACCAACTCCCAGCGTCGCACAAGGCGCATGCGTCCCGCCAGCGTGTGCGTACACAATCACCGGAAATGACGGTAGCGGCCCGTTGATACGTCACCGAGAGACCGGGTGCAATGCATGCTGGGATCTGTAGTCCGGAAGGCAAATAAATGACTCAGCGTAAAATAAAGATATCGCTCAATATTACTTCCTTTGCCCCATTATCTTCAAAACGCTCACTGACGCTTTGTTTGGATTCCGCCAGCGCCACTCAGCTCCTGACCTCGTTACAGCCTTAGTCCAAACATGGACAAAAGAGGAGGTGAGGTGAGTGACTGACTGCCTTAGGCCGAGTGTGGCATCAAGGAGTCCTAGCAAAGCTAGAGTCATTGGAATCAGGGGGAAAACTCCCTGCTGTTTGTAGTCATACCTAGCACGGAGGAAGATGGTTGTGGTTGTTGGAGGTCAATCATCTCAGTCCTGAGACATAGCTGCAGGAGTTCCTCAGAGTAGTGTCCTAGGCCCAACCATCTTCAGCTGCTTCCTCAATGACCTTCCCTCCATCATAAGGTCAGAAGTGGGGATGTTCGCTGATGATTGCATAATGTTCTGCACCATTCACGGTGACTCAGATACTGAAGCAGTCTATGTCCATACGTACGAAGACGACAATATTCAGGCATGGGCTGATAAGTGGCAAGTAATCTTGTCTGCATCTTTTCTAAGAGCTTGACATCCTTCTTAAAGTGTGGTGCCCAGCATTAGACACAATACTCTAGCTGAGGAAAAGGATTCTAAGCAGAGGATTCCAGGGTCCCTCTCTGAAAACATTCTACAGTGTGACATTTGTCCCTCTTTATAAAGCAATTGAGAAAATTCACACAATAAAAGCATGTGTTCATTGGTACAGGTTATATACTAGGTTCACTATAACTTCTTTGCTTTTGTACTCCATGCCTATAATTATAACGCAAGAATCCTATTTTCTTTTTTTAGCAGCCTTATCAGCTTTTCCTTCCACCTTCAGAGATCTGCATATGTTCAAAGATTTGTGTATGAGAACCCCCAGCTCCCTCTGTTACTGCTATACCTTTAAAGTTGTACCACTTTATTTATATTGCTTCTCATAAAACTCCTTTTAATATTATATTATCATATTACTAAAACTCTAACTGCCTTCCCAACAGCTTCTGGCCATTCAATGATTACAGGATTTCAGTCTATTTGAAAGATTCAGGATGATACACCATAATCTACCAAATGTTGTCAGCTGAACTCAAATATGAAATCCAGCATTAAAATTATGGTGAAGTATCCTAATTTTAAATATAATGCAATTCTTCTCATGGGACAGTTTATTGAGTTTTGAATTAATTTCTTTGATAGTGATGGATATGAACAAAGGCACACACATTTCAATGTGCAGCAATTTGTGGGCCGTTTATCCCAGCATAAGTGCCAGAATTTCCCCACAGGAACCTTCATTGCTATTCACTCTTGGGTCAAGGGGAAGTTTCTCATTTAATAATCTTGGCAGGTGTCTGCACTACAATGGGCGCATCTTGGATGACTTCTAGAGACCACAAAATGAGACCGAGGTTGCTGCAATTGAGGGAGTGGTGCGATGGGGACGGAGGCAGAGGATGCCAGGGTCCGCCTCTGAAAATATTCTACAGTGTGACATTTGTCCCTCTTTATAAAGCAATTGAGAAAATTCACACAATAAAAGCATGTGTTCATTGGTACAGGTTATATATTAGGCCTAACCCCTTGGTGGGCCATTTTTGTGCTGCTGGGCATGTGCCTGGTCCCAGGTCTTTTTAATTCTTTCATGGGATGTGGGCATCAGTGGCAAGGCTGGCATTTGTTGCCCATCCCTAATTGACCTTGAACTGAACGGCTTGCTAGGCCATTTCAGAGAGCAGTTAAGTGTCAACCACCTTGTTGTGGATTTACTAATTGATTCAAATTCCACCATCTGCCAAGGTGGGATTTGAACCCATCTCCCAAGAGCATTAGCCTGGGCCTCTGGATTACTACTCCAGTGATATTAGCTTTAAACCACAATCTCCCAAGCGCTATTCATTCATTCTTTCAATTTCATTCATTTATTTCTTCAAATAATGCAAGCTATATTTGGAAAAAGCATCTTATGTCCCACCTGGATAACAGATATTAAGCTTCAGTGCAACAGAATCCTTCCAGGCTATCGCAGGTGTCATCTGCCAGATAAGCCAAATTTATACTTAATGTCTGTATAGAGCAAGTGACTAATAAAGCCATATCAAATAGCTTTATCAACTTGAGAGGTCAATAAAAAAATATAAACTGGCAGACTTACCAAGAGTCCACGGTTTTATAGATGGAATTGAGCTAGTCAACAGAGCTCCACATGTCAACCCCAATGCATACCACTCTATAAATACTCAAGTGGTTCATGTCTGCAACTGTTAATGTCATTTATTCAAGGATGACCCATGAGGGTATTCTTATGTCTTTGTGAATCATCTTGAGATGGTGTTCCACATTAAAGCTTTTGCTTAGTTGAAAAAGGCACAATGTAGGGATATGCCCCTTCTGCCTGGAAAGGACAGGGCCCTGTGTGTGAATATATATAGCTTTTAGATCTCGTAAGTCACACTGCAAGCCCGACTGGTGATCTTAAATTGATTTTCAGTGTAATTCCAAGCACAATCAGAATTGTTTAGCAAGTGTTGTCCAATTGCGGAATCACATTTAACGTCGGACCCTATGCTTTGAGTTTTGCAAGCATGGGCTGGTTGGGTACAGTCAGTACTTTTCCTGTTGCGTACAGCTGAAGGGATATGCTGTTTGATACAATCCGCCAGTCATTGGGATGGACGGCCTACATACCTGGCATCACACCAGCACTGAAATTCAGATACCACATTACTGATTTGTATGATAGGCAGAACTGTATACATCTTGTTGTTGTCCAGGGAATGGATGGCTGATGTTCTTTACAGCCATGCATCACAGCTGAAGTTAGAAAGCTCAACCCCAACAAGTGATGCAGAAACACAATGAAGCCCATACCACCACCTGAGTTCCTGTTGAGCACACCATGAGATGCTAAAGCAATGGTCAGCTTGTTTGGACTGTTCAAGCAAAATGTTGCTGTGCAATCTAGACAGCTGTTGTGATATGCCAGGACCTGTGTTGCTGCTTGCCCTGACCTCATCTTGGGAAAAATCTATTGGAAAAGGAAGGAAGTACATTGCTGAAAAAAGGGACATGGTATCAAAGCTTTTCGCCTTGCACTCATCAGGACAGACACACAAATACCAATTGGAAAGGGAACAACAATTTATACTGCATGAGAAGAGAGTGCTGATTGGTTGGCAAGTGGGCCCTGGTAGAGGCATTGTCATGGACAATGCACCAGGGAACCATTAACTGCCAAGCTTTTTAAATTCAAACCAAGCAGGTCAGCTCTGACTGGTCAAAGCATTGCCATGGGGAATGAACCAAGGAATGGCTGTCCCCCAAGCTTTTGTTTAGTTGAAAAAGGCACAATGTAGGGACATGCTCCTTCTGTCTGGAAAGGACAGGGCCTGTGTGTGAATATATGTAGCTTATAGATCTCATAAGTAAATCACACTTCAAGCCAGATTGGTGATCTTAAATTGATTTTCAATGTAATTCTTAGCACAATCAGAATTGTTTAGCAAGTGTTGTCCAATTGCAGAATCGTATCTAACGTTGGACCCTATGCTTTGAGTTTTGCAAGCATGGGCTGGTTGGGTACAGTCAGTACTTTTCCTATTGCGAACAGCTGAAGGGATATGCTGTTTGATATGATCTGCCAGTCATTGGGACATACGGCCTACATACCTGGCATCACACTAGCACTGAAATTCAGATACCACATTACTCATTTGTGTGATAGGCAGAATGTCACAGTGACTGGTGAATTATATCAAACAGCATGTCCCTCTGGCTGTTCGCAATAGGCAAGGAACTCAGCGTACCCAACCAGCCTGTGCTTGCAAAACTCAAAACATAGAGTCCAACGTTAGATGTGATTCCGCGATTGGACAATACTTGCTAAACAATTCTGATTGTGCTAGGAATTACACTGAAAATCAATTTAGCATCACCAACTGGGCTTCCAGTGTGGCTCACGTGCATGCTAGAAGCTACGTACATTCAAGCACAGGGCCCTGTCCTTTGCAGACAGGAGGAGCATTGAGCCCTTTTCAACTAAACAAAAGCTTGGGGACAGCCATCCTCTGGTTCATTCTCCATGGCAATGTCTTGACCAATTAGATTTGACCTGCCTGGTTTGAATTTAAACAAAAGCTTGGCAGTTAACTGTTCCCTTGTACATTCTCCATGGCAATGCCTCTACCAATCAGAGTCCACTTGCCTACCACTTAGCACTCTTCTCACGCAGTATAAATTGTTCTTCCCTTTACAATTGATATTCGTGTGTCTGTCCTGATGAGTGAAAGATGAAAAGCTTCAACAGCATGTATCTTTTATCGGCAATACTCAAGCTCTGCACTACCAAATGACTATGAAGAAGTAAATACATTTCTGAGACAAAGCCTAGGTCACTCTGCTCTGAAGCCCTGAGCAGCATTCTCCTTGGTCTCCTCTGGAAATATGGCACATCCTTAAAGCTGCTGATCTCTGGCTTCCTCATGCTCTGTGAATCAACTAACCCTCACTTACATGATCAAAGTTCCACGGGGTGAAACTATCTGAGCTGGTACATGGGAATTAGAAAGCAAGTGGCATGGGGTGAGATCAAGGAGGTCATGGCAAAGGAATGTGAGACAAAATCTTGCTTCTAGGATTCCTGTGCAACATTATCCTCAACATTCTCTTCCTCATTGTCATCATCATCATCATCCAGGTAGCAGTACCTTAGCGATCTTTGTTGAGGTTTAAGTTTAGAGGCTTGGTCCACAGTAAATAATCAGGATGTGGATTGAAACCTGTGATCCTTAGATTTGAGGTTGCGAAGAAGACCATTGTACCAGCAGAAGGGTGGGGTTTCTGTAAACTGCAGCGGTTGAAGAAGGCAGCTCACCACCACCTTCTCAAGGCCAATTAGGGATGGGCAATAAATGCTGGCCTAGCCAGTGATGCCCACATCCCATGAACAAATAATAAAAAATAACATTTGAGCAAAACTTCTCTTTACTCAGACCCAACAACGTTAATTATCCAGACAACAGAAAATAGAATCCACTAAAATATCACCGTGAAATTTCCCATATGCGCCACCAGCTATCACTATAATCAGTTTAATCTATCTCATTTTGTTCTGAATTCTGGATAGTTTTGTGCTGTGGGCCTTTACCTGCTAAGAACAAAGATGAAAGCCTTAATAATTTCATTTAGACCCTTACAATCAATAAAAAGACAATATTTCATCTGCACTGGATTGAAACTTCAGCTGAGATCAGCTAACTCAGTACAAATCCAGGATTTAACTATGGGCTTTCCTAGTTTCTATAGCTTAACTACTCAGTAAGTGAACTCACTGAAGCAGCAGGAGAACCCACAGACCAAATTTTAGTTTTATTTCTTTGCTGTCTTTGAGATTGTTCCCTTGAAATATGTTTTCCACATGAAAGTCCTACCCATCCTTGGTCCAAAATCGCATCTGACCTTTTTGATGTCCATGGAAGTGACTTCTTCGTCACTGTCGACTACTTTAACAAGTACCCCATTACTCGACAATTGCACAATATGTCAAGCACAGCTGTTACGCACAATCTAAGTGCTATTTTCAGTTTATTTGGTGTGCCTAGAGACATCATTATGGATAATGGTCCACAATTTATTGGTAGGTCATTTCAGGATATGCGTGAGAGGTGGAATATTGATTACACTACTCCTCCTCATTACCCTAAATCTTAACATCCTAGCTAAACGAATGATTCATACAGTGAGATCCCTAATTCTCAAATGTAGACAGACCAAGCAAGATCTACATATCACAATATTTTTTTTATTCGTTCATGGGATTTGAGCATTGCTGGCTAGACCAGCATTTATCGCCCATCCCCAACTGCCCTTGAGAAGTTGGTGGTGAGCTGCCTTCTTGAACTGCTGAACAGCTGCAGTCCATGTGGTGTAGGTACACCCACAGTGCTGTTAGGGAGTTCCAGGATTTTGACCAAGTGACAGTGAAGGGTGATATATTTCCAAGTCAGGATTGTGAGTGTCTTGGAGGGGAACTTCCAGGTGGTGATGTTCCCATGTATCTGCTGCCCTTGTCCTTCTAGATGGTAGTGGCCATGGGTTTGGAAGGTACTGTCCAAGGAGGCTTGGTGAGTTCCTGCAGCACAACTTGTAGATGGTACTCACTGTTGCCATTGTGTGCCAGTGGTGGAGGGAGTCAGTGTTTGTGGATGGGGTGCCAATCAAGGGGGCTGCTTTGTCCTGGATGGTGTCAAGCTTCTTGAGTGTTGTGGGAGCTGCACTCATCCAGGCAAGGGGAGAGTATTCCATCACACTTCTGACTTGTGCCTTGTAGCTGGTGGACAGGCTTTGGGGAGGCAGGAGATGAGCTACTCGCCAAAGAATTCCTAGCCTCTTTTTTTTTTTGCAAAAATATACTTTATTCATAAAATATCTTCAATCACATTCCAAACCATTTCAAAAACACCATTACAAGGGTACAATCCAGGTTAAACTTTTACAAAATGTATCACCAGGTGCATCAGTACAAACAATATTACAATCATTTACAGCCTTTCATTTTGAGCTGTACAGCCCGAGGGGCTCTAAACAGTTCCCAGTCTCTCGGTGCGCTGTGGCAGAAAGGTCTTAGACAGCGACCCTTCCCCATTGCGCCTTTGCGGCAGCTGCCCCAAGCTTTAGTGCGTCCCTCAGCACGTAGTCCTGGACTTTGGATTGTGCCAGTCCGCAACAATCGGTCGGGGACAACTCTTTGTGCTGGAAGACCAACAAGTTTCGGGCAGACCAAAGCGCGTCTTTCACCGAGTTGATGATCCTCCAGCTGCAGTTGATGTTTGTCTCGGTGTGTGTCCCTGGGAACAGCCCGTAGAGCACAGAGTCCTGTGTCACAGAACTGCTCGGGATGAACCTCGACAGCAACCACTGCATCTCTCTCCAGACTTTCTTTGCAAAGGCACAATCCATAAGGAGGTGAACAACGGTCTCGTCCCCACCACAGCCACCTCGAGGGCAACGTGCAGAGCGGGTGAGACTCCTGGCGTGTAGGAAGGATCTGACGGGGAGGGCCTTTCTCACCACCAGCCAAGCCACGTCTTGGTGCTTGTTGGAAAGTTCTGGCGATGAGGCATTCTGCCAAATGACTTTGACAGTCTGCTCGGGGAACCATCCCACAGGGTCCACCCTCTCCTTTTCCCTCAGGGCCTCTAGGATGTTACGTGCTGACCACTGCCTGATGGACTTGTGGTCAAAGGTGTTTTTCTGCATAAATTTTTCCACGAGGGACAGGTGGTACGGCACGGTCCAACTACTTGGAGCGTTCCGCGGCAGCGTGGCCAGACCCATCCTTCGCAACACCGGGGACAGGTAGAACCTCAGCACGTAGTGACACTTGGTGTTTGCGTGCTGAGGGTCTACGCACCGCTTGATGCAGCCACACACAAAGGTGGCCATCAGTATGAGGGCGATGTTGGGCACGTTTTTTCCCCCTTTATCTAGAGGCTTGTACATCGCGTCCCTGCGGACACGATCCATTTTCGACCTCCAGATAAAGCGGAAGATGGCTCGAGTGATCGCCATCGCGCAGGAGTCTGGAATGGGCCAGACCTGTGCCACGTACAGCAACAGCGAGAGTGCCTCACACCTGATGACCAGGTTCTTACCCGCAATGGAGAGGGAGCGTCGCTCCCACATGCCCAGTTTCTTTTTCACCATAGCCACTTGCTCCTTCCAGTTTCTAACGCATGCCCTGGTCCCTCCGAACCATATCCCCAGCACCTTCAGGCCGTCAGCCCTGACAGTGAAGGGGACAAAGGATCGGTCAGCCCAGTTCCCAAAGAACATGGCCTCGCTCTTCCCACGATTTACCTTGGCTCCCGAGGCCAGTTCGAACTGGTCGCAGATGTGGATCAGTCTGCGCACCGACAGCGGATCCGAGCAGAAGACGGCGACGTCGTCCATGTACAGGGAGGCTTTTACCTGAGTGCCTCCACTGCCTGGGATCGTCACTCCTCTTATGCCCGGATCCTTCCTGATGGACTCGGCAAAGGGTTCTATGCAACACACGAAAAGAACAGGCGAGAGAGGACAGCCCTGCCTGACTCCAGATTTAATCGGAAAGCTATCTGTTTCCCACCCATTGATTGAGACTGCGCTACTGATGTTAGTGTAGAGCAGTTGGATCCAATTTCGAATTCCCTCCCCAAACCCCATTTTGGAGAGCACATCCACCATGTAGGTGTGCGATATTCTGTCAAAGGCCTTCTCCTGATCCAAGCTGATGAGGCAGGTATCCACACCCCTGTCCTGCACATAGGCAATCGTATCCCTGAGCAGCGCGAGGCTGTCAGAGATCTTCCTGCCCGGCACAGTGCAGGTCTGGTCAGGGTGAATCACCAATTCCAGAGCGGATTTGACCCGATTGGCGATGACCTTGGACAGAATCTTATAGTCCACATTCAACAGTGAAATGGGTCGCCAATTTCTAATTTCCTCCCTTCCCCCCTTGTGCTTGTAGATGAGGGTGATGATGCCTTTCCTCATGGATTCTGACATACTACCAGCCAGGAGCATACTCTCGTACACTCCTAGCAGGTCTGGGCCGATCAAGTCCCACAGAGCTGAATACAACTCCGCCGGCAAGCTGTCGCTTCCGGGAGTTTTACTCTTCTCGAAGGACTCAAGGGCCTTAGTCAGTTCATCAGGAGTTAGCGGTTTGTCCAGGCTCTCCCGCGTACTGTCGTCTAAGACCTCCGTGATAGAGGACAGGAAGGACTGGGAGGCCGTGCTGTCCGTGGGCTTCACGTCATACAATCCGGCATAAAAGGATTTGCTGATCCTCAAAATGTCGGACCGTGATGACTTTACTGAGCCGTCTTCTTCCTTCAGGCTGCTGATCACAGAGCTCTCTCTGTGTACCTTTTGGAAGAAGAAACGTGAGCACGTCTCATCCTGCTCCACGGAGCGGACTCTGGAACGTAAGATGATCTTGGAGGCCTCCGAGGCAAAGTGCGAGGCTTGCTGGCTCTTCACCTCTTGGAGCTCCTCCTTGACATCGACCCCCATCGACCGCAGCCGGAGCAGATTCTGCATGTTTTTCTGGAGTCGGGACATTTCCCTCTGTTCCTTTCTAGCTTTCTGGGTGCCTTTGAGGATGAGAAACCTCTTGATGTTTCCCTTGATCGCTTCCCACCAGTGTGTCAGGGACTCAAAGAGGGGTTTCACAGTTCTCCAACCTTTGTAATCCCTCTTGAGCTCCTCAATGTTCTCTGGGGTCAGCAGTTGCACATTTAGCTTCCATGCCCCCCTGCCCACCCTCAGGTCCTTCTCCAAGTGGCAGTCCGCCAGTAGGAGGCAGTGGTCAGAGAAGAACACCGGCTTGACATCGGTGGATCTGACTGTGAATGCACGGGACACAAACAGGAAGTCTATCCTGGAACGAATGGACCCGTCTGGCCGCGACCAGGTGTATCTACGCTGCGCTCCGTCTGCAGGGTTGCTGAAGACGTCGTGCAGCTTGGCATCCTTAACTGTTTCCATCAGGGATCTGGACGTAGCGTCCAATCTGCTGTCGGCCCTGCTGGATCGTCCAGCCGCATCGATGATGCAGTTGAAGTCACCGCCCAGAATGACCGGCCTGGAGGTCGCCAGCAGCAGTGGGAGCTGCTGAAAAACCTCCAGCCGCTCAGCCCCTTGTGCCGGGCCATACACGTTAATTAACCGGAGTGGAGCGTTCTTGTACATTACGTCTGCTACGAGAATTCCTAGCCTCTGACCTGCTCTGGTAGCCACAGTATTTATATGGCTAGTCCAGTTTAGTTTTTAGGCAATGTTACATCTGAGAGCAACACCTTTAAGTGCAACTATTTCATCACCGGCAGAGCTTATGTTTGGCAGACCTGTGCGTATCAATTTAACTACTCTTGCCCATTCTACTCTCTCGGAAACTAGAAAGCAACTTTTAAAACTGCAAGAGAAGATGATCATCATGCATGATAAAAATTCGGATACAGAATTGCCAAGTTTACAGTTGGGACAACAAGTTTGCATACAGGATCCCAGAGAAGGTACGTGGCAACTAGCCAAGTTGACAAGGGGAAAGACTTTCCCCCCTGTTGGGGGGAAAGTGCGGGAGCGGGCGCGGGCGGGTGCGCCTCCGATTGGCGCCCCTGATTAGGGGCGCGCCACCATTTTACGTGGGTGGGTCAATTAAGGCCCGCCCAGCATGACGTCCGCCAGGAAGCACTATGCGCTCCCTGTGCAGGTGGGGAGGCGAAAGAACGCACTGATCTCCCTGAGGGTAAGTGCTGCCTCAGGGAGATCGGCTCCAAATTAAAATTTGCAATAAAAATGATAGGAAAATTTCCCTGACATGACCCCCCGTAGACACTGCCACATGAGTTGGGACATGTCTGTAACTTCAACTGAAACCTTTATTAAAAATTTAAATACCCTCATGAAACCTCATCCCACCCATGGATGAGAATTTGTACTTTTTCTGAAGCCCGCCAGGGCACCCGGCCTGCCTGCCAACCTTAAGGTTGGATAGGCAGGTCCATTAATGATTTTAATTAGTGTCTCAGTGACCTCAATAGGCCATTGACAGGTTGGCGGGCACACAGCTGATTCGGCCGCGCCCCTGCCAACCTGAAAATGGAAATGATACGGGGTGACATTGGAAGTTCCATCCGACATCATCCCGCATCATTTTACATGTTAGCGAGCAGGCCCTGCCCCACCCACTCGCCGACTGGAAGATCCTGCCCTTAGTCTCAGTTTCACTTTGGCCTGTGAGCAGAAAACAGCACATACAGCTCTGCTACTGATGTCTTCAAGCTTTCTATCCATGTATATATGTTTTTATGTGCCTAGTCTAAATAAGTGAACACGTGTTTTTCCCTAATCCCTTATGAATGATTGGTGATTTAATATCATTATAAAAACACAACATCCATCCACAATGATATTGGGTAGAATTTTCGGGTCGGTGGGCGGCCGTGATTGGCAGGCCTGGGAGTGGCTGGGGAAACGGACCGCCGACCGCGATCGGACCCTGACCCCAATTAATGGCCTGCTAGCCTGGAATGCACACTGAAAGGCTCAGCGCTGCCATGGTGGGGGCAGGAGGAGGGTGAGCGCTGAAGTCTGTGTGGACGTGGGGGAGCGTGCAATGAAAGCTCCCTGAAGGCAGAGAGCTGCGTCAGGCTGAAGAATTTAAAACCAATCAACAAAGATTGGAAACTGCAGAAAAAATGTCCACACATCAGACTCACTCACATGAAAATATAGATGATGAAAATTCTTTCCAAACATTTTTCTTTTTCTTTTAATTAATAGCGGAAACCTCACCCCACCCTTGGATCAGGTTACATCAAAAAGGCATAGTCCGCCTGGCAACGTAACATTGGACGGGCAGCGAAAAATTGCTGTCAACTGTTACTTTAATAGTCTTAATAGGCCTCCTAATTGCTGGTGGGCACGCTGCTGACTCTTGTGCACACCCGCCGACCGAAATATCGTGAGTGCGCGATGATGCCAGGACGCTTGCCCGACGTCATCGCGCGCTATTTCATGCTCGAGCGTGTCGGCTGCACGCCAAGCAGAAAATTCTATCCATGGTGTTTTCAAAGTGCACTGACATAGAAATTTAAATAGAACACGAATACTTAAAAATGTAGATGTTTTATTCACTTTAATATTGAAATGACACACACAAGCATGGACAGATTTCAACTGATCTGTCCCATTTCAATTGAAAGCACAAACAATTAAACTACGCACCATTTACTACTGAATCATCATTCACAAAGCAAAGTATATGAAGGAAAATATTGCAAGCTTCTGAGCTGAGTTAATTAGTAAATACTATTATTTGAAACAATACATTACAGGATTGGAATGAGAATTAACGTGAAACACATATGATAAACAACTTCTGAAAAATAGAGATGAAATTCTTTGTCACTAATTTTTGCAACAGAGTTGGTTTTGAACACAAATGGGGAAATCCTTTACATAATGGGATAACTTTGGGGTGAAATTCCTCCTGTTGTTAATTCTAATGGGAAAAGTGGTAGAAATATATAATGAGAGGAATAATTACAGCCCCATTATCAACTAGAGGAATGTCAGACCTTAAGACCAAAATGGTTATAAGGGGCAACCTAGAACTGGCATCTTATATGTGCATATGAATTAGGAGCAGGATTAGGCCATTTGACTCCTTAAGTCTCCTCCACCATTCAATAAGATCATGGCTGATCTGATTGTGGCCTCAACTCCGCTTTCCTTCCTAACCCCTATACCCTTTGACTCCCTTGTCAATCAAGAATCTATCTAATTCAGCCTTAAAAATATTCAATGACCCTGCCTTCCCACTCTCTAGGAAAGAGAGTTCCACAGTCTCACGATCCTCTGAGAGAAAAAAATTCTCCTCATCTCTGTCTTAAATGGGAGATCCTTTATTTTTAAACTGTGTCCCCTACTTCTGGTTGTTGAGTCTTATTGTATTACTGTTCTCATTCACATGCAGATACACTGAAGGCACAGGGCTCTTTATATAATTTCCTTTTAATGTTTGACTGTAAACCAGAAATGCAGAGGTGACTAATTATTGCCTATACCAATTGAAAAATAAATATTTTCTTTTTAATTGGATTCTGTTTCCACTGATACAGTAATGCAGATGCACATCTGTATAATAGTCCTATTCACAGGTGCCATGGTTGTGCTAAAGTGGCACAGGTGTATTTAAAAATATGGATGCAGTTTTTGCATGCTTGTTTTGCAGAATGGAAAAGGAATGTGAAGACATATGCAAATCATGAATAATATCACATGCCAGGAATATAACAAAGATAAACTATTTATACTGATATGTATTCATCAGAATATATGCTGGGCAAATATGTTAAATAAAGTCTATTTCTCATATTTTTTTGTCAGTAGCATTACTTTAAAACTTACGTCCTGATTAAATGTTAAATAATGTGACGCAGAATTTCTCCACTATTTGGCATGAGAATAGCTAAAACAAAATATTCAATTATAAGTTTTGGAAATGACCTATAATTTTACTATTATGTTAAATCACAAAAACTGCTAATATAGTGCAGGTGAGTTGCACTGACCAATATCTGTACCGTATGTTGTACAGCCAGTGGATTCAATTCACACAGCCAGGTGAACTCACTGCCAATGTCCCTCGCTGTGTGCGACCCAAGATTGTGCATCTTGAAGGGGCTGCTGCTTGTGCATGGCCTGCTAGCCCTCTGTATGGCACATTCCCAATTGCACAACTTGGAGGAAACATCTCTCAGTGCAGGATTCATTGAACCATGTGACAAATAATTTAATGCCTTGTGCCTGGATGCACATGTGGAATTCTGCTGCTGGCTAATTTTTAATGATGTGAGAACAGAACTCTAGAAAGGAAATTGAGGCTTTGGAGAGTGCACAATGCAGATTCACTAGGATGCTGATTGATATGAGGATGTACAAATACTAAGAAAAACAATCAGTTATGAAAGGAAAGGGGAGGGCATATTGAAGCAGGTTGTTTTCAGTAATTGAAGTGTCAAAAACCAAAGACCATAGATACAATATTAAATGTAAAAGATTGAGAATTGAGGGCAGAAGTGACATCTTTACACAGTTTTGGAGTCTGTGGAATTCATTTCCAAGGTTAGTGGTTGAGGCAGCAACTATCTCAACATTCATGATTAGATTGGATAGGTGGAAAAAGGAAAAGGGATTGAAGAAATATGAGAACAGGATAGGTAAATATGATTAAAAGTATTTGCTTGTGTGGAGGGTAAACACCAGAACAAATTGGTTCTGTCAAATAACCTGTTTCTGAGTCATAGCTTCTATGTATTTGAACAGATTTCTATCTAAACATTAAAACCATTCTAGAATGAGTTTAAACATTCCCTTACTGCCCAAAAGCCACCCTAGGTACTTCCAAAACATGGCTTCATGCCAGACTGTAATTATGCTATGGCAGGTGCAAAGCGGAAAAGATGTTATACTGCCTTTAAGTAGACATAGAGATTTTAACATTTTCTGCCTTCAGTGTGCTTGGGAGGATGTCAGATTGGCACCTGACCTCTGAGTAATACTGCTGGTTGTGTGTCAATATACGTCTGGATTCACATCACTTCAAAACAATAGCTTTAAAAGTTATATTGATAGTTATAAGTAGCAGCCTACACATACTCCTGAATGGATAACGTTACACTGAGAGAAACTGCCTATATTTTGGATTTCCTGAAGTTGGTTTCTATCTCTGCTGCTTTGTCTTCAGTCTATCTACAAATCTCCTTTAAAATACATTACAAAATATTTGCTATTCTATCATAGCATGTTCAAACTATTTAAGGAATTGAGTCTTTGTGAAGATACAGGCTTAGGAGCAAGGAAATACAAACTTGAAGTGGCAGATGGATGTAATTAAAAAAGAAAAAATCTGTATTTATATCAAGTCTTTCATAACTTAAAGTTGCCCCAAAGCTCTACAGCCAATGAAGTATTTTTTACGTATAGTCACGGCTGTAATGTCAGGAACATGACAACTAATTTGTGCACACCCACAAACAGCATTTGATAATGATTAGATAATCTGTTTTTATTATGTTAATTAAGAGATAATTATTGGCTGGACACTAGGGAAAACTTGCCTGCTCCTTTTCGAAATAGTGACTTGGAATCTTTTATGTTCACCTGAGGGAGCAGATGGAGCTTTGGTTTAACCTCTCATCCAAAAAAAATGAGATAATGGCCTGAATTTTTCAGTCAGCATGTGGGGCGGGCCCAACACGCTGACGCATTAAATGATGCTGTCTCGGGATGTTTCATTCAGCGGGCGCGTGCTGGAATTGCCTGCGCGTCCACCGATATTTAAGTGGCCTATTAAGGCCATTAAGGAAGTAATTAAGGTCATTGCTGATGCTGCCTGTCCAACCTTAAGGTTGACAGGCAGGCGAAAAGGCCAAGCAGCCTTCATGTTTTTTAGGAAACCTCATCCACGAGCGGAATGAGGTTTCCTAAAGCTTTTATTAATTAAATAAAAAATTTTTATGAAATTAAAAATATGTCCCATCTCATATGACACAGTCATATGAGGGGACATGTTTGAATTACATTTTCAATCCATTTATTTATTTATTTGAAAACCGCTTCAATCTCCCTGAGGCAGCTCCATGCCTCAGGGAGATTGAAGCGCTCTTTCGCGGGCATGCCCGTGTCTTACACTGGGGCGGGCCTTAATTGGCCCGCCCGGGTAAAATGGCAGTGCAGAGCCAATCGTGGGCGGTGATTGACTCCGCGACTGCCCTCACCCGCTCCTGCTGAGCCTGCCCACCAACTGAAAAATTCAGGCCAGTGTCACAGAAGCAGGTTTTATTATAAATATGGACATGGGAAAAGTTTAACAAAATACTCTGATAAAAATGTAGCCAAGAGAAGCCAACTTGTGAAAACAAGAATTCCATGCAGATATAAGATGTTTAATATAATTCTTGTTCTTCATGAAGTTTTGCTGTCTTTGCTCTTAGGTGCAGTCAACTTTTCAGTAAGCATTTGCAATTAATGTTAAATATTTATGGATTTTAGAGGGCTGCTCCTGTTGGTTAACTTAATACAAGCCAGAGCTGTGTCATAGTACACAGTTACCATAAATAGGTTATGATGTTAATTTCAAAATAGTGATCAACTTATCCCATAACAATAAACTGAATTATAGATGTTACCTTTGGGAAGATGTTTATCAATCAAGTTCCCAACCCAGCTTGTCTCAAATAGTATAGACATTTCTTAACTTAGGAACAAAAAGGCATGTTAAAGAGCTATTAGATCAGTCAAACTGTTTCTTTTCAAGGCCAAGGAACTCCAGTGCGTTTTTGGCGAGGAGTTTATCCTGTAAAACAAGTGAAACCATTTTATGATAAATTTGAAAGAAATCCAGTATAAATAGACAGAATTTGTATTTATTTGTGTTTTAAAATAAGGGAAGAATTATATAATTGTACAGTACGGTGGTTAATCTGCAGTGGTAATCACAGGCAAAATTATAAACAGTTCCTTCTATTTTGCTTTCTCTAAATTGTCTTTAACACACTTTCTCCATGCCTCCCTGTTTGACTACAGCTTTTTCACTTTTGATCATACCATTTCTGAAAAATTGTCTTTTTCTTTACCTTCTCTCACTTCTGTAAGTTTATTTCTTTTATTCATTTACTGAATTTGTATTTACAGTATTTAACAAAAAGCTAGGCTGGATTTTTAGACCCCAGTTGGTGCAAGCATGGAGGTGCGGAATTTCATGCCACCGGTCAGTTTTCTGGCACATTTTCTCAGATGCCGGATGGGAGGCTACAGGGCTACCTATCAGCAAGCAGTGGGTGGCCAATTAAGGCTCTTTAAAGGCCTGTAAAGCCTATTGTGATAGGCTGACTGGAATTTTGACTGGACACCACCCAAGGCATCAGGAAGCAGGCCAGCTGTCTGGAGGTGGCCTCCTGGTGAAGCAGAGGGAGGGGTAGGCAAGGGGGGCAACATTTGAGACAGGCTTTGTGGCCCTATCCACCTGCTTTGGATTCAGCTGCAGCCGGAGGCCGTTAAGGGCATTTTAAACCTTAAAGATAAAAGAAAATGAAGTGAGGGCACTTCCATCTTGAGACAACCTCTCTCTTTCTTACCTGAAAAAGCAAGTTTCTGCTTCTTCAGTGCTGGAAGGCCTGCCTTCCTCATCCCCACCCCCACCCCTGCTTCGAGAGCCTATCCTGCCCTTTAGCCACTAATTGGTCAATTCATGGAAAATTACAGCCAGGTGACTTTTCCCACACAATTCGGGCTTCTGAGCCCATTTGACCCTAGCTGACATCAAGGTCCTGAAGCCCATGAGCAAAATTCTACCCTAGATGGCAAAATATATAGTAATGGGACAGAACTGTGCAGGGCCCAAGGAGCAGAAGCAGAAAGGAGGCAAAGGTAAAGACAAGGGATGAATCTGATTGGAGGTGAGGGAAGCCTGGGCCTGGTCAGGATGAGGCTATTTGTGAAGTAGCCTTTCTCTGCAATGAGAAAGTGTGTAGGAGTAACTAGAATTTGGGGCTGAGGCTGAAAGGTTGAGGGGAAGGTGGGAAACTCAGATAAGAAAGGAGCAGCAAGGCGGTGAACTGAGCTGGGACAGACTGGTGATGCAGAGGTGCTACTAGATTTGGCCTGTAGAGTAGTGGTGTGTCCAAAACAAAACACTCAGATTACTTTACAGCCTATTCAATGTTCACTATGAATGTCATTTTGTAGCAAGGCATAAGTTACAGCAATAACTTATCTGAAATTCTTAATGTACTGAAATCTTAAAAAGGCTTCTTCCAAAAATACCTTCCAACAAATGCAACTCCATGATCTCAGTCAGTGTTTGAAGGGAGATCTGTTGAAATTTTCTTTGGAGCATATGAATTTTAAAATTGAGTTTAAGGGAGCTGGATTTTTCAGTGTTTTTCTTTTGGGTCAGCTTATTTATGGAAGTTTATGACTCATATTTTTGGAGCCATGGACCCCACGGGTTGGATGATCTTCCAGTTGATATCATAGTGGAACTGTGGCTATGGACCTGGCTGCTGCAAGGAAGAAAACCTGGGGTCGTGAAATTGTGAAGGATATGGGCTCTGGAGTATGAGGCTGTAGGGTCTGAAATTGGGAAGAGATTGAGTGGGTCAGAATAAGAAGGACTGCATAGGGTTCCAAAATCTGAAACTATAACAGGTAAGTAACAGAGTATGCAGAGTGGAAAGGAGACAAAAAGATGACGGAAGGGAAGAATCAGGAGCTTCTTTGTTCCAGATAATGACTGCGAGACAAGAAGGGAGCTGGGGGTGGGGGCAATGGTGTGCGGTGATGGTGGGACAGGAAGATTTAGCAGCTGGGAAACTTAGAAGTATGGGTTTAACGCAAGACCTGATTTAAAATTTTCAACTTAATTCCCAGCTGTAGCCAGCCAGATGGAGAGGCTGGTTGATTTTTAAAAAAATATTCGTTCATGGGATGTGATTGTCGCTGGCTAAGCCAGCATTTATTGCCCATCCCTAATTGCCCTTGAGAAGGTGGTGGTGAGCTGCCTTCTTGAACCGCTGCAGTTCATGTGGTGTAGTTACACCCACAGTGTTGTTAGGGAGGGAGTCCAGGATTTTGACCCAGCAACAATGAAGGAATGGCAATATATTTCCAAGTCAGGATGGTGAGTGACTTGAAGTGGAACTTGCAGGTGGTAGTTTTCCCATGAACCTGCTGCCCTTGTCCTTCTAGGTGGTAGAGGTCATGGGTTTGGAAGGTGCTGTCGCAGCAGCCTTGATGAGTTGCTGCAGTGAATCTTGTAGATGGTACACATTGCTACCACTGTGCATCGGTGGATGAAGGGAGTAAATGTTTATTGTGGTGAATGGGGTGGCAATCCAGCCGGTTCTTTTGTCCTGGAAGGTGTCGAGAATCTTGAGTGTTGCTGGAGCTGCACTCATCCAGGCAAGTGGAGAGTATTCCATCACACTCTTGACTTATGCCTTGTAGATAATGGACAGGATTTGGGGTGTGAGTGCCTGTCAATTTAGGTGAGTTATTCATCACAGATTTCCCAGCCCCCGACCTTCTCTTGTAGTCACTGTATTTATTTGGCTGGTCCAGTTCAATTTCTATCCATGGTAACCCCCAAGATTTTGATTCACTGATGGTAATGCTATTGAATGTCATGGGGAGATAGCTGGATTCTCTCTTGTTGGAGATGGTTATTGCCTGTTGCTTGTGTGGCACGAATCTTACTTGCTACTTATTAGTCCAAGCCTGAATATTGTCCAGGTCTTGCTGCAGATGGACACGGACTGCCTCAGTATCTGAGGAGTCATGAATGGTGTTGACCATTGTGCAATCACCTGTGAACCATCTCTACTCCTGACTGTACGATGGAGGGAAGGGCATTAACGAAACAGATGAAGATGGTTAGGCCTAGGACATTACCCTGAGGAACTCCTGCAGTGATGTCCTGGGACTGAGCTGACTGACCTTCTGATTGTTGGATGGGAGGGAGTTGGAAATTGGAGGTTGGGAGGCAGGGGAGAGTTGGACATCAGGGACCTGGATTGCAGGTGGTGGCTGGGATCGGCTGATTGACGTGGTCAGATTATGAATAATTTACAGCGTAGTTTGAGGGTGGCAAAAGCTGTGCTGGAAAAACATTCTCAGTGTGGTTGACTTTCAGATGCCCTCTGAAATGGCATAGCAAGCTACTCAGTTGTATCAAACCGCTACAAAGTCACAAAGAAGGAATGAAACCGGATGGACCACCCGGCATTGACCTGGGCACTGGAAACGACAACAGCAATCTCAGCCCTGTCGACCCTGCAAAGTCCTCACTAACATCTGGGGGCGAGTGCAAAATTGGGAGAGCACCATGTCAGACGAGTCAAGCAACAGCCTGACATGGTCATTCTCACAGAATCACATCTAACAGATAATGTCCCAGACCACCAACACCACCCATGGGGATGTCCTGTCCCACCGGTAGGACAGGCCCAGCAGAGGTGGCAGCACAGTGGTATACAGTCAGAAGGGAGTTGCCCTGGGAATCCTCAACATCGACTCTGGACTCCATGAAGTCTCACGACATCAGGTCAAACATGGGCAAGGAAACCTCCTGCTGGTTACATACTGCCCTCTCTCGGCTAATGAATCAGTGCTCCTCCATGTTGAACATCACTTGGAGGAAGCACTGAGGGTGGCAAGGGCACAGAATGTATTCTGAGTGGGGGACGTCAATGTCCATCATCAACAAGAGAGAATCTAACCATCTAACCCTAAAGTTCATTGGCATTACCACCACTGAATCCCCCACTATCAACATCTTGGGGGTTACTATACACCAGAAACTGAACTGGACTAGCTATATAAATGCTGTGGCTACAAGAGCAGAGGTCAGAGGAGGCTAGGAATTGTTCGACGAGTAACTCACCTCCTGACTCCCCAAAGCCTGTCCACCACCTGCAAGGCACAAGTCAGGAGTATGATGGAATACTCCCCACTTGCCTGGATAAGTGCAACTCCCACAACACTCAAGAAGCTTGATACCATCCAGCACAAAGCAGCCCGCTTGATTGGCACCACATCCACAAACATCCACTCCCTCCACCACCGACACACAGTAGCAGCAGTGTATACCATTTACAAGATGCACTGCAGGAATTCAGCAAGGCTCCTTCAACAGCACCTTCCAAACCCACGGCCACTACCATCTAGAAAGATAAGGGCAGCAGATAGATGGGAACACCACCACCTGGAAGTTCCCCTCCAAGTCACTCATTATCCTGACTTGGAAATATATCACCGTTCCTTCACTGTCGCTGGGTCAAAATCCTGGAACTCCCTTCCTAACAGCATTGTGGGTGTACCTACACCACATGGGGCAGAATTTTCCGGCTGACGTGCGGGTGGCGTAGCCCGCACATCAGCGCTTAAAATGTCACGCGAGTGTCCCGACGTCAGTGCGTGGCATCGCGATATTTCGGTCGGCGGACGTGCTCAGCAGTGGGGCGTTCGCCCGCCATTAATTGAAGGGCTCGTTAAGGCCCTTAACTTGCCAATTGTCCAGGATTTTGAGGGGCACGTGCGAACTTCGGGTTGGCGCATGGGCCCAACGGGCAGGCGGGTAGGAGATTTTTTAATAAAACTCATGCAATGTCAGGATATGTGGACTCAGAGGGGTTGTTCATGTTTTACACTAAGTTTTAATTGCAGAAAATGTTTTAAAGTTGCCTGTGTGATTGTTAGCAGTTCTCATCGATTTCCAAGAGCTTCTTGTGTACTTTGAAACCAGTCTGCAGACAGCAATCTTTCTCAGGCCTACAGCTTTCCGGAGGCCTCCATTTAGCCTGGGGCTATGGGTTCTGACCTCTCCACTGGAGGCAGCTCCCCTGAGGAGGAAGGGAGGGATAGAATAAGGAGGCGGCCAGGACAGGACAATCAGCCTCCAGGGGAGCCACCTTTGGGAGGCCAGGCACAGGCACAAGGGGCGCAGGGCCAAGAGCTTGTCCAAGGTGCAAGGGGCCGCAGAAGACGCCACTATCCTGCTGCCAGGCGGCGAAGCAGCTACCTCAATATAACTGAGGTGCAGTGTCGAAAGAGACTCCGACTCTCTAGGGAGACAGTCAACTATATCTGCCAGATGATTGGCCCTGAGATATCTCCTAACTTTATGGGTGGACACCCAATGCCAGCGTCTCTGAAGCTCACAGTTGCCCTCCACTTCTATGCCTCTGGCTCCTTCCAGGGCTCGGTGGGTGATCTTTGCGGTGTCTCCCAATCAGCTGTCCACAATTGTGTCAAGCAGGTTACAGATGCTCTGTTCAGATGGGTATCCACCTTCATCCACTTCCGCTGCGACCAGGTAAGTCAGGCACAGCGAGCCATTGCTGGCTTCCCCCACGTCCAGGGTGCAATAGACTGTACACTTGTGGCCATCAAGGCGCCAGCAGGTGAGCCCGGTGCCTTCGTCAACAGGAAGGGCTTCCATTCCATGAATGTGCAGATAGTGTGTGATCACAGGATGCAGATTCTACAAGTCTGTGCAAGATACCCAGGCAGCTCCCATGATGCCTACATCCTCAGACACTCCCAGGTTCCGGGGCTCTTCAGTGCTCTAGCCCGGCTGGATGGTTGGCTGCTGGGTGACAAGGGCTATCCCCTCCAAAAGGTGGCTCATGACGCCACTACGCCGTCCAAGAACAGAAGCTGAGCAGCGGTACAATAGGAGGCACGGCACCACAAGGGCTGTGGTGGAGAAGCCATCGGTCTTCTCAAGATGCGCTTCTGTTGCCTGGATCGCTCAGGGGGCGCACTCCAGTACGCCCCAGGTCACGTCTCTGTGATAGTGGTAGCATGCTGTGCTCTGCACAATCTTGCGCTGGAAAGGGGGGATGCAGTTAACGATGAAGACCTTGACGCAGTGGATGAGGCTGCAAATGATGAATCCAGCAGTGCCTCAGAGGATGAGGAAACACAGGGTGATGATGAGGGGCAGAACAATGACCTGCATTTACACCAAGGAGGCAGGGACACCCATGACAATTTAATCCAAAGTACCTTCAGCTAGCTCCACACACATGGATCAGCAGGACCAGCATTGCCTGGCACTTCCACACGTGGCACTTAAGTGCCACATCTTCCACCTGTTCAGCTGCAAATAAGGGCTTAATACGGAAACATCAATGTCCACTCAAACACTCATGATAAATATGTGAAAAAGAAAAATGCACCACAAACAAAAGGCCCTCAGCCATGGGTAGAAATGTGGACTTTATTTTGTCCAAAAGAAAAGTACCCAGCACTTTTTTGCGATCACAAAAATATGGGTCCCTATTCTAAGGCCAACACAAAATCACCAGTGACATACCCGTGGAGTGCCTAAGGTGCCTTATGCTTACGTTTACGGGTGCTTTGTCTTGGTGCCGCCCCATCGCTCGGAATGGCTTGTGAGACAGCCTGCTGATTCTGCTGTCCGGTTGGCCTCGATGACCTTGGCGGGCGTCCTCTGGCCCGTGGAGCCTGTGATGGCCCTGCCTGGGAGGGGGTGGCCAGTTCCAGGACTGGCACCTCCCCAGTTGTCGCAGCCTCAACGGAAGAAATGTTGACTGGCAGAGGGGCGGAAGAGCTGCTGCCCTCATCTGGAGCGCCCTTAGAGGAGCTCGCAGCAACGACAGGCAGCCGCTGCGCCGACATGAGGTCACATTGGACCTCCCTGCTCACTGCAGATGGATGGGCACCGAGTGCCGGTGCTTGGTATCCATAACATCTCGCACATTGGGAATGACCACCTGTGGCCAGTATCGCTGTGAGGGCTTGCAGGTCAGAGCGTATCCCAATCGTAAAATGTTCCATTCAATTGAAGCCCCTCTCTATGAGAGTCACCAATCTCCCATTGGAGGAAGCCTGAAGCTCTGCTCTGAGGGCCAAATCTTCATGTGCACTCTGCCTGGACTCCTCCGTCGCAGAGAGCAACTGAACCATTCCCTCATGCAACCCTGCCAGATGCAAACGCATTTCCTGACGCCTGTCCTGCAGCTGCTGCATTGGGGACAACTCCAGAGGCACGTCATCAGTGCCGGACTCAGCATGTGCCTTGTCCCCTGCAGCACTAGCCGATGGTAAAGTCCCCACCGAGGTGTGTGTGTCTGCGCTGGTGCCTGGCTGGCTGAAATGATGTGCCACAAGTTGCACACGTTGGCCCTCAAGTGTGGAGGAGGGGGCCACGGGGTCAAGGTGTGGGTCGCTTTGGTGGTGATGCTGAAATTAACAACAAGGACAGTGCATCAGTTAGTGTACATTCAGTTCAACCTTTCCCCCCCAGCATTATAAGTCACCCACCCTTCAAGACCCGAAGGAGGATAACATTGGTGAGGTGGAAAATAGTCAAGAAGGGCCCCAACCATTAAACGCACACGCAGACAGGCTGGTCAGATGGCCTCAGGAATGCCGCATGGCATGTTATGAACCATAGGAGTGGGGAGAGTGCAGAGGTACCTGACCTGTGTGCATTGTGGCCTGGATAGTTGCGGGGCTGAGGAAACATCGCAAACAGTTGTGACATTTGCCGTCAATCACAGGAGATTGAGAGGTCACATTATTGACCTTCATTCCGTAAGGACGGGCATAGACCGGGTGGGCAGACTGGGTGGGCAGAAGGCAACATTTCCTCTTGGCGCTGGGATGAGTAACGTGGTGGCATTTATCTAAGTTGAGTGTCATGAGGTTCACAGCTGAGGTGCTGAGGACCTTTTGGACAAAGTAATGTGGGGTGCACTGGCTGAAAGGGTGCTGGAGGTCCCAAACCCCCTCAGATGCAATAAGTCTTTGGCTGTGCAGCAGCGATCCAATGGCATGTTAGACCATGGTGATAGTGGTCACAAATGGGATAAGGTGACTTTGGAAGGTGGTGGAGATGCGAATCCTCAAGGGGATGAGAGTCTCTTCTGTATGACCCACACGTCAGAATGTCTCAGTCTGTGAATGAGCATTGTTTCAGCATTAATGATGGCAGCACCCATCAGTGGTTTGGATGGTGGGCAGACAGAGTGGATAGGACTGTGGACCTCAAATGTCTGGCCGCTGGACCCCAGCTTCACCGCCCCCGGCCACCCTGGCCTCCTGCCTCCTGCCCAGCTCCATGGCCTGCTCTTCAAAAGGTGTGAGGCGCTTTCGGAAGGCGCACCCACCTCCAGTCCTCTGGTGCTCCCGGGCATTGTGGTGACTTTTTGCCTGAAGAGAAGAGGATTTATTGGGGCTGCTCGCTCATGTACCCCGCAAGCACACGCCGCACCACAACCACAGTGGCCCATCTGAGGCCTCCAGCGGCTCCTGTCCACACTACTGGTGATCAGTCCCCAGAAGATAATATGGCTGGTCCCAACCCCCTCCCCCAATGGCCACCTTGGACACATTTGGCGTCCATCACTTTGAATAGCACAGGGGTCTTAGCGCCCATGGCAAGGAGGCGCAACTAGGTGCGGTGCTGATGCCAGCATATGGCACTTGCCCAAAACGCCTTGAGGCACTCCTTGCACCATCTCATTACCATCAGTATGACATGTGTTGGAGTTCTGAGTATGTGTCTAGCGGCCTCCCCTGCAGGTTGCCCCCAGACTACTCAAATGCCACAAACACCAACATATGCTGTGGGGAGAACCCTTCTTCTCCTCAACCACTAAGGCTGATGTAAGCATGGTCACTATCTGTTTGCCCACCCAGTATGCGCCAAATGCCCAATGCAGTAACGACAGCAAGACGTGGTGTGGGGGCTCAAAGGCTGCCTTCTGGGTCAAATGGCCAAGACAGACATGGTACTTACCCGTCCAGAGCGCAGCAAATCATTGAATCTTTTCCTGCACTGGGTGCCAATGCGCTGCACATCATCATGGGTGCTTACAGCGTCACCCACCTCCTTCCACGCCTGGCTGGTGACATGGGGGGCCCTCCTCCTCCCATCCTCTGGATACAGCAGGATACCTCTTACAGGAGGACAGCAAGGCATGCATCTGAAAATTGAGGGGGCACAGTGGCCCCCCCTCTGGCCTCCCCTGCAGCCTGCCCCCCTCCTCTTGCTCATGCTGCTGTCCACTCACACCTCCCTCCCTCTCTCCACGAGTGGCCATGGTGCACTGCCTCAAGCAGGCTGCCTGGCCACTCTTTAGACAGGCTGCCGGCTCCCCATTGGAACTGGCAGTCTGAGGCCGCCCGCCCCCATGACTATTTTCCCGTTCTCCATGGGAGTTGCTTACCCGCGGTGCGAGACTTAATTGGCCCGCCCGCGGAAAATGGCGGCGTGGCCCGTTTCTCCAGCGGCAATCGCCCGCCCACCACCGAGTCGGTTGGGCCCGCTTGACCGACAAGCGGGAAATTCTGGCCATGGACTGCAGTGGTTCATGAAGGCAGCTCACCACCACCTTCTCAAGGGCAACTAGGGATGGGCAATAAATGCTGGCCTAGCCAGCAGTGCCCACATCCCATGAATAAATAAATAAAATCTCCCTTCAGCTGCCAGTTTTCCTAAAGCTAGGGGAAACATGTATTGGAGAGGTTAAATTTAGGGGTCAGTAAAATTCAAAGCAAATGGATCCAATTAATATCACATAACAATGTTAAGTGTACTAATAAATACCTGTCTGCCTGCACTAATAAAGGTACTGTGAATACAGTAGGTTACCTGCATATATCCAAATGTGCCTCTGTTAAACATGGAAGTGATATGTTGGAATTTAGTTATGGTTCCGATTCAAAAATCACTTATTTTTACTATCCACCCTCCTCAACCTACCCATTCTTGAGGCTGAAAATTTCTCCCTTTGTATTTGAGAACCAAAGGAGCAACATGTAGATCTTAATATTAATCTTACTTTAAGTTCATTGCTGAATTCTTCCATAGATTCAATAAGTTTTCCTGGTTTCAGTTCTCCCAGTGGGAATGGATAATCTGTCCCCAGCATCACCTTGTCCTAAAGACGGGTAAAATTTAATGTGATTGGCTATAAAATAGATTTTTTTTAACAGGTAAAGCATTTTAGCAGATTGTTCACGTGAAAAATACTGTGGATGCTGGAAATCTAAAGTAAAAGCAAAAAATGCTTGAAATACTTGGCAGGGAGACCAAATGCATTTTGGGTGACTGCTTTGTGGAACACTTCCTTTCAGTCTGCAAGCGTGACCCCCGAGGTTCCATTTGCCTGTCATTTTAATTCACCATCTTGTTCCCACTCAAACCCCTCTGTCCTCAACCTCCTGCAGTGTTCCAATGAAACCCAAGGTAAGCTAGAGGCTGGTCTTACAATTAAGCATTTTACAGCCTTCTGGAGTTCAACAATTTTAGATCGTAACCTCTGTCCCCATTTTGTTTCCATCTTCTATGCTATTTTTGGTTTTTCTCTTTTTGTTTTTGGGTGGAAGCTGTTCATGATTCTGCCATTCATATCTCCTCTGGACACAGTTTTTGTTTCTTGGCTTAGGCCATTACCACTCCCTTTTGCCATTTAATCTCTCCTACCTTCCATCCTATCACAGACCTTCCCTTGTGTTCACCCCTCCCCCACCGCCCTCTCTTTCACTGACTCTCTCCTTGCTTAAAACCTATTACATCGTATCTTTTCCTAGTTCTGATGAAAGGTCATTGACCAGAAATGTTAACTCTGTTTCTTTCTCCACAGATACAGTCAGATATGTTGAGTATTTCCAGCATTTTCTGTTTTTATTCACACATTGTGAATTGTTGCTTAGTGTACAGATAAACATTCAGTTAGAGCTGTCATCTGTGAACAAAATGTGAGAAAAGGTCCAACTCACTTTCCCTATCACCTCCACCAACAGCTTCAGTGCAAGTGGATCGTGTACTAATGAATCTGTGTAAAAATGGCCTAGGCACTTTTGAGGGCTTGTCTTGTTGTCCATGGCACACAAATCAGGACGGACGTTAAACCCATGTTCAATCCTCCCAATGGTATAAGGAAAAGCACCACCTAAAGGGAAATAATATGAAGACAACTTTCTCTTTTCTCACAGTCATGAAAAAATGTAACCACTTTAATATTAAGTACACCTGCTGCTTTCAAAATATCTACAATATGGTTCTTTAAATTTTTAGTGACAAGTGTTATAAAACAGATTAAAAGGTATGCATAAACAAAAAAAAAACTTGTAAATCATAGCAAGCTATTTTAGTTAATTGAGGTAGAATTCTGTTTTAGCTTTGACTTTGACACCAAGGTGCTACCAAAGGGTTAATTGATGCAGCCGGTAAGATCTTCATGGCTCCAATGTACAATTGAAATGTTGAAAGAAATAAATATTTAGAGAAGAATGGTTGAAAATTCAATTCTTTGTATAATTTTTGTCACAATTCCTACCATTTGATATGGCAATAAATCTGCAAGTAGCTTCCAACTGGCTTACATAAACGTAATGTTTCCATGTTGAAGATATTAGACAAAAAAGAAAACCAGAGATTGAAACAAAGTTATTGAAAAATATTGATTTTATAAAGTTTGGTCAATTTTAATTTTTGTAGCTGTCTGCTTGGATTTTTTATTTATATAAACGGACTGGAACAAATTTAAGGACTTTGTACACATTGGAAATTCAACCTTGAGCATCTGGAGGATTCATCCAAGTTTCATGGAAGACCCAAAGCTATAGAGCTGTTTTATAAATACCGGTTCCAGGCAGGGAGGTTGGCTTGCTTCACTGTGCATATCTGGAAATCACAGGTGTGCTGCCAATTGTTTTTCCTTTATTCATTTTTATAGACAGGAAATTGCGGACAGCACACCTGCTGTTTCCCATCATGAGCGGCCAGTGGGCGAGGCTTCTGACTGACTATTAAAAATAATGGAAATAGGTGGGAAAAGAAAAATCTATATAAATTATTGTAAAAAAAGGGGGGGATCGGAAAGGGGGTGAGGATGGAGGAGAGAGTTCATGATCTAAAATTGTTGAACTCAATATTCAGCCCGGAAGGCTGTAAAGTGCCTAGTCAACAATTCAACAATTTTAGATCATGAACTCTCTCCTCCATCCCCACCCCCTGTCCGATTCCCCCCACTTTTTTTCCAATAATTTATGTAGATTTTTCTTTTCCCACCTATTTCCATTATTTTTAAATGTATTTCCATCATTGTTTTATCTCTACCTTTTAGCCTATTTCGATTCCTTCACTCCACCCCACCCCCACTAGGGCTATCTGTACCTTGCTTGTCCTGCTTGCTACCCTTAATTAGCACATTCCTTAGATAATATCACCACCTTCAACACCTCTTTGTCCTTTTGTCTATGACATCTTTTGGTTATCTCCACCTATCACGGCCCTCTATGGAAAGAGGTAGAGCTGGAGCTCTACCCTCCGCCTCCCCTTAAACCAGCTTATATTTCACCTCTTTTCTATTTTTACTTAGTTCTGTTGAAGAGTCATACGGACTAGAAATGTTAACTGTGTTCCTCTCCGCAGGTGCTGCCAGACCTGCTGAGTTTTTCCAGGTATTTTTATTTTTGTTTTGGAATTCTGGCATCACCAGTTTTTTGCTTTTACTTTCTAACAGGAATTGTTCCAGCCCAGAACTTAACCTCTTGGTGTCAACTAAGATTGTTGGAGCTCATATTAAGTTATGGGGAACTTGTATTGGGGAAAAATCGGTACAATTTTTCTGAGTCTTTTTGTGCCCCCTGTTGCTGCCAAAGTGAAGTTTGTAAGGTATCTACCACTGTTAAAGATGCCTTATCTTCACCCTGTGTTGCCATATGGGTGCGTTATGATACATTCAGTATCAATGTAAAGTGGCTTCACTCTGACACTAAACTAGTGCAGAGTAAATCAAGTGTTAAGGTCTGAACTGACTTCAAAGAAAAGCCTCAACAAGGATTTTCATTCCACTTATCTCTGATATAAGATTAGGCCCTGACTGCAGCTTCAGACTGTATTGAATGCTTCATAGTTGCATTGTAAAGGGGAAAAAAAATCTCTTTTCATTTCTGTTTGTCATTTTACATGTACATTTATTGATATCACTTGTGGTTATAACTGAAAATTCTGAATGTGCTTTGGCACTGCCAGAATCATAGTTCACAGGACTTCTCCTGTAAATCTGTCCTATTGCTGACCTCAGCCCAGGTCCTGGGAATTAGGTAATTAGCATGAAGGTTCGGTGTCAATTTTATATATGCGCTCTCTGTCCTGTAGGAGAAGAACAAGGAATTATGAGATAAAAACAAAAAACTACTGCGGATGCTGGAAATCCAAAACAAAAAAAGAATTACCTGGAAAAACTCAGCAGGTCTGGCAGCATCGACAGAGAAGAAAAGAGTTGAGGACTCGAAACGTCAACTCTTTTCTTCTCCGCCGATGCTGCCAGACCTGCTGAGTTTTTCCAGGTAATTCTGTTTTTTTGTTAAGGAATTATGAGTCCCATTCCGTCCAGATAATGGTGTGTTACAAAGTCACAGAGCTGTAATTGCATTCTTTGTGCCCTGTCTACATATTGTTGACCCTCATTCCCCCCTGAAGTGGCCAACTTGAGTGATTATTTGCACACTCAGTTATGCAAACAATAGCTCATCAAAACAGGCCCACCAACATCTTCTCAGGGCAGCTAGGGATGGGCATGAAATGTGGCCTTGCCAGTGTTACCCACAACCAGAAAACAAGTTTTTAAAAATGTAGAATATAGCAACTGCAAGTCATTGCAGGTAAAATTGGTCAACACCAGTGGTGCAAAATGCGTTCACAGCAGATTAGCAGTCTATTGCCATCAAAGAAAATGAAGTGGGCATGATGTGAAATGGGCTGCTAATTTGCTATCAGCCTGTTTTGTGCAATGGTGTTGTTAGATTTCACACTCATTGGCTCTTTCTTTGATATGCTAAAATGTAATTCTTACCTCCATGGGCAAAGCAGACTTTCAATTTGGGAAATTTTTCAAAGATTCCACCAAACAGCATGCAACACATTGCAGTGGTTGTTTCAGCAGGCATACCTAAAGAAGGATTTAATTAGTAAATAGCTCCACATTAAGGGTCACTCAATCTTTAAAATGGGTGTTGAAATTTGTGCCCCATTCCCAACTTTATTTTCAGGCTTTATGGCATTTTGTGACTGGGGAGGCCTTATTTGATTGTATTTAACTTTGGTGGAAAAATTTATGCAGAAAAACACCTTTGACCACAAGTCCATCAGGCAGTGGTCAGCACGTAACGTCCTAGAGGCCCTGAGGGATAAGGAGAGGGTGGACCCTGTGGGATGGTTCCCCGAGCAGACTGTCAAAGTCATTTGGCAGAATGCCACATCGCCAGAACTTTCCAACAAGCACCAAGACGTAGCTTGGCTGGTGGTGAGAAAGGCCCTCCCCGTCAGATCCTTCCTACACGCCAGGAAGCTCACCCCCTCTGCACGTTGCCCTCGAGGTGGCTGCGGTGGGGAAGAGACCGTTGTTCACCTCCTTGTGGATTGTGCCTTTGCAAAGAAAGTCTGGAGAGAGATGCAGTGGTTGCTGTCGAGGTTCATCCCGAGCAGCTCTGTGACACAGGACTCTGTGCTCTACGGGCTGTTCCCAGGGACACACACCGAGACAAACATCAACTGCAGCTGGAGGATCATCAACTCAGTGAAAGAGGCGCTTTGGTCTGCCCGAAACTTGTTGGTCTTCCAGCACAAAGAGTTGTCCCCGACCGATTGTTGCGGACTGGCACAATCCAAAGTCCAGGACTACGTGCTGAGGGACGCACTAAAGCTTGGGGCAGCTGCCGCAAAGGCGCAATGGGGAAGGGTCGCTGTCTAAGACCTTTCTACCACAGCGCACCGAGAGACTGAGAACTGTTTAGAGCCCCTCGGGCTGTACAGATCAAAATGAAAGGCTGTAAATGATTGTAATATTGTTTGTACTGATGCACCTGGTGATACATTTTGTAAAAGTTTAACCTGGATTGTACCCTTGTAATGTTGTTTTTGAAATGGTTTGGAATGTGATTGAAGATATTTTATGAATAAAGTATATTTTTACAAAAAAAAAGATTGTATTTAACTTTGGGAAATATAAAACATTTTATTCCAAGATTAGTTAGTTATCAATAGCCATATCCTGAAAATTGAATTGCATCTTTTACTCAACAGATAAAGGCTATTGCAGTGAATAATTTGTTCCTCCTAAATGAAAAGCATATACGACATTTGCTTGGCAACCATTTTATGTGATAACCTGAGTGTTTTAGTTTTGTCCTTTTTATCTACAAATTTTCACTGCTCCTTCTCTCCTAAAGGGATAGATTCCTTGCTGGAATATAGTTTTGTGGGTGTTAGTTATTGTCTGGCAATTGTTATTCATGAACCCTGATGCTGCTCGTCAAAACTCTGACAGATCTTTTTCTGCTTCCTGTTTCAGGGGTACTGGAATTGGTCATACAATCCCTAGAGCTGGTCTGGCTAAGATCAGCTACTTCAGCACAGTTTGAGCATCTGACCTGCAGCCTTCCAACTTTATTTGTTTTCCAGCTATTACTGTAACGTAAAATCTTGACTCTTCCTGTTTCACTCAGGAAAATGGGTTAGTAGCTGCCATCAATTTCTCCATTATAATTTTAAAAATTGTTTGCAGCAATGTCTATTTTCTCAGTAGGTAACTCCTCAGTAATAAAAAAAATAGGTAGAAGTTGCAACACAATTTCCAGTTATTTTGGCAGCCTGATGACAGTGTTGTAATTACACTTTCTGATCAGCAGGTTGAGTATAACTTTGCAGTAGAGCAGCACTGCCTTCTACATGCAATGACAGTGATCATGGAGGGTGCCAATGAAGCCAATGGTAAATAAATCATTGTTTCAATTCAGGTAATACAGATATTAATGTAGGAAGCCCAGGTCTTCTTCTGAAGGTTCTGTGTGGCGCCATGAGTCTGATTTAACGTAAATGACTTATAAATAAGTTTCTAATGCTTTAGTTTGTTTATTTGGTTCAAAGGAGTGCTTTGAATAGTTCTCTGTTTTACAAGATATGCTTCTGAAGTGGATTCACCTTTAATGCTATTTTAGACAAACCCTTAGTTTGTGGACATTTGTTCTGTATGCACACAGGCACTGCTTTCATAATAGTGCTCATCACCTATTCACTCAATCTGCTGATTATAATGTACCATTATTGATTTTTCTAAAATTAAAGTAGCCTTGTGCTGAGTGCAATGTCACGAATACAAATCTTGGTAACAAACCACATCAATACACTCATCAGACTGTATTATGGGACCAAGTCAGGTACTTTGCTTCTGTTATGGGAACAAGTTCCATCTCTGAGACTTAATTTGTAATAATGTTGATATCTCTCAGCACTTCAGCTGTATAACTTTCCATGCCATAGCTACAGACATGGTACTTCTTTCATACACTTGAGGGACCAAATCAAAGAAAACATACTTTCAAATATAAGCACTGGGATTTTGTGTGGTCTAATTCGCTCATAAAACATTGCATCACATCAATAGCCACAGAGTATCTTTTGTCTGAGTTACTTCCATAGCAGATGAGAAAGGTCTTCGCATTGTTTGGAAAAATAACTTCTTCTTCAGTTTTCTGCCTGAAGGCAGGTCCTTGGCGATTATTTTGCAAAACACAGCAAATGCTGTGATTTTCTACTATGGGTAGGGCGTGGAGGCAGGCCCCAATTCTGCCTCAGCCAGAACGTGATCAAACCCTGTGATGTTGGTGTTAATCTGATCCACATGCTAGCAATTGAGCAAACCGGCCACTGTTTGGAAAATGTCAGCATGCATATTACGACCTGTCATATGATGAGAGTGACTGCCCTTGCCATCAAGGTAGCATTTGACCGAGTGTGGCATCAAGGAGCACTAGCAAAACTGGAGTCAATGGGAATCAGGGGGAAAACTCTCCGCTGGTTGGAGTCATACCTAGCACAAAGGAAGATGGCTGTGTTGTTGGAGGTCAATCATCTCAGTTCCAGGACATCACTGCAGGAGTTCCTCAGGGTAGTATCCTTGGCCCAACCATCTTCAACTGCTTCATCAATGACCTTCCTTACATCATAAGGTCAGAAGTGGGGATGTTCGCTGATGATTGCATAATGTTCAGCACCATTCGTGACTCCTCAGATTCTGAAACAGTCCATACCCAAATGCAGCAAGACCTGGATGATATTCAGGCTTGGGCTGACAAGTGGCAAGCAACATTCGTGCCACAAAAGTGCCAGGCAATGACCATCTCCAACAAGAGAGAATCTAACCATTACCCCTTGACATTCAGTGGCATTATCATCATTGAATCCCCCACTATCAATATCCTGGGGTTACCATTGACCAGAAACTGAACTGGACTAGTCATATAAATACTGTGGCTACAAGAGCAGGTCAGAGGCTAGGAACCCTTCGGCGAGTAACTCACCTCCTGACCCCCCAAAGCCTGTCCACCATCTACGAGACACAAGTCAGAAGTGAGATGGAATACTCCCTATTTGCCTGGATGAGTGCAGATCCCACAACACCTGCAGTTTTGATTCTGAATGCCCCTTTACTTTCTTCACAAGAACTTCACAATGGCAATAAAGAGAATGAAAAATAGGAACCATTACTTCAGGTATGCAACTTTTGGAGAGTGTTTGTCTACTTCCTGCAGACAGCATTTTAAATTGGAGATTTAGGGAACACATTGACACTGTGGTCTGTTCTTAGAGGCATTCCACATTTTGAAGGCACTATGGTAGGTTTCGCAATCACAGATGACAATAGAAAAAAGACCTTATTTCTCCACAATGGAGGTGAAAAATTGGAAGATATTTTTTAGACAGTTACACCTGAGCAAAATGACTATGGGCAGAATTGTCCCAGATTTGCACTAAGTGCAGTAGTGGGCAGGAAAAATGACATTTTACTTGTCGGCCGCAATGGCGGGTTTACACGCTGTCTCGTTCCAAACCCACCGCATTAATTATGTATTCTTGGAATGCACACCGTTTCGATGGCAGGCAGGCTCCAATTCACCTGCCATGCTGTTACTTCGCTGCTTCATCACGCCAGACACCACATTTAAAGTACAGCCGCACTCAGTGCTTCCAGTCCAGGACTGCAGCAATGAAGACATGGCCCTGAAAGGCAAGAAGATTGCAGCCCTGAGTGCCTTTTGGACACCATGGAGGCTGACTGTATGTCCTCTATCCCTGCTCTGGCCGCAGGATGGGCAGCAACATTACCACTCCAGCTTGGGAGTTGATGGCAGTGGTGATCAGTGCCAGTGCTGCACAGAAGAGGTTGGCTATCCAATGCAGATAGAGGATGAATGATCTCATCCATGCCGCCAGGGTATGGCAACCATCTCATCACTCTAAACTCACACACTCAAGCCCATCACTCATTCGCTGGCATCTCACTCACTGCCAGCTCTAGGGACATCACCACCCATTCTTACACACATACCCTTACATCTGGCCTCATCTCCCATGGAGACTTCCCCCTAAGCCCTTACCATCGTGAAGCCACTTGCACAGATCAACATGTGCCCCCACACATGCCCTGGGATACCCTCCTTCCCCAGTATAGCCCTCATACTGCAGCCTCTTCCCTTCCCTAGACCACTTCTCCCCCTTCCCCACGCAAGCCCTAGCCCTGCAGCCATTGCAAAGCCACCCACATATGGCTGATCTGGTAGGGAGAGACCTGCCTGTGAACCCCCCTATAAGTGATGTGGTGCTGCCTATAAAGCCTGACACTGATGACTGCGAGTGCTGACCGAAGCAAGGTAGGCAAAAAAGCCTCGAAGTCCTGAGTGAAATGCAGCCTGCCAAGTGCACGCCTTATATATGCTGTTGTGAAACACATCGGTGCGTTTTCCCACCGATGTGGGTGGACAATCTAATGGGTGGGGACAATTCTGGTGGGCTGGCCTTACAATGATATGCTGATGTATTACATTGAGGTTCCCCACATCCGAAGGAAGGAAATATGGCCCGCCATTGGTGGACAGAGCAAACGATCACAAACTAGTTTCACGATGTGATGAAACCAATTTTTGGCCTTCTTACCATATTGTCCACTCACGCCATGGAACACGCCTGATGCCAGCGGGCATGGAAAATCCCAGCCTATGTCTCAGCCAAAAATGCACCAACAACCCATTTCATGCCTAAGAAAATACAACATATGAAAAATTGTCTTCTGAGGCATTGATGTAATGGTATTATCACTGGACTAGTATTCCAGAGACCCAGGGTAATGCCCTAGGGATCTTTGTTTGAATCCCTCCACAGCAGATGGAGAAATTTGAACTCACTAAAAATCTGGAATTAAAAGTCTAATGATAGGCACAAAACCATTGTCGATTGTTGTAAAAATGGTTCACTAATGCCCTTTAGGGAAGGAAATCTACCTTCCTCACCTGGCCTGGCCTACTCCCCCACTGACCAACCCCCACTGACCACCCCCCACTGACTACCCCATCCACTGACCAACCCCCCACTAACCACTCCCCACTGACCACTGATCCCCCCCCATTGACTACCCCCTCCACTGACAACCCCTCCATTGACCACCCCCACCCCCGACTGATCACCTCCCACACTGACCGCCTCCTCACAGACCATCCAAACCCCCCACTCCCTCCAATCTGACTTTGATTGCCACTCCACAGAAGTTATGGCCCAACGTTTTCACAATGTTCGAAAACATTGCAACCAAATCTGATCTTGTGTTATATGGCATTGTATTGTCATTCTACTATCATTGAGAGAATGTGTTATAGATATAGCACATGAAGGTCACCAGGGAATTGTCAAAAACCAAACAACTCCTTAGGGAAATCGCAATGTCAAATCTTCATGATTCGCTCAAGATGTCTGAACTACCTCCAGGACCATAGATTGAAGTTAGCGTTAATTTCACAGACTTGCACACTAGTGAACACCTACATGTTGACAATGAACCCCATGCTGGTGGCACCAATCTGATCCACACCAGCTGGGCAGTCAACTGGCCCCCAAAGGGGTCAGAGTTGTTTTGGCGATATACACTTTCACATGGATGTTGTAGTGCTGAAGCTATGAATAGTAATGCTGGAGGCTCCAATTTCTTTCCATCACTTGGCTGACCAAGAATCACTCATACTCTTACTGCCTGCTATTGGCATGTGCAGGAAGGACTTAAAAAGTTGACACTCAACCTGTTTGGCTGCATTATGAACGCACTTTCTCTGGCCATCTAGTCCTGGAGTGGGACTTGAAACTAGAGCTTCTGGATCCGAGGCAGGGACACTACCCGTTGCATCACAAAACCTCCTATGTATACTATAGATATCTGGGGTTTAATTTAACAGAGTTTTGCTTTTGCTTGAGCAGATAAAGCAATTGACTCTAGGCTTACTCTTCAGAACACAATCCCTTTTACACCGTTTCTGGGTAATTTTGTTGAAGCAAAAGGCGGAATGTGATTTCCAGTCTTGTTGAAAGTTAATGAACTTTGAGATATTGTTTTGAGACTCTGAACATGTTCAGTTTGATGAGATTACAGAATGAGAAAATAATAGTTGTTAGCAGTTTGATATTTTTCCTCTTCTGTTGTAAAATCCCATTCAGTGTAATTCAAGTGTCAAGGTGGCTCTGCATATGAATTTGAGGGAGAAACAGAGAGAGGCCAGGAACTAGCCATTATGCAGCAGCTAATTTGTTTGTAATTTTGCCACTACCAGGAATGGAACAGGGGAGCTCAAGGTCTGAGATTATCAGGTAGAGTATGAAACAGGCTGTAAGGGCTGGATTTTACACCCATCTAGGGACAGGTTTGGAGGTGGGGCCCTCACAAGGCGGGTGATAGAGGATGCCCTCCTGCCCAGAGAACAATAGAGCCATTTGAGCAGCCAACTAAGGGCCTCTTCCCGCAGCTCCTGCCATTTTACCAGATGGAGAGAGTGCCTGGTAAAACCTTGAAGGGAGGGGATTTCCTAATCAGGCACTCTGGGGCTCACGGAAGGCCCCAGCTTCAATGGCTGCCCCCATGGCAAGCAAGGCCCCCTGCCCCGCACTTACCCACCTCCTTATTCCTCTTTGTCAGGGCCTGCCTAACTGGCCTGACAACCCCAAATAGTATGTGCTGGTTGTGATGGTGCCCTGCTTCCATGGTGTCCACTCAGCCGGGTGCAGTCCCAGCGGTGGCCACTGCTTCTATTGTTGCTGCTGAGACTGAAGAGCTGCCAACCCTCCGACTGACCAGCAGCTCTTGGGGGCGGGCTCTTGTCTTTTAAAGGGATGGGAATACTGATAGAAATTAATTAGCTGCTGGATAGCAAAAAAATGCTGCCAGGAGTCCCGCAAACAATGGAGGTGAGATTGTCCCTGGCTTTCAGGCCCATGGTTGATGTGTCCCTGCTCCGTCAAAAACTCTAGCCCCAAAGTCCAGTGGCCCATTTTACACCAGCACCCAAAATTAATCTCACCCCCACAACTTAGTTTCCTATTTTTGGCAATGATTAAGTAGAATGGAGGATAAGTTAACATATATAGCTGTTGAAAATGATACTCCAGTTTTAATTCTTTCACAGGATGTGGGCATCGCTGGTTAGGCCAGCATTTATTGCGCATACTAATTACCCTTGAAGAGGTGATGGTGAGCTGCCTTCTTGAACCACTGCAGTCCATGTAGTGTAGATACACCCACATTGCCACTAGGGAGAGAGTTCCAGGATTTTGACCCAGTGACACTGAAGGAACGATGATATAGTTCCACGTCAGGATGGTGTGTGGCCTTGAGGGGAACTTGCAGGTAGTGGTGTTCACATGCATTTTCTGCCCTTGTCCTTCTTGGTGGTAGAGATTGTGGGTTTGGAATGCTTGGAATCTTCCATTTCTTGAGTTAATTCTGTGTTACATGCAATGTGAGTGTGGCCTGCCTGGCTCTCTCTCTAATTTTTCCTCCCTCTCCAAAGCTCTCCAAAGTAGCATGCTTGAGATTGTAATATCAGTTTATGGAGGATTACAGAATTACAGGATTACCGTGACCTATAATGCAATATGCCAGGGATTGTGTGCAGATCTCTGTATTAATACTAACCTACAAGCCATGGAAGCCAGTACTTGGACATTCTCCCATCTGTCTTCATATCCCACGGGTGTACAAATATGGCACATTTTAACTTTTCTGCAGCCTTAAAAGAAAAGCAATGGGAAGTGTTGAGTTTTTCAAGTGATATTGAAATGTCAAACAATGATACATAATTTTCTCATTAATCAGTTCCATGTACAGGGTAAAATTGCTCACTTGACAATCTGATACTGTTTGCCCAGTAATAATTTCTAAATATATTTTGGGATACAGCACAGTAGGATCAGAATATTTGTTTCCAACATGTCTCCTCATTAGTGACAATGATACAGTTTTATCAATATGTCTTAAAAATTATTTCATTGATCCATTTTAAATTTATTTTCATATTTCTCATATATAAGCATACCACCTTCTGGGCTGCAAATGTTATTTTTGTTCTGTTTTCCCTCTCATTTCCCTCTCTTTACTGGTTACTTTCTTAGTTGTCTCCAATACCTGGTTCAGGTAGTCTTGACAGTGAATATCAGTACACTCTACAAACACATAGGTGCATTCCCATTAAAAAGAAATAGACTTGCATTTATATAGCTTCTTTCACGACCACCAGACATCTCAAAGTGCTTTACAGCCAATGAAATATTTTTGAAGTGTAATCGCTGTTACACCATAGGAAACGCGGCAACTAATTTGTGCACAGCAAGCGCATAAACAGTAATATGATAATGGACAGATAATCTGTTTGTGTGACATTGATTGAGGGATAGCACACTAGGGATAAATCCCCTGGTCTTCTTCAAAATAGTGCCATGGGTTCTTTCATGTCCACCTGAGAGGGTAGTTGGGGCCTTGGCTTAACGTCTCACCCAAAAGATGGCACCTCTGACAGTGCAGCATTCCCTCGGTACTGAGGGTTAGCCTAGATTTTTGAACTGGACCCTATCTTTATTCAACATTCACACTTTCAGGAGGTATTACCAATTATGGAGAGTTTAGGCTAATGCAGGGACTGAGATCACCTAACTCAACACTGACTGAGGATTGAGCCTAGGACCATGTTGAACTGTGTGGCTCAGCTAGTCACTGGTAAACTCACTGAGAGACAGTTCTCTTGCCATTCTTAATTTGGCTGTTATGAGGTGCATGAGAGTAACTTGGGTGATATATAATTTTCCTCCGTTCTTTTGCACCACATTTGGAAAGTTGTTGGGAGCAAAAACCATAGACATGAACCCATGAAACAAAAACAGAAGGAGCTGGAAAAAAACTCAGCAAGTCTAACAGTATCTGTGGAGAGAAAGACGGAGTTAACGTTTCGAGTCCATTATGGCGGACTCGATTTCCAGACAGATTTCCAGCGTCCGCAGTATATTCCTTTTGTCTCAGACATGGACCCATGTTTTGCCAAGTTGGGGGCTACTGGAACATCAGCCTGCTTTATTACTGAGCTGACCTGGCATTTCATTTCATTTTTGGAAAGAAACAATGAGCGGAATTTTGTCATTGCAGCCTGATGACAGTCCGCAAAGCCAGTGATGACCTCGTCTCAGCCATTGTGGGATCCTGGCTGCATATTTCAGAGGTCAGGCAATTAACAACTTGCCATCGGGGTTGCCATACCTTCAAAGGACCACTGCCAGCCCCACAGGTTCCACCGGCCAATTGGAGTGTTGACAGCTCAGCAGTCTCAATAGCTCCACCGGGAGAGGTGGCCACTGCTGGGACTGTGCCTGGTAGAGAGAACCCCAAGAACGCAGGCCGCCCTCCAAACCAGTTAAAGGGGGTCTGTATTTGCCAGGGCCAGTTGGGCAGACTGGGGATAGGGTGGGGGGAATTGTTGTTGAGGAGAGGGAGGTGCGGGGAAGGGTTGCTGCAGAGGTAGCCATTGCTTGACCTCTGAAATATGCAGCTGGGGTCCCACAAATGCTTGAGGCGAGGCGGGAGGCCCCGGCGTGGGCCACAGGGTGCCCAAATAGGAGGGCCAGAATAGCGGGCCCCCCACACCTGAGCCTTCAGAGAGGCTGCCGAGGTTCACTAAGCACTCCTCATATGGTGGAGGATTCATCCACCGTTAGTAAATGCCAGCGGTGGTGGAAAGAGGCCCTTAATTGGGCGCTTAAGTGGCTTCCCCACCGCTGGTAAAATAGCACGGCAGCGGAAAGACGACGGGCACGCCACTACACCACCCCCTACCCCCACCCTCCGGCCGTTCCTTTGCTATCTTCCAGGATCTCCTCCCTGCCTCCCAGCCTGTCCCTAGAGGGCTGGTTAAATCCAACCCAAAGTTCTGGCACATTCCTTTTTACTTACGGGTGGAATTTTCCAATACTGCCAGCAGCAGGAACTATGGTGGGCAGGGGTACTGAATTTGGCAGGAGGCAAAAAAATCTGTTTCCATGGGGGTTGGGAACCGTTGGTTGAGGAAAAAGGAAGACATTTTGGAAGCGTTGGAAGTCTGTCAGAGACTGTGGGCTTATAGTGAATATTGGTTGATAGCCTATCCCCAGAAATGGAGACAGAGAGGTTAAGGAAGGGAAGAGAAGAGTTGGAGATGGACGATGTGAAGGCAAGAGAAGGGTGGAAATTTGAAGCAAGGTTGGTGAAATTTTTTAGTTCAGGGCAAGAGCAGGAAAAAGCTTTGATAGCATCATTAATGTTTTGGTAAAAGAGTGAGGGAAGGGACCTAAGTGGAAATGAAACAAAGAGTGCCCCATATATCCCACAAAATGAAAGACAAAGATAAACCCATACTGTTCATATAGCAGTACCTTTTTTTTGGAGAACATGTGTGGGGTTAAGGGAGAAGTTGTTCAATGTTGGAGCAAATTCAGCCAGGCGGAGGAGGGTGGTGGTAAATAGGGATTGGTTGACCTCCATTCATGGGAAAATGGAAACTCCTCAGACAGCCTTGGCGAGGGAATGGAGGTGTAGGGAGATTGTTTGTCCATGGTGAAAAGGAGACGGATTGGACCAGGAAACTGGAAACTGCCAAAGTGATGGAGAGCATCGGAAGAGTGATTGATGTAGATAGGAAGAGACTGGACAAGAGGAGAAAAAATAGTTGTTATAGGAAAGAAAATCAGTTTTGTGGAGCAGCCAGAGTGGAACAATGGATCTACCAGGTCAGCCCTGTTTGTGGATCTTGGGAAGGAGGTAGAATTGGGCTGTTGGGGGTGGGGGTGGGGCGTTGGTCTATGAGGCTGGAAGCCACGGTTGGAAGATATCCAGAAAAGAAAAAGTCAGTGATGGTCTTGAAAATGTTTGCTTGATGTTTGGTGGTGGGGTCATTGTCCAGGCGGCAGTACAGGAAGTATCAGAGGTACTTCCCTGAGTTGCAGCTACAAACATTACATAAGTAGACTGAAATTTTGGACTGAGCTGTTAAGCCCCGATGGGGGTGCGCACAGAGGTCAGTGGGAATTTCGCGCTGCCAACTGGTGTGCTGGTTTGCTGGGACCGTCTTGCCCCTGAACCATTTTCCTGCAGGTGAGATGGGGAAGTGGGGAGGTGGTGGCAGAAAAATAAATTAAGGCTCTTTAAAGGCTTATTAAGGCCTATTGTCAGAGGCCAACTGGAAAATCCAGACAGCCCTCAACGCCTGCCTGAAGTGCTGATCTGCTGGTCTGCTACTGGGAGGCTGACTTCGGACAACAGTCCCCAGAGGCATTGGGGATTAGGCTAGCTGTCCGCAGGCAGCCTCCTGGTAGCAGACCAGTGGACCAGCACTCCAGGCAGGCATTGAGGGCTGCCCCGCCTGCCTGACTTTGGCTGCAGACGCAGGCTGCACAGTGGTGGTCAAACTGCTAAGGGCTCTTTTTATTTTAAAGTTTAAAAACTTGGAGAGTGGGCACCTCAAAATAATGAAAGTTCCTTCTCTCATAGTTATCTGAAAGACAGCCTGCTGCTTCATCAATGCCTAGAGGCCTCTTTTTGGCCTTCCGGCTTTGACAGCCAGCCTGTTGCCCTTAATTGGGCAACGAGCCTGCCCTCTGGCCATTAACTGGCTAATTTGAGGAAAATCACATCCGGACGACTGTTCTCACACATTGCGTTCTTCTGAACTCCATTTGACCCTGCATCAGGGTCCTGAAGCCCATGGGAGAAATCCTGCCTTTTGTTAATGAAAGGTTAGCACAGTCATGAATCTAAAAATTTAGTGTCAATGCTTTTATGAAACTCAGTATTTTTCCCCCTCTGTGCATTTATACATATTTCTAAATTAATTCTACATGTGACACTTTAAACATTTCTTGTAGAAGCTTGTCAAAGCATAAATAATTTGAAAATTTATTAGTGCTTACAGCGTACACTGGATAAAGCTCTGGACAATTTAGATCCCAATCGTTGATATGGGAGCCAATTTGAATTCCAGGAAATCCTAACTCTTTCACACAACGATGCATTTCCTGAACAGCAAGTTCCGGGTCCTGCATGGGCAGAGTACCAAGACCAATGAATCTCGTTGGGTGTTTACGCACTGTGGCTGCAAGGTCATCATTCAAAATACGGCACAGATCCAAGGTGTCCTTGGGTTTTGCCTATGAAAATGAAAAAAACAAGTGTTACTTCGAACACAAGTGGCTAAGCTTTCTAAGAGAATATATTTTGATATTTCTGTTAAATTATTCTCCCTGCAAGCTAAAATAAGAGAAGTTACAACGTTTTTCAAATCCTGAGGACTAACACAAATAGTTTTCTATTATTGTAAGAAAGCTTGTGCAAATATTATGAGCGGAATTTAATGCCCCCCCCTCCACATCCCAGCAGTGAGTTTGGTGGTGGGGTGGAGCAGCTAACTGAGTGGGAGGCTGCCGGGTGGAGACTTCGATGCCTTCCGACCTCCACCCTGATTAACTCTGAGGCAGGAAGCTCGCGGGCGGCCTTCCCACCTGGAGTCTAACTGAGGCCTTTAAGTGGGAAGCCTGAGAAACAATCCCTTGCTGCATTTGCTTGCACAGTCCTGGGGTGGGGGTGGGGAGGGGTGGGTGCTTGTCTTTCAAAGGCACTCAGTGTCTGATCGAGAGACCCGCCATTGGGAAAGGGAAAGACCGCTGAAAGCTACTCCCATGTCCTTGCCTCCGATCCCGCTCCCCACTTCCTTGATTCCTATTCCATCCTTACCTTTAGCCTCAGGTTCCTGGTTAATCCTGTGGCACTGCTGGGTGTATTGCTGGCAGTTACAACTGCTCCAAGTGGCGCTACCTGCAATGAGAGCTGTTGGCCTCTGATTGGCCAGCAGCTCGCGGGGAGCAGGATTTCCGCCCCCTGGGTCCTTAATTCCAGGAAGGCCCAATGGTGGCCATTTAAATGCTTGTTAGGCATTTAACAGGCTGTGCCTCTCCCAACAAAGGCGACATGGTGCTCTTGCTGGCTTTCCAGCTGGTGGATGAGATTCCCATTGCCTGGATTAAATTCCACCTGAATTCCACCTATTTACTCCAACCTAGGTTCGAGGGGCCAACTGGCCTACTCCTACTCCTAATTCGTATGTTCATATATTCGTGTGCTACATTATGTTTGTTGGGGTGTTTAAGTGACCAAATGTTTGATTTTATAAATCTAAAACTATTTCGCCAACCCTGGAGTTACATTTTGTTCGGCATCACAGCAATATATGTATATTTATTCAAATAGATAGGCTGCTTGATTGAAGTAAAGCAGACATTTATAATTTATATAGAGCGCATTGTGCCCACTTTCAGGAAAGGCTGAACAAATTGGAGTTTGTTTTTCTAAAAAACAGAACACTGAGAGCTGACCTAATAGAGCTCTTTAAAATTATGAAGTGGTTCAAAAGGGTAGATGGAGGGAAGATATTTCCACTTGTGGTACCAAAATATGACCGAGTCATGAATAAATCAAATAAGGAGTTCAAGTGAAATATCTTTACTCAAGAGTGTTGAGAATATGGAACTGGCTATCACATGGAGTGGCTGAGGTGAATAACATAACTGCATTTAAGCAGAAGCTAGTTAAGTACACGAGAGAGGAAGAAGTGGAAGAATATTTTAAAAGGGTAAGATGAAGTACAGTGGGAGGATACTAATGTGAAGAACAAATACTGGCATAGACTTTTTTTTAATTCATTATAGGGATGTGGGCTTCGCTGACTGGGCCAGCATTTATTGCCCATTGCTAGTTGCCCTTGAGAAGGTGGTGGTGAGCTGCCTTCTTGAACCGCTGCAGTCCATCAGGTGTAGATACACCCACTTGTTGCCAAATGACCTGCTTCTCTGTTGTAAATTCTATGTAATTCCATGCATGAAATTCAATGTATTGATTCTAATTGGTAACGATTGTACAGGACACAGAGCAATCCACTGCCTGAGATGGCTAGGTGGGTTGTTCCTGTGCCCTATACAATTGACCCTGCCTCACCTTATATACTGCTGAAACCCTCATTCTTGCCTTTCTTATCTCTAGATTCAACTATTCCAATGCTCTCCTGGCTAGGATCTCAAATTGCAATCTCTGTAAACTTGAGCTCATCTAAAATTCTGCTGCTCATAATCTTACTTGCATCAAGTCCCATTTCCTCAACATCCAGCGCTCGCTGACCTGCATTGACCCCCAGTCCAGAAATATTTCAATTTTAAAATTCTCGTCTTTGCTTTCAAACCCCTCCATGGCCTCATGCCTCACTATCTTTGTAACCTCCTCCAACCCTGCAACCTTCTGCGATCTCAGTGCTCCTCCAATTCTGGCCTCTTACACATTACTGATTTTAATCACTCCACCTTTGGCAGCCAGGCCTTCAATTGTCTTGGCCCCAATCGCTGGAATTGCCTCCCTAAATCTCTCCATCTCTAGCTCTCTCTCCTCCCTTTCGCATTTCTTAAAACCTATCAAGCTATTGATCACCTGTCCTAATATCTCCTCATGTGGCGCAATGTCAAATTTTGTTTAATATTGCTTCTGTGATGCACCTTGTGTTAACATGATTTATGATATTGCTGTTGGGAGGACAGTTCTCCCAACTCTCTAAGTCTCTTCATTTCTCTGGTTCTTTTTTTTTACAAGTCTGTCCCTTTGGTGCACTTTTTATATAATGTCCTTCTTGGGTGAATCATTCTTTTCTCATGCTTTATTGGAACCATCCTGTTCCTTCTCCATTTTAAAGTCCTGCTTGTTATCTGATTCAAAGATTCTTTTGGCTTCCTCATTTTCCCCATGCTGCAGAGTGAAAGGAAAGCTACTGAAGTGGCAAAAGGAGAGAAGAAAAGGAAAGAAGCGAATTAGGACACTGAAACATAAGAGATGATGGGGAGGCAGAACATAGTGAGTAGGAACAGAGAATCAGAGGAAGGAGCTAGAGACCAATGTTTTTCTACATTACAACATGGACTACACTTCATTGGCTGTGAATTGGTTTATGACATCCTGAGGTTATGAAAAGCATGGTGCAAAAACAAGTTCTTTCTTAAATCAGATTAAGGGGGAGACCAGGGTGAAGGAGTTGAGAAGTAAAAATAGAGAAAAATGAGTCACACAGCTGGAAGGGAAAGGTGAGGGCAAAGAGAAACATAGAAGGGAAGGAGGAGGGCAAAGGGACCGAAGTGAAAGTAGCGAATAAAACAAAAGTGAAGGAGAAGAGAAAAACAGGGTGAAGAATGAAAAGCAGAAGTGAAGGAAAATGAGAGGAACAGAAATGGATGAAGACAGTGAGAGAAACAAAAGTGGAAAAAGAAAGAGATAGAACAGAAGTAAAGGAGGGTAGCAAAATAATAAATAAAGAGAAACAAAATGGAGAGTATTAATAAAATGTGAGAGAGGAGAGACAGAGACTATTTTGCAGTGATACCACTACGTATTGGCAATGCAGTTTTGCAGCACTTTTTCTGACTCATGCTACTTTAAGTGTGTCTTCCCTACTGTGAGTGTAGAACGAGCGAACCTATTCTATCTAATACAGCATAGTTTATCTTTACCCTGATAACAGCCCTGAAAACTTGATTATAATAAGCACAGTATCAACATTTTATTTTCTATACCATATATATATATATTTTTTAAACTTAGTGTTAGCAACAGTCCTTCTTTTATATAATCAAATGACATATTTATGGTTACTACAATTTAGTTTTTATAGCTGCCAGAGGTACTGATTTGATAAAAGTTAAACATTCAGAGGGACAACCCTACTGTGAACACTGCCAAACATGAAATAAGTAACTTGTTATAAGATACTTTCCTTTGCGGGGACAATGGATAAAAGATATTAATCAATAACCAGAAAGGCAATATACTCATATTTTTACTTTGGGCCCACGAACTTACCCAATAATTGAACATAACAGGAACAGTAGAAAGAGCTTGCACAGTTACACCTGTAAAATAAAATGTTTTTCACTTATAAACATGTGTGATTATTTCAATGTTATGTTTCCACAGGTTGCACATTACTTTTGATTATGAAGTCACCACATGTGGCAATTACTTGTACTGACTTTAGTGTCCAATTGTTCAGAGTTTGATAATGAATGTCTGTTGATTCTGTTCTGTGTACTTACTGTTAGCCAAGCCTGGGTGTGGTTACTGAGTAAGAGAAACTAAGCTGAAGCAAGAAGCTGTAGGCATGACAGCAGACATTTAAAAACATGATAAATAAAGTTCGTGCACATATAGAACTTGGTTTGCATTGCAGCATATCTCCAAGATATAAAACACAACAACTGGCGATGAGGTTGGCAACCCAGCTGTACTGTATTTTAAGGGATTGTCCCTTATTTTGACTGTTTGTCCCGCATCCCTTAAGGGACACCTTTTATCCCTTATTTCTAGGACAGCCTATGGGAGGTTGAGTTTGGGAGTCTTGACTTTGTGTTTTTTTTTAATCTTTCATGGGACTGGCTAGGCCAGCATTTTTTTAATTGCCCATCTCAAATTGCCCTTGAGTATGCACGCTGTGGCTGTTGACCAGCATGGGGAGTTGTGGTCACCAGCACCATCCTCTGTTCTCATGATCAACAGGAACTGTCCTCTCCCTGCACTCATGGTGACTAGCATTGCCAACCCCCACCATTCTAATGGTCACCAGCACCACCTTATGATCATAAGCAACACCCCTCCCCCCCCACCACCCCCCTACCCATCTGCTGTTATGATCACCAGCAGCCCAACGCCCTGGTCCTATGGTTGAAGTGTACCTTGTTTTATTTCATAAAATTTAGTCACCTTGAGGATGATGGAGAATGGTTTAAACTTACTGGCTCCAGCCCAGTTTAAGGAGGAGGTGGCAGCATAGTGATAATATTATTGGAACCAGTAATCTAGAGGCTCAGGATAAAGCTCTGGGAACACAGGTTCAAACCCCACCATGCCAGCTGGTGGAACTTAAATTCAATTAATGAATCTGGAGTTAAAAGCTAGTCTCAGTAAAGGTGACCATGAATCAATTGTTTTTTTAAAAAATCTAGTTCACTAATGTCCTTTAGGAAAGGAAATATGCTGCTCTTACCTGGTCTGGCCTACATATAACTCCAGATCCCAATATGGTTGATTCATAACTGCCCACTGCAATGGCCTAGCAAGCCACTCAGTTGTATTAAACTACCACAGAAAAATTGATAAGGAATGAAACCGGATGGACCAAATGGCATTGACCTAGGCATCAGAAATTACAATGGCATACCCCACCATGTCGACCCTACAAAGCCCTCCTTATTAACGTCTGGAGACTTGTGCCAAAATTGGGAGAACTATCTCACAGGCTAGTCAAGCAACAGTCTGACATAGTCATCCTCATGGAAGTATTGGGCTAAAGAAAAATGTGATGATTGAATGATATATATTCCTCCAAAGGTGCCAAGGAAATAGTGAGCCCATAAAACAAAATGTGACAGTGTTATGGCAGTTGGCTTCTACATGTAAATTTGGCAAACTAACCAATGAGCTAATTTGTGACAGTTAATTGAAAAAAGGACTTCAATTCCATGAATTAAAGAACGCCTCCTCATGGAGGATGATGATTTAACCTTGGAAAAACCCAAGGGTGGAACCTTCTGACCAGATTTTGCTAGGCCATTGCAGTGGGCAGTTAAGAATCAACCATATTGCTGTGGATCTGGAGTTACATGTAGGCCAGACCAGGTCCTGCCAGCAGCAATTAATTTGGCAGGAGGCAAAAAATCTGTTTCCCAATGGTAGGATAAGCTGTTTGAATTTTGTTCTCCTGCCTTTCAAAGCGGGTTAAACTCGTGTTGAGCTTCCCGACTAACAATGTCCGGAACCCCAATTGCACTAGTATCTCATTCATGCTCATTATAAGGCTACCTCGCTGAAATTAAGCTCGTCCTCCAAATTAAGTTCCATGCCAGTGGCATGCACCTGGTGAGCTTCACCTCTTCCATGACTTTGAGGTCAGTAGATGTTGCTTTCTCCTTCTTGGGGACCTTGCATAACTTCATTTGAATGCCGTTAGCAAACACTGCCCTAAGGCTGGACAAGAAAAACAGGCAAAGGCTGGAAGGGGGATAGTGTGGAAGGGTGGAGCGAAGGCTGGACAGGGGAAGCAGACTTACAGGGTAAGGGTGAGGAGAGTGTCCGGGTAAAAGGGAGGAATGTTCGGGGAAGGGATGGAGGAGAGTGCCTGGAGAAGTAGGGGGGGAGAGGATGCGAGTGTCTAAGCGGGCGTGGTCAGTGATGTTGATGGTGGAGTCCTGGGAGGTGAACTCAGGGTACTGGTGACAGGAGGGAACTGTTACAGTTAGAGGGGGGAGTGAGATGGGGTAGGGTGGATGGTCCAGGGTGAGAGTCTGATAGGTGAAGGTCTCATTGGGTGGATCACGGAGGGGGACAAGACATGTGACTTGGATAATGGGAGAGGGCAGGGTCAGGGTGGACATGGGGTTGGTAAGGGGTGTCGGCTCTGAAGGGAGGAAAGGCATCTGGAGGTGGATCATGACAGGGTCACAGGTAATAGGGGGAGATTCAAAGTTGACAGAGTAGAGAGGAATGGTGATATTGGGTGGGTCTATCATGATGGGGGGAAGTTGGTGGGTGACTGGGGGAGAAGGTGGTGGAGCGAGATTAAAAGGTGATGTGCTTGACCATGCAGTTAGTCAGTCAGTGAGATCCCTTGAGGTGAGAGGTGGGATGTTTTGGGTGGGTAGAGTTCAAAGTCGGCACAAGTGGCCGACTAATAATTATGAGGCAACTGGATGTCAAAGATGCTCAGTTGTGTTCTCCTCTCTATAGTGAAGCCTACATTGCAGCAGGTTTGTTCCCAACTCGTGGTCTCAGAATGTTGAGATCTCAGCAAGGTGTGGAGCTGCCGTTATTCTGTGCCATTTGCCATTGGCTGCAGTCCGAGGCAGGGATGAAGTGAGATGGGAAGGGAGGTATTTGGATGCCTCCAAGGGGCATGGTTGGTGGAGAGCAGCCAACTTGTAACTCCAAACCTCCATCCTCCCGGGTGAATGGTCATGCCTGACAAGGGATGACGTGTTTAGTTTTTCAATGCTGCCAAGGCAATGGTCTCTCTATAGAGACTAAAGTGTAGTGGAGACAAATGGAAAAGTGTCCCCGTGAGGCTTCTTGCACATAGCTCTGGTCAAAGAGCAATGTCTCCATTTACAGTCATGTATAAATGGGAGGAACACCCATCTCTGGTCCTCCAGGATGTCCTTTACCTGGAAGGGGAGGGTGGAGATGCCATGTCTAGACAGAGGCCAGGTGAAGGGCATAGCACTGGCCTGCTGGCTTTGAGATGGAGGGAAATCTGTAAAGGAAATGCTCACTAAATGTATCACTTCAATTTGTTCACACATCCACCGAGCTGCTGGTGATGCAGGCTTCAAGCAACCCTGCCTAGGAATTGGCTCTGATCCAGATGAGGAGAAGGAGGACTCATCACCGGTTGGCACAGGGCCAGGAGGAGCAAGGGACTGAGCAGCAAGAGGCAGTGATGCCTTTATAAGGCGAAGAGGGTGGCGAACATAGACCACTACAATGGCGAGCATTGGTTCGACCATGGGTGTATTGCCAGCTGTGCTCTTATTTAGAGCTGAGCGAAAGGCAATGCCGGAGGTGCTCTTGTATGTCCCCAGATGTGGTTGCCTACATCTGCGAGCTTCTCCAGTATGAGCTGCAGCTGCAAAGACTCTGGAGGATAAGTGCGGAACTCCTGCAGTGGGTGAACATCTATCTGTTAAATATGGCGCCAGGACCTTCGACCCCATAAGGTAACGGTGGGGTCAGTGACTTCCTGCCCGCTCCGCTCCGCCACAAAATTCACCAAGCTCCTTGTGGACGCATAATCAATGAGCTCAAAAGTGGAAGATCACGTGTGTTCACTCGCCCTTCTACCCAGCCGGAATCACGTCGACTATCCTGCCTGCCACCGCACTTAGTCTCCACAATGGAAACTTTTGCTCCATGACTTTGACAGTCCAGATGGAATCTGCCATGTTAGATTCAAAAAGGTTACGCACAGATTCAGGGTCGCAGACATATCTTGCTCCAACTGGCTCATATTCAATGGTTACAGACAAAGAGACCGCAACAGTCTCATTAATACTTATCCCATCATGGTCAGATACCTTCAAAAATGTTTCCAAATTGTGGAGACACTCATCAACTCACAACACCATGCCCAGCTCAAGGGAAAAAATGTAATTCACGTTTAAAGTGGAACCACTTTGCAAAGATGTGCAGGTCATCGAAGAAGAGGACTTCATCGGTTCGACACATGGGAGAGTCTCTTCCTGAGAGTGAGGTATGGCATGTTATAGCACCCCGGATGGTTAAGCACCAGGTCACGTTAGGGGAGGCTCAATCGAGATCACGGGCAATTCAATGTCGCTTCTCAGTGATGTTGACGGAAAGTATATATACTGAGTAACAAACTCTAACATCATTAGCTTTCTCTCACTTCCGTGACAGACTCTCTTCAAGCTTATGATGACTTTATTATTCCAGTTTTGAGAACAATCACTGTTCCAGTGCACTACAAATACATCACCCTAGACAGCTTCACATTCCACGTAGCCGTAGGCCTTATGGGGATAAACCTTTTTGATAAGTTTGGCTTCAAACTTGATGATCCCACTGGATCATACATTGACATGATCGATGACACAGGCTATGTACAACGGCATCCTTCCTTATTTGCTGAGTTTGGGGAGATTAAGGGGTACTGCCATGCTCCTTGTTTCAACATGGCAATGTTGCTAGTTTCACAAAATTTGAGCTGGTTGCAGTTTGCAATTCATGCCAAAGTGTCACAGAAGCTGAAACGCCTTGAAGTGGATGGTATCATTGAGCGAATCGAGTCATCACCAAGGATATTGAGCCTAGTTATTACACAATGCAAAAATGGCGAACTTAGACTATGCGTTGACCTTAAGGTGGTCAACAAAGCAATCATTCCAGGAAATTATCTACTTCCTGCGATCCAAGAACTACTGACATCATTTCATGAGTCTACAGCCTTCACAAAGCTTGACAAGCAATGAAGCTATCTTCAGATATCACTAATGGAGCAAAGTCAGTATCTTACAGCTTGAAAGTGTGTTTCAGTACCGCAGAATGCCCTATGGACTAAGTTCAGCATCTAGCACATTCCAGGAGATCATTTCTTCAGTCTTGTCAGATGTTGAGGGGAGTCTCAATCTTCTTGACAATGTTATTGTCCATGAAATGGACAAAGCAGAACACAATCAGCAGTTATCTGCAATGCTCCCCTGACTCAAACAATGTGAGTTGATGCTCAACAAGGACAAATGCACATTTGCAGCATTGAGATTGACTTTCTAGGGTACAGAGTGACAGCAGCTGGAGTAAAGCCTACACATGACACATGACAATATCAAAGCCATTCATGCGCTTCCAACCCTGTCTCATATGAAAGAGTTGGCATAATTCCTCAGTACTACTGACATTTATCACAAATTTGTTCATAAGGATGCAAGGATTGCAGAGCGTCTTCAAGAGCTACTATGCAAGGATGCAAAATGGGAGTAAACAATTGCACAGCAAACAGCATTTGGCATATTAAAGGTGAAAATAACGTCTCCACTGGTCCTCGTGCATTTCAATCCACATGTAAAACATGTCACAACAGGTGCTTCAAGAAATGCAACTGGAGCTGTTCTCTCACGGTACATTGAAGGAAGCAAAAGACTAATCGTTTATGCGTCACACCTGTTGTCAGAAACTGAATGCAAATTCTCTACTGCACTAACCTGCATCAACACGTGTGAACATTGGCACATGTGTCTCTATGGTGGAGATACTCTCAGCACCGATCACCAAGTGTTGACTACATTGTTAGCCATGCCAGGAACTGGTCATCAATCTCTATGTATCTACAGATGGTCAGGTTGTCTTCAACAGTATAACTCGGAGGTCAATTATCTTACAGGTTCATGTAACCATGTATAGCTGGCATGCTTAACTGGATGACTATTACAGACAGTGCTATTGATAGCAAAGCGACTTGTGACATCGAAAACTACGTGATCATGGTGGGCGGAATTTTCCCTTCCAGGGCTAAGACTCGTGGCAGGGGTGGGGATGGGGAGTGTTTCCTGCCATGGAAACTGCAGGAATTCATACTGCATTGTGCAACCATGGCATCATTAATTATGCAGTCGGGGGTTTCTTGACGTTTTTTGCAGCGGGGCAGGCTGGATGGTGTGCTCCCTGCCATCATATCCGGGTTCCATATTTAAAAGGCGGCCGGGCAGCAACTTAGCCACCATACTGAATGAGGAGATGGCCAGAAGAGAAGATGGAGCTCCAGCGCCCAAGTTCAGCAACCTCTCCCTGAGTACCCTCCTCAACCAAGCGGAGGTCAGGAGTGACACACTTTTTCACCGGATGGGAGGAGGGTCTGAGCAGGGAGACAGACACTGCATGGGAGGAATTCTCCAGGGCAGTCAGTGCTCAGACGCTCCAGCAGAGGACTGCCCTGCAATGCCGGTAAAGGATGAATGAGCTGATCCGTGCCGCCAGGATATGTGAACCTTCAACTGCTCACGCTCATTTCAATGAATGGTACAGGGCATGTGGGCCTCAGTGCACCTAGATAAGGTGATGCCTTATAGCCCCACTGCCGTCCTTCTACTCTGCAGGTGGAGAGGCCACTGTGGGTCCCTCACTGATCCACACAGAGAGCTCACATGCTGTCTGGGAATGGTGGGGGTGGTGGGGGGAGGGGCTCAGGCATTGAGGGAACCAGCAAACACGCAAATGACATGTCTCTGTGAGCCTTGCCCTTCTATCTGCATGGGCTCACCGCATTGGAGGGTGCTGCCCCAGAACCCTTCTGGACAATCTGCAATTTATCAATCACATGGCACACAATCCAGTGGGGGCTATTTGTAAGACTGGAAGCATGCGAAAGATACATAAAACCCAATTGCTCTCAACCCAATCTTCTCTCTTTGCTCAGGAGAAGTTAAGCCATAATTGGAGAGGGAGAAGATGGGAAGGGGTCAGCCACAATTGAAAGAACTGACCAGCTTCGAGGAGCGGACACCCAAGCTGGCAGGGGTGGAGTGGGACAGATCCATTGGAGATGGAGAGATTGGATTTGGCCTCCATCCAGTAAGGATCCATAGAAACCGAAGAGTCAAGGGTGCCTTCTTTTGGAGGCAGCTCATGCTATCACCCACTCTCTCCTTTCTCACTCATAAGTGCCATCAGGAAGACGGCAAAGCCTGAAACTGAGGAAGCCCTGTCCAGCTCAGACACAAGCCCGGAGAGCAGCGAGGACATCAGTGATGAACAAAGTGCGCCTGTAGAGGCATCACATGCAGTCACCTGCCAGCCCAGAGACACACACATTGGTGGGTATCATTCTAGTATAGGAAGGGTCACACATTCTGGTGGTCACTGCATGGACACATGTCTGCAGCAGGAGGAGGCAGGGTCTGCCAAGCTCATTGGCACTTGGAGCAGTGCTGGGGAAGAGACATCTGCGACATCGCGCCCGAAGACGAGCCTCTGGAATCAGCCTTCCAAGAGATGCTGGAGAGGCAGCAAGAAATGGGGGAAAATCAGGCAGAGATATCTGAGGCCCTCAACAGGGTGGCAAGCGAAGCAGAGGAGTCCGTCCATCTGCTGGCTGATGAAATGGTGCTGACTTGTGCATACATGGAGGTCTCCATGGGGAGGGTGGTGGTGTTCATACTGAACCTGGTCCAGCAGATTCTGCCGGAGATGTGCGCAGAGGTGCGCTCTATTGCTGTAGCCATGGTTGAGCTTCTGCAGTGGCCATACAAGAGGGAGACGGGGCACCTTGACCTCCCTCCAGATGCTCCTTACCCTCTAGGAGTCAGGCACCCTTGATCACACAAAGGGAGGAGGAGTGGCAGTTGGACACCCCTGGGACCTCCACTCAGGACTCTGAGGGTGTCCGGACCTTCGGAATCCCCTTTACCAGTGACCCCTTCAGCCTTGTCCTCTGTGACTACGGAGAGAACAGCTGCCCCCCAGTAAGCCAGGGCCCTCCAGGCCTTGGGTCTCCAGAGGACAAGCCGCTAAGCTCATCCAAGGCAACAGGGCCAACGGGTCAACAGGCTGCCTCCACCCCTGCTGCGGATGTTGTGGGAGCACTAACAAGAAGTGTAAGGGTAAGAAAAGTTCAGAAGTTCTGAATTCACTAGTGATTGCACGGGTGCACAATGACTGTCACACATATGAAACTTTTATAAATGTAGCCCACTTGCATTTTAATATGTCTGACGTGGTTAGTTGCGATAGCCCTTAAGTCTGTGCACGCCACCCACCCCACAACATCTCCCAAGGGACACCACATGTCCCCTGGAATCAGGCATCTTCAGGGAGGCAAAATTCTTTGCAAGGGCCCTCATGAGCCATGTGCAAGAAGTCTCCCACGCACACTGAGCCTTTTCCCTTCACACTCTCATTTGTTCCAGGGCCCTAGCATTGTAAATACTACATGCTGGGGTTCCCCTTCAGTTATCCAGTTGAGATGACCTGCATCTCTGCCCACCCCCAATGACCCAACTCCCGTGAAGCATCTTGAGATCTCCACCATGAGGCTCTGCAGAGGTGTGACCAGCCACGGTAGTAGTAACATTTCAGATTCACTCTAACACATTTTCTCCTCCCCTCTGTCACCACACCTTCTCCCCCACAACCACTGACCACCCCCTACCCCGGGTCAATGACTTAAGGTAAGGGGCAGGAGGTTTAGAGCAGATATGAGGAAAAACTTTTTCACCCAGAGGGTGATGGGAATCTGGTACTGCCTGAAAGGGTGGTACAGGCAGAAACCCTCATAACATTTAAGAAGTATTTGGATGTGCACTTGCGGTGCCATGGCATACAAGGCTATGGGCCTAGTGCTGGAAAATGGGATTAGTAAAGTTAGGTACTTGTTTGACCGGTGCAGACTCGATGGGCCGAAGGGCCTTTTTCTGTGCCGTAGACCTCTATGACTCTATAACCTTTTGACCCCTTTCGACCTCCCCACCGTCACCCTTTAACTCTCTCCCATCACCATCCATCCTGTCCAGGTTAATGTGGAGGTCCCCTCCTTTCCTGAAAATGCCACCCCCCATAACTAGAGACATGCCTGCCCTCATCCTTCCAACCCCCGAATCAAGTCATTTTCTGCATCCCACCAACAATCCTCTGCAGCCCTTCACACGACATAGTTGCACCCTCACCCTCCCCCGCTACCGGCTTCTACTCCCCCCGTTAACCATCCCCAACCCCTCCTACCACTGGTACCCTCAGTTTGCCTCCCAGGACTCCACCATTGACTCCACTGACTCTTCCCTCTGAACCTCTTCACATCTCTACACTCCCCCCATGCCCCTTTACGCCTCTACACTCCCCCATACCCCTTCACACTTCTACACTCCCCATGCCCCTTCACACCTCTATGCCCCCCCCCCATGCCCCTTCACCTGCACAAACACCTGCTCCTCTCACTCCAAAACGGCCCTTCCCACCCTCCCTCTCCGTACCAGCTCACCCATTGCAAGACATTGAATCTCTCTTTCCCCTAGCACCCCCAACCTCCCCTTCAAGGCCTGCACACCTGCCCCAAGTCATCATTCCTCTCCAACCTGTCTTTCATCCCTTACCCCTGCACAGACACTCGCTGCCCAGCAGTACCTCCTACAGCCTTCCAGCTGCAGCCTGAAGATCTGAACCCTGGGAGAAGTTGCTGCACCGAAAACAACCACCTCCTGGATGCTGCTGTACAGAGAAGATCCGTGTGGTGGATGCTCCACCCACCCAATGCTGCACATGGTGTTCAAGGGTCCGGTCACTGGAGACCTCCATCTTATCCTCATTCCTGCGAGCTGCCCCAGGACTTCTTAATGTAAGAGCTAACTTTTACACGCCACATTTGTCCAGACGTGTTCTGGACCGGTGTGATTTCCCGCTAGCGTCGCGGATGATCGAGCGGGGAGGAGGGTATGATTCTGGCCAGGCCTCTATCTGCATCCCATTAGTAGGATGCAGATCGGTTTCATGCCAATCTCTGGCAGGAATTACGACCCGCCATGGAGGACGGGAGTGGAATTTCCCACCATCATTTTACGCTCCCACCACACTGTTCCCCGCCCCCCAAAAGCAGACCATGCAGTTGCTTGGTACCAATGCTTATCTATTGGATGACAATACAAAGTGGAACAAAAGACACTTGGGCCAGAATTGTTCGCTCGTTGAGCAGGCGCACGCCCAACCCAAACGAGCGTAAAATGATGCGTGATGACGTCGGGCGAGCGTCCCGATGTCATCGTGCACTCACGCGATATTTTGGTCAACGGGCATGTGTGTGGCTTGGCAGTGCACCCGCCGACAATTAAAAGGCCTAATAAGGCCATTAAAGTAATAATTAAGTTCAATTTTTCACTGCCCTTCCAACCTTACGGTTGGCAGGCAGGCGAAAAGGCCAAGCGGCCTTTGGGTTTTTTGCAAAACCTCATACACGGGCAGGGTGAGGTTTTGATCCGTTGTTAAAAAAAAACATTTTCAAACTAATTTCTAACATGTTCCAGCTCATGTGACAGTGCCACATGAGGGGACATGTTTTTTAACATTTTAAAATTCTTTATTTTTAATTTTCAAAAATCTTTGTCTCCCTGAGGCAACTCTGTGCCTCAGGGAGCTTTTCCTGTGTGCATGCGACAAGTTCCTTGCTTGCCGTCCTCCCCTCTGCACAAGGCAGCACTGAGTGCTGCAGCACACGTTTCACACTGGGTGGGCCTTAATTGGCCTGCTAGCGTGAAATCACAGTTGTGGCCTGATCGTGGACGACGTTTGGATTCCTGACTGCTCCTGCCTGCCCTCGCCAAGCCAGCCTGACGAGGGCAAAATCCTGGCCTTGATAGCTTGGGAGTCGGCAGTGCACCCGCCGACAATTAAAAGACCTATTAAGGCCATTAAAGTAATAATTGAGTTCAATTTTTCTCTGCCCATCCAACCTTACAGTTGATAGTGTGCAGAGCAGGATATTTTGAGGACAATGATTATGAGCCTACATTTCCTTTCCTGGTGAATGAATGTGATGTTGATCATTGAGCTGATCTCGCAAAACCACCTCAACTTCATAGATCTCAGCACCATCATCAACAACCTTTGTAGCTCCAAGAGTATTTCTGCACTGAGAGAAAATGGTCATGCTGAACTTTAAAAAATGACTCAATGTACATTTGTTTGTTGCTTAGGATGGTTTAATTTAAAATAAGGGCTTTTAATTTTACAAGGGGGAAAAGATGTGGCATCCAGTTATTCTATTGTTTGGTGATTGATTATGTGTGTCTGTTGACTCTTCTCTGTGCTGTGTGTTGTTAGTCAAGACTGGGAGTGGTTACAGAGAAAGATAAACTAAATTGAAGCAAGAAGCTTCACGAGAGTAAGCATGAGAGCAGACATTTTAAAAACACTGTAAATAAAGCTCCTGCACTCATAGAGCTTGATGTGTCATCGCAGCATATCTCCGAGCCATAAAAAATCAACACTGACACTATTCCAGTCTAGCTAATTTCAGTTGAATTCATCGATGCTGCATAAAGGTGTTAGTGATAAATGCATTCTTGCCATGTGTCACGAGAGTCCAACAGTGCTACAAATGTAAAGAGCCAATGTCTCCAGGAAAATTTATTTGGCAAGCCTTTGCTTTAGCTTAGAGACGAAGGCATGAAGGTAAATGGGGCACGATTAAAACTATAACATTGTGTGCCAGTGATTTGAAGCTGCATTTTGATTTATGTCATTCTTATTCCAACACATTTGTAAAAGGGTTTACCACATATCTTTTCGTGAAGTTCAGGCACCTGTCAAAAGTTTGTTGGATGAATTACCCATGTTTATAGGATTGTTCTTATAGGGTTGCTCTTTTACTGTGCCAGGGAACTGAATTTTTTAAAAAAAAATAGCCTTAGCTTCAGATTAAGTAGGCAAAACAGACACTGCGTACTGGAAATGAAGAGCAACTCCTTGTGAGATAATTTTTAACATGCAAGTTAATGTGCGAACAAAGTAGTAATTGTTGAGGGGAGATATTATGAGTATGTCCCCATCAGAGATCTCTCAGAAAATATTACCTTGTAAGAGTGAAAAACATTGAAAAAGGTAAAACATGAGTACAACAATTTATTAGTACTAGACACAAAGGACAGGGTAAATAATTAGAAAATTATATATCCTCCTTTATAAAGTGAATAAAATATCAGAGCGATGACTGAGAAAGGACTTGTTCCTTTCACTGACCTTATTCATTGTACTATATCATTGAACCCACCCTTTTAATGTTTGATGCTCTGTGAAGAATTTACCACAAAATACTTTTATCTACCTTTTCAATCAAATTTAATTCAATAAATAAAGATTCAATAAAGAAAGCTGGGCACATTACCACTACCCGCGAAATTTTTACTGACCTGATGATATTGCCCATTTCTTCTGGGATCTTTCAATCCAGCTTATTGAGAAATGGGCAGCGCAGCATCTCCCATCTAAATCCAGCAGATAGAAGTAGAATCAGGGGACGGAGAGAACATGCTTCTTTTTTACAGCACTAGCTGTCTAATTCAGGTAAGTTTATAATGGTCCAGTCTTTTAATGAATGCGTGTGGGTTAGTGAATGGATACCTGAATCGATGAGTGAATGGCTGAGGTTGGTATGTGGATGAGGTGGGTGAGGGAGCTAGGTGTGATTGGGTAGGCGGGTAGTGGGTGAGATTGGCGAAGTGGATGAGGTCGGTAGTTGGGTTGGGGGTAGTCGAATCGAGGGGTTGTTGAGTAGTTAGGGGATGGTCAGGTGCTTGGGGATAGTGAGGTGTTTGGGCATAGTCGGTTGGGGGGTTAATTGGGTGGTTGGGGGTATTTGGGTCAGATCGGGGTAGTTGGGTGGTTGGGGGGATAGTCAGGTATGTTCGGGAGGTTGATCAGGTGGTCAGGGGGTAGTCGGGTCAGGTCAGGGTAGTTGGCTGGCCATGGATGTAGTCAGATGACTGGGATGTAGTTGGGTCTGGTCAGGGGGGTATAGTTGGGAGGCCAGGGGTGTAGTTGAGTCCGGTCAAAGGGTAGTGGATTGTAGGGGGATGATCGGGTGGTCTTGGGAGGACTAGTCAAATCTGGTTGGGGGTTTAATTGGTTGGTTGGGGGGCAGTCAAGTGTTCGGTGGGTAGTTGGGTCTGGTCAGAAGGTAGTTGGGCGGTCGGCGGGGGGGGGGTAGTCAGGTGGTTGGGGGGTAGTTGGGTGGTCAGGAGTAGTTGGGTGGTTGGCGGGTAGTCAGGTCTGTTCAAAGGGTAGTCTTGTGGTTAAGGGGTAGTCGGGTGGTCTGGGGATAGTTGGGTCTGGTCAGAGGGTAGTCGGGTGGTCAGGAGAGGAGTTGGTTAGTTGGGGGCAATTGGGTCAGGTCAGAGGGTAGTCGGGTGGTTGGTGGGTAGTCGGGTGGTCGGGGTAATTGGGTCTGGCCAGAGGGTAGTCGGGTGTTGTGTGTCATTGGGTGATCAGGGGGGTATCAGAGGGTGTACTTGAGGGGTTGATTGTGGAGTTGCACACCTGTTAGAGCAGGTTTTAAACTGTCTAACATTTCCTGGGTAAGAATCCAGGTAAGTCGTGTGTATCTAGCCCAAGTCTCTGCTTTGAGCTCAGGGTCAGAGGCATTTGTGGAGAATGCCAGGCAGCAGAGAATCAGCCCATCAAAAGTTTAAGCTTCCCAGGGAATTCCTACATATGTCTGCATGTCAGGACCTCTGCAGGGTGTTGACGCTCATCTCCCGACGTATATTCCATCTCCAACAATCCGGAGACAGGGGCACTTGGGCGAATAATATTTTATGTTTACTCCTGTGTTCATGCAGAATTATTTCTAGAAAGTTAGATCATGTCAAAACCATTTATTTTGACCCTAAATTTCCATGGGCCTTCTGATACAATCCAGTCATAATTCCTGCAGCATGCATTGCGAGGCTCAGGAGTAAGGCTGGCGTCCTGACATGTCAGGTTGTGGCCTTTTTGCTAGTTCCTGTGGGAGCCTAGTTTTGGACAGCATCCTTAGTTCATGCCCAAATAAGGACACATATATCAGAGGAGGCATGGCTGGGAAAAAGAGAGTCTCCAGACTTGACATTCTCTTGGTAGAAGAGAGATGGCCTTTGCATTGGGTAAATGCCTTAGCTTTTGATGGGACACAAGATATGCAAGTATGCAGAAATGAGAAATAGAAAGGACTAGCTGATCCATCATGACTAGATTTTTGCTAACACTAAAACTTGAAGCAAGTCCTTTTCTTCTTCGTAACAGACAGATAAGAAAATAGCAATAACAACAACAAAAAAAACCTGGAAAAACTCAGCAGGTCTGACAGCATCTGCGGAGAGGAATACAGGTTAACGTTCCGAGTCTGTATGACTCTTCAACAGAACTAAGGAAAAATAGAAAAAAGGTTAAATATAAGCTGGTTTAAGGGGTGGGGGGGGGGGGGGGGGGATAGGTAGAGCTGGATAGAGGGCCAGTGATAGGTGGAGATTGCCAAAAGATGTCATAGACAAAAGGACAAAGAGGTGTTGACGGTGGTGATATTAGCTAAGAAATGTGCTAATGGTGACATTAAGGGTAGAAAGCAGGATGAGCAAGGGACAGATAGCCCTAGTGGGGGTGGGAATGGGGCGGGAGGAAGGGATTGAAATAGGCTAAAAGGTAGAGATAAAACAATGGATGGAAATACATTTAAAAATAATGGAAATAGGTAGGAAAAGAAAAAATATATATAAATTATTGGAAAGTAATAATTTATATATATTTTTCTTTTCCACTATTTTTAAATGTATTTCCATCCATTGTTTTATCTCTACCTTTTAGCCTATTTCGATTCCTTCCCCCCACCCCACCCCGACTAGGGCTATCTGTCCCTTGCTTGTCCTGCTTTCTACCCTTAATGTCACCACTAGCACATTTCTTAGCTAATATCACCACCATTAACACCTCTTTGCCCTTTTGTCTATGACATCTTTTGCCAATCTCCACCTATCACTGGCCCTCTATCCAGATCTACCTGTCCCATCCCCCCTTAAACCAGTTTATATTTCACCTCTTTTCTATTTTTCCTTAGTTCTGGTGAAGAGTCATACGGGCTCGAAATGTTAACTGTGTTCCTCTCCGCAGATGCTGTCAGACCTGCTGAGTTTTTCCAGGTATTTTTGTTTTTGTTTCAAATTTCCAGCATCCGCAGTTTTTTGCTTTTATCTTAGATAAGGAAATAAACTTGCAATGGTTATTGAGCTGGAGACCTGTCTTTTAGAGTATGTCATAGCTTCCAATCCCAATGCAGCAACCTTTAAAATATGATGTAAAAATACAGTATGATGAGTAAACCACTGTTTAATTCTAGATGAAAGGATTTGGAGAAATCAGCATAATATAATGGATCTCATTTACCTGATTGATCCATTTCTTGAATCCGTACTTGTGGATCCCAACAGTTTTCTTGTACCACTCGAAAAACGTTGCCATCTTTCATCATTTTTGCTTCCCCCTTTTTAAAAACAGCAGACTTTAGTTGAAGAGTTATGAGTCTATAGGGTACTATTGCTACTGCTTGTAGGATTTGGGTGACCAGGAATGGAGAAATTGTGTGGCTGGCTATCTTGTGCTGACTTTGGGTACAAATTTCCACTGGAGCTTTACCTCTAGCTGAATTGCACTAATGGCAGGCTGGTCATTTAGCCACATTAGTGTAATTATGGAGAAATCTATTTGATCAGACACTTAAACATATTCTTGTTAGAAAAACACCAGTGTCAAACAGAATTGTAAGACAATTGAGAAATATAAGTAAAATATTAAAAGAGACATTATAGCAATTAAATAAGAACAAAAAATGGAAAATATGTTTTAACAGGATTATGGATATTACAGAATGAACCAAAGTTCAACTACATTTATTTATTTTGCCTGTCTCAAACTTTCAATTAACTTAATAACATTTATCCATTGCACTTTAGAATTTGTATAATCATACCTGAGAGTGATGGTGAAGTTGGACCCAACCTTCATATCCATATCTCTGGCAAAATGAAAAAGTGTTATTAATTGTATAGATAGATATAGTTTGTATCTATATAGCAGCTTTCACATCCTTAGAATTCCCAAAGAGCATTGCAGCAAATCAATTATTCTTGAAGTATAGTTACTGGTGCTAACTGCTGTCTTGTATCCAATCATGGCAATCAAAGCCACTTTACAACCTTCCTGCCTCAACATTCAGTTTAGCAACTTTACTCAATTTTCCCCATTTTTTCAAGGACAGCAGGTGCTATTAACGGAGGACCACATTGCCAGAGCCAATGGGAGTGGAGGAGGCCTGGGCTGATGCTTCGGGTCAGGATGCCCCATTGGAACATGGCTGACAGAGTGTTCAGCACCCCTGGGGTTTACTTACCTACCATTCTCTGCCACATTTTGTGGTGATGAGGGCCTTTTCCTCTTTGTCAGGTTTTTCATGCTTCCCTTGCACTCTGCTATTCTATAATAAGCTTTTACACCTCCTTTAGACTTTTGTTTCTTTATTTGTCCCAATACCACCCTCTTTTCATTTGCACCATTATTCCTTTTGTCATTTAATCACTCCAGCATGCCATCCTTTTTCTTCCAGGCCCTGTAATTGCTTAAAAGTTGAAAAAAGACATTTATCGAAGCTTTTCATCTTGCACTCATCAGGACAATTGCAAGAATACCAATGTCAGGGGAAGCAACAACTTTACACTGAATGAGATGATGCTAATTGGACACTGATTGGTAGACACGTTGCCATGGAGAATGCACCAGTTAGGTGACTGACAGTTAGCTGCCAAGCATTGTTTGAAATTTCAAACCAGGCAGCTTGAATCTGATTGGTCAAGGCATTGCCCTAAGGAATGAACTAGTGAATGGCTATCACTTATTTTGTTTAGCTGAAACAGATGCAATGTGTATACATAAACTTTCTGTCTGCAAAGAACAGGTCCCTGTGTATTAATATATGTAGCATCCAGTATATACAAATGCACCACACTGCAAGCCTGACTGACAATTTTAAATTGGTTGTCAGTGTAATTTTTAGCACACTGAGGATTATTTAGCAACTATTGTCCAATTGCAGAATAACATCTATTGTTGGACACTGTGTTTTGCATTTTTGCAAGCACGGGCTGGTTGAGTACAGTCTGTACCTTGCCCGTTGCGAACAGCGGAAGGGACATGCTGTTTGATACGATCTGCCAGTCTTTGGGACTGAAATTAATATGCCACACTACTCATTTGTGTGAAAGGCAGAAAGTCTTTTCCGCTTGATGGCAGTATCCTGTTAGTGGTGAATACCATTCGTGTTGCTACTGCATAGTAGCAGCATGAAACAGCTAACTTCACTGTTGCTCGAATTTTTGAGATACTTTGCCCTTCCAGGGTAATCATGTACGCACATTGTGCTTGTTTCAGTTAAACAAAATAAGTGATAGCCATTCGCTGGTTCATTCCTCAGGGCAATACCTTGACCAATCAGAGTCAAGCTGCTTGGCTTAAAATTTCAAAGAATGCTTGGCAGTTAACTGTCAGTCATCATTAACTGATGCATTCTCTATGGCAACACCTCTACCAATTAGTGTCCACTTGCCAGCCAATCAGCACTCTCTTCTCATATCGTATAAAGTTGTTGCTTTCCCTGACATTGGTATTCTTGCGATTGTCCTGATGAGTGTAAGATGAAAAGCTTCAACAAAATGTCTTTTTTCAGCGATACTCAAGTTCTGTACAACCAAATGACTATTTGCTTAAAAGTTGTCAATGTTAACATTCCATTTTTGATGAAATGTCATTGACCAGGAACAGTGGCGTTGATTTTAACTCCTGCCACCCCATGATGGGTCAGGAAGGATCATTGCAGATTCAAATATCAGGATCAGACAATCAGTCCATAACACTACCCCATTCCTGCCCCTTTAAATTTGAAAGTGCAAGAAACAGGCCACGGACAATGTAACCAAGTCATGGCCTGATCGCAGTGTTGCAACATGCTAATGCAGCCTGCCCAGTAAGAACTTAGGGCATACAAGTCCCCAGTCTTGAAGGGTTTTTCTGGCTTTAATGCATTCCGCCACATCTATCCTGTAAACATTTGGGCCCTTAACTATGTTTCTCTTGTTACAGATGCTGCCTGACCTGCTGAATGTTTTCACCATCATTTATATTTATTTACGGGAACTGTCTTGTTCTTCTTTCATTAGTGGCATCGGCTTTTTTTACTTCTCCTCAACAAGGATTTTGGTTTAACGTTTCACTTAAAGCACAGCATCTCTTACAATGCAGTATTCCCTCAGTATTGCACTGAAGGGTCAGCCTAGTTTATGTGTACAAGTTAATGAACAAGCTATTAATGGAATATAGCAAATTTGATAGAAAGTTGGTTAAAAGATAGAAAACAGATATTAGTTGTTAATAGATATTTTTCAGGCTGAAGAAATGTAAACAGTGGTATTTCCCAGGGATTGATGTTTGCACTACTTATCTAACATATATCTATATATGTCTTTCTCTCTCTATTTGGAAGGCACCACATCCTATCTACTGGTTGGCTACATGCAGAAGTTAGCTAATTTGCCATAGCACCAAACCGGCAAGATAGAGTGGAATGTCCTTTTGCTGCCCACAGCAAGCCAGTAAAATTCAGAGGAAATTCGGTGTCATGATAATTGCCTTTTGTCTCCACAATACTATTTTTATTCTCACTCTCACACAAAAATGCTAATACATCAAAATTGATTAAGCCTCCGTTGCCTCATTAATATCTGCCTTGAACAAATTGTTACCAGGTTGAGAATCTTAATACATCTGCTACCTTTGCTTTGCCACTATCAGTGATACCACCAGTTAAAAGCAGATTTGTCTAAAGACTATTTAATGTTTATCTTCACTCTATTCTTACAGAGGCCTCTTGATGTTTTAAATTCTTATGTATTTATTTACCTTTACTTTCAGGATTTTATTGCCTCTGTTGCTCAACATGACCTCTACCGTTCAATTATTTTTCAGTAATAGTAAACAATATAACTGGAGATAACTGTTACCTGCTTCAGATTTGGCCATTCCTTGGGCAGGATGTGGCAGTGTAAGTCTAACTTCATTCTTGTACAACAAGCAGATCAAGCATAAAATCAGGCACTTTGTGACTGTTGATCTCTGGATACAGACCAACGGCTCACTGAATTTAATCCCACTTTTCTTTGAGAGGTGTGCTGGTACAGTAGCCAATCAGAGTTCAAGTAAACTATCACTAGCTGCAAACCAATCTTTAAAGAGCAAAGTTCAAATAGAAGCAGAGATAACATACACATTTCTAACAGAAAGCAGAAGCAGGGAATGTATTTTCATTGTTATAGCTTTTACTATTTAAATAAATACAAACCAATTGCTTGTGTCCTAACCAATTAATATATTCAACTAATGTTCACCCTTCAAAATTGCAGGAACATTGTAGGGGTAAATGTTACACTTATTAAATGTTTAAATAAAATTAAGAGTACAGGCAGATATATGAGTAGCTCTAGATTATTTCCCAAACTGTGGATTGGAATATAAGAATATGCAAGAAAACAGAGTGGAACTCATTGCAAAAGCCGCTGCATGGGACTATGATATAGTGGTAATAACAGAGACCTGGCTCAATGAAGTGGGGGATTGGGAACTTCATTCACATTTCTAAAAATTTATTCTTTCAAGAGATGTGGGCGTCACTGGCAAGGGGAGCATCTATTGCCCATCCCCAATTGCCCTTGAGAAGGTGATGGTGAGCTGCCTTCTTGAACCACTGTAGTCCATGTGGTGTAGATACATCCATAGTGCTGTTAGGAAGGAAAATCACGAAAGGTAGGAGTTATAATTGTGTTTTTTTTGCTTCTTTTTAATAAACATTTACTCTACTATAAAATCATCACAAGTAGTCAGGGACATCATTTCTTGATTTCAGAACCTCTCCTAATACTATATAAATTGCAAAAACCATTTTGGCAGCTGTTTCAAGCTTCCCTTTGGGATTTGGGCAGCTCAGCATCAGCTGTGTCACAACAGGATTGTGTCTGGATTTAGATTTGGTGGCATTGGGTGAAGGGCACAGCACCAGAGTGTAGGAAGAGGTGTCAGAGTCTGTGCACACCCCTCCCCTCAGAGGATGGAGGGCAGCGACAATGATGCTCCAGTTGGCATTGGGGCAGGGCCTTAGGAGTCACCTTCTGGGGCTAGTAATTGGATCAGCAGCAGCTGATGTGCGGACATCTGGTGGAGTTCCCTGAGGTAATGCGAACTCATGCACTGCGAGTGGAGGAGTTCAATGCAGTGATGAGCTTGGCCATGTCTCAGGGGGGTTGATCGCGTGAGCTCCAGCCATGAGATAATGGTCAATCAGATGGAGAGCCACATGCAGCGTCACCTCCAGTGCATGCAAGAGCAAAGGGATCTCCTGCAAACGGCTCATGGCTCACTCAAGTAGCCTGGAGCAGCCTGTTCATAAGCACCGATCTCCATGGGGTACATAAGGAGCTGTGTGCCAATATATCAGTACCCAGAACGAGTGAACGGTAAAAACTGGGAAATAAGAGTACTGGTCCGAACTGCTTTCTTTCTGCAGGGGAGGGCTATGGGTGCATTTTTTGCGGACGGTGACACCTGCTTTTGGAGCATCCTGTATCCACCCCACCCCTTCCCTCGCCTCCTGTCCAAGTCCGGGCCAACTGAGGCTGCCCGATAACATCTGTGTGAGAGACAGCGCCTGGCAATCCCAGCTGCGTGGGCAAAACGCTCTCCTCCCCCTGTCCGACGCCGTGTACCACAATCAAGGCACTCAACCGCCTTGCGCCTCTCCATCCTCCCTCCTGTGTCCTCCTCCTCCGTAGAAGGAAAAAACAGTTGGCACCGCCCCACCTCCCCCCACTAGCATTCCAGCTCCTTCCCGGCAAGGGGAGGTGACTTTGGTAGCTAGTGCTATCTAGGCTGCCGGCGAGGTGGGGGGGGAAAGTATTCGCGTCGTAAGATGGCACAGGGAAGGGAAAGCATGCTGAGGTGTCCCCCCACCCAGCCTGGACCTGAACACAAGCCCCAAGCCCAATCCCAACTCCAGACCCCCAAGATATTGGCTCGGGGGCAGATATTATCACTGGGCCCATCGTCGCGTCGGCGCACAGTCCCAGGCCTTTTGTGCCTCAGCGCCTGGTGTTCTTCCTGCGCGGGGTCCCAGGTCTGACGGTTTTCAGGCGTATGACACCGAGCCGGTAATTATTTTACAAAAGTTACCAATGCCAAAACCCCGGAGGGCGGAGCATCCGGGGGTTGAGGTAACGGGGACCTCACAGATGGAAGTTTCCACGGCCCCCAGGAAGAGGTGCCACCACTTGGATGGGGAGGATTTCATGACTCTTGGAGTCAAGCTCCACAGAGGAAAAGGAGGTGGCATCTCTACCTTCAAAACCCTCGTTCCACCCTCTGGGGGAGGATCAGGAATCCTGCATATTGCTGCAGTCCCCTGAGCAGGGCCCCTCGGGGGTCAGTGAGGGTGTTGCCCCTGAGGTGGCACCTCGTCCTGACCCACCTTGTACCCCCGAGATGCCATCTGGCCCGCCGGGGGATGGTGGTGAAAACCCAGATGCTGGGTCATTGGGTGGCAGTGGGGAAGAAGGCCTCCTCGCTCTGTCCCAGCTTTTAGCGCCGGGTGCTACGGCACTGGGACTGGAACTTCTTCTGGACACACCAAGCGACCCAGTGCCTGGGGTTGAGCAGGTCTCCGAACTGCTGCTCCCCTCTGACCCAGAGCCCTGAGAGGACCCTTCTATCATTGATCTTGTGGGTGAGTTCGAGACAGAGTTGGGGCCAGCTGGTGGGTCCGTCCTGTCCGCCACACTCCCTGTGGACTCGGACTCAGGCGGCGGCTGCCCAGTGGAGGACGGTGGCTTGGTGGTGGACGCTAGGGATGATTTGGACTCCATCTGCAGCGAGTCAGTGGACGCCCTTGTGACCGCCACCGAGGTGCCCCTTGCTCCCCCCAGAGGAACTCCACGATTTCTTGTACATGAACTGTGGTTCCGCAATAGAGTCCAGCTGGCCCTTGACCACTGGTCAGTGCTGGCGCTGCTGATCTGGTCCACCCGAGCAGCTGAAAAGGTGCGGGACCTGGACCGGAATGCAAAGCGCTGGCTAAATGGCTTCCTCATTGGGCTGCTGAGGGAGTGGAAGGACACTCAGGCTTCCCATCCCTCTGAGCACTGAGGTGTTAGTGATGGGAGCACTACGCTTCTGACCTGTAGGTGACCATAGCCAGCCTCAACAACAACGGCTGCAGAAAGGCACAGCGTGGGTTCCAGAATTTCTTGGTCCTCAGGGACGGGAAGTATGCGGTGTGCTTGCTGCAGGAAACCCATATCATTCCGGGAGATGAAGCTACATGGCTCCTGGAGTGGCGGGGGGAGGGGGTCTACATGAGTCACCTAGTCTCAGATTCAGGCGGGTTGACTATCTTGTTGGGCCCACATTTTCAGCAAGAGATCTTGGGGGTCAAGGATCCTGGGCCGGGCCGGTTTCTGCACCTTACTGTGCGCCTGGGGTCCGTAGCGCTTCACTTTGTGAGTGTGTATGCTCCCCTGGGCGCACAGCAGCAAGGGAGCTTCTTTGAAGAAGTATTCCCTCATCTTAGCTCCATCGACATGGCCGAGTGCATCATCCTTGGTGGAGCGTTGCGGGGGGGGGATTTTAACTGTCAGGGACCGCATGCTAGGTATGAGTAAATTGAGGAATCTAGTCGGGTCCTTTGACTTGACGGATGTCTGGCAACATCTCCGTGCTGACTCCAGGATTTTCACTTTTGTGTCCCCTGGAGTCGGAGGACCCAGACTCGACTGCCTTTACATTTCTAAGGCGTTCGCGTCTTGCGTTCCTTCAGCCTCCATGCAGCAGGTGCGATGCTCGGACCACCATCTGGTGTGGGCAGAGCTCGTTCTGTTCTGCGCTTGGAATGGATCCGTGTACTGACACTTTAACAACCTGCGGTAGGAGGACGAGCGGTTCCTGGACTTGTTCCATCGTTTCTGGGCAGGCTGGAAGAGGAAGCAGGGAGCGTTCCCCTCCGTGAGGCTATGGTTGGATGTGGGCAGACTCACATCCGTGTCTTCTGTCAGAAGCATGCGAGGGGGTCAACAAAGAGGCAAAAATCCAGGTTTGAGGAGTTGGAGGAGGAGGCGCTTGACCTGGAGGCACGTCTCAGTCAGCCTGATGAGGACTCGGTCCTGTGTTTGACATATGAAGAGAAGAAGGGCGCGCTTCGGGACTTGCAACTCGTCGGGTCCCACAGCGCAGATGTGAGATCGCGGATCCAGTTCCTTAAGGACCTGGACTGCGGCTCCCCTTTCTTCTACTCGCTGGAAAAAAGGCACGGGGTCCGTCAGCAGCTCTTTACATTGCTGGCCGACGACTGATCCCTTGTTTGTGATCCTGAGGGCATCAGGGTTCATGCCAGAGCCTATTACACTGCTCTGTTCTCTCCAGATCCACCCAATGAGGATGCTCGCAGAGTTCTGTGGGAGGACCTACCGCAGGTCACCCCGAAAAGCTTGACTCCCCTATCAGTTTGGGGGAGCTGACCGGTGCCCTGAACAACCTCTCCAGGGACAATTCCCCAGGGCTGGACAAGCTGACCATGGAGTTCTTCATAGTGTTCTGGGACATCCTGAGGAACGACTATGCGGGGGTCCTGGGGGAATGTATTGCGACTGGGGAGATGCCCTTCTTGTGGCGCCTAAGAGGGGGGATCTCCGCCATCTTAAGAACTGACGCCTGGTCTCCCTCCTCAGCATGGATTATAAAATCTTTGCCAAGGTGATGTCTTCTCGCCTTGGCTAGACCACATGATCCAGCCCGACCAGTCCTTTATGGTCCAGGGCCAGACCATTTTCGATAACATCCACCTGGCCCGGGATATTATCCACTTTTCTCAGAGGACTGGTCTGTCGAGTGCCTTCCTGTCTCTTGACCAGGAGAAGGCGTTTGACAGGGTGGATCACGAATATTTATTTGGGACTCTGCGAGCATTCGGGTTTGGGACGCATTTCGTCGCCAGGATCCAACTTCTGTACACTGCCGCGTAGTGTCTAATTAAGGTTGACGGGTCCCTGACGGTGCCCCTTCGCTTTGGAGGAGGAGTGCGTAAGGGCTGCTTCCTGTCTGGCCAATTGTATTCTACCTGCATGGAACCTTTCCTGTGCCTCTTGCTGGGGAGCTTGTCAGGATTGGTTTTGAGGGCTGGGCATTGGGGTGGTCCTCTCGGCTTACGCTGATGACGTGCTCCTCACAGTCACGCACCCGGCTGACCTGTGGAGGATGTGCGAGTGCCAGGAGGTGTAGTCCGCCATGTCCTCTGCAAGGAGCAATTGGGGTGAATGTTCTGGATTCCTGGCTGGTTAGTGGCAGATCCTAACCGAGGAGCTCAGGCCTTTCACCTGGAGCAGGACCAGTCTCCTCTACCTGGGGGTCCACCTCTGCCCTGCTGAGGAATCCTGGTCGGTGAACTGGCAGGAGCTGCAGGCCAAAGTCACCACTCGCCTGCGGCGCTGGATAGGGCTGCTCCGAATGCTGTCTTACTGGGGTCGAGTGCTGGTCATGAACCAGCTGATTGCTGCCATGTTGTAATCATTTTGACCTCTCCCCCTGGAATTTGTCACAAAAATCCAGAGAATGCTGATCGGTTTCTTCTGGGACATAACGCTGCACGGGTTCGCTGCTGGGGTTCTGAGCCTCCCTCTTAGGGAGGGCAGTCAGGTGCTGGTGTGCCTTTGCACCCAGGTGGCGACCTTTAGGCCCTGCAGTGATGCCTTTATGTGCCCTGGCAATGTATTTCTCCTGCCAAGTGCACAGCCTGAATTATGATGTGCAGCTCCTGTTTGTAGACCTGACGGGTCTTTGTGGCTCATTGCAGGCGTTACCAGGACTGATCAAAGTCTGGAGCATGGTCGCACTGGGTCATAGCTCTCCACCGTCAGGAGTAGTGGCTGTCATCAGAGAGCAGCTGTTTGGGTGTTCGTACCTCCCCTGGTTGAGGTGGCTGGCGGAAGGGAGCGCTGTGGCAGCTGTGGTGACCAGAATTGGGGCTGTGCTGAGTGGCGGGGGAATAGGCTGGATGATATCGTAGGAGTTGGCGCATTGCGTGTCGGTGGATGTCCGGCTCGTGGCCATTAGATGGTCGTGCTCGGCCCCAATGTCACACGTGGACTCGAGGAGGCGCATGTGTGCGGTGGACTCCCGTCTGAGCGAACCCCTGCTTGGACCGAATTTCACATCAGCCCCAAGCCCCAAACTCTCACTTGGGAGCTGGAGCCTTGCAACCTGAGCTGCTTTGCAGAAATGCCCTCCGTGCCCTTTAGCTCAGTGCGGATGGGTTTCCTGTATGGGCTGCTGCTGCTGCACACACTTCACCTCCTTACCATCGCCACTGTCTGGACACGTCCTGGTGTGCCTAGTTGCTGTCCAGCGGCGGAGGTCCCCAGTGGAGGGTTCTCTACATGGGAGTCCTCCTCCTTATCATCAGGGCCTTGGGGTGGAGAGTGTTGCATGCAGTAGTCCCATACAGCTGTATGATGCGTCGGTTCACGGACTCCCAAGATGCCTCTGTGTTTTGCAGCCTTGTGGAATCCGTGGACCACGTGTATGTAAATTGTTGTAGCCTGCAACCCCTTTTTAGTTTCTTATAAAATCTTTTACTTGAGTTTTGTCTGCACTTCAGTCCCACACTCCTGATCTTTGGGCACCTAGTGTGGAGAAGGGTGAGGAGGGAGGAGGACCTCCTCGTGAACCTGCTTCGGGGCCTGGCCAAGCTGGCTATCAACAGGTCCAGGCAGCAGGTGACCGAGTGGGTCGCCCGGCCTGACTGTCTGCCCCTCCACCGCAGCTATGTTTGTGGCCAGGTGTCCTTGGAGAGGGAGGACGTGGTGTTTGCCAGAACAACTGAGGCCTTCCGTGCTCGGTGGGCACTGTGGGGACTGGGGTGCTTTATCGACCCCTTAGTCACATTTTAATTTTAAGTTTGTAAGCTTCCTTTAAGATTTGTCTGTCTTTTTGCAGTATCCCTTTAAGGGGCTGTCTCTTAATTTGTCCCTCATTTTTACTAATTTAGTTTAATTGGTTGCTCAAAAGAGTACAAGAGTTATCAAAATAGTATAAATGGGTACAGCTGTAACACCCCAGTGAGCAAGGGACTGGGAGAGTCTGTCTGCTGCATTGCAGGGCTGTCTTGAGAATAAAGCAGCTTGAACTCATTCTGCCATGACAAGCACTTATTGTGAGTAACACTGTGTATTCACAAGCGGAAGCTAATGCTGGTGGCACAATGGTGGCTAAAAGGGACTCCTGCTGTGCCTAAGCATCCCACCCCATTATCATCGTCATCTGTTCTCCGATTCAAGAATGATGTTTACTCAGGGCTGCGAGTTTCTGCCAAGGGTTTTCATGGGACTAAGGAGACCAATTCTCAACCAACAGATCTTTGGACATGTGGGTCTGGTAGTGGGTTCCAGAACACATGGTTTGATTTCATTTCTTTCCTTCTCTGCTGCCAGTCTGTCTCATCGTTAAGGTGTTGTGACTCAAAGTGTGATGCAGCTTGATGGATAAGTTGTCGTCACTTTGAATGATTGGTAGCAAGCTCCTCCCAGTCATTAATGTTAATGCTGTCAAGCTTCAAGGAAAGCTTTAGAGAGTCTTTCAAGCGTTTTTTATGTATTTTCCTGGAACCTTGGCCATTTGAGAGTTAAGAAAACAAGATCTGGTGGGGGAGATGCTTTTTGGCCATCTGGTCACAGGCCTGAGCCTCTTTGTCATTGCAAAAATGGTGGATGAGGCCCAAATCTAAAGTCCTGTCCCTGAACATAGCACCTACCATTTTTGTGGAAGCAGGAATGGGCCTGGGTTGGAACTTGCACATGTGCATTTTTGGTTATAGAAATCAGCAGCTGCCTACACTCATAATTTTGGTGTGGAATGTGGCTGAAACCTGATGTGTGCAGATTAGACCTGGTAAGAGCAGGTTTGAACTTTGTGGATTTGTTTGGATAGTCAAGGTACTCTTTTGGAGAGGTGAAGTACCCCTTTGGATATGGTCCTGGGACACCTTTTGGAGAGGTCAAGTGCCCTTTGGAGATGTCAGATGCCCTTTGGGATTGCTAAAAATAGGCATGAATGTGTATAATGGGTGCATAAACTCATTGGAGTGTGAAGCTCATTGGAACTGTCAAAAACAACTGTCAAAAGTGTCAAGATGAACAATCAAAAGGGAGCCGTCAAAGCATTTAAAACTCCTGACTCTTTGAAAAAACTAGTGTGTTAAAATAATGATTGCTTACTATTTCACTCTGCCTATTGACATAAACTTTAGGGTTATCATTACTGGATTAGTGCTGCATGACTGATTTCACAACTGCCCATTATCACAGTAGGGTGCCTGCCATTTCATAGTTTGATTGACACTAAGAATTGCAATGCTTGTCTTTATAAGGGAGTACGCAATTAATGAAATGTTTGTTGTTGCAAGGGAGAATGTAGTTGAAGGAATGTAGTAAACGGGTTTTTATCAAGGACAGTTTTTTTACATGGAGTCTGCAATGCACCCTTGGAACTTTATTTCATTTAATCTCATCATAGGTCATGAGGTCTGCCCATGGTGGATACTGAGTGAGTTGGCATAGTAGGTGTTAGGGCAAAGGATGGAAAGTGGGTGAGCATGGGTTGGCATGTGATGATACTAAGTTGGCATGGGGCTATAGAGGCCATGGAGGAGGATGGGGGCATAGGTTGGCATGGAAAGTATGAGGGGTCATAGGGGCTGGGTAGAGGGGCATAGTGTGCACAGTAAAAGGGCCATGGGGGTGGGGGGTGAGTGGCATGGATGGTGCATGGGGAGTGTGTGGAGGGTGTGAGGGGTGAGAGTTGCAGGGCTGTTTTATGTTTCTCTTTTTTAAAAAAAATCTTCAATATAGTGCCAGTGCACTGAGGCAAGCTTTCTTCCCAGCCTGCCTGCGCACCCGGCATCATGCACACTCGTCCTGGGGTTGCCCAGTCCGACTCCCAGGGAATGACGATCTGACCTTCTGGGTCACTTTTTTCTGGGTCAGGTTTGCAGAGATGGGTAATGTCCCAACTCTATGCTTCCAACATGGGAGCGAAGTCCAGGCCAAACTGTCCAGTCCATTGAAGTTGATTTTTGCATGAGTTTTGCTTGAATTTTTGTGGAAACGGGTTCAAGAAGGACACTAGTGTTTTAATATTGCTGAAAAAAGAGGCATGTTGCCAAAGCTTTTCATCTTGTGCTCATCAGGACAAATGCAAGAATGCCAAATTTCAAACAATCATAACAATTTATGTTACAGGATGAAAGATGCTGATTGACCAAGGTGTTGCCATGGGGCAGAATTTTTAGCTGAGCAGGTGGGCGTGTGTCTGATCCACTTGAGCGTAAAATGATGCACGATGATGTTGGGTGAGCGTCCTGATGTCATCGCACACTCGCACAATATTTCAGTTGGTGGGCGCACGCAGGAGTCAGGAGCACGCCCATTGACAATTAACAGGCCTATTAAGTCCATTAAAGTAATAATTAAATAGAAATTTTTGTTGCCTGTCCAACCTTATGGAGGGTGCCACTGCACACCGGACCCCGAAAGCAGACCGGGCCCTTCAGATGACGCTCTCCAAGGTCATCACAGACATGGCGTAGCAGTCAGCAGTCTACCTCCACCACCACTGTGGATGCCTGGGGAGCACTAAGACGTAGCGGCCAAATTGGGAATGTTAAGAAGATGTAGTTGCACAGCTAGAGGGCACAGGTGTTAATTGTACATACACTTGTACATACTGTTCACTATGTCAATAAACTCCCAAGAATGTCTCCCGGCCTATGGCTCCTTGTTCTGATGAGCAGTGTCACTCAGATGTGAAATCTTTCTGCACAAGATAAAGGCTCAGTTCAGGGCGTCTTCCCTGTGCTTTGTGCAGCCTTCCAACCAAAGTAACAGTCCGGCCTCTCACTCCCTGGACATATAAGTGATGCCTGCACCTTGATGGAGCTGGTCATTACTGTCAGAATGTTGTGGGCAGGCGTCACAGAGTTCCGTCATTCTCTGTGTGCTCTCAGCACCTTTTGAGTTGGGGCTGGCTCCCATCTCCTCAGCATCTGTGACAGCGATGCTGTGCCCCTGAAGGGCTGAGGTGCTGCAGGCTGACAAAGGATCAGGTGCTTTTTACAGATTATTGGCTTTGTCTCCATGATATGACCCTGATTGTGGAGCACAAGGGAGATGCCCTCTGCCAGACAGGAGTCAGACATTCTCAGAGGCTTAGTGAATATCTTTGGAGCATCCTCACTGCATGTTGTTGTCATCATCCTCTTGCAATCGAGTGACTATTAGGCCCTCCAAAGCATCTCCATGACAGGAGCCTTATCACAGAGGGTATGTGCGCTTCCATGAGTCAGACTGGAGTCAAATGTTCACAGGTGCATTGTGAGGATCTTTGGTGTCTCCTCACTGCTTGTCGTCATCATCCTCCACAAATCTAGCAGCTATGAGGGCCACCCTACTGTGCCTGCCTCATCTGGCCAGTGCAAGGGCCTCATCCACATCATCGCTGCCTTCGAGGACCTCCTCAACCTCATCCCCAACGGCATCCTCCTCATCGGAGGAGACCTCCGGCTCCTCTCCCTGTTGCAGCGCCAGGTTGTCAAAGGATCAGCAGGTGATGACTACGTCTGACACCCTCTGTGGACTATATTGCAGAATCTCATTTTCAGCATCTCGATGCTTTGCTCCACCAAGTTGCGAGTTGTAGCATGAGCCTCATTGTACCTTAGCTCTGCTGCAGTCTGAGGCCTCCGCAGGAGTATCATCAGCCACGTCCTCTGCGGGTAGCCCTTGTCCCCGAGGAGCCATTCCTGCAGCTTCTGTGGACCCTGGAAGACATCAGGGATCTGTGACCAACTGAGAATGTAGGAGTCATGGACACTCCCTGGAAACGATGTGCAGACCTGCAATATGCATTTGTGATGGTCGTACACCAGCTGCACATTCAGCAAATGGAAGCCCTTGCGGTTGACATAGTTGATCGCTTGTTGCGATGGAGATCTGAGCTCAAAGTGAATGTAGTCGATGGCACCTATGGGAAACCCAAGATCTGGGCAAATCGAATCGCTCTTGCATCCTGGCTCTCCTGGTCCCGGGCAAAATTCACAAAGTTGTGTGCCCTTGTGAAGATGGGATCCAGGACTTCATAGATGCATTTGTAGGTAGAGGCTTGTGATATCCCACACAGGTCACCTATGAAGCCCTGAAAGGAGCCACTGATGTAAAAATTGAATGCTGCAGTTACTTTCATGGGCAGTGGATGCTCTCCATGTCCCTGTGGCACCAAATCCTGCAGCAGCTGGCAGATGTGAGCAACCTGTTCCCTGGACATGCGCAGTCATCAGCGACACTGGTTCTCGGCCATCTGTAGGAACAAAAGGCGGTGTCTATAGACCCTGGGTCTACCTAGGCACCGACTAACAACAGCTTGCTGTGGCCATTCAGCAGCATGTGTGGAAGCTCCAGCCACCCCATCTTCCTGAGGGTGCTGCTCCTCTCCCTGCGCAGCCAGATGCCTCCATTGCTCTCTTCTCCATCATCTTCACTCTCTGTGTACAACATGAGGCATACAGTTAGTTCACCAGGCTCCATGCTCCGGATGTACTCCGCCTGCAGGATGAAAGAGTGAGATGCATGGGTTAGCATGGGTGTCCTAAGAAACTCTCTTGGTTAAGTCTGAAGGCCCCTTAATGCTTCCTGGACAGTGCTGACCACCACTTGGATGCCCAGAGTTAAGTGCGCTGTATGGCTACCTGAAATCGCACCCAGCTCCTCTCCACTCCACCTGACTGACTGATTGGCAGCAGCTTCACCCACTGGGCTACATGCTGTGCTCTCAGCTCAGGCGCAGACATTCTCCAAACCTGAACTGTAAAGCTACGCTGTTAGCTTGAACCATGGGGGAGATTGGCACAAACCGGGATGATGTCATTGCAAGGGGCTATGAGCACCTCCACCAGTGACTGCTCCATGGCCAGCTTTGGCAAGGAGATTGTACAACGTGCCCAGACTTCCAAACATTCTACAGCCCACTAAAATGCTCATTAAATTGCCGTCTATGCCCAAGGGGTTAAAAGCTCTGGAGCACTTGGTGGCACTTTCATGCTTCTGCATTGCTTGAGTGGGCAGGTAAACTAGAGGCCTGACTCCAAGCATGTTAATATGGCTGCATCTGAACTGCCTGCTGCAGAGGAATGGTCACCTTTTTTTATATAAGGTTTCCCTAATGCACGGCCACTTTCCTCCCTCTTTTCCCCCACCCCGCACATGCTTGTGCACTATCTTCAACCACTGGGCAGCCCTTGCACCCCCACCCACCCCCCAAGTCACCTCAACTATAGGACAGCCCTTGCCAACCCCCCAACTCTCCTCAACCTTGAGGTCCAACAAGCAACTCTCATGAGCGCTGCGCAACGTTACTGTGCACTCACCTCAGAGTTCCCCTCAACATGCAGCCTGCCAAGTGCACACCTTATATATGCTGTTGTGAAATAAGTCAGTGTCAGGGACTGATTCCAAAGGGCTGGTCTTATAATATGCAGATGTATTGCAATGAGGTTCTCGACAACCAATGGTGGGAAACGCAGCTTGCCATTGACGGGCTGAGTGGACGATCGCAAACTGGCTTCACAACATCATGAAACCAATTTTTTTGGCCTTCTCGCTATAATGTCTGCTCACGCTGCCGAACATGCCCGATGACAGCGGGCACAGAAAATTCCACCCATTGTTGTCTAGAAAATTTCATGAGTAGATACAATTCCAAATGGTAAATCTATTGAAACAATAATGGCCAAATGGCATTTATAAACCTGGTCAACAGCCTGGATTCTTTGTCCAGAGGCAACTGCCAAAATCCACTGTTTGCGTCTAATTTGGTGAATAGAGTACTCTTGGCTAGTTTGACAAGACTGTCATCCACTGAGGCCATTGGGTGGATCTCGAGTTCCACTGATTTAAGTTGAGTTAAATCCATGCAGATTCTCATAGAGAATCTTTGGGTCCATGACAATTCCTGAGTTTTTTGGCATGCCGTAACTCCTTGCCATTGCTTCTCAATTTCACCCTTGACTTTGTCCAAGAGTGGGCAAGGGACTTTCCTCAGTGTAAGAAGGCAGATTGGTTTAGCATTAGCTTGTAGGGTGATGTGGTACTCAGTCTTTAGTTTCCCTGGGCCTGTAAATTTTGGAAATGCATTCATGAATGTACTGCTGTAATGCTCAATCAGCAACTTCATCCACTTTATAGATTAACTCCAATTTTAAGCATGCCTTTCTGCTTAGGAGAGAGCATTCTTGATTTTGTATGGCATAGAGAGGTTCGAAGATTTCTCTATTTTTGAACTTCAACTTCGCTATGAGTTGGCCTTTGAGTTTCAATGTTTTAAGATTTGAACTTCTGCTCCCTCTAGGTGTCTGTTACTCAAACATCATCATTACATCAGCATCGTGTGCTTCTGATGCTAACCCTTTACTCTACAGTGAGGACCTCACCAAAAACTTTCCCTTAACATCTTCATCAGAGTCAAGGGTCGGGGCATAAGCACTGATGATGGTGGCATATTGGTTATGGCTGAGCTGTAGGTGAAGTGTCATGACCCTTTCATTTATACAATTGGGGAATTCTGGCAGTGCATCCAAGACCCTGCTTTGGATGACAAAGCCAACTCTGTGGACACAAGGGTTGCTGCCAACCTTTCTTTTCCAACAGGAGTGTATCCCTCTGCTTGTCCCTTCAGCTGTCCCTCCTCGGGAAGGTGGGTCTCGCTGAGCATGTAAATGTCAATTCAGAGTCTTGATAGTTCACGTGAAACGATTGCAGGTCCTCTTTCTGGATGGGGGTCACTGTCTTGAGATTATCCATGAGTGTTCTATCACTCCAGGTTGCAAAATTTAAAGTTTTCTTTCTTTGACCACAAATGGTGATCCCACTGTGTATGGGTTCCCTTGCCAGAAGCAAATGGGACAGCCTATTTTTAGGGAACCTTTTCTAGCTCCCTCCCCATTGGGAGTGAGCAGAGTGTATCCTGAAGAAGACTCAGCCACAGATGCTGTGGCCCAAAAATATGGTGTAATGGAGTAATTCTAATTGTTGAATATGCAAATCATACACTGCACATCATAGGATGTGATGCAACATCACATGATTTACTCTCTCATGCAGCCTTGTGATAGATGTAGTCAACACAGTAAGGTGTGTTCCAATAAAGATTATATTTTCTATACCTCTGTAGGCTCAGTAAACAATCTGTATTAGTCAAACAACACCAAGAATATTCTTTAAAAAAATGAACCACCTTTCCCAACACAGGTGTTCAATGGCCATCAAGCATCTGTTGCCTGTTTGCAAATTCTTTACTAGGGACTCCTAGGTTCACATCTCTGTCCCCGTTGCCAATTCTCCATTTCTGCAGGAATTGGCAAATGGACCCTGATAGGAGCCTCCGTGTAGGGGAGATGAGGTGGGGGGTGCAGAATTCCTTCACAGGGTGACCTGTGGCTCCTGCTGCACACAGGCAGGCGGGGGGGCCTCTAAGCCTGCCTGGAGTGCTAGCCTTTGGTCTGCCATCGGGAGGCTGCCTTCAGGCAGCTAAGCTGTCCCCTACCACCTCTGGAACCTGGAGGCCGACTGGGATTTTCCAATTGGCCTTCATCAATAGGCCTGAATGCAGTAATGAACTCTATTGGTTACACGCCACTTGCAGGAATGTAGTCCTGAAACATCATCTCACCTTCGGGAAAATGGCCAGTGACAGGATGGAGCTGGGGAAACCAGTATACTTGCCTGCAGCACTATTTTTTGCACTTCCTTCCCTCCATTTCCGGCCCTAGCAGGGCCTTAAAATACTCTCCCAGCAGAAATTTCCTACTGTTTGATTATTAATAGCCACCTGAGGGGCCTTAGTCACTCAATCTGTTAGAGACACCTGTTAGAGATGGCATAGTGGTATTGTCGCTGGACTAGTAATCCAGAGACCCAGAGTAATGCTCTGGGGACCCGGGTTTGAAGCCCGCCACAGCAGATGGTGGAATTTGAATTCAATAAAAATCTGGAATTAAAAGTCCAATTATGAGCACGAAACCATTGTTGATTTTTTTTTTGTAAAAACCTATCTGCTTTGTAATGCCCTTTAGGGAAGGAAATCTGTCATCCTTACCTGGTCTGGCCTACATGTGACTCCAAACCCACAGCAATCTGGTTGACTCTGAAATGGCCTAGCAAGCCACTCAGTTGCAACAAACCGCTATAAAGACACAAAAGAATGAAACTGGACAGACCACGCAGCATCGACCTAGGCACCAGAATCGACAACAGTAATCGCAGCCCTGCTGACCCTGCAAAGTCCTCCTTGCTAACATCTGGGGGCTAGTGCCAAAATTGGGAGAGCTGTCTCATAGGCTAATCAAGCAATGGATCAGATCTAAGCTCTGCAGTCCTGCCACATCCAGTCGTGAATGGTGGTGGACAATTAAACAACTCACTGGAGGAGGTGGCTTCACAAATATCCCCATCCTCAATGATGGAGGAGCCCAGCACAGCAGTGCAAAAGATAAGGCTGAAGCATTCACAAAAATCTTCAGCCAGAAGTGCGGAGTGGATGATCCACCTCGGCCTCCTCCGGAGGTCCCCAGCATCACAGATGCCAGTCTTCAGCCAATTCCATTCACTCCATGTGATATCAAGAAACGGCTGAAGGCACTGGATACTGCAAAGGCCCTGACAACATTCTGGCAATAGTACTGAAAACTTGTGCTTCAGAACTTGCCGTGCCCCTAGCTAAGCTGTTCCAGTACAGCTACAACACTGGCATCTAATCAGCTATGTGGAAAATTGCCCAGGTGTGTCCTGTACACAAAAAGCAGGACAAATCCAACCCGGCCAATTACCACCCCATCAGTCTACTCTCCATCGTCAGTAAAGTAATGGAAGGGGTCATCAACAGTGCTATCAAGCTTAGCAATAACCTGCTCACTGATGCTCAGTTTGGGTTCCACCAGGGCCACTCAGCTCCTGACCTTGTTACAGCCTTGGTTCAAACATGGACAAAAGAGCTGAACTCCTGAGGTGAGGTGAGAGTGACTGCCCTTAACATCAAGGCAGCATTTGATTGAGTGTGTCCTCAAGGAGCCCTAGCTATATTGGAGTCAATGGGGGAAAACTCTCCGCTGGTTGGAGTCATACCTATCACAAAGTAAGATGATTGTGGTTGTTGGAGGTCAGTCATCTTGGCTCCAGGACATCATTGCAGGAGTTCCTCAGGGTAGTGTCCTAGGCCCAACCATCTTCAGCTGCTTCACCTTCCTTCCAACATAAGGTCGGAAGTGGAGATGTTCGCTGATGCTTGCACAATGCTCAGCACCATTCGCGACTCCTCAGATACTGAAGTAGTCCATGTCCAAATGCAGCAAGACCATATCCAATCTTGGGCTGACAAATGGCAAGTAACATTCGTACCACACAAGTGTCAGGCAATGACCATCTCCAACAAGAGAGAATCCAACCATCGCCCCTTGATGTTCAATGGCATTACCATCACTGAATTCCCCACTATCAACATCCTGGGGGTTACCATTGACCAGAAACTGAACTGGACTAGCCATATAAATACTGTGGCTACAAGAACAGGTCAGAAGCTAGGAATCGTGCGACGAGTAACTCGCCTCCTGTCTCCCCAAAGCCTGTCCACCATCTGCAAGGCACAAGTCAGGAGTGTGATGGAATACTCCCCACTTGCCTGGATGAGTGCAGCTCCTACAACACTCAAGAAGCTCGACACCATCCAGGACAAAGCAGCCCGCTTGATTGGCACCCCCTCCACCACCAATGCACAGTAGCAGCAGTGTGTACCATGTACAAGATGCACTGCAGGAATTCACCAAGGCTCCTTAGACAGCATCTTCCAAACCCACGACCACCGCCACCTAGAAGGGCAAGGGCAGCAGATAGATGGGAACACCATCGCCTAGAAGTTCCCCTCCAAGTCACTCACCATTCCGACTTGGAAATATATCGCCATTCCTTCACTGTTGCTGGGTCAAAATTCTGGAACTCCCTTCCTATCAGCACTGTGGGTGTACCTACACCACATGGACTGCAGCGGTTTAAGAAGGCAGCTCACCACCACCTTCTCAAGGGCAACTAGGGATGGGCAATAAATGTTGGCCCAACCAGCAAAGCCCACATCCCACGAATGAATAAAAATAAAATAACAGTGCAGCACTATCCTCAGTACTGCGCAGATCTGTCAGCCTCTAGCCTGAGACTTGAATCCATGGCCTCCTGTCAGAGGCACTGAGCCAAGGCTGATACAGGAAAATGATGTGCAAATTTTGAAAAGATACAGTGCTCTCTTGTTCTGCTAAGGAAAGTATTGAAGAGCTTCGCCTGAGCACCTGTTCTGATGAAAGGACATCAAACTGAAATCTTAACTCTGTTTTGGTCTCCACAGGTGGTGCCTGACCTGAGTATTTCCAGCATTTTCTGTTTTTATTGCCTAAGCATGTGTTCTGTATACTGTGCACTGCTGATTGAGAAATTTGAATGAATGAATGTAAGTTCACAGAAGTTTAATAGTGTGGCCATGTTGACAGCACTGTCAGCGGCATTCTTGTCATGTAACCTTCAAGCAGATGGCATAATTCAATGACTGACTCCCTGGTGAAACATAGATGACAAAGGCTGAACTCATCAGACATGGCTAGCTGGCTAGACCTTGGCCTATAATCACTGGAGGTTGGGTCAAGGCAGCGTTATGTTCCTTCTGTCGGGTCGCTTTGCTCACTAACACGGCTGCACGCCTATCTACCGGTGGGTGAGTTGGCAAACGATATACTGCAGACGCAGAGACCAATATAAGATGAAGCACATGCTGTTTATTTTACACAAGTTAACAGAGCACTAACACTTTGTGTGTATCTCCTACCAAGCCCTATTCTAAACTACTGATTAACATTGTAGCCCGTGCTATGCAGCCATTGGGTAATACAGTCACGTGCTCAGTCTGCTCACATTCTCTTAAAGGTGTATTGAACCTCAGATTACCACATTCCTCCCCCTTAACTTGAAAGTACAATTTATAATCTTTACAATATATCAACTATTTACATAAACTATTTACAAATTCAGTCTCTCTGGCGGCTTCTACAAGTGCGTCGAACATTGTAGTTCTACGACTTCGGATGGTTTATCCAAGGCCTCCCTCTCGGGAGTCATCTGTCCACTAGGCTCTTGAGTAGGAACCTGTAAGTTTGTCTCTTCGAATCTCCCAGGCTCAACGGATCCTAAAGGTACTTCCAAACCAAGGGGAGCTCCTTCTACATGTGGTGTAGACTCCAATGGGAATAGTAGGTGCATCCTTTCTTGTAGATCTGTTTCCCTTTTCCTGAGGTGATCTATGTATCTCCTAATTATCCGGCCTTCAACTGATTTGTGAGAGGACAGGGGTCCTGTCACTGCACTAACTTCACCTGATAGCCATTTGGGCCCATATCCAAAGTTCTTTGCAAAAGCTGTGTCTCCAACAGTGAAGTTTTTTCATGGCTGTGATAATCGTGTTCATTTTTCTGGGCCTTCCGACTTCTCTCTACCCTCCCCCCTAAATTCGGCCTTATGAGACTCAAACGTGGTCTGAGACGTCCCTTCTTTAATAACTCTGCGGGGGCAATACCGGTGGCCGTGAGTGGCGTAGTCCTATAGCTGAGCAGGAAACATGATAATCTAGTTGCAATGGAATCTCCATCCAGTTTTTTCATGCCTGACTTGAAGGTCTGGACTGCCCTCTCGGCCAAACCATTGGATGCAAGGTGGTATGGCGAAGTCTTAATATGTGTTATGCCATTGAGACTTGTAAATCTTTGAATGCTGTTCCATTATCAGACAATATTATCTCTGGTAACCCGTGAATCCCAAAGCTCTGACACAATCTGTCCATGGTGGCGGCAGATGTGGGTGATCTCATCCACTTTAAGTGAGCGTCTAGAATCACGAGGAACATTGTGCCCAAAAAAGGCCTCACGTAGTTAACATGGAGGTGGATCCATGGCTTCCTGGCCATTCCCAGGGATTCAGTGGAGCAGAAGGGGGTAATTTCTGTACCTGTTGGCACTGCGTGCAGCTCTTGACTAAGTTTTCGATTTCTGTGTCCATCCCTGGCCACCATAAGTAGCTGCGAGCCAACATTTTTATCCTAGAGATGCCGGGGTGAGCACCATGTAATTTGGTCAATAATGGTTGTCTTCCTCTCGGAGGCACAATGACTCTCGCTCCCCACAGCAAGATGCCATTCTAGCAGTTGAGCTCGTATCTCCTATTAAAATCGGGCTTCATTTCGTCCGACTTTGACTGTATAATGGAGCCAGTACTGTTGTCAAATTTGGGAGAAAACAGCCATAGTAGTTAACCATTCCCAAAAAGGACTTGAGTTCTATGGCGTTTATCGGTGCTGGCACCTAATGAATAGCTCTCACCTTGTCTTCTACTGGAAGAAGGCCCTGCAAGTCAACCCTATGTCCCAGGTAAACCACTTCTTTTGTTTGGAAGATACATTTTTCTCTTTTCAAACGTACTCCAGTTTGCGAGAAACGCTTCAATATCTCTTCCAGGTTAGCCAGGTGTTCTTCTTCAGTTAGGCCTGTTACTAGAACATCATCGAGATAAACCACCACATGGTAAAGTAAATTTTCCATAGTCCATTGGAAAATGCCACAAGCCGATGAGACTCCAAATGGGTAGCCCGGTATATTGGTACAAAACCCTATGTGTGTTGATAGTTACAAAATCCTGAGAGGCCTTTTCTAGCTTGACTTGCTGGTAGGTGTGGCTCATGTCGAGTTTCGTATATGCGGTTTCCCCCTGCCAGCTTGGAGTAAAATTCATCAATTTTCTGCATAGGATGCCTGTCAAGTCTGGCCACTTTAACAGTCAACTTGTAGTCCCCGCATATTCACATGGTTTGGTCAGGCTTTAGTACTGGGGCTATGGATGCTGCTCATCTGGAAAATTGTACAGGTTGGAAGACTCTCAACCTTTCCAGCCTGTCTAATTCAACATCAACTTTCTCTCGTAATGCATAGGGGACTAGCCTCACCTTCAAGTGTATGGGGGTTGCCCCGAGATCCAGTGGATTTTAGCTTGCAGCCCCTGAATCTTCCCGAGCACTTCTCTGAACACAGAGGCATATTTCTGCAATAATTCTTGCAGATCTTTCACTCTGGGTTGAAAAATCTTGGTCCACTCCAACTTTATTTCCTTAAGCCAGTTCCGATCAAGTAGACTTGGACCATCCCCTGCCACCACTATCGGGGTAAATCATCAGACTGGCTTCCATACTGTACTGGAACCTTGCATATTCCTCTTATTCGTATGTCTTCACATGTATACTCCTTTAAATTAGCATCTGAATTTTCCAGATTTAATGAGTGGCCTCCTCCTTTCAGATATTTGAACATATGTTCCCCTATAACTGTCGTGAAGACCCTGTATCCACCTCCATTCAGATGGGTTTTCCGTTGACTTCCACTGTCACGTAGATTGACTCTGTTTTATCCATTTTCCTGTTGTGTAGTGAGTGAATATCTGACTCTGTTTCTTCTGGTTCCTCTAGTATATGGATTTTATGTCTTCTACCTTTTTGTTTAAAATTTTGTCTCAATTTGTCTTTACAATATTGTATATTGTGCCCATTATGATAGCAGTAGAAACACTCAATTCTTTTAAATTGTTGTTCATTTGCAGGCTGTCTGATTCCATTTCTGCCATTACTTATGTGGGTTTTCACTATTAAACCATTGCTTTTTGCTGGTGTGTTGATGGTGGTTGTTTCCCTCCTTTCGGCGGAGCCCAGCGTTTCCGCGCCATTTCTAACCGGTGCTGCCCTCTCGATGTGAAGGACGGTGCCATTTTGTGCTCCCTTGATTGCTTCTGAATCGAATTGACTCTCCATTGCAAACGTCAACTCCAGCGCCTTGCTGAAGTCTAAACTCGTTTCTGACAACAACCTTTTTTGAATGGTGTATTTGTTAATCCCACATACTAATCGGTCTCTTAACATGTCATTAATTGACGTCCTGAACTAACAATGCTCTGCCAGTTGTTTTAAGGCTGCTACATAGCAAGCGGCTGTCTCTCCAGGGGCACAACACCTCGAATTGAATTTAAAACGCTGCGTTGTTACCGAGGATTTCGGCTGAAAGTGGCTTTTCACAAGATTTACCGACTCATCAAAGCTCTCGGAATCTGGGACGTTGGGTGCGGTTAGACTACAGATTAGGCCGTATATTTTACTACCACATGTTGATAAGAGGATCGCCTGCCTTTTCTCCACCCCCAACATGTCGTTGGCCAAAAAGAAGAACACGAGGCATTCAATATAATGTGACCAGTCAACGGTGGTCTGGTCAAATGGTTCGATTACAGCCAAACTGTGGTATACTGGAGGGAGATAACATTGACGACTATGGTGAGGGCTGTACTTACAATCGGCCCGCAAGGCCCAGCTGATTCACTTCAGTGGAATTTTTGCAGCTTTCCTTGGTGTCGTTGACTGGTCGTTTTTTGCCTCATTGCCACTTGTTATATTCCTTCTGTCAGGTTGCTTCGCTCGCGAACATGGTTGCACACCTATCTACCGGTGGGTGAGTCGGCAAACGATATACTGCAGATGCAGGGACCAACATAAGATGAAGCACATGCTGTTCATTTTACATAAGTAACAGAGCACTAACGCCATGTATGCTTCTCCAACCAGACCCTATTCCAAACTACTGATTAACATTGTAGCCCACGCTACACAGCCATTGGGTAATACAGTCATGTGTTCAGTCTGCTCACATTCTCTTAAAGGTATATTGCACCTCAGATTACCACAGGCAGGTGCTGACAATTCATCTCAAATGTTAATACATCTTCCTATCATCTCTTCTTAGCCACAATTTGCCCATCACTCCATCCTTACTGATCTACAGTGGTTCCCTACCCTGGAGTGCATTAAATTTAAGATGCCCCTTTTTTTCCCGAAATCAGTCCATTGCTTCGCTCTGCCACATTTCCTCAACCTCGTTCAGCCTTACACCTCTTCCCACACATTTCAGTCCTCGGATTCTGACCTTTCACTCATCGCTCAATCACACCATCACTGGTGGTAGATCCGCTAGTTGGAACTCCCTCCTTAAAGTCCTCTTTCTTAACACTGCTCCCTTTTCTTTCAATAGCATTTTAAAAACTTTTTTTTTGACCTATCATTCAGATACCCTTTTCTTAATTTCTCATTCTGTGGCCCAATGCTTATTCAACATTTTCAATTATAAATTCCTTGACACTTTTTCCGCATTAAGTGTTTATAAAATACCTGTTGATGTTGTTTTGGCCTTTTTTTGCATGGGATGTGTCTGTTTACCTCAATCAAAAATATGCTTAAATTGGCTTTCAGTATACATTCAGTACATCTTTGCATACCACAACTGGATTGCCAAACTGTTTAATATTTATATTAGCTGCAGTGTCAACTATGGCTCAGTTGGTAGCACTCTTTCCTCTCAGTTAGAAGGTTATGGGTTCACGTCCCAGTCTAAAACTTGAGCACAAATTTCAAAGCTGATCCTCCAATGGTACACTGCACTGTCAGAGATGCTGTCTTTTGGATGAGACATTAAACTGAGACCCTGTCTACCATCTCGGGTGGATGGAAAAGATCCCAAGGTACGACTTTGAAAAAGATCAGGGAAGTTATTCCTGGTGTCATGGTCAATATTTGTCCCTCAGTCAACATTACAGAAACAGGTTATCTGGTCATTACCACATTGCTGTTTTTGGGAGCTTGTGGTGTGTAAATTAGCGACCGTGCTTCCTACATTGTAACGGTAGCTATACTTCATAGAATGATTATAGCATGGAAGGAGGCCATTTGGCCCTTTGTGCCTGTACTGGTGCTTTGAAGGAGCAATTCACCCATCGCCACTCCTCTGCGTTTTCCCTGCAAATTTTCCCTTCTCAGATAATGATCCAATTTCCTCTTGAAAATCTCAATTGGCCCTGGCTTTACCACAGTCCCAGGCAGTGCATTCCAGATCCTAACCATTCGCTGCATGAAAACGTTTTCCCTCCTGCTGCCATTGCTTCAAAAGCACTTAACTGGCTGTAAAAAAAAACATTGGGGGATGTCCTTGGGTCACGAAAGGCACTATATTAATACAAGTCCTTTTTAAAGTAATCTGTTGGCTGCTAGGTTATGCATTCATGGATTATAACCATAGATTTGTCATGTTTGGCTGCTATGTTTTCTTTGCTGCTATAGAAATCTTATTCTCACAATACAATATAATAAATACAATCCTGTATTTCTATGATTTTTCCAGCAGTTCACCTAAAGAAAAATGTGCCTTTCTTCTAATTTAATAACCACATTAACACGGCCCTTATGCAGTGCCATGCAGTTGTTTGGCAGGACATGGGTTAATTCTTGTAATTTTTTTTAAACACAAGTTCTCAACATGTTGAGGCTGGGCCAGCATATATGGGAAGCTTGTTACTCAACATAGAGAAGCGATTAAAAACAGAAAGTGAGTCATTCTGCCTGCTCCTGTCTTAAGTAAACAGTGATGCACTTTCAAAAGATAAGGGCATAGGCCAAGAAATTGCATGATGACGCATTCATTCTGCCAACTCCTTGTTCTACTTGCATGTTGGTTTAACATTCAGTGTGCCACGGTCCCTGAGATGTTTGGAGGCTGATGATAAACAAAGTGATGCCAGGGAAGTCTATCTCCAGCAAAGCTTGTCTGCCTGCAGCCACCGTTACCCACTGAGCTGTGTTTACAGATCCTGGTACAGCCATCTGGGACAGTTGAAGAGATCTGCCTTTTTAGACTCAGGATCAGTAGGGAGGCTGTGATGAAGCTGTGTCATCAGAAGTAAGATGCCTTGCAGACAGCTTCAACTACAAGGACTTCACTACCTGTGGCAGTCACATTGCCCTCCACACCCTTCACAGGAGCAGCCATGTGGAAATTTAGGGAGAAAAATAAAAACAATGGCTGGGCCGAGTAAGTAATAGGAGTTATGGCTCGGAAAAGCATACACTATGATCATCTTCAGACAATTAGAGCTAAAGCTGAGCAATACAATACTATCTTAGCACTGCCTGGCTTGGAGGTTTAGTTAGGTGGATTGAACCATCAATGCATTAAAATGAGAGGAAAATTGAAACATGGCAGTAGTAGTATGACAGAAAAAGCATTTGCCAATAATTGTTACAGAGAACTCAAGTATAAATGCTACAGGATGTGCACTAGCCTTTATATATTTTAGTAGGTTGTTATTTATAGAATCATAGAATGATACAACACTGGCCATTTGACCCATTGTATTTGTGCCAGCCGCTTGCTAGAGCTATCTAATTTGTCCCATTCCTCAGCTTTTTCCTCAAAGCCTTCAATGGTTTTGCCTTCACATATTTATCCAATTCCCTAACAAAAGTTACTATTGAAATGGGTTCCACCACCATTTAAAACAGTGTGCTCCAGATCACAACAACTTACTAAGTAAAATGTTTACTACAAAACTATTACTGAAAGTTATTTAGGTAAAAGTGCTAAAGCTATTAGTTAAAAATACAGTTGCAAGATTAAAAACAGTTAAAAAGATACTTAAAATAAGATTTCAATTCAATCTCCTTGAGATATTGTTGTGGGCCTTTTATTTGAGTTCCTCCTTGGGGTTTGAAACTTGAGGTTCTGTTTAGCAGCTGCAATGGTTTCTGCAGTTGACTATTTGGAGGTTTGCCTTTTTAGGTGGACTCTGCAGGTCAGCTGGTTTTTTAAGGGAGAGAGAGAAGGCTTTCTATCTCTCACTAATTCTGCAGTTATGGCACTTGTAAATTGCCTGAACTCCCTCTGCAGAATAGCAGTTGATTTCTTATTACCTTCCTCTTTGTCCTACCGTGGTCGAGAGCCCTCTCTGATGTCGTTTCTCAGAGTTCTTTCTGGGGGCTTCTGCACACAAAATGGCTGTTTTCAAACAGACTTTATACAGTTCCAAAACTTAAAATGGCTGCTATGTTAATTTCGGTGAAGCATTGTTTCACCAGACAAAGAAGTTAGTTTGCCGAGATCCTTCCTGTCTCTTATTCCCTCAGAAGTAAAAGGGTATTCACACCTTTTGGAATTCAATGGGCTTCCCTGGAAGGGTCTTTGCACTTTTAGTGATTCTTCATAGCCAGCTCTAGAGATATGAGTCTGATAAGGTTAGACTAAATATCAGAAGGTGCCATGTTGTCTGTCCATACTTCCATTTTGGAAAAGGCTTTTATACTGAATGCAACTTTTACACTGAATGTAAAGGTTTGAAAACAGAAATATGTTTTTAAAACAATTGTACTTAAAATCTGTAATATCATAATTATACATTTGTGACAATAATATTACTCAATTCTACAATACTACAGTGGTGTCTGGAATCATTTGAAACGGCAGCCTCAACAATGACCAAATATTAAAAAGAATACTGTAGCAGATAACTGTGCATTTTATTTATTCCCTCAATAATGAGAGGGACTTATTTAAAAAAGCACGACATTTCCTAATTATTGTGTTTAATGTTTCCTCTTCAAGGGAACATACTTAGCAACCAAACTGATTAATGAAATTCATGACAGTTGTGGGTGCCATATTCACAAAACAGGCTCTGTGGGGGACAATGATAACAAATGATATTTTTAACTACTATACCATTGTGCAACATTAACCAACTGCTTTCTTAATTTATTAGAGAAGAAAAATCCCTTAATTGATATTGCCGCCAGTGTGATTCTATCACTAACAATCTACCAATTAAAATTCACAGTTTAACAGCCTTATACTGCTCTGTAATGATATTGTATCCAAATATTCCTCATACTATATTTATTAAAACATTTTAAAATCCTGCAAGTCTGAAGAGAAAAGACAAGACTTAAAAGCAGAGTACCGATTTAGGTGAAACCTGGTATTGTCAGGAAGGGGCAGAAAGTTTACTAATAGAAAGTTTAATAATAGTCCTAGACCCAATCATCTTCAGCTGTTTTAACAATGACCTTCCTTCTATCACAAGGCCAAAAGTGGGGATGCTTGCAGGTGTTTGCACAATGTCCAGCACCATTTTTTACTCCTCAGATACTGAAGCAGTCCATGTCCAGATGCAGCAAGACCTGGACAATATCCAGGCTTAGGCTGCCAAGTAACATTCGTGCCACACAAATGCCAGGAAATGGCCATCTCCAACAAGCGAGGATTTAAGCATTGCCGCTTGACATTCAAAAGCATTACCATCATTGAATTCCCCCACTATCAACAGCCCAGGGGTTACCATTGACCAGAAACTGAACTGGACCAGCCATATCAATACTGTGGCTATAAGAGCAGGTCAAAGTCTAGGAATCCTGCGGCGAGTAACACACCTCCTGGCTCCCCAAAGCTTGTCCACCATCTTCAAGGCACAAGTCAGAAGTGTGATGGAATATTTTCCACTTGTCAGGTGAGTGCAGCTCCTACAACACTCAAAGCTTGACGCCACCCAGGATAAAGCAGCCCACTTGGTTGGCACCCCATCCACAAACATTCACTCCCTCCACCACCGATGCACAGTGGCAGCAGTGTGTACCATCTACAAGATGCACTGCAGGAACCTATCAAGACTGCTTAGACAGCATCTTCCAAACCCACAGCCACTACCATCTAGAAGGACAAGGGCAGCAGATAGATGAGAACACCACCACCTGGAAGTTCCCCTCCAAGACACTCACCATCCTGACTTGGAAATATGTTGTTGTTCTTTCGCTGTCACTGGGTCAAAATCCTGGAACTCCCTCCCTAACAGTACAGTGGGCGTACTTACACCACATGAACTCGCAGGCTTTGCAACATGGCGCCGTTTCACAGCTAGGGCGGGAACCTGCCGCTGGGCATGGTGCAAAGACCAGGGAGGCGACCGTGAAGCGGGACACGGTCCCTACCGCTAGAAAAACAAAAGGAAATGCTGGAAGCAGATCACCAGTAACCCAGAAGTTGAAGTGTTACCACTGTTGGGGAAATCATGCACCCGAAGTCTGTAGATTTAAAGAGGCAGAATGCCACAACTGCCACAAAAAAGGGCATGTTATAAAATAGTGCAGAAATTGATCAGGGCAGCCATTCTGACAGCAAGTCAAGTTAAATGAAGTGCACAATAAAGAAAAGCCAGAAGTTACTGAGGCTGACGTTTATTCCATACACAAACTGAAGGCCAGAAAAACTGAACCAATCACTGTTACCCTTCAAGTAAATGGAAAGCCTCTCCTCATGGAGGTGGACACAGGAGCATCGACCACCATGGTGGGAGAACACAACTTTAAATATCTCAGAGAAGGTACCCAGCCATTGAGTTTGGAGAAAACCACTGCTCGGTTAAAAATATATACAGGAGAAGCAATACAGGTGAGAGGCATCACCTCTGTACCTGTATCATGCAGACAACAGACAGCTCAGCTGCCAGTAATTGTTGTAACTGGAGAAGGACCTAGCCTTCTGGGCCGTGATTGGTTGAAGGAAATCAAACTGAATTGGTCAGAAATTTTTCAGGTCAGGATAGGAGGAATTCCAGAGTTGCTGAAAAAGTGTGACAGAGTATTCTGAGATGAGTTGGAGAAAATCAAAGGTCTAAAAGCTAAAATATACGTGGACCCTGAAGCAACATCCCGTTTTTTAAGGCAAGACCTGTGCCTTACACTCTGAGAGAAAAGGTTGATGCGGAATTATGTCGGTTGGAGAAATTAGGAATAATACAGCTAGTCCAATTTTCAGAATGGGCAGCACCCATAGTCCCCGTACTAAAGCCGGATCAAACCATTCACATCTGTGGGGATTATAAATTAATGGTAAACAAGGCTGCGAAATTAGACAAATACCCAATCCCAAAGATTGAAGATCTGTATGCTCAACTCACAGGAGGAAGATCCTATACTAAACTGGATATGAGCCATGCATATCATCAGCTCAAGTTGGACAACACATCAAGAAGTTATGTCATCATAAACACACACAAGGGCCTGTACCAGTATACATGCCTACCCTTTAGTGTGTCCTCTGCCTGTGCAATTTTCCAGCGAACCATGGAAAGCTTACTATAAGGACTCCCCCAAGTTATAGTGTACTGGGACGACGTCCTAATTACAGGATCCACAGAAGCAGAATATGAGGCAAACCTGGAAGAGGTTCTGAAGAGATTTTTAGAGGCTGACGTTCATTTTAAAAAAAAAGTGCACCCTTCAAACAAAGGAAGTTACATATTTCTGTCATTGAGTGGATGCCCAAGAGTTGCATCCATTAGAGGAGAAAGTCAGGGCAATCAAGGATGCACCCTCTCTTACTAACGTCACCAAGCTCAAGTCTTTTTTGGGCATGATAAACTATTATGGTTGATTTTTGCCTAATCTATCTACAGTGTTAGCCCCTTTGTATTTATTATTGAAGAACCACAGTTGGCCCTAGAAGGCTCAGCAAGAGGAAGCCTTCACTAGAGTTAAGGAGCTTTTACACGCGTCATGTCTGCTAGTGCATTATGACCTGACTAAGGAATTGATACCTACTTGTCATGCATCTCCCTATGGAGTAGGAGCAGTGTTGTCATACAAGATGGAGGATGGATCTGAAAGATCGATAGGATATATGTATCCAGAATCTTTGCTGAAGCCGAGAAAGGGTACTCGCAAATTGAAAAAGAGGGCTTATCCATCATATTTGGAGTAAAGATGTTCCATCAATATTTGCATGGTCAACACTTCACCTTAGTGTCAGATCACCAACCACTGTTAGGGTTGTTTAGTGAAGATAAGGCAATCCTACCGATAGCCTCTGTTAGAATTCAAAGATGGGCTTTAATTGTGTTGGCAGATGAGTACACTTATATGCACTGTCCGGGTGTGCATATAGCACATGTGCCAGTATCTCAATAGGTAGTACTTTGTTAGAGCCAGTGCCCTTGCTTTGTTGAGGCTAAAGGATCTGGGTTACACGTTTTGTTTGGGGTGACTGAATCGGTACAGAGGCAGAGAACATCAGGAGATCTTTGTTAGAATAAACACATGCTGTTTATTTACAAACTAACTCTACAACTATACTTGTGCGCTCACAACATAAAAACTCTCTCTTCGCTCATCAGTAACTAACTCAAGACTCCCTCACATAGAGGCAGTCTGTGCTACTCGGCTATTGGACAATAAGATCATGTGATCTTACATTACAATGCTTGTCTTAAAAGTATATTACATCTCAGATTTCTACATCCCTCCCCCTTTACTGAAAAATACATTCTACAATTTTTCAATATATCAAGTTATTTACATAGTTCAATTATTTACAAAGTCAGTCTCTCTGGGGGTTTCCTTATGCGTGTAGAATGTCTCAGCTCTCCAGCATCTAAAGTTTGCTTTGGAGTCTCCCTTACTGAAGTCATCTGAGCATCAGGTTCTATAGCAGGTATCTATAAATTTGTTTCTTCAACTCTTTCAGGTTCAGCCGGCCCTTCAAATACATTTGTAATTAGTTGAGTTCTTTCAACAGGAAATGTTGATTCAGTTTCGAGCATTGGCGGAATCACTTCTGGATATTTGGCTTCTCCACTTCATATGTGATCCACATGTCTTCTTATTATTTGATCTTCAACTTTCACACGGTAGGGAAGAAGTCCTGTTACAGCACTTATTTCACCCAACAACCATACTGGTCCTTCTCTAAAATTTTTCACAAATACTTCCTCTCCTACATTACATGTTCTGTCCCGACTGTGACAATCATGTCCCATTTTCTGATTTCCCTGCCTTCTTTCTACCTTCCCCCCAAGTTTGGCATAATTAGGCTCAGTCTCGATTGGAGACAGCGTTTCATCAACAGCAGGTGTGACACCTGTTGTCGAATGAGGGGTGGTTTGATAGTGAAATAGAAATCGTGCTAATTTAGTCGCTATTGAATCTCCAGACAGTTTCATTATACCAGATTTGAACGTCTAAACTGTTCTCTCTGCAAGCCCATTTGAAGAAAGATAGTATGGAGATGTTTTCACATGAACAATACCATTGAGGCTTGTAAATCAGTTAAATTCAGCACTTGTGAATACTGTTCCATTATCTGATACTAGCACTTCAGGTAATCCATTTATTTATTTATTTTTGTTGTAGCTTGTCTATTGTTGCTGAAGATGTGGCTGACATTACTTTGTATATATCCATCCATTTTGAATGAGCGTCTATGATAAGGAGAAACATTGTTCCCATAAAAGGTTCCACATAATCGACATGTACACATACCCATGGTCATCCTGGCCATTCCCAGGGATGTAATGGGGCTGTTGCAGGTAATTTTTGTACTTGTTGATACTGCATACAACTTCTTGCTAGGTTTTCTATTTCTCCATCCATTCCCGGCCACCACATGTGCTATTGCTTTAATTTTAGAAACTCTGGGATGTGAACTGTGAAGCTCAGATAACAATGATTTTTGTCCTTTAGGAGGAACAATCACATGAGCTCCCCACAATAAAATACCTTCTTTGCTGGTTAACTCATATTTCCTCTGGAAATACAGTTTCATTTCATCGGATTCTTGTGTTTTTGACCAACCAGAAAGAACTTGATTTCTCACTTTGGATAAGACTGAGTTTCGGTTCATCCAATCTTTAATTTGTTTAGCACATATCGGTGATGAGTCCAGAAAGTTCAATAACAAGATGTATTCCTGAGGAATTGGAACATCCTCATCTTTTACCTGCAAGGGTAAACGACTGAGTGCATCTGCATGTGCAATTTGATTTCCAGGTCTATGAATAAAAGTATACTCATACGCTGCCAAGATCAACACCCATCTTTGTACTCTTGCCGAGGCTATAGGGGATATAGCCTTGTCTTCACCGAATAGTCCTAATAATGGCTTGTGGTGCGTTATGATAGTAAGTGATGACCATGTACATATTGATGGAACTTTTTAACACCGAACATGATCACCAGGTCTTCTTTTTCAATTTGTGAGCACGTTTTCTCTGCGGCACTAAGTGTTCTTGAGACATATTCTGATCCAACATGCGTTCGATGAGAAAGCACCGCTCCTAGTCCATAAGCTGATGCGTCACATGTTAATATCAACTCTTCTTTGGATCAAAATGTACTAGAAGTGTAGATGACTGTAACAATTTTTGTGAAAGTTTCTTCTTGTCATGTTTGCCATGACCATCTCTGATTTTTCTTGAGCAAACAATATAATGGTGCCAGTTCTATCGATAGATTAGGCAAGAAGCGTCCATTATAGTTAATCGTCCCCAAAAATGATTTCAATTCGGATGTATTCTTTGCTTCTGGGGCTTCTTTAATAGCTTTCACTTTTTCTTCAAGTGGATGTAGGCCTTGTGAATCGACCTTGTGACCTAGGTAAGTTACCTCTTTTGCCTGGAATGTGCACTTTTCCTTTTTCAATCTCACTCTGGCCTGCGAAAAACGTTTCAGAACTTCCTCCAGGTTCATCAAATGTTCTTTTTCTGTGAGTCCAGTCACATGAATGTCTTCCAAATAAACAATAACACGGGGCAATCCAATCCATGGGGCAAAACAAATTTTCCATGGTTCTTTGGAATATGGTGGAAGCAGAAGATATGCCAAATGGTAAGCAGGTGTATTGATACAATCCCTTATGTGTACTTATGGTGACAAACATTCGGGATGCCTGCTCTAATTCCACTTGCTGGTAGGCATGACTCAAACCTAACTTCGTGTAAGCCTTTCCACCTGCCAATTTAGTGTATAAATCCTCAATTTTAGGTATGGCGTGTCTATCCAATTTTGCAACTTGATTGACTGTTAATTTATAGTCCCCGCACATTCTAATGCTTTGGTCAGGTTTGAGAACAGGTACAATTGGAGCTGCCCACTCTGGAAATTGTATTGTTTGTATCACTCCCAGCTTTCCTAATCTGTCAGTTCTGCATCTACCTTATCCCGCATTGCATAAGGTACTGGTCTTGCCTTCATGAATCTTGGTGTTGCCCCTGGATCTACATGAATTTTTGCTTGTAGCCCTTCAATTTTTCCTAGCTCTTCCTTGAAAACTGAAGCATATTTCTGTAGTAGCTGTGAAAGTCCATTAGCTCTTAATTGGAAGATTTCATTCCATTCCAATTTCTTTCAGCCAGTTTCATCTGAGGAGACTAGGTCCCTCGCCTGCTACTATGATCAAGGGTAATCTCACTGTTTGGCCTTCATAGTTTACTGTGACTTTACATAAGACCTTGACTTGTATGGTTTCTCCTGTGTGAGTCTTTTTCAACAGTTTCTTCTAAATTCAGTTTACGTTCTCCATGTTCCAAGTATGGAAGAGTGCTCTCTGATCACCGTAGTAGCTGCACCAGTATCCACCTCCAGTCTGATAGGCTTCTCATTCACTCTCATGGTTACATAGGTAGGCTTCGTTCTTCCTACCTTTATATTATATAGCGAATAGATATCAGCATCTATTACTTCAGGCTTTCCAATGTTATTTACCCCATTGGGCTTTTGCCTTTGTCTGACAGTCTGCCTGATTCTATCTTTACAATTTCTCATGAGGTGTCCATATTGATGGCAGAAAAAACATTCAATCTTTTTAAATTGTGTTTCATTACAGGGCTGTCTACTTCCATCTCTGTTACTATGGTGCCATGCTTTTGCTGCTAAGTTTTCCCTTTTAATTTGTCTGCTAGCGCTGGCTGCTTCCTGCTTTGGAACAAAGCTCTGCACTTTCGCGCTTTTTTTGGTTGAAGCTCCCTGCCCAGCATGGAGGATGGCGCCATTTTGCGCCCCTCGAATGGCTTCAGAGTCTCGCACTGCACTTTCCATTGCAAGAATGATTTCCAATGCCTTCAGAAAATCTAGATTTGTTTCAGCCACCAATCTCCTCTGAATTGTATTTTTGTTTATACCGCACATCAAACGATCTTTAAGCATATCATCGATAGAAGTACCCAACTTGCAGTATTCAGTTAATTGCTTCAGACTCACCGCATAAGAAGCAACAGACTGCCCTGCAACTTTAATTCCTGAATTGAATTTAAATCTTTGTATGGCCACCGACGGCTTGGGCTGGTAATGATTCTATACGACGTTCACTAAATCATCAAAACTTTTGGAGTCTGGGGCACTGGGTGCCAACAGATTTCAAATTAATCCATGTGTCTTACTCCCACATGTGGACAGAAGGATCACGCGCCTCTTCTCCTCCCCCACAATGTCGTTCACCTGGAAGAAGAACGCGAGGCGATCAACATAGTGAGATCACTCTTCGGAGGTTGGATCGAATGACTCTGCTCTTCCAAATTGTGGCATCTCTTAGGGAATTAATTTGACGCTCAGGAGGAAATTTTCTTTAACTTGCAACTATTGTGCGAGGTATGGCCCGATTTCGGTTCTTCTGATTTCCTTCATTTTTCTCACTTTTACCTCATTTTTTTCCGTGATTTTTTTGTGCTTTTTCTCTTATTGCCAGTTTGTTGGATCTAGTGCCCTTGGTTTGCTGGGGCTAAGGGATTCGGGTCGCACACTTTGTACAGGGTGACTGAGTCGGTACAGAGACAGAGAATATCAGGAGATTCTTGTTCGAATAAATACATGATGTTTATTTACAAACTAACTCTACAACTATACTTGTGTTCTCACAACATAAAACTCCGTCTTCACTCATCAGTGACTAACTCAAGACTCTCTCACATAGAGGTAACCCACGTCACTCTGCTATTGGACAATAAGATCATGTGACCTTACATTACAATACTTGTCTTAAAAGTATATTACCTCTCAGATTACTACATACTTGCATTAAATTTCCTGGACTCCTCGCCAGTCTGTGCAAGACAGATAAAGAATTAGATGAATCGGGATCCAATTTTAGCAAGAGTTCGTGAACAAGTATTACAAGGATGGTAAAATGCACAAGTTTCTGAAGAATTAAAACCATTCTTTGTATGTAGATCCAAACTGAGTTGTCAAGATGGTATCTTATTATGGAGAGCAAGAGTAGTTATCTGTTTGCAAGGAAGAGAACCATTACTGGAAGAACTTCATAGTTTGCATCCTGATATTTTGAAAATGAAGATGCTCACACAAAGTTATCACTGTCTATACCTGGTGGCCAGGTATAGACAGCGATATAGAAAAGCAGTGAAATACTGTCTTCAGCGCCAGTAACAGCCGAAGTTGCCCATTTCAGCTCCACTGCATCCGTGGGAGCGGCCTGGTACACCCTGGGTTAGACTACATATAGACTATGCAGGTCTATTTCTAGGTACCATGTTTCTTGTGATTATCGATGTACATTCCAAATGGATGGATGTGTTTGAAATGAGATCACCTATTTTGTCTGCAACCATTGAAAAACTGCACCAGAGTTTCAGTGTTCATGGTTTAACTGAAGTTATTGTCAGACAATGGTACGACTTTCACTAGCACTGAAATCTAAAGATTTATGAACTTAAATGGGATTAAGCACATCGGAACAGTACTGTATCACTCCCTCGTCTAATGGCTTGGCAGAAAGAGCAGTACAAACCTTTAAAACAGGCATGAAGAAACTATCAGAGGGAACATTAGAAACACAAATTTCAAGATTCTTGTTCAGCTATTGCAGAACTCCTCATGCGACCACTGGTTTAATACCTTCAGAATTGTTGATGGAGCGCCGACTTCATACGAGATTGAGTCTAGTATTCCCTAGCTTAGAGGGGAAGGCGGAAGAGACCAAGGGAGTCAGAAAGTAAACAGCAACACAGTAAAGGTCGAGAGTTTACTGGGGAGAGACAGGTTTTGTACGAAATTTTGCAATTGGACCGAGATGGATCCCTGGTACAATCCTCTCTGAAACAGTTACGTTATCTTATCAGGTAGAAGTGGAAAACAGGATTGTTGGGAAACATGTGGATTATCTCCAAAGTCAAGAAACCCTCCAACAACCAATTAATCTACCTGAAATCAGGGTCGAAACTTTAACACCAGAGATGCCAAATCAACAAAAAATAGACATAACCTGATGTCTCTGTTGAAGTAAATAATTCTGAACTGTCAGTGTCTAGGGGTGTCTCCGAAGTTGCAGTTCCTGTGCAAGTCCATCCAATGGAAGAACCTCCAACTGTAGAACTGCGTCGCTCTACCCGAATCCAAAAACCTCCTCAAAGGCTGAATTTATAATGGCATGAACTGTACATAATTGCATTTAATATGGGTAAAGATGTTTTGTAAATAAGGGGGTAAAATGAAAGTAAAAGGGGAGGAATGTAATGATTGTAAATTAAACCACTTCTTACTGTTATGAGGATCCTGAGACTGCATAGACCAATCAGCCCTAAGCGTGGGGAATCTAAGGGGTGGAGCTTTTTAGCTTTAGTCTTGGAACAAGCATGTAGCTTCATCTCAAGTCTGTTAATAAAGTTCATTGTTTCTTACAAGAAACCTGTCCTGCACTAATACAAATGGGCAAACCAAATTGGTAAAAGTAGCTTGAAAGATTAATGTATTCGAAACAGTTCTCCTGGGCAAAATGTTGAGAAACCAACTAAGGAATGGAGTATTTAAAATCTTTTTTAGCCATTCATCAGAATTGGGCATCGCTGGTAAGGCCAGCATTTATTATCCATTTTTAATTACCCTTGAGAAGGCGGTGACCAGCTGGCCCCTTGAATTGCTGCTATACATGTGTAGGTACTCCCATAGAGCTGTTAGGCAGGGAGTTACTAGATACTAACCCAGCAGCAATAATGGAATGGCAATACTTTTCCAGGTCAGGATGGTGTGTGACTTGGAGGGGAACTTGCAGGTGATGGTGTTCTTATGTGTCTTCAGGTTGCAGGTTTGGAAGGTGAAGTTGAAGAAGCCTTGGCAAGTTCCTGCAGTGCATCTTGTAGATGGTACAAACTGCTGCCACTGTGTGTCAGTGGTGGAGACAGTGAAAGTTTAAAGTGGTGGATAAGATGCCAATCAAATGGACTGCTTTCTCCTGGATGCTGCCAGACTTCTTACCATTGGATCTGCATTCACCCAGGCAAGTGGAGAGTATTCCGTCAAATTCTTGACTTCTGTCTTGTAGAAAATGGACAGGCTTTGGGGATTCAGAAGCTGAGTTTCTTACCACAGAATTCCAAGCCTCTGAACTTGTTTTTTATTTGTTCATGGGATGTGGGTATTGCTGGCTGGGCCAGCATTTTTTAATTGCCCTTGAGAAGGTGGTGGTGAGCCACCTTCTTGAACCGCTTGCAATCCATGTGCTGTATAGAAGGGAGTTCCAGGATTTTGACTCAGTGACAGTGAAGGAACAGTAATATAGTTCCAAGTCAGGATGGTGTGTGGCTTGGAGGGAACTTGCTGGTGGTGGCGTTCCCATGCATCTTCTGCCCTGCTCCCTCTAATGTTCTTGTAGCCATAGTATTTAGGTGGCTGGTCCAGTTTACTTTCTAATCTATGGTGTCATCCCAGGATGTTAATGGTTGAAGATTCAGCAATAGCATTGCTGTTATATGTCAAGGAGAAGTGTTTAGATTATTCCTTGTTGGAAATGGTTATTGGCAGGCACATGTGTACCATTAACATTTCTTGCTACTTATTAGTTCAAACCTGAACGGGATGGAAAGGTTCATTATTTGAGGATTTGTGAATGGAACTAAATACTATGCAATGATCAGCCAACTTCCCCACCTTATGATGCATTGAATGGTCATTGATAAAAAAAATTGAAGATATTTGGGCCTAGGACACTGTCTACTATTACTTCCCTGGTATTGTGAAATGAGACTAGATTCATTAGTAATCTTGCAGTAAAAGATCCTCTGGAGAAGAGAATCACAGACTTGTTACAGCACAGAAGGAGGCCATTCAGCCCATCGTGTCCACACCGGCTCTCCGAATGAGCAATTCACTTAGTGCCTTTCCCCACCTCCTCCCCATAACCCTACACATTCTCCCTTTTCAGCTAATAGTCTAATTCCCTTTTGATTGCCTCAGTTGAACCTGCTTCCATCACATTCTTAGGCAGTGCATTCCAGACCTTAACCACTTGCTGTTTGAAAAAGTTGTTCCTCTTGTCACTTCTTCCAATTACTTTAAATTTGTGCCTTCTCGTTTTAGATTCTTTCATGAGTGGGAACAGTTTTTCCCTACCTAATCTGTCCTGACCCCTCATGATTTTGAATACCTCTCTCAAATCTCCTCTCAGCCTTACCTTCTCCGAGGAAAAAAAGTCGCAACTTCTCCAACCTATCTTCATAACTGAAGTCCCACATCCATGGAAGCATTCTTGTGAATCTTTTCTGGACCTTGTCCAATGCCTTCACATCCTTCCTAAAGTGTGCTGCATGGAACTGGACACAATACTCCGGCGGAGGCCGAACTAGTGTCTTATACAAGTTCGACATAACCTCCTGCTCCTATTCTATGCCCCTATTAATAAGGCCTAGGTTATGGTATGCTTTATTAATTGCTCTCTCAACCTGTCTTGTCACTTTCAATGAATTATGCACATATAAACCCAGGTCCCTTTGCTCCTGCAGCCTCTTTAGAGTTGTACTGTTTATTTTATATTGTCTCACCTTGTTTTTCCTACCGAAATGAATCACTTCACATTTCTCTGCATTAAACTTCATCTGCCACTTGTCCACCCATTCCACCAAATTGTATGTGTCCTTTTGAAGTTCTACATGATCCACCTCACAGTCCATAATGCTTCCAAGTTTCATATTATCTGCAAATTTTGAAATTATGCAGTGAGGGTCCCAGTGCTGACCCCTGCAGAACTCCACTACAAACCTTCTTCCAACATGAAAACTTCCATTAACTACTACTCTCTGTTTCCTGTTGCTCAGCTAATTTTGTATTCATGTTGCTACTGTCCCTTTTATTCCATGAGCTATAACTTTGCTCACAAGTCTATTTTGTGGCACTGTATCAAACTCCTTTTGGAGATCCATGTAAACCACATCAACAGCATTAACCTCATCAGCCATCTCTGTTACCTCATCAAAAAAGCTCCAGCAAGTTAGTTAAACACAACTTCCCTTAACAAATTCATGCTGGCTTTCCTTAATTACCCCGTATTTCTCCATGTGACTATTAATTTTGTCCTGAATTATTGTTTCTAGAAGTTTCCCCATCACTGAAGTTAAACTGACGGACCTGTAATTGCTGGGCTTATCTTTACACCCTTTTTTTGAACAAGGGCCTAACATTTGCAGTTCTCTGGCACCACCCCTGAGCCTAAGGACGATTGGAAAATTATGGCCAGTGCCTCCACAAGTTCCCTCAATATCCGTGGATTCACCTCATCTGGTTCTAGTGCCTTATCAACTTTAAGTATAGAGAGCCTATCTAATAACCCCTCCTTATCAACTTTAAGTCCTTCTAGTGTATTAATTACCTCTTCTTTAACCTTGGGAAAGACAGATGCAAAGTATTAATTTAATACCTCAGCTATTCCGCTGCCTCCATGCTTAAATCCCCTTTTGGTCCCTACTCGGCCTAGTCCTTTTACCACCCATTTACTATTTATATGCTTGTAGAAGATTTTGGGATTCTCTTTTATTTTAGCTGTGAGTCTCTTTTCATACTTGCTCTTTGCTTCTCTTATTTGTTTCTTTCACTTCACCTCGGAACCTTCTACATTCAGCCTGGTTGTCCATTCTATTACTCACCTGACTTCTGTCATAAGTACACTTTTCTTCTTTATCTTAAGCTCTATTTTTTTTTGTCATCTAAGGAGTTCTGGATTTATTTTCCCTACCTTTTCCTTTCAAGGGAATATACCTTGACTGTGCCTGAACTATCTATTCTTTAAAGATAGCCCATTGTTCAGCTACCATTTTTCCTGCCAACCTTTAATTCCAATTTATTTGGCCCAGGTCCATTCTTACCCCACTGAAGTTGGCTTTCCCCCAGTTAATTAAACTTACTCTAGATTGTTCTTTGTCCTTTCCCATAGGCAGCTCAAATCTTATGAGACATTGATCACTGTCCCCTAAACGTCTCCCTATTGATATTTGATCCACTTGGCCCACCTCATTCTCAAGAACCAGGTTTAGCAGTGCCTCCCCTCTCATAGGACTGAAAACATACTGCTGCAGAAAATTTTCCTGAACACATTCAAAGCTGTCTTGTGCCCCTCTGCCATTTGACTACTACTATCCCAGTCTATATTCCAATAATTAAAGTCCCCCATTATAACTACTCTAAAATTCTTGCTCCCTTCTGTAATTGCCTTGCAAATTTGTGCCTCTACATCCTTTCCACTAGTCGGTGGCCTATAGACTACACTGAGCAATGTAATTGCATTTTTTAAAATTCCCTAGCACCAATCAAACAGATTCTGTCCTTGATCTCTCTAGGATATCCTCTCCCTCCAACTCTACAATGCTCTCCTTAATCAATACTGACACTCCTCCCCCTTTTCCTCCTTTTCTATCTTTCCTGAACACTTTGTATCCAGGAATATTTAACACCCTGTCCTGCCCTTCTTTGAGCCAGACCTCTGTTATAGCCACAACATATCAATCTGTGCCTTAACTCACCAATCTTATTAGCCACATCCCGTGCATTCACATACATGCACATTAATCCTGACATAGAATTTAATACTTTCTTCCTTAGTCTGACCCCACCTAATAACTTACTGTTCCCCACCCTAGTGCTATTTATCTCTCCCAATATTCTGTGCACCATGGTATTCCTCTCTGATAATTCCTCCTGGTTCCTACATCCCTGCCAAGTTAGTTTAAACCCTACCCAATTGCAGGAGCAAATTGTCCCGCAAGGAACTCAGCCCCAACTCTATTTAGGTGCGTCCAGTCTGGTCTGTACAGGCCTCATCTCCCCAATGTCCTAGGAATTTAAAGCGTTCCCTCCTGCACCATCTTTCCAGCCACATCTGCTTTAACTTCCTATTATTATACTCACTTGCACGTATTACTGGGAGTAATCTATAAATTACTACTTTTGGGGTCCTGTTTGTTAATTTCCTACCCAGTCCTCTAAATTCTGACTGCAGGACCATATCCCTCTTTCTGCCTATGTTGTTCATTCCAATGTGTACCCTGACTGCTGGCTGTTCACCCTCCCACCCAACTCAGGGTGCTCTGTAGCCGCACAGTGATATCCTTGACTCTGGCTGGCACCAGAGAGGCAACATACCATCCTGAATTCATGTCTGCAGTGGCAGAAACACCTATATATTCCCTAACTATTGAATCACCTATTACTATTGCCCCTCCAGCCTTCCTTGTACCCCTTATACAGCTGATCTAATATGAGGAAATTCCATACGAACTTTGAAAATGAAATGGCTAATCCAAAACTAGGGTCTTAAACAAACAACTTAAGGCATGAGGGGCATGTTAGCTGTGGTAGATTAGGAAATTAAAAATGAATATGATGATAGATGAGCATTTAAAGAAAAATTTTAATTCTCAATGGACATACATTCCCTTAAGGAATAAAAACTCCAGTGGAAAAGTGATATTATCATGTATGACTAGAGAAATTAAGGGTAGTATTAGAATTAAAATAATAGGCTGACAATGTTACCAAAAGGAATGGTAGGCCTGAGAATTGGGAAGGTTTTAAAACTCAGCAAAGGATGACCAAGGAATTGAGAATGAAGAGGAAAATGGTACATGAGAGTAAACTAGTAAGAACCATAAAAACTAAATTATAAAAAGTAAACGTGGGCCTCTTACAGGCCGGGATTTTCCATGCCCGCTGGCATCGGGCGTGTTCGGTGGCATGAGCGGACAATATGGTGCGATCGGTTTCACAACGGCAGGAAATCAGTTTGCGATCCCGCCATTGGACGTTGGGAACCTCATTGTAATACATCTGCATATCATTATTAGGCCAGCCCAGCCCACTGGAATTGTCTGCCTCCCGCTGGAATTGTCAGCGGGAAAACAGCTGACGTGTTTCACAGCGGCACAGAAGCGACGTGCACCTGGCGCATTGCACTTCACTCGGGACTTCAAGGTTTGTTTGCCTACCTTGCTTCGGTCAGCACTCACATTTATCAGTGCCAGGCTTCACAGATAGCACCACATCACTTTTAGGGTGGGTGGGGGGGGGTGCTCATGGCACTACTAGGAGGCTCTACCTACCAGACTAGCCATATGTGGATGGCTTTTCAATCACTACAGGGCTAGGGCTTGCTTGGTGAAGGGGGAGAAGTGTCCTCAGGCAAGAGAAGAGGCTGCAGAACGAGGGCTGCACTGGGGAAGGAGGGTATCCTGGGGTGTATGTGGTGAAGCAATGGTCTTGAGAGTGGGGAAAAGAAAAGTATTAGAAAAGAAAAAGTATTGGATCAATTAATGGAACTAAAAACCAACAACTCCACTGGACCTCTTCAACTAAACAATAGTGTTTTAAAAGAGTTGGCAACAAAAATAGTGGATGCATTGTTTTGATCTTTCAGAATTCCCTAGATTCTAGAACAGTTCCCAAGGATTAGGTGGTGGCAAATGTAGCCCCAACCACTTATCTTCCTAATTGCTTGCTGCACTTACATATTAGCTTTTAGTGACTTATGAACAAGGATACCCAGGTCCCTTTGGACATCAACACTTACCAATCTCTCACCATTTAAGACATACTCTGCATTTCTGTTTTTCCTACCAAAGTGGATGACTTCACATTTTTCCACATTATGTCCCATCTGCCATGTTCTTGCCCATTCATTTATCCTGTCTAAATCCCCTTGAAGCCTCTTTGTATTCTCCTCACAACACACATTCCCACCTAGTTTTATGTCACCAGCAAACTTGGAGATATTAAATTTGGTCCCCACATCCAAATCATTGAATTTGTGAATAGCTGGGGCCCAAACAGTGATCCTTGTGGCACCCCACTAGTCATAGCCTGCCAACCTGAGAATGACTTATTTATTCCTACCCTCTGTTTTCTGTTCGTTAGCCAATCCCCAGTCCATGCCAATATATTATTCCCAATCCCAAACCCATGTGCCCTAATTTTGCTTACAAGTCTCTTGTGTGTTCTTATTGAAAGCTGTCTGAAAATCAAAATATACCACATTTACTGGTTCCTCCTTATCTATTTTGCTTGTTACATTCTCAACAAACACTAAGAGGTTTGTCAAACATGATTTCCCCTTCAAAAATCCATGCTGACACTGCCGAAACCTACCATTATTTTCGAAGTGTCCAGTTATCACATAGTTTATGGTAGATTCTTGCATTTTCTCTCCTACTGATGTCAGCTAACAGGTCTGTAGTTCCCTGTTTTCTCTCTCCCTCCTTTCTTAAACAATTGGATTATATTTGATACCTTCCAATCTGCAGCAACCATTCCAGAATCTATAGAATTTTGGAAGATGATCACCAATGCGTCCACTATCTCTTTCAATGCTCTGGAATGTTATCAGGTCCAGGGGATTTATCAACTTTCAGTCCCATTAATTTCTCCAGTTCTCTTTTTTCACTAATTTCTTTCAGTTCCTCATTCTTGTTAGTCCCTTGGTTCTTGAGTATTCCTGGGAAGTTCTTTGTATCTTCCTCCATGAAGACAAACAAAATATATTTTTTTAGTTTCTCTGTCATTACCATATGTACCTGATCTATACCATGCCCTACATGACCACTACTATTTGATGGCCTATAAACAAATCATACCAATGTTTGTAGTCCCTTGATGTTCCTTAGCTCCACCCAAACCGATTCTGCATCTTGATCTTCTGATCTAAGATCCTCTCTCACCAATGTACTGATCTCATCCTTTATTAACAGCAGTACTCCACTTACTATTCCTTTTTGCCTTTCGTTCCTTGAACATTCAGTTCCCAGTCTGGGCACCCTGCAGCCACGTCACCATAACCGCAATTAGATCGTACCTGTTTATTTCTTTGTGCCATCAATTCATCTATTACTGCATGCATTCACAGAGAGTGCCTTTAATTCTGTCTTTTGATTATTTTTGAAATCTCTAATTTTGTCTGCTGGTACACTCTTAAGTTTGTTCCTCTATCCTTTCCTGCGACACTCATAATCAATTTCTTTATTGCTACCTTGCTCTCTTGCCTTGTGCTCTCTTTTTAATTTATCACTTCTTCCCTCGCTTGACCCCTCGCCCTGACTATTTAGTTTAAAGCCCTATCTACTGCCCTACATATACGACTCGTCAAAGCACTGGTCCCAGCATGGTTCAGGTGAAAACCATTCCAACGGTACAGCTCCCATTTTTCCCAGTAATGATGCCAGTGCCCCATGAATCAGAACTTATTTCTCCCACACTAATCTTTGAGCCATGCATTTAACTCTTTAATCTTATTTACCCTACTCCAATTTGCTCGTGGGTCAGGTAATAATCCAGAGATTATTACCTTTGAAGTTCTGTTTCTTAATTTAGCCCCTAGCTCTCTAAGCAGAACTTATTTCCTAGGCCTACCTATGTCATTGGTAGCTACATGAGCTACGCCAAATGGATTCTCCCCCTCCCACTGCAAATTCCATCCAGCCCAGAGCAGATGTCCTGAACCCTGACACCAGGCAGGCAACACAGCCGACTGGACTCACACACCCAGCTTCAGACAACTCTGCCTATCCCCATGACTATAGTGTCCCCAAACACCACTACATTCCTATTACTCCCCCTTGCTTGAAGGCTTCCTGTATCATGGTGCCATGGTCAGTTTGCTCATCCACCCTGCAGCCTTGCTTTTATCCATACTTAAACCTGCTGGACAATTACAAGAGCTCAGGCTCCTCCAGTTCTACATTCTTGTTCCTCATATCTGCGTCACTCGCAGTCACGCTCTCCTGTCCCTAACCATGGACCAAATCAAGTGGCTTTGTCCTAAGGAGTGTAACCGCCTCCTGGAACAACATGTCCAGGTAACTTTCCTCCTCCCTGAGGCGCAATGTCCACAGCTTGGCCTCCAGCTCAATGGCTCTGAGCTGAGGTTCCTCCAGTTGCACTTACTGCAGTTGTGTTTGCCTTTGATCACACAGGTGCCCACATTCTGCAGCAACCACACATCACCTGCCCTGCCATCTTTTAGCATTTAATTAATTAATTAATTTACTGATTAAATTTTGATTAATGCCACTAATCCTGCCTGTGCTTATATTCCTGTTATTTCAATAAATGTTCTACCTACTGCTTGAATTTCCTTAGTTAAGATAATTAGGAAATTGCACCAACCAATCTAATAAGCTTCACTCATATTAGTAAACATTACTACTACTGATAACACTTTACAATTACTAAAATTACGAGCTTTGAAAGCTAAATGAGAAAAACACTCACTAATTAATTAACTAATCTTGAGTGCAAGACAAAATGTTTCGACAAAAAATGTCTCTTTTTTCAGCAATAATCAATGACCTGTTTTCCTGTGACATCACACTTTGATTTTTTTCAAAGCGCGGTCGGTCCATTCAAGAGCCACGGATTGGATAATTCATTTAGGTGCTGCTGTCTGCCTTCTGGTCCTCCACTCTCCTGCTCTTTTAGGTATTGATGTCTGTCTCTGGGTCCTCTTCTCTCCTGCTCTTTTAGGTGCTGCTGTCTGTCTCTGGGTCCTCTTCTCACCCGCTCTTTTATGTGCTGCTGTCTGTCTCTGGGTCCCTTATAGAACCTATTTTTATTTTCCTTGGACTGAGACTTTAAAATTGGACTGCGGCTTTAAAAGCTACCATGGCTGCAGTTGAAAGACATGTGCACTGGAATAGGATGAGCAATATCTACAATGTTGCTATCCTAGAACAGAGGGTGCTGTAAAAGAGCAGGATGGTGCTGGAAAGGAGTGCTGGACTAAGGGGAACTGCCTGACGACAGCATTTTAATTGGCTCCTGACCAGGTGACCAGGGTTTTGTGTGGTAACAGTGCAGGGACAACAGCTCCTAGCCTGCAAAGAGGGAAGACCTAAAACCTCTGTTTATAAGATTCCAGTAATTCTGCCATAGTAGCAGGCTGGCTATTCCTCACATCTCTGTCACCTGCTTTCTCTGAAAAAACCCTGTCAAGAGGAAAATGGGAAAAATCATTAGTAGAGACATTGAAAAGCAAGTTTTTCAACCAGTGAACCACAGACTGAAGGTGCTGGGAGACCACCTCGTGTCATCAACAACAAACTGCAAGGAATTTGGAAGACATCAATCAAAACAGCCCATCTAATCCTGTACTCCAGATTGGTGCTATTGAACTGTTTTATTTCCCCCTTAACATCCGTGTTCTGTGTGTCTTATGTGTGTGTGTGGATGGGTTTGAGTATAGGGGTTTAAGAAAGGGTAGAGTTTAAGCTATAGAGTTAGAAGTTAGCAGTTCATAAAGGCAACTACAGAGGCATGAGGGAGGAGCTGGCCAGAATTGACTGGGAGATGAGCCTAGCAGGAAAGACAGTGGAACAGCAATGGCAGGAGTTTCTGGGAGTAATTTGGGAGACACAGCAAAAATTCATCTCTAGGAAGAAGAAGCATACGAAAGGGAGGATGAGGCAACCATGGCTGACAAGGGAAGTCAGGGACAGCATAAAAGCTAAAGAGAAAGCATACAATGCGGCGAAGAGCAGTGGGAAACCAGAGGATTGGGAAGCCTACAAAGACCAACTGAGGACAACTAAAAAAGAAATAAGGAGGGAGAAGATTAAATATGAGGGTAAACTAGCCAGTAATATAAAAGAAGATTGCAAGAGTTTTTTTAGATATATAAAAGGTAAGAGAGAGGCAAAAGTGGACATTGGGCCGCTGGAAAATTACGCTGGAGTAGTGGGGAGCAAAGAAATGGCGGAGGAACTGAATAGGTACTTTGCGTCAGTCTTCACAGTGGAAGACATGAGTGACATCCCCAAAGTTCAAAAGAGTCGGGGGGCAGAGGTGAGTATGATGTCCATTACCAAGGAGGAGGTGCTAGGAAAACTGAAAGGTCTGAAGGTGGATAAATCACCTGGACCAGATGGATTACACCCCAGAGTTCTGAAGGAGATAGCTGAAGAAATAGTGGAGGCGTTAGTGGTGATCTTTCAGGAATCACTGGAGTCAGGGAGGGTCTCAGAGGACTGGAAAATCGTTAATGTAATCCCCCTGTTTAAGATGGGAGTGAGGCAAAAGACGGGAAATTACAGGCCGATTAGCCTGACCTCGGTCGTTGGTAAGATTTTAGAGTCCATTATTAAGGATGAGATTTCAGAATACTTGGAAGTGCATGGTAAAATTGGGCAAAGTCAGCATGGTTTCATCAAGGGGAGTTCATGCCTGACAAATCTGTTAGAATTCTTTGAGGAGGTAACGAGTAGGTTAGACAAAGGAGAGCCAATGGATGTTATCTACTTGGACTTCCAGAAGGCCTTTGACAAGGTGCCGCACAGGAGGCTGCTCAGTAAGGTAAGAGCCCATGGTGTTAGAGGCAAGGTACTAGCATAGATAGAAGATTGGCTGTCTGGCAGGAGGTAGAGAGTGGGGATAAGGGGGTCCTTCTCAGGATGGCAACTGGTGACTAGTGGAGTTCCGCAGGGGTCAGTGTTGGGACCACAACTTTTCACTTTATACATTAATGATCTAGATGAAGGAACTGAGGGCATCCTGGCTAAGTTTGCAGATGGTGGAGAGACAGGTGGAGAGACAGGTAGTATTGAGGAGGTGGGGAGGCTGCAGAAGGATTTGGACAGGTTAGGAGAATGGGCAAAGAAGTGGCAGAAGGAATACAACATGGGCAAGTGTGAGGTCATGCACTTTGGTAGGAAGAATAGAGGCATAGACTATTTTCTAAATGGGGAGAGAATTCAGAAATCTGGAGTGCAAAAGGACTTGGGAGTCCTAGTCCAGGATTCTCTTAAGGTTAACTTGCAGGTTGACGTGGTAGTTAGGAAGGCAAATGCAATGTTGGCATTTATTTCGAGAGGACTAGAATATAAAAGCAGGGATGTGCTGCTGAGGCTTTATAAGGCTCTGGTCAGACCACATTTAGAATATTGTGAGCAATTTTGGGCCCCGTATCTCAGGAAGGATGTGCTGGCCCTGGAGAGGGTCCAGAGGAGGTTCACGAGAATGATCCCAGGAATGAAAGGCTTAACATATGAGGAACGTTTGAGGACTCTGGGTCTATACTCGATGGAGTTTAGAAGGATGAGGGGGGATCTGATTGAAACTTACAGAATACTGAAAGGCCTGGATAGAGTGGACGTGGGGAAGATGTTTCCATTAGTAGGAGAGACTAGGACCCGAGGGCACAGCCTCAGAGTAAAGGGAAGACCTTTTAGAACAGAGATGAGGAGAAACTTCTTTAGCCAGAGAGTGGTGAATCTATGGAATTCATTGCCACAGAAGGCTGGGGAGGCCAGGTCATTGAGTGTATTTAAAACCGAGATAGATAGGTTCTTGATTGGTAAGGGGATCAAAGGTTACGGGGAGAAGGCGGGAGAATGGGGTTGAGAAACCTATCAGCCATGATTGAATGGTGGAGCAGACTCTGCTCCTATGTCTTATGGTCTTATGGTCATATTTCTTTCTTTTGCCACTGGTTAAAGACAATTTGTTTAATAAACAGTTATTTACTTGTTAAGTTTACAAACCTGGTGTTCATATTCTGTTAACCTAAATAAAATAATTAGGTAGAATTGGGGCAATTTGGTGGTCTGATCAAACTGTTCACATTTGTCGTGGCTCGGGGAACAGTGGGACTTGATATTACAGCGCACTATCCCCAACGAGTCGTGATAGTCCTCCTCTCCTCTGCTCTTGTAGAGCAGTTATGTAATTGGGCAAGAAGGTGGCAGATGAGGTGTGAAATTATCCACTTTGGTAGGTAGAACTTAAAAGCAGGATTTTTTTAAAGTAATGAGAATAGTTATTGTTGGAATTCAAAGGGACTTGGGGTCTCTTTGTATACAAATCACAGAAAGTACACGTCCAGGCACAGCAAGCAATTAGGAAGGCAAATAGCATGTTAACCTTTATTGTGAGTGGTTGGAGTATGAGAGTAAGGAAGTCTTGATGCAATTAATAGACCTTTGTTGGGATCATATCTGGAGTACTGTGTACAGTTTTGATCTTCCTACCTAAGGAAGGATAAACGTACCTCAAAGGAGATGTAAGAAAGGCTCCTGAGGTGAGAGGGCTAGTCTATGAGAAGAGGTTGAGTGAAATTAACCTATATCCTCCAGAGTTTAGAAGATTGAGAGATAATCTCATGGATGCATATTAAATTCTGAGAGGCATGGAAGGGTAGGCATTGAGAGACTGTTTCCCTTGGCTGGAGACTCTAGGGCTTGTGGTTGTAGTCTCAGGATGAGTGGTTAGCCATTTTGGACTGAGATGAGGAGAAATTTCTTCACTCAGATGTGAATGAATCTTTGGAATTCTCTACCTCAGAAAATTGTCAGTTCTCAGTTAATGAGTATATTCAAGACTGAGATGGATAGTTTTTTTGGCAGCTAAGGAAACCAGAATGATTTGGGAATAGGACGGGAAAGTGGAGTGGGTATAAAGTTCAGCCATGATCTTACTGAATAGTAAGGCAGGCTCAATGGGATTTATTGCCTCCCCGTGCTCCCAATTCTTGTGTTTTTATGGAACATCTTTTATTTTCAAAAAGAGAATTAAAAATGAATTTGCCCCTGGCTGCCATCCAAACTGGAGTTATCATTTCTCAGACATGGGAACTGAAACATGTGATGTTTGAGTAACAAGTCTTAGATCGCAGCACCCGTGCTGTTCACTGGAATCAATGGATCAACTCAGCCACAGATGTATTACAGACATGTTGCGTTTTTTAAAACTAATTTTCCATACTTTCTGCAGCTGTAATTTTTAGGGTAAGGGTGGATCCTCAAGAAAGAGATTCCTTTGTGAAGCATGACATATTTCAGAGTTGTGGGAGAAATTAGGTCTAAATTCCAAAGAGATAGTTGACTCAGAACTGACATCAAAGTATGCGTTCTTTTTGATATACCATGTGCTCGGATCGTAATACAAAAAAGCCAGCAAAGATTCATGCACAGTAACAATCTGTCTAAGTAGGCTGCTTCCGTCTTGTGTGCAGACGTACATCATTCTTTTCATCAATGATAACTGATTGTTGAATAAAAGACAAATTCATCTGAGCAGTAAAATATATCTACCCGATTAGCAATGGCTGAAGTAGGAGTGAGGCTTTGGTTTAATGGTGGTATTCCTGCCTCTGTGTCTGAGGCTTTTCCCCTGCTCCAGACAATCCCCATGACTAGAGACAAGAACTCTGGCTCCAAATTCTGGAGTGACTTCCAGTGAGATAATCATGCCAGCGAAGCCAAATTTGCCAAGCATTGGATTGTTCACTCAGTAATAGGGAGCGTGATCTGGGTTTGGACTGATGTGACACAGGTTAGTTTTAACTAACTGATGATGTATTGTTACAGTAGTAATCCTGCTTAGTTTGAGAGGAACCAAAGATTCAAATTCTTCATTCTATGGCTGTGGGATCCCATAAAAATCCCATCTGCCATATATTACAAACAAGCCTAATGGTAGGTGGCAAGTGGGTTATGGCTATGGTATGCCCTGTCAGATAGTTAATCAGCCTGAAAATTCTTCCACTACTTCACAATATACTCCAATGGACGAGAGTCAAGGTATGACAACAACATCTAAAGTAGAATGTTGAATTAATAATTAAAGAGCTCCTTTATTGTCTTTTTGTTATTAATGGTAACCCCAGAGGCAAAGTGACTCTGTGAAAAGGAATATGTCTGATTTCCTCAAAATATGTGATTTTGATATCTTCCGTGTAATGTAGCTCTTTGTAAATGATTTCAAAGCTGAACTATTTAAAACAAATTTGTATCAGATTATGGGGAAACAAAACTAACACATAACATAGATTAATGCCAGTCCTGATGCAAAAGCCAATGGATCTTCAGCTAGAGAATGCACTAAAGTCGTCACATATGACATTTGGCTGAAAAACATATTTTATGCATTACCACGCGAATAATAATCACTTTTAATTAATGCCATTCAAATTTTCTAAGAGGGTTCAAAGTAGGGTAATAAGTGGATTTCCTACATTAATTTTAAATTCAAGTGAAGACAATAGATCAAAGTGAGATCTTTTTCTTTGCTTATGGGGATTATCTTACTGGATATCACCCCAGGTTTCAGAGCCAGAGTTCTGGGCCTGGAATTTTTTTGCTGAGTCAGGACTTGGGAGCCCTTTAAAAATGGTGAACAGGTCCCAATTCCGGGAATCAGGACCCCGTTCTTGGGCTGTGTGATTTTGAGGCGTGCCTTTTAAGGGTGTGGACTGGTTTAGGTCACAAGCCTGCACTCCCTACCTGGCCGGCTCCATTGCAAACGTTGGCATGTCTTACTCCTACACAATTTTCATGGAGTCGGGCTACGTGTTTAAAGAGGCGTGAGCCATAGTATGCATAAGGGGACCTTTTAAAAGGTGAGTTCAAAAGATCCTCCTCAGGCCCCACTAACTTGACATGGGGGCATGAGGGGCCGTGGAGGGGTGGGTGGGGAGCATAGCCTGGCATGAGTGGCATGGATGGGGCATGGGGAGTGTGTGGGGTATGAGGGGTGAGGGCTGGAAGGCCTTTCTGTTTTTATTTTAACTGGGACAAGGTCCCACAGGCCTTTTAAACAGCCCACCTCCACATCCAGCAGTCCCTATGGCTGGCTCCGATCTCTTTCCCGGCTTGGCTGGCCTGACTGCAGCTTGCACCCATCCCCAGCAATGAAGATCCCGCCTTTGTGGGCACATTCACCTGAGGCAGTTGGGGCGATCTGGGAATTTTCCTGATTTGTGCGACCTGCCTCGGTAATGAAAACCCAGTCCCTTGTCTCTACTCATGGGGATCATTTGGAGCAGGGTATTCAGATGCATGTATGTGGGATGCTTTTAAGCTGTTTTCATAAATACAATTCAGCAAATAAATTTTAGAATTCTTCCAAGATAAAATAAAGAACTTGAAATCATTTAAGAAATCAAATTTTTCCTAGACTTCTACAAGTTTTCCATTCATGTAGAAATTTCTACCAGGCTGTTAATAATTTGCAGCTTAACTGCAATGAAGCCAAAAATGTGCTGGGAGGTTTATTCTGGCATAAGTGCTGGTATCTGCCCACCTTGGACCTCTGCTACCGTTCTTGACAATGTTTCCTTGGCTTCAGGGGAGCATCTTGGATGCCTGACTACTCTTAAAGGCTACAAATTACCTTAAGCGCTGTTGTTGCTGGGGGATCCCAGGCCTCTTTCTTCCCAGAAGGAGAATATATATGGTCCAGAAGTTCATATGGTCTTGATCCTTGGCCTGCTAGTGTTGGGAATCACCAACTAGCTCCAATAGGACAGTCTTGTAGCAGTAAAAAGCAGTTTTCTATTATGTGTCATCTGTGTACAAACAAATTGAAAGTTAGAGGGCAATGTGAACTTTCTAAAGCATCCTAAAATGTAAAAATGCATTTAATACTTACAAACATATCTTCTCAATAGTTTTTTTTTCTGTTATTGGATCATCTTAAATTGTTAGCCTGCAACAAATTTTGGCTTTCTTCTTTATTGAAATCATGAGTTATTTTGCCTTTTTCTTAAGACTCTTTACATATAAGCCCAGACTGAGTGAATTTAATTTCAGTGAAGGTGTAAAATGGGTGGTAGTTGGTCAGCTGAAAGGAAAAGAGAATCTGACATGTTGTATAACAGGAACCATCCATTTTGCATCCCTTATGAAGTTACATTTCAGATTGTAACACCGATGGTAACCTATTCATTTTAATGGATTACCATTGGCTTTACAATTGGAAAACCTGGTCTGCACATTTCTGCCTTTGTTTCCAAGTGACAATCGCTTACTCTGAGGTGGTTTCAGGATCACTTCATCAACCTAATCTTTCTTTCTTGTTATTTAATTCTACTTTAATGCCGGCATTCCCCTTTTCCCGTGGAGTCAAAACTTCTAGTGCTGTCCTGACCTTGCCATGATCCTTGGTCGATGTCATTATGCATGTAGGGCTGTGCAATGACTTGACGTACTGGACAGGTTTCAATTAGAAACAGGTAACTTTATTACAGGGAGCTTTTCAGATGCTACATGCTTGTACCAGGTCCTCGACAAGAACGTCCCGCGACCCTGGATTTCCCGTGCTTAGGGCTCATTGGTCAGAGTCTCCAAGAACAATCACGTGACCCCTGATAGGCAGCAGGGAAGGCCAAACCTTCAATTACTATAGGTTGTCTCCTAGCAGGATCCTTGTCAGCAAGCTGTGGGCTGCCACCAGAGCCAAGGCATTGCTGCAGCGCTATAAGAAGCGAGGAGAAGTTAAAGAGGCCTCAGGCTCCTGAAAATTGATGGTGTTCCTTGCATTTGATCTTGAACAGAGACAAAGCCAATCAAATCTAGCGCTATGCAGCCGAATAGTAAGGAGAGAGCTCACTGCAGGGGCATCAGGGGAGGCTTCCAGTGTTGTCAAGGAATTACTGCCAATCCTCTCCAGTGGGCTGTGGGGGTGGCAGGAAAATGGGACAGCTGGCCAGGTCCTGTGCCCCCTTAATTTACTTGTAGGCAGGTAGGCCTTAGGGAAAATGGGGCCCTTATATTGAATTTATATTTTTCCACCTATTTTTATGAGTTTACATATGCAGTAGTATAAATAAACCCCACATTTAAATATCTAAACTCTCTTACCTCCAATAAAAATGAAGTCAATTCACCATTTTCTCAGGAAATCTGACCGTCAACTAACATGATGATTCACTCCCAGCTACTATATATTGAAGTGTCTTTTTAAAAATTCCTGCCTCTTGAACAAGGCTGAACAAAGGCCTGTGCCTTAAACATAGAGATCCGTCTGTTTACCTTACAGTTTGTTTGGTTTATTCAGAAGCCAGGCTGAACTCACCAGGTGTCCATTACCAGTCTTGGTAACTGTGAGTCTATCTGGTGATCTTCATGCCACTCTCAGTGATCCTCCATGTATGCCTCCTTGGATGAGCCCATCCTGCATGCACGTGTGGCAGCTACACTCCACTCCTTTCTCCAGGTTCATACCAAGCACACCTCCAGCCACTGCTCATTAGGTTATTTGTCTGACCCACATTCCCAATGGCAGCACTGTTATTCTATCAATCAAACTGACAGCGCACTCTTGGAACTCTCTGTCGAAGTGTTTGAGGGCAGGGAGTGAGGGGAATTCTGCCCCATCAGATTGCAGAACGATTCGCTTCTCAAGCTTCTCCTGTATAATAAAAAAATACTGAATAAACATTTTTTTTAAACCCATCGTTTCAGGGTTTCCAGACATGTCATTTTTGCAGCCCACCCCTTTCCCCACTTGACCTCAGTGCCCTGGGCCGTCTCCCACACCACCCACCCCTAAGCCCAGCCCTGCTTGTCAAAGGTGAGGTTGTGGTGCCAGGTGGCCATTCTGGCAGGAAAGGAAAATCTAGGTCCAGTGGGAAGATGGTAAAAGCCTCATGCTTCACCCACCCAGTTTCCAAGCTGCTATCCCACTTGACTTGGGGTGGGATAGTATTGGAACATCCAGGCTTAAGTTTCTTACATCTACAACTTGTATTTATAAAAGTATCATTAACATATAAAAATGCCCCAATGCACTTCACAGAAATGCAATCAGACAAAATTTCTCGACACACCAAAGAAGGAAATATTAGGAGGAGTAATTAACTTAGTGGTCAAATAGTTGGTCTTAAAATGGTCTTAGCGGAGGGAGAGAGAAGTGGAGAGGTTTAGGAAGGGAATTACAGAGTTCAAGACTTAGATGGAGACTGGTATAAGGAAAATGGGGTTTGGCACTCAATTCAGGATCAAATAGGACACCAAAGTTGTCAGCAGTCTAGTTCAACCTAATACAGTGGTTGAGAAGGGGAACGGAATTGGTTGCGAAGGTATGGAGTTTGTGGCAGGGACTGAAAGTGATGACCTTAATCTTCCCAATGTTTAAGTGGAGGCAGTTGCAGCTCACCCAGGGCTGGATGCTAAACAAGTAGGCTGAGAACACAGAGAGAATGGAGGGGTCGAGAGAGATAATGAAGAGGTAGAGCTAGGTTCAGTCAGCATACATGTGGAACCTGTCACCATATCTTCAGATGACAACAACGTGGTACAGCTGCCATGTATAGGCAAGAACCAAGGATAGACCCTTGGGGGAATCCAGAGGTTCTGGCGCAGGTTCAGGACAAGGTGCCACACTGAAGGCACTCTGGATACAATTGGATAGTTAAGAAGAGAAGAATCAAGTGTTCAGTTCCATTCTGCTGAACAGCTGAGGAGAGGTTTTTGAGGAAGATGGTGTAGTGGACCATGTCAAAGGTGGCAGAGGTCAATTAGTTTAATAGTCATATAAACGTTTTGGTTTTGTAGAGGCTTTATACCTTGGAACCACTCTGGCTTTTTCTAGCATGAGCTGATTCCATCTTTCTCAGTAAACACTTGGTTCAGGGATCTTTAAGCACGGGGTCATTGGAAAAGTAAATTTTGTACATTCAGGGCTGAATTTAATGGTCACATTGGTAACCCTGTCCATCGGCTGGAAATCCAGCGGCCATTTCTGGATGCTCCGATGGGATTAAGTGCCGTGGGGCTTACTGGTGCCTTCAGACGAGAATCTCACCTCCAAGCACTGCCAGCCAGTCAGAGGGCTGCCAGCTCTTCAGACACAGTGGCTCCATTGCTGGAACTGCAGTAGGCCCAAGACCAGGAGCATCCATGGAGGCCCAGAACCCAGGTAAGTGGGGCAGCCTTATTAGGGCCAGTCAGGCAGGCCCCAACAAGGTAGGGAGGGAGGTCGGCATGGAGGGCAGGGGAGCAGGGGAGAATCTTCCCATGGGAGTGGCACTTGCCACTGGTGGGGCCCTTCATCAGACATTGGGTGCCTGAACAGGAGACCCCCGACCCATAGCCCATAGATAGGCCCGCCACAGTAGAAAACCAGCAGCGGCAGGATTAAGCCACTTAAAGGCCTCAATTATCCTTGGGGGTTGTGGGGGAGGGGTGCTGCCGGGGGCGGGAGGCTGACCTTGACCTTTCCCAAGCCTAAATTAATAGGGGGAGTGTCAGGAAGGTGACATGCTCTCCACCCCATACCTTCCCACCAATTAAATGGCGCCCCTCACCTCCCAGCCCACTCATGGGGGACAGCGTTAAATTCTGCCCTAGTTCTCTGATGTTTCTTTCTCCCTTTTTTGATGACATAACTCATTTAACACCATTATCTTTTTGTCATCATTTGCTATTATTGTGTACTGTGAGTTCACTACTTCTACCAGGGATATGTGCAATAATATTAAATATTTACTCAGTAATTAAATGGCAGCAGTTACCTAAGCTTGAGTACCTCTAAAGTATCTCTAAGGGTGAGGTGGTGGCATAGTGGTATTGTCACTGGACTAGTAATCCAGAGGCCCAGGGTAGTGCTTTTGGGACCCAGGTTTGAATCCCACCACGGCAGGTGCCAGAATTTGAATTCAATAAAATTTCTGGAATTATAAGTCTAATGATGACCATGAAACCATGTCAATTGTCGTAAGAACCCATCTGGTTCACTCATGTTCTTTAGGGAGGAAATCTGCTGTCCTCAGTTGGTCTGCCCTACATGTGACTCCAGACCTACTGAAATGGCCTAGCAAGCCACTCAATTGTATCAAACCGCTAAAAACAAGGCAATAAGGAATGAAACCAGACAGACCACCCGGCATTGACCTGGGCACCGGAAATGACAACGGCAAACTCAGCCCTGTCGACACTGTAAAGTTCTCCTTACTAACATCTGGGGGCTTGTGCCAAAATTGGGAGAGCTGTCTCACAGACTAGTCAAGCAATAGCCTGACATAGCCATACTCATGGAATCATACCTGACAGATAATGTCCCTGACAACACCAGCATGTACTGTCCTACCGGCAGGACAGACCAAGCAGAGGTGACGGCACAGTGGTATACAGTTGGGAGGAAGTTGCCCTGGGAGTCCTCAATATCGACTTCGGATCTCATGAAGCCTCAAAGCACCAGGTCAAACATGGACAAGGAAACCTCCTGCTGATTACCACATACCATCCCCCCCTCAGCTGAAGAGTCAGTACTCCTCCATTTTGAACACCACTTGGAGGAAGCACTGAGGGTGGCAAGTGTGCAGAATGCACTCTGGGTGGGGGACCTCAATGTTCATCACCAAGGCCGGTTTGGTAGCACCGCTGTGGCCGGAGCTGGCCGAGTCCTAAAGCACATAGCTGCTAGACTGGGTCTGGGGCAGTTGGTGAGGGAACCAACAAGAGGGAAAAACATACTTGATCACATCCTCACCAACCTGCCTGCTGCAAATGCATCTGTCCATGACAATATCAGTAGGACAGAGCACCACACAGTCTTCGTAGAGATGAAGTCCCGCTTTCACATTGAGGATACCCTCCATCGTGTTGTATGGCACTACCACCGTGATAAATTGGATAGATTTCCAACAGATCTAGCAACTCAAGACCGGGCAACCATGAGGTGCTGTGGGCCATCAACAGCAGCAGAATTGTGCTCAACCACAATCTGTAAAAGTTATCTGATTAAAGTGAAAAAGACATCTCGACTAAAGCATAACCAATGGGTAGAAAATCTGTTGAGGAGGACAAAGCCTACAAGGGAACAAGGAACTTAATTGGATTTATTGTATGTGATGAAGATTCTGGATAGTGCCAATGATAAATATGCAAATTGCCTGCCACATTTGCTGCTGTGCCAGAAAAATGGAACAGACTGACAATTATTTATAATTTAAATAACTAGCGTGGAATGTGTATTTTTGCTACCAGCAAATTTGCTCTTTTAAATTAACTGCTGTTGGCATCTTTTATCATTTGGTTTACATCTTCGGGGTCACTTGGCAACTGTAGTTTAAACATTTATAGTCAAACTGTAGCATGTGACTAATAAATCAAAAGGCAGGCTAAAATTCTGTTTTTTTTTTTCTCCACGGAGCTTTTCCAACATGTTCATAATCTTACATATACTAGTTGAATAAGTACTGAAATGAATGGTGCATGACATTAATCCACAAGTCACAAGGTCTCATCAAATAATTTATATCACACAGTCAACAGCTAAAGACAGAAACACGCACACACACACACAAACACAGGATTGAATCCAAAGCCACTAAATTATAATGAAACTTTGGGTGAGCTCAAAATAGGCTTGACATCCAAAAAGCAATCAAGGTGAAAAGAATGTTTTGTTGTCTCTGGTTGCAGATATATCATGTCACTGCATTCCAATAGAATTTTGTATTTTACTATAATTCCTTGTTCTTCTCGACCTGCCTTCAGCCTTTGACAAGATTGACCAAACCATCCTCCTTCAATGCCTTTCCACTGCCATCCAGATGAATAGGACTACACCTACCTATCTATTTAATCATAGCTGAAATATCACTTGCAATGGCTTCTCTTCCCACTCCCACATCATTACCTCTGTTGTCCCCCAAGGATCTCTCCTTGGCCTTTCCCTAGTTCTCATCTGCAGATTGCTCCTGGGTGATATTATCCGATAACACAGTGTTAATTTTCACATGTATTCCGATGACACCCAGCTCTACCTCACCATCACCACTCTCGACTTCTTCATTGTTGCTAAATGATCAGACTGCTTAGCTGATATCCAACACAGGATGAGCATAAATATCCTCCAATTAAATGTCAGGAAGAATGATACCACTGTTTTCAGTCTCCGTTCTAAACTCTGTTCCTTAGCTACTGACACTATCCCTCTCCCTGGCAACTGTCTGACTCTAAACCAGACTGTTTGTAATCTTGGTGTCATATGTGATTTCGAATTGAGCTTCCAACCATATATCTGTGGCATCACTAAAACCGCCTAGTTCCACTTCTGTACAACATTGCCTGACTTTGCACCTGCCTTAGCTTATCTGCTGCTGAAACCCTCATTTGTGCCTTTGTGACCTCTAGATTTGACCATTTCATTGCATTCCTGCCTGGTCTGCCCTCCATAAACTTGTGGTCATTCAATGCTCTGCTGCCTTTGTCCTTACTCAGACCAAGTCTTATCGACCTCTGTGTTCATTGACTTACATTGGCTCCTAATCAAGGAAATGCCTTAGAATCATAGAAAGTTTATGGCGCAGAAAGAGGCCACTCAGCCCATTATGTCTGCACCAACCGAGAAATGAGCACCCAGCCTAATCCCACTTTCCAGCATTTGGTCTGTAGCCCTGCAGGTTATGGCACTTGAGGTGCATATTCAGACGCCCTTTAAATGAGTTGAGGGTTCCTCCCTCTACTACCCTTTCAGGCAATGAGTTCCATACCCTTACTATCCTCTGGGTGGAAAAGAATTTCCTCTTCTCCCATCTAACGTTTCTACCAATCACTTTAAATCTGTGCCCCCTAGTCACTGACCTCTCTGCTAAGGTAAATAGACCCTTCCCATCCGCTCTATCCAAGTCCCTCACAATTTTGTACATCTCAATCAAATCTCCCCTCAGCCTCCTCTGTTCCAAGTAGAACAACCCCAGCCTATCCAACCTTTCCTCATAGATGCATTTTTGCAGTCCTGGCAACATCCTCGTAAATCTCCTTTGTACCCTCTCTATTGCAATTATATCCTTTCTGTAAGGAGGTGACCAGAACTGCATACAGTATCCAAACTGTGACCTAATGATTTATACAGTTCCAGCAAAGCCTCCCTGTTCTTGTATTCTACACCTTGGCCAATAAAGGAAAGGATTCCATTTACCTTCTTACCGCCTCATTGACCCCTCTTGCTACCTTCAGGGATCTGTCGACTTTCACTGCAAAGTCCCTCTCTCCCTCTATACCTCTCAGTATTCTCCCATTAAGTGTGTATTCCTTTGCCTTGTTTGGACTCCCCAAATGCGTCACCTCACACTTCTCCGGGTTGAATTCCATTTGCCCCTTTTCTGCCCATCTGACCAGTCCATTGATATCTTCCTGCACTCTACAACTATCCTCCTCACTATCAACCACGTAGCCAATTTTTGTGTCGTCTGCAAACTTCTTAATCATGCTCTCTACATTTATGTCCAAATTGTTAATATATACGACAAAAAGCAGGGAATCTAGTGCTGAGCCTTGTGGCAAAATTCTCATTCTTGTTTTGAAATTCCTCCACGGCCTCATCTCTCTCTACGTCTGTAATCTCCTCCAGCTCCAACATCTTCTGAGAGCTCTGCGTTCCTCTAATTCTGGCCTCTTGACCATCCCCAGTTTTAATTCCTCGAACGTTAGGTCATGAATTCAGCCACCTAGCCCCTAAGCTCTGGAATCCCCTCACTAAATCTCTCCACCTCTCTGCCTCTCTTTCTTCCTTTAAGATGCTCCTTAAAACCTACCCCTTTGACCAAGGTTTGGTCACCGGCCCTAAAATCGCCTTATGTGGCTCGGTGTCTAACTTTTCTCAATAATGCTGCTGTGAGTGGCTTTATTACATTATGGGCACTATGTAAATACAAGTAGTAGTTGGTGTTAAAGATCAGCATGTTAAAAAGTAACTATTTTACAAGTAACCTCACAACATGATGTTGTGTATGTATGTGACTTTAAAGGTATCCTATCAAGGTTTAGCTGCTTAGACCTTTCTTCTGATGTTGTCTGTGTGCTCTTGCCCCAAAAAACACTAGTGACACAATGAGGAAGGGGCAGGGTGGGTGTTTGGAGTGTGGGGATTCTCCCTAACTTGAACTTGAGAGCTTCTGCAACCTCAGTCTTTAATCAGACCCAGTGTATTCTCAGCATGGGACACTTAGGCTGGAATTTTCCAGCCCCGTGGGCGTCAGGCATCATGGCGGACAGCGAGGGAGACAATATGGTGAGAAGGCCAACAATCAGTTTCACGCTGGCACAGCAGGATCATCCAATGGTGTCTGCCATGGCGGAGCACCAATCCCGCTGGAGGCCGGCGTGAACCCTCTTTGCATCCAGCTGATGGGATGCAAAGTAAAGCCTCACCAGAATCGCACCCCTGCATCCCGCCCCCCCCAGCCAATGCCAAATTCACTGTTACGTCAGCAGGAAAACATGCCAGCCCGGAACATGTCTGGACAAGTGTGGCGTGCAGAAGCCAGGACTTACTGTTAGGACCTAGCTCAGATTGCAGACAGCCGAGGAAAAGAAGACGCTGGAGCCTTATAGATACCAGACCCTGGAGGATGAGGGTGCATCGGTAGCGGCAGCAGCGACAGTGATGGGGGAAAGGGCATGGGCAACAGGGAGAGGGGAAAGTACAGGGGAGTTGAGCAAAAATCTGACTACGGTCATCGTTATCAAAAGTGAGCGAAGCCGTGTGTTGGACGGGCACAGGTACTGCATGGGAGTGCGATCAGTGGGTGGGCGGGGATGCAGGTCAGCTCAGATGGACAACTGAAAGAGAACCCCAGCAGGCAACATTGAAAATGCTCAGGACAGTGAGATGAGTGTGATGGATGAAGGCTGGGGGGATGCATTGGGAGAACTCGCGGAGCCTGCCAATGAAGCTGAAAGACAACATTACACATTATTCAGTGGAAGTGAATATATTTTCAGATAATAAAGTGACAAAATGTGTTCATCTGTGCAATCACTTGTGATCAGAAATTCTTAACTTTTCTAGGCCGAACACTTCTAGGTGCTGCCCTGACATCCAGCAGGGGTGGAGACAGCCTGTACAATGGTTGGCCCTGTTGCGTCTGATGATTTTGCGTGTGTCCTCTGGACAGCTGAGGCCTTGGAAGCCCCAGCTTGATTTGGCTGTCCTCCTGTGGGCCAGCTGCTCCCTCTGCAATGACAGAGGACGAGGTTGAGGGGGTCACAGGCAAAGGGGACTCGGAGGGAGAGGACAGCCTCTGAGATTCCTCAGTGGATGACCCAGGGGTGTCCAGCTGCCGCTTCTCCTCCCTTCGGGTGCCCAATGGCCCCGGACTGACTCCTTGAGGGGAAGGAGTACCTGGAGGGACATCGGGGTGCCCTATTTCCCTCTTGCGTTGCCACTGCAGGAACTCACCCATGGCTACAGTGATGGACTGCAGGTCTGCGCACATCCCCGTGTTCTGCTGGACCAGCGTCTCCACGGCGTCTACCATCATTCCCGTGGAGACCTCCAACATGCACATGTGGGCACCACTTCATTAGAGAACAGGTGAACGCATTCCTCCAACTTGCGCGCTACTCTGCTGAGGGCTTCCAACAGTTCTGTGGGATGTTCCCCCGCCTTCTGCTGACTCTCCACAATGAGTTGGAAGGCCAAATTCAGAGGCTCGTCATGTGACTCAGACCTCACAGATGCCTCTTCCCCATAAGTCCCCCGAGTGCCGGGGAGCTCGACCGAACTTGCCTCCTCTTGCTGTGGACATGTGTCCATGCGGTGACCACCAGATTTTGAATCTGAGCCTGCTCTAGATCTAGGTCCCACCGAGGTGTGTGTCTCTGCACTGATGGAGAGTGTGGGTAAGTGCTGTGATGGGTCCTCCAGGCCGCTTATTTCCAGCTCTTCAATGGAGGAGGTGTCCTGTTGGCTGGAGCTGAGGATCTGGATAGAGTTGAGGGACTGGCTGGCTGAGGGCATCGGTCGCTTGGCAGAGAGCCCTGTGAACCAAAGTAGAGATAATTAGTGTATGGCAGCACGGTTAAAAGCAGGAGAGAGAGCACTCAAAGTTATGTTGAAAGAGGGGTGTGGTGCAGGATCCTCACATGGATGTTAGCTGCTGACCTCACTATTGCTGCACTTGTCAGTACGATGGCAGCCTCCTCAAAATGAGTGAGCGGCCTAATGTGGGCCACTCCACCCCCCAGTCTCTCTGCTTTTGTGAACCAGCTTCTCCTGCATGAAAACAGATGGAGAGAGTGTGAGCAGGACGCATGGCACTGCGTGGAATGTTTATGTGGTGAGCAGAGCCATGGATGGGATGAGGACATGAGCTCCATTGAATATGAGCCTGATGGAGGTGTGAGGGTGCATGTGAGAGTCAGTGCTGTTGCCCCTTGAGGTGTGAGACCCCTGTGGACGTGTGATGGGTTTGTGAGCATGTGAGTTGAAAGTGAAGGGGTTGACTTACACTGGCAGAACGGATGAGATCATTAACCCTCTTCCTGCACTGAATGGCTGACCTCCTCTGTGCTCCGCTGGTGCTAGCCGCTGCTGCCACCACCTCCCAAGCTGGATTGGTGACTCTGGTGGAGCTCCTGTGGCCAGGGCAGGGGTAGAGGACATCGAGGCGACTTCCACTGTGTTCAGCAGATTCCCTAGAGAGGTATCACTAAATTTGGGGCAGCGGTCTTCCTTGCTATCGGGGCCATCTGCTGCCTGTGTGTAGACATGAAGTAGGCTGCACTTTGGCATGATTTAAATACGGTGTCCGGAGCGAGGAAGCGCTGAGGTCATGGCATGAAGGGCAAATCCAAGCCCACCTGTTAGTGATCCAGTGTGTTTCCATGAATGCATTATTAATGATGTGGGATGCGCCAGGAGTGGAATTCTACAGTGCAAAAACCCGCCATTGCGGCCGGCAGGTAAAATATCTTTTATCCCGCCTGCTACCGCACTTTGTGCAAATCTGGGACGATTCCGCCCATGGCGAAAACAGATGTACTGGCCACTCACCATGGTAGGTGTGGGCCCCATCTGGGGACCTAGGCCAGGATTTTAGCCTGAATTCCTGAAAATGTCTCCTACGATTTAAAAAAAATAAGGAAGTCACTTTTCTAAAGGTTTTCTTAAAAACTTTTTAGAGGGGAAACCTGACTGCCTCCCTGAACTTAGCACATATCTTGAATTTTCTGGCATCTTCAGTGGTAATGCACCTCCAATCTGTTCCCCAGTGATTCTGTAAACTGACAGGGCCAGGAGCAGAGATTGAAGCTGGGCACCTTTTGGCACTTTTAGATATAAATACAGGTAACTGATTTATTCTTGCTAAAATAGTTTTAAAATATATTGACAAGATTGCGCAACTTCAGTAAAATTATAGTTAATTATAGTCATGTTATGCCACTACACTGAAGGTGACAATCAAGCAAAATCATAACTGTACAACTCCACAGACTCAATAATTAATCCTGCAAGACTTCAGTTCTAATGGAGGCTGAACAACATCATTGATGCACTGTTTAGATAACAGTTTAAAAATTGGACTATATCCATCCTAAAGGTTTATACTTTTAGACCTTATGCTGCACAAATATTTCATGATGATTTATATTGTTGCAGTAATTTGTATATTATTTTTATGTATTAAAATGTACAACTTTACTGAAAACAGGAACTGTTTGAAGTGTGCATCTGTACATTGGATAGGAGTTGCATCAGTTTAGGAGGTAAATTAAGATTATTAAGTAAAGTGGCAATTCAAGTCTTGTGCGACAACAACATCTGTAACCTTGAGATGATAAATCTCAGACAATATGCATTTGGAATGTACATGCAAATACATCCACCACGCACAAACTAGCTTTCCAAAAAATGTCCTTATAACAGACTGTTTATCCAGAATGAATTAGCAATAAGGAAGGAATGGCTCTAGTGCAATGTGATTTCCATATGCTATGCAAACGATATCAGAATACTGTTGAAGGGTCATGTGGACTCGAAACGTCGACTCTTTTCTTCTCCACCGATGCTGCCAGACCTGCTGAGTTTTTCCAGGTAATTCTGTTTTTGTTCAGAATACTGATGATCAATCAGCAATGTGGCAATCGCCTGTTATTGTATAATTTATATATTATTATTAATAATCCTGCAGTTGCAGTCCACATTACTTCCTGCAATAATTTGCCAACACTTATCATGGAAGTTCCAATATAAACATTTGTTTATCAGGGTCGTTGGTTTAGCTCAAAATGTTTTCTGAAAAACTTTTCCTCCATTCTTGTTCTTGGTAACTGAAATGTTAATTTCTGAAATAAGGCTTAAAGCAAAATAAATTCAAAACAACTCTTTCACAAGCAGAGTTGAATTTATTCATTAAATTGCTTTATGTCCCTTTTAATACCTGCATTCAAGTTATTATTTGGGCATCTTAGCCTCTCCTAAAAGCCCAGGGCTTGTACTTCATGACCACAGAAATCAATAGTGCTCTCAGTGGATTCTGAGGTGGATGGGTGAATTTTGGACAGGACAATTTTACCACAAATGCCTTCACCACATCTAAGTGTCCGCTGGATGTTGGGACATGCCAACATGCACATCTCTCGCTTGTACACTGGGATAATGCAAATATATGTTTAAGACAACTTATATCAAATTTCCTCTCATTCCCACTGCAATTAAACCTAATACTTTGGAAGTATGTATAAAGAAACATCCATTGCCAGTACAACTTATCGTGGACTCAGTAAGGATCAGAATTTAACAGACAAGAAAAGTAAAGGTCATATGCAGGCTTATTAGAGGCTGACTATCATTATAATTGCTGCCTACAGAACTGAACTTATGGCATTCTCCATTTTTAAAAACTTTTAGTTTAATTGAGCTCAAGGACTTCTGTGAGATTTTTAAGTTCTTTTATTGACAGGCCATTTGGGGCCAGAGCTTTAGTCCTTTTTATTGTTCCCAACAGGAAACATTCCTCCCTTTAGCCCATGCACAGAATTTCTTTAAAATGCCACTTCTTGAAAGAGGTAACAGCACATAGGAGGATTCACAACAGGGTTCGCTATGGGGATACCTCTCACCATCACATTTCTGAAGGATGATGAGAAACTGAAGGATTGAATGGAGGGGTGGTACATAAAGATTTATTGCAGGAGGCTCCAACCTGACTGCTGACAGGCCTCCCTCTGAGTTTACAGACACCTGCTCGTAAGTGAACCTGAGTGAAGAGTGATACTGCTCCAAACTTCATTTCAACCATGATGAGCTGTACCAAACTCCACAGTACACATCATTCTACTGGTTGATATCAAAATGACTAACACTTTGAGTTCTTATTGCCATGGACTGCCTCTGGTGACCTTTGTAATATCCTTCAGGATGTTGTGTGTTCCTGCATTCATTTAGTCATGGATCTGCTTGTTACAGAAGTGCCCCCTTGTTCATAAGCCTTGGAAGACATGACAGCTCAACAGTGATGTGGGAGGATAGCTGATTAATTTGCTCTTGAACACTTATCCAAAATTTGGAATGCTGTAGATAATTACTATTTTGAATCTGTGCCCTTTAGTTCTTGATGCTGTCTTGAGTGGGAACAGTTTCTCACTATTTACCCTGTCCATACCCCTCAGGATCTTGAATACCTATATCAAGTCTCCTCTCAGCCTTCTTTTCTCCAAGGGAAACAATCCCAACCTCCCCAATCTATCCTCGTAGCTACAATTCTTTATCCCTGGAATCATTCTTGTGCACCTCCTCTGTACTCTCTCCAATGCCTTCACATCCTTCCTCAAGTATGGTGCCCAGAACTGGATGCAGTACTCGAGATGAAGCCTAACTAGTGTCTTATTCAAATTCACATGACCTCCTTACTCTTGTAATCAATGCCACTTTTAATCAAACCTAAGATATTATATGCTTTATTAACTGCTCTCTCAACATGCCCTGCCATCTTCAATGATTTATGTACATATACACCAAATTCGCCTCCCTGAATGGGAAGCTAGCATGCAATGCACATTTTGCATTTGCTGTCTACTGCGTTGACTCTGCCCTGATTTTTTCATCTTTCGGCACTCCAATAAACTAGTTCTTTTTTGCACAGGACAAGGAAAGTTTGTGGGAACCATTGGTATGCTGAAAGGTTGTTTCTGGTGTTTGAATCATTGGAGAATGAATCTTGTAATGTGCTCCAGAAAAGATCCTTTGCTTTGTAGTGGTTTCTTCTATTCTGCATTACTTTGCCTTGCAGTGAAACCTTGAATTGGAGATATTGGAGGTGGAAGACCAGCATCATGTTAAAATGCATATAGAATACTCACCCCCATGCCTGAATGGGTGCAGCTGCAAGTACACTCAGGAGGCTTGACTCCATTCAGGCTGGAGCATGTTGGCATGTTGTAGCTGCAGTATTATTTCCAGGGTGCACTTCAGCAACTCACTAAGAATACTTCAACAACATCTTTCTCCCCTGCAACATCTATCACTGAGAAAAACAAGAGCAACAATTTCATTGAAACACCTTCACTCACATGTTTCTTTCCAAGTCACACACCACTCTAATTTGGACATATGTTGCTGTTCTTTCTCATCACTGAGTTAACTGCAGGGATATTGCAGTGTCAGCTGTTACTCAGTTGGTAGTGCTCTCAACTCTGAATCACAAGGTTCTGGGTTCAAGTCCCACACTAGGGCCTGAGTGTAAAAATCAAGGCTGAGGAAGTACTGCACTGTCAAAGTGCTGCCTTCTGGATGAGATGTTAAATGGAGGCCCTATCTGCTGCTTGGTGATGCAAACAATCCTATGGCACTATTTTGAAGAAGAGCTAGGGGATTATCACCAATGTCCTGGCAAATATTTATCCCTCAGTCAACATCACAAAAACATATCATCTATTAATTATCACATTGCTATTTGTATGAGTTTGGTGAGCGCAAATTGGTTGCCATATTTCCCACATTACAACAGTAACTATACTTCCAGAAGTACTTTATTGTCTGTAAAGTGCTGGGATGTCCAGTGGTCGCGCAAAGTGTTATATGAATGCAAAGATTTCAAATTTTTTAATGTACAGGAATCCCTACTTAAACCCATTATATTTGTGCCATCACAAGAACTGTAACAGTACAAAAAGAAAGCCCACCACTGTCATCTCAGAGCAACTATGGATAGGGAATGAAAATACAGTGCAATCTTTCCAACATGACTCACATTTCAAGAACAAATAAGATAATCTTTGTTCAGCTTCCTTATTTACCTGCAAAACTTGTCATCCCTGTAGGTGGTGCTATGATAGGTTGTTCCAATATTAAAAGTCACCTTATGTTCGATTCCAGACAGCACTTACTGTAGATTGGAATCGTGAGGCCACATACATTTTGATACAAGCTATGGGGTATTTCTTAGTATTACAAATAACTTATATAAGGGGCATGACTTTTAGGGTATTTGCGAGTTGTAATGTAGGAATGTGCAGTAGAGAATGATTTTGTAGAGTTAAAAAAAAGTCCAAAAGCATCTGAAACAACCAAAATAGCTGAAACTCTCATCCATGACTTTATCACCTCCAGACTTAACTATTTCAATGATCTCTGACACAAAATAAAAACAGAATTACCTGGAAAAACTCAGCAAGTCTGGCAGCATCGGCGGAGAAGAAATCAGTCAACGTTTCGAGCCCTCATGGCCCTTCAGCAGAACAGGCTTTTTGTTTTTATCAATGATCTCTGAGTTGGGCCCCCATTCTCCATAAACTTCAGTTTATAAAAAACTCTGCTGCCCATTCTACATCAAGTTCTGTTCAAGCATCATACCTGTTTTTGCTGACCTACATTGGCCAAATTGGCCCAATGACACCATTTTAAAATTCTGATCATTATATTTAAATCCCTTCCCTTCCCCTAATTTCTTTGAATCTTGTATGTTCCTCCTCTCTTTGCCCCAACCTTTGGTGGCAGTACCTTCAGACATCCAGGTCCTATACACTGGAATTTCCTGCTTAAAACTCAGAGTTTCTCAATTCCCCTTCTTCTTTAAATTTGTCCCTAAAACCCATATCTTTGACCAAGCCTTTGCTCATTCTTTCTAGTATTTCCTTGTTTGGCTTGACACCCATTTCTCCACATTAAAGGCTCTGTATGAATGCAAGCTATTGTAATTGCCCTTCGGCCCTTCGGTCATGAGGACTCGAAACGTCAACTGTTTTCTTCTCCACCGATGCTGCCAGACCTGCTGAGTTTTTCCAGGTAATTCTGTTTTTGTTCTGGATTTCCAGCATCCGCAGTAGCTTTTAGCTTTTTGTTTTTATCTATTGTAATTGCTGTTGTTGTCGTTGAAAGTATCTCATTCAATTCAGAGAGAACTAAGCATTGTTTGACTTAGATCTGGGAAATGTAATAAAAGGTAAGAAGCATCAAACATAAAGGTGCTAGACTGAAAACAAGACAAAGCTCAGTGAGGTAAAAAGGGGCCTGGTGAAAGCTAATAAGTGAGAAAAGCTAAACAAGTTAACAAAGTAGCAATGGGAAATTTTCAAATATAAGATGCTGAGAGTACAAAATAAAAATGGTACTGTAAATGTATGGTCAAGAATTGTATCAATTGGTGCCCTCCAACACTGAGTTTCCAGGAGTTTGTGGATTCAGCTTACCTTCAGCTTCACCTCACTAATATCGGATTGGCCAGCTCTCACATCCACATGACCATAAAATAGATAGCCTGTGGCCTCAAGATACTGGAAATTCTGGTGCCTGCCTAGAATTGGAGTAGGGTGGACTGGTGCCCAGGTTTCCTGGACACACCATACAGGTCTCTCCTTGAGCAATAATAAAATTAAGAAAAAAAAATCCAACTTCATGCATCAGGATCACATGCTTAACTTGGAACTCACCATCCTTCTGGAGACTGGTGTGCCTTATTTCACTGGATATATGTGTCTTAAGTTTTACGCTGGGTCCATTATAGACTGGGGTAGCTTATGTAGACTTAGCACCAGTCTCTTTGACATTACTGACCTTGTGAAAAGCTGGTGGATGCTCCACATCTTGCCCGGTCAATTGAGATTTGGCAACTATGGTCAGGTCCCAACATATCTGTTTGCAGTCATTTTTATGATCATCCTTCACGTTCCATAAACTTGAGCTCATCCAAAACTATGTTGCCTGTATCCAATTTTCACCAAGTCCCATTCGCTCCTTCACCCTTGGCCTACAATGGCTCCTGATCTGGATACACCTAATATTAAAATTCACATTCTTGTTTTCAAATCCTTCCATGGCATCACCATTGCCTATTTCTGTAAACTCCTCCAACCCTACAACTCTCAGGGATTTCTGCACTCCTCCAATGATGGCCTTTTGTGCAGCCCTGATTTTGATCAGTGCACTGTGCCCAGATTTGGAGTGCCTTCATCTGCCTGGACCCCAAGCTTTGCAATTCTCTCATTGAACCTCTCCATCCATCTACCTCTTTTTCCTCCTTTAAGGCATTCTTTAAAGCGTAAGTTAAAAGCAAAAACACTACAGATGCTGGAGACCTGAAATACAAACATAAAACATTGGAAAAACTCAGCAGGTCTGGCAGCATCTGTGGAGAGAGCAACAAAGTTAATGTTTCAAATGCAATATGACTCTTCATCAGAACTTTAAATCCTTGACCAAGCTTTTGGTTATCTATTCCAATGTTTCCTTTTGTATGTTGGTGTCAATTTTTGTTTTGTTTCCTATGAAGCTCTTTGGGATGTTTTATTACTTAAAGGTGTTATATTAAGGTAAGCTGTTGTTATTGGATCAGCGAATTCCTGCCGGAATTACAACAGGAGTCCAGTAGAGCTACTGAGGGAATGCAGCCCATATATGTTGACAAAGGGATGTAACCAAGTATAGAGTTCGATGGGTAAATGGATCAAAATTAAATGAGGAATATGATAAAGTTAAACTTAACAATAATAAAGATAATAATGAGAAATATAGAATGTGTAATGGGGAAGGGGGGGGGGGGCAGGGAAGATTAGAAGGACTAAAATGTAATATAAAAAGACCAGCAGACTATATAAAAGGGAACAATAAGAGCTTTATAAATGCATAAAATGTAATAGAATAATCAGATAGGATATGATTATTCAGTGATAAATATGGGAGACTATGAAAATTGAAGGCATGGCAGAAATTTTCTATAAATATTTTGCATTGATCATAACAAATGATGCTGGAGGTGAGAAGTAGCTGTACTATTACATAAAATTACATCGAAACTACAGACCAACTGGTCTTCATTCCACCCCTTTATTTCCTGCTTCCTCATGTCAGCATTTATCCTGCTCTTCAAAGCTATTCTCTTCAACCACTCCACGTGGCAGCAAACTTCACTTTCTCACCATTCTCAGTATGAAAATATTCTTCCTATATTCTTCACGTGATCTCTTAGTGCTTACCTTATAGTTATGCACCATTAATCTGAACTCACTCCACAAGTAGACAAGTCTCCCTTTTTGAAGATAGGAATTAGATTTACTAGAGGAAGCTTTGGTACAATTAGTCACACTAACTGTGGAAAAGGGGTTGGTTCTGCTGGATGATTCAGTGGTGTCATCTGTAACCTTGGTATTATACTTCATTCTTCTATTAAATCAAGTGACTGGGGAACTGAAAGCAATGTCTGTAACTTGCAAATAGACAACGCAAACAAACCAGTGGTTTGGCATCAATTTTTGTTTGGTAACATTCCTGTGAAGCACTTTGGGATATTTTGCAATCTAAAGGCATTATATAAAGGCAAATTGGTGTTATTGGATCTGTGAATTCCTGCCAGAATTACAACAGGAATCCAATGTTTCCGCTGAGGAAATACAGTCCCTATGTGTTGAAAAAGGGCTGCAACCATGGGTAAACAGATCAAAATTAAACTCAATTTTTAAATGAGGAATATGATAAAGTTAAGCCTGACAATAATAAAGATAATCATGAGGAATATAGAATGTGTGAGCAGGGAGGGGGTTGCAAACTTATTCATTGCAGATTGAAGGGATCAATTCCTGCCATGGGAGGTGTAGACTAATTTTAACGCCCATTTAAAATAGATGATATTAGGACGTTTTGTGCAATGAAAACAGGAAAAGAGGTTCATCTTAAGCAATATGCATTAGCAGATGTGCGATGGTAGGGCACACGCAGTGTGAAAATGCTCTCTGCGATACGGAACTCTGATAGAAATTTACACCTGTGCGCTCAGCAGGCAGGACTTGCTGCAAAACAAAAACAGAATTACCTGGAAAAACTCAGCAGGTCTGGCAGCATCGGTGGAGAAGAAAAGAGTTGACGTTTCGAAACGTCAACTCTTTTCTTCTCCACCGATGCTGCCAGACCTGCTGAGTTTTTCCAGGTAATTCTGTTTTTGTTTTGGATTTCCAGCATCCGCAGTAGTTTTTTGTTTTTAGGACTTGCTGCACCAGTTCACACAACTCCCGCTGACATGGCCGTGTAGGGGAAAGGCGATTTCCAGGCTGTGTGCACAAACCTTGGGTCAAAGCTCACTCTGACCCAGAGGTCAGTAACTGTAGTGTAACTAACTGGAGCCTTTATCAAAGTTTCATGAGGCGTTGTCCTCACGTAGCAATAAAACCGATAACATGGCACCTGGTTTTACTTAATTGCTTCTTTTGAAGTAGAAATGTTTCCCAAACGGACTAATGTAATGAAAATAAAAGAAGGCATACAGATTCCAAATGTTAACTCTGTTTCTCTCTCCACGGATGCTGCCAGACCTGCTGAGCCTTTCCAGCATTTTCTGTTTTTATTTCAGATTTCCAGCATCCGCAGTATTTTGCTTTTATCTTAGGGCTTAATATAATGACCATAAGTTACTAGATGTTCCTTTTTAATAACGCACTCCGGTAAGTTACTGGTCCACCATTTGATCTTAGACAACCAGCTACCCTTCCAAATCCTTCCAAACACTCGAACGGACACTTGTTACTGTGATCTGTGTTATTTACTGCTGTAATTGTCAGAATGCATGGCTATTAATAAAAAAACATGAAAATAAAGCTCAGTTGAATAATTTGTTCACGCAGATAGTAGAAGCGCGGGGCAATTTTCAAATTAAACTGCCCGAATGTCACTTCGCAGAATATATTTGAAGAAGCCTTAAAACTTCTAGTCACTGCTAACCTATATGGTGGGGAACAAGTGGGGTTTCTAAAATGCCAAGAGCGCCACCCGTCATCTAACCCGGGGATTAGATTGTAACCTGACAGCTCAGGCACAGACTCCCCAAGGAGTTAATGTTAATGTTAGTTTGCAGCTCGTGTGATAGGGGTGAGTTGGTGTGTAATCACCTGAATGTGTTAATATGTTCAAGCAGATGCTCCTCAGTATAAAAGCTGAACAGATATAGGTGGGAAAAGAACCTCACAAAATGTATATAATAAATGTCGAGGACACATTTATGGCCACAGTAGCGTTTCGACTCGCGCAAACTTGTCGGGCGAAACTGGAACACGGACAAGGATCTAAATTTGCAGCCTGGACCTACAGCATGTGTGCTTTCAGCCAACTGTTGCACCTAATTCCCAGCATCGCCGTTTATAAACTAAATTTTGTATGATTTGGTTCGGAACAGGAAGAAATTCAGTTAGCTTTTCAACAGGAGAATATTTACTCGCTCCTTCACAACATGCGCGCTCACGATTAACATATAGTGGGTTTTGCACCAAGTAATCGCATAGGCCAGTGTTTCACAGTGGTGTTATTTTTGAAAATGAACGTGCGTACTGACAATATGATGTATTAAATGTGATCTCAATATGGACCAATGATACATGACCTGCTGACTAATATTAATCAATAACAGATTTTACATATATAATCTCTTTATATATAACACTCAGTATTTCGTCTTTTACAAAGCAGCATCTCTTTTTGGGGACAGTAGTGATATAAATACAAACATGACATTCTTTGTTTAACAGGCATAGCTACCTGATTTATATATCGTTTATTTATTCAAGACACATTAAAATGTATTTATCTAACAGATCCAACGATCAGACAATACGGAATTCGTCTATTATTTAGCACCAAAGATAGAGTCATTAATGATCGCTTGCAGCATCATTAATACGGAGAATCTGTGTAAATCTACAGACTAGGCATTCTGGTAAATTTAATGAGATTATTATCACAATCCATAAATCAGATCAAAGACCTTATATTGTCATACGCGCAATTAACATTCAGACTATAATTATATATCCTGAAAAGCTTTGCTTACTACTGTTCTGAACACGAGGAAAGTAAAATCTCAGTGTGACTTGTAGCACAAGAAGAGCGCCATCCATCATCTGACCTGGGGATTAGATTGTAACCTGACAGCTCAGGCACAGACTCCCCAAGGAGTTAAAATTGATCGCCTATCTTGCGAGAGAGCAGCAGCTCAAATCGGCATAAAGCCAATTTTGATGACCCGTATTTAAAATAGGAATGCTAAATACATAAATACAAGCCAAGCCCATTTAGTCCGCGCTGGATTGTTTGCTGTAATACGATCTTCCCGGGTTTGAAAATCCTCTCCGAAACTCTGTAGTGGGCAGAAGTTCGGGTTTGGAACGGCTCTTGCATTAGTGACGCTTGAACTTGTGTGCATAGGCTCACAGGACTGCACAGAAAACCGCTTTAATCACTACAATTCCCCAAACCTTTCCTCGTTTTTTTTCTCCCGATGTCAGTGCGAATTTACAACTGTTTTAAGCACCATCTAATGTGTTTCTGAGTGGGTTCACGGCGCTACCCAGCAACGCCTGTCACAAGGAGAATCTTATGTTGTGCTTGCCTCAGAAACCAAGGTGTGGAATTCACTCAAGGGGGAGGAGCGCCCTGTGTTTACTTCGAGCTTGGGAGACGGAACAGTACTCACGGTGCAGACTTAAAGAGAAAATATTTTTGTCAGTTTGCATCTTGTGGCACAAATATTAGCGCACGCATCTGCTGAATGTCATTAACTTATTTATGTTTGAATGTTTTTTTTTCTTTCCCCCCCCCCCCCCCCCCCACTGCAGATTGATATGAATGCTTCGTCACACAGTCTGGTCATAAAGACACAAGAATCCGACAGTGGTTCAGAACTGATTTGACGAAACTCCGAATTTTAATTAGAGCCTGTTCGCCAATTTACAGCTCTGTGCTGATGAATCGAGAGTCCTTCTGATACGTGAGCTAGCGTTGAAACCTTTCTCCTTTTCTCTCTCGCTCCATCTTCTGCTGGGTGTGCAGACATCTCGTCAGTGTGCTACATTCCCCGCATAGTACTTTAACCATGGAGTCCCCACCTCCAGATCTGCCGGCTTCCTCCACAAACCAGGCGACCACTGAACACCAGAGCGTCCAGCATCCCTCCATCTCTGGTCAGCAGAAAGAACGGTTCAAGATGGACAAAGACAACGAAATGAGAATTAGTGAAAGTGCGCAGTTCGGTGATATGGTGGAGAACAGAGGTGAGTGTGAGATCCGCAATCCGGTTTCACCACATGCAGTGAAGATGTAGAAGAGAGAAAGGCTGGAGGCTGTGTGAGACTAACAGCAGCCGGGGTGTAACGTTAAGCTAATGTTTTGTGAATTAGAGTTATCAGGGGGTTTGAAAACTTTTAGACAGACAACACAATGTTAGACATATATGGTCGCCGCAGTTTGACTTTAAACAGAGAAGCACTTTACAATCATTGGAGCCGTTTAGGAAGTTCGATTATTAATTATTCATCAAGATTAAACGTTTTATGTATTTTTATGCGGAGATCAAGTTGACCCAGCACAGATACATTGACACTGGCAGAGGGAATAGTTGTGAATTATTGAACATTTCAAGGACGAAGCTTCCAATAAAATTTCCTTAAAACAACTTAAGTCCTTCGAGATTTCACTGGCCTCTATGGGTTTATACTGCTGGTTTTAAAATGTGCAATACATTTCAACTTGTTTTTGATAATCCCTCCACTCACCTGGGATCTGGCCAGCGAACGCCGCTTAACCATACAAATCATGCAAGACGATTCATTTCTTCGTGACCTTTTCTTCTAGGTTTATTGGAAAGCAGTCAAAAGCTGAAACCCCACGAAGCCCAGAGCTACCGCAAGAAGGCGTTGTGGGTATCCTGGATCTCCATTGTCATCACTTTGTCCCTGGCTGTGGTAGGCTTCAGTGAGTACCCAAACATATTCCCCCAGTCCCGCAGATTGCGGTTTATCCCAGCTCCTCTCGTCTTGCAAAGGGCGAGCTCTTTAAAAGATTGTGCCCCTTACCTTTTGATGGACCGCTTTTAATAAGTGAATGAGCAATTTTTTGCAACAGTGTAGGAATGGTAGAGGCGAAAAAGATGAGGCATATTGATATTTTGGACCTGCTTTGCTATTCCACTGCAATGAGAAAATGTGTTATTTCCTCCCGAGGGTATTATTTAAATTTCATTCAGTCAAATTGTTATTTGGGCCCAGCGCACAAGTCACCGGGAAATGATTGTTGAGTTTTGTTTAAGGTATTGTTGAATTCTGGGGCAAGATGCAGCCTTTAATGCAACAATTTATGTGAAACAGTCAGGCATTTTTAAACCTTGATTAAACAAAGAAGCAGATCCTAGTAATCCAGGATGTCAACAAAGTCTAATTTCTTTTTATTGCAATTTTAGCTTCAAAAATTAAGCAACAGTTACAGTTTACGGTTCATAGAATAAATACAAGGTTCTTTGTACCTTTATTAGCCAATACAACACAAGGAAAAGAGGTGTTGTAATCAATGTCATAACATTGCTACCTGATGGTTCTCTGTTGTTTTTGGGAGTTTCATGAAAGGAACATTGTCTCATATGCTTCAGAGACCTGGAGCTCAGTTTCTGAGTGAGCGTGCATGTTCGCATCATCTCCATACAGAAGCTCTATGTCTGAGGTTGGAGTGGTTTTGGTTTTGGTTTTGGGTTGAAGGCGGTGTAGTTGAACAGTTTCCAGTCTATTCTGCAGATTATCTCCATGCCTGTGGGTAATTTTCTGGAGGTGAGGTGCAGTATTGCAGTGAGGAAATTGGAGGAGAGTGGGTGCAATGACACAGCCTTGTTTGAACCCAGTTTTCACTGAGATAGGGTTTGCAGTTGTTCAGTTGTTGAGGATCACGGGTTGTATCTCATCATGGAGTAGCTGCAGGATGGTGCCGAATTTCTGAGGGCGGGCAATTTTTAAAAAATTCATTCATGGGATGTGGGCTTCACTGGCTGGGCCAGCATTTATTGCCCACCCCTAGTTGCCCTTGAGAAGGTGGTGGTGAGCTGCCTTCTTGAACCGCTGTAGTCCATGTGGTGTAGGTACACCCATAGTGCTGTTAGGGAGGGAGTTCCAGGATTTTGACCCAGTGACAGTGAAGGAACGGTGATATATTTCCAAGTCTGGATGGTGAGTGTCTTGGAAGGGAACTTCCAGGTGGTGGTGTTCCCATGTATCTGTTGCCCTTGTCCTTCTAGATGGTAGTGATCGTGGGTTTGGTAGGTGCTGTTGAAGGAGCCTTGGTGAATTCCTGCAGTGCATCTTGTAGGTGGTATACACTGCTGCTACTGTGCGTCAGTGGTAGAGGGAATGAATGTTTGTGGATGGGGTGCCAATCAAGTGGGCTGCTTTGTCAGGATGGTGTCAAGCTTCTTAAGTGTTGTGGGAACTGTACTCATCCAGGCAAGTGGAGAGTATTCCATCACACTCCCGACTTGTGCCTTGTAGATGGTGGACAGGCTTTGGGGAGTCAGGAGGTGAGTTACCCATTGCAGGATTCCTAGCCTTTGACCTGCTTTTGTAGCCACAATATTTATATAGCTAGTCCAGTTCAGCTTCTGGTCAATGGTAAGCCCCCAGAATGTTGATAGTGGGGGATTCAGTGATGGTAATGCTATTGAACCTCATGGGGTGATGGTTGGATTCTCTCTTGTTAGAAATGGTTATTGCCTGGCACTTATGTGGTGTGAATGTTACTTGCCGCTTGTCAGCCCAAGCCTGGATATTGTCCAGGTCTTGCTGTATTTGGACATAGACTGCTTCAGTATCTGAGGAGTTGTGAATGCTTCTGAACATTGTGCAATCATCAGCGAACATCCCCACTTCTGACATTATAATGGAGGGAAGGTCATTGATGATGCAGCTGAAGATGGTTGGGCCGAGGACACTACCCCGAGGAACTCCTACAGTGATGTCCTGGAGCTGAGATGACTGACCTTCAACAACCACAACCATCTTCCTTTGTGCTAGGCTTGACTCCAGCCAGCAGAGAGTTTTCCCCCTGATTCCCATTGACTCCAGTTTTGCTAGGGTTCCTTGTTGCCATGCTTGGTCAAATGTGGCCTGATGTCAAGGGCAATCACTCTCACCTTACCTCGGGAGTTCAGCCCTTTTGTCCATATTGAACCGGGGCTGTAATGAGGTCAGGCTCTGAGTGGCCCTGGTGGAACCCAAACTAGGCATCAGTGAGCAGGTTATTGCTAAGCAAGTGCCGTTTGATAGCACTGTTGATGACCCCTTTCATTACTTCACTGATGATGGAGTGTAGACTGATGGGGGGGGCGGTAATTGGCTGGGTTGGATTTGCCCTGCTATTTGTGTACAGGACATACCTGTGCAATTTTCCATATAGCTGGGTAGATGCCCGAATTGTAGCTGTACTGGAACACCTTGGAGAGGGATGCGGCAATTCTGGAGCACAAGTCTTCAGTACTATTATCGAAAAAATATCAGGGCCCATAACCTTTGCAGTATCCAGTGCCTTCAGCTGTTTCTTGGTATAACATGGAGTGAATCGAATTGGCTGAAGACTGGCATCTGTGATGCTGGTGACCTCCAGAGGAAGATACTCCAAAAGTTGACAGAGTCAAAAGCTTTTGTGAGGTTGAAAAATGCCATGTATAGCAGTTGGTGCTGTTCCTTGCATTTCTTAAATTTGCTCATCTTCCAAACAGCTCCCACAGCAAAACACCTCCCCATTGATTAAGATCAACAGCGAGATCCTGGATAATGTGAACCATTTTCTTTATCTTGGGAGCCTCCTGTCAATGAAGGCAGACATAGATGACAAAACTCAGCATTGCCTCCAATGTTCAGTCAGCAATGGCCGACTGAAGAAAAGGGTATTGGAGAACTAGGATTTCAAAGCTGAGACTAACGTCATGGTTTGCTGGGCAGTAATGATCCCCCACCCTCCTATATGCTTTGGAGACTTGAACAACCTACAATAGGCACCTCAAAGCAGTGGAGAAGTACCACCAGCTTTACCTTCGTGAGACCGTCCAAATTTGGTGGCAAGAACCGCAGTCCAACAGCACTCACAGTCATCAGCGCCAGGCTTCGCACACAACACATCACTTTTAGGGGGGCTCACGGGCAGGACTCTATCCACCATATGTGGGTGGCTTTTCAACACCTGCAGGGCAAGGTCTTGCTTGGGGCAGGGGGAGAAGTGGCCTCAGGCAAGGGAAGAGGCTGCAGGACGAGGGCTGTACTGGGGAAGGGCGATATCCCAGGGTGTGTGGGGGGGGCACATGTTGATCTGTGCAAATGGCCTCAAGATGGTGAGGGCTGAGGAGGCAGTCTCCAGAGGAGATGAGGCCAGATGGACATGTGAGGGTATGTGTGTGAGAATGGGTGGTGATGTCCCTTGAGCTGGTAGTGAGTGAGATGCCAGTGAATGTATGATGGGCTTAATTGTGTGAGTTTAAAGTGAGGAGATGGTTGCCATATCCTGGCTGCATTGATGAGATCATTCATCCACTATCTACATTGATGGCCAACCTCCTCCGTGCGGCATTGGCACTGATTGCCACTGCCATCGCCTACCAAGCTGGAGTGGTGAGATTACTGGACCTCCTGCAGCCAGAGCGGCGGTAGAGGACATCACAGCGGGCCTCCACGGCACCCAAAAGGCACTCGAAGGCTGCAGTCTTCTTGTCTTTCGGGGCCATGTCTTCTTTGCTGCTGTCCTGGGCTGCTGGGCTGGAAGCTGTTGCTTTTGCTTTTATTTTGTACTTTAAATGTGGTGCCTGGCGTGATGAAGCGGCAAAATTATGGCATGGCTGGTGAACCAGAGCCCGCCTGCCATGGAAGCGGCATGTATCCCGGGAATGCATAATGAATGTGGATGGTTTGGGACGATATGGTGTGAAAAGTTGCGATTGCAGCCAGTGGGTAAAATGTCGTTTTTCCTGCCCATTACCGTACTTAGTCCAAAGCTGAGACGATCCGCCCACTGTTTCTTTTTTCCTGGGTTGGTTTCAATTTAGGCACTCTGCCATTGAAATAAAAAATATTAAAATGACAGAGCTATTCAAACATCAGAAATAACATTATTATTACAATATTACCACTAAACTACTAAATGAAACACCAAAGTATAATTATGCATAAAAATGAAAACATTTAAACCTGTGCTTGTACCAGCATCCCTCTTTTCCAGCTATATATTTTTTTTATTCTTGCCTTTCCTCTTTTTTTCACCCTAATTTAACTTTTTACCTATTGTACCACCTTTCTAATTTTTATTCTCAAATCTGCATGCCTGCTTCCATTACTCAAACTTGGGTGTTTGAGCAGCTTTTTAGCCTGGATTTTCCAGTTTTCCCAGGAGTGATTGGTATATTTGAACATCCACGTTGGTTCCAGAGAACAGAGTGAATCAATCCACTGAGAAATGTTTGATGAGTTTTCTTTTAAAGGATTGAATTCCTGGAAAGTCTAAATATGGGAATATTTCATGTAAAAAAACACATTATCTGAGATCTTGAAATAATTTCATATCAGTTAAGCAACCATGAGCCATATTCATAAAATAGATGATCAGATTGTCTTATCTTACAAGTATCACCTTTTTTCAAAACTTTTAATCAATTATTTGTCATACTGCAACAACATTTGTATGACATCTTCAATGTAGTTACTGTCCCAAGGCACTCCCCAGGAGAGTTATCAAACAAAATTTGAGCCATATAAGGAGATGTTAGGACAAGTGACCAAAACCTTGGTCAAAGAGACAGGCTTTAAGCCATGTCTTCAAGGAGGAGAGAGGGGTAGTGAGGAGAAGAGATTTAGGGATTAAATTCCAGAGTGTAGGGCCTAGGCAACTGAAGGCACAGCCACCAATCATACCAATCATGGAGCAACTAAATTTGGGAATGTGCAAGAGGTCAGAATTAAATGAGTGCAGACATCACAAAGGGTTGTGGGGCTGGAACTTGCAGAGATGGGGTGGTGGGGGGCTAGTGGTGGTGAGGCCATGCAGGGATTTGAAAATGAGGATGAGAAGTTTAAAATTGAGGATGTGCAAGAGGCCTTGATTAGATGAGTGCAGAGATCGCAGAGGGACATGGGAATGGAGGAGGTTATGGAGCTGTTGCACTGTTACAACCAGGTTAGCTGGAGTGAACTGGCTCCCCTCTTTGTCCTACTCCTGAGTTGGTTATGACAGTTAGAATTTAAAAGGGAGATGATATTGCCAATTTAATATATATTTAACTATGTATAGCTTGGTGCAAGAAATAAGCCAGCCAGGTTCCTTAAGTTAAGAAGTAAAGAGTTAGTTTTAGTGCTAAAACTCTGGTAGCAATGCAGAAATTTTAACAAAAGGCTTAAAATGTACAGTTTAAAATATCTAACTACTCACTAATGCAAAAGCAACACACACAGAATCCCACCAATCATGCAAAAAAGAAGTAAAACTCCTCAGAGTACACAATCTTAAAAATGTGGCCAAATAACAAGTAAAGTCAGAAAAAAATTCACGGATTGTTCAGAGGTTTGTTTATAGCTGAAGGGTCCCTTTCCACAGTGGAGCTGTCAGTCTGCAGTCATGGCTGGTTGATTCAGAATTCTCCCTTTCAGTATTCTTGGTTTGCAGCAATGAGGTCTTCTGGTGGGTTTTTCAAATCACAAACAGCTCAGCTTTGATGAGAGAGGTTTCAGAAGAAAGAGAGATGGGGTAAGGTTTTTGTTCCTGTGTCAGTCTCTCTGACTATTCAAAAATCCAGTATCTTTTTACACCCAAGGACTGGATTACGTGACCTCTCTCTGAGAGCTCCATAGACTTGGTGTCTCTATAAAAGCCGTTTGTGTCCTTCACAAATACAGCATTGTAGCTGCTGTAAGCCAGTGTCCTCTGCTTAGGAAAAGTATTCTTTTCAACAAAGTTTAATACATATGTATGTCTAGTTGATTACACTATGAAGTGATATGTGTCCAGCTGATGATATTATAAATTAATATTTTGTAGCAACTGTCAGTACTGCATGTAAGAAGAATATTACTTTTTCACGTTATATACTGAATAGACCATATGCATTTCTGCTGTTACACTGTTATACCTTGAGCACATTGTAGCATACATTTATATAAGATATATGAATAAGTGATCTGAGAAAATATTGCTTAGCTTGCACTTGTTCATGAAACTCCATTAATAGTGGCACTTAAACTCACACAATGTAGTAAATGCACTGTTTTCTTAAAGTTCAATGATAACAATTATTTATTTTTTTCATAATTTTTTAAAATAAAAGTTGATTGGCCAAATGAAAACAAGCATTTTGAGGTAGGACCCAATTTGTTTCTGAAAAGTGCAAATCAAAATCTAGATAATCAAATTTTATTCAAATCAAAATCCAGATTTTGAAATGTGAAGTAAAGAGCATTTTTAAAAATAGAAACTAGGCTATTATTAAAATTCAGGTATTCATGAATTATGATGTGAAGAGGTGTATTTATTTATAAAATAACCATTGTAAGCACAATTAATACAGAGTGGATTAAGCATAAATAGACTAGCCAGTTTACAAGGCTCTATTTTTAAAAAAATAAGAGCTACATAAAGCCCAAGGATTAGCAATACCTGCAATAACGTATGCAACAGGCTGTTTGTTCTAATGTTCTAATCAACAACTGGCGTTTATGTAGTGCCTTCATTCACAGAGGAAGAAGGAAATGGACAGTGAATGTTTTTGTGGTATTTAAGAAGTGACCGAAGGCTTGCTTTTAATGGCATTTTTAAAGTTGTGAAGAGTAAAATGAAATAGGGAGCAAATTCCACATCATAGGGCCAAGATCCTAATGATTCTGTCACTAATGAAGCAGGGGTGTGAAGGATGTACAGAGGGCAGGTTAGAGTTAGAAGGAGAGGACAATAGGACATGTAAAACAAGAAAATGCAGGGTAGGACAGACATGGGCGCATTGGTATTTATAGAGAGTGCAATGCATGGAGTTTATGGAGTGTGACCAGTGACAAGCAGTGACAGGGGAATTGGCAAAATCAAGTTTAAAGGCTACATAAACATTAAAGGGTTTAGTCAGTGGCAGGGGTGAAGTGGGGTGGGAGCGGTAAATATTGAAAATGCCTTAGTGCTAAATCAGATGTGAAGTTTGAAGCACAGAGAACATCGCAGCTGTGTGAATTGCAGAAGGCACTAGCCTCTGCAACAGGTTTACTGCCACAGAGTGAGCTAGGAGGACATTCATCCTCACTAGTCAGGCTGTGCTTGTTGTGCCATCTCAACCACAAAGGGATCAGCCAATTGCAATGCATTATTGGTGTTGGTTAAAGACAGCACTATCCAGAATACATAAGGTACATCTTTTTTTACATGCAAAGAACCCTGCTATACCAGCATTAGTGTGAGGGTTACACATTGATGAGTGATTTTAGGTGCATTGCTTTCCTAGACAGCATGAGAAAAAGTGTTCTGTGTTTTGTATCATTATTGTGAAAAGATTAATTAAAGTGCCACTCTGCTCCATCAATTTTATCTGACCAAATTGCAAAGTGAAAATTGGTACATCCTCAATCTGCATAGGCACAATACACACAAGCAGTTACATGCTTTACTTCAATAGCATAGTGATGGAGATGTTGAGGGATATGCACTTGTTTCAGTGTGAATGACATGGCCCTTAGTCTGTTATTGTAGACTCTCTTGTTCAAAACTACAATTATAAAAATTATTGTGAACATGGTATTGGGCTGGACAGTAGCATTTTCAGCTTGTAAGATACTGTTACCCTTTTTTGCCCCAAGGATCTACCCTTGGCACCCTCCTATTTCTCAGCTATATGCTGCCCCTCAGTGTCATCATCTCAAAGAACAGTGTTAGTTTTCACATGACATTGATGACACCCAGCTCTACCTCACCACCATCTCTCTTGACTTCTCCACTGTTGCTAATTTGTCAGACTGCTTATCCAACATCCAGTACTGGATGAGCAGAAATTTCCTCCAATGAAATATTGTGAAGACTGAAGCTATTGTTTTCTATCCCCACACGAAACTCTGGTCCCCTAGCTACCATCTCCATCCCTCTCCCGAGCAACAGTCTGAGATTAACGTAGTTTGTTCGCAACCTTGGTGTCATATTTGACTCCAAGACAAGCTTCCGACCACATACTCATACCATCACTAAGACCACCTATTTCCACCTCCATAACATCGCCCAACTTTGTCACTGTCTCAGCTGTTCTGCTGCTGAAACTCTCATTCATAACTTCATTATCTCTGGACTTCACTATTCTAATGCACCTCTGGCTGGCCTCCCACATTCTACATTCTTTCAGTTTGAGCCCATACAAAAACTTTGCTGCTCGTGTCTTAACTTGCACCAAGCCCTGTTCCCCTATCAGGCCTGTGCTCACTGACCCACATTGGCTTCCAGTCAAGCAATATCTTGATATTAAAATTCTCATTCTTGTTTTCAAATCCCTTCATGGCCTTGTCCCTCCTTGTTTCTGTAAGCTCCTCCAGTCCCACAACCTTCAAGATATCTGCACTCCTCTAATTCTGGCCTCTTGTATATCTCTGATTTTAAGCACTCAATTTTTGGTAACACCTTCAGTTGCTTAAGCCCCAATCTCTGGAATACCCTCCATACACCTCTCCGACACTGTACTTTACTTCACTCCTTTAAGACAATCCATAAGAACCTACCTCTTTGACCAAGCTTTTAGCCATCTGACCTAATATCTCCTTTTGTGACTTGGTGTCATAATTGTTTAATAATTCTCTTGTGATGTGCCTTGAGATGTTTTTATTATATCAAAGGCACTATATAAAAAATAAGTTGTTGCTGTTTTTAAAATATTCAATATAAGAAATCCGATTGTAGCTGGTTTCCAAACTGTACTGCCTTAAAGTGCAATGTTACTTGAGGTGCCAATATATAATAACTAATAATTCAGAAATCTGTGGAAATGTGTTTCTTTGCATAGACTGAGTGTTATATAATTCTGAGAACTTTGGCATTGAAAGAAGGAATGAAAAATAATTTGTTCTATGAAGTGAAGCTGTGAGTTTAGGTCCTATTATTATTGCAGATTGTTGTTTATTGGAATATTGTTTGCTGAAAGTACTGTAAAATCTGAAGGTTGGATCATTGCCTCTGAAATTGTTTCATAACAACTTTTGTGACTTGCCAAACAGTAATTTTACAGGAACATTGTTCACTTTTTCATTTGAGTATTTCAAGGACAGGTGAAAATATGTTTTTCATTTCAAAGTGTGTGAAATGTAATCATTTCATTCCTTAGCTACATGAAATAACTTTGTCACTTTATTGCTAAATTTTGATGTGAAGGCCCAACTTAACTAACAACTGCTTGTGATTTGTTAATACAAAGTCACAATTACGCTGATGTCTTGGAGGGAAAATAATAACATCTTGGGGGCGAAAGGATATCTCCTGTTGTTTATTTGATTACGACATGACTTAAAACAAAAGCTACTAGCAATAGCTACTGTGACTGAATTTGCTTGCTCTTTAGGATATCTCTGAGGGTTCCGACATTCCTCCATGCAGGAGAAGTAATCAGAAAGAAACATTTTATCATGTGTTCAAGATTTCTTAAAGTGCTACACAACCGATAAATTACTTCTGAATTGTAGTCATTGTAACTTTGTAGGCAACAGCCAATTTGCACACAATATGGTCCTACAAACAGCAACAGGTGAATAACCAGATAAAGGGCAGAATCGGTCGGTCCCGTTGGCAGCGGGCGTTATGGAGGGCATGAGTGGACAATATGGCGAGAAGGCCAAGGATCAGTTTCGCGCCTTCGTAAAACCAGTTTGGTGATCATCTGGTCTGCCTGTCAGTAGTGGGCTGCGTTTCCTGTCGCTGCATGTCAGGAACCTAATTTCAATAGATTAACATCTCATTATAAGCCCTGCTCGCCGGAATCATCCCCACATGCTGGATCATCCAGGCACATTGGCATGCACGCTGACGTGTTTCACAGGTGTACATAAACAACATGCACCTGGCTAGCTGCACTTCACTCAGGACTTCGAGGTTTGCTTACCTACCTTGCTTTGGGCAGCATTCATGGTCATCAGCGCCAGGCTTTGCAGGCAGCACCATATCACTTCTAGGGGGTCTCACAGGCAGGTCTCTACTTACCAGAGCAGCCGTAAAGCAGGGGTGGCTTTTCAATAGCTGCAGGGCTAGGGCTTGCTTGAGGAAGGGGGAGAAGTGGTCTCCACAAGGGAAGAGGCTAAAGGATGAGGGCTGTCCTGGGGAAGGGGGGTATCCCTGAGTGTGTGTGGGGGCACATGTTGATCTGCGCAAGTAGCCTCAAGAGGGTGAGGACTGAGGAGGCAGTCTCCAGAGGAGATGAGACCAGATGGAGATGTGAGGATGAGTGATAGAGTCAGTGGTGATGTTCCTTGAGCTGGCAGTGAGTAAGATGCCAGTGAATGTGTGATGGCCTTGTGAGTGTGTGAGTTTAGAGCGATGAGATGGTTGTCTTACCCTAGCAGCACGGATGAGATCATTCATCCTCTTTCCACACTGAATGGCCGACCTCTTCTGTGCAGCATTGGCACTGATCACCACTGCCACCACCTCCCAAGCCAGAGTGGTGAGATTGTTGGACCTCCTGCGGCCAGAGTAGCGGTGGAGGAGATCACAGTGGACCTCCAAAAGGCATTCCAGTGGTCACTGAACTCTTCTTGGCTTTCAGGGCCATGTCTTCACTGGAGCAGTCCAGGGCTGCAAGCATCGAGAACTGTGTCAGTGGCTACAGTTTAGATGTGCTACCCGGAGTGAGGAAACAGTGAGGTAATGGGTGTGGTGGGCGATTCAGAGGCTGCCCACCAGCGAGACGGCATGGTTCCTGTGGCTGCATAATTAATGAGGTGGGAGGTGGATGATATGGTGCAAAAACCCACTATTGCGGCCAGCGGGTAAAACGTCTTTTTTCACGCCCACTACCGCACAGTGCAAATCTGGGACGATTCCGCCCAATGTAATCTGGTATTGATTAAGTGGTACTGATTAAGGGATGAATATTCATCAGGAGAAATTCCAACCCTCTTCCAAAAAGCACAGGAGGATCTTTTATGTCCGCCTGCACATAAACATGGGATCTTGGTTAAACATCTCAATGAAAAGAAGGCACCTCCAATAACGTGGGACTACTTGAGTCCTGTAATATCATTTTAGATTATTTGCTTAAATTCATATTGGGATTGAAACCACAATGTTCAGTTGAGGAAAGAGTCAAGCTGACACTTACAGAAAGGACTGTACCAAAGCTTTGACTCATGCTGCATTTAAACTATAACTAAAATATCAGTGACAGGTGCACTATGAAATGCCTTGAGAACCAGATTTCAAAAAAAGCTAGGACCAGCGCAATGCACTTGCAGTAAAGGCATTAAATAGCCAACAAGCTACTTGGTTAGTACAGATGTCAAAACATCCGTTAATCTAGCTGTATACTTGTTAAAAAGCTCACTAACATTGTGAAAAGCAGTACTTGCCAATGAAATATTACATGTGCTGGTAACCTCTGCTATAAAGACACACAATCAGATTTTTAGTGGTCCCCACTGTGGAAAGTAGGCACCAAGCAACAGCAATAGCAGCAACTTGCATTTATATAGTGCACTTAATGTAGAAAAATGTCCCAAGGTGCTCATGGAAGCATAATCAAGTAAAAATCATTTTCAAATTAAAGAAGTTTAAGTAGAGGAAATGGCAGCTATATGGCAGACAAGAATGAAGGGAAGGACTGTGCTAGGGTGGAAGGCAAGGAGATTAAAAGATAAAATGGATGAATATGCAAGGCAAAAGTGGGTGGTAATATGACAAGTAAAGAAACAAAAGATAGGGTCTTGTCAGTGTACGTGTGGAACCTAATTCCATGCCTTTGGATGATGTCATCAAGGGGCAGCATGCAGATAAGGAAGATGAGCCTCACTATCAACTTCTTTATTAAGTGTGAGCCTCCCTATGTTCTGCTTCTCCACCATGCCCAAGGAGCAGGCTCTATAGTGGTAGATGACTATCAGTTGTAGTAGCTCATAAAAACTGCACATGCTATGAATAAAATATCATCTTTTATATCTGACCTTAACAACTTATCCTTGCCAAGCAAAAAGCTGTTTTTTGTCTTCAGGTATTACTAGCCTTCTTACTTCTTTTGGAGAAATATGGATTTTCAGAGTAGTGTTAGAAACAGACTATTAGGAGCAGAAAGTTGACCTCGTTGCATCCATTTTATACCAAAAGGCCAATTTCAAGGACCAACAGCCAGGCCCAAAGATGTCTGGAAGAAATCAACCCAATACTACAAGCCTCGATGTTGTCAGGGCTCATTGCCTTTGTTGTGTTCAGTGCACTCAACCATCTGGACTTAGAGGATATCTGGAAGAGGCTGAGAAGGATCATCTGCTCCACACTTCTGGATAAAGGTTGTTATGTTTATGTCAACAGGTCTAACCTCTACACTGGATTTAAACAGTTTGAAAAAGTTATACTGCACGTGGTATTCAGCCAAAACCTTGTTCCAGAGCCATTCCTTGCTCCCCTTGTGTAGTATAACACAATCTGCAGTGAAATTTGTTGCTCCAGCATTGCAACTTTTAAAATTTGTTGGATTGATTTAATATAAATATGTATTTTCCTCTTAACATGCTTATTAAGGCTTGTCAGCTGAACAATTCACTCTTTATAATTTTCAAATATGTCAATTGCGTGAGTTGAATAAGCTTAACATTCCATCCTTAATTGGCACCTTTTCGCCTGCAGAACTTCTACTAATAACTTAGAATACTAAATACAACTGATAAAGAGCAACTGCATATTAAATAGCCAGTGAACAGTTTTGGTCTTTAAAAGTGGTTCAAAGAAAAAAATGCAATTTACATTTCCATCTGTGAATTATTTTCATCTTTCTTTAGATGCGCACCTTTATACACTTTTCCCCTCACTGACAGTTGCCTGCTTCCTAACCTCAGTTGGTGTTCTCTGAAGTTGGCAGTATGAGGGTGTTTTTGGGTGCCATCCTCAGAATTTCCTATTGCCCTGTGAGGAAGCACTTGACCCTCATTTAATGCTTGTGCGCTCAACAAGTAGGGAAAACAGAGTAGTGTCTATCTTATCATGTAGTTGTTATGACATACATGGACTTTTAAAATTACTATCATATGGTACTGAATAGTAGATTCCTGACTAAAGCCAGAGCAGGTGGAGTCAGGAGTAATAAACTGAATAGAGAGCTGGTTACAAAACAGAGAGTAGAGGTTCAAATTAGTTAAATAGACTGCTGGAATGGTACAACTGTTGCTCACAATTTAGATAAATTTAGATTCAGAAATCAGATGTACTATATCCAAATTTGCAGACAACACCAAATGGTGATGGTGGTGGCGGGTGGGGGTGGTGGTGCATAGTTAATACTGAGGAAGACTGCAACAAAAATAGCCAATTACAAAGGATTATAGAACAATTATGATAACATGACATGATAATACAAGAAGGTGTGAACAAGGTTGCAAAATGAACATGTAAATGGTGAATGAATTTCAATATGTATATTAGTGTGAGGTGGTGCATTTTAGCTGGAGGAATAAGAACACTACCATGGAAAATAATAGTCGAAATGGAATACATGTGTATAGGGATTTAGGGGTACACATGCACCCCTAAATCATTAAAAGTAGCAGTGCAGGTTAACAAAGCCATAAAAATTGCAAACAAAACATTGGGGTTAGTTTCCAGAGGGTTAGAATTCAGAAGGTGAGGAGTTATGTTCAACTTATATGGAGCTTTGCTTAAAACATATTTAGAGTGCTGTGTGCAGTTTTGATCTCCATGGGCCAGAATTTGACGCTTCCCCATTGGCTGCTTTTTAGGTCCGGCGGGGGGGGGGCGGGGCGGGGGCTGGGGTCTGTGTGTGAAAGTGAAGGGTCGGGATTCCCTCTGGGTTCCCACCCGCCCCAACCACACAGCGATTTTACACTGGAGTGAGCAAGGCCTCGGACGGGAAGCCTGCCCTTGCCCCAATTGAGGCTCTTAGTGGCCTCACTTCAAGGCTGTTTCCTGCCCAGCCCCAATTTTTAGGCTGAGGGGAGGATTGAAGTTGCATAGTGAAAGCCCAAAAATGAACAAAGTTTCATCCCAGGCGGGAAGGAGAGTGGGGAGTGGGGGGTGGGGGGGGGGGGGGGTGTGTCCCCACCAGAAGCCCCCTTCTGATGTTGGGCACTCCCTCCCATTAAGTTCTGGTGGCCTCCTGACCTACCACCGCCCCTGCTGGCCTCTCCCCCAAGACCCTGATTGCACCCTTTGCGCCCCCCACCACCCCAGGCTACCTCTATTCTCCCCACTTTGGGACCCTTTAAAATTACCTGGCCCTCTGGTGCCCAGACTTAGTTTCAGGCATCCTTCTGCATTTCCTCACCAGCCCACTGCAGGGACTGGAGAGCTGCCAGCCAATCTGATTGGCCGGCAGCTCTCTGAGGCGGGACTTCCTCCCCAGTGAGGGGCGGTAGTCCTACCCGCAGCCACTGAACGCTCATTTGAGTGTGAAATGGCTGCGAGGCACACGGAGTCAGTGGGGATGTGTCCCCGCCAACTCTTCAGATGACAGGAAGCGACACCCCATCATCTGAATATTTGAGGCCTACATTACAAAAAAAAACGGATATAGAAACACTGGAGAAAATGCAAGAACAACCTACAAGGCTGATACCAGAACTGAGAGAGTACAAGTGACGATAAAGACTCACTTCTCATAAAAAGAGTAGGCCGGGAGGTGACCTGATAATGCTTTTTCACATCAAGAAGCGGTTTGATAGGCTTGAGGTAGAGGAATTGTTTCCCCTTGTGGGAGAATCTAAAACTAGAGGCCATAAATGCAAGAGCAAAATGCTGCTGGAAATTTGAAATTAAAAATGGAAAATACTGGAAATGTTCAGCAGCGTCTGTGGAGAGAGAAACAGAGTTAATGGACGGAACTTTACGGTCCTTCCTGCTGGCGGGATTTTCCGGTCCCACCGAAGTCAGTGGCATTTTGAACGGATTCGCTGCATTTTGCCGCCCTGCCCCACTGCAATGGGGCTGCAAAATTCCCTGAACACAATGTTTCAAGTCTGTGATCCATCATCAGAGATACAAAATCAGAAGATAGTTACTAATAAATTAAACAGGGAAACAAAGGGAAACTTTATTTAGAGAGCGGTTATAATGTGGACCTCCTTGCTACAGGAAACGGTTTGCGGTAAATAGATTGGATGCTTTCAAAAAGGATTGATAAAAGTACTAAAGAAAAGGCAATAGAAAAATATGCTGAAAGGTTAAGATGAGGCAGAAAGACGTATGTGGAGCATAAACATCAGCACAGGCTAGTTTGACTGAATGGCCTGTTTCTGTGCTGCGTATTCTGTATAAAAATATGATAATCGCTAATAAATTGAATAAGGAGCTTAAGGCAGGCTTCTTTATTGAGAGAGTGATGAAAACATTGAACTTGCTGCCATGTGGAATGGCTGAGGCAATAGCATAGCTGTAGTTAAGGGAAAACTAGGTAAGTGCACGAGGGAGAAAGAAATAGATGATGCGGTGATAAGGTGAGATGAAATAAGAGAAGAGGAGGCTTGTGTCTAGCATAGTCACTGATCTAAATCTGTGGGGCTGAATGGCCTGCTTCTGTGCTGTAAATTCTAAGTAATCCTGGAGTGTGTTGAAACACCAATCCCATGTAAACATGAAAACATTTGAATAAAATCCAGTTTTTGTAAAATACCTACTCAAAATCATTGATGTTGAAAGCTCTTACTTTTCTTGTGACCCTGCAAAACGCAACTCATTAAGGGTGTTGATAGGAGTTTTACCAGATCAGAACCAATGCTGGGTGCTTGCTATTTGAATCTGTGACAAACTTAAAAGTACAATTTAATTCATTGGAAATATGCAAGAAATTCTTCATACCTAATTAGATGCGGTTCTTCTCTTACAATTACTCATCGTTCACTAACTTGTTTTCATTTTCTGATGTTTTCCTCACAATGTTTTTCTTTGAACATCCATAAAAGCTGATATCCAAAGTGACTGGTAACATCAAATGACTTGACAACTTGGCTCTGTATGACTCAGGAAACTCATAATACTCTGAGCAAAATATTAGGTAAAATGGATACAGAGACAATGGTGCAACAATTCTTACTTCCCACAAAGCTTTCATGTTAATAAATTATTTTTATATTTCTGCAAGACTTACAATTACTTGATTCATTAATATTATAACTATTTGCAAGTTAAAGAAATCTAACTTAGTGTATGCTAGAATTTTTAAAATGTGTAATGTGCGTTATGCATATGATACATGTTGGGGGAAAAGTCAAGTTGATTATTAGAATGTACTGTTTTCTTCAGACTATCATAAATAGCAACATATTTAAAGTATATTTTAGATTTCGTTGAACCATAGAAATTGCAGCACTGAAGAAAATATGTTGGCCTTCTGTCATGGTGACAGGTCTTAAATTATCATTTTTCTGCTCTTTCACCAAATTCTTATATATTCTTCCTGTTTGACTGCTTCGTTATTATTGGAGGCTATAATCAACCAGATGTTCTGTACAATACTTTTCAGTGAAAGATATCAGGAGCCTGGTTTGTATTTCCAAACATAGGGCTGGATGTTAACTCAGAGGTGAGGAGGGAGGGCTGGGGAGACTGCTTTGGGGTTGGGAAGCCCAGAACAAAGGGTTTCCCTTGAGTCTAGCTGAAATTAATGGTAGGAACCTGATAAGTAGGTTATTTATTTTGTCCCATTTCCTGGCCACAGCCTGTTAGATTGAGAGGATGCCTGGCTGTCAGCTGGCTAGGCCTTTGAGACCAGATAATAATCATGAAATGGAGAGGATGAAGTGAGGAATTAGAAAGGCAGGTGGGGAGATCAGAGGCCTCGTGGGGGAAATCAGACAAGTTGGGGGAGATCGGAAGAGTCATGGAGGAGAACGTGGGCCTTGTGGAGGGAATGAGAAGGGTTGGAGAGAGATTAGAAAAGTCGGAGGAGATTAGAAGCTTTGTGGGGGAAATCAGAGGCCTTTAGGAAAGATTGGAAAGATTATTTGGGGGAGGTCAGAAGACTCATGGAGGAGATCAGAGATTAGATCTCGTGGAGGAGATTAGAAGGGTCATTGGGGAAGGCTCGGGTGATGTCTGATCATGGGGCATGGGCAAAGCAGGTAAACAGGATCCAGCAGGTAAGTGGATAGGTCCTTACCTCCTGAATCCTGCAGTTCTTGACTCCCTTTATCCTCCAGGTTTTCCAAAGCCTGGAAAACTTGACTGACCAGTGTTGAATTTAAAAAGTTGGTATGAGGCATGTAGCCTCATTATAACATATAAATTGCTAACCAGCCTACTGGAAGAGGGTTGGTTGCTCACCCCTTTTCTGCCTCCATTAAAACCGGCAGTGGGTGGGTTGGAGATGGGCTGGGACTCGGGAGTCTAATTTTTAACATTTTAACATCCCAGTTGACCCAAAACCATCCATTTTTGGGAGGTTAAAATTCTTCCCATTGTGTCTATTGATGAGCAAAGTAATCTCAATATCTTAGTTTTCAATATTGTATTTCTGTATGCCTGGCTTTTTATTTCCTATAACCTTTTGCTTTCAATGGGAAATTACAGCCCGATGTGCTCTAACCTAATTCAGATAAGTACCTCTACTGGATAAGTGTGACCATTTCAGGTGTCAGCTATCTAATTTTTAATTTAGTATCAATTTGTACTGAATTGTGACAGGAGTAGGGTAACCCATACCTATTTTACTTTAGTTTTATGGATCAGGCAGAAGGGCCCATTCTTGTTGGAGTTTTCCTCTTGCCTGTGAATGCTCTTTATCTCAGCTAGGCAGTCAGGCATTAACTACCTTTTAAATGATTTACATGAATAAAGAAACAAGTGTTGTTAGGGGAATCTTAATAACTACTACCCAGTGCCAAGATTGAGGGACTTAATTATGCTCTTAATGTGTTTGTAACAGCACTTTTAGAAATAATCTAAACAGACAAGGCACATACTGAATGAAGATTTGGAATTCTGCAGTACCACAGAAACAATTGCGAAACTGTTGGCTTGATTGCTGTCTTGATAATTGGCCTGAAAGCATAATCAACTACCTACATCATTTGAATCACTTGTATGTTCAGACTTATATGTTGCACAACTGTTAAAGTCTATAACCTTGAAGGAAATTACAGAGTTGAATGGTGAAGGGCACCAATGAAAGTAGTTATGAGATATAATTTCATAAAAAATATACAACATTAAAGGATGTAGGAACATAGGGACAGGAGTAGGCCATTTAGCTCCTTGAGCCTGTTCTGCCATTCAATGAGATCATGGCTGCTCTGTGACCTAACTCCACCTACCACCTTTGTTTCTTACCCCTTAGTACCTTTTGTTAACAGAAATCTATCAAACTCAGATTTTATATTAACAATTGACCCAGCATTAACTACCATTTTGTGGAAGAGAATTTCAAATTTCCACCCTGTGTTTAAACGTGTTTCCTACTTTCAATCTGAAAATTCTGATTCTAATTTTTAGACCATATTATAGTTCATATCGCCAGTAGTGAAGGATAATACTGGAGTTAATTTCTATTTAACCTTACATTTATTTACAGTTATAAACGTTATATGCATAGACTTCCTAACTCAACCACACCAAAGTTTCAATAAATGTCTCTTAATATGTGCTCAAGTGAATCCCCAGTTAATGTCCACCACCTGCATATAGTTAAACACAACCAGAAAAGCATAAATAAATTCCTTTCTCTTTCTTTAAATACAATTTAAAGTTAATAAACAGAAACAATATAAAAAGCAAATCAAATGAAAAACCTTCAAAATCTGTAAAGCATTACATCGCAAGATGTCTCTGCTGGGATCCCTAACAATGTTCTTGTATATGCTTCTTGTAAAACCGCAGTTAATGACCTGCACCCACCCATTTAGAATGAGAGATTCCTTTTCTTTCCAGCACTTGTTTCAAGCCAGCAAGGCTTAACTGTTTCTCACTCATTCTTTTTGTGAAGTATACATTATCCCACAATGAATGATTACCTACCTAACATTCAATAGGTATACCATCTTCACTGTGCACTTTGTAAGACATCTCACTTAAAATATTTGATGAGTAAAATCTCATATGCCTCCACAAAAGCCAGTGTTTCAGCAGCCAAAGTACATTTCGCAATCCTTTTAATTTTCTTAGCTTCCTCAGCGAAAGGACAACATCTATTTCCACCCAGCTACACTAGAATGCCCATCAGGAAGATTAGCATGTAAAGCATTGCTAAAAATGACTAGTTTCATGTTCTTTGGGTCACCTAAGGATGGAAACTTAATTACACCTTTCTCCAGATTTAATTTAACCCCAGAAGAAATCTTCAACGTGCATTATGAAGATGCCTGAAATTTTCCCTTAATGATACCAATAAAACGTTGCAGGATTTGCTTTTAATTGACCACAGCCTATTTTCAGCAAAGAGATCTCAGCAAAAAATACCACGATCTGGAAACATCATTCAGGCCATAGAAGCACTTTTTTATTTTCCACAATTCCCCTTTTGAATCTACTGCCTCTTTCAGAAACACTCAGAAACTCTGAGAAGTATCACCCTGTAGATTGACCTGCACTCCCTTGGTGGCATCCTTACATACTTTTTACAGATTTCATACTTCTCAGTAATCTCTTCTATTAGCCTTGCATACTCTTCAACAACCAAACCTGCATCTTTTTGTAGGATTTTAAATTTTTGACAAGTAGGATGACCAAACTGTCTATATAAATTTAAGGCTGGAATTTTACGTGCTGCGATCGGACATGTGGCTGACCTGAGCTAGTGCGAAATCACGTGAGAAAACGTTGGGCAGGTGTCCCAGTGTCATAGCGGTGTTGTGCTCTATCATGGTGGGCGTGCAGGCGGGCATGGGAGTTGGATGCACGCCTGCCACCAATGAAAGTTCCAATTAATCCAATTAAAGCCCCAAACGACCAGGATTTTTAGTGGCCTGTGTGCTTTTATGCTTGGTGCACGGGCCAATTGGCCAGGTGACCTTCACGTTCTTGCATTATTCCCGATCCAGGGTGGGATAAAATGCCCAGAAGATGTTTGAAGGTTGAGGAATTATGAGTACAGCTGTCAGTTGTCTGTAGTTGCATTAGAGATAGTTTGTGGCATTTTATTTGCACAAATATCCTTTGAGCAATACTGCAGCTCCCTGAGGCAGCTCCACAGCAGTTGTCGGTCTTCAGGGAGCTCATTATAAACCACCCACCCACGCCCTCACCTGTCTCAGTGCCTGCCCTCTCTCCCTCCCCCCGGCATTGCTGGGCATCTCTCAGTGCGTGTTTCATGCTAGCTGCCAGTTAATTGGCCAGCCAGCGTGAAATTGCGTGTCAGCTGCAATTGTGACCAGAAGTGCATATTGTGTCTGCTTCCGGGCCCACAAATCATGTGCGCACAACGAGCGCAAAATTCAAGCCTGAGACAATTTTCTTTTTTTCTGTCTGATTCTTATCACCTGATGCTAGTACTAATCTAACTCTCTGATGAGAAGCACTACGTTTTAAGGGGCTCCAATAATGTCCACACTTGGTAAACTGCAGATCCACTGACTTTCCAAAAGTAATTGCCTCATCATACTTTATGCCAAGTTTCATTTGAGCCTTTTTCATAGAAGGCTTACTCAACAACATAGTATCTCACGAGAGACTATATCACTATGGATAAGATAACTTACTCCGGTTATTTTACATTGAATTATAACTCTCTTTAGTGACCTCAATGTGTTGCCATCACCAAACCTAAAGCAAGTAATACCTTTACATCCTTTAAAAATGCATTGACCCTCACTACCTAGTGAATCATTTTAATACGTCTATTCCACATATTATTGAAGTGCAAGCATTGCCTAGTGCAGCACAGTTGAACGAATCTGTGACTAATACGTTCATGGCAGGAATAAAACTCCTGGTGGCCAGTACGGTTCTTTTGGATTCATCATTATTTTCATCTTCTGCCTCAGAATTCTCTGTGTCATGTGTCAGTTTGAGGAACCTGCTTCTCTGCTTTGGGTAGTTCACCATGTCATGATACTCCGGGTCACTCCTGAAGCACCTATTAGCTGTTTTGTGGGTATTCCCGAGATTTATTCATCTGGTACTGCTGTTCCAATTCTGTCCTAATAGCCAAATCTACTAAAGGTGCTTTCGTTCTCATTTTGCCCATCTTTAATCCTTCCATTGTGCTGATGCCTGAATTTGGTATCTGGACCATTTTGAAATCTGACTGTTGTTGAGTCCTCTGTTCTTTGTGTCACCCAAGAATGCCCCATTTATTCCAACAAAGTTGCAGGAAATGACTATTTCCCCAGAATTCTTTTCCACGCTGCATAAATCTGATCCAACAGGAAATCTCTTGCTGAGAATGGAACACAGGTTGGAACCAGGACCCTGTCCATTTGCGACATCAAAGTACAATCCAGTAATTTAAATACTAGCACTGAAGCAGGATCTTTAAATTGAATTTCATCAATCATAAAAAGTCAATGATATTATCTTCCATTGAATAACCATCTGTTTTCCGAAATCTATTGAAGTCTGGACTATGCCTCATATGTATTTATTAGAGCATCTTGTAAATTTGATCCAGAATTCTATTAGAAGATCCAAGCTGTCATTAGTATCCATCCAATGTGCATTCACTCATAAAATACTTCTGTATTTAATTCTGGTAGGAAGTTATAATGTCAAGGCCATTCCTTGTTTCCTCTTTGATAGGGGTATAACCTTTGCCCATATATGCATTTCATTCTTCCACTGGGCATATACGTACGTATGACCATGCAAATTGGGAGCAGGAGTAGGACACTTGGTCCTTTGAGCCTGCTCCATCATTCAATTAGATCATGGCTGATCTGATTGTAACCTCAACTCCACATTCCCGGATACCCCTGACAACCTATACGAACATACAAATTAGGTGGTTCAAACTCTGGCAACATCGGAGGATAATCATACCCCAACAATTTACACTTGCTTTCTGCCATTTCTCACAATGGCTACTAGGATTATAGTTTTCTGTCTGAACTTTTTAAAGCTTCCAACCTTCATTTTTAGGCTACCATATTATATTTTAGATAGCTAGCTGCTGAAAGATAGTATAGGAGCCCTCTTTACTCATTCATACCTTTGTTTGCAGGGTTAAACATTGGCAGCATGCGCCTCCCATTCTCAACCACACCACAGTTTCACTAAATGTCACTATGTGCTTAAGTGAAACTATAGGGGCAGAATTTTATGAACATACGAATTAGGAGCAGGAGTAGGCTACTTGGCACCTCTAGCCTGCTTTGCCATTAAATAAGATCATGGGCTGATCAGATTGAAACCTCAACCCCACATTCCTGCCAACCCCCGATAACCTTTCACCCCTTTGTTAATCAAGAATCTATCTAACTCTGCCTTAAAAATATTCAAAGACTCTGCTTTCACTGCCTTTTGGGAAGAGAGTTCCAAAGACTCACTACCCTCTGAGAGAAAAAAATTCTCCTCATCTGTCTTAAATGAGCAACCCCTTTTTTAGACATGACCCCTAGTTCTAGATTCTCCCACAAGAGGAAACATCCTCTCCACATCCACCCTGTCAACACCCCTCAGGATCTTAAAGGTTTCAATCAAGTCACCTCTTACCCTTCTAAATTCCAGTGGATACAAGCCTAACCTGTCCAGCATTTCCTCATAAGACAACCTGCCCATTCCTGGTAGTTGTCTAGTAAACCTTCTCTGAACTACTTCTAACGTGTTTACATGTTTCCTTAATAAGGAGACCAATACTGTACACAATATTCCAGATGTGGTCTCACCAGTGCCCTGTACAACTGAAGCATAACCTCCCTGCTTTTGTGATCAATTCATCTTACAATAACCAATAACATTCTATTAGCTTTCCTAATTACTTGTTCTACCTGCATACTAGCCTTTTGTGATTCATGCACGAGGACACCCAGATCCCTCTGAATCTCAGAACTCTGCAATCTCTCACCATTTAAATAATAAGCTTCTTTTTTATTCTTCCTGCCAAAATGAACAATTTCACATTTGCCCACATGATAGCCCATTTGCCAGATCTTTGCCCACTCACTTAACTATCTATATCTCTTTGTAGCCTCCTTATGTCTCCCTTACAGTCCCCTGCCAGTACGTTTGTAGGTGGGAGATGCCCGTAAAATTCTTCAAGGGCCTTCCCACTGGGCTCTCGCCTGCTCTGACCTCTCCACAATTTTACAGTGGCACAGCTGAGGCCTAGGCCACCCCTCCACTGCCCTTGACCATATTGAGGCCCTTAAATGGGCAATTAATGCCTAGTTAAGGGCTGTTTCCTGACCATTCTCAATTTTCCTGCTGGTGGGAGGAGTTCAGGGGCAGGGGTGTGCCCAAAAAGTGACCCTGCTAAGGGCTTGAATGGGAAGGGGGGCGCGCCTCCCTCGATGGCCTCCTTTTAACATCGGGCAGGAGCAGGGATGTCTTGCTGCAATTATACAAGGCCTTGATGAGACCACACCTGGAATATTGTGTGCAGTTTTGGTCTCCTTATCTGAGGAAGGATGTTCTTGCCATAGAGGGAGTGCAGCGAAGGTTCACCAGACTGATTCCTGGGATGGCAGGACTGACTGAGGAGAGATTGAGTCGATTAGGATTATATTCGCTGGAGTTCAGAAGAATGAAGGGGTATCTCGTAGGAACCTATAAAATTCTAACAGGACTAAACAGAGTAGATGCAGGAAGGATGTTCCCAATAGTGGGGGAGTCCAGAACCAGGGGTCACAGTCTGAGGATACAGTGTAGACCATTTAGGACTGAGATGAGAAATTTCTTCACCCAGAGACTGGTGAGCCTGTGGAATTCGTTACCACAGAAAGTAGCTGAGGCCAAAACATTGTATGTTTTCAAGAAGGAGTTAGATATAGCTCTTGGGGCGAAAGGGATCAAAGGATATGGGGAGAAAGCGGGAGCAGGCTATTGAGTTGGATGATCAGCCATGATCATAATGAATGGCAGAGCAGGCTCGAAGGGCCGAATGGCCTACTCCTGCTCCTATTTTCTATGTTTCTATGAAAGTACTCTTTTCTATCCTTTTTCGATCTAAGGTGGGTGACGTCACATTTGCCTGACATTGAAATCTACTTGCCACAGCTTTGCTCATTCACTTAATCTATTAATATATCTTTGTAATTTAATGCCTCCTTCCACCTACATTGCTTACAATGCTGCCTATCTTTGTCTCATTGGCAAAGTTAGATATGCAGCTTTCCATCTCATCATCAAAGGCATTGATAAATACAGCAAATAAATAGTTGAGGCTCCGACACAGATTCCTGTGGAATGCCACTAGTCACACCCTGCCTGAGTATCTGCCCATGATCTCTGCTCTCTGACTCTGTCATATGGCTCTATTTATCCTATCATAATTTTATAGTTTATGGTGAGATAAAAATCCAATAATATACATAGAGGAAGAGGATTAATGCAAGAAGCAACGGGTCTTTGTGGGAAAAGGGATTCTTATTTAAAGTACTTAAGCATTACTAAAAATTAATTGCAATCCAAGCTAGGTATTTTTGTGGTTTTGAGAGGACATTATCACCACAGTCTCTGGGATAAGTCACAATGGTGTATTCTGAAAATTCTACTTAAAATCTAGTGGTGTACCTCAGAGATACATTTACATTGCATCTGCTGCAGCAGCAACAAATTTTGCTAATACATTCAAAAACGTATTGCTTCATTTCTATTTTTTCCCTTCATATGTGTCTCCTTGTGGTGTCCATGATAACCCACATTGAAAATAGAACAGGCAAAGTCATCCCAGGCATTTAGTAATGTTGTTTTGTAACTGGTTGTTGAAGTTTGCTAAAGCAGCCTAGAGGTGACCCTTTTAAAATTTCTTCCCACTACATGTCGGAAAGTGCCTAGCCTCTGCTCAATATATTCTTGTGATAACACACTAAGATTAGTGCTCCGACCTTGCGGAGAATTGTTGGTGCAGGCAAATCGTACCTCACTATTAATTAGTACTTCATGTAGTATAAAGGATTAACAAATGGGATATGCTAACACATGACGTAGATAATGATGCACCACTGACATCAGTCCTTCATGTGTTAGACTCGCAAGCCTAGGAGCTCCATGCCTACTCTGTAACATGTTTAGATCTAGTACTGATAAACAAGTGTTCATCAGATACCAGAGTATGTCTACAGTCTATCTACTAACCAATTCCCATTCCTAGAGCCCAAGCCAGAAGAAACATCTCACAACATGATGGCAGCATTGGAGACATCGATGTAAAAAAACACACCGGTGTTATTGAAGGAACCTTTGAAAGCAGCTCAATAAATTTCAGCAGAAGAAGGAGGCATTCTAGAGAGAAGTAACGATGGCCATACCTCATGAGTAGTCCCTGCACTTGTCCTACCTGTCTGATTGCCTCAAGGGCTGACAGAGAGACCAGCATTGGGAGTTATAGAAACATCATTTTCTCCAGTACCGAGCGGCATCAGGTCTTCATGAAAAAGAACCAAAGGTTTAGATTAGTTCCTTTCTTTATGCAGTAGGTCCAATAGCAGATGACATTCTCCTAATGCAGTGGGCCAGGAGTCCAGCGTGGACTTTGATTCCATTATTAAAGCCTTTGACACCTATTTTAGCCTGAAGCAAAATTTTGTAATTGAATGAGCATGTTTTAACCAGAGCTAGCAACGGCCCGGGGAATCGATTGCATTATTCCTTACTGACCCATTTCACGTAGCTAGCTCTTGCAGATACGGGGCACTGCAGGAGGGGCTAATCCATGATCACATAGTTGTGGGTTCTAGGGATGAAAAGCTGTCTGGCTTTCTGCAGGCCAAATACACTGGGTCAAGCAGTCCAGTATGTGAGGCAGGCCAAACTTTAATTGGGCTATAATTCGTGGTGACTCTGAGAGGCTTCACATGACTCTGTAGATTGGCTAGGCCCACAAGCAGTGACCCCACCCATACAAAAGCCCGCCAAACCAACTAATAAGGTGGGAAACTCCACGCCAGCAGCCCTTTTGAGATGCTTGCATTATGGTGCGAAAACACAGCATAGACGCCAAGATTGCCCAGCAGGAGATGTGGAATGCTGGACATTTCAAGCATTTCTGCAAATCCACCAATTTTAATCAAAGTCGCATACCAGAAAGTATTTATGAAACAAATTCCTTCCAAGAAATGGAAAGTCAAGAACAAGATAAATCTACAGAGTTTCTTGGGGAAGTGGATAATCTTCACCTAGATTACTGGTCAGTTACAGTCCAAGTTAAAGGCTTCGATACTACTTTTAAAATTGATACAGGAGCAGCTGGTAACACATGAGCACATGACTTTGACTGGCTTCAGCTGATGACCCTTTATCCACCAGGCATCAAGTTATAAGGTCCAGGTGGCATAGACCTTCCAATCAAAGGCAGAATTATTGCTCCTTTTAGCTACAAGGAACGACAGATTGTTGATCCACTCTGTTCTTCATAATCAAGATATCTCGCTGTTGAGTGGTGGTGTTGGCATACTTCTAGGGATCCTAGTCAAAGCAGCTAATGTCTACTATTTGGGCATCTCATTGCCTTTTGTGCAACAATCTTCATCCTATTATTTAGAAACAGTGGAATATCAGCCTTCAGAAGCTGAGCAAGTTTATACAATCGACAAGTTCCTTTCTTTCACAGAGACACCATCCACTAGACCAACGCAGATATGGAAGGTATGAATCTCTCAGTTAATCATGAAGGCAGGCCAGAGGTGATGGATACAGAATGCACTGCAACAGATGGTTATCATCTCCATGAAGACCTCATGAATTGGCTCTTCCTAGAGAGTGATGAGGAAGAATCCCTTGCAGTACTGAGTGATCTCTTAAAGGTTGAAGTCCTAGAGAATGATTAATTTTTCTCATTGTTGGATGCACCCTATGATATCTCTGTTGTCTGTTTAGAAGAATCAGCTGTGCTTTTAGGGACTGAGCAGCATTCAGACCTTAATTCCATTGAGTCTACCGATGTATTGCCTACTTTATCTCCTGTAGTTCATGAAGAGTCTTCGACAGAGGATGCTTTGCCTGAGACCTTGTCAGAGTCCATAGAGGATCACACTGCTAAAGAGCTGGTGCTTTCCCAGGGTGAATGTCAATTGGCACCCGTACTTCAGTCCCAGCTGAAAGTCTTCTTCCCTTTACAGTTGAAAGTCAGTGCAGAAGCTGCGGCAGAATCATTAGCACTTCTGGAGTGCAGAATCCAGTACAGCAATCTTGTCCCAGAATTGATTTTCTACAGGAAAATCCTTTCATTACAGAAGTTGAGCCTGTCATGTCTCTATATTCTCAGCAGTTCTTCCTATTGCCTAGGAGTTACGTGCCTACTCTGTAACCTGTTTAGATGTAATACTAATAAACAAGTGTTAAGCAGATACCTGATGTTTACCGTTGGTCTACTAACCAAGTCTCATGCCTAGAGCCCAAGACAAAAGGACAAATCTCACAATGCTTGGGAGATCCAACATACTCCCTGTTATGTTGGTGTCACTCTGGTGCTCTCGCCCCTGAGTCAGAAAGTTGTAGGTTCAAGTTGCACTCTATAGCACAAATATCTGGAATGATACTCCATTGCAGTACTGAGCAAGTGCTGCAGTGTTGAATGTACTGTCTTTTGGATGAGGTATAAAAATTGAGGCCCCATTTGCCTTCTCAGGTGGATGTAAAAGATCCTTAGGCACTGTTTTAGGGAAGAGCAAAGAGGTTATCTCTAGATTCCTGGCTAATATTTTATCCTTAGCCAATTTCAATAAAATTGGCCTAAAAAATTGCTTGCCCAAATTTTGGGGCAACTGTTGTGATTCATGACCTGCCCACATTGGTTCTATTGGAGGCAGCAGCATGAAAACTTGGTGCTCCCACTTTATTTAACTAATTGTAGCATGGGGCTGAGTGATTTTCTTGCTGCTGACAGCCTCTTCATGCTTCTGGCTGCCTCTGCGCTCAGCAAGGGGCCCAAACAGAGTTGTGCTGAGAACTTGTGGTGCAGTCAACATTCAATTCTTAAGGCAGGATATCCCTCTTAAAGGGAAGCTGCATTGAATAAAAATGCTGGAATTTATAAGGCGGAAAATGGAGCACCAGGGCAGAGAAAGGATTCTAGGGTACCAGATTCAGAGCTGGAGGCATTAGATATGGAGGCAGACAGTGGTTCTCTTTAGGGTGCGGTGGAGGGGGGGCATTCGGGAAGTTTTCAAGGACCGACACTAGAAAGAAAGGGGAGCAGGTGGCCAGGGAGATCAACTTCTGAAGCCTGTACCTGAGGACCTTGCAGCAGTGTCACAAGAAGACTAATGACTACAGGCGGGTAGTCAAGGTCACCAAATGCATCTTATCACATCTCCTACTCACCACTCCATCAACCTCTCAATACACAATACCCACATAACTCATCCAGCAGCAGTCCTGGCACTCAGGAATCCCTTACATCCCAATACTCCATCCAATCCACCAATATTACCAGCCTCACCTTCACCTCTTGCTGCCTCCACATAGCTCCAGCTATTCAGCCATGGCATGCACGTGGCCCAAACACAGCATTGCACAATCACTGACATTCTAACTTAGCTCTTGCAAAATAAGGTGGCACACAATATAACGGGGCAGAGCAGAACCAAAGGGAGGCAAGGATGCCTGCATTTCCTGAGCCTGTCATAGGAGATGGCACTCAGCGTTCGACATTGCTGAGAACATTGAGGATGACAATATGTTCCTGCCTTCTGCCCATAATTAACCCTCAGCTCACCCTCATTCTTCCCCCTGGCATGATGTGCCAGCTGCTGATGGTGTAACCATGGACTCCTTGTTTCCCACCCCAATCCCTTCCTTCACACCAACCTTTTCCTTCAGATTTTGGTGCTTTCAGACACCCTGGACCTGGCACCTGCCCAGCCACATCAGCACATCAGCCCAAGGAGGAAGAGAGAAAACACAGCACAGCATTAATGAAGACTTAATTAGTCTCTGGATTTGACACTAATAGCCACCAGCCACCCACTGGTATTACACATAACTTGGAGCCAAGTGTAGAGCTGGGATCAGCACATGGTAAGCCATCTGGGCATGAGTGGACTGCAGTTAGGCCAGTGGGGAAAGGACCATTCATTTGCCAGCTCACTGGAGGATGAATTCTGCTGTAATGGACTCAGATGACCTCAACGGGGTGGCATATAGAATAGCGCTGATGGGCAAGCAAACCGAGATGCTAACTGCATTGACTGGCATACCAGACAGCCTCATGCCACTGTCAAGGAGCATAGAGGAATCTTGCTCCAACTTGACAGAAGGCACCACACAGAACTTGCCCTGTCCGCAGACACTCCTCCATCTGCTTGTCATGCTGCAAACCTAAAGGTACTGCTAATGTTGCCTCTATACCTTTGTAGCCTTTGTATGGGAAAGTAACCTACTTCCCTGCTCTCCCTGTGAGGATGCAGCAATACTCCCTGCCAAATCCAGGAATTCATAACAACACTTCCAAAAATAGTCACTTGGTAGTACAGAACTTGAGTATTGCTGAAAAGAGAGACATGCCTAAGCTTTTCGTCTTGCACTCATCAGGACACTCACAAGAACACCAATATAAGGGAAAGGAAATAATTTATACTGTATGTGAAGAGAGTGCTGATTGCTTGACAAGTGGCATTGCCAAGGAGAATACACCACTGATGGTGACTGACAGTTAACTACCAAGCATTGTTTGAAATTTAAACCAGGCAGCTTGACCTTGATGGGCCCAGAAGAATGAGTCAGCGAATGGCTGTCATTAATTTTGTTTTGCTGAAACAGGTGAAATGTCTGTACATGTTCTTTCTCTCTGCAAAGAACAGGGGCCCTGTGTATTAATATATGTAGATTCCAGTACACTGGTGGATCTTATCAAACAGCATGCCCCAGCTGCTGTTCACAATGGGCAAAGTACAGACTGTACCCAACCAGCCCATGCTTGCAAAACTCAAAACACAGTGTCCAACATTAGATGTGATCCCATGATTGGACAACATTTGCTGAATAATCCTCAATGTGCTAAGAATTACGCTGACAACCAATTTAATTAAGATTGTCATTTGGGCTTGCAATGTGGTGCATTTGAGTGAACTGGAATAATGTCTTAAAATGTAAGGTTGTCCACTTTGGTAGGAAGAGTAGACAAGCAGAATATTATTTAAATAGAGGGACACTACAGAATGCTGCGATACAGAAGGACCTGGGTGTCCTCATACATGAATCATAAAAAATTAGCATGCAGGCACAGCAGTTAATTAGGAAGCAAATGGATTTGTTCCCCTTTATTGCAAAGGGGAGGTGTCAGCTGTGGCTCAGTTCATAGCACCCTCGCCTTTGAATCAGAGGGTTGTGGGTTCATGTCCCACTCCCGGAAACCGAGAACTGTGATTGTACTCGAAAGAGTTGCAATCTGTGACTGTTGATAACTCGAAAGAGTTTATTGCAAAGGGGCTGGAGTACAAAGTAGGGAAGTCTTGCTACAGCTGTAAGGGGTGTTCGTGAGACCACACATGGAGTATTGCATACCATTTTGGTCTCCTTTATTAAGGAGGGATATACTTACATGGGAGGCACTTAAGAGAAAAATGCTCATTAGGTTGATTCCTGGGATGAAGGGGTTGTCTTATGTGAAAAGATTGAGCAGGTTAGGCCTATACTCATTAGAGATTAAACTAATAAGGAGTGATCTTTTTAAAACATATGTTATTCTAAGGAGGGTTGATGGGGTAAATGCTGAGAGGATGTTTCCTCCTGTGGTGATATCTAGGGCTAGGGGGCGCAGTTTCAGAATAAGGTGTCTCCCATTTAAGATGGAAGTGAAGTGAAATTTTTTCTCTTGGAGCATTGTTAATGTTTGGAATTCTCTGCCCCAGAGAGCAGTAGAGGCTGGGTCCTTGAATCTATAAAGTTAGACAAATTTTTGATCTTCAAGTGACCTCAAAGGTTATGTGGGGCAGGCAGAAAAGTGGATTTAAGGTGACAATCAGATCAGCCACGATCTTTTTGAATGACAGAATAGGCTCGAGAGGCCAAATGACGTACTCCCCTTATTTCTTGGGCCATAACTTCCGAGCTCCAGGGCGTCGTATCTGGGGTGCATCCCAAAGGTGCGCTGGGGAACCCCAACTGGAAGTTCCAAGGTAAGGATTGAATGGCAATTGCCCTGCAGTGAGAACCATCTGAAAATTGCAATCTAAATTGCAAACTTCTGATGGTTGCGACTATATTACATCAATAGTTACTCAGTAAAAATTAGAAGAATTAAAACCACTTCTAGCTTCTGGGTAACTATTGTACAGACCCTGGCTGAGCCCCCCATGGGACTCCACACACACCCCTGAATTCCAAGGGGACTGCCTCCACCCACAACTACTCCTCCCCAACAGGACCCCCCAAGCCCTCCCACCATCGGACACTCCCCAGCCCCCATGGGATTCTCCCCTCCATGGGACTCCCCTAGCGCCCCCCCACAGGACTCACCACCTCAGCCCCCCACCCCTCCCCCCAACCGTCTCACCTAACCGCTCCACGGGACTTCCCTAACTCCCACCCACGGGAGATCCCCAAATTCCCGACTATCCACTAAGGCCCAGCCCGACTGGATCCCCCACCATAAGGCCTGACCTGACCCGACCAGATTCCAACCCAACCTAACCTGACCTCCCCACTCAAGGCCTGACCCATCCTGGCCCATTCCCCCCGCCCTCACCCCCACAAGACCTGACCTAACCTGACCCCTCCCACAAGGCCCGACACAACCCGTCCTGACCTACCAATCCCAAAGGCCTGACCCAAACCCCCTCTCCCCAAGGCCCAACCTAACCTGACCTGACTCCACCCCCACTACCCTCACAAAGATTGGCCCGACCCCCCACCCACCCCTCAAGGCCAAACCCAACCCAGCCCAACCCCCCCCACCCAAGGCTCTCCCTAATTCTACCCACTTACCTTATACACTTACCTTGTCAAAGACCTTTAAACCTGGTTGGACCTTTAAACTTACCTGGTTTATGGAAGATAGTGCTGTAAAAAAAGTGTGACTTACTTTAAACTTTACAGCTCTCAATGCTAGGCTGCACTGCCCAGATCTTGCCTGGCCTGAGTCAGAAGGCCGGACGAGCTAGGATTGGCTGGATTTTCAGGTGAGAGCTTTTGAGTGGAGTGGCAACCTGACTGAATTGCCACTCCATTGGAAGTTACAGCCCCTTATGTTCTTAGAATGGAATATGGATTGTATGGTAGTGAATATAACCTCACTGTTAGGAAAGGAAGGAGAGAGAAATGAGGGTACTATAGGCCAGTTAGCCTGTCAGTATTGGGGAAAATGCTAAAACCTATTATTAGGGATGTGGCATGATGGATAATTGGTCTCCTTTTGTATTATAAAATTCTGTGACTCTGGCTGGAATTTTCTGGCCTCGTTGGCGTCGGGCATCATGGCGGGCGTCGGTGGCGCAGGGAACAATATGGCAATAAGGCCAAAAATTGATTTCACGTTGTCGTGAAACCAGTTTGCAAATATCCGCTCCATGAGCCTCCACGGTATCCAGAAGTCCCAGGGATGTGTCACTGAATCGAGGGGCTGCACTATTCTAGGCTTTTGGGACCATGTCTTCACTGGAGCAGTCCTGGGCTGCAAACATTGAGAAATGTGTGCATGGCTGCAGTTTAAATATGGCACCCTGCGTGAGGAAGCGGTGAGGTAATGGCATGGCAAGCAAATTGGAGGCTGCCTGCCAGTGAGATGGTGTGTTTCCTGTGGTTGCTAATTAATGAGGCAGGAGCGGGACCGAAAGCTGTGAAAACCCACCATTGCAGCGAGCGGATAAAATGACTTCTTCCCCGCCGCTACCACTCTTTGAAAATATGGGACGATTCCGCCCTATGATTTCTTGAAGTACAGTGAGCCCATTATATCTGGTAAACACTTAAGTTCGTTGGATAATGTAATGACTGATTTTATTTCAGACCCTGGAAATTCTGTCTGGATACAAAGTGCGGTATAAGAAGAGACCCTAAAAAGTAATTGCAGTAGTGTGCTTGCTCCCATCAGAGGGCCATCTAGTGTTCTATGAATGGTGTGTAGTAAATTATGCAAGTACATTAACCCTTTTCAGAATTTCAAGTTAACAACAACTATCTCCAAGAATGGTTAATGGCAACTATGTCATATAATAATTAAAACACATTTTAGACCAGAGCACCCTCCCAATGATACATGGGAAAGATGGGTTATGCCACACCAGAACCATTCTGAAAACCACAGCATTCATAACTATGTACAAAATCATTTGGAGATATTCTTGAACTTTGGGGGTATCTTTGAGTAGGTTTGATAATGTTTGATGTAGAACTAATAAGAGGGACAGCAGATAGATCCCTGTTATCATGTTTGTCATCATACCATGCCAGGGATGAGACAATACAAGAGTAAATGCAGCACTCTCACTCTCAGCTAGGAGTTGCATTCAAAGGGAGCTCAAATTGGAGGATCAGAACTATAGCGTTGACCTCTGTTCCCTGCAATGGGGCATCCTGCTGGGATACTGGGAGTGAGCAATTTACCCTATATTTATGATGGGATAATTGAAAGAATGAAGTTGTGTGAACTGGACCAGAAAAGCTTATAGGGATCTAATAGAATTGTTCAAACTTAAGAAAGAACTGCAGAATATAAATTGTAACAGATTATTTGCACTGGTTAGTGAATTGCTAGCAAGGGAGTTTAAATCAAGGATTAGTAGAAGTGGGAAGGTTAGAAGGAACATTTTCATGTTAACAAAATATTAGAATTTGGAATCCATTCCCATAAGTGACTGATGAAGCAGTGTCAATGTCAACAATTTAACACTTGAAGAAATATTGAAGGGAAGGAATGTCTTGATTTTAAAATTCTCATCCTTGTTTTCAAATCCATCCATACCTGGCTCCTCCCTATCTCTGTAATATTAGACTTGGTTTTGTGTAATGTGATAGGATTAATGACTGACCTCAGGGTAAAGGCACCCCTAGGTAGCAGCGAACACAATATGATTGAATTTTACATCCAGCATGAAAGGGAAAAGAGTGGGTCCAAGACTAGTATTTTAAACTTATATAAGGGCATGAAATCTGAGCTAGCTGAAATTAACTGGGATACTAGGCTAGGGGATAGATCAATAGAGAAGCAGTGGCAGAGATTTAAGGGGATTTTTCAGAATACTCAGGATAAGTATATTCCTACTATAAAGAAAAATGGGACACCCACCATCCATGGTTAACTAAATAAGTTAGGGAAAGCATCAAACTTAAGGAAAAAAACATATAACTCGCAAAGATAAATGGCAAGTCAGATGATTGGTCAGAATATAAAGAACCACAGAGATTCACTAAAAAGTTAATCAGGAGAAAGAAATTAGGGTACAAGAGGAAGCTAGCTGGAAATGTAAAAATGGACAGCAAGAGTTTCTACAGGTATTTGAACAGGAAAAGAATAGGTAAAGTAAGTGTTGGTCAACTAGAGAGTGAGAATGGGGAGTTAATAGTAGATAATAAGAAAATGGCAGATGAAATGAACAGATATTTTGCTTCTGTCTTCACTATAGGGGATCTAAAAAACATTCCAGTAATAGTTATAAATCAAGAGATGGAGGGGAGAGAGGAACTTGGTGAAATTGCAATCACTAGGTAAGTGGTACTGAGCAAACTGATGGAGCTGCGGGCTGACAAGTCTCCAGATCCTGATGGACTTCATCCTAGGGTCTTAAAAGAGATGGCTAATTAGCTAGTAAATGCATTGGTGTTAATTTTCCAAAATCCCCTGGATTCTTGAAAGGTTCCATCAGACTGGAAAGTAGCAAACATAACTCCTCTATTCAAGAAGGGAGGGAGGCAGGAAACAGAAAACTATAGGCCCGTTAGCTTGATGTCTGTCATGGGGAAGGTGTTAGAGTCGATCATTAAAGAAGTTATAGTTGGGCACTTAGAAAAACACAAGGTAATTGGGAAGAGTCTGCATGGTTTTGTGAAAGAGAAATCATGCTTAACCAATTTATTGGAGTTCTTTGAAGAATTAACATGTGCTGTAGATAAAGGGGAACCTGTAGACATACTGTACTTGGATTTCCAGAAAGCTTTTGATAAGGTGCCTCATCAAAGATTATTGTCGAAAATAAAAGCTCATGGTGTAGGGGGTAAAGTATTAGCATGGATAGAGAATTGGCTGACTGGCAGAAAACAGAGGGTATGCATAAATGAGTCTTTGTCTGATTGGTAGGATGTGACTAGTGGGGTCCCGCAGGGGTCTATGCTGAGGCCTCAACTTTTTACAATTTGCATCAATGACTTAGATGAGGGGAGTGAAGGCATTGTAGCTAAATTTGCAGATGACGAAAAGATAGGTAGGAAAGTATGTTGTGAAGAAAACATAAGGAGTTTGCAATAAAAACAGAAAATGCTGGAAAAACTCAGCAGGTCTGACAGCATCTGTGGAGAGAGAATCAGAGTTAATGTTTTGAGTCCATATGACTTCTTCAGATCTAACGAGAAATAGAAATGTGATGGAATTTAACCTGTTGAAAGGGAGGTGGAGCAGGTAAAGCAGGATAGAAGGTCAGCGATAGGTGGAGGCTAAGGTTTCTCTCTCCACAGATGCTGTCAGACCTGTTGAGTTTTTCCAGCATTTTTGTTTTTATTTCAGATTTCCAGCATCCGCAGTATTTTGCTTTTATATAAGGAGTCTGCAGATGAACATAGATAAGTTGAGTCAGTGGGCCAAAATCTGGCAGATGGAGTATAATGTGGGAAAATGTGAAGTTGTTCACTTTGGCAGGAAGAGTAAAAAAGCAGAGTATTATGAAAATGGAGAATGCCTGCAGAATTCAGAGGTGCAGAGGGATCTAGGTGTTCTCATGCATGGAATGCTATCCTTTATTATAAGAGGAATTGAACATAAAAGTAATGATGTTATGCTTCAGTTATACAGGGCATTGGTAAGAATTCATCTCGAATACTATGTGCAGTGTTGGGCTCCTTATTTAAGGAAGGAAGTAAATGCGTTTGAGGCCGTTCAGAAGAGGTTTACTAGAATGATACCTGGAATGAGCGGATTGTCATGAGAAGATAGGTTAGGCAGGCTGGGCTTTATTCCACTGGACTTTAGAAGAGTGGGGGGTGACGATTGAAGTATATAAGATCCTGAATGGCCTTGACAAGGTGGACATGGGAAGGATGTTTCCTCTTGTGGGTGAGTCCAGAACTAGGGGACACTGTTTTAAAATTAAGGGTCACCCTTATAGGACAGAGATGAGGAGAATTTTTTCTCTCAGAGGGTTGTGCAACTTTGGAACTCTCTGCCTTAGAAGGCAGTGGAGGTGGGGGGTCACTGAATATTTTTAAAGCAGAGGTATATAGATTCTTCTTAGGCAATAGAATCAAAGGTATTGGGGGTAGATGGGAATGTAGAACTCAAAACACAAGCAGATCAGCAATGGTCTTATTGAATGGGGGAGCAGGCTCGAGGGGCCGAAAAGCCTACTTCTACTCCTATTTCATTTGCTCATCTGTTCGTAATCTCCTCCAGGCCCACAACCCTCCGAGATATCTCCGCACCACTAATTCTGGCCTCTTCTGAGTCCCCAGTTTTAATTCTTTATTGCATGGGGGATGAAGCATAAAAGTAGGGAAGTCTTGCTACAGTGGTACAGGGCATTGGTGAGACTGCACCTAGAGTACTATGTACAGTTTTGATTTCCTTACTTAAGGAGGAATATACTTGGATTGGAAGCAGCTCAGAGAAAATTCACTAGGCTGTCCTATGAGGAAAGGTTGAGCAGGTTGGGCCTATACTCATTGGAGTTTAGAAGAATGAGAGGCGATCTTATTGAAACTTATAAGATTCTGAGGGCGCTTGATAAGGCAGATGCTGAGAGGATGTTTACCCTCATGGGGAATCTAGAACTAGAGGGTACAGTTTAAAAATTAAGCCGGAGGTGAGGTGAATTTCTTCTCTCACCGGGTCATTACTCTTTGGAATTCTCTTCTATAGGAAGCAGTGGAGGCTGTGTCATTGAATATATTCAAGGCTGAGTTAGGCAGACTTTTGATTCACAAGGGAGTCAAAGGTTATAGGGGTGGCAGGGGTGGGGATGGGTGGTGCAGGCAGAAGAGTGGAGTTTAGAGCCACAATAAGATCAGCCATGATCTTATTGAATGGCAGAGTAGGCCAAATGCCATACTCGTGCTACTGTTTCTTATGAATTTGTTATGATCTTATTAATAGCTTCATCATTGGTGGCTGTGCCTTCAGTTGCCTTGGCCCCAAGCTGTGGAATACCCTTCCTATTTCTCTCTGCTTCTCTACCTCGCTTTCCTCTTTTCAGACACTCCTTAAAACATACCTCTTGGACCAAACATTTGATCATCTGAGCTCATAGCACCTTATGTGCCTCGATGTCATGCTTTGTTTTATAATGCTCCTGTGAAGCAGCTTGGGGCATTTTATTTCTTTAAAGGCACTATATAAATATATGTTGCTGTTGTTAGGGTATCTAAAACTGGTAGCAATATTTCAACTGAGGCCTAATTCTTCATTTGCAGGGTTTACCATTACCTGTTTACTCTTCTATTTGTACACCTGTCTATAAAACCAGGGATATTGTTCATTTTTACAGCTTTATCAACTTGTCCTCCATGTTATAAAGATTTATGTTGGAATTCCTAACTGTCTCTGCTGTTCTATTTCTTCTAAAATGTTACCATTTTAGCCTGTTAGCTCTCATTGTTCTTCCTTCCAAACTGAATCATATCACATTACTTAACATTACATTTTATTGAACCTCTTTCAGCCCAATTTATTGACCTTCTTATGTTCTGAAGTAATTTAGTCCACTTTACAGTTAATTGCACTCCCACTTTGTGCCATGTGCAAATTACTGACCCCTGGTGACATCACTGTTTATACCACTCCAATCTACTCAGTCTATTCAGGCTTTAATGATCTAATCAGAAAGGTGAGTACAGTTGCGCATTCACCTACATTGTGCTGTGTACCACCCCACCTCCTCACCCTGCCTTGTAAAGCCTACTTCATCTCATCATTCCCCACACCCATTTACCTTACATGCCCACCCATCCTTCTCTTTCTATGCACTTTCCAACATCCTCATCTATCCATCTACCGCTCCCACTCTCCTTCAACCTTAAGCAATTTATGCCAGTGCCAGCTCTGAAAGCCAAATTGTTTGCTGCCTTAAATAAGATGATGGATACTCCAGCCTTGGTCTGACAGCATCGCATTGATCTGCACCAGAGTGCTCTTCAGCAGAGTGCATGAAGTGAGGTGTGCTGGGCCATGAGAGGGATGATGGTAAAAGGGAGCATGGAAGTGGAAGCTTCATCAAAAATGCTTCCACTTCTCACCCATTGCACCCCCTCCCCCCGTCAATACCCGACATGCTGCCTTGTGTCCTGATGACCGAGTCCGCCCCTGCACGGTTACACGAACTGCAGTGTTTGGGTGCTCAGGCTCAAAAACCCAGAGTTTGGTAGCCAGTCAGAGCAGGGATGTGAGCAGCCTGCCTCTATCTCTGCTCAAGTTACATGGGTTGTACCATATAGGAGTAGCAGAAAAAGGAAATAGTAAAGTTTCGTGGCTGCACAAGGATATGCACACTTATGCATAAAAAGTGTTGTCATAGAATCATAGAAACATAGGGCGGAATCGTCTGTGTCCACTGGCATAGGGCGTGTTCAGTGGCATGAGTGGACAATATGGCGAGAAGGCCAAAAAATCTGTTTCATGGCGTCGTGAAACCAGTTTGCGATCATCAGCTCAGCCCATTGATGGCAAGCCGTGTTTCCCGCCATCGGACATTGGGAACCTCATTGTAATACGCCTGCACATCATTATAAGGCTAGCCTGTTGGACACATTCCCCCCCACCACTGGATCATCTGCCCACATTGGTGTGATTGCATGCAGACATGTTTCACAACAGCATATAAAAGGTGTGCACTTGGTGGGCTGTATTTTGAGAGAACTTGGAGGTGAATGCACAGTAAAGTTGTGGAGCGCTTGCAAAGGATGCCTGTTGGACTTCAAGGTTGAGGCTCATTGGGGTGGGGAAAGGCTGCCCTGCGGTGGAAGGTATTGCACAAGCACGTGCAGGGTGGTGGTGGGGGTGTTGGGCGAGGGGAGCTGCCATGCATTATGGTCACTTTGTATAGAGTGACCATTTCTCTGCAGCTGAGACAGTTCAGGCACAACCACATCAATATCACTGGAGTTGGGCCTCTAGTTTATCTGCCCACTCAAGCCTCTGCATGAAATTGCCACCAAGTGCTCCAGAGCTTTTCACCCCTCGGGCACAGACTGCAAACTAATGAGCATTTTAGTGGGCTGCAAAACAATTGGATGACTGGGCATGTTGTACAATCTCCTTGCTAAAGCTGACCATGGTGCAGTCACTGGCAGAGGTGCTCACATCCCCTTGCAAAGTCACCATCCCGGTTTGGACCAGTCTCCCCTATGGTTCAAGCTAACATTGCGGCTTTGCAGCGCACATTAGGGGAATGCCTGCGCCTGAGCTGAGAGCACCGCATGCAGTCCAATGGGCAAAGATACTGCTAATCGGTCAGGTGGACTGGGCGGAGGAAGGTGTAGTTTCGGGCAGCCATGCAGTGCACTAATCTCTGGCCATCCAAGTGGAAGTCAGCACTCTCTGGGATGAGTTAAGGGGCCTTCAGACTTAACCAGGAGAGGTTCTTAGCACACCCATGCTGACCCACACATCTCTCTCTTTCATCCTGCAGGTGAGGTACATTAGGATCTTAGAGCCTGGTGAACTAGCTGTATGTCCTGTAGTGTACAGAGAGCAAAGATGAAGGAGAAGAGAGTGACTGAGATGCCTGGCTGTGCAAAGGGTGGACCAGCACCCTCTGGAAGGAGAGGCGGCTGAGGCTCCCACACACGCCACCAAAGAGCCACAGCGAGCCATCACTGGTCGGTGCCTAGCTAGACCCAGGGTCTATAGGCGCCGCCTTTCATTCCTACAGATGACCGAGAACCAGTGTCACTGAAGACATGTGTATGCCTAGGGAACTGGTCGCTCACACCTGCCAGCTGTTGCAGGATTTGGCACCACAGGGACATGGAGGGCATCCACTACCAGTGGCTGTGAAAGTGACAGCGGCCCTCAATTTTTATGCCAGTAGCTCCTTTCAGGACTCCACAGGTGTTTACTGTGGGATATCACAAACCTCCATGCACAAATGTATCTGTGAGGTCATGGATGCCATCTTTGCGAGGGCACACAAATTAGTGCATTTCGTCTGGGACCAGGACAGCCAGGATACTGGAGCAATTGGGTTTGCCCAGGTCTTGGATTTCCCACAGGTGCAGGGTGCACTCACGTGGCGCTCAGATCTCTATCACTACACATGGCCAAGGGATTCCATTCTCTGAATGTGCAGCTGATGTGCAACCACCAGAAGCGCATCCTGCAGGTCTGTGCTCAGTTTCCAGGGAGTGTGCACGACTCCTACATTCTCTGTCGGTCACAGATCCCTGACATCTTCCAGGGTCCACAGAGGCTGCAGGGATGGCTCCCAGGGACAAGGGCTACCCATAGAGGACATGGCTGAAGACACCTATGCAGTGGCCTCAGACTGCAGCAGAGCAAAGTTAAGCTTCATTTAAATTTTGTCTTTGCTTTTGCAGTTTCCCTTTAAGGGGCTGCTTTTTAATTTGTCCCAAATTTTGTTAATTTAGTTTATTTTGTTGAATCAAAAGAGTTACATCTTTGTAACCTTCCTAACCCTGTCTTGGTACTCCCCAGACATCCACAGCGGAGGTGGAGGCCTCCTGCTGACCGCTATGCCCTGTCTGTGATGATCTGGCAGGCATCCTCTGGAGGGCCGAGACCTGGAGGACCCTGGCCTGCTTTCGGGGACCTGCAGCTCCAGGAACTGTGACATGACTGAATCTGGAGGCTCGTCATCTGACTCGGACTCAGCAAATTTCTGGCCTCCAGCAGCACCCTGAGTGCCAGAACCCTGGGAAGTCTCTGCCACCACCTGCTGTGGATCAGAAAGTGTGAAGCACTATTGTGATACAGCTGATGGTAAATGCTGAGTTGTTCAAATTCCAAAGGGAGACTTGAAACAACTGTCATAACCAATTTTTGCAATTTGTATTTTTCTAGATGCAAGCTTTGAATTCAGTTATAATAAGACCACCGAGTCTCAAGAGGTGTTTATAAAACTAAATTAAATATTTATTAATACAAGAAAGTTAGTAAGCACATACATATGCTTACAAAATTACTACTATGATAACTACAAAAGTCTCCTAATTAATCTGACTCCTAGTTACACCTCCGTTAAGGCAACAATAAAACACATAGATTTAAACAGACCCCTGGCAAAGCACACTCTGGACAGTCGCATTCAAAATGAGTTTCTTTCAGCCCTGGGTCCTTGCAGACAGCAGCTAGAGGCTTACAGGCTGGAGGCTTTAGATCTTAGAATCTCTCTCCTTTTTGACCAAAACTTCATTGTATCACTATGTCTTTTAAATTTTACCTCTTCTAATGATAAGACCATTTCATAATACCCACTCTATTAGTAATCCTTGTGAAAAATAAACAAACATACTGTCCCTGAGCTTCACATGGTTAGGTGTAATATATCACCCATCCTTTTGAATGGTTTATTTAAAAATGCAAATTGCCCCCTTGACACCTATGTTTCTAAACTTCCCCTTGTTTATCTAATTAACATTTCAAACCTACTTCTATACATCAAAACCTCTAGACCATCTGGCTTTAATCCAATTAAGGCACATACACATTCACACACATAGACACAGACACCACTAAACTCAATTTAAAATAATTTCCAATAACATTATAGACATTATTATATTTTCTTGACATGTGCTCAACAGATTGTGATCCCAAGGCTACTCTAAAGCTAGGTCCTGCCAAGGTGTGTGTCCCTGCGCTAGTGGAGAGTATGGGTGAGCTCTGTGATGGGACTTAAAAGATTCCTCTTCAGAGGTTTCTTTGGGGCTTGATTGGAGGCCCTGGGTTGTGGACTCCTTCGGCTGTTTGGTAGATGTGCCTGCGAAAGCAAGGAAAGATAATTAGTGCATGGTAGTGGCCTGTAAAAGATGACACATGATTCACAGCATGGTTGTCTGACGGATGCTGCACTGCTGGATCCTCACTTGGTAGAGCACCACTGACCTCAGCGTCAGCACAGGAATGGTCCAGATCCTTGCAGGCAGCTGGATGGCTCTGTTTTCAAAGTCTGTGAGGACCTTGATTTCAGGCATTCCTCCACCGGTAAGTGATCTCTCCCTCTTGTTGTGTGCCAGTTTGTCCTGCATGAATTGAGATGGTGAGAGTGTAAGCAGGGCGCCTGCCAGGCCAGATGATAAGTATGTCTGGCATGTGTGGGTGGTGAGTGGTGCCATGGATAGGATGAAGACAATGAAGGTGTGTATGAGAGATGTCCCTTGAACTGGACGTGAGTGAGATCCCTTTGGATGTGTGATGGGTTTGTGAGTGTGTGAGTTGAGAGTGACTTACTCTGGTGGAATGGAGGAGAGCATTCATCCTCTTGCAGCATGGGGTGTCTGTCATCTTTTGCAGGGCGTTGGTGCTAACCACCGCTGCCACCACCTTCCAAGCCAGATTAGTGAGGTTGCTGCCCATCCTGCAGCCAGAGCGGGTGGTAGGGGACATCTCGGCGAGCCTCCACTGCATCAAAAAGGCGTTCGAGGGAAGCATTATTGAACCTGGGGGCTGTAGTCTTTTTGCCTTTCAGGGCCATGTCCCCTTTGCAGCAGTTGTGGGCTGGAAGCACTGAGAGGTGTGTGCATGGCTGCAATTTCAATATGGCGCCCGGAGTGATGAAGCGGTGAGATGATGGTGTGGCGGGCAAGTGGGAGCCTGTCCGCCATGGAAACAACCGGCAGAATTTTACGTTTGACGTGCAGGCGCGTGCACGACATAATTGAAAGGCCTATTAAGACCATTAACAAGCTAATTAAAATCAAATTAATGCTGCCCGTCCAATCTTACGGTTGGTGGGCAGGCAAAAAGGCCAAACGGCCTTTACATTTTTTAGGAAACTTCATCCACGAGCGGGATGAGGTTTCCTAAAGCAAATAACATTAGCTGAAAACTTTATTTTTGAATTAAAACATGTCCCAGCTCATGTGTCAGAGTCACATGAGGGGACATGCTTTTTTAAATTTTTACTGTCTTTAATAATTTTTTAAAGAAGCGCTTCAATCTCCCTGAGGCAGCTCCGTGCCTCAGGGAGATTGAAGCGCTCTTTCATGCACGTGTGCGAACTGCATGCCAGGCCCGGCTCTCCCGCTTCCCCCCCGCCCGCATAGGTAGCGCTGAGCACTGCCGCTGACGAGCCACGCAGTTAAGGCCCACTTGCGTGAAATTGTGGAGCGGAGCCGATCGCGGACGGCGGTCAGCTTCCCGACCGCCCCCGCCCCCGCCCCCACCCGCTCCCGCCAAGCCCACCCGACAAGGGAAAAATTCTGGTCAGTGTGTTTCCCAGGAATGTATAATTAATGCGGTGGGTTTGGGATGAAAAGCTGCCATTGCTCTCAGCAGGACCCGCTCCCCCACCCTTACCTCGTAGCCCTACATATTTTCTTTTGAGCTAATTATCCAAATTCCCTTTGAAAGCCATGATTGTATCTAACTCTCAGGCAGTGTATTCCAGATCCTGTAACCACTCACTGCGTAACAAAGCTTTTCCTCATGCCGCCTTGGTTCTGTTGTCATTCCCTTAAATCATTGTCCTCTGGTTCTCAACCCTTCTGCAATTGGGAACAGTTTCTCTCTCTCAACTCTGTCCAGACCCCTCATGATTGTGAACACTTTTATCAAGTCTCTTCTCAAACTTCTTTTCTCTAAGGAGAACAACCTCAGCTTCTCCAATCTATCCATGTAACATAAGTCCCTCATCCCTGCAAACATTATTGTAAATCTTTTCTGCACCTTCCTAGAGTGTGGTGCTGGAATTAGACACAGTACTGCAGTTGAGCAGAAACAAGTGTTTTATAAATGTTTACCATAACTTCCTTGCTTTTGTACACTCTGACCTCGTTTATACAGCTCAGAGTTCCGTATGCCTTATTAAACATTTTCGTAAGCTGTGCTGCTACCTACAGCAGTTTGTGTAATTATATCCCCAGGTTGCTATGTTCCTGCACCCACTTGTAGAATTGTATCCTTTATTTTACATTGCCTTTTTGTTCTTCCTAATAAACAGTATCGCTTCACATCCTCCTGTATTAAATTTCTCTGTATTAAACATCTGCCTATTCCACCAGCTTGTATGTGTCCTCTTGAAATCTGTCACTATCTCCCTTACGGTTCACAATACTTCGAATTATTGTATCACCTGTAAATTGTGAAATTGTGCCCTGCACACCCAAGTTTAGGTCATTAATATAGTGTAAGAAAAGCACTGGTCCTAGTACCGGCCTCTGGGAAACCCCACTCTAAATCTTCCTTCAGCCTGAAAAGCAACCTTTCATCACTACTCTGTTTCCTGTCACTCAGCCAACTTTATATCCAAGCCGCTATTGTCTGTTTTATTCCATGGGTTATGTTGAAAAGGTTTTTTCTTTAGTTCAACCACATAAATTTTATTTTTTTGTACTACTTTCCATCATGCCCATTCTTGATTGCTGGGCGACAAATTGTGTTTTAACTTGACACGATTTGTTGGGGACCAGTGGGAGAATATGCAAGCAGTGGTTGGTTGTTTATAGGACTGATTTGTGCCAAAGGCATGGAGGCAACGGAGGTGGGGGTTGGTGGTGAGGTCGGAAATGTAGTCAGTGTTGGTGCTGGTGATGTTGCTCTTTGTCTGAAATGCTGGTCATATTGCTGCTCATCTGAGGTCCAGCCTAAAGCAGTCAAAGTGCCACCCATCCTGATGTGATTCAGTAAAACTCGAAAGTGTAGAAAGTAAACTCTCAGCAGAAACATCGTGAACAAGCCTTTTCCCACTATGAGGTAAGAAAGCAGCTGTGCGTATGTATTTATTGTAGTATTTCAATGAGTTTGAATTGGCCTCCTCAATTGTTATTGTGTTCATGCCTTGCTGATAATGTATTCATGGGTGTCCTGAACCAATCAATTTTGGAAGTGTTTTGAAATACAGCTGAAAATGAGTGATTAGCATATATTAATAGGCAACCTGCCTCTCCTGAGGCTATTACACAGGAGCAGCCTAGTTTGCTGTAGTTAAATGCAAAGTTAGAAGGTTGGAACCAACTTCCTGATGCACTTGCATTTTTCTCAGTTTTTACCCCACACGCGCCCAAACTCGCGTGCTCCTTGAGGTTAAAAATCCCCCAATGCTTCTGCAAATTAGCTTTGAATTTAGACCCCTTCAGGCACATATGTGTGCTTTGGTTTTGCTGTCCAAGGCAATGAGAAACAACGTGTCATTGCCTCCACTAACTTGTCCCTCTAGAATCCTAAAACATCTTTTCTTTTCCAGTGAGAACATGCCTCATTTACATAATCGCTCTTCATAATCTAAAGCTTCTAGCCCCTTAATTGTTTTGGTTGTCCTCTTTTTTTTCATCCTTTCATGAGCTGCAATATCCTTTTTGTACTGCAGTGCCCAGAACTGTGTAAAAGTGTTTGTATCATTGATTTATAAAGTGGCAGGATTACCTCATTGTTTTGACTCAATATTTATCCTAAATATGTACCAACATCTGATTTGATTTATGTGCTACCTCTAAGCATTGTTACAATAGTGCCAAGTTATTGTTAATCAGGACCCCTGATCACTTCCATTTTCCATATGTATTAAGTAATAGTCCCTTCCTGAAATCTTTTGTCCCTATGTGAAATACTTTGCATTTCGCTACATTTAATTTCACCTGACTGTCCAATTCTGAAGCATATTCTAATCCTCCTGTAGTTTACTCGGTTCAGCTTTTTAGTCTGCCACCTTCGTTAGCCCTGAATCATCTGCAAATTTAGCTACTGTACTTGTGATTTCCAACTCCAGATCATTTATTAAGATTTTAAACAAAACAGACCCCTATGGCACCCAATTGTAACTATCTCCCAGGTTTATTACAGTTCCTGTACCATCAACCTCTGGATTCTGTAGGTCAACCATTTATTGGCCAACCATTGTTGATTATTCCCACTTCTTTATTTTTAGTAATAGCCTTTCCAGAGGAACTGTATCAGTGGTCTTGCTAACACAGATGTTCACCACATCCACTGCCTTGCCTCTATCAAGCTCCTCTGTCACATCCTTAAAGAAAACCAGTAAATGAGATTGGCAAGACTTCCATTCATGAGCCCACATTGCTACCTTGTTACAGATGTTTAGAATATTGCAGATACATTGAATGGACAGTTCAGTTTTTTTTTGTAAAGGATCGTATAGAAATTTAATTTGAAGTAAACAGATCCAGCTGATTCATAGTGGAAGGAATAAATTTCCATAAATTTCCTGACCTAGAAAGGACACATTATAGAATTCTTAAGGAATTAAAGAAGGTGATGTTTTGGTTTTTTTGCACTCCTAAATACTGATGAAGTGCTGAACACTGGTGGATGGCAAATGTAGTTCTGACATTCAAAATTAAAGGATGAATGAGGCAATAATGGCTACATCGGTAAGTTCTTTGTAGCTTGGTGCATGACAGTGGGAGAAAGGGGAAGTTCTTAAATATAAATATTACATCCCAATTTGAAGACTAGAAAATTATATAGCCTTGATGTTACAAGGAGTTTAATTTTCCAGGGAATGTCCTACTGTATGTATATAAAAAAAACAAATTGAAGCAGACACAACAGCGATAACTCAACTGAAACCTGAATTAAAATATTTATATTTATGGTTTTTATGTATAATAAATAATTTGTACAGAGAGCGAGGTCTGCCTTGAATGTGATTTAAATCATAAAGCACAAAGCTTTCATCACCAGGCAGTGCAGAGCAGCAGGCACTGAGAATGACCAGATTTGCTGCATTTTCTTCAAGCATTAGGTAGCAATTGCTATAGTTACAAATTCACAAGAGGAATACTGGTGTGAAAGAGGAATACTGTGTGTTTACAATGAAAGCTAATGGTTGAAATTGGATACAGAAAATATGGATGCACCATTCTGCCACAGTTTCAATTCCCAACCAACAATCTGCAAGAAATAAATGTAGCAGTCTTAATGGGGGAGAGGGGGCAGGGGAGGGGGTGGTTTGTGGGGATTTAATCTATCCAAATATGAAAATGTTTGAATACTAATTCACTATAATAAATTAGTGAGGGGGAGTTGATTTGATACAATAATGACACTTATAATGCGGTCCAGTAAGGAATTCCAGGATGTTCTAAATGAAATTCTTTCACAAATAAGACAAATATCTAAGAAGTTGGACAAGTTCTCTTTCCATCACTGAGTTCAGAAGTAATAGAATTGATATACTTCAAAGATTGGAGATAAATGCAGCTAATTTTGTAATTTGCTGTTAATTCTGTATACATCTTGTTTGACAAAACCTTGTTTGCTGTGCCTCAGTCGCCTATTTTGTATCCAAATGTCTGTGGAAGGGGAGGACAGAAAACACCATTTTGGCCAAGTCTTCTCCCCTACTGTCCCCAAACTTAGTTAATTTTCATTTGATAAATGTCCCTATTACTAATGCACTAGAAAAGAATTGAGCTGAATTGGTTTAGGTTGCAGGAGCCTAATAATATTTTATCCACTATTTTTGAAGAACAGGAACTGTAAAATGAGCTAGGGATGGTCAATCAGTTAAGTTTGAAGAGTTATTTAAATATGGATAAAGATGAAACAATGCATGGGGATTTTGAAGAGAATTTTAGAAAATGGGGTGATGGTAAGTGAAAACAATGGAAACAGCTTCAAACCCTTCTCAATCAGTGCATTCTCTCTGACCAGATAATATAGATAACATAAATTATCTATATAAGGAGAACATAAGTTGATCCCAAACTGATCCTTTTCCAATCTAAGCAACACTCCTGGTTGTCACATAGTAGACCACTGCTGACCTCACTGTCAGCACAGGACCAGTCCAGATTGTCGCCGGCCAGCTGGTTGGCTCTGTTTTCAATGTCCTTGAGGACCTTGATTTCAGGCATTCCTCCATTAGTCTGCAACCTCTCCCTCTTGTTGTGTACCAGCTTGTCCTGCATGAATAGAGATGGAGAGTGTAAGCAGGCTGCCTACGGGCCAGATGATAAGTATGCCTGGCATGTGTGGGTGGTGTGTGGTCCCATGGACGGGATGAGGACAATGAAGGTGTATATGAGAAAGTGAGTGGTAATGTCCCTTGAAATGGCAGTGAGTGAGGGACCTGTGGTTGTGTGATGGGTTTGTGAGTGTGTGAGTTGAGAGTGATGAGAAAAGTGACTTACCTTGGCGGAACGAAGGAGATCATTCATCCCCTTGCGGCACTGGGTGGCTGTCCTGTTTGGCAAGTCATTGGCGCTGACCACTGCAGCCACCCCCTCCCATGTTGGGTTGGTGATGTTGCTGCCCCTCCTGCGGCCAGAGTAGGGTTAGAGGACATCACAGCAGGCCCGCACGGCATCCAAAAGGCATTCAAGGGACACATCATTGAACTTGGGGCTGCAGTCTTCTTGCCTTTCGGGACCATGTCTTCTGTGCAGCAGTCATGGGCTGGAAGCACCAAGAGGTGTGCACGTGACTGCGCTTAAAATATGGCACCTGGCATGATAATGCGGCAAGGTGATGGCGTGGCAGGCGAATGACAGTCCACCTGCCATGGAAATGCTGTGTTTCGTGGGGATGCATAATTAATACGGCGGGCTTGGAACAATATGGCATGAGATGCCGCCATTGCTGTTGGCAGGTAAAACATCGTTTTATCCACCCGCTACCACGCTTCATGCGAATCTGGGACAATTCCTCCCATTATCTAGTGAAGTCTTCATCCTATAACTTTTTAAAGTGAAGGAAGATCATATGAAGGCATGTGGCAAAACCAGTAAACTGAAGTACACTAATGGGGAATCAGAAAATGTTGTAAACTCACAGAAGCTCAGGCAGAATCAGATGTGAACGGTTATAACCAAAACATTAACTTGCTTCTTCGTCACAGATACAATCTGACCTTTGTGCGTATACAGAAATTTCTGGGTTTTTGTTTCAGATTAGGAGCACTTGCATTTTTCTTTATTCTGTTTGACCTCTGGGCTCATTGCAAATCCCTTTGATATTGAATAAAAGCTTTTGCTCATCAGGAGAAAGGGCTCATATAAAGGAGTTGTCTGAAATGTTGAACTGGAGAGAAATATCTACAGTAAAAAACACAATTAGAAATAGACCATATGGCCCGTTGAACTTGCTCTGTCATTCAATATGATCATGGCTGATTTTGGGTTTCAACTCTACTTTCCCACCTGCTCCCCATATCTCTTAATTCCCTGAGAGACCAAAAATCTGTCTATCCCAGCCTCTGGGGCAGTGAATGCCAAAGTGGTAGATAGGTTCTCGACAAGCAAGGGAGTGAAAGGTTATTGGGTTTGGGTGGGGGGGTGGGTGGGGGGCGGAGTTGGGCGGGGTGAGTAGGTGGAAGGTTACAGTCAGATCAGCCATGATATTATTGAATGGCGGAGCAGGCTTACTCCTGCTCCTAATTGGTATGTTCGTATGTATGCTTGTATGTAACCCTTTGAGTGAGGTAATTTCTCTTTATCTCAGTCCTACATGATGGGGCGCTTATCCTGAAACTGTGCCTCCCCAAATGGCAGAAGCAATCTCTCAGCATTTGTCTTATCAAGACCCCTCAGAAATTTGTAGGTTTCAATGAGACCACCTCTCATTCTTCTAAACTCCAGAGACTATAAGTCCAATTTACTTAGCCTCTCATCATAGGACAACCCCCTCATCCCAGGGACCAATCTAGTGAACCTAGTACAGCCTTCAATGCAAATATATCATTTCTTAAATATGGAGACCAGAACTGCAAACAGTACTCCAGATGTGGTCCCACCAAAATCCTGTACAACTGTAGCAAGACTTCTTTATTCTTGTACTCCAATCCCCTTGCAATAAAGGCCAACATGCCATTTGCCTTCCTGATTGCTTGCTGCGCCTGCATGTTAACTTTCTGCAATCCTTGTACAAGTACACCAAGTCTCTTTGAGCATCAACACTTAAAAGTTTCACATCTTTTAAAAATATTCCACTTTTCTATTCTTACAACCAAAGTGAATAACTTCACATTTCCCGGCATTATACTTCACCTGTCATCTTTGTGCCCAATCACTTAACCTTATTTTTATCTTAAGTTTATATCTCTTTGTAACCTCTCTGTATCCTCCCCACAGCTTACCTTCCCACCTAGCTTGGTATCATCAGCAAACTTTGATACATTACTCTGTCTCTTAATCCAAGTCATTAATATTGTAAATAGCTGAGGCCCCAGCACTGAGCCTTGTGGCACTCCACTATTCACTGCCTGTCAGCTTGAAAAAGGCTTGAAAAAGCCCTGTTTATGCCCATTCTCTACTTTCTCTCCATTAACCAATCCTCTACCGACACTAAAAATACTACCCCCAACTCCATGACTTTTGTGTGGCACCTGATTGAATGCCTTTTGGAAATCCAGGTATGTTCCAGTTTATACTCATTACTCCTCAAAAAGCTAAATTTTTCAAACAGGATTTCCCTTTAGTAAAAACATGTTGACTTGTTCTCTAATCCTAATGTGCTTTTCTAAATGCATTGTTAAGGCTTCCTTAAAAATAGATTCCAGCATTTTCCCAACAACTAATATTCGGCTAACTAGCCTGCAGTTCACTGTTTTCTCTCTCCCTCCTTTCTTGAAAAGTGGTATAACATTTGCCAACTTCCAATCTAATGGGGCCGTTCCCAAATCTAAGGAATTTTGGAAAATCATAGCCAGCACATCCATTATCTCTGTAGCTATCTCTTTTGGGACTCTAGGGTGTAGGCCATCAGGTCTTGGAGATCTGTCGGATTTTAGTCCCTCAAATTTCTCCAATACTTTTTCTCTGCTGATATTATTTTCCTTAATTTCCTCACTCTTTTTATCCCCTAGGTTACTGTCTATTTCTGGTATGAAACTTGTGTCTTCTACTGTGAAGACAGACACAGAATATTTGTTCAATGCCTCTGCTATTTCATCATTCCCCATGATAATTTCTCCTGTTTCTGCTTCTAGGGGACAATGTTTATTTTAGCCACTCTCTCCCTTTTAATAAACTTATAAAAGCTCTTACAACCTGCTTTTATATTGCAGAGTGGTTTACTCTCATTCTATCTTTTCCCTTTTTATCAACTTTTTGGTGGCCCTCTGCTGGTTTCTAAAGCACTCCCAATCATCAGACTTGCTACTGTTTTTTTTATAACATTGTAAGCCTTTTTTTAATCTAATACTATCCTTAACTTCCTGAGTGAGCCACAGAAGTGTCTTTCTCACCGAGTTTTTGTTTTTAAATGGAATGTCTTTTCTTGAAGATATTCTTCATTGCTTCTTTACATGTTTCCCACTGTTCATTTATGCCCATGTATTTTAGTCTACTTGCCTAATTAACCTTAGCCAGTTTTCCCCTTATACCTCTATAATTGGCTTTGTTTAAGTTAAGATTTTTGTTTGTGATTGGAGTATGTCACTTTGAAACTTAACATGGAATTCAATGGTATTATGATCATTATTTCCCAGAGGATCTTTTACTACAGCATTACTAATTAACCCTGCTTCATTACATAATACTAGATCTAAGATAGCTTTATGCCTAGTTGGTTTAACATGTATTGCTCCAAGAAGCTGTCACAAAAGCATCCTACAAACTTATCTTCTAGACCATTTTTACTTATGAAGATTAAAGTCCCCCACAATTATTACATTGCCTTTGTTACAAGCCCCAATAATTTCTTATTTTATGCCCAATGGCATAATTACTGTTAGAAGGCCTATAAACTACTTCCACTAGTGTTTTCTGACTCTTGCTGTACCTAATTTCCATCCATACTGATTCTATGTCACGATTTTCTGAGGCCAGATCCTTTCTCACTAATGTCCTTATGCCATCTTTTACTGTCAGGACCAGCCCTCCTCCTTTGCCATTCTGTCTGTCTTTCCGAAATATATGTAACCATGTCACTTTAATGATGATTAAGTCTAAATCATTTATCTCTATTTGTGCCACTCGTTCATCCATCTTATTGCGGATGCCGCGTGCATTCAAATAAAGAACCTTTCATTTCAATTTTTTACTTATATTCCCTGCAATGTCCTTATTTGCTGATGTACAAATTTTGTTAAACTGTCTGTCCTTTCCTGACCCACTCTGCTTGTCTTTACCCACATTGCTATACCGTTCTGATGCCTTGACCTTTCTCTCTGGACTTCTAAATCTCCGCTTACCCGAGCCTCCCCCCCCCCCCCACCCCACCACCCCCCACCACCCCATTAGTTTAAGGCCCTGTCCACAGACCTAGTTTTGCAGTTAGCCAGGATACTGCTCCCAGCCCAGCTCAAATGGAAAAACCAGTTCAAAAACCAAAAAACATAAACTGAAAATATTAAATTGCATGCATTATTATATAAAGCATTGAGTTAGATAATGTATTTATTGGTGCCAGATATTAATTCATGTGAATAATCCTGTCACAGACTTTTTCTTCATTTGCGAAACTGTAATATTCCTAGTATTGTGTGAACATTTATATGTTGAAATAATAATTCCATTGTTAGTTGGTCAAATCCCAATATATTTTAAAAAGGCAAAGCATTTAAATGTGATGCTGGATGTTGTGTGCCTCAGTGACTGAATTCTGAAAGAACAGACTGTTCCCTTTGGGAGGATTGGTCAGATGCTATGGAGCTGTGTTAATTGCGATAAATGCCTTTGCTGTTGTCTCAGCCAGTTGTCTACTCATCTGCTTGATAATTGGTATAAAATATTAAGCAATGAAAGGAAAAAAGTCTCTATCTAAAGCTCTCCAGCTTTATAAAGCTAAGCAATTGCGTAATAACCACCACCATCTCAAGGGCAACCAGGGATGGGCAATAAATGCTCACTTTTCTAGCAACACCCATATCCAAGATGAATGAAAAAATCTAAGATTGCAATAAAAAAAAATCTTTGCCAATTTACCAAGGAGTTAAAAGATAGTTCAAAAAGTACTTGCTGAATTACTCTTCCAATTTGCAATTAACATACATGTTTTATAATCTCATTCAAATTTCTAAACAACATGACCGAAAACATGCAGCTTCTGGCATAACCACTGAGATCACGCCCACCAGCACCCTTCAGCATTGACTCTGCGAGATTTTGTGGTGTTAGTGAGAGCCATGTGACTGGTGGGCAACCATGTCATTGCTGCTGGAAAATCTGATACCTGTCAGAGTGACAGACCCAGGCCATCTGGACATTCCATAGAGTCTCTCCAGAGGATGGTATGTGGTATCTCTCTTGGTCTTGTGCCAGGTCCCTTCTGGACTAGGGAAACAAGACTTCAATGCCTTGATTTTCACCAAGTCAAGATGGCTTGGGAGACCTTCAAAAATGGCAGGCAACCAATTCCGGGTCCCCTGACATCCTATGCCAAGCTCTGCCCTTCTACACAACCCCATGGTCCCTCAAAATGAGGCTTGGTTGAGCTTCTTGACAATCATTAAGCTTGTTGAAACAACTGTGACTGAGAGAGAACATTGTTTGATTGACAGCTGAGGCTCTCTGGTCTCTGCGTTATTTACAAAACATTAAGTGGTTTCAAGGGTTTGTGGTTTTTGTTGTTAATACTTTAAAGGGTCTGGTGGCTGACACTTTTATTAGCTTGTGGTGAAATGGCTTTTTTTTCAATAAAGGAAAAATATATGAATGAATTACTTTTTTGGAAGCTTTTTTTACACATCCCACTGTCACTAAAAGGTTCATCATCTCTAGACAGTGTATAGTGGGTCAATGGGCATGGAAGTGCCATAGCTTACCATGGGAGGGCATGAGAGGCCATGGGGTGGATGGGAGGGCAGAGGTTGGTTGGGGGAAAGAGGGGCCATGGGGGTTGACTGGAAGGGCAGAGCTTGGCATGGGGGCATGAGGGGTCACAGAGGGTGGGTATAGGGCCATGAGGTGGCATGGATGGGGCATGGTGAGTGCTTGAAGGGTGAGGGTGTGTGAAGGATGAGTGCTGAGGGCCTTTGTGTTTTTATTTTAACTGGGACAAAGTCCCACAGCACCAAGGTGGGCCTTTTAAACAGCCCACCTCTGCACCCGACAGCCCCGGTGCCTGCTTCCAAACTTCTTCCTGGTTCGGCTGACCCAACTCCAGCCTGCAGTCACCCCCAGCATAGAACATTTTGCCTTTGTGGGCACTTTCTCCTGAGTGGGCGGGCCAAGCCAGGGATTTTCCCAACTCTTGCTACCTGCTTCAAGGATGAAAATCCAGGCCCAAGTTTAGGAAGTTGCTGGCAAAATACCCCGGATGCTGGAAATCTGAAAGGCAAAGAGAAAATGTTGGAAATAGTTAGCAGCCTGTGCAGCACCTATGAGGCAAGAAACAGAGTAAATGCTTCAAGCTGGTGATCTATCAGATTAGATAATGTTGCAGATGGAACATTGTGCCTGCCTCTTTGCTTGTTTGAACCTATTCTGAAAATCATTGCATGGAAGAAAATGAGGCCTTCTATTGTTATCCAAAAATTTTCCTTAGTGGGTCAAGAGATAAATTCCTCCCTCCCACCATGGCTTACTTGTGTGTCTGCAGCTTCTATGATTATGACCCCTCTAAAGCTGGCCAACTGTGCCTTTTTCTGTTTGTTTCAGGTAGACAACTGGTTGATCAGTTATCGATAAGGCCTCATCTTTAAAATTGGTAAGGCTTCCCACGAATCTATCATGTGGGAAGACCAGTAGCCCCTTGCTTTGTTCATGTGCTTCTGCTGTTTACTACCTGCCATCATGCCCACCAAATTAAACCTATCCTTGGTCCCTGTCCTACCCTAAACTTCTCATCATTTCTGGTTTCTCCTCCATCTTCCCTGTCCTCTCAATAATGACTCACGCCTTGGACATTGCCCCCCTCCCTTTCAAAATCACCATCATACCCAATCTCCTCAAAAAATCCTCCCTTAACATTTTTAAAGTCAAATTTCCACCCTCTTTTTTGTTTCCAAGGCACTTGAATGTGTTGTTGCTTCTGAGATTTGAACACATTTCTCCTGTAACTCATTGTTTGAGTAACGCCAATTAAGATTCTGTCTTTCCCATTGCACCAAAGTGGGCAAAACTAAAGTTACAAATGATTCTTTCTGACTGTGATTTTGGTGAATTATCTCTCCTTGTTCTCCTCGATCCCACTCTCTGGCCTTTGAAACAGCCGCTCACAGTATTCTCTGCTCCTTTGTCCAGTTTAGTGGATTATCTTCAGTTAGGGTTCCACTCTTACCTATTAAAATGTAGCTAAAGCATTTTTAAAATTATTCTTTCATGGAATGTAGGTGTTGCTGGCTAGGCCAGCATTATTGTCTATCCCTAGTTGCCCTTGAGAAGGTGGTGGTGAGCTGCCTTCTTGAACTGTTGCCATTCATGTAGTGTAGGTACACCCACAGTGCTGTTAGGAAGGGAGTTCCAGGATTTTGACCCAGTGACAGTGAAGGATCAGTGATATGTTTCCAAGTCAGGATGGTGTATGGCTTGGAGGGGAAATTGCAGGTGGTGGTGTTCCCATGCATCTGCTGCCCTTGTCCTTCTAAATGGTACTTGTCATGGGTTTGGAAGGTGCTGTCGAATGAGTATATTGTACATCTTGTAAATGATATACGCAGCTACCTCTGCGTTGTTGGTGGAGGGAGTCAATATTGAAGATGGCGGATGGGGTGCCAATCAAATGGGCTACTTAGTCCTGGATGGCGTTGAGATTCTTGAGTGCTGTTGGATAGCACTTAGCCAGGAAAGTGGAGAGTATTCCATTATACTTCTGACTTGTGCCTTGTAGATTGTGGACAGGCTGTGGGGAGTCAAGAGGTGAGTTGCTTGCTGCAGGGTTCCTAGACTCTGACCTGTTCTTGTAGCCACAGTATTTATATGGTTGGTCTAGTTCCGTTTCTGGTCAATAGTAACCCCCAGGATGTTAATATTTGGGGATTTAGCGATGGTAATGCCTTTGAGCGTCAAGGGGAGATGATTGTACTCTCTCTTGTTGGAGATGGTCATTACCTGGCACTTGTGTGGTGCAAATGCCGCTTGCCATTTATCAGCCCAAGCTTGAATGTGGTCCTGGTCTTGCTGCATATGGGCATGGGCTGCTTCAGTATCTGAGGAGTCACAAATGGTGCTGAACATTGTGCAATCATCAGTGAACATCCCCACTTCTGACCTTATGATGAAGGGAAGGTCATTGATGGAGCAGCTGAAGATGGTTGGGCCTAGGACATACCTTGAGGAACTCCTGCAGTGACGTCCTGGGACTGAGATGATTGACCTCCAACAACCATAACCTTCATCCTTTGTGCTAGGTACGACTCCAATCATTGGAGAGTTTTACCCCTTATTTCCATTGACTCCACTTTTACTGGGGCTCCTTGATGCCACACTCTGTCAAATGGTGCCTTGATGTCAAAGGGAGTCACCCTCAACTCATCCCTTGAGTTCAGCTGTTTTGTCTATGTTTTGGATCAAAACTGTAATGAGGTCAGGAGCTGAGTGGCTCTGGTGGAACCCAAAGTGAGCATCAGTGAGCAGGGTTTTGCTGAGAGGTTTCTCTTCCTATACATGTAAAATCATTTCTGGAGTGTCCCAGGGAGCAATCCTTGGCAGGATCAATTCTTGACCCTGGCTCTCTTCCTCATCAAGATGCTGACCCTTGTGACACCGTCCATAGGCACAAATCAGTTCTATGTGTATACTGGTGACACTCAGTTCTGTCTGTCCACGGCCTCCCTTGACATCGTCACTGCCTCTCTCTGATCAAAATCTAAAAAAATAGAGATTTCTGTTTGATCAGGAAAAATATTTGAAGTAATGAAAACATACTTTTTATAATCTTCTTGCCTTATCCATTTTCTCTTAAAGCCAGTGAATCATGTTGAGGTGAACATCAATGGAAGTCAAAAGCCCTCTGGCACTGCAACTTCGTGTCTGAGCCTAAATGGCTTGAGGAATGAATAAAAGCTTTCCTGCTCTGCGCAGCTTGGTACACTCCATAAAGTGCAATAACACAGAGTCGTGGGGCTGGATTTGAACACTAAGTGAATGGATTTTGAATGGGTTAAAATGGACCCAAATTTGTGTCACACAAAAGGCAGTTAATTTATTGAGATACTCATTTGGTTTACAGTGATGCATTAAAAAGTGAAAGTGCCTTGACCAATCAGGGTCAAGCTGCCTAGTTTAAATTTAAGCAATACTTGGCAGTTAACTGTCAGTCACCATCAACTGGTGCATTCTCCATGGTAATGCCTGTACCAATCAGAGTCCACTTGTTAACCAATCAGCACTCTCTTTTCATATAGTATAAATTGTTGCTCCCTTTACATTTGGTATTCTTGTGAATTTTCCTGATGAATGCAAGATGAAAAGCTTCAACAAAAAAATCTCTTTTTTCAGCAATAAAAAGTGAAGAGTTGAATTTGCTGCAGCTGTTGGCAGTGTATGGTACTGTTAATTAGAAATCAGGAATAGTTAGCAATTTCGCAAGTACAGAAATGAGCTAGCGGGCTTTAATGTTGACATGTAATTTGCTTAAAATAAACTGTATTTAATTGCATGAAACCTGATAGCATTAACCAGTGAATACTGTCAGTGTTGTAGCAAAGCTGCTAATTTCTATGATCCAGAACAATGGTTGTAAGAAAGGTTTTTGACTTAGTCATAATATTTCAGAAATGTTTCCCACATCCTAAATTGGATTGCACCTCAAGTAACAGTGTAAAAGGAAGCCTACAAAGAAGGTAGTTAAACAATAACTGGCAGCCTGCAGCTCAGTCGAAAATTTTTTTTTATGCACAATTGTATTAGCTAGGCTTTAAATTTCCTACTGCTTTTATGAGAAGAAAAGTGTTTTTCACTTCCCATTGTTCATATAGATAAAATGTGAACAAGCACTGAAGCCACCATTATGTCAGTGAATGCTTTTCTGTATCAGTGAGTTGGTGCTTATTAAATATTATTTCAAAAATAAATCAGAGAACTTTATAAAAAGAAAAATAGATCATTAGATAACTGGCCCATACATACTGCATAACTAAATTATAATAATTACATAACTCTTAATTTCTGTATTAAGATTTGTACTGACAGATTAAGGTTAACGTACAAAAATTTCAGATCTGCTTTTATTTCAATAATTTATGAGCAAATGACTCATTCAGTGTCATCCAGCTTCCCAATATCCTAGCTTCCTAAACAATCTTTATGTACTAAATGTTGAAAACCATTTGGATCCAGAAACACAAGGGGCAGAATTTTCGGGTCAGTGGTCGGCCGCGATCAGCGGGCCCGGGAGCGGCAAGGGAACAGACCGCCGCCCGCAATCAGCCCCCCCAACCACGATTACACGCTAGCTGGCCAGTTAACAGCCAGCCAGCGTGAAAGGCGCACTGAAAGGCTCAACGCTGCCGGGGCGGGGAGGAGGGCGAGGGCTGACGTCAGCGCGGGTGCAGGGGAACGCAGAAGGAAAGCTGCCTGAAGGCGGAGAGCTGCCTCAGGAAGCTGACAAATTTAAAATCAATAAAAACAGAATGTAAAATCGGGAAGAAAATGTCCACGCGTCAGAATGAGACACCTCAACATACGGATGATGAAAAGTTTTTCAAAGCATTTTAATTATTTTTAAATTAATTGCGGAAACTTGATCCCGCCCTTGGATGAGGTTTCTTCAAAAATGCAAAAGCCGCCTGGCTGATTCGCCCACCCGCCAACCGTAAGGTTGGATGGGCAGTGAAAAATCGCCGTCAATTGCTACTTTAATGGCCTTAATAGGCCTCTTAATTGTCGGGGGGGGCGCGCTGCCAACTCTCACGTGCCCCTGCCGACTGAATTATTGCGCGAGTGCGCAATAACGTCGGGGCGCTTGCCCAGCATCATCGCAGGCTATTTCACGCTCAAGCGTGTCGGGCGCGTGCCCGCACGTCGAGCGGAAAATTCTACTCAAGAGAATGCACAATGTGAATGGTTTCTTTTTCACTCAGCTCGACAAAAACAGTAGATCTCATTCAAAATGGGGTGTTCCGTGTGCAAAACAATTTAGGACATTTATTTAACTGACAGATCATATGTCTGACTTTCCTCCCTGATCAATAATCAATGTAATCTCAATAAGACTTGATTACAAAATGAATAGCACTATCTAATTTTTGCCATTGATGTCCGTTCAGCACGTTTGGGTGACTCTGCCCCTTCCTCTTGCAGCCCTAAAACTCCAGCCCCTCACTTCAAGGAGATCTATTTGTTCCTCCAATTTTGGCCTCTTGTGCAACCTTGATTTTCATCATTTCACCATTGGCAACTGCCCCTTCAGCTACCCAGGCCTTAAGTTCTGGAATTCTCTCCCTAAACCTCCCCACCTCTATCTCTTTCACTTCCTTTAATTCACTTAAAATTTACTGCTCCCTATGTGATTTGGTGTCACATTTTGTCTAAGGACACTCCTGTGAAGCACCTTGGGATATTTTTACTGTGTTAACTGTGCTACATTAATGCAAGTTGCTCTTGTTGGACAGGTTGAGATGCTTGTCATCTGCTCAATGGCATGCATTCACCTGCAACTACAAGAAAGATAACAAGATTCACAGAGCAGTTATTAAATCCACTTTTGAAATACTTCTAAAACAGTGAAACCTCGAGCAAAACATTATCGTTGCCTGTATTGTCTTTTAAAACAATAGGCAAAATTTTTAGCTCGGTCGGTGGGCACGCGCTGGAATCAGCAACGCCCCCACCGACAATTAAAAGGCCTATTAAGGCCATTAACCAGGTTATTAAAATAAATTTTTCGCTGCCCGTCTAACCTTATGATTGGCGGGCAGGTGAAAAGGCCAAGCGGCCTTTGCACTTTTTAATGGGCGGGATGAGGTTTCCTAAAGAAAAGAAAAACAAAATACAAATTTTAAAATTTAATTAATAACATGTTCCTGCTCATCTGACGGAGTCACATGAGGGGAAATGTTTCATAACATTTTTCATTTCTTTAGTTGCTTTTAAAATTCCCTGAGGCAGCTCTGTGCCTCAGAGAGATTCTGAAGCGTGCACTCCTGCACATGCACAAAGTTTGCGCTCGCCCTGCTTACCCATCCCCCCCCACCCCCTTCGCCTGCAGGATGAAATCGCCTCCTGGCCCCGATCACGGGTGGTCGGCCCCCCCGATCGCCCCCCCCACCGCCTGCTCCCACTGAGCCCGCTTGACGGGCAAAATTCTGCCCATTAATACACAATATCTGCACAATTGTTCTATATTAGTAGCTTCAACATGTAGAAATTCTTGTTGAACGACACTCTTTCCATACCTCTGTGTATGTACTGCCTGCCAAATCAGCAGAAGGCCTGGAATTAGTGAGGTTGATGCCAACCCTAGCTAACATACAAGTTCCGCAAATGTATTCCCTCCCTGTCAGATCCATGCTTGAGCGCAGTATGCTCCTGCATGTTGACTCAGTATCCAACTTTATTGTTCAGTGGTCTGTGATGACACAAAGACTATGATAACAACAAGAACATTCATTTGTGTGGCATCTTTAATGCAGTAGAACATCCCAAGTTCTTCACAGGAGCATTATCAGACCAAATTTGACACTGAGCCAAATAAGGAGATATTAGGACAGCTGACCAAAAGCTTGGTTAAAGAGGCAGGCTTTGTGGAGCAGGAGAGATAGAGAGGCAGGGAGGTTTAGGTAGAGAATTCCAGTGTTTTAGGCCTAGGTGGATAAAGACAGGGTCGCCAGTGGTGGCCGGAAGGAAACCAGGAGAAAATGAACGTGTCAGAGGGTGAGGTTTGTGGGGAAAGGGAGTACAGGGAGGAGGGGGTAATGGGGGAGAAGCTGGCAACTGGGGAGGTAGGTGTAAGGGGGGGTGGAAAGTGTAAGGGAAGGAGTTCAGAGGGGGGAAGGAGTGTGGGGAGGGGAAAGAGTCCAGGGGAGGTAGGAGTGCGGAGAGGGGAGGGAGTCTGGGGGCAGGAAGGAGTGTGGAGAGGGGAGAGGGTAAGAGTGGAGGAAGATGTAAGGGTGAAGGAAAGAGTTGGGAAGGGGGAAGGAGTAGAGCTTGAGGAAGAAGTGAGGGTTTCTGAGAGAGTCAGGAAGGGGGAAGGAATAAGGCTGGAGGAAGAAGTGAGGTTGAAGGAAGAGGTAAAGCTGGAGGAAGGAGTTGGGGGGAAGGACTAAGGGTAGAGGAAGAAGTAAGGGTATCTGAGGGAGTCAGGAAGGGGGAGGGACAATTTGGGGAGGGGGTGTCTGGGGGTGTGTGAGGACTAAGGGGGGTGGGGAGGGGGAGAGGGGTTCTGGGGGGGAAGGCGTTCTGAGGCAGGAAGGGGTTCTGAGGGTGAAGGGGGGTTTTGGCTTGGGAAGGGGTCCGAAGGGTGGGATGCCCAGGTGAATGTCCGAGGGAGGGGTCTGATGGGTCCATGACTGCCTCCTGGGAGCAAACTGAGGGTGGGCATGGTATGAGGGAATGGTGAGAATGACCGAGGGTAGAATGAGGTGATAGGGTGAGAGGGCGAGGGTTCGATGCAGCGGTATAAGGGACGTCAAGGGTGGTTGTGGGGACTTGGAGGCAGACACGGACCTTGGGGTGGAAAGGAGGAGGTTGGGGATGTGAATGTGGATGGGGGAGGGATTTTCGGGAAGGAAGGGAACGTGCACGTTCACCTGGACATACCCGAAGGAAAAGGAGTGTGGCTGTTAGGTCACGGAGGGGAGGTGGAAGGTAATGCCGGGGGGTCAACTGTGTTGGGGGAAAGGAAATGGGTGACTGGGGGAGGGGAAAAGTTGAGGGAGTGCACAAAAAACCGAACCCAGACCATGCTGTTCAAATCGAAAGTGAAATGACAGTCATGGTGGGTGAGATCAGCTGCTGCATGGGAGTGTGATCATTGGGTGGGCGGAGATGCAGGTCAGCTCATATGGACAACTGAAAGCGAACCCCAGCAGGCAGCATTCAAAATGCTCAGGACATTGAGGTGAGCATGATACATGAAGGACCTGTGTGTGTGACAATGCTTGCACGAGGCTCTGAAAGGCCTTGCCACACATACACACTTCTCCCTCCAGAATCGCTCGTGGGCCGGCTGCTCCCTCTGCGGTGAGAGAGGATGAGGTTGAGGAGCTCACAAGCAAAGGGGACTTGGATGGAATAGACAGCCTCTGAGATTCCTGAGTGGATGAACTAGGGGTGTCCAGCTGCTGCTCCTCCTCCCTTCGGGTGCCCGAGGGCCTCGACCTGACTCGTTGAGGGGAAGGAGCACCTGGAGGGACGTCGAGGTGCCCCGTTTCTCTATCGCGTTGCCACTGCAGGAACTCACCCATGGCTCCCGCGATGGAGTGCAGGTCTGCACACATCTCCGCATTCTGTTGGACCAGGGTTTCCATGACGTCCGCAATCCTCCCCATGGAGACCTCCATACATGAACATGTGGGCACCACTTCATCAGAGAGCAAGTGGATGCTCTCCCTCGACTAGTGTGCCACTCTGCTGAGGGCTTCCAACAGTTCTGCACAATGTTCCCATGTTTTCTGCTGACTCTCCAGGATGAGCCGGAAGGCTAAATCTAGAGGATCATTATCTGACACAGATGCCTGATCCCCAGTAGCCCTCCGAGTGCCGGGGAGCTTGCACAAATCGGCCTCCTACTGCTACACATCATGTGTCCACACGGTGACCACCGGATTGTGATCCCAAGCCTGCTCTGGATCTAGGTTCCACCAAGGAATGTGTCTCTGCATTGGTGCAGGGCGTGGGTAAGCTCTGTGATGGGTCTTCCAGGCTGCTTATTTCCAGCTCTTCAATGGAGGAGGAGTTCTCTTGGCTGGAGGTGAAAATGTAGATGTAGCTGAGGGACTGGCTGGCTTAGGGCGTCGGTCACTTGGCAGAGCTCCCTGTGAGCCAAAGTGGAGATAATCAGTACATGACAGCAGAGTCAAAAGCAGGAGAGAGAGCACTCACAGTTGTGTTGAACGAGGGATGACGTGGTGCAGTATCCTCACAAGGATGTTCACTGCCAATCACACCTTCCCGCAGGCACTGTCCAGATCTTCACCAGTCAGCGTGATGGTACATTGCTCAAAGTGAGTGAGAGGCCTAATGTGGGCTCCTCCACTCCTGGTCTGGGACCTCTCCCTGCTCATCTGGGAAGGCTTCTCCTTTATGAAAACAGATGGAGAGAGTGCGAGCAGGACACATGGCACTGCGTGGAATATTTGTGTGGTGAGCGGAGACATGGATATGATGGGGACGTGAGCTCGAGAGGGTATGAGCCTGATGGAGATGTGAGAGTGTGTGTGGGAGTTAGTGGTGTTGTCCTTTGAGGTGTGAGATCCCTGTGGATGTGTGATGTGTTTGTGAGTGTGTGAGTTGAGAGCGATGAAAGGAGTGAATTGCCTTGGCGGAACGGATGGGACCATTCATCCTTTTTCGGCACTGGGTGGCTGTCCTCTTTTGCAGGGCATTGGTGCTGACCATCACTGCCACTGCCTCCCAAGCTGGATTAGTGAGGTTGCTGCCCATCCTGCGGCCAGAGTAGGTGTAGAGGACATCACGGCGAGCCTCCACTGCATCCTAAAGCCGTTCGAGGGACGTGTCATTAAACTGGGGGCTGCTGTCATTTTGCCTTTTGGGGCCATCCTGTCTCCTTTGCAGCAGTCATGTGTTGGAAGCGCTGAGAGACATGCATGCGGCTGGACTTTGTGGAGGACATCACGGCGTGCCCCCACTGCGTCCAAAAAGCGTTCGAGGGACCCGTCATACAACGAAGATCTGTTGAAGGGTCATGAGGACTCGAAACGTCAACTCTTTTCTTCTCCGCCGATGCTGCCAGACCTGCTGAGTTTTTCCGGGTAATTCTGTTTTTGCCATGGTCTATTAGGTGTCACCTTTCAAGGCTGCATTCACTGTGAAATAAAGCAATGACTGGTGTGTGGAAAGTAGGTATTAAACTGGAAGATCCTGTCCAGCTTGTTGTCGATCACTTGGCTATTGGTGTAACACAACACCTTGTAATTCTGAACATGTGACCTAGGTTGCATCTAGGTGCCTGTGCAGTTACATAGGTGCTTTTACAAAAAGCACCCTAGACTTTGGGGAATCCTGCAATAAAAAAAACATAGGGAGAATTTTACGTCTCGTGGGCGAGCACGCGCCTGACCCAGTCGGGCGAAAAATTGGGCGAGGTGATGTTGAGCAAGCGTCCCGATGTCATTGTGCACTCGTGAGATATTTTGCTCGGTGGGCGCGCACAAAAGTCGGAAGCGCGCCTGCCGACAATTAAGAGGGCAATTAAGCCCATTAACAGCGCAATTGTCTCTGATTTTTCGTGGCCCATCCAACTTTACGGTTGGCAGACGGGCGAATCAGCCAGGCGGCCTTTACATTTTTCATCAAACCTCGCCCAAGGGCGGGATGAAATCTCCATTATGAAATAAAATAAAAATAAATATCTGTGGACAGAATTTACTTGAGGTATATTTTCAGGTGCTTGCTTGTGATGCATGGACATTTTTTTTGCAGCTTTTTTATACCTTTATTTCATAATTTGAATGTCCACAGCTCCCTGAGGCAGCTGCCTGTCTCCAGGGAGCTCTCTCGCAGCGCTCACCCGTGCCTGTGGTGAAGTCATCGCCTGCCCTGCTCCCGCCCCCACCCCGGCAGCACTGAGCTTTTCAGTGCGCATTTCACGCTGGCTGCCCGTTAATTGGCCAGCCAGCGTGACATTGCGGCTAGGGGCCAATCATGGTCGGCGGTCCGTTTCCTGGCCGCTCCCGGGCCTGCCAATCATGTGTGCCCGCCAAAGCTAACATTCAGGCCATAGTATCTTCTCATTTCAATGTGAGTTTTCAATCAATCAGTTAATAAACTGTTCAGCATCCAAGACTTTATCTGTAAGGATATAGGGCACAAGGCAAGGAGGTTATGCTAAACTTGTATAAAACGCAGGTTCAGCCTCAACTGGAGTATTGTGTCCAGTTTTGGGCGCCTCACTTTAGGAAGGAAGTAAAGGCATTACAGAAGGTGCAGAAAAGATTCATGAGGGATTCAGTTACGTAGGTGGATTGGAGAAGTTGAGACTGCTTTCCTTGGAGTAGAAAATGTTGTGAGGAGATTTGATAGAGGTGTTCAAAATCATGAGGGGTCCGGACAGAGTGCATAGGGAAAAACTGTTCCTTTTGGTGAAAGGATTGAGAACCAAATGGCACAGATTTAATGTAATTGGCAAAAGAAACAATGTTGACATGAGGAAAAACTTCTTCAAACAGCAGGTGGTTAGGATCTGTAATGTGCTGCTTGAGAGTGTGGTGGTGTGTTATAGATCACTCAGGGAATTCAAGTTGCTATGGCAACATGCACTTTTATATGCATGCTGTAGTCTGGAGCTATGAAGAGTAATGGTAGAGGATTCAACTTTTTTTCCATCACACAGCTGACCAGGAATCTCTGTGTCTGCTATTGGCATGTGTTGGAAGAATTTACAGAATGATCAACCTGTTTGGTCACATTCTGAACATATCTTCCTTAGTTATGAAATCCTGTGGTGCTTCTGGCTCAGAGACAGGAATGCACAAGACCTCCTTAAGTGTAGTGGAGGCGGATTCATATGAGGCATTCCAGTGGGAATTAGATTATTATCTAAATATGAAAAATATGCAGGGCTTCAGGGAAGGTGGGGAAGTGTCACTGGATGAATTGCTCCTTAGAAGGCTAGCACAGACACAATGGGCTGAATGGCTACCTTCTGTGCTGTAACCATCCTATGATTCTATGATTCTAATTGTTGAAGGTGTTTGTGGGAAAAAAATAGTAACCTGCTTGATACATTTATGCACTGGATTATTGATCTTTGTTTCATACGATCCTATGGGAGCTTGGGAGGAGTGAGAAGCATGAACATTCATCATCACAGCCATTAGTTACTGTTGCCTTGGCAGCGCATCCCTCTGGCTGAAGTTTTCTATAGGTCAGATTGAATCAGATAGAACAACTTGCTACTGTCTCTCATGTAAACCTGCAAAATCCATTCCTTTTAGCAATTCCCTCTTTCAGAATTCAAGGAGTTCACCTTTAAATAAACACTTTCTGGAAGGTTAACTTTTCACAAAATATGTGTCGCTGGCAAGAGTCATCAACGAATAATAATACCTAAAGCTGCTTGTATATGTTACTTCCATGTTACTGCCCCAGCTTCCAATGCAGAGACTTTACACGAAGAGCGAGAATTTATTTCCCATCCTTAGCTGCTTTTGAGAAGGTTAGTGAGCCTTCTTGAACTGCTGCAGTTTAGCAGTCTGATGCAAATATTTGGCTTTTTAGGCCACTTCAGAGGCATTTAGCATGAAACACATTGGTATTGCTCTGTCCAAGTGAGGGTAGCAGTTCGATTTCCTTGCCTAAACGGCATTAGTAAACTTATCATTTTCTTTTAAACCAGCTGGTTCTGGTTTTTTAAAAGATTTCTAGGTTGACTTTTATTTTAATTTAATTCAAATGATAGAACTCCGATGTTCATGTTCACTGGATTACTAGTCCAGGCCTCTGGATTACTATACTAGTAGAACTATGACATGACTCGTGCTGCCCACATACCATTATACATGAGCTGCTGATCCCTGCATGAACAATCATCCTATTGTCATCCAGTTTCCATTCAAATTAAGCAGATGCATGCACATATCACTCCAAAGGAAGTACTTCAGAAAATCCTGACCTATGAGTTTTTTAAATGTTCTTATGCTTTATATATACATAAAGCTCTGACACCACTAAAGATTTCTACATTATGTTACCATCAGCACAGCCCTTGGATTATAATTGCAGGCTGAAGCAGATTTCTTCTGTGTGCTTAGTGTAGCAAAATAACATCAGCATGTCGATTTTTAAAAAAATGTACAATTTTGCAATATCCCATAAAGAGAAAACCTTCTTCATAATATCTGACAAAAACATAAAACACAGAAAAATAGGCTGCTTTACTCACAAAAGCACTTGTTTCTGTTACCTTTTATTCCCACCTCTCTCTCTCCAGGAAAAGAAAATCCAGACCATTCTTGAAATCTTGCTGCTACTCAAAGAAATAAATTAAAAGCTCAGATCTCTATAGCGAGCTGTATTGTTGTGTGTGCAGGTTGGGCTATTGAAAAAAAAAATTCTGCATATATTTTCATATAATCAGTATATTCATAGCATTGCAAAAGTCAAATTGTTCATTCGTTTTGCTGTATGAAACATGGTTGAGATATGCTTGCAGTTTGACAGAATCTACATGGTGTCTGTTCCTTTAGGTACTTTTACCTAAGAACAACGCCAGCAGCATTTAGGGTGGAACATGGTCAGTCTGGCTCTTGGACAATTTTTCCAACTGTCAGAAATGGCCAGGAAAGTTGGATGGTTACATGAGGGCCTGGATTTTCACCCTCGAGATGGGTAGGGGGAGTCGGGTAAACTCCTAGCTCAGCCCAACTACCTCTGGAGAAAGTGCCCGTCAAAGCAGGATCTTCATTGCTGGAGCTGGGTACGGGCTGGAGTTGGGCCAGCCGACCTGGGAAGAAGTGTGGAGGCAGCCACAGGGGCTGCTGGTTGCCAAGGTGGGCTGTTTAAAAGGCCCGCATTGGAGGCGTGGGAAGCCGCCCCTCAGTCCTCACACCCTCTCCATCCTCAAAACACTCCCCATGCCCCATCCATGTCACCTCATGCTGCCCTGTCCCCTGATGCCCCATGCCAGGCTTTGCCCTACCACCCACCCCCTCAGGCCCCTCATGTCCCCTATGTCAGGCTTTGGCACTTTGATGCCCATTGATCCACTATAAACTTTCTAGAACCAATGAACACTGCAGTGTAAAGTGGCATGAGTAGAAAAAAAGCTTTGAAAAAATGAAATCCATTGATCACTTTCTCCTATGAAAAAAATGCCTGGTCAGTAAGCTAATTAAATTTCAACCATCCTGGCCCTTTGAAGTTTCAAAAGCCACAAACACTTGAAACCACGACTTATGCCAACAAACATGGTGAAACTGACCACAGAGATTAGAGAGCCTGAGCTGTCAATCAAACAATGTTTCATCTGGGGTGCAGGTGTTCTGTTATTCTAATAGGTGTCTGCAAACTCAGCCAAGCCTCATACACAGATTTTAAAGGCACTCCCAAAAATTGCACATGCCGGGAATGGAGTTGGGAATCCCAGAATCATGGCTCGTCCGCCATTTTTAAAGGGCTTCCGAGTCAACCCAACTCAGTGAAACTCCAGGCCAATATCCCACCTATACATGGGCAGGTGTTGCATGACAGCATGAAAATGAAGGAGATATTATTCAATATATTTATTGCCATTTGTACTTCAGCATATACCTGACTTGCAGTGTTGCTTAGGGCCTGGGGGCATTTAAAATCTAAAATGCAAGTTCTTTGAAAGCTATCTTAAGGAAAGCTGCAGCATTTTTAACCTTAGAACATAAGAAATAGGAATGGCAGTGAAGCACATAGTCCCTCGAACCTGCTCCATCATTCCATATGATCAAGGCTGATCTTTAGCCTCAACTCCACTTTCCTGCCCGCTCCCCATATCTCTTGATTTCCTGAGAGATCTATCTATCTGTCTCAGCCTTAAATATGCTCAGTGATGGAGTACCCACAACTCTCTGGGGTAGAGAATTCCAAAGATTCACAACCCTTTGAGTGAAAAAATTTATCCTTATCTCAGTCCAAAATGATCGACCCCTTATCCTGAGTTGAGCCCCGAGTTAGACATTCCCCAGCCAGCAGAAACAACCTTTCATTTTCTACCCTGTCAAGCCCCTTCAGAAACTTGCAGTCATCCTGGGCAGGTAATGTAGGCTGTAGCCAAGTACAGGTACCATATATAAATTTGTCCATTCTCTTAAGGCAGGCACTAAGATTGGCACAGGAGGCAGCCAGCAATATGCAAACTTTCCAGGCACCTGGATATGAGTTAGATCGTTGTCCAGCTGGGTGGGATTGCATTTGTTTGTTTTCATGTATCAAGCCAGTTGTTGCCAGAGGCTCACCTGAAATGTGGCTTCTTATCCCCCTCTCACATTGTTACACCTGATGTCTCCTAAGGATCTGCCCTTGTCCCCCCTCCTATTTCTCATCTACATGCTGCCCCTCATCTGAAAACACAGCATCATATTCCACCTGTACTTTGATGAAATTCAGTACCACCTCATTTGGCTCCTTCGTTGTCAGACTGCTTGGCCAACATCTAGTACTGGATAAACACCAATTTCCTCCAACCAAGTATTGGGAAGATCAAGGACATTGTCTTTGGACCCCATTACATGCTCTGCTCCTCATCTACCAACATTATCCTTCTCCCTGGCAACTTTTGAGGCTGAACCAGATAGGTCATGCCCTTGTTGTCATATTTGATCCTGAGATGAGCTACTGGCCACATATCCATGCTGTCATTAAGGCCACCTATTTCCACCTCCATAACATTGCCTGAATCCGCCTCAGCCTCAGTTCATCTGCTACTGACCCCCTCATTCATGCATTTGTTATCTCCAGGCTTGACTACTCCAATGCACCTCTGGCCAGCCGCCAACATTTTACCATATGTAAACTTGTCATCCAAAACTCTGCTGTCCCAACTCACACTAACTCCCATTCCCCTCACCCCTCTGCTTGCTGGCTTACATTGACAGCCGGTTAAGCAATGCTTCAATTTTAATATTCTGGGTCCTTGTTTTAAAATCTCTTCATGGCCTCACCTCTCCCTATCTCTGTAGTCTCCTCCAGTCCCAAAACCCTCTGAGATATTTACAATCCTCCACTCCTGGCCACTTGAACATTCCTGATTTTATTCACTCTACCACTGGCAGCTGTAACATTAGCTGTTGAGGCCCTAAGCTCTGGAGTTCCCTCCCTAAACGTCTCCGCCTTTCTACTCTCTTTTCTCCTTCAAACTATTCCTTAAAACCAATCCCTTTGACCAAGCCTTTGTCTACCTGCCCTAATATCTCTTTATGTGACTCAGTGTCAACTTTTGTTTCATATTGCTGCTGTGAGTGCCTTGGTAAGTTTTATTGCATTAAAGGTGCTATATCCTGTGAGGTTGTTCCGGTATGATATTATTACAGAGCCTAGTGAATGAAGAACTAACAATAATTATACTATGATATATACAGAGATTGTTTCTACTTTCTAATGGATGAAGATTTATCGGAAAACATCCCTGTTTCTTGATTGGACTCAAGGATAACAGGATTCATTTCAGAATCTTAGCCGATCTTTGGACTTAAATTTGGTGCTTCTTATGTTATTGCAACCTCCTTTGGACTTGATGCTGCTATTATCAAGAAGGCATTTGCTCTCAGCTAGACTGCTTAGTGAATTCTGCCTCTGGGTTGACCATATTCTGAGTTCATGGGCAGGATCCTCTGGTCGGCGTGCGGGGGCGGGGCCTGCTCACTGACGCGTGAAATGACTTGGGATGACGTCGGGTGGGACTCTTGATGTCACCCCCACGTCATTTCCATTTTCAGGTCGAGGGTGCAGCCGATCAACTGCGTGCCTGCCAACCTGTCAACGGCCTATTGAGGCCATTGAAAACTAATTAAGGTCATTAATGGACCTGCCCGTCCAACCTTAAGGTTGGTGGGCAGGCCGGGAGCCCTGGCGGGCTTCGGAAAAAACATGAAACCTCATCCACAGTGGGATGAGGTTTCATGAGGATATTTAAATTTTTATTAAAGGCTTCAATAAAAGTTATGGACAGTGTCACATGAGGGGACATGTCAGGGAAATTTTTTTATCGTTTGTATCACAAATTTTAATTCCGAGCCGATCTCCCTGAGGCAGCACTTAGCCTCAGGGAGATCTGTGTGCTCTTTCACGCACATGCGCGAAAAAGCGCACTCCCGGCTGAGGGAACCCCCCGCACAGGGAGCGCATAGCGCTTCCGAGCGAATGTCACGCTGGGTGGGCCTTAATTGGCTAGCCCACGTAAAGTGGCGGCGCGCCCCCGATTGGGGGCGCCGATCAGAGGCATGCCCGCTCCCGCACTTCCCCCCAATAGGGGGAAAGCTTTTCACCGTAGTTCTGAGTATTGAACTTCAAAACAAAGTTTTGTCTTCGATTCAGGTCAACTTCAAAGGCAAAAGCTACTTGCCTGTGCAGTGCTGCACTTTAATGTCTGCTCAATAGATCATTTTTGAAATTAGCAGCAGAAAAAGGAGAGCTTTGGGAGGCTATCACTTTAATGAGGATTTGAAAAATTATTCATAAGCGGAATCTAAGACAGCTGGAAGGGAGAGGACAAAATAAATCTTTTGAAGTATTGCAACAGGTATTATTGGAAAATGGGTGAAGCAACCCTCAACTTGAAGATCATGACTCTAGTTTAGAAAGCACATCATTATATAATTAAATATTTAAACAGGATTTAATAATCACATTTTTGTAGTGCTTTAAATGGTATCAAATTAATGTTCTCCTTCTTATAGTTTTTGCTCTTTACTGTAAAACATTTTACCCACACATAATTGCCTCATTATTGATGGAAAGTCAGAAAATTGCAGGCATGATGGCTCTAATGATGCTGTTGGTTTAATTTACATGCCAACGATGGCATACTGTTTGAAAAGCAACAGAATAATAGTGATATCTGCAGGAAGTGGTAACAGTGCATTGGTCTGTTGGCCACAAATATTGTAATTGACTGCAGCTGTTGTTCATTAAAGTCAAATAAAATAAATTTAGTGCCTTTAATCACCATATTCATTCTGTGGAAGTTTTATCAATTTCAAAGCCTTTAGCAATGGGAGAGATCAATCTCCAAGCTGCAACAAAAGGGGATTTTGACCACAGCATCATTGCCCTCCCACCAATCTGGTGAAAACTGGGTGGAGGCAGTAAAGATTGAATAGGGGCTTTACACACTGGCTTCGCCTGGCCAAGCGCAATTTTAAATGGCAGGTGGTAAGGGCCCTGATGATGTTATTAGGGCTTGACTGCAACCAAAGATGTTGGATAGTTGATCAAGGTCCAGTAAAATAATTTTTTAAAAACTTCCTTGTGGGCAGGAGGAGCCAAGAAAACCTTGGCTTCCCGGGTCTTCCTTTTAACTCTCCCTTCTGCTCGTTCCCCCTCCCCACCCCACCAGCTGCGATCTCTGAAGAACTTTCTTTGTGACAGGGAGTTGGTCCCTTTGGTGACTGGCAGGGGGTCTCCTGCCATCTGAATTTAACAGCTGAGCAGTTACTTCCTGCCAATGTCTAGACCACGTTGGTTGGGAAGTTGGACAGTGGAAAGCGATGCTGCCATGTCTGACATGCGGCTGATTGCTAGCCCCTGTCCCCGCTCAGGATATAAAATTAACTCCAACTGAGTTTATATTTTAGAGGAAGTACATTGGGGAGAAACTCAACTTCACCGGAGACACTGAACTGGTGGTAACGGATCAGCTATTTGTTATACGCTTCTACCGAAACTTGGTCAGGGTGATAACTGAGGGCTGGTTTGCTACCACCACCTTCACCATGCCTCCCCTCCCAATGTCTTTTTATAACCTGCCAGAGTTGAATTTCACTCGCATTTACTCTGAAATCTGCAATTATTTCATGCACTCACACTCTTGCTCCAAATTTAGTGTACTTAATAGATGACTTCTGAATACAAGTCAAAGTATGGCTTTGTTGTCTCGATGAAAGGAACGTCAAACATTATGATAAAAGCAAAAAAACTGCGGATGCTGGAAATCCAAAACAAAAATAAAAATACCTGGAAAAACTCAGCAGGTCTGGCAGCATCTGCGGAGAGGAACACAGTTAACGTTTCGAGTCCATATGATATTATATTTGACTGTTTAATAGTGGTGTCATGCGGGAAGATCTTTTTAGACTAGCAATCCAACTTCCAATCATAAACATTTATAATGGCTAATTAAATGGCTACGAGTACTCAAGCTGATTTCTTTGTGAAGGTTTTCCCATCACTTACTATCAACATTATAATTACCCTGTACAAAAACAGAATTACCTGGAAAAACTCAGCAGGTCTGGCAGCATCGGTGGAGAAGAAATCAGTTAACGTTTCGAGCCTTCACGACCCTTCGGCAGAACTGAAGCATAGTTAGGAGAAAGGAGAAATATAAGCTGGTTTAAGGTTGGGTGGGGGGGGGGGGGGGGGGGGGGGGCGGGGGGAGAGAGAAGTTGAGGGTGTGGTGATTGTGGAGATAAGCAAGCAGTGATAGGAGCAGATAATCAAAAGATGTCACAGACAAAAGGATCAAAGAGGTGTTGAAGGTGGTGATATTTGTCTAAGAAAAGTGCTAATTAAGAATGGAAGACAGGACACTCAAAGTACAGCTCTAGTGGGGGTGGGGTGGAAAGACTAACAAGATTTTAGTTTTAGATTTAAAAATAATGGAAATAGGTGGGGAAAGAAGAATCTATGTAAATTATTGAAAAAAAAGGGGAGTGGGGAGAAACGGGGTGGGGATGGGGGGAGGGGGAGTTTAAGATCTAAAGTTGTTGAATTCAATATTCAGCCCGGAAGGCTGTAAAGTGCCTAGTCGGAAGATGAGGTGCTGTTTCTCCAGTTTGCGTTGGGCTTCACTGGAACAATGCAGCAAGCCAAGGACAGACATGTGGGCAAGAGAACAGGGTGGAGTGTTAAAATGGCAAGCGACAGGGAGGTTTGGGTCTTTCTTGCAGACAGACCGCAGGTGTTCTGCAAAACGGTCGCCCAGTTTGCGTTTGGTCTCTCCAATGTAGAGGAGACCGCATTGGGAGCAATGAATGCAGTAGACTAAGTTAGGGGAAATGCAAGTGAAATGCTGCTTCACTTGAAAGGAGTGTTTGGGCCCTTGGACGATGAGGAGAGAGGAAGTGAAGGGGCAGGTGTTGCATCTTCTGCGTGGGCATGGGGAGGTGCCATAGGTGGGGGTTGAGGAGTAGGGGGTGATGGAGGAGTGGACCAGGGTGTCCTGGAGGGAACGATCCCTACGGAATACCGTCAGGGGGGGTGAAGGGAAGATGTGTTTGGTGGTGGCATCATGCTGGAGTTGGCGGAAATGGCGGAGGATGATCCTTTGAATGCGGAGGCTGGTGGGGTGATAAGTGAGGACAAGGGGGACCCTATCATGTTTCTGGGAAGGAGGAGAAGGCGTGAGGGAGGATGCGCGGGATATGGGCCGGACACGGTTGAGGGCCCTGTCAACGACCGTGGATGGAAAACCTCGGTTAAGGAAGAAGGAGGACATGTCCGAGGAGCTGTTTTTGAAGGTAGCGTCATCAGAACAGATGCAACGGAGGCGAAGGAACTGAGAGAATGGGATGGAGTCTTTACAGGAAGCGGGGTGTGAGGAGCTGTAGTCGAGGTAGCTGTGGGAGTCGGTAGGCTTGTAATGGATATTGGTGGACAGTCTATCATCAGAAATTGAGACAGAGAGGTCAAGGAAGGGAAGAGAAGTGTCAGAGATGGACCATGTGAAAATGATGGAGGGGTGGAGATTGGAAGCAAAATTAATAAATTTTTCCAGGTCCCGACGAGAGCATGAAGCAGCACCGAAGTAATCATCGATGTACCGGAGAAAGAGTTGTGGGAGGGGGCCGGAGTAGGACTGGAACAAGGAATGTTCCACATACCCCATAAAGAGACAGGCATAGCTGGGGCCCATGCGGGTACCCATAGCCACACCTTTTATTTGGAGGAAGTGAGAGGAGTTAAAGGAGAAATTGTTCAGTGTGAGAACAAGTTCAGCCAGACGGAGGAGAGTAGTGGTGGATGGGGATTGTTGGGGCCTCTGTTCAAGGAAGAAGCTAAGGGCCCTCAGACCATCCTGGTGGGGGATGGAGGTGTAGAGGGATTGGACATCCATGGTGAAGAGGAAGCGGTTGGGGCCAGGGAACTGGAAATTGTTGATGTGACGTAAGGTGTCAGACGAATCACGGATGTAGGTGGGAAGGGACTGGACAAGGGGAGAGAGAAGGGAGTCAAGATAATCCTCTCTCCCCCCGCCCCCCCACCTTAAACCAGCTTATATTTCTCCTTTCTCCTAACTATGCTTCAGTTCTGCCGAAGGGTCGTGAAGGCTCGAAACGTTAACTGATTTCTTCTCCACCGATGCTGCCAGACCTGCTGAGTTTTTCCAGGTAATTCTGTTTTTGTTTTGGATTTCCAGCATCCGCAGTAGCTTTTAGCTTTTAGCTTTTTGTTTTTATAATTACCCTGTGACTGCTTGTATTTGTCCATTGGAAATATTATGTTGCTTTGTGCTGTGCGTTCATCCATTGTTTGATTTTACACTGACTGCATGTGCAGAGTGACTGGCATATAAGCATTAAAAATAAGTGTCAATGCAGTTTCTGTGCAAATTAGACCAGTTGTGGTTCCGCAGCATCAGTATCTGGTGCTAAGGTTGCCTTGCTCAGTATGATGGACATTACAGCTGGATTCAGTGCCCTTGGGCTAAGGAAGAATGAAATCAATTGGGGTTTCTGCACCTGATTATCCACTGACTACTGCTGAAAAATGTCTATATATCGATTTCAGCTGAGGTCATAATTGGGCTTAAGTAAACCTACAAAAAGAAAGGCTCACCCTGGAACACATTTTGAATGTTGGAATGTCACATGATACAAAACTCATGGCAGCGCTCAGATTGCTTTGTATTATCATGGTGGCTGTTCAGGCTGGCATCAAACATTATCTACATATTGATTTTTCTATTTCTGCTTGACCATGCTTAGCTTGAGTAAGCATATGTGTGCATTTCAATGATGCCAAGTGCTCTTGGAAAACTGTCAATAATCAAAACAAAAAGTCTTGTTGCCTGAATCTCTGCTGCTGTAGCTTGGTGCCAAAATGCACTTAGCAAAGCCTCAGTGACTTTTTGGATGTTTTTGAAGCACGAAACAAAGATTTATTCTTGTTACACCTGCAGTGACAGTTTGAAAGAACACTGAAGCATAAAAAGTAAGGTCTGTAGCCACTTTATGTAGCACAGTTGGGCTGTGTTAATAGTGGATTGTTCCTAGTGCATTTCCACAAAATGGAACTCAGCAACCATCTTCCAGCTGTTGCATGCATTGATCTGCAAATCTTACCCAGCTGCCGCTCTCAAAACAATACATGCATTCCTATGGGTGTCTTATTTTGGAGTTATAAGGATTCTATGCAGCTTCCATTTTCTTTTGGCCATCTTGCCTTTGCACACATAAGCAAATGTTAGAAATTATTAGAAAAACATTAGTGTGCTAGCCATGACTCAGTTAGTAGCGCTCTTACCTCTGCACCAGAAGGCTGAATTTTCAAGTCCAACTTAAAAGAGTTGGGCACAAACATCTAGGGCAGCATTTTCCCCCCGTTGGGGGGGGTTGTGCAGGAGCGGGCGCGAGCAGGCGGGTCCCCGATCGGCACCCCCGGTTAGGGGCATGCCGCCATTTTACGTGGGCGGGCAAATTAAGGCCCGCCCAGCGTGACACCCACCTGGAAGTGCTGTGCACTCCCTGTGTTTGGTGGTGGTGGGGGGTTCCCTGAACCAGAAGTGTGCTCTTTCACGCATGTGCGCGAAAGAGCGCATGGATCTCCCTAAGGCAAAGTGCTGCCTCAGGGGGATCAGTGTTACTTTTAAAAACCTAATTAAAGACGGAAAAAAATTTAAGGACATGTCCCCACAAGTGGAACTGTCACATGAGATAGGACATGTCCATTACTGTTATTAAAAATTTTTTGTGAAATTTTAAATCTTACATGAAACCTCATCCTGCCCGTGGATGAGGTTTCAAGCATTATCCGAAGGCCGCCTGGCCTCCTCGCCTGCCCGCCAACCTTAAGGTTGGATGGGCAGGCCCATTAAGTTCATTAATTAGTTTTTTAATGGCTATAATAGGCCGTTGACAGTTCGGTGAGCGCGCAGCCAACTTGGCTGCGCGCCTGCCGAACTGAAAGTCTAAATGACGCGGGGTGACATCAGGATACCACCCCGCGTCATTTTATGCGTTGGTGAGCGGGCCCCGCTCACGCTCGCCAACTGGAAAATGCTGCCCCTAGGCTGTCACTGCAGTGCAGTACTGAGGGAGTGCAGCACTGTTGTGCTAGCTTTTGGATGGGACATTAAACTGAGGCCAAGTCTGGCCTCTCAGGTAGCCGTAAAAGATCTAGTGGCACAATTGCCAAAGCCTGTCCACCATCTACAAGGCACAGGTCAGGAGTGTGATGGAATACTCTCCACCTGCCTGGATGAGTGCAGCTCCAACAACACTCAAGAAGCCTGACACCCTTCAGGACAAAGCAGCCCACACGATTAGCACCCCATCCACAAACATTCACTTCCTCCACCACCGATGCATAATGGCAGCAGTGTGTACCATCTACAAGATGCAATTCAGCAACTCACCAAGCCTCCTTTGACAGCACCTTCCAAATCCATGATCTCAACCACCTAGAAGGACAAGGGCAGCAGATGCAGAGGAACGCCACCTCTACAGGTAGCCCCAAGCCACACACCATCTTGACTTGGAACTATGGGCTGGCTTTTTGCTGAGTTGCGAGACTCTGCGGACCTATCAAAATGGCGGATTGGGCCCAATTCCAGGATTCCTGCCCCCTGTTCCCGGTGCCCCCATTTTTCGCCAGCTTAGGTGAAGGGTGTGGGCAGCAAGCATCCTGCACTCCTGAGCTGGCTGGTTCCATAGCGGGGATAGGCATCTCAAAGACCTCTTGCAATTTTTGTAGAATCAGGCCGGCTTCTCAAGGACTCGTGTTTCACAGTCTCTCAAAGGAGTCGTAAACCATAGTCTGGATGAGGTCTCACCCATGCCAACTCATGCCCCCACCCACCCCAATGGTCCCTCATACCATCCGTGCCAACTCATACCACTTCCTTACCCATTCACCCAGTATACAATCTGAACAGGACCAATGAACCCTATAGTAATAATGGCATCTGTGGGAAAGCTTATAAAACAGCCATTCATAATGTTCTTAAAAAATTTGCTGTTACTATAAAAATGTCAATCAACCAGACCTTTAAAGTTTCAAGAGCAGAAACCACAAGCCCTTTAAACCTCTTTATCTTGAGTAAATAAACACTAAGCAATTGACAAAATAGATACAAGAAAAAAAGCTCAACCAAGCAATGTTTTTTCCTGTGTGAATCAGCTTCAATAGACCAATGGAAGCCTGGGCTCCCACAACAGCAATGCGATAATTACCAGACACCCGTTTTTGTGATGTTGATTGAGGGGTAAATATTAGCCAAGACACCCGGACTAAACCCCCTGCTCTTCTTCGAAATAGTGCCGTTCAATCTTTTACATCCACCTGAGAGGGCAGATGGGGCCTTTGTTTAATGTCTGAATCAAAAGAAGGCACCTCCAACGCTCCCTTAGCACTGCACTGGAATGGCATACATGAAGAAAGATTGAAATTCTAAGACATTTATTAGGATGATTACAAATAAATTCATGGTTGTAATGTATTACGTTTCTGATTGTGCACTGTTACCAGGCGATGCTCACCACCCATGGCAGGAAGATGCAATATTAGTTCTTGTAAATATAATGGGTCTCTCCATTACCAGTAGCTGGGGGCATACTCCCTTAACAAATAATTGCTGCTTCCCCTGTGGTATATCATGATTGAGTTGCAAAGAAATAAAGTAATGATAGCAGAGTGTAAATCCTTCTCAATTAAACAATTTGATAGCACCCAATTCTTCTATTAAACTGTTTAATCACACCAAAGTTTTTTTTTTGCATTAATACAAAATAGACAGACTGTGGATGCTGAAAATCTGAAATAAAAGCAGAAACTGATGCAAGTAGCCAGCAGGTCTGACAGCATCTGTAGAGAGAGAAAAAAAATTAACGGGCAGAATTTTACATTCGGCATGCGGGGGCAGGCCCAACATGCTAGAACATAAAATGACGCGCAATGATGTTGGGCATGCGTCCCGACGTCATCGCGCTATCTCGCGATATTTTGTCCGGTGGGCACGCGCCGATAATTGAAAGGTCTATGAAGGCCATTAATGTACTAATTAGCTCCAAATTTATGCTGCCCTTCCAATCTAACAATTGACGGGCAGGCGAAAAGGCCAAGAAGCCTTTACGTTTTTTAGGAAACCTCATCCATGAGCGGGATGAGGTGTCCTAAAGCTAATACTGATTATGTAAAAATTTTATTTTGAAAATTAAAAAAAAACCATCCCATGTGACACAATCACATGAGGGGACATGTTTCATTCAATTTTTAATGTTTTTAATAATGTCTTTAAAAAGCGCTTCAATCTTCCTGAGGCAGCTCTGTGCGCACACATGAAAGAGCGCTGGACCCGACTCTCCCTCCTCCCCCCCGCCCGCACAGGTAGTGCTCAGCGCTACCACTTGCGATCAACGCTGGGTGAAATCGCGGTGCTGAGCTGATCATGGGCGGTGGTCGGCTCTGCGACTGCCCACGCCCACTCCCACTGAGCCTGCCTGACCAATGTAAAATCCTGGCCAACGTCTCAGTACTGTGACCACTTATCAGAACTGGGAAAAGTTAGAAATGTATGGGTTTTGAACAAGTTAAAGAGGGGGAGGGTAGGAAGAATAACAAAAGGGAAGGTCTGTGACAGGATGGAAGACAGAAGAGCTTAAATGACAAATGGTTTCATGCTGCAAGGCCAAAGGGAGTGGTAATGAGACAAGTAAAGGAACAAAAGATATGTCTCAAGGAGACATAACTGGCAGGTTTTTTTTCTATTGTTTCACCCTTATTTCCTTGACTTTGTTTTAAGATGGCAGCTATTGAGAATCCTTCCATCTTCCCAGTTATGATGAAAGGTTGCAGACCTGAAATGTTAACTCTGTTTGAGATTCTGTCGGGTTGATGGTGTCCTGCTCACCAGTTGGAGAAGCAGCGGGGAACCCCTGTCAGTTCCATGGGGGGAGGTCCGGCTTTTCAGGCACTTAAGTGGCCTTCCCCACGATTGAGGTTCCCAGTGGCGGAAATTCCACCTGCCAAAATCTGCTGATCAGTCAGAGGCTGGCAGCTCCTCATGCCACCAGCACCAGTGGGAGTGGTGGCTGCTGGTGGCAATGCTCCCACCAGAGGCCGAGGAGCATCCTGGGATCCTTGACCAAAGCTGAGTGATAGCGGGATGGGAATCGTGGCTTAGGGGGTCACAGGAGGGCAGTCAAAGGGATTCGAGGCAAGGGGAGGGGCATGGCTTTCAGCGACCACCCCATGGCCCACTGCCATGCCCAATAGTGAGGAACCAGATACCACCCCCCACCCTCCACCCCCCACCCCCCACCTCGGTAGGCTGCTGGAAGACCTAACAGGGCAGAGGAAAGCTGCGAGGCTCCTATTTAATTCCTGAGGCACTACTAAATTTTGGTGGACGTGGTGGTGGTGGCTGGGAATCCTGCATCAGCCCCTTCCGCCCTCTGACATAATCGGGGGAGGTTTTGCCGCTGGCGGGAAGCTCACACGGGGCCTTTCCCATGATTAAGGTGGCCCAGCTGCCATGTTTCCTGCCATAATGGGATGCATTAAATCCAGCCCTGTTTTTCTCTCTCTACAGATGCTGCCAGATCCATTGAGTATTTCCAACATTTCTGTTCCTTAAATCGTGTTGTCTACATTATGAATGTGATGCAGCAACCTGAAAGCTGTAGATTGAAATAATATAAAAGCATTTGCTGAAATATTAAGAGTATCTCATAACCTCCATACAACTTTAAGCCAGATTTTACTGCAGATGCCTTAATGTGCAGTGAACTGCAAAGAGAAATTATGTTTTCTTTTGTTGATTTTTGTTTTGGACAATGATAATGCATTGGAGGATTGTGTGCAGAATATTGTGTAATGGTTTATTCTGTATGAAGGTTATTTTGCTAGCAGGAATTTTGGAACTGAAACAGTAAATTGCTGGAATGGTATAAGATGTTAAGTCAGCCTGGTCATTTTGCAGAATTATTTAATTCAAAGCATGTAATGCTCCCACCAGATTTTTAGAAATGATGAGTTGGCTTGGGCAATATGCCTAGAATGTAATGGCAGGGTGCTCAAGTTAACAGATCATTCTGAGAGTACAAAAGATTTGATTCTAAAGCTAATATAGATAGGATGCAGAGATAACAGGAGGGTGCTCTAACGCAAAGTATTATTTAAACTGTATTAATGGTTTTCTTAGATATTTTGGTCAGGCTTAAATAAAGCAGAGTTATTAAGCAGGAAACCATTCCAATACTCTTATAGATCATTGCTAGAAACAAAATTGGGTCTAAGCATATCAGAACTAACCTATTTTCCTGCAGAAAAGTTTCATTGTCTTGTGCCAGGTTACTATCTCTAGATTAACTTTCACTAGGACAATGTTAGGTGAATTACCTATTTGATTACTATGAGAAGAACTGAATTTTCTTTATTATGCATATCAATATGTAATATGCACCAGATGGCACAGAGTGTTAGTCTGTTCCCTCAACCAGTTATGACAGCTTCATTTCATACTAATGAAGTGTTATTTACTTTGAATAATTCACAATTCTACTTATAATTTTATCATCTATACCTGAGTGCTCATTATTTGGCCTGTGAACCAACTGCAGTCTCACCTGGATCTGGTTCAACACCCATCTACCAACTCTGCGACTGAGATAATACTTACCTATCCTCCCACATAAGGAAAGCGATCTTTTACCTGCATTCTGCCAGTAATTCATGTTTTTGTGGGCTTCTTTTGCTTTCTGTTGCTGTAGGAATGTAAGAGGATACTATGAAGATGGATCATTGCAAGCATTCATGGTACTAAGAAAACCTTCCCGTAACCGGAGGGGTTGGGGTTGGGATGGGTGGTGCTTCAAATAATGCTACCCATTCTGGGCCATTTCCATAGCTCTCTTTTACTTTCACTGTAGACGGAGATTATAAAAACCAACTGTGGTGGCTTTCATACTCAATACCAAGTGTTCTGTAAGATAGAAATGGAAAAAAAGATAGCATCAAAAATATGAAAATAAGCAAGTAAAGTTTGTCTATATAAAAGCATTTATTGCACTTCAAAAATAATCTATTGGCTGGATAGAAGCTTTGGGAAGTTATGCACTTAGGGTACATTAATCATCACCCTCCCACTTGCAGTATGTTTTTTTAATGATCAAAAGTTGATACCAAAGGGGCTATTTTAACATGCATTGTGATATAACAGGCTGGCCAGATCTTGAACTTTTAAAACTTACTCTTTTGTGATGTAACTTTATACAATTGCCTGTATGCTGCATCCAATCACTATCCTTGCCCATGGGAGAACACCTCTCCCAGGTAAATTCTGATTGGTGATTTTTTTTTTAGCTCTGCTAGTTACCAGGAGATGGGACTCAGTTGTTCTGGTATCTGGAGAACATCCACAACTTAGATTCCAATATATTTAAAATGCCTCCATTTTTAAAAAAAAAACGCCACATGCAACATATGGGAAAGTAGCAGGGTCTTGGAGCTGAGAGTGATTCCAAGGCCAGAATTTTACATTGAACAGATGTGAAATAGTGCTAGGTGACATCGGACGAGCGTCCCAACGTCATCGCGCACTTGCGTGGTATTTCGCTTGGCGGGTGCATGGCAGTCGGAAGCGCACCCGCAGACAATTAAGTAGTAAATTAAGCCCATTAATGATACAATCAACAGCGATTTTCACATTTACGGTTGGTGTTTGGACCATTCTCCCAGGCAGCATTCACGTTTTTGTTCAAACCTCGATCCAGGGCAGGATGAAATCTCAGTGGGGAAATAAAATAAAAAGAGATATCTGAGATATCTGTTTTTTTATGATATAGGCTTTCAGGTGCTTGATTATGCTGCATGAACATATTTTGCAGCATTCTTGTCGTGCCCTTTAGCCTGTGGAGGTCTGCGGGTCCCTGGGGCAGCCGTCTGCCTTCAGGGAGCTCTCTCGAAGCGCTCACCCAAACCCTCGGTTACATCGGTGCCCACCCTCTTCCTGCCCCCACCCCGGCAGCGCTGAGCGTTTTAGCGCGCATTTCACGCTGGCTGTCTGTTCATTGGCCAGCCAGTGTGAAATGGTGGTAGGGGGCCGATCGCAGTCCGGGGCCGATCATGGCCAGTGGCCCATTTCCTGTCTGCTCCTGGGCCAGCCGATCGCGCACGCCTGACAACCGAAAACTTCCAACAAGAGAGAATCTAACCATTTCCCTTTGACATTCAGTGGCATCACCATCACTGAATCCCCCACTACCAACATCCCTGGGGGTTACCGTTGACCAGAAACTGAATCAGACCAGCCATGTAAATACTGTGGCTACAAGAGAAGGTCAGAGGCTGGGAATTCTGCAGTGAGGAACTCACCTTCTGGCTGCCAAAAGCCTGTCCGCCATCTACAAGGCACAAGTCTGGAGTGTGGTGGAATACTGTCCACTGCCTGGATGAGTGCAGCTCCAACAACACTCAAGAAGCTCACCACCATCCAGGACAAAGTAACCTACTTGATTGGCACCTCATCTGCTACCTTAAACAGTCTCTCCACCACCGATGCACAGTGGTAGCAGTATGTACCATCTGCAAGATGTAGTTCAGTAACTCACAGCACCTTCCAATCACATGACCTCTACCACCTAGAAGGACAAGGGCAGCATATGGGAACACTATTGCCTGCAAGATCCCCTCCAAACCAAACACCACCCTGACTTGGAACTATATCGCCGTTCCTTCACTGTCGCTGGGTCTAACTCCTGGAACTCCCTCCCTAATAGCAATATGGGCGTGCCTACACCACATGGACTGCAGCGGTTCAAGAAGGCAGCTCACTACCACCACCTTCTCCAGTGTATTAGGGATTGGGCAATAAATGCTGGCCTCGCCAGCAATGTCCATATCCTGTGAAAGAATAAATTAAACAAAATGTTTTTCCTGCATTCTTGCAGAATTGCTTTTCTTAAGTAAGTCAAATATTTAGTAATTACTGAATTGGCAGCTTGCTGAAATAAGTGAACTTACTCTGTTAGATTTCTTTTTCCCTGTTTCGTAAATATTTTATATACCCCCCTCTTGCTTGCAGCTCACACTTATTACTGTTGTAATATCAAGGATATTAATATTTGATCAGCTTAAAGCCAAAATTCTTTCAATGACTTCATTTTCATTAATATTGTACAGACTTTCAAAAAGTCCATGAATATTTAGATAGGAAAAATGATGACTGAATTCTCAAGGTTGGTTTTTATCATCCAAACAGAACAGGTCTTGCAGTTCTTTATACTGTTGAAGAATTTCCTTCCCTTAGCAGTTGTGAATGCAAAATTTAATTTGCTTTAATATTTAGCTCTCTATTGATGTTTCTAATGAGGCCCAGACCTTCAAATTGAACTAGGAAAAAGATTTTGTTGTAATCATTACAAAGAAAAACTCAGAATGAAGATCGACATAGTTGCATCATAGCTGGAACTGGTCAGTGCATCTACATATTAAACCAGGAAAATAGGGTGGCCATAAAAGCCCAACAGCATTTCGATGGTGGTGAGTCTGGGGTATAGACGTAAACAATTTTCCTAAAACGTTCCGCAGAATCTTAGTGCTATATAGGAAAACAGAAATTCTCACGACTGTAACTGTACAAGAGCTTGATGAACCAAAGGTGAAGGGTCTTGCCTCCAAAAGTTACACTAAGAGTGGAATTGTCTCAGATTTGCAAGCGGGCAGGAAAAATGTTTTAACCGCCAGCCGCAATGGTAGGTTTTTGTGCCGTACAGTCCCATTCCTGCCTCATTAATTATGCAGCCACACGAAACACATCAGGTGGCCTCCGGTTTGCCCGCCACACCGTTACCTCGCCGCTTCCTAATGCAGGGCGCCATATTTAAACAGCAGCTGCTTGCAAACTTCTCAATGCTCGCAGCCCAGGACTGCTCCAGTGAAGACATGGCCCCAAAAGCCAAGAAAAGTGCAGCTTCCCTGTCCTTCTGGACACCGCGGAGACCCACCGTGATGTCCTCTACACCTGCTCTGGTCACAGGAGGCCCATCAGTCTCACCGCTCCAGCTTGGGAGGTGGTGGCAGAGGTGGTCAGTATCACAAGAGGTTGGCCATCCAGTGCAGAAAACAGATGAAAGATCTAATCTGTGCCACCAGGGTAAGGCAACCATCTCATCACTCTAAACTCACACACTCTCAAGCTCATCACACATTAACTGGCATCTCACTCACTGCCAGCTCAAGGGACATAACTATTCACTCTCTCACACACATCCTCACATCTCCATCTGGCCTCATCTTCTCTGGAGGCTGCTTCCTCAGCCTTCCAGGCTGCAGCTGAAGATATTTGCAACATCTTGCTGTTTGCTATCTGTTGTTTCATAAGTGAGCTCACTGAGGTTCTCTATTCAATGAGAGCTGATCACATTTCATTCCCTCTTGCCAGAGAGAAACAGGTGATGTAACCACATAGCTTCATGAAGATTTCAGGCTTTCCCATAGTGCATAGTGTTGACTACATGCATGTCATTTGTGGGTGTTGCACATCAACCCTGAGATATACTGCAACCAAGAGGGATCCACTCACCCAAGTCCCAGCTGGTTTGTGGTCATACACACTAAATCATGCAGGTGAATGCCCGGGTATCTTGGCAACTATCATGATGCCTTCATTCAGTTCACTGTGCCATCTGTATTTGAACACTATGGCAAATCATAGGGTGGCTATTTGGTGACAAGGGCTATCCATTGACCACATGGCTGAAGACTCCAGTGCACCTTCTGTACTAATACCTCCAGCTCTGTATCAGAAAACCTTTGAGCCTTCTCTTTTGCTTGCTGCTTCATTTTGTGCTTTCGTTTCTGTTACAATCCCAGCCAATGTTAATACTGGACAAGTCAGACCTCAGAGTGAAACCTGGCTCGATGGATCCTAACTTTTATTTTTTATTAGAAACTGCGGAGGGCGGTTACTGAACACATTCATGGAAGTCTGCTAGTATACTTCTAACAAAAAGAATAAATCTTTTATTAAACAAGAAAAGTGAACAAAAAGGTTGGATAGATATCACTACAAACACGAGTAAATGAGTCAAAATACTCTATTCCTTCACTCCAACTATACCTTTACAGATGCATACAACTTCAAAAAGATAACACAATTTACAATATCTATGCTCTAGCATTAAGGGTAAGTATGCATATGAACTAATAGGCAAACTGTGGTCGCACACACTACACCCCAAAGCCAAGTGATGGATGCCACCAAAGCAGATTCTATGGATTTCTCATCAATTCCCCCCTGACGCTTGTCATGCTGTGAGCCAACCGGTCTCACTGAAATTCTATCTTTCTCATGAGGGCTTCCAATCTCCAAGCTTGAAGAACTCTTGGAATTGTCTCCCAAATGTCGCTTCCACTCGGATGTCTTCAACAAGGATCCACCTCTGGGGTTACAAGCTCTCCTTCTGATGTTCCTTTTCCCGGGATCTCTGTGTACACTCAGGCTTCACCTTTCGCTGCCTCCTTGGATCTTCTGGCTTATCTCAAGCCAACTCTGCTCCAAGTCTGGTCCCCGCAGCTTTTTCTCTTTAATTCGGAGTCAATTGCTCTGCCCCTTACTTTTAACTGTACTTAACAGGACTCGTTTTAGATTCCGGTCCTTGTCCTTTAGCTTGGACTATCATCTGGGACCTCTTTCTATCCCACCCCCAGGTTTGGAATCTTTTCCTTTGTTTGGGACCTTCTCCCTGTCCCCCTTCTGTGTCCTGCTCCTTGGGACACACTCTTCCAGGCCACCTGACCTCTTTTTGGTGCTGTTTCTCTTTTCTGCTTGTTCCCTTCTGTGCAGAAGGAACAAAAAGAAACAAATTGTGCATGTGCACAGAACCAATTCCTAGCCTAAAGGCATGAAATGAAACAATTGTGCATGTACAGCCATTCTCCAGCCAGCGCATGTACAGAAACCCCAAAGGTCGTGAAAAAACACGAACTGCACATGTGCAGCCATTCTCCAGCCAGCGCATGTGCAGAAGCCCCGAAGGTCTTAAAAAAACACAAACTGCACATGTGCAGTCATTCTCCGGCCAGCGCATGTGCAGAAGCCCCGAAGGTCTTAAAAAAACATAAACTACACATGTGCAGCCATTCTAAGTGAACTCGAAGGCCCACTGGGAACTGAAATTTCCAGCCTCCGACTACCGATTTCCTTAAGTTTTTTTTTCCTTTGAGGTTCATCCCACTTCTTTCCAAGTCACCCACAGACAATATGTAACTACTTTTGTGCAATGAGAGCAGCTTCACTTAAGACGGGCAAGCTGCCTTTAAAATGTGCAGGCTTGCTGCAACATGTGCCAGCCATTCACACTGCTGGCCCCCCTTTATGGCATGCAACCAGTCAGAATGTGGGTTTGCATGCTGCCTGCCTCAATGGGACCACTCATCCCACTTTCCAGGCTTAAATGAAATTGGGGTTTTGTACTGCATATTCCTACATGATTTTGTATCTAGAGGCAAGTTTTGGGTGAGCTCTCGAACATGCCAACAGTATAACAACATTTTAAAACTGCACACAAAATCTTACAGGGAGATGCCAGTTTATGAGAGAAGAGATCATCTTCTGATGGGGTTCACTGCAGCACCAGGAAATCCAGCAAAGGAGGTTAAGTGAGGCAGTAGACGTTAATCAGTTAAGGAAGTAGACTTCATTGCCCATTTTTCCTGTGTTTCTCAGCCAGAATCCCATCCAGTTTCAGATAGCAATGGGGAGAAAACTATTACCACACCTCAGTATTCCTGCTTGAATTTCCTAGTTTTACAAGGACAAGATTCATTATAGCTGCAGATAATTTAAGATCGTCTGACAAGTCCTTTATATATTGACTTAAGTGGTACTCAACTCTAAATCATGCATCAGTGTGAAATATTTGAAATACTGACCTTTAAAGAAACAGGACGATGCCTGATTCAATGGAAATAATTAATAAACTGGAAGTGTGAATGACTAACAGAGCGGATTTAACAGTATGAGATTTAAGACTTAGTTCCCCACTTAGCATTAGTGAGTGCAAATTCTGTTTTCAGTGTCAAACTGTCAATAGGTGTCAACCTGAATGCCGACACACAGATTGCAGAAAACCAGACATTTAGCTTTCAGTCAAAAACAGAATTACCTGGAAAAACTCAGCAGGTCTGGCAGCATCGGTGGAGAAGAAGAGAGTCGACGTTTCGAGTCCACATGACCCTTCAACAGAACTGAAGTATAGTTAGGAGAGGGGTGAAATATAAGCTTATATAAAAATATAAGTTTGTATTTAGCTCTCAGTACCAGATTAAACCAGCAAAACAAATAACTTGTCAGTCGAGACCATAAAATTTGAATAGAATTTGCAGATAATGTGAATCGACATGGAGGATTTTCTTTATATTTGTATTTCCCTCAATGCATTCAATACTGCAGAATGATCAGCTTTTAATTGAAGCACTAATTGCTGGCAATGCTCATTTGATGCTTGTAAAAATGTCAGGCCTGTATGGTAACTCTGACTCAGCTGCTGGTTTTGTTGCATTACTGTTGAAGTGGCTGAAGAAAGAAACTGGTGAAAAGTTGACAGCAACCAGGCCAGAAGCACGAATGTACAACAAATCAAGGCATGTCACAGATGTGGAGAGGAGGAATCATGATCAAAAATAGGATCAGTGAGAGAAGGAAGACAGAGGATGCAGAGACTGAAAAAAAGTTTGAAAAGGAAACTAAACTGAGATAGCAAGGACTCTATTTCTGATCATAAGCTGAGCACCACCCAGCAGTAGTAACAGAGTGAGATAACAACATCATATAAATCCATGAGCATTGCCACAGGACAACTGGTACATCTTTTTATTGTAATTGCAGGAATAATTACATTAATAATTACATTATTATGTGTGTCAATATTCTAAATTATAAACAATATTTGCATCCCGGTTGTTGACTCGTTCTTGTATTGGAAAGGATGGACTAATAGGTGTGCTGTGCCAATCAATTGTGTTGCTGCATTATGACTGTGCTGTTTCTATGGAACAACATTGCCAACAATAAAACAAGCACCTACTATGCTACGGATTGGAAATATCAATTAATCCTGGATTCATGTGTTTGATTATAAAGAAATAATCATAAGATAAGTGATTGCGATTAAGGCAGTAATCTAAACGTTTTCCGATATCTTCATAAACCATATAAATTTGCAATTGAAACTGACATAAGATGGCAGTGTTGAGGTAATTTATTTAAATCAATGTTGTTTCCTTTTTGTAATGTAGCTTTATTCTGTTTCTGGCCTGAGCGTGTTGAAGCAACCTGTCATTACTGCATTATTATATTTATACTAGAAGATTAACCAGTTAGATAAACCTCGTTATGGCGTGATTTAGAGTTGAGTACCATTTAAGTCAATATATAAAGGACTTGTTAGACAATCTTAAATTATCTGCAGCTATAATGAATCTTGTTCTTGTAAAACTAAGAAATTCAAGCAGGAATATTGAAGCGTGGTAATAGTTTCCTCCCCAACCCTATCTGAAATTGGATGGAGTTCTGGCTGAGAAACACAGGAAAAATGGGCAATGACGCCTACTTCCTTAACTGACTAATGTCTACTGCCTCATTTAGCCTCCCTAGCTGGATTTCCTGGCGCTGCAGTGAAACCCCATCATAAACTGGCATCTCTCTGTAAGATTTTGTGTGCAGTTTTAAAATGTTGTTATACTGTTGGCATGTTTGAGAGTTCACCCAAAACTTGCCTCTCAATACAAAATCACGTAGGAATATGCAGTACGAAAACCCTATATAGACCACCTGCTGTCTGTTAGGTTAGTGCATGAGTATTCCCTGAACATTTGATTCAATTACAGAAACCGACATACAATATTACATTCAAAAGTGTTTGTTATCTGCTAGCTGTTCCATTATTCTTCAATATCACAGTGTGGTAAAATAGTGCATGCAGCCTGGAAAACATTTGTAATAGTGCCACTCACTGACCTTCAATTCTATAAATCAATGTGTTCTGCAGCTTCAATGTGAAAGTTGAGTCCAATGTTACAGAAATGTGCCAATATTTGCAAATCTCTGTGATACAGCACATATTCAGTTAATGTATTTTTAATGCAGTCTAATCTTTACTTTTATTTTGTTAATATTGTTTGTAAGTTGCTTTGAAACTCAATACTAAGAGTACAGGCAATCTGATAATTCTATTTTTAAGAACTGTTTACAGAATCTGCAGCTGATTTGTGCAGTTTGCTGGAAGAGTACAGAAATATTTTTTTCACGTAGCTTTCTCAACATGGCCTTTGCAGATATCAAAAATATTCTGCTCATCTGTCAAATTAATCAGTGCCTCAGTCATTTTGATGTACAACAGCAATGTGAAAATATAATATAAAATTGTTGCTGCATTGCTCAGTAATAGTTGGAATGGAAAATGTGATGCTTTAGGGAATTTGTAGGTAAAATGTATTTGTTCACCACAGTACATTAGGTGAAGAGATTACAGATCTTCAATCAATAATACACCTTCTCTGAAATCTGACTGATCCATAACCCTAATGCTTCATGAAACAAGAATTGATGCCTATTTGGTCAACATTTCTCACAAGCATGGGAGAATTCCTTCTTTCTATAATTTTATTTGATTCTTTCCAGATAAATAATTTTGAGTTCTGGGTAATACATTGGCAATTTACATGCAATGTTTTTGTTTCAGATTTCCATCATCCGCCGTATTTTGCTTTTATATATGCAATATATATTTTATATATACTCTATTCGATTTCACAAAATATTATTTGAGGAAATGCCAGGCCTGTTTTATAGTTAAAGTTAAATTGCCCCTACATTCTTGAAGGAAATATCTATCATGTGCAACTTTCATTTAAATTAATAGTCACAGACTTTGTCTTTACATATCATTAGTTAGATGTATGGTTTCCACAAACTGTAATCCACAGCTTGTCATCTAAATGTTGCTGCAGTATGGTCTCTTGCAAGTTCCCCGCAGTTCTCGACCATCTTGTTAATGATTTGAAAAATGACCACAGGAATTATTTTAACTAGTATTCCAAGTCAGTTCTTTTCTACATAAAATCATTTACACATAGAGTAGAATCATAGAATCACAGAATAGTTACAGCACACATAGAGGCCATTTGGCCCATCAAGTCCATGCAGCTCTCTGTAGGAGCAATTCAGCTAGTTTCAATCACTTGCACTTTCCCCGTAACCCTGCAATTTTATTCTCTTCAGGTACTTAGCCAATTCCCCTTTGAAAGTCACAGTTAAATCTGCCCCCACCATCTGCTCAGGCAGTGCATTCCAGATCCGAATCACTCGCTGCATTAAAAAAAGTTTTCCCATGTTGTCCTTGGGATTTTTGCCAATCACCTTAAATCTTTGTCTTCTGGTTTTTGACCCCTTTGCCAAAGGGAACTTTCTCTCTATCTGCTTGTTGGGAGGGTGTTGGTTACAGGTTGGTATGTCTTGAAGAAGGCTCCATAGTCTTCCGTAGGTTAACTGTAAATCTTTATTAACTACTAGAACTATTTATAAATGTACAGTAAAGGGTACAAGGTAGGAGCTGTCTCCATTCTTAGGGCTATGCACGTTTCTGCTCAACTGACCCTGGTTCTGAGCCATGTGCCTTCTTACATCGCTGTGTGGGCAGTACTGTACTCAGTCCCACATTAACCCTTATATTACACTTCCCCCCAAGTCTTTATCCAATGTGTTTGGAGTTATACTAGTTCACTTCATGTCTTACATTTTTATCAGTCCCATACATTTACTTTGTTGTTACTACATTATCCCAATGCTACATTATCACTACCCAATCTCCCCCCCTTCAACTCCTTGAATTTAGAGGTTGAAGCAGTCTGGCGGCATTATGACCCTTCCATATCTCTTTCACAGTCCTATTAGAGGAGTGGCAGGCTCTGTCATTGCTGGTTCTCCCTGTTGGTCTGGAGGTTGAGCTGGCATCTGCATATGCTTCCATTCCTTCATGTTGAACTGCACTTGGCCTGTCTGGGTGTTGTGTTGATTTGTGGTTGCAGCTACTCTAACTCGTTTCTTGCAGGGTGTGGGTCGTCTCAATGTCCTCTAGGGCTGAGGAAGAGCACTCCTGTGGCAAGAAGAAGGTTTAGTGGTACACTCACCTCTGCTTTTTGTTGTCAGCCATTAATGGCTGCTGCCAGGTTCCAGCATCTCCTGTGGCTTTGGCATACTGGCTGGGAGTTGTAGCATATGCATAGTGGTTTCAGTGTTGACCTGCTATACCGTCGTTGGAGCTGGAGGTAGAGACTTCTCAGACTGCTGATCACTCTCTTTCACCTCTTCCACTGGAGGCATCATGGTTGCCTCCTGACTGGTAACTGGCTGGTCTGACCATTGAGGGTTTTCCAGAACCAGTGATGAGAATGGACAGCCCAGCTCCGCAACTACTCAACTGGTAAATTGAGCTCTCTTTGCCTCAGAGTTATCTGCGGAACTCTAATATAAGTTTGGTAACTTCATCTTGACAATTGATTTCTGTTTGGAACGTTTCTTGCCTGGTCACTGACTGCTATTTAGGCTGTTTCAATTCAGTTCATTCATTAAATCCTTCATGTCTTTCTTAGAATTCTCCTTTTCTGCTTTCAAAGTCTGGATTTGCTTTTCCATATGTTGCATCTTGTCCATAATGTTCAGGTTGGATCAGAGCTAAACAATTTCATCAGTTTTGGTTATTAATTCTGCATTCAAGCATCTGTTCTGATCTCTTAAGCAATTCCTTCTCCTGTTCCAGCCATTTTTCACAACGTTTGCTAGAGACATGCTTGAAATACATTAAGTTTTAATTGAGGATCTACCTTTGTTGAAGTTGTTTGTACAAGTTCATCATTTAAGTACTTCAAGCCCTCTTTCAAGTGTTCTACTTTCTGTGAGCGACACTCCAGTGTTCTCATCAGCTCTTGTTTTCCCTTATCAAACCCTTCTTTCGTACGTGGAAGTTGATTCTTTACACTGATCAGTTTTTCTTTAGCAGAGCATGATTCCTCTGTGCTATCCTTCAAGCTCGCATTCTGCAATTGCATTCCTGCCAATTGTTTTTGAGACACCTCATGCTGTTTAGTGAGAACTTTTATCTTTGTTTGCCATTTGATTTTCATCTCTTCATTAAACTCTTTGGAAGTGTAATGTTTTTCCAAGGTTCCTTCCAAATGTGCAACCATTTTCTTCAGTGCTGCAGTTTTGTTTTCTTGTATCTCTTGGCTTCCTCCCAGAAGATAGAACATTCCTGAGTGATCTCTGCCAGCTGGTTCTTCGGTTCTTTCCGAGTTGCATTCAAATCAAACTTTGACCTGAGGGATCCTTGTAGTGTATGAAGGACATTCAACAGGTTTTCCCTTTTGTTGCAAAGCTCAATTACTTTGTCTTGGAATTTAACAGTGTCTCATTGAATTTGTTTTGCTGTCCCGCCATTCGACTGTTCAATGTAGACTTTATTTCTTCATGTTGCTAAAGGATGATGTAGCGCTTTTGAATTTGATCTTGAAGGATAATTAGCTGTCCTTTCAACTGTTTATTTTCTTGTTCAGCCCTTGTCTTCTGACTCTGCATTTCAGTGTATTGCTCTGTCACTACTGACAGTTCCAACGCAGCTTTTCCTGAGGTAGCATTCACTTCTTTTTTAACTCCTCGTGTTTTTGCAGCGGCACATATTGGTACTTCAAAGAGTCTTTCAAGGCTGCAACTTTGTTGAGTACCCTTTATGCCTTCTGTTATGCCTGGCTGTACATCTGGTTGAGTTTTGCTAACTCCCACTTTGATTTGCCAACCTTGGAATTGAGGGTCTTGTGATTCAAGTCTTCCAGTTTAATTTTGATACAAACATTTTCCGGATTTACTTCTGCTTTTTCTTGCTCCGCCTGCCGCAGGGCTTTGTCGTTCACTGATAGCTACTGGTAGCGCTCTGGAAACATGTCGGTGAAAGTTTCCTGCCTCTCTGGTGCCCTCATGTGGTTTGTTCAGGTACTGTCTTTTTTTCTCTTTCATCGCTTTGCTGGGGGTTTTCTACGCCTCTTTTTAAGTTCTGCATGCTTCTCAACTTGAAGATTGAAATATTTGTAAAAGGCTGTTAATAGTTTCTCGAGGCTGGTTGAGGACTCATCAATGCCAAGTATTAGGAGCACTTCTTCTGCAAGTTCACCAAACCAGTAAAAAAAAAGCCTTGACTTCTTCTGATTTGTTACTTAGATCTGATGTATTCCAGTAATTTAAAAATTCCCTTCTCAAGGATGCCACATTTCCTATTGGGTTTGGCTCTTAGATAAGTCCAAACTGATCTGGTAAGTTGGATTTTTTGATCCATTGCCATTTAAAATTTTTTTGTCAGTTACAGCTTTAAATGTTTGTCCTTTTAAGAATGGATGTGTAACCTTTTTTCTTCTTCCCGCAATTGTCGGGTTTCGACAGAGCCGTTTCTGTTTAAACTTGTGATTGCTGCAGAACCTTCATAACTAATAGTTTTGGCCAACGATTAACTCCTCTGAGCATTTGGACTCAATTTGAAGGCGACATTTTGCTCTGCCTTCAGTTTTTTAAACTTCCTCTGGAACTTTTTTTGGATTTCAAGATGGCATCGCTGTTCACTCAGAGACAAAGGGATCTCCTGCGCTTGCCGGTTTTTGTGGGCTCCGCAAAATGGCAATAGCGCCCTTCTTGAAAAAAATTAACACTGGGTGCCTGGACTGGGAACAGGTGCAGGCGGGTGGGCCTCCGATTGGTACCCCTGGTTGGGGGTGTGTCGCCCTTTTACATGGACGGGCCAGTGACGTCTGCCGTGAAGCACTGTGCACTCCCTGTGCGGGTGGGGGATTCCCTCAGCCGGGAGTGCACTCTTTCACACATGCAAAGTGCTGCCTTGGGGAGATCGGCTCCGATTCAAAAGCTTTCCTTGCCATGTCCCCTCATGTGACACTGTCACATGAGTTGGGACATGTCCATAACTCTTATTTAAACATTTCATAAAAGTTAAAAAACCCTCATGAAACCTCATCCCGCCCTTGGATGAGGTTTCATGCTTTTTCTGAGGCCCGCCTGGGCTCCCGGCCTGCCCGCCAACCTTAAGGTTGGACGGGCAGGTCCATCAATCAGGTTTATTGGTCCTTTAATGGCCTTAATAGGATGTTGACAGTTCGGCGGGCATGCAGCCGATTCGGCTGTGCGCCCACCAAACTGAAAATCTAAATGACACGGGGTGACGTCGGGACGCACACCCGATGTTTCCCCACATCATTTTATGCGTCAGCGAGTGGGCCCCGCCCCTGCTCTCCGACCGGAAAAACCTGTCCTTGGTCTATACACGTCTCTGCTCAACACCACACTGACCCTGGGTCTGATTCATGTGCCTTTTTACATCAATGTATAGGTGGTACTGTACTCCATCCCATATTAACCCTATATGTGCCATACCCTTATTTACATTGCTCTTTCTAGACCCTTCATGATTTTGAACACTTCTATCACCTATCAATCATACTGCTCACTAGTTACTGGTTCCCAGTCTACCAATATGTTTTTGGTGCTGTTGTGCCTTCAGGATTCCTCAAGATATTGCTTTGAAATTGCTAGAGAATTACCAAACCCATGCCGATGCATTTTTACTCTGTGCAGTCAAAGGTATTTAAATGCACCAAATGGAAATTTTGGGCAGTCATTGGGAGAGAATCAAGGTTGAGCCTGGAAAGCTAAATTTAGTTCAGACTTCAATATACAATTGCCAGCAGTCCAATAGAAGGACAAGGGCAGCAGACGCATAGAAACATCACCATCTGCAAATTCCCTTGCAAGCCACACACCATCCTGACTTGGAACTATATCGCCGTTCCTTCACTGTTGCTGGATCAAAATCTTGGAACTCCTTCCCCAACAGCACTGTGGGTGTTTCCACACCAGATGGACTGCAGCAATTCAAGAAGGTGGATAATCACCACCAAATTGCCAAGGGCAATTAGGAATGGGAAACTTGCCAGTGACACCCACATCCCTTGAAAGGATTAAATAATATAGATATAAGAAATCAAATTGAAGAAGTTAGAGTAGTAATACTCTACGTAGAACCCATTAGCACTTCATAACAATGGTATTTAGTACTTCTATAGGCACAATGGCAAAAATTCTTACTACAACAACCTTTGCCTTTATTACATTAAAAGGCTATTGAGTTTGATCTTTTGGCAGCACATAACTGTTATAGTTAAACACATAAGTAGGTTGAACGTTGGTATGTTTTACATTACTGTCGGAATATAATTAGGATAAACTGAATGTGCTTAAATACCCCTTGAGTTTTCAATTATTTATGCTAGTCCACTAGCTGGCCTATTGGCATCATACCTGCTATTACCGCTAGGGAAAGCAAAAGGTAATTTAAATGTCATGGTAGGTGCATTCCTGACAGAAAGCATATTGTGACAAGATATCTGAAAGTCAGTTTCCGTATCCTTTGAGACTTCAGGATATTTATAGCTGAAGACTCGAAAATAATTTAGAATTTTACTTCTTTCATTTTATTGCTACTTTGCAAATGCTGGCTGGAATGTGTATGTGTGTGAGTGTTGCTGGGGGGAGGGTGTGTGTGTGTGTGGGGGAGTGTGGAGCGGTGCTTTGACCATAATTGATAATCTGGCGCAGATCGTGCTGAAAATTACAATTATTTTCCAAAGTGAAGTCGTTAAAGTTTCTGCTCAAATTAATTTGCATAATCACAAACATAAATCTTCCCTGAACTAGTGTAATAAGGCAGCACTTTCAAATGTAATTTTTATTTTTCCCCGTTAGAAAGTATTCCTCGATATATTTAAGAATGGTAACCTGGTGCAGTTTTATTAATACAGCTGTGAATGGATTTAACATAACATAAGTATTTCTGATACGAGTTTCTAGTCCACCACCTGAGTGTAACCTGATTTTAAATAACTGAAAATGTCTTCAAAAAATTATTTAGAACTACTTACTAATTTCATTGGTATATAGTACCAAATTAAAAATATTTTTTAATTTTATTTTTTAAGGCTGTCTATTAGTGCCCTTTTGCTAAAAAAAAAAGCTTAATTTTAAAAGCCTCCTCAAAAGGCTGCAAATTTACAAAAACATTGCCATGATGTTTAATTCAAACCTTGGCCACTTTTGTGAGGCAGTGTTAGCTTCTTCTGCAATGATCGTGTAAAAGGTCGTGGAAACTTGATTTGCACTGGATACAACTTGAACTGAAAATTCCTCAATCATTTGCGCTGGTTTATCCGATTTTGGGCAAGCTGTTTTGGATAAACCAGCACAACCTAACAGAAACTCTACCTCAGGATCTTCAGAAGTATAAATAGTTTTGGAGAATGCATACCTTTTTGGTTTGCATAAAACGATCTGGTAGAATATGAAATGTTCATCATCTTTACACTTGCGTCACTCATTTATGTTTGCAGGATTCTAAAACTGCTGTTGAGATTCATTCCTTGATAGGATTGAAAATGTTAACGAGTTGCTGTTTTAAAAGCCTGAACCTTGCCAGGGAAGGGAAGACTGAGGGTAATGAGGAGATCCACAGTTTTGAAGAAAAGAGGGACTGGGAATAAAAGAGGTTTAAGCAACGTCACAGGACAGGAGTAAGCACAGAGAGATAAATATCAAGAATTAAGATAGTCATTTCAGCCTGTAAAGTATACAGCTTCTGTGCAGTACCATCAGGTAGACGAACGCTAAATCCTAAACCATATGCAAGAGAGCTGCATGCCTGTGAGATTCAGCTGCCCAAGCTATCAGTCCAGATCAGCATAGTGATTGGTATACTGCACCTTTGATGTGGGAGCACAAATCTTCTAATGGCTTCCTGAGCAAAGTCCATGGCTGTATGACTGGAAACAAATAAAACTTGGTACCTGGCGTTACAAGGGAACCTTGTGTGTGAAATTTTGAGGTTGGACAAAGGGATCTCTCACTTGCTCACTAATTCCAAATCACTAGTTTAACACAAGAACTGAGTCAGGTGGTCTAATGTTGCAAAATAATAACACGTGCAGCCTTTGAAATTTACTCTTTATAAGATGAATCTGATATTACAGCAATATTATACATTAATAAATCAGTTGGGAGCAATGTTCAGAGAGAAAGATGGTCCTTTCAAATTAATGATGGCAAAGGGCGGAATTGTCCCAGATTTGTATTAAGTGCGGTAGCGGGCGGGAGAAAGACCGCTTTGCCCGCTGGCCACAATGGTGGCTTTTCATGCTGTATCATCCCAATCCTGCCTCATTAATCATGCATTACCAGCCCACCAAGCTGTCGCAGCTTCATCACGCCGGGTGCCACATTTAAAGTGTAGCCACGTGCATACCTCTTAGTGTTTCCAAGCCAGGACTAGTGCAAAGAAGACATGGCCCCAAAGGCAAGAAGCCTGCAGCACCCTGGTTTAGTGACACCTCCCTCGAACACCTTTAGCATGCCATGGGGGCCTGCTGTCAAGAAGATATAATTATGTCTATAGTCTTATTGGAAATTATTTTAAAATAGAGTTCAGTGGTGTCTGTTCCTATGTGTGTGTGTCTTAACTGGATTAAAGCCAGCTGCTCTAGGGGCTTTGATGTATAGGTTTGAAATATTAATTAGGTAAACATGGAGGCAATTTGCATTTTTTCTTCAAATAAACTAGTGCAACTTGAATTCAAAGAGAGGGAGTGAAATGTTACACCTAACCAAGTGAAGGTCAGAAATAATGCGTTTGTTTATTTTTCCCAAGGATTACTCATAAAGTGGTTATTATGAAAGGGTCTTATTATTAGAAGAGATAAAGTTCAAAAGACATGGTGATACAACAAAAATTTGCATTCAAAAAGGAAAATATGTATAAAGGAAGAGAAGGCTATTGGTAAGAAGGGAAGGGATTCTAAGATCTAAAGGCTCCAGCCTGTAAGCCTCTAGCTGCTGTCTGCGAGGACCCAGGGCTGAAAGAAACTCATTTTGAATGCGACTGTCCAGAGTGTGCTTTGCCAGGGGTCTGTTTAAATTTATGTGTTTTGCTGTTGCCTTAACGGAGCTGTAACTAGGAGTCAGATTAGGGGATTTTTGTAGTTATTATAATAGTAATTTTGTAGACATATGTATGTGCTTACAATCTTTTTTGTACTAATAAATGTTTAATTTAGTTTTATAAAAACCTCTTGAGACTCAGTGCTCTTATTACTACTGAATTTAGTGCCAGCATCTTGAAACATACAAATTGCAAAATGGGTTATCACAGTTGTTTCAAGTTCCCCTCTGGGATTTGAACAACTCAGCATTTACCATCGGCTATGTCATAATACTGCTGTGATGTCCTCTATCCCTGCTTCGGCCACAAGAGGGGCAGCAACATTACCACTCCAGCTTAGTAGACGGTGGCATTGGTGATCAGTGCCAATGCTGCACAGAAGAGTTTGACCATCCAATGCAGATAGAGGATGAATGATCTCATCCGTGCCACCAGGGTAAGGCAACCAACTCTAAACTCACACACTCACAAGCCCATCAGACATGCACTGGCATCTCACTCACTACCAGCTCAAGGGACATCACCACTCACTCTCTCTCACATACCCTCACATATCCATCTGGCCTGATCTCCTCTGAAGACTGCCTGCTCAGCCCTCACCATCTTGAGGCCACTTGCACAGATCAACTTGTACCCCCACACAAACCCTGGGGTACCCCCCTTCCCCAGTACAGCCCTCGCCCTGCAGTCTCTTTCCTTGTCTGAGGCCCATTTTGCCCCTTCCCCAAGCAAGCCCTAACCCTGCAACCGGTGAAAAGCCACCCCTGCCTTATGGCTGGCCTAGTAGGTAGAGACTGGCCCCAGAGCCCCCCCTAAAATTCATGTGGTGCTGTCTGCAAAGCCTGGTGCTGATGACTGTGAGTGCTGCCTGAAGCAAGGCAGTCAAACAAACCTCGAAGTCCTGAGAAAAGTGCAGCTCACCAGGTGCATGTTGTTTATGTACAGTCGTGACACACATCAGCATGCAGTCACATCGACGTGCTTGGATGATCCAGCGTTGGGGGATGATTCCGGCGAGCTTATCTTATAATGATACACAGATGTATTACAATGAGGTTCCTGACATCCGACAGTGGGAAATGCGGCCCGCCATTGACGGGTAGAGCGGACAATTGTAAACTGGTTTCACGATGTTGTGAAACCGAGTTTTGGTCTTCTCGCCATATTGTCCGCTCATGCCGCCGAACATGCCCGATGCCAGCGGGCACGGAAAATTCCTCCCAAAGACTCCCAATTTGGCTAGAATTTCAGACAGTCTTTCCCCGATATAAGAACATACCCCAGGGTGCCAGTAATTAGCACCCAACCGTTACTTGCAAACAGCTAAGTTTTTAAAAAAATTATGTCTTCACTTTTAGACTTCTGAGTAATTTGTGAGTCAGTAACAAGGATTTAGAGGTCAAATATTTTTCCATCAAAGTTGTCTTCTAGTTAAGTGAAAGGCTTGGTTATAAGAATTTGCCTGTTTGGTGGAGAATATTTACAGGACCAAGAATTTGCTGTTTACTGAAGAGAATAGTAAAATATCTTGTCTGAAGTGGGTTATTTCTGACCTTTATGCGTGTCCAGTAGTTTGATAGTATTTTTCGATCCAAAGATTACAGTAAAGTTAGTGTTTGTAATTTGTGCTTTAGGTTGAGTATTTCTAGGACAACTAGTGCTACAATCTCTGTAAAGGTTGATAACTTGTAGTTACTAGCTTGAAAATGACAAAAGATTTTATGTTTTAAAACTTCTACTGTAACAAATGACTAAAAACGACTATTGACTAAACACTGTTTTCTTTTTGTAGACAACTTATACTTCAAACTAGAGAAAGGAATGTTCCTTTTTTATACTTATTACATATTACACTCACCACAGAATTACAGACCTTATAGCAAACAGTCCACAGTTGCTCCCAGCTTCCAATAGGTTCCTGTATTCCCAGTTCGCTGAGTAGTAACATCGAGTGACCATCTCCAGGTGTTTTCCTAATTTTTCAGAGAGTTTCTTTAAATTCACCACCATTAGTAGAACCTGTCGCAATGATTCTTCTTCCCCCGGCCATTCCTAGAATCCCTAGAAGGCTACAGGATACATATCTTCGTCTAGAGTGTGTCTCCCTCTTGTATTCAGCCATGGTAGCTTGCAAAGCCAAGCACATTTTTCTCCCAATTGACCACACAGAACTTCAGTCTGTCTAAGATTCATTGATCTGTAGGGAAGCCTGTAACATGACCTCAAAAATAGCTTCTTCTGCCCTCTTCCCCAGGGCAACATAAAACATGTTAGCCTTGTATCTCGGTAGAAATGGTAATTAGCTAGCCTTGATCCCAGCTCCCTTTCATCTTAGGAGTAAATGGACAGTTTACAGCACAACTGTTTACAACCCGATACCTGCAACACCTTTCTGGGACTTTGGGAGACTCTGAGCCTACCCATTGTGAACATTGAGACCGCTGCCATTGTCTCCAAGCATAAATGCCTTGCACCTTCTTCTAAGTAAAACAATCTAAGCCTTCCTTTAATCTCTAACAATCAAACCAACCAGGCCACCTGTCAGGCAGACCTCAGAACAGATATATGACCCCCTTCATTTATCCTAAATTTAAATATACAGTCCCAAGACATGGGGAGAAATCTTATGCCAGTGGAGTGGGATTTTACATTCCACCAAAGTCAATGGAGTTTAGAATGGCTTGCCGCATTTTATGGCCCTGCCCCCACCATGACGGGGCCGTAAAATTCCGGCCATAATCTTATAAACCTCTAAATTGTAACATTAGTCACTGATTTAGAAGAGCTGTCTGCTTTAATTGGGTGCTGCTGTTGATTGAAGCAGAGAAGAGTGCTTCCCTAACTGAAGATCTTTTTAAATATGGTGGCCGACACGTATGTGCATGCTTTACAAATTAATTTCCAATAACAAAACTGGATACAACAGTGAGGTTCCACAAAGCCCTGTCACTTTCTAGAAAGTGGAATTGATTCCTGCACAGGATGTGGGAAGTAAAGGTTTTATATGAAAAGAGAGAGACCAGCTTCCAAACCTAATGGATGTAATTTCATAGAGCAAAAATTGATTATAACTTATCAAATTTGCAAGCTCGCCGAGAGGCCATCAGATCAAAGTATATTTAAGGATTAGAGGAGAATGAAGTATAAGCTCCCTTATTACAGATTTGTGATTTTTGTCAGACTGACATATTTTCTGTGTAGCATAGAATTCTCCATGCTATTATGAGCTTGAAGGGGCACTTTCAAGCAAAACTATCTTCAAGAGATGGCCTACAGCTATTTAATGCTTTATCAAAAGCCAAATCATTTCTGCGATGGGAACTTGTGACAAACATACATAGGCTGGAAAAGGAAATTCCATTGGTAATTGATTCACCCGAGTCATATTTCTTTCATTTTGGAACTAAAATATAGATAAAGTTCTTGAAGGAAAGTATTGTAACTTACAACTGTTATTTAAAAGGAAGAAAGGCTTGCATTTATAAGGCTTGCTCTTTTCATGATCACTGGATGTCTTAAAGCTCTTTACAGCTAGTGAGGTTCTTTTTAAGTGTAGTCACTTTTGTAATACACAAAATGTGGCAGCCAATTTGCACACAGCAAACTCCCACAAACAGCAATGTGATAATGACCAGGTAATCTGTTCTTGTGATGTCGATTGAGGGATAAACATTGGCCAGGAGACTGGGGGATAACTCACCTGCTTTTCTTTGAAATAGTGCTGTGGGATCTTTTACATCCAGCCAAACAGACAGATGGGGCCTTGGCTTAACATCTCATCTGAAAGACGACTCCTCTGAACGTGCAGCACTCCTTTAGTACTGCATTAGAGTGCCAGCCCTAACTTTTTTTCTTAAGCCCTGCACTGGCACTTGAACTCAGAGGTGAGAGTGCTATCAACTGAGCCATGTCTGGCAGTCTGCGAATGAATGAGTATAATGCAACTACATGGAGCTCTACTGGGACTACTCTGCATCTTCTAATTTCACTACAAGAAGTCAGGAGAATGATTTCAGCTTCCTGTAGTACCCATGAAAGTAAAAACCCAAAACTAGCCTGAAATCAGTCTGAGAATACACTCTGCATCCTTTTTTATTCTTTAATGGAATGTAAGCATCGCTGGCAAGGCCAGCATTTGTTACCCATCCTTAATTGCCCTTGAGAAGATGATGGTGAGCCATTTTCTTGAACTGCTGCAGCCCATTTGGTGCAGCTACCCCAACAGGGCTGTTAGGCAGTTCCAGGATTTTGACCCAATGACAGTGAAGGAACAGTGATTTGGTTCCAAGTTAGGATAGTGGGTGACTTGGAGGTGAACCTTCAGGTGATGGTATTTCTATGTGTGTGTACCCTTGTCCTTCTAAGTAGTAGAGATCACAAATTTGGAAGGTGCTGACAGAGAAGGCTTGGAGAGTTGTTACAGGGTATTTTATACATGGTACATACTGCTGCCACTGTGCACCTGTGCTGGAGGATGTGAATATTTACGGACATATGAACATACAAATTAGGAGCAGGAGCAGTTGAGCCTGTTTCGCCATTCAATAAAATCATGGCTGATCTGATTGTAACCTCAACTCCACATTCCCGCCAACTCCCGATAACCTTTCACCCCCTTGCTTATCCAGAGTCTATCTACCTCTGCATTAAAAATATTCAAAGACTCTGCTTCCACTGCCTTTTGAGGAAGAGAGTTCCAAAGACTCACAATTCTCCTCATCTCTGTCTTAAATGGGCGACCCCTTATTTTTAAATAGTGACCCCTAGTCTAGATCCTCCCACAAGAGGAAACATTCTCTCCACATCTACTCTGTACAGATCCCTCAAGATCGAATATGTTGCCTCTTATTCTTCTAAACTCTACTGGATACAGCCTATCCCCAGACAGAGAACTGAGGAAGGGAAAGGAAGAGTTGGCGATGGACTATGTTAAGGTGAAGAAAGGGTGGAGGAAAAGCTGATGGAATTTTCCAGTTTAGGGTGAGAGCAGGAAATGGCACTGATACTTTCATCAATGTACTGGAAAAATGGATGAAGGAGGGGACTTGAGTAGCACTGGAACAAAGAACGTTTCACATATCCCGTGAAAAGCTAGGTTTAGCTAGAACCCTTATAGTTTCCCTTAGCAACACCTCTTATTTGGAGGAAGTGAGTGAAGTCAAAGGAGAAGTTGTTCAATGTGAGAACAGGTTCAGTCATGTGGAGGAGAGTGGTGGTATGTTACGGACAGGGAAAGGTGGTGGGATAACTCTTGCCCTTTTTGCCTCACCCCTCAGTTGACTGCACCAAGGTAGATTTTTTTGAAGGAGTGTTTTAAATCTTTTGAGTATTGTGACTTTAAAGAATAGACACAAACAGGCTTTCTAGTACATTTAAATCAAAAGAAAGGATAAATGTTTATTTACACAACACCCAAAATGTAAATTCAAACAGCCACACCCTCAAACATACAGACACATATACACACAAGAAAAGATGAATTGTAAAGATGAAACATACACTTAGATTATAGAGTAACAAGTAACAAGTCACATGTTCTGAACAACTCCTTTAAGATGAAAAGCATTACAGGCCGGAAGGGTTTTCTCTCTTGGTTCAATATACTGAAGAATAGAGATTGGCGATTGGAAATTTCTGGGTTTTTGTACGAAAGAAACTACCATCTTGCAGGTGGGAACAAATTAGACCCTCTTTTCACTGCCTGAGATGACTGTCTGTTTGAGGCAGGATTCCTTTCTTCTTACTGGGTGATGACCTCTCTCCCTGCTGGTCCCAGACTGCCTTAATGGGTTCTCTTGTGGAGTCATACGGTGTCAACCCCCTCTCCTGTTAATTTTGGTTGTATGATGGTAGTTTTGATGGATCACATTGTCCACATAATGGTTTGGAGCCGAGGTGATTAGTACACAATGGCGGGAGGAAATGATTGATATCCCATCAACATACCATGACCTTATTTGACATTGCATCTTCATGGTGCTGGCACATCTGGTAGCTATAGGGCAGAATTGTCCCACATTTGCACTGAGTGCGGTAGTGGGCGTGAAAAATGACATTTTACCTGCTGGCCGCAATGGTGGGATTTCACACCGTATTGTCCCCTTCCCGGCATATCCTGCCTCATGAATAACACATTCACGGGAAACACTGCGGATTGCTGGCAGGCAGGCTCAGATTTGCATGCCAGGCCATGACCTCTGCGCTTCTTTGCTCCAGGCGCCATATTTAAATTGCACCAGAGCGCAGCCTACTTCATGTCTACAGATCAGGACTGCTTTAAGTGATAGATGGCCCTGAAAGCAAAGAATATGGCAGCTCCCGAATTTAGTTATGACTCACTCGGGCGTCTGCTGGATGCAGTGTAAGGTCGTCGCAATGTCCTCTAATCTCGCTCTGGCTGCAGGATGCCCACCAGTGTCACCAATCCACCCTGGGAGGTGGCGGCAGAGGCAGCCAATGCCAACGGAGCACAGAGGAGGCAGCCATTCAGTGCAGGAAGAGGATGAATGCTCTCACCTGTTCCGCCAGGGTAAGTCAACCACCTCATCACTCTCAATACACGCACTCATAAACCCATCACACATCCACAGGGATCTCACACCTCAAGGGACAACACCACTAACTCTCACCCACACCCTCACATCTACATCAGGCTCATATCCTCTGCAGCTCATGTCCTCATCCCGTCCATGGCTCTGCTCACCACACAAACATCCCATGCAGTGCCATATGTCCTGCTCACACTCTCTCCATCTGTTTTCATGCAGGTGAAGCTGGCTCACAATAACAGGGAGAGGCCCCAGATTGGGGGTGGAGTGGCCCACATTAGGCCCCTCACTCACTTTGAGGAGTGTGCCATCGTGCTGACTGGTGAGGATGTGGACCATGCCTACAGGGGCGGTGCAGTTGGCAGCAAACAGCCACATGAGGATCCTGCACCACATCATCCCTATCTCCATGCAACTATGAGTACTCTCTCTCCTGCTTTTGACTCTGCTGCCATGCACTAATTATCTCTACTTTGTTTCTCAGGGAGCTCTGCCAAGCGACCGATGTTCTCAGCCAACTAGTCCCTCAGCTCCATCCACATCCTCACCTCCAGCCAAGAAGACACCTCCTCTATTGAAGAGCTGGAAATAATCAGCCTGGAAGACCTCTCACAGCGCTTACCCACACCCTCCACCAGCGTAGAGACACACCCCTCAGTAGGACCTAGATCCAGAGCAGGCTCAGGTTCAGAATCTGGTGGTCATGGACATGTGTCCACAGGAAGAGGAGGCAGGTTCAGCTGAGCTCCCCGACACTTGGAGGACTGCTGGGGAAGAGGCACCTGTGAGGTCTGAGTCAGATGACAAGCCTCTGGATTCGGCCTTCCAACTCATCTTGGAGAGTCAGCAGAGGGTGGGGGAACATCATGCAGAGCTCTTGAAAGCCCTCAACAGAGCGGTACACAAGTTGGAGGAGTGTGTTGCCTGCTCTCTGATGAAGTGGTGCCCACATGTACGCATTTGGAGGTCTCAGTGGGAAAGATGGTGGATGCAATGGAAACTCTGGTCTAGCAGAATGCATAGATGTGCGCAGACCTGCACTCCATCATGGTAGCCATGGGTGAGTTCCTGCAGTGGCAATACGAGAAAGAAATGGGGCACCTTGACATCCCTCCAGGTGCTCATTCCCCTCAAGGAGTCAGGCCGAGGCCCTCGGGCACCCGAAGGAAGGAGGGGTGGCAGCTGGACACCCCTGGGTCATCCACTCAGGAATCTCAGAGGCTGTTCATTCCCTCAAGTCACCTTTGCCTGTGACTCCCCCTCAACCTCATCCTCTGTCACCACAGAGGGAGCAGCTGGCCCACAGGAGGACAGCCAAAACAAGGGGCCTCAGCTGTCCAGAGGATGCACACCAAGGTCATCAGAGGCAACACGGCCAACCATTGCACAGGCTGTCTCCACCCCTGTTGCAGATGTTTGGGCAGCACCTAGAAGAAGTGGTAGGCCTAAAAAAGTCACGAAATTCTGATCACAAGTGGTTGCACGGGTGAAAACATTTTGTCACTTTATAATGTGAAAATATATTCACTTTCCTTTCCGCCATCATTGTGGATCCCCCAGCATCACCTTCCACCTCCCCACTGGCACCTACCAACCCAAATCCTTGTCATTCTGGGATGTCCAGGTGAACGTGCACATCCCTACCTTCCAGAGTATCCCACCCCCATCCACAATGACTTCCCTGACCTCATCCTTCCCAACCTCAGGGTCCGTGTCTGCCTCCAAGTCTCCACCAACCACTCTCATCATTCCTTCTACAGTTACTGACACACCCTCCCACCTTACCGGTTGCCTCTGCCCCTCTCCCATACTCACTATTTCCTCCTACTACACCCACCCTCATTTCACTCCCTGGGAGACTCTCATTGACTCCACAGACCCCTTCCTTCCACATTCACCTGGACATTCCCCCATCTTACTCCCTACTCCATCCTTACTCCCTCTTTCACCCTTACTGCCTCTTCCGCCCGGCCACCTTACCTCTGAATTCCCTCCTCCCCTCCCCCTCCCAGGCCACTTTCCCTCTCCGAACTTCCTTCTTCTCCCAGACACCATCCCCCCTCCGAACTCCCTCCTCCTCCCCTGGACACCTTCCCCTCTCTGAACTCCCTCACTTACACTTCCTCCCCCCTTACACCCACCTCCCCACTTGCAGCATTTTGCTCCGTTACACCCCCTTCCCCCGATACTCCCTCCTCCCCACCTCACACCCCCGACACCTTTGTTTCCCTTTTCCTCCCAACCTCACCTGTCCTGACACCTTCATCCTCCCCCTCCCAACCTCACTCCCCGGTATGCCTTCCTTTCCCACTCTGCGCTAGACTTCCTCTCCCCCACCCCACATCGCCGATCATCTGTAGCAGCCCATGGCCAATACCGTGATGTTCTGAAGCAGACCTGAGACATCAATGAAGACCTCCCACCTTCCATGAGCTGCTTCACAGCAGGACCCATGTGCATGAGAATCCACCAAGCATGTGATGCACATGTTCCTCCAGGGTCCGGTAGCTATAGGGCTCCTTGGATGTCCACGATCTGCAAGGCCTAACGGTAAGTCCCAACTTCTGCACATCATGCTTGTCCAGACGTGTTCTGTGCTGGCGTATTTTCCCACCGACATAGCAAACAATTCCGTGTGGGGGTACGATTCCAGTCGGACCTCACTTTGCATCCCATTACAGGGATGCAAATCGGGTTCACGCCGGCCTCCAGTGGGATCCGCGTTCCGCCATGGCGTACACCATCGAATGATCCCGTTGTGATTTCACGCCGATGTGAAACCAATTTCTGCCTCCCAACAGAATTGCTCCCACCATCCCCCACCTCTTGCCTGTCATGACGCTCGCTGGATGCCAATGGGGCTGGATGATTCCGCCCATTGTCTTTTAAATTCCTTCCACTGAATTGGTGAGGGGAAATCAATTTTGCACCTGGAAAACTGATTAGTATTTTTAAGTAACTTCTCAGACATTTTGACTCTGTGCTGAAACCACAAACAGAAGTCACCTGACTTTCCAGCATCCATTCTGAGAGAGTACATTGTCCATTATTTCATGTTGCTTCCATTTTTAAAAAATACAGAGTCCACTGTAACCATCACAGGTAGATTGCAACTGGTTGGGCCTCCATTCAATAAAGACACAGCAAGTCCTCAGGTGGGGAATGGAGGTGTAGAGGGATTAGTGAAAAGGAGGTGGTTAGGGCCAGGGAATCGAAAACTTTTCAAGTATTGGAGGGTGTCAGAATCGTCATGATTGTAGGTGGGAAGAAACTGGACATGGGGAGAATAAATAGAGTCGAGATAAGGGGGAATTAATTTAATGGGGTAAGAGCAGGCTGAAAGGATAGGTCAACCAAGGTAGACCTGTTTGTGGACTTTGGGAAGGAGGTTGAAGGGGCCTGTGCGAGTTTGGTGGACTAGATCTTGGGAGACTGTGGAAGGAGATATCCAGAGGTGATGATATCAGTGACAGTCTTGGAAATGATGATGTTCAGTGATGTGGTCATGGTCCAGCAGGAGGTAGGAGGAGGTGTCAGAGAATTGGTGTTCAGTCTCCTCTAGGTAGTGGTCAATTTGCCTAATAACAACAGTGCCACCCTTGGCAGCAGTTTTAATGCCAATCTTAGGGTTGGAACTGAGAAAAAGGGGTGGTGCAAGTTGAGAGGGTGAATGATCAGAGTGAGTGAGGGAGGCAGAGAAATTGCAATGACACTGTGATCTGGCAGTTCCAAATGAGAAAATCTAAAGAGGGTAACAGGCTAGGAGAAGGGATCCAGATTGAATGAGAATTCTGAAGAGCAAAGCTCCACTGTGTGGGAAAGCTCTGAGCCAGAGATTTGTATGTGGAGGTGAAGGCAAGAGAAGAGCTCAGCATCATGCTGTGTCTGAAATTCATTGAAATGGAGCTGTAAGAGGCTGATGCCTGAGGCATTTGCTGACGACTGATTTGGGGTCAGAGAGGGGAAGGCCAGAGGGGACAATGCAAACACAGCAGGTGGTGAGATTGGAAGAGGAGAGTGAAGGGGAAGAAGCAACCAGAGCGGTGTTAATATCCAAGAGTTGTTGAAGCTTGTGATCTTTGATACCTGAAAGAAAGAAACATTTCTTTTGACAAGGGTTGAATGAGATGAAGAATGTAATGGAACTGGGGAACATAACAGTTTTGGCCTAGAGTGAGTTGGTGCTGCTGAAGAGCTCCTTAAAACCTGCCACTACGACCAAATTTTTGCTTATCTGTCTTAATATCCCCTTAGGTGGCTCAGTGTCAAATTTTCTTTGATAATACTCCTGTGAAACAGTTGAGAGGTTTTACAGCCTTAAAGGTGCTATATAATGCAAACATAGAATTCTTATCTGTGGACTGGCATTGAACTATCCTTAAATGGCAGGGAGAAAATTCTCAGAATTTTCCCTCGATAGATTAAGTGAGAAATGGTTATAAGATTCAGATTGGGATTTTCTGTCCCCTCCCGCTGGTGGGATCTTCTGGTCATGCTCAAGTCAATGGACTTTTGGCTGGCTCCCCCCATCCGCTGTGGCAGGGCCCACTGTGCCGGGGCTAGAAAATCCTGGCTGAAGTGCGCAATACCTCTTGGAGAGTGGGCAAGATGGAATGAATGGTTTTTCTTGTTCCACACTTTCTTGTGTTCTTAAGGTGGGAATTAGTTAGAGGTATGTTTTTCTAAGTATACATTTTATAATATTGATCTTCAGTTCATTCTGCAAAGTCCATTTAGAATTGGATTAGAACTGAGTTTACTGTTAGATCCACAGGATAGACAATCTTTGTTCCACTCGAGTGCTTTATTTAAATTGTATTACAAAAATAAGTTTTATGAATATTATAATATAATGTCTTCTGTACTAAAAAGGTTTAAGCATTAAGAACATATTAATGGTAATTGGATAGAAGATTTTACTTAGGAAGCTTTTGTGCCTGTCTAATGGAAAATATTTATTTACAGACTATAGATTAAGTTTTGTTTGGTGGAAATTTTTATAAGTTATGGAATATAACCATTGAGAGTCAACACAGGAACATGTAACCATGGTCAGAACCTTCGGCACAGCGAGTGGGGGCGGGGCCCGCTTGCTGATGCATAAAATGACGTGCGGTGACGTTGGGCGTGTGTCCCAACGCCACCTTAAGGTTGGCGGGCAGGCGAAGAGCCCAGGCGGCCTTTGCATTTTTCATGAAACCTCATCCACGGGCGGGATGATGTTTCATGAATGATTTATAAGTGAAATAAAGATTTTCATTAAAATTCGTAGACATGTCCCAGCTCATATGACACTTTCACATGCGGGAACATGTCCTAAATTTTTTTTTTCTTTGTTGAAATTTTTGAAAATCAAACTGACCTCCCTGAGGTACCTCCATGCCTCAGGGAGATTTCTGCGCTCTTTCGCGCACATGCGTGAAAGGGCGCAGGCCCCGACTCAGCCTACTCCCCCCGCCCGCACAGGGAGCGCTCAGCACTTCCGGGTGCGCGTCACGCTGGGCAAGCCTTAATTGGCCCGCCCACCGAAAATGGCGGTGCGCAGTCGATCGCGGGCGGCAATCAGCTGCGCGCCCTCCCGCCCAACCCCCCCCCCCCCCCCCGTTGGGGAGAAAATTCTCCCCTATGTGTTTATTCTAAGTCTACGAACATTCTACTTCTGCAAATCTATAAATTGTAGCTTCCTTGTAATTTTATTCCAGAAGTAATGCTATTTTGTAAACCATCAACAAAATTCTCTCAGATGAAAGCAAAATACTGCAGGTGCTGGAAATTTGAAATAAAAACAAAAAATGCTGGAAAAACTCAGCAGGTCTGGCAGCATCTGTGGAGAGAGTTAACAGAGTTAACATTTTGAGTCCTTTTGAATCTTCTTCTGAAGAACTCTGTTTCTCTCTCCACAGATGCTGCCAGACCTGCTGAGTTTTTCCAGCATTTTTGTTTTTAAAACAAAATTCTCTGTTTCACTTCTTTACTTGTAACTTTAATGTCAAGCACATTGATTTAACTGCAGGTATTCATTACTTAATACAAAAGTGAACTTGGCCTGCAACCATCTGTATATCCAAAAACATATTTTACTGCTTGAATATTTCATTTTTATATGTATGTGTACTTTTAATATAACTACCCTGAAAAGATTAATTAATCAAAGTAGATAATCATTTTGAAGGCAAGTCTATTAATCCATTTTAAATTTCATGTTGTCTGGTGTCACTATTTCTTCTTGATAAAATGCTAGAATATGCTTACTGTGTTATTTATATCACAGAGAGACCAAGCACCACTGCAGATTCAGACATGCATGCTGAAAAGGCTGAACAAACCTTAAATATTTAAACCGAACACTCAATATTTAAAGACTCTTCTACCCGTTTGCTTGACTGATCATAATCTCTGGATGTTGAAATTAAAAGGTGAAGAATGCATACCTTTAAACCTTTTCTACCCCGTTGCTGACATCAATTTGTAACTTGATTTACTAGGAGCTTACATACTGAAGAAATATTGATATCTCGCACTTAGGGCCAGTAGGAAGCCCAAAGCTTCAAGGATGCTTGCAAGCGTGACATGAAAACCCTAAATATTGATTATCACACCTGGGAGTCACTAGCTGATGACAGGGGAAAATGGTGACACTTCCTGTGGGCTGGGGTGCGCCACGATGACCAATGGCTACAGCGGCTTGGCAACAGATGCCAACGCTAAAAACAACAACCCACATGGACACTTGGTAGCTTCATATGCGGCACTTGTGACAGAACCAGACCCCCAAGGATTGGTCTCTTCAGCCATCAGCAAAGGTGCACCATATGAAGACAGCCTATCGGAAATGGATTTGGTTGCTGCGTGCCCATCATCTTTTGTAGATGGATAGATGCCAGAATTTGCATTCAGGGCTAGATACAGGCAGAGTGTCTCAAAATAGGCAACCTCAGAATGGAGTCCATGTGAGGTTTTAGATCTTGCCAGCTTTCAGAAAAAAAACCCAGAACCTTAATTCAATGAATAGGGGACACATGAACTCAAGAGAATAAATTCCTTTAGAATACATATTGAAGCGTTTTCTATTCATCTGAGCTTTTAGCCTTTCTAGAATATCTTCCTGCCAAGGCCAGTCTTTTCTATTGATTCTAACAAAGCTGGATCTGACATATTGGGCTTACCTGCTGGCTTTCTTTGACATGATTGCTTTTACTTTATTGCCCTGCACTATCACTGCCTGTATCAAGACTTCTACTTTTTTAACCTGCACAGAGTTATCCATTTTATTAGCCATTGGGGTCAGGTTGGGCACTCCTATGCAGCTCGGGTGGTTCGGGGCCGGGTCAGGTCCGATGGATCAGACCGAGCTGGGTTGGTGAAATTAAGGTCTCTCGGTGCACGGGAAACGTCGGGTGCACGAAGCGGATAACTGCCTGGTGTGCCACTGCGCTGATGCAGCAACTCTCCTAACAAGCCAGTAAGTTTGGCAGCATCGGCGGAGAAGAAAAGAGTTGACGTTTCGAGTTCTCATGACCCTTCAGCAGAACTGAGTATAGTTAGGAGAGGGGTGAAATATAAGCTGGTTTAAGGTGGGGAGGGGCGGGGGGAGAGAAGTTGTGGGGGTGGTGGTAGTAGGGACAAGCAAGCAGTAATAGGAGCAGATAATCTAAAGATGTCACAGACAAAAGGAACAAAGGGGTGTTGAAGGTGATGATATTATCTAAGAAAATGTGCTAATTAAGAATGGATGGCAGGACACTCAAGGTACAGCTCTAGTGGGGGTGGGGTGGAAAGGCTGACAAGGTATTACAGTTATAGATTTAAAAATATTGGAAATAGGTGGGAAAAGAAAAATCTATATAAATTATTGAAAAAAACAAAAGGGAGGGGGAAGAAATGGGGTGGGGATGGGGGGAGGGAGTTTAAGATTTAAAGTTGTTGAATTCAATATTCAGTCCGGAAGGCTGTAAAGTGCCTAGTCGGAAGATGAGGTGCTGTTCCTCCAGTTTGCGTTGGGCTTCACTGGAACAATGCAGCAAGTGTTTTTGTTTTGGATTTCCAGCATCCGCAGTAGTTTTTTGTTTTTAAGCCAGTAAGTTTACTCACTCATTTAATAGGACTTAAATTTTTTGCATCGCCCGCTTAAAAACATGCCAGGTTTTCAGACATTGCCTGTTTTTGGATAGCCGGCTGTGAGGTATTGTACTATATAATGCAATATGTCATTTAGCCCACATACTTTTGCTCTGTCTTTTCATTATTCCATATCAGGCTTGTCCAATCTTTGCACTTGGAGGGGGCCACGTTTCAATTTTTCTCAGACTGGTGAGCAAATTTCGGAAAGATAAGGTTTGGCTCAACATTAAACATGAATTTTTAAAAAAAGCTGACATATGAAAATAAACAACTTGCTGAGCACAAAACATGTCACAACAATGAATTGATAATTTAAAAAATGAGTAATAAATAAAGATAATAATTAGAGTGTGGGAGGGTGAATGCTTGTGTCCAGCTAACTCCCAGGCTCAGGGTGCTCACTCACTCACCCTCACCCACTGTGAGAGTGGGTGAGTGTGTCTGTTGATGTGTGGGGCTAAGGGTGAATGAGAACCCTGAGACTGGGAATGAGCCAGGCAAACACTCTCCCCCCTCCCTCACCTCCCTCACCTCCCTCTCTTTCTTTCTCACACACACACACACTCACCCCTCTCTCACACACATACACACGGATTCACCCCTCTCTCTCCCACACACACACACATACCCATCTCTCGCTCTCTCTCTCACACACGCACTCACCCTCTCTCACATACATACACACACACACACACTCACCCTCTTTCATACACACACATCCCTCTCTCTCTCTCACATGTGCGCACACACACGCACAGTCAAGAAGATATAATAATGTCTATAATGTTATTGGAAATTATTTTAAAACAGAGTTTAGTGGTGTCTGTGTCTATGTGTGTATGTGTGTGTGTGTCTTAATTGGAATAAAGCCAACTGGTCTAGAGGCTTTGATGTATAGAAGAGAAGTTAATGAAATTTTAATTAGGTAAACATGGGGGCAATTTGCATTTTTTCTTTAAACAAACTGGTGTAACTTGGATTCAAAGAGAGGGAGTGAAATATTACACCTAACCAGGTGAAGCTCAAAAACAGTGTGTTTGTTTATTTTTCACAAGGATTACTCATAAAGTGGATATTATGAAAGGGTCTTATTATGAGAAGAGATAAAGTTCAAAAGACATAGTGATACAATGAAAATTTGCATTCAAAGAGGAAAATATGTATAAAGGAAGAGAAGGCTGTTGGTAAAAAGGAGAGAGATTCTAAGATCTAAAGGCTCCAGCCTGTAAGCCTCGTGCCGCTGTCTGCAAGGACCCAGAGCTGAAAGAAACTCATTTTGAATGCGACTGTCCAGAGTGTGTTTTGCCAGGGGTCTGTTTAAGTCTATGGCCAGGACTTTGCCCTCGTCGGGCAGACTTGGCAGGGGCAGTGGGAGCGGTAAGGAAGCCGACCGCTGCCCGCGATTGGGGCTTGACCGCAATTTCACACTAGCGGGCCAATTAAGGCCTGCCCAGCGTGAAATGCGTGCTGCTGCGCTGAGCGCTACCTGTGTGTGAGGGGGTGGGGTGGTGTGTGGAGGGTGAGCGTGGAACTTCGCGCATGTGTGCAGGTGTGCACAGGAAGAGCTCCCTGAGGCACAGAGCTGCCTCAGTGAGATGAAGAGTTTAAGAATTAAAAATAAAGAATTTTAAAATGTTAAAAAACATGTCCCCTCATGTGACTCTGTTGTCACACAAGCAGGAACATGTTATTAATGAGATATTTAAATTTTTATTTAATTTTTAATAGTTATTGGAAACCTCATCCCACCCGTGGATGAGATTTCCTAAAAAACTCCAAAGGCCGCTTGGCCTTTTTGCCTGCCCGCCAACTGTATGGTTAGATGGGCAGCAAAAAATTTAAATCAATTGGGACTTTAATGGCCTTAATAATACCTTGCTCGTCCTGCTTTCTACCCTTAATTAGCACATTCCTTTAGATAATATCACCACTTTCAACACCTCTTTGTCCTTTTGTCTGTGACATCTTTTGGTTATCTCCACCTATCACTGGCCCTCCATCCAGCTCTTCTTGTCCCCCCCCCCCCCCCCCCCCCCCCCCCCAACCGCCTTAAACCAGCTTATATTTCACCCCTTTTCTATTTTTCCTTAGTTCTGTTGAAGAGTCATGCGGACTCGAAAAGTTAACTGTGCTCCTCTCCACAGATGCTGCCAGACCTGCTGAGTTTTTCCAGGTATTTTTGTTTTTGTTTTGGATTTCCAGCATCCGCAGTTTTTGCTTTTATATTAATAGGTCTGTTAATTGTTGGCTGCTGCTGACTCCCACGTGTACCCGCCAACCAAATTATCGCATGAGCGCACGATGACATCGGGACACTCACCTTACGTCATCGCGCATCATTTTATGCTCATTCAGGTCCTGCACGCGTCCGCCTGATGAGCTAAAAATTCTGGCCTTTGTGTTTCATTGTTACCTTAACAAATGTGTAACTGAGAGTCAGATTAATTAGGGGATTTTTTGGAGGTTATTATCATAGTAATTTGTAGACACATGTATGTGTTTACAATCTTTTAATTAATAAATGTTTAATTTAGTTTTATAAAAACCTCTTTAGACTTGGTGGTCTTATAACTGAATTCAAAGCCTGCATCTCGAAACATACAAATTGCAAAAATTGGTTATGACAATTGTTCCAAGTTTCCCTCTGGGACTTGAACAACTTAGCATTTACCATCGGCTGTGCCATAATAACACACACACAGACACGCACCCCTCTCTCACACACACACACACTCTCTCTCTCACACACACACTCACCCCTCTCTCTCACACATACACACACATGCATACACACTCACCCCTCTCCCTCACACACATACTCACCCCTGTCACACACATACACACCCCTCTCTCTCTCAGACACACACACACACTTGGATTCACCCCTCTCTCACATACACACACAATCACCCACTCACCTCTCTCTCACATACACACTCACCCCACCCTCACACACACACCCTCACTCGCGAAATTGGCTGGGGGAGAGCAGGGGTGTGGTGGTGGAGGGAGTGCGGACGAGAGACCTGGAATGAGGCCTGAGGCCTAAAATGCAGGTGCCCATTGATCAGAGCTCCAATAGCTGGGAGGGGCATGGGGAGAGCCAGGAGCGTCGCTGAAACAGCCAGGAGGGACAGGACTGAAGCCAGGAGGGACGCGGACAGAGGAGGGGAAAGGGGCTGGAGCCGGGAACAAACGTCTGGAGCTGGGAATAAGTGCCTGGAGGTGGGTAAAGGGGCCAGAGTCAGAAACAAGTGGCCGGAGGTGGAGGAAAGTGGCCGAAGCCAGGATCAAGCAGCCGCAGCCAGGCCAGAACACCAAGACCTCTGGAAAAATGGCCAGAGCCGTGGGAAAATGTGGTGAGGGGAGGCTCCATATGCCCCAGAGTCTCTCTATCCTCAGATACTTGCAATGCCTGGTGTTTGCTGCTCCTCCAATCACAGCCTGTTTCTCTCCCATGTTTTCTGCTGATAGGCTCCCTATCGAGCCTATCAACAGCAAACGTGGGCGAGAAACAGGCTGTGATTGGTGGAGCAGCTCCCTGCAGAAATCTTCAAACTCACTGACCCATCTTACCAGCATTTTTACCAATCGGATCGGGGGGCTACATTGAGAGGCATTGCAGCCCGCAGGCCTGGACTGGACAAGTCTGCTCTATATTCTGGATTAAAACCAGTTTGAAATAACCAAATTGAGGAGTTATACATTATTAAGTTAGTTTATTCACATCCAGTGACAACCTAGATATGATGAGGAAAGTTGGCTTTTATCTGTTAATACTGGTTATTGCAAAGCATTTCAACCCACTATCACCAGAAGCACTCTTGACAGCTTCTGGCTTTGTTCTGTGAGTGATCCATCAAGACAAAAGGAATTTGCAGTCAGGTGACAAATTGACTTGGGTCTGACACTTATTATCTGGAAATTGCTGAAACTGCAGATGCACTTTAAAGATATTGGTATGATTGACAGCTACGTTTGATTTTCTTCCTTTCTAGTTGAACTTCAAAAGGCAGCAAGCTGCCAACTCACAAACTCTTCAGGGGCCATGAAGAGAGAAGACCGAGTGAGGTTGTCGCAAAGAGACATTGGTTTGAATCTAATATTAGAAGAGTGATAGTGAAGAGTTGCATGACTTTATTATTTTCTGTATTAAAGGATTAATAGCCATGTTCTGCAAATTACAGTAATCTGCTTTCCAGCCTTTGTTATTGCTTATGAAATAAACGTTTTCACAAGTTTATTGTTAAAGCTCCTGTGTGATGAAGTGTTTATTCTGCCATTTTTTTGAGCTCTTGGATATCACAAGAAGGCTCGGAACATGACCAGTAAGCTAAGTATGGACAGGGTTTCTGTTTAACACTTGTGCTTGCTACATCATTAGTTAACAAGCATATAAACGGCACACACTAATAGGGAGCAAAAGCTAGTTTTCAGAATGGATTGTCTGTGCTGAAAAATACCTTAGCAAAGAACTAAACTTGTAATACATTTATTATTTATGCAAAATACCTTACATCTTCTATCAAGAACCAGGGTCAGCCGAAGTCTATGTGAATGGATTTTTCAGATTGTAAGGAATTCAACTTTAAAGGACATTTCTGGAAACTATTTTGAAATCACTAAGTCCGAAACTTCCAAATCAAGAGAAACTTCTTTACCTTAAGAGTAGTGAGAATGTGGATCTTGCTGCCACAGTGAAAGCAAATATAACGGATGTATTTAAGGGAAGCTAGACAAAGCTATGAGGGAGATGGGAATAGAGAGTTACGATGATAGATGTAGATGAGGAAAGATGGGAGGAGACTCGAGTGGAGCATAAGTAACTGGCATAGTTCCCGGCCTAATGGCTTGTTTTTGTGCTGTATATCCTATGTAATCTTATGTAAAATCAGTTTGGTTGATGACACCTGACCACTTTGAGGATCATTCGCCAGGAGAAAGTTTTCACATCTTTTTACCTCTGGTCACTGCTTTTACTTTGATCACCTTGAGGAGAATTTTCTCCCCGCCTGGCGGGCTGGTCAGGAGTGGGCGTGGGCGGGCGCTGAGCCAATCGCCACCTGCGATCGGCTATGCGCTGCCATTTTATGTGATGCACACCCGAAAGTGCTCAGCGTTACCTGTGCGGGCAGGAGGAGGAGGGAGAACCGGGGCCTGCGCTCTTTCGCACATGCACGCAAAAGAGCGCAGAAATCTCCCTGAGGCACGGAGCTGCCTCAGGGAGATTAATTTGATTATGAAAAATTGAAAGAAAGAATGAAAAAAATTATTCAGCTATGTCCCTTCACTGTCATATGAGCTGGGACATATCTATGAATTTTAATAAAATTTTTTATTTAAGTTATAAACCTTTTGTGAAACCTCATCCTGCCCGTGGATGAGGTTCCATGAAAAATGCGAAGGCCGCCTGGGCTCTTCGCCTGCCCCCGAACCTAAAGGTTGGACAGGCAGCCCTGACAACTACTTTAATTAGGTAATTAATGGCCTTAACAGGCCTTTGACAGTTCGGCACGACTTTGGCACGCGTCTGCTGAACTTAAGATCTGAATGACGTGCGACGGCATCGGGATGCACGCCCGACATCACCACGCATCATTTTATGCGTCGGCAAGCGGGGCCTGCCCCCACACGCCAAACAGAAGATTCTGGCCCATGCGTATTGTTCAAAATATTGTAATTTCCAGAATGAAATTAAAATGCTCTATTTGGAAAATTAAAACATGACCACAGTTAGATGGGGCGTCAGAAGGGATAATGTACATTGCATTTGGTGTAATTTACATTACAACCAGTGGCTTAGCGGGTTTACAGTCAAGAAAACTCACTCGGGTGTAGGCAAATTAGCCTGCACATTTCACCAAAGGTTTTCTGAAGAATCTATCAATATTTGAATACTTTTCCCATTTAATCCGGCGGCAACTAGTTGATTATTTTGTTTCCTTTCTCTTTCAGCTGTTTCCATCATGCGACACAGTGCATCATCCTTTGGGTTTGCTGTAAGTAACATTGTGCAAATAAACACAGAAAAGGCTTAAAAGGGACTTACTCAGGTTATCGGGACTGGCCAAAAACAAAATATTTCATTTAGGGTTCACTTTTCTTCTAAAATTTAGCAACTCTTGATTCTGCACTAAAACTAATCACAAAAGAGAGAACTGGCAGTTGAGGCAAATTTTTATTTTTACTCTTGATTTGAATACCAATATTTGCAACAGTGTGGATCTGGAATTTAGATTGGGTCAGTGTGCAATAGCAGTTTGTTCACTCCTATATCCTATTTACATTGAAGAGCATATAATGTAGTACAGCTTTAGAACCCACTTATATTCAAGTTCATATTCAAAAACAAACTTGCATTCATAAAGCACATTTCATGACCACAGGACATCTCAAAGCTTTTTTGGAAGTGTAGTCACTGTTCTAATACAGAAAACATGGCAGCCAATTTGCACACAGCAAGCTCCTATGAACAGCAATGTGATAATGACAAGATAATTGTTGTGTAGCTACACCACAGGTACTGCAACAGTTCAAGAAAGCAGCCCACCACCACCTTCTCAAGGGCAATTAGGGATGGGCAATAAATGCTAGCCTAGCCAGCGAAACCCACATCCTGTGAATGAATAATTATTTTTTAAAATTGTGATATTGAGCAAGGATTAAATATTTACCAGGACACTAGGGATAATGACCCTGCTCTTCTTCAAAATAGCAGGATCTTTTACATCCATCTGAGAGGGCAGACAGAGTGTTGCTAATATCTCATCAGAGAGAAGGCACCTCTAACAGCATAGCATTCTCTCAGTATTGCATGAGAGTGCCAGCTTTGACACTTGCACTCATGCTCTGGGATGGGATTTAAACCCATAACCTTCTGACCCAGAGGCAACAGTACTACCAACTGAACTACAGCTGACATGCAACTTGCAAATGCAGTCAGATTCATGCAAACTGGAAAAGCACATAGGCCCTGAAAATGTGCAGATTATAATGCTGGAAATTATACTCCAGTTGAATCCCTGGGACCTCTGCTGCTGACCCTGCCAGAATATGTGGAGTCAGTGGGAGGGTACTTATTTAAATGGGCAATGGGCAAAACACTACTGGGCCATATCTGAGGCAGCTGCTGGACTTACATGCTGAAAAGTCTCATTCACGACTGTGAAGTCCAGGGGGCTGTCCAGTTCTGTCCTGGAAGGAAGCTTTTGTAGCCTCTTTGCTCTTCCCCATCCCCCGCTTCCCCCATCCTTTTCAGGGAGCTGATAATTTGGCAATGCTAGGTGCAAGAAACAAACGTGAGCAAGATCATCCAGTGTTAGTAAGTGGCATGGCATATAAAATGTAAATAGATGGGACAGGAGCATAAATCAATAGCAGCACTGTGGAGTAGCAATTCTACAGTAGTGGAATTTTGTTAGTTCAGTGCCAGAAAATACCTTGACCCGAATTCCAGTGGTGAAGCTGACCTTGAAAGAAGTCGACCACAAGAATCTAGCAGTCTTCGTGGCAAGGTCTTCCCCTCTCCTGAGAGCAATTTAAATTTAAAATCATGGGGTATCTTGGCGAATAGCAGCAATCATGGGTGGAAGTTAACGTTGTTCAAAGCAGCCATCTCTTTTAAGGTATCAGTTCCCTGCAGGACCAACGATTAACCATTTTTTTTCACAAGCGCAAGCAGGACTACAGAGAATCACCAGCGCCCTCTGAACTTAGGCAAATGCCTGGGAAAATTGGTGGGTGGCCATCGGGATTGGTCGGGTGGGCACAAAGCTGATCAGCATATCTATCTTTATGCGATACATGACAATAACAGTGGAGAAGTTCAATTTTTGGTCATTAACAAAAACATGGATCTTCAAAGTAAAGAAACTGTATAATTTTTGTATGTTTTACAAGAGTGACTGTTTGAATATTTGCATTCATATATGAGAACACAAGTATTAATTTGTCATGAGCTGAGAAATATGAAGTGCAAATTATAATTAGAATTAGAATTAACATATAGTAATGTATTATAACAGTTTACTGAAGCCATTATGGAAAAAAAATGCTCCCTGGATAGTTAACTGAGCAATCTGAAGGACTGGATTTCAGAAGTCAGGGTAAAATAATCTGAAAATGAACTGATTTTTATTTTGACAGATGTTCTTATTTTGATTTATATTTATAAAATAGTGGATTCCATTTTTTGTTTGCTGACTGAGAATTTGGCAGATCAGGCAGTTATTATTTCAAAAGATTTTAGAAGGGCTGATAGCAAAGTGTAGTGCAGATTTTAGGGATCCTGGGATCAAACTCCAAAATTGCCCCTTCGTCATTTGGCATACAGATATACAATGACAATGCCCCAGATTTTTACATCAGCAGTGAAGCATTGTAGGCCTTGAAGAAAGCCACATACAAAGGTCTAGCGAACTCTGTGGTGTTAATTTCCCCTCTCCCAACACTAATATGAATCTCACACAATTCAAGGGGTTTACCAGCTGTCTAGCAAAAGTGATATCATCCAGGAGGTTGAGCAACCAATTACATTGAAGAATTCTCACAGACAGAAAACTAGGAAGTAAGGTACATTGATTACCCTTCACTTTTTAGATAAATTTCACGGAGATTGAAATAAAGATTAGGACACATACATTAGAAACTGAAATATCATAAACAAACTTATAGAAAATATTATATTAAAAGACTACAGATTTTTTATCATAATGGAAAAAATGACATTACATCATTAAAAACCCAGTTGCACCTCATTCCTCCTCTTTCGGATACCATGATGGCATTGGTGACCATGAACGTCCATTGGATTGGTCTATGATTATGTTTGGTGAAGTTCTGCGGTGGTTTGCCAATGTCTTCTGCAGTATGGCTGATCAGGAAACTCTCTCGCTCTTACCACCTTCCATCAGCTATATTGGAAGGATTTATAGGCTGACAATCAACCTGTTTCAACATGTTACGGACACACCTTCTGTGGCCATCAAGTCCCGAAGTGGGACTTGAACCCAGAGCTTCTGGCCCAGAGATAGGGATGCTACCACTGTGCCACAAGATACCCTTCTGCACCACACTAACAGAATGTAGCTTTTTCTGGGGGTTTTAACTGCGATATTAATGTCAAAGGGGAAGTTCTCGTTAGTTCAGTTATTCGTAAAAGATTGCTGTCCATGGTGACTTCAACAGCACCCCCTGTGGAGGAGTAGGGAATCATTGACAACAACTCCTGGATCTCCGTGTTGCACTGCACATGTGCAGACCCCAGAGATTGTTGTCAGTTTTACAGGATAATGATGGCGACGCTAACAGTTATGCCGTCATTACAAACACAAAATCCAGGCCAATGTTCTAAGTAGATAATATACATAAAGTGAATTATAGTCATTTTGAATTACGGGAAGCAGTATGTTGTACTGACAATTTAACATTTTGCAGCAGGAACCTCTTAACCACAAATATGATTACTTATATCTGTCATATAAAGATATATGAACAATATATAATCACATTTGGAATTTCAGGCATTTGTATGTGTGTCAGATTAACTCGGCAAGCTCTAAGAGCTCCTGCTGCAAAATGATAAATTACCATCAGAAATACTGTTTCCTATAATTCAGGTCAACCATGATATTAGGTTTCCAGAGATAACTACAGTCATTGAATCATGTATTTTTCCTCTTGATATATGGATAAATAAAATTTATGATGCATATTGATGTTATATGATTCCCATCTTAATTGGACATTTCTGATTTTTCTAGTTTGATGCCATGTTGGATGTATTATCTTCTGCAATAGTGCTGTGGCGTTACAGCAATGCAGCCGCTGTGCACTCTGCCCATCGAGAGAACATGTAAGTCTACCTGCATCTTATCTATGTTAATGATGATCGTGATCCGTTTGGGTCATTGAAAGGGGTACAAATTCTGTTCTGATTCTGCTTAAACATATCCTGGGTTATAAATGGTATTTTTAGAGATTGTACCATGAGGAAGGAAATAGATGTAATATTCAAAGAGGAAAAAAATGTAAATTGAGTTAAAATGCGCTCCAAATAACATGAGTTTGGTAATTTGCCAAATGAGCCTGAGGTCCAGGCAATGCAAAAACACATTATATTTATTGGTTTGATATAGAATGCATGATTATTGATGGGTTTGACCTGGAAAGCAGACCTTTTTCATAGGATGTGCGAAGCCAAAGCCAGCAAATTACTTTAAAATCACTGCAGTGAAATTTAAGATTTGCATTACATTTTAAAATGATTATAAATGGGGTAAAGTTTGATCATCTTTCCAACTGTTATTCACCTTCTCTGGTGTATGGGGCCTATTCACTATCTATAGTTTAGATCAATCATTAGGTTTTGGGGCTGTCTTAGGATTTTGTGAGACCCCAGCAAAAGCAAATTTTGGGTGCTATCTTTGAAGTGTTGGCATTGTCATGAAATCTTTTTGTAGCTAGTACAAGAGGCTGCTCTATTTACAAAAAAAAATAAAATGGTGCAGCAATCTGTCCTCACAGTGATCTTATTTTTGATCCCTTTGGCCTTTTCCTGCTCTCAAAGTCTTTAAAGATGAAATTGAATTTGGTTAAACAGTAGGACTCCTAGGGCAGAATTGCCCCAGATTTGCACCAAGTGTGGGGGCAGGCAGGAAAAAGGATGCTTTAGCAGCCGGCCGCATTGGCAGCTTTTCGCGCTGTATTGTCCCATTCTTGACTTGTCCCGCATACCCGGGAAACATGCCGGGTCACTGGCGGGGCGGCCTCTGACTCATCTGCCCCACAGTCACCTCAGGCCTTCGGTAATCCGGGCGCCATATTTAAAGGGCACCCCTGCTCAGAGCTAGCACTCTTCATGGGAAAGGAAGCTGTTGGAACTGATGGCTGCCAAACTTAGTAAACATGCTGCCCCAAATTTAGCGACAACTCTCTCGAGCACCTACTGGATGCTGTGGAGCCTCGCAGCAACGTCCTCTACCCCAGCTTTGGGTGAAGACCAGCAAACAAAGTCACCAATCCAGCATGGGAGGCGGTGGCGGCGATGGTCAGCGCCATTGCCCTGCAAAAGAGGACAACCACCCACTGCCAAAAGAGGATGAATGATCTCTTCCGCCCCGCCAGGGTGAGTCACTCTTCTCATCGCTCTCAACGCACACATTCACAAACCCATCACACATCCATGGGGATCTCACTCGCTGCCAGTTCAAAGGACATCACCATTCACTCTCTTACACACACCATCATCTGCAGATTGTGTTCTCATTCCATCCATGGCACCACTCACCACCTGCACATGCCAGGCATCCTTCTCATCTGGCCTGCCAGGCATCCTGCTCACACTCTTTCCATCTGTTTTCGTGCAGGAGAAGCTAGCTCACAACAGCAGGGAGAGGTCCCAGACTGGGGGTGAAGTGGTGCACATTAGACCCTCACTTTGAGTAGTGTGCCACCGCACTGACTGGTGAGGATGTGGACCGTGCCTGTGGTGACGGTGAGGTCAGCGGCGAACACCCACACAAAGATATTGCACAACTTCATCCCTCTCTAAGTGCTCTCTCTCCTGCTTTTGACTCTGCTGCCATGCATTAATTATCTCTACTTTGGTTCACAGGGAGCTCTGCCATGCGTCCGACACCCCCAGCCAACCAGTCCCTCAGTTCCATCCACTTCCTCACCTCCAGCCAAGAGGACACCTAATCCATTGAAGAGCTGAAAGTAAGCAGCCTGTAAGACCCATCACAGCACTTACCCACACCCTCTACCAGCGCAGAGACACACACCTTGGTGGGACCATGGTCACCGCATGGACACTGCCTGCAGTAGGAGGAGACAGGTTCAGTCGAGCTCCCTGGCACTCAGAAGACTGCTGGGGAAGAGGCATCTGTGAGGTCCAAGTCAGATGAAGAGCTTCTGGATTTGGCCTTCCAACTCATCATGGAGAGTCAGCAGAAGGCGGGGAACATCGCACAGAGCTGTTGGAAGCGCTCAACAGAGTGGCACACGAGTCAGAGGAGTGCGTCTGCCTGCTCTCTGATGAAGTGGTGCCCACATGTGCACATATGGAGATCTCCATGGGAAGGATGGCAGGCGCCATGGAGACCCTAGTCCAGCAGAATGCGAAGAATTGCAGTAGCCATGGGTGACTTTCTCCAGTGGCAAAGTGAGAGGGAAACGGGGCACCTCAAAGTCCCTCCAGGCTCTTCTTCCCCTCAAGGAGTCAGGCCAGGGCCCTTGGACACCTGAAAGGAGGAGGAGAGGCAGCTGGATACCCCTGGATCCTCCACTCAGGAATCTCAGAGACTGTCCTCCCCCTCCGAGTCCCCTTTCCCTGTGACCCCTCAACCTCGCCCTCTGTCACTGCAGAGGAAGCAACTGGCCCACAGGAGGACAACTAAAGCAAGCCGGGGCCCTCAAGGCCTCGGGTCTCCAGGGGATGCATGCTGAATCATCAGAGGCAATAGGACCAACCATAGCACAGGCTGTCTCCATCCTGCTGTGGATGTCAGGGCAGCACCTAGAAGAAGTGGTAGGCCTAGAAAAGTTAAGATTTCTGATCACAAGTGGCTGCATGAGTGAACATATTTAGTCACTTTGTAATCTAAAAATATATTCACTTTTATTGAATAATGTGTAATGGTGTCTTTCAGATTAATTTACAGGCTTTGCGAGTCCCCCCACTACATCCCTGCCCCTCCTCCGACTAGCAATTCAGCTGCATGCAGCCGCAGCATGAGTGATTCTGGAGGGAGAGATGTGTGTGTGGCAGGGCCTTTTGGAGCCTTGTGCAAGCACTCTCCCAGACATGTGGAGCCTTCCTCCATCACACTCTTCTCACTGTCCGGAGCATTTTCAGTACCGCCTGCTGGGGTTCTCTTTCAGTTGTCTTTCTGCGCTGACCTGCACCTCTGCCCACCCGCTGATCCCACTCCCAAGCTGCACCTTTTCCCGTCCAACACAAAGCTCTGCTCACTTTTGATTTCGACAGTGATGGTAGTCGTGAAGTTTCATCTCAGCCCCCCCAAACTTTCCCTTCCCCCAATCACTCATATCCTGTCCCTCATCACCGTTGACCCCCCCCCCCACCCCCCCCACCCCCCGGGCATCACTTTCCACTCCTCACCGTCACCTACCAACCAGAACCCTTTTATTTCCAGGATGTCCAGATGAACATGCATGTTCCCTACCCCCCTGAGAATCCCACCCTCATCCACATAGACCTCCCCAACTTCCCCTTCCCATTCCCAGTGTCCATGTCTGCCTCTGAGTACCCATCAACCATTCTTGCATCCCATCTACCACTACCATCACACCCTTAGCCTCCCACCCATCTGGATCACTCTGCCCCCTCTCATGCTCACCATTCCCTCCTACCATGCCTGCCCTCAGGTTGCTCCCCACTACATTCATTAACTCCACAAGACCCCTCCCTTACACTTTCACCTGAACAACCCCCTTCCTTACTCCCTCCTCTACCCTTACTCACTCCTCCACCCTTACTCCCTCCTCCACCCTTACTCTTTCCTCGCCTGGACTCCTTCCTCCCCCTGGACTCCTTCCCCCTTCCTAACTCCTTCCTCCCCCTGGACACCTTTCCCCCTCCAAACTTCTTTCCTCCTCAGAAGTCCTTACCCCACCAAAGTCCTTCCCCTCCTCCAAAGTCCTTCTCCCCCACCGAACTCCTTCGAATGCCTTCCCTTCCACCTTCCACCCCCCTTACACCTACCTTCCCAGTTGCCGGATTCTCCCCCGCTACATCCTCCCCCACCCTGTACTCCCTTGCCCAAAACATAACCCCCCAACACCTTTGTTTCTGCCCTCCCAACCTCAACCTCTCCTGACACCTTCGCTCCCTGCATCCCAACCTCATCCACCCCCCCGATACCTTTGCTCGCCCGCTCCTAACCTCACACCTCCTGGTCCACCTTCCTCTCCTAGTCAAACCTAGGCCTTCATCTCCCACTTACAGCCGGACCTCCTTCTCCCCCCCCATTCCCACCCCCCCCCAACTTTGCCGATCAGCTGTTACAACCCATGGCCAAGACCGCGATGCCCCGCAGCAGACCCCAGACGTCAGCAGAGACCTCCCGCCTTCCATGAGCTGCTTCGTGGCAGAGCCACGTCCATGAAAATTCACCCAGCATGTGATGCACATATTCCTCCAGGGTCTGGTAGCTGTAGGGCTCCAGCACCTTCTGTTCCTCAGATGTCCGCGATGTGAGCAAGGCCCTAACGGTAGGTCCTGACTTCTGTAATTCACACTTGCCCAGACATGTTCTGGGCCGGCGTGTTTTCCCACCGATGTGGGAGGTAAACTTAGAGTGGGGGAATGATTCCGGTGAGCAGACAAGATGATGGGATGCCAATGCATTGAAATTAGGCCCCCGATGTTGGATGGTGGGAAAGGCAGCCTGCCGTTGATGGGTGGAGTGGACGATCGCAAACTGGTTTCACGATGGTGTAAAATCAAGTTTTGGCCTTCTTGCCATATTGTGTAGTCACACCTGCCTTGACGCCTAACACCAATGGGGATGGAAAATTCCGACTCTAGTCTTCATTTCATTGGGAACCAGCAGCCAAATGATGAGCTGATGGTATGACACAAAGTGCCAAAGAGGACCACCAAATTATTCCAGATTTATAAAGTGAACGTTAATCAGATCATACAGAGAATGTTAATGATTATCTCGGATGCCACAACACACAATAACTTATATGACGTGAAACTCAGATCAGTAACGTCTGTTCTTTGGGCGCTACAAACACCATTTCAGGTCTTAAATGGATTTTGAGATGCATGCATCTCTGGGATGAGTCATGCCGGACGCCACATTGGTGAAGGCATTCACTCGTGCAATGAATGCCTGCTGGGAATATTCAGAGTGGGTAGATCATGTCATCAGTCAATGTGCAATGTTGATTTCATGCCAGCTTGCCTTGTTAGAGCTCATCTAACATCAACTAGTGCTATATCTTAATCCCACATGGCAGAATATAGGTTCAACAGCAGGAAAGATACCTCACCAGCTCTATTTAAAGCGATCAACATTTTACAGGTTAGCTGCTGGTTGATTTCTTCAGGCTGCTGCTACAATTCTACAGATACTTGGTTTCTCATTTCTGAGTTTCATGTCATATAATTGTTTCAAATTGCAAAAATCTACAGGAAATAGCTTGAACCGGCTGAAAGACTTTTTGCTGACTTCAAGGCTTATGCACAAAGCACTTCCTCCCATACATGGAGGCACTCATAGACACTGCTCTAGGAAGACAGTATGGCTGGGGGAATAGGCACATGGTACACAGAGACACAGAGCAGGACAAGCTGCTTGAAGAGGGAGGAGGAGGAATGGGAGAAGGACTCTTAGCCATATCTATGCAGGGTATTCAGGGAACAATTCTCCTACCTGAACAAAGTGTGAGTTGTCTGTTCTTCCACCAGAACATCCCCACTGAAATCTACCATCTGCTGCAGCCACAATTGCAACCTCAGGGCAGGGTGAGGATTGCATTTCCAGCGGCTATGATGGCAACCATGGCAATGAATGTTTATGCATCTGGCTTCCTTATCAGCTGGAGCTGTAGATATTTGCAGCATCTCATATGTTTCCATCCACGGTTGCATAAGGGAGGTAATTGGTGCCTTCAATTCATTGACAACTGACTACATTTCATTCTCTCTTTCTAGACAAAGCAAAAGAAGCGCGTACATGGATTTGCTAAAATGACAGTTTTGTCCATGTTACATCTACATCATTTGTTAATGAAAGGGATCTATGCCCCCAATGTTCAGCTATTGTGTGACCATAGGCAGGTCAATGCCTGGTATCATGGCAGCAGTCACAATTTTCTTTGTTTGGCAGGAGTCCGCTCTGCTGTCTGTACTTGAGCCACCAAAACAAACCAAAGGGTTGTTACTGGGTGATAAGGGCTGTTCACTGGCCTCAGGCATGATGATTCTGGTGTGCATACAATGAAAGCCATGCTGCCGGATGAAATTTGATAGAGTAGACCACTCACATGTGGAAACAGCGCTTCTGTTTGGCTGCCTGGACCATTCTGGATGAGCCCTGAAATATTTGCAGAGCGGGTCACAAGGTTCATGATGGTCTGCTGCATGCTGCACAATCTCGCCATCATGCGGGAACAGCCCTTGTCACCAGCTATACGGTGAACAGTTCAAGAGCAGGAAGAGGAGGATGAGGAACAGAGGACGTGACCTAGACAGTCCCTTTCTTGGGTTATCTATGAAGAACCCATCTGACTTTGATACCAATAACCGCAAGCCCAATTCCCCAAATACCAACCGTCCAACACCTTACTTTTGTTGTCACTGACCAGCACAGTGCCTGCTGGGCTAATGTGAAAAGATAAAAAGCCAGCACAAAATAAATATTTCAAACTAAATTTATAAATTAAATAATTCTATATTGTATACAAAAGGCAATTAATCATTTTGTGCATGCCCTTAGTGCCAGACTTCCATTTGTCTTTGTCTTAGTGCTCCGAAGCAGTTCTACCCCAGTGACTGCCCCATGGCACATGAAATGCTATTGACATTTAGTTGAGGAGACTAAGGATGGTCTAGAAGGCCCAGCTGTGAATTCCACGTCTCAGCTTGGGCAGCAACTGTCTCGACTGGCTGGTTAACAGGCGACAGCAAGAGCACTGGCAGACTGGCAGTAGTGGGAGGATGAATCCTGTCATCCTGAAAGAGGTCAGAAGTTTTGTGCTCCAAGGAGACACTGCCACTCACCCCAGGGCAGCACAGCAGTAATCCTAGTAATCAGGTGGAGGGTAGATTGCTGTTCAAAGAAAAACTTTCATCTGTAGCCATGATAGCTGAACTTGTAACACTTTAGTCTGATCTTCCACTGCAGCACTCGGACTTCTGCTGGAAGCTGCTTATGCTGGAATGGAAACTGAGACATCAGCCAACTGATGCTGCACCATGGTCAGGACTGCAATGGTTCTCATGGAGTTGGCCACCACTTCATTGCTGGAACGGATGGTCCCCAGGCTCTCTGCTATGCCCTGTGCCAAGTTGGCGCTGGACTGCTCCATGTTCCTTGACATTGACAGCAGGGCTTTCTGGCAGACTTCCCCAGGCACCAAGCATTTTGTTATGCATATGTATCAAAGTTCTTTACACGGTCCTGAGGAGGTGCTCATGTGAGTCCTCTGCAGTAGAACTCATGTATAACCTTGCTCCCTGATAAGCTGTTCCCTGCCATGTCCTTGTCCCTACCCTGACTACAGGCCACTTGTTCCCTGTTTCTAATATCTGCAGATCCCACCTCTATTCTTTCCTCTAAGTTACATGCAGTGTCAGCATCTAAGCTGGTGGCTGCGAATATGAAAACAAGTGTTGGTGCTGTGTCTTCATTATCGCTGTCTTCTTGCTGTTCCACCACTTCCTGGCCAGGTCCTACTTCTTGGGCATCTGAAAGGAGAAATGCACAAACATAATGTTGTGGTGTGGATTCAGGAGGGGGAGTAAAAGGTACATGCTTATGGCACCCTGAAGTTTTTAATTCAGAAGAGACCCTGGGATGAGGAGAAATTGGGATGTGCGAACAAGCATTAGTTATGAGGATACCATCAATGCTGAACACAGGCTCAGAAATGGGCATCCCAGTAACAGCCAGAACTGTCTACTCCCTGGAGGTCAGGCCATGCAAATGCACCTGTCCCCCTCTGGTTATCTCCAGCTGCCTCTCATTGTGTGCCTCCTTGTGCTGCAAGAGTGAGGAAAATGTGTCAGTGAGTGTTGTACAATCTGTTTGGCTGATCTGGCTGTCATGGTTATAAGTTGCAAGATATAGATGTGAGGCCTGTAGCAGTGGTAAATGTGCCAGGTATGCATCCTGATTGATGGAGATTGTTGGTTGGTGAGTGATGGGACTGTGGTAAATTGAGCAGTGTGTGAAGCTGGTAATGCAATTGGTAGGATATGGCATTCGAAGATACAACCACCCACCTTGACCGCTCGTCTGACATCATTGAACTTCTTGCAGCGCTGCATCCAGGCCCTCAAGGCTCCACTCCTGATATTTTCCTCCACAGCCTCTGAGCCTGTGTCTGCAGGGCCTTGTGGCCCCCCTTCGGGTACAGTACATCTGTCTTCCTTTGCAACTCCTAAACCTGGCCTTTCAGAGCAGTGTTTGAAATTCTTCTAGCCTGTCCTTTTCCATGCTGTGCTATTCCTCTGTCTTTCCCAGGTCACAATAATTGTGGAATGACTTTCAGCACCTGCTCTAACCACAATGTACCTCCCCTTTGAGAGTTGCAGGCTGACTTTATGTAGTGCAGATTAACTTGAAGTGGTGGTAGCCTCTCGATTTTGGGGCTGAAGCTTGCAGTCACCCAAGGGCATGTTCAGTGCTCGCTGTACCCTGTGATCATGTTAATCAGCAGGCAGCACAAAGTTGGTGTGTTGGCTGCATCACACTGAACAAGTGTGAGATAATAGCACAATTCAATTCCTGCACATGTTTTCGGGCACTAGCGAATTTGATCCCCAGTGTTTGTGGAACTCATTTGAAGATTTCCTTTTTTTTGGCGAACCTGTAAAAATGAATATATTTTTAACCCTCTAAGCCCCTTGATTAAAGTTTTGTAGTTCAACACCAGTGAATTCAATGCCAGTGTGATATTAATTATATGCTACAGTACAGTACCTGATAATTCAGTAGGTGGTGTGCTAGTCATCCTTGTGCAATTGGAGCCAATTGTATATTTTACACTGGTTGAAGAGATCTAATATTAGTTTATTACTTTGAACATGCACAACAGCCATTATTATCTACCGAGATTGGACCAAATGCATATAGAAGCAAGAATCATTAGCAATCAAAACTAAAGGCATTAAAACAAATGAATGATTTACTTAGTGGGCAGGGTTTTCCCCTCGTTGGGTGAGCGTGGCAGGCAGGCTTAGGGACAGCCACGAGACCGACCGCCGCCCGTAACCGGGCTCTGACCGCGATTTCACGCTGGCTGGCTAATTAACGGTCAGCCAGCGTGAAATGCCCGCTAAGAGCCTCAGCGCTGCCAGGTTGGGGGTGGGAGGAGTGCGAGCATGGAAGTACGCGCATGCGTGGGGGAGCACACACTGAAAGCTCCCTGAAGGCACAGAGCTGCCCCAGGGAGCTGAAGAATTTTAAAAACAAAAATAAACTCTTTACAAATGATATAAACAAGAACCCACATGTGACTCAGTCACATGAAGAGGGACATATAAAAGAGGATGTTAAGAAATTTTTACTGTCATTTTGTGTAACTGTTGGAAACCTGATCCCCATGTGGATGAGGTTTTGTGAAAAATGCCTGCAAGTGGCTGCAAGGCCTTTGCGTCCACCCGCCAACTGAACAGTTGAGTGGGCAGCAAAATATGCAACTTAATTAATTGCTTTTGGGTCTTAATAGTCATCTTAATTGTTGGCGGGCACGCTGCTGCCCCTTGCGCGCGCCCGCCGACTGGAGTGCACGATGACATCGGGACGCTCGGCTGACATCATCGCGCACTATTTCACTCCCGTTCAGGTCAGGCACGCACCCGCCCGCTGGACGCAAAATTCTGCCCTTAGTGTTTCTAAAAAATTGAGTTCACTGTTTTATTTGCCAAAAATACCTAATTCCATCAGAATAATTGATTTTCCATTTCGTCTCCCAGTTTCTGCCACTGATATCAGAGTTCAAATTTTGACCACTGAGAGTATTACAGCACAACTTACAAAGTGACCCAACTGTATAGGAAGGGACATTTGGTCTAGCCTGGTTAGGGTTAGTTCCTATATATAGTTCTGCTGCTTTATAGTCACAAAGACAGTTACTATTCAGTGAATTCACTAAATTGGATTGGGAGTCTTGGCTGCAAGCCTGTTTGCACAGAAAATTATGTTTTAGTGTTCTAATTGTTTATTAAAATTATTACTCTTCAACCTGTATATTAAAAATATCTGCCTTTGGTTATGATGATGAAGCACTTAGTCCTTGATATATTGTACTCTAACACTGCAACTGAACTGCATTAAACACTGGCTCGACTTAAGTATATTCATCTTTTTCCCCATTGCTACTCCTTTCACAAGATTCATGCCTTAGTGTTATTCTACTTCAGAACGTCTCCAGTGGGAGAGGTTTCACTGCTAATTTTTCTCTGGCATCTCATTGCTCCAAGGCTGTAAAATTAAAATCATGATCCTGCACTTCTGGTAGTGAAGCTGCACTCAAAAGGAGCAGAGACAAAGACAGAGTTACAACATTATTGCCCTGATTCCCTGACCTGCACTCTCTGTATTACTCACCTACCCATTGCAGGAATCATCACAATTACCTCTAGTCTGTAGGAATTAGGCAGTGTGGGAGGTATAACTGGGTGAAGTACCGAGCAAACATCAGGATAAATGTGATGTTGATGTTGATGGAAGAGCTGCAGACATCATTGATTTGGATTTCATGGGACTTGTAAAATGAGCCGAAAAAAGGCGAAGGAACAGTTCTTTGAACAGACGCTATGATAGATGAGGTTTACATCAAGCCATTTAGCACCACGTTGGCATCGACTCACAAGACGTTGTTCACTGAAAGAAACACTGCAACTAAATGTAAAAAGTAAAACTCAAGGGAAAACTAGCCTAGAATGAGCATTTCTTAAAGTTCACAGACACTTCTAGAACATGACAGCAGCTAATACAATGCTAGGGGCAGAATTTCAAAGGGAGGCAGTTTCATGTGTGGACAGGTAGGTAAAACCCCAAAAGGCTTTTTTAAAAACCAAGTTTGGGAACTGATAGGATCCCACCCACTTCCAGGTTCAAACTGATTAGGTTTGAAGGTGAGCGGGGAAATCCCATGGAGCTGTTGAGTGGTAATTAAAATATTCAAAAAGTCAATTAACAAATTTTTAAAATTCTTTGATGGGATGTGGGCATCGTTAGCTAGGCCAGCATTTTTATTGCCTATCCCTAACTGCCCTTGAGAAGGTGGTGGTGAGCTGCCTTGTTGAACTGCTGCAGTCACATGGTGTAGGTACACCCACAGTGCTGTTAAGAAAGGAGTTCCAGGATTTTGACCCAGTGATAATGAAGGAACAGTGCTATGGTTCCAAATCAGGATAGTGTGTGGCTTGGATGTGAACATGCAGGTGGTGATGCTCCCGTGCATCTGCTGCTCTTGTCTTCCTAGGTGGCAGATGTCGGGGGTTTGGAACATGCTCTCGAAGAAACCTTGGTGAGTTGCTGCAGTGCATTCAGTGGATTATGAGAAAATTATTAATGCTGTGGCCCCCTCCTGTTCACTGTTAGCATCCCCTTAGCTCTACAGGCATTCCAAACTGAGGAGAGAAACCCACTGCCAACTTCTTGAGATGCCCCACTTCTTGGTGCCGCATGAAGATCATTTGGGGATGTCCCCTCCCAACTCATTTGATTCTGACTATTAGTCTGAACTTGTTTCAGGGGTAAGCTGAGCTCACCTCAATGCATGATCACCAATGCTGAAAACATGCACTTGCTCAAATTCTGCACCTTTTAGAAGCTATTGATGAGTGATAGGAAGAAGCACAAGTGAAACACTGCTTACAGGGGAGGTAAGATGATGGTCTGGAGTGATGAAGGACCAGCCCTTGTGTGGCAGCATAGCATAGGTTTCAGCATTAACCTTTGCATGTTGAGTGGGAAGAGGGTTAAACCCTCTAAAAACATGAAACATGACCCCAACCTGTAGCACATCTGATGCTATTTTTATGGCAGTGGGTAGCGTGATGTGTGCGTATCTCATCTTGGAGAGGTGGGGCATTTTATTAATATATTTAAATTGGGTTCCACAAACATGGTTCTTCTAGGCCTGCCTAGAGTGGGAGGAAAGGAGGGAGGGGGAGCTTAATTGCATGGGAGGCCAAAATTTAGCTTCCTGATGGCGGGATAAAGTTTTGCAATTAATTTCTTGGAACTTTAAAGGTGGGTCAAGTTTCCCAACGTCAAGCATCGGAAAGCTCTTTTGCATACGTCGGCATATCATATGCATACTCCTTAAAAGGCCAGCTCACCAGAATTAAGTACCCCCTCTGAATTAAGTTCCCCGCGAGCGAGAAATACGTGCCTTCAGATTCATGACTGCATATAAGTGATGTGCCCCTGGCGACTTTGGAGTGAGTAACTGCTGCTATTCCTCCTCGGGGACTGTTTGGAAATGTCAGGCTATTGATTGAGATCTGGTGCCGGTACTCCTTGCTGCTCAGAGGCTGGACAAGTGAGGCAGAGTCAGCGGGGCAGGGTGTCGGGGGAAGGAAGTCAGGCTGTTCGGGGCAGGGTAGGAGGGTGTCTGGGGAGGATGTCAGATAATCTGGAGCAGGGAGGGATGAAGACTGTCCAGGGCATGGAGGCAGCCAGGCCGAGAGGCAAGCTTTCCAGCCCAGAAAGGAAAAACAGTTCGGACCAGTACTCTTATTTCCCAGGTTTTACCTGTGTTCCATTTGAAGGTATACAAGACCAGTTCAGACCAGTATTCCTATTTCCCATTTTTACTGTTTTTTCCTTCTGGGAAGGCAGAGAGAGAGCCAGAGAGAGAAGGTGAAGGTGCAAGGACGTGGAGGGCGGGGAGGGAAGGGCCTTGCATTTTGGGCCTGGGGGTCCTGAGTATGGGTGGGGGGTGTGTTTCTGGGCAAGAATGGTGGGAGAGAAATGGTTCTAAAGGGCAGTGTTGGTGCTATCTACTGTGAGGTCGTAGGATTTGAACTGAGGATACCGGGCAGTCACAATGAGAGGGGGAAGCGGGATGCTGTAGGGTGGCAGGTCCAGGGTCATAGTCAGGCTGGGGATGGTCTCGGGGTGGGGAGAGGGATGGGGGTGGGGTGTGGTTCACAGAACTGGACAGAACAGATGGCATTGATAATGGGAAGGGTCAGGGTCAGGGTGGGTGTGGGCACCGTAACAGGTGTAGGCTCAGAAGGGCGAGAAGGCTTGAGGTTAATAAGGGGATAACAGAGGGAAGAGCAATGGTTATATTGGGTGGGTCAATGGTGATAAGAGAAGTTGGTGGGTGACAGGGGGAGAGTAGAAGGTGGTGTAGTGCGTGTGAAAGGTGACGTGCACCATTTTCCGATCAGAACTGGAGAATGCAGTTGGTCGGTAAGTACAATCCCTCAAAGTGAAGGAGGGTTTTTTCAGGTTGGTGGAGTTAAAGGTGAGCACATTTGTCTGACTAAAGGGACACCCTAATAATCATAAGTCCACTGGATGAGAATCATGCTCAGTTGTGTTCTCCTCACAGGACAGCAGGTTTGCTCCCTGACTTGTGGGTCTCTTAACATCAAGATCCCAGCAAGGCTGGGAGCTGGAGTAATCTCAGCTCATTGGATAACCCCCCAGCCCCTGGAATAAGCCTGGTGTGCCCTGATTGCAATCCCTTTATGGGGGGTCTATCCTTCCCAGATAGAGAGATGAACAGGACACTCAATACTCAAGGTGAGGTCTCACCAGGGTTGTAATCAACTGCTGCCAGACCTCTTCAATCCACCTTGCAATCAAGGCCAACCTGCCAGTTGGCTTCTTGCTTGCTGGCTAACCTGCATATTATCTTAAAATTACTTTTGAACAAGAACAGCAAGGTCCATTTGGACGTCCACACTTCTCCCTTTTCTCAACATCTGGGAAAGCCTCTGGTTTTCTATTCTTCAGACCACAGTGGAGAGCTTCAAGCTTTTCACCCTCATACTCCATGTACAGTGTTCCTTGTCACTCACTTAGCCTGTTTATCTCCCCTTGAGGACTCTGCATCCTCCTTACATCAGGACAATAGCAGCAGGAGATGCAGTGATTTTGCTGCACACGCTATGCAAACAAAATTCTCATTGATCTCAGAATCTGGTGACTGAAACTTATGGATTGCACGAAATGTGCCTAGGTCACACATTCATGACTGATGGCCAATGCTTAAGCATCCTCATGCTGGAATATTCAGTGGTTACAATGCTGATGATGTGAGGCAAGTCTCTTGATTGTAAGACATAATCTGGATCTAATGGGGGACAAAGTTCCATGCCCTTAAATGCCTGTGACCATTGAAGCAACTAACAACAAAATGAGAACGCAGCAAACTTCCAAACAGTGTAAGTGAGCATATATTTACAGATTTGAAAAATCTCTGCAGTGATTGGAAGCCAGTGTCACCTAAGTGCCTTCAAAACTTCTTCATCTTTCTTTCCCTGTCGCCACGTCTAGGTGCAGCCCCGACAACCACAGCTGAGGTGGAGGCAGCCTGCTGCCTGCTGTGCCCTGGTTGACTGTAATGACTTTGGCAGGCTTCCTCTTGTGGCCTGAGGCCTAGAGGGCCCTGGCCTGCTAAGCTTCTCTTGCACAGGTGTAGGTGCAGCTTCCACAGACTGACCTGCTGGAGGCGATGGGGTCACTGGCAGAGGGAGGTTGAGCCGCGAGAAGCCCTTGGAGTGTCCTGGGATGAAGCTCCCAAGGTGCCTTGCTGACAGTCCTATTCTCTGTCGGTGCACGATGGCACCTCCCCGACTCATTGAGGACATGGGGCAACTGGAGGGAGGTTGAGGTGCTCCATCCCTCTCTCACAAAGCCACTGCTGCACTGTGCCCATGGGCTAGAGTGACAGAGTGCAGATCCAAGTGTATATCTGGCAGCTACTACGTGTTCTGCTGGACCTGGGTCTTCAAGGTGGCCACCACCCTTTCCGTGGAGGCAGCCAAGTGCTCGCATACCAGAGCCATGACAGGAGACAGAATTTGGACAGACTCCTACTGCCTTCGGGCCAGTATGCGCATGGCCTCAGGCACCTCTTCCTGATGTTCCCCTGCCTGTCTCTGCATGTCCAAGAGGTCCCTTATGGCCAAGTCCAGAGACTCATGATCTGCATGTGGCTCAGCAGAGGCTTGGTCTCCAGCAGTCCTCTGAGTGTCAGAGACCTCAGCTGTCACTGCCTCCATCAGCTGTGGACCCACGTCTGTGATGTGCTCACCAGATTGTGACCCCGAGCCTAATCTAGAACGTGCACCCACTGAGGTGAATGTATCTGTGCCGGTGGAGGGTGAACGTGAACACTGTAATGGTGCATCCTCTGAGGCTTCTGAGGTATCCTCCTCAGAGGTGATCCTTGAGGTGGAAGTGGAGCTGGTGATAGAGTTGGGGGTAGGATTGGTTCTATAACCTGCATTGGAGAACACAAAGAGTTAGCTCACGGTTAAACACAATCCCTTTGCCTACCTAAGTATCATGCGTTAATCCTGTTATGTGCATTGGTAAGGAAAAGGCTGGAGGCGTCCTCACTGGATGACTGCGACACTCTGGTCTTTTCATCCGCACAGCTCGGTCCCGTTACTCCCCAGCAAGTACCACAGCCTCTTCCTCAGAGTGCGAGGATTCTTGTCTTGAGTAGACCTATTCCAGTCTTATTTCGCTCTTGGTGATTATGAGCATTTTTCTCCTGTGGACAGACAGGGAGAGTGATTGAGTGTCATCCCAATGGGTGCACGACCACTTCAAGAGCATGCATGCCCATTACAGCTCCTGAATCCTCCCCAGTAAGTGCTGACAGCCACACTGTCCTGCAGATATTATAACATTGACACCATGAAGTGACTCCCACACATTCAGTGCACATGTTGCATCTGCTGCCGAGGCCTGCAGCCCAAACTCCTGTCTGACATCGTTCTGCACTTGTACACTTACACTGCTTGATGTCCTTATGAGTGTCACTTTGTAGCGAGTAGATGGTGCCACTTACCCTGGTGGAGTGCAGCAGTTTGTCCATCCTTTTGAGGCACTGGAGCCAGGTTCTGGAGCGGGCCCCATGAGCGCTAACCTCCGCTGCAACCTCCGTCCAGGCCGTCCTGGGAAACAGGTCCTCCCGCCTTTCCAGGACAGCCTGGAGGAGAACCAGCAGTGAGGTGTCACTAAACCATAGGGCCACTCTTTGTCTTCTCTGAGGCCTCACTGCTATTAGCAGGGTGAGAGGACGACAACAACGGTGGTGCCAATGGCTTGCAGTGAGTGAATGGCTGTCCGGATGCCCTTTAAATGTGGCTCCTGGACTTTCGACCCCCTGAGGTAAAGGCAGGGATGGCAACTTCCTGCCCACTTGTGCTGCAAGTTTTGGCATGCTTTGTGCACGTGCATATCTCATGGGCTGACCAACATGAGCTCATGCGTGGCCAGCTGTCCCACCCCCCAAGCAGAAAGCACTCTCACTTCCACTGCTGCCTCCCAGCTTTTCTTCCAGAACAGAAGATTCCACCCTGTAATTGGGGGCCTGATGTGAATTTAACCTCTTCTGCGTGTGTTTTCTGAGGCTTGGGAAATCTAGAAAAGGAATCGAGATGAGAGCTGCTGGCTCCATTTGAGCCAGGAGTGTTCCTCAGCCCCTCAAGGAAGCCTTCAACTGTCTGCAGCCTATTTCTAGCCACTGCCATGATCACAAGATTCGCTAACCATTTTTGGCCCCTCTCTCTCTCGCTCTCTCTCTTTCTCTCTCTCTCTCCCTCTCTTCCTGTCTCTCTATCTACAACCCCACATCCCTCCATCCCAATCCCCTCTCCTCAATGCCCACAGCCCTGATCTGCAACCATTCCACCTCCCTATTGCTGGGGATGTCACCAAGTGTCCCTGGCTGTGCTTTCTGCTGCTGGTTTTCCTCCCTGGCCAGCCTGCTTGTCTGTCTGGGCTAGCGGGTGAGAAATGGAATTAAAAAACGATGAGAATCTGTTGTTAAATTGGGCAGAACGTCAAAATCCCCGGCCTCAACTGGCCTCCTATTCCCACTCCTTGTGAGCATTGGAGGCACAGTCTCCGGCTCTACTGAGTTGATGTATGATTGCAGTCATGAAGTCACTGATGAAGCAATGGAATCTTGATGAATTGGTGATCAAGTTTCTTGAGAAGACATCACATGAAGCATCTTGAGGAATTGAAGTCCACGGTTAAAGGAGTGATAAAGGAAGGGACAATTTTAATGCGCTCGGAAACAGACCAGTATCAATAGTCATGGAGAGATCTAACAGCTGTGCAGCAAGAATAAAAACAGTAAGTGCTGAAAGTACTCAGCAGATCGGCAGCGTCTGTGGAGAAACAGAGTTAACATTTCGAGGCAAATATGACTTCTTCAGAACATTCTGAAGAAGAATGATGAAAGTATGCTAAACTTGTATAGGACCGTGGTCAGACTGAATTCAGAGTAATGTGCCCAGATCTGGCCTCCAGACTGTAAAAGAAACATAGAAACAGCACTGGAAAAAGTGCAAAGAACATTTATAAGGACAGCACCAGAACTGCAAGATTACAGCTACCAAAAGAGATTAAACAGTTTGGGACTGTTTAGAAATGAATGAACTGCTAGAGGTCTTTAAATTTATGAAGGGGTTGCAGCAGGGTAGATCTGGAGAGAAGGTTTCCTCTTGCAGGCAAATCCAAAACTAGGAGCCACAACACAATAAAATTACTAATAAATCCAGAAGGGAAGTAAAGAGCAATTTCTTTCCCCAGTGTGGTTAGAATGTGGAACTCACTACCGCAGGAAGTAGTTGAGGCAAAAAAGCTTAGACACTTTCCAAAGGAACCTAGGCAAATATATGAGAAATAAGGGAATAGCAAGATATGCAAAATGCTGAGATGGGGTGGAGTGATAGGAGACTCGCATTGAGTACAGGTTACTAGGACCAAATGGCCTGTTTCTGTGCTGTAAATTCTATGTAACTTGTAGCCAGTGCTACAACTCCTGCCACATTTATTCTACTGACGCTTGCCTTCTTTTGCCTTTCTCCACACTTGTCCCTTGACTGCCCTTACATTGTACTTTCCTTTGTTGTTAACAATCTCCTTTCACCCATGAAGCTCACATCTTATTTTTTGCCATATTCATTTACTTTTCTCAGCTTCACTCTCGCAGATTGTTAATCATTTTCTAGTCTCTGGTATCCCTGATGACATATCTACAGAATGTCAGTTTTTATATGATTGGTGCCTCTATTGATGTCATTCAGGAATAAATAATTAACACATTTGTTCTACATGCTTCAGTGCACTATTTTTAGACTAACATTAACCCATTTCAAAATAAACATTCATACCTGATTGGAAAATATCGATTAATCTCTTCACTGCCATTGAGTCCAAAGTTTCTTCTATACTGTCTCTGACTGGAAAATCTAGGCTACCTAGTCCAAACACTTATGCTATTGCATAAAGCATGGCTAGCCAATAAATGGGAGCGCAAAGTTCACTGAATCACAGAATGATTACAGCACAGAAGAAGGCCATTTGGCCTGTCATGGCTGTGGTGGCTCTCTGAAGGAGCAATTCAACTAATGCTATTCCCCTGCCTTCTCCCCTTAGTCCTGCACATTTTTAGTTTTCAAATAATCCAACACCCCTGGGCCTACCACTTAGCTGAAGAGAGAACAAGGAACTGGTGTGAACCTGGAAGAAATTGGCACTGGGTCTCAATTTAACTTCTTCCTCCAGCTCCTGGTTTCTTCCAGCCTTGGCCTCACCTGCAAGTTAAATATGTAATTAACATATGAACAACTTAACCGAGGATAATGCACGGTACACTTTCGCTCCAGTAGAACATTTAAAAATATTATTTGTAAATTTAAACACTTAACATGGTTGGTTTGCCTCTCCAAATCCAATAGCAAGATTCACTTCACAGCAGTCCCAAAAGGCACAAGTATTCCGATTCAGAAAAATAGGCACCAAATATTGCTGATATATTAATTAACTTCAAACGTGACAATGATTGGGCTGATGTTGGCCTTTTGGCGATATACATAGATGTAGTATTAGGGTTTGTAAGGGTTAATATGTGGGACTGTGTAAATAGCACCTCTCAAAATAATGATGTAAGAGAATACATGACTAAGAGTCAAAGAGAATGTTCATGGTTTCAGCAGTTTAACACTTAGTCATGAGTAGCTGTACATAGTTCCGTTTTATATATATAATAAACAGGTTCATATTTGGACTTACCAACATCTCAGCAATTATTGATCAGCTAGACTAACCAACATAAAATAGTAGGTTCTCTGTGTGAAAGGATGGAGGAGAGGAAGAAGAACAAAAATGAAGGTATGTATTAGGGTGGAGGGTGAATCACAGAATTGTTTTGGTGTAGAAGAAGGTCATTTTCCTCATTGAGTCTGCACTGGCTCAAATGAGCAACTCAATTAGTGACATTCCCCCCGCTGCCGCCCCCGCTTTCTCCTGGTAACCCCACAATTCGTCCTTTTCAGATAACAGTCTAATTCCCTTTAGAATGCTTCAGTTGAGCCTGCCTGTACCACACTCTCAGGCAGTACATTCCAGACCCTAACCACTCATCGGGGGAAAAATTTTTCTCATTCACTTTTGTTTCTTTTACTAATTACTTTAAATCTGTGTCCTCTCATTCTCGATCTTTTCACAAGTGGGAACAATTTCTCCCTAGCTACTCTGTCCAGACCCCTCATGATTTTGAATACCTCTATTAAATCTCCTCTTAACCTTTTTTTCTCTAAGGAACAGTCCTAAATTTTCAAATCCATCTCTATAACTGAAGTTTCTCATCCCTGGAACTATTCTCATGAATCTTTCCTGCACTCTCTCTATCGCTTTCACATCCTTCCTAAAGTATGGTGCCCAGAATTGGATGCAATACTCTAGCTGAGGTCAAACTAGTGACTTATAGAAGTTCAACATAACTTACTTGCACTTGTACCCTATGTCCTACTAATAAATCCCAGGATACTGTATGCTTTATTAACTGTTCTCTCAGCCTGTCCTGCCACCTTCAATGACTTATGCACATATACACCTAGGTCCCTCTGCTCCTGAACCCCCTATACCCCATTTTATCTTGTCTCCCCGTGTTCATCCTACCAAAATGAATAATTTCACATTTCCCTACATTGAACTTCATCTTCCACCTATCCACCCACTCCTTGTCTATGACCTTTTGAAGTTCCACACTATCCTCCTCACAGTTCACAATGCTTCCAATTTTTGTATCATTCACATACTTTGAAATTGTGCCCTATACACCAAGATCTTGATCATTAATATATATCTGGAAAAACAAAGGTCCCAACACTGACCCCTGGGGAACTCCACTGCAAACCTTCTTCCAGCACAAAAACATCCATTGACCACTATTCTTTGTTTACTGTCAATCAGCCGATTCCATATCCATGTTGCAACTGTTCCTTTATTCCTCACAAGTCTATTGTGTGGCATTGTATCAAACTCCTTTTAGTAGTCCGTGTACACCACTGGTACAGCATTGCCCTCATCAACCATCTTTGTTACCTCTTCAAAAAACTTCAGCAAGTTAGTTAAACATGATTTCCCCTTAAGAAATCTAAGCTGGCTTTCTTTACTTAACCCGCATTTGTCTACGTGACTATTAATTTTGTCCCGAAATATTTTTTTCTAGAAGTTTCCCCACCGCTGAAGTTAAATTGACTGGCCTGTAGTTGCTAGGCTTATCGTTACACCCTTTTTTGAACAAGGGTGCAATGTTTGCAATTCTCCAGTCCTTCAGGATCACCCCTGAGTCTAAGGAAGGTTGAAAAATTATGGCCAGTGCTTCTACTATTTCCACTCTCACTTCCCTCAGTACCCTTGCATGCACCTCATTCGGACCGGTGCCTTATCAACTTTAGGTACAGACAACCTATCCTATACCTCCTTTTCCATTTTAAACCCATCTAGTGTCTGAATTACCTCATCTTTTACATGTCATGGGTAGTATCTCCTTCCTTGGCATAGACAGATGCAAAGTATTAATTTAGTACCTCAGCTAAACCCTCCATCTCCATGTGTAAATCCCCTTTCTGGTCCCTAATCAGCCCTACTCCTTTTTCCACCCTTTTACTATTTATATGCTTCTAGAAGACTTTGGGATTCCCTTTTATATTAGCTGCCAGTTTCTTTTCATGCTCTCTCTTTGCTTCTCTAATTTGCTTCTTTAGCTCGCCTCTGAATCTTCTATGTTCAGTTTGGTTTTCAATTGTATTTTCTGCTTGACACCTGTCATAAGCGCATCTTTTCTTCTTTGTCTTGATTTCTATTTTAGGCGCAAGAAAGATTAAATGACAAAAGGTTTCGTGGTTCAGAAGCCAAAGAGGGTGGTAAATGGGTAAAGTAAAGAAACAAAAGATGTGTCCAGACGAGATATGAATATGGATAGCAGCTGTCCAAATGCAAATTAAAGGGATTAATAAAGAAACAAGAGAAAAACTGAACCGGTAAAAGAAAAGACCACAAAACAAGATAGGGGCAGAGGTTGTGAACTGAAATTTTTGAACTCCATGTGGAGTCCAGAAGGCTGGAGAATGCCGAGTCAAAAGATGAGGTTCTGTTACTGGAGCTTGCATTGAGCTTCGTTGGAACACTGTAGAATGCCAGGACAGAAAGGCCAAAGTGGGAACAAGAAGAATTGAGATGACAAGAGACAGGAATCTCAGGGTCATGCTTGCAGACTTCTGGAGGTGCTCCACAAAGAGGTCGCCCAGTCTGCATTTGGTCCCCACAGTGTAGAGGAGACTGCATCGTAAGGCAGAAATACTGTATGATAAATTGAAAGAAGTGCAAGTAAATTGCTGCTTCACTTGGAAGGAGTGTTTGGGGCCTTGAAAGGTGAGAAGGGAGGAAGTAACAGGGCAGGTGCTGCATCTCTTGTGCATACGTATATGGAATGGTGGCGTCAGAAAGGAAGGAAGTGTTGGAGGTTACTGAGGAGTTAACCAGAATGTTACAGGGTGAATGGTCCCTTCAGAATGCTAAAAGGGGAGGGTAGGAGAAGATGTGTTTGGGGGTGGCATCACTTTGGAGGTGCGGAAACTCTGGAGGATGATCTGTTGAATACGGAGGCTGGGGGTGGGCGGAAAGTAAGGACAAATGGGTTCTGGAGGGAGGAGGAAGGGGTGATTGTGGAGTGGGGGATTTGTGGGGCCCATAATCCAGCGGTGACACCATTGCCACCTGGAGTCCCATTCATGGACCATGGAGTAGCCATTAAGCTGGCCCCCACTCCACTGGGAACCTACTGTGAGGCTAGTAGTCTCCCCACATGGCACTGGGCCCTCCCAACGTGGGCTAAATATTGTGAGGGCAGGAAGTAGCCCTTGATCAGTCACTTAAGTGGCTCAATTTACCACCTAGTGGGCAGCTGTGCCACTGAGGTTCCTGCCGATGGCAATATGCCGTGATGGCAGAAAAAGTTGGGCTCCCCTCCTGGTGCCTTCCCCCACCATATCACCAGTCCTCCCTCCTCCTCCTTCACCGTACTGATGGCAAAATTTAGCCCTGGAGCTGGATTTTACATTTTTCGATGCAGTGAGGGAAGCTGATCCAGAAGTGCCTGGCCTGCTGACTCCCGCCCCTCACTCTTTCTTCATGCTGAATAAAATGTGCCTTGTCCAATTATCTGCCACCCAGCAGGAAGGCAGCCAACTAGCTCAGGAATGGTGAGCTCAGCATCCAATCCCTTTAGGGAGAGACACCCGACAGCAGAGGGATGAGTCCGGGATCTGGAAGCCAGTCACGGCCACTCATTTAAAGGCACCCTGGCATGGGCTGTGTCAGCTGCAGAAGAAATCCTGATTCGCAGGAGGAAATAGAAAGAGGACATTAAATACATTGAACTATTGGAGCTGCAGCAGGTAAGAGCGTGTTTATCCATTTTGGTGACTGTTGTGCCAGCAGTGTCTCATTCAGGACCCTTGCCAGGGAGGAAAGGGGCATCTGAGCACATCTGTCCCATTTCCCTTCTGAATAACAAATGTTCTAAAAAAGACTCAAATTCTACCCTTTCACTCTGTCTCTCCACAGAGGAGGATACACAACCTGCACAGTTTGAAGCACTGTCACATCCTCAGCTGAATTGAAGAACGGAGGCAGATCAAATGGAAGGCCCAGATCAAGGATAGCCCCACGGTTCAAACTCCTCCTCCAGGCTGTGAATGATCGGAGGGAGGTCCTCATGCCGAGTAATGGAAAGAGGAGGCCTCCCCACCAGACCAAAGAGGATGGAGGTCACAGAGAAGGTCAACAGCCATGGGATTGACCAAAGGACTTGATGATATGTTGGGCACACAAATGAAAATAGAAGATTCATTACAATGTCCCTTTTTCCAAGCAGGAGAAGAGGGCACATAATTCCCACAAAAGGGCAAAGACAGGGGGAGGAGTGCCAAACCTTGCTGTTTTAACCCCTGTGGAAGAGGTAGTGTCTGATCAGTCAAACAATCAATGGTACAGGACCATTGGCCATCGGGCAGTGAGGGGGGCACCTCTCAGGACACTCCTGATGGGGGCAGCCTCTCCTCCACTCCCTTCCATTGATATCAGTACCTCAGAATGTTGTGACAGATGAGATTCCTGCCACTGTACAGGAGACCCCCACGACTCTAGGGCTGTCACGGCCTCTGGTGACCAGAGGACAGCTGCCAAAGTCATCCCAGGCAAAGGGGCATAAGGGTCAAGAGCCTGTCTCCAGCACAACAGGCAGCGAGCGGGGAGCACCATGCTTTATCATCCAGAAAAGATTTAAGAAAACATGTTAGTCACACATGGGTTCACAAGGGTGATTGTGTAATTTTTTTCTCATTTGCTAATAATTTGCTTATATTATGTATTAAATGCTTATCGTGTGTTTTCGCTGCTCCAGCTTCATTTGTGTAGAATGTGTTACCTGTCCTGCTTTGGATTTTGATTGAGTCGCAGCTTTACAGGGACTTTGTGCTCATGTGGGCCTGTCTGAACAGTCTTGTTTGGTGCCTCACCATTGGTGCATGCACAGCCAATCCGTGTGTTGATTTGTGGGAAATACCAAGAAGAGGTGAGTATGGCAAAGACATTCTTGTTGAGCAAATTATACACTATTAATTAAATTTTTGGATTATTAGGGGCTCTCGTGTCTCGCTGGCATCCAAAGCCTCCTGTGCACCGGTTTCCACAGCTGGTTGGCATGGCACACCCTCCTCATCAACAGACTTGTCGTCAGACTCCTCATCAGAGGATGCGGTTTCCTTTATTACATCCTCCTTTATCAGGGTTTCCCTTTCCTGAAGTGCCAGGTTATGTGAGGTGCAGTAGGCCATGGCCTTGAGTGATTTACGTGCAGAAGGATATTTCAGAGTGCCACATGAACAGTCCAAACATCTAAATCTCATTTTGAGCAGACCAGTGTCTGCGCGATAATGGCCCTTGTGGGTGTATGGCTCTCATTGTATCGCAACTCGGCCTCTGTACGTGGATATCTGACTGAGGTCATGGGCCATCTCTTGAGTGGGTATCCCTTGCTTTTCAGAGCTAGCCATCCAAATGTTCTGGTGGGCAGAACACCCCTGGCAGCTGTGAGTGCCTAAGTATGTAGGAGTCATGACTTCTCCCAGGATATCATGCACACACCTGCCTATGGTCACACACAAGCTGGCCATTGATTGAACATTAACCCTTTTCTGTTGACAAAGGCCCCAGACTGCCTTGATGGTCCTTTGATTGCCACATGGGTGCAAACTATGACCCCTTGCATTTTGGGGAATCCAGCAATACTTGCAAAGCCTCTGGCTCTCTTGGTTTGACTGTCGTCTGCGCCAAATGTGATAAATTCATAGGCGCACCTGAAGATCACCTGCCACAACATTGATGCAATGATGAGCTGCTGGTTGCAAGGTGCCGCAAAGGTCTCTAGCTAATGCCTGAAAGGACCCAGATGCAAAAACATTCAAGGCCACTGTTACCTTCAAAGCGACAGACACAGGGTAGTCACCAGCACAATTGGAAGCTATCTCCCCAGCCAACATGTCACACAATGATGTGAGTGTATCTCTGGAGAGACACAGTCTTTGAAGGCCCTGGCACTCTGACATGTGCAGGTATGTCATCCTTGGCATGTACACTCTGTTGACAGGATAGTGCCATCTCCTACCCCTGGGTGCTTGCTGCTGTTGCCTCTCTTATTCAGGCCCCTGTGCTGCAGCAGGTCCCTCAACCGCAAGGAGAACTTGTTGCTGCACAGCTGCTCCACGGTATCCCCTTTGCCTTTCCTCCTCACTGGAGGAGGACCCTCCTCCACAGTGCACTAAGCCCAGAGGGGACAGTGAGCTTTGGGTGATATTCTGGAGTCCTCAAAGATCACAGGATTCTTACGGTACAGAAGGATGCCATTCGGCCCATTGTGTCTGCATCGGCTCTCCAATTGAGCATTGTGACTTAGTGCTAATCTCCTGCCTTTTTCCCATACCCTTGCATGTTGTTTCTATTCAAATAATCATCTAATGCCCTCCTGAATGCCTGGATTGAACCTGCCTCCACCACACTTCCAGGCAGTACATTCCAGGCTCGAACCACTTGCTGTGTGAGAAAGTTTTTTCTCACATCGCTTTTTTTACCTTTTGCAAAACACTTTAAATCTGTGCCCTCTCGTTCTCGATCCTTTTACGAGCGAGAACAGTTTTACCCTATCTACTCTATCCAGCCTGCTCATGATTTTGAACAGCTCTATCTAATCTCCTCATAGCCTTCTCCTCTCCAGGGAGAACAGAGCCAACCTCTCCAATCTATCTTGTAGCTAAAGTTTCTCATCCCTGGAGCCATTCTTGTGTACCTCTTCTGCGTTCTCTCTGGGTGGGCTGCCGATTTTGGTGCCCACACACCTTCTGTATTATCCCAGACTAGTGTGATGATGTTGAGTTGATGACCCAACATCATCATGCCGAATTTTTCGTCAGAGCAGGGGTGGTGGTGCTAGGGGTGGAGGGGGGATGCGCTGACGGGCAGCACACTCAATGGGTGGCATTTTTGGAAAGAAAAGACAGTACATTTTAGGTATGCACACCTTCTCACGGATCCACACCCAAGGTGTCTATTCACTCCACAGATACTTGCTGGCTTGCAGAGTGACTCCAGTTCTGTTTCTGTTTTACTGGCATGCCTCTTGGTATGAAAGAATATAAACATGACAAAAGCCTTGGAGAATTGATCCTATTTTTATTAGAACACAGGAAATTGCAGGATAATTTAATAGATATGTTTAAAATTATCAAGGGATTGGACAGTGTAGATAGAAATTGACCCTTTCTAGTTGTTGAGAGAACCAGAACGAGGATTCATAGATATAAGATAAAATGTAAGTAGATTAGGGCTAAGAGCAGGCGAAACTTTGTTTGATACAGAGGACTGTGAAGTTTTTTGTAATGTACAACTGAAGTAGAGATTAGCGCAAGGACATGTTAACATTTAAGAATAGGTTATATAGGTTGTTGAAGGAAAGGGGGATAATGGGATATGGGAATAGGATGGGAGCTTGTGATTAGTTACAACTGCACATATGGAGGATGAACACCAACAGGCTCTGGTGGGGATGATTAAGCACTTTCCATGTTGTAATTTCTAAGCAAAAGCACAAAGTGGCACATTAACCTGCGATCTAGGATCATACCACAGAGTAATCCATAACCCCCACTGATCAGAACAAATCGCACACTGCTACAATCTACTATTGCAGCTGTGAGATGTGGGAGCTTTTGGATGCCAAGGCGATCCATGACAATCAGGCCTGCAGGAAGTGTTACCAGCTTGAGGAATTCCAGATCAGGATTATTGACCTGGAAACTGAAATGCAGACACTGCGCAACATAAGGGAGGGGGAGAAATACCCCCTACTTTGTCCAGCAGACAGTCACACCTCTTAGAAGAGAGTCATCTGTTTTGGTCAGCAGTGAGGGACAGGAGGATGTGACTGTCAGTGAGGCAGGTAATGGGACAGAGCAAACTGTAATGGAGGAGCCTCAGAGTTTGCAATTGTCAAACAGATTTAAGGTACTCACAAACTGTGTGGATGAAAGTGAAGCCTGCAAGGTAGATGAGCTGGCTGGCCATGGCACTGTTTTAAAATTAGGGGTCACCCTTTTAGGACAGTAATGAGGAGAAATTTTTTCTCTCAGAGGTTTGTGCGACTTTGGAACTCTCTGCCTCAGAAGGCGGTGGAGGCGGGGTCATTGAATATTTTTAAGGCAGCGGTAGTTGGATTCTTGTTGAGCAAGGGAATCAAAGGTTATCAGGGTTAGATGGGAATGTGTAAATTGAAACACAAGAAGATCAGCTAGGATCTTATGGTGGAGCAGGCTCGAGAGGCTGAATGGTCTACTCCTGTTCCTATTTCTTATGTTCTTATGTATATACTATACCTCTTACACTGTGTACCATAATTGTACAGTATGTCAATGTACTCTAAACAAAGTAAAACAGTCTTGAAAAAAGTTATTTTAATAAGTTTTATCAACTTTGTATGAATTTCTTTTTCACAGAGCTTGTGCCATCTTGGGTGTTATATTTCTTGTGTCAACCTTCTGCATTTATGGTAAAGCCATTCATGACCTTGCTACGAAGCTACTTCCTGAAGTGGTGAGCTAAGAACATTTTTCTTTAATTGCTGTTGCTTTGAAGGTAATCTTGATTGATGGATTCTGCTTTATTTAACTGTTGGATAGTCAGCAAGTAACAGACTTATGAACATTGTTGGTGGGATTTGGGGAAAAAAAAAGTCTAGCAAAGACAGTGGCCAGAAAATTCCTCAGAGCAGCGCCCCCAACTGACATTACTTTGCCAGATGTGCCGCAAAAACTTATGCATGGAAATGGAGTTTCTGCTGCACTTCCGAAGCAGATCCAAGGAATTTTCCAATCATTATTATTGTCAGAGATCTTTGCAAGTTGTGTCATAATGTTTGATGATTTAGCTTCAGTTTCAGGTTTCCTAGACAGTAACAAAAGCTCAATGAGCTCCTTTGAGAATACTAAGATTGCACTCTCAAACCGCAAGGGGATGAATGATTCTTAATCAGGATACCAAGATTCCTCTCATGAGTTGAAAATGTGCTTGGAGTCAGCACATTCTAATTAGTGCAGAAGAATTCTACAGTTCAAATAGCTTATACCATGGACTGGTATGAATAAAAACACTCTAGCAATTTTTCCTTTTCTTCCAGTTTCTATTAAACTAGATGGCCAGTGATATCAATGTAAGCTTTGAATGAGATTATAATTCTAAAAACATTTATTGTACATGCATCAATTTTTAAAACTGTGCAAAATATTTGTCATAGTCACCTAATAAAGGAAATCTATAAAAGTTGTTGCATTCTGACAAGTGTGTTCCAGTAGCTCTTTCACCAATATGTAACAAGCACTGCAGAATTGTCTAAGTTATGACGTACTTTCCATTGAAAAAGGAACAAACATTAAGGTTCATGAAGCCTGCACTTTCAATAGATCATGTGCAACTTTTTTATTCATTCATGGGATGTGGGCTTCCCTGGCTGGCCCAGCATTTATTGCCCATCCCTAGTTGCCCTTGAGAAGGTGGTGACGAGCTGCCTTCTTAAACTGCTGCAGTCCATGTGGTGTAGGTACACCCACTTATCTTGTTATGGACTTCACTCCATCTTTTAAACTATCAGAATGTCAATTACAATCAATTACAGAATCGATTCCCTGAAAGTAACCTCATGTACAGCCAGAATGTCTATTCATTTTCAAATTTCACCATCAAACACTACCTTTCTGTACTTCCTAAACAGCGCATATGCCCCACTAGGCTTGAGGAGCACATTTTTAATGCTTCAACAATAGGGGTGTTTTCAATGTGTGCATTCCTAAATTAACTATATTCCAATTTGATTATTTGGGGATTTGGACTATTTTGGATTACACCACTGGTACTCCCACCCTATGTAAACATACAAATAATTTGGGCACTTGTTCCAATAGTAGCATATAATCTTAAGATCATGCGATCACAAGAAATAGGAGCGGGAGTAGACCATTTGGACTCTTGAGCCTGATCCGGCATTCAATAAGATCAAGGCTGATCTGATTGTGGCCTCAACTACACTTTCCTGCTTGCCCTCATAACCCTCAACCCCCTTGCTGATCAAAGATCTGTTTAACGCAGCCTTGAAAAATTCAATGACCCAGCCTCCACTGCTCTCTATGGAAGAGAATTACAAAAACTAACAACCCTCTGAGAGAAGAAATTCCTCTTCACCTCAGTCTTCAATGGGTGACCCCTTATTTTTAAACTGCGCCCCATAGTTCTAGATTCCCCCACGAGGGGAAACATCCTCTCAGCATCCACCCTGTCAACCCCCTCAGGATCTTACATGTTTCAATAAGATCACCTCTCATTCTTCTAAATTCCAATGAGTTTAGGCCCAATGCTGAAATTTGGCACAAATTTAAGATAGAAACGGCACATCCCAAAAGATCTCATGATTTCCCATTTAGTTTTAGGGACAGTGAATTCCATCAAAGCCTGTACCTTCACTCTTCTTGGCAAGACTTGCCCCTGCCCTATGATATGTCCTAAATAAGCTACTTGTGCTTTTGTGAAGTTACTTTTTGCAAGATTTATTACTAGATCTGCTGACTGTAATTGTTTAAACCAGTTGTTTTAAATGGTTTTTCCATATGTTGCTACAAACCAATACATCATCCAAGTAAACCACACAGTCAGGAACATTAATCAAGAACCTGATTCATTAATCTTTGGAAAGTGACTGGAGCATTTTTTAGTCCAAACAGCATTACTTGGCATTGAAATAGTCCATTTGGCATAAAACCCCCTTAGCTTGCAATGTTAAAGGTACATGCCAGTGTCCTTTCAACGAAGGGTTTAGATTTATGGGCCAGATCATAATCATCAGCCATCTCCATTGCCTGTCTAGCTGTTTTAAAATGTGGGCTGTGGGCTGAAAGTCGATGACCCTGCCATTACATCACGGGGTCAAAGGTCTGGGTGCCATATTTAAAGGGCAACCAGACAGGCATTCATTCCAGGCTGCTACCTGGAATCCAGCAGCATTAGTCTGGTTGTGTGAGTGGGCATCTTGAAACCACAGCTGCTGCTAGAACCTTCTGATCTCCCCCCATACCCTGGATAACCTCAGCTGCTGCTACCACCTACCATTCTAAAGTGATGTCTCAGAGCAAACAATGGAGTGGCCCCACAGTTTAGCGATTCCTCCCTGCAGGTTCTCCTCCAGGCTGTCCGGGAACAGCAGCAGGTCCTGTTTCCCAGTGATGGCAGTAGGATGCTCTCCTGTCTGACCAAGGCAGCCTGGACAGAGGTCATAGCAGAGCTTAGCAGCCATCGAATCCACAAGCGAAAACTTTTTCTAAATTCTTTCAGGGGATGTGGGCATCGCTGTCTAGGTAGGCATTTATTGCCTATTGCTAGTTGCCCTTGTGAAGGTAGTGGGGAGCCATCTTCTTCAACCGCTGCAGTTCATGTGGTGTAGGAACACCCACAGTGCTGTTTGAAAGGGAGTTCCATGATTTTGACCCAGCAACAGTGAAAGAACAGCGATATAATTCCAAGTCAGGATGACTTGGGGAGGAAATTGCATGTGGTGATGTCCCCATGTGTCTGCTGGCCTTGTCCTCCAGGTGGTAGAGCTGTTCTGGGTTTGGAAGGTGCAGTTGAAGAAGCCTTGGTGTGCTGCTGCAGTGTATCTTGTAGATGGTACACATTGCTACCACTGTGCATCGGTGATGGAGGAAGTGAATGTTGAAGGTGGTGGACAGGGTGCCGATCAAGTAGATTGCTTTATCCTGGATGGTGTCGAGATTCTTGAGGATGGTGTCGAGATTCTTGAGTGTTGCTGGAGCTGCACTCAGCCAAACAAGCGGAGAGTATTCCATCACACTCCTGACTTGTGCCTTGTAGATGGTGGACAGGTTTGAGGAGTTATTCGCTACAGAATTCCAAGCCTCTGACCTGCTCTTGTAGCTACAGTATTTATATAGCTGGTCCAGTTCAGTTTCTGGTCAATGATAATCCCCAGGATGGGGATAATGCGGGGTTCAGTGATGGTAATGCCATTGAATGTAAAGGGGAGATGGTTAGACTCTCTCTTGTTGGAGATGGTCACTGCCTGGCACTTGTGTGGTGCGAATGTTATTTGCCACACAAGTCCAAGCCTGGGTATTGTCCAGGTCTTGCTGCATATGGACACAGACTGCTTCAGTATCTGAGGAGTTATGAATGGTGCTGAACATTATGCAATCATCAGTGAACATCCCTACTTCTTACCTTATGATGGAGGGAAAGTCATTGATGAAGCAGCTGAAGATGGTTGGGGCTAGGACATTACTCTGTGGAATTTCTGCGGTGATGTCCAGGACTGAGATGATTGGCCACCAACAACCACAACCATCTTCCTTTGTGCTAGGTATGACTCCAACCAGCAGAGAGTTTCCCGTGATTCCCATCGGCTCCAGTTTTGCTAGGACTCCTTGATGCCACACTTGGTCAAATGCGGCCTTGATGTCAAGGCCAGTCACTGTCACCTCGCCTCTTGAGCTCAGCTCTTTTGTCCATGTTTGGACCAAGGCTGTAAAGAGGTCAGGAGCTGAGTGGCCCTGGCAGAACCCAAATCGAGCATCAATGAGCAGGTTATTACTGTGTAAGTGCTGCTTGACAGCACTGTCGATGATACCTTCCATCACTTTGTTGACAATCGATGATGGGGCAGCAATTGGCCGGGCCTCTTTTGGACAGGACAAACAGCGCAATCTTCCACATTTCCAGGTAGATGGCAGTGTTGTAGCTGCACTGGAACAGTTTGGCCAGGGGTGCAGTTGGTTCTGGAGCATAAGTCTTCAGTACTATTACAGGATTATGTGCAGAAAAAATGTCAACGACTATGGCACTCCGCAAGGGTAATTGACATGATATAGCCACTACAAAGTGGCACTTGTTAGGGCATCAAGCAATATAAATGTGCAGATGGAGAGGGATGTGAAGCAGAAGATTGGGTTCTAGGCCTAAGAAGCAGATGGAACATCTGGATTAATGTGTGGGAGCCGGTTCATGCTCTGTAAATTGTACTAGTTGGAGGAGAGTGCATGTGCACAGCACTTACTAGGGAGATGGCGGGAGCTGTCATACTTACTAGGGAGATGACAGGAGCTGTCATACTTACTAGGGAGATGACGGGAGCTGTCATACTTACCAGGGAGATGACAGGAGCTGTCATACTTACTAGGGAGATGACAGGAGCATGCTCATTAATGGGTTAGAAGCCCGTTGAAGTGACACTCAATTCTTCTTTCTGCCTGAAGGACAAAGGAGTGCATAAAACCGGGGAGCCGGCAAAGACAGGGGGAGGTGCCCCAGAAATCAGAATCCTGAACCTGAGAACCTACGGAATTGGCAGGGGAGCAGGAGAGGGCAGTGGCCAATCCTGTGCCGACGAAGAGGCCAGAGTTTCAGTGCATCAGGCTGAGGATGTCTCCAGCCTGGTGGTCAAATGTGGGCATACAGGATAGAGACCTGATGCATTGGTAGGGAAAGGGAATGCACATAACTGTCAGCTTATTCTTTGTATTCTCTGCTATAGATATTCATAGTCACAACAGATGGAGAAAGCAGTCTGCAGCAAGCTCAACCTCCACCTCTGAGGGTGATGAAACAGACCAGTCAATGGATGCATTGTTAGGTCATTCCCTGCACCCTCCACCAGCACAGAGAGATTCACCTCAGTGGGAATGTATTTGAAATTAGACTCGGGGTCACAACCTGGTGAGCACACCACAGACATGATCCTGCAGCTGATGAAGGATGCAACAGTCGAGGTCCCTGACAGTTGGAGGACTATTGAAGACCAGGCTCATGTGAGCACCACGCAGATGACGTGCCTCTTGAAATGGCCTTAAGAAACCTGATGGAGATGTGGAGACAGGCAAGGCAACCTTTGGCAGCGATGTCAGAGGCCATGCGCAGCTTTGAGCAAAAGGTGGAGGAATCCATCCAAGCCATGAGTCTTGTCATGTCTCCAGCATGTGAGCACATGGCTTTCTCCATGGAGAAGTTGGCAACTGCCAAGGAGAGCCAGATCCAGCAGAACATTCAGTGACTGCCAGATATGCGCTTAGATCTACATTCTGTTGCTCTGGCCATGGGCTCTATACACTGGCAGCTAGGCAGGAGGGGGTCAAGGCATGTCAATCTCCATCCAGGTACCCCTTCTCCTTCTGGAGTCAGAGGGGTGCTATCACACACCAACAGGGAGGAGGAATGCCAACAAGCCACCTTGTGGGCATCATTTCAGGGCGCTCCATCCCAGGGCGCTCCAAGGGTGCACTCCCAATGCCCCTCCCCTTTGTCAGTGAACCCATCGCCTCTGCAGGTGAGGTTGAAGGGGGTGCAACTGCATCTGTGCGGGAAACCTTCAGCAGGCCACAGCCCTCTAGGCCTTGGGCTACTAGAGGATGGCCATCCAGGTCATTTCAGGCAATGGGACGTAGCACTCAGCAGGCTGCCTCCACGTCAGCTGTTGGAGTTGCACCAGGGCATAGCGTAAGGAAACATAAGCTGAAAAACTTCTGATGGCACGAAGATGGCACAGGTGTCTATTCATTCATTGGATATCATGTGTGAATATATGGTTTGGACCATTTTCTTCATGTATGTTGAATGTTCATTATGTTGGAAATTGTACAAAGTGACAGATGCATTTAAGGACCTGCCCCTTCATTGACTATCAATGATGGGTGATGGAAACAACATTTATTGTGTGGCCTCAAAAGTAGTGGCGTCTTGACGTGTGCAGGTTTCTATTTTAAGCAACCTTTGTAAAGTTAGAGGTTTGGAGCCCAGCTGGCAAGCCAGCATGTGGTGCTCACTGCTTTATCATCGATCAGCAGCTGTCGTCTAAACAATGTCTGTAGCTGAGGCAGGTGAATGCATAAAGCTCTTTGCAAGGCATTGCTGGCATTTAGAGTGTGTGTCACTGAGTCATGTGTACTTCCAAATCACAAGTGTGGCTTTGATAAAAGCATGCATTTAGGCCTGCCTGTGCCAAGGGCCTACAACATTTTTCTTCTAGGTGCTAGAAGTCGCAGGAATATAGTTTGGTCTGGAAGGAGTGTGCTGGATCCACTGGCATCTCCACCGCAACATTTATTGAGGAGGAGATCAAGGGATCTTGCCGGAGTCTTACTCTTGTTGGAATCGGCTTGCAATGAGGGTGTCATTTGTCTGGCACATCAATCCATCGCCCTGGCATCTGCAGCTGTAGCTGCACCATGCATTCCCTCAGGATCATCAGGCTGTTCCCTTCTTTCTCATTTGAGGCAGCCTGCAGCTCCTTTCACTTCCCGTCTGGCAATTCTTCTGGCAAACAGTTGTGGCACCTGAGAGTGAGTGAGGATATCAGAGTCAAGAAAGCTCCCTGGGAAGCAAGCACACACTGAAGGATTCATTTGTGGTAATTACAGACCAGCTGCACATTGAGGGAAAGAAAAGGTCCTTGCAGTTTGTGAAAGGCTGCTGGATAATCCCAGGGAGCTCGCAGCGCCACATGTGTGCAATCAATTGCCCCTTGTACCTGGTGGATGTTGGAGTTGCACCAAGGCATATTGTTAGCAAACATAAGCTAAAAAAAATTCTGATAGCACAAAGATGGCACAGGTGGCATACCTATTCATTCTATAGATATTATAAGCCATTTGTGAATATATGGTTTGGACCACTTTGGATATCCAGCGATGGCAGCAAAACTCACAGCTCTGGCTGCCTGGCCCTCAAGGTCTGTGGAGTATCTCACAAGATCATTGGCTCTTTTGAACAGGGCATTGGTGACCTCCCTGATGCATTTGTGAGTGGCTGACTGCAAGCTGTCACACATATCCTCCGTGGAGCCCTGGAACAATCTAGTGGTGTAGAAATTCAATGTCGCCCTGACTTTTAAAACTACTGGCTTTGGATTACCACCCAGTCCACAGGAACTTAGATCATCCTGTAGCAGCTGATATAGGTGAGCAAGAGAATCCCTTGACATCGTCAGCCACCTCCAACATTGCCTCTCTGATATTTGCAGGTAGTTACACTGCCTGCAGTATATTTGATTGTGTGCCAATGCTCGGTGTCTAACTGGCCCCTGGTTGCCATCATCCTGAGCTGCCTGATCATCCGCTGGTGCCCCATTTTGGCATTCTGGCCATTGTTGTGCCTGACCCTGGGCCATCCTTTGCCGGTTCCTCTGCAGATATGCCAGAGCTAGCAGAAGCACTGAGTGCACTGTATTATCATCGTTGTGGGTCTTAGCTTGAGTTGTTCCTGGTCAAGATTGATAGAGACTGTTGGAGGCAAGGCTGTTGGTAAACTTTGCCTTTTATTAAATATTCTTCCAACTACATAAAGTATAAGGCTTAGCATGAGGCTTCACATAGAGCTATCTCTCAGCATGCTCTGTTGTCATGTGATCTTACATCACTGATGATGTAGACTGTCTTTACATAATTTACATTAATCCTTTACACTACATCTCCCCACAAGTCTCTGACTCCATTGAGTATGTTTTTTTACATTATCCTACACACTTACATTATCCCTCTAGTCTGTCGGAAGTGAGACCTCTTTGGGTTGTCACAGCTATGTCCCTGGACACTCCCACATTGTCCCTGGAACTGGAAGCACTCACCCTGCACCATCCCTCAGTCACCTTTGACCTTCCCTCCATCAGCCTCGAACCTCACTCCATCACCCTTGCTTTGCCTCCGTTGACTCTCGAGCTACCCATCATCATCCTTGCTCAACTTTCATTCACCCAAGAGCTGCCCCTCATCACCATCAATCTGTTCCCTGGAACCCTGGACCTGCATCCCCATTACTCTTGATCTGCCTCCGACTTTATCGAACCTCCCTCATCACCCTTGACCTGCTCTCTGTTACTTTTGACTCTCAGAACCTTACCATTGACTTTCCCTCTTTAACTCTGGATCTCCCTACAATCATGGCTTGACCTCCCATGTGTAGATATTGACCTTCCCTGTGTAGTCCAGCTTCCTCACTCAGTCCCCCATGAGCTCTCATTGATCTGCTATGACCCACCTGCCCTCCCTCAGTCAGCCAATTCCCAATTCTGTTGAACAGCCAACGCCCTGCCTCCCTCCTTCCCCCGGTCAGCCAATTCCTAATCCCCTTGCACAGCCAGCACTCATCACAATGCATCAAAACCTCCTCTCCTGTGGTCCAAAACTCAGTATGAAAGAAAAGCAGCTCCTGCTCAGCCCATATCCACCAGGAGGACTACTTCATGTGCTGACCGCCACCTTTAAAGTGTTTCTTGCTTGCTGCAGAGTTCGTTGCAAAGGTCCCATTTAATTTGACACAATGGTGTTTTAATAACTATGTATGACATGCTGATGCATTAAAAATAGGCTCCCGCCACTTGCCATTGGGAAGCTTGATCCATCTTCAATCCACTGCAACCTTAATTCCATACTTTCATCCCGCCATCAGGAACTTGACATTTTGCCTCCCGCACAATTAAGTGCACCCACCTACCTTGTTTCTTGTTGCCGGTAGCAGCACAAGACCTGGCCTAAGTTTCAAAACCTTAAAGCTACTAAGCAAAAAAATTGAATAGTTCTGCAAATTGGCTTCTCAGTCTGATAAAGAAAGAAGTGTCAGTACTACTGGTTGGGGATGGTTCTCCTTGACTAGATCCATACCAACACTGCTTTGTCTTAGGGTTTCTCCTATGCTGGTCTTTTTCTTCCTCCAACATGTGGATTTTAAGTTTAAATGAGGAGGGTTAGTGCAAAGTGAGCTTGCAGAAATTATTCCAGTCTACCTTGCATTCCTGGTCAAACATCACTATCCTGAAATCTTTTGACCAGATGGCTGTTGTGAATGTTATGATTCACCACAGCTGCAATGGGGATAATGAAGAATATGTCCTTTTGTGCATGTCAATGTAAGTTGCTAGTCTGCATGTTGATGTCGTTCACCATTCAGTAGGGAAATGGGCCCACATGAATTGCAACGCCAGTCTTTGCATTCTCCCAAGTAATTGTCAGGAGTGCTTAGAAGCTGAATGTAACTAAAGTATGAATAGGGAAATTGCCTTCTGGCTACAAGCCCCACACCAGGAGACATCCTGAAGGAAGTGACAGAACCTGTGGAACTCTTGTGGGCACACCACTGGGTAAGTTTTGCAAGGCCCCAACAGGAAACAGAGAGTAGTGATGAATGGTTGTTTTTTGGACTGGAGGAAGGTTTATAGCAGCATTCCCAGGGTATCAATGATAGGACCACTGCTTGTTATATATTAATGATCTAGACATGGGTGCACAGGGCTCAATTTCAAAATTTGGAAATATTGTGAACCGTGAGGAAGATGGTGTTAAATTTCAAAAGAGCATAGGTAGGCTGATGGAATGGGCAGGCAAATGGCAGATGAAATTTAATACAGAGAAGTGTGAAGTGATTCATTTTGGTAGGAAGAACGAAAAGAGGAAATATAAAATAAGGGGTACAATTTGATAGGTCCTCATATGAGTCCCCTGTAACAGAACCCATCTACGAACTCACCGTCCGGTGAGCTGGCATATGAACTATCTTTTCCCCTTGGCCTGATGCTTGGCTCTCTGCTACAACATGGAAGTCACGAATCGCAACCTCTGTGTCTGAGTAATGACAAGGACCAATTTTTGTCCCTGCATCTACCGTCAGCATCAACACTGATGTATAGAATAACTGAAATGAAACAGTAATGTTCTCTGGCAAAAAGGTATGAGAAAGAATTCATGATATGTACAGAACCTGGATATTGTGAATTAAACTTTAAAAAAGTAGCTTATGCTCCCTGAGGATTGAGTCTTACTGACCTACCTTTGGCAAAAATGAATGTATAGAATTAAGCAAGTCAATTAGTGAGACTAAAATCACTAATTAGTTATTCAGCTCCCCTTTTTAATTGCAGACTGATTTATTTCAACAGCCTAGCATATATATATCAAACTGCCAGTATCTTCTTGCTTCTGCAATATTTAGACATACCCAGACTTTCTTTAGTCAAAGAACAATTCATCAAATCATAGAAATGTATGACGCAGAATGAGGCTATTCGATACTTCATGCCCATGCTGGCTAAGCAAAAGCTATCCAGCTGAATCTCACTTTCCAGCTCTTTATCTGCAGCCTTGTAGGTTGCAGCAATTCAAGTGTATATACAAGCATTTCTTAAATGCAAAGAGGACTTCTGCCTCTGCCACCCTTCCTGGTAATGAATTCCAGACCACCACCATACTGTGCCAGGGAGAAGGTAAGTGTATAAGGTAAGTGGGTAGGATTTGGAGGGGGCCTGGAAAGTTGTAGGAAATTGGGTCAAATTGGGCCTGGGGCTGTGGGGGGGCGCGGTGGGAATTGGGTCAGGTTGGGTCGGGTCAGACCTGGGTGGGTGGGGATTTGTCAGGTTGGGCCTGGGGGTGTAGGTGGGCCAGTATTTCACATTTCTCCGGATTGAATTCCATTTGCCACTTTTTACCCACCAGAACAGTCCATTGATACCTTCCTGTAGTCTACAGATTTCTTCGCAAGAATCAATCACGTGGCCAATTTTTGTACCATCTACAAACTTCTTAATCATGCCTGTAGCAAGGGACCTAATACTGAGCTCAGAGGAACCCTACTGGAAACAAACTTCTAGCCACAAAAAATTTGTGTTGACTATTATACTCCTCAGTTCCTTTCACTGAGGCAATTTTGGATTTAACTCGCCATTTTTCCTTGGATCTCATGAGCTTTTACTTTTCTGACAATTCTGCCATGTGGAACCTTGTTAAAAGCCTTGCTAAAATTCATGTACACTACGTCAAACACACAACACCCATTGACCCACTTCAAAAAATTCAGTTATAGTCAGACATGGCTTTGTCTTAATAAATCCTTGCTCACGGTCCTTTATTAATCAGCACCTTTCTAAATGAAAATTAATGCTGCCCCTAAGAATTTTTCCAATAAGTTGCCCACAGGTTAGGCTGACCAGCTTGTAATTACTCAGTCCATTCCTTCCTCATTTTAAATAACAGGACAACATTAGCAGCCCTGCAGTTCCCTAGTGCCATGCCTGTGGCCAGAGAGGTCTCTTAACAACATGGGTTATATTTTATTTGAGCTTGGGATTTATCGACTTTGATGCATACTGAACCCCTTAATGTTCCATCTCTCGCTATGTTCATCCCATCCAATATTTCACACTCCTCCTGCTTAATTACAATTTCTGCATGCTCCCTTTCTTTTGTGAAGACAGATACAAATTCATGGAGAATCATGCTCATGTCTTCTGCCTCCACACTTAAGTTACCTCTTTAGTCATAGAGTCATAGAGGTCTACAGCACAGAGAAAGGCCCTTTGGCCCATTGAGTCTGCGCTGATCAAACAAGTACCTAACTATTCTAATCCCATTTTCCAGCACTAGCCTTAGCCTTACCATAGCCTTGTATGCCATGGCATCACAAGTGCACATCCAAATATTTCTTAAATGTTATGAGGGTTTCTACCTCTATCACCCTTTCAGGCAGTGAGTTCCAGATTCCCACCACCCTCTGGGTGAAAAAATTCTTCCTCACATCCCCACTAAACCTCCTGCCCCTTACCTTAAATCTATGCCCCCTGGTTATTGATCCCTCCGCCAAGGGGAAAAGTTCCTTCCTGTCTAACCTATCTATGCCCCTCATAATTTTATACATCTCAATAATGTCCTCTGCTCCAGGGAAAATAGCCTCAGTTTATCCAATCTCTCCTCATAACTAAAACTCTCCAACCCAGGCAACGTCCTGGTAAATCTCCTCTGCACTCTCTCTGGTGCAATCACATCCTTCCTATAATGTGGATTCCAGAACTGCACGCAATACGCTAGCTGTGGCCTAACCAGCATTTTATACAGTTCCAGCATAACCTCCCTGCTCTTATATTGTATGCCTCGGCTAATAAAGGCAATTGTCCCATATGCCTTCTCAAACACCTTATCTACTTGTCCCGTTTCCATAAGGGACCGATGGACATGCACACCAAGGTCCCTCTGATCCTCGGTACTTCCCAGGGTCCTGCCATTCATTGTGTATTTCCGTGCCTTGTTTGTCCTGCCCAAGTGCATCAACTCACACTTATCCGGATTAAATTCCATTTGCCACTTATCAGCCCATCTGACCAGCCCGTCTATATCCTCCTGTAACCTAAGGCTATCCTCCTCACTATTTACCATCCCACCAATTTTTATGTCATCCGCGAACTTACTAATCGACCCTCCTACATTCAAGTCTAAATCGTTTATATGTACCACAAACAGCAAGCGACCCAGCTCCTATCCCTGTGGAACCCCACTGGACACAGGCATCCAGTCACAAAAACACTCCTCGACCATCACCCTCTGCTTCCTGCCACTCAGCCAATTCTGGATCCAATTTGCCAAATTGGTTTGGATCCCATGGGCTCTTTAATAGCCCCTACTTTTTCCTGAGTTAGCCTCTTTCTCTTTGTGTGTTTATAAAACATCTTTGGGTTTTCCTTGATTTTACTTACCAATATTTCTGTGTTCTCTCTTTGCTTCCCTAATTTTCTTAATTAATTTCACCCTGAACTTTTTATTCTCCTCCAGTCTTTCTGAGGTCTTGGCATCTGACATGAGCTTTCCTTTTTGGGGGTTAAGATTGTGGTTAAAAAGTTATAAACTTTGATTGTGCTTTAACAAAAGTATAGAATTTATAGGCTTTCTTTTTTACAGTTCAGTGCATAGCATTGCCTTTTAAACTGTCAAAGTTGGTCACCATATTTATAATTAATTAGCTGTTAGCAGCAATCCAGTAACATAGTGTTTTGTGCTTTATGTCTTGGGACCAAATTGTAATCCCAGGCTTGTCTAACATTCATGCTTCAGTTTCCTAAGCGCTGATCTTGACCTATTTGTCAAATGAACCAAGTGGTAGACTACGACAGAAGAACATCCATTATGACTTGCTCTAGAACATCCCTTTCAGGCTAGCATATAGCATTAGCATACTGCAGAAATGTCTCCATTTACTTCCTTAGTGTTTGAAACAAAATCCAAAGACATCACCATGGAAGGTTGTCTAGGGAAAAGATAAGTTCCATGTGAGCTGTTCATAAATAATGTCTGGTTAGTTAGACTTTCTTCAGCTCAATATGATTTTAACCTCTAAGTTGCTGGAAATGTGAGCTGATAATGGTATGGCAAGGGCAACAGGGCATCTGGGATCTTGGTGAACAATGGGAGCAACAGCATATGCCCTTAACAATTGAGATTTAAAGATTGAGGAATAAACGGAGGAAGGACTGAGAAGAAGGATGAATGAGAGTGGGTGATTTCAATGTCAAATCAGATACAAAGAAATAAAGAAAGGGAAAGAATTGTTAGAAAGAGGGAAAAAAGAAATGGTAAGAACAAGTAAGGAAAATGATTAAATTTGCCAATTTTGAAATCTCCAACAACAATTCACTACCTGAAGGACTTAGACTCTATTTAAATGTTTGCTTTCTGGGTGTGAGATGTTGACTGGCAATCATTTTTAAAATTGTTACATCATTAAACTGAAAGTTGATGGCAGCCTTCTAACTGGTAAGATGATGTGTTTGTGTTGTGGAGGTTAGCTCTGTGTTAAACATCGTCTTGTGCTCATTTGGATTACTTTGAAGATCTGCATCATTCTTTCATTCCAAATTTTGTAAAAACAATTTCATTGGGCTTTATAGAATTCAATTCCATCTTTTACAACTTTAAAGTGAATCTCATAAATTTAGTGAAGGTAATTTTATTGGAAACAATTTTAGCAAAGCCGTTGTTGATACACCATCAGCAAGTTTCATATTTGATTTAATTACAAAGGCCCAGGTCTTTCGGTCTCCACGTCGCTGGAGGCCGGACATACTACCCAAGATGGGTGTCGTGACCCCGCAAAAGTCCAGAAGCGCTGACCTCCCTGGGAATTGCCCAGGAAGTTTGAACTTCCGAGCTTCTGCTCTCCAGGACCCTTCGCAAATATTTCCAACTCCATCGGGTGTTACAGGCCAGCATCGAGTTGGAGACTTCAGAAAGTTCCATGGGACTTACCTGAATAGTTACCCAGGAAATGTTAGACAGAAAAATCCTAATCTAATTACTGGGTAACTGCAGAACTGACTCCCCAGTCACTCACACAGAGCACCCCCCCGACTCCACCCTTCACCCCCCCAACTACCCTCTGGCCCCCATGACTTCCCCCGACCTGACATGACTGCCCCCCACCACCCGACTATACCCCAGATGTGACCTGATTAGCCCCCAGCCTGCCACCCCTCTCGACCTGACCTGATTACACCCCAATCCACCTACCATCTCATCACCTGCCACCCTACCCACCTACCACTCTATCCAATTGCCACCTCACCCACCTGCCACCATAGCCATCTGCCACCATATCCACCCAACAACCTACCCACCTACCACCCTATTCACCTGCCACCATACCAACCTACCATGCTACCACCTCCTACCTCACCCACCTGCCACCCTACTCACTTATCCTATCCACTGACCTCACCCACCTACCCATTCACTTATTCATCTACTCACCCATTCACTAACATTCAGACTGGACATTTAAACTTAGCATGTGTGGCAGCTAGTGCTGTATAAAGGGGGCATGCCTTGTCATCCTTCGAAGCTACAGCTCTGTGATGGAGCTCTCCAATGAACACTGTGCCCTCCGGCTCTGAAGAACAGGGCTTGGAAGACATGGCAAAAAATGCGGAGCAGCATTCAGGTGTGGAAAAATTCGAGTGGTGTGACAACCCTATGATGCCGCTTCGCGGATGATCTGTGCCATGGACTTTTACAGCACAGAAACAGGGTATTGAACCCCACAGGTCCATTTTGACGTTTATTCTCCATGAAAGACTCCCCATAACTTATTTCATTTCACCCTGTCAAGGTATCCTTGTTGGGGTGCAATTGGGCTCACAAAAGAAAATCAGGTGGGATGTGTCATGTGCTGCCAATTCACTATCATCCAATTTGTGATACTGCCTAAGTCCAATTTCAACCCATTCTTTTCAACCCCTAGAAATGGAGGGGTCACAGCCCTTGCAATTGTCCAACAGGTTTAAGATTCTTGAAGCTTGCATGGATAAGGGTGGGGGCTGTATGGTGGACGAGGAATTGACCATAACATCATGATACACAAAGCCCTTCAAGTGGGGGGTAGTGAGTAGGGATGTTGTGGTAGTAGGGGACAGTATAGTCAGAGGGATAGACACAGTTCTCTGCAGCCGAGGGCGAGAGTCCAAAAGATTGTGCTGCCTGCCTAGTGCCAGGGTCCAGGACATCTGCTTGGGACTGGAGAGGAACTTGCTGTGGGAGAGAGAGGATCCAGTTGTCGTGGTCCACGTGGGCACCAGTGACATAGATAGGATTAAGAAGGAGGTTCTGTTTAGGGATAATGAGCAACTAGAGGCTAAATTAAAAAATAGACCCTCAAAGGTAATAATCTCTGGATTACTAGCTGAGTCACGAGCAAATTGGCACAGGGTAAATAAGATTAGAGAAATGATTATGTGGCTCAAAGACTGATGTGGGAGAAATGTGTTTTGATTCATGGGGCACTGGCACTAATACTGGATGGAGAAAGTGGGAGCTGTACTGTTGGGATGGTCTTCACCTGAACCATGCTGGGACCAGTTTTCTGGTGAGTTGTATAACTAGGGCAATAGAGAGGACTTTAAATTAAATAGTAGAGAGAAGGGATCATGTGAGAGGAGATGTGGTAAATCTCATTGTATTGAGAGATGACCTTAGTGCAAAAGAGCAAGATGTAGAATCAGTTTGGGTAGGGATAAGAAATAGAAAAGCTAAGACATCACTTGTGGGAGTAGTTTAGAGCCCCTAACAGTTGTTACACTGTAGGGCAAAGTATACAAGAAGAAATAAATGGGGCGTGTAATAAAGGTACCGCAATAAACATAGGTGACTTTAATCTACATATCGATTGGGTGAACCAGATTGGCAAAGTTAGCCTGGAAAATAGGTTCATAGAATTTATTCAGGACAATTTCTTGGAGCGGCATGTCCTAGAGACAACCAGGGACCAGGCTACTCTAGACCTGGTAATGAGCAATGAGACAGGATTAATCATAACCTCATGGTAAAGAAGCCTCTAGGTGATAGCGATCATAACATGATAGAATTTCATATTCAGTTTGAAGGAGAGAAGTATGGGTATAAGACGAGTGTTTTGAACCTGAATAAAGGTAATTATAAGGATATGAAGTCAGAGCTCACTAAAATGAACTGCAAAACTAGGTTGAAAGGTAGGACAGTAGAGGTGGCATGGCAGACTTTTAAGGAGATATTTAATAAATCTCAGCAAAGGTTTATCCCAGTGAGAAAGAAGCACTTTTTGAGAAGGATGCATCATCTGTGGTTAAATAAGGAAGTTAAAGATAGTATCAGATTGAAACACTGTACAAATCTGCAAAGATTAGTGGCAGCTCAGAAGATTGGTCAGATTTTAAGAACTAGCAAATAATGACTGAAAAAATATTAGAGGGAGAAAATAGAGTAGATAGAAAGCAAGTTAGTAATATAAAAACAGGCAGTAAGAGTTTCTATAAGTATTTAAATAGGAAAAGAGTAACTTAAGCTAGTGTTGGTCCACTAGAGAGTGAGTCTGGGGAATCGATCATGGAAAACAAGGAAATAGCGGAGGCGTTGAACAGATAATTTGTGGCTGTCTTCACTGTAGAAGACTTAGAAAACTTCCCAAAAATCCTTGAAAATCAAGAAGCAATCAGTCTGTCACCAGAGAAAATGTGCTGGGAAAACAATTAGAACTAAAGGCTGACAAGTCGTCTAGACCATTTGGCTTGCATCTTATGGTCTTAAAAACAGTGGCTGCAGTGATAGTAGAGGCATTGGTTGTAACCTTCCAAAATTCCTTAAATTCTGGAAGGGTCCCAGCAGATTGGAAAATAGCAATTGTAACACCTTTATTCAAGAAAGGAGGGAATTATATGCCAGCTAGCTTAACATCTGTTACAGGAAAATTGCTAGAATCCATTACTAAGGAGGTTATAGCAGGATATTTGAAAATTATAATGACATCAGGTAGAGTCAACATGATTTTGTGAAAGAGAACTCGTGTTTAACTAATTTATTAGATCTCTTTGAGGAAGTAAAAGACAAGGTGGATAAAGGGGAACAGGTAGATGTGGTGTACTTTGATTTCCAAAAGGCATTTGATAAGGTGCCACATCAAAAGTTACTACACAAGATAAGAGCTCATGGATAGAGAATTGGTTAGCTAACAGGAAGTGGAGAGTAGGGATAAGTGGATCTCTTTCAGGCTGGCAAGCTATAACTAGTGAAATGTCACAGGGATCAGTGCTGGGGCTACAACTATTTACAATCTGTATCAATTACCTGATGAAGGGAGTGAGCATATGGTAGCTAAATTTGTCAATTGCATGAAGATAAGTAGGAAAGTAAGTTGTCAAGAAGAGGTAAAGAGTCTACAAAGGAATATAGATAGGTGAAGGGCGTGGGCAAAAATTTGGCAAATGGATGTGGGGAAATGTGAGCTTGTCCACTTTGGCAGGAAGAATAGAAACACAGTATACTATTTGAATGGAAAGAGATTGCAGAGCTTTGTAGTACAGAGCGACCTGGGCATCCTGGTACATGAATCACAAAAAGTTAGTGTGCAGATAAAACAAGTGTTTAAATGGCATTTATTGCAAGGGGAATGAAATATAAAAGTAGGAAAGTTTTACTGCAGCTGTACAGAACCTTGGTGAGACCACATCTGAAATATTGTGTACAGTTTTGGTGCCCTTTGGTCTCCTTATTTGGCCTCCTTACTCACCACCCTGACTTGGAAATATATCACTGTTCCTTCACTGTTTGGGTCAAAATCCTGGAACTCCCTTCCTAACAGCACTGTGGGTGTACCTACACCACATGGACTGTAGCGGTTCAAGAAGGCAGCTCACCACCACCTTCTCCAGAGCAACTAGGGATGGGCAATAAATGCTGGCACAGCCAGCGAAGCCCACATCCCATGAATGAATATAAAAAAGGATATAATTCCATTAGAAGCAGGTCAGAGAAGGTTCACTCGACTCATTCCTGGTATGAAGGGCTTATGAAGGAAGGTTGAACAGGTTGGGCATATACCCATTGGAGTTTGGAAGAAGAGCAGTGATCTTATTGAAACATACAAGATCCTGAGGGGACTTGGCAGGGTGGATACTGGGAGAATGTTTCCATTTGTGGGGGAGACCAGAACTAGGGGACACAGTTTAAGAATAAGAGGTCTCCCTTTTAAGAGGGAGATGCGGAGAATTTTTTTCTCTCAGTGGGTCGTTAATCTGTGGAATTCTCTTCTCTAGAAAGCAGTGAAGACTGGGCCATTGGATGTATTCATGGCTGAGTTAGATAGATATTTGATAGGCAAGGGAGTCAAATTATGGGGGGAAGACAAGAAGATGGAGTTGAGAGCAAAACCAGATCAGTTATGATCTTATCGAATGGAGGAACAGTTGTGAAGGGCTGAATGCCATACTCCTGATCCTAAGTCCTATGTTCTCATGTCCAATGTTCCTATGCCTCCCCTCCCCCATGCAAACCCTTCCCCCCCCCCCACCACCCTCGCCCCCCACCTCCACCACACCACACTATCGCACTGCTGCACCAGAAGGAAGTGGAAGGGCCTGAAATGCCACAAAAGCAACAGCTAAAGGCACAGCCACTCGTGGTGGAGCAATTATAATCAGGGATGTAGCAGAGGCTAGATTTAGAGAAGCACAGATATCTCAGAGGGTTGTTGGGCTGGAGGAGATTAGAGGTAGGAAGTGGCAAGGCCTTGGAGAGATTTGAAAAGACCTTTAAAATCAAGGTGTTTAACCGGCAGCCAATGTAGGTCAACAAGTGCAGGGGTGGTGGATGAACAGGACCTGGTGTGAGTAAGGACGTGGGCACAATAAGTGAGCTGTCAGTCCTGGCTATCTCATAGCATCATGGGTGGAGACATTGGGGTTGCGAAGAACTGAGACCTAATAATTGAACTTCACCTAAATCAGGATGGGATCTTGATGCAGTGCATGCTGTACACACCTAATGAGGCCAGCAGCATGACCATGGTAAATTGATCTGTGGCCTCATAGTGCCAGTGGGCTGTGGGTATCACTTGCAGCCCCACAGGCAGCTTGCTGTATGTGGAGGAGCAGCAAGATCATCCAGTGTCTGAAAAGTCTGGGTGGGCAGCAGTCAGGAGGAGTTGGACTGGGGCTGGCAGCAGCCTATGGTTTTGATATGGAACCAGAAGAAGCACTCGTTCTTTGTGGCTCTACAACAGATAGGTTAAAAAAAACACTTCAAATTCACTTTAGGGTAGCAGTCTCCAGAGGTTACTTTGCAGACTATAGATTTCTGCTGAGTGTATCAAGAAACTGACTGCAGTAAAAACTGACCACAGCCAAAACATACACCATTATGGTGCACCATTCGCAAACCAATTTCTCAAATGGGCCTGAAAAAGGCATTCAATTCCTGATTTGCAAATGGAATGGGTTTATCCCCAGTTTTGAGTACACATTACTAATGCCCAGTAAGCAACCTTAACAAATATGGTGGGTGACACCCTTCTAGTGCAGAATAAGCATACCCAATGCTGCCCACCATATTGGACCCTCAGGCAGCATTGGGTATGCTTATTCTGCACTAGAAGGGTGTCACCCACCATATTTGTTAAGGTTGCTTACTGGGCATTAGTAATGTGTACTTAAGACTGAGGGTAAGTCCATTCTAGTTGTACAGCAGATGCAGCACCATTGAATTTCTAGGCCTGAATATTCAAAGCAACATGTGATAAGTACTATTTGATTCATTTTAACTTGAATTATTTCATAATTATTAGCCTTTAAAGGTTCTTTGTGTCTTTGCTGCTTATAACTGTATGTAACAATTTTGTTTGCACTCAGCAGTTTTTCTCCATGATAATACGCGAGATTTTACTTCATTCTTTGTTTTTGATTGGGATAGACTGATGGTACCTGTTTTAAAGTAACGAGACAGAGTTCCTTTGTCTTTTGTCTAATGGGTCACTTAGGTATTTAATTTTGTTTCATTTCCACTCTATGGTATTTTAAAGTTGTTTAGAAGAATTCCTTTGGGAAAAATAAGCTGCTGAAAAGGGAGTTGTGAGTAGCAGGATGTCAACTTTAATTATTTGATTGTACTGAGCAGTGAGTGAAGGAAGCCCTTTGAGAGCAGATGAAGGAGAATAGAGGAAGGTGTGATACAATCGAACTTGTTACCCTATGATTTGAAGATCACATTAACGTTATGTTGTAGTTATTGATGTATAAAAGCAAATGGGGACCAATTAATGGATGGAGCTTAATCTTACTGCAATTGACTTTTAGAACTGGCAGTTCTGCCCATTACTAATTTTAGCACTATTTAATGTGTTTACTTGTGGCTGTTTTCACTAAGGAAGATACAGGAAATCTCCCAGATTTAGAGATCCATGGGACTAGGGAGAATGAAGAATTGAAGGAAATTAATATAATTAAGGTTGTATTGGAGGAATTAACGGGACTGAAAGCTGATAAGTCCCCGGGACCTGATATTCTGCATTCCAGAGTGTTGAAAGAGGTTGCACTCGAAGTATTGAATGTATTGATGATCATCTTCCAAAATTCTATAGATTCTGGAATGGTTCCTGAAGATTGGAAGGTAGAAATATCACCCCACTATTTCAGAAGGGAGGGAGAGAGTGAACAGGGAACTACAGACCTGTTAACCTTACATCAGTAGTGGGAAAATGCTAGAATCTATTATAAAGGATGTGATAAGTGATTGGATAAGGGATTGGATAATCATGATCTGATTGGGCACAGCCAGCATGGATTTGCGAATGGGAAATCATGTTTGACGAACTTGTTGGGGTTTTTTGAGGATGTCGCTAGCAAAATTGACAAAGGGGAGTTGATGGACGTAGTATACTTTTCAGTATACTTTTCTGGATTTTCAGAAGGCTTTTGATAAAGTCCCCCACAGGAGGTTGATTAGCAAAATAAAAGCACATGGGATAGGAGGCAATATACTGGCATGGATTAAGGATTGGCTAACAGGCAGAAAACAGAGAGTAGGAATAAATGGGTCATTCTCGCGTTGGCAGGCTGTGACTAGTGGGGTATCGCAAGGGCCCCAGCTGTTCACAATATACATCAATGATTTGGACATGGGGACCAAATGTAATATTTCCAATTGCGCAGATGATACAAAGCTAGATGGGAATGTATGTTTTGAGGAAGATGTAAAGCGGCTACAGCAGGATTTGGACAGACTTAGTGACTGGGCAAGAACACGGCAGATGGAATATAATGTGGATAAATGTGAGGTTATTCACTTTGGTAGAAGGAACAGATATGCAGAGTATTTCCTAAATGGTAAGAGATTAGATGTACAAAGAAGTGTAGATATACAAAGGGACCTGGGTGTCCTTATCCATAAGTTACTGAAGGCTAACATGCAGGTGCAGCAAGCAATTAGGAAGGCTAATGGAATCACCCTCATCGCAAGAGGATTTGAGTACAGGGGTAGTGAAGTCTTGCTTCAATTGTATAGAAGCTTGGTTAGCCTGCATCTGGAGTACTGTGCACATTGTCGGTACCCTTCAGAAAGGATATTATTGCCATAGAGGGATTGCAACAAAGGTTCACCAGACTTGTTCCACGGATGGCAGGACTTATGAAGAGAGATTGGGAAAACTGGGCCTGTATTCTCTAGAGTTTTGAAGAATGAGAGGTGATCTCATTGAAACCTACAAAATACTTAAAGGAATAGGCAGGGTAGATGCAGGTAAGATGTTTCCCCTGGTTGGGGAGTCTAGAACCAGGGACACAATTTCAAAATAAGGGGGCAGCCAGTTAGGAGCAAGATGAGGAGAAATTTCTTTACTGAGAGAGTTGTGAATCTTTGGAATTCTCTACCCCAGAGGGCTGTGAAAGCTCAGTCATTGAGTATGTTTAAGGTAGCGATTGATAGATTTCTGATTAACAATAATGTAAAGAGTTATGGGGATAGTGTGGGTAAAAGGCATTGAAGTGTTCAGTCAGCCGTGATTGTATTGAATAGTGGAGCAGGTTAGATGGGCTGAATGGCCATCTCCTGTTCCTAGGAACATAGGAACTGTCTATGTTCCTAATATGCCCTTAAAAATCACTGCAGCAGTTCTTCAGGGTAGTTTCCTTTTATTCTTTCATGGAATGTGAACATCACTGGCTAGGCCAGCATTTGTTGCCCATCCCTAATTGCCCTTGAGAAGATGGTGGTGAGCTGGCTTCTTGAACCGTTGTAGTCCATATGGAGAAGGTGCACCCACAGTGCTGTTAGAGAGGGAGCTCCAGGATTTTGAACCAGTGATGGTGAAGGAATGATGACACATTTACAAATCAGTATGGTATGTAATGAGGAGTGGACAGACCCATCAGAGGTGGTAGATAATCGGGAGGGAATTGTCCTGCGAGTCCTCTACATTGACTCCAGACCTCATGAAATTTCACCTCCCCCATTACAGATGAACATACGAATTAAGAGCAGGAGTTGGCCATTTGGCCCTTTGAGCCTGTTTCATCATTCAATAAGATCATTTCTGATCTGATTGTAACCTCAACTCCACATTCCTGCCTACCCCTGATAACCTTTCACCCCCTTGCTTGTCAAGAATCTATCAACCTCTGTTTTAAAAATATTCGAAAACTCTGCTTCTAAGAGAGCTGCAAAGTCTCAACACTGGGAGAAAAAAATTCTCCTCATCTCTGTCCTAAATGGGTGACCCCTTATTTTTAAACAGTGGCCCCTGGTACTAGATTCTCCCATAAGAGGAAACATCTTCTCCACATTGACCATTCCAAGACCCCTCAGAATCAAAGCCTGTCCAACTGTAGTAATTGTGAGGTAAACCATTTTTTATTGTTATGGGGATCATGTGGCTGTATAGGCGAATCAGCCCTAAGTGTGGGGAATCTTAGGGGAGGAGCTTTTTGGTCTTGGCCTTAGAACAAGCATATAGCTTCATCTGGAGTCTGTAAATAAAGTTTACTGTTTCTTACAAGAAACCCATCCTGCACTCCAGAGGATGAATAGCGCCAACACAGCATCTCACTTTGTGATGGTGAGTATTTTGATTTTTAAGGGGAGAAAAGAAGTATACTCACCAGCAATGCCTCTGGCAGAATTGATCCATATGACTCATCCATCAAGGACTAGAGTCAGTACATTGAGCGATTAGGTTTCTACTTTGTGGCTGACGAAACAACAGTGGAGGAGAAACAGAAGGCAATACTCCTAAGTGTCTGTGGGAGCAAAACCTATAACCTAATCCGCAGTTTGATGGCTCTGAATGCATCAAATTCCAGATCCTTCAGCAGGCTAGTCAACCTCGTGAAGGGCCATTTTCAGCCTAAACCCTCAGTGTTCGTGCAAAGATTCAATTTTAACTCTCGAATAAGGTGAGCCGTTCGCAACGTACATCGTGAAGTTGAAACTGTCAGCGGAGTACTGTGACTTCAGTGATATTTTAAATGACATGTTGTGAGATCATTTGGTTTGTGGCATAAACGATGATGCTATTCAGCGCTGTTTGCTTACAGACGTTGAGATAGACCTGAAGCGCGCCATGGAGATAGTGCTTGCAATGGAGAGTGTTGAGAGGGACTCGCAGGCTTATCAGAGTGTGCAACATGGCGCTGTTTTGCAGCTAGGGCGGGAATCTGCCGCAGGGCATGACACAAAGATCAGGGAGGCTACCGTGAAATCAAACTAGACTGGTCAGAAATTTTTCAGGCCAGGACAAGAGGAATTCCAGAGTGGCTGAAAAAGTATGACAGAGTATTCCGAGATGAGTTGGGGGAAATCAAAGGTCTACAAGCTAAAATATACGTGGACCCTGAAGCAACACCCTGGGCAGGATTCTTAGTTTGGTGGGCATCCACAATCGGGGGGCCCAGGAGTGGCTGGGGAACGGACCCCCGACCGCGATCGGCCCTCGACTGCGATTTCACATTGGCTGACCAACTAACGGCTAGCCAGCATGAAAGACACGCTGAAAGGCTCAGCACTGCTTGGGTAGGGGTGGGAGGAGGACAAGCACTGAAGTCAGCACAGGCGCGGGGGAGCACTCACAAGAATTTCCCTGAAGGCAGAGAGCTGCCTCAGGGAGCCGAAAAATCTAAATGCCAAAAATAAAGATTGTAATAACTGAGAAAAAATGCCCGCACATCAGAATCAGTCACTGGAACATATAGCAGATGAAAATTCTGTGCAAACATTTTTATTTTTTTTAAATTAAAATCGGAAGCCTCATCCCGTCCTTGGATGAGGTTTCCTCAAAAAGTCAAAGGCCGCCTGGCCGATTCACCCGCCTGCCATTGATTAATACGTTAATGGCCTTAATAGGCCTCTTAATTGTCAGCGGGCACACTGCCAACTTTCGCACATGCCCGCTGACTGAAATATCACGCGAGTGCACGATGATGTTGGGACGCTCGTCCGATGTCATCAGGCGTTATTTCACGCTCGAGTGTGTCGGGTGAGTGCCCACACGCTGAGTGAAAAATTCTGCCCCCTGGTTTTTCAAGGCAGGGCTTACACTCTGAAAGAAAAGGTGGATGTGGAATTATGTTGTTTGGAGAAGTTAGGAATGATGCAGCCAGTCCAATTTTCAGAATGGGCAGCACCCATAGTCCCTGTGCTAAACCAGACCAAACCATTTGCATCTGCGGGGATTATAAATTAACGGTGAACAAGGCAGTGAAATTAGACAAATACAAAAACAGAATTACCTGGAAAAACTCAGCAAGTCTGGCAGCATCGGCGGAGAAGAAATCAGTTAACGTTTCGAGCCTTCATGGCCCTTCGGCAGAACTGCAGCATAGTTTCAACAAGGGAGAAATATAAATTGGTTTAAGGTGGGTGGGGGGGGGGGTAAGAGACACATTGAGGGTGTGGTGTGAGCAGATAATCAAAAGATGTCACAGACAAAAGGGTCAAAGAGGTGTTGAAGGTGGTGGTCTTTGTCTGAGAAAAGTGCTAATTAAGAATGGAAAACAGGATATTCAAAGTACAGCTGTAGTGGGGGTGGGGTGGAAAGACTAAAGGTTTTAGCTTTAGATTTAAAAATAATGGAAATAGGTGGGGAAAGAAGAATCTATATAAATTATTGAAAAAAAAGCGGGTGGGGGGGGAAAGGAACGGGGTGGGGATGGGGGGAGGGGGAGTTTAAGATCTAAAGTTGTTGAATTCAATATTCAGCCCAGAGGGCTGTAAAGTGCCTAGTCGGAAGATGAGGTGCTGTTCCTCCAGTTTGCGTTGGGCTTCACTGGAACAATGCAGTAAGCCAAGGACAGACATGTTGGCAAGAGAACAGGGTGGAGTGTTAAAATGGCAAGCGACAGGGAGGTTTGGGTCTTTCTTGCGGACAGACCGCAGGTGTTCCGCAAAACGGTCGCCCAGTTTGCGTTTGGTCTCTCCAATGTAGAGGAGACCGCATTGGGAGCAACGAATGCAGTAGACTAAGTTAGGGGAAATGCAAGTGAAATGCTGCTTCACTTGAAAGGAGTGTTTGGGCCCTTGGACGGTGAGGAGAGAGGAAGTGAAGGGGCAGGTGTTGCATCTTCTGCGTGGGCATGGGGAGGTGCCATAAGTGGGGGTTGAGGAGTAGGGGGTGATGGAGGAGTGGACCAGGGTGTCCCGGAGGGAACGATCCCTACGGAATGCCGTCAAGGGGGGTGAAGGGAAGATGTGTTTGGTGGTGGCATCATGCTGGAGTTGGCGGAAATGGCGGAGGATGATCCTTTGAATGCGGAGGCTGGTGGGGTGATAAGTGAGGACAAGGGGGACCCTATCATGTTTCTGGGAAGGAGGAGAAGGCGTGAGGGAGGATGCGCGGGATATGGGCTGGACACGGTTGAGGGCCCTGTCAACGACTGTGGATGGAAAACCTCGGTTAAGGAAGAAGGAGGACATGTCAGAGGAGCTGTTTTTGAAGGTAGCGTCATCAGAACAGATGCGACGGAGGCGAAGGAACTGAGAGAATGGGATGGAGTCTTTACAGGAAGCGGGGTGTGAGGAGCTGTAGTCGAGGTAGCTGTGGGAGTCGGTAGGCTTGTAATGGATATTGGTGGACAGTCTATCATCAGAAATTGAGACAGAGAGGTCAAGGAAGGGAAGGGAAGTGTCAGAGATGGACCATGTGAAGATGATGGAGGGGTGGAGATTGGAAGCAAAATTAATAAATTTTTCCAGGTCCCGACGAGAGCATGAAGCAGCACCGAAGTAATCATCGATGTACCGGAGAAAGAGTTGTGGGAGGGGGCCGGAGTAGGACTGGAACAAGGAATGTTCCACATACCCCATAAAGAGACAGGCATAGCTGGGGCCCATGCGGGTACCCATAGCCACACCTTTTATTTGGAGGAAGTGAGAGGAGTTAAAGGAGAAATTGTTCAGTGTGAGAACAAGTTCAGCCAGACGGAGGAGAGTAGTGGTGGATGGGGATTGTTGGGGCCTCTGTTCAAGGAAGAAGCTAAGGGCCCTCAGACCATCCTGGTGGGGGATGGAGGTGTAGAGGGATTGGACATCCATGGTGAAGAGGAAGCGGTTGGGGCCAGGGAACTGGAAATTGTTGATGTGACGTAAGGTGTCAGAGGAATCACGGATGTAGGTGGGAAGGGACTGGACAAGGGGAGAGAGAAGGGAGTCAAGATAACGAGAAATGAGTTCCGTGGGGCAGGAACAGGCTGACACGATCGGTCTGCCAGGACAGTTCTGTTTGTGGATTTTGGGTAGGAGATAGAAGCGGGCCGTCCGAGATAGAGAGGCCCCAACAATCCCCATCCACCACTACTCTCCTCCGTCTGGCTGAACTTGTTCTCACACTGAACAATTTCTCCTTTAACTCCTCTCACTTCCTCCAAATAAAAGGTGTGGCTATGGGTACCCGCATGGGCCCCAGCTATGCCTGTCTCTTTATGGGGTATGTGGAACATTCCTTGTTCCAGTCCTACTCCGGCCCCCTCCCACAACTCTTTCTCCGGTACATCGATGATTACTTCGGTGCTGCTTCATGCTCTCGTCGGGACCTGGAAAAATTTATTAATTTTGCTTCCAATCTCCACCCCTCCATCATCTTCACATGGTCCATCTCTGACACTTCTCTTCCCTTCCTTGACCTCTCTGTCTCAATTTCTGATGATAGACTGTCCACCAATATCCATTACAAGCCTACCGACTCCCACAGCTACCTCGACTACAGCTCCTCACACCCCGCTTCCTGTAAAGACTCCATCCCATTCTCTCAGTTCCTTCGCCTCCGTCGCATCTGTTCTGATGACGCTACCTTCAAAAACAGCTCCTCTGACATGTCCTCCTTCTTCCTTAACCGAGGTTTTCCATCCACAGTCGTTGACAGGGCCCTCAACCGTGTCCAGCCCATATCCCGCGCATCCTCCCTCACGCCTTCTCCTCCTTCCCAGAAACATGATAGGGTCCCCCTTGTCCTCACTTATCACCCCACCAGCCTCCGCATTCAAAGGATCATCCTCCGCCATTTCCGCCAACTCCAGCATGATGCCACCACCAAACACATCTTCCCTTCACCCCCCTTGACGGCATTCCGTAGGGATCGTTCCCTCCGGGACACCCTGGTCCACTCCTCCATCACCCCCTACTCCTCAACCCCCACTTATGGCACCTCCCCATGCCCACGCAGAAGATGCAACACCTGCCCCTTCACTTCCTCTCTCCTCACCGTCCAAGGGCCCAAACACTCCTTTCAAGTGAAGCAGCATTTCACTTGCATTTCCCCTAACTTAGTCTACTGCATTCGTTGCTCCCAATGCGGTCTCCTCTACATTGGAGAGACCAAACGCAAACTGGGCGACCGTTTTGCGGAACACCTGCGGTCTGTCCGCAAGAAAGACCCAAACCTCCTTGTCGCTTGCCATTTTAACACTCCACCCTGTTCTCTTGCCAACATGTCTGTCCTTGGCTTACTGCATTGTTCCAGTGAAGCCCAACGCAAACTGGAGGAACAGCACCTCATCTTCCGACTAGGCACTTTACAGCCCTCTGGGCTGAATATTGAATTCAACAACTTTAGATCTTAAACTCCCCCTCCCCCCATCCCCACCCCGTTCCTTTCCCCCCCCACCCGCTTATTTTTCAATAATTTATATAGATTCTTCTTTCCCCACCTATTTCCATTATTTTTAAATCTAAAGCTAAAACCTTTAGTCTTTCAACCCCACCCCCACTACAGCTGTACTTTGAATATCCTGTTTTCCATTCTTAATTAGCACTTTTCTCAGACAAAGACCACCACCTTCAACACCTCTTTGACCCTTTTGTCTGTGACATCTTTTGATTATCTGCTCACACCACACCCTCAATGTGTCTCTTACCCCACCCCCCCACCCACCTTAAACCAATTTATATTTCTCCCTTGTTGAAACTATGCTGCAGTTCTGCCGAAGGGCCATGAAGGCTCGAAACGTTAACTGATTTCTTCTCCGCCGATGCTGCCAGACTTGCTGAGTTTTTCCAGGTAATTCTGTTTTTGTTTTGGATTTCCAGCATCCGCAGTAGCTTTTAGCTTTTTGTTTTTATCTTTGAATTAGACAAATACCCAATCCCAAAGATTGAAGATCTGTATGCTAAACTTGCAGGAGAAAGTTCCTAAACTAAATTGTACATGAGTCACGCGTATCAACAGCTCGAGCTGGACAACACATAAAGAAGTTATGTCATTATAAACATGCACAAAGGCCTGTACCAATATACACGCCTACCCTTCGGTGTGTCATCTGTCTGTGCAAATTTCCGAAGAACCACGGAAAGCTTACTACACCAACCTTTCCTCTTAAGACAACCCGCCCAATCCAGGCATTGGTTTAGTAAACCTTCTCTGTACTGCTTCCAATGCATTTACATCCTTCCTTAAAGAAGGAGACCAATACTGTACACAGTACTCCAGATGTGGTCTCAACAGTGCCCTGTATAACTGAAGCATAACCTCCCTACTTTTGTATTTAATCCCCCCTCAATAAATGACAACATTCTATAGCTTCCCTAATTACTTGCTGTACTAGCCTTTTGCGATTCATCCACTAGGGCACCCAGATCCTCTGCATCTCAGAAATCTGCAATCCCTCACCATTTAGATAATATGCTTCATTTTAATTTTTCCTGGCTGTTATGGACAGGAGGGGGGAAACCTTCTTGAACGTTCACTCCCTTCACCACCGGTGCACAGCGGCATCTTCAAGATGTGCTGCAGGACTTGCCAAGGCTCCTTCGATAGCATCTTCCAAACTGGTGACCTCTACCACCTAGGAATGTATGCTGTGGAACTTGGACTGGTTTCTGACAGCTGCAAGGACCCTTTAAATCCATGTGTTTTTTTTTTGTTGGTGGGTGTGACCTAATGGGCAACTGTATGAGGCCCGATCTTTGCTGCTGCAAAAAAGCCCTTGAAAAGTTTCGCTATGATACGTGAATTGGATCAACTTTTGCGGAAGGAATTTATCATTTTTGAAGCTGCCCCTCAGGAATTGTCGGCTAAAAAGACAGTTGCTGACTACTTCCTCTGAAGATCCCGCACCCTCGGCCTGAAACCTCAGTCTAAAGACCGAGCCTGCTGAAGATTTTGTTTGGTTTGTGGAGGGTTGGGCGGGGGGGGGGCGGGGGGGGGGGGGTGGCAATAAAATAATGCACCATATTTGCAAACTACCCATATACTCCTGAAGGAAAAGAATAGGCTATCTGACTGGGAAGGAGCATGTCTTGCCCAGTGTCATACCCATTGTGGGGCAGTAGAGAGCTCTCACTATCTTGGGGTTTCTTTCTTTAAATTGAAAACAAAGCCTGTGAACTGTGTTTTTTTTTAATGAAAGTGTGTGCCTCTTCAAGCTGACAGCAGTGTTGAAGAAATGATTTGCCCAGTGAGTGCTGTTTACCCTCTGGGCTAAAACAGAATTGACACAACAGCTGAAGCTTCCCCTTTCCCTTCGCTGCTCAACAGCCGAAGTTTTCTGCCCCACCCCCGCTCAACAGCGCTCATACTCCTCAAACTTCCACTCTGGAGTCACACAACTTCTGAGGGATCAAAATGGGGTCACACCGGGAAAAAGTTTGGGAATCACTGATGCAAATGCACAAAGTGTGGTAAATAAGGCTGCTGAGCTGCAGGCACAGATATCTAGGGCCTGGGAGAGGGAAATGCATAAGGTGCAAAACACTGGGGCCTGTGCCTTATGGAGCTTGGGCTCCAGCAAACCCTTTCCATGCATCTGATTGATTGCTTCCTGAGTCAGGCAGCTTCATAATTTCCTAAATGCTGGGACAAAATGGGGAGGTTGGACACAAGTTACCTATCAATCAAATGGATTTTCAGGGGCTTTGATCCAATGGGGTGGAATTGACTACAATCCCCAGAATTCCGCAGGGCACCTTTCCGATGATATGACAATATGGGTATGGATGGTCCAATGAGATGCGGAAGTCCAGCTGGGACTTGGGGTTAATGAGGATCCTACCGTTAATGCAATTTCTCCCTCAGTGTGAGCGTCTGATCAGTAAGATAAATTAATATGTCACAAAAACAAATATTTCAATAGAAGGGAGAGTGTAATAAACACATTTGACTTCTCGTTGAGAAACATAATGAGGTGCAAGACCTCAGGACAACTGTCAACTGGTCTGTCGACTAAGTAAATTAAAAAGTTTTACATTAACAGCTTTGTCATGAATTTTTCATCAGCCAGCTTACAATGGGAAAGTTTGAGCTTAACTTTGGAGCGTAACTTTCCAGGCTGGGGTCTGTGGACCCTAGGAAGGAAGTGAGGAGTCCCAGGGAGTCCAGGAAGTCATAAGATTTCTGCCTAGGGTTGAGCTCACTATGCATTGAAAACACAGGTGGGTAAATTTTTAACTTGGTGTCCAGGCATAAAACTGGTGATGTGGATAGGCAACTAATTTTCCATAATGATTTCCATAACAGCTGACCTATTTAATATTAGTCTTACATTGGGCAGCAAGTTGAAAATCTAGAATTTCACACATATTTCTCAGTGTTAATAAGAAAGCAGTTTTTCTGCAGTGATAGCAATGTTTTTTTGGGTAGCTAATACTACCAATCAGGAGTGAAATCAGGAGTCCCTTTGAGGATGTCAATGTTTGCAGAGTCTATCCAGTACAGGAAACTTTGAAAACTGCTGCTTTAAGCAGTTATTCCGGTGTCTCAGCATCTATCCTGTAGTACTAAAATAATGTTTTCTGAGATTGGATGGCTTAACGAAAGTATAAGGCTCTTTGAAGTCCCAGCCTCAGTCCCCAAAGCTTTCAATAGAGCTGTTCCCGGTACTTTCTGATTTGCAATGCCACAGGAAGTCCTTGCACAGAGTTATCCTCAACTACACAGGGGTGTCTATCAGAGGTAAAGATTTGAGTTCTCAGAAGTATGACATGCATATTTTTAACATAATCATTTTTTTCATCAAATGGGAAAGTACTTTGGATAAAAAGGACCTTCTTCAAACACTTTTAAGCAGAATGGATTAATAGCGTGTGGATTCTAATAGAGTTCTAATATTTAAGGCTGGGATAGGCAGACTTTTTGTCTTTCAGGGATTCAATGGATATGGGGAGCTGGCGGGAAAGTGGAGTTGTAGACCAAGATCAGCCATGATTACATTGAATAGCAGAGCAGGTTTGCCAGGCCATATGGTCTATTCCTGCTTCTATCTCTTTTGTTCTTGTGTTACGATATGAAGAGGTAATAGTGAAGAATTTTAATGTGGTTGATGGGATTATTGTAACCCTGACATGCTGATTTGTGGGATGATTTAATGAATTTTCTCACACACACACATATAACAATATTAAATGTAGACATGATAAATGATGAAAAAGCATTGTAAAGATCCACTTGATAATAGGTTCAATGATGATATCTTATTTTGGTAAGAAAAATAAAAACATACTGTATTCATGGCACTTTAACTAAAACAATGAGTTTAATCTAAAATAAAAGCAAAATAATGTGGATGCTGGAAATCTGAAATAAAAACAGAAAATGCTGGAAAAACTAGCAAGTCTGGCAGCATCTGTGCATTAACGTTTCGAGTCCAATATGACTCTCCTTTAGAACTGCAGGTAATGCAAACCTCAAATTTAATGCTGAGCTCTGCAAACTAAACAAAATAGTTATAAATTAACCACCGTCACTGTTTTGCAGTTTATTGAAAATAAAGACTTCAACAGAGTTCACATAACAGGTAAAAAGTAGAGTTCAGAATCTGCAAGATAACTTTATATATTGGAAATCAGTCAGTGTAAATGGCAAAATAATAAATGCAGACAGCAGTAACAAGGAGGTGGAGGTGCCAATATATCTCACCTCAGAATATAAAGTCTGTGAGGAAACATAAACAATGCATGCTACATCAGAATGCTATAAATGACATGCAAAATTGGTGGTGGTTAAAAAATGCATATCCCTGAGTTTGTCAAAATCAGCATAACATAAAAAGCAATTACCTTTTAGGCATATTAACTTCAGGTTAAGATGTTACACTTAAGTTGAAGTCAATTCAAAAAAAAATATGCATCATTGAGGGGGAGGGTCAAGGGAGGACCAGATTGAGGAGGAGTGGGGGGGCGGCGGTGGTGGGGTGGAAATAAGGGGCCCAGAAACAGGAGAAGCACCAGGGCCCATGATTTCTCACTTGGACCCTGCAGATAGCCACATGTGAATAGGATGATGTGGTGATAATGGGGACCTGGCTAAAATAGGATAGAAAACAAAAATAAAAATAAAAATACCTAGAAAAACTCAGCAGGTCTGACAGCATCTGCGGAGAGGAACACAGTTAATGTTTCGAGTCCGTATGACGTTCTGTTGAAGAGTCATACGGACCCGAAACGTTAACTGTGTTCCTCTCCGCAGATGCTGTCAGACCTGCTGAGTTTTTCCAGGTAATTTTATTTTTGTTTTGGATTTCCAGCATCCGCAGTTTTTTGCTTTTAAAATAGGATACAACTGGGTACTAAATATTCTTGGATACAGGTGTTCAGGAAAGATAGGGATGGAAAGAATGGAGCAGGGCTGGCAGTATTGATTAAGGAGAATATTATAGTACTGGAGAGAGAGGGCATCCTAGATGGGTCATTGACAGCATCTATTTAGTTAGAGTTAAGAAACAATAGAGGTACAGAGGTACAGGTTCTACAGGCCACCAACTAGTGGGAAAGATATAGGAGGGCAAATTTTCAGGGAAATTGCAGACAGGTGCAAAAGTTATATAATAGTAACAGTGGGGGACTTTAATTATCTGAACATAGATAGTAATATTGCAATGGAAAGAGTTTCTGAAATGTGCTCAGGAGAATTTTCTTGATCTTTATGTTTTGGGCACAAAGAGGAAGGAGGCATTGCTGGATCAGCTTCTGGGGAATGAGGTGGGGCAAGTGAATCAAGTCAATAGAGGTTCATTTAGGGAACAATGAGTATGGGTTTAAGTTGGTGTTGGAAAAGGGCAAGGAGAAATCCAGAGTAAAAATACTTATTTGGAGGAAGGTCAGTGCCTGGGGTGAGAACAGGTTTTGACCACGCAATTGGGGTCAAAGATTAGCAAACAAAACTGTAGGGGAGCAATGGGCTACCTTTAAAGAGGAGATGGTTTGGGTACAGTCAAGATACATTCCCATGAGGGAGAAAGATAGGCTAAACAAAAGCGGAACTCTCTGAATGATGAAAGAGATCGAGAGAAAAATTAAGTAGAAAAAAGCATGTATAAGATACCATATATAACTGTGTAAAAGTTGAATTTTTGAGACCCAATTTTTTAGGCGAAAATTTAAAGGTCGACTTTTCCATGAGTAATATTTCCAAAGGGTTTACATGCGTGCTTGATTTGGGCCCACACAGTATGAAACAATGACCAAAACAAAATTTTGAGTGAAATCCCTACCAGACCTTTGCTCTGTCAACCAAAAAATATGAAGTCATAGATTTACTTTCAGCTGTTGGCTGTCACATGTTTCGGATGGCCACTCGGGGGCTCCAGTGCTTCATCAATTAAGCATCTTGTTAAAAACATTTCTGCATTCCTGAGAGAGAGTCTGTGTCTAAACATTGACCTTGAGTGGTGGAACTCCTGTCTAATTCTTACCTTTGATCAAATGCTGAGTCAAGTGCACTTTATTTTCCAATTAAACAGCAGGACGGTGGGTTCATTCAACTCGGTGTGCTTGCATGTCATGTCCCACTTTGGAAGGAAACTAATCCAGCTTCCTTCCCTTGTTATGTGGAACTCAAACCCCACACTTTCAAAAATTTTCAAAAACTATTGAAGAAAGAAAAAAAACAAACAACTGTAACAAAGCTGTTCCCTTGAGCCAGCTGCATGTGACGTGAGCAAGGAATTTGTAGACAACAGAGCAGGACACACTGGGATTCATTTAACAAAAGCTCTTTGTATGGGTTTGGACAGAATCGCAGAGAAGGGAGGATCCTGTTCCATGGGTCTAAGGAATGGGAAAGTGAAATTTTTGGGCTATGATCCTTGGGGTAGAATTTTCCCCCTGTTGGGGGGAAGTGCAGGAGCAGGCGCGTGCAGGTGCGCCTCCGATCGGCGCCCCTGATTGGGGGCGCGCCGCTATTTTACCTGGAGGGGGCCAATTAAAGCCCGCCCAGCGTGACATCCAACAGGAAGCACTATGCGCTCCCTGTGCGGGCTGGGGGGGGTGGGATTCCCTAAGCCGGGAGTGCGCTCTTTCGTAAAAGAGCGTACTCATCGCCCTGAGGCTGAGTGCTGCCTCAGGGAGATCGGCGCCCAATTCACAAATGGTCAATGGACAAAAATTAAATTTCCCTGACATGTCCCCTCATGTGACACTGTCACATGAGTTGGGACATGTCCATCACTTTTATTCAAACTTCTGTTAAATTTTTAAAAACCCTTATGAATCCTCATCCCGCCCATGGATGAGGTTTCATGCTTTTTCTGAAGCCCGCCAGGGCTCCTGGCCTGCCCGCCAACCTTAAGGTTGAACGGGCAGGTCTATTAATTCAATTTGTTTTTGAATGGCCTCAATAGGCCATTGACAGGTCAGCGGGTGCACAGCTGATTCGGCTGGGCCCCTGCCAACCTGAAAATTGAAATGACACGGGGTGATGTCGGGAGTTACGGCCAATGTCATCCCATGTCATTTTACGCGTCGGCAAGCGGGCCCCGCCCCCTGCTCGCCGACCTCAATATCCTGGCCTTGAAAAACTAAGTTCAGCTTTTTTATAAAAACAAAAAGCTAAAAGCTACTGCGGATGCTGGAAATCCAAAACAAAAACAGAATTACCTGGAAAAACTCAGCAGGTCTGGCAGCATCGGCGGAGAAGAAATCAGTTAACGTTTCGAGCCTTCATGGCCCTTCGGCAGAACTGAAGCATAGTTAGGAGAAGGGAAAAATATATGGAGAAATATATTTTTCCCTTCTCCTAACTATGCTTCAGTTCTGCCGAAGGGCCATGAAGGCTCGAAACGTTAACTGATTTCTTCTCCGCCGATGCTGCCAGACCTGCTGAGTTTTTCCAGGTAATTCTGTTTTTGTTTCAGCTTTTTTATGTTGTATATGAAAAATTATGGTTTTTAAAGCCAAAAATTAAGGGTTGACTTTGGCATGAGATTGATTTTCACATGGTTATATATGGTCAATGTTGGGTTGATTATGCAAGCAAGAAGCAAGCTGAAAATAAAAAGTTCCGAGGGGAAGTGAAAAGGGGAATAAGAGAGGCAAAGAGAGAAGAGACTGGCAACCAACATAAAAGGGAATCCAAATGTTTTCTACAGGCATATAAATAGTTAAAATGTAGAAAGAGGGGAAGCGCGGGCTGATTAGGAACCAAAAAGGGGATCTAAGCGTGGAGGCCGAGGGAATTGCCGAGGGAATTGTCATACAGTCATAAAGTCAGTACAGCACAGAAGGAGGCTATTTGACCCATCAATTCCATGTCAGCCCTCTGTAGAACAATCCAATCAGTCCATTCCCTTGCTCTATCCTCTTAGCCTTGCAAGTTTATTTCCCTTAAGTGCCCATCTAATTTCCCTTTCAAATCATTTGTTGTCTCCCTTTCCACCACCCTCGTGAGCAGCGACTCATATATCATTATTCACTGCTTAACGGAGTTATTCCCCACATCCTCCCTGCATCTCATTCCTAAAACCCTCAATCTTGGCCCTAACCCTTCTACTATCAGCTAATGGGAACAGATTTTCTTTGTTTACCTTATCTAAATCTGTCATAATCTTGTGCACACCCATCAAATCTCCCTTCAGTTTCCTTTGTTCCAAGGAGAACAAGCCCCGCTTCTCCAACCTAACCTTGTAGCTAAAATCCCTTAGCCCAAGAATCTTTCAGGTAAATCTCCTCTGCACCTTCTCAAGGACCCTCACTTCCTTCGTAAGGTGTGGTGACCAAAATTGGACATTATACTCCTATTGTTGTATAACCAGAGCTGTATAAAGGTTCAGCACAGCTTCACTGCTTTTATATTCAATACCTTTACTTATGAAATCCAAGATCCCATATGCTTTGCTAACTACTCTCTCAATATGTCTTGCCATCTTCAAAGACCTTTGCACCTGAATCCTCAGGCCCCTTTGTCCCTGTGCACTCTTTGGAATTGTGGTATTTAGTCTGTATTGCCTCTTACCATTCCTTCTGCCAAAATGCATCACCCTACATTTCTTTGTATTAAACTATCCGCCAGTTGTCTGTCCATTCTGCTAGCCTATCTATGTCCTGTTGCAGACGATTTGTATCATCCTCACCGTTTTCCATACCTCCACGTTTGGTATCATTGGCATATCTTGAAATTTTACCCTGTATTCCAATATCCAAGTCATTTATATATATCAAGAAAACAATGGTCCCAGCCAGTGTTCCTTCTAAGCTGTGTGCCTGTCTGGCCACGAATACTTCATCAAGTGCCGCACGCTTAATTATTACAGCGCACACCCTGGTGATTTTGTGAGGTTTACTGACACCCTCGCCCATGAGCAAAACACTGTTAGACTTCCCCACAACAGGAAATTAATGGTCGAGAGTCAAGCCTGACATTATTAATCAGATGGAATTAGCGGCCGGGATTTTCCAACGCTGTCGCGGGCAGGACCCATTGACTTGTGGCGGGACTGGAAGATTGTGGCGGCGGGCAGGTGAAGAAAATCCCGCCGACTAGCTGAAATTCACTTGTGTCAGTTCCTGGAGCTCGAAGCTATGTCAGAACTTGTCTTGCCTGAAGCCCACTCACAGACTTTTACGCTCACCACTTCCCTCCCTTACCCTCCCGCTTAGCACTTTCCTCCCCAATCCTCCCACTTGCTGCTTCCCTCCCACTCACTGCTACCCTCTACCCTACAGACATATGGTCCATATGGACCACCTCATTCCCCAGCACCAGATCCAACAATGCCTCCTTCCTAGTGGGATCAAGAACGCACAGGTCAAAGAAGTTCTGAACATGTTTCAGAAATTCCTCCCTCTCCTCACCCTTTACTCTAACACTATTCCAATCGATACTTGGGTAAAGTCCCCCAGTATCACCACTCTACACTTCTTGCACATCTCTGTGATTTCACTGCAAATTTGCTCCTCCATCTCACCCTCTCAGTATTTGGAGATTTATAGAATACCCCCAGTAGTGTCATTATACCCTTTTGCTTCCCAGCTGTAACCAAATGGATTCTGTCTTTGCCCTCTCAAGACATCCTCGCTTTCCAAAAATACAATGGCCGGAGTTTTCTGGCCCCGATGTGGCAGGATCTGCCACGGGAGATTCAGTGGCCAAGCTAAATGTCCATTGACTTTCGGCGGGGCCGGGAGATCCTGGAGGCGGACATGGCCAGAAAATCCCACCCAATGTTGTACTTAAGCACCCAACCCTTTCTTCCTTCCCTATCTTTTCTGAACACTTTGTATCCTTGAGTATTAAGCACCCAGTCCTCACCATTTTAAAGCTATGTTTCCATTATTGACACAATATCTTATCCCCACATCCTTCTTAGCCTTCTCCTATCTAATATGGTACTACTTTCTTCTCCAGTACCATCCAACACTCTCACTTTATACTCCTTATTCCTCTTTTCTATTTCAGGGATTTTGGGGCTATGAACCAGCGATAGAGAGCAAGCGAGAGTTTGGAGGAGACTTCGGGGCTATAAACCAACGGGGGAGAACAAGTGAGAATTCAGAGGCGACTTTAGGGCTGTAAGCTAGTGAGAAAGAGAGAGCGAGAGTTCAGAGGAGACTTGGGGCTATAACTCGGTGGGAGAGCGGGCTGGATATTACACAGTCAGTGAGTTCAGAGCCACATTCAGAAATAAAAATCGAGGTATGGCATCACAGGGAAGTCATAGGTTGATTAGCTGGTGAGTATTGCTGCTTAGTGACTGGGTCGAACAACTGGCAGAGTAAAAATGAAAAGAACTGTTAATAATAAGCAACAAGTAAGTAGCTGATGAGTGTTCTTTTACTTTTAAGTAAGGTTTATTGCTACTAGTAAGGTGTGTTAAGTATTAATAGGATTTATCAGTATTAGTAAGGTTTATTAATAGTAATAATGTTATGACCAGGTGAGGATGGGTGCAAAGACTCCCCCTTTGTTCCCACTCCTCAGTTGGTTTTAACAGGGTTTAAATTTGTAAGGATGAATGTGCCAATTCAGTGTATGTACTTAACTGTTTATGTGCTGATTGCAAATAACTCAGTCCAACGGGCTTTCTTAAGCGTAAACATGAAGGGGGTTAATTTTTATTGTGCTAATAATTCAGCTAGGCAATGATATTAAAATATTAAAAAGGTAAACACATGTCCTGACTGTGGGAAGACACACATACACACACAAGGGGCTGAACTTTACCTTTGGCAGGCGCCAGCCAGCGTGAAATGCGCACTGACAAGCTCAATGCTGCCAGGGTGGGGCAGGAAGAGGGTGGGTAGTGATGTTTCTGCAGGCGTGGGTGAATGCTGAGAAAAAGCTCCCTGAAGACAGACAGCTGCCTCAGGGAGCTGCAGACCTGAAAATGCTCAAATAAAGGTTTTAAAAGCTGCAAAAAAAATGTCCGTGCATCACAATCACCTGGAAATATAACTGATGAAAATGCTGTCCACAGATATCTATTTTTATTTTATATCATAACGGAAATTTCATTCTGCCCTTGGATGAGGTTTGATGAAAAATGCAAAGGCCACCTGGCCGATTCACCCGTCCGCCAACCATAAGGTTGGACGGGCCATGAAAAATAGGAGACAATTGCGCCATTAATGGGCTTAATTGCCTTCTTAATTGTCGGTGGGCGCGTTTCCGACTTTAGCCAAATGACGCGTAAGTATGTGATGATGTCAGGACGCTCACTCGATGCCTTCTCGTGCGACTTTACACCCGATCAACTCAGGCGTTTGCCTGCCCACAGCTTATAAAATTCAGTCCAAGGATGCAAAATTATAAGTAGCAAAGTAGAGGAAGTTAACTTTTGGCCAAATTAAGATCGACGATAAAAGGCAAATAAATAGAGTTCACTGATTTTGAGTCCTTTGCTGTTGTTCGTGGCTGAGGCAGTTCTTTTAATGTAGTCCTTGGTATTTTCACAGAAATGCTGCTTTGGGATTTTAAGTCTTCTTTAGAATTTCTCTGCTGTCCACAGTATTAAATAAGGAGGCAGAGTACACTTTAGTTGAAAGAGAGAGAGAGAGAGAGGGACACACAGCCTAGTGCTGCTTTCAGATGTTTTTTTTTCAGACTCCCCTAAAAGCAAGCACGGTGTTGTAATAAAAGACATTTCAAAATGCTGATCTTGATCGCATGACGTCTTTCTCCATAATGATTTGATATTCCATAGAAGGTAATTGATTAGCTCATGTTGGGACAGATCTTGGCTAGTGTGTTATGGCCTAGGTGATTATTTTTTTAATGTCATGTCAAAGCCATCACTTCTGAATGGCCCATTCTTCCATGTGATGAGCTAGGAAGAACATATGAACACCTCCATTGTAGCCATTGACTTTGTAGACTTTCTGTCTCCATCTGATTGAATGGAATATAGTTTTATAGTGATGCAAATGGTGACAGACATTTTAAGCTTCAGTCCATCTTTGAAGGAATTCTTGACATCAGCAGGTGTGAAATTCCACAGGAGGTTTGCCTGGGCATGTCCTAATTGCAGTCTACATTGGATTTATGGGGGAGATGATGCTTTAGCAATAACATCACCGGACTAGTAATCCAGAAGCCCAGACTAACACTCTGATGATGTGGGTTCAAATTCCACCATGGGGCTGGTGGATTTTTAATTCAATTGATAACATCTTGAATTGAAAGCTAGGCTCAGTAATAGTTTCACCATCAATTGTTATAAAAGCCCAATTGGTTCACTAATGTCCTTTAAGGAAGGAAATCTGCCAGCCTTATCTGATCTGATTTACATATAACTCCAGATCCACAGCAATGTGGTTGACTCTTAACTCACCTTTGAAATAGCCTAGCAAGCCGCTCAGTTCCAACAGTGGGAAATAAATGCTGACTTTGCCAGTGATGCTCACATCCGATGAAAGAATAAATTTTTAAAAATTGGATGCTTCCAGAATCTTGACAACTTGCAGTTGCAGATGTGTCAGGTGACCTATGGCATCTTAAGTCAGTGTTTTTGTTTTAACAGTTGAAACAGCCTTCGGAAAAATTCCATATGTAAGTCCAGCAGATGAAATTTAAATTTAGTATTTGAAATCAACATATCTCCGTAACAGTAAGGTTTATTAATAGCAGTAAGGTTTATTAGTATTGGTAAGGTTTACTAGTATTGCTAAGGTTTATTAGCAGAAGAAAGGTTGACCAATAAATTGAGAAATGGCAGGGGTGCTCTGATCTCTAGAGAGCACATCCTTTGCTATGTGAGAACTCCAGGAGACTCTCCATGTCCTGGATGACCATTTGTGCAGGAAGAATCAACAGTTGCAGCAGCTCGAACACTGGGTTTCAGAACTTGAGCAGCAGCTGGCTTCACAGCAGCACATCTGTAAGGTTGAGAGCTTTGTGGATAGCACGTTTATAGATTGGTCAGCTAACAACTTAGGAGTATACAGGAGAGAGGTAATGGGTGACCACCATGCAGTTAAAAAGGAAAAGGCAGGTAGCGCAGTAGTCCCCTGAGTGTATCCCAATCTCCAACCAGTATTCAGTTCTGAATAATGATGAGAGTGATGGTTCATCTGGGGAGTGCAGCCAGAGCCAAGTCCATGGCACCATGGGTGGCTTAGCTGTACCAGAGTGGGTGTACAAGGAAGACTGGAAGAGCAATAGTGATAAGTGATTCAATAGTTAGGGGAATAGATAGCTATTTAGGTGGCTGCAGACGCAAATCCAGACTGGTGTGTTGCCTTTCTGGTGCCAGGGTCAGGGATGTCACTAAGTGGCTACAGAGCACCCTGAGGGCGAAGGGTGAACAGCCAGCAGTCATGGTCTACATTGGTACGAACAACATTGGCAGAAAGAGAAATGTGGTCCTGCAGTCAGAATTTATGGAGCTAGGTAGGCAGCACCTCAAAAGTAGTAATCTCCTGATTACTCCCAGAACCATGTGCAGGGGTGTGGGAACCAGGAGACAACATCAGAGAGGAATACTAAGGTGCACAGAATACTGGGAGAGATATAGATAGCACTAGAAAAAGGCATAGTAAGTTAATAGGTGAGTTCAGAGTAAGGGAGAATAATAAAGTCTAAAGTCTAAATACTGTGCATGTATGTGAATGCATGGGGTGTGGTAAATAAGATTAGTGAGTTACAGGTTCAGATTGCCATGCCGAAATATGATGATGTGGCTGTAAAAGAGGCTGGGCTCAAAGAAGGGCAGGGCTGGGTGTTAAATATTCCTGCATATAAGGTGTTCAGGAAAGATAGGAAAGGAAGGGAAGGGGAAAAAAATGGCAGTTTTCTTTAAGGAGAGCATTGCAGTGCTGGAAAAAGAGGATGTCCTTGAGGGGTCAAGGACAGAATCTATTAGAGCTAAGGAACAAAAATTACATTGCTTGATGCAGCCTATAGGCCACTGACTATTAGGAAAGAGGAACAAGTTTGCAAGAAATTACAGGGAGGTGCAAAGGTATAGCGTAGTTATGATAGGGAACTTTAATTATCCGGATATGGACTGGGCAAGTAATAGTGTAAAGGGCAGATAGGGACAAGAGTTCCTAGTGTTTCGGAAAATGTTCTACAGCAGTATGTTTCCAGTCCAATGAGAAAGGTGGCACTACTAGATCTGGTTCTTGGAAATGAGGTGGGCCAAGAGGATCAAGTATAAGTATGAGAACATTTAGGGGACTATGATCAATATACCATAAGGTTTAGGTTGGCTTCGGAAAAGGACAGGGAACAATCCAGATTAAAAATTATTAACTGCGGAAATGCCCAACAGGATAAGAAAGGATCTGGGCCGAATAAATTGGAGTCAAAGGTTGGTGGGAAAAATGGTAGCTGAACAATGGGCTACCTTCAAAGAAGAGATAGTTTGGGCTCAGTCAAGGTATAGTCCCTTGTAAGGCAAACAAATGCAGAGCTTCCACCACTTTCTGAAGCAGAGAGTTCCAAAGTCGCATAACCCTCTGAGAGAGAAAAATTCTCCTCATCTCTCTCTTAAAAGGGTGACCCCTAATTTTAAAACAGTGCCCCCTAGTTCTGGACTCACCCATAAGAGGGAACATCCTTTTGATGTCCACCTTATCAAGGCCGTTCAGGATCTTGTATCCATTAATCAAATCACCCCTCACTCTTCTAAACTCCAGCGGAAACAAGCCCAGTCTGTCCAACCTTTTTTAAGAAGACAACCCACTCGTTCCAGGTATCAATCTAGTAAACCTCTTTAAATCACCTCCAATGTATTTACATCCTTCCTGAAATAAGGAGACCAAAACTACACACAGTATTCAAGGTGCAGTCTCACTAATGTGACACATAGTGGCAGCAGTGTGTACCACCCACAAGGTACACTGCAATAACTCACCAAGCCTCCTTCGACAGCACCTTCCAAACCCTCGACCTCTACCACCTAGAAGGACAAGGACAGCAGATGTGTGGGAACACTACCACCTGGAAGTTCCCCTCCAAGCCACTCACCATCCAAAATATATCGCCGTTCCTTCACTGTTGCTGGGTCAAAATCCTGGAACTCCCTCCCTAACAGCCTACACCACATGGACTGCAGCGGCTCAAGAAGGCATCTCACCACCACCTTCTCAAAGACAATTAGGGATGGGCAATAAATGCTGGCCTAGCTAGCAACGCCCAGATCCCATGAAAAAATAACAAAATATACAAAATAAAGGGTACAATTCTAATTGGAGTGTTGGAACCGAGAAATATGTGCACAAATAATTTAAGGTGGCAGGGCAGATTGTGAAAATGGTTAAAACAGCATATGGAAAATAGAGGCATGGAGTGCAAAAGCAAGTAATTTATGATGAGCTTTTATGTAACACTAGTTCGGCCTCGACATTGTGCCCAGTTTTCGGAACCACACTTTAGAAAGCGCAGAAAAGATTTACGAGAATGGTCCTAGGAGAGAGGGGCTTCAAGTACATGGATAGATTGGAGAAACTGGGGTTGTTCATCTTTGAAAAGAGAGGGTTGAGGGAAGGTTTGTTATCAATGTTCAAAATAATCAGCCTGAATTTTATCTTTGGCGGGCGCGCCCGCTCATCGGGCCCGGGAGCAGTTGGGAAACAGACCACCGACTGCGATCGGCCCCCGACTGCGATTTCACCCTGGCTGGCTAGTCAGTGTGAAACACGTGCTGAAATGCTCAGCGCTGCTGGGGTAGGGGCGGGAAGAGGGCTGGTGAGCACTGCGAGAAAGCTCCCTGAAGGCAGATAGCTGCCTGATAAAACTGAAATGAAGGTTTTAAAAGCTGAAAAAAAAGTGCTCATGCATCATAATCAATCACCTGAAAATATAGCTGATAAAAATGCTGTCCACAGAAATTTATTTTCATTTTATTTCATCACAGAAATTTCATCCAGACCTTGGATAAGGTTTGATGAAAAATGCAAAGGCCGCCTGACTGATTTGCCCATCCGCCAACCGTAAGGTTGGAAGGACAATGAAAAATCAGAGTCAATTACGCCATTAATGGGCTTAATTGGCCTCTTAATTGTCGGCGGCTGCGCTTGTGATTTTTGAGCGAAATATTGTGTGTGTGATGATGTTGGGACGTTCGCCCAACATTTTCTCGCGCAATTTTACGCCCAATTGAGTCAGGCACGCACCCGCCCACAGGATGTAACGTTCTGCCCATGATGTCCGGGCAGAGTAGATATTAATCATATTGCTATTCCCAAGAGGGAAAGATCAAGAACCAGAGGACGCATGTTTAAAAAACACATGGTAGAAGAACCAATGGCGACATGCGGAAGAACTTTTTTTACACAGCGAGAGGTTATGATCTGAAATGCACCACCTGAGTGTTCAGATTTAATCATGGCTTTTAAAATGGAATTGGATAAGCAGCTGAAGAGAAAAAAATCTCATGGCTGCTGGGAAAGGGCAGGGGAAAGAGACTAGCTGAGTTACCCTTGCAGAGAACTGGCATGGACACAGTGGGCTGAATGACCTCCTTCTATGTTGTAATTATTCAAAGACTCTATGGGCTGAATTTTACTGCCTGACGCCAGGCGTGTTTTCGGTGGGGTGGGGTTGGGGGGGGGCATGTAAAATATGTTGTGTGCCCACCCCAACTCCTTCCCACCCACGTCCGACCTGTTCCCCACAATACCGGGCACCCACCCTTAGGCCTATTGCCCAGTTAAGTGGCAATTAAGTGGTTTAATCCGCCTCCACTGCCATAAAACGCTGGGCAGTGTCAGGTGGGCCAGAGTACAAAGATCGTTTTTGAAAAGGCTTCTTTGAAAAGAAGGAATGAAGGGGGATGCCGTATGCGTATTGGGGGCACCTCCCCCCAAAATGTCACTTGCCCCTTCGTTCCACCCCTCCTGCCCTCCAGAACCTGTCCCCACCTTTCCCCCCGACTCCCCGCCTTCCCTAAACTCTCCAATCCCTCACTGCCGTAAAAGCTCAAGACTTAGCTGTCTCTGGCCACAATGATCACCTTCCCAAGGATTCCTTGCAGTTCCAGCAGCAACCACTACTGAGTACTGGCACCGCTGGGACTGCTAGAGCTGCCAGCCAGTCAGATTGTCTGGCAGCTCTTGAGGGTGGGACTTCCAGTCTACTGAGGGGCAAAAGTCAGACTCTCAGCCTGTTTAGCCTGTCTGCAGCGTGTTATTACTGTGGGGCAGGCTTTTTAAAAGTCGGTCTGTTTGGGACCGACTTTCCTTTTGAGAGGGGGAGGGGTGAGCAGTCTGCGCCCCTGTAAAATCCAGCCCTATGATTCTATCAATATAGCAAAAGGTGTTTTGGTTTTTTTTTTGGTTGTCCTTTAGATTTATTTGATTGCACTGTTCATCTCTTGGAAATCCTAGATGCTCATTTAGATAGAGATTATTTCTAATTTCTTGAGATTGTGTAAAGTTCAGGAAAAGATTTGGGAGGCCTCATAATGGTGCTTCAAGTGAGTGTTTTCCATTTCCCCAATTCTCAGTTTATCAAGTTCTACCTTGGATTGTTCTTCATTTCTTGCCATGTTGAAATCAGAAATATTTTGGTTCTTAAAAGCAATCAGCATGTGTTTTACTTTTTGACGAATGTCCAGGTTTTAAAAATACACTTTACACATGTTTTAAACAATGACAGCTGAAGATAAGAGGCATATGGATTGAAGTGGCATATTTCATTGCTGTCACAGCATTTATATTTTTCCTACTGGTTGATGACACCATTCTACAATATAAATGGGGCAGTCTGTTTTATTGACAGAAACTACTGCCTCTGAATCGTCAGTGAAATTCTACTAATAGGTCTGAATGTAAATAAGCTATATATTGGCACAATTGGATATTGCACTAAATTGCATATTTTTTTTTTAGGATGATTTCCTTTTTAGTGTTTCCATCATTAGTGGAATACTCTGCACTATTTTGGCTGTGGTCAAGTTTATGCTTGGTAGAATCCTCACAAGCAAAGCCCTGATCACTGATGGTGAGTAATAACACTTTATAGGCATAATCTTCTGATATATGGTCAGTTAAAATGTTTTACAGCAAATCGTTCATGGAGTTCCATGGGGAGCAGTAAGGTATGGTGCATTGGAACATTAATACATCGTGACTGTAAATATATGGACAGAAGCATAATGATTATAGCACAGAATGACATTTGGTTCATCTCACTTGTGCCAGTGGCAGCTCTTCTAGCTCATTCCCATTTTCCATAGGCTTTTATATATTCATTCCTTTTGAATGCCTGTTGTTCATAAAATTAATTTAATTAATTAGATAAATCGTAATCAAGCAAGGACAAAAACGTTTCCAAACGTTACTCAGAACTTCAGCATTATAATTTTAGATTGTATGCAATAAGAGCTTGCATTTATATCAAGCCTTTAAAGTAGGAAAATGTTCTCAGGCATTTCACAGAATAGTAATCAGATATAATCCGGCAAACAATCTGTCTACCCAACGTTTGTAGCACCACCTGCCCGCCCACGTGGCAGAGCCTGCAGATTGCACATTGGACTTATCAGCCATCCCAGAGCCCATCGAGCTGGAGTGGGAGCAAATCATTGGCGATTTCGAGGGGCTGCCTAAGAGAGAGAATCACATAAAATGCCAGTGAGCCAAATAAGGAGAAATTGAGACATATGACTGAATGTTCCAACAGAGGCACGTTTTACAGAGTGTCTTAAAGAAGGAGCAAGCATTGGAGACGTGGAGAGGCTTAGGGAGAGAATTCTAGAGCTTAGAATCTGGATAGCTAAAGGCTTGGCCACCGATGGTGGGACAAAGGATGAAGGTGTGCACAAGAGGCCAGAATTGAAGAATTACAGAGTTTTTAAAGTACAAGTTTTTGGAAACAAAGGTTACTCATTGATGGTTGATAGATGACTCTTCTGTCATTTTCAAATTCCCCTTCTAAATATAGATACAATGAGATCAATGCTTTTATAAAATCAAGCATTAGCAGGCTACAGGAATTTTAAAGTCTCAAGCGGTCTGGCAGCATCCTATTACATAGGCCAGATTTTGTCATGCATCATTTGATTTGCTCCAGGCAGAACAATTGTGCTGTGCAACAAGAGCTGCACGTAGAATTTTAGGGGAGGAGGACATTCAGGCTTATGAAGGAGAAGACGTCTACAGCATGTAGGAGGCTAAAGAGGTTGCTAAGGATCAACACTTGCCAGTTGCCAGAAATGTCCAGTAATACTTGATTAATTAATCTATTAGTTGATGAAAAACTGTCACCCCACTATATTAACAATCCTGCCAGCTTTCTTCCCTAAACCTTGCAAATATGCAGAACAAAGGCAAAACCTACTGCCCACTTGCCAATAAGACAACTAATTTCACCTCAGATACCAATGTACAAAGCTGTTACAGAACACAATGCAAATAAAGTGCCAGCTTATTCTATTGCACCCCCTAGCTACCTTGCCATTTTTTTACTCTTTGATACCTAACTACAGTGCTTTGTGCCCATACTGCTGCTTTTATGAAGTGATATGTCAGTGCCTGGCGCATGATCAATGCAGGAGCTGGACCTTGCGGTCAGTGGTGAAGTGAGGGCGCTTGCTGCTGACCACAAAGTATGTCTTGTGGAGAGATCAAGCGATTACTCTGGTAAGAATGTCACCTGTATTACCGTGCAGCAGAACTATAACTGATTGTAGTGTTCTTTACTGGGGCATTCTTAAACTGGAGCTGGAGTGATGTCATTCGGCTGTCCAAGCAACCAATCATATTAAAGGATTTTCACAGATTCCCAAACAGGAAAGAAAAATAAATAAAATAATTTTTTTTAACATGAATTAAATTAAAGATTGGGACATACATATTGGAGTGAAGGAAAACCTAAGATATTCTGAAAAAACTTTAAAAAATAATATTTTCTTAAATTGTTCTTGGGATGTGAACATCACTGGCAAGGCCAGTATTTATTGCCCATCCCTAATTGCCTTTGAGCAGGTGATTGTAGGGTGCTTTCTTGAACCGTTGCAGTCCATGTGCTGTAGATACACCTACAGTGCTTTCTGTAGTGGGTTGTGTGATGAGAGATGTATATTTTTATATGTTTGTGATTACGTTTTCTATGTAGAGAGCTGTGGGTGTGTGTGTGTCAAGGGTTAATTAAACGGGGGGTAGGTTACTAGGGGCAGATTGTCTGTGAAGTCTAAGAGATGAAAGGTTAAAGGTGTTAGGCTTGTGCATTTGTAATAAGAGGTTGTGGTGCATTTGAGTTACAAGTAAAGAGGTTGGATCTGAAATTTGCACTGTGAGATAAGTGGGGAAATTGGTTTTCAGCTATTGAATTTCAAAAGGGAGTTCAGAGGTGACAAGGAACATTTGTATCTTACAGGGGTCCATGAATAAATAGGGGAAGGTATATTAAATTGGCTCCCTTGTTAGTCAAGAATCTGTTTGCCTCTGCCTTAAAAATATTCATTAACCCTGCCTCCACTGCTCTCTGGAGAAGAGAGTTCCAAAGATTCACGACGCTCTGAGAGAAAAAATTCCTTCTCTTCTCCATCCTAAGTAGGACACCCCTTATTTTTAAACTGTGTTCCCCAGTTCCAGTCTCTACCACAAGGGGAAACATCCTTTCAGCATCCACCTTGTCAAGTCCCCTTAGGATCTTATGTGTTTCAATAAGATCACCTCTCAATCTTCTAAACTCCAATGGATACAGGCCCAACCTGTCCAACCTTTCCTCATAAGATAATCCCTACATCCCAGATATCAGCCAAGTGAACCTTCCCTGAATTGCTTCAAATGCAATTTATATTCTTTCTTAAATAAGGAGACCAAAACTGTACACAGCACTCTAAATATGATCTCACCAACACCCTGTGCAGCTGTAACAAAACATCCCTGCTTTTATATTCCTTATTACTTTTATGTAGGCACAGGAGTAGGTCATCCAGCCCTTCAGGCTTGCTCTACCATTCAGCACAATCATGGCTATTCTTCCATCTCAACTCCACCCCTATGCACCAACCCCATATCCCTTAATTCCCTTGGTATCAAAATAATCTATTGATCTCTATCTTGCAAACACTCAAACATAAAGTATTCACTGTCCTCTGGGGTAGAGAATTCCAAAGATCCGCAACCCTTTTGAGGGAAGAAATTTCTTCTTTTTATTTGCATGTTGGGTCACAATAATGCAATTGGGAATCAAATTCAATTTAAACTCTCGCCTGAGCAAGTAAGCTGCTGTGGCAGTACTTCCAGGGTGAATTGGTCAGAAGACAATTAACAAGAAAAGAGGCTCAAACTTTCTTCCATTCCAGGCGCTATGAGGAAAGTTTAGTATTCCCCTGCATCCAGTCCCCTTCCCCTTCCTGATATACAAATCCCCTAGTTGACCCTGCAGAATCCGTTCCATCGCCTGCGTTTTATTGGTGGGTGGCCTTTGGCTGAGCAACTTTTTTCTGGCTGCATCCTGCCTGTTTGTGGTCAGGCAGAATTTAAATGAGACCCATGACCTAAATTGCCTCATTTCTATGGCAACAGGTGAAGTTTCCTCACCATCCAGCTGGCCAAAACCCATCTAGGGTTGAACTCAGGGCCATGGTTATGGAAAATCTGTTATAGAATTATTCTTAACAGGGAATAAAATGAAACACCACCATTACTGCAGCCAGTAAGACATTTGAAATGCAACATTTCTGAAGACAGTGTGCTGGGTGCATGGAGCCAGAATTACTTGGAGAGGATAAAGTTAAGGATGCAATAGATGTTGTGTAGCTGAGGATGCCCTCTCCTTGCTTATCTTTTTAGTTTCTTCACTGCCCCTCTGGTCCTTCTATATTTAGTCTGATTCTTCATTGTATTTTCTACCTGACATTTGTCGAGCACACACTTCTTCCTTTTCATCTTCACCTCTATCTCTTTCGTCATCCAGGGTGCGCTGGATTTATTTGTCCTACCTTTCCCCTTCAAGGGAATATTCCTTAACATTGCCTGCAATACCTTTTCTTTGAAGATGGCCCACTGTTCTGCCAACATTTGATTCCAACTCACTTGACTCAGATGCATTTTCATCCCATCGAAGTTGGTTTTCCGCCAATTAATTATCCCTGCCCTGGATTGTTCCTTGTCCTTTTCTGTGGCCAACCTAAACCTTATGATACAATGATCACTGTCCCCTAGAGGCTCTCCCACTGATATTTGATCCACTTGGGACAATTCATTCCTCAGAACCAGGTCCAAAAGTGCATGTCCTCTCATTGGATTGGAAACATACTGCTGCAGAAAATTATCTTGAACACATCCCAGGAATTCTCGCCCCTCTTGTCCCTTTGTGCTATTCCTATTCCAGTCTATATTTGGATAATTGAAGTCCCCCATTATGATTACTCTATAGTGCATCTCAGGATACATTTTAACTGATTTCCATTTTATACTGACTAATGATAGGCATAATCTAAATTCTCTGTCATTGTTGACTTATAGCATTAGAATCATAGAATAGTACATCACAAAAGGAGGCAATTTAGCCGATCGAGTCTGTGCTTGCTCTTTTTGAAGACTCAACTGCTCTTTGCCAATATTTCCAAAAAGAATTGCACAACTTCACTTTCAGAAGTTTTTTTATACTGAATTATTTTTATCTGGATCGATAGAATTTGTCAAATTTATGGCCCAGAACTTCTGATCTCCAGAAGGTCACATTATATAGATAGCCTCAAGATGTGCTGGGGAACCCCTTGGAAGTTCTGACGCACTGACTATGTGAGAACTGTAAGGGAAGTTTGAACTTCTGATGGGTAATTCTCCTGCATCTGGAACCCTCCAAAACTCTGAATTAAAGTCAGAGATTTCGGATGGTTCCAACTCGCTTACCTGAATAGTTACCAAGGGAAAGTTAGAAGGATTAAAACCAATTCTAACTTCTAGGTAACTACACTACTCACCCCTCCAGCACCTCACTAAAGCCCCCCCCAACTATCCCCCAACCCGACTACCCTCCCAAATCCAATTACCCTCAGACCCGACTACCCTCACCACCCCCTGATTACTCCCTTGACCCGACTACCCTCCCTGACCCTCCAACCACCTCACCCAACCCGACTATGCCCCCAACCACCCAACTACCCTCCCTATCCCACTCGATTAACCCACTGACCCCCACGACTACCCCCAAACCACCTGACTTCCCACTGACCTCCAACTAACCACCCCAACCCTCAGACTACCCAACCTGACTACCCATCACCCTCCAACCACCCGACTACCACCCAACCCCCCGATTACCCCTGTGACCCGACTACTTCCCAACCACCCGATTCCCCCTGACCCACCCAAGCCACTCGCTCACTTACCTGCCATCCTACCTCCTCACCCACCCCCCTGCTACCCTACCCCTCACACACTTTCCTGCCACCCCATCCCCCTCACCCACTTATCTTACACATTTACATTCTCTCTGTAGCTTTTCAAAGTGGTGTTGGAACCTCTAAACTCCCTAATTACTGGAACATGGCAGCTAGTGCCATGAAAAAGGGGTGTGGCTTGGCTTGGTTTCCCCCGACAATCCTGTGCTATGAAGAAGGACTCCCAGAGCAGGTGCACTCCGTATTTCTGAAGAGGCCCAGTTTGGCAATTCAGGCCGGAAATGCAGAGCTCCATCTTAGGGTAAAAGAAATAGGAGTGGGGTGGCAGTCCGACGGCGATTGCCAGTCCTCAGAAGATTTGGCCCTATATTAAATTTAAGTTATTTTTCAGACCCTCTTTTTCCATTGTGGCCTGAAATGCATTCTTTAAAAATATTAATTGCTGTTGAACAGGTAACCTTTCAGTGCATTTCCATCTCATCTTAATTTACTTCTGGATAGAAGATCTAGCATTAACTTCTGGCAGTTGATTCAAAACTCATTTTGAACCAATTGGTCAGAGAGCCAACCTCTGAAACACATTTCATTTTGTAACAATTTACCATCTGGCAGTTGTCCAACTTTGGAAGTTCACTATTCTATTCCTGTCTTTTTGTCTTGCAGGTTTTAACTCCTTAGTTGGAGGCATCATGGCATTTTCTATACTGGTCAGTGCAGAAGTCTACAATCATAACCCTGGTGTCTGGTATTTGGATGGCACTATAGGGATTCTCATTGGAATGGTCATTCTTGCCTATGGAATAAAGTAGGCTTTACTTTTCTTGAGGATAACGTTTTATAAAGAAACTGGGTATAAGACGGTAGAAATTCACTCTCTTAAGCATTGTTTTTATATAAAAAAATGCAAGACAAAAAAAAAGCCTGTTGGCATTACTGTCCAAAGGCTTCATCTTGAATCTGTTTCAGTTGAATCAAGGGAATACAGTTCTGCTGCTGCTGGTGTGTATTGAATGTTGCATGCCATCAAGAATACATAGAATATACTTTAAGGATTCAAGATAGTAAGATGCACGCTAGCCTTGGCTCAGATGGCTGTGAGTTCAAGTCCAACTCCAGAGAGTTGAGCCCATAACCTAGACTGATGCTGATCAGTCCAGTATTCAAGAAGTAATGCACTGTCAGAGGTGTCATCTATTGGATGACATGTTAAATCAAAAAGCATGCGCTTTTTATGAGAACATAAGAGATCCCATGGCATTTTTCAAAGAAGAGCAAGGAAGTTGTTCTGGGCAAGATATATCTCTTGACCAGAATCACTGAAACAAGTTATCTGGTTAATATCTTATTGCTGTTTTGGAAACCCCCCCGAAACTGACTGCCTCTGAACTGTGGTTCACTGACCCTTGAACTGATCTGGTGACCTAACACAACACTCTAAGAGAGTCCCACCCTTGTTATTAGGCAGGAATCAACGTGACAAGCATGGGAACATCCTGCACCCACTTCAGCATGGAGGAACAACATGATAGCACATTTTCACAGTTGAAATATGATTAACTCAGTTGCAATCTTACAAGGAAGTGATTGACATGAAGTTTTAGCGGTAGCTATAACAAATTCATTTCAGCAGAGAAAGCAACGTGGGACGATCGTTGTGCGTAAACTTTGGGACAATTCCCATTATCTAGTTTATTTGAAATTGTTTTGAAAGTGACATCACTGGACTTGGAATTCCTAGTTGGCAATCCCACATACAGTTCTTTCTGTAGCTGAACATTTAAGTGGCAATCTCACTCAGATGGCTGGATTTAATGCAGCCTGTTATGGCAGGAAACTTGGCATCTACTTATTCATGGGAGGGGCCCCGCTTCAGTCTCCCAGCAGTGTCAAAACTTTCCCCAATTAAATCAGAGAGAGGAAAAGGCTGTTGCAGGATTCCTTGCTGCTGGGGATGGGATGTCATTGATGAGTGAATTGACACCCATTATCCCTGAGCCCACCAGAATTTAGTGATGGTTCATGGATCAAGTGGAGGCCACAAAGCTTTCCTGTGCCCTCCAAGGACCTCCCAGCAAACCCTGTCAAGTTTATCAGCGGTCTCCCGTGGTTCGGGTGGGGGGGTGGGGTGGGGGTGGGGGGTGGTGGTGTGTGTGTGTGCGTGTGTGTGTGTTGAGATGGTGGCGGGGAGAGGTCCCTCGTAGTTAGGCACCCTGTGCCCAATCAAGGGACCCAGCCTTGGGCAGAGGGAGGACGCTGAAAGTCGATCCCTTGCCCTTGCCTCCAACCCCCTTACACCCCCTCCCACGACCCCCACCCCACCTTCACACCTTTGGACTGGGACCTACAATGATCCTGGGCCTCTGGTGGGTGCATTGTTGACAGCAGCCACAGCTCGTGCTGGCAGTACGAGAAGCTGCCAGCCTCTGATTGGCCAGTAGCTCTCGGTGGGTGGGATTCCCGCTGCTGGGGACCCCAATCACAGGGAAGGCTCAACATGGCCACTTAATTGCCTAATAGCCACTTGATTCTGTCGGGGATTCCCCTCTTGTTCCACAACCAGTGGGCAAGAACCCAGCCGGCCCGACAAAATCCCAGCTATAGGGACTAAGATGTTGGTTGGTGTCACAAATATAAATGTCACATTTGTGGAGTAGGAGTTCTTCTTGCCATGAAGGTTAGGTTGAATTATTTCAATGGTGTAGCTTAGGCTTGTCCAACACATGGGCCACAATCTGGTTTGTGGCCCCCAGAACCACTATTCAAAACGCTGGTCAGACAAGACGTTGAAGATCCTACAAGAGGCTGCTCCTCCAATCACAGGCTGTTCCTCACCGGTCTTTCTGTGGGAGGAAAAACAGGCTGTGATTAGAGGAGCAGCAAACACAAGAGGTGGTAAGTAGGCTGCAGAGTCACAGGAGAAGGAGAAAAAGAGGGAGAGAGAGAAAGAGACTCTAGGGGCCATGGGGAAAGGAGAGACTGTGAGGCAATGAGGGAAGGAAAGGCTGCCAAGGCCATGGAGGAAGGAGAGAGAGAGAGGGAGAGACTGCGGGGACATGGGAGGAGAGGCTGGGGGCCATGGAGGAAGGAGAGAGACTGCAGGGACATGGGAGGAGAGGCTGCGGGGCCATGGAGCAGGAGAGGCACTGGGGCTATGGGGGAAGGAGAGAGACAGAGAGACTGCAGGGGCTACGAGGGAAGGAGAGGCTGCGGGGCCATGGGGGAAGGAAACACTGTGGGTCCCACATGGAGGAGAAACTGCAGGCCCAGTGGAAAGATGCTGTGGAACCGGTGGTCAGTGGGTGATGGAAAAGGCTGGCTAGTGTGTGTGAGAGAGGGAGAGAAAGAGTGAGTGTGTGAGAGAGAGAAAGTGCGTTTGTGTGTGTGTGAGAGAGAAAGAGAGTGTGTGTGAGAGTGAGTGTGTGAGAGTGAGTGTGAAAGAGAGAGTGTGTGCATGTGTGCGAGAGTGAGAGAGAGAGAGAGAGAGGGAGAGGGTGGGATTTTACAGTCCCGCCGAAGTCAATGGACTTTTGAATGGCTTGCTGCATTTTACGGTCCCACTCCTGCTACGACGGGGCTGTAAAATTCCACCCAGTGTATGAGAGAAAGTGTGTGTGTATGTGTGATTGGCTCACCTCCAGCCTCATAATTCTCAATCACACCCACAGATATTCACAACCACTCACAGTGGGTGAGGGTGAGTGAGTGAACGCCCTGAGACTGGGAGCGAGCCAGACACACACACTCTACCCCTCTCATACACTAATAGTAATCTTTATTAATTACTCTTTTTTTAAATTATCAATTTATTGCTTTAACATTGCTTTATTTTTGCTCAATAAGTTGTTTCATTTCTTCATATTCAATTTCTTTTTTGAAATGCAAGTATCTTTCTGAAATTTGCACATTGGCCCCTCGAGTGAGAAAAAAATGGAAATGGGGCCCCCACACACAAAAAGTTTGGACAGCCTGGTGTAACTGGTGCTCTATCCTCATCTAACACATCATATTTCCCTGAAGTACTTGAAAAATTGGGCACAAAAAGGGAAAATGTTTGACACACCTTAAGCTTGAATACAAAATTTACACTATAGGAAATCTCTCACCAGTCACATTTTCATTATAGAGACATAGAGCTTTACAGCATGGGAAGAGGGCCTTCAGCCCATCGTGTCCATGCCGATCATTAAGCCCCCATCTACTCTAATCCAATTTTCCAGCACTTGGTCCGTAGCCTTGTATGCTATGGCGTTTCAAATGTTCATCTAAGTACTTCTTAAATGTTGTGAGGGTTCCTGCCTCTACCACCCTTTCAGACAGTGAGTTCCAGATACTCCCCCACCCTCTAGGTGAAAACATTTTTCCTCAAATCCCCTCTAAACTTCCTGCCCCTTACCTTAAATCTATGCCCCCTGGTTATTGAACCCTCCACGAAGGGGAAAGGTTTCTTCCTATCTGCCCTATCTATGGCCCTCATAATTTTGGCCAGGATTTTAGCAGCAGGTCGCAAATCCCCATGTTAGGACCAAATGTGGACCACAAGCTTGCAGCTTCAAATTGACTGCTGCCGAGGCAGCTAGAGATGATGGTTGGCTGTCCAAGCTACCACCCCGGAGGATTGGCAGCTCTGCAGCCTTGAGAGACGTGGCTACTGCTGAGGTTGCAAGAATGAGAGGGTACCTCCATTTTGAGGTGCCTCTGTAAATAGAAAATTTTTGTCTTTGACCCTCCAGCAGCAGCACTTGGGCCACAGAACCTCTGAGTGAGATGCCCTTCTCCACTGCCCCCCGCCCGCCTCCCGCCAAACCAGGAGGCTCCTGCAGCCAGTGGCCTTCCCAAGTGGTGAGGAAAATGCCAGCAACTTGGGAAGGTGGGTCCTTAATTGGGCCTTTAATTGCCCAAATTGGCTGTCTGCCTCCAGTTGGTGGGAAGCCGAACTGCTGCTGTTCTTGCCTTCTGGTAAAATGGTGCAGCTCCGGGTTGGTTACAAGTGAAATACATGTTCCCAGCTGTTTTTTCCCTTTTGCGAAGGGACCCCCATTAATTGTGGGTGGGGTTGGGTTGGGGTGCAGAGGGAGATGGGTTACTGTTGCATTGCAAATGGGTAGTGCTATTTTTAGAGATGATAGCAGCTGCATAAAGCACCTTTCATGACCTCAGAACATCCCAAAGCATTGTAAAATTAATGAAGTACTTTTGAAGTGTAGTCACTGTTGTAATATATGGCAGTCAATTTACAGATCTCAGAAGCAGCACTGCAATCATAACTAGATAATCCATTTAAGTAACATTGTTTTAAAGATAAATATTGGCTAGAATTGCATCTCTAGATTGTGCAACATTCCCTCAATCTTGGCTGACACTCCAGTGCAGAACTATTTGTTAGTGCCATGATCCTCTGACTCAAAGTTGCCAGCTGAGACATGGCTGACGCCTGAAGGCTACATTTATTTAACTTGTCAAGGTTTTATGTTTGTGATTGAAAATTTTCAGCTATAAAAATAAATAGGCTGAAAGTCATGCCTGGGGTTCATGGAAGTCAAAGATTCTGGCAATTACATCAAAGGGTCATTATCAATTTCATCCTTCTGTTTACTTCTAGGCTTTTGATTGACACAGTGCCACGAATAAAACAAACTCATAATTATGAGAGCTTTGAATGATAGACCTGATGAAAATATGCAGTGATGGCTCAGTTCTACAGGAATGAAGATTGCAAGACCTGGAAAGAATCACTAACCAAGACTACAATATGACTGGAAAAAATGCTGCTGTTGCTCTATATCCCAATTTTTGACCCAACAAATCATGTCCCTAATGACTAAACACAAATGATGCTGAATATGGCGGACTCCATAATTTATGAGACTGATGATGATGGAGCTCTTTGCTATTTGTTACATATTCAGCGGCAAAGAGGTAATGTGAGCATATTTTTGATCTTAAAAGGGTAGGTTTCAACCAGCAGATGGCTCACCAGAAAAACGTGCCAACCAGTGGCCCGATTCTGCCAGCTGAGGCCTGGTCATTTTTGAGGGCTAAACCTCACTGACCAAAACAGGTTGCTTGTTGGCTCTGGATCAGACTGCAGAGGTTGAGCCCAGGCCCTTGTGAAGCCCAAAGAAGTACTCCTCCTTATGGCCCAAAATGTTAAACTAAACTTTTAGGCGCTTCTTTTATTGTACTGCCCACTAAAACTGTCAGTGTGTGCATTTTGTATGTTCCACCCAGTTGTCATTCAATTACATTTGGCGTCCTATATTCATCAATTTGCACATTAATAGGGCTACTGTGAAATGACCAGTGTTTCAACTACCTAGGAGGCTCCTTTAGGGATGGCAGCAGCCAATGCTAGTGTAAATGGGGTAGTAAGCCATTTCCAGGCTGCTGCTTCCCGATTTACACTGGTGGCTCACAGTTAAAATCTACCCCATAAAGTTTACTATGTATCCTAGGCAATCAAATGAAAACGGGATCAAAATTCAACATGGAGGAGTTGTTAGAATTTCACATCACCGATTTCACACATCATGGGCAAGATTTTCCAGTATCGGGAGTGGCGATGCACTGAACGTATGCTGCTGCCATACTTTGGGACCCTGAGAAAGTTCTGACATGTGCACATGCACTGTAATAACCCAGCCAGTTTAAACTTCTGATGGGCAGATTTACGCTGCCCAGGACCCTCCACGAACATTTCTTACAGTGATCTCACTGTCGGAGACTAGGGCTAGATACGGGCTACTTACCCAGATACTTATCCTAGAATTGTTACACTGTTTAATCTCTGGTGTAACTCAGTGATTAACAGCGCAACCCAGCCCACACCACAAACAACCCCCAAACACACCCCCAACCTGACTACACACCCTCCAACTACATATCCCCATCTAACTACCCACCCCTTATACCTGACTACCCACACCCCAAAACACACCCCCGCTGAACCAACTACATGACCCCCTGACCTGACTACCCACCGCCACCCCCAGACACCCACCAAACTGTCTGCCCACCTCCCCGAACCCCTCTCCCACACCGCCAGTCACCCCTGGACCTGACTAACAAACTCTCCAACTGTCTGCACCCCCCAACCCAAATACCCATTCCCATCCGCCACTCACTAACCCCGCTGAAAGACCAGAGACCTTTAAAAACTTCCCTGAATTCGGCTGCGATTGTCTTTAAAAAGGTGGATTGTTCTCTCTGCTGCTTCTCTTCACCTGTATCTCCCATGGATGGCTGCACTGAATGTTTGCCAATGCAGCCAGGATCAAGAGACCAGGGCAGAAGGGTGCAGAAAGCACAGAATGATCTCCGCAGTCAGCAGCAATGTATGCAACATCGCCGCTGATCGGAAGATCTGGCCCCATATTTTAAGCAATTTTCTTTAATGCATTAGTAGGCATGATTAAAGCAATTCTATTATGTACAAGCTTTTGAATATTTCTTCCAACATGCAACTAAATTGTTAAAACTAAACTTGCATGACTTCTGACACTTCCATTGCTAGAATCTAATTTGATCAAAATTCAAGTTTCTTCGGCAATATTAAAAATGCATTTAAAGTACCCCAACCTTTGTGATTTTGCTAATCCATTGGAAATATAAGGATGAATGAACAACCACCACTAAAAGAAAATGTGAGCAATTTGTTAAGAGCAATGACAAATTTGAAAGTTCATAATTGAATAATTTGATGCCAAATAATTTAACTTTTAAATGTAACGTGGTAAGCCACAGTGGAATGAAGGAAAACTGAAAAATAGAATTCCTCCCATCACCTCAACCCCCAGGTGTGCCATGCACTCTTATTATACCTTAACTTGATTTAATTATTCATTTTGAAAGCCTTTGTTATTGCACCCACTAATTCAAAGATTTTGTGAATGAATTAGATATTTTAAATTCTTTACCAAAAATGGATACAACAATCAGCAAAAAAATCAACCCTCATTTTATAACCAGCACTCTTTCTAAAATGAAATGATATGCATATCCTTATGTATTTCAGTATTCTCCAAATTATTGGTCTGATTTTCACTTCTGGCAGATGCTGCCAAAAATGAAAATAACCTTTAACATTTATTCCATGCAACACAGCAGGAAATTTAAAAAATATTAAGTCTGTCATAAACTAAGGTGATTTATGATGATGATCCAGTTTATGTTGAAATACGATTATTACAAACTTCTAAGTTAAAGTTAACAGTCCGCATACCATTAACAACCATTCCTAAATTAGTATCAGAGGACACTGGATGCACAGATGGTCACCACTGGAGTTTTAGTAGAGCTGGGGTTTTAAGCCTGCTTCTACCAAGCACTACTAATAATACTGGCATCAATCTACTGATATTTTGTGCCATATACTGCGTGGTGCATAGCACCATCAAGAAACAATCAATAGCCAAACTGTCAAGGCATTAAAACTTTAGCATCAGCTTGCACTAAGTCACATCCAGGCTTTACTAAACATGCCACAATGATCATTAATGTAGTATCCAGATTAGTGAAGAATATTAGATGCTTATCCTTATCCTACATGAACAAGGTCATCACCTGTACTTCTAATTACGACTGGAATTGTATATGATGAATTAGTAGCAATGCAAAAGTTATTCTTAGTTTTGCCTTTCCCATAGTATTGAGCCACTTAGCTGCCTTGTGATGCTCTCCAGATTGAAATAAACTGATCAAGGTCTTTGACTGGGATCAGAACTGCAATTCTTGGGAAATATATCTAATATCTCACTGATGCCCAAATTAGAATTCTATAGAGATACTCAGAGGTTTACATCATGTAAGCAGGTTATTTCACCCAGTGTCTATGCTAGCTCTTTGCTACAGCCATCAAAAATTAATCCCATCCCTCTCACCCATAGCCTTGTATGTGTTTATGCTTCAAACTGTATCCATTTTTCCCTGAAAAAGTGTAATAGCCTCTGATTCAACCACTCTCTTTTGTTACGATTAAGTTAACAGGGGTGAATTGATTTTTATCTCGCTCCTGAGTTGGTTATAAGAGAGTTTGAATTTAAAAGCGAGGTGATATTGCCCATATTTAACTGCGTGTAGTTTGGTGTAATAAGCCAGCCAGGTTCCTTAAGTTAACAAAACTAACTCTACCAAGTGAATTTTAGCAATAAATAAAGATGCAGAAATTAACAAAAGGTTTAAAATGTAAAAATATGTCCAACTACCCACTAATGCAAAAAAGAAACACACAATTCTCCTCCCCAAAACATGCAGACAAAAATGTAATATCTGGTATGCTGCAGAGTTTTAAAAGCTTGGCCAAGTAATGTCAGAAAAATGATTATCCACATAGTGACTAGATGCTCCTTTAGAGCTGAAGGGTCCCAGTCCACAATAGTTGCTGGTTCTTGGGGTTTCTCACTGGAGAGTGGTGTTGATTTGGAATTCTCTTTTAAGAACTCTTGGTTTGCAGCATTGAGGTCTTCTTGTGTCTTCAAATCACAAACAGCTCAGCTTTGATGAGAGAGGTTTCAGAAGAAAGAGATCGGGTAACGCTATCGCCCCTGTGGCAGTCTCTCTATCTGAAATCCAGTCTCCTTTTCACATCCAAGGGCTGAATCACGTGACCTCTACCAGAGCTCCATCGACTTAGTGCCTGCATAAAAGCAGCTTCTTTCGTTCCAAAAATACAACATAGTAGCTGCTGTAAGCCAGTGTCCTTTGCTTTGGAAAAGTGTTCTTTTCAAAAAGCTCAACACATGTCCAGCACATGACATTATAAAGTAATACATGTCCAGGGATGACATTATAAATTGATATTTTATATAAAAACACGCCTTCATAACACTTTACAAAACATTCCATACTCTCAACAATTCTCTGCATAAGGAAATCTATCTTCAGCTCTTACCTCATACACTATAGGAAGGCAGGGGTGTGATTTTATGGAGGCATTGGGGGTCTCGCCCGCTGGCTGGAGAGCCTGAGAGAGACCCACGTTGCCTCCTCCAGGAAGGTCCGCAGGTATTAAGTTCCTCTCAAGTGGCCACCCGCAGGACTTCCTGGGATCAAGGACCCTGCGGGTATAAGTCCTGCCCACTCCTCCCCAAGAACTGCAGACCACCAGAGGCCAGCAGCTCTTTTGCTCAGTAACGACAGCCACTGGAGGCCCAGGATCGAGGAGTGACCCAGGCCAGAAGTAAGTCATGGCACGAAGGGGTTTTGCGGGGTGGGGATTGTGGGGGAGGAGTGGGTTGGCAGCAGGTGCTTGGCAGGGGGGCGGTGGGTATTTCTCAGCCAGCCCCACCTTCCTGATGCTGGGTCGCTTGATAGCAACCCAGTGTCTTTTAATGACCCCGCCATCCCGGGGAGACCATAAGCAGCCTGCACAGGTTTAGTAGTTGTGCACGCCACATGATGATTATGCTCTCCTACAGCCAGGTTAACACCAACATGGCAGCAAGATGAGGTCCTTAAGTGGTCATTAATTGGCCACTTAAGGGCCTCATTTGGCAGCTGGGCAGCAAGTCTGACCATGGGCCTTCCTGCACTGGACTTAAATTTGGTGGAGGCGGAAGGGCGGCTGGGTGCTTGCATGCCACCCTCCTGTCTAATTAAATGCCCTCCCTACATGCCATGAGGCCATAAAATACCCCCTACAAATGTAAGTTGATAGTCCTTCGTCACTGACTGCAAACCAGAGGAAATAGTCCAAACCCAAATAGGTCCACCCTCAGGTACACTAAATGAAAGATGAACAACACTGATATCCAAGAGTTGTTTTAATATTTTGAATACAACTCTATGCCAGAAATACAGCAAAATGCAGAATGAAGGAAGTACAAGCTGTTCAATGGGATGATCATGTGCAGGACCAGGGTATATTGTAGAATAGCATGGAGCAGGTACCCGTCAATCCTTTCACACAAATTGATTTATGTCAATATGCCAGTTAATACACCCACCTTAAAATAGACAGCACAATAGTGGGGAGCGAAACTACAAGAATCATTGTTTATGGTGGAAAACTATTTTGACACAGGCAAGGCATTACATTTGAAAATGTAAATTATTAAAATAAACAAGCTTCAGGCTAGCTAAATGACCTGAGATGCTAGACCAAAATAATTCTTTATAATGCAACAGTACTACTAATATATTGTTAATATTAATAAGGAAAAGAAAATCAACCTTTACTTGCAAAATTGGGCAGGATTTTGGAGCAACTTTAAATGAAGGAACATAGTTCTCTGTACTGATAATCATGATGTCACCATGATATGCTGAAGCCAAATTTAAAAATATTTTTATGTGAATTAAGTTTTGAGCAGATTTTTAATTGAAGTAATATTTTGGGTATACTTAAATTAAACAAATTATATACTTCCTTTTCCAAATTAGGCTTGGAAACACTTTAAAAAAGTGTCATTTAATTAGCTCCTTAAATCCCACTTTAGAACTTCTGTAAACACAACCCAGAAATACAGCATTATAATTTTAATTTTAAACTATCTGCAGCAGCAATTTGCATTTATATAGCACTTTTATTGTAGGAAATTGTCCCAAGTCACTTTATAGAAGAGTAATCAGACAAAAATTGACATCTATCCTAAGAATGACATTTTGGGAGGGGCTGACTAAATGTTTGGTCAGAGGTAGGTTTTAATGAATGTCTTAAAAGATGGAGAGGAAGAGAAGTGTAAAGAGATAATTCAAAAGCTGAATCTGCAGCTCCAGAGGCGCAAGCAGCTCATTCGGGGTTCATGTATGGTTTCCAACCTTGATTGAACCCGCTGAAATCATATTAAAGTTAGTTATTTTTTCCATTTCCTATTTTTTGCTTCCATTTATTTGCACAAATATTAAATATGCCCATCTCCTATTTTCAACATCCATTTTTTAAACAATTTTTAATCACCATAACACCTTCAATTTTATTTATTTCCTTTACAAATGATACATTGGTAATTAAAAAAATTAAGAAATAGATATCAAGATACCTGCAATAAAATTTTTATAGAAGAAATGCATTAACTATATTCATTATTGACATTTGAGAAACAGTAGCTCTTAAAATATAGCATTTTTGACTGAATTAAAAAAAACTCATTAAGGTTGCCAACCACTGGCCTAGATAGTAGCACAAATTACATAAGGAAAGATAAGACTTGCTTTTCATAACCATTAAAGCGCCAATGAAGTACTTTTTGAAATAGTCATTTGTAATGTAGGAAATGTGGTAGCCAATGTATTCAATAATCTCCCACAAACAGCAATTAGACAATAGCCAAATAATCTGCTCTTTGTGATATTGATAGAGGGATAAATGTTGGCCAGGAAACTAGCGATAACTCTCCTGTTCTTAGAAACAGTGCAATGGGATCCTTTACATCCACTTGAGCAGACATCTGAAAGTCGGCACCGCTAACAGTGTATGTCTCCCTCAGCACTGGCTGGAAGGTCAAATCTTGATTTTTGTGCTCAAGCTCTAGGCTGGATTTTCTGGCCTCGCGCAGCGGGTCCTGCCGCGGTGGATGTGGCGAACCAGACAAAAGTCACAGAATGTCAGCATTACGGTGCAGGAGGCAGCCATTCGGCCCATCGTGTTTGCACCAGCTGTCTGAGCATTTTAACTTAGTGCCAATCTCCTGCCTTTTCCCTGTAACCCTACACATTATTTAAATAGAAACATCGAATGCCCCAATTGAACCTGCCTCCATCATACTTCAGGCAGTGCATTCCAAACCCTAAGTTTTTTCTCACCTTGCATTTGTTTCTTTTGCAAAATGCTTCAAAACTGTGCCTCTGGTTCTCGATCCGTTTACGAGTGGGAACAGTTTCTCCCTATCTACTCTGCCCACACCCCTCAAGATTTTGAAAACATCTATCAAGGCTCCTCTTAGCCGCCTTCTTTCCAAGGAAACAGTCCCAGCTTCTCCAATCTTTCCTCATAACTGAAGTCTCTCATCCCTGGAAATATTCTCGTAAACCTCTTTTGTACTCACTCCAAAGCATTCACATCCTTCTTTATAGTGTGGCACCCAGAACAGTACACAATACTCCAGCTGAGGTCTAACCAGTGTCTTATATACGTTAATTAAGGCCTCCCTGCTCTTATACTCTATGCCGCTATTAATGAAGCCTAGAATACTGTACGCTTTAGAAACAGCTCTACCTACCTGTCCTGCCACCTTTAATGACTTATGTCCATTGGCTTTGACGGGACCAGAAGATCCTGCCGATGGGCGGGGCTGGAAAATCCCACCCATAGAGTGGGACCCAAACCCAGAATCTTGTGACTGAGGCAAATGTGTTACCAACTGAGCCAGATGTATCATACATCCTCAAGTTCAAATTTAGCATAGGCTGTAGCAAAGTGATTCACTATTCAGTGGGGGGAAAAAAGCCTAGCGTTAAAACCTTCAGCCAAGTATTTTCTGATATTTGTAAATCAAAGTGGAGTGAGAAGTTAAATATGTTAAATATTTCTTGTTCTTTGCAACTTATTTATTTTAAGTAGGGGAAACTTTGAAGATATTGATTAGGTCACAGCTTGTTGTGCTCTTTCCGGCAGCCCTAGTGTTCACATTGGAGTTTATGGCATCACAGGGTAATAGTATTGAGCTCCCCCGTATTTTCTTTGCAAACAGAATCATTATAAGCATTAAATTACTATTGGATAGCTCTGGAGGCTCAATTATAGTAAAGTTACCAAACTCAGGGAAGGCCGGATTTTAGATATTAATTTAACATAATTAAATACATATTTAAGTGTGAGCACAGGGATTGGAATTTAAATCTTTTTGTCTGCACTTTGCTGGAGTCTTCAGTTTATTAGTTTAATGGGAGTTCTGTTGTAATATGCTGCAGTTAAATATAATCTATACAGCACAATGTGTGCATGAAGTGTTCTTCAAATTCTTTAGTAGTTACAATATACAGCATTTAAAGATATAGATGTTAATTAAGACAACTGTTCTGTTCCAAAAATGTATTCTGTATATTTATAAAAGACAATGTACAACCAATGGAAGAAATTCTCTTCACTGAAAAGATTTATTGAAAAATAAATTTTTTTCCTGCTCATCAAAACTGTGGAAACAATTTCCAAGCTTGCAAGTGCAGCTTTCAAAGCACACCTCATTTCGATATATGCCACTTTTTCAAATATACAGGAAAACTGTTTTCTTACTTCACAACACTATGCATTTGGTTGAGATTTTGACTGCTATGAAGTGTATATATAGTATTTTTATATAAGTTGATAAAGCAACTTTATTACCCTTAAAAAGGCACATAATTTACAATACATGGCATCTTAGCTACAGGAAATGTTTAATATTTACAAGCACAACACAAAAGCAAAGCAAGTTACAGAGCACCTAAAAAATTAAATTATGTTTTTTCTATATACAAATGTGCAAACTTGTTTGGATAAATCTGCTGTTAATGAGGTTAAGCTGCTGTAGATTAACTATATGTCACTGATTCTTCATTTCCAAAAGCCACGATTTTTTAAAAAACAATGATTAATCTTTTCTTCTAAAAATCATCGTTTACTGCAAACACGTACTTCTCCATCATTGATGGACGCACCTCATTCACATAATAGAAATCAATGAAATAATCTGGGATACTAAAATAATTGTTGAATTTTAAATCTGAAATGAATATATGCAAATTGTATATCAAATGTTCTAAAAGATTTAAAAAAATCATTTTTCAACAGCACCATTATAATTAACCATCACATTGATACCTTATGTTCACGATATGATCAATGCCAGTCATCTTAAAATAACCCTGCTGACAGTTGTGAAAGTCACATTAGTCACTAATGGTCTACAATAATTTCAAACCACCATCAGCATGTATTTTGTGTAAAGAAAAATTAAACATGTTATATTTGAAATATTTTTGCAAAATAGAACTTCAGTTACAATTATTGATACATTAAGTTACTTTGTTAAATGTGTCCCGATCATCTGATCAAACATTTTGCTTCAATTAAATAATTTGGAGAGCAATGATTGTGTTTCTACTCAGGTTTTGTAACTTATCCAAACAATTTGGTGACAAGAATATTTAATTGAAACTATATTGTTGCTTATTTGCTGTGTGGCTAAAAAGGGTTAATGTCCTAAAATGTATACACTCCTGAGCCTGAAAAAAAGTGCAAACATATGAAATTCCACTTCACCTGTATAGTAAACATGATATGATTATACAAAGAGGTTTTTTAAAAACAGTTTACATCAGGATGTTTCTATACAAATTACAATAGCAATTATTTTTTGAACAAGAGGTTGCTACTTTAAATGTCCATTAAACTAATTTACTCATGGTCTGAAATAAATCTAATTAGGAACAGTTGACACTGGCTATATAGGGCAGTTAGTTGATAATACTGCCAGTATCCTACTGATGTCCAATAAAGCCAAAAATATTAATAACACTGTTACAAATATCTTCTGGGAATCCTTTCTATTTTATTTCACTCCAACAATTCCATTTTTAAAAATTCAAGTTTAAATCAAAACTCAAGCGATGATTTAAAACAACTAGTATTATGTATTTCAAGCAGTCATTACTGCCAGCTACATCTGCATATGATCTTTACTCTAAATAACTGATACTACTTGCCATGTCTAAAAGGAAAACACGCTTGAAAATATAACTACCAGGGTTCTCTACTTTTATCTGTTGCTTGATTACAATGGGACATTGTAGAAGATCTTTTCAAAACTGAAAGTAAGCCATTTCGTTGGGGTTGTATATTTGGACTTTTGCTGAACTAAAAGTAAACCAGATCTTACTAAGCAGCTTCTTACAGCGTGCTCAATTAGCCAACATAATTTACTACTGGCTATTTAACCGACCTCAATTTTTCATTTTCTATTTGTAACATGATTTTCTGAATATTTACCAGTATACCCTCAACTTACGTCTGTTTACCAACTTTTCTCAAAAAAAGTTTGTTGCAGACAAGAAGTCATTTAAGAAAACCTGAATAGTCCATCATGGTTTTTTTTTGCTTGTTCTTTCCACTGGCTAGATTATATTTCCTTATTAACATGTTCACTAATATTTATTCTCTTCAAATGAATACTACACTTTTAAATAGAAACAAATTTTCCTTCATTATTCTTTTTGAGGGATTCTTTCAAAATGTAATGACCAAATCTTTGGTCCTTATGAAGACCTACTATCCCCTGCCTTTATGCACAATCTATTTTGTGTAGGGATAAGCTATACACATTATGCTATACACATTCTTGACACAGGGCAACTTGTCCTTTCATATAGTCTCTGCATGGACAGATCCTCTTATGGTTTCCATTCGAACCTGCACAGCTGAAGAGCAGCAAATCATTCTGGAAAAAGCAGCGCTTCTTGCTTTCGTCATATGCCGGAACGACAATATCATTCACAGATTCAAATGACAAGCATTCAATTCCATACCTGGATGTGATTTAAAAAAAAAGTAACTTAATCAGTTTTATGATTTACAATGCGTTATGTTTATAAATAATATTTCATAAACAGCTTTGATGTTAGTTTTCTTCTAACGTATGTTGACGGACTTACATGAAAGTTGGTCAAAAACATTAGCGCTATGCATTATATAAACCTTTATTAGACATTGAGAATGAGAACTAAATATAGGTTATATATAATGAACATAATAGAAAGAAAATATCGGTGACTGAGTTAACTCAGCAAGGCAATAGTAAGTTTCACTCTGTTTAATTCGATGTTATACGTCTTCAACTGGTTAAATATACTTACTTTTGCAAGTCACTGTCTTTGTTCAGATGTTGAAAGAAGGAAGGTTCACATATGAGCTTATCCTCTTGACAGATTTGCTTACAAGATTGCCTGGGAGCCGCAATTTTAACTTGGAGCACACTCAGTGGAGGCCACATTACTTGACCGTGGCAGAAATCCTACAATATTGAGTTGAATGTTATGACCACGACAAAGTAACTACATTATCTGCTCAGAAGTGTTTAGCAAAAATAATATTTCTTCCACTGGTAGACAAAAGGAATTAGGCCAGTGATATTGAAAGCAGTAAATATTTTAACCAAATATCATCAGCTTTAAATTGCTACATTTAAATTAGGAGATAATGCTGACTGTATTTTCAAGTGGGTCAGTTTCACTTTAACATACGCATATTTAGATTACTTTTGCATATTTGTATTTTAAGTGGCAATTAAATCCTAATGACTTTTGGACTGGAAAAAAATATGGCAACCCTATCCAATCAAGTGTAGTCATTCCCTTATGTCAAGACACTTGCAACAGCAAGTACACTCAACTGTACTTTTAACAGGAAAACAAGAGTATCTGGATTCAAAATGTTTCATGCAGAACACCACTGTAAAGTAGGTTTGCTGTGGTTACGGAGGGATAATCTTAGATAATAACAGAGCTAAAATAATAAGATATCGTGATTCACAGTTTAAGTAAAGGAATGTTGCCCTGTTTTTAACTATAATGATGGAAGCCAATTTATCAGCTTTTATCAATGTCCTATTGAAAACACTTAAAAGTATTTTGTAATCCATCCATGACAATAAAATGTAGCAAATTGATCTCGTGAAAATTATTTTAATTTATTTTAATTAACTACATTAATTATAACACCAACTACAATTCAAAAGTATTTTGCAAATACTTTACTAGCTGTAAAGCATTTTGGAATGTTCTGCGGTCATGAAAGGCACTACATAAAGAAAAAAAGAATCCTATTTAAGTGTCACTATTGGTCCATTTGGCTCTACCAAATATGTTAATGGTCATATGACACTGATTTCACTTCCCATCCATAAAATTTAATTAGGTTATGGGATTACAATATTATAGAATGCACTTGCACATATCAACACCACAATCAGAAAAAAGTGAAGGTGATTCAAGGCAAAGGAATTTAAGTGTGACTAGAAAGGTGAAGAGAACAGCAGACAACAGACAGAAAATGGAAACATTAAATTACTGTGGGACAAAATGCTGAGGACTCAAATTTGACATTCCATTATTTTTAAAAAAAAAACTTGTTTGAATGCTACAATGGCAACATGGATGAGATCTTCCTGGATAACACATACAGTGAGGTGGTCACATTGCAGGTACAGAGAGCACAGGCAGAAAGGGAATAGGTGACCACCAGACAGAGTAAAAGCACTAGGCAGGTAGTGCAGAAGTCTTCTGGGTCCATTTCTCTCTCTAACAAATTTTCTGTTTTGGATACTGCTGGGGGAGATAGTTTCTCAGGGGAATGCAGCAAGATCCAAGCCTGTGGCACCATGAGTGGCCCAGCTGCACAGGGAATGGGGGGGTGGGGGGTGGTGGCAGTGGAAAGGAAAAAAAAGAGCAATAATAATAGGGGATTCTATTGTAAGGGGAACAAATAGATATTTCTGCGGCTGCAGACTTGACAACGGGATGGTACTTGGCCTACCTGGTGTCAGGGTCAAGGATGTCACTGCAGCCGCAGGACATTCTGAAGGGGGAGGGTGACAGCCAGAGGTCATGGTCCATAATGGTACCAACGACATAGGTAAAAGGAGGGATGAGTTCCTGAAGGCAGAATATAGGGAGCTAGGTAATAAATTAAAAAGCAGGACCTCAAAAGGTAGTATAATCTCAGGATTACTTCTGGTGCCATGTGCTAACGAGGTCAGGAATAGGAGAATAAACCAGATGAATGCACGGCTGGAGGGATGGATTTAGATTCCTGAGGCACTGGGACAGGTTCTGGGGAAGATGAGACCTGTATAAGCTGGACAGGTTGCACCCCAGCAGGACCAGGAGCAATATTCTTGTAGGGGTATTCGCTAGTACTGTGCGGGAAGGTTTAAACTGGATTGGCGGGGGATGGGAACCTGAGTGGTGAGACACGGGAGGGAAACAAAGATAGGAGCGAAAGGCAGAGAAGACGAAAGTGAAAGTGGAAAGCAGAGGAAGCAAGGGATAGCAGCAAATAGGGCCATAGTACAAAAAAAGTGTAAAAATGTCAGACAAATCTAAAGGCACTTTATCTGAGTGCAGAGAGCATTCACAATAAGGTAGACAAATTAACAGTGCAGATAAAAGCAAAAAACTGCGGATGCTGGAAATCCAAAACAAAAACACCTGGAAAAACTCAGCAGGTCTGGCAGCACCTGTGGATAGGAGCACAGTTAACATTTCGAGTCCGAATGACCCTTCAACAGAACTAAGTAAAAATAGAATAGAGGTGAAATATAAGCTGGTTTAAGGGGGTGGGACAAGAAGAGCTGGATAGAGGGCCAGTGATAGGTGGGGATAACCAAAAGATGTCACAGACAAAAGGCCAAAGAGGTGTTGTAGGTGATGATATTATCTAAAGGAATGTGCTAATTAAGGGTAGAAAGCAGGACGAGCAAGGTACAGATAGCCCTAGTGGGGGTGGGGTGGGGGGAAGGGATCAAAATAGGCTAAAAGGTAGAGATAAAACAATGGATGGAAATACACTTAAAAATAATGGAAGTAGGTGGGAAAAGAAAAATCTATATAAATTATTGGAAAAAAAAACAAAGGGGGAAAATCAGAAAGGGGGTGGGGATGGAGGAGAGAGATCATGATCTAAAATTGTTGAACTCAATATTCAGACCAGAAGGCTGTAAAGTGCCTAGTCGGAAGATGAGGTGCTGTTCCTCCAGTTTGCGTTGAGCTTCACTGGAACAATGCAGCAAGCCAAGGACGGACATATGGGCATGACAGCAGGGTGGAGTGTTGAAATGGCAAACGACAGGGAGGTCTGGGTAATACTTGCAGACAGACCGAAGGTGTTCTGCAAAGCGGTCACCCAGTCTGCGTTTGGTCTCACTTCCTCCAAATAAAAGGTGTGGCTATGGGTACCCGCATGGGCCCCAGCTATGCCTGTCTCTTTATGGGGTATGTGGAACATTCCTTGTTCCAGTCCTACTCCGGCCCCCTCCCACAACTCTTTCTCCGATACATCGATGATTACTTCAGTGCCTATTCATGCTTTCGTCTGGACCTGGAAAAATTTATTAATTTTGCTTCCAATTTCCACCCCTCCATCATTTTCACGTGGTCCATCTCTGACACTTCCCTTCCCTTCCTTGACCTCTCTGTCTCAATTTCTGGTGATAGACTGTCCACCAATATCCATTACAAGCCTACCGACTCCCACAGCTACCTCGACTACAGCTCCTCACACCCCGCTTCCTGTAAGGACTTCATCCCATTCTCTCAATTCCTTCGCCTCCGTCGCATCTGTTCTGATGATACCACTTTCAAAAACAGTTCCTCTGACATGTTCTCCTTCTTCCTTAACCGAGGTTTTCCACCCACGGTGGTTGACAGGGCCCTCAACCCTGTCCGGACCATCTCCCGCGCATCCGCCCTCACACCTTCTTCTCCCTCCCAGAAACACGATAGGGTCCCCCTGGTCCTCACTTATCACCCCACCAGCCTCCGCATTCAAAGGATCATCCTCCACCAATTCCAGCATGATGCCACCACCAAACACATCTTCCCTTCACTAGCCCCCCCACCACCCGCCCCCAACCCCGGCGGCATTCCGCAGGGATCGTTCCCTCTGGGACACCCTGGTCCACTCCTCCATCACCCCCTACACCTCAACCCCCTCCCACGGCACCTTCCATGCAAGCGCATAAGGTGCAACACCTGCCCCTTTACTTCCCCTCTCCTCACCGTCCAAGGGCCCAAACACTCCTTTCAAGTGAAGCAGCACTTCACTTGCACTTCCCTCAACTTAGTCTACTGCATTCGTTGCTCCCAATGCGGTTTCCTCTACATTGGAGAGACCAAACGCAGACTGGGTGACCGCTTTGCAGAACACCTTCGGTCTGTCCGCAAGTATTACCCAGACCTTCCTGTCGTTTGCCATTTCAACACTCCACCCTGCTCTCAGCCACATGTCCGTCCTTGGCTTGCTGCATTGTTCCAGTGAAGCTCAACGCAAACTGGAGGAACAGCACCTCATCTTCCGACTAGGCACTTTACAGCCTTCTGGTCTGAATATTGAGTTCAACAATTTTAGATCATGATCTCTCTCCTCCATCCCCACCCCCTTTCTGATTTTCCCCCTCCTTTTTGTTTTTTTTCCAATAATTTATATAGATTTTTCTTTTCCCACCTACTTCCATTATTTTTAAGTGTATTTCCATCCATTGTTTTATCTCTACCTTTTAGCCTATTTCGATCCCTTCCCCCCACCCCATCCCCACTAGGGCTATCTGTTCCTTGCTCGTCCTGCTTTCTACCCTTAATTAGTACATTCCTTTAGATAATATCACCACCTACAACACCTCTTTGTCCTTTTGTCTGTGACATCTTTTGGTTATCTCCACCTATCACTGGCCCGCTATCCAGCTCTTCTTGTTCCACTCCCCCCTTAAACCAGCTTATATTTCACTTCTCTTCTATTTTTACTTAGTTCTGTTGAAGGGTCATTCGGACTCAAGATGTTAACTGTATTCCTATCCACAGATGCTGCCAGGCCTGCTAAAATTAACAGTGTAAATAGATGTAAATGGGTACAATATGATTGCAATTACAGAGACATGACTGCAGGGTGACCAAGGTTGGGAACTGAATATCCAAGGGTATTGAATATTTAAGGACAGGCGAAAAGGAAAAGGTGGTGGGGTGGCGGTGTTAGTTAAGGATGAAAGCAATGCAATAATAAGAGGATATTGGCTCAGAAAATCTAGGGTCAGGATTTTTCAGTTGGCATGCGGGGGCAGGCCTGACACACCGACATGTAAAATGACACACGATAACGTCAGGCGTGTGTCCTGACGCCATTGCTGTCTCGTGATGTTTCGTTCGGCGAGCGTGGGCCAGAGTCGGCTGCGCGCCTGCCGATATACAAACGGCCTATTAAAGCCATTAAGGGAGTATTAATGTAATTGTTCACGCTGCCAATCCAACCTTAAGGTAGGTGGGCAGGCGAAAAGGTCAAGCGGCCTTTACGTTTTTTTAGGAAACCTCACCCACCAGTGGGATGAGGTTTCCTAAAGCTTTTATTAAATAAATAACAATTTTTCCGTGATATAAAAACATGTCACATGAGGGGACATGTTTAATTAAATCTTCTCTCCATTTATTTAATTATTTCAATATCGATTCAATTTCCGAGGCAGCTCCGTGCCTCAGGGAGATTGAAGCGCTCTTTAACACGCATGCGCGCGAAAGAGCACTGGTCCCAACTTTCCCTCCTCTCCCTGCCCGCACAGGTAGCGCTGAGCTCTAGAGCTCACGTCTTACACTGGGCGGGCATTAATAGACCCACCCACGTAAAACAGTGGCGTGGCACCCATCACGGGCAGCGATCAGCTCCGTGACCACGCGCCTGCTCCTGCCAAGCCCGCCTGTTGCCTGAAAAATTCAGGCCCAGATATAGAATTAATCTGGGTGGAGCTAAGAAGCAACAAGGGGCGGAAAACATTAGTGGGAGTTGTCTATAGGCCTCCAAACAGTAGTGATAGGGTAGGGGATGGCATTAAACAGGAAAATATAGATGCATATGAGCAAGTGCTACAATAATCATGGGTGACTTTAATCTACATATAGACTGGGCAAACCAAATTAGCAATAATACTGTGGCAGATGAATTCCTGGAGTGTGTATGAGATGGCTTTTTAGACCAGTACATCGAGGAGCCAATTGGGGAACAGTTCTAGATTTGGAATTGTGTAATGAGAAGAGATTAATAATCCTGTTGTGCGAGGTTCTTTAGGGAACAGTGACCATAACTTGATATAATTCTTCATTTAGGATGGAAAGTGAAGTAGTCAGATCTGAAACTAGGGTCCTAAATCTAAACAAAGGAAACTACGAAAGGCATGAGTTGACTAAATGGGGGAACTTCATTAAAAGGCATGATGGTGGATAGGCAATGGCTATTATTTAAGGAACAAATGTATACATTGCAACAGTTATACATTCTTTTCTGGCGCATAAACACATGAAAAGCAGTCCAACCATGGCTAACAAAAGAAATTAAGGTTAGTAATAGATCCAAAGAGGAATCATATAAAGTTGCTAGAGAAAGTAGCAAGCCTGAGGATTGAGAGCAGTTTAGAATTCAGCAAGGAGGACCAAGAGATTGATTAACAGGGAGTGTGGGGAGAGTATCAGAGTTAACTTGCAAGGCAGGTTGTAAAATGTTTCTATAAGTAAGTAAAAAGAAAAAGATTAGGGAAGACAAATGCACATCCCTTATGGGTCAAAATGGGAGAACTTATAATAGAGAAAAAGGAAACGGCAGAACTTTAGTTCTATCTTCACAGAGAAAGACACAAATAACTTCCCAGAAATGCTAGGGTACCAAGGGTCTAGTGATGAGGAGGAATTGAGTAAGTATTACTAAAAAAGTGCTGGAGAAATTAATGGGACTGAAAGCCAATAAATCCCCAGGGCCTGATAATCTACATCCCAGGGTACTAAAGGTGGTGGTCATGGAAATAGTGAATATGTTGGTTGTCATCTTCAAAATTCTGCAGATTCTTGAGCAGTCCTGGCAGATTGGAGGGTGGCAAATGCAACCCCACTATTTAAAGGGAGGGAGAAGACCGGGAATTACAGACCAGTTAGCCTGGTATCAGTAATAGTAAAAATGCTAGTCTATTATACAGGATGTGATAACAGGACACTTAGAAAATATCAATGGGATTTGACAAAGTCAACATGGGTTTATGAAAGGGAAATAGTGTGTGACAGACCTACTGGAGTTTTGAGGATGTAACTAGCAGAATAGATAAGGGAAAACTAGTGAATGTGGTGTATTTTAATTTTCAGAAAGCTTCTGATAAAGTTCCACTTAAGAGGTTAGTGTGCAAAATTAAAGCACATGGGATTGGGAGTAATATATTGGCATGGATTGAGAATTGGTTAACTGACATGAAACAGTAGGGATAAATGGGTCTTTTTCAGAGTGGCAGGTGGTGACCAGTGGGATACCGCAGGGATCAGTGCTTGGGCCCCAGCTATTCACAATAAACATCAATGATTTGGATCAGGGAACCAAATGTAATTTTCCAATTTGCTGACAACATGAAACTTGCTGGGGATAAACAGAATGGCAGAGTATTATTTAAATGATGATAGATTGGGAAATGTTGATGTACAAAGGGACTTTGGTGTCCTTATAGACCAATCTCTGAAAGCAAGCATGCAGGTGCAGCAAGGAGTTGAGAAGATAATTGGTACGTTGGCCTTCATTGCAAGAGGACTTGAGTACAGGAGCAAAGATGTCTTACTGCAGCTGTATGGGGCCTTGGTGAGATCACACCTGGAGTAGTGTGTGCAGTTTTGGTCTCCTAACCTAAGGAGGGATATACTTGCCATAGAGGGAGTGCAGGAAAGGTTCACCAGACTGATTCCTGGGATGGCAGGATTGTTGTATAAGGAGAGACTGGGCTGACTAGGCCTGTATTCACTGGAGTTTAGAAGAATGAAAGGACATCTCATTGAAATGTATAAAATTCTGAGAGGGATAATGGACAGGCTGGATGCAGGGATGATGTTTCCTCTGGCAGGGGGATCTTGAATAAGGAGTGTTAGGGGGAAGAAAGCAAATGAGAATTTATGGTAAGGGAGAATTTATTGAAAAGGAATGAATTACTTAAAATCTCCAGGCAACCAAGCACATTGGCAGTTAAAGGTTACCAGATGAACCTTGCACAGCCTTAGGGCCTGCAAACAACAGAAAGGCCTTGGGAGCCGGACTGCAGTCAGAGCATTGGCAATAACAACTAAGATTAAGTGTGCTCTTCAACAGATAGGGGAAGTACAGGTGGTCCCAGCTTCGATAGGAGAGCAGGTCTCTCTGCCTGGGTGAAAAATAGGGACATACGATGCATGTACCTGTTACCAGAGATGTCTGTTTAATATAAACCTATATGTCGACAAGATCGGAATCTGGAAACTGTTCTTGTACGTGACCAATAATGTATAAATATGTTGAACATTTGTAATTTAGCAGAGAACTGTCTCAAGCTGTATTGAAATGGTGTTCTCCTTGCAATTGCTCGAATAAACGATCGTGCCCTGTCCTGAGTATCCTGTGGTCCGTTTGTCAAAGTGACCACAACAATTTGGCATAGTCGGCAGGATACTTGGATCGGATCCTCGGGACGGCTCTGCAAAGTGGGTGAGTATATTTTATATCCCACCCGTAGTTAGTGAAGTAAGCTTACCCGAGAACAGTCCGGTCAAGTATCAAGGAGGACGACTCAGGACAGGAGATAGGAGGCGCCAGGGGTAAGAGGCGGAGCCGTGCAGGCAGGCTAGCGGTGTCAAAGCCGCGCAGGGAGGGCCGGACCATTACCAGAGATAGGAGGCAGAGCCATGCTGGCGGGTTACAGTTTGAAATATCTTAGCCAAAGCCGCGCAGGCCAGACCCCAGTTAAGAGGAGGGCGGAGCTGTGCTGGTAGGCTACAGTTTGAGATATAGCCTTAGCCAAAGCCACACAGGGAGGCCAGGACCCAGTAAGAGGAGGGCGGAGCCGTACTAGCGGGTTACGGTTTGAAATATAACCTTAGCCGAAGCCACGCAGGGAGGCCAGGTCCCAGAGAAACCACACATACCTCAGATAATTAAGTTGTTAGGACCGTGTGAACGTACCGCGCAGAGATAGATGGAAAATAAGAATAAGAGTGCCGTCAGGGAAACAGAATAGTGCTATGGAACTCGACTGGGGGACCGCGGACTCCATTACAAGGTTCATAGTGGAACAACAGTCCAGACTAATCACAAAAATGCATAAGGAGGGGTGGAATCCACAGGGGAACCCGCGGAGAACAAAAACAGTGGTGGATAGAGCAGAAGAAGGATAAGAAAAAGGGGTGATGGTTATTATCTTGTACCTGCAGTTGTGCAGACGGGTCAATACTAAGTTCCAGTCGATTAGAGCGAGAGAGACAAAGTCAGATTCAGGACAGATCAGAGCTATGGCAGCAGCTTGTAGTGATACTGATCAAGAGGAGGAGAGCTCCGAAGGAGAAACCTATGATGGAGTTGGGAGAAAACCACCCTCATACGAACCAACCGCCCCACTGTGCCCGTTGAATCCCGTGGCCCCTATGGCAGTAACTGTTTGGAAAAGTTAAGTCAGGAAAGGCGAATTAAAAACCGAAGGAAGAAAGGGGGCTGAGGAATAGGGGGAGGATGAGGAGATTGAGAGGGTTACGGAGAAAGTTAAGCACGTACCATTCAGCCCGGGGGAGAAGCAGGTTTTGCTTAAAGAACTGCTGAGACTTATAACTTGGCATAACAACCCAGATTTTTGGACCAAACTGCAGGAAATGCAAGATTTCCATGCAATGCACCCCCTTGATACCCACATACTGGTGAAGGCGAAGTGCCCATGGGATATTTGGGGAAGATTACCCCCACAGTCTAGAAGTGGTGACTGGGCGAAACCTGGGGACGTCCCAGATCGGGAGAAGGCGACAACCATGACAGGGACTTTGAGGAGGCAGTTAAGGAAGACCTTGGGGGAGGGAGAGGGGAATTGGGGGTGTATAATGTCCCACGTGGGATGATGAGATTTTCCTGAAAATGTGGAAGGATGATTGGGACCTGAAAGGTCCACTACTGAATTTTCTGTAACTTAAAAAAAATGAATTGATCTAAGTTACAAGAATTGCTTGTGCTGAAGAGAGGGGGGGAGAGAGAGAGAGAGAGAGAGAGAAGAGAGAAAAGGGGGTACCCCTAGCGAGTTAATTAGCACTGACAGACAGGAGCTGGAGAAGTGTGAGCTTTCGTCAATTTGATTGTCCCTATAAGTGGAGCCTTCAAGATCCCTTTATTTCCCCCAATGCTATTTGAAGTTTCGTTTAGAATATGAGAGTTTTAAGTCGTTAAACAGGGTTAGATAAACCAACCTTTGTACCACCCCCTTGCAGACTAGTATCACCAGCTTCCAAGCTGATTGGGATTGATACATACGAGTTGCATTAACTCATACGAGTTAGTATTCTAAAATTCTGAGGGGAAAAATTACCTGAAGTTCAAGGGATTCTAGAAAAACCAAAAGGAATAAACACACGTTCTAGATAGTTCCAATGGATAAAAAGAGGTTTCTTTTGAAGAGATGAATTAAATATGAAAGGAAATCTGCATCCCAAAAGCACTGTTATTTGAAGTTGGGACAAGGCTTGAGGTGTAAAGTGCAGTGTGGTTTAGAAGATTACTTTTGATCACTAGGATGCTATCTATATAAATAATGTGTCGATAAACATACGGGAATTATAACTTGGATACAAATCAATACACATAAGAAAGAGGTAGTTTTAATTTTGATAGCGTAAATTACATTTCTTACAAAGTTTAAAATTTGAGGTTTGGTTCCTGATAATTTCTCAAAAGGGAATTTTCATTTTAAAAGGTGACAACAATTGGCAAATAATTCAAATGCTGCAAGCTTTTGTATTTGTAAGTCTGTTCCCAAAATATGAAGCTAAGCTCAAGACCTTGACAAAGTTTGGCAGAAATCCAATTTCTGGCCGAGTTAATGAATCTGGGATAATTCTAAAAGAAACAGGTCAAGACACAATTTAGTGGGTTACTTTTGAGACAATAAAATGCTGTTTGAGATGATAAGGAACATGTCAATGCCTGATTTCTGCTTTTAAAACTGTTATTGAGAATATTTTATTTATTTTAAAGTCTCCAGGCAACCTGAACAAGAAAAGATGGTAGCTGTTGCATGTGTAAAATGGTATGAGGCAAGTAGGAGAAAGAATTAGGGAAAGAGGATACAATATATAAACTTTTTTTTTAAGGGAAGTGAATTTGATAATCTGGCCATCAACTGAGACATTGGAAACGCACAGGGGGAGATAAGCAAAGATCAAGAGACAGAGATCTTCGTTGACACGGAATAGTTAATACAGCCTAAAGAGCAAGGAAACATTATAAATGATCAAGACAATAGAGAAATTGACATCAAGAGAATCTTAGGATGATCATGGTGAGGGGAAAAAAAAACTTAAGAGGTAAAACTATGTGGAATCTGTAGTTCAGGAATTGAAATGCAAGGAGAAATAATACTTAACAACAATTTACCACAAGATGGATACAGGTAAAGGGAAAGCTGGAAAAAGGCTAAATAGATGTATTACTGATTGTATTAAATGTGCCTTCGAGGTACAAAAAGTAAGGCCACAGGATTAACACTATGATGACAGACAGAGTTAAACGGCTCCCAGAGAGAACCGTCACTGGAAGTGAAGATTCTGAGCCATTGAAAGATAGGATAAGAAGGTGCATTGTAGAGTTGTGTTGGCAGTTTAAGGAATTGAGGTCTGACGTGGGACAGCAGCAGGAGACAGTAGACGGGAAGTAGTGGAGGGTGCCTCTCCAGATGGATTCAGATCAGGGAACTCATTTCACAGGAAGCGTCATTAAAGAAATGTATAAATTTAAATTTAAACAGAAATTTCACATTCCCTACCAGCCACAGAGCTCGGGGATGGTGGAAAGGATGAACTGAACTTTTAAAAAAAAAAACATCAATCGCAAAAGCAATTCAAGAGACAGGGAACAGACCAATATTCTAATGCACCTCGGGACTACCCCAAGCAGGACCACCAGGTTCACCCCATTTGAAATAATGACAAGGAGAGCAATGCAGTGACCTGAGGGACTCATAGTAGGAGTGGGAGATGTAGGACCACTAAAAGGAAGGATGCAAGACTATGTGAGGGAAATAAGTAAGCAATTGCATGAGTTAAGAAAGGAAGTCAGAGACTGACAGGTGATTAAGGATATGGAAACAGGCAAATCCAAAGAGAAACAATGGACCAAGTGGGGAATAAGGTGATGGTCAAGGTGAGCCCGGAGCGAACAGGCATGGACCATATGAGGTAATTATGACAGGTGATACATGCGCACTTCTAGATCTGAGAACGGGAAGTAAATGGAGGCATTACACACAGTTAAAGATACATGCCAGTTGACCAAGCAGTAACCTGGAGAACGGGAGCCGATGTTAATGTCTCCACAGACCTACGATCCTGGTCGTGGGCGTATCAGTACTGGCAACAAGGTTGAGGATCATCACTGCTCATCCTGCACCGCAGGAGGAACTTTGGTACAGCACAGACAGTGCCAAATGCGACACGCAATGGGGAATGATAAATGTAACAGTAGGAGAACAAGTGCTTCGAATTGTAGTAAGGGTTGGTTTCAGATCGGGCGTGGGAGGTCCGCCACTATCCAGCCACCTTCCACAGTCTGAGTAGAGACAATTGAAGCCCCTCAAACCACACCGACTGACCCATCTTGTCCGACTATGCATCCAGGACTGACGAATGGTTTGGTACTGATTAATCAGAAGTTTTGTATGATAATGTACACCACGAGCTGGTACCCGTAGTCTTGAACATATCCGGAATTGCCCCACCCCAATGGTGCTCAATTCATATTCGAGCACTATATACGGCTCTAATGGGCCAGCTGATGACTGAAGCATCTCAGTTCAACGGCGAGATGCGATCAAGCTTGGGAGGGAACCGTGTTAAGCGCAGCCTGATAAATGATGCCGCTACAATATTTAATATAGGGACATCAGTGGTTAATTCAGAACCTGGCAACTGTTGACCAGAAGGTCCGGACCCTGAGCTTTAAGCTTAAGGAGATTTTAGAGCGGGGACAGGGAATTCATAGCACCCAATTAAATACAGACATGACACAGTTAATCCAAAGCCTGGCTATCACGCTTGAAAGTCATGCGGGGACTATCAACAAACTGTTGAAATAGGGAAAAATATTTCATACGAAGCGAGCAGAAATGATGTTTGCAGCATCTATGGATCTTGAGCACTGGAACAAGCCCGAGAGAATTTAAGACAGATCAATGAAGGGGTAGTTCCTTTATGGGTAACTAACGAGCATTTATTTAATCTTTCACGACACAAGGATCATGACTTGACTGGTTGCCGGCTCAGAGGTTTAACACGCGTATGTAGAATGAATGTTGAATGTATAGTGAATAGTAATATGCTAATAGGCATTGTATTAGTAATACCTGTCATACCTATGCCAACACCCGGCAGGACCTTATATAGAGTAGAAAATATTGGGGTTATACAAGGTGGGGGCGGGGGGGGAATTACTATATTAAGTATCACGATATTCCACCATATGCAGCAGACATAGAAGGAAATATAGTTAGCACCACATTAGAAGGGTGTAGCATAGAAGCCACTGCAATAGTATGTGCACATCCGATATATGAGACAGAGGAAGCAAAGTGCGGAGTTAAAGCAGCAGCAAACTGTACAATGGAAACTACATGGGCTGCAAAAGAACCGACCCATGTTGCATATACAGGGAATGGGAGATATTGTATCACTATGTGGCAGGAAAGAATCCAGTACGGGGATAACCGGATATGCCCCATCCATAATCATTCAGTGTGCCTACACCCACAGGCGCCAGCAAGGGTAGGGAAAGTGGAACTGGTCGAAATATACAAGAGAGGAACGACTACTATTCAGGTCAAGGAAAGCCTTAAGGATAGCCTGACAGTATTTGAACCAGTTGTCCTATGAAATTCCCTTATTACCCGAGCACCTAACCACGATTCGGAGACAGGCTCAGCAGATATACAGAACTTACTATTAACCGCAGCAACAGGTTAGAGCCTTAAAAGAGGATATCGAGCAAATAGGTTCCTCCACATGGTGGGTGGTGGAGGAACTGGGGCTCAAATGTACAAATACACCTGTGGATTCGGATTATCTCCCATTCCCTAGTTAAGGTGGCGCTGGAAGAGTTTATACAGGTGGGGACAAAATTTATTAAGCCAAAGGCCTGAATTGAACGGCCAGATAATACAGATGGTCTGATGGCATCTTTAACAACCCAAAGCTGGTTGACTGGCCAGCATCAATGGGCGGCGGTGCGTAAAGGAACGGACAGTACCACTGTAGTTGGCCACCTTGGGCTAAGCCAAGGGCCAAAAGGGGGGATTGTTAGGGGGAAGAAAGTAAATGAGAATTTATGGTAAGGGAGAATTTATTGAAAAGGAATGAATTACTTAACATCTCCAGGCAACCATGGCTACCAAGCACATTGGCAGTTAAAGGTTACCAGATGAACCTTGCACAGCCTTAGGGCTTGCAAACAACAGAAAGGCCTTGGGAGCCGGACTGCAGTCAGAGCATTGGCAAACTAAGATTAAGTGTGCTTTTCAACAGATAGGGGAAGAACAGGTGGTCCCAGCTTCGATAGGAGGGCAGGTCTCTCTGCCTGGGTGAAAAATAGGGACATACGATGCATGTGCCTGTTACCAGAGATGTCTGTTTAATATAAACCTATATGTTGACGAGATCGGAATCTGGAAACTGTTCTTGTACGTGACCAATAATGTATAAATATATTGAACATTTGTAATTTAGCAGTGTACTGTCTCAAGCTGTATTGAGATGGTGTTCTCCTTGCAATTGCTCGAATAAACAATCGTGCCCTGTACCTGAGACTCCAGTGGTCCATTTGTCAAAGTGACCACAACAATAGTCAGTTTCAGGATATGGGGCAGGCCATTTAGGACTGAGGTGAGGAGGAACTTCTTCACCTGGAGGATACTGAACCTATGGAATTTTCTACCACAGAAGGCTGTGGAGGCCAAGTCATTGAATATACTTGAGGAAATAGATTTCTAGACTCTAAAGGCATCAAGAGGTACGGGGGAGAGAACGGGAGTATGGCAATGAGATAGAGGATCAGCTATGGTCATATTGAATGGCAGGGCAGGCGCAAAAGGCCAAATGACCTACTCCTGCTATGTTTCCAATTGAAAAGATATGGTGAACAAATAATAAGCCAAAGACAGCAAGAATCGGACAGGAATATTTAGGACAAAACAAAAGATGAGCCTGTGAGACAAATATAGGAACTTTGTACTGTTAGGCTTGTATATGTTCGAAATTGTCACTTACTCTTTTAAGCTTAGTATGAATTTGTTTGAATGGTGGGGGGTGGGGAGGACGAAATATGTCAGCAGGCTTTACAACATCATAAGCTTTTGGTGCATGGCAGCTGCTCTTGAAGATTCCCACAAGCTTTAAGTAACCTTAAGACTATCAACAAATATTGGGATGCAAAGATGTCACAGCAGAGGTGCATCAAGAAGGTTCCACATCATCTGTAGGGTCCCAATTGAAATTTAGCTACAAATGGGCAAAGCTTGCACCATAGATTCTCTGTCTAGTTGCATTAGACCTGACCAGCAGACCTTAAAGGTCTGGAAACTACCTAAAGAGTACCTAAAGAGTAGACCTGAAAATTTTATATGCCCAAAAGTAGGAGGAATACACCTCCAAGACTCACAAAGATTTCCAATCTGCCAAGTTGTCTATGAACCCCTCAGTATCGCAACCCCACCCACCACATCTAATCTGCTGGCTAGCTCCTCATGAATGCCAGCTGATTTCTTGCTCTCCTGATCAGCACGTTGCAGAACATCCATTCAACCTCCACAGCTGGCCAGAGGCATTTAAAGGGACCTAATGATCAAGTGGCTATGCCATGAAACCATGTTTGCCATAACATAATTTTTGTTTGCATGGCATCAGGCCACCTTACACTTCAAATCAGTGACTGAACATGGGAAGATAAATAGGAATGAGCAGCCAACAGGGTGGAGGGAGGATAAAGACAGGACCAGGGAGGGGTAAATTCCATTGTTATAGGGTATTACAAGACCAAGCGCTTCTAAAGCCATCAATCCCTTAATTATTTCTTCCAAAGGTCATATAAATTGCTTTATCACAAATTCTACCCAAGCTACAAAGGATACACAAATATTTCCCCCACTTCACAAGTAAATCAATGCAAATACCAAAATATTTCACCAGAATGTTAGGGATCCTTAGCTGGTGGCTTTTTTGACATGATATTCCTTTCTGAAAAAAAAGAGCTAGACTGATATTGTCGTAAAAAAGAGAGACATTGAAGCTTTTGGTTCTGCACTGATCAGGGCACTTCGCAAGAATACCAATACAAGGGGAAAAGAACAATTTATACTGTATGTGAAGAGTGCTAATTGGTTGGCAAGTGGACTTTGATAGGTAGAGGTGTTGCTATGGAGAATGCACCACTGATGGTGACTGACAGTTAACTGCTAAGCATTTTGAAATTTAAACAGGCAGCTTGACCCTGATTGGTCAAGGAATTGCCCTGAAGAATGGATCAGTCAATGTCTGTCACTTATTTTGTTTAGCTGAAACAGGTGTTATGACCCCCAACTGAGGTTACCACTGGACAAACCTGATCCTAGGGTGGAACCCAGCTTAATAGATCCTAACTTGTTTAGATATGTAGAGGGGGGGCTACTGAACAGTGCCACTGGAGTCAGCTAATGACCTTTTAACAAAAGCATAAAACATTAAACAACATGAACTATATTACAATACTCCTTCACCCACAACTATGCCTTTACAGATAAATACAGATTTGTACGGATAACACAAGTCACAAAAGCCATCTTATGCTTTAACATTCACAGTAAGTACGCAATCCATGTAAACCAATAGGCAACATGAGGTCAGATACACATTCTGAAACCAAGTAACAAATGCCACTTCAATCAGATGCTATGGATCTCTCATCAACTTCCCCCCACCCCAGGCACTTGTTACACCGTGAGCCAACCAGTCTCACTGAACTCTGTCTTTCACATGAGGGTTTCCAATCCCCACTTTCCAAGAACTCGCCTTAAAATCTTCCCCCAAACCGACGCTTTCTCTCAGATGCCTTCCACAAGGGTTCGCCTCCAGGGTTTCGAACTTATTCCGATGTTCCTCTTCCCTGGGTCACCACACGCATTCAAGCTTTCATCCATGCACTCTCACTGACCCAGCTGTCAACTACACCACTGCTTCACATGCCCATAGCAAAGAGTTACAGACATTCAGTTGCCTCTTTGGACCTTCTGACTTCTCACAAGCCTTTATATCACTTTGACTCTGCTTCCTGCAGCCTGGAGCTTTAAACTTGAAGTCTTTCTCTGCCCTTCACTCTTAACTTCACTTAACAGGGCCTTTTCCAGGCTCCTGTCTGTCTGCTTGGAAATCTCCTGTTCCACTCCTCTGGATTTAGGGACTTTTTCTTTAGCTTGGGGCTTGCTATCTGCCTCCTTTGATCGAGCCTGTCCTGGCAGCTACGTTCAACCAACTTTAACTTGGGACTGGCTATCTGTACCTTCTAGGTTGCTTCTGCCTGGCCACGGTCTTCAAACCTGAACTCAAAAACTGCTGTTAATTCGGTGTCTCTCTGTGGGAGGGGCCTGTCTCTCTGGGCCCCTGTTGCTAGGCAGCAGCCCAGTTTTCTACTCTTATGTTTGCTTAACTTCTCTTACAGTTGTATGCTCTCATTAGAGATGAAGGCACCTTTTAAAGTAAAACTCAACCTGACCTTTTCTTAATGCACAGATACAGAAATACAAATCAAACTTAAACTTTAAAACTAAAACTCATTTCAAACACCCACAAATACAAATATAACTTAAACTATCTCTATTCCTAACACAGGCGCAATGTGTGTACATGTTCTGTCTGCAAAGATAGGGCCCTGTGGACTAATATACGTAGCTTCCAGTACACACGCATGTACCACACTGCGAGCCCGAGTGACAATCTTAAATTGGTTGTCAGTGTATTTCTTAGCATGCCGAGGGCTATTTAGCAAATGTTGTCCAATCGCGGAATCACGTCTAATGATGTACAGTGTTTTGAGTTTTACAAGCACGGGCTGGTTGGGTACCATTTTTACCTTGCCTGTTGCGAATAGTGTCTGTTTGATATGATCTGACAGTTTCTGGGATGTACGGCCTACATACCTAGCCTCACGTTGGCACTGAAATTCATATACCACATGACTCACTTGGCAGATAGGCAGAACTTTTTTTGACTTGACAGCAACATCTTGTTAGTGGTGAATACCACTGTGTTGCTGCTAGTTCACTCATTGTTTAAATTTTTAAGATACCCTGCCCTTCCAGGGTAGTCTGAGCACTTTCGAGCCGAAAGTGACAGCCTTAGGCCCGTTCACGAGTTTGCAGACAGAAAGAACATGTACACACATTGCGCCTGTTTCAACAAAACAAGTGACAGCTGTTCACTGACTCATTCTTCAGGGCATTGCCTCGGCCAATCAGGGTCAAAATGCCTGGTTTAAATTTCAAACAATGCTTGGCAGTTAACTGTCAGTCACCATCACTGGTGCATTCTCCATGGCAACGCCTCTACCAGAGCCCACTTGCCAACCAATCAGCACTCTCTTCACACAGTATAAATTGTTGTTTTTCCCTTATAATTGTATTCTTGCGAAATCTCCTGATGAGTGTAAGATGAAAAGCTTTGGCATGTCTCTTCAGCGATACTCAAGTTCTGTATTACCAAATAGACTGATATTATTGCAACATTATATTATTGCAATTGTGCATTTTAACAATCAGCTTATATTTTCAGATGATCATATTTCTACAATCTAAATTTCTATTGACGTAATTTACTAATCTTGGCCAAGATAGTTGCAGAAGAAAATATTGCTCAGTGACTTAATTCTAGGGTAAGGAGGTTACTACCTGATAGGTGTTTAAATAGGCAGCTTTGCTAGTAGTAATTTCAATAGATGGGTCATTGGGTTGAGGATAAGTTGGAGGATAACAACTTTATGGGGGATAATGTTTCCACTGCTAGGGTGGACTTCAAGCAGATTTTGAAAATGAGGAATTCCATGGGCCTTAATACACTTCCTTAATCCTGACTCAAGACAGGACTTTGATTATAGATAAATATATATCTTTGATACATAATCAAAATAACACAGGTAATGGAAGTCAGAAATAAAAACAGAAAATGCTGGGAATACTCAGCAGGTCTGGCAGCATCTGCGAGCTTGAGTAGGTTACAAAGCAGAAATGTTATCTAAGTTTTCTCTCCACAGATGCTACCAGATCTGCTGATATACCTTGCTGTTCTGTTTTCTGGCAAGAGGAGATATCTGCATCAGTTACAGGCTAATAACCAATCAAGTTTAGGTTAGACAGTGGCAATGTGAGAATTACTGTTGCTTCTCATCTAGAATTTCAATATCAATTTGCAAATGAGAACAGATCTAATTTATTGATTTCCTGCTGTACAAAGAGCATGAAAGATGAGGAAGAGAGAAAAGAAAATACAACAGTTCCATTTTCCAAAGGATTAAAGGTTTCTGAAGCCCGGAGTCTTGTAAACTCAGCTCATTAGAACAAAATAAGCTTCTTATTTTACATTTTAGAAATTGTTCCAGCCAAAGCTAGTATCCTGCTAGTGGCAGAATCAAAGGAAGTAATCATGCTCTCTAAAGGGGCAACATTTTCATGAATAGATTTGAGAAACTTCTCTTATTTGCTTCCAAATATCATCAACATTGAAAGATCATTCTACTGACATGATAGCATCACAAAAACAATGGGCAGAATTTTACAGCCCCGTCACAGCAGGGGCGGGGCTGTAAAATGTTGCGAGCCGTTCAAAACTCCATTAAAGGTGGGCAGGACTGTAAAAACCTGCTGGCATAAAATTCCGCCAGATGCATAACTTATGGTTCTTGCCCCTGCCAAATAAAAATAAAAACAAAACTTAACACCCATTGCAGTGTTCTCTTTGCTCCTAATTGCTGGAATATACCAATAGTCTGCTGAAGTAGGGATCGGGGGAAAAATGGCATATGACAGCTTGCAAAGTTATACAGCTTCCTCATCAGCTGATAGCCTGTAGAGGAGGTAAGTTGCCAATGGTGCTGAGTGCGCTCTGTTCTCTTGTTTCTTGCCTTGGAAACAATCTATTTTAGGTATCTTCCAGTAGATAAAAGACCAGATTACTTTTTCCTATTGAAGTTCTTGAAACAAAGCTCTAGGATAAAGATTGCACAGACTCTGTGCCCATTCTTCATTCATTTAACAGATACTCCTATGCAGAAAGTGCAGCAAAAAAAAAGGGGAATGACCAAATGGAAGGTCTTGTGTTGCAGTGGGTAGTGCCTTGCCTCTGATCCTGAAACTCTGGGTTTGAGTCCCACTCCAAGACTTGATGGCCAAGTAAGGTGCATTCAAAACATGGTCAAACAGGTTGATTTATCAACCTGTAAATCCTTCCAATATGCCTATGGCAGGCACTTGTTGCATATGTATTACTGACTCTAACAATTACAGAAAAATAAAGAAATAGAAAAGAGATTGTGTTGAGAATAATGGTGAGGTTAACAGTGTCCACTGTTATTATGGAGTAAACTGGACAGCAACTTCCAGAGTATGCACTTGCGTAGCTAAAAGTGGAAGCATTCCTCCACAGGCTGTCTCATAATAGTATCTCGCTGACAGTCTTGGCATTAAAAACTATGTAAATGCATGAAGTTGCTATACTTAACCACTTGTTACCCATTAACTAAGGAAAAAAAGATTAGTGCTGGTGCATTCAGGTGTAAATTAATTTTTAATGGTGTGATAGGTCATAATTACTGCCAGACCATCTCTCTGGCACTGAAAATTTATTTTAAGAATGGAGCCTCATTTCATCAGAATTTTAGTGTTAGATATTAAAAAATACTTTAACACTTTGTCTTTTATCGTTCTAAATCCCATCTCTTTTTTTCTCTCTTGATTTCACTTTCTGTACATGATTTTATAATGGATTGAACATTTCAATTTATACTGCCTGATTTAGACTGCTCAGTGAGTATTCTTCAATTTAATTGGTTGAAGAACCACACTGTTGCTTGCCTTGCTCACAAATGTCACAGGTCCCATGTAGAGGGAGCCGCGATGGAACGATCACTAGGCATTGTAAGCTGCTGCTCAAATTCTCTCAAAATATCTGCACAACAAATGGTAAGCTAACTCCATTCCTTCACTACTGATTGTAAAATTATGTAGGACACAGGAAAGAGCAGAATAATATCGCGGGAAATGCATTATGATATTTGAGGAACCTTTTCCTTTCGTTACATATTTTGAGCAACGTGTAAGAGACAATATTGCAATCAAATAGAAGCAATATTTACATTGTCAAACCTTGTGTTTTATTTATGCTCTTTGTTTTGTTTATGCTCCTCAAGGTAAAGATGATTAAATTTAGCCTTTCTGAAACCAGACTACATTGTGAAAAATACAGCCTTTATTCAGATAGATAAACCAATAGGTTTATTTATTTATTTTTTAAGTAGGAGCATTAAGAAGCAGCAGAATGAACAGTTAAGTAAAACCTTCTAAAATATTTGAAATTTAAATATTCAAAAGACTGAGAAAGTAGTTCAATATTTCATAAATTTACACAACATGCAAATGAAATAATTGTCATATCTGAACTCAATGAAAAACAATGAGTCCTTCTGAAGAGCATTTAAATACTGTAATTATCTCAACACTCCTCATTAAATTACAATGAAAATTCAGCCACCAATTTTATGCTCAAAACATAGAAACAGTGACTCATCTGATTAAACAGTAATTTTCCAGGAGGAATTTTCTTCAGTTAATATTTCTAGATGGCACAGTAAAAGAAAAATTACCTGATTTTCAATAAAAGCGCTGACTCTCTGCAACATTCCTTCACAGTTGAATTCATAGGGCAAATATGGTTCAATCTATTAAAGAGAACAAAAATGTCTCCAATGAATACTGGCAGCATCAAGCACAATCAGGTCAAGTTACCCACAGACAGCTGGGGACATAAACTCCCTCTTCTTGGCTTAAGAACATCAGAACTAGGAGCAGGCGGCCATTTAGCCCCTCAACCAACCCGATCATGGCTGATCTGATTGTGGCCTTAAATCTACTTTCCTGCTTGTCCCCCACAACCCTCGACTCCCTTTCAAATCAAAAATTTGTTTAACTCAGCCTTGAACATATTCAATGGCCCAGCCTCCATTGCTCCCATTCTAAACAAACAACCCTCAGAAAAAAATTCTCCTCATCTCTATCTTAAATGGGAGACTCCTTGTTTTGAAATTCTGTCTCCTAGTTCTAGATTCAGCCTCTCAGCATCTATCCTGTCAAGCCTTCATGTTTCAATAACGTTCCCCTCATGGTCATTAGTATCCTGTTCATTAACAACTCGTTTATCTCTCCAGGTCTGTGTGGGTTTTGTAAAAAGTGGTGTGTGATAACTCATAACTATTAGCTAAAACTATAGTGCCCCTTATATTAAAAGCTTTATGTCTTGAATGGCCATGTATTCTCAGAAGAATATATTACTGTAACCACAGTGAATTTTATTTCTCATTCCGTGCAACCCAAGGCCTGATAGAAGAGTCAGTGAAATTGCCCATTGGCCATATTGTGAACAAATGTGTGCTGGAACATAACACAAAGGCAAATACGTTTCAGTTAAGATCCTTTCAGCCCGCAGAGAAGGCAGCTTTCATTTCATCAGTCCAGCTGGATTTGAATCCAGGTCCCAGAAGCAAAAGGATTGTAGGCCAATTTATTGCAGCCTCCAGTCCCTTTTTATTTGACAATTTTCCCTTCTTACCTATTCCCCTCAATTCTAGTTGCACCATCACCCCACAGACATCCTCCTGTACCTCACCTAGAAAGCCTAGATAGATTATTCAACTGTTCAGATAATACAACTAAATCCAATCCTTTCTTTAGCCAATGGTCACACAGACGCATTTTGTGGCAGTGGGTTACTGGAGAGTAACAACACAAAAACCCTGGCTTAAATTTTTCTGCCCCTACTTCTCTGAAAATAATTACATTGGTTCATGTACAAATGTTAGGTGAGTGGGGGGTGGGGAGAAAGAGGTGGAAAAGTATCAAGTGTTTCTTTCAATCTTCATTTCATCATGCTGAAGTCATGTCTTGTCACTGTTAACCTTGAAATCATATGAGCTATTTACTAAGAATTAATTTACATTATAGAAATGACATTACATCCTCAGGATGTACTTCACATTCAGGTAAGTCACTTTTGAAGCATGGCCATTCATTCCGCAGGGAAATGGAGCAGCCAGTTTGCAAATAGCAAAATTTAGTAAATAACAAATGAAATGAATGACAAGTTAATCAGTTTTTGTCAATACTGGCTAGGATATTGGGAGAGCTCCTTGCTCTTCTCTGAATGTCATGAATTACAAGCAGTAAAGAAAGCTATCAAAATAGACCAGTAACTTTCACTCAAGTATACAAATATACATACAAAAATATGAAGAGGAGTGGGCCACTCCACCATTCAATAAGATCATGGCTAAACTAATTGCAACCTCCCGCCTATCCCCAATAACCTTTCACCCCCTTGTTATCAAAGAGTTATCTACCTCTGCCTTAAAAATATTCAAAGACTCGGCTTCCACCGCCTTTTGAGGAAGAGAGTTCCAAAGCCTCACTACCCTCAAAAAAAAATTCTCCTCATCTCTGTCTTAAATGGGAGACACCTTATTTTTAAACAGTGACCCCCTAGTTCTAGATTCTCCCACAAGAGGTAACATCCTTTCCACATCTACTCTGTCAAGACCCCTCAGGATCTTGTGTGTTTCAATCAAGTCACCTCTTACTCTTCTAAACTCCAGGGGATACAAGTCTAGCCTGTCCAACCTTTTCTCATAAGACAACCCACCCATTCCAGGTATTACTCTAGTAAACCTCCTCTGAACTGCTTCCAACGCATTTGCATCCTTCCTTAAATAAGGAGACCAATACTGTACACAGTACTCCAGATGTGATCTCACCAATGCCCTGTATAATTGAAGCATAACCTTCCTACATGTGAATTCAATTCCCCGCGCAATAAACAATAACATTCTATTAGATTTCCTAATTGCTTGCTGTACATGTTACACCATTACATTTTAAATATTTCATACAAATGACTTTCGCTCTGGCCTGGATACATTTTGTTTGCACAGTTCTACTGACTGACAAAGAAAAATACCATATATACTCGAATAATGGTTGATCTTGTGCAATAGTTGACCCCTGATTTTTGGCCAAAATATTCATTCATTTTTGGAAATCATTTACAGTTGGAAAATGAAGTTGCAAAGTATGTCAGTGAAAATCACCAGAATGAATACTCATTTTTTTTGGGTCTATCCAAATCCTGAAACAAGATGATTAGGCATTGCAGATTTCGAAGCCAGTCCTGGGTGGTGTCCCAGGTTTAAGTGGAGAAACAATTTTGTGCTGCGACGGAAGACCATGGTTTCATAGCGTCTCCCAGCAGAACTTGATGGCAGGCTTATTACATTTCAGCAGCTTATAATCAAACATCACAAAAGAGTGGATACAGATTGGTCTGTATCTCTTGTAGAGTTAAAACAATTAACTAAATTAACAATAACAGGGGAGAAATCTCACGGGGCATGGAAGGCAGATTGGCCTGTATTGGGAACATAGATGAGACTCCTATGAATTTTGACATGCCAGCCAGTTAAATGATGAGCAAAGCTGGAGAGAAAAGGGTGTTAGTGAAGACAACTGGCCATAAAAAAAAGCACAATTGTCTAAATTTTGTTTTTGGATGAATTTGCAAAAATTAATTTATATACACTAAATGTAATAATTTTATCATATTCAATGTATGCCTCCATGGGGATTACTAATTTTTGTTGGTAAATTTTTGGCAAGAACAGTCTCCAACCTGGCAACTCTGCAATAGGGAGAAGATGGGAGGGGGTGGATTTCAACCCCTTGAAAATATTACTTGTGTAAATGTTGACTCCCTACTTTTTGGCTAAAAGTCTTAGAAACTCAACTTTTACGTGAGTATATACAGTATATGCTCTGACAGATAAGTGACAAATTACGTAATTTTGGTTAGCTTTGTTGTACTGTTCTTCCCCATATATTCTGCTGTGTCTGCCCAGACTGACATTTGCAGATACAAAGGTTCAATTTACTGTTTTTAGTACAAAACAAATTAACCGATTTGTAGTCTTGTTTCAACATGGTCAAATAAAACACAAAGCAATACTACTTCTTCAGACTTATCTTCCAGAGTAACGTTTACCTTCTGATTAAGTATAGCCTTCACCGCATGTTCCACTTCTACAGGGTCATCAATATTAACAGTCCAGACATGAGGTTTTCCAATAAATACCTCAGCATAAGGGTGCTGCGAAGTCAACTGCAAGAAGCATTTGGACTTATGACAATGGTAAAATCAGGTTAAAATTACAATAAAAAGGAGCAAAACAATAACTTGAATTTAAATATACAGTGCTTTTCAAGTAGTAAAACATGCCAAGATGATTCATAGAAACCTTATCAAACAACATCTGAGCCACATAAGGAGACATTAGGGCAAAATGACCAAAGCTTGATCAAAGTAGGTTTTGAGGAGTAATTTAATGCAAGAAGCTGGATATTTGAAGGAAGCACAATACCCCAAATCATTCAAACTTAAACAAAAGTTGCCTGAAGTAGCTGTGACATTTGCATTTAAATAACAAGGAGAGCCAACAGCTTTACCGTTATTTTGACAGCAACTTTTAGGCCCCGTCTGTCATTCAACCAGATGCAAAAGACATTTAGAAGTGCAGAGGTTAAATGAGTTTTTTGGGGTCCACAATCGTTTTAAACAAAGTAACTACTGCCTTTATTATAATGACAGAATATAGACAGTTCCTCTCACCAGGCAGGCAACAGCATGGACCAAATCCACCAATCTCATGAAAAGCTCACCTCTCTGAGTGTTGGCTTGCCTTTGAAAAATTCAGTGTTCTTACTGCTTTTAGGTGGATTAAACCTTGGATTTAAGAAAGTACATCCGTTAGCAATGGCTTCTAGAGGAGCCGGTCCTTCATATGGAAAACCAAGGCCAACAAACAACTGTAAAATAAAAAACAGCAAATTGTTTTATCTCCAGTCATTCCTTACATGAAGTTAAATACTGTAAAGGTCTTCAGTTTCAGAGAAGTGCATTTTCTACAATACAAAAAGATAAAACATTAAATATTACTGATTAGAGATAAGCTGAAGCACGAATATGCCTCAACAATATCATTTTGATGTTTAGAGATACAATTTCAGTATAAGAATAATCACAAAGATACTTGGAACATTGACGTAAACATATAAATTGACAAAAGTTTGGAACCACTTTAAAGTGGGCCTTAAAACAAAAATATGACAAATTAAAGTAATAACAGGAACTTTTAAAGTATGCAGAAAGTGCTGTGAAGCTGAAGTTGCAGCTGAACCCAATGCTGCAGAAGTGCTTCAAAATCTGCAGGGTTTTTCTTTCAACTGCCAGGACAGAAAGTGCAAGCTGTTTTAAATATGTATTGGTACTCTATTGCCAGGATATTTTGCAAAATTATTTTTGAAGTTGTTTAGTGACTCCCCTTTGTTCCTATTTCAGAGTCACTGCCCTCCATCTTCCCCAGTTCACCCTCAGACTTTATGTCCCTGCAGCCCAACCCCATGATTCTGGCATTCTTCTCTCCTATCTATTCCATTCTCGCTACAAATTTTTACCTTTCTTCTACCTCTTCCTACTCAAAGTGAAACTATTTGTCCTCTCCCACCCCATAATTCAAAAAGAACCTTCTTAGACTTTCCCTCCTCTTCACAATGACATTGTTGTTCACTAAATCGTGACTCAGCCATACTTGGAGTTGCTACTTCAGTGGATCAAAACTCTGATATATGCGTGGGCTGGATTTCCTGATCTCACGAACTATCACAAGGAATGGAACCGATTTTGTCTGCAAACATGGATAAGCAAATGCTGGGGTTGAAATTGCTTTAGTGATTTACGGGGTATACAGAGCACGTGCCGCAACTGAAGGCTGAATTTTGCCGTCGGCGAGCAGGGGGCGGGGCCCGCTTGCCAACGCGCAAAATGACGCGGGATGTCGGGTGGAACACCCGACGTCATCCCACCCCATTTAAATTTTCAGGAAGGTGGGGGCAGCGCCAAATCAGCTGCGTACCCGCCGACCTGTCAATGGCCAATTGAGGCCATTGACAGGGTCATTAAAACAATTAAAGGATCTGCCCGTCCAATCTTAAGGTTGGCGGGCAGGCCAGGAGCCCCGGTGGGCTTCTGAAAAAACATGAAACGTCATCCACTGGTGGGATGAGGTTTCATGTAGCGATTAAAAAAGTCTAATAAAGTTTTTGTGAAATTTATTAACATGTCCCATCTCGTGTGACATTGTCACATGAGGGGGACATGCTAAGGATTTTTTTTTCTCTATTTTTAATGTGTATACAGCTGTCAGCGATCTCCCTGAGGCAGCACTTAGCCTCAGGGAGATGTGCGCTCTTTCGTGCGCATAGCGCTTCCCACTGGGCGTCACGCTGGGGCCCGCTTCTTTGGCGGGAATCGGCTCCCCGCCTGCCGGAGATTGGGTCGGGCCCACCCGCCCGGTAGGCAGAAAATTCTGCCCTAAGATGCCAGAGGCTGGTCTGAAGCTATGCCTCATTCACATTATTTGAAAGATCAGCTAACATTTGTCTTTCTTCCTTAGGCGCTTGTCCATTTTAAGAAAATTAAAATTGGGTTGCTTGCTGAAAGTTATGTCTAGCAAGATGGGTGGAGTGGCAACCTCCAATGATCAGCTAACTGTAGAGTCCAGGGAGCACTCCTGCTCCTCAACAACAATTCTTAAAAACATACCTGCCACTGAATATTCCTGAGTTGCAGCTCCTGCACTACTCATCTGTATTCAATTTTTGCAAGGGGGCCTAAAACAGGTATTAGTGGGTTTATAAATATAGAGGCTTCGAGCCTGTTTTGGGCAGCCACTGGGGTCGTCTTGAAAATTGCTCGGCTTCCTTTCTGCACACTAGTACATTCCCTGGCATGTTTTCATTCGTACATGTGTGAATGCGTAGTCATGCATATATAAATGCAGCCAAATAACTAAATAAAAATCAGCCTGCAATTCCATTTTATACATATTTTTGCCAAATGTGTATACATTAATTGCCCTTTCTCAACATTTTTAAACATTTAAAGCAGATGTTAGCAGCAACACCAAAATGTTGCTGTTTTGATTTTGAATAAGCAAAATTAGTCAGAAGTACACAGTGTGATTGAGAACATCAGAACACATGTGTTAATAAATACAAGCTGTGGTGCAACAAAACAGTCAAAATTTAAGGGGTCAGCTGAAACATTGAAGAAAATAATGTTCAAAAGCTATGTGTGTGCAAAAAGAATAGAAGAAACAAATTCATTGAACATTTGCTTAGTCTTCCCATGGCTTGTCTGACAATTTACATGTTTTTACATTTTAGTTCATTCTGAACTACTGTTGAAAATTGTGATTTTTAAAAATTTAGCGAAGTTTTTAGATCATATTAATAAATTAATCTAAATGTAATTTGAAAGAAGCATTGGAAATTAGATTTGGCTCACTTTCCAAAAACATAGGAACTTAATTACTCCTATTGGCATAACACTTCTTTCCAACATATGCTAAAAGATTCACATCTGGTAGTTTGTTTCGGATACGAGATAGGGCATGCTAGTTTTCTGCCACTACCAGGATAGAATCCAATAGAGCACATAACACACAAAAACTTATGAAAATCTGTAGCAAAAGCCATTCAGAAAAAAAGACACTCCATTGTAGTGCAATTCATACCTTTTTAATTTTTTTCCTTGCAAACGCAGTAGGGTAATCAGTTGGCAATTGTTACACATGGGTTAAACTGCACTGACTGCAATTTTATTAGCTGTTTGGCTTATTATCACAAAGGAACTTGCAAACTCCTTCCCAAGTAGGTATGATCTATGCAAGCTATGAACATCTGATGACAGTCTACTCATTTAAAATAGCATGGAGACAGCTATTTTAAAAGAATTTCCCATTTCATAAAAGGAATGCCAAGTTGTATACTCTAATTATTTATAATATATGGCACAGAAACCCACCATTCAGTCCAACCAGCCTATGCTAGTGTTAATGCTACACTTGAGCCTCCTCCACCTTTCCTCATCTAAATCCATCAGTGTTATTCTCTATTCCCTTTCCCTCATGTGATTGTCTAGCTTCCCCTTAAATGCATCAATACTATTTGCTTTAGCTACTCCCTCTGGTAGCGAGTTCCACATCTTTGGGCCAATCTTTCAGCCTCCTTTAGATCCACATGAACTCGTTCTCTTCAATCTATGCCCAAGTTCCCACCTGCATTCTATGTGATAAACAAGAGTCAGCATTTCCCCTGCTTGAGGATTGGCTGCCTCTAATTTCCTGTTCTCTCCCTCCCCGACTCCTACAGACTCACTTGGGTCTGTGAAGTTGTGAAATCTTAGAAAAACTGCAACCCGATACCACAATGATTTTCTATGGACTCTTCCATTCCCAAAGCCCATCTCCATGGCAACATGACTCACATGGGGCCTGTATTCAGGTAGAAATGCTAATTACCTGTCCTCTGGACCCCAAACTCCATTCTAGCTTGGAGTTAACCAGATAGTTTAAAGTATAGCCATTTATAAAACCTGACATTCCTAACAGCTCCCAGTGAATCTTGGAGACTAACAATCTATTCTCAGTCAGCACAGGTGCTCTTGCCATTGTCCACAGGTGTGAACAACTTGCACCTTCTTCCCAGTAATCAACCTGTGCCTCCCTTTAACAGATAAACCAGTCAGGGCTGCTGTCAGGCAGAATTCAGAGCAGGTCACATGACTGCTATCCTTCCTCTATTTTACCTTAAATTAAAGCAGTCCCAAAGCATATTACAAAGTTTGTATTTGAAACACTTGTAAATCTTCTCTGCACCCTCTCCAGCACCTCCTTTTGATAATATGGTGACCAGAACTGCATGCTGTATTCTAAAGTTCAACAGAGGCTTAGCATAATTTACCTACTTTTCAATTCTATTCATCTAGAAATAAAGCAGAGTACTTGGTTTGCATTTTTAAAAAACTTTTTTTTTGCTAACCTTTGGAGCGATCAGTGTATTTGCACTCAGTTCCCTTTGTTCCTCTACACGAACTAAACTTGCCTTTTCTAGATAAAAAGTGACCTCTGTATTCTTCCTACTAAAACATACTATCACATATTTACCTGCTTTGAACTTGCCAATTATTTGTCCATTCTGAAAGTTTATTAATGTCCTTCTGTAGTTTGTTGTGGTCATCCTCAGTAATGACTATTCCCCAACACACACCCCTCCCCCACCCCAACATGGTGTCATCCACAAATTCATAAATTATGCTTTTGACTGCAAAGTCCAAATAGTTAATGCAAATTGCAAACATTGGTGGTTTCAGCATTGAATAGCTTTACTCCCAGTTTGCTTTGTCTTGAAGCCAACTAGCATCTATTCTGCCACCTACTCCCTGACTCTGCATTCTCTGACCTTATTCATTAGCCTAATATGGGACACCACTGACGCTCAGTTTGGGTTCCGCCAGGGCAACAAAGCTCCTGCCCTCATTACAGCCTTAGTCCAAACTCCAGAGGCGAGGTGAGAGTGACTGCCCTCGGCATCAAGGCAGCATTTGATCGAATGTGGCATCAAGCAGCCCAAGCAAAACTGGAGTCAATGGGAATCAGGGGAAAACTCTCCACTGATTCGAGTCATACCTAGCACAAAGGAAGATGGTTATGGAGGTCAATCATCTCAGCCCCAGGGCATCACTACAGGAGTTCCTCAGGGTAGTGTCCTAGGCCCAACCATCCTCAGTTGCTTCGTCAATGACCTTCTCTCCACCATAAGGTCAGAAGTGATGTTCACTGATGGTTGCACAATGTTCAGCACCATTCACAACTCCTCAGATACTGAAGCAGTCCATGTCCACATGCAGCAAGATCTACACAATATCCAGGCTTGGTCTGACAAGTGGCAAGTAACATTTGCACCACATAAGTCCTAGGCAACAACCATCTCCAACAAGAGAGAATCTAACCATCTTCCCTTGACGTTCAATGGCATCAGCATCGCTGAATTCCCCCATCAACATTGTAGGGGTTACCATTGGCCAAAAACTGAAGAGCAGCAGCCATATAAATACTTTGGCTACAGCAGCATGTCAGAGGCTGTGAATTCAGCAGCCATTAACTCATCTCCTGACTTCCCAAATCCTGTCAGGAGTGTGATGGAATACTCCTCAGTTACAGCTCCAACAAGTCAAGAAGCTCAACACCATCCAAGTGAAAGCAGTCCACTTGATCGACAGCTCATCTACCACCTTCAACATTCACAACTTCCACCATCGATGCACAGTGGCAGCAGTGTGTACCATCTACAAGATGTACTGCACCAACTTACCAAGGCTCCTTTGACAGCATCAACTACTATTACCACCTAGAAGGACAAAAGCAGCAGATGCATGAGAACACCACTACCTGCAAGTTCCCCTCGAAACCACACACAATCCTGGCCTGGAACTATATTCGCTGTTCCTTCATTCTCACTGGGTCAAAATCCTGGAACTACCTCCTTAACAGCACTGTGGGTGTCACCTACACCACATGGACTGCAGCAGTTCAAGGTGGCAGCTCAGCACCATCTTTTCAAGAGCAATTAGGGACTGTCAGTCAGTCTGGGGACTGGATTTTAGTGTGACCCAACCATTTTCAGACTAATTTAAGTTATATTCATTGTAATACACTAACGAGGCTAAACGCCATTTTGTGCTAATACTAAGATAAGCAGCCATTTTGATGTTGTTAACCTTTTACAACAAATTAACCCAAAACAGTATTACGAACCAGCCAGACTAGCAACAGATGATTTGATTAGGAGGAAGTGCCTCAATTACTCGGGTAATTGAAGGATAGTTAATAATCAGTTAATTATAAGTCACTACGTTATTTCTGTATTTCTCCATTAGCATTTCTTATAAGAATTAAAGTGCTGTAACAGCTGGGAAAGAAATGGGATAAGCCTTGGACTCCTCCCCATCAGGAACACAGTCCTTGATTGCTAGTCTGTCTTAATGAATGGGACTCCTGCAAAGACATCAAGGTAAGAGACACAGCTTAAAGGAAGACATTGTCCTAAGTTCAAGGCAATGTCTGTAATTAGCTAGAATCAATGACAAATTATAGATCATTAGCCATTTCCAAGCAACAATGGGCTTACAACATCTTTTGAGTATATAAAAAGGGGTTGCAGGAACCATCTTTGTGTATATCAAGTGTGGAAGAACCGGTTTAGATCTTCAGGGGTAGTTTCCAATAAGCTTCAGGGCAGATGAGTAATTAGCACTGGGACTGGTTCGGCAAGTCCCAGGCCAGTAGAAATCCCAGGAAGGTGTAGTTCTTCTCGGAGGCAGTGACTGTTTTTCTGTCAGCGTGACAAATTCAGGTTGTTGCTCAGCTGTCTTGGATTGGTCACCCATTTGAAAGCGTGGAGTTGGTAGAGTTTCATTGATGAGTATACTTTACCTATATTCTGACTTTTAGGTGATAAGTTTCTAAAACCTTACTTAAAATCAATAAACTTCAATACTATTTACTGTTGTGGTGCACGAGTCATTGCCCGATTGTTATATCTCTCAAATTCAAACAGTTTAAAAGGGCAATTTGGGTTCCAGTATTAGGCAGTGCACAGCTAAACTGGAACAGTCTGAAATAACAAACATCTCCTTTTTACACTTGTAACAATGAGCAATTAAAATTGCTGGCCTAGCCAGACGCCCACGTCCTGTGAAAGAATTAAAAACCTTATTGAAGGCCTTTTGAAAATCCAGATAATTGAGGCACCACTTTTCAATTTCCTACTCAAGAATTGCAGATTGTTTAATGTATTTTAGAGATCAATAGCTACAATTTCCCTTTTTTCTTGCAGAAAGAGCCCTGTAGCGAGTTAGTGGATACATTGTTCTGAGAAGAGTATTTAATCAATAATTTTAAAAAACAGGCTAAACTGAGTTCGCTAGAATGCTTCGCTTGCAATCTGTGTCATTTAAGTACATAAGTACTACTGATGCATCCTGGGAAATTGCAGACATTGCAAATGCTCAGACCACAGCCTTCACCCTCCAGTAAAAGTATCTAGCCCAAGCCCAGGTTTATGAGAGGGGCTGAAACCTTCAAGTAAAACATGCCATTAAGCTAGCAAGGAAACAAATGGCATGATAAAATCTTTTGAAGAAGCATCTCAGTCTTAAATGGGAGATCCCTTATTTTTAAACTGTGTCCCCTAGTTCTAATCTCTCCCACAAAGAGAACCATCCTCTCAGTATCCACCTTGTCAAGTCCCCTCAGGATTTTACATGTTTCATTAAGATCACCTCATTTTTCTAAATTCCAATTGATACAGGCCCAACCTATCTAACCTTTCCTCATAAGATTAACACCACTCCACGCCCCCTCCCCCAATGCCACAAATCAGTTGAGTAAACCTTCTCTGAACTGCTTCTAATACAATTATATTCTTTCTTAAATAAAGGAGACCAAAACTGTACACAGTACTCTAGAATGTGATCTCAGTAATGCCCTGTACAACTGTAGCAAAACAACCCTACTTTTATATCCCATTCCCCTTGCAATCATTGCCAACATTCCATTTGCCTTCCTAATCATTTGCTGTATATGCAAACTAACTTTTTGTGATTCATGTTCCGATACACCCATATCCCTCTCTACCTCAGTTCTACAATCTGACTCCATTTAGATATGTTGCTTTTCTATTCTTCCTGCCAAAGTGGACAATTTCATATTTTCCGACATTATACTCCATCTACCAAATTTGTGCCCACTCACTGACCCTATCTATACGCCTTTGTAGACTCTGCCTTCTCTTGGTAACTTACTTTCCTACCTATCTTTGTCATCAGCAAATTTAGCAACCATACATTCGGTCTCGTCATTGAAATAGACTGTAAATAGTTGAGGCCCTCACACCGATCCCTGTGGCACTCCACGTGTTACATCCTGTCAGCCCAAAAATGACCCATTTATGCCTGCTTCCCGTTAGCTAACCAATCCTCTATGCATGCTCATATGCTATCCCCTATACCATGAGCTCTTATTTTGTATAGTAACCTCTGATATGGCACCTTGTCAAATGTCTTCTGAAAATCTAAGTACACCGCATTCACAGGTTCCCCTTTATCCATGTTACTTGTTAATTCCTAAGAACTAATAAATTATACAATTTCCCTTTCACAAAACCATGTTGACTCTGCCTGATTGCGTTGAGATTTAAGTGCCATGCTAGAACCTCCTCAATAATAGATTCCAGCATTTTCCCTACGACAGGTGCTAAGCTAACTGGCCTGTAGTTTCTTACTTTATGATTTCCTCCTATCTTGAATAGAGAAAATTACATGCACTATTTTCCAATCTTGATGGGACCTTTCTAGAATCAAGGGAATTTTGGAAAATTACAACCAATGCATCTACTATGTCAGCACACACTTTATTTTAATACACCAGGATGTAGTCCATCAGGTCCTGGGAATTTGTCAGCTTTTAGTTCTAATAATTGTCAATACCCTTTCCCTGGTGCTTAGAATTGTTTTAAGTGCCTCCCTCCCTTTCACCACTTGATTCACAATTATTTCTGGGACGTTATTTGTGTCCTCTACAGTGAAGGCTGATGCAAAATCTGTTAAATTCATCCACTATTTCCTTAGTTTCCAATATTATTTCCCCAGATTCACTCTAGAGGACCAACACTCATTTTACCCACTGTTTTCCTTTTTAAATACCTTGGATTCTCTTACTTTATATTTCTAGCTAGCTTTCTCTCGTACCCTAATTTCTCCCTATTATTCTTTGTTTTGTTCCTGTTTTTTGTGCCCAATCTTCTGACCTGCCACGAATCTCCACAGAATTGTATGTTTTACTTTCAACAAATCATCTTGCACCATGTTTGCTAGCTCCAGCATGGTGCTGCCGCCAAATGCATAATCCCTTACTCTCTTCAGCATTCTGAAAGGATCATTACCTGCATGACACCCTGGTCCAATGCTCAGTCACCCCCAAACCCACTCCCTTTCCTGCAGCATCTTTCCTTGCAAGTGCAGGAGATGCAACACCTGCCATTTTACCTCCTTCCTTCTCACCGCCTAAGGCCCCAAAGACTCCTTTCCAAGTGAAACAACAATTTACTTGTACTTTGAATTTAGTATACAGTATTTGTGGCTTACGATGCAGTCTCTTCTACATTGGGGAGACCAAATGCAGAGTGGGTGACTGCTTTGTGGAACACCTCTTCAGTCTGTAAGCATGACTCCGAGATTCCTGTTGCTTATCATTTCAATTCGCCACCTTGCTCTCGCTCTGATCTTTCTGTCCTTGTCCTGATACAGTGGTCCTTGTCTTTTGACCCAACACTCTACAGCCTTCTGGATACAGAGTTCAACCATCTTTAATTGTAATCTCTGCTCTTATCATGTTTGTGTTTTTTTTTGGTTTGATTTCTGTCTTGTTTCTTAACTGCTTTACTAGGCATTTGGACGGTTGCTATCCAACCATTCACACCTCATCTAGATAAATCATTTGCTATTCATCACCATTCCTTTTGGCTTTTGAATAACTGTACCTTTCATCGGTTAATCTCTCCTGCCTTCCATTCCATCAGAGATTTCCCTATTGTTCTCCTTCTCCCACCACTCCCCACTTGCTCAAAAACTATTACATTTGTGATGGAACCAGTGGTTTCAAAGCTTGTATTTTTTTTTGAGACAGACTAACTGAAAAGGGAAACTAAGAAAGAAACTGGAAGAGTAATTTTCCTAATAAAACTAAGACTGAAACTGAGATTGGAAACCAAAAGTTCTGGGGAGACTGAAGCTGTTTGAAGTCATATATAAAAGGACAGAGGGCCAGAGCTCCGATGATAATCCCAGTGGTGGAGTACAGGTAGACTGAAGAGGGCGAAGGCTAGATCAAGAAGAGGGCGAAGGCTAGATCAAGAAGAGGGCGAAGGCTAGATCAAGAAGAGGGCGAAGGCTAGATCAAGAAGAGGGCGAAGGCTAGATCAAGAAGAGGGCGAAGGCTAGATCAAGAAGAGGAGATTAGGCAGTTATACTGTCGTTGTGGCTGTTTCTGCTACTTGAAGATAACATTGGTGGTTCTATGCCATTCAAACAGTCGTAAGCAGAGTACAGGAGGTTATGCAGATATGCCATTTTTGGTGAAGTCAATGTCCGTGGAACTCTGAAACAAAAACAGAATTACCTGGAAAAACTCAGCAGGTCTGGCAGCATCGGTGGAGAAGAAATCAGTTGACGTTTCGAGTCCTCACGACCCTTCGGCAGAACTGAGGTATAGTTAGGAGAGAGGTGAAATATAAGCTGGTCTAAGGTGGGGGGCGGGGGGAGAGAGAAGTTGAGGGTGGGGTGGTTGTGGGGATAAGCAAGCAGTGAAAGGAGAAGATAATCAAAAGATGTCACAGACAAAAGGATCAAAGAGGTGTTGAAGGTGGTGATATTATCTAAGAAAAGTGCTAATTAAGAATGGATGGCAGGATACTCAAGGTACAGCTCTTAGTCTACTGCATTCGTTGCTCCCAATGCGGTCTCCTCTACATTGGAGAGACCAAACACAAACTGGGCGACCGCTTTGCAGAACACCTGCGGTCTGTCCGCAAGAAAGACCCAAACCTCCCTGTCGCTTGCCATTTTAACACTTCACCCTGTTCTCTTGCCCACATGTCTGTCCTTGGCTTGCTGCATTGTTCCAGTGAAGCCCAACGCAAACTGGAGGAACAGCACCTCATCTTCCGGACACGGTTGAGGGCCCTGTCAACGACCGTGGGTGGAAAACCTCGGTTAAGGAAGAAGAAGGACATGTCAGAGGAGCTGTTTTTGAAGGTAGCGTCATCAGAACAGATGCGACGGAGGCGAAGGAACTGAAAGAATGGGATGGAGTCCTTACAGGAAGCGGGGTGTGAGGAGCTGTAGTCGAGGTAGCTGTGGGAGTCGGTAGGCTTGTAATGGATATTGGTGGACAGTCTATCACCAGAAATTGAGACAGAGAGGTCAAGGAAGGGAAGAGAAGTGTCAGAGATGGACCATGTAAAAATGATGGAGGGCTTCCGGGCTGAATATTGAATTCAACAACTTTAGATCTTAAACTCCCCCTCCCCCCACCCCGTTTTTTCCCCCTCCCCCTTTTTTTTTCAATAATTTATATATTCTTCTTTTCCCACCTATTTCCATTATTTTTAAATCTAAAACTGAAACTTTGTTAGTCTTTCCACCCCATCCCCACTAGAGCTGTACCTTGAGTATCCTGCCTTCCATTCTTAATTAGCACTTTTCTTAGATAATATCACCACCTTCAACACCTCTTTGATCCTTTTGTCTGTGACATCTTTTGATTATCTTCTCCCATCACTGCTTGCTTATCCCCACAACCACCCCACCCTCAACTTCTCTCTCCCCCCGCCCCCCACCTTAGACCAGCTTATATTTCACCTCTCTCCTAACTATACCTCAGTTCTGCCGAAGGGTCGTGAGGACTCGAAACGTCAACTGATTTCTTCTCCACCGATGCTGCCAGACCTGCTGAGTTTTTCCAGGTAATTCTGTTTTTGTTTTGGATTTCCAGCATCCGCAGTAGCTTTTAGCTTTTTGTTTTTATCTCCGTGGAACTCTGGTTGTTTGTGCGTTGCTGCCTGCTGGGAATCATGCTAAACCAGAGAAGAGGAGCTGAAATTTTTCATGAGGAAGACAGAATTTTGAAGGACTTGGTAATTGAGATTGATGGAATATACGCTGAGTGGACTGCCGAGTCAACTCGCAAGATCTGCCTTAGTTGTATCTGCCAGTTAAAGTGTAATTTATAGTTCATAATCACAATTTGCCTGTTAATTCATGTTCAACTTACTGGGTTTTAGACTATTGATTGTTATCCAATATAGTATTTAGTGTTTGCTTTGTTTGACTCTTGTATAGTAAAAATTATTTTGTTTTAAACCATGGAATCTTGCGGCTTTATTCTTTCAGTAAATAACTGGAATTTTGGATTCCTTCTTTAAAAGGTCATCTTGATTGAGATAATAACATATTTCTAACTTTCTTCAGATCTGATAAAAAGATCAAAAACCTGAAATAATATTTTCTCTCCACAGATGCTGCCAAATCTTCTTGGCATTTCCAACATTTTCTGTTTTAATTTTAGGTTTCCAGTATCTGCAATAATTTGCTTTTGCATAATAAAAGTTAAAAAAAAACACCAGTGGTAGAACAGGTTGGAGGCACAACAGGTATCACATGATATGCACAGTCCAGGGATTTGGGGACGGAATGTTGGGTGGGATATGGTGCAATGAAATAGAAAATTCGGCGCTACGTAAATGTTTTTTTTTTACACCCCTGCTGAAGTTGGAAATCCTGTAATGGTGCTTACATTTTATAATAGCACAGCAGCTTTTTAAGTGTTCCAGTTAGTTTAACGTTATTACAGGCATATAGCTTGGTCTGTTATTTGAAGTACCTTATACTGCACAGTATTTTTTTTTGTTCAGCATAACGTGAACCTTTTAAAAAAAAAATGTCAGCTTGGAGAGAACAGGGCTTGGAGAGAGAACATTTCCTGTAATATGTTAATAATAGAAGAATGTTTGCATTTTCCCTTTGGTGTGGGATGAGGGTAGAAAGGCTTTTCTAACAGTTTTTTTTACATTGCCAATAAGTCCCTTAAATTAATTTCTGAAACTTAATATGCAAATAAGATGCTGATTAGTACTAAAGTATTAACGATTCATTACATTGAGATTAGAGATAAACTACATCATCAAACAAATTGATAAAATAAAGCAGCATCTTCCTTCATTTGTGGACTTATTTTTTTTTCTTACATGGGATCTGCTCCTTTCTATATAATTTTGTAAATTCTGCAATGATGCCAGTTAGAACTCAATTTGGATTAGCACAATACTAAACCTTATTGTCTTTGTCTGTGTATACACTTTACTTCTCAACATTAGAATACAAATCACCTACAACATCCAAGTACCTTTGTTTCCCTTAGGAGAAGCTGCAGGTCACGTCCACTCAGTATCCCATGGTTTTTCACATAGCTAGGAATGTGGACTGTGCTAGTTCCATGAACTGTGCCATGGACTTCTGTGTAACTGTGAATTATATCCAAGTAAGACCTTTTGTCCTGTGGGTAAGGGGAAGAAAAAAAAAATAATTGATCCACCAGTCTGGCTGAACGAAGGAAAAACCAAAATCTAAAACAATGACTCTTTGGCCATTATCCAAAATGAAAACTAGTGAAATTATTGCAATAAATTTTATGTAGCTCTTGAACTTGAGGAAATTGAATAAAAAATACCTGGGGTGTCATCTATGAATGTAACTCAGGGATTAGACATGATAATGCACCTACTACATGTAATCTCATTGTAATATACCTGAACTTGAAATGGGTGTAAATGTATACAAATAATTCGGGCCCAATGAAAGTGCCAAAAACATACCATAAATTTTCAAGGTTCAACTTATTTAACCATCATTCACGTGTATCAGAAACAAGATGTATGGGGCGGAGGACAAATTTCTTAAAAACTGAAAAAATTGCAATAAAATCAGAATGATATTTTCCTGCTGAGCCTAAACATTTCAGCTCTCATATCCTTTTAATGGTTGCATTTTATTTGAAATATTTAATTCTGTTACTGCTCCTTTATTATTGGTAATTTTCACTGTTCTGAAATTTTAGCAACATTTTATTCCGTAATTCTCGAGTCCATTATTAAGGATGAGATTTCAGAATACTTGGAAGTGCATGGTAAAATCGGGCAAAGTCAGCATGGTTTCATCAAGGGGAGGTCATGCCTGACAAATCTGTTAGAATTCTTTGAGGAGGAAACGAGTAGGTTAGACAAAGGAGAGCCAATTGATGTTATCTACTTGGACTTTCAGAAGGCCTTTGACAAGGTGCCGCACAGGAGGCTGCTCAGTAAGATAAGAGTCCATGGTGTTAGAGGCAAAGTACTAGCATGGATAGAAGGTTGGCTGTCTGGCAGGAGGCAGAGTGGGGATTAGGGGGTCCTTCTCAGGATGGCGGCCGGTGACTAGTGGAGTTCCGCAGGGGTCAGTGTTGGGACCACAACTTTTCACTTTATACATTAATGATCTAGAGGAAGGAACTGAGGGCATCCTGGCTAAGTTTGCAGATGATACAAAGATAGGTGGAGGGACAGGTAGTATTGAGGAGGCAGGGAGGCTGCAGAAGGATTTGGACAGGTTAGGAGAATGGGCAAAGAAGTGGCAGATGGAATACAACGTGGGGAAGTGTGAGGTCATGCACCTTGGTAGGAAGAATAGAGGCATAGACTATTTTCTAAATGGGGAGAGAATTCAGAAATCTGGAGTGCAAAGGGACTTGGGAGTCGTAGTCCAGGATTCTCTTAAGGTTAACTTGCAGGTTGACGCGGTAGTTAGGAAGGCAAATGCAATGTTGGCATTTATTTTGAGAGGACTAGAATATAAAAGCAGGGATGTGCTGCTGAGGCTTTATAAGGCTCTGGTTAGACCACATTTAGAATATTGTGAGCAATTTTGGGCCCCGTACCTCAGGAAGGATGTGCTGGCCCTGGAGAGGGTCCAGAGGAGGTTCACGAGAACGATCCCAGGAATGAAAGGCTTAACATATGAGGAACGTTTGAGGACTCTGGGTCTATACTCGATGGAGTTTAGAAGGATGAGGGGGGATCTGATTGAAACTTACAGAATACTGAAAGGCCTGGATAGAGTGGACGTGGGGAAGATGTTTCCATTAGTAGGAGAGACTAGGACCCGAGGACACAGCCTCAGAGTAAAGAGAAGACCTTTTAGAACAGAGATGAGGAGAAACTTCTTTAGCCAGAGAGTGGTGAATCTATGGAATTCATTGCCACAGAAGGCTGTGGAGGCCAGGTCATTGAGTGTATTTAAGACCGAGATAGATAGGTTCTTGATTGGTAAGGGGATCAAAGGTTACGGGAGAAGGCGGGAGAATGGGGTTGAGAAACTTATCAGCCATGATTGAATGGCGGAGCAGACTCGATGAGCCGAATGGCCTAATTTCTGCTCCGATGTCTTATGGTCTTATTCCCTTCCTCTAGCAACATTTTTCAAGCAATCTAGGTGTAAATACGTTTAGAAATGACACAGCATTTGTTTGTGTTGATCAGGCTCAGTTATATGTTTCCAGCAGATTTTTCCAGTTGGTTCCTGCATACATGCTTGGGAATACAAACCATGGCCAAAAATATTACAACAGTAATGGATTTTTCCCCACACATATCCATGTCACACATGCAAAAACTAGATCTGCACACTCATTTTCAGTAGCAACACTGAACCTTTTATTACAGCTCTCTTTGAAGTGGAACCAAGTGGCATCCCCTCTTACAAAATTTCAGACTGATGCACTTGTCTTTTCAACATTATTGGCTAAGCGTATTATTCAATTAAATTGGAAACAGTCTGCCCTGCCTTCTTTTACTGATTGGGTATGTGATCGTATGCAGAATCTTAAACTTGAGAAAATAAAGTACACTATAAGAGGCTCCACTGATGGATTTCATCTAGCTTAGCAGTCTTTCTTAGATTACTTTGAGGAACTACAGCTCTCTACTTTCATATAATACATACAACCTAATTAGGGTCAGTTATATCAGGTGAAACTATACCTGACCTATAATTATTGTAGATTTTATTTTTTGGGAGGTTGGGGAGAGGTTCTTGTTCTTCTTCCTCCTTCTCTTTTCCTTTATTTCTCTTCCAAATAAAAGTAGATTGAATTATTGCTCTATTGGTTACTCATTATGACTGTTAAAATTTTATTTTAGAAAAAAACTAGATCTGGTCTTAACTACAAAGACAATATCTAGAGCACATTGCCTGAATCTTTATTCACTCATCTAAAATTCTGATGTATCAATTGTCAAATTAACTGACCTGAACGGCTCCAAGCTGTCAGATAACTAAAATTTGTACAGATTAATAGCAGTATATAAAAAGCTGGTGATTTGTCAATACAACAGCAGGTGATCAAATTTACTCGGCAAAAGTAAAATCCATAATTTATTTTTAAATCTGTTTATCCTAATTCCAAAGCTTACACTCAAGTGAAATGAAACTTCTGACTGAACATTGCTGCACATCTTTTAAAAATTTGCCCTTAAGATTTGAGATGACATACTTACACTTTTTCAAAATACACACTGGTTTTCCTTCATATTTAGGTTAACAACATTCATTCGGAAATAAAAAAAATTCTGTTGACTATTACTTTAAGTTTTGGAGAAGATGTTCTAGTTGCTCCAAGATAGAGAAATTAGGGCTAAATTTATATCAAGGTAATAGCTAAACAAGGAAAAGAATGTATGTTGTGTGTGCACATGATTATGCTTGGAGTCAAATAAAGCTTTCAGGACTACAGTCATAAATTCAAATGAATAAACTGAAGGAAGAGACAGCAAAATGGGAGTAGGGTACACTTCTTCACAGAATGGGGTGTGTTGATTATGGATAATACATGGCTGGTATTGGACTCGCTGGGTCAGTGTACAAGTTGAAGAGCACAATAGGAAAGTGTTAGCCAAGAAAACAACACCAACAACAACACGAGTGGCAAAGATTGGACTATAGTAAAGAAAGGTAACTAAAGAGACAAAGATAACCAAAAAAGTGAGTTAAGTAACAATTTTAAATGTGTGTTGGTCTTTGAAATTAGCTATGTGCAGAAAAGGATACAAACATTGATTTTTAATGTTGTTAGAGAAGGGAATTTAATAGAAATGCATTAAAATACGTGGTTAAAGAACAGGGACCAGGGACGTTGCGCAAGAAAAGGTTTTCAGGAATGGTTAGTACAGCTTTTTAGGCAATCAGATAAGATGCAGTGAGGAAATGGAGGTGTAGGCTATACAATCATACAATTAGTGGATGTTTACTTTTGTCTGAAAGAAAAGTCAATGAGTTTATGATTTGGCTACAGGAACTAAAATTGTAGGCAAGGAGAAATGGGTGGATATGCTAGTGTAAAAAGTCTTGCCTTATTGCCTTTCTTGAGCTCAGTATTCTGAAATTCTTCACAGCCAATTAAATACTTTTGAAGTATGACCTGAGTGCAGTTTAGTGCAAAAAAAAAGGTATCTTCAAATTCATTTTTTAAAAAATGCTGCACCAGTGCTCAAATCCCAGGTCAGAGGTAGACTGCTCTGTGGGTATGAGTTTGCCCCTCAAATAATTAGGGGTCAGGTTGGAAGTTATGGTGGAGAGAATGCTGTAGGGTACCATCCCACTGTGCGCCATCCAGACAAGTTTAGGAATTTAAATCTTTATATTCAAGGAGAAAGTCTAAATATATAACCAAAGAGGATAATTTTGGGAGGATTTATTAAAATCAATGGCATTCCTAAACACTAAATGTAGTTCTCCCATAGGTTCAGAGAGTAAAAACATTATTTAGTGTGATACTGACTCAGAGACCAGAATCCCAGGTTCATTCCCTGATTTGTGTTTAGTTAGTTAATATCAGTTGGGAAATATTTGAGGTGCTATGGTTATCCTCATGCACCTAGCTTGGGGAGAGGAAAAATAAAACAGGTCAGACTTCTGTTTGATCGCTATCCCAGGAGTCCTGCTGAAAAACACATTCAAGGAAAGCAGGCAAAGACAGAATTGGGGTCAGCTGTGATGATCTTTAGGGTGATATAGCTACTGACACACACAATCGTAGTAATGGCTGGAGAAATGCCAATGGGATAATACAACACTTAAAAGTGGTATTACTCTCTCAAAAAAAGGTGAACTAATGCTGTCAAGCAAGACTGTAATTAACTAGAACTATGTGAGAAACTTTAATATGGAAACAAAGAACTGGATTTAATAGTCTCTGGTAGCCTTCTGTTGTAATATGATGGTTTGCAGCTTGGTAGTCAACTTTGTAAAACATTGTCTGGTGTAGCCCAGCAGCCCCACTTTGGCATGAATAGCTATCACATTTACTGCAGATGACAGTGGACTGGGAAAGTGCAGGATTTGATGGCCTGCTTTCTTTGGGCTCTCTTGGCCAGTTGAGCTTTCTGTTTTGCATCACTTCTCCCAATACCCTCCAGACAGTTAGCCTCTGGAGGTCGCAGCTATCGGAGACTGTCTTCCTGTTGTCTGTATCAATGCCTGCCATCTTCATCTCTCTTTTCTGGTGCCCTTGTAGCAGAGGTACAGACAGCCAGCAGGTCGTGACCCAGTAGCCATTTACCGTACAGAAGGGTCTTTGGATACATGGCTGTCATCCAAGCAATGAATGTGGCCAAGCTAGCACAAATGTTGTTGGCTTAGTAATAAATGTATGCTTATGGAATTAACAAGCTGCAGGATCTGAGAGCTGGTGATTTTGTCCTGCCAAGTGATGCTGAGGTTATGTCTGAGGTAGCAAAGATGGGAACTATTCAGCCTTTTCTCCTGTCTAATTGCATTGTCCAGGTCTCACTATTGCAGAGTAGTGAGGATACAGGCTTCGCAGATTTGCAGTTTGGACAAAGGAGAAAGGGCAGGACAAAGGAGCCCGCTTGATCGGCACCCCATCCACTAACTTGAGCATTCATTTCCTTCACCAACGCACAGTGCCTGCAGTAAGTACTACATACAAGATATACAAGAGATAACTCACCATAGCAGGGAGGCGCAGTGGCACTGTCACTGCACTAATAATCCAGAGACCCAGGGTAATGATCTGGGGACCCAGGTTTGAATCCCACCATAGCAGATGGTGGATGGTGGAATTTGAATTCAAAAAAAATTTGGAATTAAAAGTCTAATGATGACCATGAAACCATTATCGATTGTTGTAAAATCCCCATCTGGTTCACTAATGTCCTTTAGGGAAGGAAATCTGCCGTCCTTACCTGGTCTAGCCTACATGTGACTCCAGACACACAGCACTGTAGTTAATTCTTAAATGCCCTCCAAAACGGACTAGCAAGCCACTCCGTTGCATCCAATCACAACAAAGTCTATAAGGAACAAAATCAGATGGACCACTCGGCATTGACTTAGGCACTGGAAATGGTAACAGGAAACTCAGCCCCGTCAACCCTGCAAAGTCCTCCTTACTAACATCTGGGGGCTTGTGCCAAAATTGAGAGAGCTATTCCACAGGCTAGTTAAGCAACAGCCGGATAGTCATACTCACAGAATCATATCTTACAATTAATGTCACAGACACCACCATCACCATCCCTAGTACTTCCTGTCCCACTGGCAGGACAGTCGGAGAGTTGCTCTGGGAGTCCTTAACCTAGACTCTGGACCCCGTGAAGTTTCATGGCATCAGGTCAAATATGAGCAAGGAAATCTCCTGCTGATTACCACGTACCACCCCCTCAGCTGATGAATCGGTACTCACCTTCATGTCAGAGGAAGCACCAAGGGTGACAGGGCCACAGAACGTACTCTGGGTGGGGGACTTCAATGTCCAGCACCAAGAGTGGCTCGGTAGCATCACTACTGACCGATCCCTAAAGGACTTAGATGCTAGACTGGGTCTGCGGCAGGTGGTGAGGGGACCATGAGAGAAGAACATACTTGACCTCATTCTTGCCAATCTGCCTGCTGCAGATGCATCTGTCCACGACAGCATTGGTAAGAGTGACCACCTCACAGTCCTTATGGAGACAAAGTCCTATCTTCACATTGAGTAACCCTCCATCTTGTTGTGTGGCACTACCACCCAGGTAAGTGGGATAGATTTTGAACAGATCTAGCAACTCAAGACTGGGCATCCATGAGGTACAGTAGGCCATCAGCAGCAGCAAGATTGTACTCAGCCACAATCTGTAACCTCATGGCCCAGCATATCCTCCACTCTACCATTACCAAGCCAGGTGATCAACCCTGGTTCAATGAAGATTGCAGGTTATGCCAGGAAAAGCACCAGGCATACCTAAAAATGTGTCAACCTGGTGAGGCTACAGCACAGGACTACTTGCATGCTAAACAGCATAAGCAGCAAGCCATAGACAGAGCTAAGCGATTCCACAACCAACGGATCAGATCTAAGTTCTGCAGGTTTGCCACATCCAGTCGTGAATAGCGGTGGTCAATTAAACAACTCACTGGAGGAACCTTCAATGATGGGGGAGTCCAGAACATCAGTGCAAAAGATAAGGCTGAAGCATTAGCTACAATCTTCAGCCAGAAGTGCCAAGTGGTTGATCCATCTTGGCCTCCGGGAGGTCCCCAGCATCACAGATGCCAGTCTTCAGCCAATTCTTTTCACTCCACGTGATATCAAGGAATAGCTGAAAGCACTGGATACTGCAAAGGCTATGGGCCCTGACAACATTCCGGGAATAGTACTAAAGACTTGTGCTCCAGAACTTGTCATGCCCCTAGCCAATTTGTTCCAGTGCGGCTACAATACTGGCATCTAACCGGGAATGTGGACAAATCCAACTCAGCCAATTACCGCCCCATCAGCACTTGCTTAGAAATAACCTGCTCACTGATGCTCAGTTTGGGTTCCACAGGATCACTCAGCTCCTGACCATTTACAGCCTTAGTTCAAACATGGACAAAAAGAGCTGAACTGCAGAAGTGAAGTGAGAGTGACTTCCCTTGACATCAAGGCAGCATTTGACCGAGTGTGGTATCGAGGAGCCCTTGTAAAACTGGAGTCAATGGGAATAAGGGTGGGGGAAACTCTGCTGGCTGGAGTCATACTCAATGCAAAGGTAGATGGTTGTGGTTGTTGGAGGTCAATCATCTCAGTTCCAGGACATCACAGGAGTTCCATCTTCTGCTTTTTTTGGTTATTCATTTGTGGCATGTGGGCATCACTGGCTCGGCCAGCATTTATTGCCCAACCCTAACAGCCCTTGAGAAGGTGGTGGTGAGCTGCCTTCTTGAACCACTGCTGACCATGTGGTGTAGGTACACCCAGTGCGGGTGGGAAGAGAGTTCCAGGATTTTGACCCAGCAACAGTGAAGGAACAGCGATTTATTTCCAAGTCAGGATGGTGAGTGACTTAGAGGGGACTTGCACATGGTGTTCCCATGTGTCTGCTGCCCTTGACCTCCTAGATGATAGTGGTCATGGGCTTGTAAGGTGCTGTCCAAGGAACCTTGGTGTGTTCCTGCAGTGCATCTTGAAGATGGTACACACTCTGCAACTGTGCATTGTTGGTGGACGGAGTGCCAATTAAACAGTTTGCTTTGGCCTGGATGGTGTCAAGCTTCTTGTGTGTTGTTGGCGCAGCACTCATCCAGGCAAGTGGAGAGTATCCCATTACCCTCCTATTTTATGCCTTGTAGATGGTGGACAGGGTTTGGGGAGTGAGGAGGTGAGTTACTCACCGCAGAATTCCTAGCCTCTGACCTGCTTTTAACCCCCTGACCTGCTTTTAACCCCCAGGATGTTGATAGTTGGAGATTCAGTGAAGGTAATGCCATTGAACGTCAAGGGGTGATGGTTGGATTCTGTCTTTTTTGGAGATGGTCACTGCCTGGCACTTATGCGGTGTGAACGTTTTTTGCCACTTGTCAGCCCAAGCCTGGATATTGTCCCGGTCTTGCTGCATTTGGGCATGGACTGCTTCAGTATCTGAGGAGTCGCAAATGGTGAACATTGTGCAAAACGTCCCCATTTCTGACTTTATGACGCAAGGTCATTGATGAAGCACCTGAAGATGGTTGGGCCGAGGACACTGCCCTGAGGAACTCCTGTAGTGATGCCCTGGACATCAGCTGCTTCACCACTGGCCTTTCTTAAGTCAGAAGTGGGAATATTCGTTGATGATTGCACACAAGCCATCCTGACTTGGAACAATATAGTAATTCCTTCACTGCCCCCGGATCAAAATCCTTTCTTAACAGCAGCGTACGAGTTCCTGCACCACATGGATAGCAGCAGTTCAAGAAGGTGGCTCACAAATACCTTCTTAAGGGAAATTAGGGAGACAAATGCTGGCCTTGCCAGTAACACCCACAACCCATGAAAGAACAAAAGTTTGGACTTAACAGCTGCAATTTTTGCAATGCAATTTAATAGTCCACCTTGATGGAATTTATCCAGTAATCCAGAAGTCAGGATAGAGGGAAGATCACAACATGATTTCTCTTTTGGCTAGGATGTGCTTCATGGCTTGCTGACCGCAACTTTACTTTCAGATTTGCTATCAAAACCTGTGGCAGAATGCTGGAATCTCAAAAAAGAATATTACTTCAAAATGGTGAGTGTATAAAATCAGCCCAAGGCTGAGTCTTTGCCATAATAAGATTAATCAATAATCAAATCAAATTGGTTCCGAAAAAGATTGTACACCCTTCAGATCTTCACTTCCAAAGAATTTATCGATGGTTTGTTAGATATGTGTCAGCAAATGGTTTAAGAAAAGTAAAAGGATTGGTGTAACAATTTCCTCAAAATATCTAAGAAACCAACAATTCTCATGCAAAAAAATTTCAATAGCTCCCAAAATAGATTTAGTACTTAAACATCCAGCTGGTAACGACCACAAATTTTTTAAAAAGAGGCAATTTAAGCAAAACTAAGAGCTCCTATTTCTATGCTAGTGAACTCAAAATTTGATGCAAAAGCATACTAACGTTTCAAATTTATGAAGTATACTTGTTAGAAATTTCTTAATCACATGATCAGTATGGATGATGGTGGCCATTTGGTCTTAGTTCATCCATCCAAAGACTCCTTCCTCTGCAGCATCTAATTATTTCTTAAATGGTTATATCATTTTTTGCCTCAATTACTCTATCCACGTGTCATGTCCCAGTATATTATGAACTTTCAGTCAATACTTTTAAAAGCTGGATGCACACAGACTATTAAAATAGCTGTTGAAAATCATTTGGCCTTTGGCATTTTTGAGTCTCAAGCAAATACCTAATTAAAATGGACATTCATAGCCATCCAGAGAATTCATACATCCCTTTGCTTAAGGATGGATCAAGCAAACAGGATTATAGAACGCCAGCCGACTTGACACTTTCACCCTGGACAAATGGAACATTGAAACTCAATGTACGCAAGACGGATTTAAATGGATCCTATCAACCTTCCATTGCATATGTTGTCCAAACTAGGCTAGGTTAATCTCAAGGTGCCAAATGACTACACAAGATGATTGGAATCAACATACACACCATCTGTGGAAGTCACATGATGAGGGAGCCATTTTGTTGTCTGCTTTTAAAAACAGCAAGCTGCTTGCAGACAGAGTTCCACCAAAAGCCACCGAACTAGTCAGCAAGCAGCCATGGTAATTAACAACTTAAATGTTGGAGACTCCACTTGAGAGAAGGACTCCCCAACCTGCTCTAGGTAAAGTTCACCTGAGAACCAACTTCCTAGAAATTCAACAAGATACCTCACAGCCTAATGAGAATCTCTTTGCTTTACAAGGCCTTCACTTTAACTTTAAAACATCAACTGCATTTAAGAAACTACAGGCCTGCCACAAATGAGACAGACAATTATATGCAGTTACAGTATCTTACCTTCACCTGTCTCTAATCTTTGTGTGCGAGACAAATGAGTGAAACGTTGTGCTAAATGCAGGGTAAGTGTGTGATAACTTTATGTTTAAACTCTCAAAGGGCTTGCTTGAATTATTTAATTGGGACACAATGGGTAAGAAAACACTAGCTCTTGTTTACAAGCGCATTGATCATGGGCAGCAAAAAGGAACACACAGGCCTGAATCTTGCACTCGTCAGGCACGTGCGATTGGTGGCCTGGAAGCGGACGGGATATGCACTTCTGGCCGCAATCCGCCCCCAACAGCGATTTCATGCTGGCTGGCCACTTAACTGGCAGTCAGCAGGAAACGCATGCTGAGAAAGACTCAAGTGTTGCCTGGAGGTGCGGGAAGAGAGGTGCCGAGAAAAGTGAGGCTGCAGGCAGGTGCTCCCTGAAGGCTGGTAGCTGTAGAGCTGCCTCAGGGAGCTGCAGTACCGTAGAAATGAAATAAGGTCGATAAACTGCTACAAACTGTGTCAATACTGCAAATTCAAGCACCTGACAGCAGACTACATAACACCTCATCCCTCAAACCTCTTCTTTTACTTTGTTTAACCCCAGGCATTTTATCCCGTCCTGGATGGAGTTTGTAGCGAAAACATGAAGGCCGCCTGGCCGATTAGCCTGCCTGCCAAACGTAAAAGCTGACTGGCCACGTGAAATCGCTGACAATTGGCTCCTTAATGGGCTTAATTGCCCGTGGGCATGTTTCCAAATCCCGCATGCATCCACTGACCACAATGCTATGCATGAGCAATGACGACGTCAGGACGCGCTCCTGCCATCTTTTCACATGATTTCACGTGATTCCAGTTTGGGCGCGCGCCCACACGTTCAACATAAAATTCTGGCCATAAATTCCGTCTGTGACACGTACATTGATTGCTCATTGTGTTAACCACCTGCTATTAGTCCTGAATTTGCTTTTGAATCCAGCTCTGTGTCCTACTCTCAGAAGTGAGTCAGTTATATCTATACATTTAATATGGTATGTATTTATTGTCAACAAATCTTACTTACTGTGTAGATCCAGTGTGTATGTATTTTCAGCCAATAAGGCATCTCACAAGAGGCTTGTTACAAAAATTAAAAAAACACAAGAAATGTAACAGCACAGACTGCTGGTTGACAAACAGGAAACAAGCTTTAGAGCAAATGTGCGTTGCTTGGATTAGAGGAATGATGAAAATGATGCACCCCAGAAGTTAGTACTCTTGGAATCAGTCAGGCTAGCAGAGTGGGAAGACAAGTACAAGATGCATTTTAATATGGAGAAGTGAGAGACAGTACATGTTGGGAGGATATACAAAGAAATTGGATTACATACTTAAAGAAAAAACACTAAAGGACATGGATAAACATACGCAGGAACTGAGATACAAAATTCATTGGAAGTTTGAATGCATGCAGCCATAAAGCACCACAATTTTGTGTTTTAGAAGATCAAGGTATAGAAGACAAGAAGAAAGAAATAAATTATGCAAAGTAATGGTTAAATCACAGTTGGAGTTCTGCCAGCAGTTTTAGACGTGCTAATATAAAACAGATAAAAATGATAGAGTGTTTAGCACAGATTCACCCAGAATGATGCAAGATGGGAAACTACTGTTGAATAACATATTATATAGGATGGAAAGTGCGACCAAGAAATAAGACGAAGGATTGGAATGGCTGAAAGTGCATTTCAAAAAATGTAAAAGACTATGATCAACTCAAAGTTAGCCATGAAAACAAGCACACACGAGCAAGAGAGAGATGTCCGGCACAGAGAGAGGCCATTTGACTCAACCAGTGCATGCCAGTGTTTATGCTCCACTCGAGCCTTCTCAACATCTCTCATCTAAATCTACCACCATAACCAAATACTCCTTTCCCCCTCAAATGCTTGTCCAGCTTCCCCTTAAATGCATCTATACTATTCACTTCAATCACTTCCTTTGGAGCGAAGAAAGGCTTAACATGCTGAAACTATTTACCCTGGAGCAGTGAAGGCTAAAGGCTAATAGTTTAAAATGAGGTTGGGGTTTCATAATGAAGGGATATTTTTAAAAAGCTATGCATGCAATCTTTGTCCCATCAAATCCTTTTACGTTTTTACATACCTTGATTAGATCGCCACGCAATATCCTAAACTTAAGGGTATACAAATCAAGTTATTCCAGAATTTAACTCTTGAACCTTGCTATCATTCTGATCAATCTGCACTGCACCCCTTACAATGCGAATTTACCTTTCCTAAGATGTGGTACACAAAACTAAATACAGTACTCCTTGTGTGGTCTGACCAAGGCTTTATTCAACTGAAATATCCCACTCTCAATTTGAAATTCCAGTCCGCTTCTGAAAGGGAAGGAGGAGTGGCTATTCAAATGCGTGGAGAAAGTAGGACTAGCATGGACTGTGAATGCTCTGCTGATTCAGAGTCTGACAGCAGGTGCAAAAAAGTGAATTTGAATATTTAAACAGCCTCCCATTTGTTTTGTGCAGAAGCATTGGTTGCCCATTTAAAGCTCTGTCTGAAAATTGATTCAGATGCACAAACGAGTGCAGGTTTTTCTTTGCAGTTGCCTTCTTTTCGTGAGAGAAATCGGAAGCTGGTAATTGATAATTCCCCAGCCCACCTAGTGTTTCAACATACTAGTAGAGTAACAATAGAAAGCAGGCAGGTGCAAGGGCTCAACAAAATTTGTTTCTATCCTGGCCAATATAAATTCCCAGTCAAATAAATGTAACTTGGGTAACAGTTCTTAGTGTAGAATAATTGCTGTATATATTTACCTTCCAAAAATGATCCACCTTGCCATATACAAGAGACTGATTCTGTCTTTTAATATCATCAAGGTGACTAATATCACTGGCATTGAGATGTTGTTCAACCACAAATCCTAGAAAGCTGTTGTCAGGTGTGTGAGCTGCAAAGACAGACAATTTAAAACATCACAGATTCTATAATTTGATCTGAAATAGTTATCACAGTTTAGAAGAATCTATCAGGGGTTATTTCAAGCTAGTAATCAATATTTAACCCTGACGCATTCTTGGACATTTAACCCTGATGCATTCTTGGACATACTAATTCCAATAAAAAGATTTCTCTTACAATACGAATAACATACCCTTTAGTGAAATTCAGATGATACATATTTAAACATAATGTAATATAAATATTATGCAATAAAGATGTTATTGTTAATCCAAGTAATACAAAATGCCATTAAAATCACAACAGCAATTAGCAGTCCTTAAGCAGGAGCTCTGTAATTACAACAACTGCAAATAAGCCACCTCCCTAAAGCAGCCTATACATTCAACTCAACTCAGGTCACTGCATTCAAATCTCTTTCAATTCTTCTCTGCAGATCCGCAAAAACATTAATCTATTTTAAAGTCTACATGCTTGTGCTATAAACATATTAAAATATACTATAAAAACCTTCAAAATATTCCATATCCTTCAACTCTGCAATACCATTTTAACCATGAGAAACACAACTATACCAAATGTTACATACTTTGAAAACTAGCTTTAAAAGCTGTTAAACATTTAACTTAAAATGCTCTCATTCCCATTTAATTCAAAGATTACCAACCTGTATATGTCGATAGCAATCAACAAGAATCCAGTGCATGATCAACCTAATTGACATTTTTTCTTGAGAACACAGCCCCCCAAATTCAAGGTTGGTGTGCATGGACTACCAAAAACCCTTCTAGAAAATTCAACACAAAAATCTGCTAGTTAAGCTTGAAGTGGTGGAAATTTACTGGATAGGAAAAGTGGCTAAAGAATACCAAGAAATATAAACTTGCCAGAGCAGTGATATTAGGAAGAATAGGGGGTGATTTGGTAGTACTGCTGACTAAGTGGGCCTGAGCAACATAGCTGTCAGACCAGGCTTGCAGCAGGTTGCAAGAGAACTAACACAAGGAAATAACCTATGCTATCTGCCCTCACTAACCTATTCAACATAAATGAGTCTGTCCATGACAACATTGGTAGGAGTAAGAACCTAACAGAGAGCATGTCCTGGCTTCACATCGACTACATCCTCCATCCCCTCAATGATGGGAGAGTGCAGAACATCAGTTCAAAAGACAAGGGTAAAGCGTTTGCAATCAACTTCAGCCAGAAGTGCCTAGTGGATGATCCATCTCGGCTTACTTGGAGATTTCCAGCATCACAGATGCCCATTTTCAGTCAATTCGATTCACTCCATGTGATATCAAGAAACGGTTGTTATTCCCAGTGTCACTGGCATTAAATTAAACAAACATGCATATTTTCATAGAACACCATATCAAGAAAACATCAATGTATTTGCACAATTAATTATATTTTTAAATAGCGTGACATCAAGCAAATGTAAGCAAACTGATCTAAAGTTTTAACATTGAATTGTTAAGAGTTAAAACATTTAACCTATAATTCAATAAAAGGTGTATCTACTAGTTAGGAACTGCATCATACATTCCACACAATATTACTGCTTCTGCAGTAATTCCAATAGGGTTTATTTGCATTATTGATAATGCTTACTTTATCCATGATGGAGTGAACAAAATACATGCCTTCAGTTAAGATTTGAAGAGTATTTCAAATAGAAGCACTGTCTTAGAAGCAACTACTAAAAAGCAAATGGGAAAAGTATATATATTTTTCAATGCAGGTTCCAGCACGTGTATTCTAATTTCCACTCCAATCTTCTTAGCTCCAGAAGTTATTTCCAACTATACCCTTCAAACAAAGTTACCAGATCCTTTATCCTTTTCTTTCAGCTTCTAGTTCACATGTATATTAGGCTGAATATTCCCAGGTGGATTGCAATCCTGGCATCATGCCTCAATTCTGGGTCGGAAACCTGGAAGGTGGGACATTAGATGCGATCTTCTGGGCCAGCCAATTAAGAAGTCATTTCTGGGAGTCTGTCCAATTAGGGATGGCAGTTGGATTCCAGTGTCAAGAGGTCAGTTCAGCACAATCTGTGGGGGGGTGCTGCTGGCTGCTGAGGGGACAGTAGTAGGAATGGCAGCAGTGTCACGGCAGCATCTACAGTACAGGACAGTTGCTGCTAACACAGCAAGAGCTACATTCGGGAAGACATTAATCTTCATGAAGTGGTTACAATGGTAAGACTTCTGCTTGGGGAGACTTGAGCACTCTGATTTAATGCTGGCAACTTGGCTCCGCAGGGCTGGGAGAATCCAGCCCATCCTTTCTCAATACTACCTCTCAAACTACATAACTATAGCATGTCTTTTCCTTCCCCCGAAGCATAAAATAATGAAATAAAAACAAAATGCTGAAAAACTCAGCAGGTCTGGCAGCATCTGTGGAGAGAGAAACAGAGTTAATGTTTCAAGTCTGTATGACTCTTCTTCAGAGCTCTGTTCTTCAATTAAGTGGCTTTCACAGCTTTTCCAGCACATTCCAAACACGCAGGTGGTAGCTTTCAGCGGGAGCTCCCCTACAGCAACTCACTACAGCTGAAGCCCTGTTGTCATAAATACCCTTTGCACCCCTTTCATCTTAGTCCTCCATGGTCTTCAAATATCTCTTTGAAAACTCCGTTTCCCAAATATTAAAACCTTTCATGTTCCTACTTCACCATGACTTTTGGGTCAGTAAAATTTTCTAACGCCTGCTCCTGTTTACTCACAGATCTCCTGAAACTGCAAATTTACTTTGATACCTCAGACTTCTTTGAAATGCAACAGCTACAAATCAATTTCAGAACTTATCTCCAAATACTAATTTCAGATCTACTCATTCTACAAAATGCAAGATAACATCTTTAGTCTTTCATCCCTTACTTTCTATGGGCAATTTGACTCCAACAACCTCACCTTTGACTAACCCTGGACACAAAGACACAGCCTTACCCTTACCTACACAGAATATATACATAAACACAGAAATATAAAAATATACACATTACATCAGGCAGATAAAACATTTGAAAAGGCTAATCAAATGTTGGTCTTAATGTAAATGGGTGAAAGTTATGTTAGTTACATAAAGATCTGGTTAAATCCCATTTAGAGTACTTTTAGTTCTGGGCACTACATGAGGGACAATAGCATAGTGCTAATATTGCTGGACTAATAATCCAGAGGCCTGGACTAATAATCCAGAGGCCTGGACTAATGGTCCAGAGGCATGAGTTCAAATCCTAACATTGCATTAGGGAAATTTAAATTCAATTCAGTAATAAATCGGAATAAAATGCTAATTTCATTAATAATGATCATGAAACTACTGGACTGTCATAAAAACCTATTTGATTTACTATTGCTCTGCAAAAGATAAAGTTTATCATCCATACCTGGTCTGGCCTACATGTGATTCCAGATCTATAGCAATGTGGTTGACTCTTAACGGTCCTCTAAAATGGTGTATTAAACCATTACAAGCAAAAGCACTGTGGTTGTACCTACAATACATGGACTGCAGCAGTTCAAGGCAGCAACTCACCACCTCAAGGGCAATTAAGGCCTGGCAATAAATGCTGGCCTTGCTTGTGACACTCATCCCAAGAATGAATAATTTAAAAAAAAGTCTTTGGAAGGATACATTTGCCTTGGAGTGGCAGGTTTATCAGAATGATATCAGAGTTCAAAGGATTAAACTGAGGAGAGGTTGCATAGATTAGGTTTGCATTCTCTTCACTTCAGAACATTAAGGGGTAGCCAGTTAGAGTAGTCAAGATGATTGAAGTCATAACAATTTCCTGGAATGTATGACCACCTCCAGGAGTTGGGAGAAATATTTCAAGAGTTATGTCTTAAATTGGTCTACCGTTTTCTCCTTCCTCTAGCAAAAGGTGGGTAGGGCAAATATGTGTGAATATGGAACACACTCATTGGATCAGCTTGATTTTTCCTGTCCTTTATTTTGGTATTTTCTGAAGAAACCAACTACAGAAAAACAATATTTTCTCTAATATGGTACACCATTCATTTACATTATTAATAAGGTAATTTGACAATTTTGGTACAAATTCATGGATTGGGTAAGGTAATACACTGAGGAGAATGTTTACTAACGTGACATACAGGGAGTGGGTCAAAATGGGGGGAGCCTGCAATATGAGATTAAGATATAACTCCATAGTACGTCACTGACATCATTGTTCGGTTTGTACCCTGCCCAGAGATCAACTTGTGGTTGATCAAGTGGGCTGCTAATGCTAGTTGGGGGAGGAGGGGTGGAGAAGGAGAGAGATCATGGCCTTCTGCTGGAGGAACTTCGTGGTGGGGAGGACTCCGAGGGCAAATCTTTGCGTGGCCTCCGATTGCAGAGGCTTCACAGGCTTAGTTCTTCAATCCACCAATTCCTTCACTTGAGGAAGTGCCTGGTTATGCGAGCCTGGCCAACAATTGAACATGAAAAATAGAATGACAATAAGGCTCTCAGCCTCATTATCATACTTAAAGCTCCAACCTAGCTCCTTGGATCAGGTTAGTTATCTGTCCACCTCCCAGCCTCAGTTAAAGCTAGAAATGGGTGGGTTAGAGGCGGTTTTGAGTCAGGGAACAGGTTTGAGATGTTAACCACCCCCCACCGCCAGACCAAAACACACCCATTTTTTAAAGCTAAGTTTCAACTCAGAGTTTGGAATCTGTGGGCAGTTAAAAACAGTGAGCTAAGAAAACTAGCTGAATGATCGGAAAGGCAGCAGGAATGATCCTGGATTTAAAATATAGGTATTCTTTACAAGAACCTACATAAAACACTTCTTTGATTACCTGTTACACCAAGAATTTAAAGCATCAACAGGGGTGCTTTCCAAGATGGGAAAACTACTTTTACTCATTTTGAAGTTTGGTGGTGGGGGTTTGGGGGTGGGTGAGGTGGATGTCAGAACTAGAATAAATCTCTATTCTGCACCAGGTTATTCACTGATCTTCCTACTTGCTTATTTTGAATGTTATGTTTCTCAGCAGTTTCAGAATTTTGCAATCAGTGCTCTGACTTAGGCTAATTGCTATGCCTAAGGTAACAAGCAAAATAACTGTGCTACGTGCAACTGATTGACATGTTAAAGACAGCTCCCTCCACCAATTTTTAATCTCCATTTTAATCCCTAAATTGACTTTAAAATTTGATCTGTTAGTGCCTGCCTGATAGTCTAATATTGAATGTTTCTCTATCTTCATAATTTCATGTAAAAAAAAGGAGAATCAACTGAAATAGTTACTTACGAAACATTGTGTAGAATTGCTGTGGGTTGAGGTTCCATTTACCCCATGGTGTCTTGTGACCCTTAGACTGAGCATACTGAGCACTATTAAATTCTGGTTCTGTACCAAATGAATCCAGCACTCTAAGCATACACCTGGAAAAGGTGAAGGAGGCAGACAACAGAGAAGTGAGTTATAACCAACGATAAGCCAGAAATAACTATGCCAAAATTCTATTCTATTCACGGAAGATACATTCTCATTCCTTTTAAAATTATGCATTAACGTATTTATGTGCTAAATGTGATTTTATGCTGTTAGCCACCTCAAGTAACTTCTGGTTAAGAAGCAAAAGTTGTACTCGTTTGTATGCTTTTATCTCTGGCAACTTCCTATCAGGCCAAAAAGGTCACAAATGTGAACAGTTTAATGAATAGTTTAATGATAATGAAAGGTGGAATCTGAAACGTCAACCACTTCACACCACAAATGATGCCTTCCAATATTTTCTGCTTCACTTTATATTATATTAACTGAAATACTACTAGCATTAGTGTTTTTGTTCCTTTCAATTAAAGGAAACACAGAATATTGCTGTACATTGGTGTCAAAATAGCAATTATTTTTCACTATTTTGCATCTGTCGCATGGAAGTGAAAACAATACTTTTTTAAAAAACCAATACATTTGACAGATTTGCCATTTGGTCAAGGCAAACTAAATACTTTTCACTCTCCACATCTAATCAGATTTCACATTTAAAGAATATTAGAATGATAAGCACAGAAAAGGCCATTCTGCCCATTGTGACCACCTGACTCTTTGAAAGGGTTATTCAGTTATGCCACTCCCCTGTTCTATTCCTATAGCTCTGCAAATGCTTCCACTTAAAATATTTATCAAATTTCCTTTACTACAGCACTCACGCCTGCAAGCAACCTCTAAACAGTCTTCTCTCCAGCAGCCTCCTTAGAAATCCAGGGGAAAGACGCATGTGTTGGCATGACAAAAGGAAGATCCAGGGTGGCTCGATGGTTCAGTGATGATTCCCTTCATGTCCTCCTCCAGGTTACTAAGGCAAGGCAGGAGTTCTCTTTCCCCAGGGATAGGAGGAGACCTCCCACCTAATCAAGCAAGCCTGTATGTAGATTGCAGAAGAGGACAGCAACTGTGGGGTCATCCAGAGAACCTGATTGCTCATCAATGACCTTGTCCATTCCACAAGGGTGAGTACTAGAACTCTGGTTCTTTAGCATCAGTGGGAGGGTGTTGATGCCAGGGAGGGGAAGTCCACTACACCAATGGCAAAGGATTTAGGCTACAGCACCCCCTTGGAAAGGAACACTGCAGCTCTGTCAACCAATCCATGCATCTGGCCACTGAGGCAGCAGCTAGCATGCAAGCCGAATAGGCATCATGTCTGCTCTATTGGGGCAACTAACATCTCTTCCAACCCTCCTGGTCACCATCAACCCTCCCAATGGCTGCTTCGCTCACCTGAAACCTCGCAGTGAGCGAGGGCTCAGAAGATGAGTGACAAGAGGCAAGAAGCAACCTGTGGAATGAGATCAGCTTTGAGTTGCAGGGGTGTGGAGGTAAGCTGCAAGCTGGAGAAGCGGCCAGTGGTGAATCAGCCAGGAAGATGAGTGGAAAGTGGGAATTTTGGCGACTATCGGGAGGGGTCTGCTAGTGGAAGGGTCAGGGAGCAGGAGAGGGTACTACAAAATGGCAATTGGGTCGTGTAACCCTATGCATTCCATGGCGTGTAATGTTGTTAATGCGAATCCACGATGCTAAACATGAATATTGACTCCATTAAAAACACATTAAGTTGAAATGACTTAAAATGGGGAGCTTAAAGGGAGGATTTAATGTATGTGTTGTAGCTGCTCCCAGGGTACCATGTACACACCTGCAGGATTCAGCAATGGTAATGCCATTGAATGTCAAGAGGAAGTGGTTAGATTCTGTTTTATTGAAAACGGTCATTGCCTGGTATTTATATGGCACGAATGTTACGAATTAACCAATGGCACAGATATTTACAACCATGGTGACCTAGATGGCTACTGGCATCAGGTGACTACCAGTGCAGCCAGAACTTGTCAGCATGGCCCAAAGATCAGTCATGGCCTCTCAGGAAAGGTGCAGTCTTCGGTGGCACTGCCTCTCTGACATCTGCAAGTAGCGCATTCTTTGTCTGGCCAAAGGGCACCTGCATCTCAATGCTTGCTCACACTCGCCTCTGCAGCTGTGTGCCGCTTTCCCTTCATGAGGCCACCCATGCAGGTGGCCATGGGGTTGCTGCTGTCTTGATTTGTGTGGTTGCAACTCTCTCCCTCTCAGGTTCTCCTCTTCACTGGATGGCCCTTCTCACGAAAGAACGATGCCAATAGCACTTGGGCATTGCTACTCTGAATAAGCCATCCCTGCCAGTAGCTGCTGCAGTGCTGCTCACCTATTCTCATCCTCCTCTCAAATGACACCCCTGCCAGGGCCAAGATGCCATCAAGGGGAACATGACCCTAGATCAATGGCTTCCCAACTATCTGTCCTCCAAAATAAAACTGTGCCCATGCTGGACCTATGAAGGAAAAATGCCTGACTCTATAGCTACCAAATCTAACAATTACGCCAGCTTTTGTTGCTACCCTTTAAAAACCTACTGAGGCTCCGACTCCCACGTGTCCTCCATGCGCTCATGGTTAATTCTGGAGGGATTCATAAAATCATGGTGTATTGGCTCAGCAACAATGTTAATTGGCTTTAAATTGCTTATTTCAAAAACATGAGCGGCATTCCCACACAGGCTCCCATCCATCAATGATAAAATGATGTGGTGGCATTGGAGGGCAGCCCCACACAATTTTACAGCCCTCTCCCCCTACCACATTCATTGGCATCTGTTTTAGAGGCATAAAATTCCAGCCTATGTTTCTGCTGTCCATCAGTATGGAGAAAAGACAGTCAAACAAGGAAACGTTTGCAGTATGCGGATTTTAAAAAACTTAGTTTAAACAAACGGATCCTAATTTTAGAACTTATCTTTTTCTGGTCATAGAGAATAGGGCATAATGGATTTAATCCTACAAAAATGAGGCTGGAATCTAATTGTCATTTTGAGTCAAAGCCACTAGATGGAGAACTGTACTGATGCCAAGTGCTCATGTGTTGAGGGTGTGTGTGGGCAGGGGAGATGCAAACAAAAGCTGCCCTTGTTTGCCTTGCCTACTCAAATCACGCATTTTGTACAGACATTTCTGCGACAGCCTACTCTACAAATATCACACTATCCTGCTACGTTGGTGTCCAGCCTCCAACAGGGGAAGGCGAGTACTTTTCCTTCTTAAATAGTGTGACAATTTCTTGTGCGACCTAGATTACAACTCAAATTTGCAAATGATAAACTAGGAGGCACAGTGGAATTGGAAGATGCAGATCAGAAATTATAGAATGGTTGAACAAGATATGTAGGTGAGCAGAATAAAAAGATGAGATTTAATGCAAACAAAAGTACAAGGGTCAGTACAGGTATGCTCATGAATGGTTGCAATAGTTAAATAAGAAACTGAAAGAAAGGCAGGAGTCTTAGGAGACTCAATGTTAAACATGACCAGCAACTGTGGAGAAGCAAATTAATGAAGCCAATATGATGTTGAACTACATGGCTAAAAAGTAGAATATGAGGAAGTGCTCAAACTTTAGAGTGCTCTGATCAGGCCATTTTGAATACAGCATCCAATTTTAGTCACTAAGGAATATTTAGCAACTAAAGGTAGCAGAGAGAAGACCCACAAAGTTGACACCTAGTATCAGGGATTGGAATTATGGAGGCATCTGAAAAATGATCATTTAGAGACTGCCAGAAGTATACAGGTAACCAATAATATTAATTGAATTGCAGGAGCAGAATAAGGAAACATAGGTTCAAACTCAAGGTGGAAACATCAAGGCAGATAAGGAAATTCTTCAGACTAAGCAACATATGGAATAAACTTCAAGATAGAGTAGTTGAGGCAAAAATGCTGCAATCATGAAGGGAAAGACAATTTCTCTGAGCTGATGAATCCAGATAGATCAAGTGGCCTTTCTCAGCCTAACTATTTTGTGATCTTGTTGTATAGAAAATAAAAGAATGCTCCCTGACCGTCAGATTAATTAATTACTTAATTCTGGTTTGTTACCGAGTATGGCATGTCCTCGTCAGCTATAAAAAAAAACTGATGTACCAGAAAACTTCTTGCAAATATTCTAATATACCCTAAATGCATGATGCTTAGGATTAATTAACAATAATTTGCTATTGACTACCCAGAAATTCATTTACTCAGGTGCAGGCACAACTAGTTTCCAGCTTGTGCTCTTACAAAGTTAGAGGAAAAGGTGTTATTCTAATCCTTACCCAAAGAAAAATATTTTCAGAAGGAAACTTTAATAAGGAAGAGGACTGGAATGTTAACTTGTGATGACATTTTGACCTCAGATATTTAGGGGCAATTTCTGTAGGTATTCTCCCACTCATCCACCTGAATTTCAGAAGCTCCAGTGAACAATGTTTATGACATTTCTTCATAGCTTCTGCATTTTCCCCAAGTTACAGTGGAGAAGCAGAAGTGCCCCTGCGGAAATTCACCTAGCATGTACAAAAGTTTAGATATTGCCAACAGAACCGTGAAATAGCTTGAGCAGAGCAGGGGTCCCCTAACCAAAATTGCTGTGTCCCTGGCTTACAAGTTCAAGTATGTTGAATTAGACCATGCAATATTAGAAACACTGCCATAAACTATTCCAGACATTACATTGCAGAATTTCAAGTGTCAAACCAAGCAACATTTGACATTTCACACACACCAAGCTCTCAGAAGTCTCTTCATTCTCTCTGCCCCTTCAGTGGCACACATTCGCCCCTCCCAACCAGTTAACTCTTCTCTCCCCTCCCTTAAAATCTCAACTGGCAAAGTCATCTTCTTTCCCAATTACCACTTGTCATTCCTAACAGTTTGCTTACAGGCCTAACTCCCCTCCACATTCCAGCAGTTAAACCCAGAATTCATCAGCAGCGTGCAGCAAAGTTGGATACCAAAGAAAAGCAACAGGTCAGATTCAGGAATGGAACTGAATAACAAATCATGGAACAAAGAAAAACAATTTTGTGGGGTATTTCATGGACCATCTGAGCATCCCAGGGATACAGTATATAAATATCACTGAAATAAACTGAACAGCAGGGAAGCAATGCAAAGAGCAACACTTACTGATAATGAACCCAAGATGGACCGAGTGTTTTCTTAAATTGTGTCAATCCAACAATATCAATATAGATTAGTTCTACTATCTTATCACCACGAGTAGGGCAACCCGATCTGTTACCCATCACTTTCTTCATTATCCTATAAGAAAATACATATCATGTGTTTGAAAATGCAAAACACAAAAACAAATTTTTAAAACCAGAAAATTCGAAGTAACCAACATGCATTTAAGGATAATGTAACGAAATGCAAGTTCTCCGCTAAAGCATTCACAAGATCAAAAACGTTGAAAAAGTCACTAATTTCCTATTAATCAAGGTAACCAGTTCCTCACCAGATCAGAACAGAAACAGGAACAACAATGCAAAACTGCTATTTTAAGTGAAGAGTGCAACATTTGCCAGCCTTCTATTCTACTGTGCCTCTGCTAAAGGACACTGTTGCCCATTCTACTTCAGGCTGCTGCAGGTTTCTGCTCGAGTCTCTTTTTGTTTAAGATGTTCCTAATCCCATACGCTTGTGGTGTTTTGCTTAGTTCTGCAAGGTTTAAAATTCTGACAATGTCTGTTAGGGGCATAAGAACCAATTTAAAAAAGATTGTTACTCTCAATTGTGAAAAAAGATTTTGTTTGTCAGTAATCTTTAAGCACAAGACACAATTTATACACATTTAAAAAAATAACCTGTTTATAGTCACCATGGTTCTGCAGGATTTCTTTGGCAGTGTTTGAGTCTGGTAATTCTAACAACTGAAAAACTGCATAATGTTAAACTTCGCAACATTCATTCTATAGAACAACACAAGAAGCTGGACACTATCTAGGACAAAATAGGCAGCTTGACTGGCAGCCTATCTACCACCTTAAACATTCATTTCCTCCATCACCAATGCACAGTAGCAGCAATGTGTACCATTTACAAGATGCACTGCGACAACTCACCAAGGCTCCTTCGACAGCACCTTCCAAACCTCTACCACCTAGAAGAACAAGGGCAAGCTCCCCTCCAAGTCACACACTATCCTGACTTGGAAATAATTGCCATTCCTTCACTGTCAATGGGTCAAAATCTTGGAACTTCCTTCCCAACAGCACTGTGGGTGTTTCTGCACCACATGGCTTGTAGCAGTTAAAAGGTGACTCACCATCATCATCTCAATGCCCATCCCTAATTGCCCTTAAATGCTGGCTGAGCCAGCAACACCCAAATACCCTGAAGGAAAAAAAATACTAATGACATGTGATCTCACTTGTAAAAATCCTAGAATCCCATTAATTAAAATATAAACCAGTAGTCAATTAGAAAAAAAATTTAGAAAGCTTAAAATGTGACAAGTATAGTCAGACACAAAAACGTTTCCCACTAATACATAATTTAATCAGGTTGTAATCTAAGCTAGGAAGGAAAGTGCAAGTATATAATGGGGTCAGAACTACTGAGATTTGTACATAACATTGAAATCATATCATCTCAAAAATATTTATGAATTCAAACATTGTCTAAACTATCATTTTCAAAAATGAAATGATAGCATAATATCTGTACAATATATATTGAGGTGTTTTGAAGTCACAACACATCAAAAGTTGATGTTAACATAAGACAGGAGAGGGAAAGTATGCTTATTATTATACAAATTATAAAAGCAAAATACTGTGGGGATGATGGAAATGTGAAATTAAAAACAGAAAATGCTACAAGTACTCAGCAGGTCAGGCAGCATTTAGGGATTGAGAAACAGAATTAATGTTTCAGTTAACTGTTTCTCTCTTCACAAATGCTGTCTGACCTGCCGAGTATTTCCAACATTTTCTGTTTTTATAGTTTTGTATTATATAAGCAAGGTTGATAGGAGTATGGAAGGGATTTTACAATATTTACAAATTGTTTCACTTTCAATGCTGGTGTGTGATTGTTGTCTCTAATGGATAGCAAGTCTGCATAAACAAATTAAAATCCAAGAGCTTTTGTATCATGCGGTTTCAGCTACAGCAATATCAGCTTTTTTTTCACTTGCAGGTTAGAGCTGAATAACATATCTGCTATATAGAATTACCACTAGAAATATTACTATCCTTACAAATCGATTCAACATAAAATATATATTAGCATAAGAGTTTAGCACTTTTGGCATTTATGCACCATTGATGAAATTTTAGATTCTTACTCTTTTAATTCAGCCAGTGAGGCTGAAATCCTAATGTCATGGCCCAGCAGGTAGAGAGTTGTAATCAAATCACTCCACTGTACTAATTCACCAAGAGGGCCACCGCTGAAAGCGTTCTCTGCAATCTTAAATCCCGATTCCTTTGTCAAAAGGCCGAGATGGATAAGAATCTAAGAGATAAAGTTACATACAAATTACTGTAGAAATTTACTATATTGTTCTTGAAAAATTACTATATAACTAGCATTTTCACTCAGAATTAGGCACAGAAATAGACACACACACATACACACACAAATCTTTGAGTATTTGCTTCATCCAGATTATAATGCACTTGTTCTATTTTATCCATAGCCCAAGTTATTTGAGTCCAGTGGCTATTGATCGTTTGCAAGCCACTTTAGCAAGTTGCAAGGTGTTGTTTGACCATGTGTGTTTAGTTGGATGCTTGCATTAGAAATGTGAACATTAAATTTTACATTTTAAATTCTTATGATAAAAAGTGCATAAAAACACATATCAGATAGGAAATGTTATACTGAGGGTATATGGGAACTGAGCAAATCCAAAATTTGCAATGATTCTGGGAACAAAGTGGTCTCATCTGGCAACTGAAAATTCCAAAAGGACTCTGGAGCACTGGATCACACAGATACAAGGCTTCCAATGTTGGGAAGAGAAAGCCATCTTCAGAACTTATGTAGTTCCCTTTAAGAAATATAGAATTATAAATAAAATAGAATTACAATGGTCATCTTATGATGTTGTTCAAAATAATCAATGGTGACAAGTCAGAATAACTAATTGCAATACAGCATTTGACCTAGTGTGGAATCAAGGCGCAAGAGTAAAATGAAAGTTAATGGGAATCAGGACAAAAGTTCTCCATTGATTGGAGTTGTAAGATGGATGGGTGGATGGCGGCTGTTGCAGGCCAATCATCTCAACCCCAGGACAGTATCCTAGGCCCAATCACCTTCAGCTACTTGATCAATGACCTTCCCTCCATTATAAAGGTCAGAAGTTGGGATGTTTGCTGATGATTCCAGTGTGCCATTCCATTTGTGAGTCCTCAGGTGAAGAAGAAGCCCGTGCTTGGAATCAGCAACACTTGGACAGCATTCAGGCTTGTGGAAAGTGCCAGGCAATGACCGTCTCCAATAAAAGGGAATCTAACCACCTCTCTTTGACATTCAACAGCGTTACCATCACTGAATACCCCCATCATTCTGGGGGTCACCACTGACCAGGTGGTTAACCTGTCCAGCCACAAAACTGCTGTGGCTAGAAGAGCAGGTCAGAGGCTGGGTATTTTGCAGTCAGTAATTTGCCTTCTGACTTCCCAAGGCAGTCCACCATCTACAAAGCACAAGTCAGGGGTGTGATGGGATACTCTCCACTTGCCTGAGTGAGTGGAGCCCCAGCAACATTAAAGGAGCTTGGCACTACCTAAGACAAAGCAACCCATCGTTCCCCACCCCCACCCCATCCATCACTGGTGCACAGTGGCTGCAGTGTGTATCATCTACAAGATGCACTAAAGCAACTCACCAAGCATCCTTCAACAGCACCTTTCAAACCTGCAACCTCTATCACTCAGACCAAGTATAACAGGTGCATGATAACACCACCACCTGAAAGGTCCCCTCTAAGTTACATGCCATCCTGACTTGCTGTATATCGCTGTTCATTCATCATTACTGGTCCAAAATTTCAGAACTCCCTATCCACATCCCATGAACAAATAAAAAAACCTTCAGGCAATATTCTAGAGCTGACCTTTTTACGTTTGATTTCTAAATTTTGTTTTTCTGCAAGTGATTTTACAGCTTCTATCCAGGCACTTGCCATTCGATTTATTCTTAATCGCATCCATCGAAATTCGTCATGCGCAGACATCATTTTAAAGAGGTAATTGAAATCTGTTCGAATTTCAGCCTGTGATAAAGACAATATTTTAATTATTCAACTCTACATTAATTATGGTTCCTATCAGAACATATTATCTAGCTTCACAGCATCTTCTGTAGGAATTTGATGGTATGTATGTGACAAAATAGGAACTAAATTCATATCAAAGTCTAACAAACTCCAACACTTTCCTTGTAATTTCAGACTATGGATTCATGACAAAAATGAAAATTTTTCAAACCAAATTGTTGGCCATCTATGACAGGCAATGACTAAAAGCAGCAAAGCTATCTCCAAAAATTTTCCAGAATGCTTGACCGATGACTGAATCAGATATCTACCCTGTTTCATATGCGCACACACAACTAACTGTACTGCTATTGTATTGCTCATAGTGTGGTCTCGTTGAAAAATGAAAAATCAGTGGCTCTGTTAAACAATGTATTTGTGATCTGCATGAAGCAAGTATGCCCTGGCAGATATGCTGGAGATAGAGATATCACACCACTACCTGGAAGGCACATGTCACATAAAAGTTCAATGCAGCTGTAATCTTCAGAGCTTCTGAAAGCTGTTCTCATCCTGGAACTGATTTACAAATCCTTTTGCAGGAGTGGACAAAAAACTGTTATGGTGTCTTTCGGATGACTTCAGGCAGACCCAGATATGAAACAACACTATTGTACACAAAAATGGCAAGAAGTCCTAAAGGAGAATCTAAAATGCAAATGCATCTTTTTGGAAGTTTGCACTGAACCCCCCTATAAAGTCTGCAAGAGAGGGGCATATCCATAATGACATGCCATAGATGCATGCAAAGAGAATACACTAAGATTCAGCTGTTCAAACAGCGTAGTTTAAAAAAAATCCAAGAAGCTGTCAAAACAGCTCCATGAAGTCACACTAATTTCCTTATTCAAACATAATCACCTTAGAATAGAATGTGAATTAAGACAGTAGCAGGAGTTTATCATTGCACCTTTTAACAATAAAGAATCCAACTAAAGAAACAGGCATCCTTTCAGTGCCCAATTTATACAAGCATTTCGCTTATTGAGTGATGTGCTGGTATAAGGAACACCAAAAGTACTTTGGACTTCTGCCCAATACCACAGGCACTAGCTGGTCAAATGCAGAGGTTTAACCATTAACTGTATTAATCAGTTCTATCACCTCTCTATCTTCTTGAATTGAGAATTCCATAAATACAGGGCTGCAACTAAAAATAACCAAAGCTCTGATACCTTTCTCACTTATTTCTTTAAAGGATATTGGATGCATGCCACTTGATTCAAAAGGTTTCAAGACATTAATCTTTTGGAGTTTTTCATGGTACACCTTAATGATATACATTTAATTCCAATAAATTCCTTAATGCACATATTTTTTGGAGAAAAAAAAACCTATCACTTACTACTATATATGGAGCCAAAACATTTTTAGATTCCTCTTGCTGCTCTCTATAGTCCCCTAACAAATAACTATCTTCCCTCTAACTCTCATTTTAGTTATTCTCAAATGAGACTTAATTGAATCCCAGTCATCAGTACTTTATCAGTCACCAACACTGAAACAACTCTGAAGGCCAAATTTCCATTCCACAGCCACGTATCAGCTTCCAGTATATTCCAACACTGGCATCACGCCCTTGTTCTGCAAGTGGCGCTCTTTGCTAGTGACCAATGTGAGCATCACAGCCAGGCAACACAACAGCAATATAGCAAAGAGCATTATGTCAACGAGTTGGATCCATTTAATCAATACTAACCAAATTCTGTTGGTCTGTCTCTTCCCGAGGGCTCTTTGCTCTCCATGGCAGAGGGGGACACCAATTTTCAACCTATCCTCAGAGAAAATAAGCGTATAAAAAAAGGCTACACAGTTTAGTAACAAGAAAAAAAAACTAACAATGGATACCTTGAAACATATTTTTAAAGGATGAGACATTTGCACGTGTAAATAGTAGGCAATTAGTTTAAATATAACCCACAAGGCAAACTTCAAACATTTCCAGCGCGAGCAGCAAATGTACAGCTTCATTCAACTTCTCAGTGCACCAAACAGATAATAAGATTCTTCAATTAAAAAAGAACTAAGGCCAAAGCATTGTGAAATACCTGCAACAAACCCAGAGGTTCAATGTATCACCAAAGTTCAATAATGGAGGTAATACACACAAAGTGGCAAGATAATATCTCCAACACACACAAAATAGAAACATCTCACTCCCTTTCAAAACCTGCATTTACAATTTCCTCATTTTTGTATAGAACTTATTTCATGCTACAATTTATACATTTTCCTCCTTCCCACAAGGGGAAACATCCACTCCACGTCCACTTTGTCTATCCCCTTTAGCATCTTATATACCTCAATTAGATCTCCTCTCATCCTTCTAAATTCTAGCGAGTATAGGCCTAAACTGCTCAATCTCTCCTCATAAGTCAAGGCCCACATCTCTGGAATCAATCTAGTGAACCTCCTCTGAACCGCCTCCAATGCAACTCCATCCTTCCTCAAGGGGACCAAAACTGTGCAGAGTACTCCAGGTGTGGTCTCACCAATGCCTTGTACAGTTGCAACAACACTTCCTTATTTTTATACTTGATTCCCTTAGTAATAAATGTCAAAATTCCATTTGCCTTCTTTATTACCTGCTGTGCCTGCATACTAGCTTTCAGCGATTCATGCACGAGGACACCCAGGTCCCTCTGCACTGTAGTATTCTGAAATTTCTCCCCATCTAAATAAGTCACCTTTTTATTCTTCAGACCAAAATGGATAACCTCACACTTATCCACGTTAAACTCCATCTGCCAAATTTTGGCCCATTCACCTAACCTGTCCATATCCATTTGTAAATTTCTTAATTGCAACTTACTTTCCCACCTATTTTGATGTCATCTGCAAATTTAGCAATAGTAACTTCTATCCCTGAATCCAAGTCATTACTATAGATTGTAAATAGTTGGGGCCCAAGGACCGAACCCTGTGGCACCCCACTAGTTACAGAAGGAAAAAAAGAGAACAAAAGCCACATTTTACTTAATTTAAGCATACTTCCACTGACCTCACTGAGGTAAATAAAAAATGAGCATATGGACCCATCCACACCATAGCTGGCATAGCAAGGATCTGACCGCCACATAGTCTTCATCCACTGAAAACAAAAAATATAATAAATACACAAGTTTAACCTGTACGTAGAATAAATATATTCAGTGAAGAATTTATGAACCAAATTATTTTTGTTCTGCAAATCATATCTTTCAGTTCTGTTAAATGTTAGATTATTTACTAGTCACAAGATATGATATGGCCATAGAACCATATCTAAAGAGCCTTAACCTCCCAACATCCAGCTTTTCTTGAGAAGTGTTTTTGCCTCTATTTATTCTGCTAGGAAGTCAACCTTGCATATTTGATCACTCAAGTATTCCTGACTGATTAGCACATTCACAAATTCCTAAATTTGTTACAGGCAGTCTTCGGAATTATGACATGACTGGTTCCTGAAAACCGCACCTTAAATCAAAACATCATAACTTGGAACTGATTTTTCCATAAGAACAATGTTTTAATGGGGGATTTGCTCCTAAACTAAGGCCCACTACCCTATTTTCACCAAAATAGCCCAGAATTTTGTAATCAATAGACAAGTAATATAGTAACATTAATATATTTATGTTGTAGATGATAATATTGACAAAGCACAAGTTAAAAATACAGATTGAAATATAGTACAGTACTAAATGGCATCAGAACAGCAACTGAGCGCCAAACCAGGGAGATAAGCAGCATAGCGTCGATGCACACATGAACATTTAGACTGGTTTGCTGGCATTGCATCGTAAAGTCAAAACTGATGTGAGTAAAAACAGGGTGTCAATTTATAAACATCATAAGGGCCGTTCATTGTAACTCGAACATCATCAAGTTGAGGACTGCCTGTATTTGCTGATTGAACTATTCTGTCCTACTCTTGCAGTTTAATTTAAAATCATATGTATGATGTATAAATGGGTAATTCCAGAATATGTTATTTTCTTACGGAGGTTGAAATGCCATAGTTTTTCCAGTATTACTTCAGAATTCTTCTGTTGAGTCAAAAGTTCAGTTTTCAAATCCCACCACAGACTTGGAACACAATCCTTGGTGCTGCTCTAGTGTAGCACCAGTGAATGTACTGCACTGTCAGGGCTGTCATCTTTCAAACATGATATTAAACTGAGGTGCTGAGGTGTTAAGTAGGTGCACAACATCTCTCAATGCTATTCATAGATGATCACAATAATCCTCCTAGTATCTGGCCACTGCTACCTGAAATTATCTAGTTATTCATTTACTATTTATTCTAGTCATCCTGGTTACACATTTGAGGGAATGTCAATAACATACAATTTCCAAATATATACAATATGAGGGACAGGGCGAGAGAGAACTGGTGAAATCCCTGCCCCCTTCCAAACTATCCATGAAGTCAGTGGTTTGGAGATGTGTTTGTGGTTATTTTAACCAGTGTGTGTGGATGATCTGAATAAATCAGCAGAAGGCTTTGAGAGTTTAAATAAAAATAATTAAAATAAGAACACATTCACTCCAAAATTGAATGCTACGGCAACCACTCTCAGAATCTCACACAAACACTCAAGGAAAGTACAGCTGGAAGTCTTGTTTTGAAAGATGTTACCACCTTTTGTGTCTCTTTTGCAGATAGCATTTCTTATTTAAAGATTCAAAACTACAAACACGGTTGCTCCATCATGTGACTCCTCACAATTGTGGTTTCTTTACCAAATATGACAATGTTCTTAAATTGATGAGACACATCTTGCTTTAGTGTTTCCGGATTACTGTCCCATTAATTTAAGAGACTGACGTTAGGTTAAAACAGTTAATACATTGCTTTTCAAATTCCGGATGGTCTTTTGGGATGTATGCCACTAACACCTTTTGGTCTGGAATTTGTCTTTAAAGACAAAGCCAGACTGTTCCTTTAACACACAGACCATGTCATCTGCCACCAGCAGCAATCTTGGAGCACATTGTCCATTTAAGTCTATTCAAAGATTCCAATTTGAATAAATTTCTTATTTTAGAAGTTATGAATATGATATGGTTATATAACATGGGCATAACAAATTTTGTGGTTAAACAAAAAGCAAAATGCTACAGATGTTTGAAGTATGAAACAACAAAAACAATGCTGGAAACACAACAATTAGGCACCATTTTTGGATAAGGTGGTTAGTATTTCAGCCTGATGACCTTTGTCAGAACCAGGGGATGCTACAAGGTATGGTTTATAGAAGAGGAACACAGCCAGGGAAAAGGGAATAGGCTTATTTGATGAATTATTGGAGAATCTTGATGAAGGTTTTATTTTTATTCATTCACAGGGTGTGGGCTTTGCTGGCTGGGTCAGCATTTATTGCCCATCCCTAGTTACCCTTGAGAAGGTGGTGGTGAGCTGCCTTCTTGAACTGCTGCAGTCCACGTGATATAGGTACACCCATTGTGCTGTTAGGAAGGGAGTTCCAGGATTTTGACCCAATGACAGTGAAGGAGCGGTGATACATTTCCAAGTCAGGACAGTGAGCAACCTGGAGGGGAACTTCCAGGTGGTGATATTGCAGTAGATGTATACATGGACTTTTAAAAGGCTTCAATAAAATAACTTAGGGAGAATTTTCCTATCCGCGTGCGGGCCGACGCGTAAAATGACGCGCAGTGACGTTGGGTGTGCACCCAACATCACCGCGCATCATTCCGATCTTCCATTTGGCGGGCGCGCCCCCCGAACTGTCAAAGGCCTGTTAAGGCCATTTAAAAACCAATTTAAATAATTAACAGGGCTGCCAATCGAACCTTAAGATTGGCGGGCAGGCGAAGAGCCCAAGCGGCCTTCGCGTTTTTCATGAAACCTCATCCACGGGCTGGGTGAGGTTTCATGGAGGTTTTCTTAAATTAATAAATATTTTTTAAACATTTCATAAACCTGTCCCAGCTCATGTGACACTGTCATATGAGGAACATGTGTAAATGATTTCTAACTTTCCTTATTTTAAACTTTAAATCTGAACTTAATCTCCGAGGCAGCTCCAAGCCTTGGAGGTTTCTGCGCTCTTTCATGCACATGCGTGGAAGAGCACAGGCCCCGACTATTCCATCTCCCCCTGCCCGCACATGTAGCGTTAAGCGCTACCGGACGCACGTCACACTGGGCGGGTCAATTAAGGCTATGTAAAATGGCAGCACACAGCCGATCGTGGGCCGTGATCGGCTCTGCGACCCACCGTGCCCGCTCCCAACCGGCCCACCCGACAGGCAGAAGATTCTGCCCCATGTACAGGTTCATTTGGAAAATAGAATCTCATGGGATTAAAGGAACTGTGGTAACTTGGGTATACAACTGACTAAGGAATGGGAGCAGAGAGTATGGTGAATGGACGTTTTTCCTGATTGGAGAGAAGTATGAAATGGGGTCCCCTGGAGTCAGTATCGGGTCTATTGCTTTTTTGTTTCATATAAAATGATCCGGACTTGGGTGTAGGGGGTACAATTTTTAAGTTTGTAGATGATACAAAACTTGACAACATAGTAAATTGTGGCCAGGATAGTAACAGACCTCAGGAGGACATTGCAAGACTGGTGCAAATGGGCAGACACATGACAGATGCAATTTAATGTGGATAAGTGAGAAGTGATGGACTTTAGGAGGAACAACATGGAAAGGCAATATAATCTAAACACTATTTTGAAGGTGCAGGTACATAAGGAGAGGGACCTAGAGATACATATTCCCAAATCTTTGAAGGTGACAGGACAAGGTGAAACTGCCCTTATAAATAAGGACATTGAATACAAGGACAAAGTAGTAATTCTAAACCTTTGCAGATGATTGCTAAGGCCCCAGCTTGAAAATTGTATAGAATTCTGTACACCAGTTTTCAGGAAGGATGCCAAGACTCTTGAGTTGGTATAGAGGAGGGTTACCAGGATGGTACCAGGGATGAGCAAGTTCACTTATGTGGAGAGGTTGGAGAAACAAATTGTTTTCCTTCAAACTGAGAAGGTTAATGGGTGACCTAACAAAGGCTCTGATAAAGCGAGGGAGGGAAACTCTTTCCTCTGTCAAGTGGATCAGTAATCAGAGATCATATATTTAAAATAATTGACAAAAGAACTAGAGGATAAATGAGAATTTTTTTTTCTACACGGATGATTAAGATTTGGAACATGTTGTCTGAAAGGGTGGCGGAAGAAGATTCAATATAACATTTTAAAAGTCAATTGTGTAATTGAAGGAGGGAAAAAAGGGGGGAAAAATTGGAGACTAAATTGGGCAGGTCAAACAGCCAGTACAGGCACAACAGAGTGAATGATTGTCTCTCCATGTTCTTCCTACCAAAATGAATCACCTCACACTTCTCCGCATTGAACTTCATCTGCCAATGGCAATTAGTATTTCTAAGTGTCTTCCAAGTTCTTGCTTTCTTTTGGATGAGAGTTATCAATCTTGTGGCTCTACTCTGTACCACCTCTAGAGTGCACAGATGTGGTCACGGTACTTGGATATGTTCAGCTGAAACACTATATTTTAAGCACAATCGTCAGATTTATACTCCGCCTCGGTTATGTAGTTTAGCATTCTATTGGCACGATCGATTGCGGCTACAGTGACTGGCCAAGTCAACTTAACACTGCAACATCTTTTAACTTTAGCTTTGGGGGAGATGGCACTTGTATAAGCCAGACCGGTTGCACTGAACAAGGCCGGGGCTGAGCTCTTTGCGGGACGTTTTGCTTGTGGTGTTGGGTGGGGGGCTTTAAACTAACAGGGGTGTGGGAATCAGGAGAGATTATTAGAGAATAATACCAAGGTGCACAAAATACAGGGAGAGACAGATAGCAATAGAATAGAGAGTAGTAAGTTAATGGTCAGAGTAAGGGAGAAAGTAATGAAATCTAAATCAGGGTTATACTGCATGTATGTGAATGCACTGAGTATAGTAAGATTGGCGAGCTACAGGTGCAGATTGCCGTGTGGAATTGTGTTATTGTGACGATAACAGAGACCTGGCTCAGGGTAGGGCAAGACTGGAATAAAAGGACAGCAGCACTATGGATACAAAATTGGCCGAGTAATAGGAAACAGAGGGTAATGGTCAATGGATACTTTCGGGCTGGAGGAAGGTTTGTAATGGGGTTCCCCAGGGGTCAGTATTGGGACCCTTGCTTTTCCTGATATATATTAATGATCTAGATCTTGGTGTGCAGGGGACAATTTCAAAGTTTGCAGATGATACAAAACTTGGAAGCATTGTAAACTGTGACAAGGACAGTGTAGAACTTCAAAAGGACAGACAAATTGGTGGAGTGGGCAGATAGGGGGCAGATGAAGTTCTATGCGGAGAAGTGTGAGGTGATTCATTTTGGTAGGAAGAACAGGGAGACAAAATATAAAGGACACTACTCTAAAGGGTGTACGGGAGTAGAAGGACCTGGGTGTATATGTGCATTAGTCATTAAAGGTGTCAGGGCAAGTGGAGAGCAGTTAAAGCAGCATACAGTATCCTAGGCTTTATTAATAGAGGCATAGAGTACAAGAGCAAGGAGGTTATGCTGAACTTGTATAGGACACTAGTTAGGCCTCAGCTGGAGTACTATGTACAGTTCTGGGTGTCACACTTTAGGAAGTATGTGAATGCATTGGAGTACAGAAGAGGTTTACAAAAATGGCTCTAGGGATGAGAAACTTCAGTTATGAAGATAGGTTGGAGAAGTTGCAACTGTTCTCTTTGGAGACAAGGCGGCCAAGAGGAGATTTGATAGATGTTCAAAATCATAAGGGGTCTGGACCAAGTAGATAGGGGAAACTGTTCGTGCTCATGAAAGGATTGAGAATGAAAGGGCACAGATTTAAAGCAATTTTCAAAAGTAGCAAAAGTAATGAGAGAGAAAAAAAAACTTGTTCACAGAGTGGTTTGGGTCTGGAATGCACAACCTGGAAGTGTGATGGAGGCAGGTTCAATCGAGGATATTCAAGAGGGCATTAGACGGTTATTTAAATAGAATCAATGCAGGGTTATGGGGAAAAGACAGGAGAATGGCACTGAGCCATAATACTCATTCGGAGAGCTGGTGTAGACAAGATGGGCCGAATTCATTCTGGCCCTTTGCAACAGTGAAGGCTAATCTACATTTAAAAATGTGCAATATATATTTTCTCCCCCAATGATCATACACAATAAATGAACTCCAGCAGAAAAAATCTTTACAAAACTGCAGAAATTCTAACATAGTAACCAAAATCTCAAACACTCCACTCAAAAAGGAAAAATTGAAAGCCCACCCTCAGGGATTATTTTGATGTGTTATGGTAAGGATTAAAGTGTGGAATACACCTCATCATCAAAATGTTTGAACAGTCTTTTGATCTCTCCACCTCATCCTCTCATAAAAAGATGAGATTATATCAGTACATGAAGGATATCAATAAAGACAACTTTTATGACCCCATGCACGGAGAGGCTGAATTTAAATGAAGTCTCCCTTAACTTGTGGTCATCATCTGTGTACAATTACTAAAGTTAATCCATTGCGGGAAGAAGAGGGAGAGAACAAAAATAATCTCAGTGTAAGTATAAAACCTGAATGGCGAATGCCCTCCCCTAATCAGCTTTCCTCAGTTTTTCATCTCTCGAGGAACCAAACAGGTATATTTCAGGTTCAGACCCCTGCGCCTGTGCTAAGTTGGCTAATGCTCGGATGAGAAAGTATTTAAGGAACCCATGGGGCACCCAAGGAGGTTTATCCAAACCAATACAAGTAAGGTGATATTTGGGGGTGGTGAGGGGGGGAGGGGGGGTCATGGGGAAGGAAACAAATGGAGAAAATATTATCTGCAAATGTAAAAAATAAAATGTTAAAAATAGAACTTAAAAATTATCCAAGTAAATTTGGTTTTACCTTCAATTTGCTTTCACAGTGAGGGAAGCCATCCATAGGAGGCAATTCACACTGTTCCTGGGCTCCATTAATTAGATCTGCAGAGAGAAAAAAGGCCTCACGCAATTCAAACTACGGAAGGGGTTGAAAGATAAGTTAACATCTACTGAATGACCTATTGTAATATAACTCATCATCACAACTGACTTTCGCATGCAATAGCAAATCTGAGAGAATACATCGCTGCATGGGTTATTGCAAATATATATAAGTAAGGCACCAATCTAGAAATGGATGATAAAATAGAACACAAACATTAAGCACAATTAGCTGTAGCTCTGTTAGCCCTGAATCTGTAGCTACCATAATTACCATGGCAACTGTAATCAACACATTAACATAATGGAAGTACATTTTCAGTGCCCTAGGGCAATTAAAGGATAAATACTTGAATTAATATGGACAGGATGAGAAACATTTCTGAATATTGTGAAAATATAGCAAATGAAATCAAATGTTATGGGTCATAATTTAACACAACCCAAATTTCGACCAGTTACATCAGTCTTTTTGTTTCAGAAACAGAAAATTTTGGAAGCATATCACATTAGCCAGAATTTGAAAGGGAATGATGGGGACCTTCAGTGCATTTCAAGTTTTCCTCAATTTTACTATTGCCAGCATTAGCTGTTTCTTTCCCCCCAGATTTCTGAAGCATCCTTTGGATTCTACATGGAAATGTAGGCATGTCTTCAGGATTAACACAACAATGATCCAAATAGGGTTAAAAAGGTACAAAGCATTAGCAAGGAACATTAAGATAATTTTCAGGCTAATGTAAAAACTTGTATTTTTTAAGATGTTATTTAGCTTTTGTTTTCAGCAGTAAAACAAGAAAAATAATAAGCTCGAAAACCCAGCTAAATTTGCTGATAAGCAATTTTAAAAATTAAGAAAGCAAAAACAAACAAAAACGTACCAAGCTAGATGACAAACAATTGTTTACAAATTGAACATTTAAGAAAACAGAAGCTCCAAAACAGTTCCAACCAAACATACATAGCCAAGCCACATGTACCAAGTTAGAAGGAAAGAGCTAATACAAGGAAGAACAGATTCAGTTGAAACTAAAGGAATTTTAGATTAAGCCTTTAAAAAGGTAGATAATACTATGCGCAAAGGGCAAGTCTTTATAGAACATTTTAAAAATTAAATGTTTAGTCACGGTGATAAAGTGATATATTGCTTTCCACCATCTTTAAAATTTATGACAAGGTGCAAGCAGGCAGAAAGTTGCACAAGGACAGTTTTGTTGCGCCCAGTCATGGATGGTGGAACATTTAGTTATTCAGAGTAAAATATCCTAAAATATTTTTATTAACCCTTCATGAAGTTTCAAAAGTAATTTATGAAATTTCACAATGTCACACAAAACTTCTAACTGATTAACTTACCTCAAGTCTGACTCCCTGTTAGAAAGATCCCTCCCTCTTCCTTACCACCACAATCCCAACCCCCCTGCTAAAAATACAATGGCTTGAATCTTCCGATAGCTGGGGCAGTGAATGATTCAATTTAAGCTGCTGATGAACCTCAGGAGCCTGAGGAAGCCCCGACAAGCGCACAAACATAATACTTACCTGGGAAGTTAAAAGGTCTGGTTGCCAGTTTTACCCTGCCCGGATTGCTGCACTATTCCCTATGACATTGGGATCAGATGGCCAGAACCACGGAAATTTGGGTTGTTTGCCCTATGCTTATGCTGGTTTTTACAGTAATTTACTTAGAGCTTCTTACAGCAGGTGTAAAGCCTGCTGAGCAGTGCAGCTCTAAGTAAATCAGCTGGATTGTCAAACCACAACAATATTCAACCCATCACAATAATGTCCAGCCCTGTCCTGACACTGAGGCTCAAAATGCCCCCAACAATGTTCACCCCCACACCCATGTCATGGATCACCTTTCCACCCCTCAGCAATGTTTACCCCCATTCCGCCTCCCGGTTCAATTCCCCTCCAGCCAACACTCATCCCAGCTTTCCCCAGCCCTACAGACAGTGCTTACCCCCTCCCTTCCAAATCACCTTCCATAATCCCTGGCTCTTATCCAGCTGATGTCGGAAGAATCAGCATTGTCGGAAGAGTCAGCAATGTCGGGGAGTGCAAGGATGGAGGGACAGCACTGTCGTGGGGGGTGTGGTTGGAGTACCATGGGGGAGTGGGAGATCAGATGGTTGAGCATTTTTGGGGGCGGGGCAGTGAGGCTCTGCAACGTGGGGGGTGATAACAGTATTTAAATCAGACAGACCTTAAGGGGCGTGTCTTCAGTTCATGACAAAAAAGGGGCATGGCTTCGCGAAAATTATACTTGCCACTTGGCCTCCTGAATATGTTCATCACTGCACCCTTGATGGAACTGGCACCAGAGGTGCAAAGGCTCCGCTGTAAAATGGTAAATGGACAGATTAAATTGCAGTCAGCAGGTGCACTTTCTCTACCACTGACTGGGAGATATGGGCTAATATTTCACTTCCAGGTGCTGGTTCTTCAGGGCACCCCAATTAGGAAGTCACAAGGCTCATTTTATAATCTATTCAAGTTACAGTACTTTCTCCAGAGGCAGGCCAGTGTTGGATTGTGCTGTTCTAGTGTACTTCTCTGGTCCTGAGATACATGAATGCAAATGAGCATTGAAGGGGAGGAGCAGGGAAATGGAGTGAATTTATCAAGGAGGGAAAAAATCTGAGAATTTAAAAAAAAAAATGCACATTGGTCAAGGAGGACTTCAAAAAGCCCTTCAAAGGCTAACGGGGCCGAATGGCCTACTCCTATGTTCTAATATTTTAGGATTTTATTTTTGGCTACTTCCTATTCAAGGAAATTAAGGAGAAATTTTCCAGCCCCTGCACGCCAAACGGAAGATTTTGGCCTAAGTGCTGTGCAGTGCAAAGGGTTTATATACAAAAAGATTATATACTTGAAGAGTCATTAGAACTCGAAACCTTAACTCTGTCCTTCTCTCCAGATTTTGTCAGACCTGTTGAGTTTTTCCAGCATATTTTTGTTTATTATATACTTACCTGCCACATTAACTTTTTCAACAGTGCCAGAGCTGGGGCTCACAGTAGTAGTAGCATTAGTAGAATTTATTCCTGTCCCATTTGAAATCATCAGATTGTCCACTTTAGACTCCAATTTTCCAAGGCGCTGCAAAATGTTGTCAAGGAGGACAGCCAATGTCTTCTTCAAATCTGGAAAATATTTTATACAGGTAATTTCTGTAACATTTGTTAGCAAATTTGACCCAGTTATATGAACAAATCTCTACTTTTTTCACAATTATAGGGTCATGTGATCTAGAGCAGAAGGAAAAGAAAATGCTCAGTACTTCCAGGGAAAGTTTAAGTCGATTTTAATACTAATACAGAGTTACCTTGTTTGCCAAGCATCGCGCCTATTTGCGAAAGTCTCACTAAGTATTCTGGGTTTTAATCTGCATTCTTGTGCACAATGAGGTATGTTCCAAACTTCTAATTGAGGAGAAAGGATCACGTAATGCAGCTAGCATAGCAGTAAAATAAATACTGGCCTTATTTACTTATTTATTTCGGTAAATATTTGGTGATATTTAACATACCGGTCAGCAAGACATTTGAAAAAACCTTAATTGAGATTTTACAGAAACAAAATTTTCTTCTTACTTCAACTCATACCGATGTATAAGTCAGAGACCAACCAGATTGAAGTCAAAACCTTGATTATGAAATTATAATCTAATTAAGAGTAATGGTGTTGAATAGGTCAAATGTGGGCTATTAAATTCAAGACCCACAAGCAAATTCTCAATTGAGATAAAGTGAGATGCAATACTATGTAATAACCAAATTTTATAGCATTATCAGCAGTAATGCAATACTATTCTTGACATAACTATTAGTTAAGTTCACCAATATTTGAGTGATTTGAAATTGGCAAGCAGCAAAACCATCACCATAAAAAACTAATGTCACACCGACTGCAGTACAATAGATAATGTTAGGAATCAATATTTGCACTAAGTATATAGAGGCACAGAATTTCCTCAATATGTGGAATTGTTAATTGATGTATGTTCCTACATCAGTTTTACCAGCAGCAATTTGTGACAATTTGCCTTTACCTTGACTTCTGCTGGATAGTTAAAAAAGTGATAGATTTCAAAGCATGGTGCAGACATGGCACACCACCTGCTCTGCCATGTTGATCTAACCTTATTTAACTAGTTACTAATTTAGTTAACTAAATTAATAGCTAGTGAGAGCCTCCCAGCTTGGAAACAAATAAAAACAACCATCAGCTATTGGAAGGAAACAAAAGAATTGAAAACAGCACTTCTTTTCCCCTCTGCATCAAATTCCCACTTGCACCAAATTCCTGACTTAGCACTTGGATCATGAAGCACTTAGTGCTTCTCCACTCTGTATGGTAGCAAATACTGCCTTCTTATATAGAGTTTATATAACTCACATTCAAGTTACAGCTGCCAAGTAAGCTTATTGCTACAGTAGTTAACACTTATTCAGGCGTCCACTTGCAGCTGATTGACACATAACTGCCACTGGCAGGCAGTTTCTGTTAACTGGGTTGCAGTTTCTTTTGCAGTTTTAATGTTCTAAGTCAGATTCTAGCTGTTAATATAAATTATAGCTTGAGAAATATTTACCAGTGAGATCCCCCTTTCATCAAATTCTTGACTTAGCACACAGTTCACAAAGTACCCTGTTCACAAAGCGCTCCAATTCCTCAGTCTACATTACCCATTTCTTTCACCCCCATACTCATGCTTGGTATGCTATCTTAGGAAGGAAGCAGCAAAAATCCTCATTGGACATATACTCCCTGCAAGCCAAGACAGAAGTAAAGGTTAACTACATGCCCTCAGTTACAACCAGTCCACATTATGCAAAAATTTCCTTCAGTTTCAAAAAAAAGCACACATGAGCCAGTATTAAATTCAAAACAATTTCACTGTTTTAAAGACTAATTACCACATAAGCTACAGCAAATTATAAGTTCATATTGGACAAAAACATTTTCACCTCAGCTTCTCCTCCTTCATAACTAGTACAGGATCACCTCCAGAATATATTTATTTTTTCTACAAAACAATACTGTAGATTAATGACTACAGATCCCTATATCAAACAGAAATAAAATGAGCTCATTTCAAATGTAGCTAAGAAAATCCTTGCCAAGCATTGCAATCAAAATCACTGACTTCTTGCAATCTTTTCTGAAACCCCTAAAGAATATATACCCATTTAATATTAACAAGGTAACAACATGTTTACTTTTTTAATAGCACAGCATATCTAGAAGTCCCAAAGTACCAAAATCATGAAATTAAGATTTTACTTAAGTGCTAGAAAGTGTATAAATCATACTGTGATCAATATTAGTTTTCACAAATTAATTGTAGAAAAACTTGTCATCAGATATGTCTCATCAGTCCTGATCAAAACGCCAGAGTAAGATTAGGAAATCTGCCCTAGCAACTGACTCCATAGTTGTGTGCCATTCACCATCCTTTGCATGATGCATCTGAAATTAGAACATGCTACCCAACTGCTACTGAATGCTTCAGTCTTGGATGCTGTCAGAATGGAGGATTTACAAGTTGCAGGGCAGAACATGTCAAATTGATGCAAAACATGTGTTGGAACCATCCTGCAAGTGAAATAGATAGTTCATCAATATAATACAAAATTTACTGTAATAGAATGAGGTGATTCAATGTAATAATAAAAGCAACACTCCTCTGTACTAATAGGTACACAGCTAAAAAGATCCTTGTTCAATGAACTAAACAACAGCAGAGGCAAGTGTTACAAATATCTATGGTATTTGGTTCACGTGTTTTAGAATATAAAACTTTTAATTTTAAGAATTTAAATTTTAACTGTAGAAAATGAGGGTATATAATTGAGGAACTGGTAAAAGCAACCATGAAGTAAACACAATTCAGACAGGCTTGAAGTTTATTGCACTTAAAAAGGTTGGGGCCATGAAAGGTTAATAGCTAGAAAAGGCAAGATATAAAACTTACTTGGGTGGGCTTACTTAACTAAAGAACTGAGACATGACATCTAAAATCCTTGCTGTAAGGGCAGTCCAGAGAGGTGTGCATGTTTTGCGAGTTAGAGCCAAATTGGTTTAAAAGCATTGGTGAACACTGAAGAGTTGTAAAATTGATTTATTTCTCTAGGTCAAAGAAGAAATTGTAATTGAGGGATACTTAACCTTAAGGCCTTTTCGAGGACATTCCAGAGCATGCCACGTCATCATGGAGTTGGGTGGAGCTTAGGGAGATTCTCTGGTTTCAATTTATATGGGTGCTTGCTGAGAGAAGTTTTTTTTAGTTGCAGCTTGGATTGTGTGTGTGTTGCAGTTCATTGAGAGAAGATAGGCAAAGTATATGACAGTTAGGTAGGCCTGTGCTGTAAGCAGAGAAAAACCTAACTTCTTCATTTGCCACATGATATGGCTAGGGCTTAATCTCAGTTTGGATTTCATAAGGGAAAAGAAGCTAGATTGCCTAGTTTAAAACTAGTGGAAAAATCTACAGTGGTCCTCACAGGGTCTTCTGGCAAAAGAAAGTAACCAGCAGATTATCTTGGAAGTATCGAGCAAGTAATCAGAACAAGGAACTGAGGCATCCACAGTCAAGAGATGATAAATGAAAGTTTTACCTCAGAGAATATCTGGAACTGAGGAGAATTAAAGTAGTTTCCAGAGGACTGTGACATACTTTGGATGGTCCCTACACAAGTAAATATCTTTAAGATATTGCAACATACAATAGAATTCTTGTGAGAAGAAATAAATAAATTTAAGGGCATAGCACATATGGGTATAAGCTATAGTTAACTTAATCAAATTTGCTTTGTTTAATTTGTTCTATATACAATAAAGTTTGTGTTTTGTTTAAAAATGTGAAATTTTGTGGCGTAATTTTACTGGTTAAGTCACTGGGTGTTTGGATTTCTACCTGATTGTTAAGAGTCCCTGACAGGATCGTAACACAAGCGGGTCAAATGCCTCTGATGTTTACTTACCAGTGCTCCAGAAAATACATTTTTCATATTGCTTACATGGTCATACCAAATAATTGAAAGAAAGAAAGCACTGTTACAGAAATAAAAATGCAACAGAATAGAAGTGTAGCCATATTCTTAATATTCGATACAATAATCTGATCCAAATAGGTAAAATGAATATTATTTTCATAGAGTGGTTCCAAGAATTGATATGAACATATGAATGAGGATGACTAGGCCAATCAACTCTTCAAGCTTGCTCCGCCATTCAATAAGATCACGGCTGATCCGACTGTAACCTCAACAGCACATTGCTGCATACCACCGATTTAACCTTTCACCCTCTTGCTCAACAAGAATCTATCTACCTCTGCCTTAAGAATATTCAAAGACTCTGCCTCCACTGCCTTTGGAGGAAGTGTTTTCCAAAGACTCAAGCCTCAGAGAGAAAAAAGTTTCTCATCTCTATCCTAAATGGGCAACCCCTTATTTTTAAACAGTGGCCCCTAGTACTAGATTCTCCCACAAGAGAAAACACCCTCTCCACATCCACCCTGTCAAGACCCCTCAAGATCTTATTTGTTTCAATCAAGTCGCCTCTTATTCTCCTAAACTCTAGTAGATACAAGCTTTCCTCATAAGACAACCCACCTAATCTAGGTATGAGTTTAGCAAACCTTCTCTCAACTGCTTCCTTAAATAAGGAGACCCATACTGTACATAGTACTCCAGATGTGGTCTCACCAATGCCCTGCATAACTGAAGCATAACACTTTTGTAATAAAACCTCCTTGCAATAAATGATAACACTCTATTAGCTTTCCTAATTACTTGCTGTACCTGCATACATGTTTCATGCACTAGGACCCCTGGATCCCTCCGCATCACCGAGCTCTACAATCTCTCACCATTTAGATAATATGCCTCTTTCATTTTTCCTGCCAAAATAGACAAATTTCACTTTCCCACATTTGCCAGGTCTTTGCCTACTCACTTAACCTATCTATATCTCTTTGTAGCCTCATGTCCTCTTCACATCTTACACTAGCTTTGTGTCACCATTTCTATGTCATTTATATATATATATATAGTAAAAAGTGGAGGCCCCAGCACCAATCCCTGTGGCACACCGTTTGTTATACCTTGCCAACCTGGCGAAGACTGATTTATGCCTACCCTCTGTTTCCTGTTAGCTAGCCAATCTTCTATCCATGCCAATGATATCTGCTATACCATGAGCTTTTAATTTTCACAATAAGGTGCCACATCAAAGGTTATCAAATGCCTTCTGGAAGTCTAAATACAGTACATCTACTAGTTTCCCTTTACCCACAACATTTGTTACTTCTTCAAAGAACTCCAATAAATTGGTTAAACATGATTTCCCTTTTATTAAACCATTTTGACTCTGCCTGGTTACTCTGAATTTTTCCCAAGTGCCCTGCTATAACACCTTAAACAATAGTTTCTTACATCTGTCATGGGGAAAATGTTAAGCTAACTGGCCTGTAGTTTCCTGCCATCTCCTTCCCTTTTTGAATAAAGGAGTTACAATTGCTATTTTCCAACCTAATGGAACCTCTCTCAAATCTAGGGAATTTTGGAAAATTAAAACCAATGCATCAACTATCTCACTAGCCACTTCTTTTAAAACCTGAGGACTTGTCAGCTTGCAGCTTGGACAATTTGCTCAGTCCCACTACCTTGGTGATTGTAATTTTTCTGAGTTCCTTCCTCCTTTCTATTTCCTGATTGATAGGATGTTAGAAGGCAGGATGGAATACAAGGTAAAGAGTAGGCTTCCACTGTTTGACAAGATCACAAATTTAAGATAGTTATAAAAACAAAGGGAACATTTTAAAGGAATTCTTTATAGTAGGTGGTTAGAATATGAATTTTTTTTGCTAGTAACCATGGTTGAAGTAGAACTCAATTTTAAAACGGGAATTGGATATAGTTGCTTGAAAAAGTTGGAGGTTCAAGCATTTTAGGACGAGACTAGGTGGCTCATGTGAAGAAAAATAGAGACACTGACTCTTTGGTCTTCTGCGCAGTAATATTTTGATTCTAAGAATACACTCACAAAGTAAAATATTTGTAAATCGAAATGGAATGCCACTGAATAGGTAAATACAATACAAGCAGTGTCCAAGTTTAGGTCTTTCTCGGCCATGTGGATGCATATCTAGACTTGCAGACCACATAAAAAATTTAAATCACATTAATTTTATATAACTGCAAGCTGCTGGTACAGATAAATCTTCACATTAGCTCTGTTGCCTCAATAGAAGATGAGCCCAGACAGCTTTTTACAAAATGCCAGTCCCATGAATTTTAAAACAGATAAATAAATGCAAAGCTAAGCTACCTGTGTATTATGGACTGCTTTTGGTCCATAATGGCATAGCATAAGACACTCTTGTCCTATGGTGCAATATTGCCCAAAAGAAACTGAGTAATTGTTCACTTGGTGCCTTGCAATTGTATGAAGTGTTTGCCAAGTTTATCATGATTTAAATCAACATGACTCTTCATCTTATACTTAACCTTTTTAAGGAAAAGTAATCTGATATTTCTAAAATTTGCTAAAAATCCAAATTCCAGTGCCAAAAATTCTGGAGAGGGTTTCTGCTTTGGTTGCAATTGGCATGTGTTCTGAAAAGTGGTTCTCCCACCTCATTTCTGTATCACTAAAAACAAAATCTGACTCAAACCAGCTCAGGTAACATTTTAAATGTCTTCTTCAAAATTTGCTAGAAATTCCCTTGTTATACCGAGTGGCAACTTAGTGAAGTTCAATTAACACATCAGAGAATGGGGTTCACACAAAAATAAACATTTTTTATTTTTAAAACAAACAAAGTCAGTCCACGACCTGCGAGTAGGTTACAATACTGAAGCTAAACTTAAAAATATACACAAAACTATCTTCTAGTTATATTGGGGTACAGTGGTCAGTTTTTTTGTAGATTAAAAAAATACATTGAAACCTTGTGAAACATACCCAATGGCAACTTTGTGCCTAAAGAAATCCAGCTTAATTTTTGGAGCTACCTCGAAAGGTTTGCAAACAAGAACAATTAGCGGAAACTCCCAAGCAATGGTGGCTAATTCGCTCTGGGAGCATGGTCAGTTTTGAGGGCAGGCCCACTTCTTTTGCAGTGGTTACTTCAATTTCAGGTGAATTGTGTCCAAAAACGAGCACAACCATGCATAACATCCTGAATGGTATTGATAAGGTGGACATGGAAAGGATATTTCCTCTGGTGGACGAGTCCAGCACTCAGGGGCACAGTTTTAAAATTAGGGGTTGCCCTTTTAGCACAGAGATGAGGAGAATTTTTTTCTGAGGGTTAAACGACTCTGTAACTCTCTGCCTCAGAAGGCTGTGGAGGCGCAGTCACTGAATATTTTTTAGGCAGAGGTTGGTAGATTGCCTAACAAGATTCTAAGGTTATCAGGGGTAGATGGGAACATGGAATTCAAAACAAGCAAGTCAGCCATGTTCTTATTGAATGGCAGAGCAGGCTCGGGGGGTCAAATTACCTACTTCTATTTTGTATGCTCTGTTTACAGTAATATTTAACACCCCCTAGTCTCAAAAGATCTTGAAAAGCAATGAAAAATTGTATTGTCTTAATCCCAGCCACCTTCTGTCTGGCAACAGCTCAAATCAAGGTACTAAATGTGCGATAATCTCAACTTAATTTCCTAAATTAGTGTTTCTCTTAATGCTCAAAATCACAGCAAAAAGGGGCAGGGATATTCCTGAAGCTGGCTTGAGAACAAAAAGCGAAGTTGAACATACTTCTATTGGAAGAAAAGAGTAAATGGAGACATTGTAGAAGAAATGTATTCTATTCTATTTCTGCATAAAGTATTGTAAAACTTTCAGCAAAAACCTTCAGATCATCAGTAGCCTGAATCTGCAGCTCTCAATCTATGATTCAATACCTATGAATCAGGCAATCAATCAGAAACGTTCTGAAGAAAAGATCATCTTGACCTGAAACATCAACTCTTTTTCTCTCCACAGATGCTGCCTGACCTGCTGATTTTTTCTAGTAATTTGTTTTATTATATATGAGAAAATAATGTATGGTTATCAGACAGATGACCTTCATTTACAATGCCCCAAAGCACAAAAAAATCTGGGTACTGGATTCTAGTCTTAGATGGTGGGGTTGCCTGTACTAAACTGCATTCAGCTATCGATTGCATTTTCAGAAGTAAATTGCAATGGACTATGCACATGCAATCCAATTTAAGCATTTCTATTTTTCAACAACATCTTGGTTGCAGCCCACAAAAAAAAATGATGGAAGGATCAAACCTCCAAAAGGTGGCAAAGCCAACTTTCATTAGCTTCAAAACAATATACCTTCTTCCCTACAACCTCAAATCCATTTATCTCATGTGACCAAGTCAAAGATGAGCCATCACTCTCTTGACAGACAAATTATTGTAGAGTTCCTTCAAGCATTGAAAGAAAGTCAGGCTGTTGAAGACTCAGCTGTTCTTTAACACCAGGAGAGTGGACAATGGAAGATTAACTTTGTCAAGTACATGACAAAGTACTTCAACAAGGCTTCTTCTGTCCCTTGAAGTCACGAGGCAGCACTAACTGATATTAACAGTTTAAATCGAATAATGGTGTTTGGGGTAGGAGGGGAGGGGGTGGAAACATGAATGAATAAGTATTTTAGGAGAGAATCCACTCTACCCAACATTCAGAATCATATCCTTACATAAATTGAGGTCTGAATGGGCAATTCATTGCCAAATGGGCACAGAACATTGTTTCAAGCACAGGTGCATGGAAGGTAAGGTCTTAATGCAAAACAATGCGAGTGAATGAGTCAAGCATTAACACGAGCCAAAACTATCCAACAGCAAACCTCTTGCTTCAGCCTTTTCACATTGACAGGAACTGCATCACTGCATATAAACAAATAAGTCTGGAAGTCCAACACTGCTGACCAGATTACACCCAAGTATCCCCCCCAATCTTATGACAATTGATCCAAACTTAAAATAGGCATGAAGCAGTGCAATCTGCAATCCAATGAAATGCCTAACTCACAACAGTTTCTCTTCTATGAACCTTAAAATGCAAGTTTCAACTAATTTAACCATCATTCAAACATATCTGCTGCAGCATGTTTCAGAACAAAATATTTCATGCAACTAAAATTTAGTGAATCGGTGAGACAGGCCATTCAGCACCCAGTATTTGAGCTTGCTCTTCAAAGAGCTATCCAACTGTCTCATTCCTCTGCTCTTTGTTCATAGCCCTACAAATTTTTTTCTCATCAAGTATTCATCCATTTCCCTTTTAAAATTGTTGAAGCTGCTTCCACAAACCTTTCAGGCATTGTATTCTTTGTCCACATCCCATGAATTAATGAACATTGCAGGCATGGCCAGCATTTATTGCTCATCCTGAATTGGCCTTGAGAAGGTAGTGGTGAGCCACCATCTTGAACCACTGGTATAGGTGTAACCTCAGTGCTGTTAGGGAGGGAGCTCCAGGATTTTGCCCCTAGTTAATTTTCTGGCCAGTATATTGGTGGTGGGAAATTCAGGATGGTAATGGCGTTGAATGTCAAGGAGGAATGGTTAAATTCTCTTCTTGGAGATGGCCATTGCCTGGCACTTAAGTGGTAAGTAATACTCAAGCCACACATAAGCCCAAGCCTGAATGTTGTCAAGGTCTTGTTGCATGCAGGCATGGACTGCTTCAGCACCTAAGGAGTTACAAATGAGATTGAACGCTTGTGAATTATCAGCAAACATTTGCACTTTTGATGGAGCAAACTTGATTGATGAGGCAACATAAGCTACTTGGGTCTATGACACTGCCTGAACGAACTCTTGCTCCAACATCCTGAGGCTGTGATGATTGGCCTCCAACAGCCACAGCTAGTTTTTTGTGAGGTAGGTATGACTCCAGTTAGAGGGAGTTTTTCCCAACACGTCCCCGATTCTCATTGACTTCAATTTTGCTAGGGCTCCTTGATACTACACACAATCAAATGCCACTTTGATGTCAAGGGCAGTCAATCTCACTTCATTTCTGGAATTTAGCTCTTTTGCCCATATTTGGACAAAGGCTGTAGTGAGGGTCAGAAGCCAAGTATCTCTGGTAGAACCCAAACTGAGTTTCAGTAAGCAGGTTGTTGCTCACGAAGTGCTGCTCGCTAGCACTGTTGACGTCACCGTCATTTTGCTGATACTTGAGGGTAGACTGATGGGGCAGTAATTCACTGGGTTGTATTCCCTTGCTTTTTCTGAACAGGCCATACCTGGGCAATTTGTCACATTGTCAGGTAAGAGGCAAGTGTTGGCTAGGGGCGTGATTAGTTCGGGAGTACAAGTCTTCACGAATAGTGTTGGGATGTTGTCAGGGCCCACTGCCTTTGCAGTATCCAGTGTTCTCAGTTGTTCTTGAAAATCACATGGAGTGAATCAACTTGGCTAAAGATTGACATCATTGGACCTCAGGAGAAGGCAGAGATGGATTATCCACTTGGCACTTCTGGACGATTGCAAAATATTGAGCCTTGTCTTCTGCATTCACATGCCGGGTGTCACCATCATTCAGGATGGGGACATTCATGGAGTCTCCTCCTCCAGTTAGTTTTTTTCATTACCACTATTCACAACTTGATGAAGCAGTACTGCAGAGCATTGATTTGATGTGTTAGTTGTAGAATTGTTTAATTCTGTCTACAGCATGCTGCATCTGCTGTTTAGCATGTTTGCAGTGCTATGTTGCAGCTTCACTAGATTGGTCCCTCATTTTCAGGCATGTCTCGTGCTGCTCCTGGCATGTTCTCCTACATCTGTCATTGAAGCAGGGTTGGTCCCTTGGCTTCATGGTAACAGTAGAGTGCGAGGGATATGCCAGGCCATGAGGTTACAAATTGTGGAGTGTAATTCTGCTGATGGCCCACAGCTCTTCATGGGATTCCAATTTTGAGCTGCTAGATCTGATCTGAATCTATCCTGTTTAGCACAGTGGTAGTGAGGAGGGTATCCTCAGTGTGAAGATGGGACACCATTTCCACAAGGACTGTGCTGTGGTCACTCCTATTCATTACGTCACGGACAGATGCATCTGCAACAGGCAATTTAGCAAGTTTGAAGTCAAGTGGGTTTTTCCCTTCCATTGGTTCTTTCACCACTTGTTGCAGTCCCAGGCTGGCAGATATAGTGTTCAAGGCTCAGGCAGATCAGTTAATAGTGCTACTAAGCTACTCTTGGTAAAGGATATCGAAACCCCTGATCTTCAACCCACCCCCCCACCCCCCAAACACTCATCCAGAATACATTGTGTCCTTGTTTTCCTCAGTGCCTCTTCTGAATGGTGTCCAACACGGAGGAGCACTGATTCATCAGTTGAGGAAGGTTAGTAATCTGTAGAAGGTTTTTGCCCATGTTTGACCTGATGCCACGTACACTGGCCTAGAATTTGGCTTTTATTTTAGTCGGATGTGCTTGCTTAACTTGGCCATCTTGCACTAACATGTGAACAGAAAAGAAGTCATGTTAATGCTGCTAACCTTTTACAACAAATGGATGGGATCCTTGTAAAGGCATTAAGATAAGGAACACAGCTTAAAGCAAGGTATTGTGTTAAGTTGAAGGAAATGTATGCAATTAGCTAGATTCAATTAAACTAACCCATACAACATTATTAACTATTTCCAATAACATTGGAAAAGATGGGGTTACAACACCTTATGGGAACCATCTTTGTGTGAAGGGTCATAGGAACTATCTTTGAGCATACCAAGTGAGGTCTTAGAGGACAATTGAGTTTCCCTGTCAGCATGGAGATTGTGTTTGTGGTACTGAGCCTGGGCAGTCGAGTTACCCTGCCTATATGGATACCAAGGAAGCTATCGCACTCTAAGGCATTTGAGAGTTGCCCCCTCAGTGCAAAAAATCAAAGTTGCTGTCTGCTTCTTTTGGATTGATCACCCATTTGAAAGCATGATGTCTGTAGAGGTTAGTTGATAAGGGAAAATAAAGGTAAAGTATACTTATTAGTTAGTTGATAAGTTTTAGTTCAAATAGTCGCTTGGCAGTACAAAACTTGGCAGTATTGTGGAGAAAGAGACATGCTGCCAAAGCTTTTAGTCTTGCACTCATGAAGACAGATATGCAAGAATACCAAATCTCAAAGGGAACAACAACTTATACTGCATCAGAAGAGGGTGCTGATTGGTTGGCAAGTGGACTCTAATTGATAGAAGCGTTGTCATCGAGAATGCACCAGGGAATAATTGTCTGCCAGGCTTTTGTTTAAATTCAAACTAGGCAGATCGACAAAGGTCAAGGTATTGCCATGGGGAATGAACAAGAGAATAGCTCTTTTTTCAGCAATACTCAAGTTTTAGTTCTTGAGTAAGCTGGTTGATTAATTTGTAGTTGATTGATAAGTCTTCGCCCTGATATTATTTGCTAATGAGGTCTTTGCCTGATGGTTATATCTCTGCCTAACTAAATCTGTTTAAAGGGGTAACTTGGGTCCCAATAATTAGGCTGCATACAATTACATCAAATTTTGAATTTATTAAATACCCTTTTTTTAAAAAAAACTTGAAGTCATGATACTTCATGGGATTCAGAGTCAATTTTGAGGACTCTTGAAGCATTGCTTCCTGAATGTATACTACTGTCACCACCTCTGATAGGTCTGTCCTGCCGGTGGGACAGATCATACATACCCAGGGTGACTGAGGACTCTGCGACATTGGCTGTAAGGTATGGTTTTGCAAGTACGACTATGTCAGGCTGTTGCTTGATTGGTCTGTAGGACACTCCCAATTTTGACTCAAGTTCCCAGGAGTGCCTTGCAGGGTTCAGTGTGCTACGTGTACCTTCATCATAACTAATGCCTAGGTTAATGCCGATGTATTCAAGATTACAATTTGTGTGAAAATTTGCTATAAAATTGCATTGGAAGTGAAAAAGATCCCAATGAGGATTGTTTTTACCTTTAAACAATTCTCCAAAAAATTACAATTGTAAGATCAGAAAAATGACTGTTTCCTGCTGTATCTGAACATCTGGTTACAAATGTAATTGGAGGATAATGAAATTTGAGAGTCATAGGCATGCCCAGTTAATGGGCAGAGATTCATTAAGACAGACATTAGAAGGAACAGGCCAAGGAGACTTGAGCATGTTGCAGTTATACAGACAACTCATTCCCAAAATTCCACAATCTTTTAACCCATCAATGTAACTGATTTGCAGACTAAACTCCAGGCCAAGGTTTGTAACATGATGTTGGCTATTAAAACAGATGATGACAATAGTTATCACTATTGCACTGGACAAGTTAATAAGTTTGAGATATATGAGTATCAAACTTTTAAGAACCACATGATTAAAACTGAAAGCAGTTTTGCTAAATACTGTACCTTATTTGAAATCAAAATACTAGAGATGCTGGAAATCTAAAATAAAACAAGCATCTGTGGAGACAGAAAGAGGTAATGATGCAGCATGATGACCTTTCTGACCTGAAAAGAAGTTGGTCTCTCTCTCTAACAGATGCTATGAGACCTGCTGAGAATTTCCAGGGTTTGCTTACATTATATACAACTTGAAATTTCAAATTATTGGTCTTCAAAAGTGTTTAAATAATAAACTTCTTGTAATATCCTGCACCTCAAAAAATAATCCATAGAACCAATTGCCTCAGCCAAAATGTTAACACTGAACTCCATCTAAATAAGGACAAAAGAGCTGAACTCAAGAGGGGAGGTTTTTTCCTTTATTCTTTCATGGGATGTGGGTGTTGCTGGCAAGACCAGCATTTGCTGCCCATCCCTAATTTCCCTTGAACTGAGTGCCTTGTAAGGCCGTTTCAGAGGCCAAGAGTCAAATCATATTTCTGTAGGTCTGGAGTCACATGTAGGCCAGAATGGTAAGGAAGGCAGAAGAATGGTAAGGAAAGCAGATTTCCTTCCCTAAAGGACCTTGGTGAACCAGATGGATTTTTATAACAATCGATGATAGTTTCATGGTCACCATTACTGAGATTAATACAAATCCCACCAGCTCCTATGGTCGGATTTAAAGCCAGGGCATTGGCCTGGGCTTCTGGATTGCAAGCCAGTGACATTACCACTGCTCCATCGTCTCTCTGTGAAGTAAGAGTGAACTGCCCTTAACAACAGGGCAGTATTTGACTAAGTGTGGCATCAAGGAGCCCCGGCAAAATTGGAGTCAATGGGAATCAGGGGAAAAGTCTCCACTGGTTGGAGTCATACCTAGCACAAATGAAGACGGTTGTGGTTGTTGGAGGCTAATCATCAGTCCCAGGACATCGCTGCAGGAATTCCTCAGGAGTGTCCTGGGCACGACTATCTTTAGCTGCTCTATCAATGGTCGTCCTTCCATCACAAGGTCAGACGTGGGGACGATTGCTGATGATTGCACAATGTTCTGTACAATTCGCAACTCCTCACATACTGAAGCAGTCCATTCCTGCATGCAGCAAGATCTAGACAACATTCAGGCTTGGGCTGATAAATGGCAAGTAACATTTACACAAGTGTCAGACAATGACCATCTCCCTTGACATTCAATGGCATTACCATTGCTGAATCCCCCAGCATCAACATCCTGGGGATTACCATTGACCAGAAACTGAACACGACCAGAAATCCCTTCTTCACAGCACTGTGTAGCTATACACCATGGACTGCACCGTTCAAGGCGGCAGCTCACCATCATCTTCTCAAGGGCAATTAGGGATGGGCAACAAATGCTGACCTTCCAGTGACATCCACATCCCATGAAAGAATAAAAAAGTTATTTTTAAAAAAAACATTAACAATTAACTCTAAAACATGCTGGTGTCATGGTGAATTAAAGCTGCAGTTTCTGGTTGCACAGAAGTTGGCCAGAAAGGCCCAGGGATGTCACTATGATGTCTTACTATCACTGGAGTGGCATCCCATCCATTTGCAGCCAGGAATCTTTGGACTTGTATTGAATACAGCTTAGATTAAATGATAGGAAGGTGGAATCCATGCCACTTGTAATAGGCTAGAATATTGTATTTTACCAAATTCTATTAAGCTAAGTTGTAACTGGAACAGTTAAATATAATACTGAAAATTATATTTTCCAGCACAAAATAAGCAAATATTTTAGAAACTATTAAAATGAGTAACTTACCATATGCAGTCATCGTGCCAACATATGGCCCATCAGCAACATTTTGGTTTTCTTCTGCTAATGCTTTGATGTAGCGTTTACTGAGGTCCAGAATCTGCTCTCGCAGCATAGTACTGCTTTCATGTTGTGTCCGTTGTTGGATGGTAAAGTGCAGAAGCATCATCCCCCATATGAATCCAAATGTTACCAGAAAAAATCCTAGTTTTTGTGAGGATAACTTCCACACATGAAAGGATGCCATTGTTTTCAGCAGTGAAGTTATTTTGGAGTGAAATATGCATAAATAAAGTACATGATCTTATAGGTTATGTACCCAGGTTAACCTGTTCATATTTCTGAAGTTCTTCTTTTAGGAAAATCATCTTCAATCAGGCAGGCCAGATACATCTATACTGTTCATATCCACCCTAGGGCAAAAAGAAAAAAAATGTTTTACAAAATATTATTGCTCATATAAAATACTGTCCATTTTGGAAGTGGGAAATTCAAAAAAATTATTTTCTTTAACGGAATACCAATTGTATCCAATTTTCTGTTTTTAAAAAAGTTTGCATTTGTTAAAAGATTAACAGCTACTCTAACAATGTTAAGGCAACATTAGACTGCAATGAAATTAAAGTAACTTTAGAAATCAGCAAGTTTGATCATTAAACCAATATTTAATTTCCCTTAGAAAAGATCGGAAAACTGCTTCTCTTGCTAAGTCGGCATGACATTTACCAAAAATAATTTCCCAAATGCAAATGTTATTTCAATATCTAAACGCATCAAAGCTTCTCCTGGGATATACCCAATTTGTAATGATAAAGTGCTGTACATTTTGTTCAGCAGGTTTTTCACTATCCAAAATGCATGATCTACTTTCACATTGCTTTGCGGGTCTCTGCAACGTACATTTATTTGCAAACTTGGCAAGCAAGCGAAATAACATTAAGCACAAATTACTACCCTCCTTTTACTTGAACATAATGAACATTACTTTCTTCTATGGGCGGCTTGGAATCACTGAAGGAATCATGGGTTACACATGCTCTGCACTGCTAAATTCTGATCATGAATTAACAAGTTACTCATTTCTTTGTTAATCGCTGGTCTCCACAGATTTAGCACATTTGTCACACAGATTCGCTGGTGACCTGTGTCCTTTACTCCAGATATTGGCTCAAGCAATAACAAATTACCCGCTTTCAGCAACAATTAAAACTACTGAGGTGATTTTAACCTCATCTTCCCTGTGGAAGATTTATGAAATTGAATCAGCTGTTTTTACACCTTGCCAATTTTATTTTTAGTAAAAACGGGCAGGCAATCCAATACTTGAGTGGCCCAAATAGAATTACCCACTTCGTTTTCTTGATAATTTTGCATAATTCCCCACAATTAGTATGTATAATAAAGTGAAGTCTATATGTGACGTCTACTCAGTTCAAAAAGCCAATTTTTTTTTTTACATGCTAAATTCCTACTTTGCTACATTGTACATATTAATAAATTCATATTTTGGATAATTCTTTACTCCTGATTGCTTTGAAAAAAGTTCCCTTTCATTTGGAATTATTGGATTCTTAGCAGTAATTTGTCTTACCTTCTTGGGACTGAGCAGTGATTTCAAGCGCTCAGGTTCAAGTTCAATGTAAAGCTTGAAGAATCACTCCTGCCCAAGATGCTATCAAAGTTTTTCAGTACAACCTATTCAATCTTATCAATCATGAAATATATTAAGCTCAACTCCACTGAACAGTGATGGTACTAATAAGAACATATGAAATAGGAGGCGTAGGCCACACTGCCCCTTTAGCCTGCTCCCTTGTTCATTAAGATCATGGCAGATTATTGGTCTCAACTCCACTTTCCTGCCCACTCCCCATATCCCTGGACTCCTTGAGGCGCCAAAACTCTGTCCTTCTCAATCTTAAATATATTAAAATGATGGAACATGCACCCCTGTGGGGTGGAAAATTCCAAAGATTCACAACCCTTTCAGTGAAGAAATTTCTCCATATCTCAGTCCTAAATGATTGACCCCTTATCCTGAGGCTGTGCCTCAGTGTTGTGGACTCCCCAGTGAGGGGAATCAATCTCAGTGTCTACAATATCAAGTCCCGACAAACCCTCACATGTTTTAATGAGATCTCTTATTCTTCTGAACTCAAGGATATAGGTTCAATTTACTCAGCCCCTCATTATAAGGCAATGCTCTCATTCCAAGAACAAAACAAGTGTAACATCACTGCACTGCTTCCAATGCAAATATATCCTTCCTTACATATGGAGACCAAAACTTGACACACTACTCCAGGTGTAGTCTCAACCAAAGCCCTGAACAACTGTAGCATCCTTATTCTTGTACTCCAACCCCCTTGCAGTAAAAGTCAACATGCGATATGCCTTCCTAATTGTTTGCTGCACCTGCATGCTATCTTTCCGTGTTCCTTGCACGAGTTTACCCAAGTCCTTCTGAACATCAACATTGACAAGTTGTGTCTTATAAAAAATTATTCTGCTTTTCTATTCTTACCAAAGTGAATAACCTCACACTTCCCCACAGTATACCCCATCTGCCACCTTGTTGCCCACTTACTTAACCTGTATCTCTCTCTGCAGCCTGTGTCCTCCTCACAGCTTGCATTCCCACCCAGCTTTGTACAGTCAGCAAACTCAGACGCATTACTCTGTTTCTTCGTCCATTTCATGAATATATATACTAAATAGCTGAGGTCCTAACACTGGCCCTTGCAGCGATCCATTAGTCACAGCCTACCAACCTGAAAACGTCCTGTTTATCCCTACTCTCTGCTTCCTGTCCATAAGCCGAACCTCTATCCATGCAAATATATTACGCCCAACTCCATGAGCCCTTGTCTTGTGTATTAGCCTCAAGTGGCAGTTTGTTAAATGCCTTTTGGAAATCCAGGTTAGCTACATTTGCTGGTTCCCCTTTATCTGCCCTACTAGTTACATCCTCAAAACACTAGTCAAATTTGTCAAACACAATTTCCCTTTTGTAAAGCCAGGCTGACCTTGCCTGATCATATAACACTTTTTTTTAAAAAAGTGCATTGTTAAGACTTCCTTTATAAGAGATTCCAGCATTTTCTCAGTGACTGATGTCAGGCTAACTGGCCTGCAGTTCGTGGTTTTCCCTCTCCCTCCTTTCTTGAATAGCGGAATTATGTTTGCTAATTTCCAAACCACTGGGAATGTTCTAGAATCTAAGGAATTTTGAAACATCGTAATCAGTGCATCCACCATCTCTGCAGCCACCTCTTTTAGAACCTTAGGCTGAAGGCCATCAGATCCTGGGAATTTGTCAGATTTTATTCCCTTGAATTTCTCCAGTACTTTTTCCTCTGTTGATATAACCTTAATTTCCTCACCTTTATTAGCGATTACACTCTATTTCTGTTACGTAACTTGTAACAGTTATGAAGACAGACACTTTATTTAATGTCTCTGCCACTTCCTCATTCCCTATGATAATATCACCTGATTCTGCCTCCAAGGGACCAACAAATATTTTAACTATTCTCTTTTCAAAAGCTCTTACAATCTATTTTATATCCCTTGCTAGTTTACTCTCATTCTATATTTTTCATCTTTTGATCAATTTTTGGTGGCCCTTAACTGGTTTCTAAAACACTCCCAATCCTCAGGCTTACTGCTATTCTTTGCCACATTATAAGCCTCTTCTTTTAATCTAACACTAATATCAGCTGAAAACAAAGTTCAACTTCCTGAAATGCTCTCAAGGTTTATCCACGTTCATACTTGAGTAGGCTTCAATTGGTTGTGATCCAACGTTGAGAATTTTTCAAATTTGTCAACTGCACTAAACAAAAGCAAACATAAATACTAATATTTCTATATTGCTCCCCACAGAAGACAGTGTCTCTAAGCGCTTTATGTAAACAGAGGAGATATTATTTTGGAAGGAGGATTGAAAGCACAAAAGCAATTTTTTAACTAGTTTTTGAAAACAAGATGAAAAGCTAAAAGGATTTTTGAAGGGAGATCCAGAGAACATACATCAAATCCAGACAAATTGATTGATGGTTTCCCACATACCACATCAGTTTAAAACAAAAGAGGTTTACTAAAGCCACTCCAGTAAACATTCATGTGACATTGTGGACTGACCCAGTTCATGCAAGTTCAGCAAGAGTGAGCTGTTACAAACCCATTCCTAGAATGAAATGGAAGTTTAAAGCATGGTTTGACTGGTAAATCCACAGGCATGGAGAACTAAGGAAGCCGTCAGTGGTCAAGGCTTAGGCTTCCTGTTCAGTTCGAGAAAGAAAATGCTGAAATCTAGTAAATAAGTCAGATAGTGAGAGCAAGAGCTCACTGCAGACTAGCTTTAGACAAGTTACTAAAACTTAAAATTGTACTTAACAAGCTAAGCAGGCTAGTGTCACATGCTTTGTTATTGTGTGTGTGTGTGTGTGTGTGTGTGTGTGTGTGTGAGTGAGAGAGAGAGAGCGAGCTGTGGCTCAGTCTCAGTTGAGTCACAAGGTTCTGGATTCAAGTCACACTCCAGGGCTTGAGCAGAAAAATCTATGCTGAAATTCTGGTGCAGTACCGAGGGAGTGCTGCACTGTTGCAGATGCCATTTTTCAAATGAGACATTAAACTGAGGCCCCCATCTGCAAGCACCAGCGGATGGAAAAGCTCCTCTGACACTATTGCAAAGAAAAGGAAGGGAGTTATTCCTGGTGTCCAGGTCAATATTCATCCCTCCATTAACAAAAAAAAACAGATTATCTGGTTATTACCATATTGCTATTTGTGGAACTTTACTGTGTGCAAAATTTCTGCATTACATCAGTGACTACACTTCAAAAAGTACTTTATCGGCTGTAAAGCTCTGTTAACAGAAGATGAGACAAATACATGACAGAAAACTGAGTAGAAATATACGCTGAAAGGCTGAGGTGAGGTAGATCAAGTTGGAAGGGATCTGTCAGATTGCACCAACTAGCAGCTTTTGTCAATTAAAGAGCACCTTGAGAAAGACATCAGGTGTAGAAGAGGTATCATGGTGGACTGTCTGCAGAAGCAGACAAACAATTGAAGGTACTCCTGAAAGCTGAGCTATGCTGTCACCAGGCAAGGACACAGCACAGTAAAAGTCAGCAGACAGTGCAGATGTATTGCCGCTTTAAAAGTTGAGCTAAATATGAAGGATAACTGCTCGGGCAACAACTGGTGAGATGTCAGTGCCCAAAGAATGGTCAATGCTCCACAATAAAGACCTTTAACAGTGAAACATTAAGACATATATGGAATATGAAGTGAATACTGTGTGTCATTTCTGTAGCAATTTTGGGTAACAAAAACAATCTGGCTGTCGATTCATTTTTTTCAATCTGCATAATAACTAATCATGGTGCTTTGAAATATTTTAGTAACAGGCTAATCAAATGTATCAATTTGATTTCAAGGTTAGCACAATTTATGCATTGTTAAAACTGGAGTTAAACCATTATGATGACTATTTTGTGCTATACAGTTCTTCATCTCCAACTATAATTTGCATTTATATAGCATCGTTAATGTTGTAAAGGATCTCAATTCACTTCAAAGGAGCGTTCTCAAGCACAATTTGATACTGAGCTACATAAGGAGGTATTAGAACAGGTGATCAAAAGCTTGGCAATAGAGGTAAATCTAAGGATAGCCCTAAAGGACACAAGTGAAATGGTGAGGTTTAGGGTTAGAATTACAGAGATTAGGACCTAGAAAGCTGAAAGCATGGCTGCCAACGGTGGGACAACAGAAATCGGGGATGCACAGGAGGCCAGAGTTGGAGCAACATAGACTTATGAGGCCTGTAGAGAGATCAGGAATTGGAGGGGGAGCAGGTGCAGGGGGTGCAGGCCATGATGGGATTGGATGAGAATTTCAAATGAGGTGCTGCTGGACAAGGAGCCATTATAGGTCAGTGAGCCCAGGTGAAGAAGAACAGGTGAGAGGCAGGATACAGACAGCAGAGCACTGGATGAGCTAGAAATTTGGAAAGCTGAAAGATTGGATGCTGGCTAGAAGGACACTGGATTAGTCAAGTCTGGAGGCAGCAAAAGCATAGTTGGTCACTGAACCTTCCTCCCAACCACAAAACCTCAAAATGTTAATGCATATACACTTCATGGACTATTCTTGTTCCTATGTTCAGTGATTTTCAGTGTTATCAAAGCAGGATACATGATTTGTAGAAAATGTATGTTGAGGAATAAAGTATTTTTAAAAATTACATCAATATCTCAGATCAGTTACAGACCAGTTCACCCCATCCTTTCTCCAGCAAAGTATTCATCAACAACTTGCATTTATGTAGTGGTTTAATGTAATAATTGTCCCTTGGCACTTCACTGAAGTGTAATCAAACAAAAATGGAAAGTTCTTGGAGGTTATAAGGCTAGAGACTATTGCAGAGATAGGGAGGCATGAGACCACAGACCAGAAAATGTTTAATTTGCAACACTGCTGGACCAGGGACTATGGAACCAAATTAGGTCTGTCAGCAGGGTAGCAATGGGTGAATGAGACTTGGTGCAAATTAGGATATGGGCACAGTTGTGTATGAGCTTAAGTCTACGCAGGGTGGAAGATGAGCCAAGTTAGAGCTCAAAAAAATCTTTCCACTGTAGTAATGTCGGTATTTCCATACTAACTATATTAATGAGCTCTGAGCAACACTACCAACTAAATGCCAGTTTTGGCTTATGGTTTATACCCATTAACTGGCTGAGACAAAAATATTTCACACTTGGACTACGCAGTTGGCAGAAGGCATATTTTTGGCTCCTTCAGCTGGTGCCACATTTGAATTTTGTCCCCAAACTGTACACAAATAAAATTATATTTACAAAGGCACACAAACACACATCATGGGATTCGGATAAGCATTTTAATCCGATTTCGGGCTTTCCACAAAAATTCACGCCCGGCGATTCAGCTCTCCTTCCATTTCTATTAGGCTCTCTGCGCTGCAGACATCTAATACTTCAGGGAAAATGTGTTTCGCTTAATAGAAAAGCAACATTTCTTTGTAACCGAGTAACCTTGGACAGCTCTCCTCTCCTGGTCCCACCACAGTACAAATACTCACGACAATTCAACGCTTGAGCAGGCAGGGACTCCTACTGCTGTTTTAATTAATGATAAATAAGGAGGGATGTCAGTTCCACGTTTATAAGAGATTCCCGGCAGCCTCGGATGTGAACACACCTCCCCTTATCACAATAAAACTGCCTCGCCCACCCTGACAGACACGAATTATTCACAGTTAAGATTGACAACCTATATTGCGAAGAGATGTCCCAGAACAAAAAAAAAACATAGCAACTATTTTTTTTTTAAAAAAAAAACAAAAAGAGAAACCGAGAGAGAAAAAAACGAAAATCAAATACAAGCGAAAGGGGAAGCCATGGTTCATCACCCTCACCTGGAGGCGATCTCTGTCCATAGATAACACGAGTCTTATTTTATACCTACCCAAAGTTAATTGAAGTTTAACGGCCGCTCACTATATTTCTCTTCCCCCCCTATGGGTGTCGTAATATTAGGTTTTAGCTTTAACTGATTTCTCAGCGCAGTGCCGAGCCGCAGCCTCTCTCGAGCCCCTTTTTAAATCGCTTGAGCACAATTGGCCAAGGAGCGCCGCCGAATCCACTGAGCATGCGCCAGGGCCCACTCTCCTTTCTCTCCCCCCCCCCCCTCCTTCTCCTTCAGGAGATTCGGTCGGCGGCGAACAGATGATTCCCCCGCCCCTCCCCCTTCGCTTTCTCTCTCTGCCGTCCGAGCCGCAAAACGGGACGGTGGAACCTGCTCGATCATTGCCGCCGCTTACCTTACCCCTGCCACATTCCCCTTTCAGTTCATTTTCCTCCCGAATCCCGTGCTAGTGTGGAGAAGGTTCCAGAAGCGGAAGGCGAGCCGCTAAGCAGCGGCGCGAAGCTCGGCTGCCCAGGGTCCTCGCCGTCCTTGCTCCTTTAGCTCTCTCACTCTCTGCCTGCATTCACTTCGGCTCAACAACAACACGGGCGCTGGAGCCGGCCACGCGCCGGGTGAAACACTGCCACCCGCCGGTCAGGCTGAGTTCCTTCAGGTTGACACACACACCCCACTACGGCTGCAGTCGCCACTGCACACAATAAAGGTACTGTACTGTGCAAGTGTGAACTGATCGCATTTGCTGCAATGATAAAAAGCTAACAAAAAGAAACACACTTAGAGGATATTGATTTTAACATCTCGGAATAAAGGATCGTCTTAAATATAACATTGTATTCTGCTAGTATGTTTCTTTTTAAATAAAACCATTTCACTTTCTATCCTCCCCCTCCCAGAAAACTTAACGCCAGCAAAACATTCACCTTTGCGGATATGCGAAGTCTTACCTTTAGTGGTCTGTATGACTCACTCATTCGTAAAGTAGTCTAGAACAAGAAGGTCATTGAGTCCATTGAAACGGTTTCCAATTGAAGGCATCCCGTCTCCTGAAAGATCTTTTTCCAAAATCTTTTGCTTCTACACAAATTTAAAGATTCCCTGTATAGGGTTTCCTAAAGATAAAAACAGCCAAATGAAAATCTCAAAACATGGCACTAATGATACTATTTCACAAAATAATACATATTTAAACTCATTACAGTAGTGTTTTATAAAAATGATATATATTAAGCATTTCCTGTGTAGTTTATTACAAAAACAACTTGAATTTATATAGCAGCTTTAATAAACATCCCAAGGCACTTTACGGAGGTATAAAACAAAATATGATACCAAGCCTCATAGTAAGATACATAGCTAGGTTTTCAGGAATATCTTAGAAGGGTCATGATAGAGAGATATGCAGAGGTTTCATGAGGTAAAGCTGGGTGTCGTCAATATGGTTTGACCAAGGGCAGCGTGTGAATGAGGAAAAAGAAGGGAGTCAAGGATAGAAGATACTTGAGGGACACCAGAGATACTATGTGGAATGGGAAGCGAAGCCATTGGTGGCAATTCTCTAGCTATGACTAGGTAGAAAAGAATGGAATCATGTGAGTGCAATTCCACCCAACTGGATGGCAATGAGGAGATGCTGGAGGAGGATGGTGTATCCAACTGTGTCAAAGACAGATAGGTTGAGAAGAAAGAAGAGGAATAGTTTGCCTTGGTCAAGGTCACATAGGATGTCATTTGTGACTTTGATAAGAGCTGTTTTGGTACAGTGGAAGGGGTGGAAACTTGATTGGAGGGGTTCAAACTTGGAGTTCCAAAAAAGATAGGCACGAATTTTGGAGGTGACAACATGTTCAAGGGCTCTGGAGAGGAAAGGGAGATGGGGTGGTAGTTTCTAGGACAGTTAGGAAGTGAGTTGTTTGTCACAGAATTCTCAACCTCTGACCTGCTATTGTAGCCACTATATTTCTGTGACTGACCTTGTTACCAGCAAAGCCAGAATATCAATGGTGGAGGATTCAGCAATGGTAAGTTGAATTTTAAGGGGAGATGGTTAAATTCTCTCTTGTTGGACATGGCTGTTGCTTGGCATTTGTGGTACTTATCAGCCCAAGCCTAAATTTTGACCAGGTCTTGATGCATGTCAGCATAGACTGCTTCATTATCTGAGAAGTTATGAATGGGACTGAATATTGTGCAAACATCAGTGAACATCCCCACTTCTGTTGGAGCGAAGGTCATTGACGAAGCAGCTGAAGATGGTTGGGCCTAGAACATTGACCTGAGGAACTCCTGCAGCAATATGCTGGGACTTCAGGAGTCCAATTATCTGCTAAACAGATGGACCCTTCCGTAGTGCTTATGCAGACTGGCCCCAATTTTAACCTAAACTAATTCAACAAGGTTCTATTTATGTCACATATAGCGATGATGCTGCTGGCTATTTCAGCCCAGACCAAAATGTAAGTGGCTGTGAACATTGTGCCAAGTTTTCTATTGTCATTCTGGTCTTATTATCAGGTTGCTTTTGCTGAAAAATGGTGTAGTAGAGAAACCAAAATTGAAACGGTGACTTTAGCGAGGGTATAGCTTTACAGGCAGCAACAACTTTCGAGTATTTCAGTCAAGTGACAATTCACAAGAAGTTGACTGGAGCTAATCGGAAATGACAAACCGTGTGACAAAATGCCACTTTCAATAGTCGCTTTTGTGAAGGAGCAGTGACTGACAAGTTAAATAGATAATAGTTTAAGTTAAATTTGGTTAAGCAGAAAATACTTTAAGTAGAAAATAGCTTGAGTTGAGGAAAAGAAATGCAAAGGAATTTCAGATATTTTTAAGTTGAGGGATGTTTAAAATGCATTTATATCAGAGTATTTGGTACAAAAAAAGGTTTTTATCTTCTTCATGAATAGCTGTTAGGCTATTTGACCAAGGAGGATATTTTAGTTGAAAACAACCTTTTATCTACTTCACCTTACACATATGCACTGTCCACTCAGAAGCCCTGAACTAACTGAAGCTCCCAACTGTGAGATCAGTTTGGGAATTGAATCATATTGATCATTTTCAATATGGCTTAATGCTAGACAGGATAGTCCTATTATCAGCTAGGCCAATGGAGTAGGTTTGCATTTAATAGTACATAATTTATTCTTCAATCTTCTTTGTTAAATTGTTGCTTTTTTCAGAATTTTAAATTATTTCATAAGAAATGAATTATTTCTTCAGATATTGTCCTGTACCTATTTAAACCTGCTGTCACCACACTGCTCCTTCCAAATCTACTCTTGACCCCTCTGTCCTTGCAAACTATCATCTCTGCTTGCTTTCTCAAATCTTTGAGTATGCTGCCACTTACCAAATCAATGCCTATCTTTCCTGTAACTCAGTAGCCCGCTCTTGACTAGGGTGCGTTTTGTGACTAATGGGGAAAGAATTTTATTCAGTGGAGCTTGCATGTCACAGCACGAGCCTTCTTTTCCAAGTGGATTCCCTGTCCAGAAACCAGCCTGATTGACAGGCTTGGCTCCCTATGGGCAGGGAATGTTCTTGAAAATACTGCTGGCTGGGAGGAGGTAAGGAGTTTGGGTTTGGGTTTGTGGTAGTGTTGTGGGGGCAGGGGGTTGGGTCTGATCCTTGATCCCAGGGGGAGGGAGTAGTGTCCATTTCCTGATCCTAGAAAGTCCGATTGCGGGAAGCGGTGTTGCAATGTTGTACGGAGAAGAAAATAATCTTAGCAGCTAGGAGGAACCACTCTTACTCCTGTTGACTGACAAGAAGTGCTCTAAAGGTGCTTACCTTTTCCAAAAGGCAGTTCCTGCCTCCCTTTTAGCTGCCAGGTTTCCTGCAACACAGGAAACCTGACCAGCCAAAGTTAAACCTGAAAGACAGGTTAAATATGAAGCATGTAAATTCATTATAATATTTAAATAGGCAACCCAACTCCTGTAAGCATGCTGATTGCCCTTCTCTGCTAAAACTGGAAGTGGACAAGTTGGAGAGGGGCTGGTATTGGTTTAGAGAACTTTGTTTACATCCCACCAGACCCCAACCCACCCGTTTTTATGATTAATATTACCCCCATGTTGCAATCTTCCCAATCAGATTTCCATTCCTGCTGGACTCCAAAACAACCCTGACAAAGCGTAGGATAAAAATTCTAATAAAATACAATTAAAGTAACAAAATGTGATATAATGTAAATAAAATAAAACATTTATGCAATCACCTCTCATTCTTTTGAAATCTAATGGATACAGGCCCAACCTGTCCAACCTTTCCTCATAAGATAGCCACCCAACTCCCTCCCCCAATCCCAGGAATAATAAACGACAACATTCCATTTGCCTTCCTAATCACTTGCTGTCCCTGCATACTAACTTTTTGTGATACATGGACCGGGGCATCCAAATCCATCTGTACGTTAGAGTTCTGTAACCTCTCTCCATTTAAATAATATGCTGCTTTTCTATTCTCCCTGCCAAAGTGGAAAATTTCACATTTTCCCACATTATACTCCATCTACCAAATTTTTTCCCACTCAATTAACCTATCTATATCGCTTTGCCTTATGTTCTTTTCACAACTTACTTTCCTACGTACCTTTGTATCATCAACAAATTTAGCAGTCATGAATTTGGTCCAATCATCATTGAAGGTGGCAGGACAGGCTGAGAGCATGGTTAATAAAGCAAACAGTATCCTAGGCTTTATTAATAGGGGCACAGAGTATAAGAGCAAGGAGGTTATGTTGAACTTGTATAAGATACTAGTTCATCCTCAGCTGCATCCAGTTTCGGGTGTTGCAGTTTAGGAAGGATGTGAAGGCATTGGACAGAGTGCAGAAAAGATTCACAAGAATGGCTCCGAGGATGAGGAACTTCAGCTATGTAGATAGATTGGAAAAGTTGGAATGATTTTCCTTGGAGAAGACTGAGAGGAAATTTGGTAGAGGTGTTCAAGGCCATAAGGGGTCTGGACAGAGTAGATAGGGAAAATCATTTTCCACTTGTGAAATGATCAAGAATGAGAGGGAACAGGTTTAAAGTAATTGGCAAATGAAGCAAAAGCGACATGAGGAAAGTCTTTTTCATGCAGTAAGTGGTTAAGGTCTGGAATGCACAGCCTGAAAGTGTGGTGGAGGCAGGTTCAATCGAGGCATTCAGAAGCGGATAAGACTGTTATCTAAAAAGAAAGAATATAAGGTTATGGGGAGAAGGCAGGGGAATGGCACTGGGTAAATTGCTCATTTGGACAGCATATGCAGACATGATGGGCTGAATCGTCTCCTTCTGCACTGTAACAATTCTGTAATTCTACGATCTAAAACCTGACATTTACATAGCCAATTCATAATTCACTTTTGAGATTCAAGAGGCAGCTAGTTGGTTTCACAGCAAGGAGCTATGAGTTACATGTTGTTATGATAGACTGAACAAAGAAAACAATGATCTTCCACTGCCAGAACAACCAAATGGATTTAAATTGACTGGTATATGTGCAAAATATTTAACTAATTCAACTTGAGAACCATCTAGCAGGAATTAATTGGTTGTATTGTTGCCAAGCTAAGTGCCATTAGAATTATATATTGATGGAAGCAGCTGACCTGGGCAAAACAGATGGTGGACAGATCAAAGAAATGAGTGGAAAACTTCAGGGAGCATGTCTTCCCACGAAGATACCAAGCACTGGGAGTATACTGTGTGGAGTCAGAAGCCTGAGACCAGCCAAGCATGTTGAAGGAGCAGCTGCAGCGATATGTGCTACAGTGTTAACCCTCAGCAACAACAACTTGAACTTTTAATGTAGTAAAACATCCCAAGGCATTTCACAGGAGTGTTATCAAACTAAAGTTGACACTAGACGTAAAAACAGATATTAGGAAAGGTGACCAAAAGCTTGGTCAAAGAGGTAAATTTTAAGATGCTTCTAAAAAAGAGTGGAAGGTGGAGAGGCCTAGGGCCTAGGCAGCTGAAGGCACAGGTGCCAATGGTGGAGCAGTAAACAGCAGGAATGTATATGTGGCTGAACTTGGAGGATTGCAGAGTTTTGGAGGGCAAGTGAAGCTTACAAAAATAGGAAGGGGTTAGGCCATGGAAGGATTTCAAGACATGGTGAGAATTTTAAGATTGAGGTGTTGCTGGAACTGGAGCCAAATGTTAGTCAGCTGAAGCAGTTAAGGTAAGCTAGCTGCTCGCCTGGCTATATCTAGCAGCCTATTTATTTGTGAGACACTCTTTCATTTATTATGCTCCCAGTCAGAAGATTAAAGTTGGATCTGACAGTGGAAATGGAGGGCCATTAAAGTCAACCTGTGGCTGAAGACCCTATGTCCTCATATGTCTGTATTCTTGCTCATAAAAGGAATGTTGCTTGATGAGCATCATACTTACACGGAGGCACCTTGGAGGATCTAAGACAGGGAATCCAGTTACATCCTAAGTATCAATACATAGAATGTAATACTTCTAGGCAGCAGGAAAAATTGAATCTATCTCTTTACAGAATATCCTCCAGACCAAATCAATCCGTCCCACATAGATGCTTTGACCATATGATCTTTAGGCCTTGATGAGTATTTAAAGAGAAAGGTGGCAACTGGCTTCTGAGAGATTCAGGACACCATCTCACATCATCTGCAGGATTAACATACGTACAAGGAGCAGGAGTAGGCCATTCAGCCCCTCGAGCCTGCTCTGGCATTTAATAAGATCATGGCTGATCTGATAGTAACCTGAAATCCCACCTACCCCCGATAACCTATCACCCTGTTGCTTACCTTCTCTGACTTAAAAATATTCAAACACCTTGCTTCCACCACCTTTTCAGGAAGAAAGTTCCAAAGACTCATGAACCTCTGAGTGAAAAAAATTCACCTCATCTCTGTTTTAAATGGGTGACTCCTTATTTTTAAACAATGACCCCCAGTTCTGGATTTTTCCAGAAGAGGAAAAATCCTCTCCACATCCACCCTGTTAAGACCCCTCAGGAACTTATATGTCTCAACCAAGTTGCTTCCTACTCTTCTAAGCTCTAGCAGATACAAGCCTAGTCTGTTCAACCTTTCCTCATAAGACAACCGACTCATTCCAGGTATTAATCTGTTAATATAATCAGATCTACCCTGCTCGTCTGTGGGCACTCAGCTTTCAAATTCTTGACAAGTGGCATTGCTAGAGCCTGTCTTCATAAGGCCACCCTCTGTCCTGCTGATAGCTCGTGTCACTTTACCAACCACCTGCCTCAGCTGCCACCTTATGTACAGGTCAGAATACAGGACCAGGCTGCTCACGAGTTTACACTGGTAACACATCCTCCCAGGACTCAGGAGCCATGAGACAAGGCCCACCCTTGTCCAAAGAAGTTCATGGTCCCACAGTGAAACCAACCACAACCAGGCTCCAAGAACCAGGACAATTTTAAGAAGAACCTTAGGGTGTCCTAGGGTGTACACAGTAGTAACAAAGAAGCACCTACTGTCTATATATACATGAACATTAAAATTATTTTGTGATACAACCAGCAGGATGGGCCCGAAAGATGAGTTAATCAACAGTACAATACCACTGATAAGCCGAATTCCAGCAGCTGTGCTTATGCATGAAGAAAGAAGGATAAAAGGAAGACTGAAGACTGGGTGAGGCAGGAGAACCCAGGACCAACACTCAAGGAGCAGACCTGAAGTTGGACTTTGTGAGCAAGTACCCCGCCAGCAGGCTTGGTCAACCTGAGGACAGGTGGGTAATGTCACACACATAAGAGAGTATTTGGTTAATGTAATTAGGATATTTAGTGATTAAACTACCTTTAGTAAAATAAAGCATTGTGGTTGTTTAAGTGGAAACTTGTGCATCCTAGTTGTTGCTTCATACCACTGGCAAGTGCCTAGGACATGTTAGACACAGGTCAACAGAGTGGTAACCGTGATAGGACTCGGCTGCGATACTTCTAGTTAAAGAGGTTCCGTTGAAACTGAACAAAGCAAAATTTACTCATGAACGGTATCGAGTAACAACTAAGAGAAATGGCTGTGAGACCAGAATGGGAGCAGGAACTGCGCGCATATCTGGACAGGGGGTGGCCGCATTGGCATAAAGTTTTGGGCCACATGACAAATCACGAGAAACCTAAAGGAAGTCAGGTGTGGGAGGTAGCTCCGAAACAACCGGGTAAAAAGGCAAAGGGGTTGATTGGACCAACTGCGATACTCGCCTGTTACTTAGAAAGAGATGACTTAGGAGAGAAAAATAAGAAGTTGGAAGAAGAGAATCAGAAATTACGAGACGAGTTAGAAAATCTGAAACAGCGGACTGTGGCTGCTGAAGCGAATCAGCATAGCACAGTTACGCATATGGCTAACTTCCAGACCCAGGCTGAAAAGACTGAGAACAGCCGGAGTAAGGCTGAGAAGAAAATTCAGAAGTTAACAAAAGACCGAGGTAATATCCAACAAATGTGCACCGATTCAAAGGCAGCGCTTGTGGTGTTGAGAAAGGAACAGCAAGCTGAAAAACATGATACAGCAGACTACTAAATGTCAGAAAGAAGTAGATCAATTAAAAGCACAGCTGTCCACCCAGAGAGGAATCATTTGTGCTACTGGTCAGGGCAATAACTACGATGATGAAGGTGACTCTGAGGAAGTAGATTGGGATAGTCTGGTAGAGGAGGCATGCAGGTACGGACACCATGATGATGGTGACTGGGATGGACTTTCTCCGGAACCCATACCGGCACCCACAGCTCCACCTATACCTATGGCTCAGTTTACAACTCAGAGGACAACAAACACGGTAGAGACAGTAGCCACATAGAGTACTCCCTATTCAGTCACCCAGTTACTGGACACGTCTAAATTAATAACGAAGTATGATGGTACTGGGCAGCCAATTCAAATGTTTGCTGCCGTCACCCAACAGAGAGAGATGCATGGGTTGGATGATAGAGAGGAAGTGAAGCTTTTGGGTATGTGTCTGGACCCAACACTGTTTTCGGCATTGGGCCAGGAACAACAGACAGGACAGGGGACATCCCAGGCAATGAAGGATGCAATTTTGAATGCAGCAGGATGAGGAAGGGGAGATCCCGCAGAAGGATTACATAGATTCCGTCAGGGTCCAAACGAACACCTGGCAGTTTTTGACAATCGGTTGTGGGGAAATTTCAATGGAGTGTATGGGCAGACCCAGATAGAAAGGACTTAACAGGCAAAAAGTGAAGTAGATGGTTGCATACCCTTATCTCAGACTCTAACTCAGAGACACAGGACATGTGTTGAACCAGAAGACAATACCCATACAGAAGCTTGGTACTAAGGCATATGACCTGAGCATAGGAAAAAGGAATAAATAAGAAAGGCCAGAAAGGGAAGGTACATGCCCTCCAACCCAATTTGGGAGGAGGACGTGGGGCAGTAGCCTGAAGAAATGAGGGTCTGGGATGGCCGGGACTGTGCTGTCCCCCTCCACTGTACCAAGGGCGTGGGCTAGACCCACATCAGGGTATCCCCCAGCCCTATACGGGGCACTGTACAGGCAGTTGTGGAAAGATAACGGGAAAATGCTTTAACTGTGGAAAAATAGGACACATAGTGAGTGACTGTAAAGCCCTGAGATGATCCCCAAGGTCTCTGTCTAGGGAAGGAGCCTCTGGCTCGCGAGATGGGAATGAAACCGATACGGAGGGTGCCAACCTGCTGTAAGGTAGAGGGAAACCAAGGAAAATTGTATCCAGTACGTGATTCGTGACAGCTCAGATTTACAGAGGATGATAGTAGTGATGAGGAGTCACGGGGACAGGCCTCAGTTGAATGGGCATGTGAGTGTGAATAAGATTCCTTTGGGCGACCGGTGGTCACCTAAGGGGTAGGAGGCCGCTCCGCTAAATTTTTACGGGACACCTGAGGCTCTAAGACAATATTAAACACTAGCCAAGCATACAACCCAGATTGGCAAACCACCCAGACCATAGTTTGGAGCGGATTTACAGGACATTCACAAACTGGTACTATCACTCAAAAATTGCCTTTTTGGATGGGAAATTATGAATTCCAACATAAATGTGTTCTGGTAAATTTGGGGAAGGATGAGTTGAACATTTTGGGAGCAGATGCTATGAGGAAGCAGGGCTCTATGTGGGACACAATTAACCATTGTATCTGACGCTACCCCAGCAGAACAGGGCCACTACAAATATCCTCAGGGGAATATACCGAGCGAGTTTGTTGTATGGCTACCTTTTGGGTAAAGCCAACAGAAATGTCAGATGATCCGGATGTGCAAAGGATAATTAAAATACATGAGCGACCCTTGGCTACCGATAAGCATGATTGTGGAAAGATAGGGGGCGAATCCTCTTGGAGGGACCTAACCATCACCCGTAGAAACAGTAAAGCTTCCTGCATAACGCCGAGGAAGATGTAAGAAAGATAGTGGATAGCTTGCTCCAACAGGGAGTGCTGCGATCTGTGGCATCAACCACTAACTCACCTATATGGTCTGCTCAGAGGCCAGATGGATCATGGCAATTAACAATTGACTATAGAGAACTTAAGACAATACCTACTGTCTCCTCAACAGTAACCACTAGTCCTGAAACACTGATGAAGCAAATGTCGAGAGCTAAATGGTTCATGGTTCTTGACATCAGTAATGGATTTTGGTCTGTGCCCTTAGCTAAGCAGTGCCAATATAAATTTGTGTTTATATTCCAAGGACAACAGTACACATGGAATTGCCAATCCCAGGGATTCCATAACAGCCCTTCAATCTTTCACCAAAAGATGGCAACTGGATTACAAAGGTTCTCGCATCTGGAATGTTTGGTACCATATGTTGATGATTTATTGTTACAGACAGAGACCAGGGAAGAGCACCTAACACTGCTAGCCGAACTGTTAGCTCTATTAACCCAAATAGGAGTCAAGGTATACCCTAAAAAAGCCCAAGTAATGACAGAAAAGGTTTCATATTTAGGCATTGTATTATCCGCAGGAATGCATTCCATGGAGGACAAACGATTGTGTGCCATACACCAACTCCCCATCCCAACGGATGTGTGGTTTCTACGATCCTTTTCAGGCTTGGTAGGCTATTGCCGTAATCATATCGAGGGATTTGGGGAAAAGGCTGCCCCCTTGTACACTCTGTTAAAGAAAAATGCACCTTGGGAATGGAATGACAAGCACACTCAAGCAGTGACTGATCTTAAGGAGGCATTGTTACAAGCATCTGCTTTCCAGGTACCTAAACCAGGGGATCCTTTTGCATTGGAAATAGCTGCGGGAGAGGTACTCCTCCAGAACAAACATGGTAAACTTTGTTCCGTGGCATATACCTTGAGGGTCCTTATGGCAGTAGAAAAAGCCTATACAATCTGTGAAAAGCACTTATTAGCTGTCTTTTGGGCAGTGCAACATTTTGTTTATATCGTAGGACTTAGTCCTGTAATAGTCTTAACGGAACATACACCCATCCAGCTGCTATTAGACTGATGTCTGAAGGATGGAAATGTTTCCCAAAATCGCCTGGCACGTTGGACCCTACTGCTGAAAGGCAAGGACTTATCTATACAAAGAACCCGTACGACACCTCTGTTGGCCCCTAATTTACGGTACCGTGGTGAACCCCATGAGTGTAAGGTTGTGACAGTTCGGGCCCCGAAGGGTCCCTTCATGTCACAACCTGTGTGGGGAGAAGAGAGGGAAGATCTGTTAAAAATATTTGTAGATTGTTCGTCCATGGTAGAAGATGGTGTTAGAAAAACAGGGTGTGGTATCCTAATAACACAAAATGTGAGAACAATGGAAGAAATAAGCCTGAAACTACCATCAGACATGTCAGCCCAAGGAGTGGAGTTGGCAGCAGTAGCCTATATAGTGATGCACCCACATAAATTCCCACCCCTAAACATATACACAGACTCGTATGCAACAGCCTGACAGAACCCTTGCCCCTACGGGAAGCAAGGGGATTTGTGTCAGCAGATGGAAAGCCGTTGCTGTCTGCCCCTTGCGGAAGAAAATTTTTACGGCTGCCACAGTTAACAGCCAATATGGAATAATCAAGGTTAAAGCCCACAGAAAGACCGTTGCATGGGCCAAGAAAAATGGGAAAGCTGACCTGTTAGCAAAAGAAGGAGCAAGACTGTTAGGTAAAGGATGGGATCCGAAGGAAAGTATTGATGTAGAAGAAGAAGCAGCAGTAAAGGTGTCACAGACAATTATAGAAGTCTTAAGGGAAGCACAAGGGAAGGACCCCAAGCTAAAGTTAATCCAACAAGAACCCCCAGATAGATGACCCACAGAATATAAAAGGGAAGAAAATAACAAGAATAAATGAAGGATTGATATTGAGGAATGGACTATATGTAATACCAGTACAGGATAAAAGCCATTTATCAGAATCACAATATGCATGAGCATCAAGGCATTGAACCCATGGAGACATAGAAACATAGTAAATAGGAGCATGAGCAGGCCATTCGGCCCTTCGAGCCTGCTCTGCCATTCATTATGATCATGGCTGATCATCCAACTCAATAGCCTGCTCCTGCTTTCTCCCCATATCCTTTGATCCCTTTTGCCCCAAGAGCTATATCCAACTCCTTCTTGAAAACATACAATGTTTTGGCCTTAACTTCTTTCTGTGGTAGTGAATTCCACAGGCTCACCACTCTCTGGGTGAAGAAATTTCTCCTCATCTCAGTCCTAAATGGTCTACCCCATATCCTCAGACTGTGATCCCTGGTTCTGGACCATCGGGAACATCCTTCCTGCATCTACCCTGTCTAGTCCTGTTGGAATTTTATAGGTTTCTATGAGACCCCCCCTCATTCTTCTGAACTCCAGCAAATATAATCCTAACCGACTCAATCTCTCCTCATATGTCAGACCCGCCATCCCAGGAATCAGTCGGGTAAACCTTCGCTGCCTTTCCTCTATAGCAAGAACATCCTTCCTCAGGTAAGGAGACAAAAACTGCACACAATATTCCAGGTGTGATCTCACCAAGGCCCTGTACAATTTGCAGCAAGACCTCCCTCCTCCTGTACTCGAATCCTCTGGCTATGAAGGCCAACATACCATTTGCCTTCTTTACCGCCTGCTGCACCTGCATGCTTACCTTCAGCGACTGATGTACGAGGACACCCAAGTCTCATTGCACATTCCCCTCTCTCAATTTATAGCCATTCAGATAATAATCTGCCTTCCTGTTTTTGCTACCAAAGTGGATAACCTCACATTTATCTACATTATACTGCATCTGCCATGCATTTGCCCACTCTCTCAGCTTGTCCAAATCACACTGAAGCATCTCTGCATCCTCTTCACAGATCACCCTCCCACCCAGCTTTGTGTCATCTGCAAATTTGGAGATATTACATTTAGTTCCCTCATCTAAATCATTAATATATATTGTGAATAGCTGGGGACCCAGCAACGATCCCTGCGGTACCCAACTAGTCACTGCCTGCCATTCGGAAAAAGACCTGTTTATTCCTACTTTTTGTTTCCTGTCTGCCAACCAGTTTTCTATCCATCTCAATACACTATCCCCAATCCCATGCGCTTTAATTTTACACGCCAATCTCTTATGTGGGACTTTGTCAAAAGTCCAAATAAACCACATCCACTGGCTCCCCCTCATCTCCTAGACCCGAATTAGACAATTATGCTGGTGGTCCAGTATGGGAAAGGACGTGAAACACTATACAGAAAACTGTCTAGTATGTGCTCAGAATAATCCAGACCAATATGCAAACACGGTAGAATTGAGACATACTCAACCAATGGCAGCACTATGGACTAATCTACAAATCAATTATGTAAAGGAGGTTATAAGTACATTCTCGTCATAATAGACACCTTTAGCAAATGGGTAGAGGCCTTCCCTATGAAAAACAATACCACAGTCATCACTGCAAAGATACTGATACAATAGGTCTTCACAAGATGGGGATTACCTAGGAGTATAGAGTCAGATCAAGGGTCACATTTTACTGCCCAAGTGAGCAGTTGGCAATGAAATTGCTAGGAATCTAACAGAAATTCCGTATAGCCTACCGTCCGCAATCCAACGGTATTATAGAAAGAATGAAAAGAACTTTGAAAACTATGTGAGGAAAGTAGTACAACAGAACAGTACAACCTGGGACCTAGTGTTACCCTATGTCCTAATGATAGTACAAAACACTGTAGAACTTCAAATTCTACTGGATTCATACCCCATGAAGTAATGATGGGGAGGAAGATGAGAGGGATTGAGATCTTATTAGTAATAAACTTACTAGAACCACAGCTAGAAGCTATCAACCACGAGACCTACATAAAGGAACTAGTAAAAACTTTAGAAGCATTACAATTGGCAGTAAATTGGCAGTAGCTGTAAAATTGGAGAAAAGGCAAAGACAAAGAAAAGCTTATTCTGATGGACAGGTAACCCGTGTCGAACTACTGATAGGAGAACAAGTGATGGTGAGAATACAACAAACAGAGAGTTTCCTGACCCCAAAATTTCCAGGACCACATACCATTGTGGACAAAGCTAGCCCATCGGTATACAAGGTCCTACTAGGCACAGGAGGAAGTAAGTGGTATCACATCAATCAGTTAAAACCATACAAAAGGACCACAAGGGAAACAGGCCAGATTCTGTGAAGAATATCACTCTAAAGCAGTTCAGTTGGATGCTTTAGATGACACAGGGAATCGGGAAAACCCGAGTGGGAGTGCAGGTGGGTTTGAGGGAGTAAAAAGGGAAGAAGATGAGGAAGACATAGGGATATCAGAGGAGGAATGGAAAGCCATAGCAGACCTGATAGCCAGAAGGAACAACGAGATACTTGAGGTATTTGATGACCCTTCAGATGAGGAGGACTTTGAAAGTTTTTGACTGAGAGGAACTGTTAATTTGCCTTGATTTGCCCCAACAAGCCAACACAAGGGGTCAATGCCATGAAGTGGCTTGCGATATTCGGACCCTTGTGCTGGACAATCTGGACCGCCAGAGCCAGCCAAATGAACTATGACCAGATATTAGGAACGTGAACAGAACAGAAAAAGGTAATTTGGGAAAAGGTGTGGACAGACTTGAATTGCTGGGACTTTTGTCAAGGTGGAACTAAGACCTAGGGAAACATGGTAGATCCGGAAGCGTCGGTAACATCGCAAATGGCCCAGTGCCCTAGTGGAAAATTACAGCAGACATTATAGGACTGTAAGAATTGTGAATGCTCTGAAATGTCACCAATGCCCACCTCAGGACTGGTGGTAGGACCACCATACGATATACATTCTGAATGTTATGTGAAGTTCAGAAAGGTGTTGTTTAACCTGGATCCTACATGGCCCTCTCAGTGTGACCATACCTCATATTCAGAATCATGTTAGGAAACTATTAAAAGCACTGGCATAGGAGAGCTCATGACAAGGACGGTGTGTCTAAAAAGAGTAGAAAAAAGACAGTGCTAGAACCCTAATGAGATTAGTGGGTGCAAGACTCAGAATAGTTAATTCAGCTGATCAGACAGCATTGCATGGATATGTGATTCAGTTTGGCCACCAATTAAAGGAAATCATATTCCAGGGCATGGAAATAGGTAAACTATTTGATAAGCAATTTGGGATACAAGTAAATACAACAGAAGAAATTAAAAACATGACTGAGAAAATTCGGAAGTGGTCAGAGAATCTAGCCATGACCCAAGGAGAAATTAATAATGCGACCAATGTTAATATTAGTTGTTTAATATATGGTGACTGGTGGAAGTCTATAGTTGAGACCACTATTGTGGCCTTGCAATCGGGAAAGGCACCAATATGGGACAAGGGAGAGGATACCATCAATAACCATGCATGGCCCGTCCCAATACCAAAGAGTAAACATAATATCTGGTTGATTGGATATGTAGCTCAAGACTGGGTAACAAAGGGAAGTACAGACAAGGCACACTATCTCCTCCAAATGGGGAAAGTAACCTTTAAGGATGGGCACCCAATGTGGCACTGATGGAAAGCCCTAAACTGGGTAGGACGGAACAGTACTAATATTACCAGGATTGATATAACCACCTGTGAGCTGGAACATGCCCATGGTTGGCTCTGTCCTTTAGCAAAGGAGGAGATGGAAATGGAAATAGCAGACACCCTCCCCCTGAGAATCTCAAAACCCCTGAAAAAGCCTATTTGGCATAAACGGTTAGATGATAATGGGTCGGTGTGGTGGTGCATTGTCGCCAATAATAACTGGACCCTACGAGTCAACAAAACCGATTGTAATTCATACACAGAATCAATATGCGTGAATGGATCACGGGTGATATGATGTTGAATAATACTATTCACTTACATTGGTTGCACATGGGAGAGCGAAGCATGTCTGTTGATTCCCCAAATCTTCTGTTTGATTACCCACCTCCGTTACCCACCCTGAAGTTAGATTACGTTAAATTGAATGCGTTAATACAAAAGAGTAAGGATAAGATGTATCAGACCGAAGTCTAAATTAAACAAAATAAAATACAGATCCACCATCTGCTAGAACATATATGGTGGGGGTCAGCCAAAGAAGTAATGGGTTTCTCTTGGACTTTGATCGTTGAGTGTGTTGTGATGGGTAATCAGGTAATGGTGTTATTCTGTGTATGTTGTCTGTATTTCCGAGTGAATTGAGAAGTTCGTTTTGTGTACTAGAGATTGTTTCACATATAGTGTAGGTTGTAATCATGCTATACCTAAAGCTAAAGTAGAATTTAGAATGAAATGTAACATGATGAATCAATGTAACTTGTGTGTGTTATCCTACTCGGCTTAGCCTCGAGGATCAAAGGGGGGAAACCAGTAAAGGGTTAACCTAACAAGAACATGTCAGAAAACAGCTAATGCAGAGAGATGGGCATGACCAGGGACTGCTGATCACATTCCTGAATGATAATAAGCTTACTGGAAACTGTTTAGCCAGAAGATGTGGTATTTGTTGTGATATTGTACTTTAGCGACATCACAACAGAATTGATCACATTTTGAGCCGGAGATGTTCTAACCATGAGATGGGGCCCATTGTGTCCTGTTGTAAAGAAAAACACGAGATGAATTAATCAACTAGCAGGGTGAGCCCGAGAAATGAGTTAATCAACAGTACAATACCACTGATAAACTGAATTCCAGCAGCTGTGCTCATGCATGAAGAAAGAAGGATAAAAGGAAGACTGAAGACTGGGTGAGGCAGGAGAACCCAGGACCAACACTCCAGGAGCAGACCTGAAGTTGGACTTTGTGAGCAAGTACCCCGCCAGCAGGCTTGATCAACTTGAGGACAGATGGGTAATATCACACACATAAGAGAGTATTTGGTTAATGTAGTTATGATATTTAGTGATTAAACTATCTTTAGTAAAATAAAGCATTGTGATTGTTTAAGTGACAACTTGTGCTTCCTGGTTGTTACTTGATACCACTGGCAAGCGTGTAGGACGTGCTAGACACAGGTCAACACAGAGTGATCTGTACGGTCTTGAAAGGGTCCCTTCTAGTTGGTCATCTTCGCCTTTTGATTATATGTCTCTGCCGTTTCCTTTTCCTCCTGTTCTTCATCTGCCTCCACTGTAAGGACATTTATGGAAGTGAGCAGAATGAACCGTGTGCTAAGAGCTACACGAGGGAGGGTGTGAAATTAAAAAATTTCCTATCTTTAGCTGCTAAAAATGATTTGCAGTATTCTTTGTTAGCAGCATAGCTGAGAAAAAATCTTTCTAACTTATAGTGAAAGCTGATGTTCCAGACAAAGTCTATGGGCATTAACAGCTTCTGAAACTCAATCATTTCCTGGTTTGATGCCAATGAATCTGTAATCTGTACTTGTTATTCAATTTGGATATAAGCTTTACGAAGGGTACAGCTAAACCAGTCAGACAGAAGTCAATTCACAACCATTTGTTTGCATGTACTTCAGCGATATGTTGCACTACCAAAACTTAAACTTTTTATCCATCAAACAGAAATGCAGACAGCATACATACAATCACCTGGGAGTGGTCAGGCCCACATTGATTGTTGTCTTCTCAGTACCTGACTAGGTCACTCTTCCTTTCGACTGCAGCAAAGTTACTCTGGTTCTTCAGGCTTACACACAGTTAACAGGTGGGATGAGGGAGAGGTTTTGGCTAATAATTGCTCAACACATCCACTGTTGTTCCATGCATGTGCATGATCTTGTACAACCTCAAGGAATCTGACCACAAAGTTCTTGGAATCAAACTACAAAGCACTAACAGTACTTCAGGCGCTTAATGTCAGTCAAAAGTTGGATTTTGCATGCAACTGTTGATTCAACCTCATTTGTCTGGCAATCAAATATACTGATCTTCTTGTCTTGCAAATAACCACTTATACTGACCTCCTTGTTTTGCATGTACCACATTCTCAAGGGCAATTAGAGATGGTCAATAAATGCTGGTCTAGACAACAACACCCACATCCCATGAAAGAATTAAAAAAAACCACACAGGCTTTCATTTGATTTGACCACAGAACATGATGGACGAATTGGTCATATCTCTATTTGTCAAATGGTAAATAATCTCTCAATCTTTCACAGATAACTTTCCATTCTTTTCTTCAAGCTTAACTTAAATCAAGTCTGATGTAAATCAAATCTGATGTAAATGGTGGAATGTCTGATGAAAATATGATAATTTTCATAATATCTTTCTGGTCTATTGTAAGGTAGGTTTATAGGGGTAAGTATAGCTGAGTCTGTGTGTGATTTAATTACATTTGGAGTCAAGTAGACTGCAAGTTTAAATCATCAAAAGAAGCTAGGTGCTTGACATGCTAATGAGTAAACCTGGATGCTGGCTTAGCATATAATCAGCAGTGTGTAGAATTTGCATTTTTAGATAAATGAAGGAATATTTGGATTTCAAAGGGATCTTAGTCTGTTTACAACTAGCCAGATAAGCAAGGTTAAGGAATGTGTTTATTTTTCTCAAAGGTTACTGATAATATATAGTGGCAACATGAAAGTTTTATATTATGAGGAAGATACAGTTTCAAAGACAATTGGAACAACAGAATTTACATATTAAAAAGAGAGAAACATATATAAAAGAGAATGAAAGGTTATGTGTCAGAAGGCTATGTAAGAACTAACAGGAGTGTGTGAAATAGCCTTAATGAAGCTTCCAGCATTTGTGCACGAGCCTGCTATGCAACGAAACTGGAGTTTGGAATTCCACTCTCCAGGGTATTGTGTTAACTTGCTGAGTTCGTTTTAAATCTAAAGTCTATTTTTGGACTGTTGGCTAAAAGAGAGTGTAACTAGGAATCAGGTTAATTAGGAATTTTAGTATTTATTATAGTAGTAAGTGATTGTAGTTTTATGTATGTGCTTGAAACCTTTTATGTTTTGTTAATAAATATATTAATGTAATTTTTAAAATCTCTAACGGTCTTGTGGACTTATTACTTCAGAATTCAATGCATACATCTCATAATATATACAAATTGCAAAACCGTTGTGATAGCGCACCCAAGTTTCCCTCGCAGATTTGGTCTGCCTGGCACACATCATCTGCCACATCATAACAAATGTTTGAACAGCAGTTTTGGCGCTTGGTATCCTATCATTTGCAAACATGCATCATTTTCAGGATAGGCACATTCTCTGACAACAGCTGGGAGCACAGAGTGTGATGAGGCCTGAATGTGACAAAATATGAATGCTAACTTGGGAATTTGATGCAGGTGGGAATTCAGTGCTGGGGGGTAGGAAGTATGTCTTTTTATATATTTTGTTCATCCTCCAGATCTGTTCAAAGTAATAATTAGGTGAGCAGGTAGGTGATTGGTGAATTTTTAAGATTGTATCCCTCTAAACATGGCAATAGTTAACCAGTAGTGGGGAGATATAAGTATTGCTTTAAATTTATAGCTTAACTAGTTATTGCTTGGTATAACTCCAGAAAACAGTTGAATGATATTTCTAAACTTGGAACCTAATTAGTTAAATTAAATACAATAAAAGGTGGCAGGACAGGTGATGTATTGCAGCTGTAGCATGTGGGGGTTGGTCAACACCAGTGTGATCTGCGGCAACCACATCTGGAGTAAATGTCTGCAGTTTGAGGAACTTTGGCTCCAAGATGATTAGCTGGAGTCTGAGAATCAAACACTGTGATGTACCAGAGATGGGAAAAGTTACCTGGATACTTTGTTCCAGAAGGTAGTAACACCCCTTAGGTTAGGTACTTCGTTTGGTATGTAGTCAGGGACAGGAAGTAGTGACTACAAGTGAGGCAGGTACGCGGATCCAGAAGGTAGCAATGGAGGATCCACAGATGTTGCAGTTGTCCAACAGGTTTGAGGTTCTTTCAGCTGGTGTGGACGAGAACAGGTACTGCAGGGAAAATGTGCAAATTCACCATGGCACCGTTGGCCAGGGAGCCATTCAAGTGCGGGGTGAAAAAAAGAATGTATTTGTAGTAGGGGACAGCATAGTTAGGGGGAAAGACACTATTCTCTGCATCCATGGGCACAAGTCCCGAATGCTGTGATGCCTGCCCAGTATCTGGGTTAAGGATATCTCCTCAGGGCTGGAGAGAAACCTAGAGTGGGATGGGAAGGTTCCAGTTGTCATGGTACACATGGCTACCAATGACATAGATAGGACTAAGAAAGAGGTTCTGCTGAGGGAGTAGCTAGGGGCTAAATTGGAAATCAGAATCACAAAGGTGATTCTGTATCATTGTATCACTGGGACGGTCTTCACATGAACTGTGCTAGGACCAGTGTCCTGGAGAATCATATAACTAGGGCTGTAGAGAAGTCTTTAAACTAAATAGTGGGGCTGGGCAGGAATCACGTGAGGAGAGATTTGGAAAGTTAAAGAGAAAGGACAAGGCAATAGTGCAGGGTAGTGATATGGGTTATGATAACCAGAGAATGACAGGAAAGGGCAGAGTGTACAAATGTAACAGTGCACCAGCAAATGAGGTCAGAGTCAGGAAAATGGTAGAAAGACAGAATTAAAGCCTCTTTATCTGAATGCATTTAACATTTGTAACAAGATGGATGAATTGATAGCACAAATAGAAATAAATGAATATGATATTATGGGAATTAAAAATGGGAAACAAGGAAATGGCAGGCTTTGAACAAGTACTTTTTATCCGCCTTAGTAGGAGATATGGAAAGCATCCCAAGAGTAATAGAAAATCAAGAGGCAAAAGAGGGGTAGGAACTTAAAACAATCACAATCACTAAAGAAAAATGCAGGGAAACTAATGGGACCAAAGGCTGACAAGTCCCTTGCACCTGATGGCCTGCATGGCCTTAAAGGAAGTGGGTGCTGAGGTTGGGGATGCATTGGTTGTAATTTTCCAAGAGCCTCTGGATTCTGGAAGGGTCCCAATTGATATAATACCACTGTTTGAGAAAGAGGGAGACAGAAAGCAGGAAACTATAGGCCTAGTGCCTGTCATTGGGAAAATGCTAGAATCCATTTTTAAGGAGGTAGTAGCAGGATATTAAGAAAATCATAATACAGTCAAGCAGAGTCAACATAGTTTTGTGAAACTGAAATTGTGTTTGATGAGTTTATTAGAGTTCTTTGGGAATGTAACAAGCAAGGTAGATAAAGGGGAACAAGTAGATGTAGTGTATTTGGATTTCCAAAAGGCACTCGATAAGGTGCCACAAGAAAGGTTATTGCACAAGATAAGAGCTCATGGTTTTGGGGGTGGTATATTAGCATGGATAGAAGAAACAGATGATGGGTAATTTTCAGGTTGGCAAACTGTAAGTAGTGGAGTGCCACAGGGGTCAGTGCTGTGACCTCAAACTATTTACAAACAATTAATGATTTGCATGAAGTCACAGACTCTATTGTAGCCGAATTTGCTGATGATACAAAGATAGGTAGGAAAGCAAGTTTTAAGGAGAATATAAAGAAACTGCAAAGAGATATAGATAGGTTAAGTGTGAGGGCAAAAAATTGGAAGTTGGAGTATAATATGGGAAAATGTGATGTTGTCCAATTTGGCAGGAAGAATAGAAAAGCAGAATATTATTTAAAGGAGTGTTACGGTTATGAGATTTATAAGATTATTATATTTTGGGGCTTTAAAGGAGTGGTCCTGTGACTGTTCTGCAGTCTGCCTGACATTAAGCCCGGTGGTTTGATTGTTAGAGATCAAATGGAGGCTTAGATTGTTTTACTGAGAAGATGATGCAAGGTATTTACACTTGGAGACCATGGCAGCAGTCTCTGAGTTTACAATGAGTGGGCTCTGCGCCCCCCAAAGTTCAAGAAAGGTGTTGAAGGTTGTGGGTGTATACAGGCGTGCTGTGAATTGTCCATTTACTTCCAAGATGGTGGAGGACACTATAAGCATGCCAAAGATATCAGATAAGAAAGGAGCTAATTGGGAGGAAAGGTCTTGTAACAGTCTCTATCATGAGGGACAAAGTAGTTGACAAACTAATGGGACTAAAGGCAGACAAGTCACCAGGACCTGATGGCCTGAATCCAAGGGTTTTAAAGGAAATGGCTGCAAAGATATTGGAGGCATTGGTCAAAATATTCCAGAACTCACTGGATTCCAGGAAGGTGGGAGGAGGGGGTCCCAGTGGATTGGAAAACTGCCAATCTGATGCCCCTGTTCAGGAAGAGAGGGAACAAAAAGCAGGAAACTATAGGCCAGTCAGCCTAACATCTGTCGTTGGGAAAATGCTAGAGTCCATTATTAAGGAAGAAATAGCTGGACATTTAGAAAAGCTTAACACAATCAAACAGAGTCAACATGGTTTTGTGAAAGAAAAATCATGTTTGACAAATTTCCTAGAGTTCTTTGAGGATATTACAAGCAAAGTTGATAAAGGGGAACCAGTAGATGTAATGTATTTGGATTTCCAGAAGGCATTCGGTAAGGTGCCACATTAAAGGTTATTGCGCAAGATAGAAGCTCACAGTATTGCATGGACTGAGGATTGGTTAACACACAGAAGACAGAGAGTCGGGATTAATGGGTCTTTTTCAGGTTGGAAAGGTGTAACTAGTGGAGTGCCACAAGAATCAGTCCTAGGGCCTCAATTATTTACCATCTATATTAATGACTTGGAGGAGGGGGCAGAGTGTAATGTATCCAAATTTGTTGATGATACAAAAATAGGTGGGGGGGCATGTTGTGATGAGGACTAAGGAATCTGCAAGGGGATATAGACAGGTTGAATGAATGGGCAAAAACTTGGCAGATGGAGTTTAATGTAGAAAAGTGTGAGCTCATGCATTTTGGTAGGAAGAATCTAAAGGCAGACTATTATTTAAATGGAGAGAGACTCCAAAAAAATGGAGCACAGAGGGATCTGCGTGTTCTTGTGCATGAAACACAAAAAGTTAGCATGCAGGTGCAGCAAGTAATTAAGAAGGCAAATGGAATTTTGGCCTGTATTGCTTGGGGTTGGAGTTTAAAAATAGAGAAGTCTTGTTACAACTGTACAGGGTGTTGGTGAGGCCACACCTGAACTCCTGTGTACAATTTTGGTGCCTGTATTTAAGAAAGGATATACTGGCATTGGAGGCAGTTCAAAAGAGATTCACCAGGCTGATACCTGGGATGAAGGGGTTGACTTATCAAGAACAGCTAAACAGGTTAGGCCTTTATTCATTAGAGTTTAAAAGAATGAGGGGTGGTCTTATTGAAAAGTACAAGATTCTGAGGGGGCTTGACAGGGTAGATGTTGGGAAGAAGTTTCTACCAATGGGGGAATCTTGAACTAGGGGACATAGTTACAGAGTAAGAGGACACTCATTTAAAACTGAGATGCAAAGGAATTTCTTCTCTCAGAGTGTAGTGAATGTCTAGATTTCTCTACCCCAGAGAACTGTGAAGGCTAGATCACTGAAAGTATTTAAAGAGGAGGTAGATAGATTTTTGAAATATCAGGAGTTGAGGACTATGAGGAGCTGGAATGAAAGAGGAGTTGAGGCCTGGGGCAGATCAGCCATGACCTTATTGAAAGGCAGGCCAGGCTTGAGGGGCCGAATGGCCCACTCCTGCTCCTATTTCTTATGTTCTAACAGGAGAGACTGCAGAATGCTGCAGTACAGAGGGATCCTGGCATCCTTGAACATGAATCACAAAAACTTTGCGTGTAGGTACAGCAGGTAATTAAGAAGGCAAATGAAATTGTGGCCTTTATTGCAAGGGGAATGGAGTTCAAAAGTAGGGAAGTCTTGCTACAGCTGTACAGGGCATTGGTAAGACTGCACCTGGAGTTCTGTCTACCATTTTGGTCTTCTTACTTAAAGCAGATTTACCTGCATTGGAAGCAGTTCAGAGATGGCTCACTGGGATGATTCTTGAGATGAAGGGGTTGTCGTATGAGGAAAGGTTGAACAGGTTGGGCCTATGCTCATTGGAGTTTAGAAGAATGAGAGGTCATCTTATTGAAACATATAAGATTCTGAGGAGGCTTGACAGGGTAGGTGCTGGGAGGATGTTTCGTCTCATGGTGGAACCTAGAAATAGAGGGCACAGTTTCAGAATAAGGGGTCTCCAATTTAAGATGGAGATGAGGAGAAATTTCTCTTAGCGTGCTTTTAGTTTTGGAATTCTCATTCACAGAGAGCAGCGGAGGCTGGGTCATTGAATATACTCAATTTTTGATCGACAAAGGAGTTAAGGGTTATGGGGGACAGGCAGGAACGAGGAATTAAGGCCACAATCAGGTCAGTTATGTTCTTATCGAATGGTGGAGCAGGCTTGATTGACCAAATGGCCGACTGCTGCTCCTACTTCTTATGATCCATCAGAATTTAGCATGTATTTTAGAACAGGGTATGTGTCTTAGGCCCCAAATTCCTATCTTCTATGCCAGAACTATTTCCACTGAAAAAAAGTAGGGCCCAATCTTTAATGCTCTGGATTTCTAAATCTAATAATGTCCAGTTCCATAATGGACTATGTCATATTGCATCAGATAGTGAAAATAGAGCAACAGAGCTTTCTATAATGGCAAAGGCTATGCTGCCGAGTTTAACAAATGTGTTACATAATCAATGCCTTTTTTAACCTATAGGCTACGACATAAAAACAGCTGACATATTGCCTCAAAATCTTTAAAGAATATTTTCAACTGTTCCATCAAAGGGAGCTATTAAACAAAGCACAGATGCTTCCATATACAGAGGGATAAAGAATTACAGTGTTAATTACTCAAGGTTGCCTTAACCACTTCATCGTGTCTGGGAATTGATACAGTGGTCTCTTGATTAGGAAAGTGAATGGGGGCCGGGAGAGTACAAGGAGGAAAATAAATAAAGGAGAAAACTACAGAATTTATCACAGCACCCACCCGCCCCCCCCACCAAATATCTGAGTTAAGATAACACTAATTATAGACTTGAAAAACTTGTCTCTGATTAAGTAAGCATGATTATTATCTCAATAATGAAAGAAAAACCTGTGGATACCATTTAATTAAAATCCACAAGGAAAGAATGGATTTCTATTTGAACTTAATTGTTTTGATTTATGAAGAAAATGAAATTGTCAGCTCAATACCCTGGAAAAATAGCTTTGGACATTACAAAGTGAAAAAGAAGGAAGATGTGTGTTCTAAGACTGTATTTTTACCAAGGGTACTTATCAACAACATTAGCGCGTTTAAACAGAGGCAGAAACAAGTCCTTCACAACTTGAGATGCTTTTTTTAATGCTTTGTATTATGTTTTTTTTGTTAAAAATGGGCAGCAGTGGTCTGCAATGGAAAATTCATTGACATCAGGCCATTGACAGAGTCAATATGCATGACCATACTGCTTAAGCTTGAGAGGCCGAAGGGTTTAGAGAACTTAATTGGGTCATGTTGCTGCAGCTTTCCTATAAAATATTAAAAACATTTCACTGTTACTGCAAGAGACAATGATTTTCAATTATTTTTTTCTCAAACTGATTATTACATGTCTGCTCATTCAGCACGAACCTATAAGAATTTGTTGATTTGATTTCTGACCTTTTGAATCATTAATTTCCCAAATCATATTTATGTTAGTTCCACTGCATGAAGTTATGTTACAATTTTTGGGGCAGAATTTTCCCGTTGTTGTGCAGGGGCGGGCTCCGCATGACCACGCATAAAATGACGCGCAGTGACGCTGGGTGAGCGCTCGACATCACCACGTGCCATCGTCATATTTCGCTGGGCGGGCACGCGATGATGTCCGACGCACACCCATTAATTAACGGGCTACTTAAGGCCCTTGAGTCTTCAATCGACACCCATTTTTTGGTGCCCATGCAATCTTTGGGTCGGTGCATGGGTGCAATGGGCAGGCGGGTAGGACACATTTGTGTTCACCTCAACCACAGGCAGGATAAGAGGGCTCACTGGGGTCGTGAGTGTGCACAGTCAAGTATTTATTTTTGAGAGCTTTTCAAACTTGCCTATGTGATCTGCAGTACTTCAAAACGCATACCAGCTGCTTGGTCTGGACTCTTAACCTTCAGGTCAGCACTCTGCAGTGAGTAATCTTTTCTGGGCCTGCAGGTTTCAGGAAGCCTTCCCTTAGCCTGGGAATGAGAGCTGAACTCTCCACTGGAGGCAGCTCCTTTGAGGAGGAAGGGAGGGCTAGAAGAGGGAGGAGGACAGGAGTGCACATTCAGCTTCCAGGTGAGCCACCTTTGGGAGGACAGGCGCAGACACAAGGGGCGCAGGGCCAACAGGAAGTCCAAGGTGGAAGGGGCCGCAGAAGATGCCACTATCCTGCTGCCAGGGTTTACAGGCAGCGAAGCAGCTTCCTCAATATGACTGAGGTGCAATGCCGAAGGAGGCTCCAACTCTCTGTCAGATGATTGAGCCTGAGATCTCCCCTAATTGTGTGGGCGGACACCCCATGCCAGTGGCTCTAAAGGTAACAGCTACCCTCAACGTCTATGCCTCTGGCTCCTTCCAGGTCTCGGTGGGTGATCTTTGCGGTGTGTCCCAATCAGCTGTCCACAATTGTGTCAAGCAGGTCACAGATGCTCTGTTCAGGCGTGCATTGACCTTCATCCACTTCCGTTGGGACCAGGCACGCCAGACACAGCGAGCCAGAGGCTTTGCGGCCATTGCTGGCTTCCCCTGCGTCCAGGGTGCAATAGACTATACACATGTGGCTATCAAGGCACCAGCAGGTGAGCCGGTGCCTTCGTCAACAGGAAGTGTGTGATCACAGGATGCAGATTCTACAAGTCTGTGCAAGGTACCCAGGCAGCTCCCATGACACCTACATCCTCAGACATTCCCAGGTGCCGGAGCTCTTCAGTGCTCCAGCCTGGCTTGATGGATGGCTGCTGGGTGACAAGGGCTATCCCCTCAGAAGGTGGCTCATGACGCCTCTCCGCCATCCAAGAACAGAAGCTGAGCAACGGTACAATAGGAGCCATGGCTCCACAAGGGCTGTGGTGGAGAGAACCATTGGTCTTCTCAAGATGCGCTTCCGATGCCTGGACCACTCAGGGGGCACACTCCAGTACCCCCCACATCGTGTCTTGATGATAGTGGTTGCATGCTGTGCCCTCCACAATCTTGCGCTGGAAAGGGGGGATGCAGTGGACGATGAAGATGTTGATGCAGCGGCTGTGGCTGCACACGATGAGTCCAGCAGTGAGTCCGAGGATGAGCATACACAGGGAAATGCTGAGGGTGTAGACATTGACCCGGGCATACTCCAGGGAGGCAGGGACACCCAACGAACCTTCAGCTAGCACAACACAGATGGACCGCCAGGACAAGCTTGGGCTGTCGGCTCGAAAACCTAAGTGCAAAATCTGCCAGGTTAGCAACAGTAACTAAGGGCCTTGTTAATAAAGCTGAATGTCCAACAAAGCACCCATTACAATTTTGGAAACCATCCACCTGCAGAAGAAAAGGCACCCTCAGCCATGGTGACATATCTGAACTTAATATGTCAGACAAAGCAGCTTATTACAAAAAAAAAAGACAATAGTGTTACAAATCAAATAAACTCATAAAGACCTAATCTTGGGCCAACACAAAAGCAAAGTGAAAAACTTGTGGTGTGCCTAAGGTGCCTTATGCTTTTGTTTCTGGGTGCTATGTCTTGGTGCTGCCCCACCGCTCGGAGTGGCTTCTGAGCCAGCCGGCTGACTCTGCTGTTCTGTTGGCCTTGTTGACCTTGGCGGTCGTCCTCTGGCCTGTGGAGCCTGTGCTGGGCCCGCCTGGGAGGGAGCTGCCAGTTCCACAGCTGGCATCTCCCCAGTCATCGCAGCCTCACAGGATGATAGAGTCACTGGGAGAGGGGCGGAGGAGCTGTCTCTCTCACCCGGAGCGCCCTGAGAGGAGCCCGCAGAGACGACAGACAGCTGCTGGGCCGACGTGAGGTCACTTTGGACCTCCCTGCTCACCATGGATGGATGGGCACCGAGCTGGGAAACCTGATGCCCACACCATCTCCCACATTGGCAATGATCATCTGAGGTCAATGCCGATGTGAGGGCTTGCTGGTCAGAGCGTATCCCCAAGAAGCCCTGATGGGTCTCCTGGAGTAGCCTCTCTACGAGAGTCGCTACTCTCTCCATGAAGGATGCATGGCGCTCAGACATGTGGCTCATTGCTTTGGTGAGCGTCTGCGTAGACTCCTCCCCCAGATGCTCCCACACACCCGACCGCATTTGCTGCGTTGCAGACAACTCCAGAGGCACATCATCAGGCACTGACTGAGCATGTGCCTGGTCCCCTGCAGTCCTCCAAACTGCTTGTGCCATGGGCACTCTCTGTCTCTGCCAGCTCCTCCAGTGACTGTGAAGTGCCCTCACTGCTGTGCCCCGGGATACTATCTGTTGTTCAAATTCCCACCGAGGTGCTAGTATCTGCGCTGATGCCTGGCTCGCAGAAATGGTGTGATGCTGGTGAGACTTCAGGCCCCTCAGGTGTGAGAGGGGGCCTCTGCTGCTCCTCCTCCCGGCCCTGCTCTGATGATGCTGAAAGGAAGAACAAGGACAGTGGATCACTTAGCGTGGAGACAATGACAAAGTCCATCTCTGTCCCCCGGATCATTATGCGCTCATCCTTCCATAACCAATGGTCAAGCCATGTTGAAAACTTCAATCATTTAACATTTAGCAGTGCTATGGCTGCTGGGAGAACAATGCTGACCTCACTGTTGGGCATAAATACCTGGCCGTGGCACTCCAGCCTCACCGACGGTAGTGGACTTGGCTGCATGGAACCTCTCCTGATCCAGGGCCTCCAGCTTGAAACGGCTTAGAATGGTGATCTGCGCCTGGCTGCCACCAGTCCTCACATCCTCCGCTGTGTTATGAGCATTCTTCTCCTGAAAATGAGAGAAGAGCATTGATTAGTGCAAATTGCACATGGACTCTGTTCGCGCACAGCCCACCCCAACCAGAGTGGGACATACCAGGACTCCAGTGCCTCCTCACCCCACTGCTGCCAAACACTCACACAAAGATGCTGGGCCTACTCCCCACCCCCCCACCCTCCCTTTGGCCACATGCTGCCTACATCACATTAGGCACCACACGGTATATCCTTCCATAGCAAGGAGGCACAAGCACGTGGAGCGCAGAGCACTGCAAATGGTTCGTTGCCACGCTGCCTTGAAGCTCCCCTCCCACCATCTCATCACCCTGACTGGGACATCTGGGACATGTCCTGGAGTTCAAACACAGCACCTAGGTGCAGCTCCTCCAGGTTGCCCCTACATCAGTCATGTGGGACTCAGTGTAACACATACTGCAAGGGCAAAATACATCTCCTCATCACCCTCTCAGGCTGACCTCAGCATGGGCACTATCTGCTTGCCCACCCAGAAAAGGACAAATGCCTTCAATGATTCAATACAGTCACGACACTCGGACTTGGGGGAGGGGCGGTGGGGGGGTGCGGGGTGGCAGCAGGGGGATAAGCCGAACTGCTGGGTTAAATGCCCAATGCCAACATGGTACTCACTCTGCCAGAGCACAAGTTGTTGAAGCGCTGGCAACACTGGATCCAGGTACGCCACACCATGCCGCAGGAGCTCACCACCTCAGCCACCTCCTCCCAGGCACATTTCATCATATGGGGGGGGCTTCCTCCTCCCATCCTGGAGGACCAGCAGCTGGAGTAGACCTGTCAGTTGGGCTATCTTGTAATAAATTGAACCTACTTATAATTTACCAATCCTTTGTGTATCATTGGTGAGTTTGGATAAAGGAGCCAGAAACACAATATGGCGGCAGCGTTGTGAGTTTGAAGACCACAGGAGGAACCACAGACAATATTTGGTGCAATACAATGGCTGTATGTGCATAGAAACCCCAGGAGGCAGAGTCCCCCTACATACAGTACTTTGCAGAACAGTGAGTACCTGATTTGTGGGACAGCCCAATCGGTGGTGAGTAGGAGCTGTGATTTGGTTCAGGGTTGCTGTTATGATCAGTTGACGAGGGGTCAAATGGCTGCCCTTTTTTCCCTCTCCTCATTTGCAACAGGTTTTTTTGTTTGAAAATGGATCTACTTGCCGATTTAGTGAGTACTTAACTGTTTATGTGCTGTGATCATAAAATAAACAATTGGACAGATTTTCTTGAGTTTAGCAAAGAAAGAGGTTAGGTTTATTAAAATTAAACCAAGCTAAGTAAAATAATAAAATACATTCCGACTTATGCACACACAGACACTCAAATACAGATTACAGACTGGGCTAGGATAGGTTGGCCAAATTAGAGTCCATAAAAAGTAAAACGAATATACAGTCTGTGATTTGGTGACCTAGCTGGCTCCAAGCTGAATTTGGTGGTTCTGATGCTTCTGATTTAAAGGTGTAGACAGCTGATCTAGTCGTTCTTCTGGTAATGGTAGTACTAAACTGAATTTCTTCTAAGTAGCCTCTGTTTGCAGGAGGGGCATCCCTGGATTGTGACGGTCAGTAAACAGGGCTCAAAGCTTGCCAGTTGCATTGGAGAGTGAGGGAGGCAGGAGAGCCCCTACTTGGGTCTTCTCTCTCAGCTTCTCAGCTGTTTGTCCTCCGTTCTGCTGAGAAAACATATGCTTAAGACATACAAAGGGTTGACTTGTCATGTGACCTTTCCTCGCCAACTGTCAGGGGATCCAAATAAGGTCATTGTCTGTGTATTCCAAGGGTAACTTGATTAGCTCATGCCTGGAAAGCTATCTTGGCCAGGTTTCCATTGTTCACCTGATTAGTCTTAATGGTCCATCTCCAACAGTTGAATACCTCAGGCGATTGCCATAAATGCATTGCTAATGAGACAGAGGATGTTAGCCCTTCACACTCTTCTGAAGTCATTGTCTTTGGTGGGTTTTGCAGACATGCCACCTCCATTCCAAAAGATTGGAATGTATAGTAATTCAAATTGGGGCAGCCATCTTTGGCTGCAAGTTCAAGTCATCTTTAGTCTCTGGTTTGAAAAAGCTTGTTTTTTAAAGGTCAATTCAGGTTTCCAGCTGGTGGACTTTAATTATTATTTGGCATAAAGCACACCTTCATGCTAGTAGCGCTGTGCAGTCGATTTTGAATTGGGTAAAACTGCAGGCACAGTGAGACCCCCTCGGGTGCCATTCCAGCACAACAGACAAGAAATGCACAAAACAGGAAAACAGCACCACTGGGATGAAACCTGACTGTAGCCAAAGAGGGAAGAGAAACAAAACATCAGCTGCTTTGCTGAAACTCCATGAGGCAGCGAGATTACAAATCCCCTGTAAGTCAGGAGCATCTATAAAAGACAGAGAATATCAAGGAACTGACCACCAAATTCCCCAGCATGCATTGGAAGGCACCAGATGTCCTACCTGAATTTAGGCTTTTCGAGCAAATGTTGGAATTATGCTGTTTAGATTTAATTGTCACAGAACTAGATAAACAGTGGAAATGAAGATAGCTATTAGAAATGAGGGGCTGTATAGAGTCTGTTGTGCGGGAATGGCACCTGAGGGCGTCTCGCTGGCCATGCAGTTTTGCCCAATTCAAAATAGACTGCACAGTGCTACTATCTTGAAGGTGTGCTTTATGCCATATAATAATTTTAACCCACTGGCTGGAAACTTGGACCAGCAGCAGCAGGGTTACTGGCATGTAGGGAACTCAACATTGTGACTATACATGAGGTCAATGTACCAATCACAGCAGGAGAGGTCAAAAATATTCACATTGCATCAATACATGACCTACAACAGATATACCCAGACAGATTCAAAGCAATAGGCAACTTAAGAGGTAATGCTATACTGCACCTCAAAAAAGATGCAATCCCATCAATTGACCCTCCTAGAAACTGCAGTGTACCCATACAGGAGAAGTTTAAGAATGAGTTGGATGACATGGAACTCAATGGCATTATCCATTGTGTGCATAAGCAAACTGACTGGTACAGCTCTATCACGTGCATACTGAAAAAAGATGGCACAATCTGGGTATGCTTAGACCCAAGACATCTATATTCTGCTCTAATGAGTTGCCCACACAAGATTTTAACATTAGAGGAATTGAATCCCAAACTGACAGGTGCAAAGTTTTTCTCCAAGTTGAAAACCAAACACGGACATTGGTCAGTACATTTGGCAGAGGGATTTGAAGAGATCACTACTTTCAGGTCACCATTTGGAAGATACTGCTTCCAGAGAGTACATTTTGGTTTACCCATTAGTCAGGATGTGTTCTGGCAACACATGGACAGAATTACACAAAATGTTCCTGGATGCGTATGCATTGCTGATGATTCAAAGTGATGTAGGCAGCAATCAAACATTGTGCTGCCTACTCATTTAAATGATAGTGCTGTGTAGTCCTGTGCTAAATGCAATATTGAGTTGCTCACAGCTCAGCAGCAAGTTTGTGCGAGGCTAGCACCACTTAAAGCAACCCATATTCCATAAAATCAGGTTTCAATGAGGAGCTACAGTCTACAGCAGGAATTGAAGCTTGTTGGAAAAGAGTACCTAACCCATGGAAGAGTAAAGATGGCTCAAAATAATAGGGAACATGCGCCCAGATTTTCTGATTCAGCACTCAAGGCCCTGGTGCAGGAGGTGGATAGGAGGAACAGGGCTCTGTTCTTACAGGGGTCCAGAGGCAGACAAATGCTTAGAAGGGGATGGAAGCAGATAAGTATATAGGTCAATGTGAATAGCACCACCCTGAGGACTTGGATGCAAATGACCTCACATAAGTGGTCAAGGTCAGTAAATTCATCTTCAAATACCATACCCTTACAAATGTACCACTATCCCACACACGGCTCAATTGACCACACCATCTTCACTCACAGCCCATCATCAAGCACAACTCATAAATCGTATTTGTAGCTTCACCTCAATCTTACATAAATTGCAGCATGTAACCCTCACACAAGCCACATTCCACAACTTGCTCAAACTGCCAGATTTTTATTTGACGTTTGTCACTTTTAAAAATATTCATTCATGGGATGTGGATGTCGCTGGCTTGGCCAGTATTTAATCCCCGTCCCTAATTGCCCTTGAGAATGTGGTGGTGAGCTGCCTTCTTGAATCGCTGCAGTCCAGGTGGTGTAGGTACACCCACAGTGCTGTTAAGGAGGGAGTTCCAGGATTTTGACCCAGCGACAGTGAAGGAACAATGATATAGTTCCAAGTCAGGACAGTGTATGTCTTGGAGGGGAATTTGCAGGCTGCGCATTGGCTGTGAGACCTGATCCAGAATAATACATATGGGCATTAAATATAGAGTTCCGTTTGTGCAAAGATTCTCCTTTGAGTTGACTTTTACCTTCCATTTCAGTAACCACAGTTCGCTGTTCCTGTGCATCTTGGTATCACGTGGAGTGAATCAAATTGGCTGAAGACTGGCATCTGTGATGCTGAGGATCTCCGGAGGAAGCTGAGATGGATCATCCACTCGGCACTTCTGGCTGAAGATTGTTGTAAACGCTTCAGCCTTAACATTTGCCCTGATGTGCAGGGCTCCCCCATCATTGAGGATGGGGATATTTGTGGAGCCTCCTCCTTCAGTGAGTTGTTTAATTGTCCACTACAGTATCTTAAATCAGTTGTTCAGTGTTATAAAGACAGAAAGCAATTTTTCTGTAAAGATTCATCACTTTGTAGATCAAGGGCAGGATTTAACATGTCGGCGAGCAAAGGCGGGGCCTGCTCGGCGACGTGTAAAATGATGCACGGTGATATCAGGGGGAGCTCCCGATATCACCGTGCCCCATTTAAATTTTCAGGAAGGCGGGGGCGCAGCAAAATCAGCTGCGCGCCCACCGACCTGTCAATGGCTAATTGAGGCCATTGACAGTCAATTGTGTAATTAAAGGACCTGCCCGTCCAACCTTAAGCATGAAACCTAATCCACGGGCAGGATGAGGTTTCATGTAGGATTCTGAAAATTTTAATAAAGTTTTTGTGAAAATTATGGACATGTCCCAACTCATGTGACATTGTCACATGAGGGGACATGTTAGGGAAATTTTACTTTTTCTATTTTTAAGATTTGTACGTTTTGAGCCGATCTCCCTGAGGCTGCACTTAGCCTCAGAGAGATGAGTGCGCTGTTTCGTGCGCATGTGTGAAAGAGAGCACTCTTGATTTTGGGATTCCGCACCCCCCCCACCCCCGCCTGCACAGGGAGCGCATAGCGCTTCTGTGCGGTCATCACGCTGGGTGGGCCTTAATTTGCCCAGCCACGTAAAATGGCGCTGTGCCTCCGATAGGGGGCACCGATCGGAAGTGCGCCTGTGCACACCCACCCTTCGACTTCCCCCCCAACGGGGGAAAATTGAGCCACAAGAATTTTATCATTTGTGACTATGAGAATTATGTATTTTTGAATTCAATCGATTTTTACTCCATATATAAGTTACACCAAGTTTCAAATTGAATTCCTTTTCCTGAACTCTGACATCTCCCATACTATTAAAATATTTTCCTGTATATGGGCAACCACTGAGAAGAAGTGGTCTGCATTTCAAACATGTCTCTGTGTTGTGGCAGGTGCATGCATTGATGGTCGGTGTCACATAATATAATTGTCTCCACAAAAGATTTACCCCCAGGGATTCCATCTCAGTGAGGAGTCTCCCTTCTCAAATTAGAGTCTCAGTTTCAAGCAAATAAGGTGTCAGACTCAAATAACATCGCCCATCACTAAAGTTCAACCCAAACTGAAACCAAACTTATGCCTAAAACTGATCTTAACCCTAAAACTAACTCTGAAACCAGTCCTTATGCTAAATTTAAATCTAAACCTAAACCTAGCCTTAAATCTCACCCTAACCCTAAATCTAACTTTAACCCAGAGTCTAACCCAATATCAAATCATGTTTATACTGGCATGGTCAGCGAACTGTGGATACTGAAATGTAAGGTAAAAGTTAACTCAAAGAAGAATCTTTGCACAAGCGGAACTCTATTTAATGCCCACATGTATTATTCTAGATCCATGTCACGATATACAGCTGTGCTCAGACACTTCTTCGAGATTTTTCCATTCAGTTTAGAATCAACAAACAATTAATATGCCATGTGCCCTTGTGGGAAAACTGATACAGTTGTGTATGCTGCACACATCTGCCTACACCCATCTATGGCACTCTAGGCAAAAAAGTAGCCAAGTAATCATTTCCCAAGCTTCTGTCAATGTTGCTCTATTATGAATTGCATGAGAACAACACTGGGTAACTGCAAACTGAATCTCCCTTCCTTTGAATGGGAAAACAGGTTGCTTTTGATATTAACCTGTGCTCCCGCCCTCAACCCCATTACCATAATTGGTGGTGGGGGAGGGATTGGGGGTGGGGGGAAGCAAGGTTAAAAGGTGCATTAAATGCACAAAGCGCGACCCTAATCATCTGCATGTGCATCCATTGTTGTTTTTAACAATGGCAGGTTTGGTGGTGTTCAAGTGTCCCACTATAAATGGGGTGGGGGGGTTGGGGGGAGGGGGTTCACCTCATAATATATTTAAATCAGGTCCACAAACTGAAATTGGGAGGCCAATTTAAAATTAACTGCTGCTGTCCAGGTTTCTGAGGAAAACCTGGCAGCGAAAGGGAAGTGTGAGCTACTAGACCTATCAGCATCCCTTTAGTCCAGGAGGAGCAGGAGTGTTCCCCTTAGCCCCTCAAGGAAGCTTTCAGCTTCCCCTCTTCCAATCGTGTAGCCTCGATGCCCTCCCCACCCCCAATCCGCCCACAATGTCTGATATTCACCACCTCCACTGCACACTTTGATCTTCCCTCCCAACGCCGCAATATCCTATCTTCGTCCACCCCCACGTTAATGAATAATCAGGATTCCCTATAAAATTTAGTTTGTTGTACTGGGCTATTAGATTTCTTTCCATGGCCACAGACGTGCGCATTTATCACAGAGTAAAGCTGTGCAGTACCTTGCAGGTTTCTGTGTGGCCATGTACCAGAGCAGCTTTGCAAAAATATTGTCAACCACCACAATGTCCAATTCCCCACCCCCCACCGCCGACCTGGCCAACCCCACCACAACCACTGCAACGTCAGGTCTTCCTTGCCCCAATGCAATGTTCTGTCTTCCCCGCCACCATAGTATCCAAACTTCTCTCCCCAACCCTCCCTCCCAATTTTCAGTCTGTCCCCTCCCACCACATTGTCCGATCTTCCTCGGAACTACACCCTCCACCACCCAGCCCCTGACCAATGCTGGATCTTCCAACTCTGTCCCAAATTCTGGCCTTCTTCCCCCTTCCTCTGTTCTTCTTCCACCTGAGAGGGCAGACACTACCTCAGTTTAACGCCTCACCCAAAAGACGACACCTCTGACACCGTAGCATTCTTTCAGTACTGTCCTGGAGGGTCAGCCTAAATTGCTGCAATCAAATCCTGGAATGGGACTTGAATCAGAGGCAAGAGTGCTACCAATTCAGCCTTGGCTGACCTATGAGAAAAGGATCCAAAATGCATCAAGTTAAATAGGACCTCTGTTTCTGTCTGTTTCTTCTGCCATTTGTGGCCTCTCCTGTATCCATCCTGCAAATTCAGGGCCATCATTACTATTTAATATCTCATCACGAGGGCTACGCTGAGATTCTGAATTCATTTTGTGGGGAGTTGCAGACAGTTCTTGACGTTGGTGATAAACTGAATTTTAATGGTAAAGTAGTGAACTTGGTATTGCATACTCAACAACAGGCATCCTGGCAAGAGCGGAAAGTTTAAACTTATTGCTAAAGCTGCAGCATTATTCATTTACTTGTCAATTTTAGAGCAAACATCCTGCCTATGTAATAAATGAATGCTGCCAAAAATGAGTCACTCCATTAAACAAATCTAAGAATATCATGATGACATCAAGCTACTGTGCATTGTTACACTGTTGTATTTTCGATAAATCTATTTTTATTTAACTTAATTTTCAATTGTAAGTTACTGTCGCTGTTGCGATAGCTGTTGATGCATTAGCAATATTTTGTTGATGCATTAGCAATATTTTTTGTTTGGAATTTTATCTTTCTTTGACTTTTATCAAGTTAGTATTGAGCAATAATATTTATTACAATTTAATGAGTATCATAATACATCTCAAGATTGTTATTATGGTTCGCCAACTTTATGACTCTCAAATTATTATTAAGCCATTCTTTTATTTTTATATACATTTTCTCTGGTTGTTTTGAGCAACATTTGATATATTTCTTTTGTCAGCCAACAGCATGCTTTTGTAATAGAATACACTAATTATTGGGATCAGTGTATTTATTGTAATGGGATTTCATTATTGGATAAGATATTGCTGATAGAGAAATCCTTACTTAGGATGATCCTAATTTCAAATTGATCAGCATAAACTATTCCATTGGAGAATGTGCTTATTAATATTGACAGTAGCCTCAAATTCCACTCTAAGGCTGGGATTTTCCATGCCTGCTGATGTTGGGCATGTTCGGTGGCATGAGTGGACAAAATGGTGCAATCGGTTTCACAATGGCGTGAAACCAGTTTGCGATCGTCCACTCAGCCCACTGATGGCAGGCCGCGTTCTCTGTCATCGGACATCAGGAACCTCACTGTGATACATTAGCATATCATTATAAGGCCAGCCCGTCAGAATCGAAGTCCCCGCCCCAATCCCCGCCTCCCCCCACCACCCCGCTGGATCATCCGCCCACGACGGTGGGAAAACATGCTGGTGTAGAACTGACAAATGTGACGTGCAGAAGTCGGGATTTACCCATTGGGGCCTTGCTCACATCGTGGACATCCAAGGAGCAGAAGATGCTGGAGCCTTATAGCAACGACACACTGGAGGAACGTCCGTGGCATGCTGGGTGGATTCTCATGGACATGGCTGTGCTGCAAAGCAGCTCATGGAAGTTGGATAGTCACTTGATGCTCACAATGGGTGATGGTCGAGTGGGTCGGAGACGAGGGTCTAGGATCAGCTGGGAGAGGGGGAGGTGTTGTGGGGGGGGGGGGGTGGGGGGATGAGGTTGTCGGGGGGGTGGAAAGAAGGTATTGGGGGTGTGAGGTTGGGGGGGAATGAAGGTGTTGGGGGGGGAGGTTGGGAGTGGGGGGAGGGAGTACGTTGGGAGGAGAGGTACTGTGGGAGAAGACCGCAACTGGGGAGGTGGGTGTAAGGGGGTTAGAAGATGTAAGGGAAGGACTGCAGAGAGGGGAAGGACTGCAGAGAGGGGAAGGACTGCAGAGAGGGGAAGGACTGCAGAGAGGGGAAGGACTGCAGAGAGGGGGAGGAGTCCAGGGGACGGAAGGAGAGGGGAGAGGGGAGGGAGTCAGGCTGGAGGAAGAAGTGGGGACGGAAGGAAGAGGTGGGGCTGAAGGAAGGAGTTGGGAGGGGGGAAAGGCTAAGGGTGGCAGAAGAAGTAAGGGTGGAGGAAGGAGCCAGAAAAGGGGAGGGACTAAGCAGGGGGAGAATCCAGAGGGGGGGTGTGGGGATGTGGTGGGAGGACTAATGTGGGGATGGGCTCTGAGGCTGGAAGGGGTGCGAAGCGGGGAAGGAGTCCGGGGGAGGTGGGGTTGTGCAGGTGAACGTGCAAGAGAGGGGCCTGATAGGTCCATGACTGCCTCCTGGTAAGTGAACTGAGGGTGGGGCTGACTTGAAGGAATGGTGAGAATGACTGAGGGCAGAGTGAAGCCGTAGGGTGGGAGGGTGAGAGCTCGATGGTAGTGATAGGACGGATGGCGAGGGTGGTTGGTGGGGACTTGGAGGCAGACACAAACCCTGGGGGTGGGATGGAGGACGTTGGGGAGGTGAATGTGGATGGGGGTGGGATTTTCGGGAAGGAAGGGACTCTGCACATTCACGCGGACATCCCTGAAGGAAAAGGGTTGTGGCTGGTAGGTCACGAAGAGGTGGTGGAAGGTGATGCGGGGAGGGGGTGGTCAGCTGTAATGGGGGAAAGGAAATGGGTGGCTGGGGAAGGGGAAAAGATCGGGGAGGTCACATAAAGCTAATCCAGATGATGCTGTCCAAACCGAAAGTGAGTGTCGTGGTGGGCGAGATCAGGTGCTGTGTGGGAATGTGATCATTGCGTGGGTGAAAATGCAGGTCAGCTCGGATGGACAACTGAAAGCGAACCCCAGCAGGCAGCATTCAAAATGTTCAGGACACTGAGGTGAGCATGATATGTGAAGGATCCGCATGCAAGTGAGTGCTTGCATGAGGCTCCAAAAGGCCCTGACTGACACACACGCACACATGCACACACACAATCACTCGTGGGCCAGCTGCTTGCTCTGCAGTGACAGAGGACAAGGTTGAGGGGTTCACAGGCAAAGAGGACTCGGAGGGAGAGGGCAGCCTCTGAGATTCCTCAGTGGATGACCCAGCGGTGTCCAGCTGCCGCTCCTCCTCCATTCGGGTGCCCAAGGGCCCCGGACGACTCATTGAGGGGGAGGAGCACCTGGGGGGACATCGAGGTGCCCTGTTTCTCTCTTGCGTTGCCACTGCAGGAACTCACCCATGGCTCCCACGATGGAATGCAGGTCTGCACATATCTCTGCGTTCTGCTGGACCAGGGTCTCCATGACATCCACCATTCTCCCCATGGAGACCTCCATACATGCACATGTGGGCACGACTGCATCAGAGAGCAGGCGGACGCATTCCTCCTCCGACTTGCATGTCACTCTGCTGAGGGCTTCCAACAGCTCTGTGTGATGTTCCCCCACCTTCTGCTGACTCTCCAGGGTGAGTTGGAAGGCCAAATCCAGAGGCTTGTCATCTGATTCGGACCTCACAGTTGCCCCCTCCCCAGCAGTCCTCCGAGTGCTGGGGAGCTCAGCTGAACCTGCCTCCTCTTGCTGTGGATACGTGCCCTTGCGGTGACAACCAGATTGTGAACACCATCCTGAACTTGATTTAGGTCCAACTTCCGTGTGTGCCCCTGCGCTGGTGGAGGGTGTGGGTAAGCATTGTGGTGGGTCTTCCGGGCTGTTTATTTCCAGCTCTTCAACGGAGGTGGTGTCCTCTTGTCTGCAGATAAGGACCTGGATGGAGCTGAGGGACTGGCTGGCTGAGGGTGTCAGTCCCTTGGCAGAGCTCCCTGTGAACCAAAGTAGAGGTAATAGTGCATGGCAGCAGAATAAAAAGCAGGAGAGAGAGCACTCACAGTTGCATTGTGAGAGGGATGATGTGATGCAGGATCCTCAGGTGGGTGTTTGCCGCTGACCTCCCTGTCACTGCAGGCAGGGTCCACATCCTCACCAGTCAGTGCGATGGCACGCTCCCCAAAGTGAGCGAAGGGCCTAATGTGGATCACTCCACTCCCGGTCTGGGACCTCTTCCTGCAGATGTGCTGCCCGCACCCATGTTGACATCATTGCCTGTCCCCTTCACACCCCCGCCCCGACAGTGCTGAGCTTTTCAACATGCGTTTTACACTGGCTGGGAAATTAACCGGAGGCCACTCGCGGTCGGCGGTCCTCTTACCTACCAATCTCAGGCCCGCTGATTGCGCCGGTCCGCCAAGCTGAAAATTCAGGCCATAGTCTTCTATCTAGATAGTTGAGACTAACCTTCTCAGCTTATTTTGAAGAAACAGCAATTCTAAGTATAGGCTGACTGTTAGTTTTGCACTAAATGTCATGCTATTATGAAGTTAAAGAAGTAAATGGAGCTTTCAGAATTAAATAAAAACAGTACAAGAAGTTAAGACTGAAATTCAAATTAGAGGCCAAATTACAAAATGGGTTCAAATAAGGTTGTAAGTGACAATTGAAACAAGCTAAGCAAGACCAGTCTAAATGGATAATTATAATCACGTCAGATTTAAAAGAACAACTATGGTGTTCAAGGATATGACCTAGAACTTAACCAAGTATCAATTACAAATGTATTTGAACGTCTTGGTTCAGTAACCTTTCTTTTTGATGCTATGCTCTACTAATCTTTGGTTACTGCATGATCAGTGCTGCACTGAAAGATGAATTTACAGCTTCTCTATAGTCCTTTCTCTGGTGTCAGAAAAGTGAGTCTGGTTTCAAACTGGAAACCGAACCCCTTGCTTTTAAGGTTTTACTGCAATCCTATGTACAGTACCGAAAGAATGAGCCTGACACCAGGTCAGAAACCAAACCCATGCCTTTAACTGGCCTTTTGTTCTTCATTCAGTGTGGGATTGAATTAATTTTCTGACTGCAATGCTTGGATTTCAATGTGCATTACAAGCTTTGAATGGGCCCAGTTTCTTTCCATTATCAGCTGTGCCTATCAGCTTCCTTTTATATTTTCATTTTAACTTCATTTAGCCAGTGTATAATGCCAAACAATGACAGTTCAAAAGGATCATTATGCCTTGACTATCTCAAACACCTCCAGTTAGAAGAAAATTTGCCTCTCCACAGTGTGTGTGTATGACCTCTCTACCTCTAAATTGTAGGTGATGAGCTCAAGTACACTTACCTTTACAGCTAGGGTCAACACCAAGTTTTAATGATTTGCATGTCAACTAAATGTAGAACCAAGGTGAAGATTGGCAGCGTAAAAAAGGGTTGGAAAGTAGGAGCGTTTGGTAAATTACAGTATCAGGTTAAAGACAATGTAGAGAATTAATTGGCATCTAAGAAGAATAAGCAATATGACTTAATTCTTCAGGAGTCCTTTACCTGAAATATTCTGTAGAGAGAACCCCTTCAGAATCTTATTGGTTTGAAACAGCTCATTGAACATTTGCATCAAAGCCAGTACCAATAAAGCCTGGAGCATTCTAGCCAGAATTGTCCAACTAAATTGAAATTATTCTGTAGAAATAGGGAAAATTACATCAAGGTAAGAATCCTGGCCATGATCTAAGGCAATAGCAACATGATTCCTTTCCGTACCTTTCTGTGAATCTACAGCAATGATATAGTCCTTTACCTCCTTTCTCTCCATTTAATATCAAGTAAAACTTAATGAGTTAGATCTGAGGTCCCACCTAGTGCACATGACAATCGTGCCCCAAACGTGGTGGAAGAATGACCATCCCCACTGTCTTTGTTATTGCTGCAATTTTTCCCTGGCCTACTGCTGGGTAGCTGGAGCATGAGCCTGAGTCAGGCAGCTGTATTACTTGAAATATAAATCATGATCCTATAATGTACATATATCATTTTAGAACAGCACAGGGGAAAAAATGTGCTGTCCAGCATTAGCTGGTAGTCCAGCCAAAAAGGAGAGGGCATATGTTACTATTTGTTTTAGTGGGTCTGAAAGCAGCAGGAGTGCTTCTCCAAGCTCCACAAAACCAGCCTCAGCTGGTGGCACTCGAGGTCATTCCCCCAAACTTTACCTGTCCCCTCGCTCAATAAACCTACCTTCCAGTTCAGAGGTAGGCTTGCTGGCAGCAGCCGATGGGCTGTCCAGGACACTCATTTCCTGCCCACAGTCAGTTGACTGGGGCTAATAAAATCCGGCCTTCAAAATGGACTTGACCTCCCACTGGGAGAATCTGTCATTTGTCCAAAGTGCTCTGCCAACTAGCTGCCTGAAGTCTGGTCATGATGAAAATCCACTACAATTCTTCTAGAAAAACAGGAAAGCTAACATTTGAGGGTGCTTCAGTTTCCACAAAAGTTGAAGTTTGAAGATGTTTATGTATTTCCAAAAGGTTACACTACACTTGCCAAAATAGAAGTAATGAAAAGGTAATGTTTGCAAAGACAATGGAGGCAATTGAATCCAACTTGATTGTTGGGAAATTGATGAGATTAGATGCAATGCTGGTTTGACACCCTGCTTGATTTTACTCTCCATATAAAATCAGTGGAGGGCAATATTAGACAGAGTGTAAAATTGTTATTCCATCCGAGCCTGTAAGTTTCACTCCCAGCAGGTGAGATTAAAAGTGCCCTCGACAAGTTAACAAGACTTCTGCAAGGTAAAATGTTATGTACAAATCTGACATTAAAATATTAAGCACAGAGAAACAAAAAATGTGCTTATAACAATGCATTATTTTCAAATTTTGAAGTTACACAATTTGCCTTGTACAAAGCCATATTCCTATTTTGCAGCTATTTGCAAAGGCTGTGTTTATTTGTGCTGCAAATCCAAGGGGGGAATTTTATGGCCCCCGCCGGGTGTGTTTGAGGTGGGGAGGGGGGTCACGTAAAATAGGGCAGGTGACTAGCCCACGGCCTTCCTGCCCACCGCTGAGCTGTCCCTCATAATATGGTGGGCGGGTAAGGCATCAGCCAGCCTGCCCACACTTAGGCTTTTTGAGGCCCTTAACTTGCCAATTAATTGCTCCTCTGCTGCCATAATATGGTGGGCTGTGGAAGACTGAGGAAAGAGGCCAGCTGGTTTTTCCCCAACCCTGGTAAAAAAGTGGGAAGGAAGAGGGAGGGGGGTACCTCCTTTGCAGATCAGAGGCAACACCCCTAAGATAGAACCCCCTTTGTGTCTCCTGCCGGCCCCCTAAACCTGACCCCCTTCCCCCCCACCCTACAGTCCCTGATCCCCCCTGCCCAAAAATCCCAGACTTAACTTAGTCCAGCATCCATGACAATTCTTCCGGGGGACTCCCTTGTAGTCCTAGCAGCGGTAACTACTTCTGGTACTGCTGGGACTACTCAGCTGCTGGCCAATTCAGCACCTGTGGGCAGGACTCCTTTTCCTGAAGGCTGAAGTCCCACAGTCACCTTGTTAAGGCTGCCATCAGCGTATTATCGCTGTGGGCAGCCTTTTTTAAAGTTGGTCATTTTGCAAGCAAAATGGCCTCCCTCCCTCACCGCATTAAATCCAACTCTAGGGGTAGCGTCTCTTACACATGCTCAGTTGCAGTCTCAGTGCCAGCTGGCAGTATTAAAATGAACAAGTTAGCTTGATGCAGACTAACAAGAAAGTTCAAGTCACGCATTGTTAGGTCTGCGCAGTCCTTAACCAATTATGAGTTTTTGTATCCACTCTACCTATGATTTATTGACTGTTCCCTCTGTAAAACTAGCTTTTCATGATTTGGTTAATGATGAAATTACATAATCAGGATATTTCAGTAATTGAGATTCGCAACTTCTAATGTGGAGCATTGATTATATTATTTGGCTGAAGGTCTTTTTGACAAAAAATCAATTATGGAAAAGTATTCTGAATAAAATATTTAAGGAAAATTAATTGCCCAAAGGAGGAATTTGAAACAATGACCCTGAGATTAAGAGTCCCATTATCTACCAAGTGAGCTATCCAGGCTATGTTGGAAATCTTTGCACAGAGCCTTAACTCACTGGGGCTAGGGTAAGGAGGCAGCACTCATTGCTAATTGAGATCCCATCAGAGATTGGGAGCAGGAATGAATTAATACTGGAAAATTATGTTTTTCTTTTCTCTCAGTTATTTGCTACAGTGAAACTGATGCTGATTGCGCATGTTCCATGCTTCAAACCATTGTACATGCACCATCGGCTGCAGTGTGGGCCAAGAGCGCATACAACACTGCTCCTGACGCCTTTCCTATTAGCGGCAGGAGTTACAATGTTTGCAAAAATTCAAATGATCTTACAAAAACAAAATATAGTAGATGCTGGAAATCTGAAATAAAAACAGAATATGCTGGAAATGCTCAGCAGGTCTGGCAACATATGTGAAGAGAGAAATAGAGTTAATGTTTCAAATCGACCTTTCATTGAAATTGGAAAAAGTTAAGAAATGTAACAGGTTTGAGCAAGTACAAAGTGAGGGAAAGGGTTGGCGGAAAGTCAGTGGTGGTGGGGGGATGGGGGGGTACAAATGGGAAGATCTGTGATAGGGTGGAGGGCAGGAGAGATTAAATGACAAGAGAGATTATGGTGCAAGGCAAAAGTTGATGGGACAAATTAAGAAACAAAGAATAGGTCTAGAGGAGATGTAAATAGGACTAGCACAATCATCACCAACAGCTGCCATTGAAAAAATGGGGACAGAGGTTATTGTTTGAAATTGTTGAACACAATGTTGAATCACTGATGATGCACATTTCCCAGGCTTTACCAACTTTCTATTGCTGTTTTGTCTTTAACCTTCTCCTCTCTTATAGATTCTCCTGCCTGCCTGTCCATAATATACAGTGACTCTTCATCTTACACACTTAGGCTTTTCAGTACAGCTGCTCCTCCCTACTTATATATCTTTGGCAGCAGCTGTAATCCATCTCTTGCTTTGGAGGAACAAAGACAATATTAAAGGCATTGACATGTTTCCCGATATAAGTGCATCCATCCCGTGTTGGTAAGGTGTGGAAGACCATTGGTGGCAGTGCCTAGATCTTCCTTGTAAAATTAATGAAATTCTTCTAACACTATGTGGCAGTTCTTAGAGCAGTGGAAGTAGCAATGACTGTTTTTTTTCAACTTCTTTCATACAGTTTGCACTATCTGCTAATGGACCTTGCTGCTCTGTGTCCAAAATCTTGCTCTTTTGCCCGTGACTTCTGGAATAAGGACCTTTATGTATGAAGTTTACAATCTGGGAGCTCTCCCTGCTGCAGACAATGATACTTCTGTGTCATCCATCCATGCAGAAGAGTCAGGCTGCTCTTTAACCAGCTGCATCAGAACCTTTGTTTCCCTCCCTCCCGCCCATGACAGTGAGCCTATCAGAAATGGTATTATTGTTAAAAACCTATCCTCCATTGAAAATCAGGAACCTTGGAGGAAATTGCAGCATTTTAGCAGGGGGTTCACATTGGTGGCTGGAATTCCTGTTCAGCTGCTACCCCAGCAACAGGAGAGAAACTCTGGCCTAGATATCCAGAATGGCACAATACCTCTTACATTCATCAGTTCAATGAGTACAAAGGAATTCAGGTAAAAAAAAAGAACTTTCAATAATAATGAAAAACAGTCCTTGAACAAGTGTGGATGAAATAGGGCTGTATCTGAAATAACTGACCTGTCAATTTACTATTTTTCAAATTTTTCTACCATATGTTGTATGGGTTGTCAAGCTTTCAGTGAATGTGATCAATGTTTGATCTGCAGTTTGCAAGGTCTCAAGCAGACAAATAGAAAATCAATTCAAATCTAATTTTTATGAGGCTGAGTTATTGATTTTGTTTATAATTATATTCACGATAACTACTTCATTGTTAATGCTTGAAAAGAATGTTCAGCAGTCAGGTGAATAAAATGCACTTTGGCAAAGAGCACCTGCTGGTTCAGATAAAAATAAAACATAGGCATGAACTCTTATGGCAGGCCAAATGAGGACGTGAAAATGTAGGTTAATACTTAGGTAATAAGCATTTATCAGAACTATTTCTGAAGAAGGTTCACACTCAAGGCATTAAACTTTCTTTTTGTTTCATTGCTGATCAACCTGCTATACAATGCCAACATTGCCTGTTTTTATCTTATATTTCTAGGTTTTGTATGTTTTTCTTTCTCTCTTATAGCTGCTTGTTTAGCATTTTTAAAGAGGTCTGAGCTTCTGAACCGTGTTGCATCTGGTAAGGTGAGTGAAGAATAAATCAGAAATCGGAATTGCTTGAATTTATTTTTGGAAATTCAAAAATGACGTGGGCCAAATGGTTGATTCTCGTGATTGCGAAGTGTATTGACAAAGAAACGTTACTGACTTGAGTACGCAACATGCATTGAAATACACTGTTTAACTAAAATGTACCGTGACAACTTAGAAGAGAAATTTGACCTATTTTAAAATCTATATTGCTATATAGAGTAATTTCACCTCCCTAAAGGAGCATGAGTAAAATAAATGGCATTTTGATTGACATAACCATGAATCAGTGCTCTTCAGCATGGCTGAGTCAGGTTTCTGAGGTTTATGGAGACTTTTTACCTGTGCTTAGGGGCTCGGGTGGCCACAAATGCAAATTTTTATTGAAAATTGTAGAATATGGAAAAATATCAGTAAAAACAAATCTCACTGGAATTCCTTGGATTTAGGGGTACATGTATTGTCCTTTGTCTTAAACAATTTTAGCCTCTAGTGAAAATAAGAACAATTAATGTGAAACATTTATATATGTTGTATCTCGGCTCTCAGAGCACATTTCAAAACGAATACTGAGGGTTGCCATGGTTCTTTATGCAACGAGAGGCATAAAATAGTTAACTTATAAACATACATCTTGCAGCCTGGCATTTCTGTACTTGACTCATTTCATTGTGCTTCAAATTTGCTCACTTCGCACAAGTAATTACTCATTGTGTGGATGCTGCATTATATGCAAATTGCGAGGCTTACAGACAGATTAAAGAATGTTGCAGCATCTGTGCTCAGGATGGCTGCTCTGTTCTGTGTTACTGCTAATGCATCAGGCCTCAAAGACAGGACATTGGGAAATGTGTGGAAATGCAACTGCAGTTATCTCTTATCTAATGTGGAACAGGAGAATCATAGACCTCTTCCAGTCAAAACAGACTTGAATGGTTACTTTAGATGGAGTGTTACTGTTAAAAAGTTTATTGAGAACATGTAATTGTGGTCAATATAACTGCACCACTACACTTAAGCTTAACATCAATTGGATGGTTTCAATAAATAATTAATTTGCTGGGAATTATTAATTTTCCATTAATAAAGTATAGGGCTGTACCAATTAACATAACATAAGGAATTGAGAGCAGGACTAAGCCATTTGGCCCCTTGAGCCTGTCCCACCAGTCAATAACATCATGGTGATCTAATGTGGCCTTAACTCCACTTTCTTCCCTGTCCCCCATAACCCTTGACTCCATTCAATCAAAAATCTGTCTAACTCAGCCTTGAACATATTCAATGGCCCAGCCTTCACTGCTCACTAGGGGAGAGAACTCCAGACACTAATGATCTTCTGAGAGAAGAAATTCCTCTTCATCTCCGTCTTAAATGGGAGATCCCTTATTTTGAAACTGTGCCTCTTAGTTCTAGACTCCCCCTGAGGGGAACATCCTCTCAGCGTCTACCCTGTCAAGCCCCCTCAGAATCTTATATGTTTCAATAAAATCACCTCTCATTCTTCTAAACTCCAATGAGTGTGGGCCCAACCTGCTCAACCTTTCCTCATAAGACATCTCCTTCATCCCAGGAATCAGTCTAACAAATCTTCTCTGAATTACCTTCAATGCAGTGATGTCCCTCCTTAAGTAAAGTGACCAAAGAACAGTATTCTAGGTGTGACCTCACCAATGCCCTATACAGTTGTAGCAAAACTTCCCTACTTTTATACTCCATCCCCCACAGCACTTGTATTATTAAAATCTAATGCTTCCTTTCATTTCTTTCTATCTGCCAACATCTGTAACCTCATGGTCCGGTATATCCTTCACACTTCCATTACCATCAAACCAGGGGACCAACCCTGGTTGAATGACCAATGTGCAAGAGCATGCCAGGAACAGCATCAAGCATATCAGAATGTGGTGAAGCTGCAACATAGGACTACATGGATGCTAAACAGCAAAAATATGCTATTAACAGAGCTAAGTGATTTCACAGTCACTGGATCAAATTAATGCTCTGCAGTCCTGCTACACCCAGTCGTGGATAAGGGTGGATAATTAAACAATGAATGGGAGGAGGTCCATGAACATCCCTGTCCTAAGTGATCGTGGAACCCAACACGAGTGGTGGAAGGACAAGATTGAAGCGTTTACAGCCACCTTCAGCCGGAAGTGCTCAGTGGATTATCCATCATGACTTACTGAGGCCCACATCATCATAGGCTCCAATCTTCAGCCAATTCAATTTCCTCCACATGAAATCAAGAAGTAGTTGAATGCTGATCGGATACAACAAAGGTTACGGGCCCTGATAATATTTTGGCTATAGTGCTGAAGATTTGTATTCCATAACTAGCTGTGACTCGAGCCAAGTTGCTCCAGTATAGCCACAACACTAGTATCTAACCAACGATGTGGAAAATTGCTCAGATATGTTCAAAAAAGGAGGATAATCCAATGCAGACAATTACTTTCCCAATGACTCTACCTTTGATCACTGACAAAGTGATGGAAAATGCCATTGACAGTGCTATCACAGCACTTACCAATAACCTGCTCACTCACACTCAGTTTGAGTTCTGCCAGGATCACTTAGTGTGAGATCTTATTACAGCCTTGGTTCAAACATGGGCAAAAGAGATGAATTCCACAGGTGAGGTTAGAATTACTGTCCTTGATATCAATGCACAGCTTTTTGCTTCCGGTTTGGAGTGTGCAGAGATGGGACAATTCCTGACTCCGTGAACTTGGCCTTTAAAAATGGCTGGTTGGACATTGGATTTTCAGCCTGGGGTGGGCGGGCTGGATTAGAATGCAAGGCAGGTGGAAGGCCTGCCTTGGGGATCTGGTACTGTGTCCAAATTTTAAAAATAAAGAATAATACAGAAAACATCTCGACAGCCCTCACCCCTTCACATCCCCACACACCCTCCATGCCCAATCCATGCCAAATCATGCCACCTCATGGTCCCCACCCACCCCCATGGCCCCTCATGACCCCATGCCCAGGTATGCCCCCAAACAACCCCAATAGCTCCTCATGCTCCCATCCCCCTATGCCAACCTATGCCCCTCCACCCACCCCCCCTTGTAGGGCCCCTTTTAGCCCCTTGACAAACCTGTTAGATTTTTTGAGGATGTAGCCAGTAGAACAGATAAGGAAGAACCAGTGGAAGCATCGTATTTGGATTTTCAGAAGGCCTTTGATAAGGCCCCACACAAGAGGTTAGTGAGCAAAATTAGAACACAAGGGCCTGAATTTTTCAGTCGGCAGGCAGGCTCGGTGGGAGTGGGCGGGGGGGCGGACGTGGAGCTGACCACCACTCGCGATTGGCTTCGAGCTGCCATTTGACACGGGCAGGCCAATTAATGCCCGCCCAGTGTAAGACGCGAGCGATAGCGCTCAGCACTACCTGTGTGGGCGGGTGGAGGAGGGAGAGTCGGGGCCAGCACGAAGGAGCGCTTCAATGTCCCTGAGGCAACTCAGTGCCTCAGGGAGATTGAAAGGCTTTTGAAATGATTAAATAAATGGATAAAAAATGTAATTAAAGATGTCCCCTCATGTGACCGTGTCACATGAGATGGGACATGTTTTTAGATTTTGGAGTTTTAAAATATTTAATTAATAAAAGCTTTAGGAAACCTCATCCCACTTGTGCAAGAGGTTTCCTAAAATATGTAAAGGTCACTTGGCTTTTTTGCCTGCCCACCAGCCTTAAGGTTGGATGGGCAGCGTTAAGAATTACATTAATTAATTCGTTAATGTCCTTAATAGGCCTATTAGTTATCGGCAGGCGCGCAGCCAACTCTGGCACGCGCCTGCCGAACGAAACATTGCGAGACAGCATGATGACATCGAGACGCACGCCCAACGTCATCATGCATCATTTTACGTGCTGGGGTGTCGAGCCCGCCCCCGCACATTGACTGAAAAATTCAGGCCATGGGATTGGGGGTAATATACTGGCATGGATTGAGGCTTGAAAGAGTAGGAATAAATGGGTTATTCTCAAGTTGGCAGGCTGTGACTAGTGGGGTGCTGCAAAGATCAGTGCTTGGGCCCCAGCTATTCACAGTTTATATCAATAATGTGGGTGTGGGGACCAAATGTAATATTTCCAAGTTTGCTGATGACACAAAATTTGGTGGGAATGGAAGTTGTGAGGAGGATGCAAAGAGGCTTCAAGAGGATTTAGACAGGCTAAGTGACTAGGTAAGAACATGGCAGATGGAATATAATGTGGAAAAATGCGTAGTTATCCACTTTGGTAGGAAAAACAGAAACATAGGCCGGGATTTTCCAGCCCTGTCACTGGCGGGACCCGCCGTGGGCGAGGCAGCACCCCAGCCAGAAGTCCATTGACCTGCGGTCTGACCGGAAGATCCTGGCAGCAGGTGGGTGTGGAAAATCCCGCCCATAGAGCATTTCTTAAATGGTGAGAAATTGAGAAGTGTTGAAGCCCAAAGGGACCTGGATGCCCTTGTTCATAAGCCACAGAAAGCTAATGTGCAAACATGGTATGTTTGCCTTTATTACAAGAGGGTTTGAGCACATGAGTAAAGAAGTCTTGCTGCAGTTGCATAGAGCTTTTGTGAGACCACACCTGGAGTATTGCATACAGTTTGGTTGCCTTACCTAAGGAAGGATATACTTGTCATAGAGGGAGTGCAACAAAGGTTTACCGGTCTGACACCTGGGATGGTGGGATTGGCCTATGAGGAGAGATTGAGGAGACTGGGCCTTTATTCTTTAGAGCCCAGAAGAATGAGAGGTGATCTCATTGAAGCATACAAAATTCTTACAGGGCTCAACAGGGTTGATGCAGGAAGGATGTTTCCCTTGGTTGGGGGAATCTAGAACACAGGGAACAGTCTCAGAATATGACATAGGGCATTTAGGACTGGGATGAGGAGGAATTTCTTCACTCAGGGGGTGGTGAATCGTTGGAATTCTCAACCCCAGAGGGCTGCGGAGGCTGTCACTGAGTATGTTCTAGACAGGGATTGATAGAATTCTCAATATTAAATATGTCAAGGGATATGGGGATAGGGCAGGAAAATGGCGTTGAGATAGAGGATCAGTCATGATCTTGTTGAATGGCAGAGCAGGCAGGAGGGACTGAATGGTTTAACCCTGCTCCTACCTTCTTATGTTTCTATGTGAACCTTTGTCCCCCCAGTCACCCCTATGGCCCCTCATGACCCCATGCCAAGGTATGCCCCCATACAACACCTATGGCCCCTCATGCCCACTGCCAACCTATGCCCCTCACCCACGCTGATGGTCCTTTATAGCCCTTATGCCAACTCGGTGCCAACTCATGTCCCCAACCACCATCCTTTGCCCTTACACCTGCCATGCCAACTATCTAGTATCCACCATGAGCTGACTTCAGGACCCATGCAGAGAGGAGATAAAATAAATTTATATAAAAATGTCCTGTGTCTATTGCAGAATTCACTTATTGAAAAAATACTCACATTCATAAAAAAAACCATTTACTACATTTATTAAAATAAATATTTCAAATAAATAAAGCTTTATAACAGCAAACATTTCATTCAAGTGCACAGTGGCTTATAAACACAAGCATTGGGATTCATAGTCCCACATCAAAGAGTCTTAACCACTTGTAGTTGTCAGTCAAACTGTGAATTGGCAGGGACCCCTACTGTGATAATGGAAGATTGTGACATCAGTCAGGCAGCACTAATGCCATAATGGAAGCCCTCTGTTTTATGTCAATAGACAGAGTGAAATAGCAAGCAATAATTTGTTTTTAACACTGGAAACATTTTGTTCAAAGATTTAAAGGGCAAGGCTTATAAATGCCTATCACTTTTGACAGGTCCCTTTGACAGATGCTTTTGACAGTTTTGACAAGAGTAAATTGATTTTGATAGACCTGTTGACAGTTCCAATGAGTTTGGCAGTAATGAGTTTATGCAATTTTTATGCACATTTATGCCTACTTTTAACAATCCCAAAGGGCACCTTGCCTCTCCCAAAGGTCACCTGACCTCCTCCAAAGGGCACCTGACCTCCTCCAAAGGGCACCTGACCTCCTCCAAAGGGCACCTGACCTCCTCCAAAGGGCACCTGACCTCCCTTAAAGGTATCCAGGGATGAGACCCAGAGGTGTACCTGACCTCTCCAAAGGGATGCCTTGGCTATCCAAACGAACCCACAAAGTTCAGACTTGCTCTTACCAGGTCTAATCTGCACACTTCGGGTTTCATACTTCAAGGCTACCAAAATCCCACTTCAGTGGAGGCAGCTGATGATTTAAATGGCCAGCTGCCTCCATAAAAAGTGCATGCGTGAAACGTGCCCCACCTTCATTCCCGTATTCGTGAAAATGGGAAATGCTGTTTGGAGATGGGACTTATGATTTTGGGACAGTTACGCAATTTTCACCACAATGGAGAGGCTCTCCGTCGTGGCGAAAATCTGGGCTAAAGGCAGCATTTCACCAAGTGGGCCCTAGAAAAATTGAAGTCAATGGGAATCAGTGTGAAAACTCTCCCCTGGCTGAAGTGATACCTAGCACAAAAGGAAAGGGTTGTGATTGTCGGATGCCAATCATCTGAACCCCAGGCTGCTGCATGAGCCCCTCAGGGCAGTGTACTAAGTCCAACCATCTTGAGCTGCTTCATTAATGACTATCCCTCCAACATGAAGTCAGGGGTTAGGATGTTCACTGATGTTTCCACAGTGTTCAGTTCCATCTGCAACTCTTCAGGTAGTGAAGGAGTCTGTGCAGCAAGACATGGACAATGTTGAGGCTTGGACTGGTAATCACAGGTAACATTTGTGCCACATAAGTGCCAGGCAATGACCATCTCCAACAAAAGAGAGTCTAACAACCTCCTCTTGACATTCAATGTATTACCATCACCGAATCCACCACAATCAACATCTTGGGGGTTACCATTGACCTAAAACTTAATTGGGTCAGCCATGACATACAGTGGCTACAAGAGTAAGTCAGAAGCTCCAAAAATACACCCTAAACCAGAATATGATTGGATTAATAAGGTATTGATATTTTACTTTTGATTTCAGTGATGAATTGCCATTGAAATCATAGAGTAGAATCATGGAATGATACAATACAGAAGAAAGCCATTTGATGCATCTTCGGTTGCAATTCAATTAATCCCACTTCCCTGATCTTTCTCTGCAGCACTGTAATTTTTTTCCCATCAAGTATTTATCTAATTAACTTTTGAAAGTTATGAATGTAGTTGCTTCTACCACCTCTTCAAGCAGTGCATTCCAGATCACAACAGCTTGCTGGTACCATTCTAGTAAACTCTTCTGCACCCCCTCTGAGGCCTTGAAATCCTTCGTAGAACACAGTGCCCATGCTGAACACAATACTCCTGCTGAGGCCTAACCAACATTTTCTAAAAGTTTAGCATAATTTCCTTGCTTTGGTATTCTGTCTTTATTAATGAAGCCAAGGATCCCACATGCTTTTTTTTAAAAAACAATTTTCTCAACTTGTCCTGTCTCTGTTGAAGATTTGTGTACATTCCCAGGTCTCTCTGTTCCTAGATCCCCCTTTAAAATTGTACCAAACCTTAATAGCAAAACAGTAAATATGTGATATTTGTAATTTACAAAAATGATTTTTTGAAAATGCAGTTTCTTTGGAAAAATTAAGATGCAGTACTACAAATTGAGATTTGCTGCCACCTGGTGTAAAAATGTATTGTATTTAGTTGCTTTCCTGGAAAAGAAATGCTCTCAGCTAATCTGCCGCCAACACTACACTCTTAACAAACTATTAGATGTACAAAAGTAACATGGAGATATATAGACTTGCCCTTAATTTTTTCCTTTTCTGTTTGAAAGCAGTTATTGGTTACATTGTTTAAGTAATAACACAGCAGTGATGAATTTATTGTGGGGAATAATGGAAACAAATCATATGATGGAAGAAGGTAAAAGAACACTGAAACGAGTGACCAGCAATTTGTCATTGATGGTAACTGTAAGGAGAGAAGATTGTCCAGGACAAAGCCCTGCTTTTCTTCACTAATTTTGTGGGATCCTTGACATCCACTTGAACCAGCATATGGAGCATTGGCTTAAGAGTCCAGTTTCTGCCAAGCTTAAAAACCAACCCCCAAACTTTTATAGATGTTTATATCATAGAATTACATAGAAATATATAGAATAAACACCACAGAAGCAATCCATTTGGCCCAGTCAGTCCATGTCAGTGTTTATTCTCCACTACAGCCTTGTCCTGTCTTTCCTTAACTAACTCTATCAACATAACCCTCTATCCCCCTCTCCCTTACATACTTACTTAGCTTCTGTTTAAGCCCATCTATACTATTTGCCTCAATTGCTCCCTGTGGTAGCATGTCCCACATTTCAACACTGAGCAAAGAAATTTCTCCTAAATTCCCTATTTGATCTCTTGGCAGCTATCATGCGCTAACATTCTCATCTCTCAAGAATCTGTCAAAACTGCTGACATAAAATACCTTGAAATATGCAGTACTGGTTCTCAAACAAGTTTCCCTCTCTTTCAACTGGAGCTTGAAAAAGAATAACTAATACTTAGTCCTGTTGTGTATTTTTTGCTTATACTCTCTTGGTTGTTCCTCCCTTGAAATTGCACTCTACTAAAGCTGCCCTGGTGGAGTCTTACTGATTTTGGATAAATCTAGGCTGCCCTCCAAAGCTATCATGAATAAAACCATTCAAGATATACAGTTGTGTATAGATAGTGGCCCCTTAATGGAATCTGCACCAGGAGTAACTTTGTTTGTATGATACTTTAGTTGTTTCTACTGGGAGACTTTGGATTACCTGCAGATACGGTAACAAGTCTGACAAGTGTCTGGCTTCAGAAAGAACAAAATATATCAAAGAAGCTTCAGATGGTTCAAATAATGGCCACAGCTTGTAAAATCTGCCTTCATTGGTGAGATTGTGATATTTGCAGTTGTATTTTCAGTGTATAATGTACAATGGTTTCCAGTTCCCTTTCAATCATGGGGAACACCCTGAAGTGTGCCCATCATAACCAGATGCATTATCCTGATTAATATTCTACTACCCAAGCACCCCCCTTCCCCTTCCATTGCACCTGATGCCTTTTCCCCATTAATAATTTTTATTTTCAGAAATGTAGATTTGATGCTATTTTTGAACAACTTTTTATTTTAAGATATATGGGGAGAAGGTGGACTAGTGGTAATGTCACTGGACTAGCTATCCAGAAACCCAGGCTGATGCTATGGGGACATGGATTCAAATTCCATCACGGTTGTTGATGGGATTTAAATTCAATTAATTAAATCTGTAATCTAAAGCTAGCCTCAGTAATGGTAACAATGGCAACTATCACTGATGGTTGTAAAAACCCATCTGGTTCACCAATACCCTTTAGGGGGGGAAATCTACCACCCTTGCCTGGTCTGGCCTACATGTGACTCCAGACCAACAGCAATGTGGTTGACCCTTAACTGCCCTCTGAGCAATTAACTCTGCCACTCAGTTCAAGGGCAATTAGGGATGGGCAACAAATGTTGTCCTTGCCAATGATGCCCACACCCATGAAAGAATAAAAGAACAATCTTCATCAGGGTGACCAGTGTCAGCACTGGGATTGGAATGTTTTCCCACTCCTTACATTGCTTCTCAACATCTAATGCTAACACATCAGACTCAGCCATATACTGAATAAAGACTTTTCTAATCTTCTGCCCAATCTAGCTCAACTACAACCTTAGTACAGAATGCTACATAATTGTGATTTTTTTCCCCTGATGACATTCCTTGTGAGCAGACTGACAAATGTTAATCTGCAGAAAATTTTGTGCTATACTGACCAGGAACTCAGTTAAAACAGCCTTGGCTCACCACACATTTTTATTTCAACAAAATCTCAACTGGCTGCAAGTTGAAATGGCAGTGTGCTAACTCATACTCAGTTTTCCAACAAGTTAAACTTCCAAATTATTGTCACATCTCCACCCTGGACTCTTCGGAAAAATATATGTTGACAACTTTATTTACAAGCAGGTTGAAACAAATAGGTAGCCTACACTGCACAGACCACTGCCCTGATGCTGATTTGAACATTTGTCTTCTTGAGTTTTTTGGTGCTGAAGATAACCCTTTGTTGGCCAATTTTTCTCCATCAATTTTCTGTTCTCCTGAGTGTTTATTTCTGAGCTAAGGCACCAGTATCTTTATTGTATCTCATTCAAGTTTAAATCCATTAATTCATGTGTGACCCTCGATGTTAAACGTTGGTAAACTATTCAACTAGGGAAATCACCTTTGTATGCTTGAGTCACTGGGCTACGCCTGCTTTCTGAGGCTCCTTCTAAAAAACAGTTGTGCATGGCCTGGTATTGGTACTCAGATCTGGGTGACATCTCAGTTATTTGGCTACACTTAAGTCTGTGCTGGTTGGCCACTGCTGAAGGGTGTCTCGTTAGGAGGTGCAATCATTTTTGGGATTGCACATCTTTGAGGTTCGTAAATCTCTCCCTGATGGTTAACAGTAACAATTCTTTGATGGACTCCATGCTGCCAGAGCTACTAATTCAAATGTAAATGATGCTAGTGACTCATCCAAAAGCAGAGGACATTCTTCATACAAGTAGCATTAAATTATTAATTTCAAGTGCTCTGCAAATCAACAGAAGGCAGCATAAATCTGGAACTTGCTCACAAGTGTGCATCTTCTGATTTGTTTAATGGGAGTGTCCTGCGCTGTATACATATCAATATATGCCAGTGTCTTTTGTTTACACATTGCCAGAGGGTTTATTGTGTTCCTGCCCCACTGATGTGCCTGCAGACCTTGTTGGCACTTTTTTTTTGTGAAGTGGCATGAATGGACATTATTGGCACAGATTATTTAACAAGCTTCATATCATCATCCTTTAACTTTCCCAAACTGTTATGCACATTGAAAATGTTATTAGGCCCCTAATTTAGAAATAACTTCATACAATGTTTTATATTTCCCAAAGTACTCACTCCATAGTTTCATGAGAGCTAGTGGAAGGCTGCTATTGCTCATATGGGAACACTTGAACTAACCATGGCTGATGACTCATCGATGCTTATGCCTGAGATGGCCCAGCTGCCAGACTGTTGTACTTTTGGCTTCTGCTGGGCAGTCTGATCCAGCTGGATATATGATATTGTACTGGTTATTATTTGAGGAGATGGTGATGGAGCAAACTTGGTGGCATCGGAATAGAGGGTACCATACAGAAACCAAAACTCACTGCTGAAAACTGGTTTGTTGGAACATATGAGTAATTTCATCAATGTTTGTTGCAACCTTTCCTCCTGCAAAATTTTAATTGAATTACTGTAAAGTAAGGAAAATAAGTATCAAGGAAATAGTAATCAAATATTTCATCAGGCGTAAGATTACCACAGCTGATGAATGATTTACAGATTGTTTCTGGCAACCAAGGCAGTTGCAGTGACCTCTGCTGTTATTCAAGGCAAAAGTTTTTGCAGCAGTACAGTGGAATAATAGTCTTTATATCAACAAACAGTATTCTTGAAAGCCGTCATTTAAATGTTGTCGAAATGAAGAATAGAAATCTTCATACTTGATTCGAGTACCAATACTATTAAGGATTGAGGGAATATAGTAATTTGGTCTCAGATTATACTTCAAATGGTCAGATAGTTGGGTTTGTTTACAAACATGATGTAAAGTTTTACATAGTAATATAAATAATAAATGATTTATGACACTTTTTATATTCTTGTAGTCTTTGTTGTGCATTGGTAACAAGCAGAATTGAACTTGTTGAGTTTAATGTTTCTCCTGCCCTCTTTCCTGATGTTGATTGCATTTTTAAAATAAATTTACTATTTCAAGACAGCAACAAGCTGAAATAAAAAATACTGGCACTTATTTCCAGTAATAAATATTAGTTTTAGTTATACTATATTTAGTTTCAGTATAAATAACTTCTCTAGGGCTAGGACAATGTTATACTTAATAGTTGTTAGATCAACTTTGGAAACCCTTTCCAAGGATACCCAGCACCAATGCCTGAAACACCAAATGCAAGTGTGCGGTCACAATAAATTTATTTATTGATGTGTTTTCAGTTAAGGCTGTAATTATGCATAAGTGATATGTGATCTCTTGTGGTTTTGCCTAGAATTCAACTTAGGAAACACCCATTTCAAATATGCAAACAATGTTTGAAAGAAAGTTCAGATTTAGAGGGACCTCAGCTTTGAGGAGCATAATTTTCCCTTGAAGTTAATACTTGTGTGAACTAAGAAATATTTTATTCTTTTGAATACTCTAAGAGAAGGAAGAGAAAGAAACAGACAGCATAGTATTGAGAGCAAAAAACACTTGCTTGATATCTAATAAATAAATAGAAAACCAGGAAAAAAGAATAAGATCAACATTCAATAGAAATATTGGAGTCAGTATTGGTTGGTATATATTGTTAAGGTGTGTTCAGTAGGTCTCACTATGAGGTTCAGAGGCTTGTAAGGTTGAACATTAACTATTTATATATGTACAAAGTATAGCTCAAACTAGGAGCTAACTCCATGTTGACTTCTCCTTGACTCTCTCCATACAATTTTGTCTTCTATCTACTGTCATGTGACTCTACATCATACTTTTGGCAGTACTGTTCTCCAGTCATGCATTAACCCTGGCTATGCTGAACACCCTTATACTACACCTCCCTCAAAGTTTTTACCTAACATATTTACGGTACAATCTTATTTTATTTGCTACCCCTTCTCCCCCCTCATCTCTGACTTTATAAATTCAGATGGTCTGGAGGCTTGACAGTTCTTCCAGAACTCATTCTGGTCAGTTGGAGGAATGGTAAACTCAGTTGCATGGGCAAGCTTTGTTGGCTTAGATTGAAATTGTAGTATTCTGTGTTCCTGGCATTTGGTTGCCTCCATCTGATTTACTTTTTGCGCTCCTTGGAGTTGAACTTTTCCTAACCAACAGTCCATATCCTTTGTTCCAACACAAGCTTATCCTGTTCCTTCTGGAGGGACTGTTCACTCCGTTCCTTCACAGTATGAACATGGGTTTTCTTTTTCCATGGGGTCCGCCATAATCTTTCTGGGAGTTGAAGAAGTATTTCCATTCCATTTGAGTGTTCATTGCAACCTGCAGTTTAGCTTTCATTGCCACACTGTTCTTTCTTCTGCTCGAAGTATGGCGGTATTTATCTGAAGGTTTGGCTGGCTTAACCAAAGAGAAGCTTCCGCTGCCTGCAAGGGAGTTGGCCAAACCAACTCTGCAAAGAGTGAAATATTTGTTTGTCGCCATACTGGATTAGCTCTAGGGTCATGCGTGCGAAAGAGCACACAGATCTCCCTGAGGCAAAGTGCTGCCTCAGGGAGATCAGCTCCGAATAAAAAGTTGACAGAAAGATAATAAAAAAATTTCCCTGACATGTCCCCTCATGTGACACTGCCACATGAGTTGGGACATGTCCTTAACTTTTTTTTAAGCTTTGGCTAAACATTTAAAAGCCCTCATGAAACCTCACCCAGCCCATGGATGAGGTTTCATGCTTTTTCTGAGGCCCGCCTGGGCTCCCAGCCTGCCCGCCAACCTTAAGGCCGGACGGGCAGGTCCATCAATCAGGTTAATTAGTTTTTTAATGGCCTTAATAGGCTGTTGACAGTTCGGCGGGTGCGCAGCCGATGCGGGGTGATGTCGGGACGCAAGCCCGACATATCCCCGCATCATTTGACGCATTGGCGAGCGGGCCCTGCCCCCGCTTGCCGACCGGAAAAACCTGCCCATAGTACTAATTTTACCAGTCATCTTTGGGAAAAATAAACACACTGTTTCTTAACTTCTCCTGTCTAGGTGAAACATTTCATCCCCTCTTTTGAATTCAAGCTAGTCTGGTTTACTTATTAATGCAAATGTTCCCTTTACACCTCACATTCTAAAACTTCATCCATGTTTACCGACTTAACATTTCAAACCTAGCTTATCTTGCGAAACATAAAAGCCCTCAGACCAGCTGCCTTAATTCAATTAAGTCACACACACGCACACACACAACCCTCCCCCCCATTGATATGGACCCCACTATTACTCCACTTTACAATAAATTCCAATAACATTATGAAAATTGTTATATCTTCCTGACATCCCCCTCCTTATTAAATAATGAACCGTCATAACTAAAAGACAGCTTCATCTTTTGAACCCATCTTACCTCCTATACTTATTACACTATTATATTACCAGATGCATGCATCAACATAACAATATATATATATATACACAATTCCTTGGTATCAACAGAAATCATCCCAGTCCAGTGTCCAAGTTTTAAATGTCCAATTTTCCCTTTAAGCTTCAAACTCTTCAAAATGCATTTGCAATCAGATTTTCTCGCCCCACCACATATATAATCTGTAGATTAAATGGATGTAGTAATAACTCCATCTGAATAGCCTTCCACTTCTGTCTCAAAATTTGTTCAGAAACTTTTAAGGTTTGTGGTCTGTAAAAACAATTGTTTGCAACGTAAATTTCAAAATGCTGCAATGCTAACACCAAACTCAAAGTTTCCTTTTCAATCGTTGAATAATTCCTCTGTTGCACATTCAGCTTCTGTGAAAAATACTCAATCAGTTTTTCAATTCCAGTGTCATCTTCTTGTAACAGTACGGTCCCAATGCATATATCGCTCGTGTCAACGGCTAACTTAAATTGCTGCCGTAATTGGGTACTGCCAAAACTGGTGTCATAGTTAATACAGTTTTCAAACTATCAAATGCCTTCTGACATCCCTGTGTCCATTGAAACCCCTTGTTCTTTTTTAATAGTTCAGTCAATGGAGCAATTACCCTATTAAAATTTGGTACAAATTTCCGATAAAACCCACTCATGCCCAGAAATCTCAAAACTTCTTGTTTTGTTGTAGGCACAGCAAAATCCATGATAGCCTTGACATTCACATCTCTGGGGCCACCTTACAATGTCCAATGGTATGGCCTAGATACGTAACTTGTGCTTTTGCAAATTCACTTTTAGCCAAGTTCACCACCAAATTAGCTTCCCATAATCGAGTAAATAATTATTCCAGACGTTGCAAATGCTCCTCCCACATCTGACTGAAAACTATTAAGTCATCAATATAAGCAGCACAATTGCTCAGACCTGCACTTACTTTGCTTGTCAGTCTTTGAAATGTTGCAGGTGCATTTTTCATACCAACTGGCATGACTTTAAACTGATATAGTCCATTTGGTGTCACAAAAGCTGATATCTTCTTTGCTCTCTCTGAGAACGGTACTTGTCAATGTCCCCTTAGCAGGTCAGCATTTTTGATAAATTCTGATTGTTCCACTTTCTCAATATAATCTTTCAACCGTGGTATAGCATACAAATCTGCTTTTGTCACTGCATTCACCTGTTGATAGTCCACACAGTCTTTATGTTCCATCTGGTTTTGGTACCAGCACAATAGGCGAACTCCAGTTACTGCAACTAGACTCAATGATATCATTTCGAAGCCATGAATTCGATTTCTTTCTGTACTTGTGATAACTTTGCCAGATTTAATCTATAAGGATGTTGCCTTACCTAAGATGAAACTTCTACAGACACATCATGTATAGCTAAATTTGTCCTCCCCAGCTTATTTGTGTGACTGCAATAGCTTCTCCAAATTACTTTGAACTTGTCTGGAAGGTAACTCAATATTACACTTACATTTTCAAGTACCCCCTCATTATCCAATTTGATTAGAGGAAAATCAATTTCAGAATTCTCTCTCTTTCTCATTATCTACTATAGCTAATACTTCCTTTTGGTCCTCTTCCCTGTCAAAGTACTTTTTAAGCATATTTACATGACACACCCTCTGCTTCTTTCTTCTATCTGGAGTATTCATTAAATAATTTACTTCACTCAATTTCTTTTCAATCCTCTAAGGCCCACTAAACCTTGCCTTTAACGAGTCACCCAGTACTGGTAACAGAACTAGCACTTTCTCCCCAGCAACAAAACTACGAGCTGTAGCTTTCTTGTCTCCCTTCACTTTCATCACTTGCTGTGATATCTTTAAATGTTCCCTAGCCAATTCACACACACTATCCAATCTTTCTCTGAAGTTTGATACATAATCCAGGAGAGTAGTTTCTGAATACTGATCCACAAATTTCTCCTGAATCAATTTCAGTGATCCTCTCACCTCATGACCATAAACTAGTTCAAAAGGCCTAAAACCAGTTTATGCATTAGGAGTATCCCTAATAGCAAATAATAAGAATGGAATTCCCCCAGCTCAATCCTGTGGATAATCCTTACTATATGCTCTCATCATAGTTTCTGAGTTTGATGTCATCTTTCCAAAGCCCCTTGTGACTCAGGATGGTATGCTGTTGACTTAAATTTCCTTATCCCCAAACTGTTCATTACTTTCTTAAACAGCTGTGACATGAAATTTGAACCCTGATCTGATTGTATTTCTTTAGGTAAACCATATCATGTAAAAAATTTAGTTAACTCTTCCACAATTTTCTTTGTTGTAATGTTTCTCAAAAGTATTGCTTCAGGAAATCTGGTAAACACATCCATTATTGTCAGTAAGTACTGATTTCCACTTTTGGTCTTAGGGAGGGATCCTACACAATCAATCATGATCTAGTAAAAGGTTCTTCAAGTGTTGGAATTGGAATTAAAGGTGCCGGCTTAATCATTGCTTGTGGTTTATCTATCACCTGACATGTGTGACGTGTTCTATATAATTTGACTACATCCCTATGCAATCCAGGCCAATAAAAATGTTTTTGTATTTTTGCCTGTGTCTTTCTAATTCCTAAATGTCCCCCCATTTCAATTTCATGAGAAATTCTGAGTCTCATTCCTATATCCAAATGGTATTACAATCTGATGCACCTCCCCCCAGCTTTCATTTGCTAAAACATGATAAGGCCTCTATTTTATCATTAAAACATTACCCTTAAAGTAATAACATTCTGGAATTTTGCCTCTGTTTCTGAGTAAGCTGTTTGATATAACTGTTTTACTTGTGTATCCTTTTTCTGTAAATCTACTAACTGTCTTGAGTTAAACACTTCAGCTGCATTGTTTTCCAGTGTTTCTTCCTGAATAATGTTATCAAACACAGTGCCAGCTAATTGGACTTCCAAACCCCCCTCTTGCCTTTGAACTTCCTGTTGTTCTTGTTTCAACTTATGAGCCTGTGATCTTGTTATCACACAATCTGGAAACAATCCAGGGTGCTCTTTCTGCAACTTCTGTTGAAAACACTTTTACAGGCTGCTCAACTACCATAGGCATCACCCACATTTGTGATCCAGCTATATCATTACCCAGAATAAATTGAACCCCTGCAATGGACAATTTTTCCACTACTCCAACAATAACCTCCCCTGTTTTCCACTTACTCTTTAAATTTACCTTACACCATGGAATAGGTTTAGCATCTCCATGAACCCCACTTCCACCTGTTCCTGCAATACTCTCTCTGAACAGCAAATATCACTATCATTAAGGATTGACTAGCCCCGTGTCTCTTAAAATTTTAACATCTTTACCTACTTCACCCTGTATACATGGAAATACTTTCCCTTAGCACACAAAATCTTTAAATCTTTAAACATTTCTGCAACCTGCTCCTCAGAATTCTCCATGGTAAATTGTGAACACATTCCCACTTCTTTACCTATCACTGATTCTTTCTGCATTACCTGTACACAAACCATTGGTTTTTCCTGTGCCTGAACCTCAGAACCCGCAGCATTTTTACTTCCAGTACTTTTCTGCACCCCTATAATTCCAACAGATTTTCCCTGTAATTTCCAACGTACTGACTTGGTGTGTCCTGATTTGTTATAATGAAAACACCTCAATTTTAAATGTCACCTCTACCCTCAGCATCTTCCTTTCGACTCTGAGAAAAAACTTTCTGGAAATTTCCACCTACTCCTTCTTTTCCCTGATTACCCACCTTCCTTTCACTTTCTATCCTTCTCTGATGAGAAATATAGGTTTAGTTCTATGAACTAACTCAAAATCATCATCTATCTCTGCTGTTCGTCTTACTGTTTCAACCCCTTGTTCCTCCACTTGAGTCCTCACTTCCGAAGGAGTTGAATCTTTAAATTCTTCCAAAAGAATTACCTCTCTAAGAGCTATATTTGTTGTCTCTAACTTTAATGCCAGGATCCACTGGTTAAAATTACTTTGTTTTACTCTCTCAAACTGAATATAAGTTTGCCCAGGCTGTTTTCTCATTTTCCTAAATTTCTGCCTGTATGCATCAGGAACCAACTCATATGCACTCAAAATAGTCTTTTTTTTTACCACATCATTGTTCACCAATATTTCTTCTGACAGTGAAGCATAAACCTCATGTACTCTATGCACCAAACTGGAATGTTCAGTTTTCCTGCGGCCATTTCATTTGTTTAGCTATCTTCTCAAATAAAATAAAGAATGCCTCACCATCTCTTTCCTTAAACTTTGAAACAGCTTGTACAAATTTAAACATCTCCCCACTGGGTTCTGATCTGGAATAAAGTCCTTCCTCACCTATTGGAGTCTCTTTTTGACTAACCTCACCATTTCTAATTCCCTATCCTGTTTTCTTTATCACTCCTGCCTTCCTGACAATTTTTTCATTTGTAACTGAATTTGAGCGCACTCCAGTGAACCACACCTTGGAGAACTTGGCCTCTCAGGTATTCCTTATAATTTCAAATGCTATGTCTGATTCTTATGTCTGATCATATCAGACAATTATGTCTGATTTCCTCACCCCTGCAGGTAATCCCAATTATAACTTATCTGCCAATTCCATTAACTTAACTTTATTTACCTCTTTTAAACCAGCCAAAGTTATAACTTCAACTCCCAGACAGGTCTTAGCAACTGCCAAAGCCATATTGCAGTTTCTCCACTTCAAAAGAAACCTCACACCAACTCCTGAATTCAAAGTGCTTCTCGTACTCGTAACCTTAAGATTCATCAACTCCAACCCAATTAAGGAATTTCAAATATACCCTGCAAAGAGCCCCCAGTTCTGTTATGGCAGGCGGATGGTAAATGCCAAGCTGCCCAAATCCCAGAGGGAAACATGAAGCAGCTGCCACAGCTTTTTGCAATTTGTACTTATTTCAAAATGTGGGCTTTGAATTCAGTAAAAAGGCCATTTAGTCTTATACATTTCTTAAAATTAAATTAAGCCTTTATTAAATTTTTTAAAATGATTTTAAGCACATACATAGGTTTACAAATTACTAATATAATAACTTCTAGCTCCCCTGATTAATATAACTCCCAGTTACACCTCTGTTAAGGCAACAGTAAAAACACATATATGCTAAAAGACCCAGGCAAAGTAACACTATACCTTGAACAGTCAAATTCAAAGTGAGTTTTCTTAACTTCAGTTTCTTTAGACAGCAGCTTGAGGCTTAGATGCTGGAGGCTTTTCACACTTGTTAGATATTAGAATTCCTTCTTTCCTACACACATATCATTTATACAGATTTCCCCTTTGAATGCAAATTCCCATTGTTTCAACATGTCTTTGGACTTTATCTCTCTAATAATAAAAATCTATCATAGGGAAAAATAAACACACTGGGCAGAATTTTGCCATCGGCGAGCAGGAGGCGGCGCCCACTCACCGACATGTAAAATAATGTGGGATGAGGTCGGGGGGATCCCCTGATGTCATCCCGCCCCATTTAAATTTTCAGGAAGGCGGGGGCACAGCAAAATCAGCTGCAGGCCCGCCGACCTGTCAATGGCCAATTGAGGCCATTGACAGGATCATTTAAACAATTAAAGGACCTGCCTGTCCAACCTTAAGGTTGGCAGGCAGGCCAGGAGCCCTGGCAGGGAACTGGCGGGATGAGGTTTCATGCAGGGTTTTAAACAGTTTAATAAAGTTTTACTGTAATTTATGAACATGTCCCATCTCATGTGTCATTGTCACATGAGGGGGACATGTTAAGGATTTTTAAAATTTCTATTTTTAATCTTTTTAAAAGTGTCAGTGATCTCCCTGAGGCAGCACTTAGCCTCAGGGAGATGTGCGCTCTTTCGTGCACATGCGTGAAAGAGAGCACTCTTGATTTTGGGGAATACCCCCCGCCTGCACAGTAAGTGCATAGTGTTTCCCGCCAGACGTCACGTTGGGCGGGCCTTAATTGGCCCGCCCACGTAAAATGGCGGTGGGGCCTGCTTCTCCGGCGGGGATCATCTCCCTGCCCACCGGAGATTGGGTTAGGCCCGCCTTGCCCGACAGGCAGGAAATTCTGCCCGCCGTTTCTGAACTTCTCCCGGCTAGGTGAGACACTTCACCCCCTCTTTTGAATTCAAGCTAGTCTGGTTTATTTAAATATGCAAATGTTCCCTTTACACCTCACATTCTAAAACTTCATCATGTTTACCTACTTAACATTTCAAACCGAGCTTATCTTCTGAAACATCAAAGCCTTCTGACTAACTGCCTTTAATTCAATTAAGTCACATACACGCGCACACACACACACACACACACACACATACACGCGCGCACACACACACACACACACACACACACACACAGATCCATTGACACAGACACCACCAATACTCTAGAATGAATTCCAATAACATTATGAAAATTATTATATTTTCCTGACAGCTCTGACTTAAGGTCACCACAGTCATAACCTTCAGCCAATCTGTATAATTCATTTATGAAAGAGTCAACGAATTTCCCAGTCTGTTGGACCCACTTATTGAACTTTGCTCATTCTAAGATTTTATTACTTCTTAAATTAAAGTAGGTATTGAAGAATTTCAGAACATCTTCAAACTGATCTGAAAACTCATTGATTCCGTGCCTTGCAATGATGCCATCAGTTATTGGACTTACTGAGTACAGTAGTGTATTCACATGTTCAGCCTCTGTCTTCTTACCTAATCCTGAACCTGCCACGTATCTTGAAAATCTTTTTTGCCAAAGCCCCAATTCTGCACCTGGGGCAGGATTTCCCCCCATCAGGGCGAGGCGAAATTGAATTGCGGACCCACACAGGCGCGCCTCCAATCAGCGCCCCCAATTGGGGGCGTTGTGCCATTTTACGTGGGCGGGCCAATTAAGGCCCGCCCAGTGTGACGTCCGCACGGAAGCGCTATGCGCTCCCTGTGTGGGCGGGGAAGGAGGGGGAATCCCAAAACCCGAGAGTGCGCTCTTTTGTGCATGTGCACCAAAGTGTGCACTCATCTCCCTGAGGCTAAGTGCTGCATATGTAACATTTGCAATTCTCCAGTCCACTGGCATCACCCCTGTATCTAAGACGATTTAAAGATTATGTCCAATACACCACAATTTCCACACTTACTTCCCTTAACAGCCTCAGAAGAAACTCATCAGGTCCTCGTGATTTACAGTCAGCCTTTCTAATACTTCCTCTTTGTCAGTTTTTAGCTCATTGAGTAACTTAACTATCTTGTCATTCACTGACAACATCTTCTCTGTTATAAAGGCAGATGCAAAGTACTCATTTAGCACCTCAACCATGTCTTCTACCTCCATGTGTGGATCCCCTTTTTGGTGCCTAATTGGCTCACTTCACCTTTTACCACCCTTTTACCATTTTTTATGCCTATAGAAGACATTTGGATTTCCTTTTGTTATCTGCTATCCCCTTCATACTCTTTTCTTGTCTCTGTTATTTTATTTGGCACTTGATCTCTGAACATTCTATATTCAGTCTGGTTCTCAATTGTATTATCAGCCTGATATCTGTCAAAGGCATCCTTTTTCTGCTTCATCTTACTCTGGAGGGAATCCTGGCCTTCTTTACCTCATGAGAATGTTCCTTGATTGCACAAGAATCATCTCCTCTTTAAAGGTAGCCCATTGTTCTGCTACAGTTTTTATCTGCCAATCTTTCATTCCAATTTGCCCGGGACAAGTCCATCTCGACTTCTGAAATTGGCCCTCCTCCAATTAAATATTTTACTCTGGATTACTCCTTGTCCGTTTTCATACCTAATCTAAACCTTATGATACCATTATCACTGTTCCCTAAATGCGCTCCTGCTGACACTTGATCCATTTGACCCACCTCATCCCCAGAACCAGATCAAGCAAAGCCTCCTTCCTCATTGGGCTGGAAACATACTGGTCAAGGTAATTCTCCTGAACTCCCAGAAACTCCTTCCCTCTCTGGCCTTTACACTATTACTAACCCAGACTATATTAGGATAATTAAAGTTCCCCACAATCACTACTATAGTTCTTGCACCTCTTTGTAATTTCCTGCAAATTTGTTCCTCTCTCTAACCCAATAGTTGGGGCCTATAGATTATACCCAGTAGTGTAATGGTACTTCTTTTGTTTCTTAACCCTAAGCAAATAGATTCTGTCCTTGACCCCTCCAGGATATCCTGTCTCTTCACACTCCCCACGCAGTAATATTCTCCGTAATCAATACTGCCACCACTCCTTCTTTCTCTCCATCCCTATCTGTCCTGAACACATTATATCCAGGAACATTTAGTGCTCAGTTCTGCCCTTTTTTTAAACTAGGTCTCCATTGTTGCTACAAAATCATAATCTTGCGTGTCTATCTGCACCTGCAGCTCACCAACCTTATTTATCATACCTCTTGTATTTATATGCATGTACTGTAAACTAGAATTAGATCTTATGTTCCCTCTTTGTCTTACCTCAGGTAACAGCTTATCATTTCTCACTCTAGGTAGATCTATCTCTCGAAATCCTCTATGTATCTTGTTTCTCTTTTCCAATGTTGCTTCTTGATTCCCATCTCCCTGCCAAATTAGCTTAAACTGTGCCCAACAGCAAGCAACCCCAGAAGGACTTTAACCCTGGCTCTGTTGAGGTGCAACCTGTCTGGTCTGTTCGTGTCCTGTCTCCCCCAGAACTGGTCCCAATGTCCCAGGAATCTAAAGTTCTACCCCCTTCACTGGCTCTCCAGCCATGCATTCATCTGCTTTACCTTCCTATTTCTATACACACTAGTGCATGCCATCGGGAGTAATTCGGAGATTACTGCCTTTGAGGTCACGCTTCTCAGTCTGTTTTCTAGCTCCCTGAAATCTTCCTGCAGGACCTCATCCCTCTTCCTACCTACGTTGTTGGTAACAAAATGGCCCACTACGTCTGGTTGTTTACCTTCCTTCCCTCAGAATCTTCTGCAGCAGCTCCCAGACATCCTGGACCCTGGCATTAGGGAAGCAATATACCATCCTGGAATCCTGTCTGCAGCTACAGAAATGTCCTCACTATAGAATCCCCTACTGTAGAATCACTGCTGCTTTCCCAATCTTCCTCCTCCCTAATCCAATAAAGCAGCAGCTCCTCCTGAATACTGCCCACCAAGGTGCACCCTAATGTTTCTGTGGTGAGATGCCACCTAAAACTTGATTAAAAATCCTCTCTCTTCATGTGAAGAACCAAATTCCCACCTGATTAATATGTACAATGCCTTCCACTAGAGGGAGCCCTGCCTCACAATGAAAGCTGTGTCCTGTCCAGCTGATGCTTCCTTTCCAAAGAAAGTGGGTGAAGTTGTTGCTGCTTACAAACACATATTTGTCACTTGCTTTATATATGTATATTTGGGGAATATGGCAGTTCTAGTAACACTGATTGCACACTTTGATCAATTAAGTCATGTGTAATTCTGGGATTGGGACAGCCTTAAAAACCTTACAATGCTGTCTCCAGATATATATAAAGATAAAAATTCAAAGATCTCAAAATGTTTTTATCTCAATGGGCTGCAAGTGCCCCAATTTCACCTAGGTAACCAGGCAGAGAGACCCGTGAGCTGAAGGACCAGAGTAGTTAAAGAGGAGCATATTAATTCAATCTCATCAACTAACAAAGATTTGCACTCAAGAAATTGACGAGAAACAAATGAGCAGAAAGTGTGTCAGATATATCGGGAACAAGGCTGTGTTTTATTGCTTTTCGTAAACTTTTGCCTTCTTTAAATTTCGAGTCGGGCCGCTTTGGACGCTCATGCTAAAAGAGGCTTGAAACCAGCGTTTCACCTGGGTTGTTAATTTCTTCCCAAATCTAGTCAGTTATATTTGAAGGCTAGTCAGTACCGATTGTCGATGAAGAAATTGCTTCATAGTCTCAGGCTGCTTCAAAACACAACTGGCAGGTGGAGCAACAGTGTTTGGAAAGGTGACCTCGCACTGCACTTTTTGGGCAACCTGCAGTGACAGGTGGGAAATTAACATTATGTTTTTAATTGTATAACTTACTGATTAAAAATTATTTTGAAATTAATGGGAATCTTATTTCACTATAACCATTTTCGATTCTCAGTTTTGACGATTGGAGAAATTGCACCTTGTTATTTCAACGTTTAGATTCCAGGGGGAACCCATCCACAGGCATCCATGGCTGTCTTGTCTTCATGTTGATGCCAAGGCATCACCAACACCTGCGTTCAATACAGTCACAGGAAATAATTAATTTTTTGGAAAGACACATCTCGATGCTCTGGCTGTTGAATAGCCACTGTTTCATTCACCTGTCTCATACCTGGACATGAATTTATTGCGGATTTCATCCAACTTACCATGGATTTTGGCATATGTCAACCTTTAAAGCCTTGAAAAATCCCTCCAAAAACGGGGGTTGACTTATACGCTGAGTATAAAAGTGAACCGCCGGCATACAAGTGGGTGGTCGCCATCTTTGTCATTAACCATGTGGGGATGAATTAAACCCCCTTTGCAAATCTTTGCAACACAGCCAGTAGTCCCTGCTTGGTCCTTTGCACCCAGTTATAAGGTACCGATAAGTGAAACATCCATTTGTGGGGTGAAAAATTGAGGCTGACTACTAATGTAATATAGCACATCGTGGTTGAAAAGGGTGGGGGGGGGGGGGGGGGGGTTAACTTATAGGCCGAATGTGTCGTACTGAAAATTGCGTTGTCCATTTTGTCCAGCTAAGTCTACTATACCCATATACCAGCAGAGGGAGTCTATTAGGGGAATAAAGGAATCCATGTTTTAACAGCACTTGCAGTCCTGATGCTTCTTACTGAATCTTACTGTTTCTTTTCAAGAATTTCACAACGAACATATGCAAAAACAGAATTTTTAGTGTCGAAAAAATATGGTCAACTTATATGCCATGGTCTATGGTACATCAACATAAATGTAGTTTTTGCCATATGTTGTCCCCTCTCTATTCTTGATATATTTAAAAGCATATCTGCCTTAATCTAGCATGTAACCATGTCGCCTATATAGCTTGGTTTCCATGTGCCTATTCGCATACATATTTGGTTGTCACTCCAGATCTGAGGCCATCATGTCTATTTCCCTTTTTCTCTCCATTTTCCTCTTTTCTGTTCACCCCTCCACACATTATGCCTCCTTTTGTTTCTCTACCCTTGGGTACTCTACTTTCACAAATCCCAATCCTTCAGCTCTACCTAATCCCCCTTCTCACCTCCCACTTGCACTTTATCCCACACTCTCCACTGATTTACAAGCTGTAGATGGTTTAAGCATGAATTTCTAACTTTTCCTTCCTCCCTGCACAACCCTAACCTTTAGCCCCTTTCCTTCCGGATACCCAAGAGGTCCAACCTGGTGAGGCAGCAGAGGAACACCAAGAAAAGAGTGATAGAACCATAGAACACTACAGCACAGAAAACAGGCCATTCAGCCCTTCTAGTCTGTGCTGAAATATTATTCCGCTAGTCCCATTGACCTGCACCTAGTCCACAACCCTCCAGACCTCTCCCATCCATGTATCTATCTAATTTATTCTTAAAACTTAAGAGTGAGCCCGCATTTACCATGTCAGATGGTAGCTTGTTCCACACTCACCACTCTGAGTGAAGAAGTTCCCCCTAATGTTCCCCCTAAACCTTTCCCCTTTCACCCTAAAGCCATGTCCTCTCGTGTTTATTTCTCCTAATCTAAGTGGAAAGAGCCTACTCGCATTTACTCTGTCTATACCCCTCACAATTTTGTAAACTTCTATCAAATCTCCCCTCATTCTTCTACACTCCAAAGAATAAAGTCCTAACCTGTTTAGTCTTTCCCTGTAACTCAACTCCTTAAGACCCGGCAACATCCTAGTAAATCCTCTCTGCACTCTCTCAATCTTACTGATATCCTTCCTGTAGTTAGGCGACCAGAACTGCATACAATACTCCAAAGTTGGCCTCACCAATGTCTTATACAACCTCACCATAACATCCCAACTCCTATACTCAATACTTTGATTTATGAAGGCCAGTATGCCAAAAGCTTTCTTTACAACCTTGTCTACCTGTGACGCCACTTTCAGGGAATTGTGTATCTGAACTCCCAGATCCCTTTGTTCCTCCGCACTCCTCAGTGCCCTACCATTTACTGTGTATGTACTACCTTGGTTTGACCTTCCAAAATGTAACACCTCACACTTTTCTGCATTAAATTCCATCTGCCATTTTCTGGCCCATTTTTCCAGTTGGTCCAGATCTCTCTGCAAGCTTTGAAAGACTTCCTCGCTGTCCACAATGCCTCCAATCTTTGTGTCATCAGCAAACTTGCTGATCCAATTCACCACATTAATGATGATGAAGAGACAGCACGGTCACTTGATTTCACCCTTGCTGCAACTAGCTCAGATACTGACACTGCTCCTACCTTAGAGGATAGATTAAAGGTGGCATCTGCATGTGGTGTGACACTGGGGACATGTGGGCTGACAGTAGGACAGGGGGTAAGAATAACACAGGTACCAGGAGGCCATGTCGCACACATGCTCTGCTGCAAAGGACTAAGAAGAGGACTGTGATAGGGGAACCCAAGAAGAAGTTTGATGGGTATAGAAAACTAAATATGCCACGCATTGGAAAGCCTGCTAGATAACTTACGATCAATGTCAAAAAGCAGGGAGAGTTCAGACAAACATGGCACCAGGTTTTGCACAGAGCTTGGAGACCATTCATTCCGGCATGGAAATGGCCAACTTCATCCTGCACAATTCTGAACCCAACTATTATGACAGCAGTCACCCAACATCTGACTGTTGCAGTGGAAGCTCATACTGCTGCTATCTTAGCTGTGGATTACTGTGGATAATGGGGCTTGCAGTGAGCCATAGTTATCCTGCAACCTGTCCCATCAACAGGTTACTAGTATTGCTGATTTCCACTCCGGGGTAGTGGCAGTGTTCCATCGGGCATAAACCCGCTGTCCTCTCTCAGAAAAATGACATTCCCAACCCTTGCAATTCTGCCAATGCCCTTGCTGCTGCCTGTCAGCCAGCCAACCCAGACACCTGCCACCCTGGCTGAGGTCCACAGCCAGGTCTCCTAGGCCCAGAGGTACTCAATGTTTTCCTCCAAGGCCCTCTGCAGTCTCCTCCACTGAAAGTCAGTTGCTAGCTTCCACCAGCCATGCTACAGCTACTGGGGTAGCACAGCACATACAAGGCCAGACCACCATGAGTTTTGATACCCACTCTGCTGAATACTGCAGGGCTAATTCAGAATGTCCCAGGCAGATGTGTTGTTTCAATGCATCAATGGTCTGCTCTATTAAATTTCGTGTAAAAGGATAGTTCTCATTGTATGCATGCTACGTATGTATGCATGGGTTATGCAACAACGTCATGTTGTCAGTGGGTAGCCTTTATCGTCCAGTATCCGCCCTTTGGTTTGCTATGTTGTTCAAATCTACATCTGGCACAGTGGACTGCCACACAATAAAGGCACCCACATCCCATAAATTAATTAAAAAAAAACCCCTAAAACGCCTGCTAGAAAATCTGGTGGCCAGGAATTGGTCACACAAGTTTGTGTGCCTGATGTTCCAACACTTGCCTGCTGGCTGCAGGGCTTCCCAAAATCTGGACTAATGTGAATGTGTTTAGGGGATGCAGTGATCCCTAACAGTATATTTTGTCAATATTATGAAAGAATGAAACACTAGTGAATTAATTCCAGATTGCAGGCAAAGTGACTTGTCAGGTCTTATTGCCAAAACTCAATCACAACTTAATAACAAAAGCCTTATACAATTCATGACTCCAGGCTTGAGTGGTGATGTTTCTCAGTGTAATTTGCTAATTTAATCACTTGTCTGATTCAGCAATTAATTTTGAGTGCAGGGACCAACAATGATAAAAGATAAGGGAGGAACTGAGAAATGACAATTTTATGAATATATTACATTTCTTATATTACATATCTTTGCGGTATTCCTTATTTCCGCTTCACACCCAAAGGCTCCAGATCTGCATGTCTCACCATGCTGAGATTTCATTGCTCTCTAACATCCTTGCATGTTCCTGTCTCCTAGTTAAATTTGTTGCATGTTGGTTATGACTGGCTAAAGAACAATTGCAGAGACAAATGGATGCCTGACAATAACTGGTTTATTGCATGAACATAACTATGTGCAGATGTTTAAGACTATAGGTGTTCTCAGGCTAAGCCATGAGCTTTCTCCTTCTCAACTCTTAGTCAAGTGTGTCTTACATCATTATGTGGGTGGTACTGTTTCATCAGTCCCATACATTAACCCTTTCAACCCTGAACACCTTAATGTTTCATCTCTCCCCAAGCCTTTGTCCTAATATATTTTACATTTATATTTACACGCTACCCCATCTCCTCCCCCCCCACCCCCCAAGTCTCTAACTTCATTGATTCAAGTGGTCTGGATGTTTCATGACTCCCCCTGATTGTGTTCTTGTCAGACTTGGAAGATCGGTAGTCTCCCTTTGGACTTCTTTGCTTTGATTCAGTTGCTCTTTGGCAGCAGTTGCAGTATCTGTCATCCCTTTGGACGATGACTCCTTCTCTGCCTTGGGCCAGAATTTTCCATTCCGTGGCCGGGCCTGTGTGTGCCTGAACCGTCCAGCCACGAAATAGCATGAGACGTTGGGTGAGTGTCCTGACATGATCGTGCACTCATGCGACATCTTGCTCAGCGGTCGCCTGCGACTGTCGGAAGCGCGCCCGCAGACAATTAAGCAGTCAACTCAGCCCGTTATGGAGACAATTGAAAGTGATTTTTTATGGCCCATCCACTTTTACAGTTGGCGGACAGGCCAATTGGCCTTTTTTTGCTCAAACCTCGATCCAGGGAGGGATGAAATCTCCGTGGGGAAATAAAATAAAGAGATATCTGGGGATTGTTTTTTTTTGAGGTATGCTTTCAGGTGCTTGATTGTGATGCGTGGACATATTTTGCAGAGTTTTTGTTGTTTAGTTTATTTTGTGGAGGTCAGCTGTCTGTCTTCAGGGAGCTTACTGGAAGCACTCACCAGCACACGCAGTGATGTTGGCGCCTGGCCTCTTCCTGCCTCCCCCCACCAGCAGTGCTGAGCCTCTCAGCATGCGTTCCATGCTGGCTGGCTGTTAATTGACCAGCCAGTGTGAAATCACGGTCGGGGGTTAACCGCTGTCGGGGGCTCGTTTCCCGTCCACCCCTGGGCCTGCAGATCGCGTGCAGGCCTGATGAGCGAAAAGTTCAGGCATTGGTCTCTTATCCATACCTTGCCTCCTTTGTTCAATCTGGGCAGGTTTCTCCTCCGGTTACAGCTGGAAGCTAATTGTTTTCTGTAGGACTGTTCTTTGTCCTGAACTTTGATAGTACTGGACTGCTAGCTTTGGGATTAATTTCTTGGGAAGGATGGGAAGCTGTGTTTGAATCTTTTTGCCCATCAGCAGTTCAGATGGTGCCAATCCACAATGCAGTGGAGTAGACCTGTATGTTAAAAGTGCCATTGGAAAATTCCTCATTCTTCTTTAAGAGGGTCTTAATAGTGTTGACCCCCCTTTGGATTGGGGATGTCTTGGGGAACTGGTGAGATGTAGAAATCTGTAGTTTTCGGCGAAATGGATGAAGTAGTTATTGGCAAACTGTGGGCCACTGTCGGACACCATCTGGTCCAGAATGCCATGCATTGCAAAGACATCTTTCAATGATCTCATGGCCGACTCTGTGGTCATAGTATGTAAACGTTTCACCTCAATCCACCTGGAGAAGTAGTCGATAAGGATTTCCCGTTGTATATAAATATATTCATTCACAGACATTCCCATGGTCTGGTAGGGAATTGAGTGGGGATAAAGGGGCTCCCTTTAATCTAGTTTGTGCTCAGCACACAACTGGCACCGTGAAATCATTTCTTCTATAGATCTCGATATTCTCGGCCATCACGCAGCAGACTGGGCTCGAGCTCTGGATTTTGTGATGCCCATGTGGCCCTGGTTGGTTATTTTCAGAATCTCTCTGGTTGGAGTGAGACAGGAATTTCCAGCCGCTCATCATATAGCAGCAGATCATCAATTATGGTGAAGTGTTTCCATTGTTAGAAGTATAATTTCATTACCATTGCACTGGAACGCTGTTGTGGCCAACAATGCATGCCGTATTGACAGATGCACTTGGAGTTTTTTTGAGCTTGCTGGCAATTGTGCTGCCATGAACTTGGAATAGGACTCAAACTTGTTGACTAGATTAATATCTCATGTTGCTGGATGGCCATGGCCCTGGACAATGTGTCCACAGCTGTTTGTAACTTGCCCTGGACATACACTGTCTCATAAGAGAAGCGCATTAGATGCAAACAGAACCTGTGCATTCTCAGGGGCATTCTGGTGAGTTCCTTTGCGTCCAGTAACGAGGCTAATGCTTTGTGGTTTGTTCTGATGACTACTTTTAGCCCGATGATGTAGCCGGAGAATTTCTCACAAGCCCACGTGACTGCGAGAGCCTTTTCCGTTATGCACACCTCATTTTTGTGTCGGATGGTGCCCAAGATGTATAAAAGACTGCACTACGTCATCCATTCAGTTGCTCTTGAAACACTACTGCCCCTAGCCCTGTAGAAGAGGCATCAACTGCGATTGTGGTCAGAAGGGATGGGTTGTAGAGTGCTAAGATATCTGGCGAGAGCAGCATGTCTTTAATCTGGTGGAATTCTTGCTCTTGGTGTGCATCCCAACAACATGCTTGAGCCTTCTTTAATAAGTGTCTCAAGGGCTCAATGAATTGCACTGGGTTTGGCAGGAATTTTGCCAGCTGCTGATTTACCATACCAAGGAAATGTTGATGATCTGGAATGGATGGTGGGGTCAGAAATTCACTGATGCCCTTGTTTACTGCAGGCCTGCCACTATGCCTGTGCTACTTACAATGTGGCCTCAAAATTGAGTGGACATTTTACGGTTATTTTTAAGTGTCAGTCTTTCTTTCTGCAAACAGTTCAAGACAGTTTTAAGTCTCAAGTCATGTCCTTCGGCAGATGCTCCTTGGATAAGGGTGTCATCCGTGAGACATATTATGCCTTTAAGGCCTTTCAAGGTGGTAGACATTGTTCGCTGAAAATTTTCAGGTGCTGAGGTTATGCCAAATGGCAAACAAATAAAGCAAAATCTGCTGAAAGAATAAAGGTTGTCGATAATTCAGATTTTTAATCTACAGTACCTGGCAAAAGCTGCTGTTGGCATTGAGTTGAGAACATTATACACTTGGAGATTAGTCAAGCTGTCATCAGGTGGATTTCCCTTGCCACAGTCTTGTTGAGTTGCATTAGGTTGACACAGATGCAATGGGACCTGTTTGGTTTAGGAACAGAACCACTCAAACACCATTCTGTCAGCTTAATGATGGGAGAGATGATTCCCATCTTGGTCATCTCGTCAAGCTGCAGTTGGATCTGTTTCATGAGCGAATGCAGTATCTTCTTCAGTGTGAAAAGGCACGCAGGTTTAGCATCTTGCCTCAGCGTTATGCTATATTCAGTCTTCAGTCACTCCAACCAGTGAATAGTTTTGGAAACTCATTTTTTAAATCAGACCCAGATTCTTGCTGTTGATATCCTTGACCTTTTGAATGAGATTGAAGTCATTACATGCTTTTTGACTCATAAGAGAGATTGTGAGGCACATGCAATGTTTCTAGTATCTGTTAGTTCCTGTATTGGAGCATTGCTTGCAACTTGCAGCTGGATTCCTCCTGGACCACGTAACTGGGTTGTAGGATGGCTTCAGGCATTGTGTAGTTAGCCATGATTCTTTGAGAGGCAAGACTGTTACACTTGCTCCTGTATCCAATTTGAAATGTGAAATATGTTCATTGACACAAATATTTGCATTCCAGAAGGTCTATCTGGGGTCTTTGATATCACCTAGAAAACATTGTTGTTACTCCTCTGGTTGAGATTCCTCAATTTTATTAATGGCCCTTCTGTGCAAAGATTCTCTATCTTCTGCGTATCTACAGAATTTACTTCTGTACATCTTCCCAAATGTCCAACCGTTTTACAATGAAAGCATTCTGCAGTGCATGCAGGATACTGTTCACACCTGTGGGGATTTTTGGCACCACAGTGCTGGCATGGTTTAATGGCATCCTGACCTTTTGTTCCAAAAGGTGCCTTCTTCCCTGGAGTGTCTTTGACATTGTCTTGTTTAATAAGTTGTACTGCCATTGGGGGTTTTCTGAGCTATGGTTTGTTTTCACCTCAGAGAATGGTTCTATTTTGTTTACAAACCTCTGTTTATCTCATTAACTGTATCTCCTCCAAAGTTAAGTGTTCTTTGGATTCCGTTAGGTCAAACAGGGTGTCATCGGAACACCAACTAGAGTGCGGTCTCATATCAGCTCAGTTTTAAGATCACCATATTCCCAACCTTCAGCCAATTGACACCGGTCATTGATAAATGTTCACTCGGTTTCTGGGACCTTTTGTTAAACTTAGCTCTTTCCAATATCTTGTTACTCCATAAATTAAAATAATTATCAAAGGCTTTTAAGACTTCTTTGAATTTGTCTGATGTTTCATTATTGCCATGTCTTGCTAGAACATCATTCACAATTTCTCCAAAAAGTCCAGTAATGTATGGACTTGTTAAACCTCAGACTTATCGTCCAATCTGGAAGCAATTCAGAATCTTAAAAACCTCTTCCTCCATAGTGCCAAATTCTGCATTTGAACTGGCCCTTCCAAATGCCCAAATCGGTCTGGCAAGGTGAATTTGGACTCCATAGCTGTTTTAAGCTTTTAGGAGGAGGTTTGCCTTGATTTTGTAAGCTTGCGTTGCAGTAGTGGAGTTTTCACTGGTACCCTCTACAGCTGCTGACCCTTCTTGGTAATCATTCCTAAACTTTGCAGAATTTTAAAAATAATTGCTGGAAGTTACTATGAAGATCTGTTGCTTTCCTACCACTGGGGAATCAGCCAAATTTTTTCCCCCCCAATTGCTGCCTTGCAGTTGCCACATGTAATGGCACGAAACTCGCACCTGGACTGCGGGGTGTATGGGAACCTGCACTCGCTAGAAATGGAATTCGCTCAGTGCCTGTTGCTTGCTGCACCATTAATTAGAAGATTTTGAGCCTTTTTCAAGGTTTGCTCACCTTTCCTCGACTGTTGCTAGGTTCCTTGACTTTGCTGCTGGATCAGGATCATTCACGGGCCACCAAGTGCTATGGTGCAGCCCTTAGTAAGCTAAACTGTGATTTTTTTTCTGCCTCTCTCTCTGCCCCCATGTCTTTTATGGAGCTCTTTTGGAGATTTTCAAATGTCTTACCAAAGTCTTCAGTTTGGCACCTTTTTTCAGGCCAGACTTCCAAAACCTTTTTAAAGTTGATTTTCAGAGATTTGGGGGTCCTTCACAGTTGCCACCATGTTGTATATCGGTGATGACTGGCTAAGGAACGAGTGCAGAGACATAGATATGTCTGAACAATAACTGGTTTATTGGATGAACATAATTGTATACAGATATACAAGACTACAGCTGTTACTCAGTCTAAGCCATGAGCTTTCTCCTTCTCAATTCTTAGTCAAGTATGTTTTATATCATCATGTGGGTTGTACTGTTTCTCCAGTCCCACACATTAACCCTTTCAGCCCTGAACACCCTTATACTACAAAAATCAGAGCAATATCTCCTAAATCCTGTAAGAAGCAAAAATGGAGTTTTAGTGGTACATGGTGTAGGTTTACTTGTGCCGGGAGGTTAGTGGGAGACTATGCTGAATTTTGCAATTGAAGACCCATTGCTCTAATTTGATTAGGTTTTCACCCCAAAAGAGCCTCAGTGCCTGATGGTGTAAATTGGCATCAGGATGGGGGGGGCACTAAAAGTCACCATCCTTCCCTTGCTGCCAACTCCCCACCTCCACAACCCCCACCCTATGACCCCCATCCCCCCCGCACTCACCTGTGATCTGGGGTTCCTCTGATTGGCTGGCAGCTCTTGGAGGGGGTTGTAGGCAGGTGGGACTCTGTCCTTGATCCTGGGGAAAACCCGTCACTGGCCACTTGCCTGATTGGCACTTAATATGGTGGGCCTTTCCCAAAGGAGGCGATGCAAGGCTCTCACTGGCTTTCCAGCTGGTGGGTGAGACTCCGTCAGCTGGATTAAATACCGCGATGCGAGTAGAACTTCACCTGTGTCATGTGATTGGCATGGAGTTCTCTTTAGATATGCTTGCATGATAAAACATTGCCACACATGCCAATAGCAAGGCCTCATTTCACCCAAAAATGCTTACTAGGTCAGGTGCTCCTTGACTTAGTCACATAAAATTGGGTGCCTCATACTCCAAGTCATGCTGGGTGCTTGCAGGGCTTCCAACAATCTGCACTAATGTGCATTTATGTTTAAGATATACAACAACATGAAAGGATGTAACACTGGTAGATTAATTGAAGAATGAATGCAAAGTGACATGTAGGCCTATGAGCCAAAACTTAAGCACAGCTTAATAACAAAAAACTAACATAAATCCTGACTCTGGGCTTGTTTCTTAGGAATGTGATTTGATTGATTTAGGAATTTATTTGAGTGCATAGGCCAACAAAGAAAAAGGTAAAGAATGGAAATGAGGAATGAAAAGCTTACTTCATGAATCAGATTTGTTTTCCAGATTTCTTTTTTCCCCCCTTATTTCCTACCCATTCATTAGGACTTTGAAATACTTCAGAGTTTTGCTGCACAAAAATCCCAAAATCCTCCAGTGCCTTGTCAAAGTATTAGCCTGGATAATCACTGTCAACATACTGTGCTAGCCTAGTGCCATCACTGCCAAGCATACATCCACATTTGCACACTTTTCATCATGATTACTCATTGGGACCAGGAGCAGGAATGTCACTCAATATCATTTCCTCTCCTAAATTAATGTACTAGGGTCCTTTTGAACTGGTCATGGATTAGGAAGGAAGGTTTCTCAGTATCACATAAGGCAAAACATTTACATTTTGAACCAGTCCTTGTGGTGTATTTTACTTATGCCAAAAGTGTATCCATCTGGCATAAGTTTTTATTAATATATGATTAAAGAAACAAAGGAAGAATGTGTATGTAAGTAACACCTTTCATGTGACAATGTTTCACAGCCAATGAAGTACTTTAGGACTATTTTAAATGTGGAGGTTTCTTTCATATCCCCTATAAATTGCACAAACTGCTTTAATCTTCTTGTGGATTATTTCCTTGATCATTTGAGCCATTTTTTAAGTTATGTCCACTGAAACTTCACTTAGCTTATATGCCATTATGTCTTATTTATGCCAGTGCACCATCTTTAGTTAGAGTCGCCATTCTCGAGCTGTAAGCTATTTTTAGGTTTTGTTAGCTGTATACAGATCCAGGACACAAAGAATGAGGCTTTCCACTTCCTCCCACTGCCTTTTGGCAGGTCGAGGGTAAGGAAAACTAGACGTATTATACCTAGCACACATCTGTCTACTGTTTTCCAGGGCTAATTCTATCAAAACACAATGGCCCAGATCCTCCGGTCTCCGGAAATTTGGAGACCATATGTACCCCTTGGAAATCCTAATGTAAGCACATCCCAGGTCCTTATGGGGGAAGCTTAAAATTTGCCTGGATTGCTCTGTAATTGGCCAGAACCACAGGGAGTTGGACTATTTGCATTATGCTTACCCTGGCTTTTACAGGGATTTCCTTAGAGCTTTTCATAGCAGTTATAAAGCCAGCACAACTCTTAAGTAAATCAGCTGGAGTGTCAAAACACTACAGAATCCATAGCAATGTTCACTCTCCTCCCCCAACAATATTCACCTTTACCACAGAATCTTTACAGTGCAGAAGGAGGCCATTCAGCCCATTGAGTCTGCACTGGCTCTCAAAGAGCATTCTACCTAGTCCCACTCCCCTGTAACCCTGCACATTTTCTCTTTTCAGATAGCAATCCAATTCCCTTTTGAATACCTCGATTGAAGCTGCTTCCACCACCTTCTCAGGAAGCTCGTTCCAGTTCCAGCCACCCTCTGGGTAAAAAAAACTTTTCCTCGCATCACTTTTACTCCTTTTGACAATTATTTTGAATCTGTGCCCTGTAGTTCTTGATGCTCTCGACTGGGAACAGTTTCTCACCATTTACCTTGTCCATACCCCTCAGGATCTTGAATACCTGGGTCAAGCCTCCTCTCAGCCTTCTTTTCTCCAAGGAAGAAAAAAAGAGTTCCAACTTCTCCAATCTATCCTCGTGACTACAGTTTTATCATCCCTGGAATCATTCTTGTGAATCTCCTCTGTACTCTCTTCAATGCCTTCACATCCTTCCTCAGGTATGATGCCCAGAACTTGATGCAATACTCCAGATGAAGCCTAACTAGTGTCTAATACAGTTTAACATTGCCTCCTTACTCTTGTACTCATGCCCCTATTAATAAAGCCTAAGATACTATATGCTTTATTAACTGCTTTCACAACATGCCCTGTCATCTTCAATGACTTATGTACATATATACTGAGGTTCCTCTGTTCCTGCACCTCATTTAGAGTTTCTCCATTTATTTTTCAATGTCTCTCCATATTCTTCCTGCCAAAATGAGTCACCTCACACTCTGCTTTGAACTTCATCTGCCCCACGTCTCCCAATCCACGTAGCACTGGGAGTAATTTTGAGATTACTGTTCTTGAGGTCCTGTTTTTTTTAATTCCCTTCCTAATTCCCTAAAATCTGTCTGCAGGACCACATCCCCCTTCCTACCCAAGTCATTGGTACCAATGTAGACTACCACCTCTGGCTGTTCACCCTGCCCCAGAAGAATACCCTGCAACCACTTGGTGATATCGTTGACCCTGGCACCAGGGAAGCAACATACCACCCTGGAGTCATGTTTACGACCTCAGAAACCCCTATCTGCTCCTCTAACTATGGAATCCCCCACCACTATAGCACTTCCACTCTTCCTCCTCCCCTCTTGTGCAGCTGAGCCACCCGTGGTGTCACAAACTTGGCTTTTGCTACAGCTCTCTGAGGAACCATTTCACTCACCAGTATCCAAAAGGAAAAAAGTGATTCGAGAGCATGATAGCCTCAGGGGAGTCCTGCACTACTTTCCTATTTCTCTTAGATACTCTGACAGTCACCCATTCCCTCTCTGCATTTGTACTACTTAGCTGTGGTGTGACCACCTCTCTAAAAGTGCTATTCACTTAATCCTGAGCTTTGCGGATGCACCGCAGTGACTGCAGTTGCTGCTCTGAGTTCCGCAACCTGGAACTCAAATTTCTGCAGCTGATGACACTTCCTACAGATGTAGTCATCAAAGACCCACCCCTTCTGCGCCAGAGCTCACCCCCCCCTCCCCTTCTGCGCCAGAGCTCACCCCCCCCTCCCCTTCTGCGCCAGAGCTCACCCCCCCCCACCCCTTCTGCGCCAGCCCCTCCCTGCCAAGCACTGCTCACCCCCCTCCCTAACAGACAGTGCTTACCTCCACCCACACCTCCTCTCCCAACTCAACTTCTGGAATTCCTGGCTCCCATCTGGCCAACGTCAGAAGAGTCAGCATAGTCAGGGAGTGGGGTGGGGGTGGTCAAGCATTTTTGTGGAATGAGAAGGGGGGTGAGGGAGGCTGAAAATTGTCAGGGGTCAGGGAGGGCCTGAACATTGTTGGGGGTGAGGGAGTGTGTCAGCACTGTGAGGGAGATGAACATTGTTGGGGCGAGGGAGGCAAGAGAACATTGTCAGAGGTGAAGGAGGGAGAGATTAGCACCGTCAGTGGGGCGAGGTTATGCAGTTTCGGAGGTTGACAGCTCCAGGAAACCTTAAACCCATTAGATTTTCCCTTAGTCTCGGCCTGTTCATTCAAAGAATTGCAAGTAATTTGTTTTAGAAATGCTGGCCAGGAGATATTTAATAACTGTAGATGCTGAAAATCACATTTTCTACTGAAAACAAGGCTGGAAATAGCACAATTGACATTTGGGATATTTAAACTCTTAGGTACCAGAATATGGCAGCTAATGTCATAAAAAGGAGGCATGACTTTGCCTCTCCTGCTGATGCCTGCCTGGTTTTCTATGATTGTGGCTTCAGAGATTGGCCAGCATCAGAAGTTTGGCCTGAAAAAGTGCTGGCAGGCAAATGCATATTTTTCCCTGTGATTAACATTGGTCTGAACTGTTCTGACACTAATTGGGAGATTTGGGCCAATATGCCCACATGAACATTCTCATCCTAGTGTTCAAGTTCCACTATGGCCTTGCCTGTTCCGATCTCTGTAACCTCCTACAACCCTTAAACTCTGAGATCTGTGGGTTCCTACAAACCTGGTATAATTAATTATCGATCACCCCATCATCAGTGACCATGGTTTCGACCCTAAGCTTGGAATTCCCTCCTTAAAACTATTTTTCTTTCTCCTTTAAAGAGACATCTTTAAAACCTCTATGAGCAAGCTTTTGGCCACCTGCACTAATGTCTCCTTCTTTAGTTCAGTGTCACATTTTGTCTGACAATGCTCCTGTAAAGTGCCTTAGAATCACAGAATCCCTAGAATTGTTACAGCACAGGAGGTGGCCATTCAATCTGCCGTGTCTGTGCCAATTCTCTGCAAGAGCAACTCCTCTCAGCCTTCTCTGGTTCTCAATCCTTCCACCGATGGGAGCAAATTCTCCCTATCCACTCTGTCCAAACCCCTCATGATTTCAACACTTCTAGCAAATCTCTTCTCAATTTTCTCTTCTCCAAGGAGAACAGCCTCAGATTTTCCAATCAACTGAAGATCATCATGCCTGAATCCATCCTCATGAATTTTTTCTGCACTCTCTCCAATGCCTTCACATCCTTCCTAAATTGTGGTACCCAGAACTGATCAGGATGCTGCATTTGAACCAATGTTTTATACAGGCTTATCATAAATCCCTTGCTTCTGTATTCCATGCCCCTATTTATAGAGTCCAAATCTCTTCTGCTTTATTAATCACTCTTTCAACTTGCTCTACCACCTTCAATTATTTGTGCACATAAACCCTCAGGTACCTCTGCTCTTGCACCCCCTTTAGAATTGTACCCTTTACTATAAGAACCCCTCGGTCTTCCTGCCAACATGAATCACTTTACTCTTCTCTGCATTAAATTCCATCTGCCACTTCTCTGCTCATTCCATGAACCAGTCTATGTCCTTTTGAAGGTTAACACTATCCTTCTCACAATTCACAATACTTCTGTCACCTGCAAATTTTGAAATTGTGCCATGTACACCCAAGTCTAGATCATACTTACCATTAAGCTGCTTCTCATCAGTTGACATCACATTATTATAAAGTAAGGTTAACTGAAATGTTTTTACTTAACTCTTATTGTCCAAACCCTTAGATTATAATTTACTGAAAAATTCAGACTTCTATAGTTTTGCTATCAACTTATTTAATTTTAACATTATCCCCCAGAATTGAGCACTGATTTTAATTATATGATAAATGATCAAATTGGCTTTGGTTTAATACCATATCAATTAAAAGCTTTTACTATGCTCTATAAATATAAGTTGCTGTTTCACCCATGTGTGGGTATATGCTAACAACACAAATGGCCTCTTTATATTCTTTGTCGACTGAAAGAATAGGTTATTTGTTAAATCTGCTATTCAATGGGGCACACAAAGAAGTAGGCAACTGCGCCAGAGTGTGACGGAGAGTAGCGAATTAGGCTCACGTGGGAAAGAAGTGCATGAGGTAAAGAAGTGGTATACGTAGGAATTATTCTAAGTCGGGAACAGGAGCAGCTGAGCAGAATCAGACCTGCGTGTAAACCTCACCTTTGGAGCAGGCTTTAAAAAAAAATTCAACAGTAACATCACAGGAACACTAAGTTCTTGGTTGGTAAGAAACTGCTGTTAGGGAGTGTTAATTTACAGCTATTTAAAGACAAAGTGTATTATTTTTAAAGAAGTAGCTACCTAGATTTGAGTAAGAAACACTAGGAAGAAAGGGGAGTCAGGATCAGCAATGTAAAGTAATATAAGTAAGTCAAAGTAAAATAAAGTTAATATAAGGGAAGTAAAGCTAAGAAATGGCAGGGCTGCTCAGTCATGTGGAATGCGTGTACTGTAATACGTGGGAAGTCACAGACACTACTGGTGACCTAGACGACCACACGTGTGGGAAGTACTGCCAGCTGCAGGAATTTGAGCTCCGGGTTTCGGAGCTCGAGCGGTGGCTGGAGTCACTATGGCACATCTGCGAGGCTGAGAGCTACATGGATAGCGCGTTCAGAGAGGTGGTCACATCGCAAGTTAGGAGCATGGAGGCAAAAAGGGAATAGGTGACCACAAGCAGTCCAAGAGAACCAGGAAGGTAGTGCAGGAGTCCCTGGAGTCCTGCTCACTAATCGGTTTTCCGTTTTGGATACTGGTGAGGGCTTTTCTTCCTCAGAGGAGAGCAGTCAGAGACAAGTTTGTGCCACCACAAGCAGCTCGGCGGTACAGGATGGGAGGAAGAAGAAAGGAAGAGCAATAGTGATAGGGGATTCATTAGTTAAGGGAACAGACAGGTGTTTCTGCAGCTGTAGACATGGTACTGCTGTAACCCAGTGCCAAGTGCAAGTGAGTACAGAAATAGGAGGATATGGCAGATGAAATATTACACCCAGCCAGGAGAAGTTAAGAAACAGTGTGTTTATTTTCCCCAAAGATTACTGGTACAATTGGTACTATGATAGATTTTATTATTAGAGGGGTAAAAGTCCAAAGACATAGTGAAACCATGAGAATTTGCATTCAAAAGGGAAAAATATGTATAAAGAGAAGGCTGTGTGTAAGGGAAGGAATTCTAAGATCTAACACAAGTGTGAAAAGCCTCCAGCTGCTGTTTACAAGAAATTGAAACTAAGAAAAACTCACTTTGAATTTGACTGTTCAGGGTAGCGTGTTATACTTTGCCTGGGCCTTTTAAAATCTGTGTCTCTCTGTTGACTTAACCAAAGTGTAACTGGGAGTTAGATTAATTAGGGGATTTAGAAGTTATAGTTGCAATTTGTAGATGTATGCATGAGCTTAAAATCATTTCTTCTATTAATAAAGGTTTAATTTAGCTTTGTAAGAAACCTATAAGACTTGGTGGCCTTTTTACTGAATTCAAAGCCTGCACCTCGAAAGAAGTAGAAATTGCAAAAATAGTTGTGGCAACTGCTTCAAGTTTCCCTCTGGGATTTGGGCTGCTTGGCATCTACCAACCGCCTGCCAAAACAAAATAGAGCATTGCAGTGCTGGAGAAAGAGGATGTCCCAGAGGGTTCAAGGACAGAATCAATATGGCTAGAGCTAAGGAACAAAAAGGGTGCAATTACATTGCTTGGTGTAGTCTATAGACCACCAACTAGTGGGAAGGATGTAGAGGAACAAATCTACAGGGAAATTACAGAGAGATGCAAACATTATAGGGTAGGTATAATGGGGACTTTAGTTACCTGAATATAGACTGGAATAGTGGTACTGTAAAGGACAGGGAAGGGCAAGAGTTCCTAAAGTGCGTTCAGGAGAATTTCCTACAGCTGTATGTGTCCAGCCCAATGAGAAAGGAGGCACTGCTAGACCTAGTTCTTGGAAGTGAGTTGGGCCAAGTAGATCAATGTCAGCGGGGGAACATTTAAGAGACAGTGATCATTGTATCATAAGGTTTAGGATGACGGTAGAAAAGGACAATGGGCAATCCAGAGTAAGAATAATTAACTGTGGGAGAGCTGACTTCAATGGGGCAAGAACAGAGCTGGGCCAAATAGACTGGAACCAAAGGTTGGCGGGAAAAACTGTAGCTGATCAATGGGCTACCTTCATAGGAGAAATGGTTTGGGTACAGTCAAGGGTTCAAAATTGATAGGGGAGGAGGTATTGGATAAACTGTCAATAATTAAAGTTGACAAAGCACCAGGACCAGAACCAGATGAGATGCATCCAAGGATATTGAAGGAAGCGAGAGTGAAAATTGCAGAGGGACTGGCCATAACCTTTCAGTCTTTCCTAGGCTCAGGAGAGATGCCAGAGGACTGGAGAATTGCAAACAATACACCCTTGTTCCAAAAAATTTGAAAGGATAAGCCCAGCAATTACAGACCAGTCAGTTTAATTTCAGTGGTGGGGAAACTTCAAATTAATTATTTGGGATACAATTAATAGTCACATGGAAAAACATGGGTTGATTAGAAAGATCCAGCATGGATTTCGAAATGCAAAATCGTGTTCAACCAAATTGAAGAGGTAACAGAATGCTGTTGATCTGGCGTACATGAACTTCCAAAAGGCATTCAATACACTACTGCACAACAGACTTGTGAGAAAAGTTATAACTCATGGAATAAAAAGAAGAGAAGCCACATGAAAACAAAATTGGCTGAGTGATAGGAAACAGCGAGTGATGGTTAATGGATATTTTTCTGGCTGGAGGAAGGTTTGTAGTGGAGTTCCCCAGGGGTTGGTATTGGGATCCTTGCTTTTCCTGATATATATTAATGATCTAGATCTTGGTGTGCAGGGGACAATTTCAAAGTTTGCAGATGATATAAAACTTGAAAGCATTGTAAACTATGAGGAGGATAGTGTAGAACTTCAAAGGACATAGACAAGTTGGTGAGTGGGCAGATAGATGGCAGATGAAGTTCAATGCAGAGAAGGTATGAGGCAATTCATTTTGGTGGGAAGAACATGGAGACACAGTATAAAATTATGGGAACAACTCTAAAGGGTATGTAGAAGCAGAGGGACCTGGGTGTTATGTGCATAAGTCATTAAAGGTAACAGGACAGGTGGAGAGAGCAGTAAAAAAAAAAACATAGTGTACCTAGGCTTTATTAATAGGGGCATAGAGTACAAGAGCAGGAAGGTTATGCTGAACTTGTATAGGACACTAGTTAGACCTTAGCTGGAGTATTGTGTACAGTTCTGGGTGCCACGCTTCAGGAAGGATGTGAACGCATTATAGAGAGTGCAGAAGAGGTTTACAAAAATGGTTCCAGGGACTAAAAACTTCAGTTATCAAGACAGATTGGAGAAGTTGAGACTTTCCTCCTTGGAGAGGAGAAGGCAAAGAGGAGATTTGATAAAGGTGTTCAAAATCACAAGTGGGTTGGACAGAGTAGATAGGGGGAAACTGTTTCCACCCAGTAAAAGGATAGAGAATGAGAGGGCACAGATTTAGTGATTTGCAAAAGAAGCAAATGCGATGAGAGAAAAATCTTTTTCACACAGCAGGTGGCTCGGGTCTGGAATGCACTGCCTGGAAGTGTGGTGGAGGCAGGTTCAGTCGAGGCATTCAAGACGGCATTAGATGATTATTTAAATAGAAATGATGTGCAGGGCTACGGGGAAAAGGCTGGAGAATGGCACCGAGTCATAATGCTTTTTCGGAGAGCTGGTGCAGACACAATGGGCCAAATGGCCATTTTCTGCACCATGACAATCCTGTGATTACATAGAAATAGCCATCTGGTCCATGTCAGTATTTATACTCCACTTGAGCCTCCTAACTCTCCTCATCTAAATTTCACCACAACTGTTTATTTCCTTCTCTCTCACATGCTTGTCTAGTTTCCCCTTAAATGTGTCTATACTATCATGGTCAGAGGTTTGGTAGAGGGAGCATCAGGGTGTGAAGTGAAGAGGGGTTTGTGCAATTGCCTTAGAGCAATGCATAGAGCCCACCTTGGAAATTAAAATTAAAAAAAAGAGAAATGTTTCTTATATAGTTACTTTTTCTGCTCCCTTGTTTGTTGCTCCTGCTTGTTAATAACTCCTAGGTTAGAAATATGACTAGAAAAGACAACATCTGGAGTCATTGGTAGAGGTGAAAAGTCCAAACCACAACATCTGGAAATGCAAAGCAAGGTATATAATATGAAATGGGATCTCTTGCTTTCTGTAATACAGATACTGGCATTAAGCAAAGACAAGTCAATGTTATACAAAATGTAAATAGTCTCACCAAAAAATGATATTTTTACAAAAGCAACATACTACAGATGTGGAAATTTGAAATACAAACAAAAAACACTGGAAACACTCAACAGGTCAAACAACTCCGGTGGAGAGAAACAGTTAACGCTTCACATCGATGACTTTTCATCATCACGATATTTATACAACTTGCCGGGTCCCTGGAGTTCAGTGGCACCTCAAAACAAATTTCTCCAGCAAACCCAACCAAACTCTGCAGCAATTGAATGCACATTCTGTGGCACATAAATATGTGTGGACCACTTGCTTATGTTAAGAGAAGTCTTAACAGCCAAAATGTTTAGGAGCTTTCTATACATACTGAGGAGGAGGAGGAAATGGAGAGAAGCAGCAGAGCCCACAGCAGACGGCGAGGACAGGAAACAGAGCCAGACAGCTAGCCCACAGCTACCACATCCAATGCCTTCTAGCAGTCACCAGTCAGCATCACCAGCAGTCAGCCAGTAGTCATACACTTAATTTAAAATATATTTTTACTACTATATAATCTTCCATTGAATGAGCCACTTGGATCAACAATTATTATTCTAGACCTTTGCCATTCAAATTTAAGAAAATAATCTTCAAATTTGCTTTGAGTAATAGCAGAGGTTTCACCACACCTCAAGGCTGTAGCATTAATGAAGCTCCTACCTGTTTTGTAGAAAATAATCCTATTCCATAAATGGGCAGAGACCAGAAGGAACTGATCATGGCCCAATTTCACATTATGTTAAATCACAAATACATCTGTTTCTGGGATGTAATGGAGACTAAAATCAGCCACTAATAGAGTCCAGGTAAGTGTGCCATGTAATGATTTGGTAATTGCTGCATTGCTACAACTAATGACATGCTCCTACCAATAATTGATATAAATTACTGCCTTGCTTATTGACTTAATTAGTGCTATTGTTGAGCCACTGGCAATAAATTTGACCAGCCTGTTAAATCCATGCAGATAAATCAGAGACACGATTATTACCATCTGGAAGCCTATTTCCAAGTCAAAGATCATCCATATGTGTTAGGATGGGTGTTAAAATCAGCAGCAGGCAGATTATAAATCCCTCTCTATTTATGTCAGCAGTTTAATTTTTTAGAATTTATTCAAGCAAACATCCACTTTGATTTGAAACATGAAAACTGCTCTTGAAAGTTTATAGTTTCACTTTAAAATATTTTCCTTTTGTAAATATTTTCAAGGATGTGAAATCTCGATATTTATTTTCTACCTAATCAAGAGGATGTCCTGGTGACTAAACGCCAGCCCTTCAGTCATGCTGCTTTGTGCTGGCTTCAAGGGTGCCTGTTGTAACGGTTCAAACGTGGCTTTATTTCCACTTCTAGCATTGGAAAACAACTGGCCTCCACTCACACATCCCTTTAGCATTATACCTGGTGTTGGATACACACTAATGTGGAAGTTTTGTCCATTTAACCTAAAATTAAATTTAAAAAGGTCTAGAACAGAGAAAGCAGAGGGAAGCAGTGATGTGCAATTTCTCAGAGTGATTGGAAATTGTGTCCTATAGTGTTTAGCTCTGAGGTTACTGTGCATATCAATAATTTTGTTCCGCAATAATCCCTGGAGGGGAGTGATGCCAAAATTCACAGATGATACCATAATAGGAGATGTATTTAGTTATTTGAACGATCAAAGGAAACTACCAAGGGATAATTATAAAATGAGGGAAACGTCTAAAAAGTGGCAGGTGGAATTCAATGTCAATCGGTGTGAGATGATGCCTTTTGGTTAAAAAAAAGATAGTAATTATACTCTTAATGGAAGTAGACAGGGTGCTGTGGAAGGACAAAGGGATTTGGGAGAGCATGTGTACAGATAACAGAGGGCATTTGAGGTTAGTAAGTCTCTAGAAAAATCTAATGGAATTCCAAATATAGGGGTATAGAACTTAAAAGCCAAGAGATAATAAGGAGCCTATATAAAACCTTCATAAAACTTCAGAGCACAGTGCACAGTTTTGGGCTCCAAACTGGGCCTGAGCTTCCTTGGAGTGGCAATCTGCTTCGGATTTGTCCCAATTTCTTACCTCAATTTTTTTTTGATCTCATCTCACTGTTGTACGTGCCTGCATGTCATTGTAATGTAAAGGCACTCAGCAAAGCAAGGATTAATGTAGGACTGGAGAATAGCACTGCTCATAATATGATGAATAGAGTCACAAGGTAATAGACTCAAAGAACAGTCTAGAAGGAGCCTACATAGGAGCAGCAACTTGCATAGAGGTAACTGGGATCTGTACCTAGTTAAGGATTACCAATAAATAGTTCATGTCTAAACATACAAATCTCAATATCTCATCAATGAGACACCAAACAAACCCATAACACAACATGGTGATCAGCAGTGCGATAAGAGGTGGTATTTAAATGATGAACCCGGAACAGAATGCCAAAATATGAAAAACTAAAAGCAGCTAAAGCTGGACCAGAGAGATGTACGCCTATGAAGAAAAATTGAAGAAGCTTCACTACAGACTTGGAAGTTGAGGAATCCAATAAAATGAGCAGAGAGCCAATGCAAGACCCTCAGTGATGCAAAGTGAATGAACCTGGTCAAATCACAAGATGGGTGAGCAAAATTACAAAAAAGATGTACTTACACTGTAGAATTTGCGGCAGTCTTAGGGGCTCTGCAAATTACAGAAGCTGGAAGACAGCTGCAAGTAAAAAAAAATGTTAAAAAAGGAAGGCCTGCAGAAACAAAGTTTGAAAGCTTTGGAAGGGAACGAGACAGCCGATTGTCAAAGAGCCCACCAAAATAACGAAAGCATGTGAAAATCAAAAACAAAGAAACCAATACACTGTAGACAGCCTTAATGGGAAAAAAAAACAGTTACTGCCTTAAAGGGGCAATGACATTTAATGCTGCAACTTTTTCTTTCATTCACTCATGGGATGAGGGCATCGCTGGCTAGGCCAGAATTTATTGCCCATACCTAATGCTCTTGGGAAGGTGGTGGGAGGGAGCTCCAGATTTTGACCCAGTGTTAGTGAAGGAACGGCGATATATTTCCAAGTCAGGATGGTATGTGACTTGAAGGAGAACTTCGAGGTGGTGGTATTCCCATAAAAAAAAACAGCCCACCCTTCTAACTCAGGCTGGGTGAGATCCAAGCAGTACAGCACACCATGGGGCCTAGCGTCGAAGTGCAGCTGAGTCAAAGTGAAAGAAGTCATGCCCCCTTTTTTACAACACTAGCTGTTGTAAACCAGGTGAGTTAAAGTTCCAATGAAGTTTAAATGTCCTTGGCAGGTCAGGGAGGAGCTAAGTGTATAAAGATAGGATTCGGAGGGTGGATGGTTCCGATTTCGGGGGTTGGAGGACTGGGTGTCAGGGGAAGGGGATGTTAGAGGTCGGGGGGTCAGAGGTGGGTGGGATCAGAGGTGGGGGAGTGGTTGGAGGGGGTAGGTCGGAGGTCGACGTCGGAGGTCATGGGACTGTCAGTTGTCGGGTGTGGTTGGAGGTAGTGTTGTTGGATTAGGAGGTTAGGCAGGTGGTCGGAGGTTGGGGGTTGGAGGTTGCAGGGCGTCGGGCCTCAGATCAGATTGGACTGGGCCTTGGGAGGGGATGCGGTGTTGGGTTGGGTTGGGGCGGGCCTGGAGGGTGGTCGGATGTCAGGGAGGGCAGTCAGAGGTCGAGGGGGGCAGGCGTTGGAGGTGCAGAGGTTGGCGGGGGGGGGACCAGGGAGGTTGGAGGCTGGAGGTTGGTTTGGGCCTCGGGGGGTTGGGGTGAGAGTCGGGTCTGGCGGAGGGGGAGGGTGGGGGGCGGGGGTGGTGGGGAGTCCCTGTTGGGGGTGGGGTGTCCCCACGGGGATGGGGCAATACCAGGGTTTGGGGTGTTCCTGTCGGAGGTTGTAGTCCCTCGGGGATGGTGGGAGTCCTGTGGGGGGTGTCATTGGGAGGGTTGGGGGAGTCCCCTGGGTCTGTACAATAGTTACCCAGAAGTTAGAAGCGGTTTTAATCCCTCTAAATGCATTTTTGGATGGTTCCCAGTGCAGGGCAATTGCCCAGGGGAAGTTTACACTTCTAGGCAATTGTCATGTAAACCTTAACTGTGAAGCTCCAGGGGGTGGGGTGAATGTTCCCCAATGCATCTTTGGGGTATCCCCAATACAACACTCAGGAGCTTGGAAGTTACGGCCCATTATGAGAAGGATATTAAGTTTTGAGGGAAGGTATAAAATTAACTCAGTAGGGTGCTGCCAGATACGACTTGAAAATTCGATTATATTTAACAGATGAATGCAGGCAATGGGCCAAATGATAGAAGTACAGTCCCTATCAATGTTCCCCTTAATGTGCATTGGAATAAAAAGGCCTTGTACAAGCAACATTTTCTTCAAGGTGTGCAATAACCTGACCGCGCACAGCAAATAGAAATTAGAGGGAACATTAGCCTCCACTACTGGAAACAGGCAATCACTAATGTCATCCAAAAAGTGATAACCATTATACATTTGCATTTGCATTAATGTCAACTTCAACTGGTTGGAGTGATTTAAATGCTTTGTTTATTTAGGGGAGAAATAAGTGAACCTCATCAAGGTGCACTGTAATAAAAGAGCCTTACTGAGGCAAACTTCACCTACATTTCTTCCACATTTTCAAATGCAGATTATATTCATGAACATGGCCTCAAAATTTATCTCATGCCTTACATAATAAAATCAAATTCAAATTACTCCAGCAGTTTTTCACAAGCTAGTAAAATTAAAAATGGAAATATTGATATTGTGATGAATGAAGCAGCCCATGCCTGCAATGCAGCAAGACCTGGACAACATTCAGGCTTGGGATTCTTCAATAGCATCTCCCAAACCTGTGACCTCTACCACCTAGAACATAGGCAGCAGGTGCAGGGGAACACCACTGCCTTCCAGGTTCCTCTCCAAATCACACACCATCCTGAACTGGAAATATATTGCTGACTTCATTGTCATTGGGTCAAAATCCTGAAACTCCCTACCTACTAGCACTTAAGGAGTACCTTCACCATCTGGACTACAGTGATTCAAGAAGGTGGCTTACTTGCACCTTGTGAAGGGCAATTAGGGATTTGCAATAAATTCTGGCCTTGCCAGCAATACCCACATCCTGTAAATGAATTTTAAAATTCATAGCAGTAATGGCAGCAGTTATAATTTTGTTTACACCATGGACAAGAATATGTTTCATGCCTTTTCTTCTCAAACAATAGTCGAAAAAAACTTTGTTATGAAAGGAATAGCAACATTTACAAAATTGTAAAACTGGACAAAAAGGAAGACAGATTTCAAACCGCAGTCACACCCCTTAGATTAATTACAGTAAATTTGGTCCATGGTTGCGGACAGGAGGGTGTGACTGTGAGTGTGGCAGGTATGGGGATCCAGGATTTAGCTTTGGAGGAGCCTCAGCCAGTTCTCTTGTCCAATAGGTATGAGGTTCTAGCTCCCGGTGTGGATGAGGGCAAAGACTGCAGGGAGGATGAGCGCACTGACCACAGCACCATGGTACAGAGCACAATTCAAGTGGGAGGAGAAAAAAGGAATGTAGTAGTAATAGGGGATAGCATTGTTAGGGAAATAGATACTGTTTCTGCAGCAAAGTAGAGAGTCCCGAAGGCTGTGTTGCCTACCTGATGCCAAGGTTAAGGACATCACTTCTGGGCTGGAGAAGAACTTGGAGTGGGAGGGGAAGGATCCAGTTGTCGTGGCCCACGTAGGTGCCAACGACATAGGTAGGACTAGGAAAGAGGTTCTGCTGAGGGACTACGAACAGCTCGGGGCTAAATTAAAAAGCAAAACCACAAAGGCAGTAATCTCTGGATTACTACCTAAGCCACATGTATATTGGCATAGGGTAAATAAAATTAGAGAGGTAAATGCATGGCTCAAAGATTGGTGTGGGAGAAATGGGTTCATGGATCCATGGGGCACTGGCACCAGTACTGGGGAAGGAGAGAGCTGTTCCATTGGGATGGGCTTCATTTGAACCATGCTGGGACAAGTATCCTGGCGAATCGTATAACTAGGGTTGTAGATAGGACTTTAAACTAATTAGTGGGGGGAGGGTTCAATTGAAGGGGAGTTCAGAAAATCAAAAATAAATGAGAGAGCAGAGGTGCAGGGGTAGTGAAGAAGCAAACGCTAATCAAAGTGTGACAGGAAGGGGCAGAAAATATAACAGAAGAGTGCAGCAGAAATTAGAACCAGAATGAGTAATAATGGTTAAAAAGTCAGAGCTTAAGGCTCTTTATCTGAACGCAAGCAGCATTTGTAACAAGATAGATGAGTTGACTACACAAATAGAAATAAATGGATGTGAATTGATAGCTATTACAGAGATGCGGTTGCAGGGTGATCAAGACTGGGGACTCGATATTCAAGGGTATTCGATGTTCCGGAAAAATATGCAAAAAGGAAAAGGAGGTGGGGTAGCTTTGTTAATAAAGGAAGATATCAGTTCGGTGGTGAGTAGTGATATAGGTGCAATAGATCGTGCTGTGGAATCAGTTTGGGTGGAAATAAGGAATAGCAAGGGAAAGAAGTCACGGGTGGGAGTCGTCTATCGGCCCCCAAAGAGTTGCCTCACTGGAGGACAAAGTATAAATCAGAAAATAATAGAGGCTTGTAAGATGGGCGCTACAATTGTCATGGGTGATTTTAATCTGCATATTGACTGGACAAATCAGATTGGCAGGGTTAACATGGAAGACGAATTTGTAGAGTGCATCAGGGATTGTTTCTTAGAGCAATACATTGCAGAACTTACCCAGAAACAGATTATTTTAGATCTAGTAATGTGTAATGAGGTAGGATTAATAAGAGATCTCATAGTTAAGGATCCTCTAAGGGGTAGCGATCACAACATCTTAGAATTTCAAGGGCGAGCAACTCGGATCTCAAACCAGGGTCCTCAACTTAAATAAGGGCAATTACAGAGGTATGAAGAAAGTGTTGTCTAAAGCAGGCTGGGAAAATAGACTAAGGGGAAAGTCAATGGATGAGCAGTGGCAGACATTTAAGCAGATATTTCATAAAGCTAAGCAAAAATTTATCCCAGTCAAAAAGAAGGACTCAATGAGAAGGATGAACCACCCATGGTTAATAAAGGCGGTCAAGGAGAGTATCCAATCAAAAACTAAGGCGTGCAAAGGGGTGAAAACTGGTGGTAGGTCAGAGGATTGGGAACTTTTTAGGAGCCATCAGCAGATGACTGAAAAGCTAATAAAGAGGGAGAAAATTGATTATGAAAGTAAATTGGCAAGAAATATAAAAACAAACAGCAAGAGCTACTATAGGTATATAAAAAGAGAGTAGCTAAAGTGAGCATGGGACCCTTGGAGGATGCAACTGGAGAATTGATAAAGGGGAAGATGGAAATAGCAAATAATTTGAACCAATACCTTGCATCGGTCTCCATGGTGGAGGACACTATAAACATTCCAAAGATATCAGATAAGCAAGGAGCTAATGGGAGGAAAGATCTTGTAACAGTCTCTATCATGAAGGACAAAATATTTGAGAAACTTTTGGGACTAAAGGCAGACAAGTTGCCAGGACCTGATGGCCTGCATCCAAGGGTTTTAAAGGAAGTGGCTGCAGAGATAGTGGAGGCATTGGTCGAAATATTCCAAAACTCACTGGATTCTGGGAGGGTCCCAGCGGATTGGAAAACCGCTAATGTGATGGCCCTGTTCAAGAAGGGAGGGAGACAAAAAGTAGGAAACTATAGGCCAGTCAGCCTAACATCTGTCATTGGGAAAATGCTAGAGTCCACTATTAAGGAAGAAATAGCAGGACATTTAGAAAAGCTTAACGCAATCAAACAGAGTCAACATGGTTTTGTGAAAGGGAAATCATGTTTCACAAATTTGCTAGAGTTCTTTGAGGGTAAGACAAGCAAAGTTGATAAAGGGGAACCGGTAGATGTAGTGTATTTGGATTTCCAGAAGGCATTCGTTAAGGTGCCACATAAAAGCTTATTGCACAAGATAAGAGCTCACGGTATTGGGGGTAATATATTGGCATGGATTGAGGATTGGTTAACACACAGAAGACAGAGAGTTGGGATTAATAGGTCTTTTACAGGTTGGAAAGACGTAACTAGTGGAGTGCCACAAGGATCAGTCTTAGGGCCTCAATTATTTACTATCTATATTAATAACTTGTAGGAGGGGGCAGAATGTAATGTATCCAAATTTGCTGATGATACAAAAATAGTTGGGAGGGCATATTGTGATGAGGACATAAGGAATATGCAAGGGGATATAAGTAGGTTGAGTGAGTGGGCAAAAACTTGGCAGATGGAGTTTAATGTAGGAAAGTGTGAGGTCATGCACTTTGGTAGGAAAAATCAAAAGGCAGACTATTACTTAAATGGAGAGAGACTCCAAAAAAGTGGAACACAGAGGGATCTGGGTGTCCTTGTGCATGACCACTATAAGTTAGTATTCAGGTGCAGCAAGTAGTTAAGAAGGCAAATGGAATTTTGGCCTACATTGCTAGGGGGCTATTAAAAATAGGGAGGTCTTGTTACAACTGTACAGAGTGTTGGTGAGGCCACACCTGGAGTACTGTGTACAGTTTTGGTCCCTGTAATTAAGAGGGGATATACTGGCATTGGAGTTAAAAAGAGATTCATTAGGCTGATTCCTGGGATGAAGAGGTTGACTTATCAAGAACGGCTAACCAGGTTAGGCTGTTATTCATTGGAGTTTAGAAGATTGAGGGGTGATCTTATTGAAATGTACAAGATTCTGAGGGGGCTTGACAGGGTAGATGTTGAGAAGATGTTTCCATTAGTGGGGGAATCTCGAACTAGGGGAACATAGTTACAGAATAAGGGGACACTCATTTAAAACTGAGATGTGACGGAATTTCTTCTCTCAGAGGGTTGTGAATGTTTGGAATTCTCTATCTCAGAGAGTTGTGGAGGCTAGATCACTGAAAGTATTTAAAGAGGAGGTTGATAGATTTTTGAAATATCGGGGAGTTGAGGACTATGAGGAGCTGGCACAAAAGAGGAGTTGAGGCCTGGGGCAGATCAGCCATGATCTTATTGAATGACGGGGCAGACCTGAGGGGCCGAATACTCCTGCTCCTAATTCTTATGTTCTTATGTTCTATTTAATTAATTGCTTAAATTAACAAATGCATTTTATTAATGCCACCTCATTTACTAACTATGGTGTATAGCCAGTAAATCACATTCGTATTGTTCCAACTAGCTGAGATGTCCAGAACAAGGAGCCATAGATACATGTTTAATCTAAGAAATTTACAACAATGATCTGCATGAAGACAGTTGTGGGTGTGCCTTCTTACCCCATGTTACAAGTGCCGTGGGCTGCTGCCAAATATCACTACGCCACTCACCCCAACCTAATGATCACCACTGCTAAACCACCAACCCCTTCCCCCGCTCACTCACCCTCCCCAACAATACTGGCCTTTGGCCTCCCTGACCCCAACCTCTGCCCACATGAACGCTAGCAACTACTACCCTCTTGGCCATCATTACCCTCCAGACCTCATCTTCCCAACATCCTGATCAACCCCATTTTTAGTGTTACAAATCCTTTTTGATTTGGGGAGCACCTTTTCAGAGCAGTATAGTAGATGAGAGGTCACTTAAGAAAGACATTATGAGCTCAGACGTGGGGGATAATTAGCTTGTAAGCACTTGTGTAAGCCAATAAACTTATAGACTATTTTGAATTTTTTTCACGCCGATTCTTCTGGTAGTAGCTAATGACCCTGCAATATCAGGTGACATGTTGGTCAATGTTGGTCTTTGGGTGGAAACAGTTTATTGGAAGGTTGAAGTACTTGGGGAGACTGTTAACAAAGGGGACCAGGGATGGTTCAGTTGAAGTGCTCTTTAATGAGTTGCTGTCAAAGAACTCTGTCGGCATGTGTTGGTGCACTTCACTTTTTCAAGGTCTTACTTTCAAAATTGGCCAATGACCAGTTGGGTAAGGAACTAGAATCCACAAATATCTGTGGAACTGTATCCTGATGTGTTCAATTGTTCAGTGTATGATTCTGTATGTCTGTTGTCTCTTCTTTGTTCTGTGTGTTAGTCAAACCTGGGTGTGGTTATTGAGAAAGAGAAATTAAAAGTAAGCAGTAAGCTTGTGGCTACTGCAGGCATTTTAAAGCATTCAATAAAACTCCTTTTTTTATTCATTCAAGGGATGTGGGCTTCGCTGGCCAGGCCACCATTTATTGCCCATCTCTAATTACCCTTGAGAAAGTGGTGGTGGGCTGCCTTCTTGAACTGCTGCAGTCCACGTGGTGTAGGTACACCCACAGTGCTATTAGAGGGGGAGTTCCAGGATTTTGACCCAACAACAGTGAAGGAACAGTGATATATTTCCAAATCAGCATAGTGAATGGCTTGGAGGGGAACTTACAGGTGGTGGTGTTCCCATGTATCTGCTGTCCTGTTCAGACATAGAAATTGGTGTGTCATCCCTGCATATCTCCAAGGCACAAGGACAACAATTGGCAACAAAGGTGGGGAATAGTTAAAATTTACCAGGTGTTGTTAAAATAAAACAATAATCCTGTGAAGCAGTCTGGTGACCAGCAACAGATTGCTGCATAGAAGAGTTTATTTGAAACTGGGCAGCTTTTACTCAATGAAAAATATGTTCAACCATGTCCTGTACCTCTACAACTAACCCCAAAGCCAAAAAACCATGGCAACAACTTTAACTAGATATTTTTGCAATCAACGTTCTCTGCATGTTGTTCATGATATACAAAGCAAATGGCCAGAAATCGCCATAACAAATTCTATAACCACCACTCCAGTCTTTGACATTTTAGACCAGTTATTTACAAATGGGGTTTGCCAGACACTATCATTACAGACAATGGACCGCTGTTAGTTTCCAGCCAGTTAACAAAGTTCCTAGCAAACTATGGAATTCACCACCATCTGACATCATGATATAACCCACAACCGAATGGTGGCACTAAACGATTCAACAGGTTGATCAAGGACAGTCTGATAGCTAGTACGCTGAAGGCTTGAACAATCCATTCATATCCCGCTTTGCACCTCTCAATCCACCCCACACTCTCTGACTAGAAAGACATCAGCTGAACTTAAGACTGGTTGTAACTTTCGCATGCCTCTGGCCTTTCTTAAGCTTTCACCACTATCTAATGAGAATGTTAGGGAGAAAGCAGATGAAATCACAAAATCACAAAGCAACAAGGTAAAAAAGGCATTGTTTGACAAGTGATCACGTGCAAGGGAACCATGATTTGAAGTTGGAGATTGGGTTCACATCAAATGGCCAAATCACGACCACAAACTTACATCATCTCTATCAGGATCAAAGCAGATCAAGTGGTTGCTCGATACCAATGCTTATCTGATGGATGACAATGTAAAGTGGAATGCGAGATGCTTGATAGCAACCAATCCAGGATATTTTGAGGCGAGTGGTTATGAGGATACATTTCCTTTTACAATAAGTGACCGCAATATTGATCATCTGCCTCATCGAGCTAATCACACAGATCCACAACCTCAAGCTCATAGGTCTCAGCACCGTCATCGTCTACCTTCATATCTCAAAGAATATTTCTGTACTTAAAGAAAACAGATACACTGAACTCTAAGAAATGACTTGATGTACTATGTATGTTGTATCTGTTAAATTAAGATAAGATATTTAGTCTTACAAGGGAAAAAATATGTTGTGTTCTATTGTTCAGTGTTTGATTAAGTGTACTTATTGACTCTTCTCTTCTGTGTATGGTTAGTCAGGCCTAGGTTTAGGTCCTGAGAAAGAGAAATGAAAAGTAAACAGTAAGCCTATGGCTGCTGCAGACATTTTAAAGCATTGAATAAGACTCCTGTTCAGACATTGAAACTGGTGTCTCATCTCTGCATATCTCCAAGGCATAAAACACAAGGTACTCCATCTCAAATTATCACCTTTAGGAAAGAAGAGAAATAAAAGAAAATTGGTAGAGCAAACAAGTTGGTAGAGCAAATTGGTAGAGCAAGAAAATTGGTAGAGCAAAAACGTTAGTTAAAAATACATTTTCTAAAATATTTGACGGTATGAGTAATGTAATGGTTGTTACTTGTACCATGTTAGAAAGTTATTGATTCATGAAAATATTTCACTGACTTTTCAAATAACAGCAAATATTTTAATATCTTAGATTAACAATCAGGCTGTTCTTCTCAATAAGAACTGACTTCTAATAGAAATATCCAGTATTTCCAGTTTTAGAAAAGTTGATTATCCACTGAACATGGGAATACATTATGGTGATGACTACAGCACAAACCTTCTTCACCTTGCTCGCGTCCCTAGGTAATTTGGGAATTCTGCCAATAAATAATTTACAGGATCCCTTTATGATACTAATTTTGGAAGCTTCATCAATGAGAAAGTAACATTAAAAGGCAGGTGTCTTTTAGCTGCTTTGTCTGTCAGATGCCATGTCAACACTGTAAGATCAATCAAAGAATATTGGAGTGAATCAAAAACATAGGTTTCTTATTTTTGGGTACATCAAAGAGCTTTTGCAAAGCAGAACTCAAAGAGGAAACAACCTTTCACATCTCTGGAGGTCAAGTTTCTGACAGGAATTAAGTTCAATCTGAAATGAAACTGGATCGTGCATAGGTGCACTGCATTTTTTTTGTCCTCCAGGTGAGCTTTCAACAGTGTTTGATCTGAGCATTGTGATTAAACCTCTCTAAAGGCCAAGATTGTGACATGTTTGCAAAGTGACCTCTAGCTTTTAAGCTTACCTGAAAGATTACCTCGGTAGCCACAGCAACAGGCCTCATACTATTCAATCTATTTCTCCCTCAGCAATACTGATACTTTCTTGAGATCTGTTATTCTTGTAAAAGTGTGAATTATACTGAAAGACCTTAAATTTCCTCACATTGGGCAGAATTTTACGGCCCCGTTTCGGCGGAGACGGGGCCATAAAATGCAGCGAGACATTCTAAACCTCGTTGGCTTTGGCGGGAACGTAAAATCCCGTTGCTGTAAAATTTTGCCTATTAAGTTGAAACATCACATGTTAGTTAAGTCTAATATCAAGGAAGTTTGAAATAGTATAAAGGGCCTGAACTTCCTTGGAGTGGCAATCAGCATCAGATTGCCGCTCCACTCCTAGTTTCTTAACTGAATGTTTTTTCCCATTTGTCTTGCCGGGCGAGATCTGAATAGTGCAGCATGTCCCCGGGGCCTAGCATTGAGTGCAGCTCTAAGGTAAAAGCAAAATACTGTGGATGCTGGAAATCTAAAACAAAAACAAAAATACCTGGAAAAACTCAGCAGGTGTGACAGCATCTGTGGAGAGGTATATATTTAAAAACATTGGAAATAGGTGGGAAAAGAAAAATATATTTAAATTATTGGAATTCTTCCTTCTTCCTTAACCGGTTTTCCACCCATGGTGGTTGACAGGGCCCTCAACCGCGTCCGGCCCATCTCCCGCGCATCCGCCCTCACACCTTCCTCTCCCTCCCAGAACCATGATAGGGTCCCCCTTGTCCTCACTTATCACCTCACTAGCCTCTGCATTCAAAGGATCATCCTCCGCCATTTCTGCCAACTCCAGCATGATGCCACCACCAAACACATCTTCCCTTCACCACCCCTGGTGGCATTTCGCGGGGGTCGTTCCCTCCGGGACACCCTGGTCCACTCCTCCATCACCCCATACACCTCAACCCCCTCCCACGGCACCTTCCCATGCAACCGCAGAAGGTGCAACACCTGCCCCTTTACTTCCCCCCTCCTCACTGTCCAAGGGCCCAAACATTCCTTTCAAGTGAAGCAGCATTTCACTTGCACTTCCCTCAATTTAGTCTACTGCATTTGCTGCTCCCAATGCGGTTTCCTCCACATTGGAGAGACCAAACGCAGACTGGGTGACCGCTTTGCAGAACACCTTCGGTCTGTCCGCAAGCATGACCCAGACCTCCTTTTCGCTTGCCATTTCAACACTCCACCCTGCTCTCACGACCACATGTCCGTCCTTGGCCTGCTGCAATGTTCCAGTGAAGCTCAACGCAAACTGGAGGAACAGCACCTCATCTTCCGACTAGGTACTTTACAGCTTTCTGGACTGAATATTGAGTTCAACAACTTTAGATCATGAACTCTCTCCTCCTTCCCCACCCCCTTTCCGATCCCCCTTTTTTCCAATGATTTATACATATTTTTCTTTTCCCACCTATTTCCATTATTTTTAAATGTATTTCCATCCATTGTTTTATCTCTACCTTTTAGCCTATTTCGATTCCCCCCCACCCCACCCACACTAGGGTTATCTGTCCCTTGCTTGTCCTGCTTTCTACCCTTAATGTCACCTATTAGCACATTTCTTAGTTAATATCACCACCTTCAACACTTCTTTGTCCTTTGTCTATGACATCTTTTGGTAATCTCCACCTATCACTGGCCCTCTATCCAGCTCTACCTGTCCCACCCCCCTCCTTAAATCAGCTTTTCTTTCACCTCTTTTCTATTTTTCCTTAGTTCTGTTGAAGAGTCATACGGACTCGAAACGTTAACTGTATTCCTCTCTGCAGATGCTGTCAGACCTGCTGAGTTTTTCCAGGTATTTTTGTTTTTGTTTTTGAGTGCAGCTCTGTTGGATGCAAGGAGGCCACTAGCTGCCGTAAACCAGTTAAGTTAAAGGTTCAGTGAAGTTGACAGGCCAGGGAGAAGGTAAGTTTATAAGGTAAGTGGGAAGGATTTTGGTGGGGGTGGAGGTGTCAGGTCGGGCCTCAGGTGTGGGATGCTGGGTCGGGCCTCGGGGGAGGGGATTGTTGGGTTGGGACTTCGGGAGTTGTGCTGGGCCTTGGGAGGGGGGCGGCAGTGTGGGTGGTGTCGGTTCTTGGTGGGGTTGGGCATTAGTTTGGGCTGGGCCTTGGTGGGGGTTGTTGGGTTGGGCATTGGAGGGGTTCGGTGGTTGTCGAGCCTTTGGAGGGGGTGATGTCAGGCCCTGGGTGGGGGGGGGGTCTTTGGTCTTGGAGGGGGGGTCATCAGGGTGAGCTGGACCTTGGTGGGGGGATGTCGGGTTGGGCCTCTGGGGTGGGGGGATGGCGTCAGGTCAGGCCTGGGGGCGGGGGTCAGGTTGGGCCTCGGGAGGGAGTGGTGTAGGGGTTTTCAAGTCGGGTCGGGCCTCGGGGGGAGGGGATGTTGGGTTGGGTAAGGTCAGGCATGGGGATGCGGGGGGGGCGTGGAGGGTGAAAGTCAGTGAGAGACCCCATGGGGGTTGGGGAAATCCCATGGGTTGAAGAGCTTCTGTCAGGGGCGGTGACAGGGGGAGCCCCATGGGGAGGGTAGTCGAGGGGATGGAGGGAGACCCTGGGTGTCGGGTGGTTGGGGGACCCCATGGGTGGGTAGTTGGGGATGCATGGGGAGACCACTGGGGGATGGTGGCGTGGGCATGGAGGAGTCTCTTTGGGAGGTCAGTGTTGGACTGTGCAATGGTTACCCAGAAATTAGGAGAGGCTTTAATTCTAACTTTTTCTGGGTAACTATCAACATAACCTCATCGGAACCACCCAAAGTTTACGATTTAAATCACATTTTCGGATGGTTCCCAGTGTAGGGCAACTGTCCAGGGGAAGTTTGAATTTTTGGGCAATTGCTGTGCAAACCTTACCTATGAACCTCCAGTGGGGTAGAGGAGTGGGTGTGTGGTGGAGAGGGGGTGTTCACAGCACATCTTTGGGGTACCCACCAATACAATGCCCTGGAGGTCGGAAGTTACAGCCCAATATTTGAATGCTAATAGGTTTTGTAAAATCGTAAAATTACAGCAATCTTTCAGGAGAAAATTCATTCAAATTTAAAGGGGAAAAAGCACTGAATTATAATACAAAATGGTTTTGGCAAAGTATTTTGAATTTTGATACATACTTAAGTGTAGAAAAGCGAGAAGCTAACTGTTCATTTTGGCTTTTCATAGAGCAAATGTTATCAACTCCCACTTACATGAAACAAATCAAAGAGCCAGTCCCATGACAGGAAGCTAACTGGTTGACACCGTATTGCCTGAGGCCTGGCATTTCCTCTATTAAAGCAAACATATTTTTCTGGAATGACCCTTTTGTGCTTTAAATGCGGAGGTTCCTTACTGTGACTAAAGAAGATTATGTGCCGTATTCCAGCATTACTTCCTGAAATATATGTAATTAAGATAAATTTGTCAAGCTTATTAATACAAGTTAAGGTAGAGTTAAATAGGAGGTGCAGAACATAATTTTCAGCAACATTATAAATACAATGCCTTAAAAGTAAAGATTGAGGCCCAGTTCTGTAGCACGAGTATAATGTTGCTGTATTTTTCTCTCAATAGAACTCTAATAATCTTACGTGTTTTCTTTTTATCTTATTGCAAAAGCTTTGAATCAACACTGCTCCAATGGTTTGAATCTAACATTTTGAAACAGCAGACTTTTTAAATAGCATTTCCTGTCTGAACTGTTTCCCCAGAACAAAAGGACAGTAAAAACTGGGAAATAAGAATACTGGTCCAAACTGGTCTTGTATACTTTAAAATAGAGCACCAGTAAAAACTGGGAAATAAGAGTACTGGTCCGAACTGTTTTTACCTTCTAGGTTGTTTCTCAGAGTTTAGCATTGTGAGCAAATATTTAGCCTATTTCCAACATTGTCAGAAAATTAGTCCAGTAAGTCTTATTTTCAATTATAGCTGGAACAATACAATAATTATTTAACATGTTTGCACCAGTTCTTCGTCCTTTGAGGCGAAGATGACCATGTTCATATATACTTTTTTATTCATTACGGGAAGTAGGCTTCATTGGCTGGGCCAGCATTTATTGCCCATCCCTGGTTGCCCTTGAGAAGGTGGTGGTGAGCTGCCTTCTTGAACTGCTGCAGTCCATGTGGTGTAGGCACACCCACAGTGCTATTAGGAAGGAAGTTCAAGGATTTTGATCCAGCGACAGTGAAGGGATGGAGATATATTTCCAAGTCAGGATGGTGAGTGACTTGGAGGGGAATTTCCAGGTGGTGGTGTTCCCATGTATCTGCTCCTCTGGTCCTTCTAGATGGTAGTAGTCGTGGGTTTGGAATGTGCTGTCTAAGGAGCCTTGGTGAATTCTTGCAGTGCATCTTGTAGACGGTACACACTGCTGCTACTGTGCGTCAGTGGTGGAGGGAGTGAATGTTTGTGGATGTGGTACCAATCAAGCGGGCTGCTTTGTCCTGGACGGTGTCAAGCTTCTTGAGTGTTGTGGGAGCTGCACTCATCCAGGCAAGTGGAGAGTACTCCATTACCCTCCTGATTTGTGTCTTGTAGATGGTGGACAGGCTTTGGGGAGTCAGGAGGTGAGTTACTCATCGTAGGATTCCTAGCCTTTGATCTGCTCTTGTAGCCATAGTATTTACATGGCTAGTCCAGTTCAGTTTCTGGTCAATGGTAACCCCCAGAATGTTGATCGTGGGGGAGTCAGTGATGGTAATGCCATTGGACATCAAGGGGCGATGGTTGGAAATGGTCATTGCCTGACACTTTTGTGAAGCGAATGTTGCTTGCCACTTGTCAGCCCAAGCCTGGATATTGTCCAGATCTTGTTGCATTTGGACATGGACTGCTTCAATATCTGAGGAGTTGCGAATGGTGCTGAACATTGTGCAATCATCAGTGAATATCCCCACTTCTGACCTTATGATGGAAGGAAGGTCATTGATGAAGCAGCTGAAGATGGTTGGGCTGAGGACAATACCCTGAGGAACTCCTGCAGTGATGTCCTAGAACTGAGATGACTGGCTTCCAACAATCACAACCATCTTCCTTTGTGCTAGGTATGACCCCAAATAGTGGAGAGTTTTCCCCCGATTCCCATCGGCTCCAGTTTTGCTAGGGCTCCTTGATGCCACACTCGGTCAAATGTGGCCTTGGTGTCAAGGGCAGTCACACTCACATCACCTTGGGAGTTCAGCTCTTTGTCCATGTTCGAACCAAGGCTGTAATGAGGTCAGAAGCTGAGTGGCCCTGGAAGAACCCAAACTGAGCAGGTGCTGGTGCTGTTCCTGGCATCCCCTCCTTAACTCTTCATTGAACCAGGGTTTATCCACTGGCTTGATGGTAATGGTAGAGTGGGGGATATGCTGGGCCATGAGGTTACAGATTGTGTTCAAGTACAATTCTGCTGCTAATGGCCCTCAGCACCTCATAGATGCAGAGTCTTGAGTTGCCAGAACTGTTTGAAATAGGTGGTCGTGCACACAGCATGATGGAGGATATCCTCAATGTGAAGGCAGGACTTTGTCTCCATAATGACTGTGCGGTGGTCACTCCTACCGATACTGTCATGGACAGATGTATCTGCGGCAGAAAGGTGGTAAGGATGATGTCAAGCATGTTTTTCCCTCGCCACCTGCTGTAGATCCAGTCTAGCAGCTATGTCCTTTAAGACTCAGCCAGTTCGGTCAGCAGTAGTGCTACCAAGCCAGGCTTGGTGATGAGCATTGAACTCCTCCTCTGCGCCCTTGTCACCCTCAGTGCTTCCTCCAAGTGATGTTCAACATGGAGAGCACTGACTCATAGCTGAGGGAGGGTGGTACATGGTAATCAGCAGAAGGTTTCCTTGCCTATGTTTGACATGATGAGACTTTATGGGGTTTGGGGTTGATGTTGAGGACTCCCAGGACAATTCCCTCCCAACTGTACCTCTGAGTTAGTCCTGTATCACCAGCAGGACAGACCCATGGATGGTGATGGAGGTGTGTGGGACATTATCTGTGTCTGGCTGTTGCTTGATGAGTCTGTGACACAGATGTTAGTAAGGAGCACTTTGCAGGGTCGTTGTCATTTGCAGTGACTAGGTCAATGTCTGTCCTTTTTTGAGATTTTGTAGCCGTTAGATACAACTGAGTTGCTTGCTAGGCCATTTCAGAGTCAGAGTCCGGAGTCACATGTAGGCCAGACCAGGTTAGGACAGCAGGTTTCATTAGTGAACCAGATGGGTTTTTTATGACAATGGTTTCATGGTCATCATTAGACTTTTAATTCCAGATTTTTATTGAATTCCAAATTCCACCATCTGCCGTGGCAGGATTCAAACACGGGTCCCAAGAGTGTTGCTCTGGTTCTCCGGATTACTAATCTGGCGACAGTACCACTACGCCATCGTCTCCCTTGACTGCTAAGGCCAGGAAATCTCTTGCTAAGGCAAAACCTTGCAAGTTCAGGCCAACCTGAGCGTGCAAATTTCTGCTGCAAATAGGACAGGAAACTGCAGATGACTGAGTTTTGGACAAGTTGCTGTCTCAGTATTTCCTCTCCTTGTGTTTTATCTCTGCCTCTGTTTTGAGCTTGCTTTTGAAGGAGGCCACCTCATTTTTCCTTTGGTTGCACCAGGTTCAGCGATCCTGGGAGAGCCATCCAAGGCCTTGAGGTCAGAGTGCCCTTGCAGCATTTCCTTTGACTGCCATGAGAGCACACCTCAGACTCAAAACCTCCACAGAAGATTCGCTTTGGTAAGTGAGTGTCAGGCAGTCAGGCTACATGACTAATCCAACTCAGTTGTGACTGTCTCAATATGGTGTAGATGCTTGGCATGCCAGCTCAAGTGAGCACATCAGTGTCTGGCATTTTGTCCTGCCATCTGATCCTCAGGAGCTTCCAAAGGCATCTCAAGTGAATGTTGTTGAGTTTCTTGACAAGACATTGCTATACACCCAAGTCTTGCACGCGTAGAGCAAGTGGGCAGGACAATTGTTCTATACAGTTTATTTTTATTGGCAGACTTACTCCTTTTCATTCCCAGACTGATGTTCAAAGTCTGCCGAAGGCATTGACAATTCTTGCATGTGTCTTGTCATCAATATAGACAACTTGGGAGAGTGTGCTTACTGTAGCAATTCACAAGTCCCAAAAACAAACGAAGCTCCTTAATGCTTTTTGGGCTGTAGTGAATTCACCATTGCCTCATCTTTCTGGGTGAGGTTGAGAGGCCAGTTTTGTCAATCACATGTCCCAGGTACTCCAATGAAGGCTTCAGGAATGAGCATTTGGATTTCTTACAGCAGTTGCCATATTTTTCAGTCTACACAAGACCCTGCCTAGGCTCTTTAAATGAGATGGGAGGTATTTCCTGGTGATGAACATGTCTCCTGGGAAGCAGATTATACCAGGGAGGCCCTGCAGTATTTTGTCCATGGCCTGCTGGAATAAGGCTGGTGATGACGCGATTCCAAATGGTAGTTGTTTGTATTGATGTAGACCTCTGTGTGTGCTGATGGTTGTATACTTCCTGGAATCTTCACTCAGCTGCATTTGCAAAAATGCCTGTGATAGGTCAAACCTTGTGAATAATTCACCTCCATTCAGAGCAGTGAACAGGTCCTCAATTTTCAGTAGTGGGTACTGATGCACTTCCAGGAAAGGATTAATGGTGACTTTATAGTCACCACATATTCTGATAAGACCCATCATCCTACACCACTGGGACTATTGGAGCTGCCCACTCTGCATAATCAACTTTCTCAATTATCTGAAAGTTTTCAAGTCGTTCTAGTTCCTGCTCAATTTTCTGTTGCATTGAGTAAGGAACTGAATGTGGTTTGTACAAGCTTCAGCTTTAACAGCAAGTTTGGCTTCAATGTCTTTAATAACTCCAAGAACTTCTTTGAAGACATCAGTATACTTGTTTAACAAGGACTGCAACATAGGGTTGCGAAGCACTTTGTTTATTTTATTCCAGTCCAGCCAAATTTCTTTTAGCCAGTTCTTGCCCACAAACGATAGACGATCCCCTTTCACAATGATAAATGGCAACCTTGCTATTTGATCTCCATATTTAGCTTGAACAGACATTTTTTTCAAGTATATTCACAAGCTCACCAGTGTAGGTGCTAAGCTGGAGGATGGTATTCTCCAATGGGCATTTCTTGAAAATTTTCTTCCATGTCTTCTCTGAAGCAATAGAAACAGATGCTCCAGTGTCAATCGCCATTTCAACCATTTTACCATTTAAGGCAATGTCAACTTTTAGTCCTTCATCTAGTTCCAGATCAGATTGAATGCAGTACAATTGCTCTTCCTCATTGTTGCTGTTAGTTTCATTTTCTGTTTCGTCTGGACTTGCATTAATTTTGTATTTTGTTTCCAAGTAGTGCATCTTTTTAAACTGCCTGTTTATTTTCAAGTGCAACTTGCCCATGTGCTCCTTGTGATGCCCTTTTCTTGGCAGTGCTGCTTTACTGTGATCAGCCTTTGATCTACATGCACGCTGTATGTGTCCTTTTTTTCCTGAGTAGTGACAATCAGCGGTTTTCCACTTACTGGCTTCTGCATTATGTCCTATTCCATTACAGCAGTAACATGTTTGAAAGCAAGATTACCCTGACTTTACTATTTTAACTTCGGCATTGTTAGAATGTGCTTTCAAATCTCTAGCTTATTTCTCTGCCATTTCTATGCTTTGCGTAATCTCGAACACTTTCTTCAGTGTCAACTCTTGATCCCCTAACAATCTATGCTGAATGTTTTAATATCTTAGACCACAAATTAAGCAATCAAGCAACACTTCTTCCAGGTTACCTTTAAAGTCACAATGTTCCGCTAATTTTCTCAACTCAGCCAGGAACTGGGAAACTGATTCACTTTCATACTGTTCTCTTGGGTGAAACTTGAATCTCTGGGCAATAATTGCTGGTCTGGGATCAAAGTGCTTTTTCAAAACGTCCACAAGCTCTTTAAAGTTTTTATCTGCTGGCTTGTCAGGAGCAATGAGATTTCTCAGTAAAGTGAGATTTTTAATTCCAATGACTGTAAGAAACATTGAGGCCTGCTTTCCCTCTTCAATTTCATTTGCAATGAAAAACTGTACCATTATTTGCTCAGCATAAACTACAAAGTCCATAGTAGCTGGATCCAAAGCCTCTAAAGCGGCTAATAATGATGATCCCACCCTTGTCGCCATTTGAAGTGTTTTGTCACTGAGTAACAATCAAGAATACACACATAGCTATCTGCTCCTGAACTCCATCTTCCTGTATGATAAACAGAAGGTTCTTTTATTCCTTATTCTCCACCAGAGGGCAATACATGTGGGACTTAGCACACCCTACTGGTAGGTTTTATATAACAGAGTTGGCGGATAAGTTGCAGTTGAGGTTACCTGTAGGGGCAAAGAAAGTGGACATAGTTGAAGTAACAGCACAGCATTTGAAGTTAGGAGGGATACCTGCCACTAGTGAGTCACAGCTGGATGTAGTGAGACTTCAGTTAGAAATGAAGAGGCTTGAATTTGAACGAGCAAAGGAACTGAGAAAACTTGAATTGGCGGCAAAAGAAAAGAAAAAATAATTGGAAATGAAAAAGGCTGGAACTAGAGGCAGCAGAAAAAGAAAGGGCAGAGAAAGAAAATGAAAAGGAAAGAGAAAGGGAATTGGCGGAAAGGCAGGAAAAAGAAATAAGACAAGAAAGGGAATTTGAAATGGTGAAGCTAGAAATGGATGAGAGAATGAATGAAAGAGACAGAGAGTGCCGACTTAAAAAAAGTTGGATTTTAAAAAGGAGACATCAGATGCTGATGTTCTTTATTTCATTTGAGACACATCATCTGCCACATCACAACAGTGGCCTACATATAGATGTAATTTGTCATCAGTTAAATCAATGTGAACACCACCAACTTACATTTTTATGACACTTTTGCCAAAGAAACATGTTCCAAAGTGCTTCACAGAGACATTGTAAATAAATGGATGCTGAGCCAGAGAACGTGATATTAGGAAGGATGATCAAAAGCTTGACCAAAGAGATGGGCTTTAAGGAGGGGCTTGAAAGAGGAAAGGAAGATAGAGAGGCAGAGGAGTTTAAGGAGATATTTACACAGCATAGGGTCTAGATGGCTTTTTAGCATGCAAACTAATGGAAGGGTGAAGTGTGGTTGCAGAGGAAACCAGAGTAGGAGAAATAGTGAGCTTGGAACTGGAGGAGGTCACAGAGATAGGACGAGACAAAGCCAGCAAGGGATTTAAACACAAGGATTTAAAAAAAAATGTTGAGACTTTTAGGAGCTAGGGCCAATGCAGGTCACTGAGGGATGAGGTGATAGGTGAGCAGGGCATGCTGCATGATAGGATACCAGCAGCAGAGTTTTGGATGAGCAGAGGTTGACCAGGACAACATTGGAATAGTCAAACCTGGAGGTAACAAAGAAATACATGAGGATTTCAGCAGCCGATGTTATTGAGAGGATACAGGGTCATCTCCAGAGCATATAGGAACAGTCTGACTGAATGTGAGATAGTGACTGGATACGGAAATAGAATTGGTGTGAATGATAGGCTGTTTGAGGCAGGGACTATAATGGATTCCATCTTCACAGCATTTAGCAAGAGAAAGCTTTAATTAATGGACTATGGATGTCAAAGCATGAAATTAGACAGAACTGAGGCAGTGGCCATGTTAAAAGAAGTGATGGAAAGTAGAGCATCAGTGTACAATATAAGGGGAAGCTGATCCCATGTTTGTGGATTCTATCACCAAAAGTCACACTGTAGATGAGGAAGAAGATCGGACAAAAATAGATCCTTGAGGAATTCTAGAGACAGTCACATGGGGGTGAGAGGTAGCTGGGAAGAGCAGCCACTGCTGAATTCACTCTAACGACCATCAGATATGTAAGGGTGGAACAAGGTTAGGGCCGTTGTATTGAACTGGTCAATGGAGAAAAGGTGTGGATGGATGATGGTGTGGTTGACCAAATGAAAGACTGCAGAGAGGTTGAGGAAGACAAAAAGGAATATAAGACTCCACTGTCGCAATCACAGATGTTGTGACTTTGTGAATATGAGTAGGCTCATATTTAAACAGACAGTGGAGTATAAATGAAGTAACTTCAAGACAAAATACCTAAATAGTTACAAATCTTTTTATTCTTTTGTTTTAGTAAATTAATGTAGCTACCATATTTGTATCCAATTTATAATTATATTTAGATTGTCTGTAGAGAGCCAATATCCATTATAATGATGAGATATCTAATAACAGCACTGTATTGATTATTTCATCATTACAGCTCCCTGTGGATAACTTAGCTTTTACCTATAATTTTTTTTACACTCCATGCTTAACTTATTACAGTTAACAGTTACTTCTCAATATCAGTAAACCCTTTTAACTGCACTTGTAAAAATAATTGTAGATATCAATGTCTGTTTATGCAATTATCAATTTATGGAGAGCATGGTGGTCTACACAGTAAAATGAAAAGAACCTCAAACTAAGTGGGTGTCGTTTTACACTGAAATTTTATTTTATGTTGGCAAACCATTTTGCAAACTAAATCTAGAGAAAAATCTAAACTAAACAAGGTTATATTTAATGAAATATTTTCAGTAGTGCCAAGCTGCATCATACATACAGGAATCTAGATTTTGTAAACTTTTTGTGCTGAATATATTGAAAATAATGTAGTGACATAGCTCTCCTTAAGCTGAAGAGTGTATCAATACTATAATATTCACTTTACTCACTGTTATGTTCTATTATAGTTAACCATACCATGCTAATTTAAGTTCACATTCACTGTTTCAATTTTAAACTGTACCATACCAAACATAATCTCATAAAATTCACAAAAATGTTACTTTTGCAATATGTAGGCTTCTTGCTTCAGACATTTACTAATCTTACTATTAGTTGAAACTTACAACAAACAGCCTTCCAAAAAGTCTTGAATATCACTAACAAATGTTTAGATAAAATATATTAAAGTAATATAATCATTATAATATGCATATTTAGCTATATGATCATAATCAATATAACTTTGATCCTACAGTAATATTGTAGTTTTAAGCACAGATTTATTAAACCTCTTCACCAATGATCTGATACAGTAGGTATTGCTTACCTTTACCCTACTAATAGGGAATTCATATAAAGAGCATCCTTTACCTCATGTTATAAAACATTTTTGCAAGGCCAAGTAAGTTGAATGAACTGTACCTCATTCTATCATTAAATAGTAATTTACTAAAGTTTATTGTCATTTAAAAAAAATGGTGAATTTTGCTCAGAATGGTGGGGCATAAGTTGTAAATATAATCACTATCCTCATGAAGATTCAATTACAACAATGACAGGTTTTCCTCATTTTATCTACCATTCAAGGGTGGGTCTTAAACATCTTAGCTGCTATCAAACACAAAAATGTCTCAATTATCTTCAAATTATTTCCTGTACCACATACCCTAAATCCCTTTTGAATGCCTTATGACTGGGCCTGGGGGAAAGTCAGAGGTCATATCCTCCCCTCACTTGTTTTAATAGATTCCTAATCCACTTGACAGGATCTGCTCTTTTCTGTAGCAGTTGCCAAAGGAAATCATTGCGGTAAGTTCTGTTCTTAATCACTTTAACATATATTTTAATGCTGTGAACGCAACGTAAAGGAAGTGCATAAAAGGAGAAAACAATATATAATCATAATGCTTTTGAGCTGTTGTCATTAAATTGAAGTATTCTGCTTTTCATTGAATTAAGCTTACGCTTTTAAAACGTAGCGAAGTGGACAATGGATAATTGATACAATTCTTTACTAAAAGTAAATACTTTTTCTCCTTAGTTTATTGCTTTCATGTTGTAGATCAGACAGATTGAAGTTAAACCAATTATTCATCAACTTTAACTAATAGTACAAGTAAAGGTAAAACAATAATCGGAAAATTGTGTGTCCAAATTTCCATTATGTGATTGTGGTGGGCAAAATTCCATCCCAGCTGTAGTGATTCATAAGTTTGTCCCTAATATGCCTATAGGCAACATCATCACGTTCTTACAGTGATACAGGTGAGCTTTATATCATTCTGAGTTCACTTTACAAGTCTGGCTGTGCTCGGGAATGAAATGATTGTTTCTCAAGGATGCTCAAAACCTGTTACAGAATCATAACCAATTTGCAGACACACCTATGCTAGACTTATAATTAAAGTGCTCTTCCCAAAGGTCCAACTCAATTTCAACTAGGTCAGTAAAAATAACATCTTTAAAATCTGCCAGTAACCAAAATAAAATGTGATTTAAAGTTTATAATGTGAGTGTATAATAGCTTCAGCTTTGCAATACTTAACATCTGAGTCTTTAAACATGCTTATCCACATTCCTTCTGGTCAATTTGTAATTTGCCTGTTTAATGCAGCAAATGGCAATGTTTATTTGTAGTAGATACGGCTAGTCTTAGCTGTAAAACAAGTAATATGTGTTGTCAATCAACTATTTAAATAATTACTTATTTAACACAAAACAAATGCTAATATCTGCAGAAAGATTTAGATTTAATTTTTAAATTAGTAAAAATCTTCCTTTGCTAACGTGCAAACAGTCTGAAAATATAATTTAAAAAGAAATGCTGGTGTGAAGTATTTTGTGTCAATCAAGTAGAAGCTGAAATAGTATTGCACTGTGTATTCAATGCAGTAACCCCAATGCATGACCTGGCATTTTATGGAAGAAGCATTTGATACATTTTAAGTTGTGCCATTACATGAAAGGGTTGCTGTGTATGGTTTGCCTTTTGAAACACCTATTAACAGAAAGCCATTGGATGGTTTGGCAAGGAAAGGTTCAAACATAAATATTAGTCAATGTAAATACATAAGTTACCAGTCGATTTACTGTGAGTTAATATCAAGCGTGGTCTTATGGTGAAACAGTTAAGTTGACAGAAAATACTGATTTAATTTAGTTCCATTTCAACTTCAGACATTTTGTCCTTATTTTTATATATTGTTTTGATTCATATTATTGCTTATAGTTAAATTGCAAAACTAATGACTATTTGGAATGCAGAGAATCAGACTTGCTTGGAGTATAGGAGTTTCTCTGCAGTTCAGACTGAGGAATTGGGAGATACAAAACTGATAGGTGAGTGTAGTTACTATATGACAATGTTACAAAGGCAAGTTCCATTATAAATGCGAATCCAGAAAATTAAAGTGGTAAAGTTGATACAAAATTTGATAAAAATGTGACAGCAGGAAGTGGGATTTTGTAGACAGGAAGAATGCAAGAGCTCACAGTTCTGTTATGTACTTGGCCAAATGTTAAATGTGCATTAGGTTAAAAACAGTCATATGTGAAAGAATAATTGCTACTATTATGTTTCAACCTTAGTAGCACTATCACATCTGTGCCAGAAGATCATAGGTTAAAGCCTCAGCCCTGAGAATTGGGCAATTAATCTAGGCTGGCTCTTCAGTGCAGGACTGCGCTGCTGGAGATGCCATCTTTCAGATGAATGTTAAACTGATGTCACATCTGCCCTCTTGGGTGGATATAAAAGATTCCTCCCACCCGGTATTGAGCACCACCTGGTCTTCTTCTTATCGTGTCCACGAACAGTCTATACATGGCCCAGCCAGAACCGGACACATTTTTGTGCCTTGTTGTTGAATTCGGCAAGATCTGCAACAGTGCAGGGTTCCTCTAGCGATAGGCATTGCAGGAGATGTTGCATAGTCTGTGGCTCCTGGTGAAAACATGAGAGACACAAAGGCACAAACCGTACTCTGGGCTGGAAACTTCAATATCCACCATGAAGTAGTGTCACCATTGATTGAACTGCTCAAGCCCCAAGGACAAGCTGCCAGACAATGCAAGCATTATGTGGTAAGGGAACATGGGGGAACTTGACTTCATCCTCACCAACTTAAAGTTCAGAGGCGCATCTATAGCATTGGTAAGACTGATCACTTCAGAGTCTTTGTGGAGACAAGGTCTCATCTTTGGAGTGAGGAAACTTTCCATCGTGTAGTGTGACACTATCATCATGGACAAACTTTGCATCCTTAAGCTATTATCCATTAGGTGCTGTGGGCCACCAATATCAGCAAAATTGTATATTACCATAATATATAACTGTATCCCAGCCTGTCTAACATTTCTCCAACATCATCAACCATTGGTTCAATAGAAAGAACATGTCAGAATCAGTGCAAGGTATAATCAAGAATGAGGCAGCAACAAAGTAAAACTCCAACTTATTAGGGCTACTTATATGTTAAATACCAAAAGAACAGATAATAAACTAAGCTAAAAGCAAAAAACTGCCGATGCTGGAAATCCAAAACAAAAACAAACATACCTGGAAAAACTCAGCAGGTCTGGCAGCATCTGTGGAGAGGAGCACAGTTAACGTTTCAAGTCCGCATGACTCTTCAACAGAACAAAGCTAAGTGGTCTCACAACCACCAGGTCCAAGTAAAGCTCTGTAACCCTTCCATGTCCAGTGGAGTATGGAAATGGCAAATCAGGCAACTAATGGGACTAGAAGGAAGCTGCATTCCTGGCTCAGTGGAGTGCATTACATGAGTACAAGAAATAATGCTGAAATACTTGCAAGTGTCTTCATCCAGTAGTGATGAATGGAAGATTCTATTGGGCCTTGTCCTGAGATCTGTACCATTGTAAATGTCAACATTCAGCCAATTTGGTTATGACAACAGCTGAATCACTGGATACGGTAAAGGGTAGGTATCCTGAGCAACTCCTGGCTATAGCACTGAAGGCCCATGCATCAGAATAGCCAATCCCCTGTGTAGTTATTCCAGCGCAGCTATGACACTTGAACTCACTTGACAATGTGGAAAAATGCCTAGATACAGCCTAGTTATGTGATCATGAAGTTACTGGATTGTTGTAAAGACATTGGGCGGAATTTTCCGTTCCTATCCACTGTGTGATCGGAAATTCCTACCCAAAGTCAATGGACCTTTTGCTGGGCCATCAAATTTACCATCCTGCCTGTGGCGTTTCCCTCAGTGAGTGGGACCGGAAAGCTTAGACCATAGTTGAGCCACAAACATCCTTTAGGGAAGGAAATTTGCTGTCCTTACCAGATTGGGCTTATATGTAGGTCCAATGTGATTGACTCTAAATTGGCTTGGCAAGCCATTTAGTTGGCCCACCACCTCCTCAGATCAATGAGGGATTAGTATTAAATGCAGGTTTTGTCAGTGACATCCACACTTGGACGATGAATAATTTAAAACAAAACTATTGGTGTCTTCTTCCATCACTTTCCTGATGATCGGGTGGATACTGATTGGGCAGTAATTGGCTGAATTAGATTTACCTTACCTCTCTATTGCACTTGTATTATATTTTGTTGCAGAGGTGTGTATTGATGAACTTTTTGTAGCAAAAACTACAGGAAAATTAGACCATGTAGAGATATAAATGCAAACTTTACCCATCACATTCTAAGACAGAAGCAAAGTACAGCTGATGCTGGAAATTTGAAATAAAAACTGCAATTACTGGAAATGCTCAGCAGGTTGAGCAACATCTGTGGAGATAGAATCAGAGTTAATATTTCAAGTTGATGACCCTTCATCAGAACTGTTCTGTTGAAGAGTCAATGACATGAAAAATTAGGCTGCATTTTCCATTAGGGTGTTGGAACATCGACATTAGGCCTATGTGGGGGCCCTGAGCCTGCTCGTGTCGTCAGCTCACCCACTGACACAACCTTCCAGGAGGTGCCCTCCCATCTGTATTTGATATCCTTTTAGGGATGATGGACATGCTCCTGAGGCTGCAGTCCCAATTCCAAGGCCCTACAGCGATGTCAGGCTGCCAGCCCCAACGGGAGAGGTGGATGCTGTCAAGGCAGGCAAACGAGCACAAGGACCCCTCAACATGGAGGCACAATAGGCTGCCTGCATAGAAGTTTCAATGGAAATCTAGAGGCCCAAAGCCACTAGGGCCATCAAATGGGAGGGGAAGCCCATCTGCAGGCCTATTAACAAGCTGTGCAGTGGCCTTTCATCCTGTGATCTTGTCATTTGGGTATGGAACCTCTGGCTCTGATTGCTCCCTGTGCCACTGCTGGCAGGTCAGCTCAATTGAGCTGACGACCTCCACACACAGCGCCAATGCAAAGTGGCCACTATGTGGAGGCTTAATTGCACTAATTGGTTGCCCACCATGGAGTGGGCAGCTGGAACGATTCCCAGCCTGCCCCGGGAAGGCTTCCCGCAAGCAGGAATATGTCAGAGAGCTGTTCCAATGCAACTCAGTTGCACCCCCACGCCCCTCCAACTATCTTTCTGCTTCAGACTGCACCCCCCCCCCCCCCCCCCCCCCCCCAACCCACCGCTCACTAGCCCCCTTTCCATGGGGCCGGGAAAACCCAGCCCATCAACACTGTTTCCCTCTCCACAAGTACTGCCAGGCCTGTTGAGTATTTCCAATATATTCTGTTTTTCTGTTGGAGCGATTGCCAGTTACCATTAACAGAAGTGTATCTGAAATATGGGGCAGAATTTTCTGCCTGTCAAGCGGGCCGTGTGGGAGTGAGCACAGACCCAATTGCTGCCCACGATCAGGTCTGCGCTGCCATTTTAAGCGGGCGGGCCAATTAAGGCCAGTCAAGCGTGAACCGCGGCTCCTGAGGACAGCGGGAGTGGGTGGGCGGCAGCGGGGCTGCTATGACCGTCAGGTCCAATGGCGACCTGGCGGCCTGTTTAAAAGAATTCCTGCAGCCTTGTAAAGGCTGTCAAACATGGCCAGCAAGAGGGCTCCCAGGAGTGTTGCTGGTGAGCAGGCCAGGCAGGAGGGTAGAGCAGGGGGGCACTGTGCCCCTCGTTTCTCAGACAATTGCCTTGCTGCCCTCCATGAGGACGTGGCAGTGCGGCGGGAGGTCCTCATACCCCAGGAACGGGAGGAGGAGGCCACCCTACATGACCAAACGTGCCTGGGAAGAGGTGGCGGAGATCGTGAGCTCCCACGATGTGGTGCGGTGCACCTGGCTCCAGTGCCATAAGTGTTTCAATTACCTCCTGCGCTCAGGAAGGGTGGGTACCATGTTGGCATCGGTCACTTAACCCAGCAGGTAGGCTTCCCCCGCCCCGGCCGCACCCTGTTCCCCACCCCACCCCCCCCAGCTCTGAGTGCAGTGACTGCATTAAATCATTGATGGCATGTGTCCCTCGCTGGGTGGGCCAGCAGATATTGCCCATGCTGAGGTCACCCTGAGAGGATGGTGAAGAGATGGGATCTGCATCCGCAATATGTGGTACAGTGACACCCACATTACTGTTTTGGGGGCAACCTGGAGGATCTGTATCTAGGCACAGTGCTGGAACTGCAAAACATGCCAAAGTCAGGGTGCTGACATGCTGGGAGGGGAGCTTCCAGGTGGTGGGGCACCCATCCATCTGCTGCCCTTTGCTTTCCACGTGCTTGCGCCTCCTTGCTTTGTAAGGTTAGACTGTGTGGTGCTAAATGTGATGTGGGCTGTATTTGGCCAAGGGGGAGTGCGAACAAGCCTAGCATTTTTGTGTGAGTGTGCGGCAGCTGCAGGGTGAGGAGGCACTGGAGCCCTGCGATGTCCCACTCTGGTTGGGGTGGGATGGCAGCGAAGAGATTCCAGGTACGAGAAGCACGAATCAATGCTCTTCTCTCGTTTTCAGGAGAAGAAAGCTCATAATGCCACCAAGCGCTTGAGGACTGGTGGAGGGCTGGCCCAGTTGGCGATCATTATCAGGTTCGAGCAGGAGGCCCTCGATCTGGAGAGGTGCCCTGCGCCAAGGTCCATTGGTATCGGTGAGGCTGGGGTGCCACATGCAGGTATGTTTGCCCAGCACTGAGGTCACCATTAGAGTCCCAGCAGCCATGGCACTACTGAATGTTCAGTGATTGAAGTTTGCAACATGGCTTGACCATTGCTTATGGAAGGATGAGCGCATAATGATCTGGGGGACAGGATGCACATTGACATTGTCTCCACGTTAACTGATCCAATGCCTTTGTTCTTCCTTTTAAGATCACTGGAGCAGGGCCGGGAGGAGGAGCAGCAGGGCCCCCTCTCACACCTGAGGACCCTGAAGTCTCTGAACCACCAGTGTCACACCAACTCTGCCAGGCAGGTGCCAGCACAGATACTAGCACCTCAGTGGGAATTAGATCATTGGCTACTGTCCCGGGGCACAGCGATGAGGGCACTTCACAGTCGCTGGAGGAGCTGGCGGTGACAGAGAGTGCCCATGGCACCAGCAGTCAGAGGACTGCAGGAGACCAGGCACATGCTCAGTCAGTGGCTGACGATGTGCCTCTGGAGTCGTCTGTGAGGCAGCAAACGCTGGAAGTCCAGCAGGGTGTGCGGGAGGATCTGACGGAGATTCATGAGGCTATGCTTGGCTTGGTCTCCGTGGTGGAGGAGTCCACGTGGACTATCACTGAAGCAATGAGCCTCATGTCCGAGCGCCATGCTTCCTCCATGGAAAGAGTGGCAACTTTTGTGGAGAGGCTCCTCTGGGAGGCCAGTCTGGGCTTCCTGGGGATGCACTTGGACTGGCAAGCCCTCACATTGGGCATTGACCTCAGCTGGTCAGTGCCAGAGTGGGAGTTGGTCTGGGCACCAAGTTTCCCATCTCGGTGCCCATCCATCTAGGTGAGCAGGGAGATCCGAAGCGACCTCACATCGGTGCAGCAGCTGCCTATTGTCTCTGGGGGCTCCTCTCAGGGCATTCCGGATGAGGGCAGCAGCTCCTCCGCCCCTCTGCCAGTGACCGTTGCATCTGATGAGACTGTGATGACTGAGGAGATGCCAGCTGTGGAACTGGCAGCTCCCTCCCAGGCGGGCCCAGCACAGGCTCCACGGGCCAGAGGACATCCGCCAAGGTCATCAAGGCCAACAGAACAGCAGAGTCAGCAGGCTGGCTCAGATGCCAGTGCCAGCAAGGGGAGAGCACCTAGACATAGCACCTGAAAATGTAAGTTTAAGGCACCTTAGGCACACCACGGGTTTCTCACTGGTGCTTTTGTGTTGGCCGGCAATCAGGTCATGGTTAATTGGTGTGCTATTTAACACTTTTGTCATTTTGTTTCCTTAAGTCCATTTTGTTATATCATTAAATTTAGACATGTGACCATGGCTGAGGGTGGCTCTTTTCCTCTGCAGGTGGATGGTTACCCATGATGTTATGAATGAGTTGAGTCACATTGAGCTTTATTGACTCGGCCTTTAGTTAATGTTCCTATCGAGGCAGATTTAGCACTCAGGAGCCTGCAGCACAGGCTTTTGTTGGAGGTCCATCCGTCGTGTTCTAGCTGAAGGTTTGCTGGATTAAAGCCTCCCAGGTTTCCTTGCCTCCCTGGAGTATGCCCAGGTCAGCGTCAATCCCCTCAGCATTTCCCTGTGCGTGCTCATCCTCGGACTCACTGCCGAACTCATCGTGTGCAGCAGCAGCCACTGCGTTAACATCTTCTTCGTCCACAGCGTCCCCCCTTTCCAGCGCCAGATTGTGGAGAGCACAGCATGCAACCACTATCAACCAACACACAATCTGGGAGGTACTGGAGTGCGCCCCCTGAGCAGTCCAGGAATTGGAAGCGCATCTTGAGAAGACTGATGGTTAGCTCCACCACAGTCCTTGTGGTGCCGTGGCTCCTAATTCACTGCTGCTCAGCTTCTGTTCTTGGATGGCGGAGAGGTGTCATGAGCCACCTCCTGAAGGGATAGCCCTTGTCACCCAGCAGCCATCCATCAAGCCGGGCTGGAGCACTGAAGAGCCCCGGCACCTGGGAGTGTCTGAGAATGTCGGTGTCGTGGGAGCTGCCTGGGTACCTTGCACAGATTTGCAGAATCTGTATCCTGTGATCACACACTATCTGCACGTTCAAGGAGTGGAAGCCCTTCCTGCTGACGAAGGCACCAGGCTTACCTGCTGGCAATTTGATGGCCACATGTGTGCAGTCTATTGCACCCTGGACACAGGAGAAGCTAGCAATTGCTGCGAAGCCTCTGGCTCACTCTGTCTGGCTGGCCTGGTCCCAGCAGTGGTGGATGAAGGTCATTGCACGCCTGAACAGAGCGTCTGTGACCTGCTTGACACAGGTGTGAACAGCTGATTGGAAGACACCGCAAAAATCACCCACCGAGGCCTGGAAGGAGCCAGAGGCATAGAAGTTGAGGGCAGCTGTTACCTTTAGAACCACTGGCATGGGGTGTCCACCCACACAGTTATTGGAGATCTCAGGGCCTATCATTTGACAGATAGAGCTCACTGTCTCCCTTGAGAGATGAAGCCTCTTTTGGCACTGCACCTCTGACATATTGAGGTAGCTGCTTCACCACCTGTATACCCTGGCAGCAGGATACTGGCATCTTCTGCGGCCCCTTCTGCCTTGGACTTCCTGTTGGTCCTGCGCCCTTTGTGCCTGCGCCTCTCCTCCCATAGGTGGCTCCCCTGGAGGCTGAATGTGCACTCCTGCCCTCCTCCCCCTTCTGGCCCTCCCTCCTCAGAGGAGGTGCTTCCAGTGGAGAGCACAACTCCCATTCCCAGGCAATGGGAAGGCTTCCTGAAACCTGCAGGCCTCAAAAAGGATCTTCACTGTAAAGTGCTGACCTGAAGATTGTGAGTCCTGTCCAAGCAGCTGGTGTGCATTTTGAAGTATTTCTGCTCGCACAGGCAAGTATCAGTAACTTTACAAATTAAATATCTGACCGAGCACATTCGCGACCCCACTGAGCCCTCTTATCCTGCCCGTGGATGAGGTTTATATAAATGTGTGACAGCATCTGCGGAGAAGAACACAGTTAACGTTTTGAGTCCGTATGACTCTTCAACAGAACTAAGGAAAAATAGAAAAGAGGTGAAATATAAGCTGGTTTAAGGGGGGGTAGGACAGGTAGAGCTGGATAGAGGGCCAGTGATAGATGGAGATAACCAAAAAATGTCATAGACAAAAGGACAAAGAGGTGTTGAAGGTGGTGATATTATCTAAGGAATGTGATAATAGGTGACATTAAGAGTAGAAAGCTGGACGAGCAAGGTACAGATAGCCCTAGTGGGGATGGGGTGGGGGGAAGGGATCGAAATAGGCTAAAAGGTAGAGATAAAACAATGGATGGAAATACATTTAAAAATAATGGAAATAAGTGGGAAAAGAAAAATCTATATAAATTATTGGAAAAAGGGGGATCAGAAAGGGGGTGGGGAAGGAGGAGAGAGTTCATGATCTAAAGTTGTTGAACTCAATATTCAGTCCAGAAGGCTGTAAAGTACCTAGTCGGAAGATGAGGTGCTGTTCCTCCAGTTTGCGTTGAGCTTCACTGGAACATTGCAGCAGGCCAAGGATGGACATGTGGGCATGAGAGCAGGGTGGAGTGTTGAAATGGCAAGCGACAGGGAGGTCTGGGTCATGCTTGTGGACAGACTGAAGGTGTTCCACAAAGCGTTCACCCAGTCTGCATTTGGTCTCTCCAATGTAGAGGAAACTGCTTTGGGAACAGCGACTGCAGTAGACTAAATTGAGGGAAGTGCAAGTGAAATGCTGCTTCACTTGAAAGGAGTGTTTGGGCCCTTGGACGGTGAGGAGGGGGGAAGTAAAGGGGCAGGTGTTGCACCTTCTGCGGTTGCATGGGAAGGTGCCGTGGGAGGGGGTTGAGGTGTAGGGGGTGATGGAGGAGTGGACCAGGGTGTCCCGGAGGGAACGATCCCTGCGGAATGCTGCCAGGGTGGGTGAAGGGAAGATGTGTTTGGTGGTGGCATCATGGCGGAAATGGCGGAGGATGATCCTTTGAATATGGAGGCTGGTGGGGTGATAAGTGAGGACAAGGGGGACCCTATCATGGTTTTCCTTAGTTCTGTTGAAGAGTCATATGGACTCGACACGTTAACTGTGTTCCTCTCCGCAGATGCTGTCAGACCTGCTGAATTTTTCCAGGTATTTTTGCTTTTGTTTTGGATTTCCAGCATCCGCAGCTTTTTAATTTTATCTTTATATAAACGTGTCCTACCCGCCTGCTTGTTGTGCCCTTGTGACGACCTGAAGATCACACGGGCCCCGAAAAATCGCCGTCAATTGGTGCCTCAAGGGCCTTAAATGGCCCGTTAATTAATGGTGGGCGCGCATTGGAGACCATCACGCCCCCGCCCACCGAAATATCACGATGGCATCGCCCGAGGTTACCTCGCGTCATTTTACGCACGCCAATGGGAAAATTTTGCCCATGGTGTTATTAACATGCGCAACCTAGTTGTCTCCTTTCCTTTAATTTGTCTGTCTATTTTCAATCATTTGTTGTTGTCCTCTGACACATTGGCTTCATTTCAGCAGCATTCATAACAGGCAAATAATTATTTGGTAAGGTTTTATGCATTTTATCCATGAGAAGCATTTGTTAGAATATTATATATCTACATTCTCACAATCCCTGTGGTAGTGTACAGCCTATTAAGACATTGTTGAATCTGGCATTGGAGTCATGAGCCATGGTTTCAGCAAATAATTTCGGTCAGCTGTGAAATTGTAAGAAATATTAAAATTTATGGTTCAGGTTTGATTTTGCAAGGGCAAGTTGTGATTTTGACCAATGTTGTTAAAATGCACATCCATCACATTCAACTGTCTATTCGTAGATTGAGAGCATCAATTACTGTAGGCATATGAATGTTACAAATGCACAGGACTATGAAGATACACTAGATGTAACTCGCGATATTAAGGTTATCTGCAATGATAAACAATATACAGTTCACAGCAAAAAACCTGTGAAAGGCACTAGTGATTTCAGACGTGACTTTGAACATTGTTGATTGATACTGACAATTTCTCTGACAGTTAATTATCTGAAAAATGCTGATGGGATGTGCCTGCAACAGAGACATGCATTGCAATGACATGCAAAATGCGATTGATTTAATCCTGACAATCCAAATTCATTTTATGTAGGCCTTAAAATTCATTGTTAATGAACATAATCAATTTCCTCCACAAATAATTAATGCCTCATCTGTCAATATTTGTAAGTCCTGAGGGATACAGCATTCCTAAGAATTCTACCATATTCGTGTTGGAAGCAAAGGCTCTGATATTTATGGGTAGGCAGGGAGGTTTGCAGATTGCAGGGCAGAGGGAAATCCTGGATGGGGGTGGGCGGTGGGGGGAGCACAAATCATCCTGAAATGGGACGAGAGAGGTCATCAGGGTAGAAGAAGGTTGGTCTGCCTTCAGTTGTGGAGGAGAGAAGGACCGCGGATGGCAGAGGCACCTGCTTCTCCTGGCCCACAGGAAGTGCTGAAAAAAGAACTTACCTCATAGAGCAGGCAACTCTTGCCTCTCTTTCTCTGCCAGGTTTCCTTGCCCAGGGATATCCGTGTGACAGCAGTGAATTTTCAAACAGTATGACACAGGGTGATGTTAAATATCATTTTCAAACCAGTCATGAAGAAGGAGCAGGAGTGCACCTTTGGGGCTCACATAATTAATCTGCGCTGCTGCTACCCAGGAACTCCCACCCTTCACAATCCCGATGCCTGCCCCCCTCCTCACCCACTTTGATAACTTATCTTGCTCTTGGCAGCTCCTCCCTGATTTTAGTTGTTAAACAGGTATGTTTAAATAATTTTAAAATAAAAGTGATTTTTATGCCTTTTGATGTCAATGGAAGTAAAAACAGGCAAGATGTGAAGCAGGCTGCTGACAACTATCCCCTATTTCCTGACTAAGATCTATCCCACTTTGGTTTTTTGCCTGATGCAGAGAATAGTATCATAAGATGGTGCTTTCTAAATGACTTGAGTAAGAGCTGGTGAATCTTACTTCCAACAGTGTTATTAGCTGTAATGACAGAGTCTGGGATATATAGCCAAAACTGTCTGATTGGGAGGCAGGCGCTGTATAATTATGTTACTTGGCTACTTGTCTTTTATTCCTTAGTATATTAATATACTAAGCATAAATGCACTTTATTCAATAAATATGTTATAGCAATCATTGAAGATTGAGAAAATTAAATTTTACTTTCAAGCAATCTATATTGTAAGGTGTTAATAGTTTTGAGAATATTAAGTTATTATGCTAAGTATTTAAATACTGATTAACAATGACCTTTCATGTCATTCTGATATGATACATTTTGAAAAGTATTTGGCTATTAATCCAGGATTTTAATGGTGCATTAGTCTGATTGTTTATCTTTGCAGCCCTGATTAAACATTTTTTTATTTGTCACTTTAGTATTTGGGAAGTCAGAGTCATTATCGTAGCGTTTTGGTATCATTGCTGCATTACAATTAAACATGAGCGATGTGACACCTTGGACAGAAGACATGCAATTATGAAAACACAATCCTGTTGTTTTGTCAAATGATATAGGCATGGCAAGCTATAGAAAATAGGGGTAAATTTTAACTATCGGGCAGTAACTGGCTATCTGAATGGCCTGATGGAAGGCATTGAACATTTTGGGGGCCACACCTTATTAAAATATATATAACTGGCTGTGGACACCTCAATGCAGTTTTTGGGCTATAGGCTAGCTCAAAGATTCATCTGGGAGGGTGGGTGCATAGAGGGAAGGAACCTGGGATCTGTTAACGGACATGCATTACAGATATCCCCTGTTTAGAACCCTTTCTGGTAATATGTTTCCATTTTCTTCTCCTTCATCAGTTCTCTGCCAAAAGGTAGGTCCGACTCACAGAACCGGAATCTCCATCTGAAAGGAGGCAGGTCCCGAATCCACCCCAGCCAGAACGGGGATTGAACCCTGTGCTTTTGGCACCAATCTCATCCACACAGGCCATCCACCCAACTAAACCAACCAGGCCACCAAGGAGTCCAAGTTGCTATGCCAACTTGCAGTTTTGTACCCATGTTGTAGTCCAGAGCTATGAATAGCGATGGTAGAGGCTCCAATTTTCTTTCCCATCACGTAGCTGACCAAGAACCTCTCCAGCTCTTACCATTAGCCATTGATTATTTTGAAAGGATTTACAAGTTGATACTCAACCTGTTTTGCCATGTTATCAATGCAGCTTCCTTGGCCATCAGGTCCTGGAGTGAAACTTGAACGCAGACCTTCTGATTCAGAGGCAGGGCTGTTATTCACTGCACCACAAGACCTCTGTTTTTGTTTCACAGCAGTTTTAAAATAAGGAAGCTTCCCTGGCCGTGACCTCGGTTTTTGATTTATTGTGGTTACTGTGCATGTGTCAAGAAGTGCATTTGGTCAGTCATTACTGCACAAGCTTCTGATCTCACGACAGTACCTGGAATCATGCCTAGGTTTCCTTAACTAAATATGGCCATTTTGAAAGAATGGGTATTATGGCACAGGTAAAATGCTCCTTAGTCCACCTCTACACCTGCTGCCCAAGTAGCTCCCTTGATGTCAGGATCCTTAGGTGGGCACTAGTTCTGCCGCTCCACCTTTCCAGACATCAGGGGCCATTTTTGGGGTTGACAAAATTTACACCTGCCCAGGCCCCTGTGCAGGCTGCAGATAGGATTTTGAGTAAAAACACAACATTCTCTGGCCTGTCAGAGATCCTGCCTTCACCAGTCTCTTGGGGTTCAACTTCCACACCCAGAGCTTCATTGCAGCCAAAGAATTTGGGTTCCAGTGGTTAGGCAGGTGACTTGGTGTGTCACAGCATCCTGTAACTAATCATCCAAGTTTTTGCACATGGTGCACATTTGGTCAGACATTACTTGTTACTTATTTATGTGTTTCTATGTTTAATTAATATATAAGTTACTTTAAATACATTAAATTAATAGATAAAAATAGGTTTTTAATCTAAAAATTACAGGTCAGGAACATAATCCACCCTTATTACATGCTTTCTTATAGGAAAGTCATTTTCGTTTATCACATTTTTGTTTAGCACACCGTGTTTTAGAAACTCATTAGGCATGCTAAAGGAGGGATAGCTGTATTTTATAGAGCCCAGAGAAGGCATTCTTGCTCATCCTGGTCCCACAGAAATGATTTCAACATTTATATTTTAGGCCCTCTTCTGCTGTTTTGCCAGCATTTACTGAACAGGCCATTCATGGCAGACACTTCTGCTCAGTAGGCAATTAAAATGGCATAAAATAGCAGCCCTATGTATATAATTTTCCAATTTTCACAGACCAATGAGATTCCTGTCTGGCTTGGACAGGTGACTTGGCTGCCCAGTGGAAGGCCATGGATAACATAGCAGCAGAGTGCGAATAGGACAGTACGTCCATCACCTTTGTATCTGCCCATCTTCTGTTGGGTGCAAGGTGTTAAAATCTCCCTCCTAGTGTGCCACTGGAATCCACAATCTAACAAATTAGAGGCAATAATGGTACCTGCTTATCCATGCTGACACCATCTTATGCTTATATTTCATGACTTAAGTTGGAGGGCTTTGAATAGGAACGATACAGTGAAAACAGATATCAGGATCACAACAGCTGACAAGTTTCTTGGGCCAGAGAAGCCAAAGAGTGGAATATTGCATGCAGGGGGGCTGAATATTTGGGTAGTACTCAGCTCCACTGGGTTTCTACCCAATTTAACTTCAGCCCTATATTCTATGGGGTGAAGGGTTGAATCTTCCCCCACCCCCATGTCTCCTTTGTCAAGGACCATACCTGGGGGTGTTCATGGGACATCCCAAGAATTCTGCCCATCATGCCACCCAATAGTGTCAGAGAACCCACACCAGCAGAGCACCGATGCCAATTCCAAAGTCTCAGAAACAGCCTTCGAGAAAGACGATTGGCCCCTGAGAGGATTGACCATTTTGATATGACTGCAATTTTCTCTCGTTGGAACAAAGAAAACAATTTTCAAATGAATCTTTTTGACCATGGATGGTCTCTTGGAATGTTAATGCCTCTAAATGCCCTTACAGACACAACTGTCTGCCCTGACCGCTTAGACAACACTCATTCCCATAATTTATGATAGAACTACTCCCACTGGCAATTCAGCAGCAATGTGTTCGACAGTGTGGTCATGCAATCTGCACTTGGTCTTCCAATTACAGAAGAAGAGACTGCGTATGAACAGCAAATATAATGTACCATATTGAGGAAGTAAACATAAATTGCTGCTGCTTGACATGGAATGGTAGCTCTTGGACAGCTGTGTGGGAGAAGGTCAATGAATAGAGGTTGCATCTGCTGTGGGTTGCAGAGGAAGGTCAGCTGGAAGTCAGGGCGGTGGAAGGATGTACAAGTTCATCCTAGAGGGAACGCCCTTTTGGAAAGCAATTTTAGGTCTCAGTTATCTGTTCCATTTTCTTACAGACAGGGACATTATTTGTGTCTGCAACGAGGGGTGGGGTTGTAGGGCTATTGTTGTGGGTGTGGGTCCTTTGTAAAAACACAGTTGGTTTATATTTTGGGGAGAATAATGTGATTGCAGTATTACCCATTTCCTGCATTTGCAGATTTTTTTCCTTTTCCCCTTCCTGTGTTTTTTCATTGCTGTATTTAACTATTTTCATCTTGTTTGTTATTCTATGCCTTTTAATTGCCTCACTGTGATATCTCAATTCATCATCCAAGTGATTTTACTTCATCCAGCTTCTCAAATAAACGTGTTGGGCATTCAGTTGATTATTTCTGGCCCCACCACTCCCTTTTACTGCTTTGTTTATGTGCATTAAAGTACAAGTTGCCGATTGTTACAAATGCAGTAGTCTACAGCAAAAATGTTAATCTGTCATTTATCTTTATAAATGTTCACAGACCTGCTGTATGTTTGCAACATGCTTTGCTTCTTTTTAAGTTAGTTACACAAGCATGTAGATGTAACTATTAAGATTTTTTTTAATAGTCAATTTGCAATAAATAGAAACTAAGTAATGAAGCAAATAGTCATTGTTGGAATCATATCTCTCAAGACTGAATTTTTCTTTTACAAAATGGAAGGACTTGGCATTATCTGTACATTTGGAAGCTGGCCTGGGATTTTTTTAAGAAAGTCAGAAGTTCACCTTGGAACTGTCGACATGCAGGCCTCTTCCATGAAATCATCTGACCTTTATGGTACTTGAAGAAGATCTGGTTGTATGTTTGAGCTGCAATCACTTTAATTGATAGAGAAAAAAAACTGAAGAAAAGCAAAGGCCAGTAACTTGTTGGAAATCACATGGCAGAGAAAAAAAATAACGTAAAATTTCGAACTTGCTGGTTTTGAAGGTAGTCTTGTTGGGGAACAAGCTAAGGAAGGAACTACCTTGCCTGCAATTATGTGTGGCTATCAACCTGTAGCCAGAGAACCCTCATCTGAGTGTAACTGGCCTGCATTTGGACCTGCAAAGCTGAGACCAGTTGGTGAGAACTTTCAGGCATCCACCGGGACCAGTGACCCATGTTCACACAAGGAAGCTCCAGGTCGACAGCGTTGAGATCCTGCGAGCTTTATCCTTTATTTTATAACGCCCATCCTCTGAAGCCCATCTCTGCAGAGAGACTCTCTCTGTTTGTCCTTTGTCTGTGTGTGTGCTGGGGGAATTCTTTAGGAAAAAGTAGATAGTTATACTTCTTGATTACAATTGTGTGTTAACCAATACTTGCTACTTGTTAACAAGAAGTTTTGAATTATAATAAACACCCGTTCTGAGTTTATTGAAAGAAGCCTGGTTGAAGACTTTTATTCTGGGCACCAGTAGGGGAAATGGACGATTGGCTATTTTAGGAGAAAATTAAACTTCTAAATTAATGGTATGGCCTGCGGAGTAGTGAGGCTGGATCATACATGCACTCCTCCCATCCCGGTCGTAACATCATATAAGAAGAATAAAACAGTGAAAGTAAAGTTGGTGCTGACAAGCTGTTGAAATATTTTACTAACTACTTAATACAAGGCCCAATGTTCTGGGGAAAGCTTTTTAGGAACAGAGCTGTAGAACTTCTGCCTGATTTTGTGGTGGATGTAGGGGATATGGCACATGTGATTTGCTGGACAATTTCTGTAATACCTTGCCACCTTACAGTCCTGGGGAATATATTTTTAAATTGATGGTTCTTCATTATTCAAGTTTCAGTGTTCCCATGAATTTCTCCGCATTGCTGAAACTAGTCTTCTAAATTTTGAATTCCCACAAGCCTTTAATGATGCTAAAACAAAGACTCACAAATACCTAGTATTAAAATACAGGAATTACTTCTAATGATGCATTTCCTTTATTTATGTGTCACTTGGCAGCTGCCAAGCTACCCAGGTGTCTTGGCTCCTCCTTGTATAATAGGGATCATATGAAAGCAGCTGAGAGATTGGGGGCAGCAGCACACACCTTTCTTCCATCATAATCAAATTCCTTAGCGGAGGCTTCGCTGTTAAAAGTGTGACCTCTGACATCACTTACGACTTGGATATACTTGAACAACAAGAAGTATACTACTACGACTCCACATGTCACTTCAATATTTTTGATGGGCAACAAAGGAAGTCTTAGGAGTAGTTGGGGCGAGCCTTAATTTCCATCCCAAGACGGGCAACAGAAGTTCACAGTTTAAATGTTTTAAGCCTAGCAGGGAATCAGCATTTTCAAATAAAGATTGAAGATTGTTACAGTTGCAGTGTGTAAGTCATGATTTAATTCCAATGGACGAAGTTGCTGCCAATCAGTCAGGTGGAGTGGGGCCGATGTGTGCGGGGTTTCAGGCAGGAATGCAGTGCACTAAACTCTGGCCATCCTAAGTAGTGGCCAGCACCCTCCGGCATGCATTAAGGGGCCTTGAGACGGAGCCGTAGTTGAACACGTAACCGTAAGAGATCCCTAGGAGACCCATGTTAACCCATGTGTCTCTCTCTTTCACCCTGCAGGAGGAGTACGTCAGGAGCATAGATCCTGGTGACCTAGTTGTATGCCTCATGACTTACAGGGAGTGGAGACGAAGGAGAAGAGAGTGACAGAGGTGCCTGGCTGGGCAGAGGGAGGAGCAGCACCCTCAAGAAGAAGGGGCGGCTTGGGCTCCTACCCACGCTGCTGGAGAGCCACAGCGAGCCATCACGGGTCAGCGCCTAGCTAGACACAGGGTCTATAGACGCCGTTTGCTATTCCTGCAGATGACCAAGAACCTGTGTTACCAAAGACTGCGCATGTCCAAGGAATTGGTCAGTCAGATATGTCTCCTGCTGCAGGTCTTGGTCTATGGGGAATTGGTTGATTTTAGCCATGGCAAGTTGATTTGTGGGGGATAATTGACCAGGTATCCTGTTCTTGTATTGTAGTCCCTGACAATTGTTGGAAGTGCATATCTGTAGACGTTGGATGAAGAAAGGCTCAGGCTTAGGTGTGATAATCCCAAAGTTAGATAACTTGCTGATTTTCACTGTAATATTCCCCGAAAATCCTTTTCGTGGTAAGAATTTCAAGATGCCATAAAGTCCTTTAATAGTTAATAAATATTCTTTTTTGATTATCTATATCATTTATAGAATCATCAATTTTTTTTTACTGTTTTTCTCTAACACTTCTTGCTTTGATATATTTTTAAAAGATGAAATGTTTTAAGGAGCACAATCCCAGTTTCTATAGCCTTCCCACAAAACTGAAGTTCCTAATTTCTTTTAAATCTCTGCTGTGCCCGCTAAAGCCTTGACCTCCTTCTGAAAGTATGGTGCCCTCCATGTCCACGTGGCACCAAATCCGGCAGTAGCTGGCAGATATGACTGATCAGTTCTTAGACATGCACCAACTTTGGCGACACTGGCTCTTGGCCATCTGCAGGAATGAAAGGTGGCATCTGTAGACCCTAGGTCTAGCTAGGCGCCGACCAGCGATGGCTCACTGTGGCTCTTCAGCTGTGTGTGCAGAAGCCCCAGAGGACTTGGCTGATGACTCCTGTGCAGCGCCCTCAGACTGCAGCAGAGCAAAAGTATAACAAGGCTCATGCTGCAACTCCAAAGTCTGGTGATGTGCTCACCGGATTGTAATCCTGAGGTTACTCTAAAGCTAGGTCCAACCGGGGTGTGTGTCTTCACACTGGTGGAGAGCGTGGGTGAGCACTGTGACGAGACGTCAAGGAAAGTGATTCAGAGTCAGATTCCTCTTCAGAGGTTTCTTTGGGGCTTGATTGGAAGCCCTGGGTCATGGACTCCATCAGCTGTTTCCCAGATATGCCTGCGGAAGCAAGGAGAGATAATTAGTGCATTGCAGTGGCCTGTGAAACAGGACTCAACACTCATAGCATGGTTGTTTGATGGGTGTTGGTAGAGCACTGCCAACCTCTTCATCAGCACAGGAATGGTCCAGATCCTCACTGACCAGCTGGATGGCTCTGTTTTCAAAGTCCATGAGGACCTTGATTTCAGGCATTCCTCTCCACTGGTAAGCGACTTCTCCCTCTTGTTGTGTGCCAGCTTGTCCTGAATGAATAGAAATGAAGAGAGTGTAAGCAGGATGCCTGCCAGGCTAAATGTTAAGTATGCCTGGCATGTGTGGGTGGTGAGTGGTCCCATGGATGGGATGAGGACAATGAAGGTATGTGTGAGAGAATGAATGGTGATGTCTCTTGAACTGGAAGTGAGTGAGATCCCTGTGGATGGTTTGTGAGTGCGTGAGTTGAGAGTGATGAGAAGAGTGACTTATCCCGATGGAACAAAGGAGATCATTCACCCTCTTTCTGCACTGGGTGGTTGTCCTCTTTTGCAGGGCTTAGGTGCTGATCACTGCTGCCACCACCTCCCATGCTGGATTAATGAGGTCCCTGTGGCCACAGCAGGGATAGAGGACATCACTGCAAGCCTCCACTGTGTCCAAAAGGCGCTCGAGGTATGCATAATTAACCCTGGGGCCTGCAGCCTTTTTGACTTTCAGGGCCATGTTTTCTTTGCAGCAGTCATGGGCTGGAAGCGCTGAGAGGCGTGCACACAGCTGTACTTTAAATATGGCGCATGGCATGATGAAGCAGTGAGGTGATGGTGTGGCGGGTGAATGAGAGCCCGCCCACCATGGAAACGACGTGTTTTCTGGGAATGCATAATTAATGCAACGGGTATGGGACAATACGGCGTGAAAAGCAACCATTGCGGCCGGCGGGTAAAATTTGTAATGCAAATCTGTGCTGATTCCACCCTTATAATGGATGGAAATAAGTCATGCTCTTAGTTGTCTGAACTGTATCAAATAGCTGAATAGATCAAATGTACCACTGTTTTTATGTATAGTCTTAAGTGCTACGTGGTGGTGTGTTACAATTCGCTGTGGCAACATACACTTTTACTTGCATGTTTTAATCTGCAGCTATGGACAGTGACGGCAGAGGCTCCAACATTCTTTCCATCACACGGCTCTTCTGCTCTAACCACCTGCCATTGGCATGTGCTAGAAGGATTTGTCAGTTCATACTCAATCTGCTTGGCTGCAATATGATGGCTCTGCCATTAATTCCTGGTTGGGACTTGAACCCAGAGCTTCTGGCTCAGAGGCAGATACCCCATTCACTGCGTCACAAGATCTCCAGTTAAGCACTATAAAATTATACAAATGGGACCAAGGCAACCTTAAAAGTGCTAATCTAGAAAATGATGTGTTCTTTGTTGATCTACACATGGTGCACTGCAAAAAAATCATTCATAAAGTTTCCAGTTCAAATAAGTAAGGGTAGCCAAAAGGCAGTTGCCATGGTTACACTGGCATGGATTACATTTACAGTTGTGACAATTATTTTTACGATAGCCAGATCAATGTAGAACCAACATGAAATTATAATTAAGGTTGATTTTCATATAAAAACATGCAAGCCTTACCTAGTATATACTCCCGTGGCTGCCATGCTTTAGTGTCTGTCAGATAATCACCAGGATTGACTGAAGTAACCACAAACTGTTGAATTAATTATACAGAATAATTGAACTATTCCATGTGAAGCAATCAAAAAGCAGCTCTATTCATCAGACCACAAGAAAAAAAGATCGTAATCAACAATAAGCAATCATTACAAAAATCACCCAATCAATTGACCCAATTTTTCTGAAATCCAGCAATCTGCAACCAGCTGCTATTCAAGATCATCACATCATTAAAATGGTTTTCCTTTTGGCTGCTATTCACCTTCTTCACTCAGGTTATCATATAGAGCTAAAAATATAACATTTTTGAAATCACTCAATTTTTATTAAAAAACTCCAATTTACCCATAAAAAATTGTAATTTAATGCTCGAAATCTGTGCAAAAGGTTTTTCCCCCACACAAACCTGCCCTTCCTCCTGGCGTAAGGGATTTATGCTCCTCTTTAATGTCCCAGAGTTGCAAAAGTTACTTGGCCTTGAGTGCTGGGGATTTCCAGCTCCAGTTAACAAATTCTTTTTTTCCTCCAAGAGCAAAATGTAATACCTTCAGTATAGGCTTTGCCAAATCACAATCATGTGAAAAATTTACACAAAACCTTTAGGGGCAGTAGGAGGGTAATATAACAAGTAAAATATTTAATTTGCTCAGCACTTTCTCTAAATTAATCCACAAATAATACTTAACCCACTTTTTTATGTGTGGCTATTGCAACTTATATTTGCACTGTGGCTGGAGATGCATATTTATGAGGCACTTTGTTGCTGAACTCAGATATTGTGGCCCAATGAATCCGCTAAAATATGAAACATGACCACCTGTTTGAAGTGCTGCCTATTGGACACTAGGGGAAGAGGCTGTGATTATCAACTGCTGGCTGCCAATTTCTTGTCTAAAAGGAAATTGGTGGTTGAAGTTGGGGGTGGGCATCTCAGCCAACTAATCAACACAAAAGGCCTACATGTTGCAATTTTCAGGCCAGCCTGTAAAATGGGTGCTTCTGGCAATTTATCTGTTGAAATATGCATAAATACATGGGATTACGTGAGTTATTCAGCACAGAAACAAGCTATTCGGCACAACCAGTCGGTTCCAGTGTTCATACTTCACTTAAGCCTCCTTCCATCTTTCCTCACCTAAATCTATTATTGTAAACCTCTTCTCCCTCATATGCTTGTCCAGCTTCCTCTTAAATGTATGTATACTGTTTGCTTCAACCACTCCCTGTGGTAGTGAGTTCCACATTCTCACTACTCTTTGGATAAAGAAGTTTCTTCTGAATTCCCTTTTGAATTTCTTGGTGACTATCTTATATTGATGGTCCTTGCTCTTCCCCCTAAGGGGAAACATTCTCTCTATATTCACTCTATCAAAACCTTTCATAACTTTAAAGATCTCTATTAGATCCACCTAAGCCTTGTTTTGTCGAGGGAAAAGAAATCCACCCTATCGATCCTTTCCTGATATGTACATCTGAGCATTTCTGGTATCATGCTTAGAAATCTTCTCTGCATTGCATCTATGTCCTTTTTTATAATATAGCAACCAGAACTGCATGCAGTACTCTACATATCAAAGTTGGACACAGGTTTAGTATAATTTCCCTATTTTCCAAATCTCTCTCTCTAGAACTGAAGCCTAGTGCTTCATTTGTGCCTAGTGGCTGAGTGGCTTTGCTAATTTGTGACACAACTTTTAGTGATTGGCATATTTCTATGTTCTATTCTGGTTATTCTGGTCTGAGCACACTCTCCCATTTGTCCCCGGCATTGAGCAGCCTGACCAGCATTCCCTAAAGAGGTTTAGTAGTTGAACCATATTTTTTAATACAATAGGTTGTGGCAGTGTTAGAATTTATCATGGCAAAGAATAATAGTGGGACAGGTGCATTAAAGGCTGGGATTGAGATGAAACAGCTTTGAATAAATCCCATCTGGAGTACTACATTCAGTTTTGGCACTGAACTTCAAGAAGAATAAACTCACTAGAATTGTGCCAAGACATAAAGGGCTAAATTATGAGGACAGGTTGTGTAAACTTAACTTGTATTTCTTGGCAGAATTATATAATTAAAGTGTTTAAATTGATAAAGAGATTTGAGAGGTTGGATACAGAGAAACTATTTCTTCTGGTGGGGAATCCAGAATGAGCAAGTATGATCTTACAATTAGAGCTTAGGAGTGAATTCAGAAGCCCTTTGTGTGAAAAACGGTCATGACAATCTGGAATTTGTTTCCCCAAAAAACTGTGGATGCTGGTTAATTGAAATTTTCAAGCTTGAGAGTGTTTGTCTTTTGTCAGATAATTCTTTTGTGGAATTTTAGAACAAAGACAGGTGAATGGAGTTGAGCTACAGAAAAGCTATAATCTTATTGAATGGTGGAACATGCTTGAGGGACTGAACGGCCTATGCCTCTTCCTATGTACACATGACCAGCATTTCTTCGAAAACTTGTTCGACTTCCTTCTGACTCCACAAAAACAAAGAGGAATTTGGGTCCTCTTGGACACAACTGTCAGCTGGCACTGAACACACTACACCTTGCATACCCAGCCAGTTCTGCCCAAAAATGGTATTGGGTCCTTGTTCCTGGCATAGGAATCCAATTTATATATATAAAATCAGCTGGTGCCCTTTTCGGTTACCTGCTCAAGCCACCTACTGGGAAAATGCCAAGAATTTGTCGAAAGTCACCACAGTGGCAACGGGGCAGTAAGATCTTGCAATCTCTTTTCAGGTTACTACCATATGTTTCTATCTGGCTGGAGGTCTGAAAATATACCCCATACTGTCTTTCCTCTTAATTAATTTAAACGAGAAACAAACTTGACAGCTATAATCAACAACAGTGGTTTGTCGATTGTAATTAGAATGTTGATAGTTTCTTACAGCTTCGTTTCTCACACTCATGCCCACAGAGGCAGACGCAGAGGTATGTGTTCAGGAATCAGTCACAAAACAGAAGATACAATGTTTACAGAGATTCCTTTAGAAATTGACAAACCAGTGTTGCTAAACTTGAGATGTCCCCCCCAATCAATCTGTTCCCTACCTCCTCTACTGACCCATCAGGAACCCACCAGCTGTGACAAACCTCCGGTTCATCTTCCGCAGTTCTGCCAAACACACGATTTTCCCTTCCACAGTGATGACAGATCAAAGGATCCTAAATGGCTGCTAAACTCCAGCAACCCCACTGCAGGCCTGATGAAATCTAGGACTGCCAACTCCAGCACTATTGCTAGGACAGCGCACAACCAAACCTGATGTGACCACTGATAGAATTATGAAATTCAGCGCACAAAAAAATCACACATTAGATTAAAAAAATGACATTTGACTTATTTAATCACTATAAATCAGTGGTCCTAATTTTATGCATGATGTGGCACAAATAGCTTTGATATAAATCCTTGCAATAATCATGAATAATGCCATGGGAGTTTTACTAGGTTACATACGGCAGAATTTTCCCCGTTGGCATGTGAGGGCGGGCCCTGCACGCACACACGTAAAATGATGCGCGGTGACGTCAGGCGAGCTTCCTGATGTCACTGTGCGCCATTTTGTTAGGCGGGCGCGCATTGATCTCCAAGCCTTGAAATGGGAGCTGAGCTCCCCACTGGAGGCACCTCCTCTGAGGAGGAAGGGAGGGCTAGAAGGGGGAGGTGGCCAGGGGAGCCACCTTTGGAAGGTCAGGCGCAGGCACAAGGGGTGCAGGGCCAAGAGGTAGTCCAAGGCAGAAGGGGCCGCAGAAGATGGCACTATCCTGCTGCCAGGGTACACAGGCGGCGAAGCAGCTACCTCAATATGTCTGAGATGCAGTGCCGAAGGAGGCTCTGACTCTCAAGGGAGACAGTCAACTATACCTGTCAGATGATTGGGCCTGAGATCTCCGCTAACTGTGTGGGTGGACACCCCATGCCTGTGGCTCTAAAGGTAATAACTGCCCTCAAATTCTATGCATCTGTCTTGTTCCAGGGCTTAGTGGGTGATCTTTGCGGTATCTCCCAATCAGCTGTCCACACTTATGTCAAGCAGGTTACAGATGCTTTGTTCAGGCGTGCATTGACCTTCATCCACTACCGTTGGGACCAGGCAAGCCAGACACAGCGAGCCAGAGGCTTCGCGGCCATTGCTGGCTTCCCCTGCATCCAGGGTGCACTAGACTGTACACATGTGGCCATCAAGGCGCCAGCAGATGAGCCCAGTGCCTTCGTCAACAGGAAGGGCTTCCACTCCATGAACGTGCAGATAGTGTGTGATTACAGGATGCTGATTTGACAAGTCTGTGCAAGGTACCCAGGCAGCTCCCACAACACCGACATCCTCAGACACGCCCAGGTGCCGGGGCTCTTCCGAGCTCCAGCTTGGCTGGATAGATGACTGCTGGGTGACAAGGACTATCCCCTCAGAAGGTGGCTCATGACGCCTCTCTGCCATCCAAAATCAGAAGCTGAGCAGCAGTACATGAGGAGCCATGCCTCCACAAGGGCTGTGGTGGAGAGAGCCATTGGTCTTCTCAAGATGTGCTTCCGATGCCTGGACCGCTCAGGGGGCACACTCCAGTACCCCCAGGTCATGTGTCACTCTCCACAATCTTGTGCTGGAAAGGGGGGATGCTGTGGACAATGAAGATGTAGACACAGTGGCTGAGGCTGCACACAATGAGTCCAGCAGTGAGCCCGAGGGTGAGCACACACAGGGAAATGATGAGGGGATAGACGCTGACCCAGGCATAGTCCAGGGAGGCAGGGACACCCAGGAGGCTTTAATCCAATGAACCTTCAGCTAGCACACCACATATGGACCTCCAGGATAAGCCTGGGCTGTAGGCTCCATACTCGACATCTAAGTGCAAAATCTGCCTGGTTAGGAACACTAACTAAGGTCCTTGTTAATAAAGCTCAATGTCCCACAAAACACTCATTACATTATTGGAAACCATCCACCTGCAGAAGAAAAGAGGCACCCTCAGCCATAGTGACGTGTCTGAGTTTAATATTGCAACCAAAGAAACTTAATGAAACAAAATGACAAAGGTGTTAATAATCACACCAACTCATAAAGACCTCATTGCGGGTCAACACAAAAGCACCAGTGATAAACCCGTGGTGTGCCTATGTTTACGTTTTCGGGTGCTACGTCTTGGTTCTGAGACAGCCTGCTGACTCTGCTGTCCTGTTGGCCTCTATGACCTTAGTGGTTGTCCTCTGGCCTGTGGAGCCTGTGCTGGCCCCACCTGGGAGGGAGTGGTCAGTTCCACAGCTGGCACCTCCCCAGTTGTCGCAGCCTCAATGGATGCAATGGTCACTGGCAGAGGGACGGAGGAGCTGCTGCCCTCATCCGGTGCGCCCTGAGAGGAGCTCACAGAGACAACAGGCAGCTGCTGCGCCGACGTGAGGTCGCTTCGGACCTCCCTGCTCACTGTGGCCACTGAGCTGGGAAACTTGGTGCCCAGACCCTCTGCCACATTGGCATGATCAGCTGAGGTCAATGCCGATGTGAGGGCTTGCTGGTCTGAGTGCATCCCCAGGAAGTCCTGATGGGTCTCCTGGAGTAGCCTCTGCATGAGAGTCGCCATTCTCTCCATGGAGGACGCATGGCGCTCAGCCATGAGGCTCATTGCTTCGGCGATAATCTGTGTAGACTCCACCACCATGGACACCAAGCCAAGCATAGCCTCATGTATCTCCCCCAGATGCTCCCGCACACCCAGCCGCATTTCCTGCACCTGCTGCGTCGCAGGCGACACCAGAGGCACATCATCAGGCACCAACTGAGCATGTGCCTGGTCCCCTGCAGTCCTCTGACTGCTGGCACCATGGACACTCTCTGTCTCTGCCAGCTCCTCCAGCAACTGTGAAGTGCCCTCACTGCTGTGCCCCGGGACACTAGCCGATGTTCTAATTCCCACCGAGGTGCTAGTACCTGCACTGGTGCCTGCCTGGCAGAGATGGTGTGATGCTGGTGAGAATTCAGGGCCCTCAGGTGTGAGAGGGGGCCTCTGCTGCTCCTCCTCCTGGCCCTGCTCTGCTGATGCTGAAAGGAAGAACAAGGACATTGTGGAGGCAATGTCAATGTGCATCCTTGTCCCCTGGATCTTTATGCGTTTTTCCTTCCATAAGCAATGGTCAAGCCACGCTGCAAACTTCAATCGCTAAACATTCAGCACTGCTATGGCTGTTGGGAGAACAATGGTGACCTCACTGCTAGGCATACATACCTGCCCATGGCACCCATGCTGGTGGACCTGGGCGCATGGCGCCTCTCCAAATCTAGGGCCTCCTGCTCAAAGCGGTTGAGAATCGTTAACTGTGCTGGCCGCCTCCAGTCTTCACCCAAAATTCTGCCCGTAAAATTTGATAAGCAAAGTAGACATTTTGTTGGCTATTAACTATCGAATATATTGGTTACTACTGTAGGTTGCATAATAATAGATATTTTCAATGTTGAAAGTGTATTGAATAGGTACTCTATTATAGTGAAATGGTATCACTCTGCAATCTGATCACTGGGTTCCCACACTTTTCACAAATTGCTTTCCACAGCTTTTTTTTTCACTGACATGTTTTTCTTCAGTAACTGAAATTTCTAATGTTCTAATTGAGGGTTTAAATAATCAGACATATTTCTCAATAATCGAATTAATTTTATCAGTTGTCTTTTATGTCTTTTATTTTGTAATTGAAATATTATTTGAAGGCTTTAGCCTCTCCCAAAAGCCTGGGCCAGCTTTGCCTCAGTCTCCAGGGCCATTTGAAAATTTTTATAGGGCCAACCTTTGGCAGATGATGAGAAGTCCCACTGCGAGGACTGAAAGCGAAAAGTAACCCTCCACTGGTGGGTGCCTGAACCTGGAGCAGGCATTTTCCCAGTAGCGGGCAATTAACAGGCTACCACTGGGTCCATCGTCTATTGAAGAAGGCAGCCCACCTCCCAGAGCTGCTGGACGATTGTTGGGGGGAGATGGGGGAGGTGATGGCACCTTACACTATTGCTACCAGGGGATCTTCCATGTGCTATTAAGGAGGACACCCTCCCCTCCCGACCCTTTGGAGTGCCACCAGGGTTTACCTGGCATTATCCCTACATGGTGGGTCCTCCTGATGTGCACAAAATGCTGGTAGGGGCAGCAAGTGGCCCTTAATTGGGCAATTAATTGCCTCAATTGACCACCTGGTGGACAGGCATATTGCAGAGGTTCCTGCTACTGGTAATATGCCATGGTGGCGAGAAGTCAGTGGGGCCTTTCCCCACCATATTACCAGCCCTCCTGCCTCCCAGCCCATTGGCATTGGGTCAGGAAAATTCAGCCTCTAGTTTCTGAGGCCTGATTCCAATACTGCTGGATCCAATGTCTGATGCCAATGGTAGTAAGTCAGTATCTCTGGTACTACTACTTCCACAATATCTCTAGTCATATAAAACCACAAAATCAGCGCAAGCAACACAAGATATATTAAAAGTCTGGTGTTTAGCACGTACTTCCTGTTTGACACACCTACTTTTCTGATCACAATTTTGTCATGCCCTGTGCTGTGGTTTGTCATGCCCATTACACCTCATGAATTAATTGAGTATTGTGATGTATACTTGCCTTGCAGTCTTGATGAATGGTACTGCCTTTCCCAGTAGCTCCATCTTCCAGTCCAGCTTCTCTAGGTGGCACTGCAAGTAAGGTCAGGTAAGTTTATTTAAATTTAGCTATTTCAATTTAAAATTGCCCTAATTTAAGTGTACTTAAAGCCTCACAGTGCCTCAATTTATTTAAAGTTTTCTTTTTGATGTAAATTTATGTGATTTGAGGCCTCTGGGATCTCTGCTTCTTATTCACTAATCTCTTAAAAGCACCCTCACCCAGATAATCAACCTGCTTGATTCCTACCTATTCAGTCACAAAGTTCCACCTGACTGCGATGCCACACTCAAGCTTTTAGCCTGTCGACTGCTCATCACAGCACATGATTTCACCTTTGATATTCCACCACTAAGTTAGGAATGTGCCTATGATAAAAAAATATGAAATATTTGTTTCCAGTTTGATACTTTAAAAAAGCTTTGGGATGAGTCTGTGAGCGGTGATGGAGGGATAGTAACAGTGAGTGTTGAGGATGATATGCAATAAAGGATGGAATAGGGCTGTGAATGGATGAGAAACAGGAAAGGGAGATGGGAAAGAGATGGATGTTGAGGCAAGGTGATTGAGGGACAAATGAAGTTAAGTACTTGCAACCAAGCAAGTTTTGGTTATTGAAACATAGAAACATAGAAAATAGGAGCAGGAGTAGGTCATTCGGCCCTTTGAGCCTGTTCTGCCATTCATTGTGATCATGGCTGATCATCCAACTCAATAGCCTGCTCCCCTTTCTCCCCATATCCTTTGATCCCTTTCGCCCCAAGAGCTAAATCTAACTCCTTCTTGAAAACATACAATGTTTTGGCCTCAACTACTTTCTGTGGTAGCGAATTCCACAGGCTCCCCACTGTCTGGGTGAAGAAATTTCTCCTCATCTCAGTCCTAAATTGTCTACCTCAATCATATCCTCAGTCTCCTGGTTCTGGACTCCCCCACCATCAGGAACATCCTTCCTGCATCTACCTTGTCTAGTCCTGTTGGAATTTTATAGGTTTTTCTGAGATCCCCCCTCATTCTTCTGAACTCCAGCAAATATAATCCAAACCGACTCAATCTTTCCTCATATGTCAGTCCCGCCATCCCAGGAATCAGTCGGGTAAACCTTCGCTGCACTCCCTATATAGCAAGAACATCCTTCCTCAGGTAAGGAGGCCAAAACTGCACACAATATTCCAAGGCCCTGTACAATTTGCAGCAAGACATCCTTGCTCTTGTACTCGAATCCTCTGGCTATGAAGGCCAACATACCATTTGCCTTCTTTACCGCCTGCTGCACCTGCATGCTTACCTTCAGTGACTGGTGTACGAGGACACCCAGGTCTCGTTGCACATTCCCCTCTCTCAATTTATAGCCATTCAGATAATAATCTGCCTTCCTGTTTTTGCTACCAAAGTGATGAATGGTCCTGCAAGGACTACTGAGTTTATAGTTCTGAGCTCAATTTTCCTAGATGGAATCCAAATTCCTTTTACAGTATACTGATTTTATTACTTCAGTTACTTACAAATTTCTTATCAAATGCCCTTTAATGGCTTGTCCAGTGTGACCTGATCACTCTGGCTCATATACATTTCTGAGCTGCAGTGTACATGGTACATTGGCCATATTGATCTGCATGAAACTCTACTTTAGCTTTATTTATGTCAGCATCACAGGCTAAGAGCGGAATCATCCCACATTTGCACAAAGTGTGCTGGCGGGCAGGAAAAAGGATGTTTTACCTGCTGGCTGCAATGGCAGGTTTTCACACTATATCGTCCCATTCCCGGCGCATCCCGCCTCATTAATAATGTGTTCCCGGGAAACATGCTGGATTGCTGGCGGGGAGGCCTCTGGTTCACCCATCCTGCCCTGACCTCAGGCTTCCAGTAATCGGGGTGCCATGTTTAAATATTTAAAGGGCGCCCCTGCTCAGAGCTAGCTCTCTCTAAGGTATCGAAAGCTGCTGGAAAGCCATGGCTCCAAAGTGACGCAACATGCTGCCCCCAAATTTGGCGATGCCATCTTGGGCACCTACTGGAAGCAGTGGAGGCCCGCCACAAAGTCTTCTATCACCGCTCTGGGTGAAGACCAGCAAGCAAGGTCACCAATCCAGCATGTGAGGCAATGCCAGCAGTGGCCAACGTCAACGCCCTGCAAAAGAGGACAGCCACCCGGTGTCGAAAGAGGATGAATGATCTCATCCATTCTGCCAGGGTAAGTCACTCTTCCCATCACTCTCAACACACACACTCACAAACCCATCACACATCCACAGGGATCTCACTCACTGCCAGTTCAAGGGACATCAACATTCACTCTTTCACACACACCTTCATCTACCCTATGGATCGTGTCCTCATCCCATCCATGGCACCAATCACCACCCACGCATGCCAGGCATCCTACTCACCTGGCCTGGCAGGCTTCCTGCTTACACTCTCTCCATCTGTAATCATACAGGACAAGCTGGCACACAACAAAAGAGAGAGGTCGCAGGCTGGTGGAGGAATGCCCAATATCAAAGTTCTCACACACTTTGAAAATTGAGTCTTCCAGCTGGTCGGTGATGATGTGGACCATTCCTATGCTGACAGGTCATACCAATGTGAGGTCAGCGGTGCTCAACCAAGTAAGGATCCAGCATTGCTACACCCATCAGATAACCATGCTGTGAGTGAGCTCCCCTGTTTTGCAGTCCCCTGCCATGCACTTATTATCTCTCCTTGCTTTCACAGGCAAATCTGGGAAGCAGCCAAGCAAGCCAGGTCCCCGACTCAAGCCCCAAAGACACTTCGGAAGAAGAATCTGAGGATGTCCTCATTGAAAACACAGCACAGTGCTCACCCGCATACTCCACTGACACCTCAGTGGGACCTAGTTCTAGAGGAGCCTCGGGGGTCACAATCTGGCGAGCACATCGCACTGTCTGATCCACATCAGGCAGCGGCAGAGACTTCCCAGATTACCAGCACTCGGAAGACTACTGGGGGTCAGAAAAATGCCGAGTCTGAGTTAGGTGACGAGCCTCTGGAATCAGTCATATCTCAGTTGCTGGAGTTGCAAAGACAAGCTCAGGAACATCAGGAAGGGATGTCCACTGCAGTCCCTAGATTGCAAGGCACCATGGAGGAGTCCATCCACCTTCACTCTGAGGTGATAGCGCTGGCATGCCAATGCACCAAAGTCAATGCTGGTAGATTGGCAGCTGCCATGGAGACCTCGGTCCAGGATGTCACTCCTGCACTGCTGCATGGACTAAACTCCATCGCTGATGCCATAGTTGGACTCCAACGGTGTCAACGTGAGAGGGGTGCGAAGCATCTCGATCTCCCCTCCTCCTCAAGAACTCAACCAGGGACCCTCAGGCACCCAGAGAGAGGAGGATCAGCAGGTGCACACCCCAGTGCCATCCACTCAGGTGACTCTGGGGGTGTCCAGCCCATCTGAATCCCCTCTTCCTGTGACCCCTGCAGCTCCAGCTCCACAGGCTGAGGAGGGTGCCACTGCCATACAGCAGGGCTCTCCAGGTCTCGGCCCTCCTCAGGATGCCGACCAAGGTCATCACAGAGGGCGTAGCAGTCAGCTGGCTCCCTCCACCTGCGCTGTGGATGTCGGGGGAGCAACAAGATGCAGCGGCAGGGTTAGAAAGGTTAAGAAGATGTAGTTGCACAGCCTGGGCACGGGTGTTAATCACCTGTAGTTATTGTTCACTATTGTAAATAAACAAACAAGAATGTCTCTTTGCCTATGGCTCCTTGTTTTGATGAGTAGTATTTGTGTCGCTCAGATTTGAAATGTTGGTTCCTGCACAAGATAAAGGCAGGTGTCTCAATCCAGGGCCTCTTCCCTGTGCAGTGTGTAACCTTCAGACCAAAGTGATCGTTTGGCTTCTCACTCACTGAACACATTAGCGATGTCTGCACCTCGATGGTGCTTGCGATTGTCACCAGAATGTCATGAGCAGATGTCACAGAGTTCCGTCATTCTCTCTGTGTGCTTTCCGCAGCTTTGAGGCGGGGCTGGCCCAGCACCTCTTCAGCATCTGTGACCGGTGACGCTGTGCTCCTGAAGGAGTCAGGTGCTGAAGGCTGACAAAAAACCAAGTGCATTTAAAGTTTCACGGCTCCGGCTCCACGATGTGACCCTGATCACAGAGTGCAAGCAACATGACCTCAGTCAGACAGGAGTCAGACATTCACAGAGGCAATGTGAGGATCTATGGAGTGTCCTTACTGCATGTCGTCATCATCCTCCATGAACCTTGCAGCCATTATGGCCTCCCGAGCACGCCTGCCCCATCTGACCAATGCAATTGCCTCATCGCCAGCATCCTTGCCTTCGAGGACCTCCTCATCATCATTCCCTTTGACGTCCTCCTCATTGGATGGTACGTGTAGCTCCTCCATCTCCTCCTCAGCGAGGTCCTCCCCCATTGCAGTGTCAGGTTGTGGAGTGTGCAGCAAGAGATAATGATGCATGTCACCCTCGGTGGACTGTATTGCTGTGCTCCACTGGACTTGTCATGGCACCAGAACCTCATTTTCAAAATGCTGATCATTTGCTCCACCAAAGTCCAGGTTGTGGCATGAGCCTTATTATATCGTCGCTCTGCTGCAGTCTGAGGCCCCCACGCAGACGTCATCAGCCACGTCCTCTGTGGGTAAAGCTTGTCCCTGAGGAGCTAACCCTGCAGCCTCTCTAGACCCTGGAAGATGTCAGAGGTCTGAGACCAGCTAAGGATGTAGGAGCCGTGGATGCTCTCTGGGAATCGTGTGCAGACCTGTAGGATGTGTTTGTGATGGTTGCACACCAGTTGAACATTCGGTGAGTAGAAGCTCGTGCGGTTGACATAGTTGACTGCTTGTTGCCATGGAGATCTAAGCACCACATGAGTGCAGTCGATGGCACCCTGCACCTGTGGAAAACCAGAGATCTGCACAAATCCCACTGCTCTTGCTTCCTGGCTTTCCTGATCCCAGGTAAAATGCACAAAGTTCTGTGCCTTCGCAAAGATGGCATCCGTGACCTGCTGGATGTACTTGTGCATGGAGGCTTGTGAGATTCTGCACAGGTCACCTGTGGAGCCCTGGAAGGAGCCACTGGCGTAAAAATTGAGCGCTACGGTCACTTTCACAGCCACTGGCAGTGGATGCCCTCCATGTCCCCAAGGGACCAAATCCAGGTGGCAGATGTGACTGACCAGTTTGGAAGGCATGTGCAGTCTTTGGCGACAATGGTTCTCGTTAATTTGCAGGAATGACAGGTGCCATCTATAGACATTGGGCCTAGTGAGGTGCCTATGAGTGACAGCTCGCTGTGGATCTTCAACTACATGCACAGCAGGCCCTGCTGCCTCTTTATCTTAAGGGACGTGCTCCTCCCGTTACTGAGCCAGGCACCTCTGCTGCTCTTTTCTTCTTCGCTGGTCTCTGTAAGCCATGAGGCATACCGCTAAATCACCAGGCTCCATGGTCCTGATGTTCTCCTCCTGCAGGAACAAAGGGAGAGATGTGTGGGTTAGCATGGATGGACTGAGAACCTCTCTTGGTTAAGTCTGAAGGCCCCTTCACGCATGCAGGAGAGTGCTGGCCACCACTTGAATGGCCAGTGCATAGCGCGCCAAACCCAACCCAATTCTGCCCCACTCCACTTGACCGATTGGCAGCAACTTCATGCAGTGCCCACAGCTCAGGCGCAGGCATTCTCCTAACCTGCACTGCAAGGCTGCTTTGTTAGCTTGAACCTTAATGAATACAGGTCCAAACCTTAATAAAAACATTGCAAGGGGCTGTGAGCATCTCCAACAGCAACTGAGCCAAGGGGATTCTACAACCTGCCCAGTTGGCCACTTGTTTTGCAACCCCCTAAAATGCACATTCATTTCTGTCTGTGCCCGAGGGGTGAAAAGTTCTGGTGCATTTGGTGGCATTCTCATGTTTTGCATTGCTTGGGTGGACAGAAAAGCTTCAGAGGCCTGACTCCAAGCATGTCAATGGAGCTGCAGCTGAACGTCTCAGCTGCAGAAGAGTGCTCACTTTTGACAAGCTTTTCCAAGCGCGTGGCTTCTTCCCTCAGCCCTCCTCCCCCCACCCTCCTGGGCTTGTATTTGAGCATTTCCTTCAGTCTGTGCTGACTTGACCCCACCATCCCCCCTCCAGTCTGACCCACAATGGACCCCTTGCCCCGGCACTGCACTGAAAGCCAGCTGGGAGAAAGTGACTGGTCTGTGCCCCCCGTGAATGCACGGTGCCTCTTCTTTGATGTCTTACAGGTGATGCTCGTGAGTGCTGCCCAAGGTTGTGTGCAATCAACTCCAAGTTTCCCTCGAAGTTCAGGTCGCCAGGTACACGTCTTTTAAAAGCAGCCATGAAGCACACCGTTCTGAAGTCACGGCGACCTGGCGGGGTGGGGGGGGTGGGGGCGGGGTGGTGAGTTTGACGTGAGAGGATGATTCAGGCAGGAAGGGCTTATAATTAGATGGAAATGTATTAAAATGACGTTCCCGACATGTGGCGGCAGGAAACATGGCCGCCCATTGACGGGTGGGGTTGACAATCGCAAACTGGTTTCTTGATGGCGTAAAACCGATTTTTGGCCTTCTCACCATATTGTCCCTTCCCATCTGCCATGATACCCGACACCAACGGGGCCAGAAAATTCTGGCCCAATTTCCATATTCCACCAACATTTATATGGGTAGCGCTAGCTGAACCAGGCATGAACTGCTGAAATGGTAGTCCTGATAATGAAAACTTATAAATGTAACAGATGCGGGTTCTTACTTGCACCAAAGAGCTGATGAGCATTCCAGGTTGTGTGCAAAGCGTGCGCTGCTAAATGTCGCTGGAAAGGATAATGTAGGTGAGTCAAACATGATGCCACGAGCAAGTGTCGTAGCAAGAGTCAAGTCAACCACAGGAAGCCTCCACACCCCAATAAGCACAATTTTCATGCTTCACGCTGAAGTGGATATATCTAAAAAGTAGAAAATGATATTGACCATAGAGATACTGTTATTGATGATCACAATCCCGTAGAGCAAGCAGAACAAACATATCTCACAGTAAACATCACTGAACATATTGATTCCACTGGAAACATTTGCCTCCATACAAATTATATGTTGCACAAAGGAAGACAAACATGTCCCTTGGGCAAAAGTGGATACAGGGGCAAAATTAATGCAACCTTCAATCATTTTTTAAACAGCATGCAAGTTCTGCTTGTCTTCCATTTCCTGAGCTCTCCAGACCATGTTTTATTGAAGTTAGTAACCACAAATGAATGTTTTCAATACAGAGAAAACAGAGGAAATCTGACTTTCCAGAATGATGGCTAGATAGAGAATGGAATATTTTGTTTACATTTGTGTGCTGTTATTTTATTTCACTGGAGTCTACATTTTAAATTTTAATCCTTTCTCACCCATCTTATCTAATAGTCCCCCCTTTATTGACTTCAAAGAATTTGAGGCCAACACTTATATACCTCGTGCTAATGAAATGGGCTAGAATTTTACGTTGTTTGAGCAGGCACATGCCTGACCCAGCGGCACGTGAAGTCATGTGGGAAGATGTTGGGCGTAGCAGCTGTCCGCTTTCCGGAAGCTAGAAGTGCCCTCCCACACCCTCACTTTTCTCAGTGCCCGCCCTCTTCTCTCTCCACCCCTGGCAGCCCTGAGCCTCCCTCAGCGCTCATTTCACGCTGGCTGCCTGTTAATTGGCCAGCCAGCGTAACATTGTGTTTGGGGGCGATCACGGCTGGAAATGCATTTCGCCTCTGTTTCCAGGCCCGCCAATTGTGCGAGCACAAGATTCAGGCCATGAACTCTGCCATGATCCATTCTGTTGGATAGATCTCCTACCCATTTGGTTTACACAGCATATCATCATGAACATCATCATTATCATTACATGGTATATTGGAAGTAGAACTTGTAGCCTATTTCTCATCATGTATTTCCATAGCTAAGAAAGTTATCATCCCCTGACTTTAAAAAGATTCTCCAGTACCCTCTTACTGTTATCCATCTCTTAATAAGATGCTTTTTTTTTGCATACAATCTAGTTTCTAGGCATCTGATGTCAAAAGTACAAATTTTCCACGACATAATTATTAAGTATGTGTTCTTAATTTCCTGTGCCATGCTAACTATTTTATGTGGTATAGCAGTGTGTGATTGAACATATCTGCGAACCAATTTGCAGTCCCTTTCCATCCTTCATCCCTCATATCAATTGCCTCACCTGCAACACATTATAGCTGCTTGTATGTATTGTGCTATTCCAAAATCGTAGAGCAAAGGGAATTGGGTACAAACCATTCTGACTCTTTTAGACTATAGAAATCAAAAGATTAGGAACCTGAGGATGTTTGATTAGAATCTTCCTGTGTAGCCCCATGATTGCAGGCAGTGGCCAAGATTATCAACCCTCATTACATGTGGAAAAATTCTATTTAATGAATGAAGACTCTTAGCAAGCAGTCTCATTTATGTGTCTAGAGAAGACAAGCTAGAAAGGATTGCTTTTGACCCGAGGCAATTAATAATTTCCTTTGTGGAACCAACAGTTTCAAGAATGGGGAAGGCCATAAATTATGTTTCTCTGCACTAAGATGCAAAACCATGATGCCATAGGATGAAAATTGTGCTTTTAATTAATGGCAGGGGCTTGAATTACCATATACCAACTTTATTTGCACCAAGAAAGGCAATTTGACTGAAAGAGACACAGGAGAGGGACATATCGATTGTAGGAATTTTATTGCAATAAGGGATCTTAGCTACAAGCAGTGGCTTACAGCAGCTAATCTGTATCAGCATAGCAGCTCTCTGGGAACTTATGTACACAGTTGTTTGATACTTAAAGCATTGCCTCAGTTTCTAAAAGAAGGCTTTTTCCAGATTGCTTCCCAATCTCCAAATCTCATGAGATGATTCATTTGTTTAATTTTTTTGGGGGGGGAGGGTAAATTGCAGTTGTAATATGCTCACAGCTTTTAAGATCAGAACCTACAGTATTTCTCATAGTATAAGACTGAAAGTAATATTCTTATATACAAGTACTGTAGTGAAAGACATCCTTCTCATTTATTTTATTTTATAGCCTAGAGAGTGGAGATGATGAGGCCTCAGACGGACAAGTGCTAACATGGGAATTTGGTGTAGGTAGAATATCACTGGTAAATTTTGCTTCAGCTATAGTTTAGATTAACAGTCACACCCTGACTTAAAACTTTAAAACTGCAAACTAGTTATAAAGCCTAGTTTAACAAAAACTACCTGGCAGTTATCTGTCAATCAGTTGCAAGTAGCTGCCTGAATTGTTAATTACTGTAGCAATAACTTAGCAGTTGTAACTTGATTATATCACCAGCCCCCAATAAAAGCAGACAGGTTTTGTGATACCACAGAAAGGGAGTACAGAGTGGAGATGACCAGGCCTGAGTGTGATGAGGAATGAACGCTAACTTGGGAATTTGGTGCAGGTGGGAATTCGGTGCAGAGAGGGAAGGAAGTGCTGCTTTTTATATCTTCCTTTCAGCTGGTGAGTGTTCAAAGGCATCCTTTAGGTGAGCTGGTAGCTGATTGGTTGGTAAGTTTTAAGATTTTTATCCCTCTAAACACATGCAGTAGTTCAAAGAGATACTAGGGAGATAAAAGTATTGCATTAAATTTATAGCTCAACTAGTTAAACTACTTAATATAACCACAGATAACAGCTGAGTGATATTTCTAAAACTGAAACCTAATTAGTTAAATAAAACTTAATAAAAATGGCAGGGCGGGTGACATGTTGCAACTGTGGAATGCGGGAGTTGGTCAACACCAGTGTGATCCACGGCAACCACATCCTCGGTAAGTGGGTGCAGCTCAAGGAACCTCGGCTCCAGGTTGGGGATCCAGATATAGCAATGGAGAAGCCTCAGACCTTGGAATTGTCCAACAGTTCAAGGTTCTCTTGTGTAGACGAGAGCAGGGGCTGCAGGATGAATGAGAAAACTGACCATGGCTCTGTGGTGCAGGGAGCCATTTAAATGGGGGAAATAAAAAGGAATGTGGTTGTACTAGAGGACAGCATAGTTAGGGGGATGGGTACTGTTCTCCGCAGCTGAGAGTATGAGTCATGAAGGCTGGGCTGCATGCCCAGTGCCAGGATTAAAGAAATCTTGGTGCTGGCAAGCAACTTGGAGTGGGAAGGAAATGATACAGTTGTTGTGGTGCACTGGGTGTCAATAACATAGGTAAGACTAAGAAAGTGGTTCTGCTGAGCAAGTATGAGCAGCTAGGGTTAAATTAAAAAGCAGAACCACAAAGGCAATAATCTCTGGATTACTACTTTAGCCATGAGCAAATTGGCATAGGGTAAACATGATCAGAGAGTTGAACATGTGGCTCAGAGATTGGTGTGGGAGAAATGGCTTTCGATTCATGAGGTATTGGCATCAGTACTGAAGAAAGAGGTGTAGCATTGGGATCGTCTTCACCTGAACCCTCCTAGGGCGAGTGTCTTGATGAGTTGTATAATTAGGGCTGTTGAGAGGGCTTTAAATTAAAGAGTGGGGTGGGAGGAGGATTCATGTGAGCAGAAATTAGGAAAGTTAAAGAGACATGGCAATCGTGCAATGCAGTGATACAGGGAACAGCAACCACAGTGAATCTGGAAGGGACAAATATCTCGGTATAAGAGTGCACCAGTACATGTGATCAGAGCAGAGAAAAAATGACTTTAAACTAAAAATGGGGAGGAGAGGTTGTGTGAAAGAAGATGTAGAAATCCAATGATAAAAAGTTGAGGCAATAGGAAAGTATATTGATAAAACTGAGTGGGTCAGGAAGGGACAGCGCATTTAATGTTAAAAGCACATCAGAGTGTAAGGTCCATGCAGGGAATAGTGATTAAAAAAATCAAGTTGAATTTACTTTTTCTGAATGTGCAGAGCATCTGCATAAAGATAGATGAACCAGTGGCACAAAGAGAGATACATGGTTTAGGTCAAATTGCCATTACAGAGACATGGTTATAAGGGGACCAAGGTTGGGAAATAAATACTCAAAGGTACACAACAGTTTGAAGAAAGTGAGGCAGAATGGAAAAGGAGGAGGAGTAGCCATGGATAATAAAGGGTGAGTTAAGGACATTAGTGAGAAAGGATCTTGGTTCAGAAAATCAGGAAGTATAATCAGTATAGGTGGAGATTAGGAGTAGCAAGGGTCAGAAAACACTGGTCAGGAGTAGTTTATAGGCCCATTAACGATAGTTATATTATTGGATAGAATATTAAACAAGAAATTATTGCCTTTGTTACAAGCTCCAATTTAATAATTGTGGGGGGCTTTATTCTTCATATAGACTGGACCAAACAAACTGGCAAAGGTGATCTGGAAGGTGAGTTTATAGAATGCTCTTGTGATAGTTCCCTGGAGCAATATGTTGTCAAACCAGTTAGGGATAATACTATTTTAGATGTAGTATTGTGCTATGAGGCAGGGTTAATTCATAATGTCATAGTAAAAGATCTACTGGAAAATAGTGATCACAACACAATTGCATTCTACATAAAGTTTGAAAACAACATACTCCAATCACAAACAAGAATCTTAATTGTAAAACCAATTACATAGGTATGAGGGGAGAGCTTGTTAAGGTAGTTTGGGTAAATGGACCCAAAGATTTGGTGGTAAATAAACAGTGGGAAACATTTAAAGAAACAATTCAAAATGTTCAACAAAAATGAATTCGATCGAGAAACAAAAACTCAGTCAGAAACATTTTTTAAAAATTCTTTCATGGGATGTGGACATCACTGGCATTTGTTGCTCATCCATAATTGCCCTTGAACTCAGTTGCTTAGTCAACCATTTCAGAAGGCATTTAAGAGTCGACCACATTGCTGTGGATCTGAAGTCACATGTCGGCCAGACCAGGTAAGATGGCAGATTTCCTTCCCTGAAGGACTTCAGTGAACCAGGTGGGTTTTTACAGCAGTCAATGATAGCTATCATGGTCACCATTACTGAGACTAGCTTTATATCCCAGATTTATTAATTGAATTGAAATTCCACCAGCTGCTATGGTGGGATTTGAACCCGTATCCCCAGAGCATTCTAAAAATTTATTTATTCATTCACGAGATGTGGGCATCGCTGGCTAGGCCAGCATTTATTGCCCATCCCTAATTGCCATTGAGAAGGTGACGGTGAGCTGCCTTCTTAAACCACTGCAGTCCATGTGGCGTAGATACACCCACAGTGCTGTTAGGGAGGGAGTTCTAGGATTGTGACCCAACGACCGTTAAGGAACGGCGATATATTTCCAAGTCAGGATGGTGAGTGGCTTGGAGGGGAACTTCCAGTTGGTGATGTTCTCATGCATCTGCTGTCCTTATCCTTCTAAATCATAGTAGTCATGGGTTTGGAATGTGCTGTCTAAGGAGCCTTGGTGAGTTCCTGCAATGCATCTTGTAAATGGTACACACTGCTGCCACTGTGCATTGGTGGTGGAGGGAGTGTATGTTTATGGATGTGGTGCCAATCAAGCAGGCTGCTTTGTCCTGGATGGTGTTGAGCCACTTGAGTGTTGTTGGAGTTGTACTTATCCAGGCAAGCAGAGTGGATTCCAACATACTCCTGAGTTGTGCTATATAGATGGTGGACAGGCTTTGGGGAGACAGGAGATGTGTTACTTGTTGCAGGATTCTGAGCCTCTGACCTGCTCTTGTAGCCACAGTATTTATATGGCTAGTCCAGTTCAGTTTCTGGTCATTGGTAGCCCCCAGGATGTTGATAGTGGGGAATTCAACAATGGTAATGCCATTGAACCTCAAGAGGCAATGGTTAGATTCTCTCTTGTTGGAGATGGTGATTGTCTGGCACTGTGTGGCATGAATATTACTTGCCATTTGTCAGTCCAAGCCTGTATATTGTCCAAGATTTGCTGCATTTGGACATGGACTGCTTCAGTATCTGAGGAGTCGCGAATGGTGCTGAACATTGTGCAATTTTCAGCAAACATCCCCACTTCTGACCTCATGATGGAAGGAAGCTCACTGATGAAGCAGCTAAGGATGGTTGGGCCAAGGACACTACCCTGAGGATCCCTTGCAGTGATGCCCTGGAACTGAGATGATTGACCTCCAACAACCACAACCTTTGTGCTAGGTGTGACTCCAACCAGTGGAGAATTTTCCCCTTGATTCCCATTGATTCCAGTTTTGGTAGGGCTCCTTACTGGGGCATTAGCCTGGGCCTCTGGATTACTAGTCAAGTGACATTACCACTACACCACCATCCATCTGTGACTTGCCACGGAGATTAAGAACAGTATCAAATTAAATGAAGAGGCTTATAGTGTTGCAAAGAATAGTTGTAAGTTTGAGGCTTGGGAGTATTTCAGAAACCAGCTAAGGGCCACCAAAAAGTTGATAAAAAAAGAAAAAATGAATAGAATATGAGAGTAAGCCAGCCAGGAATATAAAAACAGATTATGAGCTTTTACAGCATTTAAAAAGAGAGTAGCTAAAGTAAAGGTTGGTTCCTTAGAATCAGAGACAAGAGAAATTATCATGGGGAATGAAGAAATGGCAACGACATTGAACAAATATTTGGTGTCTGTCGTCACAGTATAAGTCACAAGTTATATACCAAAAATAAAGAATAACCTAGGGTTTCTGGGATGAGAGAGTTGTTCTATATTGAGAGTTTGATTAAATTGGGTCTATATTCTCTGGAATTTAGAAGAATGAGACATGATCGCATTGAAACGTTAAAAATTATGAAGGGGCTTGACAGGGTAGGCACTGAGACTGGCTAGGAAATCTGGAACAGTTTCAGAATAAGAGGCTGATCATGTAGGACTGAGATGAGGAGAAACTTGTTCATTCAAAGGGCTGTGAATCTTTAGAATTCTGCACCCCAGAGGGCTGTTGTATGCACCATCATTGAATATATTTGAGGCTGAGAGAGACAGAATTTTGGTCTCTCAGGGAATCAAGTGATACTGGGGCAGAATCGTCCCAGATTTGCACAAAGCTCGGAAGTTAAGGGCCATTATGAACGTTTGACTTGCACACATGAGGGCTGGGGGCAGGGCCGGCTGGTCTGGGGCAGTGTGCAGTTGATGGGAGGGGGGTTTTGGGCGGTCCTGGAGGGAACGGGTGGTCTGCAATGCAGTCGGGGGAGTTGCAGGGTGTGCAGTCGCTGGGTCTGGGGGTGGGGGTGGGGGGGCAGTCAGGCATGTGCAGTTGGGGGTTAGAGGGCGAGTGAGGGGGGCGGGGGGGGTGATAGGGGTCCCGTGGGGGTGTCGGGGGTTGTGTGGAGGGAGCCCTGTGGAGGGTGGTTGAAGGGTGTGTGTCATGAGTCCCAGGGAGGGTGGGGAGGGGGGGGAATGGCGGGATGTAGTGGAGGGTATTCAGGGGTTCTGTCTTGGGGTGGGGTCGGGTAGGGGGGTGATGTTTGGTGGGTCCCATGCGGGGTGGAGAAGTCCCGTGGTGGGGTGGGGGTGTAGCGGGGGGTGGGGGGATGGGGGAGGGGGGCGAAGGGGTTAGTCAGGTGTCCCACCTGTACAATAGTTACCCAGTAGCTAGAAGCAGTTTTAATTCTTCTAACTTTTTCTGGGTAACTATTGATGTTACACAGTCGGAACCATCCGAAGTTTGCTATTTAAATTGCATTTTCGATTGGTTCCTAGTGCAGGGCAATTGCCCATTGGAAGTTTGAACTTACCGGGCAATTGGTGTGCAATCCTTATCTGGGAACCTCCGGGGTTGGTGGTGGTGGGGGGTAGGGGGTGGGGCGTGGGGGGGCCCTTGTTCCTCAGCACATCGTTGGGCTACCCCCCAGATACACTGCCCTGGAGCTCAGAACTTACGGGCCATTATGAATGCTTGACTTGCACAGTTGAATGCATCCTTCAATCATTTTAAAAACGGTGCAAATCTTATGAAAGCTTTTTTAAAGCCTTAAGAATTCCCAAAGTAGCATTAAAAAAAAAACATTTTTAAGACCTAAAGCTAGGCAGGGTTATAAGAGCCATACATGTTTTTTTTATTTTTATTTATTTTTATTTCTTTATCAATGAACCACTGTAGTTTTGGTCAAGATTTAATTTGAATCATTTCATGATCAGTTTGCTGAATGTAACACAGACTGCATTTGTAAACTCATTGGCCTTTTGAATAAGAAGGAGAGTGAATGAACAGTGGTTTCCTTGTTAATCCTTTCAAACTATTTAAGTGAGATATTTTGCATATTATATTGTTTCACCCTTGTCATTCAAATGCAGGAATGAACAAAATGCAGTAAATTTATGACAAATACATTTTGGGGTAACAGTAAGTTTTGAATATTTGATATTTTCATTTCAATGATTGTAGCTCAGTACAAATCCTATAGATCAGGATAACATTCCTTCAAAGTTCCCTCACAGAATTGATGCCTGTGAGATTGCTTTTAATATTGGTTGTCCTTTTTTTTATGCTTTAGTTAACTTTTGATGGTGTAATTTTATATAAAGTGTTTCTGGCTAATGCTACGACCTTCAGAGTTACCAAACAAATAATAATGGAAAGCATTATTTAGTTTATGTAAGGAAATAACTTTGGAACTTTCAAAATCCTTTCAGCATTCTGGCATAAAATACCCACTTGGCTAACGCTTTATGCAAGGCTGGGACAAAGCTTCTTTCCTTCTAAACATCCTTCAACCCCATTGGCTTTGAAGTTGAATGCTGTAATCTTTTAACCTTCAATCATTTGTGGTGACATCTTTTGAAGATGAAATTAGCTTTACTTTCCGCTCTTCACTCACAATATGCAAATCGATCTTTAAAAGTTGCAGTATCCCACTTTGTGGAAAGTAGATTTCTTAGGCTTATAGTAAAATTAAAGGCTCAGAAGTGGCATCAAATAGAAGTTAGATACTTCCTAGAGGAAAGGAGGAAGGAAAGAAAATTGAAAAGCACAGCATCTAGTCTGCTCTTGTCAATCTTCTGGTTGCTAGTTACAGAGCAGTATGTCAAAGACATGGAATAGGTTGCCTGTTCTTTCTCACAGAAAGAGATCATTGCAGCAAACACAGGAGACCTACATAAGGGGGATAAATTTTTAAAAAGGTATAAACATTTTTTAATTGTTATTTAATATTTGAGTTATTACAAGCGCATAAATCAGTTCCGTGGTCTCCTTTGTTCCGGAAGGCAGTTTGTGCCTCCCTAACATCAGCATATAATTAATAATCTCAGGTAAGAGTTGTCAAAGGTGCATTTCAAGTATGTCAAAGAATGGTTTCTTTAACCTTCTGTCCATAAATTAACTTGATTTTTCAAATCAAGATGTGTCTTAATTTATTATTGTTAGTATAAAATTCAGGAATATTAATTCTTTTCTTAACAATTTGCCATCATTATTTTTTAATTTTTACATTCTTAGAAGTTTTCATATGAAGTGCCAAGCACCAGTCCAGTTAGCTTACCATTTTGCGAACATTTCAAAAGTACTATTCTCAGCAAATATCATAATGCATGAAGTTAAAAACATTCAAGGCGTTCTTCCTCTAATATTAATATAAATTCTTTATTGTATTTCTCGCATTTTGTCAATTTACATTTTTATTCATTGCCTTTGTTTACATGTATTGGTTGTTCAGTGTGTTGAACTAGTTTCTTTAAGCTTCTTACTTGTTTACAAGAATTTTCTTCATTGTTTTAGGTATTATTAAAAATGCATTGATTCTAGCAACAAGTACGACATTTCAGTTCAATGTCTTAGAGATACTTTACCTTGGATATTCCAAATTATGTATAGTTTTTCTGACCCCAGCATTTGAATAAATTATATTCTGTGAAAGGAATGCTAAATGTTTTGCAGAGTGAGTTTACAAGGTTATTCTAATGCAAAAATAAAGAGTTGTGGCAAATTCACACAGGCCAAGAAGAAACTAAATAGTGATTCTTATTTGTCAAAAAAGCAGATGAGTGTCAATTTGATTAACTTAAAGCTAATGGAGGGAAAATTCATTTGTGTGACCCATGCAGAAAGTTGATTCCTCGGGGACAGACAGAGCTGTGGCCTGTGGCCTGGGGTTTTTCTCATTGACATTGAAGAACACCAAGCAGGTAGTGACCTGTTTTGCTACTATCCACCAATGGCACTACGCAAGCAATTTTTCCTCCATTTATTTTTAAAGGCAGCTCATTTATTTTTATGTATTTTTTAATGACATTTTCTACTGCCACAAACAAATGTAAGAATAAATAAGAAATGAAAAAGGGCTAAGCATACTTTTTTGGCCAGTTTAATGCAGTCAGCGCTTAACTGTTTATAAGGTTCCTGTTAGTACAGAATTGTCTTTTAATTAAAACTGATAAAATAAAAATTGACATGGAATTGTATACCAAGCGCTGTAAGAGCACTTGGTTTAATGGAAATATATTTCACCTTCATCCGTTGTCCTGTGGTTCACAACAGGATACAGCTGAATCATGGTTCAGTAATTCAGCATGAGATCAAATTAAATGTCATGAGGCTACATCATAGCCAAAGCTGGTGACTGTTGAGAAATGTTTCTCTGAATAGATGGACGTTTCAAACACGTTATATGCTATACACTTTATGCAAAAATGCTTTCATCCTGCATATTTTTGTTCAAATCTTTTATTGAGTAGGAATTTTACATACGTTTGGTTAGGTCATTGTACCTTTGAATTCATGTGGTACATACAGGTACAGAGTTTGACATTTTAAAAACCTGCATGAAAATTGGAACAGCATTATACATGGCTGCTTGTTGACAGGAGATGTTGTATCGGGGAGAAATGAAGAAGGCATAAACAAAAAGGTAGGGAGGTGGTTTACTCTGTGTCGTCTTTAGGCATACATGGAATGGACATCCTTAGTTATGTTTGACTGTGGCTTATGGGATATTGTTAATATTCTTTATTGCTTAGTTTGTCCTATACTTCCTATGTGTGACGTGACAGGATGCAATTGAAGGAACCAGAGCCTTTTCTGGATAGGTGAACTAAATGGGTCAGATGTCTTCATCTCTTCTTATTTTTGTGATGGCGGGTGTGTTGGGTTGAATGTACAATTGAGAAGGAGGCTCACACAACTATTTCTTTCCAGCTCTGAAGAAGCAGGAGTAGTATTCTTTCAGACAGACATATGATCCTTCAATGTCTTATCCATATGTTTATGAGGCAAGGTCCTGTACCAAGCTGGAAGTTACACCCTTTGTTTCTGGCAGAAAGAAATGGATCAGACTGAGTGTAGCGAGGATTCCCTTCCTTCTGGCAAGAGGCCAAGATGTCATGTGGTTAGCCTAGTGTGGTGGTTATGAAACTTTTGTATTTGTAGGACTCCTGAAACTCCTGCTCCCACCTCTCTGTTCAGTCTCTCTGTCTTTCTGTCCTTCAATAGATGCCAGAATCTTGTGTAGACCCAGACCGGGTGGCAGGTTCCCTTCTCCGATAGACATTAGTGAACCAAACTTGACTATTCTAATTCACTTCTGGGTGGCCTCCCACATTCAAACTGTAAGAAAATTGAGATTTTCTAAATCTCCACTGTCTATGTTTTCTGCACTGAGTCCTGTTCGTTCACCCGTCACCCTGTCTTCACTGATCTACAAAGGCTCCTGGTTTAGCAGCGACTCAGTTTCAAATTCTCATCCTTGTTTTCAAATCCCTTCTTACCCTTCGCTGTTGCCAGTCACACAGACTTTCAGCACACATAAAACAAACATACATTTAGGTCATGATGAATCAAGTGACTTCCTCAGATCCTGATCTGATGTTTGGTTTGAGTTTTCTGCCTTCAAAACTGCTCTTCTACTATCCTGTCAAAAAAATGACAGCACTGTCAGCCTCAGAACAAACATGTATTGACACTCAACTGAGGACTCCTGTCCTAATTAATGAGAGAGTGTCAATTCAACCAAAGAAATCAGTACTGTATTCAGTATTGCAGATAATTGTTTGTTGGTATACACAATAAAAACATCTTATTCAATTAACACATCCAAAGATATGATTCCCTGGAGACTCTGAGATTCCCTTGCAGGTCCTCTTCAATCCAATAATCTTAACTACCTATGATCTGATGGGTTGATAATTATGGCCATTGTTACAATATGACCGTTACCTAGAAGGATTGAAATGGGAGTAAACCCAGAATGTGTTGAGTAACTTAACTTTTTGGTCACAGCCTCTTGGTACTGTTGACATGATCTGTCATCCCTGGATATGTGACCTGAGAGGAGCACAAAATAGGTAGAAAATAGAAGAACTCATAAGATAAAATGAAATTTATAAGAAAGAAAAAGGCACGATTGCTGCTCTATTTTCAAATGGCAATAATTTTCAAATTCCTCTATGGCTTCTCTTCTACTTGAAACATCAGCTAGAACTTTACATGGAGGCAGTGGCCTCACCAATCCCCCCATGGCTGGAAAGTCAAAGGAAAGTCCACCTCCACTTGACCAAGTTGCCTTGCAGCCATTTTATGGCTGTCGGTCCATTAGTTGGCTCATGGTGGGACTTCTGTCTCCATCTGGAAGGAAATCCCACCTCCAAGAGCTGTTGGTTGATCAAATGGCTGGCAGCTCTCTAGTCTCAGCAGCACTAATGGGTGTGGTAGCCAGTGCTGGGACTACAGACAGTCCCTGAAGAAGAGATGCCATGCACACTGACTCAAACGTAAATCCAGGGATTCGCTGGGGCCAGACTGGCAGGCCTTGGTGAGGGGCCAGGTTAGTCAGGGTGTGAGGGGGGAACACGGGGAGATAGTGCCTTCATTGGGCATAGAGTGCCCAAAGAGGAAGGACCTCCACTCAGACCACATAAAGGCCACCAGATCACCACCATGGCATGGACATCTTCTGCTGTGGGTAAAATCCCAACGGCAGTGGAAGGAGGTCCTTAAATGGCCATTAATTGGTGAGTGGGCCACCTGATGCCTCTGGCTCCTTGGGCAAAATCCAGTGGAGGCGGGTAGCCAATGGGCATGCTGCCACTGCCATGGCGCTCAATTTTACAGCCTCTCCACCTGCCAAACTGCCCCCAGGAGGTGTAAAATTCAACCCATTAACTTTATTTCTCGCCACAGATGCTGCCTGACTTGCTGAATATTTCCAACACTTTTTAATTTCAGATTTCTAGCAGTATTTTGCTCTTGACTGCTGGCTAACTGTACATTCAGACTGCATGGTTTGGATTGCTGGCTAACCATATATTTAACTACCTTCAGCTCTTATCTAATTGCATAAAGACAGATTTGTGCATGTCTTCAGAGAACCTGCGAGTTGTTACATTGTAAAGTCCTTAACCGCATGAGTTATGTTTCTTTTCCAAATAGCATGCATGAAAAATTTGAACTACTGAACTGTGAAGATTTTTGGCAGATTCTGAGGTTAGTTCTGTACTCATGTCTAAGTTGATGATGTAACCTATTACTATGTACTATTTAAAAGACATAAAAATAGAACTTAAGTAATCCATGGACCTAAAATAACCATAATTTCAAAGAATATTAAAGCATGGAAACTGAGCATTTGGCCTATCAAACTTGGGCTCATGCTGTTCTCCTCATGGGCCACCTAGTCTAACCCAAGTTTGAAAATACCGCTTTTTAACATTAAGTTTTAAAAACTGCATCAGCCGCAGTTGTACAATTGTAATTGAAGACACCATGCAGTTGTAGGTGTGGCATTGTTGAGGCAGTGTTGAAGTAGCTTTTCTCTTCATCAACCCTATGTCATACCTTACCAAGCAGCAATCGATACTGACACCAGTTCAAATAAGTCAGTTCTGCTTTTTCTGGCACAGGGCATACTTTCTTCTTGGTTGAATGTGTAGATGTGAAATATAATATTTACAAATGTCTCTCAATTCAGGAATCTGATATAGTACTTTAACAAAGTCTAGTCTGTGCTTAAGTTCTGATCTTCTAGCAACAAAGTCATTACATGAATGAGAGCTACCATGCCATTATAGTGAAGTGCTGTACCGCTGTAAATGCTTTTGTCTGTTAACACAATCCTGTGTTAAACAGAGCTGAAGTATTAATTCTGTGGCTTTTGTAAACGTATACTGAAATAAAATCTACCGTTAGAAAAATAGTAATAGGACCTATTCATAAATTTCAATGGATCAACAATGTAAAGATGTTCTTTTTCCTTATCTATTTCCTTGGCCCTAGAGGCATACTGCAATTCATGTGAATAGTTACCACTCATTTTGATGTGGACTGGACAGTCTGATTTTGCTGGTGTCACCTCAAAACTTATTAATTAAACAATAGAAGTCAAATTATCCCATTTACTTCTATGTCAGATGACATCTAGTATTAGTGGTGATTTTACAAATAATTTCACTGCTATAACTCAAGCTAAGCACACAACCCTTTCCCCATGCTTGTGCTATTCCACTTTGGTCTTTTGACATTTATGTCATAAAACCTATTTATGAAATTTATTGAATGATATTTTCTAATTCCATCCTAAAAGGACTGTTTGAATTGCCATTTCTTTTTTCAAAAGGTGTTTATCCACTTAGCATTATAAGAATTACAATAGGCTATTAATATAATTAGCAGTTAGTCAGCCACTGGAGAGGGGGGCGGATTGCAGGAGTGGGATTAGGACGTTGTAGCTGCTGGAGTTAAGTCTTGGAATAAAAGAAAATCAGTTTCATGCTTTGTTACTTAACTAGAAAGAACAAATTCTGATTTTGACGCAAAATTTCAAGGGCCATGTTCTCAAATTTTCTGTTGGGATTGCACCTGGAATACCTTGCACCTGAAGAGCAACTAAGATTGGTGGGTGTATAAAAGACTAATGGAACACTGCAGGCATCCACCTTATGGCCAGATTATACCACAAACCTCCTGCCACCACCCCGCACAAAAGAAAGCACTTTGCATGTCTTCATAAGGGGACAGGGTAAGGGGGGCATACTTAAACATATTATTAAAAATATTCCTGAATTGTTTGAGTCACAAGGCAATGATTCCAGCCTGAACCTTCCCTCTAGTTGGGTTGAACTTGTGCCTTTCAAAAGGCTGGTTTGTCTCATCTCACTTGGCAAATCAGCCTCTAAATTTATGTCAAGTCTGAGATTTGGAGCATTGGAGATCCTAAGCTATGACTAGCTATATTAACTATTGGGTAGCTGGCCAATTGTTTATGTAATCATATTTTCAGTCAGGATTAATGGACAATACTCAGGAGTGATTTTTTACCATTCCCTAATTTAGACGATCTGCAGTTCCTCTACTCTTTCTCTGAATAACATTAGATCAAAAAATTGAAAATGCAGGAATTATAAAGAATGAGGGTGGGGGGGTGTAAAATTGGGTGCAATGACAGGACTGCTGTGCCTGTTGCCTAACTGTCTCCGCTGGTATTTTACCAGTGGCGGGGAAGATGTTAGGCAGCCCATGCATCCTTGGCCAATTGAAGCCCTTAAGTGGTCAATTAATGGCCACTTAAGGGCTTCCTTGTGCTGCCACTGATATTTTGCCAGTGGCAAGGGTGGAGGGTGTACCCATACCACAAAGTAAATCCTGGGGCTGGGGAAGGGTCCCTTCTGATCGGGCACCTTGTGCCCAACGGAAACCCCATCTCCACATTCTCGTCCGAGCTGGCCAGCTTGGCCCCAGCAAACCCTCGCCCCCATCCACATTCTAATCTAATCCAGTGATGATTGTTGGTGGGGACTGCCTGTAGTCCTAGCAGTGACCACCACTTCTGTTGGAGGAATGAAATGCATGTGCTAAAAGAACAAAGGACATGAAAATAGCTAGCTGGTGAAAAGACAAACAACAACAACTTGAATCTATGTAGCACCAAGGCACTTTTTAGGAGGGTTATCGAACAACATTTAACGCCAACCCACGTAAGATATTAGGGATGAAAGCTTGGTTCAAGAGGTCAGTTTTAATAAGCATCTCAAAGGAAGAATAAGAAAACAGTTGGACAGGTTTAGATAGGGAATTCCAGGGGTTTAGGTCTTGGCAGCTGAAAGCACAGTTGCCAATGGCGGAGCAGTCAAAATCGTGGGTGCTCAAGAGGCCAGATTTGGAGGAGTGCACATATCTGGGGGTGGATGGGCAGGGGGATGTTGTAGAGCAAGAGAAGGTTACAGAGATAGGGAGGGATGAGGCCAAGAAGGAATGTGGAAACAAGGATGAGAATTTTAAAATTAAGTTTCTTAACTGGGAGCCAATGGGGATCAGTAAGCACAGGGTTGATGGATGAATGGGAATGGGAGTTAGGACCCGGGCAGGAGGGTATTGGATGGTGCCAAGTTAACAGAGGGTAGAATATGGGAGGCTGGCTTGGACTGCATTGGAATGGTCAAGTGTAGAGATAACAAAGGCATGGATGAGGGTTCCAGCAGCAGATGAGCTGAGGTAGGGGTGGAGCCTGGTGGTGTTAAGAGAAAGAAATAGGCTTGCTGATGGTGTGGATATGTGGTCAGGAGCTCATCTCAAGGTCAAATATGACACCAAGCAACCTGGTTCAGCCTCACAATTGCCAGGAGCAGGTGTGGAGTTGGTGGTAAGGGAACGGAATTTGTCGGGGGAGGTGTGGTGGAATAGAAAACAATGGCTTGAGTCTTCTCAATAGTTGAAGGAAATTTCTACTCATCCAGCAGTGGATTTGGACAAGCTGTCTGATAATTTTGGGATAGTGGAGGGGTCAAGAGAGGTGATGATGAGTTGTAACTGGGTGATGCTTTGCTTTCAGATGATGTCACTGAGGGAAATAGGAGGAAAAATAGGAGGGACAAAGGTAGATCTTGGGACGATGCTAGAGATAAGAGAGCAAGAAAATAAGCAATTGTAGGTGATTTTCTGGCTATGATTGTCTAGATAAGAATGGAACCAGGCTAACACAGTCCTCCCCAGTTGGAGAAGGCATTGGAGAAGGATGATTTGATCAATCATATCAAAGGTTATGACTGGTTGAGAAGGACAAGAAGGGATAGTTTATCTTTGCCACAGTCATATAGGGAAATGCAGTGGGTATAATTTGTCAGGATTTTCAAAAGGCCTTCAATAAGGTGCCCCATAATAGACTAATGAATAAGGTCAGAGAGTATGGAGGCTGGGGACAAGTGACAGAATGGATTGTTTGCTGGTTTCAAATCAGGAAGCAGAGAATAGGAGTAAAGGATAGTTATTCAGACTGGCAGAAGGTAGGATGTGGTGTTCAACAAGGATCAGTGCTGGAACTGCTGTTGTTCACAATATATATTAACGATTTGGACTTTGGAATCAAAAACACAATTTATAAGGCCTGAATTTTCATAGAGAAGGAAAGTCTCTGCACCTTAGCCAAAGTACCACTGGAACCCCAAATCTGGAAGACCCGTCCCAAATCCGGCACCCACCATTTTTGCTGGGGCAGGAGGGGAACAGGGGTGGGATGTATTTCACACATCCATGATTCAAATTCAAAATTGCAACTGCCTTCATTTAGAAACCATTTTTGGCACTACAATTTCTGAAACATAAACTGTGGGATTTACGAATTTGAGGAAGAGGTCTAAGTCTACCAGAGTTCTTTAGAGAGATCAGGTATCTTTTTGAAGAGGTCAAGTACACCTTTCGGATTGTTAAGTGTAGACATGAATGTGCGCAAAAGGTGGATAATGTCTGTGGAACTGTCAAACTGTCATGTCATTTAAATCCCTTACTGTTTAAATTTTGAAAAAACAACAGTCTGCTGTGTCTCTCAGTTGAAAAAAATTGGTGCTTGCAATTTCAATACTTGTTTGTTGACAAAGCCTGAAGACTATCATTACAGTATTAGTACTGTACAGTATTAGTAATGGAACCTTTACTGCTTCCACAACAATTTTCACAGTTGGGGCGGGGGGGTGGGGGCTTGTAAGTTCACAGTTTGATTTACAGCTCCTAGTGGTTATAAAGGGAGTAGCTGTCATTGATGCCGGGCTATGAATACAAGTGTTTGCTTTATAAGGGATTAGGTACTTGAAGGGATTTAAATGTATTGAATGGGCTTTTATCAATTATAATAGATACTTAGAACTATATTTTGCTTCATCTCACCATGGCTCCTGAGGTGTGCCCATGGTGTATATGGTGTGAGGTAGCCTGGAGGGTGTAAAGGAAAAGGGTTGTGGGTGGTGGGGGACATTGGTTGGCATGAGTTGGCACTAAGTTGACATGGGGGCTATAAAGGGCCAAGGGGTTGAGTGGGAAACATGGGTTAGCATGGAGAGAATGAAGGGCCATGAGGTGGGTAGAGGGGCATGGGGTGACATGGATGGAGCATGGAGAGTGTGAGAGGGTGTGAGGGATGAGGGCTAGAGGGCCTTACTGTTTATTTTATAACTGAGACAACATCCCAGAGCACTGAGGTGGACCTCGGCACTCGGCAGCCCCAGTGGCTGCCTCTTCACTGTTTCCAGGGGTGATGGGCTCGACTCAAGTTAGCACCTGCCCTCTCACTCCACAGGACAAAAATCCGGCCAGTTGGAGAAGTTTCTCCCACATTGGATTTGGGAAGTTGGAAAATTTCCTGACTCTGCACCTGACTCAGGAACAAAAATTCAGACCTAAATTTGTGGATGAGACCAAGTTGGGGGATAGTCAATACTGAGGAAGACTGCAACAAGTTATAGGAGGATATTAATACATTTGCAGAATGGGCAAGGCATTGACAAATGAAGTTCAATACAGATAAATGTGAAGTAGTACATTTTTGGCAGGAACAATTATGAGGTAACTTATTAATAGGAAGGTGAAAATCCACATGGGGAAGAGGAACAAAGGAATCTCAGAATAAAAATACATTATTCACTAAAAATTGCAGCATGGGTTAGCAAGGCCATAAACCCAGTACTAAATTTTGTTTCTGGAGAGATAGAATTTAAAATTAGGGGAGTTATGCAAATCTATATCGAACATTGGTTAGACCACACTTGGAGTGGAATCTTGTGAAGCTCCTGGGAGCAGGAAGCGAGGTGGATGTGGGCACTTATTTGTGCAGGAGGCCAGAAGTCAACTTCCTGATGGTGGGATGAAACTACAGTATTAAGCTGTCGGTGGGTTGACAGTGGATCAAGCTTCCTGACAGCAAATGTTGGAAACTCCTTTTTAATATATATGCATGTTATACATGTGCATTAAAAGGCAACCTTGCCAGAATTAAGTATATTTTTCCAATTAAGTAATCAGTGAATGAAAAACATGTGCCTTCAGATTCACAACTGTTTAACCGTGGCGTGAAGCAGGTGAGGTGGTCTTCCGGGTGGATTTGGAGTGAGGAGGAACATTTTTTCCCTTCTACAGGGAGCTTTGTTCAACAACTGGAGATGAGGCATTGATAATTAAGATCAGATGGCACAGTCAAAGGAGAATGGGGCATGGAGGAATGTGGCAGTCATACATACAAGCATACGAATTAGGAGCAGGAGTAGGCCACTCGGCCCCTCGAGCCTGCTCTGCCAATCAATAAGATCCTGGCTGATCTAATTGTAACATCAACTCCACGTTCCCACTTGCTCCTGATAACCTTTCACCCCCTTGCTTATCAAGAATCTATCTACCTCTGCCCTAAAAATATTCAAATACTCTGCTTCCTTTGAGGAAGAGAGTTCCAAAGACTCACTGCCCTCAGAGAAATAATTTCTCCTCATCTCTGTCTTAAATGGACAGCCCCTTATTTTTAAACAGTGACCCCTAGTTCTAGATTCTCCCACAAGGGGAAACATCCTCTCCACATCCACCCTGTCAAGACCCTGCAGGATCTTATACGTTTCAATCAAGTCGCCTCTTACTCTTCTAAACTCCAACGGATACAAGCCTAGCCTGTCCAACCTTTCTCAAAAGACAACCCTTCCATTCCAGGTATTAATCTAGTAAACCCTCTCTGAACTCTTCCAATGCATTTACATCCTTCCTTAAATAAGGAGACTAATATTATACACAGTACTCCAGGTGTGGTCTCGCCAATACCCTGTATAACAGAAGCATAACCTTTCTACTTTTGTGTTCAATTCCCCTCGCAATAAACAATAACATTCTATTAGCTTTCCTAATTACTTGCTGTACCTGCACACTAACCTTTTATGATTCATGCACCAGGACACCCACATCCCTCTGTGTCTCAGAGCTCTGTAATCTCTCACCATTTAGATAATATGCTTCTTTTTTATCCTTCCTGTCAAAATGGGCAATTTCACATTTGCCTACATTATACTCCATTTGCAGGATCTTTTCCCACCCACTTAACCTATATATAGCCCCTTATAGCTTCTTTATGTCCTCTTCACAACTTACTTACCTACTTTGTGTCATCAGCAAATTTAACAACCATACCTTCGATCCCTTCATCCGAGTTATTTATATTAGTTGTAAAAAGTTGAGGCCCCAGTACTGATCCATGTGGCACACTACTTGTTACATCTTGCCAACCAGAAAAAGGCCCATTTATGTCTCCCCCCTGTTTCCTGTTAGCTAGCCGATCTTCTATCCATGCTACCTGTTACACCCTACACCATGAGATTTTATTTTCCACAATAACTTTTGATCTGGCACCTTATCAAATGCCTTCTGGAAATCCAAGTGCAGTACATCCACCGGTTCCCCTTTATCCACAGCACAAGTTACTTCTTCAAAGAACTCCAATAAATTGATTAAACATGATTTTCCTCTAACAAAACCATGTTGACTTTGCCTGATTACCTTGAATTTATCTAAGTACCCTGCTATAATATCTTTAATAATAGTTTCTAACATTTTCCCTTTGATAGCTATTAAGCTAACTGGCCTACAGTTTCCTGTTTTCTGTCTCCCTCCCTTTTTGAAGGAAGGGGTTACATTTTTTATTTCCTAATCTAATGGAACCTTCCCCAAATCTGGGGAATTTTGGAAAATTAAAACCAAACATCAACTATTTCACTGGCCACTTCTTTTAAGACCCTAGGATGAAGTATATCAGGACCCGGGGACTTGTCAGCCTGCAGCTCCAACAATTTCCTTAGTACCACTCTGCTGGCAATTGTAATTTTCTTGAGTTCCTTCGTCCCTTTCATTTCCTGGGATGCTACCTGTATTTTCTATAGTGAAGATTGAAGCAAAACACCCGTTCAATTTTTCTTCCATCTCCTTATTTTCTATTATTGATTCCCTAGACTCACTTAGTATAGGAACAACACTTACTTTGTTAACTCTTTTCTATTTTAAGTATCTATAGAAACTCTTGCTATCTGTTTTTATATTTCAAGCTAGTTTTCTCTCATAGTCTAATTTTTACCTTCTTATTAATCTTTTAGTCATTCTTTTGTTTGATACTATCTTTAAATTTTTTAGTTAACCACAGATGATTGGTCCACCCCTTGGAACTTTTCTTTCTCGTTGGAATGTGTCTTTTCTGTGTATTCTGAAATATCCCTTTAAATGTCAGCTAATGTATCTCTATTCACCTATCCCTTAACCTAATTTCCCAGTTCACTTTAGCTAGCTCTGCTTTCATGCTCTTGCAATTGCCCTTATTTTAGTTTAAAATACTAGTCTTGGACCCACCTTTCTCTTCCTCAAAGTGAATGTAAAATTCAATCATATGATCGCTGCTACCTAGGGGCATCTTCAGTATGAGGTCATTAATTAATTAGTCAAGGAAAATGTGGCATGGCTGACTGAGGGAGGGGATGGGGTGGGGAGATGGCTATCAAAGGAGAAAGGGGCATGGCTGACTGAGGGAGGTAGCAGCTGTATGAAGTCTCATGGGGTGCAGATGGAGGAAGCTGAACTAGGCAGGAAAGGGTAATGTCAAAAGACAATAGGTCAAGCATGATTATGGGGAAATCAAGGGTCATACAGGAAAGGTCATTGGTGAAGCCCTGAGCGTCGAGGGTAACAGGGGGAAGGTCAAAGATGATAGAGAGTGTCAAGGATGATGGGTGGCAGGTTGAGGGAACCTGTGGGAGTGCAGTTCCACTGTGTCGGAGGGAAGCTCGAGAGCCAATGATAGCTGGTCAAGGGTAATAGGGGGTGGGTCAAACATCACCAAAGTCAAGGCAAAGATGGTGAAGTGAGAGTCGAGGGTGATGGAGGGATGGTCAATAGTGATTGAGGGAGGGTGGTAGGTGATGGCTTCCAGTTTCAAGTTATTGTGAGTGTGTCCACAGGCATAACTGCATGAACAAGAAGAGTTCTCTGCAATGAATCCCCAGGAAGGAGTTGATCATGGTGGGGTGGGTGGAGACCAGGGTGTGGTTAATGCTAAGAATAGGGCTTCTCATTGGTCAAAAGTGCTCAGGACAGGAGGTAGGGCCTCAAAGACTGTGCTGACCAGATCTTTGCCTGCCTTTTGTTTACAGTTCATCTCAGACAGACAAAATGGGTCAAGTGCATTCAGTGCTTCTGTTAGCTCAGGTGCAGCTGGAGAGGAATTGGGAGAGGGTGGCCCAGAGGTAGACACAGCAATGTCAGAACACCAACAAGCTGTGTCAACAGAGAGTCAGGCAAGTGAGGATGCTGGCAACTAAGGGCCAGTGCAACATCGAGCATTGGTATGTAATTTAATATACCTCAGGTGGTGTAACTACCTGCAAATGTCAGGGATGCAGTGTCAAAGGCAGCTGAGGATGTCACAGGCTTCTGTCACTCACCTGTGTCAGCTCCGTCAGGAAAACCTACATCCTCGTGGATTGGGAGGCAATCCAATACTGGTAGCTTTAAAAGTCACCACGGCATTGAATTTCTGTGCCTGTCGGTCTTTCCAGGTCTCCATGGGGATATGTGTGACATCTCACAGTCAGCCACTCAGAAATGCATCAGGAAAGTCACCTATGTCCTCTTCAGAAGAGCCAATAAATTTGTCAAATCATCACAGACCCTTAGAGTCAAGCAGCTAGAACTGTGGGAATCACTGCAATCGCTGGATTTGCTGGCAGCATTTATAAACCGAAAGGGCTTTCACTCTCTCAATGTGCAGCTGGTCTGTGATCATCACAAATGAATCCTTCAGTGTGTGCCTGCTTCCCAGGGAGCTCTCTTGACTCATATCATCACTCGCTCTCAGGTGCCGCAACTGTTTGCTCCCTATCAGCAACTGTAGGGATGGGTCCTGGTGTACAGGGGATATCCACAGAGGATCTGACTCATGACACCTGTGCAGAACCCGCAAAGCCCAGCAGAGGAGAGATACAGTGCCATCCATACCTCAACAAGAGCAACAATAGAGCAGACCATTGGACTGCTGAAGATGAGGTTCTGCTGCTTGGACCAATCACATGGAGCACTATAGTATGTGCCAGAGGGAGCCTCCAGGATCATTCTGGCTGCTGTGTCCTATACAACTTCACGCAACAAACAGGTGAGGAATTAGCAGGCGGGAAGATGGAGGAGCTGGATGCCTCGTCAGACAAGGAAGAAGGGGAGGAAGCTGATGCTCATGAGGGAGTGAATAGTATGGTTGTAGCTGCAGATGCCAGGGTGATGAAACGACGCACCAGACAGGCTCATTGCAACAAGCTTCCAGCCAAAATAAAGCCCCTGCAACATCTCTTGATCTGCTCCTCAATAAAATTCATGGTGTAAGTGCCAGTGGATCCAGAACATTCCTTCCTGACCAATCTACAGTCCTACAATGCCTGCCATCTAGAAGAAAAAATGCTGCAGGCCTTTGGCACGAGCAAGCACATATGCATGCTATCTTGAAAGCCAGATACACTTGTGATTTGGGAGGAAGTTGCACGTGTCTCAATGACACATACTCCAAATGTTGGCAATGCCTTGCTAAGAGCTCTATTATGTGTTTGCCTGCAATATATGGAATGCCCCAGCGTCAGACACTGTTTAGATAACAACTTCTGATGGATGATAAGTGGGTAAGCACTACCTGCTGGCCTTGCCAGCCAGGTTCCAATCCCTGGCCTCACAAATGATGCCCAAGATATAAGCATGCACATGTCAAGATATTCAGAGATGCCTACTTCCAAGACCACACAATAAATCGTGTTTCCATAAGTCCACATCACCCATCATTGATCGTCCATGAAGTACAACGCCTTTAAATGGACCTGTCAGTTGGTACAACTCCCGAGATAATGACTATTGAACATACATGAGTAAAGTGCTCTAAAACATGCATTTATATGTGAGTTAGATTCATATAATGATGAGACACCTATGTCACCTTTGTGCTATTACAACTTTTTCCTCTTTCGTTTCCTACCACTACGCCTAGGTGCAATCCCAGCATCCACAGCTGAGGCAGAGGCAGCCTACTGAGTGCTATGCCTCGCTGCCTGAGATGACCTAGGCTGCAGCCCTCTAGTGATGTGAGACCTATAGGGCTCTGACCTGCTGAGGGTCTCCTGCAAAGGTGCAGGTGCACAATCTTCAGCTCCACCTGCTAGAGGCATTTGGGTCACTGGCAGAAGGGAGGTGAATTGACAGAACACCCTTGGAGCACCCTGAGATGATGCCCTGGGGAAGCTTGCTGGTGCTTCTCCTCCCTGTCGGTGCATGATGGCACCTCTGAGTCCAGGAGGAGATTGAGGTGCCTCACCCCCACTCTCATCTAGCCACTGCTGTGTAGAGCCCATGATCAGAATGACAGAATACAGGTCAAACTCATATCCGGCAGCCACTGAGTGTTCTGCTGAACCTGGCTCTCCATGGGAAGAAGCCAAGTGCTCGCATGTCAAAGCCAGGACAGAATTCAGAACTTGGATGGACTCCTCCACCTTGCATTCAAGGCTGCATGTGGCAAATGTTCCCCTGCCTGACTCTGCATCTCCAACAAGTTTCCTATGGGCGATTCTAGGGGCACACCATCAGCATGGGGCTCAGCATGGGCCTGGTCTCCAGCAGTCCTCCAACTGTCAGGGACCTCTGCTGTCATATCCTCCATCAACTGGGCTGAAGTGTCAGTGAGGTGCTGACCAGACTGAGATGCCAAGGCTAATCTAGAATGTGTATCCATTGAGATGAATGTCTCTGTGCTGTTAAAGGGTGCAGGGGAATGACGTGACACTGCATCCTCTGAGTGTTGTTTCACTTCACCCTCAGAAGTGGAGGTAGAGGCGGAGCTGGAGCTGGGGGAAGGCTGCCACTTCCTCTTGCTCCAGCTGTGAGGACCAACATGGAGAACACACAGAATTAGCTCGCGGTTAATCACAATCCTTTTTCTCATCAATGTTTCAGGCATTACTCCTGTTTGTCCAGTTGTCAACCCCAGGCTGGAGGCATCTTCACTCAAATGCCTTGAAATACCAGCCTCTCCATCTGTGCACTGGATTCTCCCTGGCCAGTTCTGACACATCCTCTTCAGAAGGGATTAATATTCTAATGTCTGCAACACTTCCGCCTTTCTTATAATGCTCCCTGCTCTTTTCTTCTGCAAGCAGACAGAAGGATTGAGCATCATCCCAATGGGTGCATAACCATTTTATGAGTGTGCATAACTATGACAGCTCCTGTGTCCTCCCTTGTAGGTGTTCCACAAATGCACTGTCCTGCAACTGGTACAACTTTCACAGCATGAACTGGCTCCCACAAATTCAGTCCACACGTTCCATCTGATGCTGAGGCCTGCAGCCAAACTCCTGCCTGGCACCCCTCTCCACTCACATATTTACATTGCTTGAAACTCTTATGAGTGTCACTTTGCATTGACTACACTGCCATTTACCCTTATGCGCAGCACAGGATAAGACCATTCATCCTTTTCCTACACTGGATCCAGTTTTGCTTGTGGACCCCACAGCTGTTAACCTCCACTGCAACTTCCATCCAAGCCGCCTTGGTGAGCCGGACAGCCTCCTGCTTCAATCTCTGGGAAACAGGACCACCTGCCGTTCCCGGACGGTCTGGAGAAGAACCTGCCAGGAGGCATTGCTAAACCATGGGGTCACTTGTTGTCTGCTCTGAGACATGACTGATGATGGGAGCAGCAGTGGGTTTCCCATGGGGGTGAAAAAGGGTCAGCGCTTCTAGAACGACAGCCAAACTGATGTTCCTGGCTAGTAGGGAATGAAGGCCTCTCCAGGTGCCCCTTAAATACAGTGCCTGAGCCTTCGTCCCATGAGGAAACAATGGGAGCAACAACTTCCTGCCCAACCCAACTGCTAGGTTCACGGCGCTTCTTGGTGATGAATAGCTAATTGGCTGGTCACCGCGTGATCATGTGTGACCAGCCCTCCCACCTACGAGTGGAAGTGACACGCACTTCCGGTCCAGCCACTGACAATCTCACTGCTAATGAAAGATTCTGTCCTTAGTGTACTGCATGCAGTTCTGGTTGCCATATTTAAAAAGGGCATAGAGGTCCTGAAGATGGTGCAGAGATTTACTAGGAAGATACTAGAAATGTGTGGGTATACATAGGAAAGGAATGATAGGCTGGGTCTCTTCGTTCTTGAAAATGAAGGCTGAGGGGTAATAAAATAGAGACCTTTAAAATTATGAAAGGTTTTGAAAGAGTAGACACAGAGAGGGTGTTTCTTCTTGTGTGGAGGAGCATGACTAAAAGCCATCAACATAAGAAAGTCACCAAGAAATCCAACAGAATTCAGAAGAATCTTCTTCAGCAAACAGCTATGAGAATGTGGAAATCCCTATCACAGGGGGTAGTTGAAGTTAATAGTATAAATAGATTTGAGAGGAAACTAGACAAACATATGAGGGAGAAGGAAATAGATGCTTAAGGTGGCAGATCTAGAAAAAGAAAGATGGAAGGCAACTCAAGTGGAGGGATAGCATTTTGCTTTTTTTAATGTTTCATGGGATGTGGGTGTCACTGGCTAGGCCAGCAATTGTTGCCCATCCCTAATTGCCCTTGAGAAGGTGGTGGTGAGCCATGTTCTTGAACTACTGCAGCCCTGTGCTATTAGAAAGATTCCAGGATTTTGATCCAGCAACAGTGAAGGAGCAACAATATAATTCTAAGTCAGGATGGTGTGGGGCTTGGATGGGAACTTGTAGGCGGTGGTGTTCCCGTGCATCTACTGCTTTTGTCCTTCCAAGTGGTAGAGGTCACAGGTTTGAAAGGTGCTGTCTATTGAGGTTTGGCAGGTTGCTGCAGTTTATCTTGAAGATGGTACACACTGCTGCCACTGCGTATCAGTGGTGCAGGGAGTGCATGTTTAAGATGGTGGATGGGGTGTCAGTCAAGTGAGCTGCTTTTTCCTAGATGGTGTCAAGGTTCTTGAGTGTTTTAAATCCACATTCACCCAGGCACATGGAGAGAATTCCTTCACATTCTTGATTTGTGCCTTGTAGAAGGTGGACAGGCTTTGGGAGATGGGGGGTAAGTTACTCACTGCAGAGTTCTTAGCTCCTGACTTGCTTTTCTAGCCACAGTATTTGTATGGTTGGCTCAGTTCAGTTTCTGCATGGACTGGGTGCGATGGCCTGTTTCTGTGCCGTATATCCTATGTAATACTCTGTAATTCAGTCTGTGTGTTATGATCCCCGTGGATAACAACAAACTTTAAAAAAATTCCAAATGACCCCCAATTTTTTAAAACTTTGATTTTAACAATCAAACCAAAATTAACATACCTTGTTGATTGGAGAGATTGTGGCATAGTGGTATTGTCACTGGACTAGTTTTCCAGAGACCCAGGGTAATGTTCTGGAGACCTGGGTTCAAATCCCACCATGACAGTTAGTAAAATTTGAATTCAATAAAAACCTGGAATTAAAAATCTGATGATGACCACAAAGCCATTGCCAATTGTCGTAAAAACCCATCTGGGCACAAATGCCCTTTCGGGAGGGAACTCTACTGCCCCTACCTGATCTGGCCTACATGTGATTCCAGATCCACAGCAATGTGGTTGACTCTTAAAAATGCCCTCTGAACAAGGGCAGTTAGGGATGAGCAATAAATGCTGGCCTAGACAACGATGTCCACATCCCAAGAGTGAATTAAAAAAAACATTTTAAATAACATATACAACAAAAATATACCTCATGGATTTATTGGCACTTAGCATCTATGGCATCAGTTCCAGCCACAAAACCCTTCAAAGCCCTGAACTTCCTCAAGTAAAATTTCAAATTTGTTTCTACGAGGCTTTAGCTACCAACCACCATCTGATGACAGCTTTAATCCACCCTAGTTCCAGAGGTATAATTTCCACCAAAACACATATTTTTCCAGATCCCTCTCAGCTCTGCTCATGGATCCATTCTTTTGGGTTTGCTTTTCTTTAGACTGTTCTCTTATCCCGTTGTGCCACAATTTTCTTCTCCTCACATCCTGCACTGAGCTGTACTGCAGAAATCAGCCCTCTGGCTTGTTTCAATCGGTTTCCATTTGCTTAGCAACCTCAAGCCACAGCACCAGAGCTGATCACCGCCCACAATCGACTCAGCGCCGCATTTTACGCGGGCAGGCCAATTAAGGTCCACGTGCGCGAAAGAGCGCAACAATCTCCCTGAGGCATGGAGCTGCCTCAGGGAGAGTGAATGGATATTAAAATAATTAAATAAATGATTTAAAAATGTATTTAAACATGCCCCCTCATGTAACTGTGTCACATGAGATGGGACATGTTTTAATTTTTATGAAAACTTTTTTATTTATTTAATAAAAGCTTTAGGAAACCTCATCCCGCTCATGGATGAGGTTTCCTAAAAACTGCGAAGGCCGCTTGGGCTTTTTGCCTACCTGCCAACCGTAAGGTTGAACCGGTAGTGTTACTAATGAGATGAATTGCTTTCTTAATGGCCTTAATAGACGGTTTACATATTGGCGGGTGCACAGCCGACTCCGGCGTGCACCCGCTGAACGAAATATCGCGGGACTGCACGATGACGTCAGGACGCATGCCCGATGTCATCGTGCATCATTTTACGCATCGGCATGTCGGGCCCGCCCCCACACACCGACTGAAAAATTCTGCACCTGAAGCCTTAGATTCTTTCAGTTAGTGACTGTCTTAAAGGAAACAAGCTTTGAGAGCAGAGTTAGTCTATCAACAAAACATTCGACAAGCCATCTCTGCAGACAACAGCTCATACTTACTTCTCCACCGGTCCATAAACAAGAATTTCATCTCATGGTGTTTATTTAGAGGGATTCCAGTGAATCACGGGTTAATGCCCACCAACATTGAACACAATTCAGATGCAGTTCCCCTGATGTGATAAGTATTGGCAGACAGGGAGGTGGTGGCATAGTGATATTGTCACTAGACTAGTAACCCAGAGACCCAGGGTAGTGCTCTGGGAGACCCGGGTTTGAATCCCACCACAACAGGTGGTGGAATTTGAATTCAATAAAATATCCAGAATTAAGAATCTAATGATCACCATGAAACCATGTGTGATTGTCGTAAAAACACATCTGGTTCGCTAATGTCCTCCCTTGAAGGAAGGAAATCTGCAGTCCTTACCTGGTGACTCCAGACCCACAGCAATGTTGTTGACTCTTGAATGACCTCTGAAACGGCCTAGCAAGCCATTCAGTTGTATCAAAGCACAAAGTCAATAAGGAATGAAACCAGATGGACCACCCAGCTTCAACCTAGGCAACGGAAACGACAACAGCAAACTCAACCCTGTCGACCCTGCAAAATCCTCCTTAATTACACCTGTGGGCTGGAGCTGTCTCACAGACTAGTCAAGTAACAGCCTGATATAGTCATCCTCACAGAATCATGCCTTACGGATAATGTCCCAGATACCACCATCGCCATCCCTGGGTATGTCCTGTCCCACCGACAGGACAGACCCAAAAGAGGTGGCAGCACAGTGGTATACAGTCGGGAGGGAGTTGGTCTGGGAGTCCTCAACATCGACGCTGGACCTCAGGAAGTTTCATGGCACCAGGTCAAACATGGGCGAGGAAACAGGCCAAACATGGGCGAGGAAACATCCTGCTGATTACAACATACCATCTGCCCTCAGCTGGTGAATCAGTACTTCTCCATGTTGAATACCACTTGGAGGAAGCACTGAGGGTGGCAAGAGTGCAGGATGTACCCTGGGTGGGGGACTTCATTGTCCATCACCAAGACTGGCTTGGTAGCACTACCACAGCTTGAGCTGGTTGAGTCCTAAAGACATAGCAGCTAGACTGGGTTTGCCGCAGGTGGTGAGGGAACCAACAAGAGGGAAAAACATTATGACCTCATCCTCAACAACCTGCCTGCTGCAAATGCATCTGTCCAGAGAATAGTGGTAGGAGTGACCATTGCACAGTCCTTGTGGTGACGAAGTCCCATATTCATATTGAGGATACCCACCGTCATGTTGTGTGGCACTACCGCCGTGCTAAATGGGATAGATTTTGAACAAATGTAGCGACTCAAGATTGGGCAACCAAGAGGCACTGTGGACCATCAGCTGCAGCAGAATTGCACTCGAACACAATCTGTAACCTCATGGCCCAGCATATCCCCCACTCTACCATTGCCACCAAGCCAGGGGATCAACCCTGGTTCAATGAAGAGTGCAGGAGGGCATGCCAGGGGCAGGGGCAGCACCAGGCATACTTAAAAATGAGGTGTCAAAAATATATGGTCATTCCTTCACTGTCACTAGGTCAAAATCCTGGAACTCCCTCCCTATCAGCACTTTGGGAGTAACTACACCACATGGACTGCACCGGTTCTGACCATCTGCCTGGGTCCTATGAAATTTCCCATCTGAACTTCTCCAAGCTTTTTCCCCTCCATTGAAAGTCTCCCCAAAACTTAACCATTTGACCAAGTTTTTTCCCATGATTCTTAATTTTGTGAGTATCCTTATTCTGGGAATCACCTTGCGATTTTTTTTGTTTGAAAGGTGAACAGTCTGGTTCAGCCATAGACAATGACCAGAGAGAGGGATAAAGTTGATTTTCATGGCTTAGGTCTTAATTGGAGGAAATTCCTTCTCATCCAATAATGCATGTCATACAAGTAGCGTGGCGAATCAAAGGCAGCGGAGGAGTTGAGAGACATGATGGTGAGATAGAGCTAGGTGCTGTCAGTGTGCATGTTAAACCTGATATTGCCTTTTTGATGTCACCAAGAGGGATCATGTCAATGCGGAATAGTTTGGCTGGGCAGGCTAGAGTAAGGGAGGGAAGTGACAAAGGCAGCTGAACAGATGGTCTCAATCTTTATGAAAAGGTCCATGAGCTCCTTACACTTGTTGGAGATGGAGGGTGGATAGGATAGGGGAGAGGAGTTTAATAAGACGATTTGTATTAGAGAAGACGAATTATCATACTGAACAATTTTGTAAGATGAGAGCAGGAACCCATTGTACTTTATGTGGCCTAACCAGATCTGATTTTGAATGACTAAACCAATTGTGTCTCATGGACATTCAATCTTAACCCTTTGAACTTAAGGGACTGGAGATGTGGGCTGGAACAAAGGGAGTGACCAAGATGGCTTCAAATCGAACAAAGGTATCAAAGGTGAAGGTGAGGACATGATTGAACTGAAGAAATGTTTTAGCAAATGGAGGACCAATGGCTGGACAGTGGGAATTTGAAAGTACCGTTGTAGGTGACTTAGGAGAGCTTTTTCATTGATGAACATAGAACGGAGTAGGATTAGAATGGGGAAGGGGGATATGAGTGGAGAGGGTAACAAAGAAGGTATCAGAGAATGTCTTACTTGTGACTGACATAATGGGAGTGGATGGTCCATATGAGATGGCATTGCGTTAGAAGCAGTTCAGTTCATTCAACTGATACCTGGGATGGGAATTTATCTTATGAGGAAAGGTTGAACAGGCTGGGCCTGTATCCCTCGGAGTTTAGAAGAATGAAAGGTGATCTTACTGAAACATATAAGATCCTGAGGACACTTGACAAGGTGGATGCCGAAAATAACCTAGGAACCTAGAACTTAGGAACAGGATTAAGGCATTTGGCCCTTTGAGCCTGCTCCGCCATTCAATATGATCATGGCTGATCTGCTTGTGATCTCATCTCCACCTTCCTGTCTGCCCCTCATAACACTTGACTCTCTTGCCTAACATAAATCTATCTAACTCAGCCTTGAATAAATTCAATGACCCAGCCTCCACTACTTCCTGGGGAAGAGAATTCCACAGAATAATGACCCTCTGAGAGGAAAATAAGGGTGTTTTCTTTGTGGAAGAGGGACACAGTTTAAAAATAAGAGGCCTCCCATTTAAGATGGAGATGAGAAGATAATTGTTTTCTCAGAGGGTCGTGAGTCTTTGAAACTGTCTTCCCCAGAAAGCGATGGAAGCAGGGTCATTGACAATGGAGTCAAAGGGTATAGGAGGTAGACCGGAATGTGGAGTCAAGGCCACAATCAGAATGGCGGAACAGGCTCAAGGGCCCGAATGGCCTAATCCTGCTCTTAACTCGTATGTTTGTATGTTTGTTTGAGGGGGTGTTGTGAATATGGATAGGCAAGTTTATATGGAAGTTGAAATTAAGGGAGGATATTACAGAACCCTTAATCCCATGAACTCTCATGTCCTGTTTACAATTGTAAGTATTATAGTACTTAAGTAGAAATTTATGACAAGTGGAGGAAATTTTCAACAAACAGCACACGTTCCTTAAAATTAGACTTTTATTTTACAGTGCACATGCAATGTTCCAGCGGCAGATAAAGTGTTACTTCACAGCAACATCATAATGGCAACAATAGTTCTGCAGTTCTCACAAAGCATCCTTTAACTCATTGAGATAATCAAGATGCTTCAGGGCCTTGCTTTAGCTGCCATGGGCGTGCTTCAAATGTAAATTACTCTGAATGGATTCTCAGTAAATTCCAGCCAATTACATTCTACACTTAAATGCAGTCAGCGTTACCTACAGATATCTGATTGTGCAAAGGACTATGTTAGAGAAACAGAAAGAGCAAGAGTTTTAAACTGGAACAGGAAAATGCTGGGCTCTTCACATAATGTTGTCTGTGTCTTAAAGTTAGTACACACATAGTGCATTCCTATTTAACTTTGAGAGCCCTGAGTGTAATGCTATATTACAGAAACAAAGGAGGGATATATTTGTTGGGGGTGTCAATTTTCTATGGTTGCCTTTCTAAACCCTGGAAATTTGGCAGCTTGCCTTATGTGGTGATGCATACAAATATTGACAGAACACTGTGGCATTTGTTATACCCCATTTAGACAGCAAATGATTAAAGGTCTGAGGGAAGAACTTGAGCACTGTTTTTTTTCAGCACAGGCATGACAGTTTACACAAAAATTGTATAAATCAGTTTCCTTTTATTAAATTAAGCTTCTGATTCTGCAATGGATTTAGGTAAGTGTATGCTATTTTGTGTTTTTTTTAACATAGTTCTGTAATGTTTAGTTGTAATTCCTCAATGCTGTTGTGATAAATTGGAAGCTGTTATAGTAAGTGAAACTAATTAGTAGTTATTAGCCCAATTAAAATTTTAGTGCACAAAATAAATTAAAATATGATGTCCAAAATTGCCAAATGCAACTTAATCTTCATACATTATAATTAACAATAACTGATTTGTGTGGTTTTGGCAACTAAATTTTATCCAATAAAATAAGCGTGGCACGAAGCAAATAATTGACCCCAGTCTGACCAGATTGTAGTATTATTTTTCATATTTTTATTTCACATTATATATTGATTTTTTGGTTATGGATAATGCTAGAACCCGTGAATCTGACAAATTTGATCAAGCTTTTCATATATTTTAAAAACCAAAAAGTCACACAAGATGCCTTTTCCCTTCATCATGCTCACTTGTGTCTAAACTGTGTCTGGGTGCTGCAGGGCAGAAGCTAGCCTATGCTACTGTATGTCAAGATTACATTAATACTGGCTGATTGTGTTCTTGGCATCAAGTAAGTTCTGCTTGACTTTCTAAAGTTATTTTGATTAGATAATTGCAGTTGTGAAATATTATAGTCACACGTTTTAATTCCCAAACCTGTGCTAGATAAGGAAGTGTCTAATTTTATTTCGCACAGTTTTGAAGTTGTTAGAGTTAAATTATCTTTCCACAGCACATTTCAAAATGTAGATGAGGGAGCAGGTTGTACAAGGAAAACAGGCAAATGCTGATTGATGTGGAAATTAAGATAAAGGAACATTGTTTCCTGTGCAAATTGAACTGTACACTGTTGGAGTATTAACAGATACTCAGTAACTCAGATCAGTGTGAGCAAGTGTGCATTGGCAATCCGTGCAAATGTCCTTATTAATTGTACCCTTTGATTAAGTAATTAACAAGTTGGCTTTGGAAGGCCTTGTAATGAATGAAAGGCCTGTGGGAGTGCAGTTTAGTCCTGGCAAAAGATCCGAATTCCGTGGTTAAAGTAGAATTCACGGTTCCCACATACAAGGTAACATTTCAGTAGTCTAGCAAAAGACAAACCTATGTCATCCAAAGTCCTTTGCTTTATCATGCTCTCTGAGAAAGTTAAGAGGTGAAATTAGTCTCAAGCAACAGTGCAAAACAGGTGATTGTGAATCAGCAGTCCATCTTACATGTTGCTCAGTGGAAAAGATAATCAAGTGGGGTGTAAAACAGTCTTGGTTTAATTGTTATCACCCATTTTACACTTTTGCTGAAGGACAATATTACTCCTTAATTCTAAAAAGTCTAAAAATTAGCTAAAACAGGATCCATTAATCTCCAGGCTGCTGTATCTTTTGACATTTGTGTATTCTTTATTCTGCAAATAAATTAAACCAAGTATCATTAGCTAGATCTAATATGAACACATGAATTAGGGCAGGAGTAGACCACTCACCCCCTCAAGCCTGCTGCACCACTCAATAAGATAATGGCTGATTTGATTGTAACGCCAACTCCACATTCCCACCTACCCTGATAACCTTTCGCCCACTTGCTTATCAAGAATCAATGTATCTATCCATAATGACATGTTTGTCAAGGAATTGTCATAGAGTCATAGAAGCCTATAGGACAAAAAAAGGCCCTTCAGCCCATTGAGTCTGTGCCGGTCAAACAAGTACCAAACTATTCTAATCCCATTTTCCAGCACTAGGCCCATAGCCTTGTATACCATGACATCGCAAGTGCACATCCAAATACTTCTTAAATGTTATGAGGGTTTCTGCCTCTACCACCCTTTTAGGCAGTGAGTTCCCGATTCCCACCACCCTCTGGGTGAAAAAGTTCTTTCTCACATCCCCCTAAACCTCCTGCTCCTTACCTTAAATCTATGCCCGCTGGTTATTGATCCCTCCACCAAGGGAAAAGTTCCTTCCTGTCTACCTTATCTATACCCCTCATAATTTTATACACCTCAATCATGTCCCCCCTCAATCTCCTCTGCTCCAGGGAAAATAGCCCCAGTCTATCCAATCTCTCCTCATAACTAAAACTCTCCAGCCCAGGTAACATCTTGGTAAATCTCCTCTGCACTCTCTCTAGTGCAATCACATCCTTCCTATAATGCGGATTCCAGAACTGCATGCAATACTCTAGCTGTGCCTAACCAGCGTTTTATACAGTTCCAGCATAACCTCCTTGCTCTTATATTCTATGCCTCAGCTAAAAAAGGCAAGTATCCCATATGCCTTCACCACCTTATCTACCTGTCCCTTAAGGGAGCTGTGGATATGCACACCAAGGTCCCCCTGATCCTCGGTATTTCCCAGGGGCCTACCATTCATTGTGTATTCCCGTGCCTTGTTTGTCCTGCTCAAGTGCATCACCTCACATTTACCTGGATTAAATTCCATTTGCTACTGATCAGCCCATCTGACCAGCCCGTCTATATCCTCCTGTAATCTAAGGCCTCCTCACTATTTACCATCCCACTAAGTTTCGTGCCATCCGTGAACTTACTGATCAACCCTCCTACATTCAAGTCATATTTTTCCTAATATTATTGTGGAATACTTTAAAGCAGGCTTGTGTGTGTGTATGTGTGTGTTTATTTCTGCATGTGTGGCTAATTTAATTAAACTAAAGACAGTTAGATTGCAGTTCAAATTATCAAAGAAGTGAGGCGTAAACAGGCATTTGAAAGGGAGATAAGTAAAGCTAGGGTGAGGACAGCAGATATGGTGCGAATGAAATTTGCATTTTTAGACAAGTGGAGAAGTGTTTGCTTTTCAAAGTGACATAGAAAATGTTTACAACTGGCAAGATAAATAAGGCAAAGTGATTATGTTGATTTTTTTTCAAAAGTGCTAGCCATAATAAGAACATGAAAGATTTTTATATTCTGGGAAAAGTAACTTCTAAAGACAAGTGGAAACAAAGGGGCTTACAAATCAAAAGGGATAAAATATGTTTAAAGAAGGATGGAAGGGTGTGTGAGGTGTGGCCATGTAAGATCTTGAAAGGTGACTGTGAAACAGATCAGTGGGGAAAAGACTCTCGCCACCCTGCAGAAGTTTGCTGTTCCAAAGTTGTGTTAAAAGTCTTTGGAAGTCCATTGTCCAGTGGGTGCTAGTGGTAAAACTTCTGGATGACTTTATAAATTTGGAAAGTATTTGGACTGTTGCCTTAAAGGGGTTGTATAGTTGGGAGTCTGGTTAAGAAACAATTTTGGGAATTGTTATAACTGTAACTGTAATCTAGTGTGTGTTTAAATTTGCTCTTCTTTTGTTAATAAATGTTTTAATTTAATCTTTAAAATCTCTAAAAGTAGTAGTGGACTCATTACTTATGACTTCAGCGCACCAGCCTTCTCATAATATATATAAATTGTAAAATCGTTGTGAAACTTGTGTGGCCAAGTTTCCCTTGTGGATTTGGTCAGCCTGGCAAATACCACCTGCCATAACATAACATGAAATATTCTGTCTTTCTCCAATAATCAAAGTTAATTGTTAAATTTACCCAACCTAACCCATACACGTCTCAACCCCGGGCATGACTGGAGACTCAAACTGTTTATGTAGCTTGCTTTTAATTCCAAACGCAAGACGAAAGTGTTGGAGGAAGAAAAAATACCTGAATATAATGGCTTTCACTTGTGCTTTTTAAATGTATATTTTGGTGTACTATTTGGCTGGTATGAGTGTTGTTATCAGTCAATTAATTCAGCAACTTTGACATACCATTTAAATATAAATAGTAAAACAGAAACTTGGTAAAATAACCGCTGAAAGCTTGAACTTCTTTTCAGGATCTACATTTTTCAGCATGTCAGACGATAAATCAATTTTATTCAGTGGTCTGAAGCAAAGGTTAGTTATGCTGAATTAATATTAAAAACAAGACTACAATTTTTATGTTGTCATTTGCACTTTTGCCACAATTTTAAGTGGGAAGAATAGTTTGAGGTGATGTTGGATATTGATGAATTGTAAAATAATTACAAATTGCTGACAGTGCATCTGCTTGTGCAGCATATTGGTGCAGTAACATGTTGAGCCACAGAGTAATCAGATGTAAGCTTCTTTCTATAATTCCCCAACCACTCATTTTCTCTTTTCAGCTGGTCTGTTGGAGGTTTGCAAAGCAGAAGTGAACCATTGTCTCCCATGGAGACACAACAGAAATTAATCTTACCACAGCTATATACTTCTAGGTGATTAGTCACAGTGGAATTGGTACAGGTCTGACCTCTCAGCTGGGGAATGTTGTTCAGTACAGACTGGAGATTTAAACAATAGAAATTTTAAAAGAAAATGTATACATACTTGTTTTAGTTCCTGGAAACTCGTTCAGTTCTATTTGGGAAAACTCGTCAGTTGAACTGGGATTCTGTCATTTTATTTTTTTCCAATCAAATTATTATTGATTTTATCTTCACTATAGCACTTTCAAGTGGCATTGATATACTGAGGCATCAGTTCAGCACAGAGTTTTAAAAATTCCATTAATGATATTTCCCACTCTGTAATAGAAATGTGCCTGTCTTTAATAGTGTGGTATGATATCAACAGTAGAAAATAGCATGCTAACAATGTATCAGTGCCAAGAATTCTGGAAATAATACAAATTGTGGGTGATTCAGCGAAGTGTAGCTCAAAATCTGGTGTGAAAATAGGCCTGGTCTTGCGGGGGGGGATGGGAGTTTGGGGAAGTTGATGGCAAACCCTTGGGGCAGAATACTGCGCTCATTGGGCGGGCGTTCGCTTGACCCGAACGAACGTCAAATGACATGCGATGACGTCGGGCAAACGTCCCGACATCATTGTGCACTTGTGCGATATTTCGGTCGCTGGGCGCACGCGTGACTCAGCAGCGCGCCTGCTGACAATTAAGCGACCTATTAAGACCCTTAATGAACTAATTTAAAGAAACTTTTTGCTGCCCAGCCAACCTTACAGTTGGCGGGAAGGCAAATTGGCCAGGCGGCCTTTGGGTTTTTTGCAAAACCTCATCCACAGGTGGGATGAGGTTTTGATCAGTGAATATAAAAAAACTAAACATTTTTCAGACTCATTTCTAACATATCCCTGCTCATGTGACAGACTCGGAGAAAAGGAAGTGGATCCAAGTTGGGCAAAAACCCCATGGAGCATCTGGAGTATTTCAGGGTTCTTCTGGCCATACCTTGTATTAGTTGAAACCCTGTGGTCTGGTGGGAGTGAGTGCGATGAGGGCTTATCTTCTTCTTCGGATAGTACCAGATGGCAGCTGGACCAAATACGGGTGCGGGTGCTCCATGCTAGTGATAATGAGGCCTTCAGCTTTTTGGTACCGGATCCAGACTCACTGGCCTGGTGTCAAAGGTGGCAGAGCTTTCACTTGGTGTCTGGTATTGTAGCATTGGCATTGTTTTTCCTGGAGGTTCAACTCCTTCACCCTCACTGCGTTATGGTCAGCGGAGGCGATATGCAGCTGAAGGCTTACAGGCAACAGGGAAACCTGCGCCTTCAAACAATGTCTCATAAGGAGTTCAGCCAGAGAGAATCTGTTGGCCAGGGGAGTAGCCCGATACCGCATGAGAGCTGCATGCCAATCTGAACTCTTGAACATCAGGTCCTTACTAGTGCGGATTGCTTGCTCAGGTGAAGAGGAGGGCTTGTGACATGAGAGATCCCATTATGAATGGTGAATTGCTGAAAATGGTCATTGGCAAATTGAGGCTCGTTATCTGAAATAATTTCATCCGGGAGCCCTTGGGTGTAAAAGACGGCCTGTAGTTCGATAATGCACTGTGATGTGGTTATGTGAAGCCTGATTATCCCTAACCATTGAGAATAATAATCAATAACCGTGAGGTACGTCTTGTCATGAAAGTTAAAGAGGTCGAGGCCTAACTTCTGCCATGAGCAGTGAGGAAAGACAGATGGTACCAGGGCTTCCGTTGACGTTGGAGTGTTAATGCGGCAGGTATGGCAGCATCGGACAAAATCCTGTACCGCTTGTGTGCTATCCAGCCACAATACTGGTTGCAGGGCTCTCGTCCTGCATTAGTGATGCTGAAGTGACCTCCATGGAGACTTTGAAGAATATCTTATCGCTTGGGGCGTGCAAGGACCAAATGATAGTCATAAACTAGGAGCCATCCACACTGGTCAAACAGGCTCATTGCTCATAGTATTTGCATTTATTGGCAGAGGGCTCATGACGGTGGAGGAAAATGCTTCAATTTCTGACACTAATGTAGATTCGAGGGTGACATTGTGGTCAGCCAGGGCTCTGGAAAGAGTATCAGCCATGTCCTGTGACTTGCGTGGGACATAGATGGATTTATATTGGTACCGCATCAACCAGAGATGAAATCGTTGACTATGGATGGACATTTTAACCATCTCTGTTGAATTGGGGAGTGTTATGAGGGGTTTGTGGTCTGTTTCCACCTGGGAGAGCAGCCTCTTCAGGTAATCAGAAAAATGCTTGACAGCCCATGTAACCGCCAATGCTGCTTTCTCAATAGTGGCATACCTTCATTCAGTTTCTGTGCGAGCTCTTGAAGAAAAATAGACAGGTTTTCTATCATCATTCTTTTGCAGCTAACTGAGAACACCACTGAGGTCTGTAGAAGTGTCTGCAGCAACGACCGTAGGCAATGTGGGGGTCATAGTGCGCCAGGACATCTGAGGAGACTAGGCAATCTTCAATGGGTTGAAAGGCCTTGATTTGTTCCACGCCCCAGAACCACTGTTGGCCCTTCCACAGGAGGTCTCTCAAGGATTCCATGAGTCTGGCCAAGTTAGAGATAAACTTACCCTCAAGGCTAAGTTTATTTAGGGATAAACTTACCTTTTTTACCATCCCAAAGAAACAATGAATATTGATGATGCACATTGGGGAAACTGAGTAATGGCTTTTGTTTTCTGAGTATCAACCATAATACCATGTCGTTGGATGATATGTCGTAGGAATTTTATGTTGGTTCTAGCAAACTCATGCTTGTCGTTCAGCGTGAGACCTGCTTCCTGGAGAGCCTTGAGGACCTCCCTTATCCTATGGTCATGCTTGGCTCTTGAGGAACCATGTATGAGGATATTGTTTTATGGCAGATAATAACTTGTTTGCCCTCGAGGATTGCTGACATGGTATGTTGGAATAACTCAGGAGCAGACGAAATGTGGAAAGGGAGGCAGTCAAAGCAAAATTGACCAAAAGGCGTGATTAAGGCGATCAGGAGCATAGATTTCTTGTCGATGGGTATTTGCCAGAAGCTGCTGTTTGCACCGAGGATTTGTAAAAAGGATGCTATTGGTGAGCTTAACCAAACTGTTGTGTACTGACACCATTGGGTGGACTTCCCATTGCACAGCTTTTTTAAGCTGCATAGGATCCACACAAAGCTGGAGGTGGCCATTAGGCTTGGGAATGGTGACTCATACCAGAACACAAACGTGTTGGCTGTGTGAACGGAAGATAATGCCACTGTGTAACGTGCGGTTAAGTTCCTGCTTAATCTTCACCAGTAGGGGCTGTGGCACCCTCTAGGGGTGAACAAACAGACTGGCATGGTGTCTGGGAGCAAAGAAAAATGATATTCGATCTTCAGCTTCCCCAGCCCTGGAAAAAGATGTGGAAATTCCTGATGGAAGGTGACCCTGGTGTCAGATGGAAGAATCTCATCGACTTTTTGTATGATGCCTAATTGCACACACGCATTTCTGCTCAGTAGGGAAGTGGCTTGGTTGCGGGTGACACAAAGGGTTTCCGTGACCCGTTGGCCTTTATGGCACAGTGTCACAGTAATCTGTCCTTCAACATGTAGGTTAGTTCAATCAGGCCCTTGGAGTTTTAAAGTGGAGGGCTGAAGAGCCACACAAGATGGTCAGCCAGTTCAGATACCCCTGTGCCTGTGTCAAGTTTGAAGCATGTTGGGAATCCTCGTACCTTTAAATTAACAGACCAGAAGTCCTGGCAATGCTGACAAAATTCACCTACGAAGCGTGAGAGGCACTAATTGGTGGTACTGTTGTTGCTTGTCCCATTTATTAGAGATTCTAACAGAGCTGGCAAGGTCCTATCCTGCCGCATCTGAAATGCTCAATGCCCCCGCTGGGCAATCCTGTCATCTGTGCTGTCGTCTCGTGCCACAGCGCGGATATTTCAAAATGGTGGCAGAATGGTTTCCAGCCTTCTGTGCCATTTTGGCAGGCTTCGGCCCAGGCAGAATGACCGGGTGTGGCCCTCAAAAGAAGGGAAAGAGCTGACCTAGATTGATTGTAGATATTCCCCATGGTGCATCTTCCAGCAGCAACGTCTGTGTAAGTCTTCGAGGCTTGAAAATGAGCGGGATGGGGACAGTGATTGCTCTTGCAGTTCCATCATCATTACCTGTCCACAGTGAGTGTGTCACCGGGATGGTCGACGAAGCATCTTGGCAAAGGTGGACCGTAGTTGTCTTGGACCATGGGTGTTCGTCGTGTGACACCAACAATAGACTCAATTGGTGCTGCCACAGCTGCTGCCATGTTGTAGAAGGTGCTAGGCCAAGGACTGTAACAAGGAAGAGCCACAGGCATATCAGGGTATCTATTTAAAAACTAGGTTATTTACAGTATGTACATTGTGAGTTATCAGGAAATTGGGAAGGCACATCGTTCCTCTGGGCTGCCCATCTGGGCACCCTGTGTTCCCTACAGTGCCTGACACACAACTGCCTGATGTCAGTGCCACATCATCATGCACCCCAAAGATTAGCATATCGATTCTGTTCACCCTTTATACTACATTATAGAATGAGATTTTGTAAAAAAATAATGAAAAGAGTTGCTTTTTCACAATCGGACAGAACACAATTCTTAAATTTCAAAGTAGAAGCAATTTAAAATCAAACAGTAGAAAATATAACCCAGAAGGTGGCCAGTAGGCCCTTTGTGCCTGCACCACACAAATTCCAACTGGAGCTGGTTACTTTAATCCCATTTCCCTGTATTTATATTTATTTTGTTTATGTGTACTATCTTGAAATTCCCTGAAAAATGTAACTTTAATTGTAATCTTCACAAGATAAAGCTTGCATACCCAGCACAGTTCTCCACAACATATCTTACGTATTAATGGTTTAGATCTCCATTGGTGATGTTATGATATATGTACTTAACTCCAATCTGGTATATGCTTCAAGCAATGTGGAGTTGGTAGACATAAGTTCTCCTGCTGGCTTTGTGTCACTATTCAGTCAGGCAAGACGATCATGTGCAGAATTCTGCCAACTCCAAGCCCAAATTTTGATGGATTGTAATATCAATGAAGAAATGATGTGCGTAATTTAATGGGGGAGCAATTAACGCTCAATTAAGGGCCTCACCCCACTGCTGCTGGTATTTAACCAGTGCTGGGTGGGCGGTCATCATGCGGGAAGCCCAAAAAAAAACCCTACCAAATTTATTTCGTTCTTCCGGGAGGGTCCCTTGTTCAAAGGCACTCAGTGCCTGATCGAGGGACCCAGCACTGGAAAGGGAGGTCCACTGAGAACCACTCTCCAACACTTTCTGTGGACCCCTTGCCCACCCAGCCAGCAACCCACCTCCTCGCAACCCCATCCCACCCTTACTCACCTGTGGCCTGGGTCTCTCGTTGATCCTGAGCCTCTGGTTGGTGCATTGCCAGCAGCTGCAACTGCTTCCCCAGTGGTGCTGATGGAAATGAGGAGCTGCTGGCCTCTGATTGGCAGGCCGGAATTCCCCGTTATTTCTGCCCCAAGGGTCCTTGATCCTGGGGAAGGCCTGGTGCTGGCCACTTAAATGCCCGACTGGTACTCAACACGGCAGAACAAAAAACAAAAAATACCTGGAAAAACTCAGCAGGTCTGGCAGCATCGGCGGAGAAGAATACAGTTGATGTTTCGAGTCCTCATGACCCTTTAACAGAACTAAGTAAAAATAGGAGAGGGGTGAAATATAAGCTGGTTTAAGGTGGTGGGGTGGGGGGGGGGGGGGGGGGGGGGTGGGGGGAGGGGTTGGGAGAAGGGGGGGGGGGGTGGGGGGAGGGGTTGGGAGAAGGGGGGGGGTGGGGGGAGGGGTTGGGAGAAGGGGGGGTTGTTGGGACAAGCAAGCAGTGATAGGAGGAGATAACCAAAAGCTGTCACAGCTCTAGTGGGGGTGGGGTGAAATAAGACTAAAAGGGCATAAAAGGTATAGATAAATGATCGGAGGAATATTAAAAATAATGGGAAATAGGTGGGAAAAGAAAAATCTATATAAATTATTGGAAAAAACAAAAAAGGAGGGGAAGAAACGGA